>NC_037337.1:17387703-20050406 GCF_002263795.3 Bos taurus | reverse complement strand
GAAGTACAGTTACTACTCAATGTGTATTGCTTCTGTACCACCGTAAAGGTTGTCTGTACTTCAAACTCTATGCCCATATAATTTGATAACTTAATGAAATACATTTCTTGAAAAATATAAATTATGAAGACACACACAATAAGAAACGTACAACCTCAAAAGCCCCGTATCTATTAAAGAAACTAAGTCAATACTTAAAAACCTTCTATAAAGAAAGCACAAGTCCCAGATGATTTCACTGGTGAATTCTACCAGCCAAAGGATAAACAATACCAATTCTCTACAGTTTCTTTGAGAAAACAGAAAACTTCTAAGCATCCTATAGAGTAAGCATTATCCTAATATCAACACCACATAGATACTGCCAGAAAACTCTAGGCCAGTATACCTCATGAACACAGATGCAAAAATCCTTGAAAAAATATTAGCAAATTAAATAAGTAGGGGAGAATAGACAAATCTTCTGTGCAGAAGAACTGCAAGCAGCTTATGTACTCTGCCTATGAGGAGATGCAGCACAGCTCACTACTCCGTGAGTGCAGGCTGTGCACTGGGGCTTCCTTCCTAAATGTACAGTATGGAGAAGGGGAAAAGGTGTCACTTCCCAGTGACAGACCTGACAAACGCTACCTCCGCAGGTGAGCAGCGTCCACACCCAGCGGTCAGCCATGCTGACAGTATATACCTTGACATGATGCGATGAGAACACAAATGTATTTCTTCGATCCTCCTCCCCAAAACACATATTCCCAGTATAAGGACAAGAAAAATAATAGACAAATCCTAATTGAAGGACATTCTACAAAATACTTGACCACTGCTCCTCAAAACTTGTTATCAAAAACAAGTAAAAGCTGAGGAACTGTCACAGCCAAGAGAAGTCTAATGAGATATGCTGACTAAATGTAATGTGGTATTCTGGACAGACACCGGAACAGAAAAAGGACATTAGATAAAGATTAAGCAACTACGAATAAAGTATCATCTTCAGTTAACAAGACAAAGTATCAGTGTTGTTTAATTACTTGCAACAACTGACTCTTACTAATGTAAGACATTAACAATAGGGGAAATTGCATGGGATATAGGGCAACTCCTTACAGTATCTTCATAACTTTTCTATAAATCTAAAACTAATATCTAAAATAAAAAGCTTACTAACATGTAGGCAGAAAACCAAACTGGATTCAAAGATAAAATTAGTGGGCTAGAAAATAATTCTAAGGATTTTTCCAGAAAAAAAAAAAAAAAAAAAAAAACCGCTTAAGGACAAGAAGCTGCATGTAAAGCAAAAGTTTAAGAGGACTTAACAGAATAAGCAGCAAAAGCAATAAATGTCAAATACATAAAGTCATAAAAATTTTCTGAACCTAAACAGATGTCTGTTCTAAAGGGATCACTCAACACTGGATAGTATGAATTGGGAGTGGAGGAAGAAATCCACATCTTACAATTGCAGAATTCAAAGGATAAAGATAAAAATTCCAGAAGCTTATAGAAAATAAAACAAGTGACTATTATCTAAAGATGAAAAAGATTTTCAACACTATTCCAAAAGACAATGAAACCTTAAAAGAGAACAAATAATGTATTTTCAAATATGTAGTTTTGAAAATTTATTTTTCACACATCCTTTCTAAAAAATGTATGATGGCATAGCAAAATAAATTAAAAATGACAATTCCAAGAAAGCAGAAATTGTAATCCAAAGAATGTATTTGGGAGGAAGGTACAATATGTGACCAAGAAAGCAGTGAAAGCATGGTTAAGTTTTGTAATTATCTGGTGAGGGGAAAGAGATCATGATTAACCCTAAGTGCTGCTGGGAGAAAATACAGGTGGATATGTATGTCAAATTTCAAGGATAACTATTTGATAAACAGAAACAAGTTAAGGTGGATTGGCAGGACTTATAAGGACATAAAGACAATAAGTGTAAAGCTAGGTCTATAGTCAGTAACCATAAAATTAAAAAAAAGGGGGGGGGCTTCCCTTGGGGCTCAGCTGGTAAAGAATCCGCCTGCAATGCAGGAGACGTGGGTTTGATCCCTGGGTGGGGAAGATCCCCTGGGAAAGGGCAAGGCTACAGACTCCAGTATTCTGACCTAGAGAATTCCATGGGGGAGTTGGATACAACTGAGTAAATTTCACTTCACTTCACTATAAGATAAATAAGAACAAAAGTATGAAAATGAAAAGCTAGAAAATATACTTATCAGGCAATGCTGTTAAGAAGAAAGCTGCTGCTGCTTAGTCGCTTCAGTTGTGTCCGACTCTGTGCGACCCCATAGACGGCAGCCCATTAGGCTCCCTGGTCCCTGGGATTCTCCAGGCAAGAACACTGGAGTGGGTTGCCATTTCCTTCTCCAATGCATGAAAGTGAAAAGTGAAAGTGAAGTTGCTCAGTCGTGTCCAACTCTTCGCGACCCCATGGACTGCAGCCTATCAGGCTCCTCCGTCCATGGGATTTTCCAGGCAAGAGTACTGGAGTGGGGTGCCATCGCCTTCTCCGTAGGAAGAAAGCAGGCATAGTAAAGTCAACAGTGGACAAAACATAATTGAAGGTAATAAGAAATAGGGCAAAATGAACATTTCCTGCTGATAAAATAAATACCCTAATTTTTAAATTCTAAGATGCTTTCTAAATTCTAAGTTTTTTTTTTTTTTTACATTTTAATGTCTCTGAAGTCTGGATGCATCTTATAACCCATGGTGTCTTACACTGCATGAAACATAGTAATCCACCAGGAAGCGAAGCCATGATTCCTAATGTATTAACAACATAGTTCCTAAATATATAATGCAATAATAGAAACACTGCTGCTGCTGCTGCTAAGTCGCTTCAGTCATGTCTGACTCTGTGCGACCCCATAGACAGAAGCCCACCAGGCTCCCCCGTCCCTGGGATTCTCCAGGCAACAACACGGGAGTGGGTTGCCATTTCCTTCTCCAATGCAGGAAAGTGAAAAGTGAATGTGAAGTCGCTCAGTCGTATCCGACTCTTCGAGACCCCATGGACTGCAGCCTACCAGGCTTCTCCGTCCATGGGATTTTCCAGGCAAGAGTACTGGAGTGGGGTGCCATTGCCTTCTCTAGAGTTGAACAAATCCATAATCACACTTTTCTTAGAAATTGGCAGATTTAGTAGACAAAAATTAGGTGAGGCTCTAAAGAATTTTACAAGCATACTTAATAGATTTAATCTAATATTTATAAACCATAACATCCAGTAAACGTAACACCCATAGAACTGTCACCAAAAAACCAACCATGAATTATATCAGAAAAGAAATCTCAAATTCCAGTGAATTGAGAAATGCAGTCATCTGCTAACAGTAAGGGAACAGTAGATGTAATAGAATTGCTATACAGGGAAGGTGAAGGGAACAGAATAGAAAACCCTAAAAGGAGTTCCCAACAGTCTGAAGCCCAAATGAAGTTGTATTAATTCAGTACTTGTCTTCCTGGTTGTGAGAGAAGAGTAACACGCTCCAAAAGGAAATAATTAAAAACTACCCAAATACCTGAAATGTCCACTGGCACAGCTGCTGAATAGCTAAGAGACTGGTTCGGGGCACAATGCAAATGTGAACATATACTCAAAAAAATGGTTGGCTAAGGCTACTTATTTTGAGTGTTCAGTTTCAAAGAAAGGGAATAGAGCTGCATGTGAATGCTTCCACTGACTTCAAAGCTCCTCCTCTGAGGAACTAAGTCCCAAAGGCAGAGCAGAACTAACCTGATACCAGAGGAAGGCACTCTGTTGGAAGTTTTAGTAGGTGTATGTTCTGTTAAGCAGCCCTGGCAGTGAACTGCTGGTTTAAACAAATGACTTATATAAACAATTGAAGGAAGTTATAAAACAAAATGAACACTAAACACTCCTCCCATTCTTGTGTGTGGGAGAGATTTTTCAATTTTAAGGAAATCATCTGACATTTTCCTGACATCAAAAGCACTCATTAAAAAAGGTGTGCCAGCCGCTAATGACGCACCAATCACAGCAGTGAGCCCAGAAAAAAGATAGCCTTCTCTCCTTTCATCCTAAATCAAAACGCTGTTTCCTAAATAAGATTCCAAAACCCAAGAGGAAAGGGAAGACAAAACGTGTAAGGTATTTCTGTTCATTACCAATTTAGACTAAACAAAAAGGGAAAACTGACTTCGTTCCAGTGTGCTTAATGATTTACATTAACATCTAATCACAATTTCCCAAGACAGCATAGCATTTTTAAAAATTCAAAAGTCCAAACTCTTGACAGTTTTTATTTCCTCAGATTGTATGAAATGTTAACAGAGTGCAAGAAGTACCTAATCCGAATCTTTAACAAGAAACTGCAAGAAACTGTCAAGAAACTACAACTACTAAAATTTGTAAAGGAGTGTAAACTGAAGAGGAGCTCTAAATATTAGGAGAAAATTGTCATCAAACTAGAAGCCAGCTAAGATGTCTTTCACATTCTTTATTTCTATAACTGTAAGAGGAATTTCGGAGAGTAATGCTGGTGGTGAACAGTTTTTTTTTTTTTTAATATGCATACAGCTAAAATATTAGGACATTATAGTAGTTATGAGGCAGTAGTAACATTTAAAATGCTAACATTATAGAAAAACATTTCTCAAAATGCATATCAAATTAGACTATACTTTTTATGTCTAATTCTCTCTTAAGGATGCATCAACAGGGAGATATTCTCAACAACACTAAAATCTGAAATGAAATATACTCTGATCCATCACTGAAATTATATGAAATCAAGCAGCCAGATTGTCAGTGATGTCTTTTAGACCCAAATGATATTCTGCCAACTATGACATTATTGTATAATTTAGCATCTTTTAAATATAGCTACCAATTAAAAGATATTCAAACATACTATCTTCCTTCTGGTGTTTTAGCACTGCATAATGGATTCTTTCTTTATAACAAAATAATAGCATCAATTGAAATTCAAATCTACTCTCTGATAATCTCTAAATCCATTTCTGTGTCCAGGAAGGTCACCTGCAAAGCTTCTATTTAACTGTTAAATGCTAAAAATTATAATTAAGGCACTAAGTTATTACCTGGACCTCACAAGTCCTGGTCTTAAATTCATGATTTTTGACACAGATGAAATGTCATGTTTGTTTAAATGTTAAACAAACTAATCATACTTTAATTCTATTTCTATCCCCCCAGAGCTATCTAAGGGCTTCCCAGGTGGCTCAGTGGGTAAAGAATCCATCTGCAATGCAGGTGAAGCAGGAGATACTGGCTGGATCCCTAGCTTAGGAAGCTCCCTTGAAGGAGGGCATGGCAATCCAATCGACTCCAGTATTCTTGCCTGGAGAATCCCATGGACAGAGGAGCCTGGCGGGCTACAGTCCATAGGGTAGCAAAGAGTCTAGAACAACTCAACAGAAATGCTGACAAACTTCCTAAGTAAACTAAGCTCATAACCTTGGATTTATACAGAGACTCTCTCTACCTGTATTCAGTGCAAAACTTCAATCTTTTCAGCTCCCTTAAATATTAAAAAAAAAAAAAATCACAAATCATGTCCTATTTTCCTTGTAGAAATATCTACCTGCCATTTAATAAGCATTTCCCATATATGAGCCACGGAGGGATAAGAAGAATTTCTTTTTCCACTGTCAGCACCTAGTTGAGGGTCTCAAACATGATATCTGATTTGGTAGAAAATTCTCCTAATCGGTATCACAGATACCATTATTTTCTTCTCTAAACTCATTCAACGTATTTCTAATATCCAAATCCTCTTAAAGTGCTATTGTTTCATCATGTACTTTTGAAAACTGCTAGGGTATAACAGCTAATCAAAAGATCCCAACCTTTTAATTTGGTATTAAATAATCTGGCTTGTACACATCTTCTACGATGTACAATCTTATATTTCTGAGAATGCTAAACTACGCTGCTTTCTACTGTTCAAATGCAGTTTGAGCCTTCTTACTTATACACCTGAAATGTCATCCTTTTTTTCCACTTTGTGTAACGTGACCAATTTAAAATTCCATTCATCCTTCTATGCTAAGTTTAAATGCCATAGTCTCCAAGAAGCCTTCCTTGTTTGTCAAATCCAGCAGATGGCACTTATTCCCATTCAGAATTACAAGCCTCTACCCTAGTAACTGTTCAGAACCTTTTAGATTCAATACGCTAGAAATATTGGAATGATTAGAGAATATATCGTCCATACTCAGATAACTTTGAGAGTGAACAAAAGGCACTTTTGATGATTATGCTGGGATAACAGACATAAACTAGAATGTCTCTGGCAAACTAGATTCATGGCCATCCTTGCAAAATGATAAACCTGACCAACCCTGTCGATAACCGTAACCGCAATAGACTGCAGAATTAAAAGACAAACTTGAAATTAAAAGAATGTAAATGATCCGTGTCTTAAAACATTAAGCTTTGTTAAAAGATAAAAGTGAATTTGAAACTGAAAACCTAGTTATCAGTCCTAACTTTGATGCCAGCTAGCTCTGTGACACAAGGTGAGTCACTTAACTGAAACTCCAGCTCAGCTAGACTGGATACTCAGGTCTCCAAGGTCCACCCCAGCTCAGCTCTCCATGAGTGTACATTCTTTTTCTGATGGACTACATAGTAGCATTAGTAACTATGAATTTTGATTTACACAGTATGTGTATTCAATAAAATACCTGGCTTACCAAAACAAAATTGCTTTCAATATTTTAATGAATTACACTGACTGTCTTAGTATTTATATGACATGATTCACCTTCCAAGGGAAAAATGCTGTAATAGAAGATGTTATATTTGGAGATAAGAAGATAAGCTACTTGGAGGTAGTTGCCAAATAACTGTTAAAAACCTACGTTTTTCTCACACAGCATTTTCTTTCAAGAAATAAAAACTCAGAAAGTTTTAAACTACCCTGAACACTAAGCACTTTTTTTTTTACTTAAAAATAGTCAAAATCACTATGTATAGACCTGATTGCAATACTCCAAGCTTAATTTCTAATAGTTTTTACTTGGCTTTTCAAAAACTTACAACAGTACATTGTTCTCGCCTCATGTTTAGGTTTTTCCAGTCCTACTCCTCATATATAATCACAGTTAACAGATTCTTGTGTAGATTTTTAAAACTTTCTTACACCACCACCATTACCTATCTATTGGGGCTTCCCTGGTGGCTCAGCGGTAAAGAATCCCACTGCATGCAGGAGATGTGGGTTCAATTCCTGGGTAGGGATGATCCCCTGGAGAAGGAAATGTCAACGCAGTATTCTTGCCTGGGAAATCTCCTGGACAGAGGAGCCTGGCCGGCTACTGTCCACAGGGTTGTAAGAGTCACACATGACTTAGCAACTAAACCACTACCACCACACATACAAGCATACATAAATCCAAAGCCTTCTCTCCTATCACTTCCACAAATCTTTTCTGCAACTTGCTTTATTGGTAATATAACTTGAGTATTTCCCCATATCTACCTCATTTACCTTATATAGATCTACATTATTAACAGGTATCTGGTATTACATTATATTCATGTATTTGTTAATAATCAGCCTCCTTATTGGCTGCATGATTGAACTGTTTCCAGATTTATGCTAGTCTAACACAAATATCTTTAAATATTTAGTAACTATTTCCCCAAGACAAATTATAAAGAGGATTATATGATGAAAGGGTATGTGAATTCTAAATTATTATTAAATTACATTTCAAAAAAATTTATATTGTCATCAAGAATGCAAAACACTAGCCTCCTCATACTCAAGTCTGATGAGAATAGAGAAGTTAAAACAAAAAAGGTAAACCTTTAAGTACTGACATGTACATAAAATACTATTTGGTAAAATCACAAAACATGATTTCATATCTGCAAATAAATAGATATAAAGCTTTTACATGAATGTGTATCTATATACATATACATACACACACATATATACATATATATATAGAGAGAGAAGATTACTATAATGCTCAGGTCCCAACTTGCACAGCCCATCAGAAAGGCCTCTCTGTGTATCCTATTTAAAGGAACTCTCAATATACCTTCAATAACTCTTAATCAGAGCATTCTTTTTATTTTCCTTAAGTACACACAAGACTGAATTAATTTTGTTTATTTATTTGCTTAAGGTCTGTCTCCGTTAATACAACAGAAGCACTATGAGGGCAAAGAATCATATCTGCTTGTTGATTATTTAATCCCCACCATGTAGTGCAATGCATACAGAATTTTATATCACAGAATTCTGTTCAACAAATATTTACTGAATGAATAAACACATATACGATGTCTGTTAACGAGGGCTATCTCTAGAAAGTGAGCCTGGGGAAGGATGAAAAGAAAAGTCCATTTACTTTTATTTCAGTCAATTATGCATTCTAAGTTTTGACCATGAACATATATTATGTTCATCTACTTTCATGCCAAGCTTAGTTTTATTTCAAATACCTTGCAATCTGGTCACACAGATCTTTTCTCCTATTTTACAGATTTTAATGATTTAACTGAATATTGAATGGATTTTTGTTGTCTCTTTAAAAATCCTCAAAATTTGCTTCATGAAGTTAGCCTTTTATGTGCACTTTGATTTGCTTTAGTAACAACTGAATTCACATTCAGTAGTTTTGCCTTTGCATACTCTTTCAAATTACTACTACCTTAGAGTACTTACCTGAGAAGGCAATGGCACCCCACTCCAGTACTCTTGCCTGGAAAATCCCATGGACGGAGGAGCCTGGAAGGCTGCAGTCCATGGGGCTGACGAGGGTAGGACACGACTGAGCGACTTCACTTTCACTTTTCACTTTCATGCACTGGAGAAGGAAATGGCAACCCACTCCAGTGTTCTTGCCTGGAGAATCCCAGGGACGGGGCAGCCTGGTGGGCTGCCGTCTATGGGGTCGCACAGAGCCGGACTCGACTGAAGACTTAGCAGCAGCAGAGTACTTACAATGTACAAAATACTTAACATATATTGTTCCATTTGCCCCTGAGAGGTGTACTGTGGAAAGGTTATTGCTTATACTATTGATTATTGTTCATACTATTATTATTATTTCTTATCTATAAAGATAAGAAAACTGATACTCAGAGATTACCTCACCTTAGTAGGGCTAAGACATGAAGCATTCAGATTTTGAGCTCCAGGTTTGTTTCATTATACACACTGTAGCAGGTAACATAAAATTATTAACTGGGAATGCCTTAATCTTTCTACAAATAATGTATCTATCTATTTTAATACCTAGACAGAAAGGGTATCTTGAAAAGCACCTTATATTTAATGCATCTATTTCTAAAACTACATTTAATAGATTATTTGAGTGATGCAGGACCTCAGATCATTTAATTCCTTAATTACATATAAAATTTAAAAATCACAGAATTTCAGTACCTGATCCAATCACTCAGCAAGTTAATGCCAGATAAAAACTAGAACCCAGGGATTGACATTAGATGCATTTTCAATATTTGAAAGCTCCTAGACATGGAATTCATGTTAAGAAGTCAAATTTCAACACAACTATCTTGAGTTTAGACTTTTCTTATAGTTATAATTACTAGTTGTTGCTGTTGTTTAGTCACTAAGTTGTGTCCAACTCTTTTGTGATCCCATGGACAGCAGCCCTCCAGGCTCCTCTGTCCATGGGATTTCCCAGGCCACTAATATTGGAGTGGGTTGCCATTTCCTTCTCCAGGGGATTTTCCTGACCCGTGGATCAAACCCATGTCTCCTGCATTGGCAGGCAGAATCTTAACCACTGAGCCACTAGGGAAGCCCATAATTACTAGTACAAAAAAGCAAAAAACTAACTGGAATTTATGTTTTAATTAAAATCAACACCAACTATTATACATTCTAGTGCATCAGATTTAAAATATTCCACTAATGACTAACAATTTCCTGCTATCTAGCCAACTTTTAATCCTGCCAGGTCATTAGTCACTTATTCCAGAACTTCTACTACTCAATATTTACCTCAGATACAAAATGGAATTTTTTACAAATGCTTCTGTTAAAAAAAAAAAGTAAAATTCAGTATATGTATCCTTATCTCCCATGGCCATAATATCCTAGAAGTCATTTAATGAGTTGGTAAAGTATGAATTTCCTTTACTAAAAACAAGTTCACATTACTCCCTTTTCATCAATCCTCTTTCCCTTACTGGAACGAAAAACCTGCCAATTATCAGACTTGACATGAATGAATGTACAGAGAAAAATTACATTTGTGTTTTTATATTTTAGCCTTACATGATAGTTTTAGAATCTATTTTTAAATTCCAACTGACAGGAAGAAAGGGTAATAAAAAGTTAACAGACAAAAACACATTTTACCTTATTTCTTACTACTCATACTTGCAATAATTTATATGCTAATACTTAAAAAAATTCAAACATGATTATAAAACAAAGTATATTAGCATAAAATGCAATAATTTGAACTAGCAGCAAATAATACTGCCGTGTTAAATAGCTTTAAAGCCATAATCTTCTAAAATCAAGAATTACTGTTCCAAAAATGCATGTGTAAACATTAAAAATTACATTTTAAATGTTTAATATTAAGGAAGTATGTTTGACATGAAACTCAGAGAAACAAGAGAATGGTATGGTGGTTGCCAGGGGTTGAGGGATGGAAGAAATGGGGAGATGTTGGGAGACGGGGAAATGGGGAGAAGTCCAAGAGTATAAACTAGTTTAAGAGTTGTAAGTTCTAGGGATGTAATGTACAACATGTTGGCTATAGTTAACAATCTGTAGTGGATACTTGAAAGTTAGTATGAATATTGAACTTTAATGTTTGCACCATAACAACAAAAGGATGTGTTAACTAACCTTACTGTGGTAAACATTTTGCAATATACATACATATACATCTATACACACACACACACACACATACATCAAACCATCACATTGTACACACAGTGTTCACCTTAAACTTACACAATGTTTTATATGTTAATTATGTCTCAATAAAGCTGCAGGGGTGGAAAGGAAGTATGTCTGAGACATACTCATTCTCAAATAATACTTCCCAATTTGATTAGAAACCGTTTCCTAGTGTTGTTGCACAGATGTTTCATATATTTTAACTATAATTATGAAATTTCATTTAATGTTCATAGGTGATAATTTACTTAAAAATCATGCTATCAGTTATATCACAGCCCAACTGTGGGTGCTTGAAAGTACCTTCCTGAATCCAAACACTAGCCAACATCTTGATGGTCAGGATTTACAGCTACACACTTCCAAGGAGAATCGGAAAATTCCTTTTACAAAAATAAGACTTTGTGTCAAAGATGCTCAAATACTTTCACGTTACTTTTAAACAAGGTATAGGAAGATAAGCACCATCACAACAAGTTTCTTTCCACTTTCCATAATTTACCCCGTGGTGTTTCTAGTGCTCAAGTGTCTCAGAGGTAGCAATGAAGATGTGCTACCTGACTCTGTAGTTCGTAGATCTCCATCACAGGTCCTCCTTGGAGTTAGTCACCATTGTGCTTCTTCTAGTTATCCACATACCAAGTCTGACTTTTTCTCTTGTCCTTTTATCCTCAACCTCCTGCCCCTCTTCTGCTTTTCCCCACCTACCCAAACTTCTTTAAATTAAAAAAAAATGTAAGTGACACAGACTTTCACTGACTCTCACAAACTATCAGGGCTAAAAGATATGTACCAGAGTAGAGTGCCTGGCAAATTTTTTTTTATAAAGAGCCAGAGAGTTAATGTTTTAGGCTTGTGGGACATATAGTCTCAGACTAAACTACTCACTTCTGTCATTATAGAGTCAAAATTTTTTACAGACTGGACAGAGACAATCTGTGAACAAACATCTGTGGCTGTGTCCAATAAAACTTTATACACAAAACCAGGAGGCTGGCTGGATATGGCCCGTGGGCCACTATTTGCCAACTTTAATCTTGTCCATCCTCCTTTGAATACCTCTACATCGACGATTCCCAAATTGCACCTTTTAAGATATTCATGGGTCTACTTAAAAAAAAAAAAACCCATGGCCAAATAGATTTGGGAAATGCTATATATGCTCATGGAGATTTACAATGCTATGAACACAAAGGAAAAAGTTCCAAGTGGGTCAGACTCTACCCTTCTCCCGCAGGCTACTTGAGTCTCTGGTCCTTGTTCCACTAAATCAAAGGATATCAATGAGGTTTATCAGAATTTGCTCTGTTTACTTCCTGATACACAGCCCAGCTCTCTTGTGAAGGGTGTTATTTGTAACTCTTAACTGCTATCCATGATGTTTTTGGTAAAGTTCTCAAAATTATGTATTTGGTATCTTTTCTAAACTGTAGCACTGACTAAAAGATGGCTTTGCTTATTAATTAAAAAAAACTTACTAATTATAAAAGTAATATAGAGCTATTTTAGAAAACTGAGAAAATATCACTACCCAAAGATAACCCGTTAACATTTTGGTGTGGGAATGTCTCAGTGTGTAACATATTAATCTTTTCAACTAAATTTGGATTATTTGATACATATTATTTTGTACTTTACCACTTGACCAAGATTTCCCTGGTACCAGTAAAGACTGTTCAAAGGCATGGTTTTTAATGGCCAAATAACTTTGCCATCATAAGTTTGTACTATACTTATTTTAACTATTTCCTCTATTTGGGGATATGCAAGTCATTTCCTAACTCTTCTCTCTGTATCCCTACCTTTTTTCTCTTTTAATTACCAGTGATGATATTAATAGTTTTTGTCCTAATCTCTGATTCCTTCCTTAGGGAAAAATCCTAAAATAACAATTAATGGGTTGAGTCAGTAATGTTTAAGATAATTGTCCAAATGGATTTAATAAATGATGTAACAGTTTACATTTTCACTGAGGGTGAAAGACATAAACATAATCACCCTAACCAGTCATAATAAATGAACATTATAGTGAATGTTCATTAAAACATATAAAATCTTTATTAGGTAAAAATGGCATATCACCAAAAGTGATTTAATTTTATATCTTTAAGTAAGGTGAAACATTTGTCATGTTTAGAAACTATCTTTATCTTTGCCATATCGTGAATTATATGCTTATGCCAGTCACTTTATCCTATCCATTTGTGTGCATTCCTGTTACATTCACAACACTCAGTTCAGTTCAGTCACTCAGTCATGTCCAACTCTTTGCGACCCCATAAACTGCAGCACGCCAGGCCTCCCTGTCCATCACCAACTCCCGGAGTCACCCAGACCCATGTCCATTGAGTCGGTGATACCATCCAAACAAATTTCTGTAATTCTTATATTCTTCCCTAGCTTGTCCTCTTTAGTTAGTTAAAGTATTTCTCATACTTTACATATAAAGCATTTACATTTTTATATCCTGAGACACCAAATTTTTCATCTGTGTTCCTTCATTTCTTTTATAAATTAAATTATGATAGATTGGAAATAATCTAAATGCTTATTAAATGGTGAATGAATTAATAAATCCTGGTGTACTGTAAATGGTGAGACTCTTCTATCATCTTTCAACATTTTTATGGATTTAAATTTTAACTCTTAAATCAACTCTTCATTGATATAAGGTAAATATATAGTTTAATTCTTTCCAAATCACTAACAAATTGTTTATTCCATATAATGTATGATCCTTTCAACCTACACTGATTTCATATTTCACTTTTTCATACATTCAAGAATTGTGAAGTGTTATTTTTTCTATATAAGTTCCCTTTCCCAGATTCTTTTAGTTAGACTATCATATTTTTTAAATGATATACATAAGCTTGAGATTAGAGAGAAGTGTTTTAAAAATCAGCAGGATAGATGCAGGTTCTATTAGAAATAACTTAAGTAACTGGAATTGGTAAGAAGGAAAAACCAGTAAGGGGATAAATCCTATCTTTAAGTAGATAAAATAAGACACAGAAAATAGTGGTGGTTTAAGGCAGAAATAAGAATGAGCTCCTGACCAGTATATATTTGTTACTTGGTGATAAGGTCATGGTTGGGGAAGGTGGGATTTTCAGTTGTCCTAATACAATTTTAGCTAAGATCAAGTATAATATGGGTGCTTCCCAGGTGGCAAAATGGTAAAGAATCCACCTGACAAGCAGAAGACGTGGGTTCAATCCCTGGGTTGGGAAGATTCCCTGGAGGAGGGCATGGCAACCCACTCCAGTATTCTTGCCTGGAGAATCCCATGGACAGAGGAGCCTGGTGGGCTAGAGAGAGTCCGTGGGGTTGCAGAGAGTCAGAGACAACTCAGCAACTGAGCACACAATACAGCCTCAGTATTAGATAGCACTGGTGCCTCTTCTTTCATGGCAGCCAGAATCTGCTTTGTATTTGTGTTGGTCTTTAGTGGTAGTTCCCTATTCTTCCTAGTAAAGACCTCTCTTAGCTATTGGTGTAGGATCACAGGGCCCATGGCAGTTTTATGCACTTCTTTCAGAGGTAAAGAGTTTTCTCTTCTACCCTTCCACAGCAGCAGTGGGTCTTTGCCTGTGTCCTAGAGACCAGATGGTCCTCCCCCAAGAAGCAGAGTAGCTTTGCTTCTAATGTCCTGCCAGTGATTTATGAAGTAAGTTTTTCTGCCCCTCCCCTACTTGTTGGAGGCTGAAGGGAGTCTGAGTAAACGGGAGGGGCTTCGTACCTCTCCCAGCATCCACAGAGCACCTCCTTCACCTTTACTCCACCAAAACGACTTTTTTCGAGTCTCTACCTTGTCCCCAGTCTTAACACTGAACATCCTCTGAAGCCCCAGGGAAATATATTTGCAAGCAAGTGTGAACTCCCCTTTTATCTGAGGCCCCCAGTGATTCCAAACTAGGCCATACTTAGTCTTCAAAATTCTGTTAAAATTTTAGTTAATTTCTTCTTATGCATTTCTATGGCAGCCATCTCTTTCTCTCGTGTTCTACCAAAGGTCAAACAATTCATGACCCATTCTTGGGGAGAGGAGGGTTGTCTAATTCTTTGCCATTTAGGTTACTTGGTTGTTTTGCAAGCTCAGCTCTCTGATGGGCTCACAGAAATTATGGTTTTGTAGATGATCCAGCTTTTGATCATAGGTGAGGGAGGTATGTTCTATGTACATTCTTTACAGCTTGAGTAGAAGTTTCCTTCCACTTCAATTAAATTTCTTCTTCTATTTTTGTAAAGGCATCATCATTTTTTCCATCATCCAAATAAAACCTTAGAAGTATATCTGATTCCTCTATAATAATGTTTTACACCCAATCAGTTGATAAAGTCTGAATTAGATACTACCATCTCTTTTTAGGATTCTATTTCTCTAGTACAAGTACTTATTATTTCCTCATGGTCTTATAACAATATTTCTTCAGCCACTGTCTTCTAATTAAATCTGACTTTGTTATTAGACTCCCTTACTACAGAATTGCTTTGATTGCTTGTAACTAAGGCCATGATTAATCTGATCCTGTTCTGCCTCAACACGCCACCTTTCCATAGGAACAGATACTCTAATTATTCTGTTTCCATACTGAGCCAGGTCCTCTTTTTAACATCTGGTCCTATCATTTGAAGTCTATTACAAAGGGAACACATTGCATGAAAAACTTCCCTGTTCACATAGAATTCCTCTCTCCTAAACTGTATGCTGCCTTATTTGAATTATTATGGACTGGGTATTCAAGTCATGCACATCTCTCACATCCCTTACAATATCAAAAACTTCAGAAAGGCAGAGATAAGATTTTATAAATTGTTATAATTTCTTTTAGTTTTCTGCAGAAATATTTATCTCGCAAATTAAAATACCAAAAATAATAACAAGACATTTACTCTCCTTCTTGGAATCCATGCATCCTTAATGCATACCTGACAAGGTCACTAAAAATTTTCAGTAGCTCACAAAATGTCTGTTTTTGAAAGCTTGTTTCAAAAAGGATAAAACACAGGTCAGTTCAGTTCAGCTGCTCAATCATGTCTGACTTTTTGCGACTCCATGGGCTGCAGCATGCCAGGCTTCCCTGTTCATCACCAACTCCGGGAGCTTGCTCAAACTCATGTCTATTGAGTTGGTGATGCCATCCAACCATCTCATCCTCTGTTGTCCCCATCTCAAACCAGTATATAAAAATCCTATATGCTATTTGAGTGAAAAGCCAGAGTGGATGCCATCTTTGCCAATGAGCTTTCCTGACCACAATGGAACCTGAACTTAAATTTGACTCAGATATCAAATCAGATGTCTAAAGCAGCTCTTCCTTATGCATTCTTGAGAAATGCACAAAATGAAAAACACTTTTCCTGCTAAAACAAATAGTATACCCAACAGCTACCCTTATCAATTTCACATAAAAGTGTCATCCAACAATTCAACTTTTAATAATTTAGTATGAGAAAATAATCATATAAGGAAGTTCAGCATAGCCTTGTTCATCATAATAAAAAACAGGAAACAATTTAAATATTAACCAATAGGGAATCACTTATATAAAACAAAGTGCATACATACTATTCAACAATGAAAAATGTTTATGCAGATGTATATTCAATGATATGGAAACATGTCCAAAGCATGCTGTTGCAAGAAAACAGGTTATAAAACCATATACACATCTATGCATGCTTATACCCAGTACTCCTAGATGGCAGGGATTAAAGCATGTGCCTGTAATCAATTTACTATTTAAGCTCCACATTCATACTTCATTGCCTGCTCTGCAAAAATGAAGCTGAGCCCTTTACATTATTTCTCCTTTTGCCAGCTGCCATGTGTTAAAACCTTATCAGTACAGAGTGCTGGTGAGTAGCTTCCTTCAGTACCCCAACTCTGCTGGTGTATTCTTTTTTTTTTTAAGGCAGAATGCCTTCACTGAGACATCTCCTTGTGAACAACTTTTCCTCAGCACACTAGACAGCAGGTTTTTAGCAAGCTTCTGTGGGATGGGAGCATGGCTGCTTCTCCATCACCCATTAAACCATGGCCACATCCTCTCCAACATGGTCTGGATCAGTCCGGAGAGAGGCCTCTTCCTGAACATTCTCAGACCTATGGGTTGTGGCTGCTCCTATGTCTGCCATTCTTTTATATTCACTAGAATTCTTTTTACTTCTTACTAGCCAATTCCTTGGTACTTCAATCCCCTGTTATAGTTAATAGATTTTTACCAAACAATATTCAATTTTTTAATTTGGTTTTAAGTGAAATTACTTTGCGGTTTCCTTAGAACTGACCCTGACTGATAAAAAATGAGTTTTTTCTCCCCTTTTTACTTCTCAATGTTGTCTGAATTTTTAGTAAGTATTTTTTGGGTGTGTGAAAATCAGAAAAGGCAAGTTAATTTTTACTTTGGAAAAATTAAAGAAAAATTCACTGCAAAATAAACATTAAAGTTTTTCTACTTTAACAGATTAGAAATATATTTGTAAGATTAAATAAGATTAAATCGGAAGAGTATCCATTTATTGTCTAAGACTATAAATGTTCAGTTTTTCCTTTCTTAATACCAATTTCTCTGCAACAGTATCCAAAACTGTGTTTCTCAGTCACTTAAAAAAAGATAATTTAGATGGCTATTTTTTCTCTCTTAGTTATGCCATATATTAGCCTTTATAAACAGTTTATTAATCACTAGGTATCCTGGAGTGATAGGTCCTCTGATAGGTATGAGCTCTTCACACACAGTCTTTCTCAGCTTACTATTTCAGTCCCTCTTACCATGTTCAAGGATTATCAGCTGGGCTCCAGCTTGTGCATTTCCAACATCATTTTCAGCAATGCATTGATAGAACCCTTCATCTGATTTCACCAGACCCAAAACTTGAAGATTATGTTCCTTCTGAGGAAGAAAAAAACAAAATTTTATGATTCAACTGATGAACATTAGTTCAAATCTCAAGGATATGCTCTTTCTGGAGAGAAAAAAAACAAGTACAATTATATGATTCATATAATGAATATTATTTACCTATGAACATGTTGACTCAGTTTTAATGACAAGGTACTGACTTAACTAGCAAAGGAAGCACTATCATCAACAATTAAGAATTCAATCCTTATAGGAAGGCATGTCTGCAATGCATGCAAACTTATACTTTTGCTTGGTGGGAATATCTGGCATGAAATACTAAGTCACCATAGTGAAAGTCTGAATTTGTGAATTCAAGGCACTTTCTTAAAATTATTTCTAATATCTATTGTTATAGCAGATTAGAACCCCCCTATATAAAAGTTTTTCCTAAACTATCAAGTACGATATGAATGTCAACTATCATTATTGCTATTGATATAATACAACATAAGTTTAAGATTTTTTATAATAGGATGAAAATAATGATAGAGAGTAAAATGCTAAGTTAACTGTAACATGCTGCTTTTTAATTAGGATTAAATACTTGTGAATTACTTTTTTGTAACATATAACATTATGCATTTTAAAAATAGAAAACTGTATTCCTATGAAGAATGAATTACTTATGTGAGAAATTTGTAATTAGACATTAAGTCTTCAACAACTATAATTACTTCTGATTATGTCTATGAATGTCATATATGCATCTTAAGATATATCACTTTTTTAAAACCTAGATAATGCTATTATAAGGATATTAGATGATAATAATAGTAACAGTGGATAACATTTACTAAAGTGAAAGTGAGAGTCGCTCAGTTGTGTCCAACTTTTTGTGATCCCAGGACTATACAGTCCATGGAATTCTCCAGGCCAGAATATTGGATTGGGTAGCTGGTCCCTTCTCCAGGGGATCTTCCCAACCCAAGGATTGAACCCAGGTCTCCCGGATTGCAGGTGTTCTTTACTAGCATTTACTATATATCTATGAAGTAAAAAGCAGAAATGGCTGAGTCTTCTTAATAGATTAAGGCTAATTAATTACTTTTGCTTTACTTTTTAAAAGAATCTTTATGTCTATTTTCACAACAACTGCCCAACACTGGGTATTCTTATTTTGAAGGGCTTGAGCATCAGTATAACAAGGACAGATTTCTGCTCCTTGACTACAGAGCTATGAAGACGACGGGGGCATGCGAATACACACACAGGATAATCATTACCCAGAAAGTGGTGCAGGCTGTATTTAAAAATGCTAGTATGTCTGAGTAGGAGGACAAGACTGTTGATCAGGGAACGTGAATTTCAGGCTGAGTTTGAACACTGGTTTCCTCTGTGATCGTATATGAGCTACCAAAACATTTCTGGGCTAGCCTTCTCATCAGCCAATGAAAAGATTATATTCTAAGTGAATTTTTCTATGTTCATCCTAATACACCAGTTCATGTACTATGGATAACAGATCTCTTGGTGACTACATTTAAAGGGACTTAAAGGTTTCAGAGCTAAGTTTCTTTGAAAGATACTTACTACAATCTTAAAGTAATCACTTGGGATAACCATATCCCCATTCTTGACCCACTTCACAGTTGGAGTTGGCTTTCCAGTGACTTCACATTCAAACACAATATCCATAGATTCATGAGCATATATATTAGTAGGCTGCTTCAGGAATTCAGGTTGGGCTTTAAAATAGAAAGGAAATTAAGATATTAATAAAAGTAAAAATAGCTATTTGTATTTCAAACAATTAAAAAGTCACAGAATTCAGAAAGTTTTTAATTATTTGAGACTTTCACATTTTTTAGAAAAACGTAACATATATTTTTAAACATATGTTAGGAACATAAGTTTAAAAATTGATATTCTGGTCTACTTAACTGGCAGAATAATTATAATGATAATTCTGAGTTTCTCTGTTGAGAAATATTTACTAAGTTGACTGTACTGAAAAATTGGAAAGTTCTAAGCTGTCTTTAAAAATGAATATGAAAGTCTATTTCCCTAAGATTTAAACCATTTTGGAAGAGCCACGATTACAATTCAAAAAGAGTTGATAAAACCGACATTATCTTCCTTTTCAGTCAAGATTGATGAGTAACCCACCCTCCAAAGAAATACAAATGTCACATTCAGTTCACTTCAGTTGTTCAGTCGTGTCCAACTCTTTGCAACCCCATGAACTGCAGTATGCCAGGCCTCCCTGTCCATCAACAGCTCCCAGAGCTTACTCAAACTCATTTCCATCGAGTCGGTGATGCCACCCAACCATCTCATCCTCTGTTGTTCCTTTATCCTCCTGCTTTCAATCTTTCCCAGAATCAGGGTCTTTTCCAAGCAATCAGTTCTTCACATCAGGTGGCCAAAGTATTGGAGTTTCAGCTTCAGCATCAGTCATTCCAATGAATATTCAGGACTGATTTCCTTTACGATTGACTGGTTTGATCTCCTTGCAGTCCAAGGGACTCTCAAGAGTCTTATCCAACACAACAGTTCAAAAGCATCAATTCTTCAGCACTCAGCTTTCTTCACAGTCCAACTCTCACATCCATATATGACTGCTGGAAAAACCACAGCTTTGACTGACAGACCTTTGTTGGCAAAGTAATGTCTCTGCTTTTTAATATGCTGTCTTGGTTGGTCAAAACTTTTCTTCCAAGAAGCAAGTATCTTTTAATTTCATGGCTGCAGTCACCATCTGCAGTGATTTTGGAGTCCCCAAAATAAAGTCTCTCACTGTTTCCATTGTTTCCTCATCTATTTGCCATGAAGTGATGGGACCAGATTCTATGATCTTAGTTTCTGAATGCTGAGTTTTAACCCAGATTTTACACTCTCCTCTTTCACTTTCATCAAGAGGCTCCTTAGTTCTTCTTCACTTTCTGCCATACTGCTGTCATCTGCATATCCGAGGTTATTGATATTTCTCCCAGCAATCTTGATTCCAGCTTGTGCTTCATCCAGCCTGACATCTCGCATGATGTACTCTGCTGCTGCTGCTGCTGCTAAGTCACTTCAGTCGTGTCCGACTCTGTGCAACTCCATAGACGGCAGCCTACCAGGCTCTCCCGTCCCTGGGATTCTCCAGGCAGGAACACTGGAGTGGGTTGCCATTTCCTTCTCCAATGCATGAAAGTGAAAAGTGAAAGGGAAGTCGCTCAGTCGTGTCTGACTCCTAGCGACCCCATGGACTGCAGCCCACCAGGCTCCTCCGCCCATGGGATTCTCCAGGCAAGAGTACTGGAGTGGGGTGCCATTGCCTTCTCCGGATGTACTCTGCATATACGTTAAATAAGCAGGGTAACAATATACAGCCTTGATGTACTCATCTCCCAATTTGGAACCAGTCTGCTATTCCATGTCTGGTTCTAACTGTTGCTTCTTGACCTGCATACAGATTTCTCAGGAGGCAGGTCAGGTGGTCTGGTATTCCCATCTCTTTAAGAATTTTCCACAGTTTGTTGTGATCCACACAGTCAAAGGCTTTGGTATAGTCAATAAAGCAGAAGTAGATGTTTTTCTCTAATGTCACATTAGAGGCCTTAAATAGTTCACTCACTGCAACACACACACTTCCATTAGTAACACTCTTCATTACATGAAATGCTTTTTAAGGATGGGAGGTAGAGACAGAATCTTTGGGGACGAGTTAGATATATCTGGAAAAGCTTGGCAATTCCAGTATCTCCCTTTCCCCTTAACCCAAAGTTGTAAATTATTGGCTTAAAAATAACAAGATTCAAGAAGATTTTGAATTTAAAGGGTAAAAGTACATCTAGTCCAGCTTCCCACATAATGCCGTAATTTCCTATTCCTACAACATACATGACAAGTGGAACTTATAAACTTCTGTTTGAAGTTCCAAATGACAAGGAATTCCCTATATCAAATAATGACAAGAGAGGCATTAAAAAAAAAACAAAAACAAAAAAACAGCTGGGCTAAAATGTGCTCAGCCTGCTGGAATTCTGATTGTGATTGGGCTGAATCTGCAGCAATTTAACACCTTAACAACGCTGAGTGTTCCTTCTATGAACATGGTTTCTCACTCTATTATTTAGAGCTTTGGTTTCTCTCATCAATGCTTTATATATTTCAATATACAAATTTTGTTCACACTTTGTTACGTGTACCCCTAAGTACTTCAAAAACTTTGATGTTACTATAAGTGGCATGTACTTTTTTTTTTTAGTTTCTAATTGTTCACTTAGTATTGAGAGATGAAACTGATTTATGCATATTGACCTTTTATCCCATGGTTATGCCTAACATATTCATTAGTTTCAGCAACTTTTTATAGATAATTCTGGGATTATCTACATAGGCCATGTTGCCTGGAACTAGAGACAGTTTTCGGAGAAGGCAATGGCACCCCACTCCAGTACTCTTGCCTGGAAAATCCCATGGATGGAGGAGCCTGGTAGGCTGCAGTCCATGGGGTCACTAAGAGTCAGGCAAGACTGAGCGACTTCACTTTCACTTTTCACTTTCATGCATTGGAGAAGGAAATGGCAACCCACTCCAGTGTTCTTGCCTAGAGAATCCCAGGGACGGGGGAGCCTGGTGGGCTGCCGTCTACAGGATCACACAGAGTTGGACACGACTGAAGCGACTTAGCGGCAGCAGAGACAGCTTTCTTTCTTTCTTTCTGATCTTCTTTCCTCTTTTTTCACTTTTTTAATCTATAGCACTGACTAGATGGGTTCAGGTCCTGGGAAGAAGTCCAGACTAACTTTATAATTTGAGTAAATGAAGAGTAAGAGTATAGAGAGCAGGCAGAATCCCAAGTAAGCAGTAGAAGCCAAGGAAGATAAGAATGTATATAATATTAAGAAGTAACATAATAACACAATCAAGAAAATAAAGTCTGCACAACTAGATGAAGTCAGGGAAACTTATTAATAGTGAATTTAACTCTTTTCAAACATTGGTTATTGTTGTTCAGTAATCCAGTTGTGTCTGACTGTTTGTGACCCCATGGACTGCAGCACACCAGGCCTCCCAGTCTCTCAACACCTCCCGGAATTTGCCCAAGTTCATTTTTATTGCATTGGTGATGCTGTCCAGCCATCTCATCCTCTGACACCCTCTTCTCCTTCTGCCCTCAATAACTCCCAGCATCAGGGACTTTTCCAATCAGTTGTCTGTTTGCATCAGTTCAGTTCAGTTGCTCAGTCATGTCCGACACTTTACAACCCCATGGACGGCAGCACATCAGGCTTACCTGTCCATCACCAACTCCTGGAGCTTGCTCAAACTCATGTCCATCAAGTCGGTGATGCCATCCAACCATCTCATCCTCTGTCATCCTCTTCTCCTCCTGCCTTCAATCTTTACCAGCATCAGGGTCTTTTCCAAGGAGTCAGTTTTTCACATCAGGTGACCAAAGTATTGGAGTTTCAGCTTCAGCATCAGTCCTTCCAATGAATTTTCAGGAATGATTTCCTTTACGATTGACTGGTTTGATCTCCTTGCAGTCCAAGGGACTCTCAAGAGTCTTATCCAACACAACAGTTCAAAAGCATCAATTCTTTGGCACTCAGCTTTCTTTATAGTCCAACTCTCACATCCATACATGACTGCTGGAAAAACCACAGCTTTGACTAGACAGACCTTTGTTGGCAAAGTAATGTCTCTGCTTTTTAACATGCTGTCTAGGTTGGTCATACCTTTTCTTCTAAGGAGCAAGTGTCTTTTAATTTCATGGCTGCAGTCACCATCTGCAATGATTTTGGAGCCCCAAACTAAAGTCTCTCATTGTTTCCCCATCTATTGGCCATGAAGTGACGGGACTGGATGCTATGATCTTAGTTTTTTGAATGTTGAGTTTTAAGCCAACTTCTCGCATCAGATGACCAAGTGTTCGCATAAGATGACCAAAATTCAGCTTCAGCATCAGTCCTTTCAGTGAATATTTAGGGTTGACCTCTAAACATTGGTTAGTCACCTATATTTATCCTTCTATGAATTATCTACACATGTACTCTGCTATTTTTTCAGTTAGAGTATTCACAATTTTCTTATCTATTCATAAGAGCTTTTCACATCATGCCAGTTATCAATTCATGGTCTTTCAGCTCCAAATCCATTCTTCTTTGTAAGAGACCACTTCACAGGCAGTGCCCTGTCCTTCCATCAGGAGGGTTCATAATGTGTGACTGCGTCTCTCGTGATGTTAAAAGCCTTTGATAATCACAAAAGGAGTTGCAAAACAGTATTACTCATTCTATCTTCTACAAAGAAATTGGGCTGAATTTGCAGCAACTCAACCCCTGTACAATGTGGAATCTTCCTTTCTATGATTCTCCTCATCAACTATTTTGTTACCCTTAAGTATAACGCTTATAGAAAGAACAGGATAATGCTTGATTCTTTTCTTGGGCTTACCAATTTTCAAAACAATGATTTGGTTCTCTAATATCACATCCCAAATGTGATCAGTGAAGGCTTTTTAAAAGTATTATTATGAGTTCGTGGATTAAAATATATTTGGTTTGTTTCAATCCACTAAAGTTAACCCTCTTTTCATTTTCATACTATCCCATCTTTGACCAAAAGAAGCCTAGATCCACTGGAATTTCCTGAGTCCTTTTTGACATGACCCAAGTGGTCTTTAGTATCTTCTGGTCACTGATTTTAGGCCCTACTGTGGATAAAGCCAGGAAATCTGTACTTTTTAAATATAAAATTATGATTTCATTTTAGTATCTCCAATTAAGTTTGGGACTATAGGTTTTAACTGGAACCTATTCATTTTACATCTCTATTTCCTTTCTCTCAAGCAAAAAATTTCTGTTCTCAGTGATGCCAACTTAATTCCTTATACGCTTTATCTTACACCTAGTAGACTCAGAATAACAGTACCCACATTTCCATCAAGAGAAAAAAGTTGAGGATTTTGGGAGTTCGGCCTTGTGCATATTCTACTAGGTGTTTATTGTCCAATTACTATGTGACATTTATTTGAAATGGAATTTCACTTGGAATTTTAACTCTCTGTGTGGCTATACTACCAAGTAGTTACACATTTAGAGTCATTTGTTTCATTTTGCTTCTCCTTTCTGGCAATTTTAAATAAATTTTTTAAAAAAAGGTATATTCCAAAACTTCCAAAACTATGTTGAATAGTAATGGTGAAAGTGGGCACCCTTGTCTTGTTCCTGACTTTAGAGGAAATGCTTTCAATTTTTCACCATTGAGGATAATGTTTGCTGTAGGTTTGTCATATATAGCTTTATTATGTTGAGGTATGTTCCTTCTATTCCTGCTTTCTGGAGAGTTTTTATCATAAATGGGTGTTGACTTTTGTCAAAGGCTTTCTCTGCATCTATTGAGATAATCATATGGTTTTTATTTTTCAATTTGTTAATGTGGTGTATTACATTGATTGATTTGCGGATATTGAAGAATCCTTGCATCCCTGGGATAAAGCCCACTTGGTCATGGTGTATGATCTTTTTAATGTGTTGTTGGATTCTGGTTGCTAGAATTTTGTTAAGGATTTTTGCATCTATGTTCATCAGTGATATTGGCCTGTAGTTTTCTTTTTTTGTGGGATCTTTGTCAGGTTTTGGTATTAGGGTGATGGTGGCCTCATAGAATGAGTTTGGAAGTTTACCTTCCTCTGCAATTTTCTGGAAGAGTTTGAGCAGGATAGGTATTAGCTCTTCTCTAAATTTTTGGTAGAATTCAGCTGTGAAGCCATCTGGACCTGGGCTTTTGTTTGCTGGAAGATTTTTGATTACAGTTTCAATTTCCGTGCTTGTGATGGGTCTGTTAAGATTTTCTATTTCTTCCTGGTTGAGTTTTGGAAAGTTGTATTTTTCTAAGAATTTGTCCATTTCTTCCACGTTGTCCATTTTATTGGCATATAATTGTTGATAGTAGTCTCTTATGGTCCTTTGTATTTCTGTGTTGTCTGTTGTGATCTCTCCATTTTCATTTCTAATTTTATTGATTTGATTTTTCTCCCTTTGTTTCTTGATGAGTCTGGCTAATGGTTTGTCAATTTTATTTATCCTTTCAAAGAACCAGCTTTTGGTTTTGTTGATTTTTGCTATGCCCACTTTCACCATTACTATTCAACATAGTTTTGGAAGTTTTGGCCACAGCAATCAGAGCAGAAAAAGAAATAAAAGGAATCCAAATTGGAAAAGAAGAAGTAAAACTCTCACTATTTGCAGATGACATGATCCTCTACATAGAAAACCCTAAAGACTCCACCAGAAAATTACTAGAACTAATCAATGACTATAGTAAAGTTGCAGGATATAAAATCAACACACAGAAATCCCTTGCATTCCTATACACTAATAATGAGAAAACAGAAAGAGAAATTAAGGAAACAATTCCATTCACCATTGCAACGGAAAGAATAAAATACTTAGGAATATATCTACCTAAAGAAACTAAAGACCTATATATAGAAAACTATAAAACACTGGTGAAAGAAATCAAAGAGGACACTAATAGATGGAGAAATATACCATGCTCATGGATTGGAAGAATCAATATAGTGAAAATGAGTATACTACCCAAAGCAATCTGTAGATTCAATGCAATCCCTATCAAGCTACCAACAGTATTCTTCACAGAGCTAGAACAAATAATTTCACAATTTGTATGGAAATACAAAAAACCTCGAATAGCCAAAGCAATCTTGAGAAAGAAGAATGGAACTGGAGGAATCAACCTACCTGACTTCAGGCTCTACTACAAAGCCACAGTTATCAAGACAGTATGGTACTGGCACAAAGACAGAAATATAGATCAATGGAACAAAATAGAAAGCCCAGAGATAAATCCACGCACATATGGACACCTTATCTTTGACAAAGGAGGCAAGAATATACAATGGATTAAAGACCATCTCTTTAACAAGTGGTGCTGGGAAAACTGGTCAACCACTTGTAAAAGAATGAAACTAGAACACTTTCTAACACCATACACAAAAATAAACTCAAAATGGATTAAAGATCTAAACGTAAGACCAGAAACTATAAAACTGCTAGAGGAGAACATAGGCAAAACACTCTCTGACATACATAACAGCAGGATCTTCTATGACCCACCTCCCAGAATATCGGAAATAAAAGCAAAAATAAACAAATGGGACCTAATTAACCTTAAAAGCTTCTGCACATCAAAGGAAACTATCAGCAAGGTGAAAAGACAGCCTTCAGAATGGGAGAAAATAATAGCAAATGAAGCAACGGACAAACAACTAATCTCAAAAATATACAAGCAACTCCTACAGCTCAACTCCAGAAAAATAAATGACCCAATCAAAAAATGGGCCAAAGAACTAAATAGACATTTCTCCAAAGAAGACATACAGATGGCTAACAAACACATGAAAAGATGCTCAACATCACTCATTATCAGAGAAATGCAAATCAAGACCACTATGAGGTACCATTTCACACCAGTCAGAATGGCTGCGATCCAAAAGTCTACAAATAATAAATGTTGGAGAGGGTGTGGAGAAAAGGGAACCCTCTTACACTGTTGGTGGGAATGCAAACTAGTACAGCCACGATGGAGAACAGTGTGGAGATTCCTTAAAAATCTGGAAATAGAACTGCCTTATGATCCAGCAATCCCACTGCTGGGCATACACACTGAAGAAACCAGAAGGGAAAGAGACACGTGTACCCCAATGTTCATCGCAGCACTGTTTATAATAGCCAGGACATGGAAGCAACCTAGATGTCCATCAGCAGATGAATGGATAAGAAAGCTGTGGTACATATACAATGGAGTATTACTCAGCCATTAAAAAGAATACATTTGAATCAGTTCTAATGAGGTGGATAAAACTGGAGCCTATTATACAGAGTGAAGTAAGCCAGAAGGAAAAACACCAATACAGTATACTAACGCATACACATGGAATTTAGAAAGATGGTAACAATAACCCTGTGGACGAGACAGCAAAAGTGACGCTGATGTATGGAACAGTCTTATGGACTCTGTGGGAGAGGGAGAGGGTGGGATGATTTGGGAGAATGGCATTGAAACATGTAGAATATCATGTACGAAACGAGATGCTAGTCCAGGTTCAATGCACGATACTGGATGCTTGGGGCTGGTGCACTGGGACGACCTGGAGGGATGGTATGGGGAGGGAGGAGGGAGGAGGGTTCAGGAGGGGGAGCACATGTATACCTGTGATGGATTCATTTTGATATTTGGCAAAACTAATACAATTACGTAAAGTTTAAAAATAAAATAAAATTAAAAAATAAAATAAAATAAAATAAAATAAAAGATGATTGGATATGACAGGAAAAAAAAAAAAAAGGTATATTCCAAGAGGTCTTGCTTCTACCCTATTTTCTCTACGCTCTTCCCTCTCTTCACCTATAGGTAACCATGAACATTTTAAAAAATGATTTACCCTTCCACTTAAAAAATTGTAAGCAAATAGTCACATACAATTTGTACCCATCCCTCTTTATTGGATTAAATAAATACACACGAAATGATCTTTCCCACGTTTGAAGCCTTCAGTCTTTAACCCCTATGGTACCTTGTTTCTGAGGAACTGACATATTCCTTAAGTCTAAAGGACTGCTGCTACTGCTGCTAAGTCGCTTCAGTCATGTCCGACTCTGTGCGACCGCATAGATGGCAGCCCACCAGGCTCCCCCGTCCCTGGGATTCTCCAGGCAAGAACACTGGAGTGGGTTGCCATTTCCTTCTCCAATGCATGAAAGTGAAAAGTAAAAGTGAAGTCGCTCAGTCGTGTCTGACTCTTAGCAACACCATGGACTGTAGCCCGCCAGGCTCCTCCATCCATGGGATTTTCCAGGCAAGAGTACTGGAGTGGGGTGCCATTGCCTTTTCCATCTAAAGGACTGAGACTCCCCTTAAGGCAGAGTACATAATTCTGAAAAATAGCAACATTCTCTTCAAAAGAAAATCCAATTATAATTTTAGTATGCATTTTTAGTAAGCAGACTTTCAAAGACTATTAGAAAAAAATCATCACAATGTTCCATTCATCATTTACTTTTCCCTTTCATGAATCATAAAATAATACCTTTAAAATGTTCTTTGGATCTTAACTTCTCTGTAGATAGAATTCACCCCAATTAAACACAATGTAAGAGCAGATGTTTGTGGCTGGGAAGTTAAATTGATAACCAGAGAGCAAATGAGTCAATTACCATAAGAAAATAAGCATCCCAATGGAAGATTATGCATTTCGTTACCAACAAGATAATTAACCTTCAAATTCTCTTTGACAGTTCCCTATCCCTTCTAATGCCATAATCATTACACAAATAATTTTAATTGCTAAATGCACAAGTAGAACCTAATACTAAAACATATTATACTTGCAAAATTCCCTTACTGGGAACATCAGTGAATCACATCAGTGTTATACAATGCTGGAAATTGCCACTCAATTCAAAAACAATACACCAACACCAATGTTTCAAGGTTACTTGACTATGCTGCTATTTAGAAGATATACCAGTTTTCGTTTACATTAGCTCTGAAATGTTGGAGTTTCTATTGTTTGATTTGAAACATTTAAGCACTGAAATTCTTAAAAAAGTACTTTAAATAGAGAAACAAAGCAATTTTGCCCATTTTATGTTAAGCTTCACACTTGCTGTTTTTAAGTTTCTTTTCAATAATTCACAAGATTACATGTAAGTCCTTAAAGAAAACCCAACAAAATAAAGCCCAAGCATTTTTAACAACCTGAAATTCCTTCATGGATGTTGTCTGACAGTCTAATCATAAATATGCTATAAGTACTGGCTCAACTAATGGAACAAAAATACATTGGAACCCTTAATACTTCTTGAGAAAGCTTCTTGTTCCAAGGAAGGTAAATGTTTCCCTTAATCTCCAGGTGAAACAGGTGAAACCAGTTATGAAGCAACAGAAAGACAGAGTTGTCACATGACCTTGAAATTATATTTCTATCCTCTCCCTGCACCTCCACACCCAAGTGCATTGCATTTCCTTAACCCTACTTCTCAACTTAGCTAACAGGTACTCATCCTTCAGATATGGGGAGGGAGGAGGGAGGAGGATTCAGGATGGGGAACACATGTATACCTGTGGTGGATTCATTTCGATATTTGGCAAAACACAATACTGTAAAGTTTAAAAATAAAATTAAAAAAAAAAAAAAAAAAAAAACCCCAATCCCTTAAAGAAGCTTTTCCTAATCCACAGCATCCCACACCCTGCCCTTTCTTTCTCATTCCTAGGCCATCACTGCCCTATTTACTACTGAAACCTCAGTGGCCTAAACCATAACAGGTGTTCAGTGCTGTTGTTCAATAGTTGTTGACATCAATGGTTACCTGAATTGTAAAAATCCTACTAGTCAGCACTATCAGAAAATTACATGTTGAGAACAAGAATTTTTCAAGCATTCTCAAGTTTCTCAAGGATTTAATATTTTATACCACTGCTTCGCCAATAGAAATTAATAAATCTATCTTTGCTGTGAATTTTCTGCATACATTTTAAAATGTGCTTTTAAATGTTTATGATAATATAAAATCTTTATAATCATATAACTTCAGTGCTCACATTTATGTTTATAAACTGGCTTATATGATTGTAGAATTTATTCCTAGTGCAATGTTTCTCAAACTTGGAGTCTTAGGGTTCTTAAAGCTCTTAAATTGGACAAACACCTATAAACATGATTTTTTATGTGTGAAGAAGTCACAAAAATCTTTATTAAATATAGGTTCCTCTTCCCTGACAAGACTGAACCGCATTTTTTGAATGATGCCCCTCTATTATCATGAGGACCATTAACTGTGCCATGTTTACACAGAGAAGGCATGGAGGCCTCAAGGTTGATTATTTTCACTTTGTATTATACATACATTAGACATGCTCCCAAAATAGCTAAACTCAATCTGTAAGCTCTCTCCTTTCAGCACTGTAGAAGTGCACAAATGACTGAGGACAATGTTTCTCCAAGAGAAAATCATAGACTACGTGCAGAGAAATGCAAAGATCTTAGAAAAGTGTTGGTTGTTGGGTTTCACCACACATGCTTGAGAATTCCAAACAGCTACAGAATCATCATCTTAACAAGTTTTCCCAGATTACTCTACCGTGCTGAGGTGTGAGAACCTCACATGAGAGGTCACTAAAGGAGAACACTGTACACATCACCACCTTTCTATATACACAGAAACTCCCCAATTCTTGTGCCTTCCAGGACCATAAAATTCATTTCTTTGCTCAATTATTAAACAGGTATTTAAATGAGCAACTACTAAGCTACAAAGACATTTCACTGTATGCTGTGAGTGAGATAATAAAAACGTGTTTAACAAACTGTTAAGAAAAAGGTATGACATTTTAAGAGAAGAAGACCAAGTGTTATACAGATGTGAATTCAAAGGGAAGAGATGTAACTACCAGTGATGCATAGAAGGATACACAGAAAACTGGTCTAGTGGCTATCTCATAGGAGGATAACTGGGAAACAAGCAGAGTGACTTGTTACCACATACTTTCCCCCTCAAATTTAAAAAAAAAGGGTAAAATAAGCAAAATATGAAATTTACTATCCTAATCATTTTTAAGTGCACAAATCAGTGGTATTAAGCACATTCATAAGTTGAGGCAACGATTACCACAATCCATCTCCAGAACTCTTCATTTTGTAAAACTGAAAACGCTATACCTATTAAACAGTAACACCCCACTCTGCGGCCTCCCACAAGTCCCTGGCAACCACCATTCTAATTTCCATCTCTATGATTTGACTACTCTAAGTACCTCATATAAGTGGACTCACTTATTTGTCTTTTTTGTGGTATCTGTCATTACAGATAATATACATCTCTGTATACAGATCTTTGTACACATGTGTAAGATCTTCAGGAGAACAGAATCCTAGCAGGAATAGCTAGTCAAGGTGATTTCATATATAAAAATTTTATAAATATTACCACTGGCTATACAAGTTTTATGTTCCCATCAAAGAACCATTATCAGTAAGAGTAATTAACATTCTACTAGAAGGCCTAGTTAGTACAATTTAAAAAAAGAAAAATATAGATAAGCGGGGGGAGGTTGGAAAAATCTGTTCCCCCAAACAAGTACACCATGGCAATGACTACTAGAACATTCAAGTAACCTTTCATGGAAAACTTCCAGTGTGTACTGTTATACTATTTGTGGTCAAGGGGAAACTTCAATGTTTTAATCAACCAGATAATAACTAAACTACGGTACACCTGGCTGAAGGATATGTTATAGCCTTCCCATTCAAAATGTAGGACCAACGACAGCATTGGCATCATCTGGGAGCTTGTTAGCAACACAGGATTTGTGTCCTCCACCCTAAACCCTCTGATTCTCTATCAGCATTCTTACAAAATCTCTAACATTTTAACTGTATGTTAAAAGTTTAATAAATAAGCACTGCTTTGAGCATTTAAACACTGAGCAGTCTGACATGTATAAACATGGAATAATCTAAGGACTGTCAAAAGCAATGTCAAAAAGCAGTTTGTAGAGCAACACATATGGATGGGATGGTCCTATTTATTCACAAAAACTATATATTTCTAGATGTACACATCTGCAAATGCTTTTTAAAGGCAGTTGAGAGGTATATACACTAAACTGATGATGGAGGTTATTTCTGAGGAAGAGGGTGGGAATGAGGATGGGACAATGAAGATTTATGTTGTTAACACGGTTTGACTCTTTAACAGTGGTACTGTATTTCTTAGAAAATTTAAAAAGGGAAAAATTAAATCCAAAACAGTAAACTGAAAAGCTATTAGAATTAATATAAAATTTTCACCTAGCAGTATAAATGCTTAACATCCTTTTCTATGTCACTCATATACAATAAGATATATGTATAAATTTAAAAATATAATTCACAATAATGACAAAAACAATTAAATAGGTATGCACCTAATGAGGAAAGTAAAAAACCTATAAGAAGATAACTATAAAATTTTACTAAAGGACATAAAAGAAAGTGCAAACGAATGGAGCCACCAATAAAGACCCAGGCATATATGAAATTCTCATGATAAAAGTGATGCATTAAATCAGGAGGAAAAGATGCCTAACTCAGTAAATAACCCTAGAAATGATGTAGCTATTCAGAAAAGAATAATGCTGGGTTCAGGCCTTATTTCTTATACCAAAATAAAGCCCATATCTAAGATTTAATGGTTAAAAACAAACAGACCCATAAACAGACTAGAAAGAAAACATGAGATTTTTAAAAATAATCTTGGAAGAAGGACTAAGTGTGACACAAACCAAGAAACCATAAAAGGTAAACATACTGTGCTACATAAAATCGTGCGTCATTAGTAACTATCATAAATTAAAAGATGGGGGAGAGGGCACACAAAGGTCTAATTTCTTTAACATATAAAAGTTCTAATAAATTAAAGTAAAACGCTCTCAGTCTTGTTAAAAAATGAGAAAAGGATATGAATGGACAGTGTATAATAAAGAAATACACAATTTCTAAATATATGAAAAGATGTTAAACCTCATTTGTATAAAAATAAGCAAATAAAAATGTCAAGATACTATTTTTTTACCTCTTAGGTTGATATGAGTAGAAGAAATGGACATTCTCTCATATATCTTGGAATTAATACAAACTGATACAAAGCATAGAGAGAAAGTATAGTAAAGCAAAATATAAGCTGCTTATACTCTTTAAAATCCAGCATTTCACCTTGGGAGATACATCTAACAGACAGACTCACATATTTACATAGACATGAGGGTATTCTCTGCTTGCTGTTTTTAGCAGTAAAAGATTGGAACCATTAACTAGTAAGCTATTTTAACTACAAACCATTAAGACGCTACTGAAATGGTATGGACCTAATAGAAGCAGAAGATACTAGAAAGAGGTGGCAAGAATACAGAGAAAAACTACACAAAAAAGATCTTCATGACCCAGATAACCACGATGGTGTGATCACTCACCTAGAGTCAAACATCTTGGAGTGAAAGTCAAGTGGGCCTTAGGAAGCATCACTACGAACAAAGTTAGTGGAGGTGATGGAATTAAAGCTGACCTATTTCAAATCCTAAAAGATGATGCTATGAAAGTGCTGCATTTAATATGCCAGCAAATTTGGAAAACTCAGTAGTTACCACAGGACTGGAAAAGGTCAGTTTTCAGTTCAGTCCCAAAAAACAGCAATGCCAAAGAATGTTTAAACTACTGCACAAATGCAGACATTCACATGCTAGCAAACTAACGCTCAAAATTCTCCAAGCCAGGCTTCAACAGTACATGAACTGAGAACTTCGAGATGCTCAAGCTGGATTTAGAACCAGAGATCAAATTGCCAACATCCAATGGATCACAAAAAAGCAAAAGAATTCCAGAAAAACATCTACTTCTTCATCTGTGACTACGTTAAAGCCTTTGACTGTATGGATCACAGCAAACTGTGGAAAATTCTAAAGAGATGGGAATACCAGACCACCTCACCTACCTCCTGAGACACCTGTATGCAGGTCAAGAAGCAACAATTAGAACTGGACATGGAAAAACAGACTGGTTCCAAATTGGGAAAGGAGTACCGAGGCTGTATATTGTCACCTTGCTTATTTAAGTTATATGCAGAGTACATCATGCAAAATGCTGGACTGTATGTAGCACAAGCTAGAAACAAGATTGCCAGGAGAAATACCAATAACCTCAGACATGCAGATGACACCACCCTTATGGCAGAAATGAAGAGGAACTAAAGAGCCTCTTGATGAAGGTAAAAAAGGAGAGTGAAAAAGCTGGCTTAAAACTCAACATTCAAAAAACTTAAGATCATGGCATCTGGTCCCATCACTTCATGACAAGTAGATGGGGGAAACAGTAGAAACAGTAAGATACTTTATTTTCTTGGGCTCCCAAATCACTGCAGATGGTGACTGCAGCCATGAAATTAAAAGACACTTGTTCCTTGGAAGAAAAGCTATGACCAACCTAGACAGCATGTTAAAAAGCAGAGACATTACTTCGCCAACTAAGGTCCATCTAATCAAGGCTATGGTTTTTCCAGTAGTCACATATGGATGTGAGAGCTGGACCACAAAGAAGGCTGAGCGCTGAAGAACTGATGCTTTTGAACTGTGGTGTTGGAGAAGACTCTTGAGAGTCCCTTGGACAGCAAGGAGATCGAACCAGCTAATTCTAGGAGAAATCAACCCTGAATATTCACTGGAAGGACTGATGCTGATGCTGAAGCTCTAATACTTTGGCCACGTGATGTCAAGAGCTGACTCCTTGGAAAAGACCCTGATGCTGGGAAAGATTGAAAGCGGAAGGAGAAGGGGATGACAGAGGATGAGATGGCTGGATGGCATCCCGACTCAATGGACCTGAGTTTGAGCAAGCTCCGGGAGATAGTGAAGGACGGGGAAGCCTAGTGTGCTGCAGTCCACGGGGTTGCAAAGAGTTGAATACGACTGAGCAACTGAACAAAACTACACATGTTGGGTAATGGTGGAGTGGCTGATAGCACCTTTGAACTCAAGGGAAGCCAAGAGGAAACTGAACTACATACACCTTTGGCTGGCTTAGTGGGATGATGTATTTATGTGATTTGCCAAAACATCCATGTAAACATAAGTCGTCTCAGTATAGAATGGATTCCAGAATACTCCTTCTGCCCAGTATACTAACATGACCCAACAAAGACACAAAGGTTCAGAGTCATATTCATGTTACACATCCTAAACACTGGAGCAAAAAAACCCTACTTAACTTTCTATTCTCATAGAAAATGACCTTAAAAAAAAAATCACTGTTAAGAAGAGACAAATAAAATGCAGCCAAAATAAATATGACATAAGTGTAATAGTCAAAAAGTAGTGCTATTTTTCTGGAATTTTGTGCGGTTTACAGCATTTATTTTTTTTTTAAACTATAATTTGTTCTGTTTAATCTTCTCATTGTAAATGACTATTCATTTTCTTACACAAGGCTTCCAAAATAATTTTCACTCCAAGCCCCACAAAAGCTGAATCTGCTTTAATGACAATAATCTCTGACCACTGATTATACTTAACGTGATTTTTACACATAAAATTTTTGCTTGACTAGGCAAAGAATCTCTCTTAGTCAGTCAGTTCAGTCACTCAGTCGTGTCTGACTCTTTGCGACCCCACGGACAGCAGAATATCTCTAGAAAGATATAAAAGAAATTAATGGCAGTGGTTGCTTCTGTGGAGGGGGTTGGGACAGAGTTATATTTCATTATATATATATTTTATCTTGTGCATATATCACCTATTTAAAACATTTAGCTAAAAATAATAAAAGTGGAGAGACATATATATACCTGGCTGGCCAGATTTGATTTTGTAAAAATATTTTGAAGTTAGTCTATAAATTCAATGAAATGTCATTTACTATTCCAAGAAAATTTGAAAGATAACTTGACATGCTGATCTCCTGGTCTTTTTTTAAAAATGTGGGAAGCTTTATACATAAAACACAAACAGACTCACAGACATAGAAAACAAACTTACAGTTACCAAAGGGGAAAGGGAGGGGGCGGGATAAATTAGAAGTTTGGGATTAACAGACAGAAACTACTGCATGCAAAAAAGATAAACAACAAGGATTTACTGGATAGCACAGGGGACTATATTCAATATCTTGTAACTTACAATGGAAAATAATCTGAAAAAATGTATACATGACTGAATCACCTTGTTGTATACCCTGAAACTAACATAAATCAACTATATTTCAATTCAAAAATTTTCTGACCAAATTTTTAAATTAAAAACAATGAGGAATTCTTAAAAAAAATATCAAAACTAACTCAAACAGTATTGATGTAGGAACAGACAAATTGACTGACAAAATGGAGTCTAGAAATAAGACCATATAATTTTAGAAATTGAGATTATATAGGGGTGATATTTCTTTTTTTAAAATTTGTTATTTATTTATTTTGGCCATACCACACTGCATGTAGATCTTAGTTCCTTGAACAGGGATTGAAGCTGTGCCCCCTGTAGTGGAAGCATGGAGTCTTAACCACTAAACCACCAGGGAAGTCCCAGTGATGATATTTCAAATAACTGTAGGGCAAGAATAGTGTTGGTCAACAATCCATTTGGGAAAATGTCTGATCTCTACTTGTTACTATATATTTAAAAAACTCTAGATGAACCAAAGATTAAAAAGTAAAAATAAACTACAAAAGTATTAGAAGAACACAGGAAAGAATATTTTCAGTTGAGGAGAGGGGGAAATCTGCAGCCTAAGCAAGATCTAATTCCAAGAGGAGAAATCTCAACATAGTTGATACATAGAAATGAAAATTTTCTGTATGATAAAATACACCTTAAAATTAAATGATAAATTACAAGAATGTTCATAGTAGCTTTAAGTAGACAAAATGTGGAAACAACCAAAACGTCCATCAAAGATAAATGAACAACATTTATACACTAGAATACTACTCAGCAAAAAAAAAAAAAGGAACTACATGCAATAGTGTGGCTGAGCCTCACATAGGTTGAATGAAGACAAAAAAAGAACATATGTAACACTTGTGTAACTGCATGTATATAAAACTCCAGAAAACTCAAACTAACCTACAGTGACAGAAAGCACATCTGTGGCTACTTGGAAATAAGGAGTGTGACGGGCAGGTAGGAGGGATACCAAGATATGAGCACGATACCCAGTGAAGCCACAGAAACAAAACTAGAATAAATGGCATAACTTCATTTGAAAAACTCATGAATTTGTTCATGAAATAGCTTGAAATATATAAACTAAAAAGTTAACAGCAATGATATTTATGGGTGATGAGATTAGAGGTGACTTTAATTTTTCTTCTTTCCAGATTCCTTTTGCTTTTGTGGAGGGAATATAAAATATCACTTATTCTTATAATGTAAAAAAGCAATAAAATTATTTATGCAGTATCAATCTACAGTCTGGAGAAATAATTTTGTAATCTCATTATGAAAATCTTGAATGAATATAGTTCCCTTAACTATAATTCAATCAAAATGATTAAATAATCATTAAGCTTCTTCTGAACTAATTCCGCATCTCCAAAGATGAAAAGCTTGTTCTTAAAAATGTTCTTTATTTATCAAACTGTTACTGGCATATTTATTTTTCACTCCTTACCACTCATGAAAATTCTCCAAATTGGCCTAGCAGAGAAAAATCTCTATATACTTTTTCCAAATGCAAATTACAGTATGTATGTTTGAAAATTCCACACAACAGCTGAAAATGAGCATGTTAGCTCTGAGTAGAAGTTTAATAAGTCTCCGAATGTGCTGCTCAATACATGCTCCAGCAGTTCAGTACAAAGCAGAATACTTCTTTTCCAAACTGTTCCCCCACTGGTATACCAAGGGCAGCCCAGTGGGCACAGCCAATTCTGGTGCAGGCACTGATGAAGTACATTGTCCACAGAAGGTAAAAACAATAACTTCAAAATTTAAACATTAATATCTTTAACTCTAGCAATAGTAGTCTTAGAAATTACCATAAAAAGATAACTAAATAAGTTACACACTGATGAAAAAAAACATCAGTATGTACCAGCAATTCTCAACAATATCAGTGATTAGATACTCCATCAGGGCAGATTACTCCCACACCCTTGTAGTGTTTCTTGAAATCAATTTTTTAAAACATGAAATAGGAAAAGACAGGATGGCATGGATTAAAAAACAATGTTTATCTCACACAGTATGGGTATATATTGCTTTGTAAAGCTTATTTCAGAGACAGACATATATATGTATATTAGGCTACAGCTTAAAATGTATTTCTTACTATTTACAGTAGTTAAAAATGTTTTAAAACCACTGAGAGAGAATAAAGACTCTAATGACCTGGTAAACACTGATTCAGGAGTACTAGTCTAGGAATCAGAAGTTCTAAGTTTTGCCTTCAAATGTGTTTTGTGATCTTAGGGAATTATTTTTCCTTATAAGGATATAAGAAATATATATGTGAAAATAGCTTCTTTGTTAATTCAAAAGATAATTTAAAGAATTTTCCAGTACTCAGCCATTAAAAAGAATACATTTGAATCAGTTCTAATGAGGTGGATGAAACTGGAGCCTATTATACAGAGTGAAGTAAGCCAGAAGGAAAAACACCAATACAGTATACTAACGCATACACATGGAATTTAGAAAGATGGTAACAATAACCCTGTGGACGAGACAGCAAAAGAGACACTGATGTATAGAACAGTCTTTTGGACTCTGTGGGAGAGGGAGAGGGTGGGAAGATTTGGGAGAATGGCAGTGAAACATGTAAAATATCATGTATGAAACGAGATGCCAGTCCAGGTTCGATGCATGATACTGGATGCTTGGGGCTAGTGCATTGGGACGACCCAGAAGGATGGTATGGGGAGGAAGGAGGGAGGAGGGTTCAGGATGGGGAACACATGTATACCTGTGGTGGATTCATTTTGATATTTGGCAAAACTAATACAATTATGTAAAGTTTAAAAACAAAATAAAATAAAAAAAAAAATTTTCCAGGTAGATCCGTGTAACATAAATGTGATAAAGTATACAGATTACACTTTGTGAAGAAAATAAAAGTTACCTGAGACTATTCTACTATAATAAAATTTCTTGGCAAATCAAAATGGCTCATAATTTCACTGTCCACACTACTGCAATTTTTAAAAATGCATTGGCCAACTATTTTCAGCATACCAAGGAAAAGGTTTAAGTGGAAATATACTTTGGGGGCTTTCAGAAGCTTTATCAATCAGTAGATTAGTAACAACATCTCTTAAGGGTTTTACAAGAGAAAACGGAACTAAAATCTACGGAGTGTCAGCTATTAAATCTCTTTAAAGTCTCAAAATGTAAAGCATATATATGTAAGCTATAATTCTGCTACACAATCACTGAAAATCAATTATTATGCTCCCACTACAAAGGGCTGAGGATGACAACTCTGGCCAATGTGACAGTTTGCTTACATATTATTTTCTCATTTTAACACACTAGTGATTTGATCTAGATTCTCTAGTTCTCTTTGACTGGACATCATGGCCAATGAATCATAAATAATTTACCTACAAGCATAAAATGCCAAAATAAAGGGGTTTTGCCAAAAACGTGTTTTACCACTGTCAATGCAATGACTAGATTTTATAATCAGATTTTAAAAATACTTGTACCACAATTAGATGAAGCCTAATTTATTACAGGTACCGATATTATCAAAGAACAATATATGGAGGCAAATATATTTGGGATCAATTTGTAAATTACTGACATTTCATAGCACATTTAACATTACTCCTTTGCTTCTTCAAGAGAAATTAAAATAGGTATCCTGAGAAAAATTTCAAATCCCAAAATAATAAAAGTAGAAGTGATGGAGAACTAAGATTCAATTATTCCTAAAGACATGACAACGGAAGGCCTAAAATTATATTAATATTTTAATTTTTCTATTGCCCATTTCTTTCAGGAACCAATAAACAGATAATTGCCTAACATTCTCTTTATAAGGAAATCTATGTTTAGAAAATCTAGAAAATAACCTCAAAAAGATACAGGAATGACCAATAAGTAGATGGTAAAGTATTCAACATTATTAATCACCAGGGAAATGCTGACTCTGGGCTCTTTTTTCAGTCCTGAAGCTGGGCAAGACCATACAGACCTGCATGGTGTAGTCCAACAAACACATTCACAACGCACTTAAGATCTGTGCATTTCACTGTATATAAATCTTTACCGGAAAAGAATTAAAATCCCACAAACAAAATATTATGTCTAGCTAATGATATGAACACTGAAGTATTCATGGATGTCTACCACTTACTCTGAAATGTATCAAAAAGTTGAGACGACTAGATATAGCGATATACATGTGATACGAGCAATTACAATAAAATGTCAATTGCAGACTCTTAGGTGGTGGGTGTTTGCTGTAAAATCTTTCAACATTTTATTATGAGATTTTCCCAACACAGAGAAATGTTGGAAAAAAACAGAAAAGATTTTTTTTTCCTTAGGAAAAAAATAACTCTTCAGCACTCCATCATTCTTATTACTAGAAAATTACTATGATTAAGGGTTTAAAATCAAGGAAGTACTACCATTTGAAAAATAGTTGAGAAAAAAGAATATTACCATATAAGACAGAAGCAGAAATGGATGGTAAAGATCAGCATCTTCCCAAATGATCTGGTTTTGACAATGACACAGAACACCTAACTGACCCTAGTCGTTTCTCAGTATTCCAAAGTTCACATGCCAAATTCTGTCCATTTTGTTTCTTCAAAACTATAGAAGAAAATAATTTAGTCCTGTGATCACTACTGAATTTTATCTTTCACACAAATATTCCTTTCTTAAACTTTTACTGAGAAATAATTCACATATAACGTTATACTACTTTCAGATGTACAATGTAATGATTCAATATATTAATACTGCAAAAAGAACACAATTAAGTCTAGTTAACATAAAAAAATGTCAACACAAATATCTTTCTTATGAGAAATGTTAAGATTCACTCTGTGAGCAACTTTCAAATATATAACCCAGTACTGCTTACTACAGTCACCATGTTACACATACTATATTCCCAGGGCTTGTTTATTTTATAACAGGAAGGTTGTACCTTCTGATCTCCTTCATCCATTTCACCCACCCTCCACTGCCAATGATCACCAATGTTTTCTGTTGTCTTTGTCTTTAAGATCCCATCTATCAGTGAGATCAAATGGTATTTGTCTTTCTCTAACATTTCAGCAGTGGCCACAGGACTGGAAAACGTCAGTTTTCATTCCAATCCCAAAGAAAGGCAATGCCAAAGAATGCTCAAACTACTGCACAATTACACTCATCTCACACGCTAGTAAAGTAATGCTCAAAATTCTCCAAGTCAGGCTTCAGCAATACGTGAACCATGAACTTCCAGATGTTCAAGCTGGTTTTAGAAAAGGCAGAGGAACCAGAGATCAAACTGCCAACATCCGCTGGATCATGGAAAAAGCAAGAGAGTTCCAGAAAAACATTTATTTCTGCTTTATTGACTATGCCAAAGCCTTTGACTGTGTGGATCACAATAAACTGTGGAAAATTCTGAAAGAGATGGGAATACCAGATCACCTGACCTGCCTCTTGAGAAACCTATATGCAGGTCAGGAAGCAACAGTTAGAACTGGACATGGAACAACAGACTGGTTCCAGATAGGAAAGGAGTACGTCAAGGCTGTATATTATCACGCTGCTTATTTAACTTATATGCAGGCTACATCATGAGAAATGCTGGGCTGGAAGAAGCACAAGCTGGAAGCAAGATTGCCGGGAGAAATATCAATAATCTCAGATATGCAGATGACACCACCCTTATGGCAGAAAGTGAAGAGGAATTAAAAAGCCTCTTGATGAAAGTGAAAGTGGAGAGTGAAAAGGTTGGCTTAAAGCTCAACATTCAGAAAACGAAGATCATGGCATTTGGTCCCATCACTTCATGGGAAATAGATGGGGAAACAGTGTCAGACTTTATTTTTTGGGGCTCCAAAATCACTGCAGATGGTGACTGCAGCCGTGAAATTAAAAGACGATTACTCCTTGGAAGGAAAGTTATGACCAACCTAGATAGCATATTGAAAAGCAGAGATATTACTTTGCCAACAAAGGTTCATCTAGTCAAGGCTATGTTTTTCCAGTGGTCATGATTGGATGCGAGAGTTGGACTGTGAAGAAAGCTGAGCACCGAAGAATTGATGCTTTTGAACTGTGTTGTTGGATAAGACTCTTGAGAGTCCCTTGGACTGCAAGGAGATCCAACAAGTCCATCCTAAAGATCAGTCCTGGGTGTTCATTGGAAGGATGGATACTAAAGCTGAAACTCCAATACTTTGGCCACCTCATGCGAAGAGTTGACTCATTGGAAAAGACTCTGATGCTGGAAGGGACTGGGGGCAGGAGGAGAAAGGGACGACAGAGGATGAGATGGCTGGATGGCATCACCGACTCGATGGACCTGAGTTTGAGTGAACTCCGAGTGTTGGTGATGGGACAGGGAGGCCTGTGGCATGCTGTGATTCATGGGGTCTCAAAGAGTCAGACAGGACTGAGCAATAGAACTGAACATTTCATTTAGTATAATGTCCTTGAGGTCCACCCATGTTATGGCAAATGGCAAAGAACAACTGAAAAAAGAGCCTGGACTCATTATCCTTTTCTGACTTACAATATGATGTCAAGAATTCGGGGAAGAAATTTATCTATTAAAAATATGTCATTTTTTTCCTTCTACTTTCTTAATAGGAATCACTGAGATCAACTGAATAAGAATGAATCTCAAAGACATCTGACACATTACATTGCAGCTTTTGTCATTGTAGAGGAGAAATGCTTAATTACTCTGGTGTTGCCTACTGTATCCTTGAGGAAGAGGACTTCACCCTATTTGATTCTATCTCCAGTGATATTGGATTCTGCCTACTGCCTAATTTACAGTAGATTCTGAATAAATATTGCTTGAAAAATATCTTTGATACTACTTTTAATATAGTTACTGAAATTCTGTATTTGTAATCACAGACAAGAAAGAAAATCTAAAAAGCAGTGGAGGGGTGGGGCGAGGAAAACTCCACCCCCACCCTGCCTAACTTACAGTAGAGCGCATGCTTGCTGTCACTTTATTCATGTACAGCTCTTTGCAACCCCATGGACTGCAGCCTGCCAGACTCCTCTGTCCATGGGATTCTCAGGCAAGAACACTCAAGCGGGAGGCCATGCCCTCCTGCAGGGGCTCTCTCTACTTGCACTGGCAGGTGGATTCTTTACCACTAGCACCACCTGGGAAGCCCTACGGCAGAGCAGTTCCATGTTTACCTGTTTTAAGTTTCTGGCTTTCAAAGTGAGATTTTACTGTAGTTCCTTGCCCCAACCTCCAAAGAATTTTGAAAATCTCTGATGTGATCTCAGTCTAAGAAATCTTTCTGGACCAAAAGGACCAGTAAAATGTTGATTATCATTACAGTGAAGATTGGGGAAAAGCAAAATAGATTTAGATTCATTTAGCTTTTCAGCAATTATCCTAAAATGTAGATAACTATTCAAAGCAGTTATAGTTCAGATAAGTTGAGGGTAACTGTACTGTGATAAGATGCTCCTGTTGGGGCAAAATCTCATTCCTGTGTATAAACTGGGTTTACCTGAAAGTGTCATCAATAAACACTTAATGGTAGAGGGTGGGACCGTGTAAATGGGGAAGAAATCTGCAATGAAGAAGAAATACTGAATATTTTCTAGATATTCTCACTAGGAGATTTTTTTTTTCTTCCCATTATGGAGCTTCTTAGTTCAATTTTTAGTAAGATAACGATAAAACTGCTCAACTTTTCCTGCTGTTCCCAATTCTGGCTATCATTTCTTTTATGAAGAAAGTGGAATATAACTAAAATTAAAGAAGAGAATGGAAAGTTTAAGATGTGTAATATATTTAATATGAGAAACTGACAATATGATTAAAACTACTAACACTATTCCTAGCACGGATCTCTTCAACAAATTTGGTAAATTTGATGACACCCCTTAAAGTAAAAGAAAGAAATATTGTTCAATCAGTTCAGTCGCTCAGTCCTGTCCGACTCTTTGCGACCCCATGAAGTGCAGCACTCCGGGCCTCCCTGTCATCACCAACTCCCGGAGTTCACTCAGACTCACGTCCATCGAGTCAGTGATGCCATCTAGCCATCTCATCCTCTGTCGTTCCCTTCTCCTCCTGCCCCCAATCCCTCCCAGCATCAGAGTCTTTTCCAATGAGTCAACTCTTCACATGAGGTGGCCAAAGTACTGGAGTTTCAGCTTTAGCATCATTCCTTCCAAAGAAATCCCAGGGCTGATCTTCAGAATGGACTGGTTGGATCTCCTTGCAGTCCAACGGACTCTCAAGAGTCTTCTCCAACACCACAGTTCAAAAGCATCAATTCTTCGGCGCTCAGCCTTCTGCACAGTCCAACTCTCACATCCATATATCACCACTGGAAAAACCATAGCCTTGACTAGATGAACCTTTGTTGGCAAAGTAATGTCTCTGCTTTTGAATATGCTATCTAGGTTGGTCATAACTTTTCTTCCAAGGAGTAAGCATCTTTTAATTTCATGGCTGCAGTCACCATCTGCAGTGATTTTGGAGCCCCAAAAAATAAAGTCTGACACTGTTTCCACTGTTTCCCCATCTATTTCCCATGAAGTGATGGGACCAGATGCCATGATCTTCGTTTTCTGAATGTTGAGCTTGAAGCCAACTTTTTTACTCTCCACTTTCACTTTCATCAAGAGGCTGTTTAGTTCCTCTTCACTTTCTGCCATAAGGGTGGTGTCATCTGCATATCTGAGGTTATTGATATTTCTCCCAGCAATCTTGATTCCAGCTTGTGCTTTTTCCAGCCCAGCGTTTTTGCATGATGTACTCTGCATATAAGTTAAATATTGTTCAATAAAAGATAGTAAATACTATATAGAACACATTCCCTCAGAAAGATGGAATATATATCAGATTCAAGACAAGATAGCTAAAATCAATGAATAAGAGACCCAGAGTGGGCTAAGCTTAAAATTCTGAGGTCAAGACATATAATTTATTAGGTTGGTGCAAACATGATTGCGGTTTCAGATGGTGAATTTTAAATCATTATAACTAGGCTCAAACACATCTTTTTAATCAAAACAGGAACCATTACAATCAACACATTTTTGCCCATAAGACATAGGTTTATTATTGTAGCATAAAAATCTGTGCTTCATGGTTCAAAGAACTCTTGGAAGCATTTTCTGCTGCTGGTTGTGGAAGCATTTTCCCTGCAAAACGTTGTCGTGATGCTCGAAGAAGTGGTTGGCTAGAGATGAGGTGAATATGCTGCATGAAGCAAAACTTCATAGACCAATTCGTTCAACTTTTGAAGTGCTGGTTGTCCGAAGTGCAGTCAGGTATTATCGTGCAGAAGAATTGGGCTTATCCTGTTGCAGTTTTCAGTGCGTCTCATCTATCTGCTGAGCATACTTCTCAGATGTAATGGTTTCGCCGGGATTCAGAAAGCTGGAGTGAATCAGATGGGCAGCATGCCACCAAACAGGGACCATGACCTTTTTTTGGTCCAAGTTTGGCTTTGGGAAGTGTTTTGGAGCTTCTTCTCAGTCCAGCCACTGAGCTGGTCATCACCAGCTGTCGTATAAGATCCATTTTGTGTTGTATATCACAATGTGATGGAGAAACGGTTTGTGTTTTTGCATAGAAAAAGAAAAGCTGACATTCAAAATGACAATGTTTTTTATTTTCAGTCAACTCATGAGGCACCCACTTATGGAGCTTTTTCACCTTTCCAATTCGCGTCAAATGCTGAATGACTGTAGAATAGTCAACGTTGAGTTCTTCGGCAACTTCTCGTGTAGTTGTAAGAGGATCAGCTTCGATAAGCTTTTAATTGGTCATTGCCAACTTCCGATGGTCGGCCACCCCACTTCTCATCTTCAAGGCTCTCATCTTCTTTTCAAAACTTTTTGAACCACCACTGCATTGTACATTCGTTAGTCCAAATGTGTTGTTGATCTTGCGAGTTGTCTTCATTGCTTTACAACCCATTTTGAACTCAAATAAGAAAATCGCTTGAATTTGCTTTTTGTTTAACATCATTTCCCTAGTCTAAAATAAATATAAAATAAACAGCAAGTAATAAGTCACAATAAACTGTGGAAAATTCTGAAAGAGATGGGAATACCAGATAACCTGACCTGCCTCTTGAGAAACCTGTATGCAGGTGAGGAAGCAACAGTTAGAACTGGATACAGAATAACAGACTGGTTCCAAACAGGAAAAGGAGTACGTCAAGGCTGTATACGGTCACCCTGCTTATTTAACTTATATGCAGAGTACATCATGAGAAACGCTGGGCTGGAAGAAGCACAAGCTGGAATCAAGATTGCCAGAAGAAATATCAATAACCTCAGATATGCAGATGACACCACCCTTATGGCAGAAAGTGAAGAGGAACTAAAAAGCCTCTTGATGACAGTGAAAGTGGAGAGTGAAAAGGTTGGCTTAAAGCTCAACATTCAGAAAACAAAGATCATGGCATCCGGTCCCATCACTTCATGGGAAACAGATGGGGAAACAGTGGAAACAGTGTCAGACTTTATTTTTTGGGGCTCCAAAATCACTGCAGATGGTGACTGCAGCCATGAAATTAAAAGACGCTTACTCCTTGGAAGGAAAGTTATGACCAACCTAGATAGCATATTCAAAAGCAGAGACATTACTTTGCCAACAAAGGTCCGTCTAGTCAAGGCTATGGTTTTTCCAGTAGTCATGTATGGATGTGAGAGTTGGACTGTGAAGAAAGCTGAGTGCTGAAGAATTGATGCTTTTGAACTGTGGTGTTGGAGAAGACTCTTGAGAGTCCATTGGACTGCAAGGAGATCCAACCAGTCCATCCTAAAGGAGATCAGTCCTGAGTGTTCATTGGAAGGACTGATGTTGAAGCTGAAACTCCAATACTTTGGCCACCTGATGCAAAGAACTGACTCATTTGAAAAGACCCTGATGCTGGGAAAGATTGAGGGCAGGAGGAGAAGGGGACGACAGAGGATAAGGTGGTTGGATGGTGTCACCGACTCAATGGACACGGGTATGGGTGGACTCTGGGAGTTGGTGATGGACAGGGAGGCCTGGCATGCTGCGGATCATGGGGTCACAAAGAGTTGGACACGACTGAGCAACTGAACTGAACTGAACAAGTCACTATCAAAAAAACAGACAGAAATGCTCATTAAAATGATGTACAACATAACCACATTTATTTAGGAATACAGTCCAATATCAAATGGCAAAGTTCAACAATGCAAAATCACAGTTACTTATGCACCAACCTAAGAGGAAGTAAGGCCAAAGATGACAGTCAAACCTCTTCACTTATTTCTATGCTGGAAGGCACATGAATTTGCCCTAATATTGCAATTCTTATGTTCTTTAAGTAAAGACTGAAGAATACTTACTAATATTTTGTTCAATCTTCTCATCTAGACAAGCAAAGTCCAGCACACATAGCTAGACTGGGCACAAGAGTGAGTATGACTGGCCTGGCTCACAGACCACAAAACATGGGGCCAAGGTCATGTGACAGTTGGTGGCATGGGACAAAACTAAAACAGAAAGTCATCTGAGATGTCAATCTCCATGTCCCAAGGAAGAAGCAGGATCTAGGTAAGTAGGCAAAAAAGAACCAAAGGAAGTAGGATCAAGGGAAGAGGGCCCAAGGACATTAGCTGAGGCACATTTATTAAATGCCTGTAATGAGTCAGGTGCTATATTAGGCATCTTCTTTACACCATCACAACAAAGAAGTCTGTTCTCATTTTATAAGTTAGAAAAATGAAGATGAAGTAAACTGATTAATTTGCCAAGATCACATGGACATGCCTCCAAAAACTTCTCTCTCTTCATCATACCATATTCCTTCCATGAGGTGCTCTTAGTGGTTTTATAGAAACCAGGGATCCATTTCCATACCGCAATTCTGGCTTATTAATTCTACAAAGCTTCGTCCTGATTAGGGTCATTTGTTAACATAAAATCACATAAGAGGTGAGTTCTTCTCATGCTGTATTTTGACTAATGCATGAACAGCAAGTAAACAAAATCTTTAGGCTTATTGGTGGCTCTTCTATTCTGTAACATTTCCATGGTCAAAAATCGTGCATCTGTATTCCACATAAATCTAGGTTCTAACCGTACATCACATTTCATTTTAGTTCACTGGATATTCTTTGTCTTTTCTAAAATACCTTCAGGTTCTCTCCTGAAGGTGATTAGTTACCATGGAAATGAGGCTACCATAGTTCAGAATAAATTTACATAACTAGTAGAAAATTATTTCAAGCTTGTAAAATATGAGCTTTATCTGAAAGTTAACATGACCACTGATATGATAAAAAAATAAGAACTGAAAATCAATTCAAAGTGATTTAGTTCCCAATGTAGGATTATAAAACAACTGTAAAGCATTCTTAATTTATAGAGATAACATCAAAAATGTAAGTTTATAAAGTGAAATAGTGAAACAGTCTGGATACAGACAGCAAACTGTAAAAATGTCCCAACGTCTTATCCATTAGTTGTCAAATATGTAATATCACGCACTATGTAAGGTGCCAAGGATCTAACAGTTGACAAAACCTAGTCCTGTCCTCAAGGAACTCAAGTCTGGAAGGAGAGAAAGATACACAAAATGAAAAGAAATTTAAATGTGACAGGTAAAGCAAGAAAGATATGTATAAGGCATATGTGGAAACGTAGAGTACCCAACAGAAGGTAGTGGGAAGAGAATGGATAAAAAGGATGGGAGTGAGCAGGGCCCAGAGTATCAAGAGATTTCAGAAGAAAGCCAGGCAAGAGTGTGAAAAGAGAAAGATTCAACACAGAAGGGACAGTACTACAAAACAACCATATGGGGTTTAAGCAGCTAGCTGTTGTCCTTGAAATTAAAATACCTTGAGAAGCAATAACAATACTGCTCAGACTTAAGCTCTAGTTCTCGCTCAGCTGGGCTTTTATAAGAAAAATGACTCCCTTTAAGACATGTAAATATCTAGCATTCTGAAAATTACAGGGACGAGACCTTAGGGGAAGAAACTTAAGGTTTCTTGCTAATTCATTTGAAGTAATTTTTTAAAGAAAGTCAAAGAATATGATAATTTTATGACATAAATCATATCTCTTACATATTATTTTGGAAATTTATTTTTCTTTAATAGTCAAAGCATCTTGTCATTTAATAGTTCTTCTAAAATATGATTTTTGCTGGATGCACAGTATTCTGACACATTTAGTTTAGTTGCTAAGTTGTGTCCGACTCTTTTGCAACTCCATAAATTGCAGCCTGCCAGGCTCCTCTGTCCATGGGATTTCCCAGGAAAGAATACTGGAGTGGGTTGTCCTTTCCTTCTCCAGGAGATCTTCCCAACCCAGGGATCGACCCCACATCTCCTGCATTCCAGGCCTTTTCTTTACCACTGAGTCACCTGGGAAGCGATATGTGAGTAGACCATTATTTATTTAATCAATCATGTAGTACTGGCCCTTTAGGTGGTTTGGAATTTTTCTTTAATTCCAACTAATATATATCATCACAACTTTTATGCCTAAATCTTTATACACATCAAGGATTATTTCATTAAAGCAAATTATTAGAGGAAAAACTGCTTGTCAAAGTAGGTCTAAGTTTTAAGGGTTTTGATTATATCATCAAACTGCCCTCCAAAAAAGGTTAAATTTGCACTGCTACTACCAGCAATGTGGGGTTCCCTGTTGACTCTGATGGTAAAGAATCTGCCTGCAATGCAGGAGACCTGGGTTCAATCCCTGGGTCGGGAATATCTCCCAAAATTCCATGGACAGAGGAGCCTGGAGGGCCACAGTCCATGGGGTTGCAGAGTCGGAGTCGACTGGGCAACTAACACTTTCAAAAACTTTCACACTTACCAGCAATGTATGAGAATCCCCATTTCACTGTAATTTTGCCCAAAAAGGGGCTACATTAACCTGCACTTATGCTTCTACTATCAAGAGTGAACTCTTTTCAGGTCAATGGATAATTTTCAACCCATTTTTGTAAACAGACTATTTTATCTATCCCCTTTTTCCAGGTAGCACAGTGGTAAAGAATCCTCCTGCCAATGCTGGAAACACAAGAGATGGGGGTTCAATCCCTAGGTCAGGAAGATCCCCTGGAGTAGGAAATGGCAACCTGCTCCAGTATTCTTATCTGGAAAATTCCATGGTCAGAGGAGCCTGGTGGGCTACAGTACATGGGGGTCACAAAGAGTCAGACAGGACTGAATGATTACGCACATTCACCTGGTTCCTGTAGATTTATAACTGCTGCTTGTATCTGCTGAAATTATTTTTCCAAATTTTTAATGAAAGGATTTTGATCACTTTAGCCACTGTGAAGAATGGAATTGAAGAGGGAACAGGTTAGAACAAGAGAGACAAGTTACCATACTACTGCAGTTATCAAGTAGTAGTAGTGGTAGTAGTTAGCTGCTCAGTAGTGTCGGACTCTTTGCGACCCCATGGAGCCCTCGAGGCTCCTCTGTCCAAGGGATTCTCCAGGCAAGAATACTGGAGTGGGCTGCCATTCCCTTCTCCAGGGGACCTAGGAAACAGATTAACTGAACTTAAACTTGGGAGTAAAAGCAAGGAGAAAAACCCCTAAAGAACTGGATATGGGAATAAATAAAAAAGATCAGAATGATCAAGAATGCTTCCCAGGTTTCTACCACAAGAGAATAGGTGGGCAGATATTTAGGGGATATTTAGGGGAAAATGTTAAGTTCAATTTTGGACATGTGAAGTTGGAGGTAACTGTAGGCACCTAATTATAAAAGTCTGAAACTCAGCAGAGGGTCTGGTCTAGGAATTTGGAAGTTATTGTTATGTAAGTTATATCTAAAACCATGAGCATGAAGAGTAATAAGCTGAAGTCAAAACTTTGTGGAACTAATATTAATAACTAATAAAATACTAATATTTTAATGAGCAAGACAAAGAAATGATGCTCATGAAAGAAAAAGAGAAGAAACAGAGAAATAAAAGGAGAAATAGGATACAGACAGTGTTATCAAGCCAAAGGTGTGGAGCATTTCATGAGGTTGTAATTAAAATGGAGGGATTCAATGTACACAGTCTTGAACAAGATGAAAATATGGATTATGAGAATTTTTAAGCAGCCATTTGGAAGAAAGTTCCTCTATTAATGGTTTTTATTTTATGTTGACTTATTGAAGGCCTTAAAAGGTCAAGAATGGGAACTTAAAAGATAAAGTACTGTTTATAAACATATGTGTTTATGAAGATGGTAATTATAACTTCAATTATATAAATGAGGGCAATAATTCATCTCCTTCCAGAATAACTTTTCAGTGTTTTTTTAAAATCCCAGTTGCTTTTCATTCCCTCATGCCATACACAAAAATAAACTCAGAATGGCTTAACAACTTAAATATAAGACATGACACTAGAAAACTCCTTGAAGAAAACACAGGCAAAACGCTCACTGACATAGATCATACCAGTGTTTTCTTAGGTTAGTCTCCAAAGGCAACTGAAGTAAAAGCAAAAATAAGCAAATGGGATCTAAGCAAACTTAAAAGTTTTTGCATAGCAAGGGAAACCATAAACAAAATGAAAAGACAACCTACAGAATGGGAGAAATACTCTGTTATGTGACTGAAAAATATTTATTTTCCAAAATAAACAAATAGCTCATACCACTCAACAACAAAAAGCAAACAATCCAATAAATAAATGGGCAAAAGACCTAAATAGACATTTCTCCAAAGACATACAGATGGCTAACAGGCACATGAAAAGGTGCTCAACATCACTAATTATTAGAGAAATGTAAATTAAAACTACAATGAAGTATCTATCAGCTCACACTGGTCAGAATGGCTGTCATTAAAGTCTACAAACAATAAATGCTGGAAAGGGTGTGCAGAAAAGGGAACTCTCTTATTCTGTTGGTGGGATGATGCAGCCACTAAGGAAAACAGCATGGACATTCCTCCAAATACTAGAACTACCATATGATCCAGCTATCTCCCTCTTGCGCATATATCTGGACAAAATCATAATTCCAAGAGATATATATGCCCCAATGTTCATAGCAGTATTATTTACAATAGCCAAGACATGAAAGGAACCTAACTATCCATCAACAGACAAATGGATAAAGAAGATGTGATGTGCGTTTGTGTGCATTTATACATACATACAATGGAATACTACTCAGCCACAAAAAACGAATGAAATAATGCCATTTGCAGCAACATGGATGGACCCAGATACTGTGATCCTAAATGAAGTAAATTAGCTAAATATCATATGATACCACTTACATGTGGAAGCTAAAATATGATACAAATGAACTCATTTACAAAACAGACTTACACACACAGCAAACAAACTTACGGTTACCAAAGGGAAAAGATGGGGGGAGGATAATTAGGAGATGGGATTAGCGAATACAAACCAATATATGTAAAATAGATAAACAAGTCCTACTGTACAGCATGGGGAATTATATTTAATATATAACTTATTATGGAAAAGAATATATAGATTACGTATGTATAACTGAATCACTTTGCTGTACCCCAGAAACACAACATTGTAAATCAAACATACTTCAATTAAAAAATAAAAAATAATTAAAGAAAATAATTCCACTTGCTTTAAAAATATTAGAAGTTGGGACTTCCTTGGTGGTCCAGTGGTTAAGACACTGCAGGGGGCTCAAGTTCGATCCCGAGTTCGGGAACTAAGATTCTACATACGGTGTGGCAAGGCTAAAAAAAAAAAAACTAAAATCTATTTGGAGAAGCAAATGGCAACCCACTCCAGTATTCTTGCCTGGAGAATTCCATGGACAGAGGTGTCTGGCAGGCTATAGTCTATGGGATTGCGAAGAGTCAGACATGATTGAGCGACCAGCACTCACACTCACTCAGAAATCTATTAAAAGCAAGCTGTAAAGGAAAACATGAAAATAAAGTAACCACAAACATGAAATTATTCTAGCTGTCACATTTCAAAATTTCAACACAGAGTTTTATTCACTTATTCAATAATTAATTGCTGATAATCTGCAATGACAATGGCTTCCCAGGTGGTGCTAGTGGTAAAGAACCTGCTTCCAATGCAGGAGACTTAAGAGACTCGGTTCAATCCCTGGGTTGGGAAGTCCCCTGGAGGAGGAAATGGCAAACCATTCCAAAATTCTTGCCTGGAAAATCCCATGGACAGAGGAGCCTGGAGGGCTACAGTCCATGGGGTTGCAAAGAGTCAGCCACAACTGAAGCGACTTAGCACAATGACAAAAAATTATTATGACCAGTCCTTGTTGATAAGAACCTCAGTCTAGTAGTAGTGGGGAAAGGCACATAAACAAATCAGTGAGAGACACTACTGGTAAAAAGAAAGTTATTTTAAGAGATATAATAATTACCTGAGGGTGAGAAGATGATTATGAAAAGCTTCAAAGAAAAATCAGGAAAAGAACTATCTGGAAATTTGGAAATTTTAGCTGAGGGTGAGAGGCTACGGGGCTTCCCAAGTGGCTCCAGTGGTAAACAATCTGCCTGCAATGCAGGAGATGTGGGTTCCAGGAAGATCCTTTGGAGAAGGAAATGTCAACCCACTCCAGTATTCTTGCCCAAACAATTCCATGGACAGATGAACCTGGCAGGCTACAGTCCATGGGGTCACAAAGAGTCGGACATGACTGAGTGACTGAGCACATGGTCATGAGAGGATACAGGGGAATAGAGCCCCATCCAATCACGTAGTATGTCCAGGACACTAAACACAGTTTGATAAAGACGAGTTCCATTTCCACCCCAGGTTCTGGTGGAAGAGTGCCAGAAGTTTCTTTAAGCCTTATAACAACTCATTTAACTGATAAAAGAAACTAAGACACAGGTAAGTTAAATAACTTCGCAAGTTCACATAGCTAAGAAGTGATAGATGTAAGACTGGAACCCAGGTATGCTGGGTCCAGAGACTGCTCTTAACTGCTTCTCTGTGATCTCTCTCCGCTAACACATGAAGGGTCGGCTTGTGTTCTGTACATACGCCATAAGCAGTTTGCTTTTACCCTAAGCCAAGAGAACCCAGAGTTCTAATAAATGAGGGCAGACTATTGTAAATTATCATGAAGTAAAGGGGAATGAGATCATGAAGATGACTAGGAGAAGAGGGGCGATGAGTGTCTTAATGTGGACAGAGATCAGAGAGTAGAAGGGCAGGAAAAGTAGATGATGTTACCATATGACTTCAGAGAAAGACTGTGGAATTCTAAATTTTTTTAATCAATTTAGAATATATCAATTTACCTCACAAAAATACATATGGAAAATTTTCTTCTTTTGTGGGGAGGGAAGATGTGTATCATAGACTATAAAGAGTGTTTTAAGGGAAAAGGAAAAATTCCTGTTTAAAAAAAAAAAAAACTCATGACCCATTTTAAGTGTTATCAACAATCTAAGATGACAGGAAATACACGGTGGGCTAATTCACGTCACAGCATGTGTAGAAATCCCAGGAGTTAACGATAAAACAATAAATTTGAAATATTTAACAGATGAAGACTGAACTTATAACCCTTTCTGCATTAACACTCACTATGGCATTTCCTGTAGCTATAACCTTTTAAAAAACAACAGAAATCAGACAGGTATGACTATAAATACAAAATTAACTATATAAATAAATATTTATATATATATAACCCAAAACCATTTCGCATAATTGCTTTCCCATCAGAAAAAGAAACAAATATTTTCAGCTATGGGACAAGATTCAAAATTAAATTTTCCAAAAAATTTTTGTACGTGACTTTTTATCTGTAAACAACAAAAAAGATCTCATGTGACATACATTAACATTACAGCCTGAATTACTGTAACTACCACCTACATTAAAAAACAGAATATTAACACACTAGAAATTCCACTGTACAAGAGTCACTACCCTACCCCTGTCCAAAAATAATCACTATTTTCACTTCTAAAATGACAGATAAGTTCTACCTATTTTCGAACTTTATAAAAATGGAATCATAAAGTATGCATTATTTCATGCCTGGTTTTTTCTTCTTTCAATGATATTTGTAGATTTATCCATCTGCTGAGCACCAGACTCCCAATTTTCATTGCTGGCAACATGCCATCATATGATTAGAGCACTATTTTCCTATTCTAGTGTTGTTTCTGGTTTTGATTCACTGTGAATAAAGTTGATGTGAACAACACTGTCCATGTTTTTAGATGCATATATTTATATACTTATGATGAGTATACTCCTAGGAATGCAACCACTGTATCCTGAAACAAGTCTGTCTGCAGTTTTAAGTAGAGTCTGCCAAATAGCATTAGAGCTAAAGTGATTAAATCAAGGTACTGTCCTAACAGCAGTATATTAGCATCCCAACTGTTCCTCATCCTAGCCAATACCCAGTATTGTTCAGTCAGTTCAGTTCAGTCACTCAGTCATGTCCGACTCTTTGTGACCCCATGAAGTGTGCACAGCACGCCAGGCCTCCCGGAGTTCACTCAAACTCACGTCCATCGAGTCAGTGATGCCATCCAGCCATCTCATCCTCTGTCATCCCCTTTTCCCCAATCCCTCCCAGCATCAGAGTCTTTGCCAATGAGTCAACTCTTTGCATGAGGTGGCCAAAGTACTGGAGTTTCAGCTTTAGCATCATTCCTTCCAAAGAACGCCCAGGGCTGATCTCCTTCAGAATGGACTGGTTGGATCTCCTTGCAGTCCAAGGGACTCTCAGAGTCTTCTCCAACACCACAGTTCAAAAGCATCAATTCTTCAGCGCTCAGCCTTCTTCACAGTCCAACTCTCACATCCATACATGACCACAGGAAAAACCATAGCCTTGACTAGACGAACCTTTGTTGGCAAAGTAATGTCTCTGCTTTTCAATATGCTACCTAGGTTGGTCATAACTTTTCTTCCAAGGAGTAAGCGTCTTTTAATTTTTGTTTGCATTCCTCTGAAAACCAAAACCAACAACCTCTTTTTCAAATGTTTAGTAGCCACCTGGTGAGGGCTTCCCAGGTGGCTCAGTGGTAAAGAATTAAACTGCTAATGCAAGAGACCTTGGTGGGAAGATCCCCTGGAGTGGGAAACCTAATCCAGTATTCTTGCCTGGAAAATTCTGTGGACAGAGGAGCCAGGGGCTACAGCACATGGGGTCACAAAGAGTCCACAGGACTGAGTGACTGAGCATGCAAGGCATGGAGATCTGTGAGGTTCAAGTCTTGCCCATTTTCTACTGGTTTATCTGTCTTTGTTTACCTATTAATCTATAGTTCTTTATAGAGTTTATCAGAAGTCGAAGGTTTTTCTGAAAAGGACCAGTGAGAATCTTTGGCTCCGTGGGCCTACTCAAATCCTCTGCTATAGCATGAAAGCACCCATAGTCAATACATGAGTGTTACTTTGTGCCAATAAAATTTTATTTATGGACAGTATAATCTGAATTTCATAAAATTTTAGGTATCATTAAATATTATTCTTCTGATATTTTTCAACCATTAAAACCATATAAACTATTTTTAGTTCACAGGCTATGCAAAAAATAAGGAGTTAGCAGATCTGGTCCATAGCGTGTAGTTTGCTGACTCTTGGTCTAAATAAAGATCTTGTCAATTTATATATAAGTCTTCTCACAGTTTATCAAAGTTGTTATTCTCTACATGCACCAACTTTTGCCTTTGTGGAAACACCTTATTTTGAACGTCTGCTTTCTATTGCATTAATTTTTGTTCTTATGATTACTTTCTTTTTTCTGTTTTCTTTGGGTTATATTTGCTATTCTTTTCTCTTTTAGCTTTTTTTGAGTTAGATATTTATTTATGCATGCATTCTATTAAAATATAGCTGATTTACAATGTTGTATTAGTTTCTGGTGTACAGCAAAGTGATTCAGTTATATATATATACACTTTTCATATTCTCTTCCCTTATGGTTTATTACAAGATATTGAATATAGTTCCCTGTGTTATACCATAGGACCCTGTTGTTTTATGTATAGTACATTTGTATCTGCTAATCCCAAACTCCTGATTTATCATTCACCCCTCTTTTCTCCTTTTGTAACCATAAGTTTGTTTTCTATATCTGTTGAGTCTTTTGTAAGTTCATTTTTATCATTTTAGCTTCCACATATAAGTGATATATGATATTTGTCTTTCTCTGACTGATTGATTTCACCATTTTACCATTAGTACGATAACCTCTAGGTTCATCCGTGTTGCTGCAAATGGTATTATTTCATACTTTTATGGCTGAGTGTGTACACATATACACATATATATTAATACATATACATATCATATCTTTTTTATCCATTCATTGAGATGAATATTTAAATTACTAAACTTTCAGCCTTTCTTCCCTTCTAATATATGTACTAAGTAAGAGCTTCATAGGTGGCTCAGTAGTAAAAGAATCTGCCTGCCAAAGCAGGAGACACAAGAGACGCGGGTTGGATCTCTGGGTCTGGAAGACCCCCTGGAGTAGAAAATGGCAACCTGTTCTAGTATTCTTGCCTGGAAAATTCCATGGACAGAGAGCCTGGCCAACTACAGTCCATGAGGTCGTAAAGAACAGAACACAACTGAACACACACAAGACTGTACATTTCCTCTAAGCATCCCCTGCGTGCTGCATACTTAGTCGCTTCAGTTGTGTCCGACACTTTGCAACCCTATGGTTGGTAGCCTGCCAGTCCATGGGGTTCTCCTGGCAAGAATACTGGAGTGGGTTGCCATGCCCTCCTCCAGGGGATCTTATTGACCTAGGGCTCAAAACCAGGTCTCCTGCATTGCAGGCAAATTCTTTACTGTCTGAGCCACCAGGGAAGCCCCTAGTTCTGTAATTAATTTCAATCTTAATTCCACGGAGGTCAAATCCATAGAATTTCCATTTTCTTAAATTTGTTAAGATTTGTTCTATGATCAGTATATGGCATATTTTAATAACAGTTTCATAGGCACTTATAAAAATAGTTTATTCATTTGTTTGGTGCAATATTTAAAAAATGTCAATTAAGTCAACTTTGTTAATTGTGTTGTTCAGTTTTGTATTATGACGGTTTGAAGTTTTTATTTTGTTTGTATTTACTTGCTTTGTTCTACATATCCTATCTACTACTGAAGTGTATTAAAATCTACCACTTAGGACTGTGGGTTTGTTTAGTCTACTTCTTGTAGTTCTATTAGTTTCTGCCTTTCCTATTTTGAGATTATGTTATGAGGTAATATATATTTGGGCTTCCCTGGTGACTCAAACAGTAAAGAGTTGCCTGCAATGCAGGAGACCTGGTTTCAATCCCTGGGTCGGGAAGATACCATGGAGAAGGAAATGGCAACCCACTCCAGTATTCTTGCCTGGACACGACCCTAATGGCAGAAAGTGAAGAGAAACTAAAGAGCCTCTTGATGAAGGTGAAACAGGACAGTGAAAAAGCTGACTCAACATTTAAAAAATTAAGATCATGGCATCTGGTCTCATCACTTCATAGCAAATAGATGGGGAAAAAGTGGACACAATGACAGATTTTATTTTCTTGGGCTCCAAAATAATGCTGATGGTGACTGCAGCCATGAAATGAAAAGACACTTGCTGCTTGGAAGAAAAGCTGTGACAAACCTGGACAGCATATATTAAAAAGCAGAGACATCACTTTGCCAGCAAAGGTCCGTCTAGTCAAAGCTATGGTTTTTCCAGTAGTCGTGTATGGGATGTCAGAGTTGGATCATAAAAAAGGGTGAGTGCCAAAGAATTGATGCTTTTGAACTGTGGTGCTAGAGAAGACTAGCAAATCAGTCCATCCTAAAGAAAATCAACCCTGAATATTCATTGGAAGGACTGATGCAGAAGTTGAAGCTGTAATATTTTGGCAACCTAATGCAAAGAGCCAACTCACTGGAAAAAGACCTTGATGCAGTGAGATTGAGGTCAGGAGGAGAAGGGGGTGACAAAGGATGAGATGGTTGGATGGCATCATTGACTCAATGAACACGAGTTTTAACAAACTCTGGGAGATAGTGAAGGACAGAGAAGCTGGGCATGCTGCAGTCCGTGGGGTCACAAAGAGTCAGACATGACGGAACAACTGAACAACAACAATACATATTTAGAATCGTTTTATTTTCCTTCTATATTAACTCTTAATAATATGAAAAGTCTACCATTTCACTGTTTGCTTTCTCTTAGTCCACCTTATTCTATGTTCCTTTTCCTTTCCTTTCTTATCTTTTTTTGGAGAACTTTTTATTTCTACTTTCTTCTTCTATTATCTTGTTATAGTTAGATTTTTCTATTGTTCTTTCAAAGCCTCCCACAAAGATTGCAGGACACATCCCTGCCTTATTTTTTTTTTTCTTTTTTTTTTAAATTTTATTTTATTTTTAAACTTTACATAATTGTATTAGTTTTGCCAAATATCAAACCTCTAATATAACATAGTACTTTTACCACTTCCTGGACATTTTAAGAATCTTAGAAGACTAACTCCACATCCTTACTCCCGACTTACATGTGTGTGTATTCTATTTTAAATCCCATTTAACATTATCATTCTACATAGTCAACATCCCCTTAGATTTACCCAAATATTTAACCCATCCTTTGCTCCTCATTTCTTCTTCATCATCTGAATGTTTAAAATATGCTTTATCTGACATGATCCAAGCCATCAATGTCTTGCCTCATGATTTCTGCATCCAAAATTTTATTTAAAATAATCTTTTCCTGCTCCTGGGTGACAAAGTTATCCTCCTATACTTTCTTCTACTAACTTTATAGTCTGTAGAGTAAATGAGATGGAGTTCCAAATAAGATGGAGTTCACTAATATTTTATTTGTCCAGTACCATCCATATAGAGGCAAAGAAATAAAGTGGTCATTCTACGATTGGTCTAAACCTACTTTCCATCTAGCCAGAGCAACGGCTGAGCTCAAGTGAGGTAATAGTTACATGAACTCTAAGAATTGCTCTTTTGGTTTTCAGAGGTTATAAGTCCACCCACAGATGGCAGTAGAGAATATAAACATTCTATGCCTCTGCCAGCATAGAGCCCCAGTGTGCTCCTCAATTCCTATCAATCAGAGTAGGAATGTGACTACTTCCCACTCTGAAACCCACAAAATGTACCAAGAGAAAGACTTTTATATAAACCATGAAACTACCCTAAACCACACAGCAGGGAGCATTCTATCAAATATAATACACTTGGAGACAACTTGAATGTCATGAGCTAACGTATACTTCCATGAATCCAAGCAGTGTTGGATTTCCCTAATAGTAACAGAGGTCTTCAAGATTTTTATTTGAAAAAAATATGTGCAGACAAATCATAGGAGAGCAAATGTTCCTCTGACAGTACATTTCCAGATGGAGGAAGAGCAAGGAAGATGGTGAGGTTATGTGTATATGCCATGGTCATTTTCTTTGACTTCCGAATCACAGAACCTATAAGGGAGATGCTCTGATGGTCAGCATTAGTTGAAAAGAAAAAAAAAATCATAAAATCAAACGTGTTACATTCAAAACCACAGCAGACTCCTTACTGGATGATCTATTCACCTGAAAGGTGGGAACACCAATGCTTAGGATATGTGGTTCTTGGTCAGAGAAAGATAAAGCATTCTGAGACAAGAAAAGTAATCTTCTAGATGCCCCAGACTGCACCCTTCTCTTCCTTATACTACAGATAACAACAACTAATTTTGAGCTTATACCATGTTCTAGTCACCATTCTGGGAGTTTTATAAGTGTTACTCTTCTGATCCTGAAAACAACTCTTATTATAGAGCAGTAAATCTCCGATAGTTCTACAGCTAGGAAATACAAGACCCAGCATTTGAGCCCAAGCAGCCTGGTTTAAAGCTTAGACTTTTAACTATTATGCTGTATTTGCTTCTTCTACATTAATGTTTAACAATTAGCAAAACCATAAAGTACAACAGTATTTTTAAAATTTATACAAGAAATATTTGCGTACCTTGTACTGTAAGCTCTGCTTGAGCTTCAATGGTCTCATTTCCATTATCAGCTATACAAAAATAAGTCCCAGCATCATCCTCGGTGACATCATCGATCTCCAGACTACCACCTGCCAGCAATACCAACCTTCCAGAGCTGCATTAGAAATATTGATATGTTTCAGAACGAGAAATATGATACCTGAAAAACTCTCGAAATAAAACAGACAAAACACTTATATTATTTATACAGCTACAGAAGGACTGAGACCAATGTAAAATAGCAGAATTTAATTTAGTCCAATTTACTTTGCTCATATTTTACATGCATAAGTATCATAAATACAAATCAAAATGTTACAATAAATTATCTCTGACACTAATTATTCCCAAAGGGATACCACTGTTGTGACCAATTCCACTCCCCACAATCCATCCCTGCTTACCCACTCCACCTAGTTTTTTTTTTTTTCCAAATTGTGTCATTCTGAAGTCTGGTTTCACACTGTGAGTCACACCAGCACAGTGATGCCACACTCAAATGACTAACAGAGAGGGCAACATGTCAGATTAGAAACAGTAAGTCACGGGGTCACAGAGCCTACTGAAAGTTTCCAATGATAGCTTGTCTAGGAAAGGAAGGAAAAGAGGAAGGGAAGGGAGAGAGAAGAATGGTTGACAGCAATTTCCTGGGTGTGGCAACTGGGCACAAACTAGCCACCATCACATCATTATCAGCAAGGATGCTAAACATTACTGACCCAACTCTACATGACTTAAGTCTATTTAAAGAGAATATATATTTTTTAAATTTTTGTACAGGTAAAGTATTTTTATAAAGGAATTTTTCTATCTGTAACAGTGTAGTATGTTATATACACATTATTTGAAGTAATCCCTGGAAAGTGAAATAGCTACCACAAGAAAATCTCATTTCCTGTCCCACTCCCTCCCTCCCTTTCTCTCTCTCTCAAAAAGAATATTTAAAAGGAAAGCTGAATCATTCTGTAACATCAAGGAAGAAATCACAAATCAATATTCTGATGAAAATTTTATAAAGTTAGTAAGTTTAGTTAAATTTGAAGATTTTGGAGAGTTACAATTTTACTTTTAAGGTTTTGTAACTAACTGGCTTTCACAGGCAGATTTTTCTCATAGATCTTAATACTGTTATAGTTCCTGTCTGTATTTATGCTCAACAAAATAGTTCTGATTACAATTTGGCTTTTCATATGAATTCCTGATGGGGAAGAAAAATCAGAGGAAATCACTATTCAGTCTGGGCCATGCTTAAAACAATTCTCATTGTAAGTAAAGCACTGTACTGGCTTAAGTTTTAGTACATTGTGAATTTGAGTAATTAGTCTTCCTGAATCCAACAGGCAAGATTAAGTTTCTGTACCACAACGGGAAAACCAGAATCAGATGTGGTGACTTCTCTAAGAAATACTCTGAAAGATTATGACTAAATTTATCAAGTGGCCTTCCAATGTGAACTATTAATTACACCCTCTAATTACAACTTCATGTGATAGAGAAGCTACACAACATATAACGGAAGAAAGCAAGAAAGAGTGACTAGGATAAAAGAAACAGAGATAAAACAAGGTTTGGGTATCTCACAAAACAAGACAAATTTACAAAAACTAATATCCTATATTTTACTTGGAGAAGGCAATGGCACCCCATTCCAGTACTCTTGCCTGGACTATCCCATGGACGGAGGAGCCTGGTGGGCTGCAGTCCATGGGGTCGCTAAGAGTTGGACACAACTAGGCGACTTCGCTTTCACTTCTCACTTTCATGCATTGGAGGAGGAAATGGCAACCCACTCCAGTGTTCTTGCCTGGAGAATTCCAGGGACGGGGGAGCCTGCTAGGCTCCCGTCTGTGGGGTCACACAGAGTCAGACACGACTGAAGTGACTTAGCATAGCATAGCATATTTTACTGGTCAAATTCACTACTATGTTTCACAAATGGAAAACAATATTCATAAAGGGGAAATCAGCCCTACACACATATGATACCCAGCTGAGTGGAACATAATTTGAAACACTAGTTAGTACTTTTGAAACTGAGGTATAGTAATTTATATCTAATAATTATACTAAGAAACATTCCTGGTACTTGCTATGCCTCATATTTGCCATGAGTACAAGAACAGTGGAAGTCAGTCTTTCTTAACGCAGCTGATTTTACTTTCCTTAAAAGAAGTCTGGGAGGAAGAATGTCCAACAGCTTCTCAGAAATGATTTAAGTTGTTCATGTAACATATGGTGGCTTACAGTACAAAGGAAATCAAGCTCCAAAATTCAAAGATGCAGTCAACAGAAACAGTAAGTGGAGAAGTATTCATGGTCAACGGACCCAAACTGAGCACTGCTAGACATAAGGAGTGTATTACATATGTGTCTCTGAGTAACCAGTTGAGGAGAACATGGTGTGCTAAGACCTATGTCTTTGGCCAAAGGGAAAGGCTTTTGAGCAGATTAATAACATGGTCAGATTTAGTGAAGGAACAAGTGGAAGTTGTAAAGTCATTGTAATGGAATTAAAGAGAAAAGGATGAATCACGGCAGTAACAACAGGGGTAAAGAGAAGGCATGAAATAATGGCCACTCTTTTGAAAAGTTGGATGATGAAGTTAAAGAAAGGGATTTATTCATTCATTCATTCATTATTTACTGGTGTCCCTATGTATGTCAGGTAACAGCTGGTATACTGAAGCAAGCAAAAACAAAATCAGTGCTGTCATGCAATTTAGAGGGAAAGACGGACATAAAAAATGGTAACTCTACACAACGTAGAGTTATGGGCTTCCCTGGTGGCTCAGACAGTAAAGGATCTGCCTGTAATGCAGGAGACCTGGGTTTGATCCCTGGGTCGGGTAGTTACCCTGGAGAAGGAAATGGTGACCCACTCCAGTATTCCTGCCTGGAGAATTCCATGGACAGAGGAGCCTGATGGGCTATAGTCCATGGGGTCACAAAGAGTTGGACACTACTGAGCGACTTTCACGACACAATGGTATACCAGAAGAATCTGTCAGAAAATCAGAAAGAAATTTCACTGATAAAAATAACCTTTGAGCTGAGATCTGAAGAATGAATAGGAACTAACTAATGATGAAGGGGAGGAAAAGATTTCAAAAAGAAAGTCTAGCACATGCAAAGGATTGTGAAAGAAAGGATCACAGTGTGGGGATCCAAAAACCACCAATGTGGCCAGATATAAGAATTAAAAAAGCAAAAATATGAGGATGGAGCCAGACCACACAAGGCTCTGAAAGCCATTTTAAGAATCTGAATACTAAAAAAAAAAAAAAAAAAAGAATCTGAATCCTTAACTTGAAAAAAATGGAAGTCCATTAAACATCTTTAAAAGTGGGTGGGAAGTTGACAATGATGTAGTTAAGACTTGGGCTTTGAAAAGACTGCTATGGCAAGGGCATTTGGAATGAGGCCAGAGTATACGTGGGGTTAAAAGGAGGCTACTGAAGTAAATGATGTGACAGTCAACAGCACCTTGGAATAAGGTGTTAGCAACAGGCATGAATTTCAGAGATGTTTAGGAGGTAAAATGACAGACGGACTGGACAGAAAAGCTGAGGAAGAAACACAAGTCAAAAAAGACTCTGAAGTGTGATGGGGAATGCAGAAGGAAAATGACTTGTTTAATGTAGGTTTTTCTGTGTTGTTATTTGAGTGAGAGAGAGGTGAGCTTTTTTAAAGACAAAAGACAGGTAACCATCGGAGAGGAAAACATCTGAAAAGAGGATTTACAAAAGTACTGGAGAGAATGGAAAATAATATCCAGAGCACAAAAGAACTTCTTAGACACCTCTTCCTCTAAAACAGCAGTTGAGGAAGGGTAGGAGAAAGCTAATCTTACATACACACTCATTTGCTTTTTTTCTTTAAACTTTTGAGAGATACCTGTAGATTCACATGCAGGTCCAAGGAATGATACGGAGAGATCTCACGGACCCTTTACTTAGTTTTCCTCAACAGTAAGATCTTGTGGAACTGTAACTAGGAGACTGATATTCCCACCATCACAAAGATCCCTCCTGCTGCTCTTTTATAGCCATATCCACCTCCCTCCCTCGCCCACCTCCTCATTAACCCCTGGCAACCACTAACCTGTTCTCCACTTCAATAATTTTTGCATTTCATGAAGAATGTTACATAGATAGTCACATGGTATGCAACCTCTGGGGATTGGCTTTTTTCACTCAGCATAATTCTCTGGAGATTCATCCAGGTTGTTGCAATTGTCAAAAGTTTATTCCTTTTATTGCTGAACAGTAATTTCAGAGTATGAATAGACATTGTTTATTTAATCCTTCACTCAATGAAAGACAGCTGAGTTGTTCCTAGTTTGGGGGTATTATGAATAAAGCTGCTATAAATATACACGTGCAGGTTTCTGTCTGAACGTAAGTTCGTTTCGATGGGATAAATGCCCAAGAATGTAAATGTTAGGTGATATGGCAGTTGCAACAAATTTCTTCAGAAACTGTCAAACAGCTCTTCTGAGTGGCTGCACCACTTCACATTCCTACCAGCAATGCCAGAGTGATCTCGTTTCTCCACATACCTGACAACATTTGGCACTGTCACTCTTGAAGTATGCAGTGATAAGTTGTGGTTTTAATTTGCACTTCCTAATGGCTAATGATATTAAGCAATTTTTCCTGTGCTTATCTACCATCTGTACATCTTGTTTGGTGAACCATCTATCTAAGATGACAGAGGATGAGATGGTTGGATGGTATCACCAACTCAAAGGACATGAGTTTGAGTAAGCTCCGGGAGTTGGTGATGGACAGGAAAGTCTGGCATGCTGCAGTCCACAGGGTCGCAAAGAGTCAGACACCACTGAGTGACTGAACTGAACTAACTCTTCTGTCTACATTCTAACTGAATTATATACTTTTTAAATACTGAGTTTTGTTTTGTTTTGTTTTGTTTTTGAGATACCTTTACACATTTTAGATACTCCTCCTTTGTTTGATACATGGTTGGCAAATATTTTGTCCCCACAAAAAATCTGTAGCTTTATCTTTTCATCCTCTTAACATGGTCTTTCACAGAGCAAAAGTTTTTAATTTTATTGTTAAGTTGCTAAGTCATGTCCCATTCTTTCGTGACCTCGTGGACTGTAGCCCTCCAGGTTCCTCTGTTCAGTGTTTCCCAGGTAAGATAACACAGAATTTACATGCACCCAAAATGTGAGGCATAATAAAATTCTCACTAGATAATATTAGCTCCAATTCTTTCCATTTTCCAGAAAGACTGTGTAGAATTGGTTCTAACTCTTTAAACACTGATAGAATTCTCCAGTGAAGCTATGTGGACTTGCAGACTTTTGGGGAGAGTTTAAAAATTACAAATTTAATCTCCTTAAGAGTTAAGAGGACTACTTATTTTATATTGAGTTAGATATGGTAGTTTGCGTTTTAGAGGAAATGGTTTGTCTCAATCAAACTTATGTGATGTACAATTGTTTATGTCGTTGTTCAGTCACCAAGCCGTGTCTGACTCTTTGCGACCCCATGGACTGCAGCACGCCAGGCCTCCATGTCCTTCACCACCTCCTGAAATTTGCCCAAGTTCATGTCCATTAAATTAGTGATGCCATACAACCGTCTTATCCTCTGTCACCCTCTTCTCCTTCTGCCATCAATCTTTCCCAGCATCAGGATCTTTTCTAAAAGATCCTGGCATCAGGCGGCCAAAGTATTGCAGCTTCAGCATCAGTCCTTCCAATAAGTATTCAGGGTTGATTTCCTTTAGGATGGACTGGTTTAATCTCCTTGTTGTCCAAGAGACTGTCAAGAGTCTTCTCCAGCATCACAGATCAAAAGCATCAACTCTTCGGCATTCTGCCTGCTTTGTGGTCCAATCTCACATCCATACATGACTACTGGACTACATGACTAGTAGTTGTTTATAGTATTCTCCTATTATCCTTTCGATGTTTGCTGGGTCTGTAGTGGCAACCCCGGCTCAGTCCTAATATCGATCATCTTGTGTCGTCTCCTTTTTTTTCCAGTCTACTAATTCTTTCCTTTATCCCATCCAGTCTCTTGTTAGCCCATCTAATGAGCTGGGGTTTTTTTTGTTGTAGTTTTTATTGTCTTAGTTCAAAATTTCCTGTTTAGTTCTTCTTTAAATCTTCTATTCCTTAGAAGAGACTATTTATCTCTTGAGATATTCTGTTTTTTGTTTATTTCAAATGTATTCATAATTCCTTGTTGAAGCATTTTAATGATAACTGCTTTAAAAATCTTTCTTACATAATTCAAAGACCTGTAATCTCAGTTTTAGCATAAATTGTCTTTTCTCATTTGAGATTTTCCTCATTCTTGGTTTGATGAGCAATTTTCCATTGACATCTGGATATTTGAGGCATTATGTTATAAGATTCTGGATCTTACTAAACCTTTTGCTTGCAGGTGGCTGCTTCTGACACCCAGTGGAAAGGGGAGGTGCTACCTCATGAAGTCCAGGTTCCACTCTCAGTCTTGACTGACACCTGAGAGGGAAGGGGGACTCCACATCATGCCTTAGCAGGACTGAGAGTCCTGGCTCCTCATTACGCTGCCACTGAGCCTGCTCTCTGGCTGGGTGCAGTAAGAGTGCCTCATTACTGTTCCCCACGTGGCGTCCAGTAACACCATGAAGAGAGAGGGTTCGACATTACAAGGTACTGCAAGTCCTGACTCCCCACAGGCCTCCTTCGATACCACCCTGGTGGAGAAGGGAAGCTGGAAAAGAGTGTCTCTATTGCCAGGTGGGATAAAAGTCCAGGCTCCCCAGGCGCCTCCACTGACACAGCAGGGGTGGGGGCCTCAATACTGCTTGGTTGGGATGAAAGTCCTGGCTCTCTACTTAGCCTCTGACACCATAGAGCAAGGAGGATGGTTCATCACAACCTGGTGAAGGCAGAAGTCTCGGCATCCCACTAGGCCTTTGCTGGCATTGGAGAGGACGGGGTCACAGTTCTTTATGTGGTATTTGGCTGGAGTAGGACTGATTAGAGTAGTTGAAGTAGTTTTTATCTTGCTGCCCCTCTCTGGTCCTTTGCCTGGAGAAAACACACTTTGGTGGTGCATTTTTGTTTGTGCCTAGTGGTGTTTGCAGGTTACCAGCTTCTTCAGCTCAAGCTGGGATATACAAGGTAAAAACAAAACCCATGGAACTTAAAACATCATGTTGTTTCTTAGGTCTAAGGTCCCTTCCTCTCTCCACCTTTCAGAGTCTTACATGTGTTCTACCTGTAATGTCCAGAGTTTTCAGTTGTATGCAACAGGAAGATCAGTGGAAAATACTACTCAATCTTCCCAGAAATGGAAGTCTTCCACTTGTCCTTTAAACAATCTAATTTTTCTACTACTGTCAATTGTAATCTAACATTAAGCATTTTATAACTATAACCTGTTTCTTTTGCAGCTGAGTTCTAATCTATCATTCCACTAAAACATAACATTATTTAATTACTAAATTACATTTTGCTGTCAGTCACCGTGCACTTCAGCATTTGTATTTTCTGAATTCTCTCCCTTTCAAATAAAACTACTCAATGAATGGGATACATTTCTACCACCACCCCCACTTCAATAGCTATGTTTGGTTTGGATCCAAACAAATGTGATCAAAAGATTAACCAAATATATCAATTCTTAACACACTTATAAAAGTCATGGACATGTTTTGAAATATTCTTAACTAGTTCTTAAGATGAATAATTGAGAAGGATGTCTAATAATTTGTTTGGTTTTTCCTTTTCACTAGAGCCAGCCTGGTTACTATCTAGATTTCTAGTCACATTTTTCTTTCAATTTCTAAATTTCTTTCTAATTTGAGGTCTACATAATTTATTAACTAAGATCCATCTACATATCTCATAAGACTGGCAGAAACAAGGATACTTTGAATAATCACTTGCATCTAACCTGAAGCACGGTGTTCCATTCACCTACTTACATTTTCCTATACTACATTCAGAAATTCAACCAAAATACATTGGTCGCCCTCTTCCTACCCAATTATATGCCAAGTACTGTGCCTGGGTCTGGAAACACCAGTGTGAAGAACACCAGCACTGTCTTGCTCTTATATTCTTCTGAAGCTTCCTGAGACAGTGGTATGGCAAAGCAATGCTTCTCAGACTTTTCTACCACATAACTGAAGCATTGAGAAGCCTACAGAACTCAAGATGGGAAAGTCTACTCAATCTTCTATTTATCCTTAAAATTCAAAGTAATGTAACTAGGAAATTACTAAATTTGTCTTAATTTTCTTCACAGCACTTATTATAAACTGAAATTTTATGTTCATATGATTATTGCCTGACTCTTGTCCACTAGAATATGAACTAAGAGCAAAAATCTACTTGGTTCACTACTCTATTTCCTGTACCTTGAATAGGGCCGAACATAAAGAGCATTTAATAAATATTTGTTGAATAATTATTGAATAAACAAATGAGAATCATGGAAATTCTCACTTTTATTTCTTATATAAGAAATCAAACTCTTATTGTCTTCAGAATGTACTTCTACGAAGATAAAATATAAAAGCTTTAAAAATAACCTATCTCAGCTGTCCTATTCCTGATACTTTGTTCTAACATGTAGCCAATTAAAATTTCTACTCTAAGAGCTTAACATTTACATACCCTTTTTTTTAATATAAATTTATTTTAATTGGAGGTTAATTACTTTACAATACTGTATTGGTTTTGCCATACATCAACATGAATCCGCCACGGGTATACACGTGTTCCCCATCCCGAACCCCCCCTCCCTCCTCCCTCCCCGTACCATCCCTCTGGGTTGTCCCATTGCACCAGCCCCAAGCAACCAGTATCATGCATCGAACTTGGACTGGCGATTCGTTTCATATATGATATACATATTTCAATGCCATTCTCCCAAATCATCCCACCCTCTCCCTCTCCCACAGAGTCCAAAAGACTGTTCTATACATCAGTGTCTCTTCTGCTGTCTTGTATACAGGGTTATTGTTACCATCTTCCTAAATTCCATATATATGCGTTAGTATACTGTATTGGTGTTTTTCTTTCTGGCTTACTTCACTCTGTATAATAGGCTCCAGTTTCATCCACCTCCGTAGAACTGATTCAAATGTATTCTTTTTAATGGCTGAGTAATACTCCATTGTGTATATGTACCACTGCTTTCTTATCCATTCATCTGCTGATGGACATCTAGGTTGCTACCATGTCCTGGCTATTATAAACAGTGCTGCGATGAACATTGGGGTACACGTGTCTCTTTCAATTCTGGTTTCCTCAGTGTGTATGCCCAGCAGTGGGATTGCTGGGTCATAAGGCAGTTCTATTTCCAGTTTTTTAAGGAATCTCCACACTGTTCTCCATAGTGGCTGTACTAGTTTGCATTCCCACCAACAGTGTAAGAGAGTTCCCTTTTCTCCACACCCTCTCCAGCATTTATTGCTTGTAGACTTTTGGATTGCAGCCATTCTGACTGGTGTGAAATGGTACCTCATTGTGGTTTTGATTTGCATTTCTCTGATAATGAGTGATGTTGAGCATCTTTTCATGTGTTTGTTAGTCACCTGTATGTCTTCTTTGGAGAAATGTCTGTTTAGTTCTTTGGCCCATTTTTTGACTGGGTCATTTATTTTTCTGGAGTTGAGCTGTAGGAGTTTCTTGTATATTTTTGAGATTAGTTGTTTGTCAGTTGCTTCATTTGCTATTATTTTCTCCCATTCTGAAGGCTGTCTTTTCATCTTGCTTAGACTTTCCTTTGTTGTGCAGAAGCTTTTAAGTTTAATTAGGTCCCATTTGTTTATTTTTGCTTTTATTTCCAATATTCTGGGAGGTGGGTCATAGAGGATCCTGCTGTGATTTATGTCGGCGAGTGTTTTGCCTATGTTCTCCTCTAGGAGTTTTATAGTTTCTGGTTTAAGTTTAGATCTTTAATCCATTTTGAGTTTATTTTTGTGTATGATGTTAGAAAGTGTTCTAGTTTCATTCTTTTACAAGTGGTTGACCAGTTTTCCCAGCACCACTTGTTAAAGAGATGGTCTTTAATCCATTGCATATTCTTGCCTCCTTTGTCAAAGATAAGGTGTCCATAGGTGCATGGATTTATCTCTTGGCTTTCTATTTTGTTCCATTGATCTATATTTCTGTCTTTGTGCCAGTATATACCCTATCTTAAGGTTCCTCATGTTTTCAGTTAGTGTAGGTTTAAAAAAATTCCCTTAAAGTCTTAGGAATTCTTTGTATAATATTTAGCTGGAAAAAAGAGTGGGGGAAAAGGGAGTAAAATATAGGCAGAAGTTGGTGACTGGACAGGTGTTCAGTAAGAAATCAGGTGACACTGAAGATGGTGCTATCAGTTTGGCTAATGGAACATGTGAGGAACAATCTGATTGCATTCTAGCATCCCCACTGATCAGTAAAGGTTGATCACCAAGCTGACTAGACAGATACTCCTTTCCGTATCTTGTTTACTGAACTACACAAATTAAGATTACCTGCTTACGCTAAATTAGTCAACTGGGAAGCTCTAAACTTGCTCTATCCAAACAACAGCCACCAGCCACATGTGGCTCCTGACACTTGAAATGTGGCTAGACCGACTGAGGAAATGTAAATGTAGGATATGAAGCAGGACTAAACACAAACTTTATTGTTTTGGTAGAACTAAATTTCACTTTAACCAGTACATTGTATAAATTATTGTATTTAGTAGTGCCATGTGTTCCAGAAAATTTTTAATTATTTTTGTGGCTTTCATCATGTTCCCATTGCACAGCACTGCTCCGGGAAAATGGTCCTCAACTGGGGATAATTTTGTCTCCTGAGAGGTATCTGGCAATATCTAGAAACATTTTTGGTTGTCACAACTTGGGAGTGCTACTGCATCTCATGGGCAGAGGCCAGGGATGTTACTGTACATTCTACAATGCACAAGATGACTTTGTTATGGAAATAAATCATATGGAACTACCACCACCTCCATCACCACCACCCAGTTCTCTTACCAGAATACAACTGAAAAAAAAAAATCTATTACCTAAGGAAGTAAATGGCCCTTCATGGATCACAGCATTCTTGGGGTGAAGGGGCTTGCATAACTCAATGAAGCTATGAGCCATGCCATGCAGAGTCACACAAGAAGGACAGATCATATTGAAGAGTTCTGACAAAACATGGTCCACTGGAGAGGGGAATAACAAACCACTCCAGTATTCTTGCCACAAGAAGCCCATGAACAGGATGATAAGGAACCCCATCAACAGTATGAAAAGGCAACATGACATGACACCAGAAGACAAGCCCCTAGGTCAGAAGGTATCCACTATGCTACTGGGGAAGAGCAAAGGGCAATTACTAATAGCTCCAGAAAGAATGAAGCAGCTGGGCCAAAGTGGGAACGACACTCAGTTGTGGATGTGTCTGGTGGTGAAAGTAAAGTACGATGCTGTAAGGAACAATATTACATAGGAATTTGGAATGTTAGGTCCATAAATCTAGGTAAACTGGACATGATCAAGGAGGACATGTTAAGAGTGAACATCAACATCTTAGAAATCAGTGAACTAACATGGATAGGAATGGGTAAACTTAATTCAGAAGACTATTATATCTACTACTCTAGGCAAGAGTTCCTTAGAAGAAATGGAGTGGCTCTCATAGTCAACAAAACAGTCCAAAATGCAGTGCGTGCATGGGAATTCACTTCAGTTGTGTCCAACTCTTTGTGACACTATGAACCATAATCCACCAGGCTCCTCTGTCCATGGAATTCTCCAGGCAAGAATACTAGAGTGGTTTGCCATTTCCTTCTCCAAGGGATCTTCCTGACTCAGGGATAGAACCTATGTCTCTTATGTCTCCTGCATTGGCAGATGGTTTCTTTACCACTAGCACCACCTGGGACTTGCTTGAAATCTCAAAAATGATAGAATGATTTCAGCTCATTTCCAAGGGAAATCATTCAACATCACAGTAACCAAAGCCTATGCCCCAACCACTAATGCTGAAGAAGCTGAAATTGGCCAGTTCTGTGAAGATCTACTAGATCTAAGACCTTCTAGAACTAACACCAAAAAAGATGTCCTTTTCATCACAGGGGATTGGAATGCAGAAGTAGAAAGTCAAGAGATACATGGAATAACAGGCATGTTTGGTTCTGGAGTACAAAATGAAGCAGAGCAAAGGCTAACAGAGTTGTGTCAAGAGTACACACTGGTCATGGCAAACACCCTCATCCAACAACACAACAGACGACTCTACACGTTGGTATCACCAGATAGTACCAAAATTCAGATTGATTATATTCTTTGTAGCCAAAGATGGAGAAGCTCTATACAGTCAGCAAACACAAGACTGGACTGACTGTGGCTCAAATCATGAGCTCCTTATTGCAAAATTCAGACTTATATTGAAGAAGGTTGGGAAGACCACTAGGCCATTCAGGTATGACCTAAATCAAATCCCTTATGATTATACAGCAGAGGTGAAGAATAGATTCGAGGGATTAGATCTAGTAGACAGAGTGCCAGAAGAACTATGGATGGAAGTTCATAACACTGTACAGGAGGCGGTGACCAAAATTATCCCAAAGGGGAAAAAAAAATGCAAGAAGGCAAAGTGGCTGTCTGAGGAGACTTTACAAATAGCTGAGAAAAGAAAAGAAGCGAAAGGCAAGGAAAAAAGAAAAGATGTATCCAACTGAATGCAGAGTTCCAGAGCATAGCAAGTAGAGATAAGGCCTTCTTCAATGAACTATGCACAGAAATAGAGGAAAACAACAGAATGAGAAAGACTAGAGATCTCTGCAAGAAAAGTGGAGATATCAAGGGACTATTTCATGCAACGATGTGTACAATAAAGGACAGAAATGGTAAGGATCTAACAAAAGCAGAAGAGATTAAGAAGAAATGGCAAGAATACACAGAACTGTACAAAAAAGATCTTAACGACTTGAATAAACATGATGGTGTGGCGACTCACCCGGAGCCAGACATCCTGGAATGTGAAGTCAAGTGGGCCTTAGGAAGCATTAGTATGAACACAGTTAGTGCAAGTGATGGAATTCCAGCTGAGCTATCTAAAATCTAAAGTACTGCACTCAATAGATCAGCAAATTTGGAAAACTCAGCAGTGGCCGCAGGACTGGAAAAGGTCAGTTTTCACTCCAATCCCAAAGAAAGGCAATGCCAAAGAATGTTCAAACTACCCTACAATTGTGCTTATTTTACGTGCTAGCAAGGTTATGCTCTAAATCCTTCAATCTAGGCTTCAGCAATATATGAACTGAGAACTTCCAGATATACAACCTGGATTTAGAAAAGGCAGAGGAACCAGAGATCAAATTGCCAACATTCGTTGGATCATAGAGGAAGCAAGGGAATTCCAGAAAAACATCTACTTCTGCTTCACTGACTATGCTAAAGCCTATGACTGTGTGGACCACAAGAAACTGTGAAAAATTCTTAAAGAGATGGGAATATCACCATACCTATCTTCAGATAAACCTGTATGCAGGTCAAGAAGCAATAGTTAGAACTGGACATGGAACAATGAACTGGTTCAAAATTGGGAAAAGAGTATGTTAAGGTTGCATATTGTCACCCTCCTTATGCAACTTCTGTGCAGAGTACATCATGTGAAATGGCAGGCTGGATGAATCACAAGCTGGCATCAAGACTGCCAGGAGAAATATCAACAACCTCAGATATGCAGAGGACACCACCTAATGGGAGAAAGTGAAGAGGAACTAAAGAGCGTCTTGAAGAAGGTGAAAGAGGAGAGTGAAAAAGCTGGCCTGATCATGGCAAATAGAAGGGGAAAAAGTAGCAGTAGTGACAGATTTTATTTCCTTGGACTCCAAAATCACTGCTGATGGTGACTGTAGCCATGAAATTAGAAGACACTTGCTTCCTGGAAGACATTTATCCATGACAACTCTAGATAGCATATTAAAAAGCAGAGACATCACTTTGCTGATGAAGGTCCATATAGTCAAAAGCTATGGTTTTTCCAGTAATCATGTACAAATGTGAGAGTTGGACCATAGAGAAGGCAGAGAGTCGAAGAATTGATGCTTTTGAATTGTGGTGCTGGAGAAGCTTCTTGAGAGTTCTTTGGACAGCAAGGAGATCAAAACACTCAATGCTAAAGGAAATCAACCCTGAATGTTCAGTGGAAGGACTGATGCTGAAGCTCTAATACTCTGGCCCCATGATACGAAGAGCCGACTTACTGGGAAAAAAAAACCCTGATGCTGGGAAAGATTGAAGAAAAAAGGAGACGGGGGCAGGAGAGGATGAGAGGGTTAGATAGCATCACCAACTCAATGGACACAATCTAAGCAAACTCCAGGAGACAGTGAAGGACAGGGAGCCTGGCATGCCGCAGTTCATGGGGTTGCAGAGTCAGACGTGACTTAGCAACTGAACAACAACAAAAGGAAGTAATGACAGTGTTTGGGAGGGAAAATAGGGTGATGGTCGATGTCAACAGAAAAGGCTTATGTGTAAGATGAAAAATCTGAGGTCACAGAAGGAAGCTGGTATGACCCTAAAAGTCAAAAACAAAAAAATGAGGAATACATTTTCTTTTACTGTTTAAGTAAAGGAAAAAACTATCATCGACGAAATGCATATGAGAGTAAGTTAGACATCTCAGGTAGTCAGCATTAGAAACTCTTGCAACAATTTAAGGAAGGAAATCCTAGGGCCTTAAGCTAAGAAGAACCAATGGAATAATTATCCCTTAATATCTTAAAAGCATTCTTTAAACATCCTAATCATATATAGCATATAAACATATTTCAAGAATGATAAATAAGCGTCATGATGTGTTTAAATAAAAATAAAAGAGATAACCTTTTTAAAATTAATCAATAGTCTCAAATAAGATTAGACCAAGTCACAAGCCAAGGCTGAAAAAGGCTTTTAGGCAGACAATGTTACCTTTCTGTGTCAACTGTCTCCTGGTTTTTCACCCATCTAATGCTTGGAGTAGGAAGTCCTGAAGCAACACATGGCAACACTGCACTCTGACCAATGACTCTGATTAAGGAAGAAGGTTGTTTCAAAAATACCAAGTTTGATGTGGCACCAGGATCTGAAAACAAAATTAAAACAAAAGAAAATGTTTAAGAGTCTGTGTGGCTTTATACAACGAAATAGTTTAAGCAAAAATGACAGGAAAATTCCATTTAAATTAGCAAGCATTTCTTAATAATTCCCGTGTACACAACTTTGTCCAAGGCTCTCTGGGAGGCTTAAACATGTTTAAGTCATAGCTCCTGCTTTCAGTGTCCTTACTAGTTACCTAAGTGAAATCTGACTTGAACCCCCTTCATTTTAAAAGATAACATAAGGAAAATACTTCATAAGTGGTACAAATATGAAAAAGACTGAGCAAGCTCAGGACCTTAGTATCCTCATCACTCACAGAGATATTGTAAGAGGTTTCCTTTCTTTTCCTTCCCTATACCTATATGCTACCTCTAAAAATCTTTGAGCTTCATCTATTTAACTTGCTCACTGAGACAGTCACTCCTTTAATTTCTACAATGGTGCAACTATCAAGCTACCACTATATGTGTATTCACACTTTAGAGAGTCACCCTCTTACAGGCATATGAAAAGATCATACTCCTGGGGTAGAAGATAGGGTTATCTGTTAGATGGGGTGATAGTTCTAGTTTTTTTTTAAATTGGAAGATAATTTTTCACAATATTGTGTTGGTTTCTGCCACACATTAACATGAATAAGCCATAGGTATACACATGTCCCCAGCCTCTTGAATCTTCCTCCCAACTCCCACCCTTCTAGGTATCACAGAGCACCAGCCTAAGCGCCCAGCATCAGAAAGCAATTTCCCACTGGTTGTTTTACATATGGTAATGTGGGAGTTGGTGATGGACAGGGAGGCCTGGCGTGCGGCGATTCATGGGGTCGCAAAGATTCGGACACAACTGAGCGACTGAACTGAACTGCATGAATATGTTTTCACGCTACTGTCTGAATTCATCCCACCCTCTCCTTCCCCCACTGTGTCCATAAGTCTGTTATCCATGTCTGAGTCTCCACTGCTGCCCTGAAAACAGGTTCATCAGTACCATCTTTCTACTGTTAAGTTTTTTTTTTTTTTTTTTATTTTTAAACTTTACATAATTGTATTAGTTTTGCCAAATATCGAAATGAATCCGCCACAGGTATACATGTGTTCCCCATCCTGAACCCTCCTCCCTCCTCCCTCCCCATACCATCCCTCTGGGTCGTCCCAGTGCACTAGCCCCAAGCATCCAGTATCGTGCATCGAACCTTGAAAAGAAAGACTGTTCTCAGGCAGAGATGAGATTCTTTGCTCCAAACTCTTAGGAAAACATGTTCTATAACCATTTTGACAACCACCAGAGCTGGCTTTAAACTTGTGTAACTAATCAATGACAGTTCTGTAGTCATGGTAACAAAACACTGTCTAATAGTTCAGCACAACTCTTCAGTGAACATGCTTTGAAAGCCAACCAATGAGTTTATCCAATGCCTCTAAAAGTTATTAGCCATTCAGTGGTGGAATCCCTTGCTTCTAAGGCTGACATTGTTCTCATCTCTGTAACCAATGATAAAACATGTTTCTATTACTGACATCAACCCATCCCAGTCTCCTAACCAACACACTAAGAACAATGTCTTTCAAAAAATTTTATAGGAGACTGTTGGTTTAGTCGCTAAGTCATGTCTGACTCTTGTGGCCCCATGGACTGTAGCCTGCCAGGATCCTCTGCCTATGGGATCCTCCAGGCAAGAATATTGGAGTTGGTTGCCATTTCCTTCTCCACAGGATCTTCCTGACCCAGTCTCCTAACCAAGAACAATGCTTTTCAAAAAATTTCACAGGATATTAGCAGTCTGCATTATTCAAGATGACTATGCTTTACAAACATAGCTCTCCCTTAGGTAAACAAAACAATCTGTATTTTTTGTTTCAGATATTTCATGGTGGTTCATCTTTTGACACCAAGAATCTTATTTACCTCAACCTGGTTTGGAGGATTTGTGATTGATAACACAGATTCAGAGAAAAAATATCACCTCTGTCTGCCATGAAATAAGACCTCTTCTATATAAAAGCAAGTCAGAAAGTAGGTTGGAAGACATTGCTATAGAGCACTAGTTCTTTCTTTTCCTACCTTGAACTAGGACTTCCCTGGTGGCTCAGACAGTAAAGCATCTGCTTATAATGCGGGAGACCGGGATTCAATCCCTGGGTCAGGAAGATCCTCTAGAGAAGGAAATGGCAACCCACTCCAGTACTCTTGCCTGGAAAGTCCCATGGACGGAGGAGCCTGGTAGTCTACAGTCCATAGGGTTGCAAAGAGTCGGACACAACTGAGTGACTTCACTTTCACTTTCAAGTTTTTATTGAAACAAACAAATCTGTATATTTATTGGCTTCTGTGTGCCAATTACCATTCTCAGTAGCAGACAAAATTCTCTGCCCTAGTTGAGCTTACATACTAATAAGGGGAGAGAGACAACAAATAAAAGATATAGTGTGTCAGATGGTGATATATTCTCAAGTGAAATGCAGGGGGAGAAAGCACTGGGGCAGAAATGGAAGACTGTTGTCTTGAACAGTGGTCAAGGAAGGCTTCACTGATAAATGATATCTGAGCAGAGAGGTAAGACAGTGAGTCAAGCAGAGCTATCTGAGGGAAGAGGATCCAGGCAGAGAAAACGATAAGCAGAAAGACCCTAAAGCAAGAGCATGTTTGCAGTGTTCTAAAAATGTCAGATGCCAACAGTCACACAGTGAGGGAGAGATGGGTATGAGATGTAAGAAGATAGATGGGGAGGGAAGTGGCATTAGGATTATACAAAACCTTACAGTCCAAGGGCTTTTAACATTTACTCTGAGATGGGAAACTATTAGGAGGCTTTGAGCAAACATGTGACATGATCTAATAAACATCTTAAAAGAGAACTGTGGCTGCTGAGCTGAAAATACACTGAGGAACAATAAGGACAAGAATGATGATGACAAAGAAAGAAACTGCATTAAATAAAAAATCGGTTCAAGGGCCATCAGGAATACTCTCAAGAGTGGTTGCTCATAATGTTGGCCTCCCTTTGCAAGCCAATCCATGGGCTAAAAAAAACTGTACACAATCATTATATATTTATATATATATATGTATATATATATATATATAAACTGTCCAAACAAGGTAGGAATGGTCCAATTATATTCATAAACTCAGATTTGAAATATAAGAAATATGAAATACAGCAGTTGGAACAGAAGGTAAAAGGTCATGAAACACCAAGAAGTTACAGGGACTATGATGAGCCACAAATGAGAGGATGGCATGAGAAAGCAGAAGTTACACATTTGAGAAAAGACACACAAAACAGATTATGAGGAAAGCCAGTAAGGGCAGCAAGAATGAGATCCCAGAAAAAGAAGGAAAGACAGAGAGAAGAGCTAAGTTGACATAAAACGAGGGAGCATTATGAAGACCTCTGACTCACCAGTATCTCTAGAGCTGCTATATTAACAGTTACTATTCTGCCCATCCCTTATATGAACTAGCCTTAGTAAGTCTGTGATTCTTATAACTAAAAAGACTTAACTATCACAAGGAGGTATGAGAACTGTAAAAAGTATATTACTGGAGGAGACAGAAAAAGACAGAGCTTTGACAAAAGACACAGAGCTAATGTTTGTTTAGCCAAGAAGAATGCCAAAGATACTGACTGTACTTTATTGCTTCGTAAATATTTACTGACCAATCTATTCACTAGAGACGATCTTTCCGGTATGTTTTCTTCTTCTCTCTCCCTGCAAGAAACTGAAACTCTTTACGCTGGCATTAATATGTCATACCACACCTGTAACCATGTTTATTTAAAAAAATTCTAACAGGACAATTTTTACCCATTAACAAATATAAAACCATCAATCCTGATAATGAATTAATACCTGGAAGAACTTTTAATTCAGCTTCCTCACTATACTTTGGTGGCCCTCCACTTTCAACCATGCATCGATAGAGTCCCCCATCTCCTTCAGTTGCGTTGCTGATAACTAGCATTCCGCTTGGAAGTTTGATAACTCTATCATCCAGAAGAAGAGGCTGTTTGTTCTGTTCCCATCTCACAAATGGGACCAAATCTGCATTAACTTCACAATTCAGAACCGCACTGTTCCCAACGTAAACTGAAGAAGGCTCTGGTTGGCTGGCAAATCTTGGAAGACCTGGACAATGAAGAAAAGGAAAAAAAATAAAATGTAGTTAAATATTACTTTAGTCATGAAACCAGGAGCAAGTTAGCCTGTTTGGCCACAAGTATAGTGGAACCAGGTTTAAAAAGAAGGTCCATGGGTCAGGAAATTGGCTACATACAGGGATACAGATAAGTGAATAATGTACTAGGAATTACTGGAGTCAGATTCCTCATGGTTGAAAAAACAAGGTACAAATATCTATATATATACATTTCACCTATAGTTATTACAAATATGTACGCACACACACACATCCTAGCTCTGTCCAGAAAGAGCCCAGAATCAATCTTACTCCAGTAACAATGAATATATATGGTGACCTGATCATGATTTCTAAAATACTATTCTCCACCTAAAGGAACTAATGCTTCTTGGATAAATGGCTGATTCTAGGACTACAGTATGGAAATATAAGTCTGGAACACATTGTGACAGAAAGTAAGGAAGTACCCAAAGACTAAAACGGACATAGCCAAAGGACACAGAAGTCAGACAAAAGGAGTTCCCTCTGGCTAACTCTGGGATAATGATGATTAATGCAGCAAAGAATGAAGAATGGATGCTAAAACTACTAAGTGAGAGTTGGAAGAGGAATAGGGATGTTGATAGAGTATCAAATTATATCTTCTCCAAATACTTAAAAGTACAAAATATTTATTAACTTTTGAGTAGAGAGACATAGTACAGACAATCTTAACCAAGTAACAGAAGCTAACACTACCAGTAATGGAACAAAACACCACATGCTTTCTGATATGATGCACTAAGAATACAGCATCACTTCTGTGACATTCCTCCCCAAAATGCAAAACCTGAATCCATTCATGGAGGAAAACTAGAAAATTCAAAAGAGACAAGGATGAACTGAATAATGATATGAGATTGTCAAAATCTAAAGAGAGAACGACTAAGTACTAAACTTGTAATCCAGGACTGGAAAGGAAGAGGGATGCTGGGGCAGAGTTTTCGCTTTTGCTTTTTCTGCTATTAAGAACATTACTGAGATAACCAGTGAAATCTGAATTGTACCTATCAATTAAATGATAGTATTTTTTATTAAGGTTAATTTCCTAATATCAATGGATGTTTACTAAGGTTCTTGTTTTTAGGAAATATAAACAAAAGAATTCAGGCTGGGGTAACATTTGCAAATCACCCTGAATGAGTCAGAAAAAATTTTATGTGGGTATGCAGATATTAGATGATAAGGCAAATTTGGTAACATGTTAACAATTGGGTAATAAGAGTTTAGAATATATGAGATTTCTTGGTTTTGTTCTTGCAACAATTCCACAAATTAGTAATTATTTCAAAATAAAATATTAACCAAAAAAATAGTCATAAATACTCTGCAGATGCCACAGAATGTAACGGTTAGGAACAGATATAGAGAACAAATTAGTGGTTATGGGAGGCAAATATGGGGTGTGATACAACGGAGGGGGAGGTACAAATTACTGAGTGTAAGACAGGCTCCAGGATGTACCGCACCACACGGGGAATACAGACAATCATTTTTATAATGACTGTAAATGGAAGTGAAAGTGCAAGTCACTCAGTTGATCTGACTCTTTGCGACTCCATGGACTATACAGCCCATAGAATTCTCCAGGCCAGAATACTGGAGAGGGTAGCCTTTCCCTTCCCCAGGGGATCTTCCCAACCCAGGGATCGAACCCAGGTCTCCAGCATTGTAGGTGGATTCTTTAACAGCTGAGCCACAAGGGGAGCCCAAGAATACAGGCATGGGTAGCCTATCCCTTCTCCAGCAGATCTTCCTGATGCAGGAATTGAACTGGGTTCTCCTGCACTGCAGGCGGGTTCTTTACCAACTAAGCTATCAGGGAAAGTAACCTCTAAAAATTATATAAAAATGAGGCCAGAGCCTCTCTTGGCTTGGTCCACCTCTTCCTTAAGGTGTTCTTTCCATTCTTTCTTCAATAATCTTGTTTTTGCCAAGGGGAAAAAAAATTGTATAAAAATTAAAAAAAAATTAAGTGACTTTAACATGCTCAGACTGCAACAAAATGTTTCTTTAAAGAAACATTTCCTTAAAGAAACAAATTAAATTATCAGAAACATAATTTCAGGTTTTCCAGTTCTATGATGGTCAATTACTCCATATGGAAATAATACTCTTAAAAGTGTCTAACCCTGCTACAATTTTTTATCTTTTTATTTTAAGAGGACTTTTGAAGGAAAAAAATAGACATAATTAGCCAAATATCTACTTTTCAGAAATTAGAAAATTTGAAGAATTAACAAAGATAAACACAGAAACTAATAAAACAGGAAAAGGGAATCAAATAAAACCAAGAACCAGTTCTATTTTTAAAAAGTCAAAATATTCTCCCTCCTGTGCTCTCATGAAAATGAGTAATTTTTAAAAATACAAACCCACAACAACATATGTGGAGTTGGCAGACAAGAGATTTCAAAAAGTTTCTGGATAGGGAAAGCAGATGGAGAAACTCGTAACTGACATATCGAAGCAGAAAATGCTGCGGCTTCCTGTGCTCACAAGTGGGAGACCAGTTTGTCCTACTGCCTCTGGAGAACTGCAGAAGGAGAGTGGGAGTGAGATATGAGGTTGACACGATGGGATTAACAGTGTCTGTATTTAGACTACCCAGTCATCCCACCTTCGGGCACAAAATACCCACAGCTAGAGTACTGCACAGACAGTCAAAGAAAAATTTCTGGTGTGCAGAGATGAGACAGCCCAGGGAAAATGACCTCTCACATTTAATTCTATGAGCTATCAACTTAGTAGGTTTTCAAAAGTTCCTCTTCTTTATTTGACTTGGCCAGTTTCTATTCCTTGCAAACAAAGAACTCTAATCAATAATCTTTCAAAATGGCAATGCAGCAGCATCCTTTTTTTTTTTTTTTGGCAACATTTTAAAAAAGTTTAATTGAGCTACAATTTATATACCTTAAAAGGTACCATTTAAAGTACACAATTCAATTGTTTTTAGTATATGCCCAGTTTTGCAACTATCACTATAATCTAATTTTCAAACACTTTCATCATCCCCGAAGAAACTTTGTATTCGCTTGCAGGCATTCCCATTTCTTACACTCACCCCTTTCCCACCCACTCCATGCCCTTATTCCTCCCATCTCCAGTCCTAGAAAACCACCAATCTACCTTTTGTTTGGTTCTATATATTTGCCTATTCTGGACATTTCATATATATAAAGTCATATGATATGTGGTCTTCTGTGAGTGACTTATTTCACTTATCACACTGCTTTTAAGGTTTATTCATGTTACTATATACAGTGACTGACTTTATTTTTTTGGGCTCCAAAATCACTGCAGATGGTGATTGCAGCCATGAAATTAAAAGATGCTTGCTCCTTGGAAGGAAAGTTAGGACCAACCTGGACAGCATATTAAAAAGTAGAGACATTACTTTGTCAACAAAGGTCCATGTAGTCAAGGCTATGGTTTTTCCAGTAGTCATGTATGGATATGAGAGTTGGACTATAAAGAAAGCTGAGCACCAAAGAATTGATGCTTCTGAACTGTTGTGTTGGATAAGACTCTTGAGAGTCCCTTGGACTGCAAGGAGATCCAACCAGTCCATCCTAAAGGAGAGTCCATCCTGGGTGTTCATTGGAAGGACGGATGTTGAAGCTGAAACTCCAATATTTGGCCACCTGATGTGAAGAGCTGACTCATTTGAAAAGACCCTGATGCTGGGAAAGATTGAAGGCAGGAGGAAAAGGGGACGACAGAGGATGAGATGGTTAGATGGCATCACTGACTCAATGGACATGGGTTTGGGTGAACTCCGCAAGTTGGTGATAGACAGGGAGGCCTGGCGTGCTATGGTTCATGGGGTCGCAAAGAGTCGGACACAACTGAGCAACTGAACATATATATATATATATATATCTCAGCACTTCATTCCTCATTATTGCTGAATAATATTCCATATATGAATAAACTATATTGTAGTTATCCATTCATCACTTGATAGACATGTAAGCTGTTTCTACTTTCTGGCTATTACAAAAAATGCTGCTATGAATATTCATGTACAAACTATGTGGACATATCTTTTCATGTCTCTTAATGCCTAGGAGTAGAACTGCTCAGTCATATGGTAATTCTATGGTTAACACTCTGAGAAACTGCCAAACAGTTCAGTGCTATCTTTTTAAATGACATATACACACAAAGTATACCCTATGATCCAGCTATTAGTAGAATTACAAATTCTAACAGTCTATACTACAGAAATAAAGACTAACAAAATTTGTTCACTATGTTACAGTATTCGACAAAAAGGGAATGTTTAGATAAAGCACAATATATACAAACATAAGGGATACTATGCAACTATTAAAAAGAACTTCTATTCATCTCTTAGCTTAGATATTATTTCCTCCTGATATCCAGACCAAAAGCATATTAAACTCTCCTACAGAATCCTGTTTGCAGCAAAAGAATTTTGGTTTTGTATTAAAATAACCTGTTTACTTAAATATTGAGTCAAAAATGCTTCCTAGAGATGGGAATACCAGACCACCTGACCTGCCTCTTGAGAAATGTGTATGTAGGTCAGGAATCAACAGTTAGAACTGGACATGGAACAACAGACTGTTTCCAAATAGGAAAAGGAGTACGTCAAGGCTGTATATTGTCACCCTACTTATTTAACTTATATGCAGAGTACATCATGAGAAATGCTGGGCTGGAAGCAGCACAAGCTGGAATCAAGATTGCCAGGAGAAATATCAATAACCTCAGATATGCAGATGACACCACCCTTATGGCAGAAGTGAAGAGGAACTAAAAAGCCTCTTGATGAAAGTGAAAGTGGAGAGTGAACAAGTTGGCTTCAAGCTCAACATTCAGAAAATGAAGATCATGGCATCCGGTCCCATCACTTCATGGGAAATAGATGGGGAAACAGTGGAAACAGTGTCAGACTTTATTTTGGGGGGCTCCAAAATCACTGCAGATGGTGACTGCAGTCATGAAATTAAAAGACTCTTACTCCTTGGAAGGAAAGTTATGACCAACCTAGATAGCATATTCGAAAGCAGAGACATTACTTCGACAACAAAGATCTGTCTAGTCAAGGCTATGGTTTTTCCAGTGGTCATGTATGGATGTGAGAGTTGGACTGTGAAGAAAGCTGAGTGCCGAAGAATTGATGCTTTTGAACTGTGGTGTTGGAGAAGACTCTTGAGAGTCCCTTGGACTGCAAGGAGATCCAATCAGTCCATTCTGAAGGAGATCAACCCCGGGATTTCTTTGGAAGTAATGATGCTAAAGCTGAAACTCCAATACTTTGGCCATCTCATGCAAAGAGTTGACTCATTGGAAAAGACTCTGATGCTGGGAGGGATTGGAGGCAGGAGGAAAAGGGGACGACAGAGGATGAGATGACTGGATGGCATCACCGACTCGATGGACATGAATTTAAGTGAACTCCGGGAGATGGTGATAGACAGGGACGCCTGGTGTGCTGTGATTCATGGGGTCACAAAGAGTTGGACACAACTGAGTGACTGAACTGAACTGAACTGAAAGGATATGAAAGCTAAAAGGAAGAATGAACCAGAGGAGAAGAAAGATAAGAAAAGGTAGAGGATAGGATTAATAGGCAGTGAGGAAGCCATAAGCAAAGGCCAGAGGCAGAGAATGAAAGGGAAGTGAATATGCTAGAGCCTAAACGAGGGGAGGGTGGTGATGGTGGGGGCAGAGTGCTAAGAAATCAAGTTGGAGAAGTGGAGGCCAGCTCATGAAAGGACTCAAGAAGCCTGTTAAAGAGTCCAGCCATTAACTTGATGCAGTTTACATTAGAGTCACTGAAGGGTGAGAAAGAGTCCTCTGACCACAGAGTGGAGATGGGTAAGACAAGGGAAAAAACAAGATGTCAGGTAGTTACTAGGCTGTGCTGAGGGATGACCAGGAGTAGCCTCAGGAAGGAGCCTGTGAATCAAATACCGAGAAATTAGGAAGCAGAATTCAGTGGATTTGGTGACTGGATGTGGGGGACAGCTGAGAGGAATGAGTCAAGATTAAAAGCCCAGTTCAAGAACGTGAGTTATAGAGTCAGTCAGTCATAATGCTAACTTATTTTTCAACAACTGGAAAGAGCCTGGCAAAAAAAGATTTTTAAAAGAAAGAAGAAAAAAAGGAAAAGGCAAATTGTCAAGAGGCCTGATTCTTTTTTTCCCCCCAATCCTCAATCTGTGATTATGAAATAACTACAGTGGCTATACATCACACTCAAATTCAACTTTGAGTATTTGGCTCCAAAGAAGAAAAGAGCCATCATATACTGAGTGAATGAGCAAATATTAATACAACCTGGAGTGAGCAGGGGATGGGGGACTCTGGAATGGGAATAAGATAGGAAACTACTGTCTCAGACATACTCTTTTTTCACATGTTCACATTTCACCAAGGTGAGAATATAAGCCAAAGATAAAACAATTTTTGTACAATGTGACCCTTTACAAGAACTTACTTCATCCGATTCTCAAGTGTAGAAACAATGATCTGATTGTTTGTCCACTACAACTCTTTAGGAAACATAGCTTACTCTTCTAGATCTTTAATTGCTATTACACTTTCCAACATTCTTCAAATAGGAATGCTCTAAAAGAGAGTGACCTTTTTCTCTTTACAACTTTTCTACTCTTCATTCATACACACACATATAGGCATACATGCGTGCATGCGTGCATGCTTCAGTTCAGTTGCTCAGTCGTGTCCGACTCTTTGTGACCCCATGAACCACAGCACGTCAGGCCTCCCTGTCCATCACCAACTCCCAGAGTCCACCCAAACCCATGTCCATTGTGTTGGTGATGCCATCCAGCCATCTCATCCTTTGTCGTCCCCTCCTCCTCCTGCCCTCAATCTTTCCCAGCATCAGGGTCTTTTCAAATGAGTCAGCTCTCCGCATCAGGTGGCCAAAGTATTGGAGTTTCAGCTTCAACATCAGTCCTTCCAATGAACACCCATAGTCATGTCTAATTCTCTGCGACCCCATGGACTACAGGACTGTAGATGCCAGGTTCTTCTGCCCATGGAATTTTACAGGCAAGAATACTGCAGTAGGTTGCCACTTCCTACTCCAGGCGATCTTCCTGACCCAGGAATCTAACCTACATCTCCTGCATTAGCAGGAGGATTCTTTACCACTGAGTCACCTGGGAATCCTATACACACACACACACGTTTATATGTGTGTATATATATGTGTGTTTATATATGTGTATACACACACACATGTATACACACACAAACACACATATATACATCCTACAGATTTTTAAAAATCCAATTAAATATCATTTCCCTGGTTAAGGCATAAAGAACAAAGTCTCTGGCTATACTACAAGCTTTACAGAATCACACTAAATGGTTATGCGGGGTAGGATAAAAGTTCGTAATCAAAGTGGCTCAACTTTCCTACACAACTTTTGTCATTTCCAGGTTAAAAAGATTAAAAGAGCTGGTTCAGTACTTCTGATAACACCTTGAAACCATTAGAAAGTGAAAAAGTGCTCCAGTTTTCTCCCTACAGAGTGAGCAAATCCAAGCATAATCCTATACACATTATATGCTCAATTGATACTTGTTAAATGAGTGTATTTGCTGTAACCAGTTTAATGAAAACTCTAGGATAATACCACTTTTATCAAGATTCACTCTTTATGAAAACTTGAAAATACAAATAAATTATTCAACGAAACTTACCTGCTACTGTGAGCTTGGCCGTTCTGCTGACAATAGTTCCAAGACTCTCAACAGTGGCTACACACTGATAATAACCTTCATCAGGTTTATTGTGTTTGGAATGCACCACACTGCTGATAAACAAAGACCCATCTGGGAGAAGCTGGCGTCGATCATCTGACACTAAGTTTAAAAGAGTTCCATCTTTTTTCCATTCAATTTTTGGAGATGGCTCAGAATATGCTGAACAGTTTAGTGTAACAGAAGAGCCTCTAACTGAGAGTGTATCCACTGGTTCCACCAAAAAGTAAAATGGAGTGAATGTCCGAATGCTGGATCCTATAGAAATAATAAAGAAAAAGAACAAAGGTAAACAAAACTTTTCTCCTTTATTTCTGTAAGAAGATATAACATGTCCAAAAATTATTTTCAAGTGGCTTCTCCTTTAGGTATGATACAAAAATACAGTCATTTTACTATGAATATCCAATAAATTCATATTCATATCTAATAAATAAAACCTATTTTTTATTAGGAAATAAAAATTTGACCCATTTAGGAAAAAAGACCCTGCTACTGGAAATAACCCAGCCTTGCTAGATGATATGAATATTTAGTAGAAGTTTTATTATAAACCCTATAATGAGATTTAGAAATATTTAAAATTCTAGTATTCAAAAAGTGAAATTTTCTACAGAATGTAAAAGAGAAAATTGAGATGATTCTTTGGTAATAAGGTATTTCTTCTATGTTAACTGGCTGTATTTCTTTCATAAAGTCACTATACAGACACTCTGTCCATTTTTCTAATGGATTATTCATCCTAGTGACTAAAAGCAATCTTTGGGCATAGATAACCATGTTTTGTAAATGTTCTTTTTTCTACTTTGATTTTTAGTTAATACATTTTAACTACCTAAAAGTAAACCTGTTATATTTTAAAAGGTTTTCTTTCTCCTAAGATTATTTTTAAAAATTTAGGTTTGTTTTGTGCTACTACTTTTGTGGTTTCGTTATTTCTTTAAGCAGAAATAAAGCTACTTTCATCTCTCTATATATAGTGTGCCCAGAAGGGAACAATATGAAAAGTCTAGGGTATATTCATATACTGAGACTTAATGATTATCAAAATGCATATATTTGCTAAATAAAAAAATTTAAGTTTTAAAATGTGTACAGGATGATCCCACTTATATTAAAATATATGTGCTGCTACTGCTAAGTCACTTCAGTTGTGTCCAACTCTGTGCGACCCCAGGGATGGCAGCCCACCAGGCTCCCCCGTCCCTGGGATTCTCTAGGCAAGAATGCTGGAGTGGGTTGCCATTTCCTTCTCCAGTGCATGAAAGTGAAAAGTGAAAGTGAAGTCGCTCAGTCGTGTCCGACCCTCAGCGACCCCATGGACTGCAGCCTACCAGGCTTCTCCATCCATGGGATTTTCCAGGCAAGAGTACTGGAGTGGGGTGCCATTGCCTTCTACACAGGAGTATATATGTGCATGTGCATATATTTAAATGTAAATATAGAGGAACAAGTCTGGAAGAATAAACACTAAACAGTCAACAGAGTTTTCTCTCGGGGAGAGTAGTGGGATTGAGCTGCTGATGGAGAGCATATAGGGAGAAGGGTTTTAACTTCATGGATTTCTGTATTATTTACTTTAAAAAATATGAACAATTGCTTACGCATCCTTGTCATCCTTTTAATAATAAATTTTCTGTTGTTGGTGGTGATTAATCCTTTGTTGAGGACAGAGGATTATTTTTCAAAAGATCCATCACCACTGTATTTAACCACTCTTCCTTTGTCACAGTAGAAGTGTTATCAGACACCCACTTCTCAGCTGACTTTGTATAAAAACCGTCCTATACTTCTCACCAGGGTTCTGATTCCCTATCCACTTGTTTGTTTAATTTTAGTTTACTATAACCAGAGTCACCATACAAATTATTCTGAAATAGGTTTAATGATCCTATCTGATCTCTTCTATGCTCCCAAGTCTCTGCAAATTTCTCACTTCTTAATGGAATAGCTCTCACTTCTTGATAGACTATTCCTCACTTTTTGATAGAATATTTCACACTTCTTGATGGAATTCCATCTTATGAAAGGAAAATATCCACAAGAAACTCATTTCAGCTGAAATGCCCCTACCCCCAAATATCAACAAATCATAACACTCACTGCATACTTTAATTATGCAGCCAATAATTATTTTTAAATTGTACTGGACCCAGAGTAAAAAAAAAACACACACAGACACATAGGATACGAATACTGGCAGAAATAAAAAGATATCTAGCTGTCTTACTGCCTAAAGAGGTTCAAAGTTATTGATAGCAGCAGGAATATGGAACAGAAGGATAAGCAAACTTTTTTATACACCTACAAATATAAGTGCTCTGTACAGTGTTACTCATCCTAGGAAAATTATCTCTTCACTCTAAGCTAAGACACTAATGTCGATGGACTTCATATTTCTTTTACTCTTTAACATTACTTTTGATCATCCTATTCCATCTAGTCAGTCTTTAATCCCATATTTCATCCATACTGAGCTCTCAGAGTTCACTATCACCATTCAGGAACCTGAACTCTTGTTCCTGAGAGTTCAGGTTCTCTTGTTTCTGGTTCTCAATTTATAATTAAAACATTTAAAAGTCAGTTCAAGTAATTCAACATTCTAAGGGCTCAACCAAATACATCAATGTTATCTATTAAGAACAGGCAACACTCAAGCATTAACAAATGTTTTCTATCTTGTTTTCCTATACAACAATCAATGTCCCCTCTCTGCCCTGTACAGCTAACTCCTCCAAAAACTGAATCTATTAAGCATGCAGAACTCCTTTCCTGGGAATTTCAAGTTAGATAAGTGGCTAGCTGTTAATATTACATGGATGATTTTAACTCATAAACACATGTTTTGAAAAACTTTTACGGCACAGATATATCATTTAAAAAAACAAATGTCCACTTATAATCAAATCTGGATCAGAAATTCTTTTTCAAGTTCATAATGTCCTAATACAGAAATTCAATTTGATGGTTCTAATTTATAGCATCTACCTTTCCAATCACACTTCAAAATGAAAAATATGTGAATTTATTCAATAAAAATTTATTATAGTAAGAGCACTTTCCTTTTCTTCAGTCTTCAATGTTCTTCCTTTCTCCTTCCCCTAGCAAAAACAGCCAAGTGGGAAAAAACTTCAGTAAAATGCAGTCAGGTAGACATGGTAGCAAATCCTAGCTCTGACGGGGCTAGTTAATTTCTTTCTGTATTCAAAACTTTCTCCCTTATAAAATAATTGCTTCTCCCCTCAGTCCAGGTCAGTTGCTCAGTTGTGTCCGACTCTTTGCAACCCCATAGACTGCAGTGCACCAGGATTCCCTGTCCGTCATCAACTCCTGAAGCCTGCTCAAACTCATGTCCATCGAGTTGGTGATGCCATCCAACCATCTCCTCTGTCATCCCCTTCTCCTCCTGCCTACAATCTTTCCCAGCATCAGGGTCTTTTCCAATGAGTCAGTTCTTCACATCTGGTAGCCAAAGTATTGGCGCTTCAGCATCAGTCCTTCCAATGATTATTCAGGACTGATTCCCCTAGAAAACAATTTTCTCCCCTATAAAATAATGGCTTCCTTTTAAGGAGATTTCTGTGAAGATGTGTAAAAGCACCCACCTCACTGCTTGGCAGGTAAGTGAAGTGAAGTGAAAGTCGCTCAGTCATGTCTGACCCTTTGCGGCCCCATGGACTATACAGTCTATGGAATTCTCCAGACCACAATACCGGAGTGGGTAGTCTTTCCCTTCTCCGGGGAATCTTCCCAACCAAGGGACTGAACCCAGGTCTCCCACATTGCGGGCAGATTCTTTACTGGATTCTTTACCAGCTGAGCCACAAGGGAAGCCCAAAAATACTGGAGTGGGTAGCCTATCCCTTCTCCAGCAGATCTTCCTGCCTCAGGAATCGAACTGGAGTCTCCTGCATTGCAGGCGGATTCTTTAACTAACTGAGCTATGAGGGACGTTCTGCTTGGCAGGTAACAGGTCCTCAATTAACAGTAACTATTCATAGTCCAAAAGCCTACACTATTTTCCCCCAAACTGCTAACATTTACAAACTCTGTGTTTACCAGTCGCATTTTAGAAATTGTAATGCATAAAATATGGACTTTATTTTTTATTTTTAATTACATTTTGATAATTATGTATAAAATAACATGAAGAGATCTTAAAACTCAAATTTGGTCATCTTTCTTCTCTGCCTAATCTTTCAACAGCTCCCTATTACAGCTAATATAAAATCCAAATTCATTACCAAGGCATTCAAAAAGTCTACAGGATCTGCTTCCTGCCTCTCTGCAACCTAATCTTATATCACACTCTAACTCAGTAAACTCTGGCCACATAATTTAGTTTCCTGAACAAGCCATTTTCTTTCCCGTACTAAAGTCTTTGCACTTGCTCTTCCCTCTGCCTGAACACTTGCTCCACAACCACTCATATCACAGGTCTAGCTCCTTCTCATTCTTCATGTTTCAACCCAACTGTCACTTCTACAGAGGCCTTCCCTGACGACTCTCTCTGAAAAAGTCTTTTACCCCGCCCTGTATGTGCTCTTCTCAGCAATTAACTTTGTTTTTAAGGCCTATCCAAGGCATCGACCAAATATTTCCTAACCCAATCTACAGCTTCAATATTACTAATAATAGCCGTTATCATTAATTTAATGTTCTCAGGCCAATGGACCGTAATAAAATTATTCAACCCAACAGCATCTATACTTATAACAATAGCTCTCACCATAAAACTAGGAATAGCCCCATTCCACGTCTAAGTCCCAGAAGTAACACAAGGCATCTCCCTGTCATCTGGCCTAATCCTGCTTACATGACAAAAATTAGCACCTATATCCGTACTCTACCAAATTTCTCCATCCATCAACCTAAACCTAATCCTTATTCTATCAATTTTATCAATTATGATCGGAGGCTGAGGAAGACTAAACCAAACCCAACTATGAGAAATTATAGCCTACTCATCAATTGCCCACATAGGCTGAGTAACAGCAATCCTACTATACAACCCACTATAATATTACTAAACCTAGTCATCTACATCATAACTTCTACCATATTTACACTATTTATAGCCAACACAACCACTAGTCTAGAAGGCTAGACTACAGAAGAGGATTAAAATGACCTCTGGTTTGTCAATGCTTCTTGCCCTTTGTACCTTGGTTTGTTTCGTGTTTTGTGTACTTTTCAGAATTCTACAGGTTTGAAGGGTGGGTGGGCCAAGATGAAATTAAATATTAGTGATCCTTAGTGGCTTTGCATAACATCAGATTTCCACTGTTTAAGATCAGCTTCATTCTTGAAAATTTGATATTCAGATGATTTCAAATCTGTCCTTTGTAAAATGTTTTATTATCACTTTTCAAAGTGTCATAAATAAAGAACATTAATATTTCATAACTTTCTATGTGATCAGCAAGAAGACTATCTGATAACCTGCAAACAATATCACCAATGCTTTGAACAATTACCTGAAAATCCTCTAATTCTTAGGAAAGGTACATTAATAATAGCTAACAGGCCAACAATATTAGCAATACTTGTATTTCAGCTGAAAATTAAGGGAAAATCTGAATTTTTCATTCTACTAGATGAGAAAGATATAAAAATTTTTACACTAAGTAGAACTTCTATACCCACTTCAGTATTTTTGCCTGGAGAATCCCGGGGACGGGGGAGCCTGACGGACTGGTATCTATGGGGTCACACAGAGTTGGACACGACTGAAGCGACTTAGCAGCAGCAGCAGCAGCAGAACTTCTATTAACTATATAAATCTTCATGTTTAGATAGTTATCTAAACATCTTATGCTGTTAAGTCTGGTAAGTCGCTGCAGTCGTGTCCGACTGTGAGACCCCATAGACGGCAGCCCACCAGGCTCCCCCGTCCCTGGGATTCTCCAGGCAAGAACACTGGAGTGGGTTGTCATTTCCTTCTCCAATGAATGAAACTGAAAAGTGACAGTGAAGTTGCTCAGTCATGTCCGACTCTTGGCGACCCCATGGACTGCACCCTACCAGGCTCCTCCATCCATGGGATTTTCCAGGCAAGAGCACTGGAGTGGGGTGCCACTGCCTTCTCCAAACATCTTATAAGCAACTTTTGTTATTTGTGGCCAGAAGATTGTCCTGAGAGTAATATATCTCACCCAAAACCTGATGCAAGGTCTTCTGAATTTCCGAAACAAGAATTTTTTAGTTCCATTTTTGTATATTATACAAGAAAATATAAGCTCAATGATAATAATATAATGCAAATATTAACATTGAGGTGTAACCCAAAGATGTGAATGGTGACACTGTTTTATCAATACACTGTAATTCTATACTACTTTGTTAAATGTTTCACACTTTTCTACCATGACTAGTATTTAAAAACTTACTAGTATTCTGACTGCAAAATGTTTTATCACAGTACATTGTCAACATTTTTTAAAAATGATGTGTCCTTTGTAAAATTTCATTAACTACTGCCCGTGCAATCATCTACAGTTACTCTGATCTAATGCAAAAATGGATAATCTAAAACACATTCTAAATAACTCTGAACTGGATACAACTATCATGAATATTCAAGATCACCTCCACTCCATATGTTAACATTTTATCTCATTGCTACAACTACACAGGCTTTTGTAATAGAGGGGAATTTTAGGATTTTACAAAGAGAAATACATCAACCCAGTGTTACTATAGCTGTCAATCTTTTGTGGGTTTTTTAAAAATCACAACAATAAGTCTTTTATTAACTCATTGCGATTTGCAGAGTTGGATTTCCCCACTCATTTCAATGAATTATAGTAACTAGAGGAGTAAACACTAGAAAGCAGAAGTGTCCTGGAAAATCTAGTTCATCTTACTGAAGTCACCACACAGGAGGTAAAGGAGACTGGGGGCAACAAACATCCTGATACAGAAGTGAAGTCAAGGATCCAAGATCTAGTCCTATTTCTAAAAAATATAATGATACTTCTATGAAAAAAATGGTAATTACAGGACCAAGTCTAAAGGTACAATAATAATAGTTAACATTTACTGAATATTTACTATGTACCAGCCATTACTCTAATGCTTTGTTTGTATTCTTTCAATTCTCCAAAACGAGTATTAGTAATTATCATTCTCATTTACAAAGAGAAAACCGAGCCACAAAGAGAATGAATAATGTCCAAAGTCATGAAGCTACCTATTCTGTTTGTTAATTAGTTGCTCAGTCATGTTCGACTCTTTTGCGATCCCATGGACTGTGGCCCACCGGGCTCCTCTGTCCATAAGGGTTTCTCAGGCAAGAATACTGGGGTGGGTTGCCATTTCCTTCTCCAGGGGATCGTCCCAACCCAGGGATTGAACCCGTCTCCTGCACTGGCAAGTGGATTCTTTATCACTGAGCCACCTGGAAACAAGCGACTAACACTTTTAGAAGCTACCTATGAAGAAAGCAAAATTTGAATCAAGTTAGTCTGGCTTTCCTGTGGCCAAGATCATAACCACTAAACTAATATCCAGTTGGATATTGGCACTGCCCAGTAGTCACTTAGTGACATGCGGCTATTGGGAATGTGAAATGTGACATTCTAAATACATAAAATACACACCAATATTAGAAGACTTATTGTGCACACACACACACAAAGAACGCAAAATAACTTTGTACTGATTACATGTTTAAATATTTTGGATATATTGAAATAAAATATCTTAAAATTAATTTCACTTGTTTCTTTTTGGTTTTCTAATGTGGTATGGTACATGGAAATTGGCACATTAAAATTTTTAATTATGTACATGGCTTACACTGCATTTCTACTGGTCAGTACTGCAATGGACTATGCTACTGTTCATTAATATTCTTTTTAGCAAACAAGAAAGTTCTTTCTTAAAAAAAAGTTGCACTGTTTCTGCAAAGAGTAAAAGATTATGAATTGTGACAGTAGATGTGAGGAATCAAAGCAAAGCTCTTTCTGGCTGTAAAATACAAACAACCAGTCTACCATATCCAAATAGTAAAAATTATGGAATTTAAACTATCAACATCTTCTCTTTAACACTTACTCAGAAACTCCTATTTAAAAACAAAATTTTTTAGAAACTTAATCTAAAATTGTAGTAATAATTAATTCATTATTGATTATTGCTCAAACTACTAGGTGAAGGTTTCTGGAAAAAAGGATAGTCACACAATTTCAGAGTGTCATCCACAAATTACTCATTAACTATAAGGAACAAAAAGTACTTTCATAACGAACATAATGATCACCACCTTAACTGAGGGATCAAATTCAGTATTAAGGGTGGTATGAAAAATGACTAAAGAGACAAAAATACAATGAGTGAACTTTTACTGAGTCCTGGTTTACAAATAGCATATACGGAATAGTGAATTAAACTTTTTAGTATATTAGATAATATTCATTTTAATTTTTTTTTAATTTTATTTTATTTTTAAACTTTACGTAATTGTATTAGTTTTGCCAAACATCAAAATGAATCCATCACAGGTATACATGTGCTCTTAGATGTGATTAATGGTACTGTTATATACAAAAATGTCCTTATCAAAAAAAAAAAAGTCCTTACTCCTAGATGCTTTTGCAATGTTAAAACATTGAGAGCAAAGCAGTCCACTGGATTGTTGATTGTCCAGGCAATTACAGCATATCAGACACTGTACAACATGCGACATATATATCCTTAGGCATGAGGTCTCAAGAAAATTCAAACAGAATTAATTATATAACTGAGAAGAATGATAATTTATAGAAAAATAACCTTTTTTATCTAAATGATATAGTAGACACTTTGGTTCTTTAGTTTTTCCATTGATCCTTTAAGCTGTCCAACATCATTCTAATAAACTTTCTTCTTTGCTCAAGTTAGTTAAAATCTGTAATGCTCGGAATAAAACACCTTAACTGATACTCTGGGTAGGAAAGACTTTAAAGTTATAGGAGTCATTGTTAATTGCTCATACAGTCTCTTAAGCATAAGGAGAGAACAACTGTTGATGGTGTGAGTAGGCTGGAGATGTGAAGAAGGCATCTGCACGTAGTGGTGAACACCTGAAGTAGCTTCAGTCAGGAAGAGGGCACAAAGAGAGGGGAGACTGGATTACTCAGCTGCACTGAGAGCCCAGTTAAGGTTGGTAACTGTATTTAAAGAGGTTCAAATAAAAGAACATGACTTTGTGGAGAATAAAGGGAAGAAAAAGTTTAGACATTTAAAACTGATTTCTTTCTAGGCACATGAGTAGAAAGTGACAATGAAATAGGAGAGTTGAAGGTGTCAGCAACTGGTTGTCAATGGAATCTAAAGATAGGAAAGGAAATAAACAGGAGTGACCGGATATGGGCAAAAATGGTGCCAGTTTAATGTGAGAAACCTGGACAGACAGGAGACTATACTGAGACTGTTATATAATTTCAGTATTTCAGCACTGCTGAGTGGTGACAAGGGTAGGATGCAGTTATGGAAGCTGATATTTGAAGTGGCATAAAAGAGAAGTCATTGGAGATGAGGAAGTTAAAGTACTGAAAGTACTGAAGATGGTATTAAAAAGATAATAAGCAAAGTAGACACACAAGTTATCCAGAACTTGGAATGGAGAGGAAGATGGTAAAACAAGGCCTAAAGTTCTCAATGAACCAAAGAGAATAGTAAGTACACAAGTGGAAGTAAACAAAACAGATAAAATCCAGTGGCCCACATCTTTAAAGAACAGAAATTTCTCTGACATTTAATTACTTCACATTTTTTAAAGCTTTTTTCTATTATTCTTCAGTAATCAGCTATGTTCTGGAGAGTTGATGTTGCTCTAAGGATCACTAATAGACTACTTTTCTCGTACTGAAAACAAGCATTACAATTTGTATTCAAGTGTACTGTACACCATATGTCTACAAATTGTTATCAAGTTCAGCTAAAAAAATTCCTGCATAAAGATGCATTAATTCTTGAACACAGAAAACAAACAGATTATGAATAATTTATTGAAAGCTTTTGCTGTCAGCAGCTTTACTAACAAAAGCAATATTTATGAAATCCCACAGGATAATCTAACAACTTAAATATATACAAAAAAGAATAACCTAAGACTACAAATCCTTAATAATGAGTCTTACAATATCAAAACTATTTTCTGCAAAGAACTTGATGCATGTAAAGCTCTTGTTGCAAAATAAGCAGATGTTTCAGAAAACTCATGTGATAGTCTTACAAGGTCTGTAGACGAGGTTCTAGAATCTTTCTGTTCAACTGTATTATTTACTGATGAAAAATAAACTGAGTTTAGACTTGTTGACTCAAGCCTGCATTAGTAAGCTGTAATGTTGTCATAGACAAATTCATATTTCATTCACTGGTCTATTAATCTCTTGGTGACATATTTATGATTGAAATAACCAAAGGGAGGAAAAAGAGAAGACTTCTAAAATCTAAGAGAGATGCCAACAGTATCAGAAAGATAAGTATCAGAAAGATAAGAATGAGCCCCAAAATACACACAGTGAAGCCACATATATGCATGTATATAATAACCAAGTAGTTGTAAATACATTTGTGGAAGTAAAATATGACTTTCTATACTACTACAATTACATGCCGTTTTCACACAGATGTAGAATTAGACTGAAATGGTCCTTTTATCATTTTAAAAGATACTTGACCTCATTCATAATAAGCATGCAAATTAAAACTACACTCAGATACAACTTCTCACCTATCATAATGGCAAAACCCCAAATGTTTTCAACATACTCTATAGGCAATGAGACAGGCTGATGGGAATGCAAAATGGCATGGCCACTAGAGAAGGGGGTTTGCAATATCTAGCACCCTTTGATTCAGCAATCCCCTGTCTCTGAATCTACTCCTTCCACAGACCGGCCAAAATACGAAAACAGGTACAAGCAAGACTCATCACTGCAGCAGTACCTGCAGTAACAGCATGGAAACAATCCTGATACCAGCAATGGACACACTGAACAAACCGTGGTACACGGACACGGTGGGATACTATGCAGTGGTGAATAGGTAAAATGACAGAATATATTCTACCATGGAGTGATCTCTAGGATAAATTAAGTGAAAAAGCAAGGTTGAAGAAAGTAGATATATTTATCTAAGAAAGGTGAGATACTAATACATATCCACATAGTTTTTAATGCAGCTAAGAAGGAAAAAATATGATTACAGGAGACTGGAACTGAAGTTGGATGTCACTGAATAGATCTTCTTCATAGATTTGACATTGCTGCTGCTAAGTCACTTCAGTCGTGTCCGACTGTGTGTGACCCCATAGACAGCAGCCCACCAGGCTTCCCCGTCCCTGGGATTCTCCAGGCAAGAACACTGGAGTGGGTTGCCATTTCCTTCTCCAATGCATGAAAGTGAAAAGTGAAAGTGAAGTCGCTCAGTCGTGTCCAACCCTCAGCGACCCCATGGACTGCAGCCCACCAGGCTCCTCTGCCCATGGGATTCTCCAGGCAAGAGTACTGGAGTGGGGTGCCATTGCCTTCTCCGAGATTTGACATTAGGACCATGTAAATATTTTACACAGTTAAAAAACAAAAAAATAAAATTTCAAAGTCTCTAAAAATTAAAATCAGAAACGAAACAAACCTAAATATCCAGTTATCCTTTTAACCACACAAAAAGAAACTAGTCAAGAATTTAGGACACAATTTAAACTGTTTTAGTAACCATTTTATTGCAGTTGCTATTGATACTGAGACTGGGAACGGGGCTGGAGAGTTGGGGGGTGGGTGGTGTCTGTGTGTGTGTGTGTTGGAATAAAGCAAATGAGTAAATTCACTGAGTTACAAAAAACAAGATTCTCATCTCAGTGTGGAAGCAATACAGATGTAAAATCAGTAAGATTAAGTAAAAGCCATGTACTCCTCTGTTTTGTGTGCAACATGAATTTGTATTTTATTTATTTAAAAAATATGTTATTTCCTAATAACACTTCACATGAAAAGGACTGGTGACAATGCTCAGCTCAGTAGCAATAAATACTTTCCACACACAGATGTGGCCTCTAAATTCCATTTTTTCACACAAAACATTTAAAAAAAAAACTGGTTAATTCCAGGTTTGCAACTGGCACATGAGATGAATCTGCAACATCTAGTCACACCAGAAAACACAAAAGCGATTGATCATCCCCAAAGACTCAAGACTGGCCAAACATGGGACACTTAAGCATCAGTCACTATAATTACATAAAAAGTTGAAACACTAAGATATGCTGGGTACCAATGGCTCAGATGGTAAAGAATCTGCCTGCAACCCAGGAGACCTGGGTTCAATCCCTGGGTTGGGAAGATCCCTTGGAGAAGGAAATGGGTACCCACTCCGGTATTCTTGCCTGGAGAATCCCATGGACTGAGAAGCCTGGTGGGGAACAGTCCATGGGGTCACAGAGTTGGACATGACTGAAGGACTAAGCATATTACTTTATAATACCAACAAACAAAAGCACTAATTGGTCAACTTTGGAGAACATTACAGAATCAAACCATTATTTTTAAAAAGTGGCATGTAATTTAGTGTTTTTCCTGATCAAATTGTTCTGATGGGAATCAAATTCACCAAATAAGTTTCTGTTTATGGAGGCAGTCCACCTAATAATTAAATAATGAGATGATATCACAATTTTGCAAACCCTAATAAATTAACCACTCTGGGAAATAAACACCATTGACCCGGGAGTCAGCAAACTTTTTTGTGAAAAGGGTGAGACAGTACGTTAGGATTTGCAGGCTACATACAGTTTCGGTCACATATTCTTTCTTTGTTCTTCATTTTTTTAATGCTTTAAAAATATAAAACCCAACTTTGGCTAATACTATGTAAAAAAACTTCCAGATGTTCCAGATGTTCAAGCTGGTTTTAGGAAAGGCAGAGGAAGCAGAGATCAAATTGCCAACATCCGATGGATAATCAAAAAGGCAAGAGAGTTCCAGAAAAACATCTATTCCAGCTTTATTGACTATGCCAAAGCCTTTGACTGTGTGGATCATAAGAAACTGTGGGAAATTCTTCAAGAGATGGGAATACCAGACCACCTGACCTGCCTCTTGAGAAACCTATATGCAGGTCAGGAAGCAACAGTTAGAACTGGACATGGAACAACAGACTGGTTCCAGATAGGAAAAGGAGTACGTCAAGGCTGTATATTGTCACCCTGTTTATTTAACTTATATGCAGAGTACATCATGAGAAACGCTGGGCTGGAAGAAGCACAAGCTGGAATCAAGATTGCCGGGAGAAATATAAATAACCTTAGATATGCAGATGACACCACCCTTATGGCAGAAAGTGAAGAACTAAAAAGCCTCTTGATCAAAGTGAAAGAGGAGAGTGAAAAGGCTGGCTTAAAGCTCAACATTCAGAAAACGAAGACCATGGCATCCGGTCCCATCACTTCATGGGAAATAGATGGGGAAACAGTGGAAACAGTGTCAGACTTTATTTTTGGGGGCTCCAAAATCACTGCAGATGGTGACGGCAACCACGAAATTAAAAGACGCTTACTCCTTGGAAGGAAAGTTATGACCAACCTAGACAGCATATTCAAAAGCAGAGACATTACTTTGCCAACAAAGGTCTGTCTAGTCAAGGCTATGGTTTTTCCAGTGAGAATGTGAGATGTGAGAGTTGGACTGTGAAGAAAGCTGAGTGCCGAAGAGTTGATGCTTTTGAACTGTGGTGCTGGAGAAGACTCTTGAGAGTCCGTTGGACTGCAAGGAGATCCAACCAGTCCATCCTAAAGGAGATCAGTCCTGGGTGTTCTTTGGAAGGAGTGATGCTAAAGCTGAAACTCCAGTTCTTTGGCCACCTCATTCGAAGAGCTGACTCACTGGAAAAGACTCTGATGCTGGGAGGGATTGGGGGCAGGAGAAGAAGGGGACGACAGAGGATGAGATGGCTGGATGGCATCACTGACTCGATGGATGTGAATCTGAGTGAACCCCGGGAGTTGGCGATGCACCAGGAGGCCTGGCGTGCTGCGATTCATGGGGTTGCAAAGAGTAGGACACGACTGAGTGACTGAACTGAACTGACGTACAAAAAGAGGCCACAAACCAGACGTGACTCATGGCCACAGTATGTTGAACTCTGGCGGCTGACAGCAACAGGGAAACACACACGATATGCCTCTTGATGAAAGCATACACCACCACCACCTATGTGGTAGTCTCAGCAAAACAACAGCAAAACCCTGAATCAAGCTCTAGATCCAATGACAAATTAAGAAAAAATAAAAGGACAGGGTAATGTGGTAATAGACCCCATGGGGTTGCAATCAACATCATCCCCATTGAGAGAAAATTCTTGGTGACAAATGACCCAGTTACTTCAACAAATAAATTACAAGGAATAAAGGAAGGTATAGGGGGATACTTTTAGCTTAAAGGAAACTTAAAATGCATACAAACCAATAGTGTAGATCTTGATTCAGATCCAAACAAAAAAACTTCAAAAAATTTTTGTACACAAATGTACACAGCATTATTCATAACAGCCAAAAAGTAGAAACATGAAAACGACCCAATATCCATCAAACAATGAATGGATAAACACAATGTGATCTATCAGTATAACTGATTATTATTCAACAGTAAAAGTAAATGAAGTACTGATAGAAGCTACAACATAGATAAACCTTGAAAACATTATGCTAAGTAAAAGTAGTGTGCAAAAAGCTACATACTGTACAATGTCATTTACATGAAATGTCCACAACAGATAAATCCAGAAACAGAGTGTTATCCTGGTGGGGAGTTGGGGGGAGAAACAGGAAATGCAAAGTGAGTGCTAACAGGGTACAGTGTTTCTTTTCATGGGGACACGTGTGTGTGTGTGTGTGTGTGTGTGTGTGTGTGTGTGTGTGTGTGTGTGTGCGTGCGTGCGTGCGTGCTTAGTTACGTCTGATTCTTTTGTACTCTGCCAGGCCCTCAGAGGTGGGGGCACAAGCTCAGGTTCGGTTGCATGGAAACAGGAGCTGAGGTGTCGAGGCCAGGTTGTCTGGGCCGCACTGCCCTCCCTCTAAGCCCCCTGTCCGCTCGGAACTATGCATCTTTATTGTAATACCTGGGAGCAGCCGTGAAGAGATACCCGAGTCCAAGGTAAGAGAAACCCAAGTAAGACCGTAGGTGTTGCGAGAGGGCATCAGAGGGCAGACACACTGAAACCATAATCACAGAAAACTAGCCAATCTAATCACACTAGGACCACAGCCTTGTCTAATTCAATGAAACTAAGCCATGCCCTCTGGGGCCACCCAAGATGGGTGGGTCATGGAGGAGAGGTCTGACAGAATGTGGTCCACTGGAGAAGGGAATGGCAAGCCACTTCAGCATTCTTGCCGTGAGAACCCCATGAACAGTATGAAAAGGCAAAAGGATAGGACACTGAAAGGGGAACTCCCCAGGTCAGTAGCTGCCCAATATGCTACTGGAGATCAGTGGAGAAATAACTCCAGAAAGAATGAAGGGATGGAGCCAAAGCAAAAACAATACCCAGCTGTGGATGTGACTGGTGATAGAAGCAAGGTCCGATGCTGTAAACAGCAATATTACATAGGAACCTGGACTATCAGGTCCATGAATCAAGGCAAATTGGAAGTGGTCAAACAGAAGATGGCAGAGTGAATGTTGACATTCTAGGAATCAGCAAACTAAAATGGACTGGAATGGGTGAATTTAACTCAGATGACCATTACATCTACTACTGTGGGCAGGAATCCCTTAGAAGAAATGGAATAGCCATCATGGTCAACAAAAGAGTCTGAAATGCAGCATTTGCATGCAATTTCAAAAACGACAGAATGATCTCTGTTCGTTTCCAAGGCAAATCATTCAATATCACGGTAATCCAAGCCTATGCCCCAACCAGTAATGCTCAAGAAGCTGAAGTTGAATGGTTCTATGAAGACCTACAAGATCTTTTAAAACTAACACCCAAAAAAGATGTCTTTTTCATTATAGGGGACTGGAATGCCAAAGTAGGAAATCAATAAACACATGGAGTAACAGGCAAATTTGGCCTTGGAGTATGGAAGGAAGCAAGGCAAAGGCTAATAGAGCTTTGCCAAGAGAATGCACTGGTCATAGCAAACACCCTCTTCCAACAACACAAGACAAGACTCTACACATGGACATCACCAGATGGTCAATACTGAAATCAGATTGATTATATATATTCTTTGCAGCCAAAGATGGAGAAGCTCTATACAGTCAGCAAAAACAAGACCAGGAGCTGACTGTGGCTCAGATCATGAATTCCTTATTGCCAAATTCAGACTTAAACTGAAGAAAGTGGGGGAAACCACTAGACCATTCAGGTATGACCTAAGTGAAATCCCTTATGATTATATAGTGGAAGTGAGAAATAGATTTAAGGGCCTAGATCTGATAGGCAGAGTGCCTGATGAACTATGGATGGAGGTTTGCGACCCTGTAGAGGAGACAGGGATCAAGACCATTCCCATGGAAAAGAAATGCAAAAAAGCAAAATGGCTATCTGAGGAGGTCTTACAAATAGCTGTGAAAAGAAGAGAAGCAAAAAGCAAAGGAGAAAAGGAAAGATATAAGCATCTGAATGCAAAGTTCCAAAAAGTTCCAAGGAGAGATAAGAAAGCCTTCCTCAGCGATCAATGCAAAGAAATAGAGGAAAACAACAGAATGGGAAAGACTAGAAATCTCTTCAAGAAAATTAGATACCAAGGAAACATTTCATGCAAAGATGGGCTAGATAAAGGACAGAAATGGTATGGACCTAACAGAAGCAGAAGGTATTAAGAAGAAGTGGAAGGATACACAGAAGAACTGTACAAAAAAGACCTTCACGACCAAGATAATCACGATGGTGTGATCACTCACCTAGAGCCGGACATCCTGGAATGTGAAGTCAAGTGGGCCTTAGAAAGCATCACTACGAACAAAGCTAGTGGAGGTGATGGAATTCCAGTTGAGCTATTTCAAATCCTGAAAGATGATGCTGTGAAAGTGCTGCACTCAATATGCCAGCAAATTTGGAAAACTCAGCAGTGGCCACAGGACTGGAAAAGGTCAGTTTTCATTCTAATCCCAAAGAAAGGCAATGCCAAAGAATGCTCGAACTACCACAAAATTGCACTCATCTCACACGCTAGTAAAGTAATGCTCAAAATTCTCCAAGACAGGCTTCAGCAATACGTGAACTGTGAACTTCCAGATGTTCAAGCTGGTTTTAGAAAAGGCAGAGGAACCAGAGACCAAATTGCCAACATCCGCTGGATCGTCGAAAAAGGAACAGAGTTCCAGAAAAAACATCTATTTCTGCTTTATTGACTATCCCAAAGCCATTGACTGTGTGGATCACAAGAAACTGTGGAAAATTCTGAAAGAAATGGGAATACCAGACTACCTGACCTGCCTCTTGAGAAACCTATATGCAGGTCAGGAAGCAACAGTTAGAACTGGACATGGAACAACAGACTGGTTCCAAATAGGAAAAGGAGTACGTCAAGGCTGTATATTGTCACCCTGCTTATTTAACTTATATGCACAGTACATCATGAGAAACGCTGGGCTGGAAGAAGCACAAGCTGGAATCAAGATTGCCAGGAGAAATACCAATAACTTCAGATATGCAGATGACACCACCCTTATGGCAGAAAGTGAAGAGGAACTAAAAAGCCTCTTGATGAAAGTGAAAGAGGAAAGTGAAAGAGTTGGCTTAAAGCTCAACATTCAGAAAACGAAGATCATGGCATCTGGTCCCATCACTTCATGGCAAATAGATGGGGAAACAGTGGCTGACTTTATTTTTAGGGGCTCCAAAATCACTGCAGATGGTGATTGCAGCCATGAAACTAAAAGACGCTTACTCCTTGGAAGGAAAGTTATGACCAACCTAGATAGCATACTGAAAAGCAGATATATTACTCAGCCAACAAAGGTCCATCTAGTCAAGGCTATGGTTTTTCCAGTGATCATATATGGATATGAGAGTTGGACTGTGAAGAAAGCTGAGCGCTGAAGAATTGATGCTTTTGAACTGTGGTGTTGGAGAAGATTCTTGAGAGTCCCTTGGACTGCAAGGAGATCTGACCAGTCATCCTAAAGGAGATAAGTCCTGGGTATTCATTGGAAGGACTAATGCTGAAGCTGAAACTCCAATACTTTGGCCACCTCATGCGAAGAGCTGACTCACTGGAAAAGACTCTGATGCTGGGAGGGATTGGGGGCAGGAGGAGAAGGGGACAACAGAGGATGAGATGGCTGGATGGAATCACCGACTCGATGGACATGAGTTTGAGTGAACTCCGGGAGTTGGTGATGGACAGGGAGGCCTGGCGTGCTGCGATTCATGGTGTCATAAAGAGTTGGACACAACTGAGCGACTGAACTGAACTGAGGCTCCTCTGTCCATGAATTTTTGAGGCAAGAATACTGGAGTGGGTTGCCATTTCCTACTTCATTTTGCAGGGATAAAATGCTCTAAAATTGATTGTTAAAACTACACATTTCTGTGAATATCTGAAAAAGTCACTGAACTTTACATTTTAAACAGGTAATTGATATGCCAATTATATCTCAATAAACTGTTATTAAAACATTATATTATGAAAGCAATCAGGGCTCAGTAGAGAAATGGCTAATTCTAGGAACAGGGCAGAAAAGTCTGGAACATCTTGTAGTGATGGAAAGTACAAAAGGAAAAAAAAGAAAACAAAGCCAATATGGCACTATATCAAAGGGACAAATGAACAAATGAAAGGTCTTCCAAAGCTAGAACACTTTGAGCAGCAAAATGCAGTGGTATTATTTGTTGTTGTTCAGTTGCTCAGTCATGTCTGACTCTTTGCAACCCCAAGGACTGCAGGACGCCAGGCTTCCCTGTCCTTCTTCATCCTCCGGAGCTTGCTGAAACTCATGTCCATTGAGTCGGTGAAGCCATCCAACCATCTTGCCCTGTGTCATCCCTTTCTCCTCCTGCCTTCAATTTTTCCCAACATCAGGGTCTTTTCCGATTAGCTTGCTCTTTGCATCAGGTGGCCAAAGTATTGGAGGTTCGTCTTCAGCATCAGTCCTTCCAATGAATATTTAGGGCTCGTTTCCTTTAGGATTGACTGGTTTGATCTCCTTGTAGTCCAAGGGACTCTCAAGAGTCTTCTCCAACACCACAATACAAAAGTATCAATTCTTCAATGCTAAGCCTTCTTTATGGTCCAACTCTCACATCCATACATAGCTACCAGAAAAACCATAGCTTTGACTATATGGACCTTTGCTGGCAAAGTGATGTCTCTGCTTTTTAATATGGAGTCTAGGTTGGTCACAGCTTTTCTTCCAAGGAGCAAACTTTTCTTAATTTCGTGGCTACAGTCACCATCTGCAGTGATTTGGGAGCCCCCCAAAATAAAGTCTGTCACTGTTTCCATATTTCTCCATCTATTTGCCATGAAATGATGGGAGCAGATGCCAAGATCTTTGTTTTTTGAATGTTGAGTATTAAGCCAGCTTTTTCACTCTCCTCTTTCACCTTCATCAAGAAGCTCTTTAGTTCCTCTTAACTTTCTGCTATAAGGGTGGTATCATCTGCGTATCTGAGGCTACTGTATTTCTCCCGGCAATCTTGATTCCAGCTTGGGCTTCATCCAGTCTGGCATTTCGCATGATGTACTCTGCATATAAGTTAAATAAGCAGGGTGACATATACAGCCTTGATGTACTCCTTTCCTGATTTGGAACCAGTTCATTGTTCCATGACCAGTTCTAACTGTTGCTTCTTGACCTGCATTCAGGTTTCTCAGGAGGCAGGTGAGGTGGTCTGGTATTCCCATTTTTTAAAAGAATTTTCTATAGTTTGTTGTGATCTACACAGTCAAAGGCTTTAATGTAGTCAATGAAGCAAAAGTACATGTTTTTCTGGAATTTTCTAGCTTTCTCTATGATCCAACGGATGTTGGCAATGTGATCTCTAGTTCCTCTGCCTTTTCTAAATCCAGCTTAAACATCTGGAAGTTCTCAATTCATGTACTGATGAAGCCTAGCTTGGAGAACTTTGGGCATTACTTTGCTAGCATGTGAGATGAGTACAACTGTGCAGTAGTTTGAACATTCTCTGGCATTGTGCTTCTTTGGGATTGGAATGAAAACTGAACTTTTCCAGTCCTTTGGCCACTTATGAGTTTCCCAAATTTCCTGGTATATTGAGTACAGCACTTTCACAGCATCATCTTTTAGGATTTGAAATAGCTCAGCTGGAATTCTATCCCCTCTACTACCTTTGTTTGTAGTGATGCTTCCTAAGGCCCACTTGACTTCACACTCCAAGACGTCTTGCTTTAGGTGAGTGATCACACCATTGTGGTTATACGTGTCGTTAAGATCTTTTTTGTACAGCTCTTCTGTGTATTCTTGCCACCTCTTCTTAATATCTTCTGCTTCTGTTAGGTTCATACCATTTCTGTCCTTTATTGTACCCATCTTTGCATGATATATTCCCTTGGTATCTCTAATTTTCTTGATGAGATCTCTAGTCTTTCCCGTTCTGTTGTTTTCCTCTATTTCTTTGCATAAGAAAGGCTTTCTTATTTCTCCTTGCCATTCTTTAGAACTCTGCATTCAGATGTGTATATCTTTCCTTTTCTCATTTACCTTTTGCTTCTTTTTCTCAGCTATTTGTATGGCCTCCCCAGACAACCATTTTGCCTTGTTGCCTTTCTTTTATGTGGAACAATTTTGATCACCACCTCCTGTACAATGTCACGAACCTTTGTCCATAGTTCTTCAGGCACTCTATCAGATTCAATTCCTTGAATCTCTTTGTCATTTCCACTGTATAATCATAAAGGATTTGTTTTAGGTCATACCTGAATGGTCTACTGCTTTTCCCTACTTTCTTCAATCGACATCTGAATTTTGCAATAAGGAGTTTATGATCTGAGCCACAGTCAACTCCCAGTTTTGTTTTTGCTGACTGTATAGAGCTTCTCCATCATCAGCTGCAAAGAATATAATCAATCTAATTTTGGTATTGACCATCTGGTGATGTCCACGTGTAGAGTCATCTCTTGTGTTGTTGGAAGAAGATCTTCGCTATGACCAGTGTGTTCTCTTGCCAAAACTCTGTTAGCCTTTGCTCCGCTTCATTTTTTACTCCAAGGCCAACCCAAAGTATAAAACAAATATCCATGAATCATACTGATACAAATAAATGGTTGAATACATGTAACAGTAGAGAAGAAATACCTCCCATGTACAAGAATTTCAAATAATTTAAAGAGATACTCTACTCTGAAGGAGGAGGAGCATAATCACCTATCTTTAACAATAGGCTGTGTACAGATCTTCTTCCCAAAAGAGTATGGTATTGCAACAGGAAGTGGAGGATGAGGAGATGGTGCTAACTTTACAGTGGAGAAATTTAACATTAACTATCTTAGGCAGGTGATCAAGGTAGACATCAACAGTGATAAGCTATATTACAAAAAGTGAAAGTGAAAGTCGCTCAGTATTGTCCGACTCTTTGGCACTCCATGAACTGCAGCCTGCCAGGCTCCTCTGTCCATAGAATTCTCCAGGCAAGAATATTGGAATGGGTAGCCATTCCCTTCTCCAGGGGATCTTCCCAACCCAGGAATGGAACCCAGGTCTCCTGCACTGCAGGCAGATTCTTTACTGTCGGAGGCACCAGGGAAACCCAGGTCGTATTATATACCCTGGAAGTGATATGATGACAACAGTTAGCAGTTTACCTCTAAGGTCTTCCTATTAAAAACCATAAACCCAGTCAACTCATGAGAAAAACACCAGAAAATCCTATCAGGAACACTGTAAAATACCTGATCAGTACCTGATCGCAAAAGTACCAATGTGATAAAAAAAAAAAAAGTCTGAGAAATCCTCACAGTCAAGAGGGACTAAGAAAACACGACAACTAAATGTAGTATAGTATGCTTGCTAAGATTCTGGAACAGAAAAAAAAGACATTAGGTAAAAACTAAAGAAATCTGAATAAAGTACGGACTTTAACAATAATGTATCAATATAGGCTCACTAATTGTAATAAATGTTTCATTCTAATATAAGATGTTCATAATCGGGGAAACTGTGTGGAGTATGACAACTCTGTACTATGTCTGCAATAATCCTGTAAATCTAAAACTAATTTTAAAAATAAAGTTTATTAAAAAGTAATAATTATATCACTCAAAACAACTGGAAATATAATTAAGTGGGTATTATATAACATAACTATTATTTTCACCTTTTTTGTTTCATGTGTGAAAATTTTTATGACTAACATAAAATACAAACACAAGATAACTTAAAAAGAACAGGTACACAAGCTACATACTGTAACCATTCAAGATCAAGGGACTAATGAACATTTCCAATGAAACTGTCATCAAATAAATGCTATATTGAATGCAAAATTTTTTAGAAAGATTAGCAGAAGTGCCATCAAAAATACTGACAAATGACATAATTCAACAAAGAGGATTCTAAATTACTTGTTAGATAAAATAAGAACAAAGCACATTGTTAACAAGTATCTAGAACTCCAACAGGTGAGCTTTAGAATAAAGCTCTTAATTATCTCCCTCAGACCAAAGACAGCAGCTGACACTTACCTAGCTAGCACTTAAGGAGTTCTCTACTAAATTGATGCTCTATTATCACCCAAAGATAAAAGAGCAGTAACTAACCTAGATCCAGGGAACAGAGTCAGAAAGCTATCTAACCCCTCCTACATTATAAATCTGACTTCTCTATAGGAATCCTGTAATTTTACCCTATTTCAACACAGGCATAAATGTATATTCTAAAGGCAAACAAAGATGTGAGAATTAACCATATAATCTCTCCATGGGAACAGACAGTTCAACTTTACATGCTATTATTGAGTAACCACAAATCATTTTAAGTTGTTTACTTAATAACTTTTCTTACAGGTGTCATGTGAAAGAATATAATAAAACACAAAAGTAGAATCTGTGAAGGCACCAAACAGTGCTGAGTTCACTGCTGATTTTTATTAAATACTTTTATTATTTGAGAGAAAAAAGTACTGTTTTCCAGAGAACTAATTCTTTAGAATAGTGAAACTAATAAAAAAAAAAAAGTAGTTATATTAACAAATTTTCACCTCGTATCTTTTCAGGAATGTAATGAATAAGGAAAGGTCAAATAATACTAAACCATAACTGCATGTATACATACCCATACCCATAAAGGTTTCCGAAGAGAAGGCACCAGATTGTTTAATTTAAAACTTCTGAGGATCAAATTTTAAGGCCTATTAACCAGCTATATAACTAGAATGGCTAAATAAATTATAGCACATTGATATTATAAAGTCACTAAAAAAAAATGATGAAGGGAGGGAACAAGAGTAGTGGGTAACAGTATGTGTTCAAGAGTCAAGCTATATGAATTCAGATCCCATTTCTATCATTTGCTAATTATGTGACCTTAGGCAAATTATCTAGTCTCTGTTTACTCATCTATAAAATGGAAATAAAGGGGTCATAGCCTCATAATGCAGTTGAGAGGGGTAAATCATGTAATACATGGAGAACATTTAGCACAATATGTAGCTAAGCATTCACAAATGCCAAGTACTAGACTGTAACAAAAAACATACTACAGAGTGTGCCTTTAAAAAATATGAAATTAACTCTGAGCTCTGACAACAACTATCTAAAACTATGTATATACAGAGACAAGGAATAGGAAGGAAGTAATATGAAAACGTTATTTATTTGTAAAGGTGGAATTATAGTGATAAATTTATGATTTCCATCACTACATTTTTAAAATATGACACTTATATAGAGTACATCATGAGAAAAGCTGGGCTAGAAGCAGCACAAGCTGGAATCAAGACTGCAGGGAGAAATATCAATAACCTCAGATATGTAGATGACACCACCCTTATGGCAGAAAGTGAAGAGGAACTAAAAAGCCTCTTGATGAAAGTGAAAGAGGAGAGTGAAAAAGTTGGCTTAAAGCTCAACATTCAGAAAATGAAGATCATGGCATCTGATCCCACCACTTCATGGCAGATAGATGGGGAAACAGTGGAAACAGTGGCTGACTTTATTTTTCGGGGCTCCAAAATCACTGCAGATGGTGACTGCAGCCATGAAATTAAAAGACGCTTACTCCTTGGAAGCAAAGTTATGACCAACCTAGATAACATATTGAAAAGCAGAGACATTACTTTGCCAACAAAGGTCCATCTAGTCAAGGCTATGGTTTTCCCAGCGGTCACGTATGGATGAGAGAGTTGGACTGTGAAGAAAGCTGAGCGCCGAAGAATTGATGCTTTTGAAGTGTGGTGTTGGAGAAGACTCTTGAGAGTCCCTTGGACTGCAAGGAGATCCAATCAGTCCATTCTGAAGGAGATCAGCCCTGGGATTTCTTTGAAAGGAATGATGCTAAAGCTGAAACTCCAGTTCTTTGGCCACCTCATGCGAAGAGTTGACTCACTGGAAAAGACTCTGATGCTGGGAGGGATTGGGGGCAGGAGGAGAAGAGGACGACAAAGGATGAGATGGTTGGATGGCATCACTGACTGGATGGACATGGGTTTGCGTGAACTCCGGGAGTTGGTGATGGACAGCGAGGCCTGCTGCTGCTGCTGCTGCCGCCAAGTCGCTTCAGTCATGTCCGACTCTGTGTGACCCCACAGACGGCAGCCCACTAGGCTCCTCTGTCCCTGGAAGGCCTGGCGTGCTGCAATTCATGGGGTCGCAAAGAGTCAGACACGACTGAGCGACTGAACTAATAGTTATAATTTTTATGTTAATACTTTCTTAATGATTTCTAGTTAAAAATTATAGAATCTGCTGGCAATCAACAGTTCCTTCTGTTTTGTTGCTTTTATTTAAAAAAAAATCAATCAACATACGCCCATTCATGGGGTCACCATCTCTCTCTAGAGGTTACTTTTTAACAAATTAGTGTGACTTCTTCCACATCTTTTTAATAATCCTCTCAGTCTCTTTCATTCACACACACACACACACACAGAGTTTAGGGATTTTACTTTAAAAGCTCAAAGTGACAGTACATATTATTTTGCAACTCATTTATAATATATCTTGAATATTGCTCCATGTCAATGCATATAGTTCATTCTTGAACAGATGCATAGTAATCCATGCTACTAGTGTGCATGTGTAACATCTAAATTACCTTCCAAATTAGGATACTATTGAGAGGGAAAGAGAGCACTCTTAAAATTATGCTGGTACTGCAGGTATAAATAAGACTCATCCCAAGCTCACTGGGACATAGGGCCACCTTTCACAGGAGAGTTATACCTACTGGTTAGCATTTAAGCCATCTCCAATTTTTTGCTAGTAGCAATAGTAGCATAGGAGAATTTTTTTGCTGCTGTGAACAATGCCTTGATGAGCATCCTTGTACCTACAACTCTTTGCACATGTAAGAGATATCTGTAGAAGAGATTTCTAGAAGCAGAATTACTAAGTCAAAAATATCTATCTTAAAATTTGATAAATATCACCTACAAAAATGATGTATCAATTTATAATTAACATCTATATAAGATCTCATTCTTTGTATGGTGACATAGGTGTCTAAAAAGTCAAGTGACTGGTCCATTAGTTGATACTATACCATATTTTGATGGAAGTGAAAGAGGAAAGTGAAAAAGTTGGCTTAAAACTCAACATTCAGAAAACAAAGATCATGGCATTTGGTTCCATCACTTTATGGCAAATAGATGGGGAAACAGTGACAGACTTTATTTTGGGGGGTTCCAAAATCACTGCAGATGGTGACTGCAGCCATGAAATTAAAAGACGCTTGCTCCTTGGAAGAAAAACTATGACCAACCTAGACAGCATATTAAAAAGCAGAACTTTGCCAACAAAGGTCTGTCTAGTCAAGGCTATGGTTTTTCCAGTAGTCATGTATGAATGTGAGAGCAGGACTATAAAGAAAGCTGAGTGCCAAGAATTGATGCTTTTGAACTGTGGTGTTGGAGAAGACTCGTGAGAGTCCCTTGGACAGCAAGGAGATCTGAACAGTCCATCCTGAAGAAGATCAGTCCTGGGTGTTCATTGGAAGGACTGATTTGAAGCTAAAACTCCAATACTTTGGCCACCTGATGCAAAGAGCTGACTCAATGGAAAAGACCTTGATGCTGGGAAAGATTGAACGTGGGAGGAGAAGGGGATGACAGAGGATGAGATGGTTGGAGGGCATCACTGACTCAATGGACATGAGTTTGGGTAAACCCCAGCAGTTGGAGATGGACAGGGAGGCCTGGCGTGCTGCAGTCCATGGGGTTGCAAAGAGTCAGACATGACTGAGCAGCTGAACTGAACTGAGCAAATTAATTCTAATCTGTACTCCCACTTCTTTTACTTCATATAAATATGCCCAGTCTTAAAAAGGCAAAATTTCCTACTTAACAGGGTAGGAAGGGACAAAAGAAATTTGCTTGTAATGCAACAAAATTTAGTTTCATAACTATAATCAAGAAACAATGACACAAGAACATGGATGGACCTGGAGGGTGTTATACTCAGTAAAGTCAAGTCAGAGAGAGAAAAACAAATACTGTCTGTTAGAATTTTATGTGGACTATAAAAAATAAAAGAAAGTATAACAAAACAGAAATAGACTCACAGATAAATGAACTAGTGGTGACCAGGGAGGAGAGGGAAGAGAGGAGGAGCAAGATAGGGGTAGGGGATTAAGAAGTACAAACTACTATGTATAAAATAAGCTATGAGGATATATAGTATAGTACAGGGAACATAAATATTTTATATTAATTTTAAATGGAGCATAATTTATAAAACTTTTGAATCACTGCTATACACATGGAACTAATATAACATTGTAAATCAACTATACCTTGAATAAAAAATATTTTAATACATATGGAGAAAATTAAATAATGACACCAAAAGCAAAGGCAAAAATATGGAAGTGGGACTACATTAAACTAAAAAGCTCTGTACAACAGAATAAAAGGGCAACCCATGGAATAGGAGAAAATATTTGCAAATCATATATCTGGTAAGGGATTAATACATAAAATATACAAATAACTCATACAATTCAACAGCAAACAAACAACAGAAACAAAACAAATCCAGTTAAAAAATGGGCAGAGGATTTGAATAGACAGTTTTCCAAAAAAAGACATACAGATAACCAACAAGTACATGAAAAGGTGCTCAACATCAGTAATCAACAGGGAAAAGCAAATCAAAACCACCATGAGATCAGCTCACACTTGTTACAATGGTGATTATCAAAAAGACAAACAAGTGTTGGAGAGAGGCTGTGGGAAAAAACCCTTTGTGCACTGCTAGTGGAAATGTTAATTGGTACAACAAACTATGGGAAATAGTACAAAGTTTCCTCAAATAATTAAAAATGGAACTACCATATGCCCCAGTAATTCTCCTTCTGGACTGAAATGAAGGAAATGAAAGCACTATCTCAAAAAGGTATCTGTATCCCCATTTTCACTTCAGCACTGTTTACAAAGGCCAAGTCACAGAAACGATCCAAGTGTTCAATGATGGATAAATGGATAAAGAAAATGTGGGATAGACATACAACGTAACAGTATTTGGTCATGAAAAAGAAGGAAATCCTGCCACTTGCAAGGATGGACTTGAGGGCATTATGCTAAGTGAAATTAGTCAGACAGAGAAAAATACTGTAGGATTTCACCTATACATGGAATTTGAAAAAAAAAAAAAACTGAACTCATAGAATCAGAGAACAGGCTGCTGGTTAACAGAAACAAGGGTGGAGAGGAGGTGAAATGATGAAGGTGGTCAAAAGGTACAAACTTCCAGTTATTAGATAAACAGGTCATGGGTAACAAATAGCATAATGACTGTAATTGCTGCTGCTGCTGTTTAGTTGCTAACACATGGTCTCATTCTTTGTGATGCCAAGGACTGTATAGTCCGCCAGGCTCCTCTGTCCATGGGATTTCCCAGGCAAGAATACTGCAGTGAGTAGCCATTTCCTTCTGCAGGGAATCTTCCTGACCCAGGGATCTCTTGTACTGGCAGGCAGATTCTTTGCCACTGAGCCACCAGTGTAGCCCAATGACTATAGTTATCAATATAGTGCTGTATATTTGAAAGCTGCAAAGACAGCAAAGCTTAAAAATTCTCATCCAATGAAAATAAATGTAAGTATGTATACATTAAGTAAACTTATTCTGGTAATCATTTTATAATACATACATATATCAAATATGTCATACTCCTAAAACTAATACAAAGCTATGTCAATTATATCTCAAAAAAAGAAACAGATGTAGTAAGATAAGTGGTTTGAAAATCTAGGACACTGTTGAATTATTAACCAAAAAATAATAATAATAAAATGATCTTTTCTCTGTATTTATTTTCTCATTTTACTCATTTTCCAAATTTCAACCTTCAGTTGAAACAACAGTACACATATTTGAATTTCTTCATGTCGACTCAAGCCCAACAAGGTAAAACCTAACACCTCTCCCTCCTTTCCAAATCTTCTTGGGAAGAAACATTTTTTCACTCTTGTATCTCACCCAATTCCATCCTGGATTAACTGGGAATGATCTCTCTCCAGTGTGCCCACCCTCTCCATTCCTAGTGCCTCTCTTTTTTGTTAAGACCATGCCTCTTGATTTATCGATGTCTTGGACTCCCCAGCCTACCATTCCACACAGTATATATCCAAACCCTTTTCCCTGTTTCATGAACTGAGCCCATTATATTAAGTGACTCTGCATCCTATTTGAGAAAATGTAATCGCTTTTATATAAATTAGACATATCTTTGTACTTCAGAATTTCTTTATTCCCATCTTTTACATTCTGTCACTAACATCAAGCGAAACCATTCAAAATTACAAACTTTTTAGGTAAAAACTGGTCAGGTATCAGCAATCTCATATGGTTTAACTAAAGTGAAAGTGAAGTCACTCAGTCACGTCCAACTCTTTGTGACCCCATGGACTGTAGCCTGCCAGACTCCTCCATCCATGGGATTTTCCAGGCAAGAGTACTGGAGTGGGTTTGCCATTTCCTTCTCCAGGGGATCTTCCCAACCCAGGGATTGAATCCAGCTCTCCCACATTGCAGGGAGACTCTTTACAGTCTGAGCCACCAAGGAATCCCAGTTTAACCCTAAAAGAGGCATAATTCCTTTGCTCCCATTTTTCTCCCTGGTATCATTTTTTTCCCTCACATTTTCATCTATATCTTATTTCATCATTTGGAACAACGCTCTTGCTCCCTTGTTCCTGTTCAATCTCTTTCTACTAGATCTTTGCCTTGATCCCAAAAAATGCCCCGTTTGTCAGATGAAAAAAAAAAAAAAAAAGTCTTCTTTACCTTTCCCTCATGCTTATCAAGGCCCTGAGATACTCTCTTCTCTCACTCTTTCCCTTCCACTGTCAAACTTCCTGAAACAGCAGTCTGTACTCCTGCCTTCATCTTCCTCACTTTTCATTCCTTAACATTTTACAACCTGGCTTATGCACTCATTGGCTGTACTGAAATTCTTTCCAGGAACCAACAATCTCTGTTTTATCAAAAATCAAGGCCTTTAGCTTCTAGAGCCTTCAGGAGTTTCATGTTGGCCACGTCAGCCCCTCATCCTTCGGGCTCTCTCCTGTCACAGTGCACTTTCAAAGTTCTTTCTTTTATCTCGACTTCCCTGCCACCTTCTATGATTCTCTAAATGAAAGGATTTCACAAAGATCAGTCCTCTTTTCTTTTCCTATGTTCTTGTCCTTTGGTAACTTTATGCAAATTTTCTGGTTTCGTGATAGCTGAATTAATCCAGCTGATAGCTGGATTAATGCTTTGGAAATATCGGTAGAATGATGTCAGGACAGTGCTGAAGTCACTTGCTGTTCTTTGGTCCTCGGGATATAGAGAAATGACCAGGACTGTCCATGGGAAGTCAGGTTTCAGTTAGGACAGGTGAACTACGAAAATTTCAGACTAGACTGAAGAGTTGTTTACAAAAAGAGGAATTTGATAGAATACTACAGTATCCTCTCAGAAATGATAATAATGAGAGGTTTTGTGTAAAATCCCTTCTCCTCTGATGCTTGAGCCAGTTATTAACTTATTGCCTCTCAGCTTTAAATCCACTTTCATTGCCCTACTTTTACCTACTGGAACTGGATTCTTCAGATAACATGCTTCCTCTGTCAGTGACCCAATACCAGGCTCAGCCAAGACAAGGGTGCTAAAGAGATGTACCTACCTCTATACACCTTAAATAGTTCTCTTTTACTCCTGTTAGTAGTAAAGGAGTTATTACTACAAAGGCAGTTACTCCTGCCTTTGACCTGAGTAACAATTATTTTTATTAACATTTCCTTGCCGAAATTACTGGCGTGGTTTCTATCTCCTCATTGATTTTGACTGATCTGGGCTTATGCCCTTTGGCTATAACACTCTTACTACCCTCTTATTGCTTGTCCCTCCTTCCCCCTTCTCCTAGTTTCTTTAAAGTCATAATTCAAGCTTTTAAATGATATTGAGACAACTTTGACCTCACATAAATCTAAACTGGATGCCTTATGCATCCAGATTAACTCACTTTCGTGCAGGCCCAGAATAAAGTGTATATTAAACTAGACTTAGAACCGAACATTTTCTAAATTTGTCATTGATAAGAAAAGTTCTTACTACATCATTGTCCTTACTGTATTTTATATATATATATATATATATATATAAAATCTTACTGAGATTTTGATTAAATTTAAGCCTGCATAAAAACTCACATAAAATGTGTACACAAGAACAACAGAAAAGATGCACCTAGCTTGATTAAATTCCAAGCAAGATCTGGGCACATCTATTCTATGTGGCAAATTTGGCCTTGGAATACGGAATGAAGCAGGGCAAAGACTAATAGAGTTTTGCCAAGAAAATGCACTGGTCATAGCAAACACCCTCTTCCAACAACACAAGAGAAGACGCTACACATGGACATCACCAGATGGTCAACACTGAAATCAGACTGATTATGTTCTTTGCAGCCAAAAATGGAGAAGCTCTATACAGTCAGCAAAAATAAGACCAGGAGCTGACTGTGGCTCAGATCATGAACTCCTTATTGCCAAATTCAGACTTAAATTGAAGAAAGTAGGGAAATCCACTAGACCATTCAGGTATGACCTAAGTCAAATCCCTTATGATTATACAGAGGAAGTGAGAAACAGATTTAAGGGCCTAGATCTGATAGATAGAGTGCCTGATGAACTATGGACGGAGGTTCGTGACATTGTACAGGAGACAGGGATCAAGACCATCCCCATGGAAAAGAAATGCAAAAAAGCAAAATGGCTGTCTGGGGAGGCCTTACAAATAGCTGTGAAAAGAAGAGAAGCAAAAAGCAAAGGAGAAAAGGAAAGATATAAGCATATGAATGCTGAGTTCCAAAGAATAGCAAGGAGAGATAAGAAAGCCTTCCTCAGCGATCAATGCAAAGAAATAGAGGGAAACAACAGAATGGGAAAGACTAGAGATCTCTTCAAGAAAATTAGAGATACCAAGGGAACATTTCATGCAAAGATGGGCTCGATAAAGGACAGAAATGGTATGGACCTAACAGAAGCAGAAGATATTTAGAAGAGGTGGCAAGAATACACAGAAGAACTGTACAAAAAAGATCTTCACGACCCAGATAATCACAATGGTGTGATCACTGACCTAGAGCCAGACATCCTGGAATGTGAAGTCAAGTGGGCTTTAGAAAGCATCACTATGAACAAAGCTAGTGGAGGTGATGGAATTCCAGTTGAGCTCTTTCAAATCCTGAAAGATGATGCTGTGAAAGTGCTGCACTCAATATGCCAGCAAATTTGGAAAACTCAGCAGTGGCCACAGGACTGGAAAAGGTCAGTTTTTATTCCAATCCCAAAGAAAGGCAATGTCAAAGAATGCTCAAACTACCGCACAATTGTACTCATCTCACATACTAGTAAAGTAATGCTCAAAATTCTCCAAGACAGGCTTCAGCAATTCGTGAACCATGAACTTCCAGTTGTTCAAGCTGGTTTTAGAAAAGGCAGAGGAACCAGAGACCAAATTGCCAACATCCGCTGGATCATCGAAAAAGCAAGAGAGTTCCAGAAAAACATCTATTTCTGCTTTATTGACTATGCCAAAGCCTTTGACTGTGTGGATCATAAGAAACTGTGGGAAATTCTGAAAGAGATTGGAATACCAGACCACCTGACCTGCCTCTTGAGAAACCTATATGCAGGTCAGGAAGCAACAGTTAGAACTGGACATGGAACAACAGACTGGTTCCAAATAGGAAAAGGAGTATGTCAAGGCTGTATATTGTCACCCTGCTTATTTAACTTATATGCAGAGTACATCATGAGAAACGCTGGACTGGAAGAAGCACAAGCTGGAATCAAGATTGCCGGGAGAAATATCAATAACCTCAGATATGCAGATGACACCATCCTTATGGCAGAAACTGAAAAGGAACTAAAAAGCCTCTTGATGAAAGTGAAAGTGGAGAGTGAAAAAGTTGGTTTAAAGCTCAACATTCAGAAAACTGAGATTATGGTATCCGGTCCCATCACTTCATGGGAAATAGATGGGGAAACAGTGGAAACAGTGTCAGACTTTATTTTGGGGGGCTCCAAAATCACTGCAGATGGTGACTGCAGCCATGAAATTAAAAGATGCTTACTCCTTGGAAGGAAAGTTATGACCAACCTAGATAGCATATTCAAAAGCAGAGACATTACTTTGACAACAAAGGTCCGTCTAGTGAAGGCTATGGTTCTTCCAGTGGTCATGTATGGATGTGAGAGTTGGACTGTGAAGAAGGCTGAGCGCCGAAGAATTGATGCTTTTGAAGTGTGGTGTTGGAGAAGACTCTTGAGAGTCCCTTGGACTGCAAGGAGATCCAATCAGTCCATTCTGAAGGAGATCAGCCCTGGGATTTCTTTGAAAGGAATGATGCTAAAGCTGAAACTCCAGTACTTTGGCCACCTCATGCGAAGAGTTGACTCATTGGAAAAGACTCTGATGCTGGGAGGGATTAGGGGCAGGAGGAGAAGGGGACGACAGAGGATGAGATGGCTGAATGACATCACTGACTCGATGGACATGAATCTCAGTGAACTCTGGGAGTTGGTGATGGACAGGGAGGCCTGGCGTGCTACGATTCATGGGGTCGCAAAGAGTCGGACACAACTGAGTGACTGAACTGAACTGATTCTATGTAAATTGTGTAAATTTATATAGGAAATAGTGGATTCCTAACACATCGCACCATGATACTGCAGTTTTAAAGTTCAGAACTGTGTATGTGTGTTAGTTGCTCAGTCGTATCTGACCCTTTGCCACCCTATGGACTGTAGCCTGCCAGGCTCCTCTAACCATGGAATTCTCTAGGTGAGAATACTGGAATGGGTTGCCATTCCCTTCTCCAGAGGATCTTTCCAACCCAGGAATCAAAACTGAGTCTCCCACATTGCAGGCAGATTCTTTACTGACTGAGCTGCCAGGGAAGCCTTCAAGTTCAGGATAACCAATGCCTATTTTTAGTAAAATGTATGTTTAAACACTCTGTCTTCCCCACTAAACTATATGCTCCATAAGGACACAAACTGTTTATCTTATTTAGTGCTCATCCCCTGAATGTAGAATAGTACCCAGAACATAGTATGCATAAAATAAACTTTCTGCTTCCCACAGTTTCGTGCTTTGCAGGTTGTATTTCTTCTCTAGTTGCCCTGAAATAGAGTATTCTTTGCATTTGAATTCATTTTTCATTTTGTGAATCTTGGCAGAACACTCGTCACAAATTAAGCATGGATAAAGTTTATTTTTTGAGTTCAGGCTTCTATCTATACATACCAAGACATGGAAAAAAAAAATTCTGTTCTTCACACTATCTCAAAGACCTGAAAACGTAGTCTACAGTGGGAGGAAGCAATAATTGTTGTCCTGTTACTCTGTTAAAGGGAACTGAATAAAACTGAACATACATTGAAATGGTGAATTTTAAAATGTTGGTACACAAATACAAAATCAGTTCTTTTCAAAACTGCCACTGGAAAACCATATTTGACAAAGGATTACCAGATGTAAAAAAATGCTGTTTTTCCTGAGCACACATAATTTCCTAAATACCAATCTGAAAGTTCCCCAGTTGGTTAAACTTGGTTCAGAGATTTTGGTAAGTTTATATTCTGAAAAGGTCCAATACAGAGTGATTTATATAAATTTATTATCCAAATTGGAGAAGGCAATGGCACCCCACTCCAGTACTCTTGCCTGGAAAATCCCATGGATGGAGGAGCCTGGTGGGCTGTAGTCCATGGGGTCGCTAAGAGTCGGACACGACTGAGCGACTTCCCTTTCACTTTTCACTTTCATGCATTGGAGAAGGAAATGGCAACCCACTCCAGTGTTCTTGCCTGGAGAATCCCAGCGACAGGGGAGCCTGGTGGGCTTCCGTCTATGGGGTCGCACAGAGTCGGACACGACTGAAGCGACTTAGCAGTAGCAGCAGTATTATCCAAACCAGGACATTTCTGAGAGTAAGAGAGGACGGCAAAAATAATTACACCTGGAGCAACAGGTAAAAACTTCCCCAAGCAAACCAGGACTTATGGTAACTGTTTATATGTAATGTTGCCCAAACTTCCCTGGTAGCTCAGATGGTAAAGCATCTGTCTACAATGCAGGAGACCGGGTTCAGTCCCTGGGTTGGGAAGATCCCCTGGAGAAGGAAATGGCAATCCACTCCAGTACTACTGCCCAGAAAATCCCATGGACAGAGGAGCCTGGTAGGCTACAGTCCATGGGGTCGCAAAGAGTGGGACATGACTGAGCGACTTCACCTCACTTGCTAAAATACACCAACAAACAGGTTCCTGACTACTATTTTTGGGTGTTTTACCTATTTTTATACCAAAGGAATATGTTTCCCTAACTGTGTAAATCAAAATATCTATTTGACACAAATGACATAAGCATTTCCTACAAAAAATTTAAAGAACACGTTTTCAAAAACAATTTTATTAAAGGTATACTGTGTAAAATAAACTCAATGATAAAATCAATAGACAGTAATATTATGGAAATTGTGTGCTAGCAACTAAACATATATTTTTATAATCAGAAATTAAACAATGTAATCCACCACACTAAATGTAATCTACCAAACCAAAAAGGAAAACTGAATGATCTCACCAAGGTGCAGAAAAATCCTTGACAAAATTCAAGTCTTACTCATGATAAAAGAAGTCTCAGCAAACTAGGACAGAAACTTAACTTGATAAATGACATCCACAAAAGTCCTAAAGCTAACATCACTAATGGTGAAGAACTGAACTGCTTTCCTCCTAAGATCAGGAACAAGTTAAGGATGTCTACACTTAAATCATTACTATATCACACTTTACTGGAAATCCTACCAAGCGTAACAAGGCAAGAAAAGTTAATAAAAGGTCAACATACCAAAAAAATCAATCATATTTCTATATACTGGTAATCAACAATCAGAAATCAAAATTAGAAAACAAAACCATTCACAATAGTTCCCCACACAAGAAATACTTAAGTATCTGAGAACTACAAAATGCTGATGAAAGAAATCAAAGGTAACCTAAATAAATGAAAAGACATTTTGTTTCTGGACTGAAAGTCTCACACAGTTAAAATGTCAATTCTTCCTCAGATTGTTCTATGGATTTAACACAATTCTAATCGTAATTCCAACTAGCTTTTTTGTAGATAAAGAAAAGATGACTCAAATGTATGTAGAAAAGCAAGCAAAGTAGAGTAAAGAATTTTAAAAATGAGAAACAAAGTTGGAGAATTCAAGTCACTATAAGACTTACTACAAAGCTAAGGACATCAACCCTGAATATTCATTGGAAGGAGTGACACTGAAGCTCCAATACTCTGGCCACCTAATGCGAACAGCTGACTCATTGGAAGCTGGGAAAGACTGAGGGCAAGAGGAGAAGGGGGCAACAGAGGATGAAATGGATGAAACAGAGGATGAAACAGAGGATGGTTTCACCAACTCAATGCACATGAGTTTGAGCAAACTCCTGGAGATAGTGAAGGGCAGGGAAGCCTGGCGTGCAGCAGTCCATGGGGTTGCAAAGAGTTGGACACAACTTAGAGACTGAACAACAACGACCAAGATACAGTAATAAAGACATTGTGCTATTAGCAGAAAGACAGTCATACAGATCACTAGAACCCAAAAGAGAATCCAGTATAACTCACACAATTATGGTAACTGATTTCCAAAACAGATGAAAATACAATTCAATGGAGAATGGACAATCTTTTTAGCAAATATAGTTGGAACAACTTAACATCCATATGCCAAAAAAAAGGAGCAAAAACCGTGACTTTACATGAAAAATAACTCAACATGAATTATAAATCTAAATACTAAATGTAAACTATAAAATTCCTAAAAGAAATCAGAAGAGAAAAATTTTTATAAACCTAAGTTGGACAAATTCTTAGACCTAATACTAAAATCATAATTCACAAAGAAAAAAAAAAAAAAAAACTGATAGGGCTTGCTTGGTGGCTCAGTAGTAAGGAATCCTGCTGCTAATGCAGGATACGTGAGTGTGATCCCTGCTCTGGGAAGATCCCACATGCTGTGGAACAACTAAGTCCATTCGCCACCAACTATTTAGCCTGTGCTCTAGAGCCTGGGAACCCCAACTACTGAGCCCATGCACTGAACTACTGAAACCCAAGCACCCTAGGGCCTGTGCTCAGCAACGAGAGAAGCCACCGCTATGAAAAGCCCATGCACCGCAACAACAGAAAGTCCACATGCAGCCACGAAGACACAGCACAGCCAAAAGTAAATAAAGAGGATAAAGGGATTTTATTTTTTAAAACTAATAATTCAAACATCATTAAAATTTAAAACTTTTTTGCTCTGTGAAAGATTGAGAGTGTGAAAAGACAGGCTGGGAGAAAATGTTTGCAACCAGTAACAGAGGAAATTGTGTATATATTATATAAAGAACTAAAAACTGAATACTCAACCATCAGAAAACAACCTAATCTGGGCAAAAGGCTTAAATGAATATTTCACCAATAATGGCAAGTAAGCACAGAAAAAGATGCTCAACAACACTAGTAGTGGTAGTTCAGTCACTAAGTCGTGTCTGACTCTTGCGACCCCACAGACTATAGCCTGCCAGACTCCTCTGTCCATGGGAGTCCTTTATTCAACTGATGAAGGCCAACCAGATTGTCTTCAGTTTATAGGGTTTATGAATAAAACAGTCATTAGCATTTATGTATGGGTTTTTGTGTCGACATGTTTTCATTTCTCTAGAGTAAATATCCCAATCACTGGGCCATGTAGATAGCTCGGCAACATTAGTCATTAGAGAAATGCAAATTTAAACTTCAAGATACCCCTAGAACGGCAATAAACAAAACAAAAACTGACAATAACAAGTACTGGTAAGGATACCAATGAGAACTCTCACATACTGTTGAAGGGAGTAGAAAAAAGTACAACCACTTTGGAGAAGAAGTTGGCAGCTTCTTATAAAGTTAAACACCTACTGCATTGCCCAGCAATCTCACTCTGGGATATTTACTCTAGAGAAATGAAAACATGTTGACACAAAAACCCATACATAGATGCTAATAAGAGTTTTATTACAAACTGTTTTATTACAAACCCTACAAACTGAAGACAATCTGGTTGCCCTTCATCAGGTAAATAAAAGAATCCACCATATACTGATAAAATTCCTATAACTACATGTACATGCACAGTTAATTTTATGTTAATTTAAAAATTTAACTAATTATCTTTACTCAACCCCTAGCTTTTGCCCCAAACTTTCTCATCACCTATGTTTCCTAAATCAGTAAATACCACCATCCACCTGGTTGCTCCGATGCACTTCTTTAAGCTTCATGCTTCAGCTAAGTACTTAGTATATCTAGTTGACAATTCTATACTCATTGTCTAGAATATCACAGGTACTCAATAGATATGTTATCTAAGTATGGAATCTAATACTACTAAAGAAGCAGAGAATGTAGGAGACCAAGAGTCACTAACACAAAAATGCACAGAGTAAAGTGAATTTTTTTTAAAAAAATCAATAGATTTAACATTAAAATTAATGATTTCTATTCAAAGGACACCACAGGCAAAGTAAACAGAGGACAGAAAAAAATGATTTGTAATGTCTAGAATCAACAAAAATGGTATCAGGAATGTACAAAGAACTGCAAATTAACACTAAAAACTAATAACCTGACACAAAAATGAATACAGAATGTAAACAGGAAAGCTACAGAAGCAGAGAGTTGAAAGGCTGCAATCACTGCAAAACACTCATCAGGTATCAGGAATGTACAAAGAACTGCAGATCAACACGACCGACGAAACACCTGACATAAAAATGAATACGGGATGCAAATAAGAAAGTTTCAGAAGCTGACAGCTACAAGGCTGCAATCATCGCAAAACTCGTCAGTAATCAGAAAAATGCAAATTTAACCGACACTGAAATAACATTATACCTGTGACAAAACGACAGGCTAGAAAGGTAAGTCCTATCAAATACTGGCAAGGATAAAGGAGATGGCAATTCACGTGTATTGCTGGTGGGAGTATAAACTAGCACAAACATTCTGGAAAACAATCAGGCCACACTGAATGAAACTAAATTATAAGTATGCTGTAAGTATGTCTCCCTTGCTAGATTATAAACTCCACAGGGTTAAAAAACATTTGGGTTTTTATTCACTGCTTTTTCTTCTATACTTAACACAGTTCCCAGTATATAATAAATAAATGTTTGTGTTAATAATCTAATTGAGGGCCATAAAATACTGCTAATCTATTTGCTAAAAAAAAAAAAGCTTTAAAATGCTTGCAGCTGTTTTTCAAAGTGAATAAACAGTATGCTTTATTTCTCTCTCCAAAAAATTGTCCTATGATTTCTTTTTCTGAGTCAATGACTATTCATATTAAAATTTTAAAATAATTAACAAACTTCTCAAAAAGCTCATCTTTTTCAATTTAAGGGGAGTACATTCTCATATTGATTGGAGTAACTATTCAATTCAGTAATATATAAATTTCATTAGCCAGGAAGAGTTCTATACAATGTAGACAACAGAAATACATTAATTGAAATTTCCCTATTCTGTCCTGTTTAAGTAACATTTTCTCAGTCAAAAAAATTAGGAGAGGAAAACGTCATATCTAAAGAGCTTAAGTAGACTTTAAATCTTAACACTTATCAAATATTTAGGGCTTGCTGTAATACTTCACCACCAGGTGGCAGATCCATACAACTTTCTAGAAATGCTCTTATCGGTCCTGAAAAGTTAGTCCAATTAATTTTCGGAACAGTGAAATTTTTTTTATAACTTTTTTAAAAGATTTTTTTAATGTGGGCAATTTGTAAAGTCTTTACTGAATTCATTACAAAATTACTTCCGTTTTACACTTTGGTTTTTTGCTGCGACATATGTGGGATCTTAGCTTCCCAACCAAGGACTGAACCCATGCTCCCTGCATTGGAAGGCAAAGTCTTAACCAATGAACTGCCAAGGAAGTCCCGGAAAAGTGAAATAATTTTAAGCATATCTGAACCTGAGTCAGTTAACCACAGGCTAGATACAATTGCTCCTTAGAACATTACATTCTATTTAACTGTAAATTTGTCTCCAGGCTATGCAGAGCACACAATTATCTTTAAAGAAAGCAGAATACTAAAATACAATTTTAAAATGTGGTTACCCACAGTCCAGTCATTCAAAATCCTCGGAAGTGTAAGAAAGAGCTTTGAATCCAAACATAAGGAAAGCAAGAGATGAAAAGAAATTGTGGAAAAAGAAATGAAGAGTAAAGAAGAAAGGACAAAGAGAAGAACACCTACCAAAACCAAGAAGCTATCAAAACTCAATCTATAGCAACCCAAAAAAAGAAAAACCAGTGACATTTCAGTGTTTTCAGAAACATTCGCATCAATAAAGACTAATCTCAAGTGTATCAGTTAACTAAGAAATTGACTTCTCAAAATTTTTCAAAAAAGTGATTCTTAAATTCTAAAAATACATTAGATTTCAAGATGAAGTATGTTATCTTGGAATGGATTCTCAGTTACAAGATGCTATTAGAAGCACTTCTTGCAAACGCTTATTTTCTCTCTAAGGAGAACATCCTCACCTGGTCACCACCCAGGCACACTGTCCCTTCCACCTCTCCTCCAGCCCGAATTCAACTCCTCCTGCCTCCTCCTGACCCATGTTTGCAGAAGCAGATAGCTCCCGACACTCAGAAATAAACCCCTGGCCACTGCAAATTTCAGGAAATAGCTCAGCTTCCTCACTAATATTTATCCTTCCTGGTATCCTCCTTCAAATCTACCTCAGCCACAATTAGAAATCAATACTCAAGCTGCCTGATGAACTAGGGCTGATCTGAACTTTGCAGGGTTTGAAAAATATATAATATGGGGGTCTTTTGTAAGAAAAAGAATAGGGAAGAAAGTCTCAATTTTGCAGACTTTACAAAAATATATATATAAGCACTGAACACGTTGTCAGAGACTCTCCAGACCCTAAAAGGGGTCCCTGAAAGTGAGGGGATCCAGAACTCATAAAACTTAAGGGTGAATCGCCCTGCCATGAACACATGCTAAGGAAAAACAAGTCCCTAAATACAGTTCGCTAAATACAACAGCTGATACATTAATTCCAGTCAATAAAAGGAAAAATACTGCTTAGAGAGTGAGTGTTCTTAGTTACTTTGGAACAAAATGGCTACAATTAAGGACAGAGCCAAACAGTCTAATGATGACAAGAGAACAAAGCAGAGGAAGAAAAACTGTTAGAATCGAGGAGGGGAGCATAGGGAACAATTCCCACCATGGGCTCTTGTTTACAGAACCCAGCTTCAGAAAGCTCTCACTTTTCTTCCTTGACAGAAACGCTCAAGTAGAGACAAAACAATTCTCAAACAACTTTGCTTTGGGAAATTTTTCTTTCAACCTTGCACCATACACTCCATCATTCTAGAGTCCACAGCCCCTAACGCTATAAGAAGAAAGTTGCCAAACCTCTCATTTCTTCCTCTAATACAAACTGTTCTAATATACACAAAGGTTTCAGCAGCTTATCTAAGTGAACAAGAACACAAGTTCTCATTTCCTAATAACTTCCTGAATATTTTATTATCGTTTCCTCCCAGGAAATTTATTCACTCTGTGTAGATCCAACACTAACAGTCCGTTTTTGAAGGGAAACTATTCAAGTATATCAAAGTTCATACAAAAGATCACCTCAACTACCAGATTACTGTTTGACATATGCCTGCGTAGAAAAGATATGAGTTGAAAATACATATGAATTTCGTAACATACATAGAAAACAAAGAGAGACTATTTAAATCAGAATATATTTTCACAAACCAATTGAAAAAATGCAAAAAAATTAAAACTACATATATTCAAGCTAACTGAATAGTACACTTAAAATCTACATCTACCTTTCAACTATATCTACATTTCAATTATACCTCAATAAAAATTAAAATTAAAAAAAAAAGGTCAAGATTAAGATTGGGTAATTTCACCCATCAACAAGAAAAATTATTGGCACTTTTTACTAACTCTGGTTTCAGGGGAAATGATTTCTAAAAATTACTGTGTATGTCTTAACATGAGGATACTTTTAATACAAAATTTGTATTCCTAGGGTCACAAATTCGGGACCCTATCATAACAGCATATGATACAATACATACCAAACTTTTTACAGCAAAACCTCTGCTCTTTGGAGCAAAGGATTTGGGTCAGTAAATAACCAGTAACAATAAGACTCCAATACTGTAATGGGCCTTATCTGCACCATATATATTCCCAAACAATTTAAAAAGAACTTCTTTCCTTTCTCAGCAGAAGTAGGTACGACTAAACAAAGGGAATGGGAATGAGTGCATGCCAAACAGGGGAAAAGCCTGCATTGCAGGAGGGAAATCTACACTGTTCATTATTTTGCAGTATAGCCAGCTGGTTAACAGTCTTGCCTAAATTCAAATTCCTGCTTGTCACTTACTAGGAATAAAACCACAGAGTAAATGACTTGTTAGGTGGAACATACTTCTTAAGTCTCCAACATATAGAGCCTTTCACAAGAAAACTGAGGCACAGAGAGGTTAACCAACTTGTCCAAAGTTCCCCAAACCTTAGAAACACCCAGCGCTGCTAGTGAATAGGCATAAGGAAGAGATTTGCAGAAAGACACAAGGAAAATATAACCAACTGTATGTTCCACAGCAGAAGCACAGGGCACCTCCTATAGCTGTGTAGCCAAAGATTGCCTACACTATGCCCTACTCCATAGGGCCCCTAAAACCTTCTAAGAACGTTTTACTGTGCACTGGACTTCTTACAGAGTAGGAAGGTAGCAAGCACTACCATTATCTAAATTACACAGAACCTTCTGTGGAATGAGGAGAGGGGAGTGAGGTCAGCCCAATCACCTACACTGCTGCTCTTCAATCATCCTTGAAGACATCATCATGAAAAACTGCAACAAATTCAAATGATAAAATCTATAGAACACTGGAACAGCCACTATTTTTAACACAGAAACAAAACTGAATACAGTGTATCACAGAAGTCATTCTAACATATCAGTATCAATTTTTCCAAGGAATTCTATAACTTATTTTAGTAGGGAATACTTTTCCCCCCACAATAAAACCAATAACTTGACTAGAGCAACAATGGTCCAAGAAACACCAATTTTTGTTAAACAGCCTAGACTCACAACCTATTCCTTCAATTCACAGCACACTCCATTGCCAGATCAAGCACCCATCCCTATCTTTTGCTTCACATTAACACTCTAAGTTGCAAAGTATTTTCTGTCAGTTCAGTTCAGTTCAGTCGCTCAGAGGTGTCCAACTCTCTGCGACCCCACAAATTGTAGCATGTCAGGCCTCCCTGTCCATCACCAACTCCCGGAGTTCACTCAGACTCACGTCCATCAAGTCGGTGATGCCATCCAGCCATCTCATCCTCTGTCGTCCCCTTCTCCTCCTGCCCTCAATCCCTCCCAGCATCAGAGTCTTTTCCAATGAGTCAACTCTTCACATGAGGTGGCCAAAGTATTGGAGTTTCAGCTTTAGCATCATTCCTTTCAAAGAAATCCCAGGGCTGATCTCCTTCAGAATGGACTGGTTGGATCTCCTTGCAGTCCAAGGGATTCTCAAGAGTCTTCTCCAACACCACAGTTCAAAAGCATCAATTCTTTGCCGCTCAGCTTTCTTCACAGTCCAACTCTCACATCCATACATGACCACTGGAAAAACCATAGCCTTGACTAGATGGACCTTTGTTGGCAAAGTAATGTCTCTGCTTTTGAATATGCTATCTAGGTTGGTCATAACTTTCCTTCCAAGGAGTAAGCGTCTTTTAATTTCATGGCTGCAGTCACCATCTGCAGTGCCTATACACAAATGCTTTCCTACTCACAGATGTTTGCTCATTGTATTTCCTGTCCCCCTTCCCATCTCCACATCCTCTATTCAACAACAGGCCAACAGCCTGTGCTCCAACACAGCCCTTCCCCATCCAGTTCAAATTCTACCATCCCTATAAACTGTACCCTGAGTCACTCAGGGTAACTGAGTAACCTTCTAGAAGTAATCACTCCATCTTTAGAACTCCCAAAGCACTCTGAACCCTTTTTATAGCATCCATCACTTTCTACACAGCATTATGACTATTTTTATGCATGCCATGCCCTATATTAGACTGATAACATTTCTTCCATCTCCCAATACCTAGCACGGCGCCTCACGTGTGTTAGCTACTCAATGCAAATGTTTGTTGAATGAATAAATGAGTCTAAGAGTCTGTTTCCCATTGGAGAATCATAATTAAGTCTTTACTAAACAGAGTTAAATAGACTGGACTTCTCCCTCAGAGAACACAAACTATCTGAACGTGCCAAGAGCTACATCTTAAATCAGAGAGTCACTGAGCTATAGCGCACAACCTCATCCACACAAGCTTCCTTGTACTTACTTGTTTACGTGTTCTTCTCTGTGAAACAGGCCTTTATACTGCCAAAACTGAGGAGGGTGGAGAACATAACTAGTTTAATTTGTGTTTAAAAAAATGCAGCCAATTAAAATGTAGTTACAACAGCCTGAAAATGTGGCTCAAAAACTGCTATATGCGTCACCTATCCTACAGGATTTTCCTCTTAATCATAGATGTTTCGAAACTTTCTCTGATAACTCAGGTCTTTCCCAGATAATGCCTCACCTCCCCCTCAGGGGAAGAGGGAACTAGGACCTAAGGAAACACAGTCATCTTATAAACCAAAACATGACCCCTGTAAATCCAAAGAGATAAACAGCCAAGACTTTGGAAGAGAAGAAGAAAGGAAGAGTTAAGGAGATAAACAAAGCAATGGCAAAACCAAAGTGAGAGAATCAGGTTTGCTTCAGAAGAAGTCATCAGTTATCAGAAGGAAGAAGCAAGAGGTGGGAGGAGTGGGAGTGCTGAGGTCAGGAACAATCAGAAACACAAAATCAGACAGAAAAAAGTTACTTACCCTTTGCACTGGTCAAGATTTCGGGCCTTCTCCACCTGCCACGGCCTTCAGAGGCTCTCGCATGTTTACTATCAGTACCTTCTATTTATCCATCGATCAATAGTAGTAACAATAGTAGTGTTAGCCACTCAATCATGTCCGACACTTCTGCGACCCCATGGACTGTAGCCCGCCAGGTTCCTCTGTCCATGGGATTCTCCAGGCCAGAGTGGGTTGCCATTTCCTTCTCCAGGGGATCTTCCCAACCCAAGAATCAAACCCAGGTCTCTTGCATTGCAGGCAGACTCTTTATCGTCTGAGCTACAGGGAAGATCCCAATCGATCAATGCTTACTGAAAATCAACTACCTGGCACTTTTCTAGACCCTGCGGAAACAGTAATGAGCATTCATCTGGCACAAAGGACAAGATATATGCCACAGTGATTTAACTTTTTCAGGTCCTTTACCCCTCAACCAGACCACAAACCTTTTGAAGGCAGTACATCTCAACTAGATTACAAACACTTGAGAGTAAATAGTATACACTAAATGTCATTATCTTCATAGCTTCTTGTATCTCTATATGTCACAGGATCCCCATATTGCTATTGATAAAAAGGAAAATACTCATCATGACTGTCTGCAGGTGAAGTTATGCCATGACAAACCAAAAGAAGCCAGAAGCGAGACCAGAACTGCACCTATGTTCCAGGTACTTCTGATAAATTCACTGAAGTCAACATTTCACCATTTCCCTCCCAAATTTCTACCCTCTCTTTCCACACTCAACTCTTCCCTAAATAGTGAAAATATGAGAAAGTTATGTTATATGTGGAGAATATTTTGCTAAATTTAGCAAGAAAGGAAATTCAGCAGAGGAAAAATAAGCTACAATTTACAAGAGAAAGAGTCATAGTGTCAGTTAAAGCTCATGTAATGTTCCAGCTAATCAAGTGGACCAGAGAGAAAGGAAGGGGTGAAGCAGTTGAAGATCCTCTTTCAGCGGGGAAAAAAAAAATTCATGAGTTTTTTCACACATGCACACACATGCGGATAAAACAATTTTACAATAGGCCAGCACTGTTCAACTGAAATGAGTGGGTTTGAATTCCTCAGCTGGTGACAAAGCATCATATGACACAAAAGACTCCATCAACCAGCCTAATCTCCACACGGACAGTTTACATCGAGCAACACCCATCCATCATCTCCATCAAGGAGGTAAGAATCAACAACATGTACTTCCAGACACAGAATTCTCCCAATTCAAATTTGTTTTCACTTCTAGAAAAGCAACTGAAAATGCATGTCCTCCTAATGACGGATCATTAGCATTCTTTTCATTTTATAAAGCTGTCTTATATAAAGGTATACCACTTACCTGGCATTTAATCATATATCGCTTTAAGACATACTGATTCTTATGTTGTCTCATGATACATTAGACAAGTTCCTTTAGGGCAACAGCTATATCTTCTGCAACTCTGCACCCACCGTATCATAGTATCCCAAAAATACCGGCACCAGAAAAAAAAATGAAAACAAAAACCACTACCATCAAACACTATCCCACTATCCCACCTAACACACACACACACAGAGGAAAGCTGCTAGATAACTGGCTTACTGACATCCTACTTAACTTGGGGTTCCTGGAAGGGCGCGGTTATATATTATATTCACTTACCTTTTTGTAGGGTTTAAAATATAATTAGCTCCATCAGAGGAATATAAACAATTACTACTGAATCTAAGCCTCATGTTTTTCATCTATAAAATCAGGAAGATAAATAATGTCTCCTATACTTTAATTCTGAAACAGTCTTTCATTCAAAAATAAAACATTTCTGGAGACATCATATATGCCAGATACTGGATTAGGCCCTGAGGATACAGAGATAAAAATTAAGGCCACTACTTAGACGGGGCATGGTCTAGGGATCATAATCAGAATTCCATTTGGCCTCTGCACCCTGCCTGACCTAGGTCACACTCTGCTCAGGTCACGAAATGACACCATTTCATACTCTTGCACAGCAATCAATGGAAGCAGGGAGGAGGAGGAGGCTGGGCATGCCAGGGGCTATGGGTTAAGATGACAGTTACAGTGGGGAGGGGTGTGAAGACAGACACAGAGAAAAGGGCTACTCCCCATCCATTAAAAGCCATATGCCTATATGGAAACATAAGGAAATAATTCTATCTGCCTGGAACTGTTCATTATCTCTATCATCTAAACAACACACACTGAAAACCAATTTTATTACACTAAATATTATAACACATCTGACAGATTCCAATGTACTACAGAAATAAGAAAGCAGCAGCAAGAAACTAGCCAGCAAGAGTTTCATTTTAGTCATTAATTTATCTCCTTTCTATGCTTTTCTTCTCCTTACCTTACCCATGAGGAACAAAATGCCCAAAGCCAGGGATAGGTTAGAAAGGGAGAAACAAGGAGGCTGCCTAATCTTGAGACAAATAAACTACATAATTAGCCTCTAAACAGGGTGGGGGCGGGGGGGGAACAGGTTACAAAAGTCCCCATTTTTACACACCACAGGTTTTTAGAGATGGATGTGTCCAAGTGAATTGCCCTGAGGTCAAATTTCAAATCTATTTACAATGTATCTTCACTATGCCTGAGCTGTTGTTACCTCTATCTGTTTAGACATGGATTGAGTCCTCAAATGAGCAAAATCTGCTGTAAATCAGATAGTTAATTAAAGAGAAAAGCTTATTAGTAGGCTGCAGGGAGAGATTTGATGAAATGGTGAATTAAACACAGAGAAGAGGCCTCCTTCACTTATTAATTCTATCATTAGTCTACAAAATTTAAGACAGTCAAGATGTTGATGCATTTTTCTTTTAAAGAGCCTCGTTTAGGGTAAATATTTACGAGAACCTACTACCCCGAAGGTGCCGCCTCATGGGCCTCTGGCCCGTGAGGGGGAAAAGGCACAGAAAACCACGCTATTCCCACAGAATTCAAATTCATGGTTTATCTAGTACGGTATATTCTTGTATTAGTACCTTTTAAAAGTATTGATAATAGTAACTCTGTGATCAACTCATTCCCCAACTCTCCTGAAAACTGGTTCTTGCTTTTCAACTCTACAGGCACAGCAGAAGACCTCACTTCCACATGAAGAATGACCACATGTTCTGCACTCCTTCCCTCCCGCTGAAGAGTACCTTCTCTCTCCTCCCCTGTTGCTGCTGTTTAGTCACTCAGTCATGTCCAACTCTTGTGACGCTATGGACTGCAGCGCGCCAGGATCCTCTGTCCATGGGATTTCCCAGGGAAGAATACTGCAGTGGGTTGCCATTTTCTCCTCCAGGGCATCTTCCTGACCCAAGGATCAAACCCGCATCTCCTGCATTGCAGGCATATTCTTTACCGCTGAGCCACTGGGGAAGCCCCTCTCTCTGTGACCTACTGTAAATCTTTCTACTTGGGCTGAGAACCAACTCCATATTCTCCCAACCTTCCCAGGAAATATATTATTGATTATTTCATTTTTCTTGTATATTCAAACTGCTGCTGCTGCTAAGTCACTTCAGTCGTGTCCGACTCTGTGAGACCCCATAGACGGCAGTCCATCAGGCTCCCCCATCCCTGGGATTCTCCAGGCAAGAACACTGGAGTGGGTCGCCATTTCCTTCTCCAACGCATGAAAGTGAAAAGTGAAAGTGAAGTCACTCAGTCGTGTCCGACTCTTCGCGACCCCATGGACTGCAGCCTACCAGGCTCCTCGGTCCATGGGATTTTCCAAGCAAGAGTACTGGAGAGGGGTGCCATCGCCTTCTCCAACTATCCCCTCTCAAACAGTCTTCTAATGCCTTTTAAACATGCTCAAGAGTCTCGCCCATTAAACACACATACCATTCTTATTAGACCTCAACCACTACATTCAGTCATCACAGCTAAATTTCTGGAACTTCTCAGTCTTCGTTTTCTCCCTTCCCACTTGTCCCTCAACCTGCTTTCAAATTCCACTTAAAACTCTTAGGTAACGTCACCAATGACTCATGGGTAGCCTAATGCAAAAGATATCCTTCGCGTCTCACCATACTTAATCTGTCAGCAAGTCTGATGCTCCTTTCTTGATGTCTCTGATACAAGCCTCTCCTGGTTTTCCTCCTACTCCTCCACTCACTTCTCTGCCCTCTAACAGCCCACCCTCTTCACTTGACCATACTCTAAACAGATGGTTCACAAACCTACAGTCCACATCTTTCACTGCACTCTGGACAGTAACAAACTGCCCCCCTGGACAACTCTAAGGCATATAAAATTCATTATGTCCAAAATTAAACTCAGGTTCTTCTTGTTCCCCCTAAACTTCCTTCTTTCCCCTCAAAAGGTAACACCATCCATCCTACTATACAAATCCTAAAGAACCGTAGGAGTCATCTTGGACGTATTTCTCATCACAAAGTCCAACCTACCACCAAAATCTATTTTATCACTTAAATGTCTTCCTACTCCATAAGCTCTTCTCCATTTCCATCATCCTAATCCAAGAAATCAGTGTAGACTGTGCAGACTATCACACAGCCTAACTGTGAGGCAACACCAGCACCACCACACACGGATACACACTACAGGCGTTTTTGTTGCATGTATTATAATGGTCATTTAAATACCTTTTAGTGGAATTTCAAATTCTTTAAAGTTAGGCCATGCACAGATCACCTTTCCTATCTCATTCCCATTAAAGTGAACTTGACTAAAGCAAGGTGTAAGTCTGAATCATCCTCAACACTTCCAACGTAAAGTTTAGTATACAGCATGTACTCAATAAAGGTTTACTGAATGAATCAGTCTGAAATTCACTGTTTTGGAGAAAGAATTTTTCAAGTTTATATACATAAGACTTTCAGTCAACACTTAGAAAATATTTCTCAAGCTTCTGAATAAGAAATCTTGCTGTTTCTCAAAATGCAAATTTCCAGGACTCTGGAGTACAGATTCTATGTTAGTATGTGTACAATAATGCTCTGAAAAATAGAGACTATACTTCAAAAATTACTTAAGCATGTTGTCCTTGGCTAAAGCAACCAGACCCTATGAAGACCTCAACTAATCTTAAAAGATACTGTAAACCACTGATGTCATTGGGGAGGCATGGAAGAATCTTACTTCTGCTTTTTTCTACCTCTTCCATAACTCATTTTCATCATGAAATTATCTTGTGTTACAGTGCACAACAAATATTCATTAAACATTTCCTCAAGGCTTCCCTGGTGGTCCAGTGATTGAGAATCTACCTGTCAGTGCAGGGGAAAGGTTCAATACCTAATCCAGGAAGATTTCACAGGCCACACCGCGAGCAGGCCTGTGTGCAGTGATTTCTGAACCTACGTGCTGCGACTACAGAAGCCCATGAGCCCCAAAGCCTGTGCTCCTCACCGAGAGAGGCCAGCACACCGAGAAGCCTGCACACAGCTAGAGAGCAGCCCCGGCTTGCTGCAACGGGAGAAAGCTCTCACACAGCAACGAAGACCCAGCACAGCCAAAAGTAAATAAATATACAACATAAATTTTATTTTAAAAAATATTTATTCCACTGAACTCCTGAACTGCACTTACATGTCATATTTACAGTTTGTAGAATAATACTTCATTTGTTTCATGTAATTAAAAGTATTAATACTTCTCAATATCTCACAAAGCACACCACTACTTCCAGATGTTGTAACACTTAAGTGTGAAAGCCACTGCATTAAAAACAGAAGATCTGGCATCAAGTATACTTTGTTGTATCAAGTCCATAACATAACATACATAAAATAATGTATTTAACCTAAGAACAACATATGAGGAAAACAACTTACATCATAACAAAACATTACTCAGGAAGACTCAATTTAAACAGCATCTCCTAAATTGTACCATTCTTACTGGATATAAAGTGAAGATGGCCAACTTTCCTTACAGTGTATTTAATGTCTGTGACAGATAAAACCTTGTTCTTCTGAAACAGCATAATGAAGCGGGCCATGTTCTTTTCCAATCCACCCTGTGGCCTCAGCTATCTACTTTCCTAATTCCTGCTACTATACCTAATCATTCAAAACATTTTCAAAGAATGATTCTCAGACTGGCAAACTCTAGATTTAAGGCTAAAGTGGATTCCTAATTTTTCTTCCTGTAAGTAAAAGGTTGTATAATGAATATATAATACTTCTACTTTTCTGTTTCATGTCCTACCCATCTTACTGGACTCTGAATTCCTTATTAAAAAAAGAAGTCATGCCATCCTACTTTTCATAATACATATGCAATCATATGTAAAACATGAACCCTTATCATTTGATATGGTCACCTGGTCGACGACAAACTGAAATTTACTATATATGGGGGAAAATGAGTAACACAACCAAAATTATAAATAAGGCTTTAACTGGAATATTTTCTACATAAAGAACTATTATCAATACTTTATACACATGAATAATTAACAACAGGTAAAAAAAAAAAAAAGTCAACATTTTAAGAACACTGTTGTTTTCATCCTCCCAAAGAAAAGTCTTTCAACCTCAAGAACAGATACACAGGATCGAGAGACTTGCTCAAATCTATAATCCCAAAACCTGGCACAGCCCTGGAAATATACCCAACATTTGCAAAAAATGTCTGTGGAATAAAAAATACTCCATTCTATAAGAGTTCCTGGGCTTCCCAAGTGGTGCTAGGTGATAAAGAACTCACCTGCCAAAGAAGAAGATGTAGTAGGCACAGGTGCCATCCCTGAGTCGGGAAGATCGCCTGGAGGAGGACAGGGCAACCGATTCCAGTATTCTTGCCTAGAGAATCCCACGGACAAAGGAGCCTGGCAGGCAAGAGTCCGTACGGTCGCAGAGTCAGATACAACTAAAGCAACTTAGCATGCATGCATAAGAGTTCCTATCAGGCAAGAGTTAATTGGCCTATTAGAGTCGTTCAGAAATTTCATTATAATCTATATGTACGTAAAAGTAAAAAGAAAATAATAAGAACTATTCTTTTTTAATTGCGTCAGATACCAAACTAAACCCAACTGAAAAAGAGAAAACATACACAGTGTAGATTATCAGTTCAAGATGGCAAAACTGGGCTCATAAATGTAATCAATGCCTACCCAACACTCCACCACCGATATACACTGAAATAATCAAAGGATTACATTTTTTAAAAACACCTGGGAGAAAAATCTGTAGCCCAGTGAAAATCACAGAAGAGTGCCAACCATATGTGGGCCTAGGGTTGCCTCCAAGAAAGAAGCCTGGCAAAGCATTTGGCAAAGCACTCACACTGCAGATCATGTGCTAAACAAAGTTTTGAGACAAGGGGTAGAAAGAGAAGAGGCTGCTACTGCTATCTCCACAACCAACTGCCAGCATTTAAATTGCAAATTTTTTAATTCCAGCACTGAAAACAAACACTGTAGCAATAAACCTCCCGATTTCACAACAGACTAACTATACCTTGCCCTTAATCCCTGCAAACCACCAAACCAATGATCTAGCAACATAAAATTACTGAAATTTTCTCTTCTTTCATCTAGACCTGAAGCATTAGAACATAAGCCCATAGAAGTATAAAAGTCCATATCAACCAGCAATACTGAGGAGACACAGACACCCACTCCAGTACTCTTGCCTGGAAAATCCCACAGACAGAGGAGCCTGGCAGGGCTACAGTCCAGAGGGTCGCAAAGAGTCAGACACAACTGAGCAACTTGTCAAGAGACCTAGGAACTAAAGGAGTAATTGTTCTATCAACTGAAGCAAAATATAACAGGGGCAATAAATGCAAACTGCACATGATGAAAAATGAGACAAGTGTGAAATTTTCTCATAGAACACTAATAAGAATGATGATGAAACGGGTATTGCAATACCCCAGCTTCCAGGAATGACAACGTAGATGATTCGTATCAACTCTTCCACTAAAAAGAAATAAAAAGCTAGACAAAATACAAAAGATCTGTGTGAGGGCAATCAAGGTCATGAGGAATTATGGGACCAAGATCCAGAAAACGAGGTATTTGACGCTGTATTTTTTTTACCTAGAGGTATCTGTGGATTCTAAAGGCCACCACTGCTGAAGAGACGGAGAGGATGAGTGAAGCTTTTGACAGACGTAAGCCCTGAGGGGACAAACTGGAGTGAGGGACTGCCGAGGAGGAGGGTCAACTCCTTAAACTGTCAATTAGGACCTCAAAGGGCCACATACAAGAAATAAAGGTAAACCCAAAATATTTCAGCTCATAAATTCTGAAGCCCAATTTTAAATCATCTCAATCCCTGAGTGGATTACAGTGATCTGAGATTGTTAGTGACTTCATATAACCACATACCAGAAGAGAAGCAAAGGTACATCCTTTCTGGGAGAAGATAGTAGCATTCAGATTTTTCATACACAATCCCTGACACTCAATCACAATAAACAAGCACATAAAAACACGCAAAAATCCCTAAACCAGAAGAAATAACAAATACAAAAGCAAATCCTCATGGGAACACATGTGACAGGGTGGATTAAAGGAATAACAATAAAATATGGAGAATTTCAGCAGGGCCCTAGAAACTATAAGACAAAATAGACAGTCTAGATTTGAAAAATGCAATAAATGAAATTAAGAAATCAATAAATAGAGAGCTGTCTCTGTTTAGAATGTAGAAAGTCGTAAGAGACTTGCTCTTACCCAACAGCCAAAATAGGACAGACCAGCTACAAAAACCATAGTTGTTCTCAACCCATCAGAATGATGAGGACTCAAAAAAGCCAAACTAGACTAGACTACAGTGGGGAAGAAATATTTGAAGAGATAATGGCCAAGAACTTTACAGAAGTGATTAAAGTAATCATTCCACAGATACAAGAAACTCTGAAAGGATGAAAAATACAAAGAAACTGACAATGAGGCTCATCGCAGTCAGATTTCTGAAAGTCACAGATAGAAAGCAAATTTTAAAACTGGCAGCCAAAGGGGCAAAGAAGGAGGGAAGCACATTCTCCACAAGAGGAAAAATAAGACTTACGGCTGATTTCTCATCAGAAATAGAGTTCAGTGCACAGTGAAATGACATTCTTAAAGGGCTGAAAGAAAAAACCGTCCACATAGAATTATACATCCACCATCCCCCACCAAAAAAATATTAAAGCTGAACATGAAACAAAGGTTTTCAAACAGACAAAAGCTGGATGAATTCATGTCCAGCAGACCTAAACACTAAAGAATATTCTTCAGGCAGAAGGAAATAATTCCAGATAGAAGCTCAGAGATGTAGAAAGAAAGAGTAACTGATAAATAAAAACAACATGAGTAAATCTAAACCAGTAATGACATAAAAGAATAATGTCTTGTGGATATCAAATATAAACATAACTAAAATATGTAACAATGGCAACATAAAAATTAAAAGAAAAGGAAAAATAGGTGTTCTAAAGGCCTTGCGCTGCTGCTGCTGCAGCAGTCGTGTCCAACTCTGTGCGACCCCAGAGACAGCAGCCCACCAAGCTCCCCCGTCCCTGGGATTTTCCAGGCAAGAGTACTGGAGTGGGGTGCCATTGCCTTCTCCGAAAGGCCTTGTATTACCCAATAAATGGTAAAAGTAATGAGTCAAGGGTATATTTAAGAAGCACAAGATGAAGAGTAAAAGAATATGCAACTGGTAAACTAAAAGAAAAAACTGCAACCAAAAAGAAGCAAGGAAAAAAAAGAGAAAAGAGAACACAGAACAGGTAAAGAAAAAATAAATAAAATGGGAGATTTAAAGCCAAGTATATCAGCCATTACATTACATGTAGATAGACAAAGAGCCCTAGAAAAAAGGCAAAAACTGTCAGTGTAAATAAAAAAGAAAACCTAACAATTTACTACATATAAAACATAAATATAAGACTACAAAACAGGCTGAAAATAAAAGGGTGAAAATTTTTCAACACTAATCAAAAGACAGCTGATACTACTATATTAATATCAGAAAAAGTAGACTTTAATCACCAGAAAGATAACAATCTAAATCTGTATGTATATAATAACACAGTCTCAAAACCATAAAGCAAAAATTAACACACCAAACAAAGAGAAATAAAGCATCATAGAGAAAAGAGAAAGAGCAAATATACCTATCTGGAATTCCAGAAAGAGTTAACAGAGTATAGGTAGTAAAGTAACAGAAGAAATTTTCCTACCTTGAAAAAAATAAACATGTTCAGAACAACAATAAAAACTACACACATTTTAAGTTAATTGAGTTCAACCATACATGAAAGAATAGGGAATACTTTAAACAGAACAAGCCCTTCTACCTGCCGTTCCATATAAGCACGCAACATGAGATGCGAACTTGTTCTCCTACTTGAGCACAGCTCCAGTGTGCCACTCTTAGTATGAATATCTCATTACACTTTTAATTATAGAGTTTAAAAAATGGTTTCGAACAAGGCAAATCTTCCTCTTTATTTAGTGATCAACAACAAAAAAATTTTGTTTCAATGCTAAGAAGAGAAGCTATCTAAGCCCAACTTATTGAGAGATGAAATATCAGCCTCCAAAGTAGGGTTCCCCTGGAGAAGGAAATGGCAACCCACTCCAGTATTCTTGCCTAAAGAATCCCATGGACAGAGGAGCCTGCCAGGCTACAATCTATGGCGTCACAAGAGTCAGACACGACTGAGTGACTAAGCACAATGTAGGGCTTCGTAAGGAATGTTAAATGGGAAAATAATAATATGCAGTCTTCGTATTACCGGCTGAATTTAAATCTAATGCCTAACCAAAATGCAACTCCATGTACCTACTTTCTAAAAAGGAAAAAAAATTAATGAATAAACTTCCATCTAATCATATTCTGGTGAAATTTCTAAATCTCAAAGTTCACACACACACACAATTCTACAAGTATACAGAGGTTTTTAAAAAAGATGAGGGTATGAAGGTACCTAGTAGACATTACTATTATATAGAATATTGAACTGGAGCGGCCAAGGGGCTGTCCAGTGAATTCTGAAGAAAAAGACTGTAACATGAGAACTTTATATCAAAGGAAAAATATTATGCATATGCAGAGGCAAATTTGAAACACTCTTAAAGTGGAACTACGTATCGAGTCATTACCGCAGTATCTGATATTTGTACCCACAAATTTTAATGGCTGATAGATAAGACTGATTCTGAAACTGCAAAATCTCTTACATAAATACACCTACTCTGAAGTACACTATTCCACAAAGCTTCCACAATTTTTTTAAAAAATAAGGATCTCTTCAGTTCAGTTCAGTCACTCAGGCGTGTCCAACTCTTTGCGACCCCATGGACTGCAGCACACCAGGCTTCCCTCTCCATCACCAACTCCCAGAGTTTACTCAAATTTATGTCCATTAAGTCGGTGATGCCATCCAACCATCTCATCCTCTGTCATCCCCTTCTCCTCCAGCCTTCAATCCTTCCCAGCATCAGGGTCTTTTCAAATGAGTCAGTTCTCTGCATCAGGTAGCCAAAGTATTAGAGTTTCACTTCAGCATAAGTCCTGCCAAAGAATATTCAGGACGGATTTCCTTTAGAATGGACTGGTTGGATCTCCTTGCAGTGCAAGGAACTCTCAAGAGTCTTCAACACAACAGTTCAAAAGCATCAAATCTTTGATGCTCAGCTTTCTTTATAGTCCAACTCTCACATCAATACATGACTACTGGAAAAACCATAACTTTGACTAGATGAACTTTGTTGGCAAACTAATGCGTTTTTTTTTGTTTTTTTTTTTTAATATGCTGTCTAGGTTAGTCATAACTTTTCTTCCAAGGAGCAAAAGTCTTTTAATTTCATGCCAGCAGTCACCATCTGCAGTCATTTTGGAGCTCAAAAAATAAAGTCTGTCACTGTTTCCACTGTCTCCCCAATTATTTGCCATGAAGTGATGGGACCAGATGCCATGATCTTCGTTTTCTGAATATTGAGTTTTAAGCCAACTTTTCCACTCTCCTCTTTCACTTTCACAAGAGGCTCTTTAGTTCTTCACTTTCTGCCATAAGGGTGATGTCATCTGCATATCTGAGGTTATCAATATTTCTCCTGGCAATCTTGATTCCAGCTTGTGCTTCATCCAGCCCAGCACTTCTCATGATGTATTCTGCATATAAGTTAAATAAGCAGGGTGACAATATACAGCCTTGACGTACTCCTTTCCTGATTTGGAACCAGACCGTTGTTCCATGTCTAGTTCTAACTGTTGCTTCTTGACCTGCATACAGATTTCTTGGGAGGCAGATAAGGTGGTCTGGTATACCCATCTCTTTCAGAATTTTCCAGTTTGTTGTGATCCACACAGTGAAAAGCTTTGGCATAGTGAATAAAGCAGAAGTAGATGTTTTTCTGGAACTCTCTTGGTTTTTCAATGATCCAACAGATGTTGACAATTTGATCTCTGGTTCCTCCGCCATTTCTAAATCCAGCTTGAACATCTGGAAGTTCATGGTTCATGTACTGTTGAAACCTGGCTTGGAGAATTTTGAGCATTACTTTGCTAGCGTGTGAGATGAGTGCAATTGTGCAGTAGCTTGAGCATTCTTTGGCATTGCCTTTCTTTGGGATTGGAATGAAAACTGACCTTTTCTGGTCCTGTGGCCACTGATGAGTGTTCCAAGTTTGCTGGCATATTTAGTGCAGCACTTTCACAGCATCATCTTTTAGAATTTGAAACAGCTCAACTGGAATTCCATCACCTCCACTAGCTTTGTTCACAGTCATGCTTCCTAAGGCCCACTTGACTTCACATTCCAGGATGTCTGGCTCTAGGTCAGTGATCACACCATTGTGATTATCTGGGTCATGAAGATCTTTTTTGTATAGTTCTTCTGTTTATTCTTGCCACATCTTCTTAATATCTTCTGCTTCTGTTAGGTCCATTCCACTTCGGTCCTTTATTGTGCCCATCTTTGCATAATATGCTCCCTTGTTATTTCTAATTTTCTTCAAGAGATCTCTAGTCTTTCCTAATCTATTGCTTTCCTCTATTTCTTTGTACTGATCACTAAGGAAGGCTTTCTTATCTCTCCTTGCTATTCTTTGGAACTCTGCATTCAAATGGGTGTATTTTTCCTTTTCTCCTTTGACTTTCGCTTCTCTTCTTTTCACAGCTATTTGTAAGGCCTCCTCAGACAACCAATGTGCCTTTTTGCATTTCTTTTTCTTGGGGATGTTCTTGATCACTGCCTCCTGTACAATGTCATGAACCTCTATTCATAGTTCTTCAGGCACTCTGTCTATCAGATCTAATCCCTTGAATCTATTTGTCACTTCCACTGTATAATCATAAGAGATTTGATTTACATCATACCTGAATGGTCTATTGGTATTCCCTCTTTCTTCAATTTAAGTCTTAATTTGGCAGTAAGGAGTCCATGATCTGAGCCAGTCAGCTCCTGGTCTTGTTTTTGCGGACTGTATAGAGCTTCTCTATCTTTGGCTGCAAAGAATATAATCAATCTGATTTCAGTACTGACCATCTGGTGATGTCCATGTGTAGAGTCTTGTCTTGTGTTGTTGGAAGAGGGTGTTTGCTATGACCAGTGCGTTCTCTTGACAAAACTCTATTAGCCTTTGCCCTGCTTCATTCTGTACTCCAAGGCCCAATTTGCCTATTACTCCATGTATTTCTTGACTTCCTACTTTTGCACTCCAATCCCCTACAATGTATAAAAAGACATCTTTTTTGGGAGTTAGTTCTAGAAGGCCTGTAGGTCTTCATAGAACCATTCAACTTCAGCTTCTTCAGCATTACTGATCAGGACACAGACTTGGATTACTGTGATATTGAATGGTTTGCCTTGGAAACAAACAGAGATCATTCTGTTGTTTTTGAGATTGCATCTAAGGACTGCCTTTCAGACTCTTTTGTTGTCTATGATGGCTATTCCATCTCTTCTAAGGGATTCTTGCCCACAGTAGTAGATTAATCATGGTCATCTGAGTTAAATTCACCCACACCAGTCCATTTTAGTTCACTGATTCCTAAAATGTCAATGTGCATTCTTGCCATCTCCTGTTTGACCACTTCCCATTTGCCTTGATTCATGGACCTAACATTCCAGATACCTATGCAATATTGCTCTTTTACAACATCAAACTTTACTTCCATCACCAGTCACATCCATAACTGGGTGTTGTTTTTGCTTTGGTTCCATCTCTTCATTCTTTCTGGAGTTATTTCTCCACTGATCTCCAGTAGCATATTGGGCACCTACTGACCTGGGGAGTTTCTCTTTCAGTGTCCTATCTTTTTGCCTTTACATACTGTTCATGGGGTTCTCAAGGCAAGAATATTGAAGTGGTTTGCCATTCCCTTCTCCAGTGGACCATGTTTTGTCAGAACTCTCTACCATGACCCATCCGTCTTGGGTGGCCCTACACTGCCTGGCTCATAGTTTCACTGAGTGAGACGAGGCTGTGGTCCATGTGATCAGACCGGTTAGTTTTCTGTGATTGTGATTTTCATTCTGTCTGCCCTCTGATGGAGATGGATAAGAGGCTTATGAAAGCTTCCTTATGGGAAAGACTGACTGAGGGGGAACTGGGTCTTGTTCTGATGGGCATGGCTATCAGTAAATCTTTAATCCAACTTTTTGTTGATGGGTGGGGCTGTGTTCCCACCCTGTTATTTGACCTGAGGCCAAACTATGGTGGAGTTAATGAAGATAACAGCACTGGAGTGACTTTGAGGAGATACCCCAAGTCGAAGGGCAAAGGAGAAGCCCCAGCAAAATGGTAGGAGGGGCAAAATCGTGAAATCACATTTAGAATCAAACCCCATACCTGCCAGAGATGCTCAGAGGGCTCAAACAAACCTTGGGTCCACCAGAGACCCCACAGAGACTGAGACAGAGCTGTGTTTGAGTGTCTTCTGTGGGGTACGGGTCAGCAGGGGACTGCTGCAAGGGCAAGAGCTCTGGGCGCAGTAGACCTAGGTATGGCATAAGCCCTCTGGGAGGAGGTTGCCATTAACCCCACCACAGAGCCACCAGAACTTACACAGGACTGGGGAAACAGACTCTTGGAGGCACAAACAAAACTTTGTGTGCACCAGGACCCAGGATAAAGGAGCAGTGACCCCACAAGAGACTGATCCAGACTTGCCCGTGAGTGTCCAGGAGTCTCTGGTGGAGGCAAGGGCCTGCTGCAGGGCTGGGGGCACTGAGCGCAGCAATCCATGCTTGGACCTTTCGAAGGAGGTCCAACTCATTATGTTCATTAACTCCACCACAGTTTGGCCTCAGGTCAAATAGCAGGGAGGGAACACAACCCCACCCATCAACAGGATCTCTTCATAAAGTAGCAAAAATTTAATTCCTTAGTACTTCCCAATACACATCATCCTGAAGCTTATTTCTGGAGTTTTGAATAAAATCCAGAGAAATCAAATGTTTCAGAAAAGATACTCACAATGCCTAGCAGATTTTAGGTAACAAATATGTCATGATAAGGTCAATTTTCAGGCATTAAAAACTGGAACAAGCACTACCTCCAGCTTCCTTTCTAGCATCAGAATCTTTAAAAGATTATCTGGCCTATGATTTCATCATCTAATAATCACCCCTCCGTTTCATAACAAATGATAAACTTCAGAGTAACAGAAGTGAGCTTTTTCAAGAAACAGTTTACTGATCAAGAACATTCTGCCTCAACTCATACTGCTCTTCCTTATACTCTCCTTGCCAGAAGAGCCTGCCCATATAAAAAGCTTACTCATGCCTTCAAAACCAGCTCAAGTCTTACCTCCTCCAAGAAACTTATTAACCAGATACTCCAAATGAAACAAATTCTTATCCTTCCCTACATAAATTCACTCATTTAACAATCTAGTAATACATAGTCATCAGATAATATAAACCAAATTATATGTATCTTTAGCTAGCCTCTCCAATTCAGTTTATAAAAATAATAAAAAACAAGAGTTTATGTTTAATGAGTAATTAAGATAAACCAGGTTCTGTTCTAAGCATGAACACACAACTCATTTACTGCCTACCTCAGTTCAGTAGAGTGGTAAGTTATTACATGTTATTTATAGTAAAGAATTGCTCAGAATTCTTTGTAAGCCTCCCCTCTCCCTGCCTAGCACTCTAACCTAGGGCCACGACATGCACGTAGAGGTAAGGGAAAATAACAAAGATGACTTTATCACTATCCCATTTATTCACACAAATGTTTCTAAATAAGACATCCAGGAGCTAAATGAATTTTATCATTTTGCATAGCTCTGATTCTAGGTACTTACCTTGTTCTGCAGACACAGCACTACTTCCTTCCTTTGGACACCCAATGAAGGCTATACTTTGACGTCTTTGCCCTAGGTTTTCTTCTTCCTTCCTCAAGGAAATGATTTAGTTTCTGTAGCTCAGTGGGTAAAGAACCTGCCTGCAATGCAGGAGACCCAGGTTTGATCCCTGAGTCAGGAAGATCCCCTGGAGAAGGAAATGGCAGCCCACTCCAGTATTCTTGCCTAGAGAATCCCATGGACAGAGGAGCCTGGCAGGCTACAGTACGTGAGGTCGCAAGAGTTTGACACCACTTAGCAACTAAACCACCACCACCATGGCTTGAAGTATCACCTCTATTAGACAATTCTTGAACCTACATTTCTAGCCAGACCTCCCAATTCTGTAATACCTTTACAGAGACGTTATGCTGGCATCTCCGTCTCAGGGTATTCAAAAATGGAAATCAGATCCTGTCCCTTGTCTTTCCTGTTGCATCCTTAATCCATTTTCCACTTTAAACCACCTTGGTATCTTGAGACAAACCAGCCTTCAAATATTTGATTAATTGAACTTATTCTAAACTAAAAGTAGTCATCCTGTCTTAAAAGAGGTAATATCATTTTCAACTCCTATTTTTCACTCAAATCAATGATTAAGATTTTTTTCCTTCAAAATAGAACTGTTTGAAAGTTTTGAATACACATCAAGCAAATAGCAGTGGCTAGCAGAAGCCAGGTAAGCAGACTGACTCAACTACTCTGTATGCTTCTCATTTTGTGAAAAACCACAAGTAGCCATGGGAGTTTTGACAGTAGTTTTAAATTGTTCCTATTCTTAAGTATATTATCTAATTTATATTTATAAGTGAACCATCAATTTGAGAAAGGATAGGTGGCTCAGAGGTTAAAGCATCTGCCTGCAATGCGGGAGACCTGGGTTTAATCCCTGAGTTGGGAAGATCCCCTGGAGAAGGAAATGGCAACCCACTCCAGTATTCTTGCCTGGAGAATCCCATGGATGGAGGAGCCTGGTGGGCTACAGTCCATGGGGTCACAAAGAGTTGGACACAACTGAGCGACTTTAACTAACTAACTAAAGGAATATGAACAAAAGTCAGACAATTCTCAGAAATAATATAAACCATTAATAAAAATCTGAAAGATGCTCAACTCCATTAATCATTTTAAACTATAAAATTTAAATAAATATACTTTATTCATCTATCAGACTGACACAGCCTGAGGTCTGAAAATATTATTTTGGCAAGTGTGTGGATAAACAGGCTGTTGATAGAGAAAAATCAGCATTTTGAAAAACTTGGAAATAACTAGCAAAAATTTTAACACACGCAGTTTTATCCTACAATTCCAACATTTACAAACTTGTTCTATAGTATATTCAGACATGTGCACAAAGACATTTGTTAAAGTGGGTTCCCTGCATATGACTGCAATAAATAATTTGAGAACATTAAATGGAGTTGGTTAAATAAATTATGATATATCTATAAAATACCATGTGACTATCAAAATAGCTGTGATAAATTATATGTACTCACAATGGAAAGATGTCCCAAAACAAGCTGGAAAACAGAACGCACAGCACAATCCCACTTGTATATGTATATATTATATATTTTAAAGATTTATTGTATACATAAAACACAAAGTCCATAACTATTAAAAGTGATTATCTCTGGGGAGTGGGTTGAAATGTATGATCTCACTGTATTTTACATATTGTTTGAAATTTTTAAAATATTTTTTATTTTCTTAAAATCAAATCAACAATTAATGTCACTCCCCAAATTTAAATTCATATGAATATTTGAGCCATCAGGGTTTAAAATGTTGCTAATAGAGAACTTCTACGGCTTGAGGGGCAGGGACCAGCAGAGAAGGAACCCTGCCCTGTCACCTCACCTCCCTTTCTATTCACATTTCCTTTTCTCCCACCTCCAGAGCCGACCTGGACTCATGCTAATACTCTGAAATGAGATGGGACTCCAGAGATTTCTGAGGGAAGATATTTCTTCCCAGACAGTGACTGTATCTATAGAACGAGGGGCAAAAGAAATAAATGGCCAAGGGCAGGAAATATCCATTAGCAGTGATGGAAAGGAAAAGAAACTCCTCAATCTGGCTGAGACAACCGCTTCTGTTTAAGAGAACATCTTTGTGTTCTTATACTTATTTTACATCTTCTTCGTTACAAAGGTGACCAATTGCTGTTGTTAAAGGTCGTTTCCAAAATAAGTCTTCCAACCAGTTCTGATCAACCATGGACTCAGAAATCAGATAACATAGTTTGTTAGAACTACATGTGAATTAAAGATAAACAGGCTCTAAACAAAGACTTCAGGGACTCTGAGAAACTTATTTACTTTGATATACAGATTTTGATTATTTCTTTTATCCTCTAGTCTTCAGCTGTGTTTTGGAAGTGAGGGTTCAAGACAGTTGACTTCTGTGTAGTTGGGGTGTTATTAATAAAGGGGGTTTCCCTTGAGGCTCAGCTGGTAAACAATCCACCTGCAGTACGGGAGACCTGGGTTCAATCCTGGGTTGGGAAGATCTCCTGGAGAAGGGAAAGGCTACCCATTCCAGTATTCTGGCCTAGAGTCAGACACGACTGAGCGACTTTCACTTTCACTTCACTAATCACCACAATACACACAATCTCCTGGATATACAACACTGTGTAACTTTGAAACAACTAACAACATCCTTCAAACCAAAAGCTTTCAAGAATTAACCAAAAAGATCCTCAAATTTTAGTTTTTACATGAAAAGTCATGCTACGAATAAAAAATTATGAATAAAACTTGTAATTTGTTATTGTATTCCCTGAATTTGTATAAGATAGTGTTATCATCTTAATTAGACCTTAACATAAAGATGTATCTTGGTAATTTTTTTACTCACTCACTTTGCAGCTGAAAAACAAATATTCTGTATTCAGCTTCCATGCGGTTATCATTTTAAAAATTCACTCTGCTTAGGGCTCCTCTGTAAGCTTTATTGGCTATTACTGACCAGTAATAAATAAATCCTGAAAACCTGTACGATCAATCTCCGGATTTCCCGAAGACATGGAAGTAGCTGTACCCCTAGATGGTTCCGTTATTAGCATTCTCATGTATTCAAACATTCCAGTAATCATTTCACCCAGAGGACATGAAAAATAACTCCCTTTGAGAGTTCTAGTCTACTGACTTGTTAAAACTAAGTTGGGACTACTCTAAACACACCGAACCAAAACTATGAGAAAAGCAGTAGTATTATTTTGATTAATAGAAACACAATAATTCCAGAATTTGTTTTTCCACCTACAGCAGTAATTATACCTTCTCTCTCCAAATTAAGTTATTATCTCTGCTATTAGACCAAGGTTTCCTAAGGATAGAAAACATGTCCAATGAATCTTAGTAACTCTACAGTGCATGGCTTTGGCATAATTATACCTCCAAGATAACATGTTTGCAACTAGTCAAAACTACCTCGATTTTTAGTTTTGGCTATACAACAACTATCCAACTGACTACAAAATTAAATTGAAAAATTCCTGCCATAAAACGAGTTTAAAGGAAGTTATTTTTTAATGTCATTTGCAACAACAGGTGGAGAAGGCAATGGCAACCCGCTCCAGTACTCTTGCCTGGAAAATCCCATGGACGGAGGAGCCTGGTAGGCTGCAGTCCATGGGGTCGCTGAGTCAGACATGACTGAGCGACTTCACTTTCACTTTTCACTTTCATGCATTGGAGAAGGAAATGGCAGCCCACTTCAGTGTTCTTGCCTGGAGAACCCCAGGGACGGCGGAGCCTGATGGGCTGCCGTCTATGGGCTCGCACAGAGTCGGTACGACTGAAGCGACTTAGCAGCAGCAACAACATGAATGGACCTAGAGATTATCATACTAAGTGTAGTCAATCAGAAAGACAAATAGCATATACGTCACTTACATGCAGAATTTAAATATGACACAAATGAAACTATTTACAAAACAGAAACAGACCGACAGACATAGAAAACAAACTATGGTTGTTATCAAAGGGGTAAGGGGATGGGGAAGGATAAACTAGGAGTTGGGGATTAACAAGCTACTATACATAGGAAATGGCAACCCACTCCAGTATTCTTGCCTGGAGAATCCCGTGGACAGAGGAGTCTGGTGGGCTGCTGTCCATAGGGTCGCACAGAGTCAGACATGACTGAAGCGACTTAGCACGCATGCACTGGAGAAGGAAATGGCAACCGATTCCAGTATTCTTGCCTAGAGAATCCCAGGGACGAGAATCCCAGGGACGTCTATGGGGTCACACAGAGTCGGGCACGACTGAAGTGACTTATCATATCATACATGAAATGGATGAACAGGTCCTACTCTATAGCACAGGGATTTGTATTCAATATCCTATAATAAACTATAATGGAAAAGAATATGAAAAAGTATATATATATAAATGAATCACTTTTTAATAACAGCATTGTAAATCAACTATACTTCAATAAAATGTTTTTTTCAAAAAAAGAGGTTGTTTCTCATGATTCTTTTTAATAGGAAAAGCAAAGACACAATGTGCATCTCCAACTGTCCAACTGGTAACTCCTTAAAAAGAACCCAAGTACTGATTTTAGTGAAATAAGACATAAAAACCACTATCTCTCTCTCTCCCCTTTCTTTACAAAAGCAAGTCAAAGGGAGAATCAAAATCTGATCCTTTCAGCTACATCAGTAACCTTGCCAGTTTAGTTTACATCCCTTATAAGCCTAAAATTATCTAATATTTCAAGTAATACTGCAACTTAAAACATGTTACAATTGCTTAACATTGAAACTTTATTTCTTGAAATCAGCCCTAAAGTTATCTTTACACACATGAAGTAAAATCATATATGAGCATTAACAGGCAACTTAAAAGATTCTCCCAATCATATCCAACTTCACATTAGGGGGAAAAAAAGATGTACAGTAACTTGGGCTTTCAAGAATGACAAAAGGTAATTCTTGAATCAAAGAACAGAACTGATCAGTGCTCAAACACATGAACAGAATAGAAATCATTTAGCTGAGGTAAACCTACCACTTAGTTTTATAGACTTCAGAGTTATAGAAACTTGGAGATAGAAGTGACCTTTGAAATTACTTATTAATTAAGTAATTAATTAATCTCTTCAGTTTTGAGTCGAAACAGAGAAGCTGTGGGACCTGCATTTTAAAATATTGGCCTTAAGTTCACAATTAAAGATGAAAATGTCTTGAAGAATCATAAAAGTACAGGTCAATGATATTATTCTTAATGATCTCATTACTCTTTCAAAAGTAATGGAACCCTGATTCCCACATACACACAAAAATTACCTTTTCACCAATAATCCCATATGAGGGAATCCAAAATATAGAGAGAAAGACTGTATGTTCATTACAGCATTTTCTATTAGAGCAAAATATTGAAAACAACATCAACATCCATAAAAGGAGAATAATCATTAGCAGCACTATGCAGTATACTAAAGATCAGTATACTGATCAGTCTTTGGACCTGTAAAGAACTGGATCTGAATGCCAACTTTTCCACATGACAGCTGTGAGTCCTATGACAATTCACTTAATATTTCAGACTCAGTTACCTCAACTATAGAATGGGGAGATACTACAATCTTCCTCACCAGGTTGTATACTGGATTTAACACATGTATTAGAGCACGGCACAGCACTTATAGCTCAGTGAGTACTCAATAAATAGTACTTTTATTGGCCACTATTAATATTGAACTGATTCACTGGAATATTATACAGACATTTTAAATATTATAGGAAAATCTGTAGGTAGTGGCATGAAAAGATTGCCAACACACTGTTAACCAAAAACAAATTGAAAAACAGTAAGTAGCATGTACTGGAGTGGGCAATGGCACCCCACTCCAGTACTCTTGCCTGGAAAATCCCATGGACAGAGGGGCCTGGTGGGCTGCAGTCCATGGGGTCGCTAGGAGTCGGACACGACTGAGCGACTTCACTTTCACTTTTCACTTTCATGCATTGGAGAAGGAAATGGCAACCCACTCCAGTGTTCTTGCCTGGAGAATCCCAGGGACGGGGGAGCTTGGTGGGCTGCCGTCTATAGGGTCGCACAGAGTTGGACACGACTGAAGTGACTTAGCAGCAGCAGCAGCAGCATGATCTTGCTTATGTGTAAAAAATAAAACCATACACATATATAAATACAGAAGGAAAAGTATTAGAAGTGGTTATTTATGGGTTAAAAAAAGGAATTTGTTGGTGGAAGATTTACTTTAGGTACTTTTTCTTTTCCTTCAAACAAACATGTATTTAAGCATTTTTAAAATTTTTAATTGATTTAAAGATAGTGTGGCAACAAAGAAAAATGGCATAATGTACATAAAAGGTTGTACATATACCACTATTACAACATAAAAATTATGTGCCATATAGACAGTGACTAGAAAGAAAAATACCAAAATTATACCAGGGGGTCTATATGAAATGTTTTGTCTCTATTTCCAAAAATTTTCAGTCAAAAAACTCATTTGATTCTGAACAAATCCCAAAATTGGGGCTATATTTTAATATCATCTTTCACTGCTTGTGTCCCATGATAAAAGTCAATTTTGAAAAAGTCATAAACATAAGATTTTTTTCTCACCTCATTAGCTCTCTGATCGATAAGATCTTAACTATAGTCATTTCCCCTGACTACTTTCTTATTGTTGATGTAATTTTACCCAGAAGTCAAAACACCACCAATTGCCTGGTAAACATCTCCCAATCACACACAAGTCAGTAAAAAAAAAAATGAAGGGTCTGGCAAGAAAGACTACTAAATAGATAAACAGAGCTTCCACATAATGAGATTAATATTATCCCTATATTTTATATTAGCAAGAAGTAATAAAGAAACCAACAATTATCAATGCTGGAAAAAAAACTACACTTTCAAAAAATTTAATAGAATTATACTACGCTTTTAAGTTCATAAAAAGCATTAAAACCATTCTTTCTACACAGACACTGTACTTAGCAGTTTATCAGCAATTTTATCAAGACACCGTATTCTTCTGACAACTCAGATAAGCAAGGTATTATTCTTGCCTGCCTATAGCCCCCAACAGATGAGTCATGTTCAAATTCTCAGCCTCTATATGGTAAGTCTTTTTTCACCATTCACATATTAATTTTCATATGGTTTACTAAAAGCAGTCACATTTCTAATCTCCTTTGAGCACTCACCCTGCAAATCTACAAACCCTCTTATCCTTCATTCTATTATGCAGGCAAAGCAGGGCATTAGCTTCTGTTTACAGATCAATTAGTATGATCACTGATCTTTCCAAAGATGAGTAAACTACTAAACACTAAAACTGCAGCATATCCAGAAAAAGATGACCAAACTCACAAAAGGTGAAAAACTAAGTAATATGAAGAGTGGCTGAAGGAATTAGGATGATTAATTTAGAAAGAAGAAAGAGAAAGCAACACATACCCACACACAAAATTTTTGTCATCAGACATGTGAAGGACCATCATAGAAAGGAATCAGATTTGTGCTATAAGGCCCAGGAGTTAAAAATAAAAGAGATTCAGTATTCAATAAATAAACAATTAATGGTAATCAATTCTGTGCCAGATGCTTGTTTTATACCAGGTAAGAAAATCCAAACCCTCAAGAGGTTCAGACTAGTAGAGAAGATAAGAAATAAGTAACACTACATGAAAAGGACTCAAAGAGCTATGGGGACACAGAAAGTGACTCTAAGTCTCTTTGGGGGTACAGGAGAGTAGAGAAAAATTCACTGAACAAATGAGTATGAGTTTCAAAAGTAGATAAGATGGGAAGTGGCATTACCAGGAAGAAAGAACAGCATGAACAAAGGCCTGGAGGCCTGAAGTTAACCTGGAGAGGTGGACCACCAGGTACACGTTAGAAGAAATGAGGCTTTAAACTGGGAGTGCGGGAGCCTGTGGTAAAAGTCACAAATGCCTCACCATTTCCATGCCGAGAAGTTGATACTTTAACATGCAAGCTATGGAACACTACTATGAGACTATAAGTAGCAGAGTGGCATGCTCAGAAAACCATACAAGAAAGCTCATTTGGGCAGGACGACAGATTTCTAGAGGCTAACTGTGGAGATAAAGAGATTAATTACAGAGCCACTGTTGTTACTCTCGGTGAGGTGGTGATGATTCAAGAAATATTTAGGAGGTAAAAATCAAGAACTATTGGCTATAGTTGGGGTTGCTTCCCAGGGGCACAGTGGTAAAGAATCCGCCTGCCAATGCAAGAGACACAGGAGACTAGTGTTCAGTCCCTGGGTTGGGAAGATCCCCTGTAGGAGGAAATGGCAACCCATTCCAGCAACCCATCTTGCCTGGAGAATTCCATAGACAGAGGAGCCTGGCAGGCCACAGTCCATGGGCTGGCAAAGAGTCAGATACGACTGAGAACGCACACACAGACTGGCTAGGGGAAAGAGGGAGCAGCAAGAGTCCAGGGTGACTTCTAAATCTCAACTTCGTTGAGTAATGAACAGTGATGTCCAAGGCAGGTAACAAAGGAAGACAAGTCCATGTAATCAATCAATCAGTGTAAGAGTCCCAGACCAGAAATTGGGTTGTTACTGTCTGGGGAGAGGGGATGAGAGAAGAGGAGCAAAGATAAGTTCACGTTTGGTCTTGTGTAACGTACGGTACCTCTTCAGTGAAGCTAGAGAGTGATACATGAAGAGGGGACCAGGAGAGTCATTAGCTTAAATCAGCAACTGAAGACAAGTAAAATGTACAGAATAAGATCGAACTTAGACACCAATATGTAATGAGAAGATGAAAGAAAAACCTGAAAACAAACGAAGAACTGATTACAGGAGTACCAGATGAATCAAGAGATAGGGTGACACCGAAAAAATGGCAACAGAAGAGAAAAAAATTCAAGAAGGGTGGGGAGGGTGAAAATTAAAGTTAAATGTACTGCAAAAAGCAAACTTTAACTTAGACGCCAATATTTAATGAGAGGATGAAAGAAAAACCTGAAACAAATGAATAATTGATTACAGGAGTACGAGATAAATCAAGTGATAGGGTGACACCAAAAAAAGTCAAGAAAAAAGAAAAAAATTCAAGAAAGATGGGGAGGGTGAAAATTAAAGTTAAATGTACTGCATAAAACAAAGTTCATGCTCTGTTAGTTTAAATAACTAACAGAAATTATTTGAAACAGCAACAGACTACCTTGTGAGGTAATGAATCACATCACCAAATTAATGACTCAGGCTGACAGTCACCTACGCAGGATGTTAACAAGAGGAGTCTTTCCTTAAATGAGAAGTATAGCTACATGGCCTCTATAGTACACCTCTGAAGTCTAGGTCAAGGCTAGCCTCAGCATCATTATGACATTTTATCAAATATTCTTCTGCAATTTGATCAGAAAATTGAATATTTGATTATTTTAATAAAAGCTTTAAAAAAAACAATTTCTACATTTCATGTAACTCAGAAGTAATCAATACTGGATTAAAACTTCTCACTAATTCTGCTCTTGGGATACAAAAAGTTGCCACTGAAAGTGCAGACAGCTGATCGAGTCTCTTGAAACTGGAACTTCAGATTTCAAATGAGCTCTCACATTGTTTTCCGACCAGTCTCCATCCTGGCACCCTAATTCCACCTGTGCACCATTCCTCATCACTCTCATCAGAGAAGACGCGCACTGCACAGGCAGCTCTGTCCTGTCCTCTTTCTCTTGGTCCCTGCACATCTTTTCAGTAATCTGCTTCTCCTTCCTTCCCGAAGACCGTGTACCGAATCACTTCCAACCCTCTTCCACTGCTGACCATTTTCTCTCACCAGTCCTCCCCTCTTTCCTCTACCACCTCTTGTCTACCCAATGTTGGAAAAACACCCCATTTATCCTGCAGCCCCACACTCTATTGTTCTTTTACTATCAAGTATCTCCATATCCCACCACCTATTTGCTATAGTCCCATACAGAAAGGTGTCTAAGTCTACCCCTTAATGGAAATAAAAAATTTAAGCCACTGACAAAAGACATATGATTTACTGAAACAGCTTGTTCAGTCACTGCTGACTCCCTTTTCAATTCCCTTAATGTCTTTGCAGCCTGCGACTGAACTGACCAACCCTTCCTAGCTGCAGTTACTCCTTTTCCTTTTGCAGTGAGGCTGGATGGATTGTGGAAAGCACTCTGCAGAGAATCAGAAGATTCACGCTTTAGACCCAACTATCCCACTAATTATCTGTGCATCTCCCCACCTCTGCTCCTACTCAGATCTCACTGCTGACATGCTGACACCCAGTCTAGGTTAGGTCCCTGCAGTCTAAGCTTTCTCAAAACCTAGTCTTCTCAGTAGTGCTTATCAGAACAACTTAATTACTATATAATTAGTATTTAAATGGCTGTCTTTCCTACACAGGACTGCAAACCCCATGAAGGCAAAGTGCACGTTTCAGTCATACTTCTCACCTCTTAACAGCACAAAATAAAAGTCCATCAAATGAATTAATGGTGAAATAGTTGCCATGACTTCCTAAGAGACTTCTTGTTTTTATTAATCTAAAATTACTAGCACTTTACTTACAAAATTACTGACAAAATTTTAAACAGAAACTCCAATTACCTACCACAAACATGATGAACTATATATAAAATTTTACATGTAAAATTAAATAAGTCTTCTATGATAGCTATATTTTTCTTGCTTATCCACAAGAATAGAAAGGGGTGGATCAGGTACTTACGTTTCAGGACCAACATGTGTATTCCAGGTTGAATGTACAAGTGTAAGCTTGATACTAAAAACCGATTGTTTCTGTAGCTGATTTGATAGTACTTTGGGTTTAAAACTTTTTAACACTGGTGAAACCTATGTGCTACATATACTCTGAGGAAATCAAAAAAGAAAGCTTTTATCAGACAAGTTACATTGCAGTGTGATTTTAAATATAAACCAGGGAAAAATAATAGTTTAGTTGAATAGAAGCTGCCACTGTGCCTGATAAAATGACTTTCAAATATAAAAATTTCAGATCTCATGTAACTAGGTGAAAGTTGTCGTTTTATGATACACCGCCTTGGTCAAACAATTGAAACAGATTACATGCATGCTAATTTGCCCTTCTGGTGAGTGTGTCCCGCTCCTCAATTATACAGTAAGGTCCTTAGGGGCAGTTTGGCGTTTTGTTCATTGGTCCCCTTAAATAAATAGGAATGCAGGTGATTTCAATAATCTATGATCTACAAAGCCTGAAAATAGCTTTTGTGGATAAATATATTTAAATATTGCCACTTGAAAACAACGTGCAAGTACTTAACATCCGATACTTAGACAATTCCCTAGGTTAACAGCCCGATAACAGGCTATAAATATTGCTGTAATCCCCAGGAAAGACGAGGTATTTTCATAACGGAAACACTAACAGATATAATCACTTGGAGCTGTTCTCCAAGGCGCTCTCATCGTTAAGTCAACACCACCAGTTACGGAGGGTCAGTCGTGTCCCTCGGACACCCTCGCTCTTCCGCTGCCTCGGGGCTACAAATCCCGCACGAGGAGTCCCTGGAGATCAACCAGCGCTTCCCTGGGACTTCAGCTGGGAAATCCCTGGCCAGGGAATGCAGAGTTCAGGCCCCCCCTTTCCTGAAATTAATGAATTGGCCATACGATTGTTTATTTAATGAGGTGTGTAGTGGCCTCTACTGGTGCTTGTGTGAGCACAAGAATGTCCCACTCTTACAAGTGGGATGAGCCTTGGGGGAGGGGAGGGAGGCGAGGGGTGAACCTGCCTCCGGGTACAAAGCGCACAACTAGACCCAGGAGCCCCCGATGCGCCCCCACCGCCGCCTCTCTCCTGGCGGCGCCCCAGCCTGCCCACTTCACTCTCCACCCTGCGCGATCCCCTTTCTCCTCCGCAACCCGAGACGAGACAGAGAAGTTCCTGCACGTTTCCTCCTGGATCCTAAACAAAAACACCGCAGCCGCCGCCGGTGCCGGTACCGCGCCCCCGCCCCCACCCCGAGCCTCCCGGGTCGGCGCCCCGCGGCCGCCGCTTACCTGAGGACTGCGGCGGGGAGCCGCTCCTGGCGGCCGCGACGCCTGGCGCCCGGCGCCCGAGCAGCAGCAGGCAGCAGAGCCAGAAGGAAGTGCTGAGGAGTCGCCAGGCTCCCGGCTCCGCCGCCATCTCTTCCCGGCAAGCGGCAGCGGCGGCGGCAGCACCGCGGAGCCCTCGCCTCCTTCCCTCCCGCGCGCCTCAGCCGGTCCCTCGCTGCAGGCTTGGCTCCCGCGGCGGCCGCCGCCGCTGCTCCAGCCCGACCCGGCCCGGCCCGCGCGGCCCCTCTCGCGGGAGGGGAGACTCGGGGGCGCCTCCCTCCTGCAGGGAGGCGGAGAGGGGAGGAGAGCGGAGAGGGGGGAGTCAGTACATTCCGGGGCTGGGGGGCGGGGGGGCTGGGTCCGTCTCTAGGTTCCAGGCGCCGCCACCCGCCGCCGACTCCGGCTCCACACACACCAGCGCGAGGGGGGCGGAGACCGCGGGCGGCAGGGGTGGGGGGTGGGGGGCGGGGACCCCGGGCGCGCACCCCCGCGCACGCGCAAGCGCGCGTCTCCCTCGCCCGTACCCTCTCGGCTCCGCGCGCGGCCCGCCCCCGCTGCAATCCCGGCTGCCGCCTCGCGGCCGCGGCGACGGACCCATTCCCCTCCCCCTTCTCCCCGGAGCCGCGGACGGGCGCGGGGAGCGCGCGCCGAGAGCTGCTGCTGGCGTCAGGGAAACCCCGGAGAAGCGGATCCTCCTCCTCCGCCTCCTCTTGGCCTCCTCGCACCCGGGAGAAACACACCCCTTCTCTCCTCGCCGCCCGCCTCACCTCCCCCAGACGCCTCTGGCTGCGGAGACCAGAGGATGAGAGGCGCTCCGAGCCCGGGCTTGTCCGGGAGGCCGGAGCGGGTGCGCACCTCTTTCAGCCTGGGCCCGGTGCCTCTATATAGGGCCTCAGAGGAAACCAAATGGCCTCCGGGAGGAAACCTGGGTGCGCAGAGGGTCGGCGCGGGGATTTATGTGCCAGCCAAAAACAATAGCGATCCCGCCCGGCTCTTGCTGGGACCTGGCGCGGCTCCCGTGGGAGGGGGCCCACCGCGCCGCCGCTGACCTCCAGCTTCCCGGCCGGGCCGCCCTCGCCGCGAGCTTCCCCGGGACAGTGCCAGGTCCGCGGGGCCCGCGCCCCCACCCGCGGCTCTCGGCCGGGGTCCAGGGAAGCGGAGCGCAAACAAAGGTGCCGGTGTCCGCTCCACCAGCCGGTGCGGGGGCCTGGGCGGAACCCCATGACCCGCTTTGGGCCGATCCGCGGGCTGTAACTGAGACCTTTTACCTCTGCGTTTGCGGGCCACCTCGCGTTTTCGTACCAGGAAATCACATCTCTTCGCTGGTGAACCGGGAGCTGGAGGTTGTGATTGTAAACCACTTAGTAATCGTGAGGTAGAACCAGGCCACCCAAACTTAGGAGAAAGCAGTTTATCCTTACACGGCTGCTGAGAATACTGAAAATCGTACAGGTTGCACCCATGGAAAATATTTTGAGAAAAAACCATGTTGTGTGGTTATGCACTTGGAGAGTCATGTTTGATTGTTAATATGAGTTAACAATTATTCTGTATACTGTATACTCAGTAATCAAAATGTGTTGCTTTCCACAAGTAGATGGCTAGTTCTCTGACTTCCGTAGCCCTCTGTGCCATCTCGTAATTACTTTCTTCAGTTCTTTTATTCTGAAGTGACAGAAAGCGGTGTAAGGTTTGTGGTAACATTGGGAGGGATAAGCTCAGAATCCTCGTAAAACCTCTCAAATCATCAAAACAGTGGAATCAGAAACCCTTCGAAACAATTGACTCTTAAAAGAGCTAACACAGGCTTATTGTTTTCCACTAGGGAAACAATCTAAATATCTTTTTGTTTTGGTTAGACTTGTTAACCAGCAAAAATATTTCCTAAATACTCCTGATTGACCTGTTAAATTAGAAATACATTACTTCCCAATTACTTCCCAACTATTTGCTTAATTAACCTTTAATAATCACATCATGATTCAGTTTTCTGAGATAATTAATGAGAAAGCTCTTTGGAAACTATAAATTGCCTGGCAAATGTTAATATTCAGACATTATTTCTAAGTCTGGGAAATTTTCGTTGTAAGTATAAAATGCGTGATGTGGGTTCTAAAACAAAATTTGCATTTATCTCCCAAGTTCGAAAAATATATGATTTGTGACTAATCAGATTGATTTTCATGTATGACCTTTGTGAACTGTCTAGTTAATTGATCAGTCCACTGTGTGTATCAGGGTTAAATCAAAACTTTAAAGCACTTTGTGTAAAATAGGGTGACTGAATTGTGTATTGCTGGCTTGTGCTTAAATCACAGTTTTAACAAAACCCACTCTAATTACTAATAAATGGAGCCCCAGATTAAAAGTTACAAATTTTGTAACTATTCAAGAGTAAGATTGTAAAGTAAACCAGACACACTTGAATTCAGATCCTTCACCTTGTTTCAGTGTAAATGACTTTGTAGAGGTTCCCTTTAAAAATCATCACTTGGGGTAATTAATCTCTCTTTTCTTTAGTAAGGCATCTCAGAAAAGATTTTCTTAGGCATCTTATCATTTTCATTCTCCAAACAAGATTTTCAACTAATATCTCAATCCGCATTTAAACGACTAGTCATCATATTTTATGTAGTCTAAACTATATTAACCTATGAAGTGATATTAAACCATTCATGAAATTAACACTTTTTTTTTTCATCTAAGTAAAGTTAGAACGTGAGGCCCATGTTCAAGGAATAGTGCACAAAGACTTTTACAGCAAAGAAAACAGACTGGCCATTGTGTTAGTATAAGTTATCAAAGTACAGGCCAAAAATAATTAGAGAAAATATTCTTGTGAAATTTAAGTGTACGTTGATAGAAAAATTAAATGAAAAATTAATAAAGCCTATGAATATAAAACTTAGTAAGAATCTTATTCTCTATAGGATTACTTTTCAACTTTAGAGAGGCAATATAGTTCAGTGTTTAATTGTTGGCAGTAATTAGGTGCTGCAGCTGATTTCCTGGCTGAAAACCAGTATCCAAGGTAGGAAAGAAAGCTAGCTCCCTGACAAGTAGGTCCCAGTATAGAACATTTCCTAGTCACAGCACTTTTTAACTAGGAGTTACTCATCTCTTAAGAACATGGTTTTTCTTCTGCGTAGATGTTGACATTTTTACATTTGCACTTTACACTCCACTAGGTAAGAATTTCTATTTCCTTTCTGTTCCAAAAGCCACCTGTTCTAGGGAACCGTCTCTGATTAAACCCAGTTCAGAAGAATATGTGCTCCTTAAGGACAAAGGCTTCATAGTATTAATTTTGCTTCTTACACATTTCTTTAATCACATATCTTTAGTTCAATGACAGACTATGAATTCAACAACTATTATTGAGGACCTCTTATTTGCCAGATGTGCTGGAATAATAAAATTATTGGTCCTTTCATTTTAATGTCTACAATGCCTATGTCTCAGGTCCTTCCAGGTGTTAGGAGAACGCAACGGTGAGCCAGATAGACAAGGTTCCCAGCCTAGCAGGAAAGATAAACAATTACAACAAAGAAGTGTGAAGAGTGTTATGGTAAGGAAAGATAAGAGGTGTGGGAAAACATAGTAAGTGCATCTAATCTGACTAAATTGTGTGTGGGGGCGGGGGAGGAGAAGGGAGGAGGGATGAAGAATTAGAGGAGCACCAGGAGTCTCTAAACTGAGGCGAATATAGAAGAAGGAGGGTAGGACTTGACTCCCCGTGCAGTGGGAATTGACATCAGATTTGCATTTTAGAAAGATAACTCAGGCTGCTTCATGGAGTGCAAGTTAAAAAGAGACAAGACCAAGAAAACCAGTTCAGATTTTTGTTAACAGTAGTCTGGGAAGGAAATACCAGTGGCCTGGAGTAAAGCAGAGGGAATTAAGAGAAGCAACAGATAAGAGAGAGATTTAAGAGACAGAAACCACAAGGGTGTGTGGGGGAGAGGAGACATGGATGACAGATTTCAGCTTGGGCCACTGAATGAAGGTGGTGACATTCACTGAGAAGGGATCAAGGAAGAGGAGTAATGGGAGACAGTGTGAGTTTAACTTTGGACAAGTTTAAAGTGTCTATGTGACATTTGGATAGAAACAGTGAACTGTTTGTTATTTACCTCTAGAGTTTCACAGGGAGACCTGGGCCACAGAGAGGTGGCCATATATATCCAAGTGTAAAGTGCTTCTGAATACAAGGTGAGGCCCCATTTTCCCAATTAAAATCCATCCACTTAATAAAATTGTGGTCAACTTGAATGTATAAATTTTTAGAGACATAGGTGAAATAATAAGAATCTGCTTATAATGCTCAGTGTATTAATTGAATTATACTTATTTTAAATTACATATTAAAGTAAAATGTAAAATGTAATTTTTAAAATAAAACATTTTATTTCTATAAAATGTAATTTTAAAATTAATTTTATTGAAATGCCTGATACAGATTTATGATCACCAAGGTCACATTTTGAATCTCTGATATCGCTTTAAAAAAAAAAAAGTACTTTTTTTTCAGGTGCAGGCAGATTTTTTAAATTATTTATTCATTCAGTTTTTTTGGCTGCGCTGGGACTTCATTGCTTTGCTTGGGCTTTCTCTAGTTGCAGCTATTGAGGGCTACTCTTCGTTGCAGTGCACGGGCTTCTCGTTGTGGGGACTTTTCTTCTGGCAGGACATGGGTGCTAGGGTGCCTGGGCTTCAGTAGTTGCAGCACACAGGCTCAGTCGCCGCAGCTCCCAGGCTCTAGAGCACAGGCTCAGTAGTTGTGGTGCATCAGCTTAGTTGCTCGTGGCATGTGGAATCTTCCCGGACCAGGGATGGAACCCATGTCCCCTGCATTGGCAGGCAGATTCTTATCCACTGTGCCACCAGGGAGGTCCCTCTGACGTAGTTTTAAAAGACACTCATCTCCCCTTCCATCTAAGTTTTTGACCCTATAGATGATACTGTCACTGGGGATTTTATTCAAGACCACTATATCTAATCACATTATGTCATTCGTTCTGTAATCATATTCACTAGCATATCCTCTTCTATATCATCTTTCAAAGACTTGTTTACAAGGACATCCAATATTTGCAAACATGAAGGAATTTTTTAGAAATAATTTCTAAATCTGTGTTAAATTTCCTTGTTTCCTTTCTTACCAATTGCGTCAGGTGGCTTCTAGATGAACATTGAATGAGATCATTGTGTACTAATGAGTATTCCCCCAAAGAGCATTTTGTTGTTCAAGGACATTTTAAGGGTCAGAATGAATATAAAGTGACTCCCTCTTTTCTGAGAGATTATTGTATGCTGAAAGAGGGAGGGTGTTTGTCTTATACTCAGGCATATATGGTAATGACAAGAAAGCACTTCAATTGTCCCAGGAAAGTTGAGGACTGAAAGGAAGGTTGAGGACTAGGTGAAAAGCCAAGGAACACCAGTATGTTTAAAGCATAGAACAGAAAGAGGAACTTGCAAAGAAACAAGCAGACTTGTGAAAGAAAACTAGAGGCATATGGTACCACAGAAGCCAAGGAAAGAAAGTGTTTCAGGACTATAGGAGTGATCAGTACTGTCCTGTTCTCCTGAAAGGTCAGGTAAGGTAAGACCTGAAAAACATCCGTTGAATCTGGTGATAAGGTAGTCATTACAACCTTAGTAAGTGCATTTATAGCAGAGAGTAAGGCCACCTGAGGGCTAAGGCTTGTCACTGAGTCTGAACAGCTTTTTCAAGGAAGAAGAAGGAAGAAAGAGTTGGGAAGTCTCGAATGGACTTTGTTGAGAGGGGAGTGGACTTAAATGCTGATAAGAGAAGCAAATATAGAGGGACGTGTTGAAGATTCAAGAGAGAAAGGGGATAATTGATAGCTGTAGCAACAGCGTAGTAGATAATTTGGCAGCTGTAATTCAGTAAAGCCCATGATTATCTGACCTCAGTCGTCTCAGGCAACTGGCAACAGGCGAAAAGGACTTGACAGAACAGAGTTACACCCTGGCCTTGTGGTTTCCAGGCAGCTTTCAGCTGTATTTGAGCATGTTCCATTCTTGTGACACCTTAATGAAGACTGAAAGTAAGAGGCAGTATTCTGACATTTGCTGCCCAGCAGTCCTATAAAATTTTATCCTCAAAGACACATGAATGGGTCCCAACAGACAGCACTCACGAAACAAGGCAGTCCAGCTTTTCAGTAAGAATGATAGACTCTTGCTTTTTGATTGCAAGTAACAAAAACCTAAACAAAATACTATCATAAGCAGAAAGAAATTTTAATGGAAGAACCCTGGAATCTTAGAACAAAGATGAAACCTGACTTCAGGAATAGAACCAGAGGCTAGAACACCTTAAAGAATTCAGAAAACCTCTTTTGGAAAATGTCTTGTCTCTGTACGTTTCTCTGAGTCTGCCTCAGCTTCACTCTTGTTGCAGAATGGCTTTCTGTGTGTCTTGGTCCATATCACAGAAAATGCCCACTCTTATCAGCTTCCTAGTTACTCTGTTTCCTTGTGATTCTGTCAGTCCCAGTTGCAAATTTCCCAGTGAAAGGACTGATTGCCAGCCTTGATTTAGATGCCCACTGCAAACCATCCAGGGAATAATATGACAGCTCCCACTGTAACCAAATAAATAAAGGAGGAATGTGCAATTCATAGAGAAGAGGTGCCAAACAATTCAATAGGCATTGCGGCTGTGTTCTGTTTGTTATTGTATCTCAATTGTCCGGCCTGGTACCTGGTGTTTAGTAATCATTTGTCTAAGGAATACATATTTGATGTGGATACAAAGATTTTTAAATTATCGGAGGGAATTTAGATATAAGTCAAGGGTTTTGCCTGGATGGGAAGAGCCAGAAAAGGAGGCAAAGATGTGTGTGTGTATTAATCAGTCATATCTGACTCTTTGTGACCCCATGGACTGAAGCCCACCAGGCTCCTCTGTCCATGGAATTCACAGGCAGGAATACTGGAGTGGGTTGCCATGCCCTTCTCCAGTGGATCTTCCCGACCCAGGGATCGAACCTGGGTCTTCTGCAGTGCAGGCAGATCCTTTACCATCTGAAACACCAAGGCTGATGGGTATAGGCAAATAGGATTGTGAGAGGATACATTGTGAGATGCTACCCTAGAGCATCTTGATATTCTGCATGATGTAGGCAACATGGCCATCAGTACAAGAAAAGAGGGGATGTGGTAGGGTATTTAAGGAGGGTAGTAAAGGTTTGCATCACAGAAGGGCTTTGGGAAAGAGCTATAGATGGATTCAGCTGAAATTAGTAATGATACATTGGTAATTCTTCTCCATCAGGCAATGCATGGTAGGAAAAGAGATGGTAGATAGTTCCCCTGACCTAGAGTTTCTAGATGTAGGTGAAGAAGTAAAAGGACAAGGAACTGAGGCACTCGAGGATTCTGAAAAGTTAATTTATTGAGGTGATAAATCATTTAGTCTATATAGGGAAGGAAATAAATCCAGAATGGACAGAATGACTAAGATAAAACGATAGTGTCAAAGAATTGGAGCACTCAGGAAAACCAAGGAGTAAAGGTGCCATGTGTGAGTAAGGGGTCAGGAGCACAAAAGAGAAGACTATGTATTCAAGACTAGAAGTTCACTGTTTCAGTAGAGTTAAGGAAACCATAAAACTTTTAGGTAGTAGTCTTCAGTGCTTTCCCTTGTGTGGACTACTTGTGTGTTTTGGAAATGTTGGGAGTTCCCCTCTTACTGCTCTGAACTCAACTCTATCTGGTTTCCCACCACTGAGCTTTCATATCTCATATAACCCCCCCCCCACACACACACACACAGACACACGCACACACACCCCAAGCTGCTTTGCACAAAGGATTTGAAGTGACAAAAAATAAAAGAGATTACCAGAGGTGGTGATGTAATTAGATAACAGAAGTAAGCAGTGACTCAGGCAGAGATTATCAGGCTCCTTATTCCAAGTTATAACGCCTCCCCCAGCACATATACAGACAGTTCTCCAACCCTAGGAAGCTGATTGCTGTTGCTGCTGCTGCTAAGTCGCTTCAGTCGTGTCCAACTCTGTGCGACCCCATAGACGGCAGCCCATCGGGCTCCCCCGTCCCTGGGATTCTCCAGGCAAGAACACTGGAGTGGGTTGCCATTTCCTTCTCCAATGCAGGAAAGTGAAAAGTGAAAGTGAAGTCGCTTAGTCGTGTCTGACTCTTAGCGACCCCATGGACTGCAGCCCACCAGGCCCCTCCATCCATGGGATTTTCCAGGCAAGAGTACTGGAGAGGGGTGCCATTGCCTTCTCCGAGGAAGCTGACTAGACAACATTAAAACCACAAGAAGCTTATTTATTCCATTAGCTTATGTCCTTTATAAGGGCCACTTGTGTTTTGGTCCCTTTTTCTCAGCCCTTCCTGGCCCATCCTGAGCTGAGAAACTCCCACACAAAAGGCACCCCACAACTGCTACCCCCACAACCTCACTACTAATGGAAAACAAAAAGAGACTTGCCTCTTTCCAGGTTTTGCTATAGAAAGAATCAACAGGAATGCTATTTTTGTTTTGGACTTTTCCTACCATGCGCATTGCCATGCAATCTCTTCCTAGGTGTTGAAGGTGGTGGAGAGGGAGAAGAAAGGGAGCAGGCAGAGGCAGTGTAGTGCAAGCCACTTTAGACTTAAGATATCTGAGAAGTGACTCAGATGTCCAACATTAGATAATCAACAAAGAAACGAAAAAAGACACTGAACAGGTTGCCTGGATGCCATGTTTCTCAAAATTGAACAGAATTTTTGTTTTGCTTGGGATTTTTCATTTTTGCCCCAAAATATAAGCAAAATATTGAGAAATGACAGTGGGGGCCCAGGTGAATATTAATACCTGCTCCTGGTCACTTGAGATCACCCTGAACAAACAGGGTCCACAGAAGTGGCCTCAGGAAAGAGCCAGCTTTCAAATAAAGCAGGAGATAGAGGGAGTGCATGTTCAGAGACTTGGGAAATGGAGGCATTTGTTTCCTGTCCAGTAGGACTTCCAGGGGAACAGAGGAAATGGTTGGGAAGAGGGGTCAGCATTGAGAGCTTGCATCATTGGGGAGGATGTACAGAATGTTTTAAAATGGGCAGGCAGGACAATGACATTGGGTGAGGGGTTCTGACTCAGTGGGAACACTAAGCCCATATATCACGTTGACATCTGTGGAAGGTAAGGAGCCCTGCCCAGCCTGGCACAGCCTATGGTGTTTGGGTCAGTACATAGAGGTCCAAGGACCAGAGGAGGGCCAGTCTGTTGGCTCCTCCAGTGAGGGTTCTAGATCCCTCACACATGCCCTCAGCTGGACGGCCAAGAACTGCACCAGCAGGGGCAACACTGCAGGAATGGTGGTGACCCAAGGGCGAATGTAGGAGGGGTTTCTCTACCCCAGAGCCACAGGGTGCTCCTCCTAGGAGGGAAAGTCTTCCTGTCGCTTAACCCAGAGATTTCCAAACACAGAGCACCTAGGGACTGTGTTTAAAACATACACAGAGGACTTCCAGTGGCTAAGACTCCGTGTTCTGAATGCAGGGGGCTCAGGTTCCATCCCTGATCAGGGAACTGGATCTCACATGCCCCAGGTAAAGATCCACATTCTGCAATGAAGATTGAGGATCCCACTCACAACTAAGACCAAGTTAATAAATAAATAAATATTAAAACACAGATTCCCAGACCTCATGCCAATCCTCTTGAATTAGAGACTCCCAGGTGGGCCCCAGGAATTTGCATTTTTGAGAAGTCACTCAGTGATTTCGGAATTTCTACAGAGGAGGAACTTAAGGGTGGTGATCAAATTAGATAACAGAAGCAAGTCGTGACTCAAAAAATAATCAGATTTATAGATTTTCATATGCTAAGCCTAAACTTATATAATTATACAAAAATAAATCAAATCATGGGCTTTCCTGGTGGCTCAGCAGTAAAGAATCTGCCTGCAATTCAGAAGACCTGGGTTCAACTCCTGGGTTAGGAAGATCTGCTGGAGTAGGGCATGGCAACCCACTCTCGTACTCTTGCCTAGAGAATCCCATGGACAGAGGAGCCTGGCAGGCTGCAGTTCATAGGGTTGCACAGAGTCGAACATGACTGAAGTGACTAAGCAGCAGCAGCAGCAAATCAAAGCATTCGCTTGTAATTTCCTAGTTTTAGCACTTTTGTTTTTTCTCCTCTCTTTTTCCTGCTTATCATTGTTTTAATTTGAAATCATATCCTCTTATCATTGGTGATTTTTACAAAACTGTCCCATTTGGTGTTGTATTTATCAGATTTTCCAATATTAAAGAAATGCATTTTTGGAACACCTGGAAAATGCCCAAAAGTAAATTGAAGATGAAAATCACCTGTGTTTAGCTGTACCTCCTTCCATTTTTATTTCTCTCCACAAGTTTCTTTCTCTATATTTGTAATTATAATGTATATAGAAAAGGGAACTTTGAAATTTTTGTGTGTACTAACTTTGTAGGAAACTAATGTAGAAGAATTCATAATCATTACACACATGCACACACACACCAAAGCTAGTGGAGGTGATGGAATTGCAGCTAAACTACTTCAAATCCTAAAAGATGATGCTGTGAAAGTGCTGCACTCAATATGCCAGCAAACTTGGAAGACTCAGCAGTAGCCATAGGACTGGAAAAGGTCAGTTTTCATTCCAATCCCAAAGAAAGGCAATGCCAAAGAATACTCAAACTACTGCACAATTGCACTCATCTCACATGCTAGCAAAGTAATGCTCAAAATTCTCCAAGCCAGGCTTCAACAGTACGTGAACAAAGAACTTCCAGATGTTCAAGCTGGATTTAGAAATGACAGAGGAATCAGAGATCAAATTGCCAACATCCTTTGCATCATATAAAAAGCAAGAGAGTTCCAGAAAAACATCTACTTCTGCTTTATTGACTATGCCAAAGCCTTTGATTGTGTGGATCACAAGAAGATGGAAAATTCTTCAAGACATGGGAATACCAAACCATCATACCTGTCTCCTTGAGAAACCTATATACCTGTCTCCTTGAGCAACAGTTAGAACCGGACATGGAACAATGGGATGGTTCCAAATTGGGAAAGGAGTACATCAAAGCTGTATATTGTCACCCTGCTTATTTAACTTATAAGCAGAGTACATCATGCGAAATACCAGGCTGGATGAAACACAGCTGGAATCAAGATTGCAGGGAGAATTATCAACTTCAGCTATGCAGATGACACCACATTTTGGCAGAAAAAGTGAAGAGGAACTAAAGAGTCTCTCAATGAAAGTGAAAGAGGAGAGTGAAAAAGCTGGCTTAAAACTCAACATTCAAAACACCAAGATCATGGCATCCGGTCCCATCACTTCATGGCAAATAGATGGGGAAATAATGGAAACAGTGACAGACTTTCTTTTCTTGGGCTCCAAAATCACTACAGATGGTGACTGCAGTCATGAAATTGAAAGATGCTTGCTCCTTGGAAGAAAAGCTATGACCAACCTAGACAGCATTTTAAAAAGCAGAGACGTTACATTACCGACAAAGGTCCATCTAGTCAAAGCTATGGTTTTTCCAGTAGTCACGTATGGATGTGAGAGTTGGACTATAAAGAAAGCTGAGCACCGATGATGCTTTTTAATTGTGTTAGAAAAGACTCTTGAGAGTCCCTTGGACAGCAAGGAGATCAAACCCGTCAATCCTAAGGGAAATCAGTCCTGAATATTCATTGGAAGGACTGATGCTGAAGCTGAAGCTCCAGTACTTTGACCACCTGATGTGAAGAACTGACTCATTGGAAAAGACCCTGATGCTGGAAAAGATTTGAAGGCAGGAGGAGAAGGGGACGACAGAGGGTGTGATGGTTGGATGGCATCATCAACTCGATGGACATGAGTTTGAGCAGGTTATGGGAGTTGGTGATGGACAGGGAAGTCTGGTGTGCTACAGTCCATGGGAGTCACAAAAAGTTGGACATGACTAAGCGACTGAACTGAATATCCTGCTTTCTCTTTTTTTTTTAATTTTAATTTTTTTGGCTGCACCATAAGGCATATAGGATCTTAGTTCCCCAACCAGGGATCAAACCCATGCCCCCAGCAGTGGAAGCAGAGTGTTAACCACTGGTAACCACTGGATCAGCAGGGAAGTCCCCTATCCTTATTATTTCATCATAAATTTATTATTTCTTAAACTTTCTATTTCATCATAAATACTTCCGCATGTAATAAATTATTATTCTTAAAAATGTATAGAATAGCTTCACAATATTAAGTAAGTGAATCATGATTATGCAAACCATTTCTTATTGTTGGACATTTGGATTTGTTCATTCATTCTACAAACATTTGTCAACTTCCTAATATGTGCTGGGTAGGGTTCTAGAGCCTAGAAATATAGTAGGGAACAAAGTAGGCAAATTCTCCTGGGGTTACATTCCAGTGGGGAAAGACTGGCAATATACAATCATCATATGATAATAAATGCCATAAAAATAAAACAAGGAAAGGGGGCTGGAAGATGACAGAACTCCTATTTTATAGATTATAAAGTATAGTGAAGTTGCTCAGTCATGTCCGACTCTTTGCAACCCCTTGGACTGTAGCCTACCAGGCTCATCGGTCCATGGGATTTTCCAGGCAAGAGTACTGGAATGGGTTGTCACTTCTTTCTCCAGGGGATCTTTCCGACCCAGGGATTGAACCTGGGTCTCCTGCATTGTAGGCAGATGCTTTACCGTCTGAGCTACCAGGGAAGCCCCCAGTGCTTCAGTGAGTAGATTGGTTCACAGGACTTTCTACTTTTTAAAATTATTTTGTCAGGATAATTTACCAGTGAAAGATTTACAGAGTCAAGAAGTGTGAATATTTTTCATGTTCTTGATACATATGTACTCTTAATTACATTCCAAAGGTTATAGCAATCTGTACTTCCAGCTTTGTGGTGGGATCATTGTGTTTTGACACTATTTTGTAATCTTTACTTATTTGTATTTATTATTAATCTGAATGAGTTTTTAAAGAGCACAAAATTAACTTTTACCACATTTGCTGCAAATTTCCAAATTCTTGTTTGACTCTTAAAATCACTTACTTTTTGGCTGCATTGGGTCATAGTTGCTGCATAAGGGCTCTCTCCAGTCGCGGTGAGTGAGGGCTGCTCTCTAGTTGCAGTGTTTGGGCTTCTTCTTGTGGTAGCTTCTCTTGTTGTAAAGCACATACAGGCTCAGTAGTTGTGGCCTGTGGTTTTGTTGGCCCTCAGCCTGTGAAATCTCCCTGGACCAGGGATCGAACTGGTGTCCCCTGCATTGGCAGAAAGATTCTTAACCACTGGACCACCACGGAAGTCCTTGATTGACTCAGTTTTAGTAGTGTGCGGCTTTCTCTTTCCATAACCACCATTTGTCCCAATGCTCTTTGCTGACTACATTGTCCTCATACATTGATTTCTGCAATTATACTTATCATATATGGTATTAATATTTTAAGTACATCAGGATCTGTTTCAAGGTTATTTATCTTGTTCACTTATCTATTTTGTATTAAAACCACAGTGTTTTAATTATTCAAGTTAAGGCATTCTAATATTTGGCAGGGCTAATTCTCCTTCATTATGCTTACCATTAATATATATTCTTTGTCATTCTCTATGATTTATTCTTCTAAATAAATTTTATTCTAAGGATCAAATATTCATCCCAGTCTGCTCCCTACCATTTTTGCATTTTTGATGCCATTAGAAATGATGTTTCCTTTTTCATCACATTTTTAACACATTATTGCTGTTATAAGGCTGTCTATTGATTTTTGTGTATTTATCTAATCCTACCATTTTATTGAACTCTTTTTAACCTTTCAAATAGCTTTTTGATGGAATCTCTTTGGTTTTATACATATACAATTTATTTTCCCTTTTATTTCTAATAGGTTTTACTCTGTGTTCTTGATATTACTTGATATTTTAGGATTTATTCCTATTGTGTTTTTATTTTGAAATACACCTCTTATCAAAATAAAATTAGTCTCTTTACTGAATGGTTTTGGCTTTGAATTTTACTTTCTTTATGTTTATTTGTGCCTAAGATTGCCTTGCTTTGCTAGTATGTTTAAATGTTTTCCTTCTTGCTCTAGCTTTATGTAGTGGACACCTGTGGGAGTGCTTGTCACTCACCCATTCTCTTCCAAGCACTTGGTGCTACCATGTTAGTTCAGTGTGATCCTATTTCCTGGCCACAGTTGATTGGGCTTGATATAGACACCTGACCTGAGACTGTCCAGTCATGGTACCCTAACGCACTAGCCATAATTGATTGGTTTATGTATGTGTATCTGACTTAAAGTGAAAGTGAAGTTGCTCAGTCGCATCCGACTCTATGTGACCCTGTGGACTGTAGCCCACCAGGCTCCTCCGCCCATGGGATTCTCCAGGCAAGTGAGTTGCCATTTCCTTCTCCAGGGGATCTTCCAGACCCAGGGATCGAACCCAGGTCTCCCACATTGCAGGCAGACGCTTTAACCTCTGAGCCAACAGGGAAGCTTGGAGTCCCAAATCAAAGGGACTCTTTGATTTGAATCCTAAAAGAATGAGTCCAGTTTCTGGTGATTTAAAGCCTAAAATTCTAAAACAAAAACTAAGGCCATGTTTTTCAGCATGTGGAGAAAACTCGTGTCTGGCAAGGGAGAATTAAGCTGACATACAGGATTTCAGCAACAATAAATAGGACACTTGAGTGTTGTCTGAATCCTCAGTTTCTGGTGTTTCTGAGTTATAGCTGCATCTCTGCACTAGACTGGTTCAACCATACTTTGGGTTTTGTGAAACGCTTTGGTCTTGGTCCAAAAAGTTCTCCTCTTTGCTCAGGCTAATTTGGTTTTCTGTCACTTGCAATCAAAAGATTCCCAGCTAATATAATATATATCTTTGTAACCCACTGAGATTTACTGTTGAGGAAGGAATGCAAGTGAGATAGCTTTCTAATTTCTCAAGGTGATTAATAATTATTTTTAATGTTCTGTTAGCCAGATCAGTTCATCAGGAACCTAAGAGAGGGAAGAATACAATACATTGCTTTAGGTTATCTTGGTCCCTTTCACCCGATCTCTTATGCCATCAATTCTCCACTGGATTAAGGTCGTGGGTGGTCTGGTCCTTATGTGAGCGCTTTTCCCGAGCCCATATCTGAGCAGCAATTAATTTCATGGCCTCTCAATGAAGCTAAGGGGAAAAGAGACCAGACTGATAGCCTTTGAGAATAACCTGTTCCCTTTCTAAAACATGCCCTGTGGTGCTGTCTTGAGGGCTGTCAGCTTGTACCTTTTGCCAGCTAAAGGTAGTTAGAGAAGAAAAAGAATCACTTCAGGGAACTGGCTTTCTGAAAGGAACATCCATCCTGTGCCCTCCCAACATTCTTAGGGAATTGATGGTCAAAGTCAGACTCTTCAGGCATGTGACACTGAGATACGCTGAAATGAATCAGTAGATGAAACGTAATCAAAGCCTACCACGTTTCCCTGACAGTTACGCCACCAAGGATGTCAAGATCTGTACTTGCTTTCAGGACATGGAGTCATCGTTTTGGACGGTTCTTAGTCCCTTACTAGCAGCTTAGAAATCAAATTTCTTTACTCAGTGCCAGAGGCTGTAGCTCACCGACTAAACCACTAAATCAGACTAATTGAGGTAACAAATATGCCTGAATAGTGCTTCCTTGAGAAAATGCACCCTTCAGAAGACATGACATTTACTTCTGACTTAGCTGGATGTATTGACAACTAGGCATTTCTAAGGCTGCCCTTGATTTCTATCTATTAAAAGAAATATAGAATGAATTTTAACAGTCCAAATGTAACTTTGCCCTGATTCAAACACAAGTGGAAATACAAGGTGGAAAATTGTGAGTAGAATGCAAACCTAGCCCAAGTCAGTAACAACTGAGAGCTCTTATCACCCGACAGCCGCTTTCACTCCTATGAAATGATTTGAGGGGTTTGGTGTAGTTCATAATAAGCCAAGTGTCAATGGCACAAATGCCTTCTAGAAATTATTACAGTAGTTTGGCTACTGTGTTGGCAGTCTCAGCAAGACAAATAAGAAGTATTAGGTTACCAACAGCTTACATTCCTTTCTCAGTTCTAGATATGGTGCTCCGAAGACAAAAATGGGGTGAGGACAAATAACTTTTACTATTTCTGTCCGCTTGACAGATATCTTCAAAAGGTTCAGTTTAGCTCTTTTAATCATAGTGAAGCAAACATTAAGGGAAAAACATCAGAGGATTCCTTTAATAATTGGATTGTAGAGTTAACAGCAAGAAGGAAATGCTGTAATATAATATAACGCGATAAAAGAAACCCCCCAGAAGTGTGTGACGGTACAAGGAAGGAAGATATTTTTCTGAGGATTGCCACGTGCTGATATCGTCGTCAATGCTTAGAACCCTATAATAACCTCAAAGATCCTGAGATTTTACTTTAAATGGATTATCCATAGACCAAATAGCAAATTAAAAGTAGTATTATTTGGACTTCCCTCGTGTAGTGGCTAAGACGCAATGCTTGCAGTACAGGGGGCCTGGGTTCAATCCCTGATCAGGGAACTAAATCCCACATGCCTTAACTTAGAGTTCACATGCCACAACTAAAGATCCCATGTGCTGTAACTAAGACCGGTGCTGCCAAATAAATAAAAATAAAATTTTTTAAAAATAGCATTATTGCACAATCCCTTTTCACCCACACACAGCTCTAAGAGAAAGAAAGGGTAAACACGGTAAGTAGAATAATTAAAGCCATAAATCAAAAGAATTGGACTTTTTGTGTGCCTCGCTTTACCCCTCATTAGCTTACTTTCATAGATTACCCAAATTCCTTCTATCTACATGTACCAGATTCCAGAGATACTTCAACAGCTATGAGCCATAATGTGGACCATATCAACGTAGATAATAACCCACAAACCACGTGGTTTAGTTTTCTTCCTCTGATTTTGATACTGAAAGATATTTCATGAGGAAACATGATTTTCTTCCAGGGGGTCAGCCCTGAATATCCGCAGCTTCCTTGATTGGCCATTGTGAACCATTTGCCCATTTCAGAGTAATTCTCCTAAAGCACAGGCTCCAGGAGGTAGTGTGGCTGGATTAGAGGAGAAAGAAGGTGTAACAGGAATCGGGAGGCCAAAACTTAGCGTCCTGCTTGGCTCTGGTGGAACTTGTTTGCTTTTACTCCATCTGGTTCCAATACAGGTAGACGCTGAGTGCAGCCGAGGTCACAGGTGAAGTTGAACTGCTAATTCCCTCAGTCCTGGCTGAGTGATCACAAACAGATTCAGCAGTATGTTCAACCCCAGCTTCTGTAAACATGTTATCAGTTTCTATAAGATCCAAGATATTAAAAACACTGGGCTGGCTAATATTGACATTTCTTGGTCTAGAAATACAAAGGCTGAAATAGGACTGTAGCTTTATTATTTTTAAATTTACCATTTATTTATTTTTGGCTGCACTGGGTCTTCGTTGCTGCCCACAGGCTTGTCTCTAGTTGCAGTACCGGGGCTTCTCATTAAGGTGGCTTCTCTAGTTGCAGAGGATGGGCCCTAGAATGCAGGCTCAGTGGTTGTGGTACTTGGGCTTAGTTGCCCTGTAACATGTGGGATCTTTCCAGACCAGGGATAGAACCTCTGTGCCCTGCAATGGCAGGGGGATTCTTAACCACTGGACCACAGGGAAGTCCTTATCCCATATTTTTCATGCCTCCATGCCTTTGCTCAAGCTGTGCCCTCTGGTTAGAGTGTGTATGCCTGGTAAATTCCAAGTCTTCTTTCATATTTTAACTCATGAAGGAAGCTCTCCTTGCTCCAAACCCCATATTCTTACAATCCCGCCATCACACAGTCATCGGCTCCCTTCTTTTTAGTTACCATCTCGAGCACCCTTCTGTGATTACACTATTTGCCATATTATAACTTGCAGGTCTGGCTCTCCCACTCAGGCAGGGACCACACCTTGTTTGTCTCATTAATTCTGAGAGCTGGCACAGTAGGCACTGGGGTAGTGTTTGTTGGGCAGATGGACATACTGACAGATGGTTGAATGGATGAATGAATTCAAGTTAATGTGACCTTGTTCACCAAATCTCAAAACTCTGGTACAACAGCTTTATGAATAAAAAGAAGTAAAATTTTATGTAATGTAGACTCATTTGGTACTTAGCATGACACAGTTTATCCTCTTACATTAATCTCCTGTTTCTCCCAGGAGATCATAACTTACCAACATACATATCAGTGAGGTATACTATCGGTAGCAAGGGACTTGATTCTTCCTAGATTGTGTATTGCAAGTGTCTTGTCTCCAAGACAAGTCCAGTCACTGTTGTTCCAGGGATCCTCCTGGGAGCAGCATTATTTAATGGGCAACCAGTTAGAACTGTGTGGGGCTTAAGATTTGTTGCCAAAGCCAAAGGCCTGCCCTCTCTCTAATCTCTGGAGGTGTTCCTATGAACCAGGAAGAACCCTCCCTTATCTTTACTTCTGAGCACAGAGCTTAGCTGACTAAAGTCAATAGAGCTAGAATCAAATGGCTGTTTTCTCTCTAATTCAAAGCATCATCTCTGAATTGAATAATGAAGTTGAATTAGGGATTTTGATTTTTTTAAGTGATTTTTTTTTTTTTAAAGGTGGTTGCTACAGCAAAGAAAAATATCTGAAACAAAATAGGACGCTTCGATGGAGTGAGAATTAACCTTTTATTTCATTCTCTTCCTCTCAGTGCTGGGATTCAAGAACTGTGGGGATTATGTAGATTAGCAGTATCTATAGTTATTCTTTTCATCTAAATCAGAGGCCCTGAATCATGGAAATGCAATTTGCTAGGGAAACAGGACTTTTTGCTGTTAAAGCCTCTGTGATGTCCCTGTAAGAAAGCCCTTATTAGGTTGGCCCTTGCAATGTCGAGTTTCAGGAAATACTCGACTCTTCTAAGTTTATGGAGTTACTGCTTTCAGGAAGCATTTTTTGCTGCATAACTGGAGAGTGTCTTTTTGAGTTTGGACTTCCTAACCTTGAGAAGGAGTTGACGTGCTTCTTCAGAGTGTGAAATGAGCAGATGGTGTTGTTTCACTCCAATTTGTTTTGCATGGACTGAGGAGAAGGCGGTGGGGGGAGGGATACATGTGTTCTTTTCCTGATGGCTAAAACACAACGTATTGGCACAAAAAAGCCACTTCACTAACATTGGATCGTCTACATCTTAATAAGGACTGGCGTTTTACTTACTCCACCTCAGTCTGGAAGTTATTTTCACCATGTTTTTCACTTTCTCCAGAAAGGATTATGCTCTCATTACAGCAAAACCCAACATATTTGGACTCCCCAAGCCAATAACTGAAGGAGCCTACTGTGAGCCTTTTGAAGTAATGAAGTCGCTCAATGCACTTTCTTTTTCAGTATTAGTTGTCCCTCTCCAGCTGTGTTCACCTCATTTTCAACTCTACATTCAGCTCACCAACACCCAAAAATGTCTCCAGCGAACCAAGACAAGGAGCCTGAACACACTCATGGAAAAGCTGCAAAGTTTCCAATGACCCTCAGCTATCTATTTATCTATCTGAATGAATACAGTCCAGAAAAGTTGTGAGACCTCATTTTCCACCTTATGCTAGAGAACATTTGAACCTTCTCCTAGACAAGTAGGTAGAAACTCTATTCCAACCTCATCCAAGGAAAAGGGTTTAAAGGGCTAGCTGCTTTGGCGGCTGTCTCACTGTGTAAGTTCTGTTTCTACTACACCTGCTTTGATACAGCTAAGGCAGACTCTTATGCCCCTGCCCACCCCACCACTCACCCTGTTTCATCTACTGGCAGAAGAAAAATCAGCAATTAATGTAGACTTTCCTGAAGATTTCACTGGGGAGAGAGAAGGAATAGACAAGAGAGTTAATGTTCATACCACCCAGAAATGCCCCCCAGACACCATCATCCGTGGGTGCACTGTGTTTCTGTCTACTCCTTCATCCATTCAGCTCTAAATTCAGCTCTGTCCCCAGATTTGCATAGTTCTCTCAGTAAAAGCTTTGCAGTTATTGGACCTCTCACTCACTTTAGAAGGCAAGTTAGTAACCATTTATTATTATGTAAACTTACCCCCTGGGAGGTTTCACCTTCACTCCAGGAGACACTGAACACCACCAATAGTCTTCCCAAGAAGTAATCTTGTATATATAATCTTTTTCACCTCCTTGTACCAGCTCCAACCCAGTCTCCAAATTTTACTGAGGCTACTTGCCACTTTGCTTATTTAACCCACTACTCCCCACTGTCGTCTTCTGTCTCTTTGACCTCCTTTGGTCTCTGCCCCTTGGCAATCAAGACTCATCTTAGCCCTTCCTTGCTTTGCTGACCTGTTTTGTATATCCTTCTTCAACCAGGTCCACCCATCTCCCTAGAACAAGACACCCCACTGCTTCCATCCTGCCTGGACCACTTGCTGAGGGAGGTGAACTAGGTAATACCAAATCCCTGTCCTTAAATGAGACCCCGACATAGCACACAGATAATTTACAAATGTGTTCATCTGCCATTAACACCCTTCACTCTGAGGATCAGGATACTAGTAGCCGCAGAGACTGACCATAAGTTGGAGATGACTGATCAGAGTGCAGCTCTGGAATTCTTCCCGGTCTCTGCTCTGTCCACTGTTCGTTGAATTTAACGCTTATGACCACCTAGCTGGTTTTGACAGCCGTCCATTTGGGCCTGGGTCTGCCTTTGGAACACTTACCCTCAAAATTAGAGCCTTGCCTCTGCATGTCAAGGGCTTCCCTGGTGGCAAATCTGCCTGCAATGTGGAGGTCCTGGGTTTGATCCCTGGGTTAGGAAGATCCCCTGGAGAAGGGAACCCACTCCAGTATCCTTGCCTGAAGAATTCCATGGACTGAGGAGCCTGGCAGGCTGCTGTCCATGGGGTCCCAAAGAGTTGGACATGACTGAGTGACTTTCACTTTTCACTATTTTCTGCATGTCACTGTCAGGTTTGATACTGCCTGGAGGCTCCCGCTTTTATCTTTGGTGGCCCTGCCTCACCACAGGTGTGGGAAGACCCCCTACCTGGGGACCTGCCTGGTGGGCATCTCCCACCACCCACTCTAGTCACGAAGGTGGCACGAAACACAGCAAAGTTCCCAGGGAAAGAGCTACATGAACTTGCAAAGTTATAGTAGGTTTGCCTGGTGTCTGGTACTGAACCAGACAATCTGGTATTTTCACTTCCTATCTAGTTAAAACCAAAAAAAAATTTTTTTAAAGAAAACACATACTTCTGAATACTTATGAGATAAAAGAACCATTTCTAAAATGTTATGTATATAATATATATAATTATATATATATATATATATAATGCTACCAAAGGATAAATACAAACATTTGAAATAGGCAAATAAATTACTTAAATCAACTTCTACATCATTCCCTCTTCCCTCCAAGTTCCATTCCAAATGCAGGTTTGGCACTTTTGTAGGAAAAAAAACCTAGAAGCCTAAATTATTATTGTTGAATGGCAAACCTCTTTTTTTTAATTTAAAATATACTGCTAAAAAAAAAAAAGGTACAGCAACTTGCTCGGTCATTTTCCAAAACAAACCATGTATGTTAGGAAGATATACAGATAACAAAAGTATGTGTTCGATCAACTATCAACTATTTAGAATTATTTTCTGTGGAATTGTTATCAAATGTTTGGTTTTCAACAGAATACAGAATGTGGTCTCCCTGGAATCTGTCTCCTAATCTTTAAAATACAGATGGATTTCAAAGGATATTTAATCATGATTTTCATTCCTTTTCATTTAATGATATATTTTGAAAGTGCTATTTGATATCTAAGAGAACCTCATGAATTCTTTTAATAATTTCCTCTCCTTTGAGCTAAGGAGCATTTTGCCAAAAAGAATTGGAACCTACAAAGCTTTGGGACTATATTAAACTGTACTGGTTTTTCATTTTTCTGAGAGCTTGCCAGAATGTTATCTCCTCCAGTTTATAATTTTTCCCCCTTTTCCCCTCACGTACCAGTTGAATAAAAGTTAAAAGGTCACATCTTTCTCATTCTATCACCAAAGTAAACATTTCTCCAATTACCCATAAAGGGCAGATGCTTCCAAGAAATTATTTATTGTATATTAGCAAAAAGGCCCAGGCTGTAATAGAAGGCTCAGTGTCACAGATATAAGTTCTCAGCCATAACAATGAAGTATCCCTAAGCCTAGGGAAAAAACAAAGAAATCCTGCCACATTGACTGTATTCCTAAGAACGTGTTAACCAACTGGCTGCTAAAATTCAACTCTATTGTGGATTTGAGGAATGGCTTCTTGTAAGTATCACCTTCACAATTCATTTGTTTCACAAATGTTTATTGCCTGGCCCTGTTACAGACACCGGAAATACAGCAGCAAACAAAATACAGGCGAATCCCTGTACTTTACAGCTGTGAGAAGAAAGTCTCAGTTTCTTTAACAGCACTAGCTCACTAAAAGTAAATAGAGGACATAAAAGATGACTCGAATCCAAAGAAATCCAGGCTGCCACAGTCAGACTGTAAATTTCTTTTTGCTTGGTACCCTCCTGGAAGGAAGGGCTAAGAAGTATGCATCTCCAGACTTCTCCTCTGCCCAGATTAAGTGTTTTTAAACACTTCGATAATTTGTTTAAACCATGGATGGTCCATTCCTGGATCAAAAACTTCTGCATCCCTAGAAGGATTTCTTTTTAATATTTATTTATTAATTTTTAGCTGTATCAGGTCTTAGTTGCACACGGGCTCCAGAGCACATGGGCTCTGTAGTTTGCATTAATAGTTTGGTCTGTAGTCTGTAGTCAGTGGCACGTTGGCTCTCTACTTGAGGTGTGTGGGCTCAGTCGTTGCAGCTCGCAGGCTTTGCTGCCCCATGCCGTGTAGGATCTTAGTTCTCTGACCAGGGATCGAACCTGTGTCCCCTGCATTGCAAAATGGATTCTTAACCACTGAGCCACCAAGGAAGTCCCCCATGGAAGAATTTTTTTATGTAAATGACCAACTTTTTTTTTCAGGTTTACCTGATTGTCCACATGCAACAACCATTCTTTAAACATCTCTCGTGTGAGAAAAGGAGAAGACAATGGCAACCCACTCCAGTACTCTTGCCTGGAAAATCCCATGGATGGAGGAGTCTGGTAGGCTGCAGTCCATGGGGTCGCTAAGAGTTGGACACGACTGGGTGAACTTCACTTTCACTTTTCACTTCCCTGCATTGGAGAAGGAAATGGCAAGCCACTCCAGTGTTCTTGCCTGGAGAATCCCAGGGATGGGGGAGCCTGGTGGGCTGCTGTCTATAGGGTCGCACAGAGTTGGACCCGACTGAAGTGACTTAGCAGCAGTAGCAGCAGCAGCAGTATAAGAAAAAGTAGTTTTGGTCATTGAAATGTAATCAAATCAAATAAGGAATTATTCTCACATCGTTGCAGGTAGGTTTGCATTACAAGTACAATGCTGCAAAATGGCATGTGTTATGGAATCAATTGGAAGAAACCAGGGAAGTCCCATCCACCCATACTCCCCTCTCTCTACCCCAACTTATCTCTTCTACCCAGATGTCTCCCTGCAGGAAAAAAAGAGAAATCCACTTGGGACTGTGCTGAATTGCCTTCTCTAGGTATCATTTTTTTAAAATATGCAGATACCTCTTGGAGGTCACCACATCCGGAAGACTGAAGGCAACTAACACTGAAAGGGTTCAAGCTGCGTTCCAGGCACTTCACATGTCACATTGGTTAATTCCTATGACAACCCCTAAGAGTAGGTTTTCTCAGCTTACTGATGAGGAATCTGGGGTCCAGACAGGTTAAATGACAAACTGCCAGATCACACAGCCCACAGTCCAGGAGCGAAGAGTCAAATGTGACCTTTCCCTGCCTCCGTCTGAATTCATTTATCAAATCCCTTTCCTCTGTGGCACAGAAAACCTACAGATAGCCTTGAGAGTGATGACTGCCTGGCAAGAGGCTTGAAAGTGAGGGGAAAGAACAAAGAAATGAAAATAGAGACAAAAAGGGAAACATTTTGCTGACTTCTCAGTTTTCTCGGAGGTCAGATTCAGCACAGAGCTCCATGCGTATTGCTTTGATAAAATTCCTGATTCTCAGAAATACTGACTTGGCAGGACCTTAGAGGTCATCTAGCCCAACCCACCATTAAAAGCTTGATTCAGTCATTAACTCACTTTATTACCGTTGGTGTGATCTGGGAAGGAGTGTCATTGACTTGGCAAGTGAGAGAATTTCTTTGAACCACATTTTTCCACTATCTCACTGTGGGCTTGTCTGGAGAGATTTGACTTTAAATAATAAGAATTCCTTACATCTGCTGAGCTTTTCACAATTGTCAGAAAGCCTTCACATACACCATGCTCTTTAAACCCTCATTTTGTTTGATATAGGGAGAGGGGGTTGTTTTACAGGGGTGAGAGCTCGGCTGGGTAATCAGGGTTCAAATTCTCAGGAGCATCATACTAGCCATGGGAACTCAGGGAGTTCATTTAATCTCTATAAGCTTCCTTGGAAAAGTTGCCTTTTCCTTTAAGGCTCCGAGTCCTCATCTGTAAAATGGGAATAATCATATGCCTCTCGTGAGGTTGACCTTAAGTGAGGTGTGTATGTAAAGTGTTTGCTCATGGCAAGTGCTTAGGGTTGGTTGCTTTTTCCCCTTCCCTCTCTTCTTTTTACAGCCAAAAAGCTGGTGAGGAGAAGAGATCAAACAACTTTCCCAAGATGAAAGAGCCAAAAATTGATGAATAGAAGATAAGCCCTTTTGCTACAATTATAGGGCCCTTGGTTCTATATCATCCTGCCTGGAATCACTTTGTCTTTCTTCTCTGCCCTATGGATTTGTACACACCTGACTCTTTTCTCTCTCTTTTTTTTTTAGTTTATTTATTTAGCTGCACTGGATCTTAGTTGCATCACATGGGATCTTCAATCTTCGTTAAGGCATATGAATCTTTAGTAGTGGCATATGGGATCTAGATCCCTGACCAGCGATTGAATCCGTTCCCCTGCATTGGGAATACAAAGTCTCAGCCACTGGACCACCAAGGAAGTCCTTACACCTGACTCTTCTTACCTAACTCCTGATTTCTTTGTAGTGGATTTCTTCCACTCCCTTCCTTTACACAAGACCTTCTGTTTTGCTGTTTTTGAAAGCTTGCCAATTTTTGTGCCTGTCGCCTCTTTCTAGTTTCCTGTGTGTTTTATATGCTCTTTGGAAGTTCAGGACAAATGGACAGGGTACTTTCAGCCATGTCCCTCAGACACAAAATCTGCTTCTCCTACAGGTGACAGCGCAGCTGGGACAGCATTTGGGCAGATGGGCTCTGAGTCACCTGGCTCTGGTGCCCGCGTGTGATGTGTTCCCGGCTGCCTTCTGGAGTTTGATACTGCTCCCAGGGCACTGCAGCTTCCCAACACTCCTCCAACAAACTCTGATTCAAACAGCCCCACGCTCAGCCTTCCACCTACCCCTGACACATGTGCAGCCCATTGGGAGCCCCTTAAATGAATCGCTGCCAAAGGAATGGGTGTTTTCAAAGAGGTCATGCTTCCATGGCTACACAGAAATACATGCAAGCCTTAAACACTATCTTTATTTAGGTAGTTTTCAAAATGCATGGTCACAGTGTTGCATTGGAGTGTGAAATAAATGTGTAGGCAAGCAGATTTATGATACAGCCTGCATACAAAATGTGGGTGTTTATGCAGAAGACATAATAAAAAGGTACTTGTCACTCATTTCCTTTGTCATAAATTCTAGTACAACTGGAATATTACCTAACCCAGAGGAAATACAGTATCAGAGATCTGAGAGAATTCTCAGGAGATCATCCTGTCGACCTACCTATCTATCTGTAAGCAGAGGAAATGACTAGACTAATCCGAATTGAGAGTTAATGCTTCCTTATTGTATATTTCTATTCTGCTATGAAGCCTAATTCCATATCTAAAATTGTTTTCTTCCTACAAACAACCCTTTGGGAATTGCCGCAAACCAGGAGGATCATATCTGTGTTCCTCCCCAGGGAAGGCCCTCCGGAGATGATCTTAGGAAATTTGTCAAGAAATTCAAGGTCACACACCCCTCAAGTCCGCGGAGGACTCTGTTCCCGCCAGGTTCTCTCTCGCCATGCCCTGAAGGGTTCTCCGGTGCTGGCCCACCACCGCCCAACTTGGGTAAGGCCTATTGCCTACTTGATGCCTCTGGTCTATAGGATTGCTGGGTGGGCTGAACAAAAGTAAATTTAGCTGTTGGCTGGAGTTCTGTGCCCTTCTGGGGCCCCAATAAAACTAAAGATTCTTGTAGTCCATTACAAACCAGCTTCACTTTTTAAAAACATGTATTTATCTACACTGGGTCTTAGTTGCAGCACTTGGGATCTTTAGTTGTGACATGTGGACTCTCTTTCTTTTAAACTTATTTTTAATTGGAGGATAATTGCTTTACAAAATTGTGTTGTTTTCTGCCACACATAACATGAATCAGCCATAGGTATACATATGTCTCCTCCCTCTTGAACCTTTCCCTCCCACCCTGTCCCACCTCTCTAGGTTGTCACAGAGCACCAGCTTGAGCTCCCTGCTTCATACAGCAATTTCCCACCGGCTATCTGTTTTACATATGGTAATCTAGACATGTGAACTCTTAGTTGCAGCACGTGGGATCTAGTTCACTGACCAGGGATGGAACCCCGGGCCCCTGGCATTGGGAGTGTGGAGTCTTAGCCAGAGAACCAGCAGGGAAGTCCCCAAACCAGCTTCACTCTTTTGCTGCTCCCCACCCCTGAGCACCAGCATGCCCCTCAAGGGATGAGAGAAGGGGAGGGACAAACTACATGGCAAGCAGTGCAGGTGGTCTTGATTCCACGTGTCCAGTCCAGCGAGCCCTTCCCCATACCTTCTGCCTTTCCTCCACTGGCCCCTCCTCCCATGGAGCAAAGCAAGCAAAGCAAAGCAGATAAAGCACAACCGTAGACCACGCATAGGCTCCTGCAGGACGCAGCAGCCTCTTCTGCACCCTGCCTGACCATCCACCATGCTCAGCACGCTCTTAAACTTCTTTATACAGTTGCCAGAATTCATTTGAAAGGGCAACTTTAAGGGAGTTTATCTCCCTTTCCCTGGATTCCCATCTCTCCAGAAAAATCCAGTTTTGTGGAGTAACAAAATAACGCTGTGTCCCCACACAGTTTTAAAATATGCTTATAAACAATATTGTAAGAAAGAGGGGAAAATAAAGTATACACAAGAGCTGGCTTAACTGTATTATGAGTCAATTATTAAAAGAAATCTAATTAAAAATTTTTAATTAATTTATTTTTTTTTTTTTGGATTTTCACAGCTGCATGAGGGCTTTCTCTAGATGCAGTGAGCAGGGGCTACTCTTCCTTGCTGTGTTCAGGCTTCTCACTGCAGTGGCTTCTCTTGTTGTGAGCAAGAGCTCAGTAGCCGTGGCGCACGGGCTTAGTTGCCCCGTAGCATGTGGGATCTTCCTGGGCCAGGGACCAAACCTGTGTTCCCTACATTGGCAGGTGGATTTTTAACCACTGGACCACCAAGGAAGTCCAAGAAATCTCACTTTTTTCTGTGAGAAGACAGGGGAAGCAAATAGGTCCCATTCAGCCTCAGGAATCAAAATCTACAACCACACCTGGGAAAATCCTGTCCATACCAGGAGTGATCCAGTTCCATTGGATATACAATTTCCACCCCCAGCAACTCTCCCAGGGCCACAAGATTCTAACATCCACTCTCTCTGGACCCTGACGCTGGCTCAGAGCTAATTTGGGATACAACTACTTACTCAGTCTGTAAGTCTGGGCTTTCCTGGTGGCTCAGTGTAAAGTATCTGCCTGCAACGCAGGAGACCTGAATTTGATTCCTGGGTCGGGAAGATCCCCTGGAGGAGGGCATGGCAATCCACTCTGGAAATCTTTCCTAGAGAATCCCATGGACAGAGGAGCCTGGCAGGCTGCAGCCCATAGGATCACACAGAGTTGGACGCAACTGATGCGCCTGAGCAGCAGCAGCAGCAGTCTGTAAGTCTAGTTAGAGCCTCATTCACAACTACTGTTTCTTATAAACATGAACATACATTTTCAGTCTTTTACCATCTCTTGATTTTCTTTTCTAGAGTACTTCCTGTTCCAGGTCAGGGCCTGGGACTTTGTGAGCTTCTTTCTGGCCCAGCCCAACTCTGCACCACCAAGCTCCACCCAGCCTCAGTGCTCACACTAAGCCCATCACCTGCATTCTTGGTCCTGCCCTTCAACAGCTTCCTGTGCATTAACTGGGCTCCATAATGTTTCAAGCAAAAGATCCTTGTGGGTGAGGATTGACTGCCAGCAAAGTTCAGAATGTGGGATCATAAGTGTCTTCTTGGCTGGATTGTCTCTGCTCCAGTGCTCTCAGTTGCACCGTGACTGGCCCACACCTTGCTCTTAGTTTCTCCCAAAGGGAGAAGTGAGTTGGGTATTTATATTAACCTATCAGGGCTGCCATAACAAATTACCCCAGACTGGATGGCTTTCACAGCAGGAATGTGTTTCCACAGCGTTCTGGAGACTGGCAGTTGAAGATAGAGGTGTCCGCAGGCCTGGTTTGTTCTGAAGCCTCCCTTCCTGGCTTGCAGACAGCTGCCTTTTGCTGTCCTCACATGCTCTTTCATCCTCTGTGCACGCCCATGGTGTCTGTGCGTATCCTAATTTTCTCTCCTTAGAAGAACACGAGTCAGATTGGATTAAGGCCCACTCTAATGACCTCATTTTCTTCCCTCATTACTTAAAAAAAGAGTTTATTTGGCTGCACTGGGTCTTAGTTGCGGCACATGGGATCTTTTTTAGTTGTGGCATGTGGGATTTGGTTCCCTGACCAGGGATTGAACTCAGGTCCCTGCACTGGGAGTGCAGAAAATTAGCCACTGGACCACCAGGGAAGTCCCAGGGCCTCATTTTAATGTAATCACCTCTTTAAAGGATCTGTCTCCAAGTGCAGCCACATTCTAAGGCCCTGGGGGTTAAGGCTTCAACATACAGATTTGGGGGAGGAACATAGCCTCTAACAGGTGGGTTTGCACCTTCCCATATAAAGTGCTCTCTCTGGACAGATTTTATGCCACACTACATTGGAGGCAGTTACCATGTCCAGCTCATGGGAGGGTGCCTTTGGCTTGGCATTAGTGTCTGGTGAAGCCAGTTACAGTGAGGGTAATGAATTGGTTTCACTCAAAACATGGCATAAGCAATAGCAATTGCCACAGGAAAGAACCGGTTTGGGCCACTTGCCTTGAAAGGTAACTTCAGGTGTGGCAGGTGTTCTGAGACTCCGGTAGCACAGGCTGAGAATCCATGAGGCTGCCAGCTGCTGGCAGCACATCAGGTGCTTCCTCCTCCCTCCCCACCAGCCCAGGCCTCAGCCTCTGGGATCCGAAACCCAGGATTGTGTCCTCCCCACCCGACCTCACCTAGGCCCTCACCAGCCTCAAGCCAGTTTCTGTACCTGGTTTGACTCTTCTACACAAACACACACACCCCTCCTCTGGAAAAATGCCTCTCTCTCTAGTTTCTTGGTTACTACCCCTAGATTCATCTTTCACTAGCGCTTCCCACAAATCACTTAGTTCTCTTGGCTTCTAACCTTTGTACAACTTCCTCACTATTGCTTTCAAATCTCTCTGGTCTTGCTTTCCGGGTCACACTTGACTTGGCCTCCAGTACTCCTCCACCAGTCTGCTCCCCTGAGGCAGCCCCTTCTGATCCTTTTAGGATGTGGACACAGACCTGCACATAATACCTTGGACACAAAGGTGTGATGGACTTGGTTGGTCAGGGTCAAGGTTTTGGCTTTGGGGGAACATAGTGCTGAAGCTTCTGACATGGCTGAAAGATTTATCACCCTATATACTTTGCAATTCTCAGGGTAATTGAGAGAATGGCTCTATTAGTCAGGGTTCTCCGGAGGAACAGAACGTATATACTCACATCTAAAATAAGAAATTGGCATATAAGATTACAGAGGCTGAGAAGTGCCATGCTCTGTCATCTTCAAGCTGGAGACCTGGGAACGTGAGTGGTGTAACACAGTCTAAGTCAAAAGGCCTGCAAACCAAGGGAGCCAATGATGTAAATCCTAGTGCATAGGCAGGAGAAGATGAGATGAGATGTCTCAGCTCAAGCAGTGAGGCAGGAAAAAGAGAGAACAAATTCCTCCTTCCTCTGCTTTTCATTCAATGAATTGGATGATGCCCACCCACATTGGAGAGGGTTATTACCGAGTTCATTGATTCAAAGGCTAATCCCATTCAGAAACACCCTCACAGACACACTCAGAATTAATATTAACACTGGGCACTCCATGGCCAGTCAAGTTGACATATAAAATTAACCATCACAGGGGGCTTTTTGGGTTTTTACCTGCTGCGGGGAGGGTAAGAAGTGAGTCATCCTCATGAGCAGCTAGACACATAAGCACAAATAGTTTATTTGGCAGTCTGCCCCCTTAGGCATGGCAAGAGCTATTCAGGCCCATGCTGGAGAGGGGGGAGATTGAGGAACAAATGAGACTCTTCCCAGAAGCACCTCCAGCCATGGACCAGGTGGCTAGGTCATGCCTAAATTGAGACGCTTGAGCCAGAAAAGACCTGGACTTCTGCCATAGTAACCCACACCTGGGCAGGCAGCTGCCTTCCTCCTGGGGGCCATCTTACCCTTCTCCTCTTCTCATGCCAGGATGACTCAGGACATACAGACTGCCCCCCAGGGAGCAGAAAGTTGAGGGACTGCCCCCTTCTTTGGTTTTCAATTAGAGCCTTACTGCAGACCCAGCCCGAGGGTCCCTTCTGGCCTAAACTCAGCTGCTTCTGCTAAGTTCTAGTGCTATTTGAATGGAAAAAACAACAATCAGTGAGCTGAAGTTCCACCTGTTCACCAGGCCTAAATGCAGCATTTGCTGAGCGCTGATACCTGCTCTTACTCATCCATCTGGTGAGGGGACCCAGTGTTCCCAAAGCTGAATCTTTGAGGGGAGCAACCAGGTGTGCAGAATCATGTTCATTCATGGAGGAAGCGGGAGAAAGCATCTCCCAGAAACACTTGACTCTGTGGATTCCACTGCCCAGCATAATGCATTAAGCTTGCCCTTCGGGACCTAGGGGTGATGAAGGTATTCAGGTCTTCAGGCTATCTATGAGAAAACCTGGAGAACTGCCTACTGACAAATCCCTGGATCTCCTGTTAGATGTGGCCAATGCTGTCAGAGCAATCCAAATCCCAGAGTGATGTTTCTTTGTAGTTATGAAGCTAACACCACTTTATTATAAACTTCTGAAGAAGTACCTTATCACCTGGCCTTTGAACTAAAGTGTTCAAAGATTCCTTTTACCTTATTTAAGTTTGGACTATGTTTTTGTCTGCCAGGCCTCTTTCCTTTTGGACAAATGTCCCTCCTTCCAACATGTGATTCCAGGAAAGCTACAGATGAAGGGGACCTCCCCCTTCCCTCACAATCCCTAGTCGGACCCTTTCTCCCAGGTGTTTGAACCTGCAGTGGGAACACAGAGAATCATAAGACAGGGGCAACTGGGCTTTCACCAAAAACTGTTGCACTGGAGGAAGGCAGCATCTCCCTTGTGGTAAAGATGGGAAAACTGAGAAGATTAAATATCTTCGATTGACACATACACTCTATTAGTACTATATACAAAACAGATAACTAATGAGAACATACTGTACATAATGTGCTGTGGTGACCTGAGTGGGTAGAAAGTACAAAAGCAAGGGGATATATGTATGCATGGCTGATTCATTTTGCTGAATGGTTGAAAATCACACAACATTGTAAAGAAGCTATACCTCAATAAAAATTAATTTTAAAAAGATTAAATATCTCGTCCAAGGTTCCACAGTAGTAGATGGCAGAACCGGATATGAACTTGGGTCTGTGTGACCTCAAAGCCCATGATCGTCCTGCTCATCCAAAGAGTCTCCATATACAAAGTACTCACTTTTTGCAATGGTGTCATTAGGGGGAACTGGTCTAGTGCTTAGCCCTTTCATTCAGTGAGTTTGATGTAGAAATATACACGAGGTCCAGCTATTCCTCATTTATTGCACAGTAGCATGGTATTTCACCTCCCCACCTTGCTGCAGTGTCCACGTCTGATGACCCTTGTGTTTCTCACACCTCCTACTATTAGCCAGTAAGGGGTTTGCAGTCTTTTTTGATGCACACTGTTCTCAGATTTCAGATCTGCCCTCATCTTCACCTCCATTAAACAGGCACTGTCCTATGCATGTGCTCGATTTTCCTGAATCTTTCTTTTCTCGCCCAATTACTGTGCCCTGCTGGAGTCCCTCTACCCGACCCCAACTGCCTGTAAAAGCAGGCTGGAAGCCAGCATGTCCCAGTAAATGCCGAAATTGTTCTTGTGTTTTGTCATTAGACATTACGCTTTAACCGAATAAAGCATGTCTGCGGAGGGCACTGGAACCTCTTCAGAGATGGTTTATTTTCATATGACCTGGAGCTTCTTTCTTGCTGATGAATCAGCACTGCCACTCTGCTCTCAATGCTCCAGCAACAAAGACGGTGAAGCTTCAGCCCATAAGTGACTCTAAATGCACTTATTATTCCACTGTTTTTCCAGTTGATTCCTCCTGAGTTCAATACTCTGTTCTAGACAGTTGTAAGCACCCCTATATCTTGTTGAAGGCTCCCAGGGTTCGAAAAAGCACTTGATTTCTTGGGTGTGCTGGACACTTTGGGAAAATCAAACCAAACAAACAACTCTTATTTGAAAATCACAGTCTTTTCATAATTCTCAAAGGGAAAACTTAAATACAGTGTCAACCTCTCCCAATTAGCCCTGAAGCACATGTCAGCCTGTTTCTGTGAAGATAAACTCCATAAAAAAGGACCTGCTTGACACGCCCCTCATGGACTTGAAAAACGCTTTCAGTGCTATCTTGCCTCTGGCCTGCATGTACTTAGAAGCAATGGAAGGTGCACTGTAATTTAACTTAGCTCGAGCACAATTATTTCCTTTCAGGTCTAAGGGTCACGATCTGATGTGCTTGGGTTAATTCTTACCGTCACTTCTCTGCTTTTGCTGTGGACTACATCAACTCTTGCCTCCCCCTCCCCAACCCCAGCCTCCATCCCCCTTTTATTTAAAGTGCCTGCCTTTCTAGGCACTGTGGGAGGGAGACACAAGATATGACCAAATAATTTCCTTTCAAGGGCCTCTCAATACCAGTAGTGTAAGCAGATTGTATCACTGGTGGCCGGACCCTGAAAAGAATTTCAATTCTAGCAGAAGCAGACAGAAATAGGCTTTTAAAATCCTTTGCCGAATTCTAACCTGCTTGGGAGCTGGCTGCCCACTTTTGCTGGTCTCCTAGCAACCGAGCCCCTTCCTCTGCAGGCGCTGCTGCTGTCCAACAGGCCAGACTTGGGAGAGACGGCTCTCCCCAGCACAGGGCAAGGATGTCACCGAGGGAACGGGTGTGAGCACTTGGAGAAATTGCTAAATGGTCTGTAAATTCACGAGGAGGACGACGATCTAAACGGGGCCACCTTTCACAGTATTTCAGGGGATCTTGCGATTTAAATTCATCCTTCTGCTTCTTCCAATAATAGCTTGCACGGGGGGAATGCTTTGTATTTTACAAAGCACTTTTGCATCCATTACCTCATGCAGTTCCCCCCAAGAGCTTTCAGAGACCTCTACAGGAGGAGAAAGCAGAGGGAAACTGTAATAGTTCACTTTTAGATGCTTTTAAAGGACCCAAGAAGACCCACCAGGTCATTAGATTAGTAGGGTTAAAAAAAAGTGGGGAAAATTCCAGAGACAAGTCTTCACTATTATTATTGTTGTTGTAGTAGTAGTGCTACACTACTAGTAGCAGTAGCAGCAGCAGCTGTAGTAGCAGCAATAGTAGCAGTAGTAATAGGAGCAGCAGCAGTAGTAGTATCAGAAATAGTAGAAGGAGTAATAGTAGTGGTAGCAGCAGCAGCAGTAGTAGCAATAGTAATAGCAGCTGCAGTAGTAGTAGCCAACAAAAGTCCATCTAACCAAAGCTATGGTTTTTCCAGTGGTCATGTATGGATGTGAAAGTTGGACTACAAAGAAAGCTGAGAGCCGAAGAATTGATGCTTTTGAACTGAGGTGTTGCAGAAAACTCTTGAGAGTCCCTTGGACTGCAAGGAGATCCAACCAGTCCACCCTAAAGGAAATCAGTCCTGGATATTCACTGGAAGGCCTGATGCTGAACTGAAACTCTAATACTTTGGCCACCTGATGTGAAGAGCTGACTCATTTGAACAGACTCTGATGCTGGGAAGGATTGAAGGTGGGAGGAGAAGGGGACAACAGAGGATGAGATGGTTGGATGGCATCACCGACTCAATGGACATGAGTTTGAGTAAACTCCAGGAGTTGATGATGGACAGGGAAGCCTGGTGTGCTGCAGTCCATGGGGTCTCAAAGAGTCAGACAAGACTGAGCAACTGAACTGAACTGAACTGAACTGAAGTAGTAGTAGTAGTAGCAGCAATAGTAGCAGTAGTAGCAGTAGCAATAGTAGCAGAAGTAATAGCAGTAGTGGCAGCAGCAGCAGTAATAAAATAGTGTTCCTGCCGCTAAGCTTTGCCTTGTGCCTAGGAGTTTGAGTTGAGCCCAGGAAAGGTGATGTATTCTCTACCATTCTTGTCCTTTCCTCAGTAGTCACTGTTGGATAAAAGTGCTAGAAGTCTCTTTGTTTATAACTACCTTATTCTGAGTTTTGCCTGCAATATTCTTCCCTTTTGGTGAAAAGAAAAGTGAAAATGAAAGTCATTCAGTTGTGTCTGACTCTTTGTGACCCCATGGACTATACAGTCCATGGAATTCTCCAGGCTGGAGTACTGGAGTGGGAAGCCTTTCCCTTCTCCAAGGGATCCTCCCAACCAAGAGTGAAACCGGGGTCTCCTGCATTGCAGGCAGATTCTCTACCAACAGAGCTATCAGGGAAGAAGAGGAAAAGCATAATGGAGAAAAAGCTCTATACCAGTGTTCTCAGGCTTCCATAACAAAATACCACAGATTGGATGGTTTGACCAACAAAACTTATTGCTCATGGTTGTGGAGCTGGGAAGTACCAGATCAAGGTCTGGCTGGGTTGGGTTCTGGTGAGGCCTCTCTTCCTGGCTTACAGACAGCTGCCTTCTCACTGTGTCGTCACATGGTGGAGAGAGCTCTGGTTCTCTTTCTGTTCTTATAAGGACACTAGTTCTATCAGATCAGGGCTGCACCCTTATGATCTCTAACAAAAATCATCTCTTGAAGGGCCCCATCTCCAGTATAGTCACATGAGGGGTTGGGGTTTCAACATATGAATTTAGGAAGAAAACAACTCCTTCATTCAAGCTCCTTCATTCTTTGCAGGGTGGAGGGAAGAGGAGTCTTCTCATCTACTCAGAAACCAGGCAAAATCTCCCTTAGGTGGAGATGTAGGCAAGTCTTTAACCTGTGGGTCAGGAAGTTTGGCCCAGTGATAATATTTATTTGTGTTTCCCTGACTCTTATGTGGATTGAAACTCTTTGAAAGAAGTTATTGATTCTCTGTGGTTACAGTTTCTTTGTCATTTTAATGGTGTTCAAACAACTAGCATAATTGTTCTAAAAGACACTGCTATTAAAGATGGAATCTAAGAATGCCATTGAGGAAGATGCTCCTGCTGTCTCCCTTACATTGGGAAAGATGACAGCAGCTGGAGATCTCAGAGTCACCCCTTCAACAGCACCTGCAGTGATGGTGGTACCCTAGGTGCCAGGAAGACCAAATACAGTGGTCTTCCAGGAAACACACACTCCTTCACACTTGCCCTGGCTGTTGATGTCATCTTTTCACCAGTGTTTCTGATTATCACACTTGAAGGAAAGTTACACAGCTCAAAATAGCCTGGAGTTAAAACTCCCCTCGGGGTCCTCCCCGCCATTCTATGCAAAACAAAGAACTCTCTCACCTGAAGGGAAAAAATGGACATTAAGGTTGATTTGCCCAGCTCCCAGCCAGTCCAGCCTCTGGCTGATCTTCAGAATTCCTTGCCCCAGCCATTTAAGAGATAACTACTCTGAACAACCTTGGAAAAGAACAGGCCCCCTTAAGACAGTAGATTTCTACATATATTCCTATATATACATACTCTTTTCTTGGGTTAGTGCAGCAGCTCACTAATCTGACTGCTACCCCTTCTCTCCTCATTAAAGGTGATCTGTTCCTATAAAGTGCCAGTCTTGTTCTTTTTCCAAATCCAATTCTCTAACTCCCTTACCCTACAACCCTGAAAGGAAAAATAAGAACTCTGTGTTGTAGCCACAAGAGCAGATTCTTCATCATATCACAGAAGGCTCTGAATAAAAAGCAATCAGGCTAAACAAAGTCCTAACTTCACTGGTTCACAATATAGAAAAGAGACAAAGCAAATATAAAATTTTAATATAAATTTTACATTTTGGAATACTTTCAGATTTATAGAAAAGTTGCAAAGATAGTACAGAGAGTCCCCGTATAGCCCTCAGCTATTTTCAGTGTCCCCTAATATTATCTCATATTACTAAGGTACATTTGTCAAATTGAGAAACTAACTTTGGGACATTACTATTAACTATAGTCTAACTCTACCCAGATTTCACCAGGTTTTCCATTAATGTCTTCTTTCTGCTCTGGAATCCAGTTTTTGGTTTCACATTGCATTGAATTGTCATGTCTCCTTAGTCTCTTAATCTGTTACAGTTCCTTAGACTTTCCCTGTCTTTCGTGCCCTTGATATTTTTGAAAAATACTGGTCAGGTATTTTGTAGAATGTTCCTCATTTTGGGTTTGTTCTGATGTATGATGATCAGACTGAGGTTACGATCAGACGGAAATTATGGCTCTTTTTTTGGAAAGAATACCACTGAGGTCATTCGCCCTTCTCATCACACCATATCAGAGGGTACCTGATGTCTGCATGACATCACTGATGACGCCGACCTTGAACATTTAAACAAGGTGGTGTTTGCCAAGTTTTTTCATTTTCATACTCTATTCTTTGCAAGTGATTCACTAAATCCAGCTAATCCTGGATGGTTGGGAATGAGAGGAGAGAGTTTCTATGTATATTATATTGGAAGATTTGTCTCTTACCCCCTTATTTATGAAATATATATTTTTAAAAAATCATAATACAATCTCTGGAAGTTCAGTGTTTTTGGTCTGAAACAAAGTCAAGTACTCTAAGGCAGGAATACCAAAAAGAAAATAAAAAATAGGAGGTTTAGATCCCATTTCAAAATCATGGAATTTTGAAATTGTTAATAGAAACTTTTATTTTTAAAAATGCTTTAGAATACACCATACCTACAGAAGAACAGATTCTTTAACCACTTCCTAATACACACTCATTGTTAGAAAAGGTATCAAACCACAATATTTCCAGGCCTTGCAAAGGACTGGCAATTACTTCTAAAAATTGAGGCCATAGAGAAAAGCTTTCAGGGCAAAAACGATATTGTCATTTGTGATATATGAATGTTAATTTTCAAGACTGAAAAGAGAAGTAAAGGAAGGGTACATCCTTCACAAACCAGACAGCAGAAGCCTGACAGAGGAGTGGAGGCCAGAGGTTGCACCTCTCCTGTCTGGAATTGCAGAAAAAATGGCAATATTGGTAGCAAAAACAGTCTGGGGGTCTCTTGAAGAAAGAGTGCCTTTTTCCAACTTGGGGTTGGGAGAGATCATTCAGCTGGATTTGCAGAAACTATTTGTCTTTTGGAAAAGTCCAACAAGGCCAAGAGAGAACCAAGCAATAGAGAACCAGAGGCTTCCCAGGTCAAAGAAGCATCAGTGAGGAGACCTAAACCCAACATTTATTCTAAAACCAAGGCAAGAATGTCAACCACCTGGCAAAACAAAACCAGGGAAACCTTTTTTTAATGTTTACTCTTAAATTTTAAAATAAAAAACATCTTGTGAAAATAAAATAATCAAAAGTGTATACAATGAAAAAGAAATCTCGTTTGTTTTTTGTTTTTTTTTTTAGAAATCTCCTTCTTATTCCAAACCTATGGGCCTGTTCTTAAAAGGCAACCTTGGACTGGAGCTCTGTGACAACCTAGAGGGGTGGCAAAGGGTGGGAGGTGGGAGGGACGTTCAAGAGGGAGGGGACATACGTACACCTATGGCTAACTCATGACAGAAATCAAATATTGTAAAGCAATCATCAATCAATTAAAAATAAATTAATTAAAAGAATTTAACCTTGGGTGCTTCCCTGGAGGTCCAGTGGTTAAGATTCCAGCTTCCAGTGCAGAAGGTGCACCTTCAATCCCTGATCAGGGAATTAAAATCCTGAACGCTGAGCAGTGGAGCCAAAAATTAAAAAAAAAAAAAAGGCGCAATCTCTATTAATGATTTCTTATGTTTTCAATGATGCCCACTGCAGCATTATTTATCACAATAAAAAGACTAGAAGTTAGCGGGTGTTCTCAGGCAGTGACTAGTAAAATAAATTATGGTTCATCCATACAATGGGATGCTATGGAGATATTACAAAGAATGAATTCATTATAAGCACTTATATGAGAAGGTCTGCAGAACATATTATTATGTGAAGCAAAGCAAGGTATGTAGAGCATGACTTGCCTTTCTGAGGATTTAGATCACACGAGCTTTATTCAAAAATAATTGACCTGACATCACCACTAAGGTTAGTCTTATCAGAATATGGGAGAGAAGTCACAGACTTGGCAGCAGGATATTGGAAATATTGTACCAACTAAAATGATGTTACTACTGCTTTGTCTTGAATCTAAATGTCACCAGAAATTTTGCCCTTGACATTAGCATGGCACTTCCCCTTATAACTCATGGCTTACTGCAATAACCCGTTATAAATACTATGTTTCAGTTGTTCTAAAACACTCTTACACATTTTAACAACTCTGAAATCAGGATGTGTCTTAAACATTTCTATCTTCCAGAAAGCAGTTGGTGAAGAGGCTGTCATTGCCTGCCCCTGCACAGCAAAATTAGGTGAGGGGCTTGGAAGAAAATCTAAGAGATACTAATGAAGAATTCTGAAAGAAATGTTGCATCAGTGAGGATGATACTCTGTGTGTGTGTGAGAGAGAGAGAGAGAGAGAGAGAAAGGAGAAAGGAACACTCTTAAAAAACACTAATTCAAGAAGTAACTTACCAGAGCCAACTTCTGCGTGTGCAAAGTTTTAAGAACACTGTGGCCAATTTATTTTGCTTAGATTTTTCCTTTTTATGTACACACAAGAGTAATGTAGGGTGAAAAACCTATGTTTAAATAAGTTTAAAAGAATTCTTTCAACAAGCACAAAAAATTTCAAGTGATAAAACAGCATGATATCAGAGTTTAATCAGCAGTCTTTATTATTTCTTGGCAGAGCATAAAACAATGGCAAGTCTTACAAACAATGGTATTTTCGATTCAGTGAAACATGGAGTGTGTTTCTTATTTAAAAAGATAACCTGCTGAGGGATTCAGAATACACAGCTCATATCTTTGGTAGACTCTGCTCTTAAATAAACTGGCTGATTTTCAGGCACCCTTCTGTACCTATGAAAGGAAAGGTTTAGATTTGAAAAACGTTTGGGAAATGACAAGAGAGAGGTGCTTAGTGAAAGTGTTCTTTCCTTACCTATAAATTGTCTTTTACATCAAACAAGTGTATGTCAACAATCATTCATTTGTTCACTCTTTCCTTTTGTAGATATGTTCTCTGATGCCATTCCAGTTTGTGATTTATATAGGTCACTTTGATGATGATAAACTGTATTTTTCTAATTTGTCCCAACTGCAACTCAGGAACTAACTACAAAGTTGCTTCCCAATTAGCAACTATTTCTGGATTTACCTGGAGTATCTCTCATGCACCTAAAGAGTATGTAGGTCCATTGCATGAGGCTCTGTTATTTTTGTCTTCTCCTTTGGTCTGCTCCCCTTCCCTTGAGAGAGCTCAAGTCCACTCAAGTCCACTAAAGTCCACTTAGCCAGGCACTGCTGCTGCTTCCTCTGGCTGATGCTGGTACATGGTTTCCCCCATGTTCTATTGCAAACTAGAGAGAATAACTACTGCATCTCCCTTTTTGGCTCACACTATTGCTTACCAGATAGGAATGGACGAGTGACAACTGAGCCAATAAAGCCTCTTGCCTGGTATTTTTGAACTTGAAGCACTCTAGCCTCTAAAGTGGTAAATCTAATGTGAACTTTGGGAGTTGCTGGCACAAGTTCTGAGACCCAGGTGGCTCAGGGGTAAAGAATCTGCCTGCCAATACAGGAGATGCAGGTTCCATCCCTGGCACAGGAAGATCCCCTGGAGGAGGAAATGGCAGCCCACTCAGTATTCTTACCTGGAAAATTCCATGGACAGAGAACTTGGCGGGCTAGAGTCCATGGGGTCGCAAAGAGTCGGACATAACTGAGTGACCTAGCACACGCTGTGGGCCCAGCACACAATGTGGGCCAGACACACAAGTTTCTGGAACTGGTTTGAGTCAAGAAAGACAGCAAGCAGAGAAAAGCAGAGATCTGGATTTCAGGTCAGGCCCAGCTGATCCTTTGCTCTTCTTGTGATCTCGTTACATCAGTCAAATTTGCTTAAGCTGGGACTTCCCTGGTGGCCCAGTGGTTAAGAATCTGCCTTGCAATGCAGGTGATGTGGGTTCAATTCCCGGTTGGGAAACTAAGATCCCACACGCCTCGGACCAACTAAGCCCGCTCGCCACAGCTATTGAGCCCGGGTGCCACAACTAGAGAGTCCATGAGCCACAATGAAAGATCCTGTATGACCCAACAAAGATCCCACATGCTGCAACTAAGACCTGATGCAGCCAAATAAACACATTTTAAAAAATTGCTTAAGTTAATTTAATTTGGGTCCTGTGACTTGTCCTTGTGTACTTGTGTTTATCACTCAGTCATGTCCTACTCTTTGCGATCCCATGGACTATATCCCACCAGGCTCCTCTGTCCATGGAATTCTCCAGACAAGATTATTGGAGTGGTTTGCCATTCCCTTCTCCAGGGAAACTTCCCAACCCAGGGACTGAACCCAGGTCTCCTGCATTGCAGGCGAATTCTTTACCATCTGAGCCACCTTGGAAATCAAGGTGACTTGTAAACCAAAGTACATTAACCAACACCGTGACACTCATTGTTCACTATTTATACCTACTCCTCTTCATATTTGAAGCCATGATAGGCCACAGTGGAAAATAAACTCAGGTGAGAAGCCCTACACTGAGCCATCACTCACTGTCTCCATCAGTCAAAGCTGTGGTCTTGGGCTAAACTTTCTTCTTACTCTCTCCTATGATAAGTTTTCTACCAGATCATTCATTTCTACACAGCTCAGCACTTCTCCCTTACTCAAACTCTGGTTTTTCCCTGCTTCCCAAACCCCATCTCTTTTCCTGTTTAAGGAATCATGCTCGCATTCCTTAAGCACCAAATTCCTTTATATCTTCAGTATTTTCATCAAACATTTTCTTCCTTTTCGGTCTTCATTAGTACCAGACTTTCTCCCAGAGACATCACTTTCTTTGCTCTCCTCTTGAAAAGAGGCTGCTTGTTTTTGTATGCTTCATGTTCTTCAGCCTCAGAAATCGACTTCTTGTCCCCCTTGTTCCAAAAGGCTGATTCTAGAACATTGTCTTCCTACTCTGTTTTGAAACTAAGAAGCCCACTTTCAGCCCTACCACCTCTCCTCACCTTGATGCCCACATTGACTGCCCTCTTAGTATCTCCCCTTAGTTCACTGGTGGCATTGTCCTTGATTCACAAGCTATCTTTCTATCCCACCATACTCAATCATGTTGGGTGACCCAAGGTCTCCAGAGGAACAGCCACCCAAAATCTCAGTCTCCCAGTCACTGACTTTTTCATTGCCAAAGGCCTTCTCTCTGACACCACCCCAGACATCTCCTCCCACTGCTTCTGTTTGATCTTGTCATTCCCCTAAAAGTGTACCAGTTTTGAACCAGAAATTGCCTTTTCTTCACATCCTGTAAGGAATGTTCCATTTGCTTGAATATCTGTGGTAATTTATAATTCACAATTTTTATTTAAACCATTATGCTAATGCCTTTCGGCTTAGAAAAGTAATCCTTAAATCTTTATTTCTTTGTCAATGGCAAGAACATAAATCTTTTCATAAAGCTCATGTTATTATTATTTTTTTTCTGTTTAGTCATCAATGAATGAAGCAAATAGATTCAAACTCAGGGTTTTCCAACTGACAAGATATCAGAAATTTGCTTGACCCCTTCTTTTCAAAACCCATAGACTGAGTTGATAAAGAGCTCCCAGTTGACATTCATGGGTACCTTTCTGCCGAACCCAGAAATATACGCCAATCAACCTGCCTTCTATTTCAACCTGTAAATATTCTAAACAAGAAGTCAGATGCGGTTGGCAGCATTTCTCTAACCAGTGTCAGAGTGAGGGCCATGGAACTCCGGCAGCCTTCCTGTTTCCACTCCTGCTCACACTGCGGAGGTGACTCTATCCAGGATGCAGGGCTTCTCCACTTGCCTCCTACTATTTCCTGTAACTTGCTGGGAGTCACAGCCTACAAATACCTGGAGAGCAATGCTAATGCTGGTAGAATGAGAGGAGGCTGAGCCCAGCTCTTTCAGACTCCAGCATGGTTAGGAAATGGCAATTTGTTTTTCTGGGTTGTCTGGTCTGCACCTGAATTATGTTTAGATAATGAAGTAAGACTAAATAATTCCTTCTTTCTCTAGGGCCATCTGCCCCTTTCTCCTTCAGAGGGTAGAGCACGCAGGATGCAAATCAAATAATATGCTTCTTAACCCTTCTTCTTGTCTGTCCCACCGCAGGCCTGTGACCCTGCTTTATTTACAGTTTACAGGGCTGTCGCTAGTTTTTTCCTGTGGTCTGTCCTCCTGGCATCTAATGGGAAGGCGGGGCGACTGTATTAGGAAGAGCACTCTGCTGCCATGCTAACCCAGAAGCCATCTATATATCTTTTTTTCACAGTAAATGATGTAACTTAAAACCTACCCAATTCAGGAAATGCAAAATTTGCAGTTCTTGTGGGAATATTATATCACCATCTTTGCATTCACTTAGGATATTTCACTTAAGATGCAGAGTAGTAATCCAAGATACTTCCCACTTTATATGTATTAATGCAATAGTCACAGGTTAATATTTCATTAGTATTGAATTAACTGTTTACAGATGTGCATATTAAGGGTGACTATCTTAATATTGTATTGATGGGGGCAGGTTGATAAATCTATCCATTTCAAAATGATTCATACTAACCATAATGATGTCTCCTTGTAAGAAAGTATAGTACTGCATTGACACGTTTTTCCCAGTGGGACATTAGTAAGTTTATTTTCTAAGATGTCCTGCATAGTGCCTGCTGCTGCTGCTGCTAAGTCGCTTCAGTCGTGTCCGACTCTGTGTGACCCCATAGATGGAAGCCCACCAGGCTCCCCCGTCCCTGGGATTCTCCAGGCAAGAACACTGGAGTGGGTTGCCATTTCCTTCTCCAATGCATGAAAGTGAAAAGTGAAAGTGAATTCGCTCAGTCGTTTCTTGGACTGCAGCCTACCAGGCTCCTCCGTCCATGGGATTTCCCAGGCAAGAGTACTGGAGTGGGGTGCCATTGCCTTCTCCACATAGTGCCTAACAATTGTGAAAAGAGATTTTTTTGAGCTGAGGGCAGGTAGGAGGGCAAATGAGTTCTTGGGACAACAAAGAAAAAGGAGAAGATAAAAATTTTAATTTTTTTCTTAGCCTCTCCACCCCCAAATTGTTATTTCTTTGCTATGAAGTGCAGCAGCCCTAACTTTATTATTTTAACATTTGCTCTTATAACTCTGCCTCTATTAACTTTATGAGTCTGGGCAAGTCCTGCACCTGATTTTCTATAAACTATAGAGCGAGGCAGGGAACCATGGGGCAAAGGAGGTAGGTTACATGACAGCTGGTGTAGCTGGAATTTTTCAGTGAAGCATGGGTCTCACGGATAGAGAGTGGAAAGTAAACATTTATTAATCTCTGTTAATAGGCTCTGGCACAAGAAACCTGTGACCCAGATCATTCTGAACTCAGGACCACAATGGAGGCATCGTGTTCACATCCAGGCCTCTCATTTCAAGAGAGACACAACTGAGAGAGTGCAATGTGCCTGAGAAAGAGTATCCAGGTGGCAGAAATTAAAATGAAAGAAAACAAACACCCCCGCACCATGGATGGTAGAAGAATAGATTGAGAAAGGGGCAGAATATTTTAGAATTAGAATATTTTAAGTAGCACTATGGAGAAAAGATGTTACCATTTGCCTCTGTAGCTCCAGGAGGCAGAACCAGGAATAATGCCTGGAAGTCTCAAGGGGACAAATTTGATTCGACGATGTGAGGCAGGATTTTCTCACAGTGGGCGTTATTTAGCTCTGAGAGAGGCTACCTGCCGAGTCGTTGCATTTCCTTAGTACTTAGAGTTTTATTATGTTAAGTCAGAGGCTCAAGATACAGGCCAGGATTCCTACTTGGAGGAACAAATAATTAGATGATCCATGTTCCTTCTGACTCCAAGATTTCTATTCCACTTTCCTATTATAGCCTGGGATTATAATTGAAACATTATAATATTTAAATTCAGATAATACTTTTATACACCATCAGACCATGCAGCAATAGAAATGCAGGAGAAGGATTTGAAACACAAGGAAATCACAAAAAGCCTTCTTTGTTCCAGAATTTCAGAGCTAAATTTTTATGACCCAATCTTTAGACAGTTAAAAAAATCCTAGTTCTTTTTCAATGTATGACAGTATTTTCAAAATACCTCTCGATTTAGGTTAAATTATTTTTAAGCCTCTCTCTCTCCTGCCCTCCTCACTGACTATTAAGGATTAGCCATAAGGCTGAGTCAAGGAGGAGGAGGAAAAGTAGGGAGGAAGAGGGCGCCCACCTCTTTTGGCCAAGGTAACTGAGAAGGAGTCCTGGGCAAACAGGAAGAGGAAGGAAGAGAAACATCCCTTCCTCTGGCCTAGGAGACTGAACTAAGAAAGCGGAGAAAAGCAGGAGAATGAGAACGTGCCCAGAACTCTTCATGAAAGCATCAGCGCAGAGTAGGGAGGAGGGTTAGTCAGGTTATGGAGAATCTTAGGGGGAGGCCGCTCTTTGTTTTGGGTTTGGCACTCTGGAAGGAGCTCATCTCAAAGGTTGCGCTGCCCCAGTTTTGTGGGGGGTGGGTCACCTTGGAGTACGATTTGATGGGACAGCATGATTTGCAGAAGGAGTTTGGTTTTTCTGAGTGGCCGCTGGGTTTGGTGTGACTTGGGTAAGACCTAGAAGTTTCCATATGCCCCTGAGTGGGGCTGCATGTCCGAGACACAGCTGAGTCGAAGGCTGGTGGGCCTGCAAGAGGGTCTGTGATAGTGAGGAGCTGAGTCAGACCTGTCCAGGGTTTGGGTAGAAGACAAGGCAGAACCTCAGAGGGGTCTGTGATGCTCACAAGAGCTGAGGAGCCAATTGGCCAGGGAACTTCACTGTGGCTTGGTCAGGCTGAAAGACCAAACCACAGGCAACGGCAGAGGAGACTCACCGAGCAAACAGAGGTGAGTCAGAAAGAGACACTATTGCCACAGAGGCCAGTGAGAACATGGTGAGCCACATAGGAGCATAATCCAGAACTAAGACCTTCTTTCCTGCTGCCAAGGGCACTGAGCCATACCCCTTTCTCACCCACCTAGGCGCCATCTTTCAGAGGAGCAGCAAAAACAGCTGGATATCTGAGAGGCAGAGCATTTTTACCTAAAGGGATTGAGAACTTTCTTAAAAACATCATTTAATTTCTTTTTTGATTTCTTCTGTGATTTGTTGGTTATTCAGCAGGGTGTTGTTCAGCCTCCATATGTTGGAATTTTTAATAGTTTTTCTCCTGTAATTGAGATCTAATCTTACTGCATTGTGGTCAGAAAAGATGCTTGGAATGATTTCTATTTTTTTGAATTTACCAAGGCTAGATTTATGGCCCAGGATGTGATCTATCCTGGAGAAGGTTCCATGTGCGCTTGAGAAAAAGGTGTAATTCATTGTTTTGGGATGAAATGTCCTATAGATATCAATTAGGTCTAACTGGTCTATTGTATCGTTTAACATTTCTGTTTCCTTGTTAATTTTCTGTTTAGTTGATCTATCCATAGGTGTGAGTGGGGTATTAAAGTCTCCCACTATTATTGTGTTATTGTTAATTTCTCCTTTCATACTTGTTAGCATTTGTCTTACATATTGTGGCGCTCCCGTGTTGGGTGCATATATATTTATAATTGTTATATCTTCTTCTTGGATTGATCCTTTGATCATTAGGTAGTGACCATCTTTGTCTCTTTTCACAGCCTTTGTTTTAAAGTCTATTTTATCTGATATAAGTATTGCTACTCCTGCTTTCTTTTGGTCCCTATTTGCATGGAAAATCTTTTTCCAGCCCTTCACTTTCAGTCTGTATGTGTCCCCTGTTTTGAGGTGGGTCTCTTGTAGACAACATATGTAGGGGTCTTGTTTTTGTATCCATTCAGCCAGTCTTTGTCTTTTGGTTGGGGCATTCAACCCATTTACGTTTAAGGTAATTACTGATAAGTATGATCCCGTTGCCATTTACTTTATTGTTTTGGGTTCGAGTTTATACACTGTTTTTGTGTTTCCTGTCTAGAGAATATCCTTTAGTATTTGTTGGAGAGCTGGTTTGGTGGTGCTGAATTCTCTCAACTTTTGCTTGTCTGAGAAGCTTTTGATTTCTCCTTCATATTTGAATGAGATCCTTGCTGGGTACAATAATCTGGGCTGTAGGTTATTTTCTTTCATCACTTTAAGTATGTCTTGCCATTCCCTCCTGGCTTGAAGAGTTTCTATTGAAAGATCAGCTGTTATCCTAATGGGAATTCCCTTGTGTGTTATTTGTTGTTTTTCCCTTGCTGCTTTTAATATTTGTTCTTTGTGTTTGATCTTTGTTAATTTGATTAATATGTGTCTTGGGGTGTTTCACCTTGGGTTTATCCTGTTTGGGACTCTCTGGGTTTCTTGGACTTGGGTGATAATTTCCTTCCCCATTTTAGGGAAGTTTTCAACTATTATCTCCTCAAGTATTTTCTCATGGTCTTTCTTTTTGTCTTCTTCTTCTGGGACCCCTATGATTCGAATGTTGTAGCGTTTAATATTGTCCTGGAGGTCTCTGAGATTGTCCTCATTTCTTTTAATTCGTTTTTCTTTTATCCTCTCTGATTCATTTATTTCTACCATTCTATCTTCTAATCCACTAATCCTATCTTCTGCCTCTGTTATTCTACTATTTGTTGCCTCCAGAGTGTTTTTAATTTCATTTATTGCATTATTCATTTTATATTGACTCTCTTTTATTTCTTCTAGGTCCTTGTTAAACCTTTCTTGCATCTTCTCGATCTTAGTCTCCAAGCTATTTATCTGTGATTCCATTTTGATTTCAAGATTTTGGATCAATTTCACTATCATTATTTGGAATTCTTTATCAGGTAGATTCCCTATCTCTTCCTCTTTAGTTTGGTTTGGTGGGCTTTTTTCCTGTTCCTTTATCTGCTGGGTATTCCTCTGTCTCTTCATCTTGTTTAAATTGCTGAGTTTGGGGTGTCTTCTGGCAGTTTGTGGAGTTCTCTTTATTGTGGCGTTTCCTCGCTCTGTGTGGGTTTGTACAGGTGGCTTGTCAAGGTTTCTTGGTTAGGGAAGCTTGTGTCGGTGTTCTGGTGAGTGGAGCTGTATTTCTTCTCTCTGGAGTGCAATGAAATGTCCAGTAATGAGTTATGGGATGTCTATGGTTTTGGGGTGACTTTGGGCTGCCTGTATCTTGGAGCTCAGGGCTGTGTTCCTTGCTGCTGGAGAATTTGCTTGGTATGTCTTGCCCTGAAACTTGTTTCGCCCAGAGAGGTTTACAGCATTATATGGAGAAGAGAAGAGTGAGGAGGGAGTTAGAGGTGACCCGAATGAGATGAGGTGGAGTCAATAGAGGAGAAAGTGGGCTATTCAGTAATCTCTTCCTTATGTGCACTCCACAACTGGACCACTCAGAGTTGTTCACAGAGTTATACAGAGAAGAGAAGAAGGAAGAAGGTGGCATAGGTGGCCAGGAGGATAAATGGGGGAATGAAAAGGAGGGAGACAGATCCAGCCAGTAATCAGTTCCCTAAGTGTTCTCCACCGTCAAAATTTGCATAGAAACTAATGAGTTGCACAACAACTCAAAACCTGTGGGACACTTTAAAAGCAGTCCTAAGGGGAAAGTTCATAGCAATAGAGGCATACCTCAAGAAACAAGAAAAAAGTCAAATAAATAACCTAACCCTACACCTAAAGCAACTAGAAAAGGAAGAAATGAAGAACCCCAGGGTTAGTAGAAGGAAAGAAATCTTAAAAATTAGGGCAGAAATAAATGCAAAAGAAACAAAAGAGACCATAGCAAAAATCAACAAAGCCAAAAGCTGGTTCTTTGAAAGGATAAATAAAATTGACAAACCATTAGCCAGACTCATCAAGAAACAAAGGGAGAAAAATCAAATCCATAAAATTAGAAATGAAAATGGAGAGATCACAACAGACAACACAGAAATACAAAGGATCATAAGAGACTACTATCAACAATTATATGCCAATAAAATGGACAACGTGGAAGAAATGGACAAATTTTTAGAAAAGTACAACTTTCCAAAACTGGACCAGGAAGAAATAGAAAATCTTAACAGACCCATCACAAGCACAGAAATTGAAACTGTAATCAAAAATCTTCCAGCAAACAAAAGCCCAGGTCCAGACGGCTTCACAGCTGAATTCTACCAAAAATTTAGAGAAGAGCTAACACCTATCCTGCTCAAACTCTTCCAGAAAATTGCAGAGGAAGGTAAACTTCCAAACTCATTCTATGAGGCCACCATCACCCTAATACCAAAACCTGACAAAGATCCCACAAAAAAAGAAAACTACAGGCCAATATCACTGATGAACATAGATGAAAAAATCCTTAACAAAATTCTAGCAATCAGAATCCAACAACACATTAAAAAGATCATACACCATGACCAAGTGGGCTTTATCCCAGGGATGCAAGGATTCTTCAATATCCACAAATCAATCAATGTTATACACCACATTAACAAATTGAAAAACAAAAACCATATGATTATCTCAATAGATGCAGAGAAAGCCTTTGACAAAATTCAATATCCATTTATGATAAGAACTCTCCAGAAAGCAGGAATAGAAGGAACATACCTCAACATAATAAAAGCTATATATGACAAACCCACAGCAAACATTATCCTCAATGGTGAAAAATTGAAAGCATTTCCTCTAAAGTCAGGAACAAGACAAGGGTGCCCACTTTCACCATTACAATTCAACATAGTTTTGGAAGTTTTGGCCACAGCAATCAGAGCAGAAAAAGAAATAAAAGAAATCCAAATTGGAAAAGAAGAAGTAAAATTCTCACTGTTTGCAGATGACATGATCCTTTACATAGAAAACCCTAAAGACTCCACCAGAAAATTACTAGAACTAATCAATGATTATAGTAAAGTTGCAGGATATAAAATCAACACACAAAAATCCCTTGCATTCCTATACACTAATAATGAGAAAACTGAAAGAGAAATTAAGGAAACAATTCCATTCACCATTGCAACAGAAAGAATAAAATACTTAGGAATATATCTACCTAAAGAAACTAAAGACCTATATATAGAAAACTATAAAACACTGGTGAAAGAAATCAAAGAGGACACTAATAGATGGAGAAATATACCATGTTCATGGATTGGAAGAATCAATATAGTGAAAATGAGTATACTATCCAAAGCAATTTATAGATTCAATGCAATCCCTATCAAGCTACCAACGGTATTCTTCACAGAGCTAGAACAAATAATTTCACAATTTGTATGGAAATACAAAAAACCTCGAATAGCCAAAGCTATCTTGAGAAAGAAGAATGGAACTGGAGGAATCAACCTACCTGACTTCAGGCTCTATTACAAAGCCACAGTTATCAAGACAGTATGGTACTGGCACAAAGACAGAAATATTGATCAATGGAACAAAATAGAAAGCCCAGAGATAAATCCATGCACCTATGGACACCTTATCTTTGACAAAGGAGGCAAGAATATACAATGGATTAAAGACAATCTCTTTAACAAGTGGTGCTGGGAAAACTGGTCAACCACTTGTAAAAGAATGAAACTAGAACACTTTCTAACACCTTACACAAAAATAAACTCAAAATGGATTAAAGATCTAAACGCAAGACCAGAAACTATAAAACTCCTAGAGGAGAACATAGGCAAAACACTCTCCGACATACATCACAGCAGGATCCTCTATGACCCACCTCCCAGAATATTGGAAATAAAAGCAAAAATAAACAAATGGGACCTAATTAAACTTAAAAGCTTCTGCACAACAAAGGAAACTATTAGCAAGGTGAAAAGGCAGCCTTTAGAATGGGAGAAAATAATAGCAAATGAAGCAACTGACAAACAACTAATCTCAAAAATATACAAGCAACTCCTACAGCTCAACTCCAGAAAAATAAATGACCCAATCAAAAAATGGGCCAAAGAACTAAATAGACATTTCTCCAAAGAAGACATACAGATGGCTAACAAACATATGAAAAGATGCTCAACATCACTCATTATCAGAGAAATGCAAATCAAAACCACTATGAGGTACCATTTCACGCCAGTCAGAATGGCTGCCATCCAGAAGTCTACAAGCAATAAATGCTGGAGAGGGTGTGGAGAAAAGGGAACCCTCTTACACTGTTGGTGGGAATGCAAACTAGTACAGCCACTATGGAGAACAGTGTGGAGATTCCTTAAAAAACTGGAAATAGAACTGCCTTATGATCCAGCAATCCCACTGCTGGGCATACACACTGAGGAAACGAGAAGGGAAAGAGACACGTGTACCCCAATGTTCATTGCAGCACTGTTTATAATAGCCAGGACATGGAAGCAACCTAGATGCCCATCAGCAGATGAATGGATAAGAAAGCAGTGGTACATATACACAATGGAGTATTACTCAGCCATTAAAAAGAATACATTTGAATCAGTTCTAATGAGATGGATGAAACTGGAACCTATTATACAGAGTGAAGTAAGCCAGAAAGAAAAACACCAATACAGTATACTAACGCATATATATGGAATTTAGAAAGATGGTAACAATAACCCTGTGTACGAGACTGCAAAAGAGACACCGATGTATAGATCAGTCTTATGGATTCTGTGGGAGAGGGAGAGGATGGGGAGATTTGGGAGAATAGCATTGAAACATGTATAATATCATGTATGAAACGAGTCGCCAGTCCAGGTTCGATGCACGGTACTGGATGCTTGGGGCTGGTGCACTGGGACGACCCAGAGGGAGGGTAGGGGAGGGAGGAGGGAGGAGGGTTTAGGATGGGGAATGCGGGTATACCTGTGGCGGATTCATTTTGATATTTGGCAAAACTAATACAATATTGTAAAGTTTAAAAATAAAATTAAAAAAAAAAAGAAAAGGGAAAAAAAAATCATTTAAATGACTGTACCACTATACCAGGTTATAAAAGTGGACTAAAACTTAAGAGTTTTTGCTGGCTTTCCAGGAGGTGAGATCTCATCAAAGATCTGTTATAGAACGCCTGAAGGAACAACATGCTCTTTGCAAGTCGAAGTTGGAGCACAAATAAATTTTTAAATCCATTATAAGTGTCAATAGCATAAAAATTGTGACACTGAGCTTGCAGATTGACATTTGTATTTCTGGTGCCTAGCATGCTCCCTAGAATACAGTACGTGCCAGATAATTATTTGTTAAGTTAATAAATTAATTAATAGCCAATTTTCAGTAATAGGGTGGAAAAACGTTTTTACAAACTCAGATGTGTTATTGTAGAAATATCAGTCACTTCCTTGGTTCGATGCAGGCTCTCTGGGGAATCTATATAATTCAGTCTCCATCTGAAACAGAACCAGCAAGATAAGGTATCTTATCAGGGAGAAATTGAAAAGATGAAATGGAGTAGGAGGGACTAGCACGAGAAGGGACTGTGTAATAAAGGTCACTGAGAGGAGATGGAAGAAAAAAATCAATGAAGTGCTGCAAAAGACAGAAAAAAAATTGTAATAGCCAAAGATAATTTAAGACAATGACAAATGGAGTTGAGTTTGGGTTATGTCTATGAGGTCTACCTTGTATAGTCCATTTTATTTTTATGCAATAGCCTTAATACTCCATGTCATAAAGCACTTAACATAAAACACTCAATAAGAGAATCAATTACCAACTGGAAAAGATATAAAAATAATTTAATGTTTTTTTTCACATTGCATTTTCATACCAATGAATTTCAAAACAAGTTGCTAGTTTGTTGATCTGCATATTTACTACTGAACACAAATCTCCTCTTTGCATCAGCACAGTCCAATACAGTCACAGCATAGAATTAAAAAAAAGTATTTCAGGAGGCACTAATGGTAAAGAATCTGCCCGCCAATGCAGGAGATGCAAGAGATGCGGATTCACTTCCTGGGTCAGGAAGATCCCCTGAAGAAGGAAAAGGCAACCCACTCCAGTATTCTTGCCTGGTAAATTCCACGGACTCCAAAGGAGCCTGGCGGGCTACAGTGCATGGGGTCGCAAAGGGTAAGACATGACTGAGTGAACACAGATACACACAGAAACAAAGCCTCTGGGGGAAATGTTTTCATAACACACTTTATAAGAGAATTTCTGCAAGGCTAAAGATGAGCCACCCATCCTAAACACCTTTTTCTTCCTTATCCATCTCTTTTGATTATTTTTTATATTATTAACACATCGTATCTCAGATCTGCCCAAGCTCAGACTCTCAACACCTCTTGTCTAAACCAATGATAGGAGATATATTTAATTCCTGTGCCATTTCATACGGACGGGGGTGCTGTGCTTTTAAAATATTTCTTTCTTTGTTTGGCTGCCTCAGGTCTTGGTTGTGGCAGGTGGGGTCTTTGTTGCATCATGCCGGATCTCTCACTGTGGTGTTCAGGCTCTCTGGTTGTGTTACGCAAGCTCCGGAGCACGCAGGCTCAGGAGTTGGGGTTCCGAGGCTTAGTTGCTCTGCAGCATGTGGGATCTTAGTCCCATGACCAGAGGTTGAACCCAGGTCTCCTGTACTGCAAGGCGGATTCTTAACCACTGGACCACAAGAGAAGCTTCTGGGTGCTGTATTGAAAAGGATTCTGAGGCATCATCCAGATACACAGGGGAAAAAATCACGATGGTTGAGTGACATCTACTGTGGATGTGGGAGGAGAGCCAGTATGCCAATCATTCATGAACCATCCCAGGCCCAGATGTTTTTAACAACCTCCCCACTATCTCCTCATCTTCAGTCTCTTGCCTGCATAATATTATCTTCCGCAAATAGTCAGGAATATTCACTTTCCCCCTCTTACACCTTTCATGGCTCCTTATTTCTTACTTACAGGAGTCTAGTCTCCTTAGCATGGTGTTCAGGGACTTCACTGTCTGGCTTTACTTTTCCATCATTCAGTTCTGTGATAGCTTTACATCCCTTTACTAATCACCCCACTTTCCAGCCACTTTGGCCTAGTCAGAGAGATTCCAGGAGCATGCCTGTATTTGTGTTTTTCTCTTTCTATGAAATACACTTTCACTTGTATATCTTCCTTATCTTTCATGCTTTAGTTCAAATGCCCTCTGCTTTGAGAAACCTTCTTGTGTCCCTTCCCTCCGATCAGATTTAATTGGTGATTTCTGGAATGTATTATGAACCCAGATGAAAATGAGCTCAGTTAAGCATTCTGAACAAGAAGCTACTTGCCAGGTTTTGCCAGCTCTGGGTCTCAGGACCTTTACTGTGGTAGAGAAGTGGCCTCCTAACCAGAAATGTATGTATTGCAATACCTGAACAGACATAATTGAAACAATGGGAGGATCAGTAAACCCATATTCTGGAATGAGACTAAATACTTTGAAGTTAAGTTATCACAAACCAGTGGAAATCTTAGTCAGACTCTGTTCTGATTCAACAGCAATGAATATAGACGAGATAAAATAACCCATTAAAAGTAAAAGACTCATAAACTTGTTTTTTTTTTTTTTCCAAATATTTATTTGGCTGCATCAGGTCCGAGTTGCAGCATGTGGGATTTTTTGGAGAGGTGCCCAGGCTTCTCTAGTGATGGCTCGTGGGCCTAGCTGCATATGGGATTTTAGTTACCCCACAGCACATGAGGTTTTTTTTTCTCGAACCAGGGATCAAACCCATGTCCCCTGTGTTTGGAAGGTGGATTCTTAACCCCTGGATTGCCAGGGAAGTCCTAGGGTTTTATTTTTAAAATGACAGTATATGGGTTATTTAAGACACTTTTACAACATACTGAGTGCAAAATGGAAAATACAAAGATGAGAATGTGAACAAACAGAAACAGAAGAGATTAAGATATTATTATCAGATAAAGTTGAATTCAAAGCAAAAAAAATGTTAAACAGAAAATATTGTCACCATAATGAAATACAACACTAATGAATCTTTTTGTACCATTGACATAGCAGTAAAATTAATCAATACACTGTGATAGTGAGAATGAATGAAAACAAGGGTTTTTCTGGAAAACCTGCACACAGAAGGGCCCAGGTAACTCTCACAAGACCCAGAGACTTCACTGATGCCAAGTTACCTACCGAACATCTTCACTGGATATTTAACAAGCATCTTAAACTTAGGTTTTAAAAACCAAATTCTTTATTTATCTCCAGATATGTTCTTCCGGCATTCTCTAACCTCAGTAAATAGGAAGTCCATTCTTCCAACTGTTTGAACCAAAAACCTTGGAGTTTTTCTTGACGCTCTTCCATTTTCACATAGCTCACATTCATTCCTTCAGCAAATTCTGTTGTACCTCCAAAATACAGCCCAAACCTGATCACTTTACATCATCTCTCTAGTTGCTACCCTGGTCCAGGCCATCCTCACCTTTCATCTGAATTATTGCAATACCCAAAGCTGGTCTCCCATGCCCTCATGAGAACAGCCAGAGGAGTCTCTTTTAAACCCCAAATGGTGTCAACCCCCCTGCTCAAAGCTCTTTAATTGCCTTTTATTGACTCAGAGCAAAAAAAGGCAAAGTCTTTACTCTGTTCTACAAGGCCCTAAGTGACCTGGCTCCCACTTACTTTATTTCCTTTCACCTTCCCCCTTGTCTCACTGTGTTCCAAACACACTGACCTCCCTGTCACTCATAAAATAAGTGAGACCTGTCCTTACCTCTGGGGCTCTGCCCTAGCTGTTCCCTCTGGCTGGAACCCTCTTGCCTGGAAAGAGCATGGTTCACAGGAGTTACCTACCAAAGGCAGTGACAAATTTTCTCTTGGGCTCCAAAATCACTGCAGATGGTGACTGCAGCCATGAAATTAGAAGACACTTGCTCCTTGGAAGAAAAGCTATGACAAACCTAGACAGCATGTTAAAAAGCAAAGACATCACTTTGCTGACAAAGGTCCATCTTGTCAAAGCTATGGTTTTTCCAGTAGTCATGTATGGATATGACAGCAGGACCATAAAGAAGGCTGAGTGCCCAAGAATTGATGCTTTTGAATTGTGGTGATGAGGAAGATTCTTGAGAGAGTCCCTAGGATCCTAAAAGAAATCAACCCTGAATAGTCATTGGAAGGACTGATGCTGAAACTGAAGTTCCAATGCTTTGGCCACTTGATGTGAAGAGCTGATTCTTTGGAAAAAGACTTGATGCTAGGAAAGTTTGAGGGCAGGAGAAGGGGGCAACAGAGGATGAGATGGTTGGATAGCATCATTAACTCAACGAACATGAGTTTGAACTCTCTGGGAGATAGTGAAGGACAGGGAAGCCTAGTGTGTTGCAGTCCATGGGGTCACAAAGAGTCAGACACAACTTAGCCACTGAACAATAGCCACCGTCACCTACCAAAGGAGGCTTTCCCTGATGGCCTCACCCTCAGTGAGATAGGAATTCCCTCATTCCCACCTTCCCCTCCCCTGCACGTCCCATATCTATATAGTCCTTATCACCAGCTGACCTATGATATTTTTATTTTTTAATTAAAAAAATTTATTTATTTATTTTTGACCGTGCTGGGTCTTTGTTACTGTGCTGGGCTTTCTCTTGTTGTGGAGAGTGGGGGCTACTCTCCAGTTGCAGTGCTCGGGCATCTCATTGCTGTGGCTTCTCTTGTTGCAGAGCACAGGCTCTAGGGTGTGTGCTCAGTTGCTCTGTAGCATGTGGGATCTTAGTTCCCAGTTCAGTTCAGTTCAGTTGTGTCCAACTCTTTGCAACCCCATGGACTGCAGCTTGCCAGGCTTCCCTGTCCATCACCAACTCCCGGAGCTTACTCAAACTCATGTCCATTGAGTCAGTGATGTCATCTAGCCATCTCATCCTCTGTCATCCCCTTCTCCTCCAGCCTTCAATCTTTCCCAGCATCAGGGTCTTTTCAAATGGGTCAGTTCTTTGCATCAGGTGGCCAAAGTATTGGCTTTTCAGCTTCAGCTTCAGTCCTTCCAATGAGTATTCAGGACTGATTTCCTTTAGGATGGACTGGTTGGATCTTCTTCCAGTCCAAGGGACTCTCAAGAGACTTCTCCAACACCACAGTTCAAAAGCGTCAATTCTTCGGCATTCAGCAGAGATCATACCCATGTCTCATTGGCAGGCGGATTATTAACCACTGGACCACCAGGGAAGTCCTATACTTTTTATTATAGTTTGTCTGATTTCTTCCAGAGAAGGCAATGGCACCCCACTCCAGTACTCTTGCCTGGAAAATTCCATGGATGGAGGAGCCTGGTAGGCTGTAGTCCATGGGGTCGCTAAGAGTCGGACACGACTGAGCGACTTCCCTTTCACTTTTCACTTGCATGCATTGGAGAAGGAAATGGCAACCCACTCCAGTGTTCTTGCCTGAAGAATCCCAGGGACAGGGGAGCCTGGCGGGCTGCCGTCTATGGGGTCGCACAGAGTCAGACACGACTGAAGCGACTTAGCAGCAGTAGTCTGATTTCTTCAGCTCCTTCCCCTCTAGAATGAGCCATGAAACCTACTCAGGGATTTTTTTTGGGGGGTGGGGGGTGCGTTATTTGTTCGTTGCACTAGCCCCAGAATCTATAACAATGCCTGGTGTATGGTAGAAGTATAATAGATTAGTGGAGTGGTTTGAATGATTGGTCAGTTATCCAGTTACCCTGAGCTATCCCTTGGAACTCAGGAAAGATCCATCAAGGCCAGGAGAGGTAAAGGTGGTTGGCTGAGCTGGCCTGGACTGACCACTGAAGGAGGGGCCTTGGTGCTTGGCTCCACTTCAGTTAGGAGAGCAAATGTTGTGGGTCCCCTGCCTTGTTCACAGGGCCTCCCCCATGTGTCTCTTGGCCTTTCTTGCTTTCACTTCCTTCCCTTTCTTCTCACTACCATCACCATCACCCTGGTCAAAAAACCTTTTTGAATACTTTATGAAGCACTTTCTAGTTCTAGGACATCTGCTGTGAGCAGCTGTGGGGCTCCAGGGTGTGGACTGCCTGATATTTTTAGGTGAAGAGAATGTTGGGCAATGAGATCACCCACGTGAGCTGGAACAGAATAGGGTCCAACCACCTGCCCTGATCCTGCGGGGTAACTGATGCCTCCAGGTGCTGTTAGCATGCTTATTCAATTAGTCCTTGTACTTGAAGGTCAGATGTATTTAACTCTGACCTTCTGTATTTAGCTCTGTATGTATTAATGAAGAAGTTAACAGTATGGACTTTGGGAGACCTGAGTTCAAGCTCTGCCACTGAGCAGCTCTAAGAGACTGGGAAAGACACTTAAACTGTCTTGGCCTCAATTTCCTCATTATTGAAATGGATAATGCTTGCATCACAGAGCTGTTGTTAGGGTTAAACAAAAACCCAGGTCAAACATTCAGCACGGTAACACAATGCTTAGCCCGCAGCAAGGACTCAACTAATACCAGATGCTGCTATTAACAATGGTTGGTGCATGCATGCTCAGTTGTTCAGTCCTGTCTCTCTGTGACTCCATGGACTGCAGCCCAACAGACTCCTCTGTCCATGGAATTTTCCGGGCGAGACTACTAGAGTGGGTTGCATTTCCTCCTCCAGGGGAATCTTCATGACTCAGGGATCAAACCAGCGTCTCTTGTGTCTCCTGCATTGACAGGCGAGTTTTTTACCACTGCCCTACCTGGGAGGCCCACAATGGTTGGTATTTTCACCCACATTATATAATAAAGCTCATGTATCATGAGAGATTCCTGACAAGAAGAAAATCACTTACTCAAGAAAATCCTGCTCTCAAACACTTAATATGGACATTTGAACTCTGAATTCTCAGCGACTGGGTTGTGTGCTTTAAGTTGCTGAGTGGCTACATCTGGGGAGAGTCCGTGAGACAGAGCCCAAGGGATTAACAAACAAAATAAATGTTTACCTGCATTTTATGTGCTTGGTCTGTTAAATAGCTCTGTTTTCATTGACTCAGCCCAAATTGATCAGTGATTCACAGGAGACCTTAACTGTGCACTTCTATATATAAAGTTGATTTAGCTGTTTGTTTTTTAACGACATTGATATTTTTGGACTTTCAGAGTATACTTTTGCCATTACTATCAACTGAAAAGTAATGTTGCCTGCTCAAAATGGATTTCTAACCACTACTGAAGGAACTGTGACCTCAGGTTACCTCATGTGTACCTTGGGATAGTGCTATCAGACACTTTTGTCTCTTGATTGTTGGATGTCTGTGTGGTTCTTGCACATATGTTAATCTGGAGACCCCTCTGAGATTAAAAAAATAAAAATATGGGATTTCACTTTCTTTTGTTCTCCACAAAATCTAATTGTGGTCTGTACAGTGAGAGATCTTGAACAACAGTAGATAGTTGGTTGCCTGAAGTGTGGATTCCTGACTCATATTTGCATTCTGCCATCTCAGTGCTTTTGGGAATCACAGGTGGCCTCTCTCCCAATCCCTTAGGACTCATTCCTTTACCTTCTTAGTTCTACTGGTCTCTGTTTAATATGTATTTATTAGGGGGTCTGTGTGTGTGTGTAAGAGAGAAAGACTTGTCCTTAGCCTGCAGTGGGATTCAGACCTACCCAGGAATGTCTGATGAACCAAAGAATAGATCCAGAAGAAGGAGCTGATTTATATGAAGGTTTAATATGGAGCATAAAGCTTGGAGCTTATGAAGAGAGAGCTGATGTCTGCTAGAAACTTGTTCCCTGGCTCCTCTCCCAGGGTCTCAGTCTTGAGGTCTGTGGAGAGAGGGACTGGAAGAAGGAACCATTTTCACAGGGGCTTGGAACACCCAAAGATCACTGGGTAGCTGCCATGCAGTAAGGAACTCTTCTGGTGTGGGCCTTCTTTGGCAACTTCAGGAAAAAAAGGAGAAGACTTGAGGTACAAACAGCAGCATTCTCACAGAGGACCCAGCAAAGAGGGTAAGGATTAGGCATCCCCTCCAGCAGCTTCTCAGATAATACCCATCACCCGCTGCAACGGGTGGGAACCATACCAACATTCTTATCCTTATTGTTGGCATTGAGTGTGCCCATGTGCCAGGCACAGTGCAAAGCACACTTAATGCCAGTTTACAGCTTGAGATAGTAAATTGTCCTAGGTCACTCACACAGCATGATGTACTTGGTTTTTAAAAAAATTTATATTTTGTATTGGGGTACAACCAACTAACAAAGTTGTAAGTTTCGGGTGAACAGCGAAAAGGTTCAGCCATACGTTTACATGTATCCATTCTCCTCCAAACTCCCTTCCCATCCAGGCTGCCACATAACATTGAGCAGAATTCCATGTGCTATACAGTAGGTCCTTGTTGGTTATCCATTTTAAATACAGCAGTGTTCACATGTCTGTCTCAAACTCCCTAACTATACCTTTCGATTTTAATCCAGGCAGTTTGATTCCAAACCTCTTGCTCTTAATCATCCCTTGACATATCTCCAGGGTTGTATGGAGCACAATAGAAAATCCAGAAATAGAACCAAATACATTTATCTTATAGATGATAAAGGGAATACCTTTAAAAAGTATAAGAAAAATGGATTTATAAATAAATGGTATTGCGGAAAGTGTGCAATCATCTGGAGAATGGTAAAATTGGATCCCTACCTCACACTGTATACTAGGAAAAACTTCATACTGATCAAACATGTTTCAGTATAAACATAAAATAATATGCACACTAGATGAAAACATGGAAAAATTCTTCTATAACACTGGGGTAGGAAAAACCTTTCTTACAGTGATTCAAAAGTCATACATGAAAACTATGATAAAGTCAATTATATAAAAAAGTCAAAAGACAAAAATGGAAAAAAATTAACACATATCAGAAAAAGGGCTAGTTTATACAAAGAGGTCTAAAAACTGATAAGATCAAGACTAATTACTCAATAGAAAATTAGGTAAAGGATATGGACTGTTGACAGAAAAAAAAAGCTTAAATGATTTTTAAACATATGAAAAAGATTCTCATCCTAACATATAACAAATGAAATACAACGAGATGCCATTTGAAATGATGTTGAGATACCATTTTTCACTTCTCTAATTAGCAAAAATCCAAACATTTGACAACATACTCTGTAGGCAAAGTTATTTGGGAAAACAAGCATTTTCCTCTGTATACCTTTGGTGGATGTACACAGTGCTACAACCTTGTGGAGGGCAATATGACAACATCTATTGAAACACAAATGCACTGACCTTCTAACCCAAGAAGTCTCTTTCTGGGAACTCATCCTACAGATCCACCTGCACATGTGCAAAACGACAGATGCCTAAGTTAAGTCATGGCAGCATTGTTTGTCTTGGCAGACTGGAAATAACCCAAGTGTCAATCATATGGGATCTGATTAAACCAGGCCAACAACACAGTAGAATGCTGTGTGTTTGCAAAATGAAAGGAAAAATGCATAGGAACCTCTTTCTATATTGTTTTGTCAAAATAAACAGGTCACATTGCAAAAAAAAAAAAAAGGCACAAAAGAAGGTATATAGTTTGTTATCTTTTATGTAAGAAAGGAAAAAAAGAAAAAAATATATTTGCATTGGTATAAAGAAATGGAGGGAAATGTGAAATATAAAGTGTCTCTTGGGACAGGGGAATGGCGAACAGGCTTATGGGGAATGGGAGAAAAACCTTACACTCACCCCATAACGTTTTATACTGTTTTGATTTTTAACCATGAGAATGTATTATCTAATAAAAAGTATAAAAAAACTTGTCTATATATTTATGTTTGTTGGCTGTTTTCCTCAACACTGTGTGCTGATTTGTGCCTTGGAAAACAGAGGCTGACCTAGTTTTGGTCTATCTGCAAAACAGTCAACTGGTCCCAAAGTTATCAGCCGTGCAAATTAGAACAAGGTCAGTTGTATTTGGTCCAAGATCGCAGGCAGTGGCAGCTGAGCAGGACAATTTCTTAAGAATTTTGAAAGAGGCTTATAACTGAGTATTATTAGGGCAAAGAATGATAAGAACCCAATTTAAAGTTATAAGTAGCCTACTCCAAGAGAAATGCAGTTCTCCAGACTATTCTAGAATCAAGACACAGGTCAATATCAACCTGGGGGGGCCTCTACTGTCAGCTCTGTATCTTGGAATTCTCTGCATGGCTAGCCTATCTGACAACAAGGGGGAAGGTCTCAGACCTGGAGACATGGCCAGAGACAAGGAAGGTTGGTATATACCATCAGCCTCCATCATTCTTTGAAAAACAATAAAGGAAGTTGAAATTGAGAAAAGGAATAACCGAAGGAGAAGGGTAAGTGACCTGTGGACAGAAGAAGCTGAATAGACATTTTCCAAAGAAGACATACAGATGGCCAACAGGCACATGAAAAGACGCTCAACATCACTAATCACAGTGTGCATGCTAAGTCGTTTCAGTCATGTCTGACTCTTTGTGACCCTACGGACTGTGGTCCGCCAGGCTCCTCTGCCTTTAGGATTCTCCAGGCAAGAATACTGGAGTGGGTTGCCATGCCCTAGGGGATTTTCCCAACCCAGGGATCGAACCCGTCTCTTAAATCTCCGGCGTTGGCAGGTGGAGTTCTTCATCACTAGCACCACCTGGGAATCACTAATCACCAAATGAAATGCAAATCAAAACCACTATGAGATATTGCTTCACACCTGTCAGAATGGCTATCATCAAAAAATTAACAGATAACATGTTGGCAAGAATGGAGAGAAAATGGAACCATAGTGTACTGTTGGTAGGAATGTGAATTGGTGCAGCCTCTATGGAAAACAGTATGAAGTTTCTTCAGACTATAAATAGAACTACTATATGCTCTAGCAATTCCACTCTTGGGTGTATGAAAAAAGCACTAATTCAAAAAGATACATGCACCCCAATGTTTATAGCAGCATTATTTGCAGTAGCCCAAACAGGAAGAAGACAGTGTCTATTGACAGATGAATGGATAAAGAAGATGTGGTACATATACACAATGGAATATTATCCAGCCATAAAAAGAATAAAATTTTGGAATTTGCAACAACATGAATAGACCTGGAGAGTATCATGCTTAGTAAAATAAGTCAGACAAAGACAAATATTGTATGTCATCACATGTAGAATATAAAAAATAAAAGAAAACCACTAAATAAGACAAAAAAAGAAGCAGATTCACATATGAAGAGAACAAACTAGTGGTTACCTGTGGAGAGAGGGGACAGGGAAGAGGCCATATAGGGGGAGGGGATTAGAGGTACAAGCTACTACGGATAAAATAAATAAGCTGCAAGGACATACTGTACAGCATAGGGAATATAGCCAGAATTTTATATAATAACTATAAATGGGGTATATTTAAAAATTGTGAATCACTCTGTTGTACACCTGATACTAACGTAATATTGTAAATCAACTATACTTCAATTTTTACAAAAAGAATAAGTGACCTGAATCAAGAAGTTTAAATAGAGGAGGGAAGGAAGGAGAAGGGAATAGTGTTTGAGTGCCTACTGCTTGCCAGTATTTTGTTATGAAGTCCTCCCAACAACTCTGTAAGATAGGTTTTATAACACACATTTTAAAGACAAGGAAACTGAGGCTCAAACTGGCTAACCAGTGCAGCGTTGGTGGTATAGTGGTGAGCACGTGTACTGTGCTAAGTCGCTTCAGTCAGGTCCGACTCTGCCTCAGTCTGTCCATAGGGACCACAGCCACCAGACTTCTCTGTCCATGGGATTCTCCAGGCAAGAATACTGGAGTAGGTTGCCGTGTCCTCCTCCAGGGGATCTTCCTGGCCGAGAGATTGAACACATGCCTCTCACCTCTCACCCATTGGCAGGCGGGTTCTTCATTAGTAGTGCCACAACATACCTACCTTCAAACTGGTTAATGACACCAAGCTCTCAAAGGTAGTAAGAATGAAGTCAGGGATCTTCGATGCCAATATCCACGCTTTTGGTTCTATAACTTTCAAGTTCATATTTAGCAACAAGCTCTTCAAGTCATTGTCACTTGTTTTCAAATAGCTCTTGTTTTTCCTGGTATGGGGCTCCTCTGCTGACTCAGATGGTAAAGAATCCACCTGCAAGGCAGGAGAGCTGGGTTTGATCCCTGGGTTAAGGAAGATCCCCTGGAAAAGTGAATGGTTACCCATTCCAGTATTCTTGCCTGAAGAACTCCATGGACAGAGGAGCCTGGAGGGCTGCTACAGTCCATGAGGTTGCAAAGAGTCAGACATGGCTGAGTGACTAACACTTTTACTTTCTCCTGGTATCCTCAGCCCCAGCTTCCACCAAGAGAGGAAGCTCTGAAGCCTCCCTTCAGTTGCCAGAGCTCCCTGAGTCCCACCTTCTCTTGAAGTTTTTACTGCTGGTCCTTGATCTCTCCCTGCCCTGACCAAGGCCTCACGTAGTCAGTGTTACAGCTCTTACAGATACCTATCAAAAAGATGATCATACTCTCTCAAGGTTTTGGTTTTTAGAGCTTTTTCTCTTGAGGAACTTGCTCTGGTTCTGTCGAGTCCCAGTGCGAGTGGTACCACCTTACTTCAAAATTCAAGTCGCCCTTTGGTGCTTAACATTACAGGTGAGACACTTCCATCCCCTCTCTCTGACTTGCTTGCTGCTTCAGGGAACACTGATGAGTTAGGAAAACCCTGTGCCTTCTCTTTGATTTAGAGGCTTTATCTTGAGGTAGAAGATCTTTTTAAAAACTTTTATTTATTTACTTAATTTTTGGCTGTATTGGGTCTTCGTTGCTGTGCACAGGTGCTCTCCAGTTGTGGCGAGCAAGGGAGGGAAGGGGGCTACTCTTGGTTTCAGTGTGCAGGCTTCTCACTGCAGTGGTTTCTCGTGTCTGGAGCACCAGCTTAGGTGCATGGGTTTCAGCAGTTGTGGCGCAGGGGCCTAGTTACCTTGTGGCATATGGACTCTTCCTGGACCAGGGATCAAACCCATGTCCCCTGCATTGGCAGGTGGATTCTTAACCGCTAGATCACCAGGGAAGTCCTTTGAGGTAGAAGAGATTTCTGACTTCATCTCTTTACAGGATTGTGGGTCTTGATGCCAACGCTTGAGTTTCCAGAGTATATGGCCGTATTTGCCTTTAGACCTTTGACGTCTCTACATTCAGATAAGTCAACCGCCATACTGGATCTGGTCCACAGATGTTCAGTTGTGTCTGACTCTTTGCGACCCCATGGACTATAGCCGGCCAGGTTCCTCTGTCCATGGAATTTTCCAGGCAAGAATACTGGAGTGGGTGGCCATTTCCTTCTCCAGAGTCCACAGATGGTGGCAGCTAATTCAGGCATTTCTCCCCAGGCCCAGGACTTTCCAGTCACTTATAAAAGTATCACAACCCCATATACTGCAACCTACAGACTGCTTTCTGCCTGCCCAGCCCTCCTTTCATGTGCTACCTCTTCTAGAATCAATAAAATCTCAAATACACTTAATCATTTAAATAGCAGTTTTGTGGTGCTATTCATCTGGCTGAGGTATAAACATACATGTATATACATGTGTAAGACACACCACACGCTGGTGTTTACCCAAGTTAATATGCTGCCATCCCGAGGGGTTGTGCTCCTTTTTTCTTTTTTTTCTCACTGAATTTCTCCGTGACAGCCCAGTGACCTTTTGCCTGAAACAAGGCCATATTCTGTGAAGTTAACTTCCACTACTGCACACATTTTGACTTGTAAGCCATAAAGGGATATCCACAAGTCCTGACTCTTTATAGATAAATTTAACGCATACATATGTATCATCCCCGGGTGCCTCAGATTAGAAGCCTTTGGAAGAACACAGTGTTCATTTATATTCCTCTCATAGCTGGAAGCTGCATTAAGCAGTTACTTTTTTATTGATGAGCCTAGAGCCTGCAGGCCAGGGAGTTCTGTCTACTGCCGGTCACTCCTCCAGCCAGCCCTTTCAGGAGCCTATGGAAACTATTTCCCATCTTGAAATAGCTAAGAGTGCTGGGTAGAAGCATCCTGAAGAGATGTCACTGGCAGCTACAGTCCCTGCTTGAACTCTGGGAAACAAACCGCCCACTTTCCAAACTGTTGCAATTTACTACAAGTCTTAGCATGAACAGTCCCTGTTTCAGACTGGCACCCAAATGTCTGGGGTTTGGAAATTTATAATTGGTACTTGAAAGAGCCACCAAAACTTCTTGGAAAATAAAAAAAAAAAGGTTGAAAGACTTTCCTGCAAACATCGATATTTACACTTGCCAGGCAATTCACAGCAATAGTCCTCAAGCCGTTTTCACCTGTGGACAAACGAGCACCCAGTTTCTCTGTAGGATAACTGTGCCCCTCAACAGCCCCTGGCCCCAGCCAGCTTTGTACGACTTGGATTCTCTCCGCTCTGGAAACTGCAGAGGGATGACTTGAAGATTCAGGTGGGAATGTTCAGGAGGAACAAATGAATTCTGCCAGCCGTGAGCTCACGTTCCCGTTTGCATACAAATATCCCCAAAGATTTAAAAATATTGAAGTGAGATGCGTAAGTCAATGATTTTCTACCTTCTTCATTAAGGCTTCTTGCTGGAAACTGACAGGAGAAAAGCTCTCCACTTCAGCAGATGAACCAGGCTTGCTTAAATGTGGGTCTATGTCACTCTGTTTAAAAATTCCAACCCTTTCATTTTTAAATAGTTGTTAAATAAACTTACTTTTTTATAATGTGAAAATGATAAAGTTGTCTCTATATCATTTTTGAAAAAGCCAAAAGTAAATGAAATCGGGGGGAGGGGGGGACTCTCAATCATCATCCTACCATCCAAAATCAAGTGCTGTCACATTCTGTCGTATTTTCTTCCAATCTTTCTAAAGTTTTGGCTTTCAAGATTTTGCTCTTTTTTTTTTTTTTTTTTAAAGAAATAGATTCCTTTGCCAATATTTGCCTCTCCAAATACAAAGCAAACCTTATAAGACAACTGCACTTTTCTCATTTACCGCTGGGCCTTGTAGACAGCCCCGGGGGCCTCTTCCTCCCCCACAGCCCTTTCAAGAGATGGGGCTGAACCTCATCACAGCTTGGGGAATAACCTTCCCTTCTCTCCTTTTGGAACCTATACATTAGGGCTTTTGGGAGTGGACCCAGGTTTCCCTTGATGTAATTCTCTGGTGATTTAGCCAATAGGCTCCGCCTCCTTTCCCTTTAGACATGGTTTATCAAACACCCTCCACCACTCCTGTGTCCCCCACCCCTGGAAGTGTTATTTACACTCCGTCTGTCCTCCCAGCTCAATCCTGGGAATTAGCAGCTTCCTTCAATAGGAGACAGATGTCCCCTTAACAGCACCCTCTGTGAGCAGGAAGCCCAGGAAAGGTGGCAGGACCCAAACAGCCTATTGCCAGGATATTTCTGCGAGCAGTTCTATTTCAGAAGAGCTAGGCTGAAACTTGACAAGATGAATAGGCATGTTTAAGAAATCTAAACACGGGCTGGAAGGGTGCCACAGAAGTCATTAGCACATGAACACACACAAACTTTCCTCTTTCCTCACTCCCTCTGTGCCATCAGATTCTGGATGAATTTCCATTCGGTTTTTCTCAAAGTTGGATGAGAAGGCCTTAGAAGATGAGTTCTGGGGTAGCTGTAGGGAAAGATATCTCATTTGTGGGACACAATGCAAAAATAAAAATTCCTGCCCCAAAGTATTAAGAATGTCACAGAGGTGACAGCAGGGCATTATATTCGCTGCTATGTGTAAAATAGATAACTAATGAGAGCCTACTGTATACCACAGGGAACCCTACTCAGTGCTCTGTGGCAGCCTAAATGGGAAAGAAATCCAAAAAAGAGGGGATGTATGTCTACGTATGGCTGATTCACTTCACAGTGGAAAATAACACCACATTGTAAAGAAACCATACTCCAATACAATTAAAAAAAGCAAAAACAACCCACACACACAAAAAAACAAGCAAAAGATCTGTCCGAGCATGGGGTCTTATATGCCCACACAGAAGTATGATTCATATTCATGTGCCATGCATCCACGCGCCTGTGCTGGTCTTAGGGATCTGCTTTGTATGTAGAGAACACTATTTCACTTTCTTTATGACAGGGCAGTACAGGAGGCCTGAAATGGAGTAAGCCGAATAGGATATGCCTAGGCCCATTCCGGAGAAGGCAATGGCACCCCACTCCAGCACTCTTGCCTGGAAAATCCCATGGACGGAGGAGCCTGGTGGGCTGTAGTCCATGGGGTCGCTAAGAGGCGGATACGACTGAGCGACTTCACTTTCACTTTTCACTTTCATGCATTGGAGAAGGAAATGGCAACCCACTCCAGTGTTCTTGCCTGGAGAATCCCAGGGATGGGGGAGCCTGGTGAGCTGCTGTCTATGGGGTCGCACAGAGTCGGACACGACTGAAGCAACTTAGCAGCAGCAGGCCCATTCCACTGATAAACTCGGCTATTCATGATTAATTTGGGGTCAAGAATTAAACCAGCAAGTGACCGAAAGGGGGAAAATATTGACATGTTGATATGTTGTTGGTTAAGAAAAGATGAGTAATGTATTTCATCCCGTTATTTTCTCATTATGTGCTCTATGTTACCACACACTTTATACAAAAGAAACCAATTCTTGATAAATCCTTGGGAGCCAGGTCCACATTGGTTTCACTTCTAACTCCTTCAAGGCGCTTAGCACTCGACTGATGTTTTAGGAATCAATTCAGATATGGCCAGAATGTCAGGTTTTGGAGATGAAGGGGACAAAGGAAAAGGAAGACCTAATGCCTTTATTTGTTTTTTTAAAAAAGTTTGAAAATACAGGAAATCTTTCTTCGCTGGGCCCGGGCAGAGCAAAGAGATTGAACTGCATTCAAGGTTCGGTGGAAAAGAGTAAACAAGGGAGAGATTATACATAATTATAGACAATCATGTTTTGGGGGATAAACAGCAATCAAAAGCAAGGAGGTGCCGAGGGCTGGCCCCTTTCCAGCCTCAACCAGGACCCAGGGGTGGAGAGAAAGCCGTGGTAGGAAACTCTCCCTGGAGAGCTGTTATCAGTTAGGGGATGGCTTGTTGAGCTCTTTTGTGTTATTTGGATTTTACTTTTTCTGCCCAGGGGTGGGGTAGCAGTTATGGAGTTGCTTTGGCTGTTCCTTTGGCACTTTGGACTTCTTTCTTTTTTTTTTCTTTTCTGGCCTAAGGCATTACCAAAAAAAAATCAACTCTCCTAAGGAACATTGAAATCAAAGCCAAATCATTTGAAATGCTTGGCCGGTACAGAGGAAAAAAAGAATTCTGAACCCAAATCTCTCCATTTGTTTAACACATCACAGGATAGCACACCAAAATGTATTCTTTGCAAAAACAAACAGTGACCAAGTTAATGCCAGAGCCAAAACAAGAGACCAAGAAGATATTGACCACTCAGGCCCCCAAAATACATTTTGGGAAAATAAAATTACATTTGACATATTTTGTGGTCAAGTTATCCAAATAATTACATTTAGATCTCTGCTGGGAGAGATTTAGTTATCTGCGGGACTTGGCTGTCTTTTTCCTGAGTTTAAAGCCCACTAGTGGCATTAAGACTTAATTGGACTCTGTAAAGACTGACTTGGGAATCGGGGAGCCCAAATCTTGAGAATTCTACCAGCACCAGATGGTATGGCATAAGCTTAGGAAGGAATAGCTCCCATGCTCTGTTCAAAATCTGCTCTTCACACCCTTAGGCCCCTGAGCATGATCAGCGTAATCTTTGCCCCTGTGTTTAAATTAAATGTGTATTTCACACATAATTATAGGGTTCCGTGGGACTTCCAAGATGGTATCCACCTGAATTAATCATGTCAAGCTTCTACACAGGTAATTAACTGGGTAGAAATAGCCTGGGGCATTAAAATAACCCAAACTGCTTCAGTGTTGGGACATTGAAATATCTTCAGAAGCCTAGCAAGGATGAGGCATGGTAGTTCTTAAAGTTAATATGCATTAGCCTCACCTGGGAACTTGTGAAACACAGAATTGAGGCTTCACCCTCTGAGAACCTGATTAGGTGGGCTGGGGTGGTGTCCTCGAATCTCCATGTTACAAAGCCAGGTGATTCTGACTAAGGTGGTCAGAGGTTCATGCATGAAGGATATTATAGGTCAGGGATCCCCAGTCTCTGGGATCTAATGCCTGATGATCTGAGGTGGAGCTGATAATAATAATAGAAACAAAGTGAAAATATTAGTCGCTCAGTCACGTCCTACTCTTTGCAACCCCCCGTGGACTATAGCCCGCCAGGCTCCTCTGTCCATGGAATTCTCCATACAAGAATACTGGAGTGGGTAGCCAGTCCCTTCTCCAGGGGATCTTCCTGACCCAGGGATCCAACCCAGGTCTCTTGCATTGCAGGCAGATTCTTTACCATCTGAGCCACCAGGGAAGCCCAGTAGAAATAAAGTGCATAATAGAAATAAAGTACACAATAAATGTAATCACTTGAATCATTCCCAAACCATCCCTCCCCCCAACTCCTGTCTGTGGAAAACTGTCTTCCACAGAACAAGTCCTCTGTGCCAAAAAGGTTGGGGATCACTGCTATAGGTTTTCAAACTTGAGCAAACATCAGATTCACCAGGAGGGGTTGTTAAAACACAGATGCTGGGTACCTGCCTCCCCCCACCCCGGAGTTTCTGATTCAGGAGAAATTCACAGAGAACCTGAATTTCTAACAGGTTCCCAGTGATCCTGCTGCTGCTGGTCTAGACATCACACTGTGTGACTCACTGCCTTAGACCCTTAATATTCAGAATATGGTTCCTAGAAACCAGTAGCATTAGCTTGAAAGCTTGTTAGAAATGCAGAATCTGAAGTACCATGCCATACTTCATGAATCAGGATTCACCTTTTACTAAGATCCCTATGTGATTCACATCCCAGGAAGTTTTGAAACATGTTGATTTCAATTATAATAACAGTTTGCAACCTTAAGTACACATTAGAATCACCTGGGCAGCTTTTAGATTAAACCCAGCTTAGGAGAGTTCTGGTTTGTTTCATTACTCTGGGTACAGCCCAGGTATCAGGATTTATCAAACCCTTCCAGGTGATTCTGACATGCAGTCAAGATGGAGGACCACTGCTGAAGAAGACGCTGGATGAGTATTTATTGTGTGATTGTTGATGGAAATTTCCAGCAATGCTGGGGACATGGCTTTCCAAGTGGTGCAGTGGTAAAGAATCTGCCTGCCATTGCAGGAGACACAAGAGAAGATGGTTCGCTCCTTGGGTGGGGAAGATCCCTTGGAGAAGGAAATGACGACCCACTCCAGTATTCTTGCCTGGAAAATTCCATGGACAGAGAAGTCTGGTGAGCTACAGTCCATGGGGTTTCGAAGAGTTGGACATGACTGAGCACACATTGAATCACATCATCTTCATTTTAACTCGAGTCTTCTTCCTGCTGAGTTGTAAACAGGGTGCCGGCCACACTGAGCGTTCACAGTCCTGACACTAGCAACCAAGGCAGAGGAAAAGTCTCTTAAAATGTGAGTACTCTGGGCATGCACAGAAATTAATACAGAAAAAAGAAAATTAAAAAAAAAGACACTCTAATTAGTATTCTCAGTGAGGCTTGAGAGGACATTGCAGTGCTAAAATAGAAAAAAAAAAAACTGTCACTAAAAAGGAGCAATCTGAGAACAACGAAAAGTTCTTAAGATGAAAAACATTGTTAAAATAAAATGCTCAGTAGAGCAGTAAAATGGCAGAGTGGATATTACAGTGAGGAATTAGTTATAAAAAGTGGTTTCTAAATGTCCAGCTAGCTGAATTAAAGTCACCAATCTTCCAGTGCACTTTAATTTTAAAAAAGTCTCTGGACCTTGCCCTAGACTTGTAGAATCAGAATCATCAGCTGGGGGCTGGGAATCCATATCTTTAAGAAGCTTCTGGAGGTCATTTTAATGCCCTAACAGATTTTGGAACCACTCAGTCAGAAGACAGGCTTAAGGGATTCTCCCAGAACCTTGAGAGGGAAATTTTGAGAACCCTCAAACAGTAAGGGGCACAGAAATGGCCATAATGTTGCAAAACTCTGTTGGGGCGGCAGGAATGGAGTGGGACAGTGGGGTGCAGGTGTGGGGTGGGATGGAAGGTGAGCTGCTAGTACACCTTTCACCACTGTGAGTGATGGCGTCTGAGTTGATCATGCTGTGGTCTTGAACATATACTATGTGAAACAGAAGCTCCAGAAGTGGATAAATGAACAAGTGCAGATGAAATTATCAAACACTTAATAGACGATCGCCTTCAGATCAAAAAGGACATCAGGGACTTCCCTGGTGGTCCAGTGGTTAAGACTCCCTGCTTTCACGGTAGGGGGCGCAGGTTCAATCCCTGATGGGGGAATCTAAGATCCTGCATGCCACGGCCTGGCACAGCCAGAAAAAAGGCACCAAATAAGAGGCTGGCTCTATTTTTGTGGGGGCTTTGCTGTGGTATAAAAAACAGCTTACAATCACTCATTTAAAGTACAATTCAATGGTTTTTAGTACATTCACTGCTGTTTAATCACTAAGTTGTGTCCGACTCTTTTGTGACTCCATGAAGGAGAAGGGGACGACAGAGGATGAGGTGGTTGAATGGTATCACCGACTCAATGGACATGGGTTTGAGTAAACTCTGGGAGTTGGTGATGGACAGGGAGGCCTGGCGTGCTGCAGTCCATGGGGTCGCAAAGAGTCGGACACGAATGAGTGACTGAACTGAACTGAACTGGACTGTATCCCACCAGGCTCCTCTGTCCATGGGATTTCCCAGGCAAGAATACTGTTAGGCAACTATTAATTACAGAACATCTTCATAACCTCCAAATGGTAACCCATACTCGTTAGAAGTCTTTTCTCATTCTCCACCTCACACTGTCCCACCCCCCAGCCTTAGACAACCACTAATCTACTTTCTATTATGCCTATTCTGGACATCTTACATAAACGGAATCATACAACATTGGTCTTCTGTGCCTGGCTTCTTTCACATAGCATGTTTTCAAGGTCCGTCCATGTCACATGCTTCAGTATTTCATTTCATTTTATGGCTGAGTAATATTCCATTGTATAGACATACCACATTTTAGTAATCTATGCCTAAGAATCTGGATTGTTTCCACTTTGGGGCTTTTATGAATAATGCTGCTGTGAACATTTGTGTACAAGTTTGTGTGTGGATATATGTTTTCATTTCTCATGGGCATATACTTGGGAGTGAAATTTCTTCATCATAGGGTAGCTCTGTGTTTAATATTTTGAAGAATCACCAAACTGCTTTTTAATTTTACTGACACAATTCCATCAGCAATAGATGAGCATTTCAATTTCTCCACATCCTCATGAACACTTGTTATTGCCTGTCTTTTGATTTTAACCATCTTGGTGGGTATGAAATGGCATCTCATTGTGGTTTTGATTTGCATTTCCTTGTTGGCTAATGATTTTCAGTATATTTTCGTGTGCTTATTGGCCACTTATGTATTTTCCTTAGAGAAATGTTTATTCAAATTTTTTGCCTATTTTTTAGATCGGGTTGTTTGTCTTGTTGAGTTGTAAGAGTTCTTTATATATTCTAGGTCCTAGACCCTTCTCAGATATATAATTTGCAAATATCTTCTCCCATTCGGTGTGTTGTCTTTTAATCTTCTTAATAATGTCCTTTGAAGCACAAAAATTTAAGCTTGCTTAAGTCCAATTTATTTATTTAGGTCATTTGTGCTTTTCTGATCATACCTAAGAAGATGTTGTTTAACCCAAGATCACAAAAATATACTCCTTTATTTTCTTCTATGAGTTTTATAGTTTCAGCTCTTTATTTAGGTCTATTATTCATTTTGACATGATATTTGTGTATATGGTATGAAGTAGGAGTTCAAGTTCATTATTTCACACATGGTTCTCTAGTTGTTGCCATTTGTTATAGAGATGATTCTTTCCCCCATTCAACTGCTTGGAACACTTTTGGAGAATCAGCTGACTATAAATGTAAGAATTTATTTCTGGATTCTCAACTGTGTTTTATTGATCTATATATCTATCCCCCAACTCTCATACCAGTATCACATCCTCTTGGTTACTATAGCTTTGTAATAAGTTTTGAAATTGGTAATTGTGAATCTTCCAACTTTATTCTTCTTTTTCAAAATTATTTTGTAATTCTGGGTCTCTTAGTTTTCTACATAAAGTCTTTAGAATCAGTTTGTCAATTTCCAGGGGAAAAGGGGCAGTTGGGATTTGATAGGGATTCCACTGAATCTGCAGATCAATTTGAGTTGCATTACTATACTTAACCACTTCCACTCAAGTCTCATTGGCCAGGGCTAGTTACATCTGAAAGTGAAAGTTGATCAGTTGTGTCCGCCTCTTTGCAACCCCATGACTATACAGTCCATGGAATTCTCCAGGCCAGAATAGTGGAGTGGGTAGCCTTTCCCTTCTCCAGGGGATCTTCCTAACCCGGGGATTGAACTCAGGTGTCACACATGCAGTGGATTCTTTACCAGCTGAGCCACAAGGGAAGCAGTTACATGTAGGTTTGCCAAATAAAATACAGGATTCCCAGCTCAATCTGAATTTCAGATAAGCAGCAAATAATTTTTTATCTTAAGAATGTCCCAGATATTGGCTCAGACATACTTACAGTAAAAATTATTCATGGTTTATCTGAAATACAAATTGAACTCGGCATCCTGTGTTTTTATTTGTTTAATCTGGCAACCCTATTCAAATAGTCACCCAGAGATATATGGAGGGTGTTGGAAAGGTGAAGTGAATATTTAGCTTTCCTCCCTTAAGGGAGGAAAAGATGAAGGGGTTGGCAGTAGGTGTTAGGTTATCTAACCGATGCTATCCGCTCTCACGATGCCTTGTTCTTTTTGCCACAAATTCTTCTTTGTCTAAATTTACTTTGGGGATCCAGATTTTTGTTGTTTATCTTGACCTGGAATACATTTGTCCAGGAATACATATTTAACCTGGAATACATACACTGGTTATGTCATTTTGTTTTAGGCCGAGCTCTAGAATGTAGTCTCATTTCACCTTTAAAAGTGATCCCAACCTCAATCTTTATCTTTTAATAGGGAAATAACCTCAGATAAGCAGATGGCACCACCCTTATGGCAGAAAGTGAAGAGGAACTAAAAAGCCTCTTGATGAAAGTGAAAGTGGAGAGTGAAAAAGTTGGCTTAAGGATCAACATTCAGAAAACTAAGATCATGGCATCTGGTCCCATCACTTCATGGGAAATAGATGGGGAAACAATGGAAACAGTGTCAGACTTTATTTTTTTGGGCTCCAAAATCAGTGCAGATGGTGATTGCAGCCATGAAATTAAAAGACGGCTACCTTTTAATGTGGCTACCTTTACCTTACAATTTGTAATAAAAATGTTTGAGCCTATGTTTCTCTCAGAGTTCCCTGCTCAGTCAGAAATGACTGTTGGCAGCTATCAATTCTTTCCTCACCTCCTACTTTGTAAGTTTAAGAATTCCAGAGTACTACTGACTGTGACATTACATGTTCTTCTTAAAGAAACTTTTTTTTTTAAGTTTGCATTGTAATTTATGAGAGTATCAGCATTTAGATTTCACTCTTCTTCCAGTTTCTCTTACTCCTTCATCCTTTGATCCCTTTATTCCTATTTTCCATTTGGATGAAATTCTTCTTTGAGAAAAAATTTTGAAAGGATACAAGAGTGGCATCCTTCCCAAACCTTTCCATGTCTGAGCATGTTTCCCTCTGTCCTTACACATGAACAGCCAGTGGTTTCCCACAGATTCTTCAGACCTAATCCTTCACCCTCAGAAGTCTGTGAACCTTGTCATCTCTCAGTATTTAGTATCACAGATGAAAAGTCCAGCATCAATCTAGTTCAGTTCTCATGGTAGCAAATGTGTTATTTTTTGAGTGGATGATTTTAAGATTTTCTTTGTTCCTTGGAATTCCTAAGGTGTGAGGCTTTTAAAAAAACTAACCACTCTTTGTGATGTGAAAGTGTCAGTCTCTCAGTCGTGTCTGACTCTTTGTGACCCCCATGGACTGTAGCCCGCCAGGCTCCTCTGTCCATGGGATTCTCCAGGCAAGAATACTGGAGTGAGTTGCCATTTCCTTCTCCAGGGGATCTTCTTGATCCGAGAATCAAGCCCAGGCCTCCCACATTACAGGCAGATTCTTAACCATCTGAGCCACCAAGAATACTCAAAGTAGAAACAGAAGGTGTTTTCCTTTTGTATTGCTGCTGCAACAAATTGCCACAAATTTCTGGCTTAAACAATGGACATTCATTGTCTTAGTGTCCTGAAGTCAGAAGTCTGATACTTGTGGGATGCTCATGATTGTGCTCAGTCGTGTTCGACTCTTCTACAATCCCGAGGACTGTAGTCCACCAGGCTCTTCTGTCCATGGGATTTTCCAGGCAAGAATACTGGAGTGGGTTGCCATTTCCTTCTCCAGAGGATCTTCCCAAGCCAGGGATGGAACCTGGGTCTCCTGCTTGGCAGGCTGATTCTTTACTACTGAGCCACCTGGGAAGCCTGTGGGATGAAAGTGAAAGTCACTCAGTCGTTTCCAACTCTTTGTGATGCTATGGACTATACAGGCCATGGAATTCTCCAGGCCAGAATACTGGAGTGGGTAGCCTTTCCCTTCTCCAGTGGATCTTCCTGACCCAGGAATTGAACCGGGGTCTCCTACATTGAAGGCAGATTCTTTACCACTGAGCCACCTGGGAAGCCTTGTGGGATTCTGAGATTAAAATTTAAGGTGTCAGCAGAGCTGTGTTCCATCTGGAGGCTCCAGGAAAGAATCCAGTTCCTTCCATTTTCCACTTCTAGAAACTGCCTGCATTCCTTTGTGATAACATTGGGCCCACCTGGATAATCCCAGTGACTGGCCCTATTTTAAAGCCAGCTGATTAGTAACAAACATTAATTGCATCTGCTAACGTAATTCCCCTTTGCCATGTAACCTATCATATTAACAAATTCCAGGGATGTGGGCATCTTTGAGGAGTCACTACTCTGCCTACCACAGAAGTGAACTTCTTCAGCCTTTTAAGTACATCTCCAAAACAAACAAAAAACATAGCTAATAATCATATTTAATGGTGAAAAACAATGTTTTCCCCCAAGATCAAGAATAAAATAAGGATGTCTGCTCTTATAGACATTGTGCTGGAGATTCTAGCCAGGGCAGTTAGGTAATAAAAAGAAATAAAATATATCTGTATTGAAAAGGAAGAAATATAATTGTCTTTAAGATGACATGTTCTTATAACTAGAAAATCCTAAGGAATCCACTAAAAACTGCTAGAAGTAATAAACAAGTTGAGCAAAGTTACAGGACATAGTGTCTATATACAATCAGTTCAGTTCAGTGCAGTTGTTCAGTCGTGTCCGACTCTTTGCGACCCCATGAATTGCAGCACGCCAGGTCTCCCTGTCCATCACCAACTCCCGGAGTTCACTCAGACTCGTGTCCATCAAGTCAGTGATGCCATCCAGCCATCTCATCCTCTGTCGTCCCCTTCTCCTCCTGCCCCTAATCCCTCCCAGCATCAGAGTCTTTTCCAGTGAGTCAACTCTTTGCATGAGGTGGCCAAAGTACTGGAGTTTCAGCTTTAGCATCATTCCTTCCAAAGAAATCCAGGGCTGATCTCCTTCAGAATGGACTGGTTGGATCTCCTTGCAGTCCAAGGGACTCTCAAGAGTCTTCTCCAACACCACAGTTGAAAAGCATCAATTCTTCAGTGCTCAGCCTTCTTTACAACTCTCACATCCATACATGGCTTGAAGAATTTTGAGCATTATTTTACTAGCATGTGAGATGAGTGCAATTGTGTGCTAGTTTGAGCATTCTTTGGCATAGCCTTTCTTTGGGATTGGAATGAAAACTGACCTTTTCCAGTCCAACTCTCACATCCATACATGACCACAGGAAAAACCATAGCCTTGACTAGATGAACCTTTGTTGGCAAAGTAATATCTCTGCTTTTCAATATGCTATCTAGGTTGGTCATAACTTTCCTTCCAAGGAGTAAGCGTCTTTTAATTTCATGGCTGCAGTCACCATCTGCAGTGATTTTGGAGCCCCCAAAAATAAAGTCTGACACTGTTTCCACTGTTTCCCCATCTATTTCCCATGAAGTGATGGGACCAGATGCCATGATCTTCGTTTTCTGAATGTTGAGCTTTAAGCCAACTTTTTCACTCTCCACTTTCACTTTCATCAAGAGGCTTTTTAGTTCCTCTTCACTTTCTGCCATAAGGGTGGTATCATCTGCATATCTGAGGTTATTGATATTTCTCCCGGCAATCTCAATTCCAGCTTGTGTTTCTTCCAGTCCAGCGTTTCTTATGATGTACTTTGCATATAAGTTAAATAAGCAGGGTGACAATATACAGCCTTGATGTACTCCTTTTCCTATTTGGAACCAGTCTGTTGTTCCATGTCCAGTTCTAACTGTTGCTTCCTGACCTGCATACAGATTTCTCAAGAGGCAGGTCAGGTGGTCTGGTATTCCCATCTCTTTCAGAATCTTCCACAGTTTATTGTGATCCACACAGTCAAAGGCTTTGGCATAGTCAATAAAGCAGAAATAGATGTTTTTCTGGAACTCTCTTGCTTTTCTGATGATCCAGCGGATGTTGGCAATTTGATCTCTGGTTCCTCTGCCTTTTCTAAAACCAGCTTGAACATCAGGAAGTTCACGGTTCATGTACTGCTGAAGCCTAGCTTGGAGAATTTTGAGCATTACTTTACTAGTATGTGAGATGAGTGCAATTGTGTGGTAGTTTAAGCATTCTTTGGCATTGCCTTTGTTTGGGATTGGAATGAAAACTGACCTTTTCCAGTCCTGTGCCCACTGCTGAGTTTTCCAAATTTGCTGGCATATTGAGTGCAGCACTTTCACAGAATCGTCTTTTAGGATTTGAAATAGCTCAACTGGAATTCCATCACCTCCACTAGCTTTGTTCACAGTGATGCTTTCTAAGGCCCACTTGACTTCACATTCCAGGATGTCTGGCTCTAGGTGAGTGATCACACCATCGTGATTATCTGGGTCGTGAAAATCTTTTTTGTACAGTTCTTCTGTGTATTCTTGCCACCTCTTCTTAATATCTTCTGCTTCTGTTAGGTCCATACCATTTCTGTCCTTTATCGAGCCCATCTTTGCATGAAATGTTCCCTTGGTATCTCTAATTTTCTTGAAGAGATCTCTAGTCTTTCCCATTCTGTTGTTTCCCTCTATTTCTTTGCACTGATCTATATACAATAGTCAACTGTATTTCTATACACTAACAATGAAAATATTAAGATAAAATTTAAAAAGCAACTCCATTTATAATAGCATCAAAAAGAATGAAATAATAAGAATAAGCTTAATAGAAGTACAAGACTTATATTCTGAAAGCTGCAAAACATTTTTTTAATTTGATTTTATTTTTAAACTTTACAATATTGTATTAGTTTTGCGAAATATCGAAATGAATCCGCCACAAGTATACCCGTATTCCCCATCCTGAACCCTCCTCCCTCCCCTACCCTCCCTCTGGGTCGTCCCAGTGCACCAGCCCCAAGCATCCAGTACCGTGCATCGAACCTGGACTGGCAACTCATTTCATACATGATATTATACATGTTTCATGCAAAACATTTTTTTACATTTAAAAACTTTTATTTTTAATTGAAGGATAATTGCAAAACATTTTTGGAAGAAATTAAAGACAACCTAACTAAATGTTCATGGCAATGCTATTGGGAGTGTAAAATCGTATAGCTGTTACAGAAAACATCCGTCTCCAGAACTCTTTTCATCTTACAAAACTAAAACTCTGTACCCATTAAACACTAACTCTTCATTTCCCCCCTTCCCTCGGGCCCTGGAAATTAACATTCTACTTCAAATCTTTATGAATTTGATTACCCTAAGCACTTTGTGTAAGTGGAATCATACAGTATTTGTCCTTTTGTGACTGGCTTATATCATTTAGCATAATGTTCAAAGTTCATTTATATCATGGCATGTTTCAGAATTTCCTTCCTTTACAAGGCTGAATAATATTCTGTTGGATGTGTAGACCACATTTTGTTTATCCATCCATTCATTAAGGGTCATTTGGGTTTCTTCCATCTTTTGTCTATTGTGAATAATACATGTTAACTGGATCAACACCCTTTAAAAAGCTTTGCCTGTAGCCCCATCCTATGACTTTTATTTTTTGGTTAGAACTGAAACCTACCTGCAAGGGAGTTTCAGAAATGTAGTTTTCACCTGAGTAAATTGAGTCCCCAAATAAATTAGGGTTCTGTTAGGATACTAGGTAACCTAATAGCAGTCTCTGCATCAGATTGTTAAGCCTATAAAAAGCGAGTCTAGAGCAGCTGGTAGTCATCGTGCACAGCATATGGAGAGAGCCTACCAAGAGCTGGAGAGACAGAAGTCAGGCATCATTTGACTGCTTGTTCCAGCTGTGCCTTAACCTTTCAGCTACACCAATACATTCCTTTGCTTCTTTTTTTTAGTATTTATTTTTACATGTTTATTTGGCTTCTCCAGGTTCTAGTCATGGCTCACAAGATCTTCATTCTTTGTTGCAGCATGTAGAAACTAGTTCCTTCACCAGGGATTGTACCCAGGCCCCCTACTTGGGAGCACTGAATCTTAGCCACTGGGCCAGGGAAGTCCCACTTTCTTTGCTTCTTACAAGCTAGTTTGAATTGGACTTTGGTCATCTGCAAGAGAGAGAGTTCTGAATAATGCAAGAAACACCAGGAAAAGAATACATTCTAGTATATCTTTAGAATAAAATGCATATATCTATTAAAATTAAATGTACATAACAATATACATATATAATCTGTCCAGATATCTCTGAAAAAAAGTTTAAATATACCTGAATGTTCATGGTGATTTATCTCTGAGTGATGGGACTCTCAGTAATATTTACTTTGTTTTACATCTTAATGTTGCATAGTAAATATGTATTACTTCTAAAATAAAAGGTAAATATGTAGTTATTTTCTCTTGTAAAAATTAACAGAATTTTTATGATGATTTATTTTAAAGTGTGTGTGTATTTGAATTTGCAAAGAATAAAGTCTGGGAGGATATTCACTGAGAGGTTGGCAGTGGTATCTCTGGCTGGTAGATCTCCTGGTAGCTTTTTTGTTTTATTATTTTATATATGGGGGTTGTCTAAATATTTTGCATTGGGCTTCCCATTGGTTCAGTGGTAAAGAATCTTCCTGCCAATGCAGGAGACACAGGTTTGATCCCTGAGTCAGGAAGATCCTCTGGAGAAGGAAATGGCAACCCACTCCAGGATTCTTGCCTGGAAAAGCCCATGGACAGAGGAGCCTGGTGGGCTACAGTCCATGGTGTTGCAAAAGAATTGGACATGACTTAGTGACTAAACAACAACAAATATTTTGGATTGTCTCTTTATAATTAATGTGTGATGGTCAATTTTATGTGCCGATTTGGCTAAGCTATAGCTCCCAGTTAATCAAACACTAATATAGGCGTTACTGTGAAAGTGTTTTACAGGTGTGATTAATTTCTATAATCAGTTTTTTTTAAGTAAAGGAGACTATCCTCCATATGGGTGGGCCTGATTCAATCAGTCAAAAAATTTGAAGAGCAGTGCTGAGGCTTCTCTGAAGAAGAAATTCCACCTGGGACCTGCAGTGTCAGCTCATATCTGAGAGTTCCAGCCTGCCTGTCCTAATGGACTACCATGTGGATTTCAGACTTGCCCAGGGAGACCCCTCTCCATCTCCACCCACCTCCTACATATATACTCACACATATTTTATATCTATGTGCATGTATATATATGTATATATATTGTATAATTTTTTAACTGGTTCTTTTTCTCTGGCAGATCCTCAACTGATACAGATTTTAATACCTGGAAGTAGAGAGCTGCTGTAACAAATATAGTTGACCCTTGACAATGAGGGGTTAGGGACACTAACTCTCTGCAGTCGAAAACCTCGGCATAATTTTTAGTTGGGCTTCCCTGGTGGCTCAGATGGTAAAGAACCTGCCTGCAATGCAGGAGACCTGGGTTCAGTCCCTGGGTTGGGAAGATCCTCTGGAGGAGGGGATGGCAACCCACTCCAGTATTCCTGCCTGGAGATTCCCCATGGACAGAGGAGTGTGGCGGGTTACAGTCCATGGAGTCGAAAAGAGTCGGACATGACTGAGGCCTCTGTATCTGGAATTTATATCCATAGTTTTGCATCATGGATTCAAACTACCTCAGATTATGTAGTACTATAATATGTAGTTCGGAGAAGGCAATGGCACCTCACTCCAGTACTCTTGCCTGGAAAATCCCATGGACGCAGGAGCCTGGTAGGCTGCAGTCCATGGGGTCGCTAAGAGTCGGACATGACTGAGCGACTTAACTTTCACTCTTCACTTTCACGAATTGGAGAAGGAAATGGCAACCCACTCCAGTGTTCTTGCCTTGAGAATCCCAGGGACGGGGGAGCCTGGTAGGCTACCGTCTATGGGGTCGCACAGAGTCGGACACGACTGAAGCGACTTAGCAGCAGCGTAGTATATAGTTAGTGAAAAAATGTATATAAGTGGATCTGTGCAGTTAAAACCCATGTTGTTCAAAGGTTAACTGCTCCTAAAAATGTGAAAGTGACTTTGGAATTGGGAAAAAGGGGAGAGACTGGTAGAATTTGGGGGCACATGATAGGAAAAGCCAAGATTGCCTTGAACAGACTGTTGGTAGAAATATGGATGTTAAAGCCTCTGCCAGTAAGGGCTCAGGAGGAAGTAAGGAGCATGGTAGAGAAAGCCTGTTATCATCTTTGAGTACACACATATTATCATAAATAGAATATTGGCAGAAATATGAATGTTAAAGGCACTGCTGGTGACAGTTCAGAAGGAAATGAAGAATGTGTTATTGGAACTTGGAAAGGAGATCCTTCTTATACTGTGGCAGGGAGCCTAGCTGAATTGTGTCCTCCAGTGATGTGGAAATCAGAACTTGCAAGCAATAGACTTGAATAGTTAGCTGAAGAGCTTTCCAAGCAAAGTGTCAAAGATGCAACCTGGTTTCTTCTTATTGCTTCTGTAAAATGTGAGAGGAAAGACACAAATTAAGAAATGTTAAGCAAAAGGGAACCAGGACTTAATGATCTGAGAAATTCACAGCCTAACCAGGTTGCAAATAATGCTAATATTAAGAGATTCACTGTAAGGAAATTGTGCTCTGGAGAGAAAGCCAAGGCTGTGGCTAGATGATCTTTTGCTAGTGCTGAAGCATTGAAGGTAGCCACTTCACAGAGCCACTCAGTCAACAGAAGCCAGGAAGCGATGTGGGATGAGCCAGGGCTGATCTGTAGAGGACCATCCCATCAGATGCCATGAGTCTCAGTGAAATACATGCGGACTTACCAAACATGGTAAGCCAGCAGAAACACTGCTGACTCGTGCTAAAAGGGACAGGGAGAGGATGAAATAAAGGAAGATGATCAGACTCTCACAATCTACAAGCAGGAAAACTATTTAGCTGCAAACAAGGAAAAGGAAGAATAACTCCTTGGGCCTTGGGCCCAGAATCAAGACATAGCAGCCAGAGCCCTAGGCTCAGAGGGCAGCCTCTTATACCAGGGAGGGATGCTCCCAGGCCTTGAAACCTAATGAATTTTCCCAGCTGGCTTTAGAAATTGCTCGGAAGCAGTAACCCTTTATTCTTTCCATTTTTCTCCCTTTGGAATGGGAATATCTACAACTATTATACTATGTCTGAACCACCATTTTATTTGGGGAACAGAGAACTTCTTTTTTAGTTTCATAAGTGCACAAATAGTGAAGAATTTTACCCCAGGTAGAATGATAGATACTTAATCTCCCCTATATGTGATATAGATGGAGAGATTTCAGACTTATGAGCCAATGAGATTTTGAACTCTAGCTGATGCTCTAGTAGGTTGAAATTTGGGGGCTGTTGGGATGGGGTGGTTGTATTTCTCTCATGTCACAGGCATGAATCTTTAGGGCCAAAGGGAAAACTGTGGTAGTCTGGGGAAAAAAAAATGATCCCTTCAAAGACATCCACATCCTAATTTATGTAGAAAAAAATCTTTGCAGATGTGATTAAGAATCTTGAAATGGGAAGATTATCCTAGATTATTCCTGTTGGCCTTAATATAGCTCTTATGCGAGGAAGAAGGCAGAAGGGGAGAATGTTTACACAGAGAGAAAAGGCAGTGTGATGACTTTTGGCATGGAGCGAGAGATTGGAAGATAAATACTTCAGATTTTGAAGATGGAGAAAGGGGTCATGAGCCAAGGAATATGGGCAGAAATGAGAAGCTCAGAAAGGCAAGGAATGTAGCTCTAGAAGTTGGGAAGGCAAGAAAAGGAATTTTCTCCCAGAGTCTCTGAAAGAAGCACAGTCCTATAGATATCTTGGTTTTGATCCAGTGAAACCAATCCAAACTTCTTGCCTCCAAAACTATAAGAGAATAAATTTGAGTGTTTTTAAGTCACCAAGTTTGTGGTGATTTGTTACAGCAGCAATGGGAAACTTTATGATCAAAAACATAATGTAGCAATATTAATTTGACTCACATGCTATCTATAAATACCACTGAGGCTAAGTTCTAAGATTTTATTTGGAAATTTTATATTGGTATTCCTAAGAGGGTTGGTCTGTACTTTGCTCTCATGTACTATCTTTGTCAAGTTTGGATGTCAGGATGTACTAGTCTCTTAAAAAGAAATGAGATGCCTTTCCACTTTTGCTAAGTTCTGAAACAGCTTAACTAGCAGTTAAAGCAGTGAAATTGTTTGCAGTGTTCTGATGAGGGCTGGCTCTTTGCCAAAGTTCTTAATGTCTTCCACGGTGCTTTCAAATTTTAATAATCACAGCAGTGCATCAGGCAAGCTGTTTACATACATCTTTTAAAATCCCCACATAATATTTCTATGGGGTAAGTTCTATTGCTTGTATCATTTTACAGATAGGGAAACTGAGGATGAGAGAGGTGACGTAATTTGATATGGTTACACAGCTCCCATAGAGCAGAGTGCAGATCTGGAATGAGGAGTGTCTGGTTTCAAGTTTCATGCTTTTTATTTTTACCTTTGCCTTAATAATGTCTCCTGGTTCTATACTTCTTGCATACTTTTACTAACCTATATTTTCTTAGAAAACCTCTCATTTCATTTAGATTATTAAATGTATAGCATAGTATAGAAAGTATCCTTTAAATTCTTTAAAATTTCATCTGTATTTTTGGTTTTATCTCCTTCCTTATTCTAAATTGTGTAGGGTTATGCTTGTGCTCTCTTTCTTCATGATTTTTTTTTTTTTTTTGGCTTTGTTGGATATTCGTTGTGGTGTGCGGGCATGTGGGTCTTCTCTAGTTGTGGAGCACAGCTTCTAGAGTGTATGGGCTCAGTACGCGTGAACGGCGCACGGGCTTCCTGAGCTGCGGCACGTGGGCTCTCTAGCTGCGGCACGTGGTTTAGTTCACGGCATGTGGGATCTCAGTTTCTTGACTATGGTTCAAACCCACGTCCCCTGCACTGGAAGGCAGATTCTTAACCACTGGACCACCGAGTAAATCTCTCTTTCTTCTTGGATTGACTGCTTTATGGATAATCTATTTTGTTGCCCTCTCCCGCCCCATCCGGCTATCTGACTTATTTTTTTTCAAACTAATAATTAAGGTTTTAACATGTTTCTTTTATCCTATTTGCCCTAAGTTTATTTTGTCGTTTTTAATGAGTGTTTCTTCACTCACTAAATGCTTATTTGTTGCTTAATATGTGCCAGACATATTCAATCGATTACTTGGTTCATTTTCATTTTTTCTAATTCGGCGAGTTGTTTAAGTCTATACATTTCCTTCCAAGTACAGCTTTGGCTACATCCTAAAAGTTTCAAAATGTCGGGTTCACAATATTAATATTTACCAAACATTCTGTATTTGCATTTTGGTTCCAAGAAGTTTTTGGTTATTCTCCCGTTATCTATTTATAGTGGCACTGAATTGTAATCAGAGAATATGTTTTATTTATACATTTTAGGATGCCTCACAGACCAAGAGATCAAGTTTTGTAAATATTCCATGGACATGAAAACACTGTGTATTCTTTATTTACTAGATCTAGAAATCAATATTAGTATTAATCAGTATTAGATTATCTTTGTTCTTTCAATTATTCAGCTTCTTTGGAGTTCTCTATATTTTGCCAGCTTAACAGACAGCAACTGAAAAGGATATGCTAAATACAGAGGATTTTTTATTCAACAGGATTTGTTGTATATATGTCGGTTTAACAGTGCTGGTATAGGCCTTCAGCCAGAATATAAAAACAGAGTTCAGCGGTATCCTGAGACTCGCACACTCTGCAGAATGTCTCTTCAGTTTGTTTGCCCAGTAAAACCCCTTGGGTTTTTAATACCCAAATCTTATTGAACACATGTATTTGTCAATATATTTTTGGCTGATCCTTATAGAGGGGGCAAAAAAGGTATTTACAGACCAAAACCTCAATTCAGTATTTTAACGAAACAACATTCAGCGAAGTCTTAACTTCCTCTCCAAATGCAAATGGTAGATTATCAGAATCACGTCCATCCACAGGGTCATGGGAATGACATGTGCTACTGTATACAAAGCAACCCACCTTTGCTAGCTTTGTTGCTGCTGTTTCTTAAGGTATAATTTATATACAGTAAAATATGCACTTTAAAAAAAGTGCACAGTTCTGCAGTTTGACAAACCTCGCCACCATTGAGATCCAGAATATTTCTCTCATTACACAAATTTCCCTCTGTGCCCCTTTGTGGTCAGCTCCTCCCCCACCCCTGCCACTCTGGGCAACCTCTGATCTTCTTTCTGACCTTATCGCTTTGCCTTTTCAGAATGACATCTAAATGGAATCATACAGTAGGTGGCCTTTTGAGTCTGGCATCTTTCACTTAGCATAATGCATTTGAGATTCATTTGTATTGATGAGTGTATCATAGTTTGTTCCTTCTTATGGCTAATAACCTTCCACTGCATGAATAGGCCAGTCCATTTATCCCTTCTCCAACTGAGGCACACTGAGTTGTTTCCAGATTTTGATTTTTATGACCAAATGCTATAAATTCACATACGGGTTTTTATATGAACCATACACCTTCATTTCTTTTGGATAAATATCTAAAAGAGAGAATGCGATGTGTTTATTACTGTATGTGACTATTGTTTGTTTCTCTTTATAAGATACCACTGAACTGTCTTCCAAAGTGACTATGCCACCTTGGAAATGTAAAAACATTTCCACCAACAGTGAATGAGAATCCCTCATCAGCACTTGGTACTGACAGCTTTTTTTGTTTTTTAATGTTAGCTGTTCTAATAGGTGTATAGTGCATTTCTCTAAAGACTAATGAGGATAAAGTATCTTAGCATATGCTCTTCTTATTATCCACATACCTTCCAGTGATGTCTCTGTCCAAATCTTTTGCCCATTTAAAGCAGGATTATTTATATTGTCCAATATTGAGTTCTGAAAGCTCTTTACAGATTGCTGAGTCAAGTTCTTTATCCGATGTGTAACTTGAAAATATTCTTTCCCTGTCTGTGGCTAGTCTTTCCATTCTCAACAATGTCTTTGGAAGAGCAGTTCTCAATTTTGATGATGCCCAGCTTAGCAGTCTTTTCTCTTTTACAGACTGTGCTTCTTTGTGTGTCACATTTGAGAAATCTTTACCTAATTCAAAGTCATAAATATTTTCTTTTGGCAGTTTTATAGGTTTAAATTTTTCATTTCTGTGTTAGATCCATTTTGATTTGGACTTTGTAATTTCGATGATCAAAGGATGGTGTCTTAAACATTTAACAAACAAAGATGATAGTTGGTACATACGTAGGCATTTTTCTGTGTTTCAATTATATTTTAGGAAATTATCTTAGAGTTTTGGATTGTTACAGAATGGATTGTGAAAGTGAAAGTGTTAGTCTCTCGGTCATGTCTGACTCTTTTTGACCTCATGGACTATATAGCCTGCCAGGCTCCTCCGTCCCTGGGATTCTCCAGGCAAGAGTACTGGGGTTGGCTGCCATTTTCTTCTTCTGGGGATCTTCCCAACCCAGGGATTGAACCCAGGTCTCCCACATCACAGGCAGATTCTTTACCATCTGAGTCACCAGGACAGAACAGATTATCACCCTTTAAAATAGTGGTCAGTGTTTGGGGACAGAACTTCTGTTTTTTCAGGAATATATTACTGATGTTAAGTGAGATATGCTTGTTTTGTTAGGATCGCATTGTACCTGTCTAGCTCTCTGCAAAACGTTGTTTGGTGGCGGCACAAACTCTAATTCTTTCATAATTATTATTCAATAGCAGGGTCAGAATAAATAAGAACAGATGAAATTGTATTCGGATCACTAAAATATGCGATAGTTTGCTTCTTTTTAGTCCCACTGAATATCCTTACTTACAAAACCGTGCTACTTCTGTAAAAAAATGAGTGAAATTTTAATCAGCTGGAGGAAGCAGGTGTCCAGGGGAGGATGGATCTGTTGCACTGTCAGAAAACCCCTCTGCCAGCACACACACAGATAAAACACGCACAGCAGAAGGAATGAAAGGAATCAGCCAACTAAGGAGAATCACGCAGATTGTTTGCACCTGACAAAGCTGTGAGTGGGCAAAGCATTACATTCTTTTTTGTATTCGTTTGCTGTTTTGTTTGAATTTTTTACTGTGAGTAACTCAGCTTGATGTGTTTCTTGCTGGGGATTTTCAATAAATAATCAAGAACTACCCATATAATCAGATAACTCTTCATGGCATTCATTCACTTATTTATTTTTCCATTTACCTAATATATACCGGTGTCTACTCCATGGGCTTGACGTACCACGGTGAATAAGGAAGATGCAGTTTACTGGTTCCAGTGATGGGCAGTGGGCAGAAGATTCACACTTGGAGGGTCTCAGAGAATGTCTAGCATAATCACTATAGGAATTAAGGCCTGCTGACAGGCACTTAGTCATTATATGGTTGCCGGGGCTCTAGGTTCTGCATCGAATTCAGGTTGTGCTGTGGCTGTGGCAGGTTTGGGTGATGGCTCTGGAGAAGGCTCAGGAGCAGTAGTGCATTTCCCCTTACGTATTAGTGTCTTACTGCTGCTATAACAAATGACTACAAACTCAGTTGCCTAAAACTACCCAAATATATTCTTTGACAATTCTGAAGGTCAGATGTCTGAAATGGGTCTCACTGGGCTGAAATCAAAGTGTTGGCAGGACTCTCTTCCTTCTGAAGGCTCCGGGGAGAATCTGTTTCCTTGCTTTTTCCAGCATCTAGAAGCCACCTGCCTTCCTTGGCACATCCTCCCCTTTCTCCATCTTCAAAACTAGTAGCATAGCATCTTCAAATCTCTCTCTGACTCTAACACTCTTGCCTGCGTCTTTCACTTTTAAGGACACTTGTGGTTACATTGGGTCCATTCAGATAATCCAGGATATTCTCCCCATCTTGAGATCCTTATTTCCTCGTATCTGTAAAGTCCCTTTTGCCATGTAAGGTAACACATTAACAGGTCCTGGGGGTCAGGATATGGACATCTTTTGGGGGACATTATTCTGCCTACCATACCTTGGGCTTCCTGGGTTTATCATTTGTCTCATGCCCTACAGAGAGGCCTTGTATCTTTCGTGATGCCCTACACTCAGAAGTTCAGGGCACTCTTCTGGGTATTTGGAAGAAGGCAGGCCAGGAAGTCCATGGCTATGTCATTAAATGGATAATCACTCCCAGCCAAGATATCATGTAGGAGCTTACATCAGACCCTAGAACTTCAAGAAAGCTGTAAGAGGTTATCTCAAGGCCACCTTAGACAGCTAGTTTGCCTATAAGCATATCTTATCTGAGTATCAGTCAGAGTAGTCTAGGTTATGTTATGATAACAAATTATCTCCAAATCTTGACAGCCTATGACAACCGAGGTTTACTAAGTAATGCTATACATCCATTGTGGACCAGCAGGACTGTGCTCTGTGCTCCTTACTCTGACACCCAAGTGGACAGGGCAGCCACCTTTGCAAACATCACCAATTGTCAAGGTAGAAGGACACAGAAAGAGATCATAGTGGGAAAGGAGTATCTTGCCCAGCAATTAAATACCTGGGCTTAGAAGTGACACATCACTTCAGCTCACAATTCACTGGTCAAAGCTAGTCAGATGGTCACACTGAAATGCAATATCAGGAAGAGCAACCATGCCATGTGTCCAGAAGGCAGAGAACCAAGAGTATTTGCTGAATAGCACTCATGACTGCTATACTTAGTGTTTTCTGTAGGTTCCTGTTATGAATGCGACTATGAATGAGGCTTTGCTCCCCACAAGGCCATCTTTGTGAATCCTAGGAATGATCTGAGGTGATCCAAAAGCTGGTGTTAAGTAGTAGCAAATAGCAGCCCCATATCATTACCATGTCCACTCCTGACAGGCCTGGTTTATCCAGAGCTCCCCTCTGCAAAAAAAGCCCCAAGATGTGGCAAAAATCTGCTGTGCCTCTGAGTTCCTACACACCTGGATATGAGGCTTTGAAAACCCATGCTTGTACTTGGCAAGGTTTGTCCCAATACAGCTCAGAGGTTGCAAGCTTGCGTGGTTCTTATCCAGGTGGTCTATGAGGATATTTACATGGTCTGTTGATACCAAGACACTGGAGTGAAGTTGGCAGGGCTGAGGGAATTGATTCCAGCTGCATCTCATTGTTAGCAGGAAATAAAAACATGAACATGGGGTGAGTGACAATATTGACCTCTCCTGTATCCCTCCCCTTCATATCCCGTGTCCCTATCACTCACCTCAAACTCCACAGGTAATACGCAAAGCATTTTATACATGAGAGGCTTCTGTCCCACTCCCTACCACAATTGTGGATACCAGAAGATGCATCCACCTGGACTGGGACCAGCTTGCACTGGGTGGTTTATGGGTCCTTTTAAACCAGAGTCCAGATCCCAAATTTGGAATGAATGGATTTTTTAAAAATTATTTTATTTTAATTTTATTTATTTTTTTTGCTGTGCACGGTCTTCATTCCTGAAAAGGCATTCTTGAGTTGTGCCAAGAGGGGGCTACTCTCTAGTGGCTTCTCATCGCAATGGCTTCTCTTCTTGTGGAGCACTGGCTCTAGGGTGCAAGGGCTTAGTTGCTCTGTGGCATGTGGGATCTTCCCAGATTAGGAATTGAAACTGCGTCTCTTGCATTGGCAGGCAGAGTCTTTACCACAGAGCTACTAGGGAAGCCCCTGGAATGGATGGATTTTATCTAAAAATCTCCTTGCATTTTGGTGAAAAGTCTAAACATTCTCTGGCTCAGAGAGGAACTTGAGGTGGTAGGGGAAAAACTCAAGCAAAGGAGATTGATTTCTCTTTCCAGTCTCTTCTAGATGGACACAGGGCCCACCCAACTGGGTCCCCAAGCACCAAGATTCACTATGCTAGCCAGGGCAGGCAGTGTTCAGCTCTACCTCCTCATTGAATTTTCTCTGCAGCTGACTGCTTAGGACTAAGAATAGAAAGTCCTCTGTACTCCTGCCACCACCTCTCCTCAAACCCCTGGTGAGGCAACCTTGGTCCCAGCCAGAGCTGGATGACAAGTACCCAGCACCTAGTAGCATTTCAACCCAGTGACTATAGTCCAAGTGGTGCAGCCAACTGGCCTGGCCCTGATGGAGGGCCCTGGGTCCTGAACGGTATCTGCTTGAGTGGCTCTCTTGGGAATCTAAGAGCCCTTGAGTGTGCTGCTGACCGCTTGTGCAGGAAGACCCACCTCAAGGTTCCCCCAACAGGCAAGTGTGTGCAGGCAAGACTCTGTTGGTATGATCTGATGCAAAATGACCTAGTTGCAGCTTACAAGTCTCCACAGTTACAAAGAAACCTGGGTGGAAATACTGTCTTCCCAGAGCACAGAGTAGTAGGGGCTCCAAGATTGGAGCCAGCATGGTCAGGGGCAAGACTTATGGGTGGCACAGGTAAACATCTGGACCTTGACCTCACCCTTGTCCTCAGATGGTGAAGGCCTCTCTACATGGAGGAGTTTATGCTTGCTTGCCCCTAAGAGTTAATACTGCTGCTGCTGCTAAGTCGCTTCAGTTGTGTCTGACTCTGTGCAGCCCCATAGACGGCAGCCCACCAGGCTCCTCTGTCCCTGTTTCTCCAGGCAAGAATACTGGAGTGGGTTGCCATTTCATTCTCCACCAGAGCTAATACTGAGTATGTTCAAATCTGAGGATATATCTTCCTTACCATGCAGCCAACAGGACAGCCCTGGAAGGGTGAGTTCATGGTTCTATCATTTACAATGGGCCACACTATACCCTGTGTGGGCTCCACCTCTGAACTCTGGAGAGGATGAGCTTTAGGCTGGAAAAACTGAGTGGAGAAGATTTTTTTTCTGAATTATTGAAACTAATCCATATTTTCCTATTGGTAAATGCAGAAGTTACAGATACTGAAGCAGGGCCAATCTCTTGCCTGGAAATGGATTGTGAAATATCTTTGAAAAAATAGACATAGATGACCCATGGAAAAAACATTATTTTCTTCCTGTTGTGTCTGCCCCAAGGTCTAGAGGATACTGGCCACAGAACCTTCACGTTCTGGCTGTGTAGACTAAAGTTTCCAAGCAATGTTGAGCTAAGGGCAACCAGATGGTTGATGAAAAGAATTTATCTTTGTAGAAGTATTTTAGCAAATAAATGAAAACAGAATAATAGAATTAGAATGTCACCATTTTGCAGCCCGTGATGAAATTGATGAAAAGTAGATCAGACAATGACACTTAATGGCTGTTAATATCACTCACAAAAAATACAAACAGAATTATGTGCTCCCTGATATGGGAGAACACAACATGATTTATAAAGTATTCTTGTGTTTTTTTTTTTTTTTAAATCAAATCTGAACTCAGTGAAGCTCTTCACCAATTTAAAGAAAATATAATGGACAGAGGAACATGGTCAACAATACCACAGGGATGCAATCAGCAAAATCCAGGCTGTGGAAATGCCTACAATTCAGATGGTTGAATTTCGTCAATAAAATTTAAGAAAGAAAAAGAGAAGCTATATGAAAAACAGACCTTTAAGCCACATAAACTAATTGCAATATAGGGATCTTATTTGGATTCTGACTTGAACAAATATAAAAATAAGACATTGGGGAAACTTTGACACTGGATATTTGGAGACATTAGAAATTTTATTGTTTTGTGTAATAATGAGATTACATCCAGAAAGGCCTTTCTCATTGGAGACATATGCTAAACTACTTACAGATTAAATGATTTCTGAAATTTGCTTCAAAAATCATCCCAGTAAAATGAGTGGGTAGTAAGAGTAAGCAGGCATACAACTGAAACAAGACTGGCCATGAGTTGATAACTGTTGGAGCTGGGTGGTGGATTTATGGCATTTGGGGGATCATTTCACTATTCTCTCTAATTATGTATATATTTGAGATTTTCTAGAAAGAGAAGGGGAGGAGGAAGGAGGGAGGAGAGGGAGAAGGAAGGAAAGAAGAATTAGATAGTAGTGCAGAGGGGCTTCCCTGGTGGCTCAGTGACTAAGAATCTGCCCTGCAACAGGGGGCACAGTTTCAATCCCTGGTTGGGGAACTAAGATCCATCCCTGGTCAGGCATGAAGCTAATATCCCACAACTAAGACTCAGTTCAACCAAATAAATTTAAAAAAAAAAAGGTAATGCAGGGGGTCAAGCAGAAGAGAAGGGCAGCCTAAGTGCGGCCAGGGATTCTGAATTGGCAAGAGGCTCATGGTGTGAGACTCCAGAGGTCAACCTCTGCAGCCTTCTGCGCTGGCTGGGTGGTGTGAGAGGACCCGCACGATTGGAAGCTCTCCTCTCACCTTCCACTGGCTTGTGTGTTCCTGTTCAGTTGTGTCTGACTCTTTGTGACCCCATGGACTGCAGCCCGCCAGGCTTCTCCATCCCAGTAGCAAAGTGACGCTGGGTCTGTTGTGAACGGTAAGAGCCTGCCATCTTTACTTCCACTTCAAGTTGAGAATTAACTACCTTTTCCTCTAGAAATTACCAGCATGCTTCTCCCAAGTAAGGACTGTATGGTTGTCCCTTTGGCAGAGAGCAGAATTTCAGGCACTGTGACCTCAGAACTGTGGATTGTGAATCCAGAAAAATTCTGGATAGGACTGAGGGCAGCCAGGGCCCCTTGATAAAAAGTACTTGGAATGCAGGGAATTGAGAGGAGGAAAATCAAAGCCTGAGACTGAACCAGCAATTAGAGTAGCTCCTGGAATATATTTAAACCAAATCAATCCATGAGGGAATTTTAGTCACGACTTACTTTCTCTCCTACAGCCCACAGCTGGAATCCTAGCCCTTCAATCAGCTCAACAGCAATGCAGCAACATCCATCTTCTAAAATGCTTTATCACAGTTTTGCAAAGTCCTAGTACATCATCCCCCACCCCCCCGACTTGTGTGTTTATTTACATATTGATTTATTTATTCCTCTCTCTACAGTAGCAAGCCTCTTGAGATTATACTATATTATTTACAAAGATATTGGGATCATGCATCCAGACTGTGGGGTCAGGGAGAAGGCCATTCTTGGGCTTTGCTGAGCTGCACAGATCAGTCTTGTCAAAATCATGTGTAGGAAGGGAGTGTGAGGAGGCAGCCTCTAACCCGCTGATTCCTTCAGTCATCTTGCCACCAAAGGAAAAGGTTGCACTGGAGGGAAACCCAGTAGAAGAAGGAAATAGGAATGAAATAGCAAAGAAGGTGCTAGGGAAAGCAGCAGGGATGTCTGGGTAGGACCTTACTAGGACCCCACTAGCTGAGAAATGGGGTCTTCCTACTGCAACTCTAAATGGTCTCATGCCCCAACAGCAGGGAACCAGCCACATCTGCTTCCAGGGTTGGCTCAGCGCAAGCCCCTCCAACACCCCCCCGGATTGCTTCCCAGACAGAGAGGACTCTGTTAAAAGACGAAAGAAGAAAGGAAGTAAGAAAAAAGGAGAACATACAAGAAAAGGGCCTGGAAAAAACTGAGATGAAGGAGAAAAATCTGTCCCCGGCAAAAGCCCCCAGGCTGCCGGAAAAAGGTTTCCAGCGCTTTTTATATGGATGAATTTTTCTTTTCTTTTTTTAATGTGCTAGCAAAGCAAATTCTGGAAAATTCTTATCACTGCATTTCCTCTCTCCTCTCTCAGTCTCAGGAGCACTTTTATTTTTAAGGGAAGGGTTAGCTGAGACACAAAGATGACGTCTTCTCAGTGATCATGAAGGAATTCTCACTGGCATTGTGTTGGGCAAACCCACACTGTCCCCTGCCGCTGCTTCTGGTCAGCTGACTGGTCAGACTAGGGAAGCCGAGGGAGCCCAGAACTTGGCTTTCCACTTCCTTTTCAGGGTGGAGGCTCTGAGACTTCAATGTTTAAAAGGAGATGTTTGTGTTTGCGTGGGATGGATTTGTAGGAGAACGTCAGCTCAAGGTTAGGGCAGCTTTCTGGGCAGGACATGAGTGTTCCAATTGTGGCTTGAACTTCCAACTGAGGTTTGGAGTTGGAACCCAAATTTGTCCACTTCTTAAAGGAGCAGTTCTCACACAGCACCAGTGGGAAAGTCTGATGGACCTAGCTGTCTTGGCTGAAGGCTCTGAGACGATCAAGTTCCCCTCAGAAGTCTGCATTCTTGAATCTGCTGCCTCAGAGGTTTGAAGAAAAAGTAGCAAAACGAACCTCATCCGGGAAAAGTTCAAGCTAATACATCTTGGCAAACATAATGAAAAACACAGACAGTTGCTTTAAGAGAGGAGCTCAGAAAGAGGTCAAGTTCTGCTGAGAGAGGCAGAGCAGCAATTAGATGGGAGCTTATGTTGCAGCGTGGTGGCAAAGGGGTCAGAGGGAGGGTAGAATGTTCTGCATCTGATTTCAGGAAGGGGCACCTCGTCACCCCAATACGGCAGCGCTGAGCTCGGTTCTAGGAGAGCGAATCTGGAGCCATGGAATCTGAGGGCAACGAGAGGGTCTGGATGGAGAAGCGCTGAGCAGAGCTAGATTTATGAGCCCATGTTTAAGAGCTCAGTGTGGCTTGTGTTGCTTGGCTGGGTGGCAAGTCAAGGTTTTATGCTAATAATGGATGCAGTCACATGTGCAGGCAGGGAACGAGAATTACTTTACTCTGATTTGACATTTCAGATTTAAGAGTTATCATTGGAAGGCATAAAATAAAGTTTTCAGTAAAATCAGGGACATCTCCAAATTCTATCAGCTTATGGAATACACCTCTGAGGGAAGTGTTAGAAAAATAACATTATTAGATACTTCCAATTATAGAGGGGATATTAGTACCAAATTCACAAATTATATAACCAAGACCAGTTGGAACACAACAGCCATGTATTATCTTAGATATGGGGCTTCTGTGGTGGCTCCATGGTAAAGAATCTGCCTATCAATGCAAAAGACTTGGGTTTGATCCCTGGGTGGGGAATATCCCCTGGAAAAGGAAGTGGCAACACACACCAGTATTCTTGCCTGAGAAATCCCATGGACAGAGACGTCTGGAGGGCTATAATCCATGCGGTTGAAGAAGAATCAGGTCAAAAAAGAGCCAAACACTACTTAGTGACTAAAAAACAACAATCTCAAATATACGATCAACCAACTGGAGAAAGAACCTGAGGACTGGAGGTCAGAAATGAGATTTCCACCCAAGAAGAGTCTGGGTAACCACCACATTCCCCAGCCCCGCAAACCCTTCCCAGGCTCATAATAAGACAATGACTGGGGCCAGATAATAAGCCCTGATGTGCTTTGCCTTAACTCTCAGTATTTTAAAATTTATTATTTACCAACAACTCTTTTTTTGAAAATTGGCTATTAAAGGAAAGCATTTTATATATATATATATATATATATATATATATATATATATATATATATCCTGTTCTTCCATTAGGAATCTCCAGGAGTTGGTGATGGGCAGGGAAACCTGGCGTGCTGCAGCCTGTGGAGTCGCAAAGAGATGGGCACGACTAAGTGACTGAACTGAAATTGAACTTCCATTAGGAACTGTATTTCAGAATATCGAAATAGCCACAGTTGAGAAGGAAAACTCTGAAAGTTCCCATTTTGCAACCCTATTGGGATAATGGATTCAGACAAGGATTATCAGAGAGTGTTCAAACCATCCAGAGAAAATTTGATAGTGAATTACATATCTATAAGTTATCAGTTATCACCCTTATGTTTACTTGCTAGTTCCAAGAGGGGAAATCCCTTACTTTTCAATGAAGGAATCAAGTCATCACCACCTTAGCCCAGTGACTGATCTCGGTATCACTAACATTCGGTCAACCAGACATTCCAGTTGACCCTGAGGGGTGCCAACCCCCAGTGGAGTGAGCAATCCACATATAGCTTTTGATTCCCCCAAAACTTACAGTCTTTTGTATCAATAACAGAATTAATACACATTTTGTACATTATATGTATATCTATCTATACTTCATGCACTCATGACCTATCTTTTTCTTTATTTTGTAATATCTCTAGGCCACATAGTACATCTGAGAGTTTTTTCAAGCTGTCATAGATCTCAAAAAATTTTTTCCGATATGTTTACTGGAAAAAAAAAAAGCTTGCATATAAATGGATGCACACAATTGAAACATGTTGTTCAAGGGTCAATTGTATATGCCCCCTGGTGGGATGCAGTGCTAAGTATACATCATCTTCTACGGGGTTTTCTGGATAAAAATCTGTAACCTGAATCACATCAGGACTTTAGATTTAACTTCCTTCTCAGGAGAAAAACAGGGAAGGCAGGAACACGTTAGGTGTCATCTTCAATGAAGCAAATCCAGAAGATCAGATATTCTAACATCTTCAATAAGTCAGTGGCATAGAAAAAAGGAACGGGGTGTGCAATTTTGATCCTCTGTTTGGCCCTAGAGTGAGCAGATCAGTTTTAAAGGGTCTTTTTATGAATAAGGAAGAAATATGAATACAGACTAGGTATTCTATGATTTTTAGGAGTCATTGTTAATTTTTGTTGGGTATGATGATGATATCATGGTTGTGGAGAAAAATATCCTTTTCAGAGAAGTATGCTATATATAATAATTAAGAATGACGTGTTATGACTTTTACAATGTATTACAAAATACTTGAGAAAAAAGATAAGCAAAATCAAATAATTTTGCCACTGACTATATGAAACAGTGAGAACAAATTCTCCCCTGCAAATATTTGTTAAACCCTTGCTGGGACTGGGAGTCCAGTGGTTGAGGCAGTACCCTTCCATACAAGAGGCATGGGTTCGATCGCTGGCCCGGGAACTGCGATCCTGCATGCCAAGTGGTGCAGCCAAAAAATAGAAACAAAACAAAACAAAACCTTGCCATATGCCAGGTTTGCTACATGCTGGGTGTTGTTGTTCAGTTGCTAAGTTGTGTCTGACTCTTTGTGACCCCATGGACTGCAGCACAACAGGCTTCCCTGTCCTTCACCATCTCTCGGAGTTTGCTCAAATTCATGTCCCTTGAGTCCATGATGCTATCTAACCATCTCAACCTCTGCTAACCCCTTCTCCTTTGGCCTTCGCTCTTTTCCAGAATCAGGGTCTTTTCCAGTGAGTAGGCTTTTCGCAACAGGTGGCCAAAATATTGGAACTTCAACTTCAGCACCAGTCCTTCTAATGAATATTCAGGATTGATTTCCTTTAGGATTGGCTGATTTGATCTCCTTGCAGTCCAAGGGACACTCAAAAATCTTCTCCAGCACCACAGTTTCAAAGCATCAATTCTTCAGGGTTCAGCCTTCTTTATGGTCCTACTCTCACATTTGTACATGACTATTGGAAAAACCATACCTTTGACTATACAGACATTTGTCAGCAAAGTATTGTCTCTGCTTTTTAATATGCTGTCTAGGTTTGTCATAGGTTTCCTTCCAAGGAGTAAACATCTTTAAATTTCATGGCTGCAAGATGGACAAATGGGTCTCACTATCATGAAACTTAAAGTTCAGAGGAAAGGTCAGGAATACCCAATAATGATAATAATAAAAATGTACATTATTTAGCATTTGTTATGTGCCAGTGGAAGAGTGCTTCTGTGCTGGGCCTCATATAATCCTCTCAATAGCCCTGTGAATTGGTACACTTATGCTTCAGTAACTTCATAGTGTTTTGTGTGAGTGGCTCAGATGCTAAAGAACTTTCCTGCAATGCAGGAGACCCGGGTTCAATCCCTGGGTTGGGAAGAGAAGGGAATGGCTACCCACTCCAGTATTCTTGTCTGGAGAATTCCATGGACAGAGGAGCCTGGTGGGCTACAGTCCATGGGATCATGAAGAGTCGGGCACAGCCGTGACTAACATGCTTCAGCAATTGGAGCTCAGAGAGGGATGTCACTAATCCCAGGCACAGAGCCGGTGAGTGGCTGAACCAGATCCTAAGTCTTAGATTCGTGTGCTGGTCCTGGCTGTTCTCCCAGGTGTGTATCAGAAGTCCCTCTGACTTTGTAATGTTGGAGTGTGGATCAACGCTGCCTCCCTTTCTCTACTTCCGCCTCTTTTCTCTTGTAATTCTTGTAAAATGATCCTGATCTTGGCTGTCAATCAAAAGAGAATTGCTGCTTCATGTATAGAAAGAATACAGAAAGTAAAAGAATAAAAACGCAGTGCTTTTCATCTCTCTGGAGGAGGAAGTGGCAACTCCCTTCAGTATTCCTGCAGGGATAATCCCTTGGACGGAGGAGTCTGCGTACATGGAGTTGCAAAAAGTCAGAGATGACTGAGTGACTGACCAAGCTTCTCATCTCTCAACTCTTGAAACTACCTTGATTCCTCCTTAGTCTCTGCTGGACTGTACATTTTCACCTTCCTCTAGTTGAGACTGCTTTCTCCTAAACACATTAAGATAAATATATTTAAGACTAATTATTCAATTATTTAATGCTTGGGATGGTCTTTGGTTACTTTAATTGCTGGCATTAAGCAAAACTGCTTCCTGTATTCAAAACATACGTGGCTTTTGGCTATGTTATGCTTCTAAGAGCTACAGCTGGACCTTGACCTTCACTTGGCTGTCACTGGTCATCAAATATTTATTCAGTATCTACTATGTGCCAGGAACTATGCTATATTTATAAGATGGTTTCTCTGGTACTCCAGGTTCCTCAGGAGTGAGGAACACTCACTTTACAAACAAGGTTTAGGATCGTGGCTCATTTGCAAGTTGGAAATGACCTGAATGCTGACCATATATGCCCTTAGGGCTAGCACTCGGTGTCCACAGGGAAGTCAGGTTTTACGAGTTTGTCACCACCACATGATGCATGGCCCGGGGCAGACAAATGTATGGGATTATGGTAACTAGTTTCTACAATAGAGGCTCCTGCTATCAGAGGAGGTATGGTGGTTCCCGGCAAAAACCGCAGCCATTCCCAGGGTACTGATAGCCGTGTTACAATGAAGACTGTGAAAAGGGACAGTGGGGGAAAACACCCGCCCCCTCACCAAGGAGTCTTTGGCAGCTCAGTAAGAGACAGATGTGTAGTATCCCCCGTCTAAAGCCATCTTATTTGTGGCTTGTTTTTTCCACATATGCCTTTAAGAACTCTATTGATCTTACTGGATTTCTATATCCAAGAGGGACTTGAAGAGCTCCAGAGATGAATGGACTTGTTCCTTGTTACCCAGGAAGTCCGAGGCAGAACCAGAAAGTCACAGCTCAGCACTCTGACCACCCGTTAGTTTGTCTGAGTTACAGCCGGAGGACTCCAAGTTCCCATGTGCCATTAAAGGAAATATTCAGTGCGGCTGCACAGCTTTGGCATGTGTGAAATTTCACACCTCAGAGATAGCACTTCTGTGTGTGTCCAGGCTGCTTTCTTGCATGTTAGTTTTTTTTTAAACTGTGAGTTATTCTATACCAAGACCTTCATCATAAATTATTTAATTTCTTGTCCAGAAAAACCTTTCTCCCTTCTCCATTTTGTTAATCACCTAGCTAGTCACAGAAGCAACTGCTGTGTTGTTTTTTTTAAAGTACATTTCCTTCCTGTGATTACATGTTTATTGTAAAAATATAAAAGGCCGAAGGGAATAGAGAAAAAAATTAAACTACCTGTAATTCTATCACTCAGACATAACTACTGTTAACATTTTGTGGAATTGGCTTTTAGCCTTTTCTCTATACACGTATAACTTTTTAAAACCCAATTGAGATCATACTAGTGCCTATAATTTATGCAGATTTTATTCTGTTTTATTTATGGAAAACATCATATTATATGCAGGCTCTTTTGCTTGTGAATAACTTTCAAAAACATTAAAACAACATTAATTTTTTAATGGCTACATAATGTTTTACCAGGTGAATTAGTCATTATCTATTTAACAAACCTCTGACCTTGTAGGTACTTTCCAGTATTTTACTAACATAAAATATATTTTGTTGAACATCCTCAAATATAGATTTTGCCCTACACGAATTTTTTCCTTAGAATGAATTTCTAGGGTGAAATTTTTGCATCAAAAGGAAGGCTCTCTTAAAAGTCCTTTACCCTCCAGAAGGCTTAGCCAACTTACCTTTCTGTCAGGAACGTACTGTTCATTTGATGCTACTAGGCCATTTTATGGGCTTCCCAGTTGATGCTACTAGTGAAGAAGCTGCATGTCAATGCAGGAGATGTAAGAGACCCAGGTTTGATTCCTGGGTTGGGAAGATCTCCTGGAGAAGGGAATGGCAATCCACTCCAGTATTCTTGCCTGGAGAATCCCATGGGCAGAGGAGCGTGGAGGGCTACAGTTCATGGGATCCCAAAGAGTCAGACACAACTGAAGCAACTTAGCATCCACTCACATAGGCAATTTTACAAATATATTGTTTTAATGCTCTCCCAGTTTAACAGACTTGATAACTCTGTATTGTTCTAAGACGATTTGATCATGGGTGAAGCTATGCCTTGTAATACAATAAGTTTCTGGGCAGAACAAAAAATCCTTTCAAGCTTTGGTTCTATTTTATGGTTATGATTTATTACAAGGTTTAACTATTCCAAAGTTCCCTGTTATAAAAATAAGGAACTATTCAGAACTATTACTTACAAAGTATTAATTGTGGAGGATTTTCCAAGGCTGCTAATTATCATAGACATGTTTAGGTTTATTCAGCAACAGTTTTCATACATAGGGAAAATGCCCACAATATTTTTGCAAAGACTATTCCAGTTTGCTTTGGAAAACACTTTCCTCAAAGACTTTTTCATTGGTAAATTGTACATAAAAATGAAACCCCTAAACAAATGTATAGCTCTAACATTGCAAACCATGACTGGAAAGGCCTATCTTTTGTGGTTATATTCTTACAGATTTAATCCTCATTCTGCTATTATGATGTAAAAATATAGAACTTGCTATGCTGGCGTGCTGCAATTCATGGGGTTGCAAAGAGTCGGACACGACTGAGCAACTGAACTGAACTGAACTGATAGAACTTTATGTATATAATTTGATACACATTTCCGTGACTGTTTCCTTTTTCTCAACATTAATTTTTAAAATATGGAAACCACATGTATATTAATTTTGATAATTCTACAGATATTTCAGATTTGTTCATACTGTGAAATATTCTCTAAATTAGCACTCAGCAAGCACCAAAATATAATATTTACATATCTATCTATATATAAATTTAGAAATCACTATTTGATAAATGAATAAATGCAATTAGCCTATGAGTAGGGTCACCGAACTACTTAAGAGAGATTATTTTTAAATCCTTAATTGTGTACATCTATGGTTCTGAAGACTCAGCAGTGGCCACAGGACTGGAAAAGGTCAGTTTTCATTCCAATCCCAAAGAAAGGCAATGCCAAAGAATGCTCAAACTACCGCACAATTGCACTCATCTCACATGCTAGTAAAGTAATGCTCAAAATTCTCCAAGCCAGGCTTCAGCAATATGTGAACCATGAACTTCCTGATGTTCAAGCTGGTTTTAGAAAAGACAGAAAACCAGAGATCAAATTGCCAACATCCGCTGGATCATGGAAAAAGCAAGAAAGTTCCAGAAAAACATCTATTTCTGCTTTATTGACTATGCCAAAGCCTTCGACTGTGTGGATCACAATAAACTGTGGGAAATTCTTCAAGAGATGGGAATACCAGACCACCTGATCTGCCTCTTGAGAAATTTGTGTGCAGGTCAGGAAGCAACAGTTAGAACTGGACATGGAACAACAGACTGGTTCCAAATAGGAAAAGGAGTACGTCAAGGCTGTATATTGTCACCCTGCTTATTTAACTTATATGCAGAGTACATCATGAGAAACGCTGGACTGGAAGAAACACAAGCTGGAATCGAGATTGCCGGGAGAAATATCAATAACCTCAGATATGCAGATGACACCACCCTTATGGCAGAAAGTGAAGAGGAACTAAAAAGCCTCTTGATGAAAGTGAAAGAGGAGAGTGAAAAAGTTGGCTTAAAGCTCAACATTCAGAAAACAAAGATCATGGCATCCGGTCCCATCACTTCATGGGAAATAGATGGGGAAACAGTGGAAACAGTGTCAGACTTTATTTTGGGGGGCTCCAAAATCACTGCAGATGGTTACTGCAGCCATGAAATTAAAAGATGCTTACTCCTTGGAAGGAAAGTTATGACCAACCTAGATAGCATATTGAAAAGCAGAGATATTACTTTGCCAACAAAGGTTCATCTAGTCAAGGCTATGGTTTTTCCTGTGGTCATGTATGGATGTGAGAGTTGGACTGTGAAGAAGGCTGAGCACTGAAGAATTGATGCTTTTAAACTATGGTGTTGGAGAAGACTCTTGAGAGTCCCTTGGACTGCAAAGAGATCCAACCAGTCTATTCTGAAGGAGATCAGCCCTGGGATTTCTTTGGAAGGAATGATGCTAAAGCTGAAACTCCAGTACTTTGGCCACCTCACGCGAAGAGTTGACTCATTGGAAAAGACTCTGATGCTGGGAGGGATTGGGGGCAGGAGGAGAAGGGGCTGACAGAGGATGAGATGGCTGGATGGCATCACTGACTCGATGGATGTGAGTCTGGGTGAACTCCGGGAGTTGGTGATGGACAGGGAGGCCTGGGGTGCTTCAATTCATGGGGTCGCAAAAAGTCGGATACACTGAGCGATTGAACTGAACTGATGGTTCTGAAGCAGGAGCAATTTTGCCCACCAGGGGACAGTTGGCAATATTTAAAGACAGGTTTTGTTTTTGAACTGTTTGGTTGTTGGTGGGATATTGATCTTGTTTTGAAGTTTCAAATACAGGTTTTTCCCCAAAGATCTGTGTTCTGTCCTCTCCTTTTGTCTTGAAATTTAAGTCAGTAAGCCATATCTACTTGCTACTTTGTGCTTCACCAAAAAGGACAGGACATGGGTCTGGGCTTATAGAGTCTTACAATTTACATATGCCTACAAATAAAACTAGATTAAAAATGCCTATGATGCCAAATGTTGTTTTAGGGGTATAAGATGCTGGAAGGCTACTGGAGGGTGTGTTACACCACCCATGAGGATCCAGGGAGGCTTCTTATGCTGGATTTTGAAAGAGAAGGCAGACTGAATGACTGAAATGACTGAAAAAAACTATTCTGCTCTTGTCGAACCTTTTCATCAAGAGGTGGACTTCCAGTCCCTGAAAACCTGAATGGGCCTTTATGATTGCTTTGAGAAGCAGAATCTAGCAAAAATGGAAAGGGGGTTCAAGAAAGAGGGGACATATGTATACTTATGACTGATTCATGTTGACATATGGCAGAAACCAGCACAATATCTTAAAGCAATTATCCTCCAATTAAAAATAAATAAATTTTTTGAAAAGACACTAGCAAAAGCAATGCTGCATGACTTCTGAAATTAGGTCATAAAAGATGATGTGCCCTCCTCCTGGCTCTGTCTCTCCTGAGACACCAACCCTTCTGGAGCCACCATGTGAGAAGTCTGGCTACCCTGGACACCTAAGCTACCATGCTGGAGAGAAGACAGAGAGGGAAGAAGGGGAGAGAGACATGTCTGAGGATCCCCAACTGTTTCAATCCCTGCCTATGGGATTTTTCCCAGCCTGAGCTTTAGACACATGGAGAGGAGCCTCCTTCATTATTAGGGATGACTAGTTCATCCCCTGGAGAAGGAAATGGCAACCCACTCCAGTGTTCTTGCCTGGAGAATCCCAGGGACGGGGGAACCTGGTGGGCTGCCGTCTATGGGGTCACACAGAGTCGGACACTACTGAAGCAACTTAGCAGCAGCAGCAGCAGTTCATCCCCAGCCACGGTCTGATGACAGCTATAGTTGACCCTTGAACAACATGGGGGTTAGGAGAATAGAGTTAAAAATCTGCCTATAACCTATAATTATTCCTCCAAATTTAAGGTTTCTCTATATCTGCAGTTCAACCAAACATGAATCATGTAGAGTTTACTATTGAAAGAAAAATCCTCATGAAAGTGCACCCGTGCAGTTCAAACCTACATTGTTCAGGGTCAATGATACTTGAGACATCCTGACCGAGGACTGAACTAAATCCACAGAACTCTAAAAGTTAACAATAAAGCGACCATTGTTGCTTTAAGCCACTAAGTTTGAGGTCATATGTTACCCAACAATAGCTAACTGTAGCACCAGATGTGTGAGAAAGAGCATTCCAGGCAAAGGGCCCAGTCTGGGTATTTTTCCCTTTCGGTTTGCTTTCTCTGTTTGTTTTCAACTGTCCTTTTTATGCAGATGACTTCTAGCTGCAACTCCAATCCTCACTGCTCCCAAACTGATGTGCCATAGAACCAACTGCTTACTGGACAGCTCTATCTAAGTATCCTACCAAACCACCGACTCAACATATCACAGAGGGAACTCAAAATGATATCCTAGGAACAGGTTTTCCTGTGTTCAGTATTTTTATTAATAGCACCATCATGGTTACAGTCACCTAGACTGTTCACTTTGGTGTTTTCATTGATTTTTTTCCCTTCAACCCAAATTTGATAGCTATCCTTTCATGGGCTTCCATGGTGGCTCAGACAGTAAAGAAACTGTCTGCAATGCAGAAGACCCGGGTTCCATCCCTGGGTCAGGAAGATCCCCTGGAGAAGGAAATGGCAACCCACTCAGTATTCTTGCCTGGAGAATCCCGTGGACAGAGGAGCCTGGAGGGCTACAGTTCATGAGGTCACAAAGAGTCAGACATGACTGATATAATCCTTTCTTATATCCTGTAATTCTACTTCCATAATACAGATGATCCTGAACAACATGAGCTTAAACTGTGCGGGCCCATTTATACATGGATTTATTTCAATAACAGATACTATAGTACTACACAATCCTAGGTTGGTTGAAACCACGGATATGGAGATGGGGAGTCAACTATAAACTATATGTGGATTTTCAACTGCAGCAACCATTGCATTGTTCAGAGGTTAACTGTATTTTGTTTCAGCACTGCTGCTGCTGCTCCTGCTCCTGCTAAGTCGCTCAGTCATGTCCAACTCTGTGCGACCCCATAGACGGCAGCCCACCAGGCTCCCCCGTCCCTGGGATTCTCCAGGCAAGAACACTGGAGTGGGTTGCCATTTCCTTCTCCAATGCATGAAAGTGAGAAGTGAAAGTGAAGTCGCTCAGTCATGTCCAACTCTTAGCAACCCCATGGACTGCAGCCCACCAGGCTCCTCCATCCATGGGATTTTCCGGGCAAGAGTGCTGGAGTGGGGTGCCGTTGCCTTCTCTGCTGTTTCAGCACTACCATCACCATATTTTTGTACCTACTTCAAGTCTGGATCCTTCACATGGCCCAGACCAATACCTCCAGACTGGTCACCAGTTTCCTCCATTCTCTGCTGCCATGATGGTTTCTTAGCACAGAGCAGCTCTGATCATGTCATGGTTTGCTCACAAGCCTCCAGTAACCTATTATTCCTTCTCCCTTACTCCAAATGTCTTGTCAGTGTATGGAAAAAATAAGAAAAAAAAACAAATAAGGAAGATGTAAGGCTTCTGATTTGAGCAGATGATGAAATGATACACAGTTTGGAGGGTAAGGAAGGCATATTAAAAAGTAGAAAGCCTTCTGTATTTTCTGTCAGTCTCCACTCACCCCAGCATTGTTTCCGATATTCCTGGGAATTTGTCTCCTGCCTGGGTCATATTCCTCCTAGTCACTAGTCATTCGCTCTTCCATCTATATGACCAGCTTAGGGTGGGACTGGAGAGCAGTTCTGGGGAGAGTGTGGAACCAGTCTTGAATGGTAGCTGAAGGTTAGGGAATAGGAATGGTCTGCAGTGTCCACACAAGTGTCTAGCCCAGTCATTGGAACAAGATCAGTGCCAGACGGGCATAGCAAAGAGTCAAGAGCAAGATCAGGAGCAAATACAACAGGTCTGAAGCCAAGGAAAGTGTGGGCAGAGGGTGCGAGTGTAGGCACAGGGTACTTGCCTGCGGTGGAGCAGAGAGGTGGTGGGGATGAGGGGGGAGTTAATCATAGGCTATGAAACAGTGAGGTGGGTGAGATCCACTGCTTAAGATGTCAGGCTGGGCCCTTTCCGGGGAATCTATACATGCTCTTTCCTCTCTGTTTTAAAGTAGAAGCTTCAAAAAAGTACCTGTGTGCATGCGTGCATGCTAAGTCGCTTCAGTCGTGTCCGACTCCGTGTTACCGAGTCGTTGGCATCCAGTCATGTCCGACTCTGTGCGATGCTGTGGACTGCAGCCCACCAGGCTCCTCTGTCCATGGGATTCTCTGGGTAAGAGTACTGAAGTGGGGTGCCATGCCTTCCTTCAGGAGAGCTTCCTGACCCAGGGATCAAACCAGTGTCTCTTACGTCTCCTGACCCCATCCTTATTTTTGTTGGATAAAAGGACTGAGTGGTTGGCATTAGCAGAGCAGTGCAAAAAAGATAAGAAGTGGGATGGCGGCAAACTACCAGGAGGAGAACCGATCAGCAGGCTGGTCAAGCATTCCAACTTTTTTTGTGTGTTAGTTGGGGTGTAGTTGCTCTACAGTGCTGTGTTCATTTCTGCCGTACAGCAAAGTGAATCCCCTACACATATATCTCCTCTTTTTTGGATTTCTTTCCCACTTAGGTCACCACAGAGCACTGAGTAAATTTCCCTGTGCGATACAGCAGGATCTCACTAGCTATCAGTTTTATACATATTAGGGTCTATATGTCAATCCCAATCTCTCAGTTCATCCTACCTCCCCCTCCTTGGTGTCCATCCATTTGTTCTCGATGTCTATGTCTCTATTTCTGCCTTGCAAACAGGTTCATCTGTACCATTTTTCTATATCCCACAGATTCAAGCATTCCAACTTCTAAGATCAATCATCTGTTCCATAGTTCTGGTATCTTCAACAATTTTAAGAAATTAAAATAAGCGGTCCTCCTTTGGTTGAGTAGGTCCTAGGGAGTTCCAATATGGAGCACCCAATATTGATTATGACTGTGTCAGACTGTCTGAGGCAGGAAGATCTTGCAGGAGACTTTGTACAGGCCATGACAAAGGTTGTCCTGAAAAATGACAACCTTGTAAAGCCTGAGGTTAGCAAGAGCTATACAGATGGTGGTGGGAGCCATCCTTCCCAGGGTGGGATTGTTGTTCAGTCACTAAGTCATATCCAATTCTTTTCGACCCCATGGACCAGGGGTTACAAGCCACCTGTGTTTCCCAAACCCAAGCTAGGAAGGAAATTACCAGGCTCCCTTGTCCTTCACTATCTTTTGGAATTTGCTCCAAGTCATGTTCATTGAGTCAGTGATGCTATCTAGCCATCTCATCCTCTAGTACCCACTTCTCCTTTTGCCTTCAATCTTTCCTAGCATCGCAGTCTTTTCCAGTGAGTTGGCTCTTTGCATCAGGTGGCCAAAATATTGGAGCTTCAGTATCAGTCCTTCCAATGAATATTCAGGGTTGATTTCCTTTAGGATTGACTGGTTTGATCTCCTTGCAGTCCAGGGAACCCTCAAGAGTCTTGCCCAGCACAATTTCAAAGCATCAATTCTTCAGAGCTCAGCCCTCTTTATGATCCAACTCTCTCACTTCTGTACATTACTACTGGAAAAACCATAGCTTTGACTATTCGGACCTTTGTCGGCAAAGTGATGTCTCTGCCGTTTAATAGGCTGTTTAGTTTTGTAATAGTTTTTCTTCCAGGGAGCAAGCATCTTTTAATTTCATGGCTGCTGTCACATCCACAATGATTTTGGAGCCCAAGAAAATAAAATATGTCACTACTTCCACTTTTCCCCCTTCTATTTGTCATGAAGTGGTGAGACCAGATACCCTGATCTTAGTTTCTTTAATGCGTGGGGTAGGATGAGTATTTCAGTCATTTAGTACTCACCAATGGCTTGTAGCTGAGTTCCTACTGTGCTGCATCCTACACCAGTCTAGAGAAATAAGGGAGAAATAGCACAATCTCTGGCATCAAGAAACTGTGTATTCAGGAAGTCAGATCAATAAAAGGTGATTTCAGTGCAGCATGAGGCAGGCAGAGAAGCAGCAGGTAGGACACCTACCTCTGACCTGGGTATCAGTGATGACTTCCTGGAGAGAATCTTGATTATTTGTTGAACCCAGGAAACCACCCGTGTTCCCCAAACCCAAGCTAGAAATTTCTCAGCACAAAAATTTGGCACCAGATTTGGTCTTTGAATTTTAGGAATTTAGGATGTCCTTGACACTTCAGGGAGAGCTCATGCCAGCAGTTACAGGCCAGGAGGTCTCAAAGTGGCTGCACCATTGCAGATCTCTGGCTGAGTGGCTTGCTCTAGGTGGTATGTCCCTCCACTGGTAAGCATGGCCAGCTTGAGCTCACAGTGGCTGGACACCTGATTTTCAAAGAAATTGGGCTCACAAGCAATTGCAGAGCCCACACACCTAGAACCCTTACTCCCCAACAAGGGAAGCCACCACAGCGAGAAGCCTGAGCACTGCACCTAGAGAGCAGCCCCTGCTCACCACAACTAGAGAAAGCCCTCACACAGCAACAAAGATCCAGCGCAGCCAAAAATAAATTAAAAGGCAAAAGAAATTGAGCTCACAAACATGTGAGTTGGTAAGCACCCATACCCTCCATCCCCAGAAATCTGAGGGCAGCCACTGGGTTGAGAGCAGAATTAAATGAAGGTGGGCCTGAATGAATGGCCCACCGTGCATTCCTCACACACCAGCACAGCTTCTAGCTCTTTCCTGGCTCCCCACCTGGCCCAAAGCAGGAACAGCTGCTCCCTGACAGGTCAGAGTCCAGAATATTCGCTGGGCCGCATTTTACTGCCGAGCAGGGTTTTGTGTGTGTGTGTGTGTGTGTGTGTGTGTGTGTGTGTTTCAGCAGGTTCACTGTTCTTTAAAGGCACCCACCCGGGTTCCACTTTCTCTCTTTTTCTTCCTGCCTTGGTCCTAGGAAAGTCTTGGTCTTTGGGGCCAATTGTGCTGTGCTTCCCTATGTGGTGGGCAGACTCAGGATAAACCTGGCCACAGCTCTCTCTCCCTGAATAGGTAAATGAGCAAATCAGATCGGGCTCCCTCACTCTTTGGCCTGTGTACCTGCATTTGCTCCCTCTAGATTTAAATTCAAGAAGAGGAGAAATAGGAGATCTTGCATAGACCTCAGGCATCTCATACAAACATCCTTGCACCTTCATCTTCATGTCTGCTTCTTCATCTGTGTGTCCGCCACTAATAAGGTTAATTATTATTTTTTAAATATTTTATTTTTATTTATTTGGCTGTGCTGGGTCTTAGTTGCAGCACGTGAGATTTTTGATCTTTGTTGCAACATGTGAAATCTAGTTCCCTGACCGAGGAGTGAACCTGGACCCCCTACATTGGGAGCATGGAGTCTTAGCCACCGGACCACCAGGGGAGTACCAACAAGGCTAATTAAATGGCACTTTCTAGCATTCACCCTGCTATTCTTCCTTATAAGGGATCCAAAGAGGCAGGTTGATTGTCAGTATGGTATTTTAGTTTTGTTGGGTCCCTGTCTATAATACCATTATAATATTTATAATTTCACTGAAACCTTAGCCCAAACTTTTAAGGGTGAAGGTAAGATAGAGCCTTCTGTTTATGGGCACATTGGATCAAAGCCTAAAATCCTTGAGATCCTCCCAGGCATATTGGCCCAGCTTCAGAAAAACAGCAGTAAGCAGACAGATTGGGCAGCTTGGGGCCTGGGGTGAGAGTACCAGCCTTGCCCTCAACTCTCCAGGGGCAGGAGGCTGTGCCAGGTGTTCAGCTTCTCCTAGAGCATGATGCATTGTGGCATGAGTCTGGCAAGGTGTTCAGCTGTGAAGCCTGGATCAACTGGTCCCAGGGAGGTGGATATGTATGCAGAGGAGGATGGAAGGGCAAGAGTCATGCAAGTCTTCCTTGGACTAATCTCTGAGGCCCCTTTTACTCCTGGATGAATCCTGGCCAAAAAAGTCATAGTAGGCCAATGGCCCCCTCTATACCTTATCCCTGGAATCTGTGAATATGCTATGTGGCAAAAGGGACTTTTTGTGTAATTAAGGTTACTACCATTTTTAATTAATTAAGATTTGATTAAGGTTATGTATCTTAAAATGGGATGATTATCCTAAATTATCCAGGTGGGCTCAATGTAATCATATAAGCCCCTAAAATAGAATCTTTCCCAGCTGAAGAGAGAGAAAAAGATGGTAGAAAAGATAAGGCTTTTGAGAAGGATTTGAACTTCTGTTACTGGCTTTGAAAATGAAGGGGGCCATGAGCCAAGGGATATGCTGCTAAGTCTTCAGTCATGTCTGACTCTGTGCGACCCCATAGACGGCAGCCCACCAGGCTCCCCCGTCCCTGGGATTCTCCAGGCAAGAACACTGGAGTGGGTTGCCATTCCTTTCTTCAAAGCATGAAAGTGGAAAGTGAAAGTGAAGTCGCTCAGTCGTGTCTGACCCTCAGCGACCCCATGGACTGCAGCCTTCCAGGCTCCTCCATCCATGGGATTTTCCAGGCAAGAGTACTCAGTGGCTTCTAAAAACTAAGAATGGCCTCTAGCCAATGGCTCTCATTCCTACAACCACTCACAACTGGATTCTACTAATAACCTGCACAGGCCTGAAAATGATCCTCCCCTAGAGCCTCTTAAAGAGCACAGCCCTGCTGAAACCTTGATTTTAGCCTATTGAAACCCATATTAAGCTCCAAACCTAGAAACTGGGAGATTATGAATGGGTATTGTTTGAAGCCCCTGAATTTGTGGTAATTTGTCATGGCAGCAATAGAAAACCAATACAAAACTGGAAGATACTACAGAGTCAGTCCATGACATTGGTATTGAAGTGCACTCGGCCATCTGTACTTTCTTCAAGAGCTCATGGATAGGTTTCCTAAAACACAAACTGATTCTCACTGGGATGCTGTACCAGCCTCTTGGGGCTCTGTTCTGAGCAGTGAACTCTGCCTCTTTCTCATCCACTGTTGTCATGGCTGCTACCTGTGTCTTGCTATGGCAGTCCTGGGTCCATTCACCTGATGATAGATGACCCCACAGTTGCCCTGAGGCCTTCCAAGCAGAAAGAATGGCAGGGAATAGGAATGTCTAGTACAGCCAGGGACAGCATTCTCTGGGCCCTAAAAGGAGAGAATTGCAGTGATCAAAAGTAGTGTCTTCTCTTTAAGGGTGTGGTTCTAGACCCTATCAGCTGAGAAGTCTTGGAGTGCTCCTGGAGACCAGATCAGAGAGAATTTATGTGAGCTCTGAGCTATGGGATCAGCCAAGGCTAAGCTAAACCTTCACGAGAGGCCCCTGGACAGAGGTGATCTAGAAGGTGACCTTTCTCAGATTGTATCCAATTAGCCAGAGGATGTTGGTGAGCTGGGTTTTTACCTGTATTCTTTGTCTCAGCTGTCCTGCTCTCCTTATTAAAGAGGAGAAGATACTTCTGATGAACCACTGGGCATTACTTTCCCAACTTCTCACCTAAGTAGCCAGTTTTTCTAGAAACTCAAACAGCCCCAACTCGATCAAGTTGTCCAGGTGACAGGAGTGGTGTCAATTCAGGAGGGAAATCAAGGTTCCATCCTTTCACCAAATCTTTCTGGCAAATTAATAATTAGGAGAGGAAAATCCCGATTAGATTCTAGCCTGCCTTTCAATTCAAATTCTAAAAAGAAGATGCGAACAGTAACCAAACCACCAGGGAATGGAGTCAAAGAGATTTCACTCATACTATTTTTTAAGCAAATCCTAATAGAACTGCCGTCAATTAAAGATAAGCAAGCAGAAAAAAACTCAGCATGGAACCTATGCAAAAAAGCACCTACAATAAAAGACTACAGTAGACAAAAGATGAATGAAGCGATTCTTCTGAAATTTTACTCTAGGAACAGAAGAATGACAAAACCTTGGACTGGCGAGAGGCAGATGCTCACTCCTTTCATGCTCTGTTGGTGGTGACATAAATTGGCCCAGCCTATCCAGAATACAGCGGGATGGGAGGAAGCAACCTTTTCAATGAGTGTACCTTTGACCCAGGAATCTCACTTCTTGTAACTTTTCCCAAGACAATAATTACCAAAGCCTACAATGATCTACAGACAAGAATGTCCATCTTGGTTTCTTTTTTAACAATAGTTTTTTTTAAAAAAAAAAAGGATAGTTAAGTTATCAATAGGGTTAAATCATTGGTTAAAGAAATTATAGTACTTCCATCTTGATAATATAAAAATGACAATGTAGCTCTTTATTTGATGACCTAGAAATTTGCCTATGACACATGTAATTGAATGCAAAAACGTGGATAACAGAACAGCATGGTTCCACTTGTAAAATATTTTAATAACTGCGCTAGTAGTCTGGAAGGGTGCTTACCTTAAGCTGAGTTTTATTTTATTCTTTGTGTATTTCTGTATTGCTTCAACATTTATAAAAAGCATGACTCTAACAGAATAAAGCTACTTTCAAAATAAAGGAAGAAAAAAATGTGGTGAGTCAACTCACCTATGATTGGCAACCTGGAAAATGTCAGTTACTGTGGGGAATCCCAAAGAATGACATAGGCATATGTTTAGCATTTTATTTCCATTTAAAACACATCAATGAACACCCATTCACTGTTTTTTGATATAAGGCTATGTGTTATAAAACTACAATCTGAATGCAGAATTCTTACAGGTTTTCCCCTCTATAATATCTGCCTATATTTAATTTGATACTGCTTTTAATCAATACTTAAACTGAGGTTTTAGTCAATACTCATCACTATTTCTCCTCTTTCTTTCTTGCTTCTAGATTAAGAACAAAAAAGCTGAGAACTTGTTTTTACAACATGCTTATTAGCAGGGGTGAACATGTGGCAAAATTCTGGTTAATAAGGCATTAGCAGTATACTGAGGTTTTCTGTGACCCTTTTATTTATTTTTTTAATTGAGTGTAGTTGATTTATAATGTGTTAATTACAGCTATACAGCAAAGTGTTTCAGTTATCAGTTCAGTTCAGTTCAGTCTCTCAGTCGTGTCTGACTCTTTGTGACACCATGAATCGCAGCACGCCAGGCCTCCCTGTCCATCACCAACTCCCGGAGTTCACTCAGACTCACGTCCATCGAGTCAGTGAAGCCATCCAGCCATCTCATCCTCTGTCGTCCCCTTCTCCTCCTGCCCCCAATCCCTCCCAGCATCAGGGTCTTTTCCAATGAGTCAACTCTTCGCATGAGGTGGCCAAAGTACTGGAGTTTCAGCTTTAGCATCATTCCTTCCAAAGAACACCCAGGGCTGATCTCCTTCAGAATGGACTGGTTGGATCTCCTTGCAGTCCAAGGGACTCTCAAGAGTCTTCTCCAACACCACAGTTTAAAAGCATTAATTATTCAGTGCTCAGCCGTTTTCACAGTCCAACTCTCACGTCCATGCATGACCACTGGAAAAACCATAGCCTTGACTAGACAAACCTTTGTTGGCAAAGTGATGTCTCTGCTTTTCAATATGCTATCTAAGTTGGTCATAACTTTCCTTCCAAGGAGTAAGCGTCTTTTGATTTCATGGCTGCAGTCACCATCTGCAGTGATTTTGGAGCCCCCCAAAATAAAGTCTGACACTGTTTCCACTGTTTTCCCATCTATTTCCCATGAAGTGATGGGACCGGATAGATGCCATGATCTTCATTTTCTGAATGCTGAGCTTTAAGCCAACTTTTTCACTCTCCTCTTTCACTTTCATCAAGAGGCTTTTTAGTTCCTCTTCACTTTCTGCCATAAGGGTGGTGTCATCTGCATATCTGATGTTATTGATATTTCTCCCGGCAATCTCGATTCCAGCTTGTGTTTCTTCCAGTCCAGAGTTTCTCATGATGTACTCTGCATATAAGTTAAATAAGCAGGGTGACAATATACAGCCTTGACGTACTCCTTTTCCTATTTGGAGCCAGTCTGTTGTTCCATGTCCAGTTCTAACTGTTGCTTCCTGACCTGCATATAGGTTTCTCAAGAGGCAGATCAGGTGGTCTGGTATTCCCATCTCTTGAAGAATTTCCCACAGTTTATTGTGATCCACACAGTCAAAGGCTTTGGCAGAGTCAGTAAAGCAGAAATAGATGTTTTTCTGGAACTCTCTTGCTTTTTCCATGATCCAGCGGATGTTGGCAATTTGATCTCTGGTTCCTCTGCCTTTTCTAAAACCAGCTTGAATATCAGGAAGTTCACGGTTCACGTATTGCTGAAGCCTGGCTTGGAGAATTTTGAGCATTACTTTACTAGCATGTGAGATGAGTGCAATTGTGCGGTAGTTTGAGTATTCTTTGGCATTGCCTTTCTTTGGGATTGGAATGAAAACTGATCTTTTCCAGTCCTGTGGCCACTGCTGAGTTTTCCAAATTTGCTGGCATATTGAGGGCAGCACTTTCACAGCATCATCTTTCAAGATTTGAAAGAGCTCAGTTATACATACATACATATATATACGTACATTCTTTTTTAATATTCTCTCCCATTATGGTTCATCATGGGATATTGAGCATAGTTCTCTGTACTGTACTAAATAGGACTTTGCTGCTTATCCGTTTCGTATCTAAAACCCTGCATCTGCTAACCCCGACCTCTTACTCCATCTGCCCTCCAATCCCCTACCCCTCGGCAACCCACAGCCTGTTCTCTGTGTTCGTGAGTCTGTCTGTCTCACAGGTGGGTTCATTTGCGTCATATTGTAGATGTCATGTGTAAGTGGTATCACGTGGTATTTGCCTTTCTCTTTCTGACTTACCTTACTTAGTATGACAATCTCTAGTTGCATCCATGTTTCTGCAGGAGGCGTTGTTCTTTTTATGGCTGAGTAGTATTCCATTGTATACATGTGCCACACCTTGTTTATCCATTCATCTGGTGATGGACATCTAGGTTGTTTCTCCATCTTGACTATTGCGAATACTGCTGCTGTGAGCACAGAGGTGCATGTATCATTTTGAATTAGAGTTTTGTCCAGACATATGCCCAGGAGTGGGATTGCTGGATCATATGATAGTTCTATTTTTAGTTTTCTAGGGAATCTCCATGCTGTTTTCCACAATGACTGCACCAACTTACCTCTGGGACTGCCTTTTTTAAAAATTTATATTTATTTATTTTTAATTGGAGGATAATTGCTTTAAATATTGTGTTGGTTTCTGCCATATATCGACATGAATCAGCCATAGGTATACATATGTCCCCTCACTCTTGAACCTCCTTCCCACCTCCCACCCCATCCCACTCCTCTAGGTTATCACAGAGCACAAGATTTGAGCTCCTTGCGTCATACAGCAAATTCTCACTGGCTATCTAATTTTACATATGGTAATGGATATGTTTGAATGCTGTTCTCCCAGTTCATCCCACCCTCTCCTTTCCCACCTATGTCTGCAAGTCTGTTCTCTGTGTCTGCTTCTCTCAGACTTCCATTTTACTGTCCATCCAGCTACTAACATTTTGACCTTTACTCCTGTTTTGATTGATTCATTCCCATCCTTGTGTCACTGGGCTCGCCACACCCACTGGGCGTTACTGGCCTTGTCGTCGTCACTATGGACACAGTGGGCTCCGTGACCCTGCTGCACTAACTGGAAGCGGCCCTGCTGCTGCCGGCACTGCTGCAGCTGGTGTGCATGCCTGTGTGCTGCTGCTCCTGCCATCTCAGCATCTGTTCTGCCACCATCATCGGCACCACTGCCAACGCCCCAGGCCCCAAGGTGTCAAAGTTGCACAGTGGCCTAGGTGAAGCGGGGATAGAGTGCTTCTACCCCTCGATATGTCACATGCAGAGGATCTCCAAGAGAGGACTACTTATACCCCTCTGTCTCTTTGCTGCTGCTGCTGCTAAGTCGCTTCAGTCATGTCCGAATCTGTGCGACCCCATGGACGGCAGCCCACCAGGCTCCCCCATCCCTGGGATTCTCCAGGCAAGAACACTGGAGTGGGTTGCCATTTCCTTCTCCAGTGCATGAAAGTGAAAAGTGAAAGGGAAGTCACTCAGTCGTGTCTGACTCCTAGCAACCCCATGGACTGCAGCCCACCAGGCTCCTCCGTCCATGGGATTTTCCAGGCAAGAGTACTGGAGTGGGGTGCCATTGCCTTCTCCACTGTCTCTCTGAGTGTGCAGCAAAAGCCACCTTTCTCCATTTTATTCACACTCTCTTGCTGTGACCTGAGCCACAGGAGACTGGCTGGGGCAGGGAGATTTTCTCTCATCCCTGAAAACCAATGCTCCATGAATGGGTCACCTTGACTTCTGTGCTGAGTGAGTTCTCTCCTAGCAGGCTTTTTGACCCCTCATGCCAAGAGACACATTACAAGTTCTCTAGATATTTTTATATTTTATTAGTAAGTACATTGGCCTCAAGCTGGTTTTCTCATGGCAGGTTTTGTCAGCAGAGTAGGGGGCGGCAGGTAAGGGTCCTTAGGTCTTTTTACTCTTAAACAAATAAACCTTTTATGACAAAATTAATAATATTTTTTATGAGAAGTAAAATGCATAGAGGAAAAAAGACACAGTGAAGAAAATAAAACTCACCTGTATTCCCACTACTTCGAAGTAGTCACAAGTAATGTTTTAATGATCTTTATTCCCCTATTGCTTTACATTATTAGGATCACACTGTTTATGTAATTTCACAGGCTGCTTTTTTAATTACTACCATTATACCATAAGCATTCTCCATTGACACTGAAAATTATTTATAAGAAAACTTTTAATGGTTGCATAATATCCAATGTTATATTTTGTTATAAATCTGTTAGCATCTGATAACATCTGTTAGAAGTCTTTTGATTGAAAGTCACAGAAACCTGCTCAAGTAAGTATAAATTTTTTTAATGAGAGACATTTATTATGAGGATCAGGGATGTTTCCTGGAACTAAAGGCAGAGATGCAGCTAGACCTCAGGACTAGGTTATTCACCAAGCCTGGACTAGAGAGTAGGGAAGCCAGGAAGCCCCCTCCCTCTGACTGGCCTATTTCCCCCTCTGCTTCTCCAGTTTCCTCTGCTTTCGTACATCAGCTTTTGCAGGGGACATGGCCATTGACTCCTGAATTTTCACGCCCAGAAATTCAAGTGAGAAATTGATCCTCTCTCAGCTCTTGTATCAAATACTTGTGAAGAAGCCTTGCTTAGTCCAGTTCTGATCAGGTGCTGACCTTGGTCCAATCAGCAGCAGAGAAGGGGACCAGGGTCATTTTGTGGGAACTTGCCCGTTCCAATTTGAAATAGGAACGTGAGGGGTAAAGAAGAGGGAGCTCCCCCAGTGCTGGGACACGCAGAGTTTGTCAGACACCCTATGCTGATATTCCATAGTTCACCAAACCAGTTCCCTATGTGTTGATCAGTACACTCAGGTAGGTACTGAGCTGGGGGTGAGGGTTTATGTGTTACCTCACTCTACTCCCCAGGAGCACACAGCTCCCAGATCCTGCTCGGCCCAGATACACTCATTATGCTCATAATTACACTCATAATGCTAATGCTAAGTTGCTTCAGTCATGTCCAACTCTTTGCGACCCCATGGACTATAGCCCGCCAGGCTCCTCTGTCCATGGGATTCTCCAGGCAAGAATATCGGAATGGGTTGCCATGCCCTTCTCTAGGGGATCTTCCTGACCCATGGATCAAGCCTGCATCTCTTAAATCTCCTGCACTGGTAGGCGGGTTTTTTGTTTGCTTTTTTTTTTTTTTCCCACTAGGGCCATCTGGGAAGCCCAACTTACATAGATGGGTATTAATGGAATGAACAGAGAGAACTCTTCTAGGTTATCAAAGGGTAACATCTGGATATCTCCAGATCTAGTCAGGGAGGGTTCGGTGGGCAGGGACATCTCCCTGCCTGGAAAAGCTTCAACTTGTCCATAATAGAATCGTTCAGTAGAGTTAATGACTGGTATATTTTAACAAAGGAAAGGAAATGTATCTTTTCATCATGAATAACCAGTCTGCAGCAGGGGGTAATTGTGTTAGAAATAAGGCTGAGATTTTTGAAGGAGTTGGATGGTTTTATGATCCTTAATAACGTTCACAGTTATGCATGCATGGATTTCATATTTCATGGTATGAGCTGATTGCCTGAAGGGGTCAGGAAGGCATATTTTCTAGGATTACACGAGTGGGTAGGCCCATTATCAGAGACCTTTACCTTCTTCTGAAGCATTAATTGCTGGTCAGTGACTTGACGAATTGCTCAGAAATGAAACAAACAAAAGCCCTGTGGATTTCTCTGCTTCTTTCTGAGCTTGTTCCTGAGGTCTCACTGACTTAAGGCCCTGGGGGATGCTCTGGTTCAGTGATCCCGGCTCAAGTCTGGGAGAGACTGGTATTGAGGCTATCTATTGGTATCACTCTGATTGCCACGGATTGAGAAGGAAAAGAATTTCCTGCCTCACACAAGAAGGAATCTTTCCCAGTCACCTCCCCCAAATTACACCCCCAACCCACCCACACATCAGAATTCTCTTCTGGCTCCAGTGGTGAGGACTGGTTCAGTTCCCTTCCTGCGAACTAGAAGACATGGCCCTGGGATCCCTTCTTGACAGCGTCCAGTGGGCAAGCTGGCTGCCAGCAGGAAAGCTGCTGCTGGGTGGGCAACTGTGAGTGTGTCCCACTGTGCGAAGCACAAGGCCTGGTGCCAGACAGCCCGGCGAGACACAAACAAGTACAAGCCATGGTTTCCACAGAGCTCAGGATCAGCCAAGTGCAACCAAAATGATGGCTAACTGTGATTTAGAAAAGAAATGAAAGGATGAGGAGCCCAGTATGTGCTAGAATAGTTGGAACAGACTTTAAGAAGTAATGAGAACAGAGCAGGAACCTAAAGTGGGTGGTGGGATTTTTTTATTGTAGTAAAAGACACACAGAGGAAATAGAGGAAAACAACAGAATGGGAAAGACTAGAGATCTCTTCAAGAAAATTAGAGATACCAAGGGAACATTTCATGCAAAGATTGGCACAATAAAGGACAGAAATGGTATGGACCTAACAGAAGCAGAAGATATTAAGAAGAGGTGGCAAGAATACACAGAAGAACTGTACAAAAAAAGATCTTCACGACCCAGATAACCACGATGGTGTGGTCATTCACTGAGAGCCAGACATCCTGGAGTGTGAAGTCAAGTGGGCCTTAGGAGGCATCACTACAAACAAAGCTAGTGGAGGAGACAGAATTTCAGATTAGCTATTTCAAATCCTAAGGTGATGCTGTTAAAGTGCTGCGCTCAGTATGCCAGCAGATTTGGAAAATTCAGCAGTGGCCAGGGGACTGGAAAAGGTCAGTTTTCATTCCAATCCCAAAGAAGGGCAATGCCAAAAAATGTTCAAACTACCACACAATTGCACTCATCTCACACGCTAGCAAAGTAATGCTCAACCATACGTGAGTCAGGCTTCAACAGTATGTGAAATGTGGACTTCCAGATGTTCAAGCTGGATTTAGAAAAAGCAGAGGACCCAGAGATCAAGTTGCCAACATCTGTTGGATCATAGAAAAAGCAAGAGAATTCCAGAAAAACATCTACTTCTGCTTAATCGACTATGCCAAAGCCTTTGACTGTGTAGATCACAACAACTGTGGAAAATTCTTCAAGACATGGGAATGCCAGACCACCTTACCTGCCTCCTGAGAAACCTGTATGCAGGTCAAGAAGCAACAGTTAGAACTGGACACGGAACAACAGACTGGTTCCAAATGGGGGAAGGAGTACGTCAAGGCTGTATGTTGTCACCCTGCTTATTTAACTTATATGCAGAGTACATCATGAGAAACGCTGGGCTGGAAGAAGCACAAGCTGGAATCAAGATTGCCGAGAGAAATATCAATAACCTCAGATATGCAGATGACACCACCCTTATGGCAGAAAGTTAAGAGGAACTGAAGAGCCTCTTGATGAAAGTGAAAGTGGAGAGTGAAAAAGTTGGCTTAAAATTCAACATTCAGAAAACTAAGATCATGGCATCTGGTCCCATCACTTCATGGTTCATGGGAAATAGATGGGGAAACAATGGAAACAGTGAGAGACTTTACTTTGTTGGGCTCCAAAATCACTGCAGATGGTGACTTCAGCCATGAAATTAAAAGATGCTTGCTCTTTGGAAGAAAAGCTATGACCAATATAGACAGCATATTAAAAAGCAGAGACATTACTTTGCCAACAAAGGTCCACCTAGACAAAGCTATGGTTTTTCCAGCAGTCATGTATGGATGTGAGAGTTGAATTATAAAGAAAGCTGAGCACTGAAAAATTGATGCTTTTGAGCTGTGGTGTTGGAGAAAACTCTTGAGAGTCCCTTGGACTGCAGGGAGATCAAACCAGTCAATCCTAAAGGAAATCAGTCCTGAACATTCATTGGAAGGATTGATGCTGAAGCTGAAACTCCAATACTTTGGCCACCTGTTGCAAGAACTGACTCATTGGAAAAGATCCTGACACTGGAAAAGATTGAAGGCAGGAGGAGAAGGGGACAACAGAGGATGAGATGGTTGGATGGCATCACCGACTCACTGGACATGAGTTTGAGCAAGCCCCAGGAGTTGGTGACAGACAGGGAAGCCTGGCGTGTTGCAGTCCACGGGTTGCAAAGAGTTGGACACGACTGAATAACTGAACTGAATTGAAAAGACATGTAGTATAAAACATACCACCTTAACCATATTTAACTGTACAGTTCAGTGGCACTAAGTACATTCACATTGTCATGCAACTCTCACCATCATCCGTCTTGTAAATTTTCCCCCTTGCTCACCTGAAACTCTGTTCCCATTAAACACGAAGTCCTCATTCCCCCTCTCCACCACACTCCCAACTCCTGGCCCCTGGCATCTACCAGTGCACTTTTTGAGTCTATGAATTTGACTACTCTAGGTGCCTTGTGTAAGTGGAATCAAACTGTATTTTTCTAATACCTAATGTATATTGGAATACATTTTTAAGGTTAACCTTAAATATGTCCTAAAAACAAATGCCTTCTTTTTTTTTTAATGGAGGATATTCTGAGCTAGGGGAGCACACAGAGGCTAAGTGATGATGCAAGGAGAAAAGACTGCTGCCTGGACAGACGCCCTGGGTGGAGGCAGCCGGGCTGAGCAGAAGGTGGTGGGGTGGGGAGTGGTGGGGAGGGTGGTGGGTGGAGTTGGGGGGTAGTGCCCAGGGCCAGCCCAGAAAGAGGCTGCCTCCACAGAGTGGTTCAAGGCCCTGAAAGGTGGGCAGAGAATTTGTACTGAGTGCAGACGTATTCATGACCCATTAGAGGTTCTTGAGCAGAAGGGTCGGCTGGCCACAAGCAGTGAGGGCCCTTTCAGGAAGAAGACCCTGTTACTAGTATGGTGCTGAGTGAGAGGGGAGCGAGCCTCAAAGAAATAGGTTAAGAGACTGCTTCAGTGACTCAGGTACAAGCGGTCGGGATGAGAAAGACCCTGAGGTCATGTTCTGGAGCTACAAGACCAGGATTCCAGATAAGAACACAAGGTTTCTGGTTAGGGTAAAGAATAGGAAACTCAGGGAGGGACTGGTCAGGTGGGCTGGTTATGCAGGAGGTCTGAGCTTAGGACGATCAGTCTTTGCAGGAGCCAAGGACACTCCAGATGCATCCTCCACCTCGGTCAGTCCTTTGGGGCCAGAGAAATCTGTAGCTCAGGAGAGAGGCCATGAGGTCCCACATGTTGGGACCAGCCTAGGGCTGGTAGCAGAGGTGATCCCTGCCCTGCTCAGAACCCAGAGTCCTTGAGGTGGACCTACTCTGACAGCTCCCTGGATCATCTGGGGGGCTCAGCCAAGGGAGGGAACTGGGACTAGCTGACTGTCAGACCAGGGCAGTGGCTTTGGAATGGAGTGGAAAGGGCAGGCCAGGGGCCCCTTGAGACTCTCCCCTTCTAGACAAATGTCCCAGCAGAGCACAGACATGCAGCCTCTGGAAAGGAAACCATTTATCAAGCATCGAAGTAAACCCTGCAACAGCTTCTGGGAAGGGACCCCATGGATGTTCTCACATCATCTAGCCCCTTGGTTGCAGAGCAGGGGAATCGGTCCAGAGAACAGGGGCACTTGCCAAGTTCGCAGATGAGTCCTGCCACCCCTCCCAGGGAGACTCTGACAGGCGCAGTGAGTCTCCCTGCTATCCTTCCAGTACTTGTCTGCCAGCGTGGACGGATGCTGGAAGACTGAGCCTGTGTTTGCCAGCTCAGTCCCTCTTGGAGACTCATTGTCTCAGTGGGGCAAGCAACTGGATTCTCTTCCTCAAATAAATCCCAGATTGCTCTGAGCAGGGTATTCCCCTCTCCCTCAGAGGTCTCTGTAGCTTCCTCCACTTGGCGTCCTGCCAGCACTTTACCCTGGGGGCAGCATTAGGTCTCCTCGGGCCCTCAGAGGGAAGGTTGCCCTATCACGGCTACAGCTGTGCTGAGAGAGTGATGACCAGGTCCCTGGTCCTCTGGAGTGTTGGCTTCTTCCCTGAGCCAAGCACTCTTGGCACTGAGTTGAATTGTGAATGTCCAAAGACTTCTCTGGGGACCCAGGTAGCCTGTCCTTTGGCTCAGCATTTGGGAGAGAAGAGGCTCAGATGCACCCCTCAATTACACAGCTCACAACTCAGCAACCCCCTCAATTACACAGCTCACAGCACTCAGAACTGCTGGCTGGAACTTGGTGTGATCAATGTATTCATAAAGCATAGGTTTTAATAATGAGACCAGGACATTGGAGCCCTAGCTTTCAATCCTGGCTGCATAGTGTAATCACATGGTAAGTTTGAAAAATTGATGCCTGGATCCCACCCCCAGAGCTTCTGATTTCTCTCATCTAGGGTGTGTCCCAAGCATCAGGATTTTTAAGCCCAGTGTACAACCAGGAGTGAGAATCTCTGAATTAGAGATATTGAGAGAAATTCACTTTATTGCAGGGAGTCAAAATATAACCTCTTCTCATTCCAACTTTTATAGGTGCTACAGGGTTATCTGTGGATTTTGCTATAACCTTCTAGTAATTGCATAGCAACTTTCCTTTGGGGAACCATCCTTCCTATTTCTGCCCACTCTCTCCCAATCCCCTCCAGCTTCTGGGGTGGGTACAAGGCCCAGATGGGTTCATCAAGACTCGAGCCAATGGGCTGCTGACCTTGGACTTTCTCTGAAGCTATCAGGAAAGAGACTCTCTTTCTCCTGAGCTGGAAGTCAGTAGCCTGAAGAGAGGGTGGGCCTGGAAAGGAGGCCAACACAGGGAGAACAGAGGTTAAAAAAAAAAAAAAAGGTGAGACTTCCCTGGCAGTCCAAGTGGTTAAGACTCCAGGCTTCTGCTACAGGGGGCCCTGGATCCATTCCTGGTCGGGGAACTAAGATCCCACAAGCCAGGAAGTACAGCCAAAGAGAAAGGAAAGGACGCACAGCACTACTGACAGCATCTAAGCAGCTGGATCCAGCTCTGTCTGAAGATTCCCTTGGGTTTCACCATTACTGAGTCATGAAGCTGCAGATTTTGTTTAACCCAATTGGATTTGAGTCTGTCAGTTGCATCTATAAGAATCCTATCCAAGAATGTTTCTCAAAAATCTTAAAAATAAGCTCTGATGGATGTAAAGTTGTCTTCTTTCCCTTCTATTAGTTTTGCCTAAATAGGTTAATGACCGAACAAGGTGATATTTTGGACTTAATAGATTTGGCTCTAGGATGCCAACCTCACAGGTTTGCTATCAGGAGTCACATGAGATAAAACTTAGGTAAGAGAACCGACTTGTAGACACAGGGAAGGAAAGAGAGGAGACGAACCGAGAGAGTAGCACTGACTTATATACACTACAGTCATGGGGTCGCAGAGTCAGACACGACTGAACATTTCACACATGTGTGAAATAGATAGCTACTGGGAAGCTTCTGTATAGCACAGAGAGCTCAGCTTGGTGCTCTGTGATAACCTAGAGCGATGGGATGGGATGTGTGTGAGGAGGGAGGCTCAAGAGGGAGGGGACATGTGTATACTTACAGCTAATTCACATTGTTCTACAGCAGAAGCTAACACAACATTGTAAAGCAACTATACTCCAATTTAAATAACTGTTTAACAGAACAATCAAAGAGCGATACCCTGTAACTGTGCATTTTATGTGATTTGAAAGAAGTCATCCATCTTTTCAAATTTTAGAAGCAAGCATCACTAATTAATAAAAGTGAAAGTTGCTTAGTCGTGTCCGGCTCTTTGTGACCCCATGGACTATATATATAGTCCATGGGATTCTCCAGGCTGGAATACTGAAGTGAGTAGCCTTTCTCTTCTCCAGGGTATCTTCCCAACTCAGGTCTCCTGCATTTCGGGCAGATTCTTTACCAGCTGAGGCACAAGGGAAGCTAATTAATAATTAGTAAGTTCTAGCAAAGCAGTGTCAGACTTTATTTTTTTGGGCTCCCAAATCACTGCAGATGGTGACTGCAGCCATGAAATTAAAAGACGCTTATTCCTTGGAAGAAAAGTTATGACCAACCTAGATAGCATATTGAAAAGCAGAGACATTACTTTGCCAACAAAGGTCCGTCTAGTCAAGGCTATGGTTTTTCCAGTAGTCATGTATGGATGTGAGAGTTGGACTGTGAAGAAAGCTGAGCACCGAAGAATTGATCTTTTGAACTGTGGTGTTGGAGAAGACTCTTGAGAGTCCCTTGGACTGCAAGGAGATCCAACCAGTCCATTCTGAAGGAGATCAGCCCTGGGATTTCTTTGGAGGGAATGATGCTGAAGCCGAAACTCCAGTACTTTGGCTACCTCATGCGAAGAGTTGACTCATTGGAAAAGACTCTGATGCTGGGAGGGATTGGGGGCAGGAGGAGAAGGGGATGACAGAGGATAAGATGGCTGCATAGCATCACCAAACTCGATGGACATGAGTTTGGGTGAACTCCAGGAGTTGGTGATGGATAGGGAGGCCTGGTGTGCTGCAATTCATGGGGTCTCAAAGAGTCGGACACGACTGAGCGACTGAACTGAACTGAACTGAACTTACGTAATGACTGGTCCAACCAGGTATCTTACCGAAGTGTTATGGCTTGTTGTTATGTTTTGGTTTATTTTTCAGAAAAGTTGCCAGCCGCATCTTAGTCTGGGTGGGAGCAGGGATCATCTCACTTCCTCTTTGTTATACAAATTGTCAGGCCAGCCCTGGAGAAAAGTTGTAACAGGACTTTAATTTGATGTGGCAAAGCTCAAGGACGCCCTGAGCAGGAGAAGTTTGGGAAACAGAAGAATCATTTTGCATAAAGCACTCAGAAACCCTTCTGGGAGGAATGGACTCATAGCCAACTCCTCTCTGAGATCCAAGCTGGTCCCCTGATCAAGGCCCGGTGCCAGAAAAGAGCAAGAAGAACCCTGAAACAAAGCTACCATGAGAGCAAAAATGGGCCAGCAGGCTGCTCGGTGTGAATCGTAAATGAGAAACGGGAGAGAGTGATTCTAAGGTTAGGATACCGGGCATTCTGGAGCCTGCTGCTTCTCCCCCTTCTGATGGAGACCTGCAGCTTGCAGAAGCAGCTCAGTGTGAAAGAACCAGTCACTCCCTACCGTGGGGGCAGCAGTCACAGCTAACGGGCATTAAAGCACTACGCTTAGCACATTTGCATCATTATCTCCTTTAATAATCCCAACAACCCTATGAACTTGGTACCAGGATAGTCCCAGTTTACAGATGACAAAGCCTGGATAGTAACGATGCAATACTTTCCCCAAGGGATTCTGACTCCAGAGCCCACATAGCCCATCACTCCTTGGCTATCTCCTTGTAGACAGTCTGACAAGTGCTTCTTACCCCCTAGGTATGACCTTCATGTCAGGCAGCCTCGCTGGAGACTTTCACCCTGGCCAAGGCTGGGGGAAGAATGGATGGCACTATGGCTTTGAGACCCTTGGCCATTTTGGGGTTGGAGACATTATACTGGAGAAGTGGGATCATCTACACCCCAAATGGCCTATTTGATGGTAGAAGCCAGAGGGGACCAGTTACAGTAAGTTCCTTACATACAAACCTTCAAATTGCAAACTTTCAAAGATGCACACACACATTCCACCAGCATCAGGTGTGAGTGAGATGGTGGCTGGCCCTCCATTTCCTATTGCTGACGAAGCTTCACCTCTACCTTCTCCTACCTCTCTCCTCTACTCAGTGACTCTTCCTGCCTGTTCACTCGATGCCAGCCTCCGTATGCCAGCTGTTGTACTCTACTACTGTACTTTTCAAGGTACTGTACTGCAAGATTTAAAATGTTTTCTTTTTGTGTTTTTTTTTGTGTGTATTATTTGTGTGAAAAGTATTATAAACCTATTACAATACGGTACTATATAGCTGATTGTGTTAGCTGGGTACGTAGGCTAACTTTGTTGGATCTAAAAACAAACTGGATTTATGAATGCACTCTTGAAATGGAACTTGGTCATATATAGGGAACTTATTGTACTGTGCTTGGGAACGGTTTCTCTGCCTGAAGCAGCTTCTCTATGATAGCGAGAGCTCCTTGCCTGCCAGGACAACACAACAGATCATGGCAGAGACTGGGTTTCTCTCCGTGTTCCCTTTCTCGCTTTTAGCAACAGAAATGTCCCACCAAGTGTTAGCAGGACATGTGGCTGCCCAGCTAGAGATTTTCTCTCCCAGCCTCCCTGCAGCTAGATATATCCATGAGTTATGACAAGAATTGATGTGGGCCACTTAGCTTAAAAGATTGGGTTTCTCTTTTCCAGCCCCTCTTATCTTCTGTTTTGGGTGGGAAAGAGTAACAGATGGGTTATGTGCCTTGGACCCAGACAGGAAGCCCCATATTCAGGAGGTACCTCATCGACCTATATTGCTGATGTATAGACTTTTATGTGTAAGAGAAATAAGCATCTGAAACTTCTATCTTATTAAATCACCATGTTTTTTGGTTTGTTTACATTCTAACTAAATAAAGCTCAAACTAACTGGACTGTCCAATCCCCTAAGAAAAACAGACTCCCAACACTTAATAGCACAAATTCCTAAACAAAGATTTTGCTAAGGGACAGAAGTCTTGAAAGAGGTACACTGCTGACCATTAACTATAAGGAGGGTTACTAGGTAGGATAGACTAGGTTTTGCTAGTTTTATTTTTGTGTTTTTTATTGTTTTCTGTTTTTGGCTGAGCTATGTCTTAGGTGAAGCATGTGGGATCTAGTTCCCTGACCAGGGATCTAACCTGGGCCTCCTGTACTGGTAATACATCGTCTTAAGCCCTGGACCATCAGAGAAGCCCCAGGTTATGCTAGGTTAATAAGCAACACCAAAGGCTCTGTGGCTTAATGCACAAATGTTTATTTCTTCTTCTTGCAAATCCACCATGGGTCCACATGCTTTTTTAGGGCACCCATCCTCCATGTGGTGACTCAGTCACCTGAGCCCCTTCCAGGTTTGGGTCTTGCCATTTTAACACAAGGCCTTCTCCAATACCGCTGCAGCAGGAAAGAGAGTCTTGGAAGTCTCCTGCTGCTGCTGCTAAGTTGCTTCAGTCATGTCCAACTCTGTGCGACCCCATAGATGGCAGCCCACCAGGCTCTCCCATCCCTGGGATTCTCCAGGCAAATGGAAGTCTCCTACCATCAGTTAAATGATTTGGTCTAGAAGTGACACGTGTCACTTCCATTTACAACCAATGAGTGGCCAGACCTGGCCATTTGGCTCCAACTTCTGGGAGGCAGAGCAGTATCGTTCTCCTGGTGCCAAAGGGAGAGCACAAATGAAAGTCTCCCCCACAGAGGGCCTCCCTGATCATACACGTAATGTGTTTAGCACAGGGGCTCCATGCTCGAGAAATAGTGCAAAGTGGGGGGAAGAGGCCCAGAGCAAGGAGGAGGAGAGAAGAACAAAGATAGAAGCATAGAGGAAATTTACAGAAGGAAATTTGATCCACAGCAAGGATGCCCCAGGGCCCAGCCAGTGGTGTGCTAAGAGTAAGCTCACACACCAGCTTGTGAGAGTCACTTGCTATTAATAAGTTTTCAGAAATTTTGCAAGCCAATTGTTGAACACAGTGATTATTAAAACTTAAATGATATCTGGTTACAATTAAATACATTATATCAAGGACAAAATAATAAGTACTCAGAATACATTACTTCCTCCTTCTCTGACTGCATTTTACAAATCTCTTTTTTGTAGGGGTTATTTTCATTATAGAGCATGGGATGCTGCTGAACTCCTCTTCCTGACTCTGTCCAGAGAAATGATTTGGTAGCTGGTGGGAGTATTTACTCCATGGAAATCAGCAAATGCTACAAGTCAGGCCTTTTGTCCCCTAGAGAGCTGGTGGTTGAACATTTATCAGCCTGGGTCTGGCCTTCCTCTCCCAGGACATGTAAACTGGGAGTTTCAGTGAAGCCGGCAAGTGTGCTCTGACCTCTCCAGTGCAAAGCCGAGGCAGGAAATTTCCATTTGTCACCAGCGACAGGTTGAGAGTAGTGGAGGGGGAGTCTCAGGAGTACTGATGGGTGAGCATTTCCATTTGGAGTTCCTATGGGAATGGGCTGTGGGGTCTGCAACCCTAAATCATAGCATTTTGCGAAGACAGACATTCCCTTCCAAGTCTGCAAAGCGTAGCCTGCACTCAGAAGCCTAAACCATTGTTTGGTTCCCAGGAACCAAAGGCTGGTGCTGAATAGTAATAATCACCTGCCAGGAGCCTATTGACCAGGAGGACTGCCTGCTGCCTGTAACTCCTGGTAACAGGGAGCCCTTCTGAGAGCCATCCTTGCACAGGCTCCACAATGAGATGCTGGTGCCTCTTTCTCTCTCAAAGCGCTCTGTACTGGGTCTCTAAGACAGTAGCTGCCAGAACTGAAGCCAAGGCTGGCAACTCGAACAGTGAGAGGCCTGAGTTTATTTGGCCAACTCAGAATCTAGCTGTGTGAGCATGGGGCTTGTTTTTATAGCCGCTGTAAAATTCTCCTTTCACTGGTTACTTCACTTTCCCCTGAAGCCCCCGAGCCCTCTCTCCTCCCCCTCTCCACCCTGCTCAGCCATTACTGGCCACTTGCCCTCCAGTGTTCAGGGCCCCTTTGAAAGCACTATTAGATGTCTGGATGGTTTATGGATCTCTGGGCTTCTGACTCCGTGTACTGCGTTACTCTAAAAGCCGGACCATCAGACGCAATCGCAGAGGGGAAAGTCGGAGGGGGGTAGTGCATGAGTTTACTTTTTAATGAGTGAATGTATTACACCAAATGGATGGAAATGCTATGCTGGCAATTTTGCCTTCTTTATAGGTTTCTGATTTTTAAAAATCAATGGTCATGTTTTTACTTATATGAACTCACATGGCCTCAAGATCTTCGTTTGTTTGGACTCTCCTTACTCCGGTGGCCAATTAAACTTGCTCAAGCCCCCATCCCATGTGCCACAGCAAATTCTACCACTCTTCAGGATTTCCAAGGAATCCCCAAAGCTTTCACATTCTCCTGGTCTACCAACTCAAATTCAAATTCCTGATCCCTCTGAATTCCTGATCTTTTCTTGTTGCCTGTCTTTGAGTAACTATTTTATGTTCTCTTTGATTTTCTAAAGCTCTACTGACATAAGGTTTTACCTGTGACAGACTTTTTTCCTAAAGGTTTGATGATAGCTATGGGATCATACAGAGCAGGGAACAACTAACAGTGGAATTTAAAACCAATGGGATCTTTTTAAAAATATTTATTTATTTGGCTGTGCCAGGTCTTTGTGGTGGCACGTGGGATCTTCTGTCTTCATTGTGGCATGCGGGATTTTTTGTTGCAGCATGTGGGACCTAGATCCCTGACCGGCAATCGAACCCCAGGCATCCTGCATTGGGAGCTCCAAGTCTTAGCCACTGGACCACCAGGGAAGTCCCAACCAATGGGATGTTACAGGCCTGGACCATCCCCACCACAGGGATGTCACAGGAATGTCTCAGCAGCCATCCTTTTCCTGGAGCCCCAGCAACTGCCGTTCCTTGGGCCTTCTTTCTTTCTGTCTCCTTTCTAGATCTTTCTCCCATTCGAGGGCCTTGGAGTTTCTCTCTGCCTGATCACTGAGACAAAACTGGTGACCTCTTCAGAGTAATCTAACCGTTTGGTTTTCATTTTTGTCCATTTAGACTATTCCATTTGTAATCAACAAGCTTGTTATGGGCTAGTCTAACCAATAGCTCTGTTCACCCCAGCCTGTAATCCTAGGCTGGCACCCCCAGCAACATAGAGAACAGGGAGATGTTTTCAAACTTTCAGTTTTTGAAAATTTATTGGAGAACCTGAACACTTCTTTGCTATATAAAAAGAAAAGAAATTCAAGCCATACTTTTCCTTAGCACTTCCCATTTCCTCCTACAATCCTACCTCCCCTCTCCCCCACACCAGAGATGACCACTGTTAGTACCAGGAGGTACCTGCCAGGCTCCCTTCTGTGTGCATACATACACAGAGAAATATACATAATTTTTATTTGTGTGTGAAATTTACTTGTAAATTGATAAGTTGCTTTCCAAGTTGCTTTTCCATTGGTATCTATGCATGTTTGAGATGTTTTTGTGCCAGCAGCATTCAGAAATAGCAACATTTAGTTAGGAAACTACCCACGTGCCCATTGATAAGAAGACAGTAAATTACGCTCAGTAGGCACCTTGAACTTCTGTGAGGAAGGGAGACATCCCACACCTGTAGTCCGAACTGAAGGGAGGCAGAGAACAGCAATGTCAGAACTTGCTGCCCCTCATGTGGGGGTTTTAATGCTGAGACCCAGTGAGCTTCCTCAAACTCAGATCTGGCCCCTCTAGCTTGACTCTGGAGTGAGGGACAGGCGCTCCATCTCTCCCTTCTCCACAACCCTGAAAACAAGCCCAGGAGCTCTTTGGATTGAAGAGTGTCACTGCTATTGGCCTTGGAGACCCAGACCCTGGCCAAGGCACCCTGCATGGACTAATACTCGGGTCCCAGGTCAGCAGTTCCCAACTTCCTCCAGGATGATGACTCGCGGGGAGGAGGTTCGCCCTGCTCCTGACTGCAAAGTTTCTCTTCATGTTCAGGCCCTGTGGTCAGCACAATGGTTCAAGTGGACAGGTTGTGATCCTGAGGCCTGCAGGGCTGAGGCATCCCGATTCCCTCTGCCCAGCCCAGCTTGCAAAGACTAGGGGACATTTTCTCAGGGATTATTGAGATCCAACCTGGGGGCTGAGCTTACTGCTGAATGTAGATCCCAGCAGGACACTGGGCAGGAAATAGGAACTGAAGATCAAGGCATGACCGGGCAGGCTAGGAAGCCTGGATTTCTTAGGTGTGGAGGACCCAAGACTTGCTCCTGCCCCAAGGGGGACTCCCCAGCTTTCTCTCTTGGGCTTGGGGAACACAGGGTGAGAACACCTCATGGAGAGCAGCCCTGGGGTGGTGGGCAAGGAACAGGCCTCCTGAGCAGGTCAGATTTGGTGGTGCGCTCACCAGAGCCAGCTCACTTGGTGCTGGCCCAGGGTCGCAGTCAAGCAGAGCCAAGGTGATTGCTGGGATGGGCTAAAGATGAACAGGAGGGATCCAGCTTCCCTGCAGGCCTCCTTCACCCCTTCCCTGGCTGCCACCTCCCTCCTGAGCTCTCACTTCATCGACACTTAGCACCCTGGATTGTGATTGTCTGTGTGTGAACAGTTTGCCAGGTTGTAACTTCCTCCCTCGCTGGGTTCAGGGACAGGTGTGTAAAGAACAGCTCAGTGCCGAGGCTGTGTGTGGTCAGCGCAGCTGCTCTTCCTGCAAGGACCTTAGGGCCTTCCTATAAGCCCAAAGTTGTAAGCATGGCCGGTGGACGCACTGGCTGCCAGGGCTGGGGGTCTGAATGCCCAGGGCAGGCCTGGCTCCACAGCAGGATGCTGGCTGCCCTGAGGGTGACAGTGATCCTGGTGTCTGTGGCTGAGGGACCTGGGGGTGGTGGGGAGGCAGGAGGAAAATGCTGCCTCTCTGCTTTCCTCTTCTGCTTGGCTTCCTGGCAACAGACCCACTCTCTTGTTTTATGCCTGACCCATGACCTCCCAGACCAGCTCTGCCTTATGCGGAGGTTCTATACACATTGTCCTGGGGGTCTCAAGCCCAAGTATCACTTTCTCAGGCCTCTCCTGATCAACGTAAAAAACACTCACCTCACTTCCTACTAGCTATTCAATATTACATTAGCCTGTTTTATTCTTTTTCATGTTACTTAGAATCATCTGAACTGATTAATGGACGTGTTCAGTGCATATCTCCCTAACCAGCAGACAAGCCCTATGGGAGCAAGAGATTTACCTGTCTTATTCCCTCTTGTAACCCCAGAGCCTGGCACATACTATGTGGGTAAGAAAGTGGAGGATGAATATAGAGGGGCTGGGGCAACTTATTTATGTCTACCTGATGCATAAGTGCAGGAACCAGCTCTCACCACTGAGTTCTGATTGGATACAGGCCTGTTTTAAGAGTCATATCGACTCATTTTCTAGAGGTCCAAGAACACTTATTAACTCCAAAGGTGAGGAAAAGTTGGGGGAACAAGGAAAGGCTGTCATAACGAATCAGAGCTTGTGTTATTATTCACATACCCACAACAAGCACTCGAAAATTTTCAAAACTGGCATTCACAATGGTCCTGTTCTCCCCTTAACTGGCCTTGAAGTTGGTAATGTCAGCCTCAGCCTGACTGAAAGTAGAACCCCAAATGGGCCCAACTGATGAGTTCCTGAATTCAGTGAAGGGAGGAGGCTGGGGGAAGTTTCTCACAGACTCCAGGGATTTTTTTTTTCCCCCTTAATAAAAATAGTCACAGAAAACTAAAGAAATTCAGAGTCTTTTTCCTTCCTTAAATCATCGACTTCTTCAGACTTCCCTGGTTGTCCAGTGGTTAAGAATCTGCCTTGCAATGCAGGGGATGTGGGTTGTACCCCTGGTGAGGGAACTAAGATTGCGTATGCCATGGAGCAACTAAGTCCATGGGCCACAGCTAGAGTTCGTGCGCCTCAGCAACAGATGGCACATGAAGCAGCAAAGATCCTGTGTGCTGTAATCAAGACCCAACCTAGCCAAACAAATATATTAAAAAAAAAAAAAAGACATCACCTTCTTGAGGTCACTTGTGAGGCTGCCATGTTGTCAGTGCCCAATAGAGATGGCCTGAGATGGTCAGGCATTAGTGCCCACTGCTAATGGGGGGGGCACCGGCAGCTCTTCTTCGCTTCCCATTTTACCAGGCCTTCCTTTCCAGGGGCAGTCACTTCCAGGGACTCCTGGGGGATGGGGGCTGCTCTGTAAAAGGCAGGGTTCTGTTTCTGTTTCTAATTGAAGGCTGGCATTCAATCCACAGGAAGGAGATATTAATCACCACAAATGGATGCAGATTGCTCCTCGGAGCTTTGTAAATTCCACACCACCTCTCGTTTCACTGCTGTGGGCCTTGGTTTACGGTGCGTCCTGCCAGAAATGAAAACCTTTCATCGGTGGAGAAGAGGGACCTGGCTGCCTCTGTGTTTGGGCTACAGAACTGAGATGGAAAGTGTTATTTTAGGGTGTTTCCAAGAGTGAGGGCTGTGATTCGAGCAGCAAACTCAATTACACTCACCTTTTCACTTTTTGAAAATAAGAAATAATGTTTTTAGGCCATAATTTACCCTGTTGACATTTTATTTATTTACTTGGGTCAGGAGAGCTAATTTAAGTTAAATTCTTTCAATGGACTTTGAGTTATGGGAAGAGGAAGAACACATTTTCTGTTACCAGAGGAATTTTGTGTGTAAACATACACACACGTATGCACACACAGATGTACACACACAGAGGCAACACACACACAACTACAAGTCAAGCAGACACATAACTAGTCATTTAGAATAACAACTTACTCTGTAAGATGCAAGAGAAGATTCTTTAAAGTAATAGAAATAGGAGCAAATCCAATATAAATTTTCAAACATTTTTCCACAAGATAAAAATCAAAGTGTAACAAAGTGATACTTTAGGTGCCTAGAATATCTGGAAACTTGGCCTTTTTTAGTAACAGATCATTTTAAGAACCTACTGTATGCCAGATGCTATGGCTGCCCTGTTTCTACCAAGAGATGAAAATATGAGCCCCGATTATCTGCACTTCAGTCCTGGGGACGGGACAAGTGAATGACTGGGGTATTACATGAGAGGTTGGCAGTAGGAAGCAAATGAACCAAGGAGAATCTTATAGGGAGAATGACCAGAAGTTGCCTGAACCAATAGAGTGAGAAGAAAAACAAGTGCCTGTAAGGTATCATCAATTGAATTTATAAATATGAAAAAGCAAGCATTTTTGAATAAAGGAACAAACAAATAAGAGCCAGATCTTAAGAAAGGTGGGGGGGACCCGTCGGCTGGGACAGGTGCCTTTCTGAGACAGAGGCAGGGCATCTGCTCGCAAACTATGTGATTTCTCAGAAAGATCCCACGCAGACCTGTGATTCTAGGATGCTTCCCTAACCACTCATCAATGTGTTCTTTCCAGCCACTAAAAGAAATTTAAGGATTTCCCTGGTGGTTCAGGGGTTAAGACTCTGCCTTCCAATGCAGGGGGTACAGTTTCCATCCTTGGTCAGGGCACTAAGATCCCACATGCTTCGAGGCCATATACATATATATTTGTATGCATGCTTAGTCATTTTCGACCCCTTGCAACCCCATGGACTGTAGCCCACCAGGTTCCTCTGTCCATGGGATTTTCCAGGCAAGGATACTGGAGTGGGTTGCCATTTCCTCCTCCAGGGGATCTGCCTGACCCAGGGATCAAACTCGAGTCTCTTGCATTTCCTGCATTGGCAGGTGGATTCTTTACCACTGAGCAACCTGGAAAGCCCTTTCTCTTCTGCGTTTTCTACTCATTGTGAGTTGGCAAACTGTGAATGTGATTTTCATTTCCTAGGGCTGCTATACGGAGAAGGCAATGGCACCCCACTCCAGTACTTTTGCCTAGAAACTCCCATGGACGGAGGAGCCTGGTGGGCTGCAGTCCATGGGGTCGCTAGAGTCAGACACGAGTGAGCGACTTCCCTTTCACTTTTCACTTTCACGCAAAGGAGAAGGAAATGGCAACCCACTCCAGTGTTCTTGCCTGGAGAATCCCAGGGACGGGAGGCCTGGTGGGCTGCCGTCCATGGGGTCGCACAGAGTCGGACACGACTGAAGCGACGTAGCAGCAGCAGGGCTGCTGTAATGAATTACCACAAACTAGGTGGCTTAAAAACCACAGTAATTTACTGTCTCACAATTCTGGAAGTGAGAAGTCCAAAATCAAGGTGTCATCAGGACCACACTCCCTCTGGAAGCTCTGGAAGAAAATCCACTCCTTGCCTCTCCTAGCTTCTTCGGGTGGCTACCCAGCCATCCTTAGCTTGTAGTCGCATCACTCGAGTCTCCTCCTCTGTCTCCACATCACAGCCCCTTCTGTCTGCCTCTCCCCTCTGGGTGTCTATTATAAGGAGACTTGTCATTGGAGTTAGGGCTCACCTAGATAATCCAGGGGATCTCCTCATCTCAAGATCCTTAAAAACATTGAAAAGATGCTTTTTCCAAATAAGGTCACATTCGCAAGTTGTTTTTGTTTTTAACAAATGAGTTAGAATTTTTAAATATTTTATTTTTATTTATTGATTTTTGACCATGTCAGATCTTAGCTGTGGCATGCAGAATCTTTCTTTACAGTGCATGGACTTCTCTCTCCAGTCGAAGAGCTCAGTAGTTGCAACACTCAGGCTTAGTTGCTCCATGGCATGTGGGATCTTAGTTCCTTGACCAGGGATCGAACCCACCTCCCCTGCATTGGTAGGCAGATTCTTAACCACTGGACCACCAGGGAAGTCCCCACATTTGCAAGTTTTGGGGATCAGATGCAGGTGTATCCGGGGGCCACTATTCAGGTCACTACATACACCATCACAGAATGGTCCACAATTCTGGTAAACCTTTCAAAGAGCTGACTCAGGGGGGGTTCTGCAAGAAACAGAGGGTACATAACACAGCAAAGTTCCTCTGGAAATGGAAGGAGGACAGTGGTTCCAAATTTGAGCAACAAGACAGGGGCCACACTTTAAAGAGCATCTTGGTTTTTCTCTTCGTCTTCCGCCATGACTCTTAACCCTTCAGGGGTCTGTCTGCTACAGATCAGAAGTATCTCAGCTAAATTGAAACTCATGGTCTCTTGCCTGTAAAACCATTTCTACTCTGCCTGCACAAACCTCCCTCCCTCCCCGACTCCCAGCTCAGAAACACAAGAATTTAGCAGCTTGCGTGTCTTTTAAATGTCAGAGACTTACTTTTTCTCAAGTATAGGTGTATAACTGGGGTGAGTGAAGACACTTCATGCTCCATTAGACATTGTACACTAAAGAGAAGCTGATAGGAGAATTAATTACAGTTTAACAATAATAATAAAAAGCAAAGCAAGAGATTGAAATGAAATAGCCAGGGGAACAAATGGGTTTCCAGGAAGAATGGTGTCTATTCACCGTGGAAAATTTATATGGAGAGTAAATGCTGGGAATTGGAACACAGAAGAGGCAATCAAAGGGCTGAGGAGGCTCTAGCAAGCTGGAGCTGCTCTCTATTGAATTGTCTCATTAGCTGGCTGGAGGTAAAAATAAATTCCTCCAGTGTCTTTGTTGTCTGACAAGATGGAAAACAGAATGAGTCTTGGCAGGGTAGGGGGTGGGGGGTTTGGGGAGAGGGAGAATGACCCTGACAGCCCTTGGAAGCAAGGGAAGGGGTGGGAAGGAGTCCACATGGAGAAGAGAATAGCCAGCGATGAAGGTGTCTGCTCCCTTTCATGAAAGAGGCAGGGAGGGGCCAGGATTCCCAGAGCCTAGAGGCTTTGTTCTGCAGCCAGACATAGGGCAAACCTCACGTTCCGTCGCTCCCGCTTCTCCAGGGAGCAACACTCCGGGGGTCACAAAGCCTTCCCGGGGTGCCCTCAGCCACCAGTTTCAATAACAGTGGGCTCCATAGATGGCCGTGTCATGCTTGTTTGCAAGTTTTATGTGAAACTTGTTACAATGAATAGAAGTACCAACATCTGTGAATAATTAAATATTTTTTAAAGATAAGAGGATTCTGGGAAGATAGCAGAGGTGGTAACATAGTTGGCTCTTTTAGTAACAGCTTTATTGAGATATAGTTCACATATCATAGTATATGTGTTTGGCTTAGCATGATGTCTCCAAAGTTCACTCACATTGTAACATGGTTCAGAATTTCCTTCCTTTTAAAAGTTATTCAGGGGCTTCCTTGGTGGCACAGTAGTGAAGTATCCACCTTGCAATACAGGAGATGTGGGTTTGATTCCTGGTCCAGGAAGATCCCACGTGTTCTGGAGCAGCTAAGCCTGGGAGCCACAACTACTGAGCCCATATGCCGCAACTCCTGAAGCCCATGTGCCTATAGTCTGTGCTCCACAACAAGAGAAAACACCGCAACGAGAAGCCCGCACACCACAACCTCTGCAACTAGGAAAAAGGCTGCGCACAGCAACGAAGACCTACAACAGCCATAAATAAATAAATAAATGAAATTATTTTTTTTAAGTTGAATAATATTCTATGTACATAGTACATTTTCTTTTTCTACTCACCTACTGATGGGCATTTGGGTTGTTTCCACCTTTTGGATATTGTGAATAATGTTGCTGTAAACATTCATACAAGTTTTTGTGTGGACATCTGTTTTCATTTCTCTTGGGCATACGCCCAGGAGTAAAACTGCTGGGTTACATGGTACCCCTATGTTTAACATTTTGAAGAACTGTCAGATTGTTTCCCAAAGTGGCAACAGCAAAATTTTTGAACTCATCAGTTTCTTCTGTAAGAAGAGACCAAACAGTAAAGATAGCAAAAAAATAAAAAAAGTCCACAAATACCAGTAACAGTGGTTCTAAAAGTGGGACCTCCAAACCAGAAGTATCTGTATCACCTGAGAATCTGTCAGAAAAATGCAGATCTCAGAGGCCACACTAGATTTCTGCATCTGTGCTTCAGTAAGCCCCCTAGGTGTCTGAGAATGCTGATTCTCGAGTTTGTGAACCACTGATCTAAAACCGAACTAGGTGACGAGATAACAAATTCCAAAATACAAGTAGGTGGGTACAAGTTGCTTAAAGCTCCAGACTGTGTGATTCTGGCAATTATGTGTGAGGAAGGTGAGACAAGGAAATGATTCAGTAGCCACAGATTGCCTTGGGAACCTTGGTGGCACACCCTGAGAACAACAGCCAAAACCTGGAAGAAGTTCAAAGGCTCCAATTTCCATGTGAGTGCTAGAGGGTCCCATGGAAGGTGTCGGAAGAGTCCTGGCTTTCTGAATATTTTTAACTGGTAAACCAAACTTTTTTCTAGGATACCTGCTGGAAGTAGAATTTAAATTGAACATTCTGGGGACAAAAGAGAGAGAGAGGATTCATATAAAGGTGAGCACAGAGCAGTGGAGACACAGCTCAGAAAATCCTTGGAGAGACAGACTGATTGATTGACTTTCACGAGATTTAATCATGTTGTGAAAACAATGAAGGAGAACTTTGAGTCATGAATCTAGGAAAGTTATCCTGGTCTACCTTTCCCTCCTAAAATTTCTCTCATTAAAATGAGCAATAGAAAATGATGGTGAGCAAATCCCACATAGAGTCAGCCTAAGAGAAAAGAAAACAAGAAGCATACTACTACCTCTGCAGAGGATGAAGACATGTGAGAAAGACATCCGCACGAAACAGATACACCTTGTAAACTAATGTATGAAATGAACTAAAATAAATTAAGAAAAATGATGCTATGAAAGAATAGCCCAAATACAATTAGACTTTAATAAGCTGAGAAACACTCAGAGAGGAGGTAATTGAAAAAAGAAAGATCTGAAAAGAGACAGAACTCAGAAAAGAATAAGAAATACAAAAGGATTTCGTAAATGAAGATTAAAATGGAAGGGACACATTCCCCAAAGGTAGTGTGAGAAGACAATCATTGTATAGGGCACATAGAGTTGGCCTTCGCTGGGCTGACTCGAATGGCTGTGGGCTGAGTCAGCAGGGAGTTGAAGGTCTGCTTCCAAAACGGCTTCTTCAATTTCACCTCTGACACTTGGGCTTGGCTGGCTGGAGGGTGGGTTCTCTAGGCCTGGCGACCGGAGTACTGACAGGTGGCCTGTTCTGCATCGAGTTCTCGGGGTAGTTGGGCTTTACACATAGCAGCTCAGGTTTCCAAGAGCAAGCGTCCCGAAGACCAAGGCAGACAAGCTGGGCCTCTTCTGACCTAGCCTTGGAGGCCCATAGCATCTTTTCCACTGTGTTCTATCAATGAAGACTGTCACAGACCCACACAAATTTAAAAAGGGGGAACACAGACTTTGTCCCTTGTTGGGAGGAGTATCAAAGAATTTTTGTCCATTTTCCCCAGCTTTATGATTTTCATACCTTCATCCATTATAATCATACCATTGGATGACTTTGGGTAATTATATACAGTCTTGTAACCACCAATACAGTCAAGATATAGAACAATTTCCTCACCTTAGAATATTTTCTTGTGCCTTTTTGTGGCCACGTTTTGCACAAAATCTAAACATAAATGAAAACTAGTTGCAAAGGAGCAAAAGTTTTTAAATGAAAAAGAAATGAAGAAAGTGAAAAACGATTCAAGACAAAATGGTGTGTGCACACACACATTTCGTAAAATGAATATCTGATTCATGTAGAATAGAAATCCTGAAGATGAAAAACCAAAGCAGCAGAGCAAAACAAATGCAAAGATATTTAAATTAAGAAAAAATTTTCTGAAATAAAGTGGAATTAAAACTTTGTAATGAAAGGTCCATCTTACATCTGGGAAAATCAGCCTACAACAGCCAACATTCTAGTGAACTTCAAAGAAAAAAAATGTATTGGAGTATAATTGATTCAGGTATACAGCAAAGTGATTCTGTTTATATATATATAAATTCTTTCCCGTTATAAGTTATTATAAAATACTGAGCGTATTTCCCTGTGCTGTAGAGTAGGTCCTTGTTAGTTATCTATTTTATATATACTAGTATGTTTTGTTAATCCCAAATTCCTAATTTATCTCTTCCCTACTTTATCCCCTTTAGTAACCTTAAGTTTGTTTTTGTCTGTAGACCTATTTCTGTTTTGTATATGAATTTATTTATGTCATTTTTTTTAGATTCCATGTATTAGCAGTATCAAATGATGTTTGTCTCTGGCTCACATCACGGTATTATAATCTCTAGGTCCATGCATGTTGCTGTAAGTGGCGTTATTTCATTCTTTTTCATGGCTAACATTCCGTCGTATACCACATCTTCTTGATCTGTTCATCTGTTGATGGATATTTAGGTTGTTTCCACGTCTTGGCCTTTATTAATTGTGCTGATGTGAACATTAGGATGCATGTATCTTTTTGAATTATGGTTTTCTCTGGATATGCGCCCAGGAGGAGGATTGCTGAATCTTATGGCAGCCCTATTTTTAGTTTTTTAATGACCCTCCATACTCCACTCCATAGTGGCTGTACCAGTTACATTTCCACCAAGAGTGTAGGAGAATTCCATTTTCTCTATACTCTCTCCAGTGTTTATTATTTGTAGATCTTTTGATGATGGCCATTCTGACCAGTGTGAGGTGATACCTCACTGTGTTTCTCTAATAATTAGCAATGTTGAGCATCTTTACACGTGCCTTTTGGCCATCTACAGATCTTCTTTGGAGAAATGTCTATTTAGATCTTCTGCCCATTTTTATTGCATTTGTTTGTTTGAACTTAAAATGTATGAACTGTTGGTATATTTTAGAGATAAATCCCTTGTCGGTCACATCATTTGCAAATATTTTCTCCCATTCTGTAGGTTGTCTTTTCATTTTTTTTTTTTTTAAGGCAAAAAAGACCAAGTCACTTAGGGAAAGAGAATCAAATTGCCATCAGACTTTGGACCCAATGCTGTATGCCAGAGGACAATGAAGCCACATATTGAAATTACTTAAGGAAAGGAACTGTGAGATAAGAATTTTATAGCAAGGAAGATGACCTTCAAATATAAAAGCACAGGCACTTTTATGAACATGCACAAAATTCAGGATATTGTCCTGTGAGTCCTTCCTGAGGAATCTACTAGAGAATGGGTTTTAAAAAACCCAAAACGACTAGAGAAGTGCCAGCATAAAGACTGGTGGTGAGCATTAAAGATGTATTTTCCTGTAGAATTAAGACTAAAGGAAGGTTCTTAAGAATAGACAGTAGTATGAATGGCTTTGCGTTCTGATGCTGTAAAGAATGTACAGTATCAAACATGGGAGGAGACTAGAGGAAACATATACAAAGTTCAGTGAGCTTGCAAACTGCCTCAGGTTTTATCTGAGAATAAAAGAATATCACTTTGAATTAGATTTTGAGGTGTGGAGGAGAAAGAGGAAGTTACTAGGTAATTTTAATATTGTTCCTGGGGGAGGGGAAGCAATGGGCAAGAGCCTGCAAAAGAAGAGATTAAGAGAATAGTCTAATCTATTCTAAAAATTCTAAAAATTACTATTAGGTAATTCTAAAACCATTAGAACAAAAATGCAAACTTGCTTAAATTCAAAAGATATATCCCCCACCAATACAAAAGAGACCAAATAAAACAAATCATAAAGGCAAATATACTCCTAAAAGACATACATACTCAAAGTATAAAACAATGTCACAAAAGTTTTGAGGCCAAGTGACATGGCCTGGGTGTTACTGGGTGTGAGGTGATACCTCAGTGTGTGTTTTTTTTTAAATTTTATAGGAGTATAGTTGCTTTCCCAGTGGTAAAAAAAAAAAACCCGCCTGCCACTGCTGCCACTGCAAGAGAGGCAAGAGACATGGGTTCGATTCCTGGGTCGGGAAGATCCTCTGGAGTAGGAAATGGCAATCCACTCCAGTATTCTTGCCTGGAAAATTCCATGGACAGAGGAGCCTGGTGGGCTATATATAGTCCATGGGACTGCAAAGAATCAGACATGACTGAGTAACTGAGCACTCACATAATTGCTTTCAGTTCAGTCACTCAGTCACATCCAACTCTTTGCGACCCCGTGAACCGTAGCACGCCAGGCCTCCCTGTCCATCACCAACTCCCAGAGTCCACCCAAACCCATGTCCATTGAGTTGGTGATGCCATCCAACCATCTCATCCTCTGTCGTCCCCTTCTCCTCCTGCCCTCGATCTTTCCCAGCATCAGGGTATTTTCAAACGAGTCAACTCTTCGCATCAGGTGGCCAAAGTATTGGAGTTGCAGCTTCAAAATCAGTCTTTCCAATGAATATTCAGGACTGATCTCCTTTAGGATGGACTGGTTGGATCTCCTTGCAGTCCAAGGGACTCTCAAGAGTCTTCTCTAATACCACAGTTCAAAAGCATCAATTCTTTGCGGCTCAGGTTTCTTTAGAGTCCAACTCTTGCTTCCATACATGACTACTGGAAAAACCATAGCCTTGACTAGACGGACCTTTGTGGACAAAGTAATGTCTCTGCTTTTTAATATGCTGTCTAGGTTGGTCATAACTTTCCTTCCAAGGAGCAAGTGTCTTTTAATTTCATGGCTGCGATCACCATCTGCAGTGCTTTTGGAGCCCAGAAAAACAAAGTCAGCCACTGTTTCCGCTGTTTCCCCATCTATTTGCCATGAAGTGATGGGACCGAATGCCATGATCTTAGTTTTCTGAATGTTGAGCTTTAAGCCAACTTTTTCACTCTCCTCTTTCACTTTCATCAAGAGGCTCTTTTGTTCTTTGCTTTCTGCCATAAGGGTTGTATCATCTGCATATCTGAGGTTCTTGATATTTCTCCTGGCAATCTTGATTCCAGCTTGTGCTTCCTCCAGCCCAGCGTTTCTCATGATGTACTCTGCATATAAGTTAAATAAGCAGGGTGACAATATACAACCTTGGAACCAGTCTGTTGTTCCATGTCCAGTTCTGACTGTTGCTTCCTGACCTGCATACAGGTTTCTCAAGAGGCAGGTCAGGTGATCTGGTATTCCCATCTCTTTCAGAATTTTCCACAGTTTATTGTGATCCACATAGTCAAAGGCTTTGGCATAGTCAATAAAGCAGAAATAGATGGTTTTCTGGAACTCTCTTGCTTTTTCCATGATCCAGCGGATGTTGGCAATTTGATCTCTGGTTCCTCTGTCTTTTCTAAAACCAGCTGGAACATCTGAAAGTTCATGGTTCATGTATTGCTGAAGCCTGGCTTGGAGAATTTTGAGCATTACTTTACTAGCATGTGAGATGAGTGCAATTGTGTGGTAGTTTGAGCATTCTTTGGCATTGCCTTTGTTTGGGATTGGAATGAAAACTGACCTTTTCCAGTCCTGTGGCCACTGCTGAGTTTTCCAAATGTGCTGGCATACTGAGTGCAGCACTTTCACAGCATCATCTTTCAGGATTTGAAATAACTCAACTGGAATTCCATCACCTCCACTAGCTTTGTTCACAGTGATGCTTTCTAAGGCCCACTTGACTTCACATTCCAGGATGTCTGGCTCTAGGTGAGTGATCACACCATCGTGATTATCTGGGTCGTGAAAATCTTTTTTGTACAGTTCTTCTGTGTATTCTTGCCACCTCTTCTTAATATCTTCTGCTTCTGTAGGTCCATACCATTTCTGTCCTTTATCGAGCCCATCTTTGCATGAAATGTTCCCTTGGTATCTCTAGCAATTGCTTTACAATGTTGTATTAGTTTCTATTATACTGAAAACTGAATCAGTTATATGTATACATATATCCTCTCTTCTTTGGATTCCCTTCCTGTTTAGGTCACCACAGAGCACTGAGTAGAGTCCCCTGTGCTATACAGTAGGTTGTCATCAGTGATTTATTTTATACATGCTGCTGCTGCTAAGTTCCTTCAGTCATGTCCGACTCTGTGCGACCCCATAGACGGCAGCCCACCAGGCTCCCCCGTCCCTGGGACTCTCCAGGCAAGAACACTGGAGTGGGTTGCCATTTCCTTCTCCAGTGAATAAAAGTGAAAAGTGAAAGTGAAGTCGTTTAGTCATGTCTGACTCCTAGCGACCCCGTGGACTGCAGCCCACCAGGCTCCTCCGTCCATGAGATTTTTCCAGGCAAGAGTACTGGAGTGGGGTGCCATGGCCTTATACATAGTATTGTATATATGTCAATCCCAATTTCCCAATTTATCCCACCCCTTCCTTCCCTATTTGTTCTCTACATCTGTGTCTCTATTTCTCCTTTGCAAATAAGTTCATCTGTAGCATTTTTCTAGATTCTACATATAAGCAATATTATATGATATTTGTTTTTCTTTTTCTGACTTCTCTCTAAACAACAGTCTCTAGGTCCATCCACGTCTCTGCAAGTGACACCATTCCAGTCCTTTTTTATGGCTGAGTACTATTCCATTGTGTATATGTGCCATATCTTCCTTATTCATTCCTCTGTTGATAGACATTTATGTTGGTTCCATGTCCTGGCTATTGTAACCAGTGCTATGGTGAACACTGGGGTGCAAATATCTTTTTGAATTATGGTTTTCTCCAGGTATACACTCAGGAATAGAACTGCTGGGTCAGGTAGCTCAATTTTTAGTTTTTTAAGGAAAAGTTTAGAAAGCCCAGAGAGAAACCTACGCATCTATTGTCACCTAAGCTACGACAAAGGAGGCAAGAATATACAGTGGAGAAAAGACAGTCTCTTTCATAAGTGGTGCTGGGAAAACTGGATGGCTATATGTAAAAGGAAGAAGTTAGAATACTCCCTAACAACATACACAAAAATGAACTCAAAATGGATTTAAAGACCTAAATATAAAGCTGGATACTAAAAAACTCTTAGAGGAAAACATAGAACACACTTGGACATAAATTGCAGCAGGATCTTTTTTGACCTACCTCTTAGAGTAATGAAAATGAAAACAAAAATAAACAAATGGGACCTAATTAAACTTAAAAGCTTTTGCACAGCAAAGAAAACCATAAACAGGACAAAAAAGACTACCCTCAGAATGGGAGAAAATATTTGCAAATGAAGCAACTGACAATCCCATGGACGGAGGAGCTTGGTGGGCTGCAGTCCATAGGGTCGCTAAGAGTCGGGCACGACTTAGCGACTTCACTTTTACTTTTCACTTTCATGCATTGGAGAAGGAAATGGCAACCCACTCCAGTGTTCTTACCTGGAGAATCCCAGGGACAGAGGAGCCTAGTGGGCTGCCATCTTTGGGGTCACACAGAGTCGGACACTACTGAAGCAACTTAGCAGACAAGGGATTAATCTCTAACATATACAAACAGCTCATGCAGCTCAATATCAAAAAACACAACCCAATCAAAAAATGGGCAGAAGACCTAAACAGACATTTCTCCAAAGAAGACATACAGATGGCCTACAAATACATGAAAAGATGCTCCACTTCACTAATTATTAGAGAATGAAAATCAGTGTGGTTTTGATTTGCATTACTCTGATGATGAGTGATGTTGAGTGCTTTTTTCATGTACTTGTTGACCACTCGTGTGTCTTCTTTGGCAAAAATATCTATTCAGTTCCTCTGCCCACTTTTTAAAATAAAGCTTTTATTCAAGGAGCTTATATACTAAAACGTGCACAGATCAAAAGTATAATCTGTGAATTTTCACTAACTGCACATCCTTGTGTAACCAACATCCAGACCAAGAAGCAGAATGTTTTATTAGCTCCCCAGAAGCCCTCTTGTGCAGTCACTACCAACTACCCCAACGATAGTCTTGATCTTGACTTGAACATCATAGATTAACTGTGCCTACTTTTTAGCTTTACATAAATGGAATCAGCCAGTATATACTATTTTGTGTCTAGACTTTTCACTCAAAATTATGTGTAATTAATTTATATTGATGTCTATAGTTATGTTCCTTCCTTCTTACTGCAGCAGATCTGGGGTCAGCAAACTCTGGCCAGTGAGTCAAATCTGGCCCATTGCCTGTTTTTGTAAGATCTGTTCCTCTGCCCATTTTTAAAATCAGATTGTTTCTTGCTATGGAGTTGAATAAGTTATTTTATAGATTTTGGACATTAACGCATTAACAAATATGTGATATGCAAATATTTTCTCCCATTCTGTAGGTTGCCTATTTGTCTTGCTGATGGTTTCGTTTGCCATCAGAAGTATGTATAAGAAATAGAATGGATTGAAGTGTGTGTAAGAAATACAGTGGATTGTAGATTCTCCATAATAGCGTTGTTTTTGTGGGTGAAAAATAGATCTGTTTCCTTGGGTGAAAAACAAGTGTCCCCAAGATTATGCATGACATACAGCTATGCCACTCCTGTGAATGCCATTTGTTGCATGTGAGATATTCCTGCTCTTTTGCCATCTGAGTTTTTCCCCACTTAAAACAACGTATCATGGACAGATTTCCTTTTCTGTACATAGAGATCTGTCTCACAATTTTAACAGCGACATAGCCTTCCATTGTATGAATGTGTCATAATTGTTCAACTACTCTCCAGTTACTTCATATCTGGGTTGTTTCCAAACAAGGGTTGTGATGAACCTTCTTCCTCGTATATCCTTCCACGCTGTGTGAATATTTCCTTAGGATAGGTTTCAAGAAGTGGAGCTGCTGGGTGAAATAGTCATTTAGGTTTCAAGAAGTGGAGCTGCTGGGTGAAATAGTCATTAAAGATTTTATTTCATCTTAAAAATTATTTATTTATTTATTTGTTGGCTGTGCTAATTCTTCCTTGCTACATGAGGGCTTTTCTCTAGTTGCAGAAAGCAAGGGTTACTCTCTTGTCATGGAACACGGGCTCTAGGCTCATGGGCTTCAGGAGTTGTGGCATGTAGGCTCAACGGTTGTGGCTCATGGGCTCTAAAGTATAGATTCAGTAGTTGTGAAAAACAGGCTTAGTCACCCAGAGGCATGTGGGATCTTCCCAGAGCAGGGATCAAACCTGTGTCCCCTGCATTGGCAGGCAGATTCTTAACCACTGGATCAGCAGGGAAGCCCCATTAAAGACTTTTGTAGCAGATCTTTGAGAAGAAGGGGCCCACAGTAGCCTACCCGGCCTATTGCCATGGAGTCCTGTGTTTGCTCTAGGATCCAGGGATTTGATCTTGTGGGCACAGGCTACTGACTTCCCTACTTTGGGTGGAAAATATCCCCTGCCACTGGAGACTCAGACTCAGGAGGTCGGCAGTGCAGTCCAGGAACATGAATTTTTAAATAAACTTCTGGCTGATTCTGATGTAAGTGGTCCAGGATCACACGATTGAATAAACACTTAGCAAGTCTGTCTCCCCATTAGCATCTCCTGAGAAGCTCTGAAGAATACTCAAGTATGGTGTAATCCTGGGAAATTCCTTTTTGGTGGATCTGGGGTAGGGCTGGTATGTGAATATACTGACTATGTGGATGCTATGTGAGATCCCATCAGCATATAAGCTGAGCCTTTCCTTCTGGCAGCCTTACTTTTTCTCCCTTGTCCTGTATTCCTTGCTTCCTTCCTTTCCTCTCCTTCCTATCTTCACCTCTCCACTGTCTTGGGAAACCTGTGTTCAAACCAGGTCATTCACCTTCATTGTTAATGTGGTTTTCTCCGTGCTAACTTAGCATATACAAAAATACTATGTGTCACATATCCACATCAGCCGGGGTGCTCAGCAAGCTGCAGAAACCAATTCTGGCTTATTTAAGCCATCTGTTAGAAAGTTCACAGACTCTCTGTGAGGACTGGAGAAATGGTCTGAAGGCTGTCCATCCAGGGCCATGTCCCCAAGTCACGCACCCAGCAGGTCCTGTGACCACACCATTTTTGCCACCGGGCACCCAGCACTGACCCAGGGGAGGCAAACACTTCTCTCCCCACAGCAGAAGGTCCCCTCTGCATTGGCAGCCTCTTGGGGCCGTAGGAGCATCCTGGGCGCTCTTCACCTCACAGTTACACTTGGTTACAACTTCCACTGTGTCTGGAGTTTCCACCCTTGTTCACCCCCTTCAAATATGCTGATTGCCCTGTTTCGTTTTTGCTTCTGTTTCTCAGTTTTTCCTGTTGCGCTGACTCTCTGAGCCTCAGGCCAGAGTTCTGAGGACAAGTGAGAAGGCTGCCTTCTACCAGCTCTGCATGACCTCCCAAGAAGTGCTGTGTGTCTGGTGTGGGCTCCCAAGAGCCTGGCATGCTTTGTGGGGTGCCAAGGGGAACTTGAGCCTTGTGTGCTGAGAGGAGCAGGTCACCATGTCAGCAACTCTCTTATCTGGGAAGAACTGATCGGGCTGGAAGGTGGCAAAGCGCAAGTGCAAAGTCTTAGCAGCTGTGGCAACGTTTTTTTTGATTTTTTTTTTTAAAGTATAGTTGATTTAGAATGTTGTGTTAACTTCTGCTGTACAGCAAAGTGACTCAGTTATTACCGACTCAATGGACATGAGTTTGAGAAAACTCCAGGAGATGGTGAAGGACAGGGAAGCCTGGTGTACTGCAGTCCATGGGGTTGCAAAGAGTCAGACATGACTGAGCAACTGAATAACTATATATATATATATATACACACGTTCTTTTTAAATATTCTTTTCTATGATGGTTTGTCCTAGGATAATGAATACAGCTCCCTGTGCTATGCAGTGGGACCTTGTTGTTTATCCACCCTATATACAATAGCTTTGCTAACCCCAACCTCTGACTCCATCCCTTTCCCAGCCTCCCCTCCCTCTTAGCAACCACAAGTCTGTTTATGTCTGTGAGTCTGTTTCTGTTTCATAGAGGGGTTCATTTGAGTCATATTTTAGATTCCACATATGAGTGACATCATATGGTATTTGTCTTTCTCTTTCTGACTTACCTTACTTAGTATGATAATGTCTGGTTGTATCCATATTGCTGCAAATGGCATTATTTCATTCTTTGTTACAGTCGGGTAATATTCACTGTGTATATGTGTGTGTGTATATATACACCACATCTGCTTTATCCATTCATCTGTTGATGGGCATTTAGGTTGTTTCCATGTCTGCTGCTGCTGCTGCTGCTAAGTCGCTTCAGTCGTGTCCGACTCTGCGACCCCATAGATGGCAGTCCACCAGGCTCCCCCGTCCCTGGGATTCTCCAGGCAAGAACACTGGAGTGGGTTGCCGTTTCCTTCTCCAATGCATGAAAGTGAAAAGTGAAAGTGAAGTCGCTCAGTCGTGTCTGACTCTTCACGACCCCATGGACTGTAGCCCACCAGGATCCTCCGCCCATGGGATTTTCCAGGCAAGAGTACTGGAGTGGGGTGCCATTGCCTTCTCTGGTTTCCATGTCTAGGCTATTGTAAACAGTGCTGCTATGAATATGGCAGTGCATGTGTCTTTTTGAATTAGAGTTTTGTCAGGGTATATGCCCAGGAGTAGAATTGCTGGATTATATGGTAATTCTACTTTCAGTTTTCTGAGGAACCTCCATACTGTTTTTCATAGCTGCTGTATCAATTTACATTCCCACCAACAGTGTAGGAGGATCCCCTTTTCTACATATTCTCTCCAATATTTGTTAGCTGTAGAATATTTAATGATGGTCATTCTGATCTGTGTGAAGTGGTATCTCATTGTAGTTTTGATTTGCATTTCTCTGGTAATTAGAGATACTGAGTATCTTTTCATGTGCCTATTGGCATGGTTACATTTTTCTGTAGTTACTTTGTGTATTGCCTTGAGGCACACAAAGGTCTGTGGTTTTCAGATCTTCATTTTTGTTAGCTGGTTTTTCTCATTCTAGAAGTAACATAGGTCACAGACATTGACTTGGCCACTGCCAGCCTTTCTGAATCAGCACCAGGGGGATTGAGAAGTGGGCTTAACGGGAGTCAATTGCATGGAATAACAATCAGAAGAAAATCCTGGTTTTAAAAAAAGGCATTTCATTTTGTTTGTGAGACCACTTGGAGGTCATCTGGGATAATGATTCCCTACAGTGAGTGGGGAGATGGTATTTCTAAGTAAATCATGTAAAACCAAGCTTTCTTATATATTCAGGAACACATGGTCCCAGGAAGCAGACACAAATAGAGGTAGACATGCAAGAGATGATTGGAGTGACACCTGTAAAGAATAAAGGGGGAAGACTTCCCTGGCAGTTTAGTGGTTAAGACTCTGCCTGCCAATGCAGGGGACACAGGTTCAATCCCTGGTCCAGGAAGATCCCATGTGCCACTGAGCAACTAAGCCTGTGTACCGTAACTACTGAGCCCATGCTCTAGAGCTCTTGCTCTGCAACGAAAGAAACCACCACAATGAGAAGTCAGCACATCTCAGTGAAGAGTAGGACCTGCTTGTCACAGCTAGAGAAAGACTGCACGCAGCAAAAAGACCCAGGGCAGCCAAAGATAAAGAAATAAAACTTTAAAAGAGTAAAGAGGGAGAAAGAGGAGGCAAGGAAGGCTTTCGATTGCCGTGCAGGTCTAATACTCATGGAAGGAGAGGGAAAGGGGATGGCTGGGTGGAAGAGTCTCAGACTTTGGGGCGGCTGAGAAACCTGTCAGCCCAATAAGCAGCACCAAGTGCACACAACAGAACTTCAATGTGAGGTAGCAAGCATGAGCATTAGCACACCCTCCATGCTAGGCCATTGCCGGGGCTGCCCCGGAACTGCGCGTAAAGCTTAGCGCAAACGCTCCAGTGGCTCCTCAAGGCCCTAGAGCCAGAGGCTGTCAGTTCACTGCTCTCCTCAAAGGGATGTCAAGTTCTTTCTTACAGGGGATCCAAGTGGCATACCTCCATGGCCATCACAACAGGTTTTAGCAACATTTGCATCAACAAATGTTATGTTATTTTAAATTAATGCAAAGCACATATATCATAATCATTTTAAACATGTAGAAAAATATAAAAAGGAAAGGAAATGGCTGCTATCCCTCTAGAGATTTTCTATGTATAACATATACAAATAAGATCATGCTGTACATACTGTCTGAATTAAAATGGTCATCTGAGTTAAATTCACCCATTCCAGTCCATTTTGGTTTGCTGGTTCCTAAAATGTCGATGTTCACTCTTGCCATCTCCTGCTTGACTACTTCCAATTTGCCTTGATTCATGAACCTAACATTCCAGGTTCCTATGCAATATTGCTTTTTACAGCATTGGACTTTACTTCCATCACTTGTCACATCCACAGCTGGGTGTTGTTTTTGCTTTGGTTCTATCTCTCCATTCTTCCTGGACTTATTTCTCCACTGATCTCTAGTAGCATATTGGGCACCTACAGACCTGGGGAGTTCATCTTTAAGTGTCCTATCTTTTTGCCTTTTCATACTGTTCATGAGGTTCCCAAGGCAAGAACACACTGGTAATAGCAAATACCCTCTTCCAGCAACACAAGAGAAGACTCTACACATGGACATCACCAATGGCCAATACCGAAATCATGTTGATTATATTCTTTGCAGCTGACTATGGAGAAGCTCTATACAGTTAGCAAAAACAAGACTGGTAGCTGACTATTGCTCAGATCATGAACTCCTTATTGTAAAATTCAGGCTTAAATTGAAGAAAGTAGGGAAAACCACTAGACCATTCAGGTATAACCTAAATCAAATCCCTTACAATTATACAGTGGAAGTGACAAATAGATTCAAGGGATTAGATTTGATAGACAGAGTGCCTGAAGAACTATGGATGGAGGTTCATGACATTGTACAGGAGGCAGTGATCAAGAACATCCCCAAGAAAAAGAAATGCAAAAAGGCAATATGTTTGTCTGAGGAGGGCTTACAAATAGCTAGGGAAAGAAAAGATGCAAAAGGCAAAGGAGAAAAGGAAAGATATACCCATTTGAATGCAGAGTTCCAAAGAACAGCAAGGAGAGATAAGAAAGCCTTCCTCAGTGATCAATGCAAAGAAATAGAGGAAAACAATAGAATGGGAAAGACTAGAGATCCCTTCAAGAAAATTAGAGATACCAAGGGAACATATCATGCAAAGATGGGTACAATTAAGGGCAGAAATTGTACGAACCTAACAGAAGCAGAAGATATTAAAAAGAGGTGGTAAGAATACACAGAAGAACTATACAAAAAAGATCTTCATAACCAGATAATCAAGATGGTGTGATCACTCACCTAGAGCCAGATATTCTGGAATGAGAAGTGGGCCTTAGGAAGCATCCCTACAAACAAAGCTAATGGAGTTGATGGAATTTCAGTTGAGCTATTTCAAATTCTGAAAGATGATGCTGTGAAAGTGCTGCACTCAATATGCCAGCAAATTTGGAAAATTCAGCAGTGGCCACAGGACTGGAAAAGGTCAGTTTTCATTCCAATCTCAAAGAAAGGCAATGTCAAAAAATGTTCAAACTACCGCACAGTTGCACTCATCTCACACACTAGTAAAGTAATGCTCAAAATTCTCCAAGCCAGACTTCAATAGTATATGAACTGTGAACTTCTAGATGTTCAAGCTGGATTTAGAAAAGTCAGAGGAACCAGAGATCAAATTGCCAACATCCGCTGGATCATCAAAAAAGCAAGAGATTTCCAGAAAAACATATACTTCTGCTTTATTGACTATGCCACAGCCTTTGACTGTGTGGATCACAACAACTGTGGAAAATTCTTCAAGAGATGGGAATACCAGACCATCTGACCTGCCTCCTGAGAAATCTGTATGCAGGTTAAGAAGCAACAGTTAGAACTGGACATGGAACAACAGACTGGTTCCAAATCAGGAAAGGAGTACGTCAAGGTTGTATATTGTCTCCCTGCTTATTTAACTTATATGCAGAGTACCTCATGAGAAATGCTGGGCTGGATGAAGCACAAGCTGGAATCAAGATTGCCAGAAGTATCAATAACCTCAGATATGCAGATGACACCACCCTTATGGTAGAAAGTGAAGAAGAACGAAAGAGCCTCTTGATGATAGTGAAAGAGGAGAGTGAAAAAGTAAGCTTAAAACTCAACATTCAGAAAACTAAAATCATGGCATCTGGTCCCATCACTTCATGGTAAATAGATGGGGAAACAATGGAAACAGTGAGAGACTTTACTTTGTTGGGCTCCAAAATGACTGCAGATGGTGACTGCAGGCATGAAATTAAAAGATGCTTGCTGCTTGGAAGAGAAGCTATGACCAACCTAGACAGCATATTAAAAAGCAGACATATTACTTTGCCAACAAAGGTCCATCTAGTCAAGGCTATTGTTTTTCCAGTAGTCATGTATGGATGTGAGAGTTGGACTATAAAGAAAGCTGAGCACTGAAGAATTGATGCTTTTGAACTATGTGGTGTTGGAGAAGACTCTTGAGAGTCCCTTGAACTTCAAGGAGATCCAATCAGTCCATCCTAAAGGAAATCATTCCTGAATATTCATTGGAAGGATTGATGATGAAGCTGAAACTCCAATTCTTTGGCCACCTGATGTGAATAATTGATTCACTGGAAAAGACCCTGATGCTGGGAAAGATTGAAGGCAGGAGGAGAAGGGGATGACAGAGGATGAGATGCTTGGATGGCACCACTGACTCTATGGACGTGAGTTTGAGTAAGCTCCAGGAGTTGGTGATGGACAGGGAAGCATGGTGTGCTGCAGTCCATGGGGTTGCAAAGAGTCAGACACGACTGAACTTACTGACTGACTGTACATACTGTCTTTATCCTTTTTACACTGAACATGTAAACATATTCACGTTCCCTTTTAATTTATATGTCTGTATATTTTCTAAGGCTTCCCTGATAGCTCAGTTGGTAAAGAACCCACCTGCAATACAGGAGACCCTGGTTCTATTCCTGGGTCAGGAAGGTCTGCTAGAGAAGGGATAGGCTACCCACTCCAGTATTCTTGGGCTTCCCTTGTGGCTCAGCTGGTAAAGAATCCACCTGCAATGCAAGAGACCTGGTTTTGATCCCTGGGTTGAGATGATCCTCTGGAGAAGGGAAAGGCTACCCACTCCAGTTTAATGATGGCATAGGGTTCCTTGTATGAATGTACCTTAATTTGTTTAAGTGCTTTCCTATGGATCAGCATTTTGGATGTTTCCAACTTGTAACTATAGACATCACTGCAGTGACAATCCTGGCACATGTGCCCTGTTGTCAGAGGTCTCCAGGGACTCCAAAGCCTGCCTCTGTGGTTCTCTCTGATGCTGTATAATCTTGACAGGATGTTGCCCTACCCTGGGCCTCCCCTGAAATGTTGCCAAGGGTGCAGAGTGCAAAAATAAGCTCCCCCCAAGAGAAAGGCAACTGTGCCAGTTGGCTCAGAGAGAGAGCCCTTGTGGGACAAAGAGGCAGGACCAGCATCATGGCCCAGGGAAACCAAATTCCTTTCCTCCTGGTGTGTTCATGGCCCTACTGAGAGCTGTTTATTTTATTTTGTTGTCTTTTTTTATATCCACCTGCTGCTTTCAGAGATTTAGCTCCCCCAGTTCCAATGAAGAAGAAATAGGGAAAGACATCCTCAGAGGCAGAGGACCATTGACAGCCTTTCTAAGAGTGGCTTTTCTAGCCTTCACTGGAACACATTCCCTCTAAGCGCAGCATGATCACAGTATTCCAGTTTCCATGGTGACTTGCAAGGCTAACTCCCATGGGGAGCCCAAAACATGCTACATCTTTCCCTCCAACCCTCTCAGGTACCGGGAGAGAACCCAGCTGAGGTACCAACAGAGGCTGGTGGTTGGTACAACTGAAGTCAGAGATCAGAAGCCACAGGGAGTGAGAACGAGAATGCAAGTCAGAGTCTGGGCTTTTTTGTTTTCTTACAAACAAACCTCATTCTGTATTTGGCACCATTCTCCTGCTCTTACCATTTTCTCCCCCATCATTTCAGACGTTTCTCCCTCCGCTTTTTCCTGGCATTGGTAGTAAGTTCCTGGGCTTATACAGCATTAAGTAGGAGAATTCTTAGCCATTCTAAGTCTTTGTTGTATGTCCACTGACATCTGCTGAGCTCAGTATCACCCCTGCTGACCCCTCACAGATGTCTGCTGAGACCTGTGTGCACCCCATCTGCTGGGCAGAACACAGTCCACGCTGGTCACGCTGCATCTGTTCCATCTTAGTTTCCTGGATTTTCTACATTTTCTGCTTAAACGTGCTGCTTTTGAAATTAGAGGAAAAAGTTATTAAAATATTGTCATTTAAATGTATCTTTAGTATTGCTGCTGCATGTTGCTTTTCTGTCTTAAAAAGTGTGGTCCTGGGGTAGGAAACAGGCAGGGTTTAGAATAAGTTCTAGATGAAAGTCATCACTTGAAAGCGAAACTGGACAATTAAACTTGTGATAGATGCAAAACAAACCCACCTTAAGATGTGTTTATCAAGATGTGTTGCTGGGGATTCTTGGGCAAGGCTCTGGTTCCATAGAGGAGCCCTGGAATTATGTGCAGGAAGGTATGGCCAGAATGTGACTGGAAGCAAACAGAACTGCCCTGCCTGTGGCTTTCTGGTCCACCCAGCTAAGGCAGGGCTGTGCTATAAGGGCCATGAACCTAATGCAGGCTGGATCAGAGGAATGTACAGCCTTCCAAGGAGAGCCCTGACTACAAATATGCAGATATGCAAATGTACTCTCTGCTCCCACTCCCTCCAAATGGATTCCTGATTTGTAGACAGTGATTCAGATCAGATCAGATCAGATCAGTCGCTCAGTCGTGTCCGACTCTTAGCGACCCCATGAATCGCAGCACACCAGGTCTCCCTGTCCATCACCAACTCCCGGAGTTCACTGAGACTCACGTCCATCGAGTCAGTGATGCCATCCAGCCATCTCATCCTCTGTCGTCCCCTTCTCCTCCTGCCCCCGATCCCTCCCAGCATCAGTCTTTTCCAATTACTGTGGCCAAAAACATTTGTGTTCTGTGTTCCTGATATTGTCCAGAGAAGGGAATGATCTAACCAGGCTGCACAAGTGTCCTGGTTTTGCTGACTGGCCCTAGTGTGGAAATGGGTCTTTTAGACTAATGGAGTTTGATGGTGACATTGTCCATTAAGATAAACCCATCTGTTACAAACCTTTCTAGAAAGCAATATTGCAAGTTGTATCAGGAGCCTTTAAGAACTCTGTACACTTTGATCCAGCAACTCCTCTTCTACTAATTGTCAGAAATTCAAACACAGATTTATGCACAATGGTGTGCATTACAGTATTATCCAAAGTGGTAAAAAATGGAAACAACCTCAGTGTTTGACAAAAAGGGAAGATTAAATACTGGTGTACCCATACATTGGATGAGCATGAAACCATTAAAAATGATTTTCAAATAATTGTATGGCAATGAAAAATGTTCATAGTATAATGAGTTTAAGAATTAGGATTCAGAGTTGTGTATAACATATTATTTTAATTTTATAAAATGACTACATGCATATTCCTAAGTAAAATATTAAAAAGAAATATATCAACTCTTTAGATATTCATAGCTGGTGATGATTATTTTCTTCTTCATATCCCTCACCAGGGAGACAGCTTTTTCTGTCATTTTTTGGTAAAAAATAATTGGATATACTTGTTATTTTACCAAGCACAGTAGTTTATCTTATGACGGTAATGTGGAATTCAGAAATATAATAGGAAACACATATACCCAGGTGGTTACAGAGTTTAGACAAGTTACTTCATTTTGCTATACTTGAGTTTCTTTATTTATATAATGGGGATAATAATATTTACCTCCTATGGCCATTTTGATTATTTAATAAGGTGAATATAAAGTGATGAGCACATAGTAAGTGAATTCTTTCCCCTGATCTCCCCAATCCCCTCTTCTGTTTTAATTGGACCAATAGGAAGTAGTAAAAGAATGTATTTGGATCTATATTCTGTTCTATTATTCATTATAAATTAATCGAATGACTTGATAGTTGTGGTTTTTAAAAGCAAACGTTTTAAAAAGGAAGAAAATCTCTGTGCTTGAGGAAGATAACAAGGGGAGATTTCAGAAAGAACATACAGGTTCTTAACTTGTATTTTCATCTGTCTCCCTATCAAGAAGAAATGCCATCAAACCAGACTGGAGGAAACTGAAGGCCAAGATGAGAGCACAGATAGCAGGAAACCACTCTAACCAAATATACAAACTGGACTCCACCTCCCCTTTGGCTGCAACAGGAAGAGAAAAGTTACATTCCATGGGAGGCCACTGTTCAAATACTGCATAAGTGCCTTTGAACTGGCTGAATTTCTCTTGAACCCCTTAAAACCACACTGAGAGCATTGAGGGTCAGCGGGGTGGAGATGGGAGAGGATTTGGGAGGAAGAGGTCTTTGGAGAGAATGGTTTGTGTGCTATGGGTACTTTCCCTTCATCAAGCAAGAGAGAGAGGAAGGTTTCAAAGGAGAGCAGTTAGAGAGCAAGGCTGAGGATGGGACACAGGAAATGGGAGCTCTGATTCCTGACTGAAACATCTAAAGAATGAGAAGGCTTGAAACACTTGCCAGGCACAGGGAGTGAAAAGCTAGTTTACCAAAGTACCAAAGAATAGCTTCCCTGCTCTCAAGACTTCTCAGCACCACCCCACCCCAGAGGAGTCAGAATTCCAGGTTTGCACACTCAGGTAGGAGGAAAGGGTAAAAAAAAAAAGTAGATGCCTGGGACTCCCCTGGTGGTACAGTGGATAGGAGTCTGCCAATGCAGGGGACACAGGTTCTATCCCTGGTCTGGGAAGATTCTCAGAGCGACTAAGCCTGTGCACCACAGCTACTGAGTCCTCGCTCTAGAGCCCCTGAGACACAATTACTGAAGCCTGCATTCCTAGAGCCTGTGCTCCACAACAAGAAGAGCGACCACAGTGAGAAGCCTGTGCATCACAACAGAGAGTAGCCCCATCTTGCTGCAACTAGAGTAAGCCCACAAAGCAATGATGACCCAGCACAGCCAAAAATTCTTTTTTTTAAATTATTAAAAAAAAAAGAAGATGCCTAACACACAGTGTGACCAGCTGTAACCTTTCTGCCTGCAGCAGGCCCAGGCTTATGAGGAAGATTCAGTTTGAGACAAAGCTCACAGTTCTGCTCCTTGCTGCTACTGCTGCTAAGTCACTTCAGTTGTGTCCGACTCTGTGCAACCCCATAGACAGCAGCCCACCAGGCTCCCCCTTCCCTGGGATTCTCCAGGCAAGGTTCTGCTCCTTACATAGGATTATATTTCTGCATCAAAATGGAGACTGTACTTTGTGACTTAAAATGATTATTGAGCTTTCATTATCATGGTAATCAGAAAAGTCATGCAACTGATGAATTTTCAACCACAAACAGCAGAAGGATATCCCCCACTGGATTAATTTTAAGGGACAGATGGAGACAACATAAAGTTGCTTTCCCCTTATACCCTGGAAGTTCACTTAGGCCAAATACACTACCCAGCTTGCTTAAGTGAGTTTAAGTCAACTGTCCAGACAAATGAACTCCCAGATGGCCACAATAGTCACCTGTAAAATCTTTTCGATGTCCTAGAAAATTGAGAGCATAGCCAAAAGAATGAAAATGTCCTGGTTTTTGAATGGGGTGATAGATGAAGTTTACAACCTGGTTGATGAGTACCACCAGCACCAACAAAAATCTTGATGTGATTATTAAACAGGTGGTTCCCAGAGCACTTTCAAAAGCAAGTGTTTGCCAGGAACTAGTGCAGAGTCACTAAGAACAAGCCTAACCTCATTTCTCTTTTCATATGAATTATTAGATTAGTGGGTCGGGAGGGTGTAATAGGCTCAGTGTCTTATTTCTGTGAGGACTTTTAGTGAATCCCTCCTGATTCTCTCGTGCAAAAGTGGAGACCTGTCAGCGGGGACTGAGAGGTAGATTTATAGTCGGTTGAACAATTGTTCTCCAAGTGTGTTGATGAATGAATCCATGTCACCCTGGACTGCGGGGAGGGGGGGGGGTCTCTGGCAGCATTCCAATGGGCTTTGTTCTGGCTCTGTCCAGGTTAATATTTTTTATTAATAACTTGGAAGATGACATAGAAGCCAATTTTATCAAAAGCGTGGAAGACACTAAGGCAAAAGAGATAGTGAACACACATGAAAGACTATAAATTTTTAAAATTTGCAGTCATATCCGCTGACACATTTGGGAAATGAAGGTTGAAATAGCAGCAACCAGGGCAAAACCTGCTGAGGGCTGATTTAAGCTCAGTTTTTTCACCTTCTTGGACAAATTCTAACTTGCACAGCCTGCTCATGCTGGGGGCTCTGTTGGTTACCTACTTCTCTATGCCACTGTGCCCAGGGTCAGCCTCTACCTTATTCTCCTCATTAACTTAATGACACCCCAGTTCCTGCCCGCAAATGAGTCCTGACATTGCCAAGCAAACCCCACTGCTGCACTTGAGCTCCATCAAGACCTTCCCAGCTCAGGCCCCTGCCCTGGCTCAGCCACGTTTCAGCTCTCTGGGCACCCTGCCAGCTTGTGGCCCATTATAAGTCCCCCAGAGCTCTGTGAACAGGGCAAGAAATTCCTTTCCCTCCTTCTACCAAGTGTCTACTTGTTCCAACATCCTAATCCCATATATCCCTGCTCATAAATACATGTGTCCTTCCCGCTGGAGTGAAATCTCACAGGGATGAATGTCAATTCTGCATTGTTTATAAGTTCAATTACACCAGTACAGAATGGGGAAGACTTGTCTTAACAAGAATCTCCATTGGGCCTTTGGGCCAATTTGCCTGAGACCAATTTGCCTAAAGTTGATTTGCTTCAAGTTCCAGATATTGAAAATGTGTATCTTAAGAGCACATTTGTGGCTCCTAAGAATAAAGTCACTCTATCTCTATAAAGCATTTTAAATGTTGGATGATTCCTGCTATTATACTATGTTTAAATACATTATGAATTTGCAAGCAAACCTTAAAGCATTTCTACTTAAAAAAAAAATTGTGTATTTTTGGCTGCTCTGAGTCTTCATTGCCACGAGAGCTTTCTCTAGTTGCAGTGAGCTGGGGCTACTCCCTTGTTGCAGTGCAGAGGCTTCTCATTGCAGTGGCTTCACTGTGGAGCATGGGCTCCAGGGGTGCGGGCTCCAGTATTTGCAGGTTGAGTTGCTCTGCAGCATGTCATCTTCCTGTACCAGGGATCATGTTCCCTGCATTGGCAGGAGGATTCTTAACCACTGAACCACCAGGAAGTCTAGAACTTCTACTAGTTTTATTTCACATTTCTATAAGTTATCTTTAAACTTATCATGTATCACTTGGCAGATTCTGTTAGTGTTCTACACCTAGGTATAGACTCTAGAGGAAGCCAGCATCTTTTCACACGAAAAGACCTGTACAACACATATAAGCAAAAAAGTTCATTCCTGTTTTATTTGTAATAACCAAACATTGGAAATAACACAAGAATCCATTCACAGAAGAAAAAACAAACCCAGTTACATAGATACTATGAATTACTACTCAGCAAAGAAAAAAAAGAATTAACCACTGATCATGCAACAACATGGATTAATCTCAAAAACATATTGAACACAAGAAGCCAGAAATGCATGGGTATGATTCCATTCATATGAAGTTCAAGAAGAGGCAAAGTTAAAATATGGTGGAAGAATTGGTGTGGTTATTATCAGGGAGTAGGATTGACTGGGAAGGAGCATAAGTGAATTTTCTGGGGGTAAAAAAGAACTCTATGCCTTGATCTGGGAAGTGGCCACATATGCAAAAGGTCACACACATACAAAAAGTCATCAAGGTCTACTCTTAATCCTTGTGCATTTTACTATGTATAAAGTAACACCTCACTAAATTATTGCTTACATTTCTTTATATTTGATATGTAAGATTACACTCAAACACACACTGAGTTTGAATATTTTTACCTCTGGTTTGAAGTTTTGTTAAGTTTTTAACGTGCTTTTTTGGGTGCAATTTTAATTCTGAATGCAAACAAGCACACCTTCAGGTTGGCACCTGTTTAGTGAGCTCGCTTCATTTGAATAGTAGATGTGCACTCCATCTCTCAGCGTATTCAACTCCATGACAGCTTAGTTTTCATAACGTCTAATTGGGAAAGTCATGCTGGGTAATGGATCTGAACACACACATCAGCACACAACATCCTGAGTTCAGGTAATTGTGGATCCTTGCTTCTGGGATTGAGCCACAAACAATTTTCTATAAACTGTCCTCAGTCTTCATGCCCTTGTCCAAAATAGACAGCTCTTAGCCACCCACCTCCCATGCTGATCCTAATGGATGGTTGACGGGCACCAGTTGGTGTTTTGCTTCCATATTCCTGTGTGTTTGGAGCAAGGCCAGCACACTGGGCAGGCTTTGAGCAATTCTAACTGCCTTGAGGTTGCCAGAGTAATGTAGGGGTTGAACTCCTTGTACCATCTCTCAGGTTGGCTAGGTGTGGTTGGAGAGCAGGCCCTGTAGGCCCCACCTGGATGCCCGTTCCAGGTCACCCAACTTCTCCTAGGATGAGAGAACCTTATATAAGCAGCAGCCCAACCCTCCATCAACCCTAATATCAAATACAGCCCACTTGTAAGTATAATCAGAATATCCCTCAGTAAACATCCACTGGAAGCTTTGTTAATGCATGGCAGTGTCACAATGGGCAATGCTAGTCAAATCCCCAACTGGAGCCTGGGTCCCTGGTTCTAGCCATGTAACATTGTTTCCCTTCTTAGGGGAAGGGAGGGTATTAATAGATTATACCTAGTGTTCTTAAGCAAGGCAGGCAGAGTCCCAGTGCTCTTTTTTGTTAAGATAGCTGCCTGGGAGTCCTGAGGAGAATGAGCATTATCCAGGAATCCCTTGGTTAGAGACCCTTTTGTTAAGGAATCCTGTTTACTTGCTCTTTTGTGCCATAAACAGATAGGGAGAATCATGCTCTTTTGTGTACGAGATAAGGTACAAGGAAGGTGTAAACAGATTGCATCCTGAGCCATAATATCTGGCCTGGAGAGATGAATGTGAGAAATAAGGACCCCTTCTCCCTTTTCTAGAAGGAGAAAGCAGTGTGGATAACACATTCATTATTTTATTATTATTTGTGTTTTGATGGTACTTCTGGTAGAAATGAAAGGATTTTGGCCAGGCTCTCAAAGCTCAACTTGGCTCTGAGGAGGAAAGCCCCCAAATTTGGCAGGCCTTGAAACAGATGTCTCTAGTGTCTTAACTAATAAACTCACCAGACCCGGGTGAGTGAGCAGGCACATCAGCAAGGTTAGAAGCACAATCTCTGGAGTCAGACTGACCAAGAGTTGCCATTTTACCTCTAGTTTACAGGCCTTATCTGTAAACTAGATTCAATAACTACACCACCAGGTCACTGAGAGTTAAGTGAGATGATACATATAAAGCATTAAGACATAGTAAGCCTTGGAACTTCCCTAGCAGTCCAGTGGTTAAGACTGGGCGCTTCCACTGCAGGGAGTGTAGGTTTGATCCCTGATGGGGGAACTAAGATTCTGCATGCTGAATGCCACAGCCAAAAAATTTAAAAACAAACTAAATAATTAAAAAAAAAAAAGACACACTGGACTTCCCTGGCAGTCCAGGGGTTGGGAGCCCACCTGCCAAGACAAGGGACATAGGTTTGATCCCTGGTCCAGGAAGATCATACGTGCTGCTGGGTAACTAAGCCTGGGCACTGTAACTACTAAAGCCCACATGCCCTAGAGCCTGTGCTCCGCAGCAAGGGAAGTCACTGCAATGAGAAGCCCATGTACCACTACAAAGAGTAGCCCTGCTCCCTGCAACTAGAGAAAGCTCACACATAGCAACAGAGACCCAGCATAGCCAAAAGTACTAAATAAATCAATATTTCTCAAAAAAAAAAAAAAAAAAACATAGTGAGTCTTAATTATTGTTATTTTCATGATAAGAACACATGGGAGGTGCTACATCCCACTTGGGGGTTTGGAGATTTAAAGTGAAATAATAATAAATACAGCTTCCCAGTGGCATTAGTGGTAAAGAACCCACCTGCCAATGCAGGAGATATAAGAGATGCGGGTTTGATCCCTGGGCCAGGAAGATCTCCTGGAGAAGGAAATGGCAATTCACTCCAGTATTCTTGCCTGGAGAATCCCATGAACAGAATAGCCTGGTGGGCTACTGTCCATGGGGTTGCAAAGAGTCAGACATAACTGAAGCGACTAAGCACAGCACAGTAATAAATAAAGGGGAATAAAGGGAGATAGTCTATGACAAAATGTCAGGACATGCGGGGTCTGGAAATCTTGAAGTACGAGAAACAGTTGAGGAACCTAAGGGTGTCTTGCTTGCAAGAAATTGTCTACTTGATGGACCGTGTTGTATTTCAGTAGTGGCTAAACCCACCTGACAGGGATGCTCTGTGCCTGTGGCACCTTTCAACTCTTGATGAAACTCTGGTCTCTCAAAGGGCTGTGCCCTGAAGGCAGCAGAGATTGTTGGGCAAAGGCTGTGACTCATGATTAGCAGCTGGGGGCATCCGGGGCTCCCAGCTGGGAGATGCTGACCAGCTTGGTCCTCTGGCTGAACCAGAAGGACCTGGGACCCAGAACAGCCCAGAGAGGTGAGCAGGAGGTGGTTTATCCCAAATGGACCATAGAAGGCTTTCGGACAGATCCTAACACTATTCCTAGTATTCTGCCCAGTTTCAGAAGAGGTTACCTCAGGTCACAGAAGCACTCTTGGGTGGAGTGGAGTTTGTTTGCTTGTGGTCTGGTCAGGAAGCGCCAAGCCGGGTGGCCGAGAGGCTGGCCATCTTGGCTGCAAGGCCGAATGACTGGCCAACTGGTGTGTCTCCAGGGAGCTGGCCAACCCGCCTCGACAGCCTGGTTCTCCGGCCACTGTTGCTGCCTGCAGAGCGTTCCCCTCCAGCCAGCTGATTTTCTCATCGCAAGGCTTGTAATGGCGTGATTTATGACTGTGCTCATCCACGCTGGCCCCCGGGTATACACAGTTTCCCTTCCAGGCTGGGAAGTGAATAATGAATTAATCACCCTGCTTCGAATTCAATACGAAGCTGAGTGTTTGCAGATCTTTATTGTACTGTGCAAGCCAAGTCGAACCGCTCCATTTACACTTCTAATTCATTTGAGTTTGTACAATTCTCCCAGCTCCTGTGGAGTTGCAGCCTCGTGGCTTCTTAGTCTCCAAGAAAGCCTCGCGTGCCCCTCCCAGCCGTTCTCTCCCCTAAAAGTGGATGCCAAAGACTCCTGGGAGCTCAGAGAGGCCAAGCCACTTCCTCAGAGACTGCCCTCTGGAATGCCTCATGTCCCCAAAGATGCTGTAAACAGCATCTCTAAGCATCAACAGAGATAGCTAATGCCAGTCAGCGTGTGTGGCACAGAGACGGCACACAGGAAACATTTGTTGAAAGAAGGACCCTGGCCCTGCAGACACATGTTTATAAAAACTAATGGCTTGCAGTCACAGCTGTACTGGTTTCTCTTTTCCCTTGATCAGGAAAGGAGAGGGGAAAATATCTTACGTACAGATGAGCAAAGATAAGAATTACATCTGGGATTTCCCTAATGCCTAAGTGATCTACAGGAGGGGAAATCTCCTCCAGTCAGCTCTAGCCTCCCATCCCATGTGCTGCTGCTAAGTCACTTCAGTCGTGTCCGACTCTGTGCGACCCCATAGATGGCAGCTCACCAGGCTCCCCCGTCCCTGGGATTCTCCAGGCAAGAACACTGGAGTGGGTTGCCATTTCCTCCTCCAACGCATGAAAGTGAGAAGTGAAAGTGAAGTCGCTCAGTCGTGTCCAACTCTTAGTGACCCCATGGACTGCAGCCTACCAGGCTCCTCCATCCATGGGATTTTCCAGGCAAGAGTACTGGAGTGGGGTGCCATTGCCTTCTCCCCCATCCCATGTGGGAGACTGTAAATACTCAAATCCAGTCCACTCTAGCCCTTGACAGGTTCATTAGTAGATTGGCCACAACTGAGGAAAGAATTTCTGAGCTAGAAGATATATCAATGGAATGCTCCAAAATGGAAAAGCAAAGAGAAAAAAGACAAGGGGAAAAAACAGAACAGAATATCCAAGGACTATGGGATAACTCCAAAAGGCATGACATATATGTAGTGGGGATACCAGAGGGAGAAGAAAGAGAGAAAGGAACCGAAGAAATGTTGGAAAGTAACAACAGAGAATCTCTCCAAATTAATGTCTGTAAACCACAGATCCAAGAAGCTCAGAGAACAATAAGCAAGATAAATGCTGGAGAATAAAAAACTCAATCTAGGTACATCACGTTCAAACTAAATAAAAATATAGAAAGAGATGGAAATCAGGGACAAAGAGATCCAGAAAGGGATGGAGGAACTTCCCGAGATAATGGTAAAGGAAACCAAGATCACATCTGTATCACAACAAGGCCTAACTGGAGCAGGTCAGAAGGTTCCAGGGACAGGTACTTCTAGAAAGTGAAACTGAATGTGCTTCTGATGCATCTGGAGCTCTCAAGAGCAGATTTAGAGAACTGGCAGAGGACTTAGGGTTGAATCAGCAATAATGATGCACAAAGAAACTAAGCAAATGGAAAAAGTAAAGACAATTGATTCCAGGGAAAACAAAACCTTATGCAGGAAGGGAAAAGTAATCTTAATCATTGGACATTCATAGTTCACCCATGAATAGTACTTACATCATAATAATATAAACTTTGAATATGAGGTAACCAAATTTATGACATAAGGGGATTGAGAGCACAAGGAGATGGGAAATATCCAGGCTTGTGAAAAATTTAGAACAGCAGACACGTTATTTAGCAATTCAAAGATAAATAGAATCAGTTAAAGAGCTGAAGGTACTTGCCTCTGGGAAGCCAGAAATTAAGGAAGGAGTGATGAGTTTATAATTTTCGTAATAAACCATGCAAAACTCTTAAAACTAAGTGCACAATACCTAGCTCCTTGGAGAAATGGCTGATTCCAAGATTAGGACAGGGTGGGCACAAGATGAGCCTAGAACATCTTGTTACTCCAGAAAGTGAGGAAGTACTTGAAGGATGCTGGGACACATCACAAGGACACAGAAGCCACCTTGGAGGGGTTTCCACTAGCCACATCTTAGTCTGCCCAAAATACGTAAGTGCAATAATGTGTTATAAACCATAGGGAAAAAAATAAGAGTTTGTGAGCCTATACTGGACTGATAAAGAACAAATAATAATTAAATATATAGGGATGGGAGAAGTCTCTTGAATGCCAAGGAGGTCTCCTAAAGAATGTCAAGAGCCAGCTGGTGAAAGTGCAGGGATTCTAGGGTTAGAAAAATCTTCATTTTGTAATCATCATTTTAAAGATTGAATCAGGAAAGAATCATCAGTGGATGCTAATTCTAGGGGAAGTTTTGATGTTAAAGTATCTATCTACAGGCTTCTTAAAAGTTGCAAGTGTGAGGGGAAGAACTAATTCTATAATGGGGTAAATAGGGCAACACCTTGGTAGAGTAATTACAATTAACAATAGTTAGGAGGGACAGGGGGCTTCCCTGATGGCTCAGCAAGTTAAGAATCCACCTGCAATACAGGAGGCACAGAAGATGTGGGTTCAATCCCTGGGTTGGGAAGATCCCCTGGAAGAGGAAATGGCAATCCACTCCAGTATTCTTGGCCGAAAAAAATCCCATGGACAGAGGAACCTGGTGGGCTACAGTCCATGGGGTCACAAAAGAGTTGAACACGACTGAGCAGCTAAGCACAGGAGAGACAGGCGACCACTGTATAATTCTAAATATGATACTCTGAAAGAATACCACATCTTCAACACAGTATTCTGATCATGAAACCATACTCATAATTTAATCAAAATGAGCATTTGTATAAATGAGGGATATTCTAGTTAAAAAGATAGGCAGGACTATGTTCTTAACAAATGTCAATGTCCTAAGAATCAAAGAGGCTCTGGAAATGTTCTAGATTAAAAGAGGCTAAAGAGATTTGACAACAAAAAGCAGTACTTGGCCCTAGAGTAGGTTCTGTGCTGGAGAAGAAAATGCAATAAAGAGATTATTAGACCAACTGACAAAATTAGATTCTGGACAATAGATTAGATAAGTATTGTAGCAATGCAAATTGTAAGTATATGAAGTTGATTACTGTAATTACGTAAGAGAATATATTTTAAATTATGTGTGTATGTATGTCTGTATGTATTTGTTTGTTTATGGTTGCACTGGGTCTTCATTGCTGCATGCAGGCTTTCTCTTGTTGCGGTGAGCAGGGGCTGCTCTTCACGGCAGTGAATGGGTTTCTCATTGTGGCAGCTTCTCTTGCTGCGGAGCACAGGCTCTAGGTGCATGGACTTCAGTAATTGCAGCACACGGGCTCAGTAGCAGTCTCAGCTTGAGAGCTCTTGAGAGTGAGCTCAGTAGTTGGGGCACATTGGCTTTCGTTGCTATGTGGCACGTGGGGTCTTCCTGGAGCAGGGATCGAACCCATGTCCCCTTCATTGACAGGCGGATTCCTATCCACTGTACCACCAGGGAAGTCCTAAGAGAATATTTTTGTTCTTAGGAAACACCAAAGTATTTAGGGTTAAAGGACTATGAGGTATATAGCTTACCATCAGATGGTACAGGAAAAAATTTGGGGGAGAGAGGGCATATGATAAAGCAAATAGGTTTAAAATGTTAACAAGAAGTAAATCAGGGTATATGAATGCTTCTTTTTCTATTTTTATAAATTCGAAATCATTGCCAAATAAAATGTTACAAAGGAACTAAATACATCTTGATGTCCCCTGAATTTTAATTAAAAAAATAATACAATAGAAACTATCTGCCTCAAGAAAGAAAATATTACTAATGCAGTTGAAAAAATTTACATTGAGCAACCTGAGTAGGGATGAAAGACTAATGGGTCACAGGTTCCACACACAAATACAGATAAGACATAGATTAGATATGTATGTGGATATGTTTCCATGCCCTTCTTCAAAGTATCTTCTCTCTAGAGCCTGCAAATATGTGCTCACAATGCTTAAAGTTCAGTATGGATTGTATGGTCTCAATGATTTAAAAAACATGAAAGTATGTTATAAAAATTACACTGTAAGGAAATGCACAAAACTGAATTTCATTTTCTGCTTCATAAACTTATGCATTTTCCAGAATTTCTCTAATGAGCAAGCATACATTACATTTATTTTATCAAAATAGTTACAGTTTTAAAAATCAGCCTATATAATTTTGCATGTATCATATGATTACAATCAGTAAAACTACAGACAACAAAAAAATTAAAGGGAATGTACCAGAAATGAGTACTTCTGGGTGGTAAAAATATGTTTTTTTTTCCTTATTTCAATCCTTCTCTATTTTCCTAATTACTGCTATAATAACAAGACACCAATTTTCTTTTTTCATCAATGAGAGAGTTACAGATATTTTTTAAATGATGTCCTCACACTTCGCCCTATGCACTAAAATTAATTCCAGGGATTTTAAAGCATCATTTTTTCAAACTGTGCAAAAGTTGGAGACTATGAAGTCAAACCTCTTGAATGGGGTGATTTTATAAATGTTTGAATTGTAAGAGAAATCACAAAGAAAAGGATTTGCTATGTGAAAATTCTGTAATATCATAAAGTCAGAATAGTATCTCAAGTCCCAGGGATGTGATTTCATACTTTGATAAAAATGCTAACATAAGGCTCCATGACTGTTCAGCCCTTTTGACATGATCTTCCCCAAGTCCCCTCTGTTTGGTGGCTCAGACTGGTCCCTGTTCATTCATTTCCATTCACACCTCTCTGGGAAGACAATCCTGAAGGGTTGTAGTGCACCAGGCTCCTTTCTTGACCTTGACATAAAGCATTTCCAGTTCTCAGCAGTCTCCATCCATCTCTTTGCTTCCTGACCCTCCTGGAGATGAAAGCTAGACAGTGCCTTTATCCTTTCTTTATCCCACTTTCTGGCAGAAGGTGAGAGGCTTCTCTCCCCAGCTTGGCCAAGGACTCCTGCAGAAGGGCCAGTGCAGCGGTCCTCCTCTCTCCGGGGCGGCGTCTTTGTCTGCGATTGCTGTTCCATCTCCAGCAGTGAGGCAGACCATCTGCTGATGCCTACCACCAGCTGCCGTCTCGTCTTAGCTTTCTCATCTCCCCTGAGAATTCCCTGCTTCGGGCATGTAGTATTCTCTCCTGCCCTCACTCAGTCTGGGTCCTTATCTTTAGTGAGCTTTCACAATCTCTCCCCTCCACTTAGCATCGCCCTGGCTTCCCCTAGGGAGCTGAAGTCTGTAGCCTTCCCCAGATAAGTCCCCTACCATGATATACACCATCACATGGAACCATAGGAAAGGGAGTGCATCCTGGGAAGTATTTGAGCACGCTCACAAGGGACATATAGCTTTCTCCAGGAGGAAAACAGATCCCGGGCTCTCAGTCTCATGGGACCTTAGTTTCAATTCCCCATATGGAGTCTCAGACCTGTGAATCATGCCCAAGGTTGAAATTTTACTTCGGTATAGTTTCATAGAGAAAAAGAGCTTGTTCATTTAGATAAGACTCTTTTTCCACCTAGAAAGCTCTGCCCTACATGTCCACATTTTTAAATCAGATGCATCCTTCAGGGTCTGGAATAAATGCCATCTCCATCAGAAAGTCTTCTCTGATCTTCAGCCGAGTGTTATCTTTCCTCCTTGTCAAATCTCCTAGTCCTGAATTCACGTGTCTCCTGGGCAGAACAGATGTTGACCATTCCCTGCTATGATGCCCATACTCTCCCTTTCTCAGCCTACTGCTGAACCCTCAGCACATGCAAGGCCTGGCTTGGTCAAGTTACAGCATGAACTGAATTGACCTGAGTGAAGCTGCAGACAAGCCCAGAGTCATCACAGTAATAATTCTCTGCAAATGGCTGCTGGTTGGCTGCATAAAACTCCTACCCTGACCACAGAACTCTGTTTTCCAGAGCTCTCTAGTGCCCTGCACCCCTGATCTCTCCACCACAACCTGGTCCAGGCCAGGCCCGGGCCCATGCAAGCCCATGATTCTTAGAACACTAATGAGTTACACAGCTCATTTTCCTTCTTCCCTGCATTGTCAGTCAGGCCCCTAGAAGCAGTGCCTGAGAGATGGATTCTTGGGCAAGTGAGGCATTGAGGGAGTACTCTCAGGAGAAACCTGTAGATGAATGAGAGAAGCAGGAGAAGAAGCTTCATAAAGATGTCAGGGGAAATCTAACTACAGCTGATCCCTGGAGAGTCCTGGATCATCAAGTGCCCAGAGGCAAGGGAGCTGGGCTTCTAGACTGTTCCAGTCAGTCATTGGCCAAGATGCTTGCTAAGGGGGTGAGACTTGTAACCTCCCATTTCTCCAGCTTTCTAGCAGCCAAGGGCACACCTCCAGGCAAGCGTGCAGATATGAACTGTTAGCAGTCAACACCCACAGCAGCTAGAGGTTGGTGTGCCAGCCTGGTACAAGGGATCTGGGGAGATACCAACATCTGTTACACCCCTGCCTACGGACCGCATATTTGTGTGCTCCCCTTCCCCAGCAAATTCATATGTTAAGCCCCTAATCCCCAATAGTGTTTGGAGATAGACCCTTTGGGAGGTAACTGAGTTTTAATGAGGTGATAGGGGTGGGTGGCACTAGTGGTAAAGAACCCACCTGCCAATGCAGGAGACGTAAGAGACAAGAGTTTGATCCCTGTGTTGGGAAGATCCCCTGGAGAAGCAAATGGCAACCCACTCCAGTATTCTTGCCTGGGAAATCCCATGGACAGAGGAGCTTGGCAGGTTATGATTAGGGTCTCAAAGAGTCAGATGCCACTGAAGCGACTAAGCACACACACCTCTGTTTTACATGATGGCATCGGTACCCTTCAAAGGGAATGAAGGAAGAGATCTGAGCTCGCTCTTAACCATGTGAGGATACAGTGAGAACATAGCTCTCTATGAAGCAACAAGCAGGCCCTGCCCTCACCAGCACCCGACCATGCTGGCATCTGGATCTTGGGCTGCCAGCCTCCCGAACTGTGAGAAATAAATGTTTGTTGTTAAAGCTATCCAGTCCCTGGTATCTTGCTATAGCAGCCTAACTGACTGAGACATCCCCCATTACTTGTTCTCTCCCTACACACATTTTCTTTCGACAGGTCTATCACTTTCACTTTTTTTAAACCTTCATACTTGGACATGGACACAATCACCTGTTTCCAATCTTTATCAACCACCGAAACCCCAAACTACTTGCTTCCATGGGCTGGACAAAGGATCGCTATGAATTTTCATCATAGAATCTTCAAGACCAGCTCTGTTGCTTCTTCATTTCAATAAATGAGGCAACTGAGGCACAGATAGACAAGATTTACTTTGTCTAACAAATTTTGTAGCAGAACCAAGCCTGTGGCTACATAACTTCCAAACAAGAGCTATTCCACCATACCCCCATTCCTCCTTACATCATTGCCTTATGACTGTTTTGCTAGAATTTTCTAATTAGTCATTATTGGGAATGATCATTAAATTCAATGCTTGGGGAAGAGTTGCATGCCAGGAATAGCCTTCCTTCCTGTGGTTTATGTCTTAGAATGAGGACATGGAGTTAAGCCAGATATAGAACCTACTTAAAACCTTACAGAGTTTTAAACCAAACTTGAACCTTCTGGAGATCATTTATTTATTCTTGGCAACTTGCTGCTTCCTGATTCTTGGAAAGTTGCTGGCTCATTTAGAAGGAAAAACTCATGAGACTTCTTGTGCATTGAGTAGCTCTTACAAAACAGTCTTTTGAAGTGTAAAGTGTAAATGAATAAGAAACAGAAGACTGAAGTTCTAAAATACACATGGATGGAGTCATTAAGGGAAGAGGCACACCAGGCAAAATGCATAATTGTTTCTTGTGCCCTAAACACTGCAGAAAAGTATGATGCCCAGCAAATCCCAACATGCTAGAGTTTTCCATTTGTCTGAGACACTTTTTAACTATGTGGGTGACTTAGGTTGTCACAGGGCATTAGAGGGAGCATGAAAAGTGAAAGTGAAGGTGAAGTCACTCAGTCGTGTCCGACTCTTTGCGACCCCATGGACTGTAGCCTACCAAGCTCCTCTGTCCATGGGATGTTTCCAGGCAATAGTACTGGAGTGGATTGCCATTTCCTTCTCCAGGGGATCTTCCTGACCCAGGGATCGAACCCAGGTCTCCCATATTGTAGAGACGCTTAACCGTCTGAGCCACCAGGGAAGCATAGCCATAGCTAAACCCACTCTACTCTCTCTCCCAAGCATTTCTCTTGCAATTTGCTCTAGGTATAAGGGTTTTTTCTGCTTCCTGATCCAAACTGGTTGGAATAACCCATCACAGACTCAGAAACTTTAGGCTAAAAGAGTGTGGTTATCCTGTGTCAGGGTCATCACAGGCCAGTTAGGACAACTGCTTTTCTGTATTTAAAACCCTAGCGCTCTGAAGGTTGATTGCCATAGGAGAGGGGTCTCCTCAGAACACAGAAGATTTCCTTCAACATAAATTAGACATTTTCACTTCTGTGGCCTTCAGTAACATAGAAGCCTGGCTGGTCTCTACCATCATCCATAATCCAACTCTCTCCTAGCCCAAGTTCAGCTCAAGGCTCATTAAGACTTATTAACCAGTTCCTCTCTATTTTATATTAGAGGTACTGGCCCTCTTCCTTAATAGCTGGTCTATCCATCAAAGCAAAAGGCAAATATAAGCAATTGTCTAACGTCCAGAAACTCCATTTTCGTTATTCTAGCCAATTGGTTCCCTCTTCACCAAACACATCTCTATTTTTCAGCATGAAGAATTAAGTTCTCCCTCCACCACACTAGTAAGATGGAACATCCCCCCTCTCACACAACCATACCAAATTTTCAAGACAATTTTCAATTCTGCTTACCAGTTTTTAAATATTCCAGGTCTCCCTACTGTTTTGAAAGATGGCAGATACAGCACAGTTGAGTAGATGGAACACTGCCTTCTGAGCCAACTGACTTAGTATAACTCCCAACTCGGCTTGTTATTATCTTTGTGGCCTTGGGTAAGCTACTCGAATTTTTGAACCCGACTTTCCTCATCTCTTTACCATGGTCACACTGGTTAGTTTGTCAGGGAGATATGAAAGTCAAATGAGTTAATGGTCAAAAATCCGTTGTTGTTGTTCAGTTGCTATGTCATGTCCAACCCTTTGCAACCCTATGGACTATAGCCTGCCAGGCTCCTCTGTCCTCCACTATCTCCCAGAGTTTGCTCAAAATACCCAGTTCATAGCAGATGCTCAAAAACTGAGAGCAATCACTATTATTTTTTATTTGGCTGCATCAGGTCTTAGTTGCAGCACACAGGATCTTCCTGCATCATGCACAAGCTTTCTTTCAGGTGCACAGACTCTCTCTTTGCAGCACACGGGCTCACTTTGTGGCATGTGGAATCTTAGTTCCCCGACCAGAGATCAAACCTGTGTCCCTTGCATTGCAAGGCACATTCTTAACCACTGGACCACCAGGGAAGTCTTGAGAGCAATTGCTGTTATTACGGTTTTAGTGACATCCATTCTTCATTGAGGATGGTGAAAAAGCATCCTAAAGGCCCCACTCATCCTGAAGGCCCTCTTGCTGGCAACTAGGGCTAACGTCCACACCATCCCTTGAGCCCTTGCTGAACTTCCTCTCCTCCTGACTCTCAACCTCAGCCACAGTGAGGATAGTGTAGACTCATGAAATGGTTTTCTCAAGGTTTCCCAAGGAGGAGCAGGCCCTCCCAAGTAAAGAGACCCTTGGATTATTCCTCCAGGTTTTGTGTGAAGATGAGGGAATATTTTGAAGCATCAGTTCTTTTCCTTTTCCCAACTTACCTCTACCTCTGACTAATAAAGAAAATCAGCCATCGGCTTCAGCATGACCTAGCTCTTCCCTGAGGAGCTAGCCAAATTTCCAGGTATTTCCAAGTATATATCAGGAACATAGAAATGTAGGTCTGGAGTTTGGAGAAGGGTTTAAAGATGGAGACAAGGATTTGGACATTGTATTAGTCCGTTTGGGCTGCTGTAACAGAAACATGCGAGATTAGGTGGCTAAAACAATAAGCATTTATTTCTCACAGTTCTGGAGGCTGGGAAATCCAAGCTCAAGGCAGATCCTGTGTCTGGTGAGGGCCCAATTCCTGGCTTGTAGGCACAGCCACTTTCTCTCTGTATCCTTATATGGCAGAGAGAGGGCTAACTCCCTTCCTCCTCTTACATGGACGCTAACGCATCATGGGTTCCTCTCTCATGACAAAGCCCCACTTCCAAACACCATCACATTAGGACTTCAACATAAGGGTCTAGGAGAGACGCAAACATTTAGAATATAGCAGACATCCTCTACTCGAGCTGTTCATTGAACCCCAGTGGGTAGGTGCAGTCTCTGATGTGCACTAATACATCTGATATGTTCACAGAGCTGAGATAATATGTAACCTGTAATATCATCTATCAGGTAACAGCCAAGAAAACTTTGAAAATGGAAAACAACGAGGGAGGAACTCACTTGAGAGGATGCTAAAACATAAGGTAGTTTGGAAAAAAATCTAGTATAGTGCCCAATAGAACAAAATAAGTAGTTTAGACCACTGTATACATAACAAGTTCATACATGATCAGTAAATGCCACCAGGTAATTGGTTGGCTATTTGAAAAATGAATTAGGTCTTCAGGCAACAGCGCTTAGTTCTTACCTGAAATTCTATGGGGTCTGAGAACTAGAAGCAAAAGACTGAGATGGTAGAATTGCAGGCTGAAGCAGCCTGGGTTCCTGAGTCACCACTTGGAGGCACATGCTCGGGAGTGCTACCTGACCATCACTGGGCTTGACGTCAGTGAAAATTAAGGCTTTGTTGTGTTAAGGCTTTGAGATTTCAGAGTTTAACAGTTGTAGCAGCTAGCATTAATTATCTCAAATACAACGCCTTCGCACCTTACGCCACACATCCAAATCAAGATAAATTCTAGATAGAATAAGAAATGTTAAAAACTGTAAGAAAATAAAGATGAATGCATATCTGACCTCTGGTTGGGGATTTTCTAAGGCCTAAAAGTGGTAGAAGACACTACAGAAGGAAAGATCCATAGTTTAACTGCATAAAAAAGTTAAATTCTGTTTACATCAGATTTGAATTTAAAAACAGGATTGAATAACAAATGAGAAGGATGTGTTCGCAGCAGCTATGATAAAGGGTTAATAGCCCTAATATTTGAAGAGCTCAGAAAAATGGAGGCTGGGGGAGAGAGAAAGAATTATCTGAAGCAAAGCTTTAATCATAGCCGGCTTGTCCTGATACCTAAAGTGTTTCTGAGTCCCCCCAGTTCTGCCAATTGGTTTGTGTTCTGTACATGCAAACTGTATTTAACATTGGCTCAAGTCCAACCTAATTAGTAAAGTCAATCTGCCGCAAAGAAAAGATCATTATAATGCTTCATGCAGCCAAATGTCTGAGATTTCTAGTATGTGCTATTGGAAGTTCTCCACATGAGTGCTCCCCTCTGTTGGTAGAAGAAATTTAGAGCTGGTCACCCTTTCTGGGAGCTCTAGAGTAACGGTAGGACTGTCCCTAGGAAGAGAGCTAGAGCAGACAATGAAGAAATTGGAGCAATTTTTAAAAACTTGTATTCATTCAGTCATACAGTCATTGAATTATATTACTGAGCCCATTACCTGGTGCTAGTCACTTTCTATGCATCACCTTACTTAATTCTCACAATGCTTCTGCAACTAGGTCTCACTTTTTCCCCACTTTTTCAAATAAGGAAAGTGAGGCTCACAGGAGTGAAGTAAGTTGGTTAACATTACACAGGGAACTGGAAGAGCTGAGATCTGAGCCTAGTATGTCTGGTTTCAACCGCATGTCCCTCATCGCTGCCACACTGCCTCCTGCTGATCTAAAGGGTCTATATAGATGACGTTTCTGGCAATAGCAGGACTTGAAGGGACATACAAGGGAACAGAGGATGGATAAAGAGTGAGGCAAGGGGGCACTTCTCTGGTGGTCTTGTGGCTAAGATTCTGAGCTCCTAGTGCAGGAGGCTCAGGTTCAAACCCTAGTCAAGGAACTAGATTCCATATACCACAACCAAGACCTGGCACAGCCAATAAATAAATAAATCTTTTTGAAAAAAAAAAAAAGAAGAGTGAGGCAAAGGTTTAAATTCTGCTGCCAACTACTTTCTGGCCTAAAACAACTAAGAAAAACCCAGACAAAATACATGAAACAACAGTATTCAAGACACTAGATATGAGAAAGAAAAGGACAGTGATCCTTGGGAGGTCAGAAATAAATGAGGTGAGTCCTGTGATTACCTCAGCTAACTGCCTAGAGAGAATCCAGCCCACACTGTGGGAAGGAGGAGCCCAGGAAGGACCCAGAAGTCTCCTGAGCTGAGGAGATGGCGGCGGGTTGGCAAGGAGCCTAGAATTCAAAGGCCAACAACTGAGAAAGAGGGGTCTGCAAATGGGATGAGAGCTCTGGAGATCGGCAGAAAAAGTCCTCCTTGAGTCTCTAGCTAAGTTCTCATCAGTGCATATATGTGAAGAAACAATCCAAGATCATGGAAAGAAAGATTAGAAGCAAATATTCTAATATTCCTAGCCCTCACACAAGGCTAGAAATGGTTCTTGTTTTCAACAGCTGGATTGGAAAAACCTCAGAATTCATGAGACATCGGGAAAAGTACCAGGAAGGGATTTGCCTAATTTGTGAGGCAGAATTAACCGTAGAAAAAATTCTGGTCTGGTTCAGTTGAAAAAGACTTAAAAGCAAGATCTGAAAAACAAACAAAAACATCAAATGGTTTCTAAGTAATTTAGCTGCATCCCAGAATAAAGCTGAAGAATCATATAGGAAGAAAAAAAAATATCCAGCACCCAATAAGGTAAAATTCACAATGCTTGATGTCTAATAAAAAATTAGGATTGAAAAATAGTAGGCGAATAAGGCATGTAGTGAGGAGAAAACCAACCAATTGAAACTGACCTGGAAATGACACAGACAATGGAATTAATAGACAAGGATATTAAAAGTTATTATAACTGCACTCCATATGTTCAAGAGGCTGAGGGGAAGATTGAGCATATTTAGAAGAGACATAAAAGATACTTAAAAAACAATCCCAATCATATGTCTAGAGATAAAAAAAAAGTTGTCATATTGAGATGGAAAATAAGCTGGAGGGAATTAGATAGCACAGAGGAAAGAATAGTGAACTTGATGACACAGCAACAGAAACTATCCAGAATAGAGGGGGAAAGACTGAAAAAAATAAAGAAACAGAGCATCAGTGAGCTGCAGGACAACTTCAATAAGCCAAATACATGCTTAATTGAAATCCCCAAAGGAGGAGAAAGTTTAAAAAAAAAAAAAAAAGGCTGAAGAGACAATGGTTGTAAATTTTCCAGATGATGGTAAACTACATATTCACATATCTAAAAACCTCAATGAACTTCAAATGAAAGAACTATCACAACCAATTGCTTAAAGCAATTGTAACCCTCCAAAGGACATAAAATGAAATAATAAAAATAAACAATTAATTCTTTTTTTTTTCTTATCTTTAATGGAGCATCTAAATTTGTTTGTTTTTAATTTTATTTTATTTTTAACTTTACAATATTGTATTAGTTTTGCCAAATATCGAAATGAATCCGCCACAGGTATACCCGCGTTCCCCATCCTGAACCCTCCTCCCTCCTCCCTCCCCTACCCTCCCTCTGGGTCGTCCCAGTGCACCAGTCCCAAGCATCCAGTACCGTGCATCGAATCTGGACTGGTGACTCGTTTCATACATGATATTATACATGTTTCAATGCTATTCTCCCAAATCTCCCCACCCTCTCCCTCTCCCACAGAGTCCATAAGACTGATCTATACATTGGTGTCTCTTTTGCAGTCTCGTACACAGGGTTATTGTTACCATCTTTCTAAATTCCATATATATGCGTTAGTATACTGTATTGGTGTTTTTCTTTCTGGCTTACTTCACTCTGTATAATAGGTTCCAGTTTCATCCATCTCATTAGAACTGATTCAAATGTATTCTTTTTAATGGCTGAGTAATACTCCATTGTGTATATGTACCACTGCTTTCTTATCCATTCATCTGCTGATGGGCATCTAGGTTGCTTCCATGTCCTGGCTATTATAAACAGTGCTGCGATGAACATTGGGGTACACGTGTCTCTTTCCCTTCTGGTTTCCTCAGTGTGTATGCCCAGCAGTGGGATTGCTGGATCATAAAGCAGTTCTATTTCCAGTTTTTTAAGGAATCTCCACACTGTTCTCCATAGTGGCTGTACTAGTTTGCATTCCCACCAACAGTGTAAGAGGGTTCCCTTTTCTCCACACCCTCTCCAGCATTTATTGCTTGTAGACTTTTGGATGGCAGCCATTCTGACTGGAGTGAAATGGTACCTCATAGTGGTTTTGATTTGCATTTCTCTGATAATGAGTGATGTTGAGCATCTTTTCATGTGTTTGTTAGCCATCTGTATGTCTTCTTTGGAGAAATGTCTATTTAGTTCTTTGGCCCATTTTTTGATTGGGTCATTTATTTTTCTGGAGTTGAGCTGTAGGAGTTGCTTGTATATTTTTGAGATTAGTTGTTTGTCCGTTACTTCATTTGCTATTATTTTCTCCCATTCTGAAGGCTGCCTTTTCACCTTGCTAATAGTTTCCTTTGATGTGCAGAAGCTTTTAAGTTTAATTAGGTCCCATTTGTTTATTTTTGCTTTTATTTCCAATATTCTGGGAGGTGGGTCATAGAGGATCTTGCTGTGATGTATGTCGGAGAGTGTTTTGCCTATGTTCTCCTCTAGGAGTTTTATAGTTTCTGGTCTTACGTTTAGATCTTTAATCCATTTTGAGTTTATTTTTGTGTAAGGTGTTAGAAAGTGTTCTAGTTTCATTCTTTTACAAGTGGTTGACCAGTTTTCCCAGCACCACTTGTTAAAGAGATTGTCTTTAATCCATTGTATATTCTTGCCTCCTTTGTCAAAGATAAGGTGTCCATAGGTGCATGGATTTATCTCTGGGCTTTCTATTTTGTTCCATTGATCAATATTTCTGTCTTTGTGCCAGTACCATACTGTCTTGATAACTGTGGCTTTGTAATAGAGCCTGAAGTCAGGTAGGTTGATTCCTCCAGTTCCATTCTTCTTTCTCAAGATAGCTTTGGCTATTCGAGGTTTTTTGTATTTCCATACAAATTGTGAAATTATTTGTTCTAGCTCTGTGAAGAATACCGTTGGTAGCTTGATAGGGATTGCATTGAATCTATAAATTGCTTTGGGTAGTATACTCATTTTCACTATATTGATTCTTCCAATCCATGAACATGGTATATTTCTCCATCTATTAGTGTCCTCTTTGATTTCTTTCACCAGTGTTTTATAGTTTTCTATATATAGGTCTTTAGTTTCTTTAGGTAGATATATTCCTAAGTATTTTATTCTTTCTGTTGCAATGGTGAATGGAATTGTTTCCTTAATTTCTCTTTCAGTTTTCTCATTATTAGTGTATAGGAATGCAAGAGATTTTTGTGTGTTGATTTTATATCCTGCAACTTTACTATAATCATTGATTAGTTCTAGTAATTTTCTGGTGGAGTCTTTAGGGTTTTCTATGTAGAGGATCATGTCATCTGCAAACAGTGAGAGTTTTACTTCTTCTTTTCCAATTTGGATTCCTTTTATTTCTTTTTCTGCTCTGATTGCTGTGGCCAAAACTTCCAAAACTATGTTGAATAGTAATGGTGAAAGTGGGCACCCTTGTCTTGTTCCTGACTTTAGAGGAAATGCTTTCAATTTTTCACCATTGAGGATAATGTTTGCTGTGGGTTTGTCATATATAGCTTTTATTATGTTGAGGTATGTTCCTTCTATTCCTGCTTTCTGGAGAGTTCTTATCATAAATGGATGTTGAATTTTGTCAAAGGCTTTCTCTGCATCTATTGAGATAATCATGATTTTTGTTTTTCAATTTGTTAACGTGGTGTATAACATTGATTGATTTGCGGATATTGAAGAATCCTTGCATCCCTGGGATAAAGCCCACTTGGTCATGGTGTATGATCTTTTTAATGTGTTGTTGGATTCTGATTGCTAGAATTTTGTTAAGGATTTTTTCATCTATGTTCATCAGTGATATTGGCCTGTAGTTTTCTTTTTTTGTGGGATCTTTGTCAGGTTTTGGTATTAGGGTGATGGTGGCCTCATAGAATGAGTTTGGAAGTTTACCTTCCTCTGCAATTTTCTGGAAGAGTTTGAGCAGGATAGGTGTTAGCTCTTCTCTAAATTTTTGGTAGAATTCAGCTGTGAAGCCATCTGGACCTGGGCTTTTGTTTGCTGGAAGATTTTTGATTACAGTTTCAATTTCCATGCTTGTGATGGGTCTGTTAAGATTTTCTATTTCTTCCTGGTCCAGTTTTGGAAAGTTGTACTTTTCTAAGAATTTGTCCATTTCTTCCACGTTGTCCATTTTATTGGCATATAATTGTTGATAGTAGTCTCTTATGATCCTTTGTATTTCTGTGTTGTCTGTTGTGATCTCTCCATTTTCATTTCTAATTTTATGGATTTGATTTTTCTCCCTTTGTTTCTTGATGAGTCTGGCTAATGGTTTGTCAATTTTATTTATCCTTTCAAAGAACCAGCTTTTGGCTTTGTTGATTTTTGCTATGGTCTCTTTTGTTTCTTTTGCATTTATTTCTGCCCTAATCTTTAAGATTTCTTTCCTTCTACTAACCCTGGGGTTCTTCATTTCTTCCTTTTCTGGTTGCTTTAGGTGTAGGGTTAGGTTATTTATTTGACTTTTTTCTTGTTTCTTTAGGTATGCCTGTATTGCTATGAACTTTCCCCTTAGGACTGCTTTTAAAGTGTCCCACAGGTTTTGAGTTGTTGTGTTTTCATTTTCATTAGTTTCTATGCAAATTTTGATTTCTTTTTTGATTTCTTCTGTGATTTGTTGGTTATTCAGCAAGGTGTTGTTCAGCCTCCATATGTTGGAATTTTTAATAGTTTTTCTCCTGTAATTGAGATCTAATCTTACTGCATTGTGGTCAGAAAAGATGCTTGGAATGATTTCTATTTTTTTGAATTTACCAAGGCTAGCTTTATGGCCCAGGATGTGATCTATCCTGGAGAAGGTTCCATGTGCACTTGAGAAAAAGGTGTAATTCATTGTTTTGGGATGAAATGTCCTATAGATATCAATTAGGTCTAACTGGTCTATTGTATCATTTAACATTTGTGTTTCCTTGTTAATTTTCTGTTTAGTTGATCTATCCATAGGTGTGAGTGGGGTATTAAAGTCTCCCACAATTATTGTGTTATTGTTAATTTCTCCTTTCATACTTGTTAGCATTTGTCTTACATATTGCGGTGCTCCCGTGTTGGGTGCATATATATTTATAATTGTTATATCTTCTTCTTGGATTGATCCTTTGATCATTAGGTAGTGACCATCTAAAAATATGGAACGCTTCACGAATTTGCGTGTCATCCTTGTGCAGGGGCCATGCTAATCTTCTCTGTATTGTTCCAATTTTAGTATATGTGCTGCCGAAGCGAGCACTAAACAATTAATTCTAAAAAAGTCAGGAAAAGAATACAGAAAGCAAATAGCAAAAAGTTTAGATTTAAACCCAACCCCCCCCCCAATTTTTTAAATCGAATTAAGGTATATGGTCTAAACTCCCCCAGAAAAAAATATTTTAAGATTGGGTAAATAAAGCAAAGTCCAACTATAGGAATAAGGAATCCACTTTAAATAAAAAAACACAGATAGTTTTGAAGCCAAGGGATGGTAAAAATATATACCATATTGCATTAGATTCCTGGGGCTGCTGTAAAAAACTGTCACAAACTTGGTGACTGAAAACCACAGAAACGTGTATCTCTCACAGTTCTGGAAGCTGAAGTATGAAATCAAGGTGTTAGCAGGGCCATGATCCCTCTGGAGGCTCTGGTGAAGAATTCTTTGTCTCTTCCAGTTTCTGGTGACTTCAGTGTTCCTTGGTTTATTGCAGCATCACTCCAATATCTGCCTCTGTCTTCACGTGGCCTCCCCTTTGTCTCTGTGTGTCCTTTCCTATCTCACAAGGACATTCTCATTGGCCCACCCTAATCCAGTATGATCACATCTTGATCCTCAATTGCAGCTGCAAAGAGCCTATTTCCAAATAAGATCCACATTTTGAGATTCCAAGTAGACATGAATTTGGTGGGGGACACTATTCAACCCACTGCATATGCTAACACTCATCAAAAAAACCCAGGTGAGATATCTCCCTCATACCAGTATAAATGGCCATCATCAAGAAATCCACAAACAATAAATGCTGGAGAGGTTGTGAAGAGAAAAGAACCCTTCTACACACTTGGTAGAAATGTAAATTGGTATAGCCAGTGTGGAGAACAGTATGGAGGTTCCTTAAAAAACTAAAAATAAAGCTACCATGCTGCTAAGTCGCTTCAGTCGTGTCTAACTCTGTGTGACCCCATAGACAGCAGCCACCAGGCTCCCCGTCCCTGGGATTCTCCAGGCAAGAACACAGGAGTGGGTTGCCATTTCCTTCTCCAATGCATAAAAGTGAAAGCTAAGTCGCTCAGTTGTGTCTGACCCTCAGCGACCCCATGGACTGCAGCCTTCCAGGCTCCTCCGTCCATGGGATTTTCCGGGCAAAAGTACTGGAGTGGGGTGCCATTGCCTTCTCCGAAAGCTATCATATGATCCAGCAATCCTGCTTCTCGGCATATACCCAGAGAAAAACATGATTTGAAAGGAAACATGCACTCCAATATTCATTGTAGCCCTGTTTACAATAGCCAAGATGAGGAAGCAACCTACAATGTCTGTCAACAGAGGAGTGGATCAAGAAGCTGTAGTACATATATACAATGGACCATTGTATATATTGACCATTAAAAAAGATGAGATAATGCCATTTGCAGCAACATGGATGGATCTAGAGATAGTCACTCTGAGTGAAATAAGTCAGAGAAGAAGAAATATCATATGATATCCCTTATATGCAGACTCTAAAAAAAATGATACAGGTGAAATTATTTACAAAACAGAAACAGACTCACAGACAGAGAATGAACTTGCAGTTGCCAGAGGGGAAAAACAGGGGGAAGGGATAGTTAGGGAGTTTGAGATTAACATGTACACACTGCTATATTTAAAATGGATAACCAACAAGATCCTACTGTATATAATACAGGGAACTCTGCTCAGTGATATGTGTTAGCCTGGATGAGAGGGGATTTCAGGGGAGAATGGATACATGTATACATACAATTGAGTACCTTTGCTGTCCACCTGAAACTATCACACATTATTAATTGGCTATACTCCAATGTAAAATAAAGTTTAAAAAAAAACAGGTAGTTATGGTAAAAAGTAGATTTCAGAGCAACAAATATATCCAAGGATAATAATACAATATCGTATTGATAAAGGGATCAATTACTCAAGACATAATAATTCTAAATGTTTATGCAGCTAATAACAGAACTTCAAAATATACGAAGCAAAAAATAATAGAATTACAATGATAGACAAGTCCACAATTATAATTAGAGATTTCAACACCTTTGTCTCAATAATTGACAGAATGAGTAAAAAAGTAACCTTAAAACACAGAAAACTTAAAACACTGTCAAAAAATTGGTATAATTGATTTTTATAGACCATTCTACACAACAACAGCAGCATGGACATTATTTTCAAGTACACATAAGATATGTAGCAAGATGGACCATATTCTGGGCCATATACCAAGTTTCAGTCACTTTAAAAGAAGTCAATTCATGTAAAGATATTCCCTGATTGCAATGGAATTGAATTATACATCAGTAACAGAAACATCTCTGGGAAAATCTCCAAATATTTTTAAATAGCATACTTCTAAATAGGCCCCAGGTCAAAGAATAAATCAAAGGAAATTAGAAAAACTTTTAACTGAATGAAAATGAAAACACAACATATCAGATTTTGTGGGGCACAATTAAAAGCAATACTTACAGGGAAATTTATAATACTAACCACCTATATAAAAAAGGTTCTCAACTCAATGATCTGATCTTCCACTTTAAGTAACTAGAAAAAGAAGCACACAATGAACCCCAAAAATGCAGAAGTCAATTAAATTGGTAACAGAAAAAAACGATACAGAAAAATTAGTGAAACCAAAAGCTCAGTATTTATTGAAAAGATCAATAAAATTAAAAACACCCAAGTCAGACTGATTAATAAAAAGAAAACAGAGTAAACACATTGCCATTATCGAGAGAGACATCACTACAGATTCTCAAGATATTAAAAGAATATGGGAAGGAACCCAGGAAAGGGAACCCTCTAAGTGCCTGAACAGGTGGAGCTAAGGAAAAAGACTGGCCAAAGAGGCCTTCTGATTGCCAGCTACAAGAGCTTCAAAAAAAAAGACTCTGATAGGGCCATAACACCTGCGGTAGAGGCAGTCCATGCCCCTGCACACTTGGCACTGCCAGGGTCCCAGCAAGCCAAGCCGCTGCGCCACCTTCGCTCTCAACTCTCACTGGGGCAGAGCTGCCACAGGCATAAAAAAGTGTTGGGTCTATGCACACAGGGTCACTTCGGTCGTGTCTGACTATTTGCGACCCTGTACTGTGGTCTGCCAGCCTTCTCTGTCAGAGAGGGGGTTCTCCACGCAAAAACACTGGGAGCGTATTGGTCAACACTGGCTGCCATACCCTTCTAGGGCACTATATTTCCTGCTGCCCTAGCCACCAACCACCCTGAGTACCTGGTGCTGCCAGAAACCCTGCGACCCAAGCAGCTGCACCACCTCCACACCTGGCCCTCACAGGGGCAAACCCAAGCCTCAGGAGCTAAACCCCAGTGGACGACCCACATGCAGAGGTGGAAATAAAACCACAATTGAAACTCAGGGGTAGTGTGGCTAAGAAAGAAGACCCAAAACCTTCCCATCAGCTATACTAACTGCAGATTAAATCCACCTGATCAACTAAGCAGACTCTGTGTCGATGAAATATATAAAAGGCCATTGAGGGTGCCCACTAAAGAAAATGCACTCTCTCTGATAGCTGCGGACATTGGAGGCAAGAACACACAGGAGTAGGACCAGTTTAGAATCTGAGCTGCCTCCACAGCAGGTCCAGAGACCAGCACAGTGTTGGAGGGCATCCTAGGGAGGTGAGGTGGACTGTGACTCCCGGCACGGGAAAGGACAGTGATAGCAGTTACTCAAGAAAAACATTTATTATTCTTATTTTTTTTTACTTGTTCTGTAAATTCTATTGGATTTTTTTTCTTTTTCCTTTTCATGTTTTCCCCTCTCTGTTCCAGTTGTCAATTTCATTGGCACTAAGAAATCCAATTAAGCTTTTGAGCTTTTTTTTTTTTTTCTCAGTCACATTTTTTTATTGTTGCCATAAACCTCTGCCTCTACTTTGGGCTTTTGCAGTTCTGTGAAGTTTTCCTCTTTTTTTTTTTTCCTTTTCTTTTCTCTTTTTTTAATTTTTAATTTTTTAAACCTATTATTATATTTTCTACATTTATTCCTTTGTTTGCTTTTCCTACTGTTCTTTTCCCCTTACAGTTAATCTTTAATGTACATAAATCTTATTTATCTACCTCTATTTAACTTTGCATGTCTATTCTTCCTTTCTTTTCTTTCTCTTCTTTCAAGATACTTGTTAGTTTTATTTTCATTGCTTTATTCCCCAGTAGGCACCTTGCTTTAGTTTTGTTTTCCAGTTTGTGCTTTAATTAGTTTTGTTCTGATAGATATAATTTTTGGTTTCCTTTGCTCACTGGATCAATCTATTGTACTTTACGTTTGTTGGTCTGTTCTGATTTTGATTATAGGTGTCTATGTATATGTGTATTTCTATTGTTGCTATAAACCTCTGCCTCTATATTAGGCTTCTGCAGTTCTGTGAGTTTCCCTTTTTTCCCCCTTTTTCCTTTCTTCTTCTGTCTTTTTCTTTTCTTTTTTATATTTTTAATTTTTTTAAACCTATTGTATTTTTCTACATTTATTCCTTTGTTTGCCTTTCCTATTGTTCTTTTCCCCTTGAAGTTAATCTTTAATGTACATAAATCTTCTTAATCTACCTCTATTTAACTTTGCATGTTCTTTCTTTCTTTTCTTTCTTTCCTTTCCTCTCAACATATTTGCTAGATTTGCTTTCATTGCTTTATTCCCCACTTGGCACCTTGCTTTAGTTTTGTTTTCCAGTTTTTGCTTAAGTTAGTTTTGTTCTTAACTGGTAAATATAATTTTTGATTTCCTTTGTTCACCAGGTCAATCTACTGTTCTTTATGTTTGTTGGACTGTTTTTACTTTGCTCATGGGTGTATATGTGTATATTCCATTATTTTAATTATTATTTGCCTGATTTTATAACTGCCATTTGTCTGGGGTTCATCTTTGGTTTCTCATTTTGGGGTATTTGTTTTAATCTTACTTAATTCCTTAACAAACCACTTGTGGAATCTTTGTTCCTGATCAGAGATCAGGCCCTGAGCCTTTGGAGTAGGAGCACTGACTCCAAGACTCTAGACTAATAGAGAACTAAGCATAGGGAGTATCAAGCAGTGAGAACTCACACAAACAAAACCACTTGAGTACATGACCCGGCATCACCCAACCCCCAGGAGCACCCTGTGCAGGATGCTTCATATAAACAACAAACAAAACAAAAGTACAAACCAAATCATCAGCAGACAGGGTTACCAACTCACTCAGCCTTGCCCATTACAGGAAAATAAACAAACAAAAACTCAGCATAAATCTCACCCTATGTGAAGCTCACATAAACCACTGGACCAATCTTAGGAGGGCAGAAACCAGAAGGAAGAAAGAATTCAACCTCTTCAAGGAAAGAATTCAACTTTCTTGAATTCTTCAGGGAAAGGAGACCTCAAACACAATAACTTAAAAAAATAATAATGACAAGGCAGAGAAATACTGCACAAAGGAAGAGACAAACTAGAAACACAGAAGTCCAAATAAATGAAGAGGAAATAGGTAAACTACCAGAAAAAGAATTCAGAATAATGATAGTAAAGATGATCAAAAACCTTGAAAACAAAATGGAGAAAATGCAAGAATCAATTAACAAAGACCTAGAAGAATTAAAGAACAAACATACAGAGACACACAACACAATTACTGAAGTTAAAAATACTCTAGAAGGAATCAATAGCAGAATATCTGAAGCAGAAGAATGAATCAGTGAGCTGCAAGATAAAATGGTGGGAATAACTTCTGAAGAGAAGAATAAAGTAAAAAGAATGAAAAGAGCTGAGGACAGTCTCAGTGACCTCTGGGACCATATCAAATGCACCAACATTCAAATTATAGGGATCCCGGAAGAAGAGAAAAAGAAATTGTTTGAGAAAAATTTTGAAGAGATTATACTTGAAAATTTCCCCAACATGGAAAAGGAAATAGCCAATGAAGTCCAAGAGGCACAAAGAGTCCCATACAGGATAAACTCAAGGAGAAACACACCAAGACACAAACTAATCAAACTAACAAAGACTAAACACAAAGAAAGAATATTAAAAGCAGCAAGGGAGAAGCAACAAGTAACATACAAGGGAAATCCCATCTGCTTAACAGCTTATCATTCAGCAGAAACTCTGCAGACCAGAAGGGAATGGCAGGATATATATAAAGTACTGAAAGGGAAAAATCTACAACCAAGATTACTGTACCCAGCAAGGATCTCCTTCAAAATTGATGAAGAAATAAAAAGCTTTTCAGATAAGCAAAACTTAAGACAATTCAGTACCACCAAACCAGCTTTACAACAAATGTTAAAGGGACTTATTTAGTCAAGAAATACAATAGAAGAAAAAAGATCTACAAAATCAACCCCAAACAATTAAGAAAATGGTAATAGGAACATATATATGTATACATATATACATATACATATATACACATATATATACATATATATATGTATATATATATATATATATGGAGAAGGCAATGGCACCCCACTTCAGTACTCTTGCCTGGAAAATCCCATGGGCGGACGAGCCTGGTAGGCTGCAGTCCATGGGGTCGCTAAGAGTCAGACACGACTGAGCGACTTCACTTTCACTTTTCACTTTCCTGCATTGGAGAAGGAAATGGCAACCCACTCCAGTGTTCTTGCCTGGAGAATCCCAGGGACGGGGGAGCCTGGTGGGCTGCCATCTATGGGGTCGCACAGAGTTGGACACGACTGAAGTGACTTAGCAGTAGCATATATATATAATTACTTTAAATGCAAATGGATTAAATGCTTCAACCAAAAGACACAGACTGGTTGAATGGATACAAAAACAAGACCCATATATATGCTGTCTACAAGAAATCCACTTCAGACCTGAAGACACATATAGACTGAAAGTGAGAAGATGGAAAAATATATTCCAAGCAAATGGGAATCAAAGAAAGCTGGAGTAGCAATCCTCATATTAGACAAAACAGACCTTAAAATAAAGAAGATTAGAGGAGATAAAGAAGGACAATACATAATGATCAAGGAATCAATCCAAGAGGAAGACAAAACAATTGTAAGTATCTATGCATGGAGAAGGCAATGGCACCCCACTCCAGTACTCTTGCCTGGAAAATCCCATGGATGGAGGAGCCTGGAAGGCTGCAGTCCATGGGGTCGCTAAGAGTCAGACACGACTGAGCGACTTCACTTTCACTTTTCACTTTCCTGCATTGGAGAAGGAAATGGCAACCCACTCCAGTGTTCTTGCCTGGAGAATCCCAGGGACGGGGGAGCCTGGTGGGCTGCTGTCTACGGGGTCTCACAGAGTCAGACACGACTGAAGTGACTTAGCAGCAGCAGCATGCACCCAACATAGGAGCACCTCAATACATAAGACAAACACTAACAGACGTAAAAGGAGAAATTGACAGTAACACAATAATAGTAGGAGACTTTAACACCCCACTCACACCAATGGACAGATCATCAAAACAGAAAATTAATAAGGAAACACAAGTCTTAAATGATACATTAGATGAAGTGGATCTCATTGACATCTTCAGGACATTCCATTCAAACATAGAAGAATACACCTTCTCAAGTGCACATGGAACATTCTCCAGGATAGATCACATCTTGGGTCACAAATCATACCTCAGTAAATTTAAGAAAATTGAAACTGTATCAAGCATCTTCTTCAACTACAATGCTCTGAGACTAGATATCAATTACAAGAAAAAAACGGTAAGAAACACAAACACATGGAGATAAAACAACACGTTTCTAAATAACCAACAGGTTACTGAAGAAATCAAAAGGGAAATCAAAAAATTTCTAGAAACAAATGACAATGAAAACATGACAACTCAAAACCTATGGGATGCAGCAAAAGCAGTTCTAAGAAGGAAGTTTATAGCTGTACAATCCTACCTCAAAAAACAAGAAAAACATTGAATAGACAACCTAACTTTACATCTAAAACAACTGGAAAAAGTAGAACAAAAAACTCCCAAAATTAGTAGAAGGAAAGAAATCATAAAGATCCAAGCAGAAATAAATGAAAAAGAAATGAAAGAAACAGTAGCAAAGATTAACAAAACTAAAAGCTGATTCTTTGAGAAGATAAACAAAATTAACAAACCTTTAGCCAGACTTATCAAGAAAAAAAGAGAGAAGAATCAAATCAACAAAATTAGAAATGAAAAAGGAGAGGTTACAACAGACAATGCAGAAATACAAAGGATTATAAGAGACTATTGTGAACAACTATATGGCAATAAAATAGATGCTGCTGCTGCTGCTAAGTTGCTTCAGTCACGCCCGACTCTTAGCAACCCCATGGACTGCAGCCTACCAGGCTTCTCTGTCCGTGGGATTTTCCAGGCAAGAGTACTGGAGTGGGTTGCCATTGCCTTCTCCAATAAAATAGATAACCTGGAAGAAATGGACAGATTCTCAGAAAAGTTCAATCTTCCAAGACTGAACCAGGAAGAAATAGAAATTATGAACAACCCAATTACAAGCACTGAAATGGAAGCTGTGATCAAAAATCTCCCAAAGAAGCAAAAGCACAGGACCAGATGGCTTCACAGGAGAATTCTATCAAACATTTAGAGAAGAGCTAATGCCTATCCTTCTAAAACTCTTTCAAAATATTACAGAGGAAGGAACATTTCCAAACTTTCTACAAGGTCACCATCACCCTGATACCAAAACCAGATGAAGACAACACACAAAAAAGAAAACTACAGGCTAATATACTGATGAACATAGATGCAAAAATCCTCAACAAAATATTTGCTAACAGAATTCAGCAACATATCAAAAAGCTCAAACACCCTGATCAAGTTGGGTTTATTCCAGGGATGCAAGGATTCTTCAATACATGCAAATCAATCAATGTTATACACCGTATTAACAAATTGAAAGATAAAAACCATAAGATCATCTCAATATATGCAGAAAAAGCCTTTGACAAAATTCAGCAGTCATTTATGATTAAAACTCTTCAAAAAATGGGCGTAGAAGGAACCTACCTCAACATAGTAAAGGCCATATATAAGCCTACAACAAACATTATTCTCAATGGTGAAAAACTGAAAGCATTTCCCCTAAGATCAGAAACAAGACAAGGGTGTCCACTTTCATCACTATTATTCAAAGTAGTTCTGGAAGTCCTAGCTACAGCAATCAGAGAAGGAAAAGAAATAAAAGGAATACAGATCATAAAAGAAGTAAAGCTCTTATTGTTTGCAGATAACATGATACTGTACATAGAAAACCCTACAGATAGTATCAGAAAATTACTAGAGCTAATTAACGAATTTAGCAAAGTTGCAGGATAAAAAAATCAATACACAGAAATCATTTGCATTTCTATATACCAACAATGAAAAAAAGATAAATTAAGGAATCAATCCCATTCACCATTGCAACAAAAAGAATTAAATATCTAGGGATAAACCTACCTAAGGAGACAAAAGAACTGTACACAGAAAATTATAAGACATTAATGAAAGAAATCAAAGATGACATAAACAGATAGAGAGATATTCCATGTTTCTGGGTAGGAAGACTCAACATTGTGAAAATGACTACACTACAAAACACAATCTACAGATTTAATGTGATCCCTATCAATAGCAATGGCATTTTTCACAGAACTAGAACAAAGTAATTTCACAATTCATATGGAAACACAAAAGACCCCGAATAGCCAAAGCAGCCTTGAGAAAGAAGAATGGAGCTGGAGGAATCAACATTCCTGACTTCAGATTATATTGCAAAGCTACAGTCATCAAAACAGTATGGTACTGGCACAAAAACAGAAATATAGACCAATGGAACAAGATAGAAAGACCAGAAATAAACCCATGCACCTATGGGTACCTTATTTTTGGCAAAAGAGGCAAGAATATACAATGGGGCAAAGACAGCCTCTTCAATAAATGGTGCTGGGAAAACTGGACAGCTACATGTAAGAGAATGAAATTAGAACACTTCCTAACACCATACACAAAGATAAACTCAAAATGGATCAAAGACCTAAATTTAAGGCCAGAAACTATAAAAAACTCTTAGAGGAAAACATAGGCAGAACACTCGATGATATAAATCGAAGCAAGATGCTCTATGACCCACCTCCTAGAGTAATGGAAATAAAAACAAAAATAAACAAGTGGGACCTGATTAAACTTTACAGCTTTTGCACAGAAAAGGAAACTATAAGCAAGGTGAAAAGACAGCCCTCAGAATGGGAGAAAATAATAGCAAATGAAACAACTGACAAGGATTAATTTCCAAAATATACAAGCAGCTCATACAACTCAATACCAGAAAAACAAACAACCCAATCAAAAAGTGGGGAAAAGACCTAAACAGACATCTCTCCAAAGAAGACATACAGATGGCAAACAAACACATGAAAAGATGCTTAACATCACTCATTATTCAGTTCAGTTCAGTTGCTCAGTCGTGTCCGACTCTTTGCGACCCCATGAATCACAGCACGCCAGCCCTCCCTGTCCATCACCAACTCCCGGAGTTCACTCAGACTCACATCCATTGAGTCAGTGATGCCATCTAGCCATCTCATCCTTGTCGTCCCCTTCTCCTCCTGCCCCCAATCCCTCCCAGCATCAGAGTCTTTTCCAATGAGTCAACTCTTCACATGAGGTGGCTAAAGTACTGGAGTTTCAGCTTTAGCATCATTCCTTCCAAAGAAATCCCAGGACTGATCTCCTTCAGAATGGACTGGCTGGATCTCCTTGCAGTCCAAGGGACTCTCAAGAGTCTTCTCCAACACCACAGTTCAAAAGTATCGATTCTTCGGCGCTCAGCCTTCTTTACAGTCCAACTCTCACATCCATACATGACCACAGGAAAAACCATAGCTTTGACTAGACGGACCTTTGTTGGCAAAGTAATGTCTCTGCTTTTGAATATGCTATCTAGGTTGGTCGTAACTTTCCTTCCAATGAGCAAGCGTCTTTTAATTTCATGGCTGCAGTCACCATCTGCAGTGATTTTGGAGCCCAAAAAAACAGTCTGACACTGTTTCCACTGTTTCCCCATCTATTTCCCATGAAGTGATGGGACCAGATGCTATGATCTTCATTTTCTGAATGTTGAGTTTTAAGCCAACTTTTTCACTCTCCTCTTTCACCTTCATCAAGAGGCTTTTTAGTTCCTCTTCACTTTCTGCCATAAGGGTGGTGTCATCTACATATCTGAGGTTATTGATATTTCTCCTGGCAATCTTGATTCCAGCTTGTGCTTCTTCCAGCCCAGTGTTTCTCATGATGTACTCTGCATATAAGTTAAATAATCAGGGTGACAATATACAGCCTCGACGAACTCCTTTTCCTATTTGGAATCAGTCTGTTGTTCCATGTCCAGTTCTAACTGTTGCTTCCTGACCTGCATACAGATTTCTCAAGAGGCAGGTCAGGTGGTCTGGTATTCCCATCTCTTGAAGAATTTTCTACAGTTTATTGTGATCCACACAGTCAAAGGCTTTGGCATAGTCCATAAAGCAGAAATAGATGTTTTTCTGGAACTCTCTTGCTTTTTTGATGATCCAGAGGATGTTGGCAATTTGGTCTCTGGTTCCTCTGCCTTTTCTAAAACCAGCTTGAACATGTGGAAGTTCACGGTTCACGTATTGCTGAAGCCTGGCTTGGAGAATTTTGAGCATTACTTTACTAGCGTGTGAGATGAGTGCAATTAGAGAAATGCAAATCAAAATTACAATGAGATATCACCTCACACCAGTCAGAATGGCCCTCATCAAAAAGTCTACAAATAATAAATGTGCTGGAGAGGGTGTGGAGAAAAGGGAATGCTCTTGCACTGTTGGTGGGAATGTAAATTTATAGAGCCACTATGGAAGACGGTATGGTGATTCCTTAAAAACCTAAGAATAAAACCACCATATGACACAGCAATCCCACTCCTAGGCATATCCCTGAGGAAACCAAAACTGAAAGAGACACATGTATCCCATTGTTCATTGCAGCACTATTTACAATAGCTAGAACATGGAAGCAACCTAGATGTCCTTCCGCAGATGAATGAATAAAGAAGCTGTGGTACATATACATGCTGGAATATTACTCAGCCATAAAAAGGAACGCATTTGAGTCAGTTCTAATGAGGTGGATGAACCTAGAACCTATTATACAGAGTGAAGTGAGTCAGGAAGAGAAAGATAAATATCGTATTCTAACACATATATACGGAATGTAGAAAAATGATATTGAAGAATTTATTTACAGAGCAACAGTGGAGAAACAGACAGAGAGAATATGGACATGAGGAAAGGGGAGGAGAGGGTGAGATGTATGGAAAGAGTAACATGGAAACTTACATTACCACATGTAAAATAGATGGCCAATGGGAATTTGCTGTATGGCTCAGGAAACTCAAACAGGGGCTCTGTATCAACCTAAAGGGGTGGGATGGGGAGGGAGATGGGAGGGAGGTTCAAAAGGGAGGGGATATATGTATACCTATGGCTGAACCATGTTGAGGTTTGACAGAAAACAGCAAAAATCTGTAAAGCAATTATTCTTCAATAAAATAAATAATTTTTTAAAAGAATATGGGACTATTAATCAGGGTAGCCCAATAACTATTAAATTCAATTTGTAGTTAAAAAACATCCCCCCACACACACAAAACGAATTCTAGGCCTAGATTGCTCCACTGGTGCATTGTATCAAACTTTAGCAAAAGGAAATTATACCAATCCTATGCAAACTCTTCCAGAATATTAAAAAGGAGGGAATACTTTCTAACTCATTCTATGAGGAAGTTATTATTACACTGATATCCAAATCGGAAAAAGACAGAAGAAAAGAGAACTACCAATCTACATCCCTAATAATCACTGACAAAAGACAAAATTATAGGAAATAGTAATTAAAATATACAAAAAGTGTATCACAGTGCAGTGGGCTTTATTCCACTAATGTAATATTAGCTGAACATTTAAAAATCATGAAGTGAAATATGGTCATTTCTGTAGATGTATAAAAAAAATTTGGCAAAACCTGATATCCATATCTGATAATAATTTAAAAAAAAACTTTCAGAAAACTGGGAATAGAAGAACAGTTTCTCAATAGGGACTATCAATAAAGACCTCAGGTGACCTCATATTTAATTGGTGAAAGACTGAATGCTTTCCTCCTAAAATCAGAAAAAGCTAAAATATCAGTTCTTATCATTTGTATTCAAAGTTCTACTGGAGATTCTCTCCAGTGAAATAAGGCAATAAAAAGAAAGAAAAGAATAGATTGAAAAGAAAAATGTAAAACTCTACAGACATCTGCAAGTCATCTATATAGAAAATTCAATGCAAACTATCAAAGTAACTAGAACAAACAAATTAATTAACAATGTTATAGGACAAAAATCAATAAACAATATCTCTTTTTTATTAAGGTATAATTGACATATAACATTAGTTCAGATGTACGGCATAATGATTTGAAGTTTATATACACATTGAGAAATGATCACCACAATAAGCCTACTTAATGTCTGTCACCATGCACACTGAAAACGTTTTTTTTCTTGTGATGAGCTTTAAGATCTAATCTCTTAATCTCTTAGCAACTTTCAAATATGCAATACAGCATTATTAACTATAGTCACCATGCTATACATTACGTCCCTATGGCTTCTTTACTTTATAACTAAAACTTCCTACTTTTTGATACCCTTCACCCACTGCACACTCATTGCTCTGGCAACCACCAGTCTGTGCTATGTTTCCTTTTTTTTTAGATTCCAGATAAAGGTGAGATCATATAGTATTCGTCTTTCTTTGTCTGAATTGTTTTACTGAGCCTAATGTCCTCAAAGTCCTTCCATGTTGTCACAAACGGCATTCTTTTTTATTTATTTTTTTTTAATTTTATTTTATTTTTAAACTTTACAATATTGTATTAATCTTGCCAAATATCGAAATGAATCCGCCACAGGTATACCTGTGTTCCCCATCCTGAACCCTCCTCCCTCCTCCCTCCCCATACCCTCCCTCTGGGTCCTCCCAGTGCACCAGCCCCAAGCATCCAGTATCGTGCATTGAACGTGGACTGGCAACTTGTTTCATACATGATATTATACATGTTTCAAGGCCATTCTCCCAAATCTCCCCACCCTCTCCCTCTCCCACAGAGTCCATAACTGATCTATACATCAGTGTCTCTTTTGCTGTCTCGTACACAGGGTTTTTGTTACCATCTTTCTAAATTCCATATATATGCATTAGTATACTGTATTGGTGTTTTTCTTTCTGGCTTACTTCACTCTGTATAATAGGTTCCAGTTTCATCCATCTCATTAGAACTGATTCAAATGTATTCTTTTTAATGGCTGAGTAATACTCCATCTTTTTTATAGTTGGATAATATTCCATTATGAATATAAACCACATTTTCATCAAGATGGATTCTTAAAGTTGTTTCTGTATCTGGATATTATAAATAATACTGTAATGAACACGGGGGTACACATATCTTTTTGAGTTGGTGTTTTTATTTTCTTTAGCTAAATAACCAGATGTGGAATTGCTGGATCATATGGTAGTTCTATTTTTAATTTTTTAAGGAATCGCCATACTGTTTTCCATAATGGCTATACCAATTTATATTTCCACTTACAGTGCACAAAAGTTATGTTTTCTTCACATCCCTGCCAATACTTGCCATTTCTTACCTTTCAATAATAGTATTCTGAAAAGTGTGAGGTGATAGCTCATTGTGTTTTGATTTGTGTGCCCCTGATGATGAGCATCTTTTTATGTACCTGTTGGCCATCTGTGGGTCTTCTTTTGCAAGCAGTCTGTTCAGATATTCTGCCCATGTTTCAGTTGGATTGTTTTGTTTGTTTTGTTTGCTATTGAGTTGTTTAGGTTTTTATATATTTTAGGTAGTAGGCCTTTATCAGACATATGATTTGCAAGTATTTTCTCAGTATGTTGCCTTTGCATTCTATTGATGGTTTCTTTTGCTATGTAGAAGATTTTTAGTTTTATATAGTTCCACTTGTGTTTTTGTTGTTGTTGTTTTTGGTGTCAGATTAAAAAAATCACTGCCAAGATCTACGACAAGGAACTTATTGCCTATGTTTTCTTTTAAGAGTTTTATAGTTTCAGGTGTTACATTCTAGTCTTTAATCCATTTTGAGTTCATTTTTGTCTATGGCATAAGATAGTGGTTCATTGTTATTCTTTTGCATGTGGGTGTCCAAAAGCCTCTTGATGAAAGTGAAAGAGGAGAGTGAAAAAGTTGGCTTAAAGCTCAACATTCAGAAAACGAAGATCATGGCATCTGGTCCCATCACTTCATGGGAAATAGATGGGGAAACAGTGGAAACAGTGTCAGACTTTATTTTTTTGGGCTCCAAAATCACTGCAGATGGTGACTGCAGCCATGAAATTAAAAGACGCTTACTCCTTGGAAGAAAAGTTATGACCAACCTAGATAGCATATTCAAAGGCAGAGACATTACTTTGCCAACAAAGGTTCGTCTAGTCAAGGCTATGGTTTTTCCTGTGGTCATGTATGGATGTGAGAGTTGGACTGTGAAGAAGGCTGAGCGCCGAAGAATTGATGCTTTTGAACTGTGGTGTTGGAGAAGACTCTTGAGAGTCCCTTGGACTTCAAGGAGATCCAACCAGTCCATTCTGAAGGAGATCAGCCCTGGGATTTCTTTGGAAGGAATGATGCTAAAGCTGAAACTCCAGTACTTTAGCCACCTCATGTGAAGAGTTGACTCATTGGAAAAGACTCTGATGCTGGGAGGGATTGGGGGCAGGAGGAGAAGGGGACGACAGAGGATGAGATGGCTGGATGGTATCACTGACTCGATGGACGTGAGTCTGAGTGAACTCCGGGAGTTGGTGATGGACAGGGAGGGCTGGCGTGCTGCGATTCATGGGGTTGCAAAGAGTCGGACACGACTGAGTGACTGAACTGAACTGTCCAGTTTTCCCAACACCATTTATTGAAAAGACTGTCCTTTCTTCTTTGTATATTTTTTATTCCTTTGCATAAATTAACTGACCATATATGTAGAGGGTTATCTGGGGACTCTCTTTTCTGTTGCACTATCTACACATCTGTTTTTATGCCAGTACCATACTATTTTGATTACTATAGCTTTGTAATACAGTTTGAAATCAAGGAGCATGATGCTTCCAGCTTCTTTTTTATTTCTCCAGATTGTTTTGGCTATTCAGGGTCTTTCATGGTTCCATACAAGTTTTAGGATTATTCATTTTATTTCTGTAAAAAAATGCCACTGGAATTTTGATATGGATTTCATTGAACCTATGGATTGCTTTGGATAGTATGGACATTTTAACAATATTAATTCTTCCAGTCCATGAGCAGGTAATATCTTTCCATTTATTCATGTCTTCTTCACTTTCATTAATATCTTATAGTTTTTAGCATACTGGTTTTTCACCTTCTTGGCTAAATTTACTCCTAATTATTTTATTCTTCTTGATGGAATTGTAAACAGGATTGTTTTCTTAATTTCTCTTTCTGATAGTTTGCTTTTAGTGTATGAAATACAACAGATTTTTGTATATTGATTCTGTACCCTGTAACATTACTTAATTCATTTACTAGTTCCAACAGTTATTTAGTGGAGTCTATAGGGTTTCCCATATATAATATCATGTCATCTGCAAATAGTGACAGCTTTTCTTCTTCCTTTCCAATCTGGATGCCTTCAATGTATTTATTTTTAATAGAAATGAAGAATCAGAAATTGAAATGTAAAAGTCTGTAAATGTAAATGTAAATGTACCATTCCTGCTATGCTATGCTAAGTCACTTCAGTCGTGTCCGACTCTGTGCAACCCCATAGACAGCAGCCCACCAGGCCCCGCTGTCCCTGGGATTCTCCAGGCAAGAACACTGGAGTGGGTTGCCATTTCCTTCTCCATCCATTCCTAATAACATCAAAAAATGTAAAGTGAAATACATCTGATTTTTAAGTATACTCTGTTCATTTAAAGTTACAAAATTCTGATGAAATAAATTAAAGCTAACCTAAATAAATACACACACAGATGTAGAGAACAGACATATAGATACCAAGAGGGAAAGGGATGGATGAATTGAGAGATTGGGATTGACATGTGCACACTGCTATATTTAAAATAAACAACCAACAAGGACCTACTGTATAGCACAGGGAATTCTGCTCGATACTCTGTAATAACCTAAATGGGAAAAATACTTAAAAAAGAATAGATATATGTATATACATATAACTGAATCACTTTGCTGTATGACAGGAACCAACACAACATTGTAAAGCAATTATACTTTAACAAAAATTAATTTTAAAAAAATAAGTAAAAAATTTTTTAAATGTAACCTAAATAAATGTGTAACTGTATTCATAGCTTAGATAGCTTAATATTGCTAAGATATCAGTTCTCTCCAAGTGGATCTATAGATTCAACACAGTCTCAATCAGAATCCCAGAAGGATTTTTTGTAGAAATTGTTATGCTTATTTTAAAATCCATGTGAGTCAAAGGACCTAGAATAGCTAAAAAACTTTGAAAAAGAACAAAGTTGGAGAACTTACACTACCAGATTTCAAGACTTCTAAATCTACAGTTATCAAAAAAAAAAAAGAAAGTATGGTATTGATATAGAGACAAATAGATCAGTGAAGTAAAATAGAGTCCAAAATACCCCTATATATGATCAATTGATTTTCAAGAAAGGTGCAAAGGCAATTTAGTGTGGAAATGATAGTCTTTTAAATGGATGATGCTCAAACTTTTGAATATCCATGTGTAAAAGGACAAAACAAAACAAAATGCACTTCATCCCAATTTCACACTATCTGAAAGAATGAACTCAAAATAGAGTATAATCCATAAAAGATGAAATTGATGAATTGGACATCAAAACTAAGAACTTCTGTTCTTTGATAGACATTGTTAAGAGAGAGGAAAAAATCACAGGCTCAGAGACAATATTTTCAAAGAAGCATATCAGAAAGGCTTTATGTCTACAGTATACAAAGAACTGTCAAAACTCTGTAATGTATGTGTATTAAGATAGGCAAAAGATTTGAAGATACATTTTGCTAAAGAAGACATACAAATGATGCAAGAAAACATGCTTAACATCATTAATCATTAATTATCTAGGAAATTCTAATTAAAACCACTATATCTCATTGGAATGTCTAAAATTAGACAGATCAAACCAAGAGTTAGGAAGTAAAACAATCAGAAGTCTCGTGCACTGCTAGTTGGAATGTAAATCACGCAACCACTTTGGAAAAAAGTCTGGCAGTTTCTCAAAACATTAAATTTATACCTACCGTGTGACCTAGCCATTTCACTCCTATATGTCTAACCAAAATAAGTAAAAGCATATGTTCATACAAAGACTTACACATGAATGTTATTCCTAGCAACTTTATTCAAACTATCCAAAAACTGAAAACAATCCAAATGTCCATCAACAGGTGAATGGCCAAACAAATACAATATATCTTGTGCAATAACAGGACAGTTCTCAGCAACATAAAAAACAATAAACCTTGGTATATACAACAACATGGATGAATCTCGAAAGAATCACGCATGGGGTCACAAAGTGAAGTAAGCCACACCCCCAAAAAAAAAGGAAATACTGTATGATTCTATTTACATAAAATGCTACAAATACAAACTAATCTATAGGGATAGAAAACAAATCAGTAATTGTGGAGAAGAATTACCAAGGAGAACTTTAGGGCACAGTGAATATTTTCATCATCTTGATTGTAGTGATGGTTTCCTGAATACGCACATTTGTCAAAATATATCATATTATACACTTTAAGTCAATTATACTTCAATAAAATTGTCAAACAGACAAAGAGAACTAGGAATGGAGGGCCCAGGATGTTTGAGGAAGGGTACTTGAGAATACTTTGGGATTCATGACTCTTGAAGATGAAGGATTCAACTGATGGTATCAGAAATAGTAGCAATTGTTTTTATGATTACTGCTAATGCTTATTGTCCACTTGTGAGTGTGCTAAGACGCTTCAGCTGTGTCTGACTCTTTGCAATCCTATGGACCATAGCCCCCAGGCTCCTCTGTCCACGGGATTCTCCAGGCAAGAAGACTGGAGTGGGTTACCATGCCCTCCTCCAGAGGATCTTCCCTACACAGGGATCAAACCCATGTCTCTTACATCTCTTGCACTGCCAGGGAGCTTCATTACCACAACTGTTAGCTTGCTCTTTTGCATTTACATACATGGGGAAACTGAAGCTCAGAAAAGCTTAACAGTTGTGCAAGTTCAAGTTCACAAAGCCAGTGAGCGGAAGAATAAGGCTTGGGATTCAGAGCCCTCACACTTCACCAGATCATGGGGAACTTCCAGAACAGACCCACAGGAAGACCTGGGTTTCCACCAACAATGAGAAGGTGCTAACCCGAGTCCAATCACAGCGGTTCTAGCCCTCCTGGCTCTGTTGGGCCATGCAGACTCGGAGCTCCCTGGCCCCACCAGCCCTTCGCCTCCTGTTTCTGGTTAGATGCTCTGAGGCCAGGCAGGCAAGGCCATCCCCGACAAGTTCCACTTCTGGCAGCATTGATCTCATGAATTCCTAGCCAGAAGGCTGGGAGCCAGTGCTCAGAGAGACATTTGAGAAGATGAAGGCGAAAGCTGTCGGGAAAAGTGACGCATGCAGGCATGCCTGGAATATCTGCAGGTTCAGCCGCTTCTTCAAATCCTCCCAGGGCAGGGAGAGGGGCAGGGGGCACATAGGCCAGTCATGACAGGTGCCCCAGGATGTCTCATTAGGCCTGGGAGGGCCTTGGAAGGACCACAAGGGAGAGCCGCAGACACGGTGAAGCCTCGGGGGGTTGCCAGAGGAATCAGACACCACAGAGGGCCAAAGGCTGCATTAGGTCAGAGTGGCTGGCAAGGCCACGCCTCCTCCGGATCTGGCTCTGGGCTTGTGAGAGGAGGATCCCACGTGTCCCTACACTTTGCAGATGGTCAGGATGCAGCCATTCCCAGCCTGGCACCATGCAGATTCTCCTGCAATCAGAGAGTCTGAGACAGTCATGCTGCAGGAATGGAGACCCCTTCCAGGGCCCAAGAATGGGCTCTTGTCTGACACTCAGAAATGAATTGCCGGAGGAGACACAAGTGCTGACCGAACAAGAGACTGTTGGAAAGGGGCACCGGGTGGAGAGAAGGAGGCTAAGGGAACCCAGGACTGCTCTGCCACATGGCTCGCAGCCTCGGGTTTTGTGGCAATGGGGTTAGTTTCTGGGCTGTCTCTGGCAGATCACCCTGACTCAGGGTCCTTCCTGGTGGCGCCACATTACTCAGCCAAGATGGATGCCAGCAAAGAGGATTCTGGGAGGTTGGTAGGACATGTGGACTGGCATCTCCTCTCTCCTTTTAACCTTTCTCTCTTTTTGACCAGTTCTTCCAGTTGGTGGTGGCTTGGTAGTTCCATATTCCTTACCAAGATCTCCTATCCTGAAACAATTCACGCACATGGTTCCCGTGGTGCCCGGCCAGGGCAGGCAGTTCCAGCCAGTGTTTCCCTGAACAGTCACGCTCCAGGAAAGCTGGTGAGGGGGTCCTGTCAGGCTTTTTGACACGTGTCAGGGCTTGTAACACTACATCACCTTCTCTTTGTGGCGCTGACAGTAGCCCAGATCTGTATTTCCTCAACAATTCCCCATAGGGTAACTGCATCAGGAACAGGGAAGGGAATTCCTTCCAATCTATCCCTCTCCAATCTCCCCCTACTCTACCATGCTATTTTCCTATGGCTGCCATAACAAACGAACACAAACCTAGTAACTTACAACAAAAAAAATTTATTTATTTAAATTCATTATGTATTTGGCTGTGCCGGGTCTTAGTTGTGGCATGTGGGATCTTCAACCTTCATTGAGGTATGTGGGATCTAGTTCCCTGACCAGGGATTGAACCCAGCCCCCTGCATTGGGAGTGCAGAGTCTTAGCCACTGGACCATCAGAAAGTCCCAACAGCAGAATGTATTACCTTGCAGTCTGAGGTCAGAAGTCTGAAATGGCTCTCATTGGGCTGAAATCAAGGTGTTGGCAAGGCTGCTTTCCTTTCCAAGGCTCTAGGGGGCACATGCACTTTTCTGCCTTTTCCAGCTTTGAGAGGTCACCCACATTCCTTGGCTCCTGCCCCTTGCATCTTCAAAGACACCATTTTGCCGAATGAAACATCTTTCTCATACTGCATCACTCTGACTCTGATTCTTCTGCATGCTCCTTCTCTTACAATAAGCCTTGTGATTACACTGGGCTCACCTGGATAATCCAGCGTAATCTGTGTTAAGGTCAACTGATGAGCAACTTTAATTCTATTTGCAACCTTAATTCTCTTCCTCCATATCACCTGACATATTCATAGGTTCCAGGAATTAGGGCAAAGACATCTTTGGGGAGTTATTATTCTGCCTATCACTCCCTCCCCCATATACAAAAAGCTCATATGTCTAGTTAATTACAAGGATTAAACAAATGTGATGTTTCCAAGAAGGGAGAGGACAAAGGTAAATCATAGGAGCTTCTTCAATTTGCTTTGGGCAAGAAGGTTGGTGAACAAAAGAAATGTTGCTTTAACTTGTGGCATTACAAAATCACCAATGACACCCCACTGCTCTCTCCCTGATAAAAAGATCTTGGAAGCCATTCAAGTAAATGCTTATCTTTATAAAGGTACTTGCAATTCTCCAAATTCATGAAGGGAGTGATGCCAAACACCCAGGATTTCACCCTGTAGTTGGAATAAGGAGCTAGTATTGACAAAAGGACTTTAGAAAATTCTTCCTAGCCAGCTCTGTCCTTTCTGAAAAGGTTGCCTCCTTTGGGCAGCTAGTTTGTTGCCTGTTTACAAGTTCACATCTATTATGGCCATACTTTTCTCAGTGTTAAGCAACTAAGGGACAGACATGGAGTCAAGCACTCATTAGAGCTCCTCTCTGGATTCCAATAACACACACTGCCAGTCTTAAAACCATGCTGGATCTAGGTTGGGCACCTGCTGGTATGCATAAGTAAACTGTGGCTGCCATAACAATTCATCACCAACCTAAAACAACAGGAATGCAGTTTTTCACAGTTCTGGAGGCTGGAAGTTAAAAATCAAGGTGTCAGATGGTTGGATGGCATCTCTGATTTGATGGACATGAGTTTGAGCAAGCTCCAGGAGTTGGTGATGGACAGGGAAGCCTGGCGTGCTGCAGTCCACGGGGTCGCAGAGTCGGACCTGACTGAGTGACTGAACTGAACTGAGCGGGGCTAGTTCTTTCTGGAGGCTCTGAAGGGAATTTTTTGTTCCCTGCTTTTCTTCTAGCTTCTGATGGCTATCATTATAATCCTTGACATTCTCTGGCTGGTGGCTGTGTAACTTCAGCCTCTACTTCCATCTTCACGTGGCCTCCCCGCTGGGTTTCTCCTCTTCTGTATGTGTCTTCTTTTCTTATAAGGACACCTGTTAATGAATTTAAGGTCCACCCAGTTAATCCAGGATGATCTCACCTCTACATCCTTAACTCATCCAGAACTCTTTCTTAAGTTACATCTACAAAGACCCTTTTCTCAAATAAGGTCACATTCACAAGTATGATGACTTAGGACTTGGACATCTTTGGAGGACCACAATTCAACCCCCTGCAGAGTAGAATTTGCCCCCAAATGGCATTGGGCAAAGTTCTGGCACTGAGCCCAAACTCTATCCCTCCAGTATAGCAAACTAGCCAAGGCCACCCACGACATCACTGCACTTCAACCCTTTGCCAATGCACACATCTTTTCTAGCCAAGAATGTTCTCTTATATGCCTGGAAAACTCCAGGTTGTCCTTCAAAATTCATCTCAAGAATCTCCTTCTTTATAAGGTCCTCCCTGGCCCAGCTCCACAAGAGATACTGATCAAGCCATCTTTGTGTTTCCCTTTCTCCAACAAATCTGGTATGTTCTTTTACTGTAGCACCTATTATAATGATCACTTAACACATCTGTTTCTCCCGCTTAGGCTGTAAACAACGTAAGGATTCAAAGATTTTCATACCTACATGCTTCCATTCATTCAACAAATATTTACTGAGAGCCTGCTATGCATTAGGCACATACGAGCAGCTAAGGGGAAGCACACAAACAGAGACATCTTATAATGTGAAAACACAGCTTAACCCAGATCTGGGAAAACAGTGGAATTTCTCTGAGAATATGGTGTCCTTTGAGCTGACGGCTGAAGAATATAGTAGCATTTAGCTAGAGAGAAGAGGTAAGGGTATTCCAGGCAAAGGGAATAACATAAGCCAAGATCCAGTGGTGAGAGTAAGCTTAGCTAGTTTAAGGACCTGGAAGAAGTTAAATGTGGCTGCTGCAGGTCTGGAACTTCCCATGCTTTTAAAATGAGTCTGGGGGATTTTCCAGATTAAGGAATCTGTCTGCCAATGCAAGGTTAGGAATGGTGGTTAAGAATCTGTCTGCCAATGCAAGGGACACGGGTTAGATCCCTGGTCCAGGAAAATTCCGCATACTGCAGGGCAACTAAGCCCATGCGCCACAACTACTGCGCCCGTGTGCTGCAACTGCTAAAGCCCCCGTGCCCTCAAGCCCGAGCTCCACAAGAGAGGCCACCGCAATGAGAAACCCGTGCACCACAACCAGAGAGCAGCCTCGCCACAGCTGAAGAAAGCCCACGGAGCAGCAATGAAGGCCCAGTGCTGCCCAAAACAAATAATAAATAAATAACTTTCTTAGAGGCTGGGGTCCACGTAAGGGTCAGAGCATACAGGATTTGTAGCACATAGGACTTACTTATAAAAGTGTTTGGTCATTATTCATCTTTATGTCCCTACTTAACCAATGAATGAATGAACTTTGACCATCATCTACTGAGATCACACCAAGAGTACTTTTGCTTTTGCCACGTATGCAAAAACAAATTTAAAAATATATCTATCCTTTCAAACTGAATGAGTATTTAATAGCAACCTGACTCAGAGTTGAAAGTCTCAGTTCAATTTAAGTCGCTCAGTCGTGTCCGACTCTTTGTGACCCCATGGACTGCAGTACGCCAGGCTTCCCTGTCCATCACCAACTCCCAGAGTTTACTCAAACTCATGTCCGTTGAGTCGGTGATGCCATCCAACCACCTCATCCTCTGCTGTCCCCTTCTCCTCCTGCCCTCAATCTTTCCCAGCATCAGGGTCTCTTCAAATGAGTCAACTCTTCGCGTCAGGTGGCCAAAGTATTGGAGTTTCAACTTCAGCATCAGTCCTTCCAATGAACACTCAGGACTGATCTCCTTTAGGATGGACTGGTTGGATCTCCTTGCAGTCCAGGGGACTCTCAAGAGTCTTCTCCAACACAGTTCAAAAGCATTAATTCTTCAGCTCTCAGGTTTCTTTATAGTCCAACTCTCACCTCCATACATGACCACTGGAAAAACCATAGCCTTGACTAGATGGACCTTTGTTGGCAAAGTAATGTCTCTGCTTATCAATATGCTGCCTAGGTTGGTCATAACTTTCCTTCCAAGGAGTAAGCGCCTTTTAATTTCATGGCTGCAGTCACCATCGGAGGCTGCAGTGATTTTGAAGCCTCCCAAAATAAAATCAGCCTGTTTCCACTGTTTCCCCATCTATTTCCTATGAAGTGATGGGACCAGATGCCATGATCTTAGTTTTCTGAATGTTGAGCTTTAAGCCAACTTTTTCACTCTCCTCTTTCACTTTCATCAAGAGGCTCTTTAGTTCTTCACTTTCTGCCATAAGGGTGGTGTTATCTGCATATCTGAACTTATTGATATTTCTCCCGGCAATCTTGATTTCAGCTTGTGCTTCATCCAGCCCAGCATTTCTCATGATGTACTCTGCATAGAAGTTAAATAAGCAGGGTGACAACATACAGCCTTGACGTACTCCTTTTCCTATTTGGAATCAGTCTGTTGTTCCATGTCCAGTTCTAACTGTTGCTTCCTGACCTGCATACAGGTTTCTCAAGAGGCAAGTCAGGTGGTCTGGTAGTTTCAAACAAAAATAACTCTGGTAGTATTAATTGAAAATTACCAGTATACTCAGATCTGTACCAAATACTGCATTGGAGCTGGCCCAAGTCTAAGATACTTTTAACTTATGAGGGAAAGAGACTGAAATAAAATTAACAAAGAACTTAAAAATACCCACCCCAAGAAAAGGCAGTCAGGCTGTAGCACTGATTGATCATCCAGGTCATAGACAGTGAGCTGAATCAGTTACTCAGGGAATTGTTAAAAACTGAGATGTTAAAGATAGAGATATTCAGACCCACCCTAGGCCTGGATCAGAATTTGGAGGATGTGGCTCAGGACACCACTAGGTTGCTATTAAGCAACTCCCAAGCACACCAAAGTTTGAGGATCACGAATATAGTAACATTTTTACTGTGGCAAAATGTATCTAGTGATTTTTCAGTCAAGCTTCCCTGGTGACTCACATGGTAAAGAATTTGCTTACAATGCAGGAGACCTGGGTTCAATCACAGAGTTGGGAAGATCCCCTGGAGAAGGAAATGGCTACCCACTCCTATCATGAAGCGTTAGGGGCGTATTTTATACTGAAGCTATAAACAGGATGAGAACCCAGACAAATTAGATGAAGAAGGCAGTGGATGCTGGGAAGGTCAAAAGATGAAGGTTAGGCTCCTGAAATAAACAAATCTGAAAGTACTGATTAGTGCTTTTCAATCACCAGGTGCCTTTGTGGTGAAGAAGATGTTGAGGGTACTGTTATAACGCGAGGTTCTTATTCTCCTAGCCCTGTACCCAGTAAGGTATCACCTTGACACTTCTCCTTTCTCTTGATTACAAAGTGTATTTACATCACTGAGAATCTGAGAGGTGATGGGACAGCCCAAGAGCTCAGAGCCCAAGGGCCAGGAGCAGAAGCCAACCCAGTAGCCAGACTCACCCAAGCCTTCCAGCAGCTGGAGTAGAAGTCAGCCCTATGGGAGATGCCAGTTCTCCTGGGGATAGATGCTGTCTGTGGCTAAAGATTTGGTCTTTAAGAATATCCACAGATCTGTATCCTACAGGTTTGCCATCTGTCCAGTGAGACCAATGGGCCTTTCCAGAGGGCAGGGTCAGGGGACCTGGATGCTGAGCAGACACAATGGGAGGGTGCCCAGAAGCAGCTCCCGGAGCAGTCCCTGCAGGGTCCCCTGGCTCTCAGCTAGCCTTTTGTGGAAAAACTTCCTATTTCCAAACACTTCCCCAAGTCATGTTTTTAACATATGAAAAACTTTGATAAACAAATGTAAATACTTTGTTAGAGCCTACTTCTCTGGCCTGAGCTCCCTGGCAAGGAGAAGAAGTCTAGAGTCTGCTGAAAGTTAAAGGCCGGTGAGAGAAAGCTAAGTAATATCGACGTTTGTTTCCATGTTGTCAGTAAATGAGCAATGGCCAAGGTCTGAGGCAGGGCAAGGAAGAAGGGATCAGGGACGGCTGGTAGGGTCCCAGTTCTCCCACATTCTTTTCTTCTCTCCAAATAAGGTCACATCGTAAGTGAGATTCCAGTTGGCAGGCCAGCCTCCCCTTGGAGAAGTCATGTAGACAACTTCAGAGAAGAGAAGCCTTAACCTGAAAATCAAGAACCCTGAACTCTTCCCTTAAAAAGTGCTTCTCCTCCACCCTGAGATTAGGGGACCAAAGTTTGTGAGGACGAATGGAAAAGAGGGTGTAGAGACAAGGCTCTCAGGCCGCACTGTGGTAGGCTGGGTGTGTGTGCATGTGTGTTAGTCGCTCGGTTGTTTCTGACTATAGCGACCCCTAAAGATGTCTACACTCTAATCCCCAGGACTTGTGAATATATTATATTACATGGCAAAAGTGTCTATGCATGTGTGATTAAGGCTATAGATCTTCAGACAGGAAGATTATTCTGGATTACCAGGGTGTCCCCAACCTAATCACCCTTAAAAGCTGAGAACATTTCCAGGCTGATATACAATGGAAAAAGGCAGGAGAAATTTAAGGTGGATTTAATGAGTGGATTTGACTTATCATTGCTGGTTAAAGATGGAGGATGGAGGAAGCAGACCACAGCCAAGGAATGCTGTCAGCTTCTAGAAGCTGAGAATGGTCCTCCAGTGATAGCCTACAAAAAAGCAGGGACTTCAGTCCTACAAATGTAAAGAGCTGAATTCTGCCAACAGCCTGAGTGAGCAAAGAAATGGATTCTTCCCTCTAAGCCTCTAGAAGGGAATATAACCTGCAGTAATCTTGATTTTGACCCAGTAAGACAGGCATTAGACTTCTGCCTTAGAGAACTGTGAAATAATAAGCAGGTGTCTTTTTAGCTGCTAGATTTATGGCAATCTGTTACAGCAGCAATAGAGAACTAATATCTCTCTCTCCATAGACCTGTTCCAGTGGGTGCAGGGAACTGGGCAGGAGCCTGCCTGGGCTGTATGGTCTTGTAGCTGACTGGAGTAGGTTGTGTGAAGATCTACACCCATGAAGGGATTGGCTCCCTAGACCCTAGAAGATGAGGGTGTGGGCAAGATGAGAGTAGAATCAGAAGAAGACCACCAACTTTACTTTCTATCCCCAAAGAGTAAAGGGGATTCAGAAAAATATTCCCTGACCCCATGGATGGTCAGGTGGTCTTTCTATTCTTCTGATTAGCTCAAGCGCCTCACGGAAGCCTGCAATGATCCCATGCCCTTAGGGTTCTCTCAGTTATCTGGAAGCAGCCATGGCTGGGACAGTGGACTGGAATCCACCGTTCATTGATGAAAGCAAGGAGGCATGGAGAAGGATGTACCCCCAGAGGACTTCCCCAGCCTCAGCATTCTTCCTAACTATAGGAGGATCATGTCTTTCAGTCAGTTCAATCCACCCCCATAAATGTGGAAAGTTTCTAATCACTTGTTTCCAAGGGAGTGGTGGGGTGGGCAGAGAAAGGAATCCCTACCCTGGGGCTAAATGTAGAATGGAGCCTACTTTACATCTCTGGGCTGGACACACAGAGCGCTGAGCACCAAGACAGCAGAGGAACACCATGGGCCCACAGTGGGTAACTGCAGAGCCCCCAGGGGAGCTTGGTCTCCCCACCCACAGGCTGGTGGAGGTCAGGGGTTGCTGCAGCCTGGTCTGCTAACAGCACGCCTCTGTCTCTTCAGGTATGTGCCTAAGGGCCTGAGGGGGAAGGGATTTCCAGAGAGATACCAAGATCTTGGTCAAGCTCTCAGGATCCTAGGAGCCCCTGAGCCAAGGGACAACCCCACTGCCTGGAGTACACACGATCCCCAAGCTGGCTCACGACTAGCTCCAGGGGATCTTCCCAAGCTCCCACAACTCCCCCAGGGTGGCCAGCACTGTATGCCCACTTATCCAGCAGGTGAAGAGGTGGCACAGACACCTGAGACCAGGGGGAGATGTCTGCAAGAAGCCAAAGTGAAAGTCACTCAGTCGTGTCCGACTCTTTGCAACCCCACGTAGTCCATGGAATTCTCCAGGCCAGAATACTGGAGTGGGTAGCCATTCCCTTCTCCAGGGGATCTTCCAGACCCAGGGTTTGAACCCAGGTCTCCTGCATGGCAGTCGAATTCTTTACCAGTTGAGCCACAAGGGAAGCCCAGCAATATAGGAGTGGGTAGCCTATCCCTTCTCCAGGGGATCTTCCCAAAGCGTCACCATTTTCTCAGTTCTTTGAAAGTTATACATTCAAGAACCTTCTCACTCTGTCCCCAAACTCCCTCCCAGCCATTCTCTTGCTACTCCCTGCTGCATTTAATCACTTACTCCAACGTGCTGTGCACACTTAGGCCTCTCTGACTTTTCTTAGCCAGACATTTGTCTAGAAGGCTCTACCCTGTCTCATGAAAATAAATCCAGTCTTCAAAGCACCCTCATCATCCTTTCTGGAGACCTTCCTCTAACTTTTCCTTATGTTCTACTCCAGCTGGAGCAGAATCATTGCTTTGCCATTAAGAATATTTATATTCATCTTGCTTGGCACAGACTTCACTTATGAACATTTGTTTCAGGGTAATGGTTTGAAGTAGTCAATGAATCCTACCTCCTCCTCATACTTCCTTCAGCCCAGATTCCTTTCACATCTGAACTGAGTCATCCTTTATTGGCTTAGGCAGAGGCTGACAGAGCAAAAGATGGAGTCCGTTCTCAGAATTTGAGTTTCAATAGTCTGGTCACAGCATAGCATAGTCTGGTCACAAAGTGTTATGGAAACAGTTTGGTTGCTGGAAAGATTTCGAAGTTTCCTGTCCTTTCTTCTAAGTCTCACCTTCAGAGATTAGACCAAACCCAGGACGGATACAGCAGCTTAACTGTGATCATGGTGCCCTTACAGTTGAGATGTGGTATATACATATATGTGTGTGTGTTTATACCACATCTTCTTTATCCATTCATCTGTCGATTGGCACTTAGGATGTTTCTTCCTATGTTCAAACAACATTTTTTTTTTTTTGGCTGTGCTGGATCTTCATTGCTGCACAGGCTCCTCTCTAGTTGCGGTGAGCGGGGGCTCCTCTCTAGTTGCGGTGCGCTGGCTTCTCACTGTGGTGTCTTCTCTCGTTGTAGAGCATGGGCTCCAGCATGCAGGCTTCAGTAGATATAGCACACGGGTTCAGTGGTTGTGGCCGCAGGCTGACCGCTGGCTCAGTAGTTGTGGGGCACTGGTTTAGTCGCTCTGCATGTGTAGGAGCTTCCCAGGTCAGGGGTTGAACCTGTGTCTTCTGGATTGGCAGGCAGATTCTTTGCCACTGAGCCACCAGGAAAGCCCCAAGCCACATTTTTTGAAGCTGTGTCTAGTTTTATGTATTAGTTTCCAGGGCTGCCATAACAAAGCAGCACAGCTGGGTGGCTTAAAACAACGGAAATGTATTCTCTCACCATTCTGGAGGCCAGAAGTCAGAAGTCAAAGTTTGACGGGGCTGTGCTACCTCCAAAGGCTCTAGGTGAGAATGCTTCCTTGCCTCTTCCTGCAGGCAGTGCCCCCAGGGTTCCATGGTTTGTGGCAGCATCACTCCAGTCTCTGCCTCTGTCTTCACAGGCCTTCTCCCTTTCGTGCCAGTGTCTCTGTGTGTTCTTTCCTTTTCTAACAAGGACCCCCAGATTGGATTTAAGGCCCACCTTAATCCAATAAAACTTCCTCTTAATTAGTTATGTCTGTAATTGTTTCCAAATAAGGTCATATTCACATGGACTGCAGATTAGGACTTCAGCATGTCTTTCTGAGGTACACAGTCAGATTCACAACAGTTGGTAACACACCACCTTATATTTGCTTCCTTCCTTCCCTGTCTCGTTTACCTTTTTTCTATCACCCTGTGCTACCATGGTCTCACACCTCCAATAAAGCCTTAGCGTATACATTTTTTAAATTATTGGAATACAATTGCTTTACAAAGTTCTGTGAGTTTCTTCTGTACAATGAAGTGAATCGGCTATATGTGTACATATAGCCCTTCCCTCCTGAACCTCCTTCCCACCCCAGCCCCCATCCCACCCATCACAGCGCACCGAGTTGTGTTTCCTGTGCCTTACAGCAGGTTCCTGCTGCTGCTGCTAAGTCGCTTCAGTCATGTCCGACTCTGTGCAACCCCATAGACGGCAGCCCACCAGGCTCCCCCATCCCTGGGATTCTCCAGGCAAGAACACTGGAGTGGGTTGCCATTTCCTTCTCCAATGCATGAAAGTAAAAAGTGAAAGTGAAGTCGCTCAGCCATATCCGACTCTTCGAGACCCGGTGGATTGCAGCCTACCAGGCTCCTCTGTCCATGGGATTTTCCAGGCAAGAGTACTGGAGTGGGGTGCCATTGCCTTCTCTGAGGTTCCTACTAGCCACCTATTTTACACACGGTAGTGTATATATGTCAATCCCAATCTCCCAATTCACCCCACCCTCCCCTTCTCCCTCTGTGTCCACATGCCCATTCTCTATTACTGCCCTGGAAATGGGCTCATCAGTACCATTTTTCTAGATTCCATGTATGCATTAATATATGATATTTGTTTTTCTCTTTCTGACTTCCTTTCCTCTGTATGGGCAGAGTAAAGTAAGGTCCATCTACATCTCAGCAAATGGCCCAATTTCATTCCTCTATATGGCTGAGTAATATTCCATTGCATGTATATACCACATATTCTTATCCATTCATCTGTCATTGGACATTTAGATTGTTTCTTTGTCCTGGCTATTGTAAATAGTGCTGCAGTGAACACTGGGATACATATGTGTTCTTGAATTATGGTTTTCTCAAGGTTTCCCAGTAGTGGGATTACTAGATCATAAGTTCTGTCTAGTCAAGGCTATGGTTTTTCCAGTGGTCGTGTATGGAGGTGAGAGTTGGACTAGAAAGAAACCTGAGCGCCGAAGAATTGATGCTTTTGAACTGTGTTGGAGAAGACTCTTGAGAGTCCCTTGGACTGCAAGTAGATCCAACCAGTCCTTAAAGGAGATCAGTCCTGGGTATTCATTGGAAAGACTGATGCTGAAGCTGAAACTCCAATACTTTGGCCACCTGATGCGAAGAGCTGACTCATTTGAAAAGACCCTGATGCTGGGAAAGATTGAGGGCAGGAGGAGAAGGGGACGACAGAGGATGAGATGGTTGGATGGCATCACCGACTCAATGGACATGGGTTTGGGTGGACTCCGGGAGTTGGTGATAGACAGGGAGGCCTGGCATGCTGCAGCTCATGGGGTTGCAAAGAGTCGAACACAACTGAACTGAACTGAACTGATGGTGGTTCTATTTTTAGTTTTCTAAGGAACCTCCACACTGTTTTCCACAGAGGCTATCAATTTACATTCCAACCAACAGTGCAAGGAGTTTCCCTTTTCTTTACCTTCTCCAGCACTTACTGTTTGTAGACTTTTTGATGATGGTCATTCTGACTGGAGACATGGATTTGATCCCTGGGTTGGGAAGATCCCCTGGAGAAGGAAATGGCAACCAGGAGTCTTGCCTGGGAAATCCCATGGGCAGAGGAGCCTGGCAGGCTACAGTTCATGGAGTCACAAGAGTGGGGCACAACTTGGTGACTAAACCATCATTCTGACTGGTGTGACGTGATACCTCATTGTAGTTTTGACTTGTTCTTCTCTAATAATTAGCAATGTTGAGCATCCTTCCATGTGCCTCTTGGTCATCTGTATATCATATGCATTTTGATTCAGGATATATTTCCTAGGATGTCTATGCAAAGATTTGTAAAGTTTGAGATATCCAAGTAGAGATATCTATCAGGTGGTTAAAAATGAAGCACAAGGGAAAAGTCTGGACCGGAGGAATAACTTATAGTATCTGTTGTACAACAAAGTAAATCAGCTGTTTGTATACATCCATCCCTCCCTCCCATCCCCATCCCACCCCTCCAGGTCACCACCAAGTGCCAAGTTGCTCCTGTGTCGCAGCCCCACTAGCTCTCTGTTTCACACATGGTGGTGTATATATGTCACTGCTCTTCTCTCTGTCCATCCCACCTTCCCCTTCCCGCTCTGAGTCCACAGGTCTGTTCTCCTTGTCTGTGTCTCTATTCCTGTGCTGCAAATAGGTTCATCAGTATCATTTTTCTAGATCCCACAAATATGTGTTAATGAATACAATGTTTAATTTTGTCTTTCTGACTCACTTCACTCTGTATGACAGACTCCAGGTTCATATACATCACTACAAATGACCCAATTTCACTCCTTTTTATGGCTGAGTAATATTCCATTGTATTTATGTACCATATTTTCATCTTTATCCATTCCTCTGTTGATGGATATTTATGTTGCTTCCATGTCCTGGCTATTGTAAATAGTGCTGTGATGAACTATATAAGCTGCTATATAGGAGGGAGCTCAGGTTGGTGTTCTGTGACTACCTAGAGGGATGGGATGGGGTATGAGAGAGAGGGGATATATGTATACAAATAGCTGATTTACTTGGTTGTACAGCAGATACTATAATTTATTCCTCCAGTCCAGCCTTTTCCCCTGTGCTTCAGGGGTACACCTGTCTTTTAGAATTATGGTTTTCTCAGGATATATGCCCAGTAGTAGGATTGCTGGGTCGTATGGTAGTTCTATTTTTAGTTCTTTAAGGAACCTCCATACTGTTCTGAATAGTGGTTTTATCAATTTACATTCCCACCAACAGTGTAGGAGTGTTCCCTTTTCTCCACACCCTATCTAGCATTTATTGTTTGTAGATTTTTTGATGATAGTCATACTGATTGGTATGAGGTGATATCTCTTTGTTATTTTGATTTGCATTTCTCTAATAATTAACGATGCTGAGCATCAATGAAAACAGGCTCAGTGGACAAGAGGGGGCAGAATTTTGATGACCAAGTGTTGAGGGGTAAGGTAAGCAAGGAAAAAAGTAGCCCAATGGGTGTAGAAAACATTCAAGAAATTTGCTTGTGAAAGGGAGGAAAGAGATGGGATAACAGCTGGAGAGGACATGATGGTGTCCATGCAGATTGCTTTAAAGATAAAGAAGTGAAAATTTTTAAATATTGATGAAAAGAGATCAACAGGAAAGTGAAGATTGCAGCTATAAGTGAGGGATGGGGAAGGTGAGAGGCTCTAGAATCTAGAGCATAATCCTCCTGGGTAACAGGAGGGTAAGAGAGGATATAGGTGAAGTTCAGACAGGTTTGAGATTTGACAGCAAAATTGGGGTAATTTTATCGGTGAAATAGCAGCAAGTTTATTGTTGATGGTAGCAGGGGGCTGAGATGTAACAGGCTGGGGAATGATTGAGTTGGAAGTTTGAGGAGAAAGACTGGAATGGCCCGTGTGGAGAAGAGGAAACAAAGCCCCTGAAGAAACCTGAAGAGATGACCTTACGTGCAGAGGACCCAGGTGACTGCGGACTGTGAGTGTGCCGTGACCCTGGGGCATGTGGCTGTGGTAGGCTTCGGAGATGCTCTCAAGCAGTGTCAGCACAGGCGTGAAGAAGGCATGTGGTTAAGCCCAGACAGGGTTGGGGTTTTACAGGACTGAGGGACAGCGGAGGAGAAGCCCATGGAAAGCTGGATGAGGAGGGAAGGGAAGGGAAAACAGGAAGAGGCTGAGAGAGAGGCTCAAAGTGGCAGGTCGGGGACCTGGAAGTCGGAGGCTGGAGCAAAGGTGGGGAAGGTGTGTTTGGGCAGACACTCATGCAGCCCTGCTGATACGAACCAGAGACCACCACCCACCCCCACCATCCATTTGCGATTTTGGTCCCCTTAACTAGATTATGAGTTCTTTGATATGCAGGGCTACTTGGCCATCGATTAGATAGATAGGTTTGCATCAGGGAAAACTTCCAGTTCCTTTACCCATGAGGACTTGCCAGGTGAAGGTTCCCATTTTGATGGCCATCGCAGAGCACACACAGACACGGGCATGCACAGGGTGCAGAGTGCAGGCCTCTGCGCAGATGGACTGAGGCCAATGCAAGAACTAACCACTAATAACGCTAAAGGCATCTCTACTATGCTTTTCAACCAAGACTCCAGCCACATCAGCTTCCCTCTCCAGTCAGGGCTGAGGACTGCTGGTGCCAGTAAGAGCCTCCCAGACCAGGAACCTGCCCCACAACCCCTGCTCTGGGCCTGAAGCCGCAGGCTCCACAGAGCCGGCTGCTCGCTGGCCCTGCCTACAGGGAGCACGACCCAAGAGTACCAGCTGGCCTTGCCTACAGTCTGAGGACTAAGCTAAGCAGAGTGGCTCCAGCTGTCCCTGAGGGCCCTGACGGCCAGTCCATCCAGATGATTCAGTTCTTCATTCGGCCTCTGCTGCTCATTCTCCTGATGGAAGAGCTCCAATCGCCCCCATATTTTACCCAAAGAAAGCAAGGCTAAGGGGAGAATATGGTCTGAGATAGTAAGAAGCAAATGCCTGCAGATTTTCCTTGACTATCCTTCCCAGAGACATCAGCACTGGACTCTGAGTAACCTCATTAGACCCAGAGCAAGGCAGGTGCCTCTGAGCCAAAGGTAGGATGGTAAGGAGAGAGGAGCAGGAAATGCAGGTTTTCTGGACCTCTTCTTGCCAACCAACCAAGAATACTCACACTATTACCAACAAATCTGCATAGATTTGAGGTCTCTAAAAGTCAGTCCCCTGAGCTTGTGCCACTGACAATTTCAGATGGTGATTTGACTTAGAGAAGCGACTTCCAGAGAAGGGTCTTGTGAGTCCTGGGCTAGGACAGTCTCTCTTCCTGGGCCTCAGGGAAGCTAGGACAGAGCAAGCAAGAAGAAAGGGGACTTGCCTTTCCTTCTGCCCAGTCTGTCCAGCCCAGGTGGGAGTGTGTGCAGTTGGCTGCCTACAGCTGTCTGGGTACAGGGCTCCAGGCTGAGAATGGTTCACAGAGGGTGACAGAGGATGACATGGTTGAATGACATCACCGACTCAATGGACATGAGTTTGAGCAAACTCCGGGAGATGGTGAAGGACAGGGAAGCCTAGCGTGCTGCAGTCCCTGGGGTCACAAAGAGTCAGACACAACTGAGTGGCTGAACAACAACAATGCTGGCCAGGCCAGGGCTGCAGGCGACAGCGGGAGAAGGCTCATTCCTCGCTACTGCGCCCTGGTGGAAGCGGGCCTGTACCTCCCACAAAACCCCTCTCACAAGACTGCTGGGTAATTGGTGACTCTGGCCTCAGCAGTGATGCAGAGCTAGGCAGGAGGTTCATGGAATGAGGGGCTCGGTGGCAGGACCATGGGGCGGCTTCCATGTCTGCCCGGCCCCCTGGCCCGATGCAGTGCGGCTGGTGGAGCATGTCCACCTGAGTAGGGCTGGAAGGCAGGGAAAGAGAGAAGGGAGCGTGCCTTTCAGGGCTCAGGTGTGTGTGTGTGTGTGAAAACACTGCTGCTGTATGGCAAAGGGCAGACTCACGTGGAACTGCTACACAATTGCACTCATCTCACACGCTAGTAAAGTAATGCTCAAAATTCTCCAAGCCAGGCTTCAGCAATACGTGAACCGTGAACTTCCAGATGTTCAAGCTGGTTTTAGAAAAGGCAGAGGAATCAGAGATCAAATTGTCAACCTCTACTGGATCATCGAAAAAGCAACAGAGTTCCAGAAAAACATCTATTTCTGCTTTATTGACTATGCCAAAGCCTTTGACTGTGTGGATCACGATAAACTGTGGAAAATTCTGGAAGAGATGGGAATACCAGACCACCTGACCTGCCTCTTGAGAAATCTGTATGCAGGTCAGGAAGCAACAGTCAGAACTGGACATGGAACAACAGACTGGTTCCAAATAGGAAAAGGAGTACGTCAAGGCTGTATATGGTCACCCTGCTTATTTAACTTATATGCAGAGTACATCATGAGAAACTCTGGACTGGAAGAAGCACAAGCTGGAATCAAGATTGCCAGAAGAAATATCAATAACCTCAGATATGCAGATGACACCACCCTTATGGCAGAAACTGAAGAGGAACTTAAAAGCCTCTTGATGAAAGTGAAAGAGGAGAGTGAAAAAGTTGGTTTAAAGCTCAACATTCAGAAAACTAAGATCATGGCATCCGGTCCCATCACTTTATGGCAAATAGATGGGGAAACAGTGGAAAGAGTGGCTGACTTTATTTTTCTGGGCTCCAAAATCACTGCAGAGGATGATTGCAGCCATGAAATTAAAAGATGTTTACTCTTTGGAAGGAAAGTTATGACCAACCTAGACAGCATATTAAAAAACAGAGACATTACTTTGTAAACAAAGGTCCGTCTAGTCAAGGCTATGGTTTTTCCAGTTGCCATGTATGGATGTGAGAGTTGGACTATAAAGAAAGCTGAGCACCAAAGAATTGATGCTTTTGAACTGTGGTGTTGGAGAAGACTCTTGAGAGTCCCTTGGACTGCAAGGAGATCCAACCAGTCTATCCTAAAGGAGATTAGTCCTGGGTGTTCATTGGAAGGACTGATGCTGAAGCTTGAAACTCCAGTACTTTGGCTACCTGATGTGAAGAGCTGATTCATTTGAAAAGACCCTGATGCTGGGAAAGATTGAGGGCACGAGGAGAAGGGGACGACAGAGGATGAGATGGTTGGATGGCATCACCGACTCAAAGGACATGAGTTTGAGTAAACTCTGGGAGTTGGTGATGGACAGGGAAGCCTGGCATGCTGCAGTTCATGGGGTTGCAAAGAGTCGGACACGACTGAGTGACTGAACTGACTGATGTGGAATGTTTGAGTGTGCAGAAGAGGCTATGAGGAGGGCATACTTCAGTATAGGATGGGCTACTGGTTATGGTGTTTATCAGTCATCTATTTTTGTATTGATTATCCACAGCTGTGTAACAAATGACTCTGAAACTTAGTGGCTTCAGTGAACAACATTGATCATCTCATGGTTTCTGTAGGTCAGGAATTGGGGCACAGCTGGTTTGAGCATCTCATAAAACTGCAATCAGGGTGTCAGACTGGTCTGCAGTCACCTCAAAGCCCAGCTCTCCTGGCTGTTGGCAGGTCACTAGTTGTGACCTAGAAGCCACCCTCAAGTCCTTGCCACATAGAACTCTCCATAGGGCAGCTCACAATGTGGCAGCTAACGTCTTCAGAGCAAGTAAGTCAATGAGAGAGACAGCAAGAGTGAAAACAGAAGAGAGAGAGAGGCGGGGGATGGACTCGTGATCTTGTATAACCTAAGCTCAGAAGTGACATCCAACACTCCTGCCATATTCTACTCATTAGAGTGTCACTCAGTCCAGCCCACACTCAGGGGAGGGACTGCACAGGGACACGACCTCCTGGAAGTGAGATCACTGGGGTCTGTTCTGGAAGCTGCCTACCACATCCACTGATTCATTCAGCAATTATTATATTTAATGAGGAGCTGCTGAGTGGGGAGGATAGAACAAAATGGTGACTGTCACTTGAAGATTACAGTCTGGAAGGTGAGGCACATATTAACTAAAGAAACACACAAAGTGGTGTCAAAATCTACCACAGCAAATGACCCCAAAAGGTGGAGGGCGGTGGGGGATGGCCTCACAGGGTGCCATGAGAAGGCTTCACCAGGGGACCAGGCCAGGGGGCTCCCCAAGGAAGGGTGGATTGAACAGTGAGCTCGCCTGTGAGAAGCCCAGGCGTTAGCTGGGTGATGAGAAGAGGTGGGGATGGCGAGGGGCACCTTGCAGGTAAAGGAACTGCATCATCTATGTATACCAGCGCTGAGTGTAAGCCAGGAGCATGTTGTGCCAAGTGTGTGTGTTCTGTTCCTAGACGGATTTGAGTGTTTACGCTGTGTAAGAGGATGGCGGGAGGAAACAGCACTGCCCTTACACTTAAAGACCCTAAGGAAGGGACAGGAAGGCGGCAAAGGACAGAATCTGAGCAGTACTCTCTCTGAACCTCCAGAATTATGCCTCCTCACTTCTCTCCCCACTCTTCCACCCTCCCCACACCCTCTCTGGAAGATTTCTTTGGGGAATCCTGTATGTCCTCATAAAAAGCAAAAATCTGCTGATGCGGCCTAATGCATTATCCTGCAAAGCAGAGCTGTCTTCGGAAACTAGCTCTCCCTAGGCCCAGCGGAGAGGCTCCATTCTGCAAACCAGCATCTCCCTTGTTAAAGAGAGAGTCTATTGATTGAGGCCAAAGTGACTTTTTATGGGTCCAGAGACAGGAAGGCGGGGGCCTGGCAGGAGGGGGGTGGGGGAAGTTTGGCAGCCAGTGGGAAGGACAGAACAGTGGTGGGAAGGAAACTGGGAGTGCCCTGGTCAGGACAAGAGCCTTTTGGGTGTCAAGGGAGCCAAGAGTGGAGGAGGTAGTGAGGCAGGATGTGGTGCGACGTGAGGCTCGACCCTACGCACCTGTGTCTGAGGCTGCAAATCTCACACACTGCCTGGTCGCGCAGAGACAAGCCCAGACCCGTGCAAATCGGCAGAACTGAGCAAAAGCCTACATGGTCCCTGTCCTCTAGGCACCCCACGAGGACTTTCCTCTTCCCAGAAGCACCTTGGTGGCTATGCAAGCCTTCCCAGTGTCTGGAATCCTGCCCCAAGGCCTCAGCCCAGCACTAAGGGTGCGACTCCCATTCATTCATGTCTTCATTCATTCAGTAAATATCCACTCCTGTGGGCCTGGCACTGTTAGTTTCTGGGGACACAGCTGTGGTTCCTGCCTTCATAGGCTCTTTCATTCAAATAGCAAATAATCATCGAACAATTGTTCACTAACCTTGGGATGACAAATGTGAAAGTGACATGAAGGAAAAACACAAGTGAGAGCTAGCATGGTTTGGAAGGCATTATGGAGTCGGGGAAGGGCTCCTTGTATGCACGTTGTCCTCCGGTCCTTGCTAAACCCTGCAGAGGTGACTGTCTGGGTGTCAGCCTTGCCTCGGCCCCCATGACAATGCTGCAAGGGTCCATTGATGGCGTGACATGAGATCTATTTTCCAAGATTAAAAGTACAGTGATCTGCACTCTTCTGACCCACTGGCTCTGTAGGTTCCCTGAGACTGACCCATCTCTATACTGTGCTGGCCTTCCCACTGCCTCTGCTCTGGGCTCCCCTTACCCCATGACACAATAGGCCCCTGGCAGCCATGGGAGCTCCCCATAGAAAGCAATCTGCCTGGCCCCTCTCCAGGGTCCAGGAACATTTTCTTGGAAAATGGAACCACTGGAAGTGAAAGAGTCCCCAGGTAGGGTACGCTGCTGCTGCTGCTAAGTCACTTCAGTCGTGTCCGACTCTGTGTGACCCCATACACGGCAGCCCACTGGGCTCTCCCGTCCCTGGGATTCTCCAGGCAAGAACACTGGAGCGGGTTGCAATTTCCTTCTCCAATGCATGAAAGTGAAAAGTGAAGGTGAAGGTGAATTCGCTCAGTCGTGTCCGACTCTTAGTGACCCCATGGACTGCAGCCTACCAGGCTCCTCCGTCCATGGGATTTTCCAGGCAAGAGTACTTGAGTGGGGTGTCATTGCCTTCTCCGTGGGTAGGGTATAATGAGAGGTTAATTCAGGTTCACTCTGACAAATTGTTCCGCCATTTATATCTTAGAAGAAATGAGACAAAGTCCCCTCCATCTTTACATCCCCAACCCCATCTACGGCCTGAATCATGATGGGGACTGACGTACCAGCCCCACCGTGTTTCTGGTCCTCATCTCTTGCCCCCAGCCTGAACTTTTATCTGCTTCTGTGAATTACTCTTCTTTCTTCCCTATTCAAACATCCAGTCCTCTGAGCTCAGGATCTTCAGAGCCCACGAATGCTTTTTTCCCTTCACCACAAAGTCTGACTTTAACAAATGAAAATCTTGCTTTTATGACTGTTATAATTTCCATCATTTTAAAGCAATGGTTCTTAACCTTGGCTGCACTTTGTAGGAACCTGAAAAGTTTCCATTCCGGGAACTTCTGATTTAATTGGTCTGGGGCTTAGCCTGGGCGACAGGATTCTTAAAGCTCCCAGATGACTTTAGTGTGCAGCCGGGGTCAGGAACCACTGCTTTAAAGAGTCCCATTTATGAATAGCAATGATTTCTTTTGTCTCCACTAATCCTGTCCTCCCCATGAAGAAACCTAAGGCTCAGCATCATTCATTGATTCAACACATGTGAGTTGGGCCCCTTCTATGTGCACTGTTCTAAGTGCTTGGGATGCAGCAGAGAACAAAAACAGACAAAAATCCCTACCCTTGGAGAGGGGATGTTCTAACCAGGAGAGTCAGGCTAGAAACAATAGCAATAATATGGGGATTTCCCTGATGGTCCAGTGGTTAAGACTTTGCCTTCTAACACAGGAGGTATGGGGAACTAAGATCCCACATGCCTTGTGGCCAAAAAACCAAAACACAAAACAGAAATTCAATGGGAAGGAGACTTGTGGACACAGTGGGCTGGAGAGGGTGGGAGAAAGTACATGGAAACATATACATTATCATATGTAAAATAGATAGCCAGTGGGAATTTGCTGTATGACTTATGGACTTCAAACCTGGGCTCTGTGACAACCTAGGGGGTGGGATGCGGTGGGAGGTAGAAAGGAGGTTCAAGAGGGAGGGGACATATGTATAACTATGGCTGATTTATGTTGATGTATTACAGAAACAAACAATATTATAAAGCAATTATCCTTCGATTAAAAATAAATTAAAAAAACAGAAACAATATTGTAATAAATTCAATAAATACTGTAAAATGGTCCACATCAAAATAATCTATTAAAAACCCAATAAAAATGTTAAAACCAGTAATACCTAATAAATTTCAGAATATTAATACATTCTCAAGTGAAACGTGCTAAGAGGGAGGAAAAAGTCAGGGTAAAGGTATCAGGAATGGAGAAAGATCATCCATCATTTCCATGTGGAAAAGATGTCATTTAAGGAAAGACTTGAAGGAGATGAGAGAGTGGATGAATGCAAACCCCCAAATTGAAAACCATGGTAGATATTTCACAATATTATCCTGCTGCCTATATTTAGAAGGAAGAACAGGAAGTGCTTCCATTGGTGACTGAATGTTGTAAGCAGAGAGGAGCGAGTGAAAAGAATCCATCGGAGATGACTCTCAGATTTCTTACCAAGTGTCCTTTACCGAGCCGGGGATACTGAGATCTGGAAGCTCCAGAATTACACTGTGGATATTCTGGTATAAAGGCATCTACAAGTCATCTAAGGAAACCAACACATAGCCCTGGATGTGACCAGTCTCAGCCTGGGAAACACATCTGTCTTGCCATCTGGTTTTTACAGTTTAAAATAACTGGAAAAAAATCCAAAAGAAAATAATTATTTCCTGACATGTGAAAATTATGTTAAATTTTAATTTTTAAATGGTTGAGAAAAATTGAAAGAAGAATAATATTTCCTAACACATGAGAATTATATAAAATTCTAATTTCAGGGTCCATAAACAAAATTTGACTGGAACACAGCCACCATGCCTATTCATTGTCACATTGTCCATGGTTGAGTTTGCAGTATAATGGCAGAGTTGAGTAGTTGGAACAGACACCATTTAGCCCACAAAGCCTAAAATAGTTACTGCCTGGCCTGTTACACACAGAAATATTTGCTGAACTCTTGCACAGATGATTGGATCCATGGATCTGGAGCTCAGAAGGGTCATCTAGACTGATGAAATAAATACAGGCCTCATTAGCATCCAGAGGGGCTTCCCGGGTGGTGTTAGTGGTAAAGAACCTGCCTGCCAAAGCAGAAGATATAAGAGATGCAGGTTTGATACCTGGGTGGGGAAAATCCCCTGCAGGAGGGTATGGCAACCCACTCCAGTATGTTTGCCTGGAGAATCTCATGGAAAGAGGATCCTGGCGGACTACAGTCCATAGGGTCGCAAAGAGTCGAACAGAACTGAAGCAACTTAGCACGCACATACAGCATCCAGAGGTATTTAAGCCATGGATGGCAATGAAATCAGAGCTTGAGAAGGGAAGGGGCTGAAGTTAGGCCCTGAAAAACTTAGATATTTGAAATTTGGATGGAGGAGAAAGAGGCTGGAAAGGAGATGAAGAAGCAGTAGTCAAGAGGTTGGAGGAAATTCCAGAGACTATGTCGTTATGGAAAAAAAGAAAAAGTGGGCCGACCAAGAGGTCAAAAGATCGGTGCTGCCAAGTCCAGTATCTTGAGAATGGGAAGGGTCTAATGAGCTTAGCAACAAGAAAGTAATTAGTAGCCATGGTGGGACAATTTCAGTGAAGAACAGAGGGAGGAAGACAGACCGGAATGTGATGAAGGATGAAGACAGGATAGTGAGGAAATGGGAATGTGATATGAGGATAATTTTTCAAAGAAGTGCAGCTAAGAAGGGGACTGCATCAGTCTATAGGGATAAAAAAATGGTGGCTAGAACTGGAGGAAAGTCAAAGAGGTGTCACTGTCGGCCATTGTTGTGTGTTTGTTTTAACATCCGATTGCTTGGGGGGTATTTGGTTGGCAAAAGAAGAGAATGAAGAAACAGGAGAGAGAACAACCAAGGGGCTGGGCCCCGTGGAAGCTCACTGGCAGAAGCCCTGCCTGGGCCCTTCCTCTACCACTGTGAACCCTTGGGAGTTGGGGGAATAAGACAAGGGGGTCCCTTGCCTCCTATGCAGGTGCAGTAGAAAAGGGACGTTCCCTGGAACCAAACAAAGGAACTTAAAATCCTGGCTCTGCCTCTGTGTGACCTTAGCAAGTGACCACTTGGAGTTTCAATTGCCTCATCCATAAAATAGAGCTAAGGCCCCCTAGTTCCCAAGACTGGTGAGGACCAAATGCCATGGCATTGATGAACCGGGCACTGTCCCTAACACATGGGAGACACTGAACAAATGTTAGAGTCCCTCCTCCCTCCCCCAAACCACTCCCAGCCCAGCTACTTCTTAGACTTTGTCTTGGGAAAAGAGAGAAAAGAATCTTGGACACAAACTTGACCTACATTCAGTGCCAAGTCTCTTGTCTTTCAGGAAGGGAAGAGAGGCAATTCCAGGGATGTGCTCAGCCAGCTGGCCCGGACTTGAACACATGCATTGTTTTGGGAGCTCCTAGCAAAGGAAGGATCCTGAGATTCCTTGTTCCAATTAGACCCTGGCATGAGCCCTCTGGGCCTTCCCTGGTGGCTCAGATGGTAAAGAATCTGCCTGCAATGCAGGAGACACAGTTTCAATCCCTGAGTCAGGAAGATCCCCTGGAGAAGGAAATGGCAACCCACTCCAGTATTCTTGTCCAAAGAATTCCATGGACAGAGGAGCCTGGCGGGCTATAGCCCATGGGATCACAGAGAGTCAGACACGACTGAGAGACTAAATACTTTCACTTTAATGAGCCCTCTGGGCTTCCCTGCTGACTCAGCGGGTAAAGAATCTGTCTTCAATGCATTAGACACAGGAGATGAGGGTTTGATCCCTGGGTCAGGAAGATCCCCTGGAGGAGGGCATGGCAGCCCACTCCAGTATTCTTGCCTGGAGAATTCCATGGACAGAGGAGCCTGGCAGAGTACAGTCCATGGGGTTGCAAAGAGTTGGCTATAACTGAGCAACTAACACACACACACATGAGTCCTCTGGCCACCTGAACTCTGGAAAGTGAAAGTGAAGTCGGTCAGTCATGTCCAACCTTTTGTGACCCCCATGGACTGCAGCCTACTAGGCTCCTCCATCCATGGAATTTTCCAGGCAAGAGTACTGGAGAGGGTTGTCATTTCCTTCTCCAGGGTATCTTCCCAACCCAGGGATCAAACCTGGGTCTCCAGCATTGCAGGCAGACACTTTACCATCTGAGCCACCAGCGAAGTGTTTGTCAAAGTAGGAATTCCTAGACCATTTTGTCAGGTTCTAGTTTTGTAGGGGGTTTTGTAGTATTGTGGAGTTAAGGGGTTGTCTAGAACTGTCAGCAGTGCACCAAACTTTCACCTCCAAAGAACTTGCAGGATAAAATGGTTTCTCTTTTGACTGCTGAGAACCCACAGAGATGGACAGTGCCCAGCAAAAAGGAAGGTGTGGCCAAGATCAGGAGACATGGATGACCTGGGGGGAGGAGACTGGCAGTGCCCAGCATTACCACGCTTGTGGGGCCCTCTGCACGGAACACCTGCCTCCTGCAATCAGCCTCTCAGGCTGTGACTCAGAAGCATCCTGTTCTAAGCATCATCTCCCCAACCTGTTGTTTTGAAAAGATAAAATAGATCTATTTCCCTGGCATATCCCTCTCAAAGCTGGCACAGAGGCTGTAACGCCTGTTTTATCTCAGTCAGGGAAGCATTTCATCATTTTCTAGGACAAAAATCCTATGAAAGGGGCAGACCTGGCTGGGCTTTCATCATGATAGATCAACGCAGCAGGCCAGGAAGGGAGAGAAGCCATTTGTTCTGACAAGTGAATCAAAGTATCAGAGCCACATCCTGCAGTTATTTAAATTAAATACTATACTACGTTGAATGTAACATATATAATTAATAAAGATACCCCCACCTTTTCTATAGTCTTATGGGGCTGCAAAGAGATCATTACCAGAACAGACTTCTCCCATAGCACCCAGATGATGAGTGTGTACTCGTGAGCTGATATGTACAGATGGGGGCATGTGCAAGTGAGCATGTACGCCTATGTGTTTCTGAGACTTGTGGCTAAGGAGTCATTTACTACAGAAATCCCACCTAACCCAACTTAAGTAAAAGGGAATTTATTCTAAAAAGCTGGAAACATCTCACTGTAACAGAGACGTTGGTCAGTTTCCCTACCTTGTCAGAGTTTGCATCTTCTGATTGGACGAGACCACCCCATCACTGACAGCCACAGCCCACTGGACTAGGACCTCTGACCCATGAGACATTAGTTGGCTTATCGCTCCCAGAAATTTGGGACTGGGACACAAACGTGTGAGAGGACTTCCCTAGCGGTCCAGTGGCTAAGACTCTGCGCTTCCAAAGCAGGAGGCCTGGGTTTGATCCCCAGTCAGGGAACTAGATCCCACATGCTACAACTAAGAGATTGCATGCCACAACTAGAGATCCCACATGCTGCAACAAAGATGGAAGATTCTGCATGCTATGACTAAGACCTAGTGCAGCCAAATATTTTAAAGAACCATGTGAGTTAGTTCTTTGGTGTTGGTACACCCAGGAAGACATGTCTCAAAGACATGTGTCAGTATCTGAATGACATAGCACCTGAGCACAGGGATTCTCAAACTTTGCATGCTGAAGGATCACGCAGGACGTTTGTTTAAAATGTGGTTTACTTGGCTGCATCCCCAGGGATACAGGGCTCTGAATTTTTAACAAATGCTCCACGTGATTTGAATGCAGGTACTTCAGCAAGACAGCAAGGGAAGCAGATGAGCAGTGAAAAGACCTTCATTGCCCCAGAGAGAAAAATATAGACGAGAAAGCAGCTGCTTCGGTTGACAGTGGCTTTGTTTTTCAGTTCCAGTCCCTCATAAGGCCCTTTTGTCTTTCCTGTCCTTGTGTTTTGTCGATTCCTTTGATTCCTAGAATATTCTAAGTGGATTTCTGTTTCTCGCTACCAAAGAATTTCTAAAAGCATTTCTACTTATGGAACCAAGAGTAAGTGACTGACCCCATTAGCCATAGCTGGTTGCAGGCAGGGGCTTCCCTGGTGGCTCAGACAGTAAAGAATCTGCTTGCAATGCAAGAGGCCCGGGTTCAATTCCTGGGTCAGGAAGATCCCCTGGAGAAGGGAATGGCTACCCACTCCAGTATTCTTGCCTGGAGAATCCCATGGACAGAGGAGCCTGGCTGTCTGCAGTTCATGGGGTTACAAAGAGTCAGACATGACTGGGCATGCACAGCACTGCAGCATTTCAGACACTCAGCCTTTGGCAGGAAATTTGGACATAACTGAAGCGACTTAGCAGGCACACACACGGTGGGAGGGGGGCAGGACCACTTGCTACATTGGCCCACCTCTTCAACAGGTAGGACAGCAGGTCCTTTCCAGGAAGGAGTGCTATCGGAGAAGACATCCCAAATACATGTACCACAGTAGACTTTTCTAAGAGGGTGTGAGGGCCTGTGGGCACTTGTCTGCTGTGTGTGCATCCATGTGCCCAGTTCTGCTCTGCTCCTGTGAGGCCTGGGTATGGTATTTTCCCAGGGACAAGAGTATAATTGTGAGTGGGTGTGTGTTACTAAATCAGTCTGTGCACGTGAGTGGGCGAGAACCAAGCCAGGGTTATAATTGTCCACATTAGAGACTCATTAACTGTATCACTGCATCTACTCACAATATACCAGATCATATTTAGAAATGAGCTTCTTAAAGAGATAGAATAGAGACCCCTGTTCTTTGAAGCATGGTGAGGAGGGGATACCATTTGGAAAGGTAAAAGATGATAAGGATTGCTGCTCAGAAGACCTGGGGTTGGGCCGAGTCAGACACCAGGAATCTCAGGGGTCTATCCCCAACATCCCCAGCAGGCAGCAGGCTCAGTCTCCCTGGTGTGGGAGTGCAGCCCCAGAGCCAGGTGATAACAATGCCTGGTGAGAAGTCCCCAGGGGAATGAGAACTCACTTAGTGATCAGAAAAAGAGTTCTGGTACTGTCTCAGCAGAAGGGTTTTATCTACCTCCGTGAGATTCTTGCAGCATCCTAAGGGCACTTCTACATCTCTGACAGTCACCATGATTAATTTTTCATTACACAACAAAGAAGAAAAAACCTCTCTTCCCGTAGACCTCCTCCAGCACTTTATCTGTATCTCTCTGATGTCATGTAGTCTTGCTATTTTGTGCCATATAGTGCCATTCCTGAGCGCCCTTTGGAGGACACCTTCAACCGCTCACCTAGATCCCCCTCAGATTCCCTTTTGCAGTGTTCACTGCCCGCCACCACCAACCCCCTTACCCCCACCGCAAGCTTCTGTGTACTTTGATACTAATTGTTTGCAGCTGTGACCTTCTTCTGAGGCTTGCCCTTGAGCTCCTGGAGCTGCTGCAAACATATCCACATATTCAGAGTTACAGGTCTGAGAGTGCCTGGGAGTTAACTCCGCACCCCTCCCCACCTCCCAGCCATAACTTGCTGGTACAGGGTTAGAAAGTCCACCTTTCTTGCCTGAGTTGATGCAAACTCTCAGATGCAATGTATATCCTAGAGCTCCCCAGGGGTCAGGCAGAGGTTTTGACTTCAACTGAAATTCTTTCTTTCACTGATTCTTCCCTTTCTGATACTGCTTCCTCCGCTCCCTTACTGATTTCTCCTTGGAACACTTTCTTAGCAAATCCCTTGCCCTCAAATCCTTGCCTCAGAGGCTGCTTCTCAGAGAATCCTCTTCCTAGTGTCCCATCTCTGCCCATATCCCCCAAAAAGCAATTCCATGTGCTGTAGGACTTAACCTCCTTGGCCACATATTATGAGACCAGGTGGATTCCTTATCCATGCAGAGGCAATTAAATTCTCAAAATGAATAAGCATGCTACATGTGCGAGCTAAAACTATAAAAACTCTTAGAAGAAAATGGGAGTCTTTCTTAACCTCAGGTTAGACAATGGTTTCTTAAATACATAGTCTGCTTGGGCTGCTACTACAAAATATCATAGACTGTTTAAACAATGGACTTACTTCTCACAGCTCGGTTCCTGGTAAGAGCTTTCTTGGGGCTTCCTAGGTGGCACTAGTGGTAAAGAACCCCACTTGCCAATGCAGGGGACATAAGAGACACAGGTTTGATCCCTAGGTCGAGAAGATGTCCTGAAGGAGGGCATGGCAGCCCACTCCAGTATTCTTTCCTGGAGAATCCCATGGACAGAGGAGCCTGGTGGGCTACAGTCCATAAGATCACAAAGAGTAGGACACGATTGAAGCAACTTAGCACACACACACAACAGCTTGCTTATTGGCTTGCAGATAGCTAATTTCTTTAAGTGAGCAAATTCTCTGGAGTCTCTTCTTATATGGAACACTAAACCCATCTTGAAGAGTAATGCTCAAAATTCTCTAAGCCAGGCTTCAGCAATATGTGAACCGTGAACTTCCTGATGTTCAAGCTGGTTTTAGAAAAGGAAGAGGAACCAGAGATCAAATTGCCAACATCCCCTGGATCATCGAAAAAGCAAGAGAGTTTCAGAAAAACATCTATTTCTGCTTTATTGACTATGCCAAAGCCTTTGACTGTGTGGATCACAATAAACTATGGAAAATTCTGAAAGAGATGGGAATACCAGACCACCTGATCTGCCTCTTGAGAAATCTGTATGCAGGTCAGGAAGCAACAGTTAGAACTGGACATGGAACAACAGACTGGTTCCAAATAGGAAAAGGAGTATGTCAAGGTTGTATATTGTCACCCTGCTTATTTAACTTATATGCAGAGTACATCATGAGAAACGCTGGACTGGAAGAAACACAAGCTGGAATCAAGATTGCCGGGAGAAATATCAATAACCTCAGATATGCAGATGACACCACCCTTATGGCAGAAAGTGAAGAGGAACTAAAAAGCCTCTTGATGAAAGTGAAAGTGGAGAGCGAAAGAGTTGGCTTAAGGCTCAACATTCAGAAAATGAAGATCATGGCATCCAGTCCCCTCACTTCATGGGAAATAGATGGGGAAACTGTGGAAACAGTGTCAGACTTTATTTTTTTGGGCTCCAAAATCACTGCAGATGGTGACTGCAGCCATGAAATTAAAAGATGCTTACTCCTTGGAAGGAAAGTTATGACCAACCTAGATAGCATATTCAAAAGCAGAGACATTACTTTGCCAACAAAAGTTCGTCTAGTCAAGGCTATGGTTTTTCCTGTGGTCATGTATGGATGTGAGAGTTGGACTGTGAAGAAGGCTGAGCGCCGAAGAATTGATGCTTTTGAACTGTGGTGTTGGAGAAGACTCCTGAGAGTCCCTTGGACTGCAAGGAGATCCAACCAGTCCATTCTGAAGGAGATCAGCCCTGGGATTTCTTTGGAAGGAATGATGCTAAAGCTGAAACTCCAGTACTTTGGCCACCTCATGCAAAGAGTTGACTCACTGGAAAAGACTCTGATGCTGGGAGGGATTGGGGGCAGGAGGAGAAGGGGACGACAGAGGATGAGATGGCTGGATGGCATCACTGACTCGATGGACATGAGTCTGAGTGAACTCCGGGAGTTGGTGATGGACAGGAAGGCCTGGCGTGCTGCGATTCATGGGATCACAAAGAGTCGGACACGACTGAGCGACTGAACTGAACTGAAACCCATCTTGAGGACCCTACCCTCATGACCTAACTCCTAGATATCCTATCTCCAAATACCATCACATTGGGGGTTGAGACTTCAACAAATTGATTTGGGGGAAGACAGTTTGTGTGCCAATAAGCACATGAAAAATTCTGAGCATCATTAATCATTAGAGAAATGCAAATCAAAACCACAACAAGATACCATGTCACAGCCACTAGGATAGCTAGTAGGTGTCTGAAAGTCAGTCACCAACATCATAGAGGATGTAGAGGATCTAGAACCTTTATACATTGCTGGTGGAAATGTAAATGGCGGCGCCACTTTGGAAAACATTATGACAGTTTCCCAAAATGTTAAACCTAGAACTTCTGTATGATTCAGCATTTCCACTCCTAGGTATGTACCCAAGAGAAATGAAACATAGCCACATGAAAACATGTACACCAGTGTTCACAGCAGCATGAATTACAGTAAGGAAAAAGTGGAAACAACCCAAATGCCTGTCAACTGATGAGTATATAAATTAAATGTGGTATATCTATACAATGGAATATTATTCAGTGATAGAATGAAGCACTTACATGCTCTGTCATGGATGAAACTTGAACGTGCTATGCCCAGTGAAAGAAGCTGGACATAAAATATTACATAGTGTTTCACTGCATTTATGTGAAATTCCCAGAATAGGCAGAGACAGAGGGGAGACGTGTGGTTGTCTGGAGGTGTTGTGGGGGAAGGAGGTGGAATGAAGCATGACTGCTAATACATCCAGAATTCTTTTGAGGGTGTTGAGAATGCTCTAAAATGCAACTACCACTGCAATTTAATTTTAGAACATTCTCAACACACACACACACACATATTTTAAAACCCACTGAACTTAAAATAGGTAAATTTTATGACATAGGAAATATATCTCAGTAAAGCTATTTAAAAATAAAACTTCATAGCTGGGTCCACTCGGTCATCCTTTGTATCTTTGTGATAAACTGGATCCTTCTCCTCCCGTGTTTCTCTTTTACTGTTTTCACACAACCACACTCACCACACGAATGACACCAGACGTGTGGGAGTTTTCCACACCAAGCAGCAATTCTTTGTGACACCAGCTGGGTGACTTACAATTCAGTGCAGTGTGACACTAATCAGAGTTAGCTCAGACCCCACAGATTGAGGGCTTAGTTCCACAAAACTGCGCCTGTCTCCACCTCAAACTCCAATTACAAATCTAGGTTGTCATCTGTGCTTCTGACCAACCAGCTATAAACCAGGGCTTCCCATAATCTGTCTTTGGGTTCAGTCATTTGCTAGAAAAGCTCACAGAACTTAGGGAAGCCCTACTTATGTTTACCAATTTATTGTAACTGATACGATAAAGGATATAGATGAAGAACCACATGAAGAGATTAATAGGGTGAAATTCAGAAGAGTCTCAAGCACATGGGCATCTGTCCCCATGACTCCAGGGTGCATCACCCTCCTAACACACTGATATGTTCACACGGCTGGAAGCTCCTCCAACCCACATTCTGAGGATCTTTGTGGAGGCTTCATAAAGTAGACATGATCAGTCATTAACAAAATCTCCAATCTCTTTCTCCTTCCCCTTCATGGAGGACGAGGGTAGAGTTGAAAGTTCCAAGCTTCTAATCATGACTTGCTGTTTCTGGTGAACAGATCTCACCCAGGAGCCCACCAAGCATTGCCACATTAGAACAAAGACTGTCCTACCACCCAGCACATTCCAAGGGTTTTAGGAGCTCTGTGCCAGGAACTGGGGGCAGGAGCCAGAATATATTTTTTTCCTATGGTTTCACACTAACCTTCAACTTCTGAGTGAGTTTCTGTATCTTGAAGCCAAAAGACACCATGTCCCCTCTCCCTATTAGACTGTGCACATAATTCATATACGTTGCTCCAGATGCTTCTACTCTCCTGCTCTCAATGTCAGAGGAAGGCCTACCACTTCTTCTGCCCCAAACACATGTGTACATCTGACATTGCCCTCACACCAATCTATCCCCTTGAGGGCCTCCTTTAATCAATTACCACATTTTCCTGTCTCCTTCAAGGCTCTTCCATATTTTATTTATTCTTTTAAAGTCTTTATTGAATTTGTTACAATATTACTTCTGTTTTATATTTTGTGGGTTTTTTTTTTTGGCCACAATGTATACAGGATCTTAGCTCACTGACAAGGGACTGAACCCCGATGTCCTCTGCATTGAAAGGCAAAGTCTTAACCACTGGACCACAGCATCTCTGGTCATCCGTGGACCCAGGTCTCCTCAAGTTATCCTGACACTTTCCATCCTTCACAGCCAGCCTTCTCTGAAAACCAGACTATTCTCCCTGGCCCTGTTTCCCCATCTCTTTTCTCCAATATAGGCTGGTTTCCACACCAACCCTGTCCCAGACACAGGTCTCACCAGCATAGCCTATGAATTTCTCATTGCCAAACACAGTAGATTCACTTAATCCTTGTGTTGGTTGTGGTCCCAGCTATAACATACCATTCTCTTGAGTCTCTTCCAACTTCACTGACTATTCCTTCTCAGGATGTTTCCTGCCTTTATTTCCCCGTCACCCCTTAAAGGATGGCCTTTCCCAGGGATCTGCCTTCTGCCATAATGCTGTCTTCCTCATCACGGTTCCCTTGGATGATCACATAGACTCCTAAGGATTAAACCTCCAAACATTTCCAAACTGACATCTTCAGACTAGACCTGTTTCCCAAGATTCCAGCTCATACCCTTTCCAGACATCTCAACCTTGATATTCCATGGGAATCGCAAACCTGACATGTCTAAAGTGTAATTAATTATCCCCACCCCCACCTTCACAACCACCACAGAACCACAACTCAGGGAGTCCCTCTCATTGTTAAGCTTAATGACACAACCAACCCTCTCCAGGCCTTAAGCAGAAACCTAAAAGTATCCTCAGACCCTCCATCTTCCTCACCCCATGTAAAATCTGTTAACGGGTTATTTTATTTATTTATTTAATAAATCTGATATCTTCACACCCAGGGCTCCAGCCACACTGAGTCATTTCAGTTCCTAAGACACACCATGGTTTTTCCCCCACTTCTGGGCTTTAGTATACAGTCTTAAATTAACCTTTTCTTGGAATGGATTTTCCCACCTCATCCACCTAAAGAGTTTCTATTCATCCTCCAAAACCCAACCCATGTACTGCCCTTCCTGGGAGGCATCTTCCATCATCCCCAGAAGATGTTGTGCTTTTTGAAACACTGGACACCAGCTGGGGACTCCCGCCCACACACTTACTTTGTCCAGCTTTCCCAGCTCCCCCTGTAGTCTCAGGCCTGGAGAACAGAGGGAGGAAAGAAGAGAAACATAAGAGACTATTTATTATACCCTTCCTTCACTTGTGTACCTGTCCTCTGCCCATTTTGCTTCACCTTCCTCCTGCTCTCGGGGACTGCGCTTCCCAGGCTCATGTGTTCCCTGGCTTCTGAAGGTGTGGGGAGCACTGGCAGGAAATAGAGTCAGGGTTGGGGTAGCCAGGCTATTTCTCTCTCTGCCTTAATTGCATCTCTAGCAATTGCTGTGTCTTTTCAGTCCTCTAGTACATGACAAACAAGCCCATTTGGTTTAAATGTCTACTGAGCACCTTTCAGCCCCGGGTGAGAGCTCTTGCTGCTACTATTTTTGTTTTGTTTTTAATTTTTATTGTAATAGAGTTGCTTTGCAGTGCTGTGCTATTTTCTGCTGTACAGCAAAGTGAATCAGCTACACATAGACACGTCCCCCTTTCTTTTCTCCCTGCTGCTGTTGATCTTTGAGTTGTCTCACTGTCTTCTGTTTACTTCTTGGCCCTTCTATCACCTGTTGTTCAACAAATTTCTTTCATTGATGTCTTTCATTTTCAATATCCCAGTGGTTTCTATTTCCTGGTGAGACCTTGACTGATCCCACACTTTAAGCAAGAGCTTCACTGTGGGGCGAAGACAGGAGTCTGGAGCCTTGGGACAGAGGGGAGAGGATGGGACTAGAGACCTCTAGGTTGGAGATCGCTGGAGACTAGGTTGGAGAGTCATTGACGTAGTGGTGGAGGTAAAGCATAAGAGCACCGAAGGATGGAACCATGAGAGCAGCAAGACTGATTACACAGTGGAGAGGAAGTTCACTACTCATGAAGAAACCCATCCCAAATTTTCTTGATCCCAAACCCATCAGGAAAATTAATCGAAAACTGCCTCCCTCACACATGCACCAATTGTTACCATAGACCAAATCTCATTTTTGCCACAGGCCAGTCCTTAAGGTTTTCAGCAAAATATATCTTGCTGCCTTCCATATCTTCTCTACTGTAACATGTAACATTTCCACTTATTCTTTTGTTAAAATATCCATTTATTTGGCTGCACCAGGCCTTAGTTGCAGCACATGGAATCTTTTAGTTGCAGTGTGTGGGATCTAGTTCCCTGACTAGCAATCGAACCCAGGCCCCCTGCAGTGGGAGCATGGAATCTTAGCCACTGGACCACCAGGGAAGTCCCTCTTCCACTTATTCTTGATGGGGCAAGATTTCTGGGGCCCTCACCCTCCTGACCTAGTTGCTCTCCTCTGGACATGCTCCCACTTAGCAGTGTTTCTTCAGTCCCGGGTGAGACGTGGGTCTCTAATGTTATCCCATCTTCCTTGCTGCAGACATTCAATCTCTACTGATGGATCCAAGACTGAATTCCCTTTTGGAGCTGTGAGGCCAGCTACTGGTTCACCTTGGGTTCTCAGACATGTCACAGAGCAGGAGAAAGGATGAGCCCTCCATCTGAGCTGAACTTCCCCATTCCTGTACATGGTATCTGGGTGGGTAATTCGACATGCATTCCCTTCTCCTTGCCCACCTCCACTCTACAGGCTGGAAAAATGAAGTCCTTTCTCTCCCAGCTTTCTCTGAACCTGAAAGTCACTCAGTCATGTCTGACTTTTTGCAACCCCATGGACTATACAGTCCGTGGAATTCTCCAGGCCAGAATACTGGAGTGGGTACCTGTTTCCTTCTCCAGGGGATCTTCCTAACCCAGGGATTGAACCCAGGTCTCCAGCACTGCAGAAAGATTCTTAACCAGCTGAGCCACCAGGGAAGCCCAAGAATACTGGAGTGGGTAGCCTGTCCCTTGTCCACCAGCTGACCCAGGAAATGAACCAGGGTCTCCTGCATTGCAGGTGGATTCTTTGAACCTAGTTCTGGCCAATTAAATATGAATGCAAATTGGTTGAGGGCTTCTGAGAAAGCTTTCACCTTCCTAATAAAAAGGACAGATGTCTCTGGAGCCATCCTTTCCTGGTCCTACCTGCTTTAACACAGTCATAATGTGTCCCTAAGAGAAACACCTAGAGAATCTCAGAGAGGCTGGCTTTGACGCTGTTGGGCCACTGAGCCAATGATGACAACCACCTACCTTTGGGCTCCTTGTTCTGTTAGGAAAATTGTCTGAACCAACACAGTGGGAGAAAACATTGTCAATTTATATTACAAAGAGCATGCATGCTTAGTCGCTCAGTCATGTCTGACTTTTTGCAACCACCCGGCTTCTCTGTCAATGGGATTTTCCAGGCAAAAATATTGGAGTCGGTTACCATTTCCTCCTCCAGGGGATCTTCCCGACTTGAACCTGTATCTCCTGCATCTCCTGCATTGCAGGCAAATTCTTTACCATCAGGGAAGCCTCTACAAAGAGTTAACATCTCTAATATTTAATCGAGTTTCTAAAATAGAGAAATGAGCAACAATTTAGAAAAATAAGCAAGAGATATGAACAGACCATTAACAGAAAAGAAATGCAGATGAATGGCTCTTCACTGTAAGAAAAGATGCTCAACCTTGCTCATCACAAGAAAAATGTAAACTGGGATTTCATCCTCATCTATTAGAAGGGCCCAAATTCAAAATTTTGACAACTACTCCATCAGTGAAGCTCTGGGAAATAGACATGTTCATAATTTGGTGGTGGGAATGCAAAGTCAGACAATCCCTGTGGAAAGGAATTTGGCAAAATTATCTAGGCATTCACTCTTCAACCTAGCAATCCCACTGGGAGTACATCCCAAAGATAAAATGGTAAAAAGACAATAATGTGTGTGCAAGGCTATTCATTACAGATCTAGTTGCAAGTACAAAAGCCCCCTGACTCTTCCAACAATAGGAGTTGTGGAATAGAACATCATAAATCTATATCATGGAATTGTATGCAGCCATAACAAAGAATAGAAATCATTTCTATGCACTAGTAAAGAGAGGTTTTCAAGATACATTTCAATAAGGTAAGATGGTTTAAAAAAAAAAGTGTATAGTATGCTACCATTTATCTAAAAGAGTGAGAAAACTATATTTTTAATGTAAACATAAATCATATTTTTTTTAATCAAAAATGATTACCTAAAAAAGAGGGAGAAAGCTTGTACAGGAGTCAAGGATATAATAGAAACTGGACTTCTTTAAATACACCTTGTTTTGTAGATTTGACTTTGGACTTATATAAATGTATTCCATAATTATAAGGTAAAATGTTATTTTAAAATCAACCTCTAAAAATTAAAATTAAGATGAAACGAGTAAAACAAAAATGAATCTCTGCCCATTAAAAATATTTCAAATATTACATCAAACTTGCTTTCCTGGGATAAACCCAATTTGATAATAATGCATTACCTTTTTTACCCATTGTGGGATTCTGTTTGCTACCGTTTTGCTGAGGATTTCTACTTTTTAGTCTATGTGATACAGACCTATTCTTTCCATTTCTCATACTGTCCTGTTTTCTAAGGCCATATGAGTCATATTAACAAAAAAGAAAAACCATATGATCATCTCAATAGATGCATAAAAAGCATTTGACAAAATCCAATATCCCTGTATGACTTAAAAAACAGATGTTTCAACAAAATAGGAATAGAAGAGAGATCTTTAGCTTGATAAAGAAAATCTATGAGAAACCTACAACTAATATCATGTAATCGTGATCTTGAGACCTGTATGCAGGTCAGGAAGCAACAGTTAGAACTGGACATGGAACAACAGACTGGTTCCAAATAGGAAAAGGAGTACGTCAAGGCTGTATATTGTCACCCTGCTTATTTAACTTATATGCAGAGTACATCATGAGAAACGCTGGACTGGAAGAAACACAAGCTGGAATCGAGATTGCCGGGAGAAATATCAATAACCTCAGATATGCAGATGACACCACCCTTATGGTAGAAAGTGAAGAAGAACTAAAGAGCCTTTTGATGAAAATGAAAGAGGAGAGTAAAAAAGTGGGCTTAAAGCTCAACATTCAGAAAACGAAGATCATGGCATCCAGTCCCATCACTTCATGGCAAATAGATGGGGAAACAGTGGCTGACTTCATTTTTCTGGGCTCCAAAATCACTGCAGATGGTGATTGCAGCCATGAAATTAAAAGACGTTTACTCCTTGGAAGGAAAGTTATGACCAACCTAGACAGCATATTAAAAAGCAGAGACATTACTTTGTCAACAAAGGTCCGTCTAGTCAAGGCTAGTAGTCATGTATGAATGTGAGAGTTGGACTATAAAGAAAGCTGAGCACCCTAGAATTGATGCTTTTGAACCGTGGTGTTGGAGAAGACTCTTGAGAGTCCCTTGGACTGTAAGGAGATCCAACCAGTCCATCCTAAAGGAGATCAGTCCTGGGTGTTCATTGGAAGGACTGATGCTGAAGCTGAAACTCCAATACTTTGGCCACCTGATGCGAAGAGCCAACTCATTTGAAAAGACCCTGATGTTGGGAAAGATTGAAGGCTGGAGAAGAAGGGGACAACAGAGGATGAGATGGTTGAATGGCATCACCAACTCGATGGACATGAGTTTGGGTAAACTCCGGGAATTGGTGATGGACAGGGAGGCCTGGTGTGCTACAGTCCATGGGGTTGCAAAGAGTTGGACACAACTGAGCAACTGAACTGAACTGAACTAAATCACCTATATATCAAATCTAATGAAATTTACCCCCAAAAAGCTGCTAGAATTAATGTTGCACTATTACAGGATACAAGATCAATATACAAAAATCAATAATATTTCTAGTTTTCAGCAATGAACAGTCATAAGTTGACATTTTAAAAATATCAATTATAATAGCATACACAAATACTACTTAGGGACAAATCTGACAAAAGATGTGAAAGATCCAAACACTGAAAACTATGAAACATTACTGAGAAAAGTTAAAGACCTAGATAAATAGAGAGAGACTTCCCTGGTGGTCCAGTGGTTAAGACTCAATTCAGGGGACATGGTTTGATCCCTGGTTGGGGAACTAAGATCTACTAGCTGCAGAATCCATCTACAACAAAAGATTCTGTGTGCCATACCTAAGACCCAAGGCAGCCAAAAAAAAGTAAACTAAATAAATGGCGAAATATGTTGTGTTCAAGGGTAGGAAAACTTAATAAGATGTTATTTCTCCCCGAATTAATATACAGATTTAAAGCAATCCTAACCAAAATACCAGCAGGCTTTTTTGTAGAAATTGATACGCTGGTTCTGAAATTCATACTGAAATACTGAAGACCTAAAGGAAACAAAATAAAGTTATAAAAGAAGGAAAAAGTGGGAGGACTAACTGCCTAATTTAAAAACTTACTCTAAAGCTACAGTTATCAAGATAAGTATTGCTGCAAAGACAGGCAAATCAATAAAAAAAGAAAATAGAATCTAGAAATAGATCCACACGGGGACAATTGATTTTCAGCAACAGTGCAAAGGCTGTTATATCTTTAATGGAGAAAAGATATTCTTTTCAACAATGCAGGAACAACTGGCTCTCTATATGCAAGAAAATGAACTTTGATTCATACCTTGCAGTATTAACAAATATTAACTCAAATGAATCATGGATCCAAATGTAAACACTAAAACTATAAAACTTTTATTTTTTCAATCTTATTGAAGTGAGCTGATTTACAATGTTGTGTCAATTTCTGCTGCACAGCAAAGCAGTTCACTTATACATATATATATTCTTTTTCATATTCTTTTTCTGTTATGGTTCATCACAGGATACTGAATATACAGTTCCCAGTGCTATACAGTAGGACCTTTTTGTTTATCCATCCTGTGATAATTGTTTGCATCTGCTATCCCCAAACTGGCTTCCCTGGTGGCTCAATGACAAAGAATCCCCCTGCAGTGCAGGAGATGGGGGTTCGATCCCTGGGGTCAGGAAGATCCCCTGGAGGAGGAATTTGCAACCCACTCCAGTATTCTTACCTGGGAAATCCTACGGACAGAGGAGCCTGACAGGCTACAGTCCCTTAGGTTGCAGAGTCGGACATGACTAAGCACACACACACCCCGGCCATCAAATTTGTCTGTTTTACCTACACCATCAAGTAAAAGGATTGAAGTTCTTTCCAAGCTGGCTTAAATACTCAGCTCCATATGTTGTTGTTCATGGGCTCACAAAAGAGTCAAACATGACTTAGCCACTAAACAGCAACAACAAATCCCAAACTCCCAGTTCTTCCCTGCCCTCCCTCTCCCTTGACAACCACAAGTCTGTTCTCTGTGTCTGTGCGTCTGTAAAACTGTAAAACTTTTAGAAGAAAACATAGGATAAAATCTTTATGATCTTAGGTGAAACAGATTTCTTAATACAATCTATAAAAGAAAAATTGATAAACTTTTTAAAGATTAAAACTTTCTGCTCTTTTAAAAATACTATTTTAATTATTTTATTCTTTTAATTGAAGGATGATTACAATGTGTTGGTTTCTACCGTACAACAGTGCAAAACAGTGATAACTCTCTCTGTATGTATATGTGTGTGTGTGTGTGTGTGTGTGTATCCCTCCCTCTCCAGCCGCCCTCCCAGCCCCCTCAATCTCACCCCTATGGGTCATCACCGAATGCCAGGCTGTGCTCCCTGTGTTACATAGCAGCTTCCCACTATTTATCTCACACATGGTCGTGTACATGTCGATGCTACTTTCTCAGTTTGTCCCACCCTCTCCTTCCCTTGCTGTGTCTACAAGTCCCTTCTCTCCATCTGCATCTCTATTCCTGCCCTGCAAATAGGTTCCTTAGTACCATTTTTCTAGATTCCATAAACTGAAAGGGAAGCCGCTCAGTTGTGTCCAGCTCTTTGCAATCCCATGGACTGTAGCCTACCAGGTTCCTCAGTCCATGGAATTTTCCAGGCAAGAGTACTGGAGTAGGTTGCCATTTCCTTCTCCAGGGGATCTTCCCAACCCAGGGATCGAACCGAGGTCTCCTGCACTGCAGGCAGACGCTTTACCGTGTGAGCCACCAGGGAAGCCCAGATTCCATATATATGCGTTAATATACCACATTTGTTTTTCTCCTTCTGACTTATTTCACTCTGTATAGCAAGCTCTAGGTTCATCCACTTCACAATTGATTCACATTCATTCCTTTTTATGACTAATATTCCATTGTATATATGCACCACAACGTCTTTATCCATTCGTCTGTTGATGAACATCTAGGTTGCTTCCATGTCCTGGCTATTGTAAATAGTGCTGCAGTGAGTATTGGGGCTCACACATCTTTTTGAATTATGACTTTCTCAGGGTATATGCCAAACAGTGGCATTGCTGGGTCATATGTTAGTTTTATTCCTAGTTTCTAAGTAATCTCCATAGTGTTTTCCACAGTGGCTGTATCAATTTGTATCCCCACCAACAATGCAAGAGGGATCCTTTTTCTCCACATCCTCTCCAGCATTTATTGTTTGTAGATTTTTTTATGATGGCCATTCTGACTGGTGGGGGTAGTACCTCATTATAGTTTTGATTTGCATTTATTTAATAATGAGCAATACTGAGCATCTTTTCATGTGTCTCTTGGCCATCTGTGTATCTTCTTTGGAGAAATGTGTTTAGGTCTTCTGTCCATTTTTTGATTGGGTTGTCTAATATTGAGCTGCATGAGCTATTCGTATATTTTGGAGATTAATCCTTTGTCACTTGCTTTATTTTCTCCCATTCTGAGTGTTGTCTTTTCATCTGGTTTATATTTTCCTTTGCTGTGAAAAAGCTTTTAAATTTAATTAATTCCTACTTGTTTATTTTTGTTTTTATTTCCATTATTCTAGGAGATGGGTCAGAGGGGTTCTTGCTGCAGTTTATGTCAAACAGTGTTCTGCCTATGTTTTCCTCTGAGAGCTTTATAGTTTCTGGCCTTACATTTAGGTCTTTAATCCATTTTGAGTTTATTTTTGTGTACGGTGTTAGAGAATTTCATTATTTTGCATGTAGCTGTCCAGTTTTGCCAGCACCACTTATTGAAGGGGCTGTCTTTCCTCCATTATATGTTCTTGCCTCTTTTGTCAAATATAAGGTGCCCATAGATGCACAGGTTTATCTTTCTATCTTGTTCCATTGATCTATATTTCTATTTTTCTGCTACTATTAAACTGTCCTGATTACTGTAGCTTTGTAGGATAGTTTGAAGCCTGAAGCCAGGAAGGTTGATTCCTCCTGCTCCACTTTCCTTTCTCAAGATTATTTTGGTTATTCGGAGTCTTTTGTGTTTCCATACAAATTATAAAATTTTTTGTTCTAGTTCTATGAAAAATGCCATTGGTAATTTGATAAGGATTGCATTGAATCTGTAGAATGCCTCGGATAATGTAGTCATTGTCACAATATTGATACTTCAGATCCCAAAGCATGGTATATCTGTTTGTGTCTTCCTTGACTTCTTTCATCAGTGTCTTATTGTTTTCTGCATACAGGTCTTTTGTTTCTCTGTTGTTGTTCAGTCGCTAAGTCATATCTGACTCTGGACTGCAGTGTGCCAGGCTTCTCTGAACTTCATTGTCTCTGGGAGCTTGCTCAAACTCATGTCCGTTGAGTCAGTAATGCTATCCAACCGTCTCATCTTCTGTTGCCCCATTCTCCTCCTCCCCTCAATCTTTCCCAGCATCAGGGTCTTTTCCAATGAATTGGCTCTTTGCATCAGGTGGCTAAAGTGTTGGAGCTAAGGTAGATTTATTCCTGGGTATTTTATACTTTTTGTTGCAATGGTGAATGGAATTTTTTCCTTAATTTCTCTTTCTGATTTTTCACTGTTAGTGTATAAGAATGCATCAAACACCATAATCAAGTGGGGTTTATCCCAGGGATGCAAGGATTCTTCAGTATACACAGATCAATCAATGTGATGCACCGTATTAGCAAATTGAAAGATATGATCATTTCAACAGATGAAGAGAAAGCTTTCAACAAAATTCAACAACCATCTTTGATAAAAATTCTTCATAAAATGGGCATAAAAGGAAACTGCCTCAACATAATAAAGGCCATATACAACAAACCCACAACAAGCATTGTTGTCAATAGTGAAAAACTGATAGCATTTCCTCTAAAATCAGGAACAGTACAGGGGTGCCCACTCTCACCACTACTATTCAATACAGTTTTGAAAGTCCTAGCCACAGCAATCAGAGAAGAAAAAGAAAGAAAAGGAATCCAGATTAGAAAAGAAAAAGTAAAACTCTCACTGTTGGCAGATGACATGATATAATACATAGAAAACCCTAAAGATGCCACCAGAAAATTACTAGAGCTAATCAATGAATTTTGTGTATGGTCACAGGGTTTTCCCAGTGGTTTAGCTGGTAAAGAATCTACCTGCCAACGCAGGAGACACAGGAGACTCAGGTTCAATCCCTGGGTCGGGAAGATCCCCTGGAGAAGGAAATGGCAAACTGCCCCAGTATTCTTGCCTGAAAAAGTCCATGGACAGAGGAGCCTGGCAGGCTACAGTCCACGGGGTCACAAAGAGTCAGACATGACTGAGCGACTGAGCATGCAGGCACTCACACACAGGATTCAAAGTTAATACACAGAAATGGCTTGCATTATTATACACTAACAGTGAAAAACCAGAAAAAGAAATTTAAGAAACAGTCCCATTCACCATTGCAATAAAAATACTATTAAGAGAATAAAAGATAAATCACAGACTGGAAGAAAATATCTATAAATCAATTCTTTTAAAGAACATGCACACAGAATATACAAAGTACTTACAAAACTAAATAAGAAAACAAACAACCGAATTAAAAATGGGCAAAAAAATTTTTTAAAAAGGAATACATATGGATAGTGGATAAGCACATGATAATTTTCAACATAATTAATCATTTGCTATTTTTGTTGTTTTTAGTTGCTAAGTCGTGTCCAGCTCTTTTGCAACCCCATGGATTGTAGCCTGCCAGGCTCCTCTCTCCATCAGATTTCCCAGGCAAGAATGCTGGAGTGAGTTGCAATTTCCTTCTCCAGAGGATCTTCCTGAGCCAGGGATCAAATCCACATCTCCTGCATTGGCACGCAGATTCTTTACTGCTGAGCCACTAGGGAAGCCCAATTAATCATTAGGGAAATGCAAACTAAAACCACAATGAGACATTAAAATGACTAAAATTAAAAATACTGACCATACCAAGTGTTGGCAAGGATGCAGAGAAACTGGAACACTGCCAGTGGGATTATCAAATTGTGCAACTACTTTGGGAAATAGTTTGTCAGCTTTTTAAAAAGATAAATATAGACTTGCCACATGTTTCAGCCTTTCCACTTCTGAATATTTACCCAAGAGAATATAAGCACATATCCTAACAAAAACTCATAGATGAATGTTCAAAGAATATTTGTAAAAGGCAAAAACTGTAAATGACTCAAAGGTCCATCAACAGATGAATAGATTAAACAAATGGTAGTGTAACCATACAAGGGAACACTACTCAGCAATAAAAAGAATGAAATGTTGATAGATGCAACAACACAAGTGAATCTCAAAATAATTGCACTGACGGAAACAATATAGACAGAAAAAGGCTCCATACTGAATGATTCCATTTACACAAAACTCTAGAACGCGCAAACGAATCTATATTCAGTCAGTTCCATTGCTCAGTCATGTCCAGCTCTTTGAGACCCCATGGACTGCAGCACACCAGGCTTCCCTGTCCATCACCAACTCCCAGAGCTTGCTCAAACTCACGTCCATCCAGTTGGTGGTACCATCCAACAATTTCACCCTCTGTCGTCCCCTTCTCCTCCTGCCCTCAATCTTTCCCAGCATCAGGGTCTTTTCCAATGAGTCAGTTCTTTGCATCAGGTGGCCAAAGTACTGGAGCTTCAGCTTCAGCATCATTCCTTCCAGTGAATATTCAGGACTGATTTCCTTTAGGATTGACTGGTTTGATCTCCTTGCAGTCCAACCGACTCTCAAGAGTCTTCTCCAATACCACAGTTGAAAAGCGTCAATTCTTCAGTGCTCAGCTTTCTTTATGGTCCAACTCTCATATCTATACATGACTACTGGAAAAACCTTAGCTTTCACTAGATGGACCTTTGTCGGAAAAGTAATATCTCTACTTTTTAGTATGCTGTCTAGGTTGGTCATAGCTTTTCTTCCAAGTAGCAAGTGTCTCTTAGTTTCATGGCTGCAGTCATGATCACCATTCTGCAGTGATTTTGGAGCCCAAGAAAATAAAGTCTGTCACTGTTTCCATTGTTTCCCCATCTATTTGCGATGAAGTGATCAGACCAGATGCCGTGATCTTCATTTTTTGAATGTTGAGTTTTAAGCCAGCTTTTTCACTCTCCTCTTTCACTTTCATCAAAAGGCTCTTCAGTTCCTTTTCACTTTCTGCCATAAGGGTGGTGTCATCTGCATATCTGAGGTTATTGATATTTCTCCTGGCAATCTTGATTCCAGTTTGTGATTCATCCAGTCTGGCATTTCACATGATGTATTCTGCTTATAAGTTAAAGAAGCAAGGTGACAATATACAGCCTTGATGTACTCCTTTCCCAATTTGGAACCAATCTATATTAACAGAATATAGATTGGTTCTATATTATCAATGATCAATCAATGATTGTCTGATACGATAAGCAGTCTCTAAAATGACTCTTAAAATTGCCACTTCCCTTGTGTAATTCCTTTTTCTTGAGAGTGGGCTGGACCTATCTACTCTGATGAACAGAATATGGCAAAAATGATGAGACTTCACTTCTAAGATTAGGTTATAAAGAGATGACGATTTCTTTCTTTTTCTCTCTGATGAAAACAGCTGCCATGTTGTAAGCTGCAATAAGGACAGGCTGATGGGAAATGAAATGGAGCTGGAATGGAAATGGAGCTTGTTAGAAATTGAATCCTGCCAACATACATATGAATGAGCTTAAATGCAGCTCTTCCCCTCGTCACGCTGTGAGAGGAGGTCACAGCCCTGGTCAATATCTTGATAGCAACCTTGGGAGAGCCCTTGAGGCAGAAGCACCCAGGTAAGTTGTGCCCAGATTCCTGACCCACAGAAAATGAGAGATGATAAATGTTTATTGTTTTAAGCTGACACATTGAGGGGTTATTCCTTACACAGCAATAGATAACTAACACACATGTAGACTGGAGTAGGGGCAGGTGTCAGAAAGAGGGATTGCAAACTGACATGAAGAAACTTTTGGTGGTGAATGGATGTGTTCATTATCTTGATTGCTGTGGTCTCAAGGGCGTACATATATATCAAACCTTACAAATTTATACACTTTAAGTACATGAAATTATTGCATATTAAGATATAGCTCTACAAAGGTGTTTTTTGAAACGTTTGCTGAAAAGTCAAGTAAGAAAAGGATTTCATCAGTGGATTCAATAACATGGAGGCTATCAGGAATGACTTACTATCTGGATTTGCCCAGGACTGAGGTGGTTCCTAGAATGCATGATATTCCATTTTAAAAACTGAGAAAGTCTCAGGCATATAGGAAAGAGCTGGTCACCCTACTGTTGACACTAACAAGAATAATAGGTGCATCCATTGTGGAAATCAGTTGCAACCTTGTCTAAAGTTGACTTAGTGGGACAATGGGGACACTACATCTCTTCAGGAGTTTTGTTGCTATAGGGAGGAGAGAACGGTGGGAAGAGCCAGAAGGGGTATGAACTCAAAGAAGTAAGCTTTTTTTTTTTAATTGGAGTATAATTGCTTTACTACGTTGCTTTACTTAGTTTCTGCTGTACAGCAACGTAAATCAGCTCTACATATGCATATATCCCCTTCCTGCCGTCCACCCCCATCCCACCCTCTATGGCATCACAGGGCACTGAGCTGAGCTCCTTGTGCATAAAGCAGCTTCCCCCTGGTTTCTCTTTTACACGTGTATACACGTCAGTGTTGCTCTCTCGGTTTGTCCCACACTCTCCTTTCCCCCTCACCGCCATATCCATATGTTCATTCTTTACATCTACATCTCTATTCCTACCCTGCAAAGCTGTTCCATTTCTCTAGATTCCATATATAAGCATTAATATATGGTATTTATTTTTCTCTTTCTGACTTCCTTCACTCTTATGATAAACTTTAGGTTCATCCACATCAGTACAAATTACCCAACTTTGTTCCTTTTTATGACTGAGTAATATTCCATTTGACTATGACAAAGCCTTTGACTATGTGGATCACAATAAACTGTGGAAAATTCTGGAGGAGGTGGGAATACCAGACCATCTGACCTGCCTCTTGAGAAATCTGTATGCAGGTCAGGAAGCAACAGTTAGAACTGGACATGGAACAACACACTGGTTCCAAATAGGAAAAGGAGTATGTCAAGGTTGTATATTGTCACCCTGCTTATTTAACTTATATGCAGAGTACATCATGAGAAACGCTGGACTGGAAGAAACACAAGCTGGAATCAAGATTGCCGGGAGAAATATAAATAATCTCAGATATGCAGATGACACCACCCTTATGGCAGAAAGTGAAGAGGAACTAAAAAGCCTCTTGATGAAGGTGAAAGTAGAGAGTGAAAAAGTTGGCTTAAAGCTCAACATTCAGAAAACGAAGATCATGGCATCCGGCCCCATCACTTCATGGGAAATAGATGGGGAAACAGTGGAAACAGTGTCAGACTTTATTTTTTTGGGCTCCAAAATCACTGCAGATGGTGACTGCAGCCATGAAATTAAAAGACGCTTACTCCTTGGAAGGAAAGTTATGACCAACCTAGACAGCATATTCAAAAGCAGAGACATTACTTTGCCAACAAAGGTCCGTCTAGTCAAGGCTATGATTTTTCCTGTGGTCATGTATGGATGTGAGAGTTGGACTGTGAAGAAGGCTGAGCTCCGAAGAATTGATGCTTTTGAACTGAGGTGTTGGAGAAGACTCTTGAGAGTCCCTTGGACTGCAAGGAGATCCAACTAGTCCATTCTGAAGGAGATCAGTCCTGGGATTTCTTTGGAAGGAATGATGCTAAAGCTGAAACTCCAGTACTTTGGCCACCTCATGCGAAGAGTTGACTCATTAGAAAAGACTCTGATGCTGGGAGGGATTGGGGGCAGGAGGAGAAGGGGACAACAGAGGATGAGATGGCTGGATGGCGTCACCAACTTGATGGACGTGAGTCCGAGTGAACTCCGGGAGTTGGTGATGGACAGGGAGGCCTGGCGTTCTGCGATTCATGGGGTCGCAAAAAGTCAGACACGACTGAGCGACTGAACTGAACTGAATAATCCATCATATACATCTTCTTCTTTATCTTTATCCATTCCTCTGTCAATGGAAATTTAGGTTGTTTCAATATCCTGGCTACTGTAAATAGTGCTGAAATGAACATTCTGGTACACGTGTCTTTCTGAATTATGGTTTTCTCAGGGTATATGCCCAGTAGTGGGATTGCTGGTCATATGGAAGCTTTATTTTTAGTTTTTAAGAAACTGCCATAGTGGTTGTATCAAAATTGGAGCTAATTAAATTTAAAAGCTGCTGTACGGCAAAGGAAACCATAAACAAGATGAAAAGACAACCCTTAGAATGGGAAAAAATATTTGCAACCAAAGTAACTGATAAAGGATTAATCTCCAAAATATGTAAGCAGCTCATGCAGCTAAATATCAAAAAAGCAAGCAACTCAATCAACAAATAGCAGAAGACCTAAATAGATGTTTCTCCAAAGAAGACACACAGAGGGGCCAAGAGGCACATGAAAAGATACCTATCACTGCTTATTATTAGAGAAATGCAAATCAAGACTACAATGAAGTATCATCTCCCACCAGTCAGAATGGCCATTATAAAAAATCTACAAACAATAAATGCTGGAAGCAAGTTTTAAGATGGGAGTCATTACAGCCAATTTGTGTGCTAAGCAAAGTAATCTAGTACAGAGAAAATTTTTATAACACTGAGAAGAGATACTTGCAGAAGAAAAGGCCTCCAGTAGGTGAGAACGACTCATTGAAGGCAGTTTCCTCGAGTGTCCTGAGGATCCCTCCAGGCCCCAGAGGCTCCCAAATGGATCCCAGGACCCAAAAGTACAAGTTCTCTCTTCAATTCTGAGAGCTAAGTGACTCACGCTTCTATAGTCTCTCGTATTTTGAGGCAACTAAGTGTTATTTCCTAGTAACCCTTGGCTCCCCAGGTGGCGCAGGAGTGAAGAATTCTCCTGCCAGTCATGAGATGTGGGTTCAGTCCCTGGGCTGAGAAAGATCCCCTGGAGTAGGAAATGACAACCCACTCCAGGATTCTTGCCTAGAAGTTTCCAAGGACAGAGTAGCCTGGCAGATTACAGTCCATGGAGCCACAGAGTTGAACACTATTGAACAACTACGCCATACACACACAACCTAATGAATGAGTCATGAAATGTGACTAAATGTGCTATTCATCAATGAAAATGACCCCAGACTTTGATTGTGTCCTTTGCTAAGAAATCTGGCTGCCAGCAAATCTTTAGCAATGTTGTCAAATTCCTACCCTGTGTGAACATTTGCAGATGGTTAGAATTTCACAATTTGGGGGAAGCATTTTCAGTATTTCATCAGTATTACCCCAAACTGACTATGGTTTTCTCATTGTTGATGACCTTGCTACTTTTATTAAACGTCTCTTTTCACTGAGCTTTAACATTATCCATTTAGCTTTTCACAGGTCGTTAGGTTAATTTCACAGTCTATAGTGATTCAGGCTTGCATCAATGATTTTTAACTGATAATATTCCTGTAATAGACTTCAAGACCCTGTAAGTCTGATGTTCCAATGTGAATTACTCATATCTCTATTGCCTAAGGAGGAAGGTGCATGTCTGTTGCACTGCTTGTGAATATTATCTACTTGAATAAGTAAAATAAAATTATTGAGTTATTTTTAAGCTTTTAGGAAATTGTTTTATAGCACAAAAATTTAGTAGATATGTTCATATTCTTCTAAGGTAACTAGTAAGTGAATTATTTATTCTGTTGGCAACATAATATATATAACTTGCTGTATTTCTTCTCTTTCTTTGTAATCCTGGAGTTTTTTCCTAAAGGAAATTCAAGTGGATGGGAGAACACAAAACTTTCTGTTCTCTCTGTAGGACTTGCATGCATGCTCAATCAGGTCTGACTCTTTGCGACCTTATGGTCTATAGCCTGCCAGGCTCCTCTGTCCAGGGAAATTTCCAGGCAAGAATAATAGAGTGGGTTGCCATTTCCTCCTCCAGGGGATCATCCCGACCCAGGGATAGAACCCGTGTCTCTTGCATCTCCTGCATTGGCAGGTGGATTCTTTTACCACTGAGCCACCTCCCTGTAGGTGCCACAGTCAAAAAGTTTGGGAGCCCTGATTGTAGAGGGTTCTTTAGGGCTTCTCAGGACAAGGCTTTGTGCCAGCTTGGGCAGAGTTTACATCTCCCAAATCATGTCAGCCATGGTTTTCCTAATTCCAGGCTAGCCCCACAATTGTCCACAGGCCAGTCCCTCTTCCTAAGGCGTGCCCAGTGGACGCTGTGGCTTTGCTGCACAGGAATAACACTCCATTTTCTGGGCTGTGTCTTTCCTTTTTTTTCTCTTCTCCTTTGGCTTCTCTTTTCCTTGCCCCAGGATTGACTGTTCTAACTATAGTTTTCTAACAGGTGTGCAGCCAGGGCAGGAAGGCTGTGGTTCAGCTGTCCCCAGACACATGGATTCTCTCCAACTGTCTTGCTGGAACCACGGGGCCCTGAGCACACTCACTGAGTGAGGATAACCCTACCAGGGTCATGGCAGGGGGAGGGACAAAGCCAAGGGAAACTTTTCATTCCCAGAGTAAAGTAGGGGCCAGGAGAGTATACAGGTTATCCCTAGACCTGGGAGCACTGCTCAGGTTCAATAAGGAATCAGAGTGAGGTTCTATTTTCCCATTCATGGTAGATACTGCCAGATGTCTACTCAATATTTATCCCCACCTCCTTCTTCCTTTAATTATATAACCCTCATCTGAGCCTCACCTGGCTAGAGTAGGCACCCACTATGGAAGAGCTACTGCTGTATCATTTAATCCATGAGTAAACTCACTGTGCAGAAGAGTCTGTGCCTACGCTCAGTGATTTACCTGAGATCTCACTGCCAACAGGTGGCAGATCTGGGTTCCAAACCCAGGTCTGTCTGACTCAGAGATTTGTCCTCTTGCCTCTCTACCTCCTATCTCCCTAAGAATAGAAAGAATACCCATGCAGAGGTAGGAGCCTTACAAAACATCTGTGAGACCCAGGCTTATCTCTGGGGATAAGATCATCCCACAGAACATGTGGCAAGCATTCCCCAAATTTCACTCCCCTCTCCTAGTGCGTGGCACAGAACTTGTCACAGAGTGCATGCTCCATGGGGAAAGAAGAAGTGAAGAAGAGAGACAAAGGGAAGAAAGGAGAGAGGGAACAAGACATCAATCAGACATGTCCTTTTAAAATATTTATTTATTTGGCTGCACCAAATAAATTAGTCTTAGTTGCAGGCATGCGAACCCTTAATTGTGCATGTGGGATCTAGTTCCCCAAGCAGGGATTGAATCCAGGGCCCTCTGCATTCTGACCACAGAGTTTTAGCCACTGGACCACCAGGGAAGTCCCAGTTAGGCATATCTTTGGCTACCTTCCCCAGGCCCAGCCCCAGGGCCCAGGTTTAAGGATAGTCTATCAGTTAGGACTTATGTTCAGTTAAGAGAAACAGAGATGGAACTTAAACATGCAGAGTCTGTTGTTATTTTTCCCCCACACAACCAGAGAGGTAGGTAGTGGCATCGTGTTAGTGATTCACAGATGTCAGGTCTGCAGTCTCTGCTTCTCCTCATGGTCACAAAATGGCTGCTGCAGCTCTAATCATCACAATCTAGGCAGAAAGAAAGAAAAGCTGATCTTTCTTAGAAACTTTCAAGGTATGTCTTATTGGCCAGAACTGGGCTGGGAAATGTAACATTTCAGTTTTATTTGGTTTTAGCAAAGTTTCTTTGCTCTGTCACATCTTTCCCTGCCTCCTTCTGTTCTCAGTCCCAGGAAATGATCTCTAATGTACAAAGGAGGCTCAGCTCATACATGTACCCTGATAAGAAAGGACAAATCAGGTCCTGCTGATTTGAAGATTCCAGCTGATGATGAAGATTCTAGAAAACGGATCCAAACCCCAGAAGTTTCAGACTTGACTTTCAGAGTACAAGCTCTGCTTCCATCTGACCCACTTGGCTTTCTGTAGTTTTATGGCTCCTTTGGGAGACTCCTAGTCCCCAGAACACACAGAGAGGGCAGGAACTGACCACAGCCATCTGGGAGCAAATTCTGGGTCAGTTAGGATGCTTTCAGCTACAAGTAACAGAAAACCTCAACTCAAAGTATCTCTGAGAGAGTTTATCATCTCACATTACCAGGAAACCCAGAGATGGGAAGAAAGAATTCCATACAGGATACTTCAGCACTCCAACTTTTCTCTCTCTGGTTTCCTAAGAGCTATCCCACCCTATGTGTTGGCTGATAGCAAGATCAACACAGATGTTTCCAGGCACCACAGCTGGATGAAGAAGAGAGTCTGTTTATTAGGGCTATGGGTCTATTTATCAGAAGAGAGGAAAGCTTTCCCAACAGGCCCCTGCTGAGTTTTCTTCGTGTCTCTTCTGGTGTCTCCACATGGCCTGGGCTTCCTCACACCATGGAGGCTGAGTGCCATTAGAGAGAGAGGAACAGAAAGAAGCAGATGGAAGTCATATCTCTTGTCATAACCTAGCCTCAGAATTCCTGCAGTGTCACCTCAACCGCATTCTCATGGAGACGGTCACAAAGTCTCATCCAGCTTAAGGATTGGGGAAATGGACTTTAACTCTTGATGAGAGAACTAATACAGTAGAGCCACTTTGGGAAAATACAATCTGTTGCGTCAGAAGACCCCTCACTCTTTGCAGAGCCTCCCCTCTCCCCCGACACACCCTGATCACTTCCATATCCAGGTCTTACTTGGCAGGATCTAGATCACCTGCAGAACTCTACTGCAAGGAAGTCTGGGAAATGTTGTTTGGAGCTTTCTAGCCTTTTACAGCCTGGCTTTCCCTAGTGGCTCAGTGCTTAAGAATCCGCCTGGCAATGCAGGAGACGTGGGTTCTATCCCTGGGTCAGGAAGATCCCCTGGAGAAGGAAATGGCAACCCACTCCAGTATTCTTGCCTGGGAAATCCCATGGACAGAGGAGACTGGTGGCTATAGTCCAATGGGGCTGCAAAAGAGTCAGACATGACCTATCAACTAAACAATAGCCTCTATAGAACAGGAATGTAAGCTGAAGTGGTTTGTATTAGGTGGTGAATGAGACAGCTTACAAGTCTGCCACAGTTCAAAAAGAAGAAAGAGGGAGTAAATAAACCATTGGAAAGTGGTTCACGGGGTCTGCTATAGATCCTTACCTTTTCCAATTTCTACTGCTTAACTCTTTCCTGTAGCATTCAACAGGTATCTATTGAGCATCTCCTATATTTCAATCAAGCTAGACTAAAAAAGACAGATAGGGATTTTAGAATCTATGAAAGACAGGCTTAAACAAATGAATAGTTATTATAAATAACTATGCATTTACAATTGCTGTAAGGGCTTTACAAAGAAGTAGTATATTCTGTCCTTCCTGTTCCCACAGAGATACCTTGCCAGCCAGTCTGATAGGAAACTTCAGGCATTAGAGACTGTCCTGAGCCTTTCTTCATAAATTATCTATAGTCATTACAGGACAAAGCTCATCTAGGTGTTCAGATATTACTCAGTGTATTAACTACTCAGAGTTAAGCAGTAAAGATTAGACAGGTAAGTAAGTGTTTAAATAAATGTAAAATTCTTTAACAGGCTGGTATCAGCGATATCTGGACAGACTTGGCACTAACCAAAGAAAAATGAAGACTTTGGCCTCAAATATGGAAAAGTTCAATTCCAGATATAATCCTGGTACTGACAAGTGGGGTCTGGCTCAAGGCAGAAATGTGAAATTTCAGGGCCAAAGCCAACATTAACTACTTGTTTCAAGAGATATAAACATTAGATTTTCTCAACATCAGCCTTGGGGAATGAAACCTAAGTTCCCAAGGAAAATCTGCCATTCATTTTCAGGGAAAGTGGGTGTTGACAGTGGGATGAGGTGACTGTGATTGGACTAAGTGTCTGGAAACAATTACATCCCTATTGATCAACACCAAAGGTGCTCTCATGACCCGTGGTCCAGTGCTCCCAGAAGGTCTGCGTTTTAGGCTTGTTAAAATGGATTCCCCATTTGGACTAACCACACATGACTCTTTTGGTAGCTAACCAAAAGCTATGTTGATGACATTGTAATATACATTAAATCATGTTATTTCCTCAATTAACATAATGAAGTCAGGGGAATAAACAGCACAGCTTCACACCCATTCTTTTCCTCTCTGATGTTTTCTTCTTAAGAAATAAACACACAGCTTCATTAACAACAAACTCAGAATAAATTAATAGGAGCTGAAATCCGTGAAATTAGATTCACTTTTCTAATTAGCTGAAGAGTTCACAGATACCGGGGCGGTCTTTATCACAGGCTCTCTTCCTCTCTGGAAGGGGATGGCTGTTTGTGATCTCAGAAAATTAAGCCCCCCCTTGTACATGCTACAAAGGAATTTCCGATTGAAGTGTAAATGTGAATTTCCTTTGGCCACCTGGAAGATCATTTTGAAGCTGTGAATCTTGAGCAAATTCCTCATTAATTCCACCCCATGGTTGGGAGATTGTGTGATACGGTAATTTCCATTTTCAAAGGATTTGTCTTTTTCCTAATAATGTCCTCAGCTTCATTGGCATACTCCTCTATGAAGTTCAAAGTGATTTTGAGACTGTTTGTCTTTCATTCTCACATCCCAGATGGAAAAAATAGGGGGCAGGAGAGAAGGCGACTGCTTTCCTTACAGTAAGTAAAGAAAACTGAGGTCAGGGAGCCAGAGGCCCAGGGAGACATGGATCAAAGTTCTTAATATAACTCAGTGGGTCTGTGATGGCCCTGGAACACCCTGATTCTATTCTATTCCCTCCTCCCAGCTCACCAACCATCCCAACTGTCTCCCAAAAGTTCAAAATTATCAAACAGATCCATGAGGCTATAAGTGAAAATTCTGGAACCCTGACACTGCCCCTTCTAATGATTCACTGTAGGTGACCTGAAAGGGCAAAATTTGCCCAATGAAGGAATCAGCTCCTTATCCATAGCAGTTAGCACTTTCTAGGAATTTCTCCACTCATGTATGCATTCAGTTATTTGACAAAATTTTATTGAGCACCATGTGTCAGATACTATTCTGGGCACCGTAGATAGAGAAATGAAAAAAGTGAATGAAAATTGTTGTTTTCACAGAAGTTGTTTTAGTGCAGAAGACAAATAGTATATAAGATAAATAAACAAAATATAAGGTTTGTTAAAAGGTAATCAGTGCCAGGGAGAAATAAAGTAGGGGTAGGATTTAAAAGAATTGATGCTTTTGAACTGTGGTGTTGGAGAAGACTCTTGAGAGTCCCTTGGACTGCAAGGAGATCCAACCAGTCCATTCTGAAGGAGATCAGCCCTGGGATTTTGGAAGGAATGATGCTAAAGCTGAAACTCCAGTACTTTGGCCACCTCATGCGAAGAGTTGACTCATTGGAAAAGACTCTGATGCTGGGAGGGATTGGGGGCAGGAGGAGAAGGGGCCGACAGAGGATGAGATGGCTGGATGGCATCATGGACTCTGTGGCATGAGTCTGAGTGAATTCCTGGTGTTGGTGATGGACAGGGAGGCCTGGTGTGCTGCGATTCATGGGATCGCAAAGAGTCGGACATGACTGAGCGACTGAACTGAACTGAGGATTTAAAATGTCAGGGTGCATGAGGGGCTGAATTTTTAGTTGAAATGACCTGAAAACTGCATAGTAAGAACCCAGGAAGAGGTGGAGACTGTAGTGAATACAGTAGAAGGTAACGTAGCCTTGTGTGGAACAGGAGTCTTGGTGCTTCCTACAGTCTCTTTTGAAGTACATTTACTCCTGATTACGTATTTGTGAATGTGGCTAATATTTGAAGTACATTTACTCCTCCTGATTATGCATTTGTGAATGTGGCTAATATCTATCCTTCCTAGAAGTTAAGACAGTAATTAATACCTGTACTGAGTTGGAAATAGGGTCTTTGTAGGTGTAATTCATTAAAATGAGGTCATACTGGATTATAGTGGGCCCTAAATTCAGTGACTGGTGTCATTATAAGAAAGCTCTACAGAGGGACTTCCCTGGTGGCCCAATGCAGGGGGTCACAGGTTCAATCCCTGCTCCAGGAAGATCCCACATGCCACAAGGCAACTAAGCCCATGCACCACTACTATTGAGCCCCTGTGTTGCAACTGCTGAGCTCTAGAGTCTGTGCTTAGCAAAAGAGAAGCCACTGCAATGAGAAGCCCAAGTACCACACCTAGAGAGTAGACCCTACTCGCTGCAACTGGAAAAAACCTGTGTGCAGCAACAAAGACGCAGCACGGCCAAAATTAATTAATTAAAAAAAACAAAGGCCATACAGAGACACAGAGAACATACATGGGAAGACAACCATGTGAAGATGGACCCAGAAGTTGCAGCGATAGAGCTACAAGCCACTGATGGAATGCCAAAGATGCCCAGCAACCTCCAGAAGCTAAGAGAAAGGCACGAAACAAATTCTCCCTGAGGGCCTCCAGAAGAAACCAACCCTGCCAATACATTGATTTTGGACTTCTGTTCTCCTAAACTGTGAGAGAATACATTCCTATTGGTTTAACCCTCCCCATTTGTGATCATTTGTTACAACAGTCCCAAGAAATCAATACAGACTTTGGTAGCTGTAAGTGGTGCTGCTATAACAAATACCAAAAGTGTGGAAGGGCTTTGGAATTGGGTAAAGAGTAGAGGCTGGAAGAACTTTGAGGTGAAGTTAGAAAAGCCTAGACTGTCTTGAAGAGAACATTAGTAAAAATATAGACCTTAAGGAGATTCTGTCGACAGGAGAAAGTTAAGAGAATGTTTCTATTATCTTAGAGTAAACATATAACATCATGTACAGAAAATTGAGGGGCTTCTCTGGTGACTTAGATGGTAAAGAATCTGCCTACAATGTGGGAGACCTGGGTTCAATCCCTGAGTAAGGAAGATCCTCTGGAGAAGGGAATGGCAAGCCACTCCAGTATACTTTCATGGAGAATTCCGTGGACAGAGAAGCCTGGCAGACTACAGTCCATATGGTCACAAAGAGTTGGACACAACTGAGTGGCTTTCATGCACTCACAAAAAACTGATAGAAATATGAACATTGAAGATGACTCTGGTGAGATTGCAGATGAAAATGAGGAGCAGATTATTGGAAAATGAAAGAAAAGTAACCCCTGTCATACAGTGGTAGAGAACTGGGCTGAATTGTGTTCTAGTGTTGGGTAGCAAGAAGGTCTTCTAAGTGATGAACTTAGATGTTTAGCTAAGGGTACTTCTAAGCAAATTGTGAAAGGTGCAGCCTGGTGTCTTCTTGCTGCTTATAGTAAAATGTGAAAGGAAAGAGATAAATTAGAAGGAACTATTATGCAAAAACATGGAGAGAGAACTACAGAGGTGCTTATATTCAGCACCTTTGGCTCTTTATACTAGCAATTCAGTTCATTCGCTCAGTTGTGTCCAACTCTTTGCGACCCCATGGACCACAACATACTAGGCCTCCCTGTCCATCACCAACTCCTGGAGTTTCCTCAAACTCCTATCCATTGAGTCAGTGATGACATCCAACCATCTCATCCTCTGTCCTCCCCTTCTCCTCCTGCCTTCAATCTTTCCCAGCATCAGGGTCTTTTCCAATGAGTCAGTTCTTTGCATCAGGTGGCCAAACTATTAGAGTTGCCACTTCAACATCAGTCCTTCCAATGAATACCCAGGACTGATTTCCATTAGGATGGGCTGGTTGGATCTCCTTGCAGTCCAAGGGACTCTCAAGAATCTTCTCCAACACCACATTTCAAAAGCATCAATCCTTTGGTGCTCAGGTTTCTTTAGTCCAGCTCTCACATTCATACAGGACCACTGGAAAAACCATAGCCTTGACTAGACAGACCTTTGTTGGCAAAGTAATGTCTCTGCTTTTTAATATGCTGTCTAGGTTGGTCATAGCTTTTCTTTCAAGGAGTAAGCATCTTTTAATTTCATGGCTGCACTCACCATCTGCAGTGATTTTGGAGCCCCCAAAAATAAAGTCAGCCACTGTTTCCACTGTTTCCCCATCTATTTCCCATGAAGTGAAGGGACCAGATGCCATGATCTTAGTATTCTGAATGTATACTCTGAAAGTATTCTGAGCTTTAAGCCAACTTTTTCACTCTCCACTTTCACTTTCATCAAGAGTCTTTTTAGTTCTTTGCTTTCTGCCATAAGGGTGGTGTCATCTGCATATCTGAGGTTATTGATATTTCACCCGGTAATCTTGATTACAGCTTGTGCTTCATCCAGCCCAGCGTTTCTCATGATGTACTCTGCATATAAGTTAAATAAGCAGGGTGACAATATACAGCCTTGACGTACTCCTTTTCCTATTTGGAACCAGTCTGTTGTTCCATGTCCCATTCGAACTGTTGCTTCCTGACCTGCATACACATTTCTCAAGAAGCAGGTCAGGTAGTCTGGTATTCCCAACTCTTCCAGAATTTTCCACGGTTTGTGGTGATCCACAGTCAAAGGCTTTGGCATTGTCAATAAAGCAGAAATAGATGTTTTTCTGGAACTCTCTTGCTTTTTCGATGATCCAACGGATGTTGGTAATTTAATCTCTGGTTCCTCTGCCTTTTCTAAAACTAGCTTTATACTATACTAGGAGCCTAAAAGTTTGGAAGTGGTCTGAGTCCCTCTAGACCAAAAGAGAGGCTTTGGACAAGAGTAAGTGCTCAATCAATGCTGACAAATAGGCAAATGGACATGTGCAACCTGCTTTCCTGGATGACTAAGCAAGTCACTTGCCCCTGGGAGGGAGAAATCCCCCAGCCCTGCCCTTTGCAGCATCGCCATCTCCTCACTGTGAGCTCTGACTTCAGCCCCCTCCTCCCCACACTCACTCCCAGATGTGGGTCCCAAACTAGAAGGATAAAACCAGTGGTCATCAGTCCCTGCCTGGTCACTGCTTGGGGTCATCACATCTGGGTTACATGAGGGGAATGGGCTCCCCTCTGAAGCACAGCAGCTTGGGGCCAGAGACCCAGAATGCTGGTAAAGAACAGAAAGGAAAGGTGGGCAAGAGTATGCACAGGAATGTCCCCACTACAACATGACCTCACCAGCCACAGAACCATAGACCATGAGGGACCTGACCACGGCACAGGTAGAAATGGAGGCCCAGAGAGGAACATCTGGTCAGTGATTGGTGACACAGCCATGCCTCAGGCCTGGGAGTCTGACTTCTACTGGTCCATTCATTCTCTCAGGCAATGACTCTGAAGCCTACCATGACCTCGATCTGCAGGCTTGCCAGGACTTGCCTCAGGCACTGAGGATGGGGTGCGTGAAGAAAGAGAAAGGAGTTTGTCCCTTCCCCAGGGAACCCCCCAAAAGAACCCTCTCCCCACCTGAGGCCTCCTGTCAGCAAGGACCCTATGAAAGCAAGGCCAGGCCCTGGGAGTGTCTCAAGGTCCAGAACTTGTCATGTTCTTCCTGGTCCATCAAAGGGAAATGCTGCCCCAATTCCAGCCATCCAGGCTCACTCCTTATCCCCAGCCTCCTGCCCCAGCTGCCAATAGGGGCAGCCCTGACACAGCCTTCACCAGCCCCATTGCATCAGCTCCTACCTCTCCCGACTCTCCCACCCTCTCCAGGCCGCCCACCTGAGTCACCCCCAGAGTTCACAGCCTTACTCCTCTCACCTTCCCTGCCCCTACTCTATGCTGGGCCCAGGGGACAGTGGCGACTCAGAGCCAGCCCTGCCGCTAGGTCCTTCCAGACACGGACAAATAGCTCTTTCCCCTCTGACAAGTAGATTGATGCTTTCCTCTCAGGAGAGGCTCTTAGAGCCTGGGAAATGTTGTCCCTTCTGTGTTCAGAGCAGCTCTGAGAGCACAGAAATGAGGATCTGAGGTCCCTCTTGGCAGCCACCACGTCCTCCCCGGGATTTTCCATAAATCCTTGGGTGATGGAGAGAAAAGGACTAAGAAGAGTGAAGGAGGACTGGAGAGAGACACACACCCATAGGCGCCCTCGCACACACAGCCTCGGCTGTCACATCCCACTCAGACACGGGCACACACATGCCATGAGGTGCGTGCACACAGAGATGCAAACACGAGGTGCACACTTGTACATGCACACTCACACTGCAGGCACAGCCATAGCAGCACACACTCAGACACATAAATGCCTGCACAGAGTCACACCCAGGTAAATGCACACACAACCATACCCACCTACACAGAGGCCCAGGGGCACTCACATCATCATGCAAGGTCAAGTGCAAACACAAAAACAGTATGGAGGCACACACGTGCTGCAGCCACAGCACACGGACACCTGTGCGCAGGCTGTTTCTCATGAGGTGGCCCAAGTCTCCTGGTCACAGTAGGCACGTCCGGGGCCTCGTGTTGACTCTACCCCAGGGCTGGGTGGTGCCCCCTACAGCCTGGGGGCACAGCCCCCACCTGGCTGGGCTGCAGCCTCTGATTTTGGGAAAAGCAGAAATGGAAAAAGGGAGGGAAATGCACTCTGAGGAAGTTCTTAGCTGAGGGATGTCTTCAGGGGCCCAGCGACAGGGGAGTCTCAGAAAGAAGTATCAGGTGATTGCAAGTCTGGGGGTGTCCGCTAGCCACACTCCTCTCACTGCAGGCTAGGAAGCTCCAACCCAGTGTCCAAACTGACGGGCTACTGTCTGGGCCTGAGGGGGCTTCGGCTCAGGGGGAGGGAACCAAAGCCACCGGGCCCCTGCCCTTCCCTGACCCCTACTAGGAATCCCAGACACAGACCTGCTGCTCCGGCAAATTTCCAGGGGTGGGGCCAGAGGAATCGATGATGCTCAGAGCATTCATAGCCAGTGGAGAAAGCTGCCCTGGGCCTCCCTGACACGAGAAATAAATGATTCTGTGAACAGAAAACCACTCAGACGCAGCCAGTGTGACCCACTGGTGGGTGCTTCTGCCTTGAGGGACTGCCGCTTCCAGCTGCTGTGGGCCCTGGCCAGGCTGTCTGGGCAGGCAGGGTCAGAATACACAGCATCCAGGCCCTAAGACCCATGACAGCCCAAGCCACAGCCGCCGACAGGTCTGCCAGCAGCCTCCCAACCCCGGGCACATGTGGGACCCGAACCCCGGGGCCCATCCTCTTAGAGAGCAGCTGCTCGGAAGGATCTGTCTGTGGACAAAAATGGGGTTTGTTTCCTTAAACAGAAAATCTCGTTCCTTTATCGTCTCACATAACTCCAAGGCTGCTGACAAACTCAAGAAAGGACGAAATCAAGAGCCGCACAAGATCCCTGGCTCGCCTGAACCTCCACCACCTGCTAAATCTGCCCAATTGTCTCCAGGCGTCCCAGAAGGTGACCCACATGTGCTCACGGATGAAGCTGCTCAGTTGCTCTACAACAGCTGCAGATTTATCCCCCTTCCACTAGAGACTGTGTCCGCCTGACCCTGACACTTTTGCAGGGGAGTTCTGGGTCCCTGTAGCACCATCATGGAGGTGGAGCCTATTCCCCAGCCAGGCAAAGTGGGGCAAAACCTCTCTCCTCCCTTGCCATGCTCAGTCAGAGGGGTCCAGAGCAGGGTGCTTTGGCCCCTGCTGCCGTATGGAATTTTAGGGAAATGAGATTTGCCATTCTGACCATCCCAGCCATTCACCCCTCCCAAGCCTTAGACGTGAGCCCATGGAGGCTGGTAATGGAAACAGCGGCAAGGCTGGACCCAGAGCTGCTTTGTCCCTAATGACTCCACTGGGAAAACCCATGGGACTGGTCACCTCTTCTGAAAGAGAACACTGTCTCTCCGGTTGCCAGAAATACCTAGCTTCATCTGAATTCTAGAGATGGACGCTGGCTGGGCTTGAACAAGGAGCCCCATTTCACACAGACACCTTTGCAGCCTGCAGAAGTAGTGACCCTACCTTAATGTCAGAAGCAAGGCCACGGTTTGGTGCCACCCACCATCAACTCCACTTCCCAGGTGGCGGAGTGACAAAGAACCCGCCTGTCAGTGCAGGAGACACGGGTCCAACCCCTGGGTTGGAAAATCCCCTGGAGAAGGAAATGGCACCCCACTCCAGTGGAAAACCCTGGGCTACAGTCCATGGGGTCACAAAGATTTGGACACGACTGAGCATGCACTCACATACACACACACACACACACACACACACACACACACACACCACAACTCCACTTGAAACTGCCCAGCAGACAGTAACATTGTCTCCCAGGGATGGATCCTTGGGCTCTGAGCCCTGACCACCACCTCCCACCTTTTAGTGGGCACAGGATCTCAATTCCCACATTCCTCACCTGACTCAATTCTGTTCCATATAAAATAGAGACTGTTTTATGATGGAGGGAGGGATAACTGACCTGAGCTAGAAACCAACGTTCCTCCAAGAGCCCACCCCACTGCACGCTTCTGGTTTTCGCCTTCAGAATCACAGGCCCCACCCTGCTGCTCTGAGGACCCATGACTCTGCAGCCTTGGTAACCAGCCTCACCAGGGACTCTGATCGCATCCCAACTTGATTTCCTTCAGTCTGGCTCTGAGAGACTGTTCTGAAATACCATAGCCCATTACCTTCATCTTCTGTGTTTACAGGGAAGTTTGTGTGTAGCATTGGTCTCTGGCTGAACGTCAACCAAATACCCACACTGTTCTCAAAGATGATGCTAACAACATCCCCAAGTACGTTCTTCTCCAGCTCAAGCAGCCTGAAGAGGCTTCTTGGGAGATAAGAGGCCCCTAGAAGAGCAGATCTGTGTCTCAGCTGGTGCAGAGTAGGAGGAAGTTCTCACAGTCGGCCCTGAGGACTTAGGGGATCCACTCGGGGCTGTGATCCCCCTTGGGTGGCAGAGAAGGGCGTGAAGCGGTTCAGAACATGCCACCCCCAAATACACTTCCGTGTGTTGACTGTCTTGAGCTGAAGGCATTTGAGAAACAGCAGGAGCAGGCAGGGCTTTCTCCCCCACCCGCCACATCCCACTTAAAAGCAGGTCGTAAAATTTCCCTGGAGTAAGGTGCCCTCCCTGTACCCGGAAGAGTTCCTTGTCATCAGCGGAGCCCGGGAGCCAATGCCTAAATGGACCTGTACAAGCAAACCTACTAAAACAAGCCTTATCTTCTATGGGCTTCCCCCATATATTTTCTAGTATCTGTCCCACAATTTACTGCCCAATCCCCTTTGTCTTGTCATAGCCCCACAATTTATCATTCTTTGTATAAAAAGGGATAGACGATTCTGGGCCTAACGGCTTCTTCAGGTCTTCATTTTCCTTCTGAAGACTCCCATACGCACATAAAATATTAAATGAATATTAAATATTAAATAAATTTGTATATTTTCTGTATACAAATCTAACAATATAATCTATTATGCATGAGTGTTAAGTCACTTCAGTTGTGTCCAACTCTTTGAGACCCTATGGGCTGTAGCCCACCAGGCTCCTCTGTCCATGGGATTCTCCAGGCAAGAACACTGGAGTGGGTTGCCATTTCCTTCTCCAATGCATGAAGGTGAAAAGTGAAAGTGAAGTCGCTCAGTCGTGTCTGACTCTTAGTGACCCTATGGACTGTAGCCCACCAGGCTCCATGAAAATCCTCATGGGATTTTCCAGGCAAGAGTACTGGAGTGGGGTGCCATTTCCTTCTCCAGGGGATCTTCCCAACCCAGGGATTGAACCTGTGTCTCTTGCATTGCGGGCGATTCTTTACATCTGAGCCACTGGAGAAGCCCCTAATCTATTATATTGTTACTCTATCTGACATCTGTTTAATTCTTAGGCCAATCACAGAAGGGAGAAGGATGGTTTTCCTCCCCTACAGGAACATCTTAGAACTTAACAGTCTGAGATGTACAATGTGTGCTGATTGTTTAATCGCCCCAAACTTTGATTTATTTTTGACTGCATGAGGTCTTCATTGCGGTGTGTGGGCATCTCTAGTGATGCTACAAGGGTTTAGTTGCCCCACAGCAAGAGGGATATTAATTCCTAGACCAGAGATTAACCCCTCGTCCCCTGCATTGAAAGGTAGATTCTTAACCACTGGATCGCCAAAGAAGTCCTGCTCTAAACTTTAATAAATGCTTCAGACTTCAAAAACTCCAACATTTCTGTCACTCCTGAGGCCAATTCTGATGCCTCTTGCTGTAAGGTGGGGTGTCAGGTTGTTGGAAGTTGGGTCCTATGGTGAGATACCAACAGTGACGATTGAGTGCATCTTTTGACACCAGCTCCAGAAGGCATAGGGAGAGTCCCCCAGACATGAGAGATGACACCTAAGACAGGGTCCTGCACTATAACCCACTATAACTGGGTTGCCAGCCTACCTTTGGTTTAGTCCCATAGGGTAAGGATTTCTTTGGAACACAGAAACCAGGAGGGGCATAAAGGGAGGTGATGCAAGCTGTGCCAGGAGAAAGGCATGTTGCCCGTGGCCTCGGGGACATGTGTGTGTGAAGATGAACACAGGGCTTGGGAGGAGAGATCAAGGAGCCCTTCCAGTCCTGGAGGTGAAACATCTCTAATCCTGAGGTGTGAGCACCCAGCCTTCCGCTCTCCTGACCCGCCCTCTCTCTCTGCCTGGAACACAGTGCTGGCCACCATTGCCTCCCTGGTCGGTTCTGGGAAATTCACTCCAGGCTTCTGGTGATTTTTTTCATGGGTACATTGACCACAAGGAGAAGCATCCCTAATTCCTTTCTCTCTGTGTCATTCTCTTTATAGGAAGATAGGTAGCTAGGTAGATAGAGATTGTATGTATGATTACTATTATTATTATTTCAAAATTTGACTGTAGTCAGAGTTGTGGTCTCAAGAGGATGACAGAATTCCTCAGAGGGAGATAGCTGCTGTTATGTTTGGGAACATACCTTAATGGATCTTTTAATTATGCAAAGAGGGGCCCCAGGGCCCCTGAGGATAAGACAAAAATGTTAAACTGCATTATGAAAAAACAAACTGCATTATGTAAAAACTCACAGGGATTTTGGAACCATCTCAGGAGGTCACCTTAGGAAAGGGGTCCCCAGTAAGAGGGGAAAAGTCAGGCATCTAAGGAAAAAGGCAGCTGCTGCAAGGAGCTCCGTGTGCGAACAGCCCTCCCAGCCCTGATACCTCGGGAGACAGCACTGATTTCCCTCCCAGCACTCTGGAGTCCTTTACCTAGATGTTAATGAAAAGCATGACCTAGAAGGCTGGAATGCTGAGGCGTGTAGAGTACAGATTTCAACTATTTTGCCCCCTGGGTTGCAGATTTTTATTATAAAGCAATAAATTGGCATTTTGGTGTCTACCTCTGCCTTCCTAGGAGTCAGCATGAGGAATGGTGAAACGAAATGAGGCTGCGGCCACCAAAGAGAGGTTCAGGGGTTGAACAGAGATCACCCAGGGCTATTTGACTTTAGTTCTGTTTCGTGGTTTTCAAGGTCACCCTCTGTTCCATTGCTTCATCAAATCGTCAGTAAAATCTGCATCACTTGCTAATGATTTGTGGAGTCTTATTTGACCATGGCGGGATGTGATTATGCTAAGTCCTGCCTCAGCGTGGGCACAGGTGATAGCAGATGCTCGATTCCACCGGTGACCCACCAGACCTGAACATGTTCCATTCAAAGAGTTGTCCCTGAGGGACTTTCCCGGTGGTCCAGTGGTTAAGACTCTGTGCTTCCAACACACGAGTTGTGTGTTCGATTCCCTGGTCAGAGAACTAAGATCCCACATGCTGTGCTGTGCCATGCTGTACAGACAAAAAAATTTTTAATTACTTTTTTTAAAAAAACTGTCCTTAATTCTCAGGTTCTGTCCTTGTATCTTTCATGATGGGATATTTTTGTCTTGATAAAATAAAAATTTCTGCCTACTATTGCTTCCCTTTTTATTTATTTTTAATTGAAGTTTAGTTGATTGACAATATTAGTTTCAGATGTACAACACAGTAATTCAATATTTTTATAGATTACACTCCATTTAAAGTTACCTTCCTTTAAAAAAAAAAAAAAAACAACCTTTCTTACTGGTCCTTGGAATTCCAGAGCTGGACATAAAGCCACACTGATTGTCCTACACCTCACATGAACCTTACCAAGGTCACAAATGCAGGGACCCTTATGATGAGAGTGGCTCTCACTTTCATAAAGCTTTCTGCTGCTCCTGCATCACTGTGTGTGGTTTTACTGCTCACTGTAACATCGGGAAGGACAGCGCAATCTTTCAATCAGCGAAACCAGCCTATACAAGCCACAAACAAAAGTTTTATGGACATTCCTTGTCTTTGGGCGTACTTCTTGGGTTTTTTCTGAATAAGCATCAAACAAAGAAATGCACATGTATTTTCATCTAATGTTCATTTCACAGTATCAGAATTTTTCATCGCCTCTGCTAAGTCACCTCAGTCGTTCCCGACTCTATGCGACCCCATAGACAGCAGCCCACCAGGCTCCCCTGTCCCTGGGACTCTCCAGGCAAGAACACTGGAGTGGGTTGCCATTTCCTTCTCCAGTGCATGAAAGTGGAAAGTGAAAGTGAAGTCGCTCAGTCATATCCGACTCTTAGCGACACCATGGACTGCAGCCTACCAGGCTCCTCTGTCCATGGGATTTTCCAGGCAGGAGTACTGGAGTGGGGTGCCATTGCCTTCTCCTCAATCATGGGTAAATGCCTATTAGTCTTTACTACACATCATGAGGGGAAAAGTTTTTCCGTGGTCTCTTGTAGTGGCCCTTTCATCCTACATAAGTTCTCCATCTCCCCAGGCTCTTGGACCCATGCCTCCTCCCAGAATCTCCCTCTTCTCAGACCACGTCCAGCTGAAGCTCCTCCTCCATGCTCTGCCCTTGGTCCTCTTCCCTCTCCACACCAGTGCTTCTCACAGTGTGCTCTGGACATGCACTCAACCTGTCCTGGTGGCCTGTTAAGCACGCAGCTGCCTCCTGCGGGCCTCAGGAGGCTGAGAATCAGCCAGAGTTAGAGCTCAAAGGGACCTGAAATGACACAGAGCCAGCTGGGAGCCTCCCTCCTTCCCCCCCGGGTCAGATGGAGGCTCAGTGGGCAGCCACTTGGGGACACATCTATCCCATCTCCTATCACCTCTTTTAAGAAGGCTTCTCCCAGTCATGATGCACAGCCACGTCTGTCCCCTCCTGTCTCCCTTGCAATGAGCAAGGGCATTCCTCTGGCACTGTCCTGGGCCTTCACAGTTCTCAGATGTGTAGGCCCGTGTGCCCCAAGGCCACTGGGAAGGAGCTCGTGGCCAGCAGCTCTATGTGCGTGCAGGCAGAGGGCAAGCACAGAGCCCGGGTTGCCCCATGTGACACTCCACTATGCACACAGCCCGCCGGCACTTGGCGGTACTCCACTTCTCTGCCTGCCAGTCCATCACACAACAATCTCCCTTTGTTGTTGTAATATGCGTTTCTTTGATTACTAATGTGGTTCAAGCGTCTTTTGAAATACTCCTTAGCATTTTGAGTTTCCTACTCTATGAATTGGTCATTATCCTTTGCCTGCGATTCTAAGGGGTGCTCCTCAACTGCTTGGCTCTGCCCCAAGTTCTTGGGAAGGAAAGGACCCATCCAGCCTCGTAGTTACCTCCCCCGACAAAAACAGCTTCCATGGTTTGGAGCCGCAGCCTCCCTGGACTCTCTGCTCCTGAATTATCTCACCCACATGCGCTCAGATAAGTGAGTACTCCTAAACCAGGGTGAAACATGTGCAAGACCCAGAAGCTCAATGATCAAGATGCTCCATCAGGGAGCAGTCTGTCTGGGCTTCCTGGGGGGAAGAAGCCAAATTTCAGAGTTAATTTAGCCCCTGTCAGGAAAGGCTAAAAGATTATTCTGGAAGACAACCCATTGTGCAGGGAGAGGGATGGAGCAAAGTCCTGATTACCAAAAGCTCCTTGTGCCTGTGCAGACCTCTGGGCTAAGCAGTAAGGTGAGGTTTGGAAGGATATTCACCTGCCTGGAGAACAGCGACCCCACCTCCTTCATGTGTGCTGAAGGCCTTGAACCTTCACAGATGGAGCCTTCACACCAAAGAGGATCTGTGACTGTGACTTTTCACACTGAACCCAAAACCATTCCCTTATACTTTGGGAGCACACAACAATATGTGTTGAGTCATGCAGGGCCAGAGGTATATGTATTCAGTCATGTGGGTTTGGGGGTCATGGAACATTTACAGCAGTATATGTGGGTATCTGTGTGCTTGTGAGTGGGTGGGTGCATGTGTTGTGTGTGGTTTTGCTATGTACAAATGTATGAATGTGGCTGGGTACAAATGGTGCGTGCATGTATATTCACAACTCTTAAAAAAGGACAAGAAGGTGAAGGGTGCCATACTATGATAAATGAAGAAAATGGAAAGCTCATAAGAAAAGTAGAAGAAGAAATTGTTATGGACTGAAAGTTTCTGTGCACCCCCAAATTCACATGTTGAAATCCTAACCGCCAGTGTGATGCTATTAGGAGATGGGGCCTTTGGGGTGATTAGGTCATGAGAGTGGGCCCCTCATGAATGAAATTACTGCCCTTATAAAAGAGACCCCAGAAAGTGCGCTCTACTGTTCCACCATGTGAGGACACAGCAAAAAGATTTTTGTCTAGGCGTAGAGAACAGATTTGTGGACATAGCCGGGGAAGGAGAGAGAGGCACAAATCAAGAGAGCAGCACTGAAACATATACATTGCCATATGTAAAACAGATAGTTATTGGTAAGTTGCTGTATAAGACAGGGAGCTCAACGTGGGGCTTTGTGATGATCTAGAGTAGTGGGGTGGGGTGGAGATGGGAAGGAGGCTCAAGAGCCTCAGGAGGATATATGTATACTTACGACTAACTCATGTTGTTGTAAGCAAAAACCAACACAACATTGTAAAGCAATTATCTTCCAATTAAAAATAATTTTTTTTAAAAAAACCGAAAAAGATGGTTGTCTGTGAATCAGGAAGAGGATTCTCAATCAACCCCAAATCTACCAGAGCCTTTGTGGACTTACCAGCTTCTAGGACAGTGAGAAAGAAACGTTGGTTAAGCCACTCAGTCTATGGTATTTGTTACAGTAGCTCAAGCTGACTAAGACAAGAACTAAAGGAAGGAAAATTGTGTTTATCCCTTCTCCTCCTCTTCTGTATACCTCCTCTGACTCTCAGCACATCGTGACTCAGAAAACTCTCCAAGTTAAAAGGAACTATCCCTAACAAATGACTCTCTTCTTCCATTTAAACACCCCTAGATGGGGCCCCGGGTATCCACTATCACTCCAAGGAGTACATTTCTTCATTAGGTGGCTCTGATCACTGGAAATACCTTCCCTACGTTACCCAAGATCAGTGCCCCTGCCAGTTCCACTCACTGACACAGCTTCTGTTGGATGGGTTTCACAAACCAAGTTTCTCTTCTCTGTGCCAGCGTTGTCATGGCCTCTCTCTCTTTTAAATATCTTTCTTGTTTAAACTGATTATTTATTTATTTATCTTGGCTGCATTGGGTCTTCGTCGTGGTCCAAGCCCTCTCTAGTTGCAGTGAGCAGGGCTGCTCTTTGTTGTGGGGTACAAGCTTCTCACTGCGGTGGCTTCCCCTGTTGCGGAGCACGGGCTCTAGGCTCGCGGGCCTCAGCAGCTGTGGTGCAGGGGCTCAGTAGTTACAGCTCTCGAGGTCTAGAGCATACGTTGGTAGTTGCGGCGCACAGGCTTCAGTTGCCCATGGCATGTAGAATCTTCCTAGACCAGGAACCAAACTGGTGTCCTCTGCATTGGCAGGCAGATTCCTATCCACTGTACCACCAGGGAAGTCTTGTCATGGTTTCTTGAAGTATGATCCTCAGGACTGGACATGATTCTCTAAACTCACAGATCAGAGTAGGCAGGACAGCTGAGAAGTATTTGCCATATCCAAAACAAGGACTAATGTCAGAAAATTCTGAGATGTCCTCTGCGCATGCTAAGTTGCTTCAGTTGTGTCCTACTCTTTGCGACCCTACGGACTGTTGGCCACCAGGCTCCTCTGTCCATGGGATTCTCCAGGCTAGAATACTGGAGTGGGTTGCCACATGCTCTCCTCTACAGTCACAGGGTCACAAAGAGATGTGACGGACATGACTTAGCACACTCCCAAATTTATTTATTTTTGTCTGGGCTGGGTTTTCATTGCTGCACAGGCTTTCTCTAGTTGCAGTGAGCAGGGGCTACTCTTTGTTTTGTGGTGTGCTAGCTTCTCCTTCCAGTGGCTTCTCTTGTGGAACACAGCTTCAGTAGCTGCAGCACATGGGCTCAGTAATTGTGGCTCCCAGGCCCTAGAGCTCAGGCTCAATAGCTATGACAGGTGGCTTTAGTTACTCTGCAGCATGTGGGACCTTCCCAGACCAGAGATCAAACCCATATCTCCTGCACTGGCAGGCAGATTTTTCACCACCGAGCCAGCAGGGAAGCCATATATTAATATAAATTTTAAATGACAGCAATACACACTTTACAAGATATATAAACAAGAAGAGTGTATTCTAGGCAGTCAGGGAATGAAGAGAGAAAAGAGTAAATTTAAACGCAAACAAAATGAAAAAGGGACCTTGTGTGGGCTGATGATAGCAATATGCCAAGAATCAGAGGTCAAAAAATAGCATATTTTCATTAATGTGGCCAGGTGGCTCAGAGGTAAAGAATCTACCTGCCAATGTGGGAGATGCAGATTCAATCCCTAGGTCAGAAGATTCCCCTGGAGTAGAAAATGGCAACCCGCTCCAGTATTCTTGCCTGAAAAATTCCATGGACAGCAGAGCCTGTCGGGCTACACAAGATCTTATTAGCATTTTTAAGTAGCCACACAAAGACTACTAGGTTTCTTTTCCTGAGAGTCCTACTACCCCCACCTGAATAAATGCTTTTTTAGACCTAAATACAGGACTATTCATTTCATTCTATTTCAGTTTATCCTGGCACATCTGGTCCATTTTTGCAAGTTATTGAACTCTGCACAGATCCTGATTCTGTTATCCTTGATGCTGCTACTCTTCCTACCTTGATGGCATTCAGGATTGCAGTCTATGTGACATCTTCAGTCTCTTTATTTTTTTTAATTTATTTTTTATTGAGGTGTAGTTGAATTACAGTGTTGTGTTAATTATGGCTATACAGAAGAGTGACTCAGTTGCACACATATATGTATATATATATTCTTTTTTCATTATCTTTTCCACTATGGTTTATCACTGGATATTGAATACAGCCCCCTGTACTATACAGTGGGACTTTGTTGCTTACCTGTTTTATACATACCGGTTTGCATCTGTTAATCTCAAACTTCCAGTCCAACTTTCTCCCACTTCCCTCCTCCTTGGCAACCACCAATCTGTTCTCTATGCCTCTGGTTCCGTTTCTGTTTCGTAGAAACGTTCACTTGTGTCAGGTTTTAGATTCCACATGTAAGTGATATCATATGGTATTTGTCTTTCTCTTTCTGGCCTACTTCGCTTAGTATGATAATCTCTAATTACATCCATGTTGCTGCAATTGGCATTGTTTCATTCTTTATAATGGCTGAGTAGTATGCAGTCTCTTTAAATACTTTACCATTTAACTCTTGGTAGGCATCCACTGTAGGTCAGACCTTGTATACAAGGGAAGCCCTGTGCCAGGTAGGTACAAGCAATATCAAGATGTAAAGAATGGGTCCCTATCCTCAAGGAGTCACAGTCTAGAAGGGAGAGAGGCATGAGAACCCAAAGCAAGGGACATGGAAACAGAGGGAGGAAGGGCAACCAAGCCTCTCTGAGGATTAGAGAAGATTCCCCAGAAGGGGAAGAATTTAGGCTGCACCTTAACAGGAAAGGATTCAGCTGGGAGGGAGAAATGGAAACAGAACAGCGGGAGGAGTTGTCCTTCTAGAAAGGGCGTGCGCACGCATGTCTGTGTTGGCCTGCCCTGTCTCCATTCCAACTTCTCCCAGTTCAGTTCAGTCGCTCAGTCATGTCCGACTCTTTGCGACCCCATGAATCGCAGCACGCCAGGCCTCCCTGTCCATCACCAACTCCCGGAGTTCACTCAGACTCACGTCCATCGAGTCAGTGATGCCATCCAGCCATCTCATCCTCTGGCGTCCCCTTCTCCTCCTGCCCCAATCCCTGCCAGCATCAGAGTCTTTTCCAATGAGTCAACTCTTCGCATGAGGTGGCCAAAGTACTGGAGTTTCAGCTTTAGCATCATTCCTTCCAAAGAAATCCCAGGGCTGATCTCCTTCGGAATGGACTGGTTGGATCTCCTTGAAGTCCAAGGAACTCTCAAGAGTCTTCTCCAACACCACAGTTCAAAGGCATCAATTCTTCGGCACTCAGCCTTTTCACAGTCCAACTCTCACATCCATACATGACCACAGGAAAAACCATAGCCTTGACTAGACGAACCTTTGTTGGCAAAGTAATGTCTCTGCCTTTGAATATGCTATCTTGGTTGGTCATAACTTTCCTTCCAAGGAGTAAGCATCTTTTAATTTCATGGCTGCAATCACCATCTGCAGTGATTTTGGAGCCCCCAAAAAATAAAGTCTGACACTGTTTCCACTGTTTCCCCATCTATTTCCCATGAAGTGATGGAACTGGATGCCATGATCTTCGTTTTCTGAATGTTGAGCTTTAAGCCAACTTTTTCACTCTCCACTTTCACCTTCATCAAGAGGCTGTTTAGTTCCTCTTCACTTTCTGCCATAAGGGTGGTGTCATCTGCATATCTGAGGTTATTGATATTTCTCCCGGCAATCTTGATTCCAGCTTGTGTTTCTTCCAGTCCAGCGTTTTTCATGATGTACTCTGCATATAAGTTAAATAAGCAGGGTGACAATATACAGCCTTGATGTACTCCTTTTCCTATTTGGAACCAGTCTGTTGTTCCATGTCCAGTTCTAACTGTTATAACAGTTCTAACTGTTGCTTCCTGACCTGCATACAAATTTCTCAAGAGGCAGATCAGGTGGTCTGGTATTCCCATCTCTTTCAGAATTTTCCACAGTTTATTGTGATCCACACAGTCAAAGGCTTTGGCATAGTCAATAAAGCAGAAATAGATGTTTTTCTGGAACTCTCTTGCTATTTCCATGATCCAGCAGATGTTGGCAATTTGATCTCTGGTTCCTCTGCCTTTTCTAAAACCAGCTTGTTCTCCATTTTTCCTCTGCAATGCTGCCTGGAAAAGCTGATTGCAACCCCTGCACCAGGGATGGGCTCAAGACCTGGACCATTGGAGCATCAGCTTCCTCTAACAGATGTGATTGGTTAATAAGTGGGCCCCTGACCCAAAGCCAGCCAATCAGATCCAACCAGAGCTAATCCTGTACTTAACTTGAGCACCTATGTGAGAGGGACATTCTTTCTCCTGGATGTGTTCCTGTTAGGATGATCTGGAGCTGTGGCAGTTATCTTACCATAATGTGAAGAGAAGTCTACAGGTGAAATGAACTAGAAGGGAAAAAATAGAACTGAGAGTTAGAACTGATGACACTGCTTGAGCCCTCGGAGCCAGTTACACCTGAAGCTGAGCCAGATCTACCTCAGGACATTCCATTATGTGAACCAATAAATTTCCTTTTTGCTTAAGTTCACCTGAATTAGATTTTTTGTTCCATGCAATTTAAAGAGCCCTGACTGGTCTAAAGTGACAGAAGATGAAGTTAGACAAGTAGGAAGGGGCCAGATAGGAATTTAAATTCTATCCAATGGGATAAGGGCTGTAGAAACTGAAGAACCCAGAGCAAGGAATAAAATTACATGATTTGCATGATTCACATCAGAGATTAGTATGGTGGCCAGGCTGGAAGGTGAGACCAGGGGCAAAGAAGCAAGTTAGAAGCCTAATGCAGTAATCCAAGCAAACAAAGATAGCATCCCAAGCTAGAAAGAGGAAGGAATCTTGGTGTGCTGTAACAAGTAAGCATAGACTAGCTGGCTTAGCCAACATTTATTTGTTATTGTTCTGGAGTATGGAAGTTCAAGGTCAGGGTACCAGCATGACTGGGTTCTTGGTAAAGGCCATCCTCCTGGTTTACACATGGCCACCCTCTCATTGTGCCCTCACATGGTGCAGAGCAGAGAGACAGGCAAGCCCTCTTGTGTCTCTTCTTATAAGGAAGTCCCAAAGGCCCCATCACCAAATATCACCACATTGGGGATTAGAATTTTAACATATGAACTTTGAAGGGATACAAACATCAAGTCTGTAACAGAAGGAAAGGAAAAAATGGACTTAAGAGAAACTTAAGAAGTGGGATCCATTGGATTCAGGAATGGAGAAGAATTGAGAGAGACATGGGAATATGAGAAAGGGAAGAGTCTAGAATAACTCTTGGGTTTTTGGTACCGGTAATTTTATGGCCCATGGTGCCCTACCTGGAGACACAGAACACAGCAGAAGACACGGGTTTAGAGCAGAGGAGAGGGAAGAGATGGAGGTGAGAAGGAACGGGCAATGGTGCGCTGCTCAGTTTGAGACATGTTGAAATTGAGGTACCTAAGGGATATCCAATGAAATGTCCAGTACTAATGGGTCCAGAGGTCTGGAGTTCAGAAGAGGGGCCCATGGCTGTGGATATAGACCTAGAGTGAGAGAAAACTTCCCAGAAGCAAGAGATGAGCTGAGAACCCAAGAATGACTTAGAGAGAGCCAGGTGAAGAGGAAGGGGGAGAGTTTCAGGCAGTAAGCACTGCCTACATAAAGACCCCAAGGCTTGAGAGAAGTTGCTTCTGCTCTGTCTGGCCTTCATTCTGAAGACAATGAAGAAAATGGAGATTCCTGCAAAACGCAGTGCACCCACCTCTGCCTGCATCTGCTGTGAGTCCCCAGGAGGGCTGGCAGAGAGAGAGCATGGCCAGGGCACAAGGGACCCAGCCACGGCAACTCAACAAAAGCCAGTGGTATTCTCTCGTCAACCGTGAGCAGCAAAGCAGCAGACATGAGCGAAAAAAGAGCTAAAGATGTTCCAAGAATGAATTTCCTTTGAAACATCACAGATGAAAAACAAAATCCTCTTAACCTAGTGACGGCTCCTGATGGAATAAAGCGCTTTCTCTGAAACTACTCCCAAATTAGCAAAACCATAATTAGGATTACTAAATGAATGGATCAGAATTCCATAGAGAAAATATTTACTCAGGCAAAACCTCCTCGATTCAATACTTCTTTCAATTAATTTTTTCTAAAGTTTTGGATTTCCATGGACTAATCTGCTGGTATTTAGAAGGATTTGTAAGCCATTTGCCAAGTAGTTAAAAAGTGTGAAATGTCTTTGCCAGGAAGCCCTGTGGAGACCTTTGCTGGAACATACAGAGAAGAGTAAGGGATCCGAAACACCTCCCTACAGCCAACAGAACACTGCCTCTCCAGAGCTAGTTCACCTCCTGCTGGAATGTGCCTTACAAAATGTCCCAAGCAGCCTAGGACTATGCAATGCCTTGCCCAAGTCCTCCTACAGTGGTTGGTCCCTGCAGAAGGGATAAGGCAAGAATGGGGTCCTTCCTCACTGTGGAATCAAAGGTTTTATTTGGAGGAAGCTAAGCCATGGACGGAGGAGCCTGGAGGGTTGTAGTCCATGGCGTTGCAAAGAGTTGGACACGATTGAGCACGCATGCATGCATACAATGAATGATTACCGCTGATGGGGTTCCCACAGCAGAGATGGACTATGTTGCTTTGAATGTGATACTGAATCAAGCCTGGGCCACAGGTGAGATAGGCTGGGACCTGGGACCCTTAACCAAAGTGCTTGCACTTGGACAAACATCTGGTCTTGGAGCAACAGAATTCAACCATACTATAAGGGACTAAAAACAACTGCATGCATGTGCAATCAGGAAAGTGACGCAGAAGAAGATAGAAAAAGGTCAAAACCAACAGCTATTTCTGAGATGCTGGGAGCAAAAGCAGGGTATGATCCCTGAACACAGCACCACCAAGGGAATGGGCAGACCACCCAAGCCACCCCTCAAGCCCCAACCGACCAATTTGCTCCCACCCTCACCCACTAAAGGAACTAGCCAGCCCTCCTCAGAAAATGAGCAGGGGCAGCTGTTACTTGCTTTTAGTCCATGTGCTGCAGTGTGAGTCCTAGTAGAGCCTTGTCTGAATTCCTCATCTGGGCTCTTACTAATTTCCATTGATTAAAGAGTTCAAGTACCCAAGTCAGTAACACATGGAGTGTTGAGATTTATTTGGATTACCCTAAGATTTCGACTAGCAGAGTATCTGGGAGAATCCTTCATGTGGAAGATAAGCAAGGTTCTACCCAGAGCCCGAACTCACCTATTGCCACTGTTCCTTACCAGCTCACAATCCCCAACCTTACAAGCCTCTTCATTCTCCAAACTCACTTTTTTGTCCTAGTTGTGCCCTCTACTTTAAATGTTCCTTTCTGTCAAGAAGGGGAAGGTCAGGGGTCTTCCCTTGTGGTCCAGTGCTTAAGAATCCACTTTGCAATGCAAGGGACCCAGGTTCGATCTCTGATCAGGGAACTAAGATCCCACCTGCTGCAGGGCAACTAAACCCACTCACCATAACTAGAGAAAGCCATAATGAAGAGTCCTCAAGCCACAAAGACCCAGCACAGCCAAAAACAAAAAAGAAGAGAACGGCCAGACTGGAACACAGCGTAGAGGCACCCAGTGCTCTGTGTGGCCCTGAGCCTAGGCCTGGCGCTTCTGTGGCGGAAGCCTCCACTCCACCCTTAAAACCCTCCAGCCACCCTCTGTGTTCCTCCAAAGAAAATCCACCACACAGTGCTTTAAAGGAAGAAACTGGTTTTGCTCTGAAGTTCCAACAGGGAAGATGGAGTAGGGTGTCACATTGCAAATGCAGCAAATGCAACAGAAATTTCAATTAGACATCTCTCTCTCCCTGCAAACTTTCTATCAACCATGCTTATTCTCCTCCCCTGACTCTTCTCCAGCCTCTCCTCCTGCCACCCACCCCATATACCTCTCTTTCTTGTCTTGCTTCCTTTTTTAGAGTTTCTGTCCCATGACCCCAGTCAACAGTCTTTGAGCTTCATCTTCTTTAGAAGACAGTTGCTCAGTTGCTCAGTCATGTCCAACTCTTTGTGACCCCACGGACTGCAGCACACCAGGCTTCCCTGTCCCTCACTGTCTTCCGGATTTTGCTCAAAGTCACGTCCACTGAATCAGTGATGCCACCCAACCATCTCATTTTCTGTCACCCCTCTCTCCTCCTGCCCTCAATCTTTCCCAGCATCAGTGTCTTTTCCAGTGAGTTGGCTGTTTGCATCAGGTATCCAAAGTATTGGAGCTTCACCATCAGTCCTTCCAATGAATATCCATGGTTGATTTTCTTTCGGATTGACTGGTTTGATCTCCTTGCTGTCCAAGGGACTCTCAAGAGTCTTCTCCAACACCACAGTTCAAAAGCATCAATTCTTCAGCACTCAGCCTTCTTTATGGTCCAACTCTCACATCCATACATGACTACTGGAAAAACCATAGCTTTGACTATATGGACCTTTGTTAGCAAAGTGATGTCTCTGCTTAATACACTGTCTAACTTTGTCGTAGCTTTTCTTCCAAGGAGCAAGCATCTTTTAATTTCATGGCTGCAGTCACTGTCCATGGTGATATCGGAGCCCAAGAAAATATAATCTGCCACTGTTTCTATTGTTTCCCCATCTACTCTCCATGAAGTGATAGGACTGGATGCCACGATATCAGTTTTTTTGAATGTTGAGTTTTAAGCCAGCTTTTTCACTCTCCTCTTTCACCTTCATCAAGAGCTCTTTAGTTCCTCTTCTGTTTCTGCCATTAGGGTGGTATCATCTGCATATCTGAGGTTGTTGATATTTCTCCTGGCAAGCTTGATTTCAGCTTGTGATTCATCCAGCCCAGCATTTCACATGATGTACTCTGCATATAAATTAAATAAGCAGGGTGACAATATACAGCCTTGACATTCTCCTTTCCCAATTGCGAACTAGTCTGTTATTCTACGTACGATTCTGTTGCTTCCCTATAGGTTACAATGACCTACCTACAGGTTTCTCAGGAGGCAGTGGGGAGTTGTAAATAACAAACATATTTTTCCACATAAAACTTTTTTCCCTTGTGAATGACTGTGAGAACTCCGTGGGGAGCACAGTTTGAGGCCTGGCTGAGGATGAGTGAGCAGCTTTAGTGGTCATTCTGACCACTGGACCTTCCCAAAACCACCTGGGCCTTCCTTTCCAGACTGCTCTGAGATCCTTCTTTAGACCCTAGCAGGGGATGTCGCACCCAGAAGCGGGTGCACAGACCTCATCAGACCATAGGAAAAAGAGACCCAGACTAAAGCAAGAAAGTGGAATAGTAGATCTTTTCAGGGAAAGATGCACGGGCTTCAGTTGCCTGAGTGCAGTTTCTGTAAACTTTAAAATCTAAAGTCACAGGACATTCTGATTGGGTGTCTGCTGCATTCCCACATGCCTTGAGAAAAGGAAATAGCGACATCCTTCCTTTCTTCTTCAAGCCTTGCCCGCCCATTTCCACCTGGGAAAGCCAGGGTTGCCGTGCCAATCTGACTTAGGTAACTGAATATAGCTGTTTGCACGGGGGTGGGCCTGAAAACTACTGGCAGAAGAGTCCAGCTGAGTCTTTAGTATCTGTACTCGCAAGTTGCCCTGGGGAAAAAAATAAGTATCACTCTTCACAGAGGATAGAAAAACATGCCTAATGGACTGGGGCAGCCCCAGATATATGTCTCATTTCTGAACCCTTCAGAAGGGCTCACCTTTTATTTAAGCCTGTAACTTAGAGTCACTTGGAGGTTATGATGAGGGTGGGAGCCAGTAGCTGGTAGGGAGTGCCTGAATTTCTGATTCACCAGCAGGGGGCAGCGATGAGCAAGAGTTTGTAGGCTAACTTGGGCTTTACTGGAAACTTTGAAAACACCGAGGAGGGAAACACTTTGAAGAATTGAACATCTTGCTGTTCAGATTGGTGGGGATACAAAGCCTTGATACATTGAACTGTCTCGGTGTGAGAGCATTTTACCTGCAGAATCCCCCAACTTGGCTGTTGTCAGATATTTGTACGGATATTTACATTGATTAAGACATACATCTGATCAATCCAACTTTCCAAAGATGGACACAGCAATATCACCTGTCCTTCTGTGATGGAACCCTGCCACTCCCCTGTCAGGAGGTGGAATTTATATCCCTTTTTGTATCTAAGTTATTCAATATTTGTTTCAACCAATAGAATCCAGGGAAAGTGATATTGCATCAGTTCTACACATAGCTTTTAACTGGCCTAGTAGCTTCTGCCTTCTGCCTCTGGAATGCTCTCTCTTGGGTCCCTTTCAGAACTGAGCTATTGACTATATTTTCTTATTTTCCATATTCTTAATGCTCGGATATTCGAGGCCTGGATCCTAGAGATAATGTCCCTGTCCGGGTTAGTTCATTCCTAGACCCTCCATTATGAGTGTGATTTGATACAAAAGCCAACAAATCTGGGCTTCCCTGGTGGCTCAGACAGTGAAGTGTCTTCCTACAATGCGGGAAACACAGGTTCAACCACTGGGTTGGGAAGATCCCCTGTAGAAGGAAATGGCAACCCACTCCAGTACTCTTGCCTGAAAAATCCCATGGACAGAGGAGCCTGGTAGCCTACAGTCCATGGGGTCACAAAGAGTCGGCCACGACTGAGTGATTTCTCTTTCTTTCTTTCCAACAAATCTAGAGCCCACACTTCCTTTATCATATTCTTGCACACTAAGCCAATAGCCTCCCTGCCCTAAATCACTCCAGGGCCACGTGCCAGATAATTTAGGACCACCCCTATAGCCAGAGTCTACCAAGATTATTTGAACCATCCAATCCTAAACTTACTCACTGTGCCTACCCTGTCTCACCCATGCCTTCCCATGAAAACCCTAATAAAGACTCTGATCCTGCTCTCTTCTCCCCGATGTTTACCTCCTGACCAACCCCAGTGCTTCCTCATGTGGCCCTGCATGGCACACATGCCTCCTGTTTCTAGAGATCTGTGCGTGTAAACGTCTTCCTCTGTGACAGTCATTTCCATGTCTGCACGTCTTACCATACCTGATGAAAACAAAGCCTGGGTACGCTTTTCACATATTCATTTATGTCTGTGCTGGGTCTTCATTGCTGCCCTCTGGCTTTTCTCTAGTTGCAGCAAGGGCTACTCTCTAGCTGTGGTGTGCGGGCTTCTCATTTCAGTGGCTTCTCCTGTTGCAGAGCACAGGCTCTAGGGTGTGCAGGCTTCCACAGTTGCAGCACACGGGCTCAGTAGTTGTGGCACACGGGCTTAGTTGCTCTGCAGCACGTGGAATCTTCTAGGACCAGGGATTGAACCCAGGTCCCCTGCATTGGCAGGTGGATTCCTAACCACTGGACCACCAGCGGAGTCCCCACCTTTTAAAAAATATGTTTATTTATTTGACTGCATTGGGTCTTAGTTGCGGCACACAGGACATTTCGTTGTACTACAAAAATTCTTTAGCTGTGATGCACAGGCTCAGTAGTTCTAGCTCCAGCTTAGTTGCTCTGTGGCATGTGGAATCTTAGTTCCCCTACCAGGGGTCATATCTGAATCCCTTGCGTTGTAAGGTGGATTCTTAAGCATTGAACCACCAGGGAAGTCCCCTGGGTACACTTTAGAACAGCCACCATGCTATGAGATGTCCAGACCACACAGAGAGGCCACAGGGAGATGTGACAATCAGCAGCCCTACTTGAGTCCCTAACAACACTCTGTGTCAGCTGCCAACCACATGAGTAAACCCTCCTGGACATTCCACACAGAAAACCACACAGCTCCAATGAACATCTGACTACAACTGCATGAGAGATGTCCACTGAGCCCCACTGAGCCAAGCCAAATCAGCCCATAGAATAATAAATTAGTAGTAAATCACTCTGTTCGGGGGAGGGGGGTGTCTTGATACACAGCAGTAGATGCCCAGAACGTGCCTGATGTTCTTTCACTGAAGGAGTAGCTCCCATTACATTAGGTTCCCATGAATGGTACTGTGGCTCCTTGCTACTCAAAGCTTGAGGATCTGGAAGCTTGTTACAAACACAGAATTTCAGCCCCATCTCAAGTTTTCCCTAGCCAGAGTTTGCATTTTAACAAGAACTGCTGATAAGTTGAGTGCCCATTAAAGTTTAAGAAGTACTGCTGAAAGACTTCCCTGGTGGTCCGATGGTTGAGAATCTGCCTTACCATGCAGAGAACAAGGGTTCTATCCCAGGTCAGGGAACCAAGATCCCACATACTGTGGGGCAACACCACAACCAAGACCCAGCACAGCCATAAGTAAATAAGTAAATAAAGCACTGCTGAAACAAATATTAACTATACTCTGCCCAGCTCCCCTTGGATCCTTAATTGCCCTTGGATTAATGGAGTCACTCTGTCTGTATATGCAGATAGCCAGAAGAGTCTGGGAGTTGACGTCCTGTAGGGTTGCCCATCCAATGACCAGCTAGCAGCATGAAAGCCCAGCTCTCTTGCCTTGAAAGTGAAGTCGCTCAGTTGTGTCCGACTCTTTTCGACCCCATGGATAGCCTACCTGGCTCTTCTGTCCATGGGATTTTCCAGGCAACAGTCCTGGAGTGGATTGCCATTTCCTTCTCCAGGGGATCTTCCCAACCCAGGGATCGAACCCAGGTCTCCCGCATTGTAGATAGACGCTTTACCGTCTGAGCCACCAGGGAAGTCCCTCTCTTGCCTTAAGGTAGAACAAAACCATAAGATGTTATTTTCTCCAAAGCCATCAGGATCAGTCTAAGACTGGGACTTGCCTGAGATTTCAGTCTTGCTTCACCTCTTCCCCTTCCCTGTGCTGCTTCCCCAGCTCCTTTTCCAGCTCTCTTGGGAGCTCTTCCTTAATGAATCTCTTGCATGTGACCCGTCAGCTCAGGGTCTGCAACAGGCACCTCACATGAGAACATTCCGACTAATCAGAACACGGCAGGGCCCTGTCCTAGACACACAGGTGGTAGTTACTGGCTAACACATTAGAACAGACAGGACTGGGTGGGATAAAAGCGCTGGGGAGGAAAAGAGGACGATGAGTAAACACTGGGTTGGCCAAAAGTCCCTTCAGGTTTTCCTGGACTCTCTCATGGAAACACTCAAACAAACTTTTTGGCCAACCCAATACAACTCTTTTGAAGAGCTTTGCTATCAGAGGGAACTAAACGATGATACAGGAATTGGAGAGAAATGAAAGTTGTGTTAATTGTATTTCCGTATAACCTATAACTTCAAAACATAGCAACTTAACAAAAATTTATGATCTCACACAGTTTCTGAGGAATTTCTCAAAGTGGTCCTGGCCAGTCAGGACTGCAGCCCCAACTGAAGGCTTGGTGAGGGCTGGAAGACCTGAGTCTCAACTCACTTACATGGCTGCTGGCCAGAGGCTTCAGTTCCTCTCCACCTGGGCCTCTCCATTGGTTGCTCATTACAGAGCTTCCCCAATAGTCATAAAGAGACAGTATTTGCAAATATGTAGGCAGGAATTGGGAAGGGTATACCATTAACAGTCGGTAAAAAAAGAAAAAAAACACCTTAACTCTTGCGAATGGGATTGAGGATTGAAGAGCACAGGACTGTGGGGATGATGAATATAGACTTCCATTTGTACGTCAAGGCTATATATTGTCACCCTCCTTATTTAACTCATATACAGAGTACATCATGAGAAACACTGGGCTGGAAGAAGCACAAGCTGGAATCAAGATTGCCGGGAGAAATATCAATAACCTCAGATATGCAGATAACACCACCCTTATGGCAGAAAAGAAAGTGAAAGTGAAGTCGCTCATCGTGTCCGACTCTTTGTGACCCCATGGACTGTAGCCTACCAAGTTCCTCTGTCCATGGAATTTCCCAGGGATTTTCCAGGCAAGAGTACTGGAGTCGTTTGCCATTTCCTTCTCCAGGGGATCTTCCCGACTCAGGGATCAAACCCAGGTCTCCGGCATTGTAGGCAGACGCTTTACTGTCTGAGCCACCAGGGAAGATCATGGAAGAAAGTGAAGAGGAACTAAAAAGCCTCTTGATGAAAGTGAAAGAGGAGAGTGAAAAAGTTGACTTAAAGCTCAACATTCAGAAAACTAAGGTCATGGCATCTGGTCCCATCACTTCATGGGAAATAGATGGAGAAACAGTGAAAACAGTGTCAGACTTTATTTTGGGGGGCTCCAAAATCGCTGCAGATCGTGATTGCAGCCATGAAATTAAAAGACACTAACTCCTTGGAAGGAAAGTTATGACCAACCTAGATAGCATATTCAAAAGCAGAGACATTACTTTGCCAACAAAGGGCCATCTAGTCAAGGCTATGGTTTTCCCAGTGGTCATGTATGGATGTGAGAGTTGGACTGTGAAGAAAGCTGAGTGCCGAAGAATTGATGCTTTTGAACTGTGGTGTTGAAGAAGACTCTTGAGAGTCCCTTGGACTGCAAGGAGATCCAACCAGTCCATTCTAAAGGAGATCAGTCCTGGGTGTTCTTTGGAAGGAATGATGCTAAAGCTGAAACTTCAATACTTTGGCCACCTCATGCGAAGAGTTGACTCATTGGAAAAGACCCTGATGCTGGGAGGGATTGGGGGCAGGAGGAGAAGGGGACGACAGAGGATGAGATGGCTGGATGGCATCACCGACTTGATGGACAAGAGTTTGGGTAAACTCTGGGAGTTGGTGATGGACAGGGAGGCCTGGCGTGCTGCGATTCATGGGGTCACAAAGAGTTGGACACAACTGAGTGACTGAACTGAACTGAAATTCCTTCTGTAATTTTAAAACATTAAAGGAGAAAGTTTAGATGGACGGTCAGTAGTTGGTAACAAATAAAACTAAGTCCACTGCAAAAATTATCTATGAGAAGGTTAAATGACAAACAAAATTTGAGTTGGGTCATAAAAAAATATGTGGGTGATAAAAAACATGTGACTGATTTTAGAGGCTTGTATCTGTCCCATGTAGAATTTCTGGAAGCAGGTTGTGAGTTCTTGACTCCAGGCCTAACGGAAGTTCCTACCTCCACTGAGAAAACCCAGAGTATCCTGAAAATGAAAGTGAAAGTCATTCAGTCGTGTCCGACTCTTTGTGACCCCATGGACTATACAGTCCATGGAATTCTCCAGGCAGAATACTGGAGTGGGTTGCCATTCCCTTCTCCAGGGGATCTTACTGACCCCGGAATCAAACCGGGCTCTCCTGCATTACAGGTGGATTCTTTATGGTCTGATCTTCATAAACACCTCATATCCAAACATCTCCTGCTACCTATGGCATGGGTTACCATTTGCCCTGGATGTAGGGCCCTGACTACTCTAGCAGGCACGATACCTGAAACAATCCAGTCTCAAATTTTGGCCTCAGTCCCTAAGAGTAAAGACAGGTAAATAGCCTAGTCTCAGCTCCAGAAATGCTCCTGCCCTCTGGCCCTGTCAGAGCAGACAAGTAGCCACATTCCCTGAGTTCAAGGGGTAAAAAAGCCCTCTTGAGCCTGACCCTCATCCCAGCAATGTGGGGAGAGGCCTAGGAGAGGTCCTGGCTGTGTCAAAGGCAACATCACACTTTCCGCGTGGTCCTCGACTTAGAAGCCCCTCTCCAGGCTTAACATTCAAGGCCCCTCCTCATACACCGATGTGAGGTGACTCAGGGAGAAGTAGGAGATATAGAGGCTCATGGACATGATGGGACCTTGGACATTTGCCCCTATGTCAGGACAGGGACAGGACAGATGACTTGGTGGCCTGAAATGAGAGCTGCATGACCTAGGGGAAAGCTCACACAGGGACTGAAAAAGCCTGTGGGGTGGGATTCAAGCAAGACTGGCTCCTACCCAGAGTCCCTTGACTTTCTGAGCAATGTGGTCCATGGACCAGCGCCTGTCCACAGTCTGTTACTGATTCTTGATGAGTACACACAGAAACCAAGAGTAATTTTATGTCTGTTGAATCTGTAAAAATTCAGCCTTGTATTTGGTATGGATTTTTTTTTATTTCATTTTTCTAGTGATTTATTTTTATTGGATTTTTTACAAAAGAATTGCTTTGGATGGGATTGGAAAATTAAAAAGCAATCCTGTACCACAGAAAGTTTGCAAAGCCCTATTTTAGAAGTTCCCACACATCCCAAATACACCAAAAATAAATGGATTAAGGAGCACTTGGAATCTGGTGCTCAACAGGGGATGAGCGCAGCCTGCAGGTAACACAGTTCAGGCCCCAGGAAACACCACTTTCCTATGCCCTAGACACAAAGAGCAGCCATGTCTGAATGTCACAAAGGTTTCAGGGCTGTGCTTCTGCAACATCGGAGACAGACACTGCTTCAGAATAAGAGGAAGATTTGAGTGGCAGAAGCACTTAAGTAAGAAAAAAAAAAAAAGACAAATTAATTAACTTGTCAAATCCTTTTTCTCAGATAGCATGAATGTAGTAGTTTCTTGCAGGGTGAAGCACCATTTCCCAGGAGGGCCATACGTCCATTTTCATGCTTCATTTTGTGCTCCAGTTTGTGGTCCAGTGGGTACTCATGAAGCAGTGTGGCTTACACAGTTTCACATGGCGGCTGAGGAACATTTTGCACCAATCGCACTTTATTTTACCTTTAAAACAGTATATATCTTAAATATAGATACATGACACTAATTCTTCCTATCACTGCATGAACCTAGATATTCCTTTAAGAGACAGTAAAATTTACAGTGTAAGAGGTAAAAATTTATATTGTGAAATTAAAAGATTTTATAACATTTTCTGCAATAATACGATTTATCTTAACTTTGTTAAAATATTTGAATATATTTGTATAACTCATGGTTCACTTGCAAATTTAAATATGGTTTTTAGGGTACTTCTGTGCTGGTCCAGTGGCTAAGACTCCACATTCTCAATGCAGGGGACCCAGGTTTGATCCCTGGTCAGGGAACTAGGTCCCACATGTTGCAACTAAGACCCAGAGCAGCCAAAGAAATAAATTTTTGAAAAATAAATAGATGTGGTTTTTAAGATTTTGATAACAATCTCACTTATTATTGAAACTTTCTCCAAATTGAAATGAATTTTAAAATTTATCTAAGAATTGCATTGATTCAAAAAAGATAGTCTAATTTGTTATCATTTTCAATAGAGCATAAATTGTGTAAAAACCTTGCACAATGGTGATTAAGTAATTTTGCAATAAAGGAAGAAAGAAAAATAAAGTTAATGAAAAATTTGTTGTTGTTGTTTATTCGCTAAGTCCTGATGGACTCTTTGAGACCCCATGAACTGTAGCCCATGAGGCTCCTCTGTCCATGGGATTTCCCAGGCAAGAATAGCAAAACGGATTGCCATTTCCTTCTCCAGATCTTCCCAACCCAGGGATCAAACCAGTGCACTGGCAGCAGATTCTTCAGTGCTGAGCCACACAATAATTTATGATTTATGTAGATCTTGATTTTATTACTTATCAAAACATCACCAGCCAGTCATATCCTTATTTGGATATTCACACAGAATATCCAAATATGTGCAAAAATAAATTCTGTAATCTTCACTGGCTTGCCAACTTTCATTTACATAAAAACCATAGTGTTATACTGTAACTAATTTTTCTATCTTTTGAAGGCATATTTTTCAAGATAGGAGGATAAAATATTTTTATATAATAGTTGATTGGCTTGGCTTATAATTTTAAATATTTACCCATGTATGACATGGCCCTCCATTTAGTATAGAGACCTGCTTAGAGTTGTCTTCCTGAGCTAAGCCACGGCGGCCCAGCAATCGAGTGGAGGTTAGTGAGCTCAGTTCACACTTTAATTCCCTTAAGAGAGGAAGCATCAGGTGAAGGGAGATGTGACTTGAATGCAAACATCTGAAGGGAAACATAGCTTTTAGATAATAATTATTTGCAATTGGTCTCATGTCTCATTTATTCTTCAGGTAGTAGAGATTTTTGCCTGACTTGGACTTTAAAAAGCCACTGTAGGCATGACTGACAGTGGATATCCATAAGAGCCACCTCTGTAATCCTCCTTTGTGGGTGTCCCTTCTTTGATCCTGCAGGGACAGGATCTGAGCCCTGCTAAGAGAGGATGCCACTGTCCTAGATGGTCACTCCTCCAAGTCCTGCTCTGGAATCCAAGCTGCTGGTTAAGGACAAGAGGAAATGGGCTTTCGATCATCCACAACTGTCCGCCCTCCCCCGCACTCAAGGTGAAGACCTCCTATGGACTGAAAGATCACAGTTTACCCTGAGGCCTCTGGACTGTGAAATGGTACAAATGATACTGTGAAAGCAGTGTCATTTATACCACTTCTCTGCTGAGAGGCATTTGCTTTGGGTGGCGGGGGGGAGGTGTATGTGTATGCCCGCACACACAGGCGCCATGCATGCACCTCTACGATCAATGCTGCAATGCCTGCACACACAGGCGCCATGCATGCACCTCTACGATCAATGCTGCAATAAACACCCTTGTACATGGGCCCTTAGGTGGAGACTTTCATTTCTCTGGAACAGATTCTCTGGAGTGGGACTGCTAGGTCAAAGGGCATATGTATTTTTAATTTCAATGGATTTTTCCTGATTGATTTCCAAGAAGGTTGTAATAATTTACATCTTCACCAGCAAGGATTAAGTGCACACTTTTCCCCCATATGCAATAGATATAGAAGCTCTTTTTAATTTTGCCAGCCCAAAGGATACAAATTGGTAATCTTATTACTACTTTTACATTCCCCAGAATTCTAATGATTTTAAGCATTTTTCCATATAGTTGAATAATTTTCTTCTCTGACTTGCATTTGCATTATTTTATTTATTTCTCCATTGGGTTGTCTTATCAATGGGTAAGAGTGCTTTACACATTACAGCTTTGACTATCACCTGCATTACAAATATTTTTTCCAAATCTAATGTTTATTCTTGACATTGCTTGCAGTATCTTTCACCATAAAAATGATTTTAAAATATCTATATGCAAAAATAGCTATCTTTTTTATCCCCTATATTTCCAACCTTAGTTGGGAAGGTCTTCTAACCCTAAGTTTATATGAGGCCTCCTTGCCAAAAATTTTATTGAAGTATAACATACATATGAAATAGTACACATATTTTTGTGGATCCATAAAATCTCACAAGTAAAACATTCATGCAATCAAGGACCCAGCTCAAGGAACAGAACATTCCCAGCACCCTAGAAGCTCTTTCATGTCTCCTTCCAGTCATCACCCTCCCTAAAGATTAACCTCTACCTTGACTTCTAAAATCATAGGTTAGAGTCAAAATTTGCTTAAATGAATCATCCATATGTATTCTTTTGTGTCTAGTTTCTTTAACTCAACACTGTGTTTATAAGATTCATTCATGTAGCCCACTCATTCTCGTTCCTGTGCAGTATTCATAATACTGAATACTGAATATGTATATGAATATACATAATATTCACATATATATAAATAAACCACACTTTATTTATCTGTCTTACTTTTGAGTTGCTTCCAGCTTGCAGCCTTTACAAACAGTGCTGCTATGAATGTTCTTGTATATAACTTTGGCGAATTTATGTTTACATTTCTGTTGGGTATTTACCCAAGAATGTAATTTCAGGATAACAGGATATGTGTACATTCAGCCTTTGTAGGTATTGGCAGTTTTCCGAAGCAGTGGTACAAATTACCCCCTCACCAGTAATGTGAGAGATGTCTTAGTTGTTCTATATCCACCCCAGAACTCGGTATCATCCGACTTTTTCATTAGGTAGGTACACGCTGGTGTTGCACTGTGATTTGTCTTGCCAAACTCCTAATATTTTCTTTTTTACATTTTAAACCCTTAATTCAGCTGGAGTTTTATTTCTGTATATGATACGATAGAAATCCACTCTGACTCTGTTTCAGACAAATAGCCAAATGTGCTAGATTAAATAATATATATTTTTGCCCTGCTATGTTTTGAGGTGTAAGTAGACATCTGCCAGGTGGAGTGAGGTTGGGGAGAGCACTCCAGGCTGACGGGCCTGCAGGAGCAGAGGCATGAAGTGGCATGATTTGGCTAAAAAAGTGTGAATAGTGGGACTTCCCCAGTGGCTAAGACTATTCCTTCATAGGGGATGCAGGTTCGATCCCTGGTCAGTAAACTAAGATTGCACTTGTTGAAGGGTGTGGCCAAAAAAAATTTTTTTTAATAAATAAAAGTGTGAGCAGCAGGAGGCACAGGAGGGGAGACAGAACCAGCTCTTGCAGTTCTTGCAAGAGACCACAGGCACAAGGTTGCTGCTGAATGGGTGCACAAAAGAAGGAAGGATCCCCTCCATTTCTGATGTTTGAGGACCTTCTTTGAGATCCTCATTTTGAAAAGTGTGATTATCAAAATGTCACTTTCAAGGGAGTGCTGACTGAAGTATTTGTTATGATCCATGACATCTATTATTTCATTTAATCCTCACGGCTTCACAATAGGGGTGCCATTAATCTAAACTTACAGATAAGGGCTCCCCTGCAGGAGGAAATGGCTACCCACTCCAGCATTCTCGCCTGGAAAATCCCATGGACAAAGGAGCCTGGCGGGCTACAGTCCATGGAGTTACAGAATCTGACATGATTTAGCAACTGAGCATGCACAGACACGCACGCACAGATGAGGGCTGGAGGCTCAGAGAAGTCAAGTGGCCTACCCCAGTCACACAGCTAGCAAGAGCCGAGACTGGAACCCAGGTCTGTCTGCTTCCTGAGTTCCTACTCTCCCTTCCATATACACTGTTGGCACTGTCCATGGATAGAGACTTGACCTTCCAGCTGCCTTCCAGACAATGGAGCATATGATGAAGCAGAGATTTAGAGTCACTCCTTCAAGCCCCTGCAAACAGACCCTGTTGGTGGCTATTTCCCCTTCCCCAGTCACACTAACAGGTTGATTTCTTGGGAAACCGAGCTGCTGTTCCAGACAGCAATGGCCACTTTAGTTGAAAGGCAAGCAAACTCAGACTGAGGTGGCTGCTCTGGGCTCCTGGGGAAGTTTATGAGTCCACAGAGAGACGGGAGCACATCCCAGGAGAGCAGAGTGTGGTGATGGAGACAGAGAACATGAAGTTGCCTCTGTCCTCCGCCCTTTTCCCATTTCCAGTTCTAGGTAACAGAAGGCCCGGCTGTTCTTTTTTTCCCAACTGAAAGAGTTCTCTGTTTCCTGCAATAACTACCCCCCATCCCTGTAACCTGCATGACCTCTGTTCTCCACTGTCAGGGAAACGTGGACACTCACTGACAGGAACACGTTTGTGCTCAGACACACATCAGACTCAGACACGTGCAAGTGACACGCGAACTCCACGCTGACACAGCAGGGCCCAACCCCCACTTACCCAGAAACTGCCTCCAGGGATAGCAGATCCCAGAGAATCAATCTAGCTCAAGGGTTTTCAAATTATGCCAGGTGAATTATTCTGCAGAAAGAAGTCACACAAATAATGAAGCGATTTCCCACCGAAGGGAAGATGTTTAACTGCTAGAGATAACTGAAGAAAAATGTACTGAAATCATGAGGTGTCATTTTCCTCTATCAGATTGCAAAGATCTAAAAGTTTGATAATATCCAGTGTGGGTGGGGGTATAAAGATAGGTCATTTGGTAGAAAAAAAAAAAAAGATTACAATTTCTGGGATAGGTAACTTGGCAATATATGTCAAAACGTTAAATGTAGCTAACCTTAAACCCAGTGATTCGACTCATAAAATTTACCTTCAGTTCAGTTCAGTCGCTCAGTCGTGTCCGACTCTTCGAGACCCCATGAATCACAGCGTGCCAGGCCTCCCTGTCCATCACCAACTCCCGGAGTTCACTCAAACTCACGTCCATAGAGTTAGTGATGCCATCCAGCCATCTCATCCTCTGTCGTCCCCTTATCCTCCTGCCCTCAATCCCTCCAAGCATCGGGGTCTTTTCCAATGAGTCAACTCTTCGCATGAGGTGGCCAAAGTACTGGAGTTTCAGCTTTAGCATCATTCCTTCCAAAGAAATCCCAGGGCTGATCTCCTTCGGAATGGACAGCTTGGATCTCCTTGCAGTCCAAGGGACTCTCAAGAGTCTTCTCCAACACCACAGTTCAAAAGCATCAATTCTTCGGCGCTCAGCCTTCTTCACAGTCCAACTCTCACATCCATACATGACCACTGGAAAAACCATAGCCTTGACTAGACGGACTTTTGTTGGCAAAGTAATGTCTCTGCTTTTCAATATGCTATCTAGGTTGATCATAACTTTGCTTCCAAGGAGTATGCGTCTTTTAATTTCATGGCTGCAGTCACCATCTGCAGTGATTTTGGAGCCCCAAAAAATGAAGTCTGACACTGTTTCCACTGTTTTCCCATCTATTTCCCATGAAGTGATGGGACCAGATGCCATAATCTTCGTTTTCTGAATGTTGAGCTTTAAGCCAACTTTTTCACTCTCCTCTTTCACTTTCATCAAGAGGCTTTTTAGTTCCTCTTCACTTTCTGCCATAAGGGTGATGTCATCTGCATATCTGAGGTTATTGATATTTCTCCCAGCAATCTTGATTCCAGCTTGTGCTTCTTCTAGCCCAGCATTTCTCATGATGTACTCTGCATAGAAGTTAAATAAGCAGGGTGACAATATACAGACGTGACGTACCCCTTTTCCTATTTGGAACCAGTCTGTTGTTCCATATGTAGATAAATATCACCGTACATAAATACTTATTAAGGAGGTTCATTTGTTTACAAACCAGAAAATTAGAAACACCTAACAAAATCTGTTAATAAAAAAGTGGTCAAATAAGGGTATCGAACTACTATATATAAAATAAATAACTAATAAGAACCTACTGTAGAGCACAGGGACCTCCACTCAATACTGTGTAATTACCTATATGAGGAAAAAATCTTTAAAAGTGGATTTATGTATAACTGATTCACTTTGCTGTACAGCTGAAACTAACAAAACACTGTAAATCAACTATACTCCAATAAAAATTAATTTTCAAAAAGTTAAGGGTACACAAACCATGGAATACTACTTATGCTAAGTCGCTTCAGTCATGTCCAACTCTTTGTGACCCCATGGACTGTAGCCCGCCAGACTCCTCCGTCCATGGAAATCTCCAGATAAGAGCATTGAAGTGGGTTGCCATTTCCTTCTCAATATACCTCTTTATCTCCTACTATTACCTTGCCCCTCACACCTTCCCTCTCCCTCCTGGTAACCATTAGTTTGTTCTCTTTATCTGAGTTTGTTTCTTTTTTTTATATTTACTATGTTGTTTTATTTTTTAGATTCCATATAGAAGTGACAACATACAGTTTTATCTTTCTCTGACTAATTTCACTAAGCATAATACCCTCCATATTCATCCATGTTGTTATAAATGGCAAAATTTCATTTTTTAATTTTTTATTTTGTATTGGGGTATAGCCAATTAACAATATTGTGATAGTCAAGGGGACAGCAAAGGGACTCAGCCATTCGTATATATGTATCCATTCTCCCCCAAACTCCCCTCCCATCCAGGCTGACACATAATACTGAGCAGAGTTCCCTGTGCTACACAGTAGGACCTTGTTGGTTATCCATTTTAAATAAAACATTGTGTACATGTCGATCCCAGACTCCCTATCTCTTCCCCCCATCCATCCCCTCTGACAACCATAAGTTCCTTCTTTCTGCTATGTAAATGAGTTCATTCATATCATTTCTTTTTAAATTCTGCATATCTCTGTCTGACTTACTTCACTCAGTATGACAATCTCTAGATCCATCCATGTTCCTGCAAATGGCATTATTTCATTCTTTTTATGGCTGAGTAATATTCCATTGTGTATATATTCCATTGGATATACCACATCCTTTTTATCCATTCATCTGTTTATGGACACGGGTTGTGTTCTTGTCTTGGCTATATTGTAAATAGTGCTGTGTGAACATCAGGGTACATGTATCTTTTTGGTTTATCATTTCATTTTCTTTGGCTATATCTCCAGAAGTGGACTTGCTGGATCATTACAGTTGTATTTTCAGTTTTTTGAGAAACTTCCCTAATGCTTTCCCACAATATATTTTTTAATTGAAAAAAAAGTAAAGTACGGAAGAACAAATTCTTTTTATCCCATTTGTATTTTAAAAAACATGCTTGTGCATGCATAGAAGGTACCTACAGGGTATATAGGAAACTGTTACAGTAGATAAGTCTGGAATTGAAAGGGGAGAGGGAGGGAGGGGAAGAGAAGGGAGGCTGATTTTTTTACTTAATAACCTTCTGTACTATTTGACATTTTTATAATGAACATGTACTAACTGTATAATAAATTATTTTAACTGAGACATTTAAAAATATATTAGGGTTTCCTGCAGGATTTCACCTAGAAAAGAGTTCCACAAAAATTTTGAAGAAACTTTGTGCCGCCCAACCCTACTGTACAGTCAGGAAAAATCATGAAAATCTTTTGAAATAGGAGGAAAAGTACCCTATCGAATACTGAGCTAGTGTAACCTTCCTTATGACTCTGCACTAGTCTTCACCTGTCATTGTCTTTGAGTCCGTAAGTTATAGAAAACTGAAAGTTATACAAATGATTCTTGTCCACAGCAGCAAATGAATTTTCTCAGGTGGAGATACAATTGATTTTCCCCTACTGTGGAAGAAGCCAATTTTGGATCAATTAACAAATTCATTTCATTATTCTTGAGTGCCAGTATGTGTAACTGGTCTTTGTATTGTCCTCTGAAGAAATGCTTAACACATCACTGGTTTCCTCATTAATTAATTAAAATCTCACACGTCTTCATGTTGTATATTTATGAGTTATGATTTTTCCTTCTAAACAACAATCTTTTAAGAAAGTGGAGGCAATGAGGAGGAGTTTTGCCTGAGGTTAGGTGCCTGTTGTTGCAAATATAGAACCAACCTCCAATCCTCAAGGGCTTCCCAGGTGGAGCAGTGGTAAAGAATCTGCCTGCCAAAGCAGGAGATACAAGAGATATGGATTTGATGCCTGGGTTGGGAAGATCCCCTGGAGGAGGAAATGGCAATCCACTCCAGTATTCTTGCCTGAAGAATCCCATGGACAGAGGAGCTTGGCAGGCCCCAGTCCATGGGGTTGCAAAGAGTCGGATATGACTGAGGGCACACACATCCCGGCCCTCAAATTTGTCCATTTTACCTATACCATCAAGTAACAGGGATTGAAATCCTGGCCGCACTGACATATATTTAACTCCATATAGAATATCATTCATTTAGAAAATGCTTTCTCCCAAATATCCACACAATCACATATGCACAAACACTCTGCTGACATGTAAAAACTCCCACACAGATGCAAGACCCACTCATCACACACACACACAACTGGGCCACGGGTTCTATTCTGCCAAGCGGCTGAAGGGCGTGATCCCTTCCCACAGACATTTGACTGTGCCACGCAGAGAAAAGAGCCGGTTCCCTCACTTATAATCATAGGCCAGAGACAGTGTGGTGCTTAGGTGTTGCAATAAGGGCTCGAGTTCAAGGAGGCAGCCAAAGCCCCATCCTTAGACAGCCCAGCCTGGGAAGTGGGTCGCATCGGGACAGGACCAGGCTCCATCTGGGCGCCACGCCCCCGAGATCTGGGGGAGTCAAGGAAGGCGATGGCCTCTGAGTTGAGGTTTGAAAACCCTGGAATCCAAGACTTCAACCCCAGGAGCAACTGCACGGCGGCTGCGGGACTGAGCAGGGGATGAAAAAAGCCCACGCTGCAAGCGCGGACAGGTTGAGCTGATGGCGTTTCTGTTTGTTGTGCGGAAAAAGAAATCACAGGGGATGAAGACCCATCGCGGGGCCTAGCCCATGAGCCGCGAGGCTCGGGACCCACTCCCGGAGGCTCGCGCGGTCCCCACCCGGCGAGTGTGAGGCTCTTGCGGTGGGCTTGCGGCGCCCCCTGGGGGCTCCGAGCGGCTCTCCCTCCTGGCACGGGCCAGCCGGGAGACGTCAGCTCGAGCTTGAGGGGCGCTCCTAGGCTGCCAGCCAGACTGTCCGGTCCTCGGTCGCCTCCAGGCGCCGGGAGCGCTCCTGCAGGCGCGGCTCGGTTCTGATGCATCTCTGAAGGTGACATCCACGCATCTCCATCACCGAGAGATCCCATCCTCATTCCGTAGATGAGGAAGCGGGGATTATAAGACACATCCACCGGCACCAAGAGGAGTCTCTGGGACCCTGAGGCCCATCCTCTCTCGTCTTTTTCCACCTAGGGACCCCATCCTTTGCGTTACAGAGCCTAGATGTGACCTCGGACATGGTTTGAGTCCCTTTCTACCTGCCCTCTCTTCGCGGTTTCTTGAAGCCAGAGAGATCACCTGAAGCATCCTTCTTGGGACGGGCTGGCAAGGCTGCAGTATGAACAAGAGTGTGTGTGGAGTGGGGTTATTCTTAGCTACTGCAGAAGGAACGTAGAGCAACTTTAATGGAGGCGAATCTGAGAACATCATTGGAACTGTCTTCGGAGGTAGGTGTGACTCTATCCTAAAGAGACATTTTAAAAACTGCAGATTCTGCCATGAGAATGTTCCTCCTTCATGGTTTGTAATAGCAAAAACTTGCAAATGGTCTAATTTTCTACCAGTAGATTAGATAACTAGCAGCCTATACAGCCATGAAAAATCATACTGGATTAAAAAAATTGGTGATATCACAGTGTTCATTATATAGTTAAGGGAAAAATTATTACAAAACAAAATCAGTTCAGTTCAGTTCAGTCACTCAGTCATGTCCGACTCTTTGCGACCCCATGAATCACAGCACGCCAGGCCTCCCTGTCCATCACCATCTCCCGGAGTTCACTCAAACTCAAAATGGACTCATGTCCATTGAGTCCGTGATGCCATCCAGCCATCTCATCCTCTGTCGTCCCCTTCTCCTCCTGCCCCCAATCCCTCCCAGCATCAGGGTCTTTTCCAATGAGTCAACTCTTCGCATGAGGTGGCCGAAGTACTGGAGTTTCAGCTTTAGCATCATTCCTTCCAAAGAACACCCAGGGCTGATCTACAAAACAAAATATGTAATAATAAAATTCCACTTTTGTGAAGATGTATGTATCTGTGTGCACACATTATATTAAAAAGTCTGCAAAGGGCTTCCCTGGTGGCTCAGTGGTAAAGAATCCACCTGCCAATGCAGGAGACATGGGTTGGATCCCTGGTGTGGGAAGATCCCACATGCCTCAGAGCGACTACACCCATGGGCCACAGCTATTGAGCCTGTGCTCTAGAGCCTGGGAGCCACAACAAGAGAAGCCACTGCAGTGAGAAACCTGTCCACTGCAACGAAGAGCAGCCCCCAATCACTGCAACTGGACAAAGCCTGAGTGCAACAACAAAGACCCAGCACAGCCAAAAATAAATGCATAAAAGTATTTTTTTTTTAAGTCTGTTAAGATATACAGCAAAAAACAGAACATTGATCAATGGGATTAAGGGTGATTTTTAAAGTACTCATTCTTTTCTACATTTTCTAAATGATATATACTGAATATGTATTGTTTTATAATTTCTTTTTTAAGCAGAAAAAGTCCAGTATTCACTTACTGGAGAAAGAGCAGCCAAAAAAGTTGGATAAAGGAAGTAGGAAAGAGGATTATGGGGGCCTTTCCTATGCCCACGCCAGAACAGCCACAGGAATCATGGTCCCCAAGAGCGGCTCCTTCTGAAGAACGTGATAGTGATGAAACATTTTCCAAAGTGTTGATTATAACACAGTTTGCAGCATGACTCAGTTTAGTGGATCATGCATTTGGCCACAGATCAGGAGCTCTGGAAGAAAAATTGCTACTGGACACCCACTCAAGTTGTACTGGATAAAGTAACTGACCAATGCACCAGATTCCAGAAGGTTGATGAATATGCAGTAAGTAATGTGGTTTCTTTCTTGTACCAGCTCCACGCAAATTGACTGGAGCATATAGAACAATGTTTGAGATCCAATGAAGAAGCAGAGGATTTATCTGCACCAACCTGGGCTTGTCATTCTTGGCTGTGCATGATCAGCATGTGAAGCCGTCCTGTTGATGGATTCAGCTGTGATTGGGAGCAGTGAGGACAAAGTAGGCTGTCGGAGAGGAGCAAGTCATCCGGATTCTCCCAGACAAGGAGACAACACTGAAACTACGTTGGGCTTTTTCCTTCTGAAATCTGGCAAAGTGGAATTGGCTGAAAAGTAAGCAGTGCAGTCTGTTTTTAATTTCACTTCTCAAGAAAGCCAGCTAACTTTCATCATGAGTTATGAAGCTTGTATCTTTTTTTGAAATTAACTTTTTCATAAACCTTAATTGAAGATATGCAGAATTTTTACATGTGAAAATATTTTTTCCAATGTATTACCCAGTATTTTTCCAGTGTATCACCCAGTTTTTATTTGAAAAGTTATCCTCTATTGTTCTAAACAGTACATAGTGCCAAAAGCTAAAAAAAAAAAAAAAAAATTATAATTTCAGCATCAGGAATGGCTTGTTTAAAGAAATCGGCTTGCAATAGATTGTAATGAACTATAATGGCCCTTTAAAGATTTAGATGACCTTTTAAAGAATGGTTTAGAAGTAAATTGCTAGAAATATTAATTCATTAACAAAAAGAAAAACGTGAACATGAGGGGGGATGAATTGCCTGCCCTTTTTGGGAGGTAGGGAAATAATATTCCACATTGGGACCTACAGGCCCTGCCACTGCTACTGAGGCCAGTGACCCCAAGAACTGACCACTTGGAATGTTCGCTACCCCTGGCCTGGCACTAGGGTCTAAGTCTGTGGTATAAAGAAGACCTACTGGGCTTCCTTGGTGGCTCAGTGGTAAAGAATCTGCCTGCCAATGCAGGAGATGCGGGTTTAATCCCTGGTAAGGGAAGATCCCCCATGCCGAGAAGTAGCTAAGCCCGTGCGCTACAACTACTGAGCCTGTGCGCTACAGCCCACACACACACAACTACTGAAGTCCACAGGCCCTAGAGCCCACGTTCCACAAGAGGAGCCACTGCAATGAGGAGCCTGCACACCGCAACGGGAGAGTAGCCACAGGTCACTCAACTAGAGAAAAGCTTGTGCAGCAATGAAGAGCTAGCACAGCCCAAAATAAGAATAAATAAAGTTATAAAAAGGAAAAAAAAAGAGCTACTGTTAAGGAGATGCAGTCACCCTCATTCTGCCCTGCTTCCTGTTTCAGAATTTTTTTAAGAAGAGAGGGTAGAGTGTCTTTAGAAATCAGAGATTCAAATCTCAGCTTCCAAAGTCCACACCACCACCACCAACTGTGTGGTTTGGGGCAAGGCACATAATCTTTCTCAGCTTCTCATCTGTGACATGGAGAGAACAATATTCATATTGTGCAGTTGCTGAAAGATCTGTTATTATTCAACAAGTATTTATTGAATGCCAGGCACTATTCTAGTCGCTGGCTAGGACAGACAAGGTCCCTGTTTTCACAGAATTCATATTCTAATTGGATGAGATCACAGTAAACAAATGAGAAAATCAGATATGAAAAAGTTCTAGACATAAAGTAAAAGAGGGAGAGGTGAGAGTCCTCCAGGCTCATGATATTCCATTGGTTGCTCAGGGAAGCTCTGTGTGAGCAGACTGTATTTGAGCAGAGAGATGAATGAAAGAACCCACCTACAGTGCAGAAGATGCAAAAGACCCAGGTTCAATCCCTGGGTCGGGAAGTTCCCCTGGAGAAGGAAATGGCTACCCACTCCAATTTTCTTACCTGGAAAATCCCATAGACAGAGAAGCCTGGTGGGTTACAGTCTGTGGGGTCACAAAGAGCTGGACACGACTGAGTGACTGAGCATGCACACACACATGAATGGCAGGAAGCAACCAGGCAGGTAGAGATCCAAGGGAGAATCTGGGTGAAGGGTCCAGAGGACTTCTCTGAACCAGTTTTTTGTGGCTTCCTGTGAATCTATAACTATTTCAAAGTAAAAAAGTTCTTTTAAAAGCAATTAACCTTTTTCTTTAATATGTATTTATGTATTTGACTGGGTCTTAGTTGCAGTATTCAGGATCTTCCGTCTTCATTGCAGCATGCGGGATCTTTAACTGCGGCATGTAAACTCTCAGTTGCAGCATGTGGGATCCAGTTTCCTGCTCAGGTATGGAACCCCCTGCATTGGGAGAGTGTAGTCTTAGCCACAGGACCACCAGGGAAGTCCCAAAAGCAATTAACTATTGATACACACTACAGTCTGCATGCTAAGTCACTTCAGTCGTGTCTGACTCTGTGCAACCCTGTGGACTGCAGCCTATCAGGTTCCTCTGTCCATGGGATTCTCTAGGCAAAAATACTGGAGTGGGTGGCCGTGCCCTCCTTCAGAGGATCTTCCTGACCCAGGGATCCAACCTGCATCTCTTAGTCCCCTACATTGGCAGGCAGGTTCTTTACCACTAGCCCCACCCACTATTGATACACACTAGCACAGCTCAACTTTCAGAAAACTAAGATCATGGCATCTGGTCCCATCACTTCATGGGAAATAGATGGGGAAACAGTGGAAACAGTGTCAGACTTTTTTTTTTTTGAGCTCCAAAATCACTGCAGATGGTTATTGCAGCCATGAAATTAAAAGACGCTTACTCCTTGGAAGCAAAGTTATGACCAACCTAGATAGCATATTCAAAAGCAGAGACATTACTTTGCCAACAAAGGTCCATCTAGTCAAGGCTATGGTTTTCCCAGTGGTCATGTATGGATTTGAGAGTTGGACTGTGAAGAAAGCTGAGCGCCGAAGAATTGATGCTTTTGAACTGTGGTGTTGGAGAAGACCCTTGTCTGAGAGTCCCTTGGACTGCAAGGAGATCCAACCAGTCCATTCTAAAGGAGATCAGCCCTGGGTGTTCTTTGGAAGGAATGATGCTAAAGCTGAAACTCCAGTACTTCGGCCACCTCATGGGAAGAGTTGACTCATTGGAAAAGACTCTGATGCTGGGAGGGATTGGGGGCAGGAGGAAAAGGGAACAACAGAGGATGAGATGGCTGGATGGCATCACTGACTCGATGTACATGAGTTTGAGTGAACTCTGGGAGTTGGTGATGGACAGGGAGGCCTGGAGTGCTGCGACTGTTGGGGTCGCAAAGAGTCGGACACGACTGAGCAACTTAACTGAACTGAACTGAACTGAGCACATACTGTATGGTTTTATTTATATAAAATTCTGGAAAGTATAAACTGACTGATAGCAACAGAAAGTATGTCATCAGTTGCCTGGGTACAGAGTAAGAAGCAGGGATGTCTGGGCAGGAAGGGATGAGAGGGTGGACATGAGGAATCCTTCAGGGTGTGGATATGCTTATTATCTGAGTTGTAGTGATGGTTTGGGATGTTTATACAGGATAAACTTATTAAATTGTGCACTCTATTGTGAAGTTTCTTGCATGCTAATTTTATCTCAATAAAGGTACTAAAAATCTTAAGCACCTAGAAGTAAATCATGCTAAAAATATGCAAAGCTTCTACACATAAAAGTCTATTACATTATGCAAAACATTTAAGTAGGTCTAAATAAATAAATGGACATACTGTAGTCTTAGGAAATACAACTCAATACTGAAAAGATGTCAGTCCTCCCCAAATGAAACTGATGAAAATCTTAACTGATTTTTTGGTTTTGTTTTGTTGTTGTTGACAAGTCAATTTGAAAATGTATTCAGAAATGAAAAGAAGGCCAAGGATAGCCAAGCTGCTCTTGCAAACTAAGGTTAAAAAATTTACATTCTCATATCAAAATAGTGAGGTGCTGGTATGAGGATAAATGAATAGACCAATGGAGCAGAATAAAGAGCCTCAAAACAGATCCACGTATATGTAGATAATTGATATTGGACAAAAGTGGGAATGCAGAGTTGTTGAGAAATGACCAATAAAAGGCACTGTGCCAATTGGGTATCTATAAAAATTCCCGTCACAACATACAAAAATCGGTTTCAAAGTGGATTAAACATATAAACATGAAACATAAAAACTTACACCTCTGAAAAGGAGAATAGGTGAATATTTATTTTCATGACCCCAAGTAAGGAACTATTTTTTAAAACAGTAACAAAAAGTACCAATGACAAAGGAGAAGGCAACAATAAAAAGGAAGAAACTATTAACTACATTAAAATTAAGAACTTTATTCACTAAAGACATTATGAAGAAAATGAAAAAACAAGCGACAGGGGTGGAGGATGAGATATTCACAACTAACAGATAAAACCTTGTCAGAACCACAGGCAGATACCACTGCACATCCGATAGAATGGCAAAATGTTAAGAATCTGTTGGTATGTATTTGGAGCAACAGAAACTCATATGCTGCCAGTGGGAGGGTAAACTGATGGATCACTTGGAAAGATGTCTTATATTATCTAGTGAAGTTGAGGAGGACAAGGGTGAGCATATGACTCAGAAATTTCACTCTTAGTGTCCACCCTAAAGGAGCATCTGTATATGCATATCAGAAGTGTGTGCAGAGCAGTATTATACATAATGGGAAAACACTGGGAAAATTACAAATGTCCTACACACAGTAAAGTTGATAAATGAACTGTCATATTTTCATTCAGTGGAATATTGTACAGGTGCTGAGCAGCTAAAAATTAGAAAAGGCCACTTGTACAGTGATCCATGCAGAGATGCCAGTCCTCCTTAAAGTGAGAGAGTGGCAGTCCAGGAAGCCTGAGAAGAAAATTAAATATAGTTCTCAAGAACCAATCAGAGCAATGGCAGGGAGTGTTTGGGCACGTGTCAACATGTAGCAGACATGTGGTAGGCTCTTTTAGAATAACTCTATTGCCCGCAGCCATTTGGTAAAGTAGGAATTATTTTGTAGGTAAAGAAACTGAGGAACAGAAAGGTTAAATGACTTGCCTGAGGTCACACAGATAGTGGATGGCAGAAGTGGAGTTTTTAAACCAAGCATCAGGGACTTCCCTGGTTGCCCAGTGGTTAAGACTCCTCGCTTCTAATGCAGCAGCCATGGGATCAATCCCTGGTCTGGGATCTAAGATCCCCCACATGCCATGTAATTTGGCCAAAAACAAACAACAACCGGAAAACACACACACACACACACACACACACACACACACACACACAGGCATCAAGCCCCACAATCTCTCCATTTAAGTAGAAACTGGTGGTTGCCTGGCAACAAGCATTCACTGCCTCTCTTTTCTTTCAGAGCCCTGATTTGATTCTTTCAAAGCCATCATGATTTTGTCATCAGGTACTTCCGCCTTTCTGCTGTCCCCTAGGGATGGCAGAGCAAAAGACAGAACAAGTCTGAGCCCCTGACGACTGGAGAGCAGAGGTGTCCTGCCAGATCAGTTTTTGCTTCCTTTCATTTATTTTTTTTCTTTATGTTAGTTTGGAAAACAACTCTCGAAGGCAGAATGCTTCAAGAATGGTTAAGGTTCTTGAATTAAGAAGGAAATGCAGTTTGAAGGCACAGTTTCCATTTCCTTCCAAACATATGCTGCGAGGGTTTCAGAACCCAAATCAGAACTATAGCATATACTGCACGATGCGTGACAGGGCTGGTGGACACGACCTGCAGAGGAACACGGAGCAGGAGGGCCTGTGCACTCGAAAAGGCTGCACAGGCAGTGTTTGTCTATTTTTAAAAGTATTTATATATGTATTTGGCTGCGTTGAGTCTTAGTTGAGGCACATGGGATCTTCACTGCGGTGTGAGGGCTCTCTAGTTGTGGCACATGGGCTCAGTAACTGCAGCACAGGGGCCTATTTGCCCCATGGCATGCGGAATCTTAGTTCCCGGACCAGGGATCAAACCTGAGTCCTCTGCATTGGAAAGCAGATTCTTAACCCCTAGACCACCAGGGAAGTCCCCAGGCAGTGTGATGGTGGTATTCCAGGAAGCCTGAGGTGCCCAGACAGCACCATGGGACCAGCCCGTGCTTCCCCTGCCTGCTGACTAGTTTGCCCTGTGAAGCTCTTGGGTCCCTGCCAGACAGAAACACTGCACCTCCCACTTTCCCCTGCTCAGCACTCTCTCCGAGCAATTCATCCTGAAGTGTAAACGTAGGACCACTGCATCGTTACAATAGTGTTACACACTAAGAAGTTCCCAACCCATGCAGCAAGGTTTGGTCACTGGCAAGGAACCAGCACACCTCTCTTCACTGCTTTGCTGCCACCATTCTTGTCACCCAGCTCCTGTGCCTCCAAGGGCGCCGCCTCGCCCCAGGCAGAAGCCCAGCCTCTGTTTTGCTGGTTTCCTCCTGATTCAGCTTAGGGAGGAGGATGTCTGATGGCCTGAGAGCTCTGGCTCCAGACACAAAGCCTGCTCTTTTCGGATCCCAGGATCCTTTATTCCTTCTTTTTTGTCTCCTGGGAGTTTTCTACAACCGTCAAAGCTGTGCTCTGATGCTGGCCTTCCGGTGTGACCTGTGTTGGGTGATGTCCCCGGCATCAGCAAAGGCCTTGACACAGTATGGACTTCAGCGAGCACCTTGGATCAAACCCTAGAGGCTTGAAACTATGCGAAAAGTGGGTTATCCCAGCTTTCATGAGGCCTGTTTGGTCCTACTTTAGTTTCTATTCCAAATGTGGGAACAAACTTGCTTCTTAAAACCCTTCAGGTAACATAGGTTGTGTGTTGACTGGTGTTTATGTCAAGGCTAAGGACTGTGCAATGGCAACCCACTCCAGTACTCTTGCCTGGAAAATCCCATGCTACAGTCCATGGGGTCGCTAAGAGTCGGATAGGACTGAGCGACTTCACTTTCACTTTTCACTTTCACGCATTGGAGAAGAAAATGGCAACCCACTCCAGTGTTCTTGCCTGGAGAATCCCAGGGACGGGGGAGCCTGATGGGCTGCCGTCTATGGGGTTGCACAGAGTTGGACACGACTGAAGCGACTTAGCAGTAGCAGCAGCAAGGACTGTGCATGTGTTAGTTGCTAGTTGCTCAGTGCTCAGACTCTGTGACCTCATGGACAGCAGTCCTCCAGGCTCCTCTGTCCATGGGATTCTCTAGGCAAGAACACTGGAGTGGGTTGTCATTCCCTTCTCCAGGGGATCTTCCCAACCCAGGGATCAAACCAGGTCTCCCACATTGTAGGCAGAGTCTTTAACCTCTGAGCCATCAAGGAAGACCTTGCCTTAAGCTAATTTGGGACTGACAGGATTCTGCTAACTCCTTATATAAATATGGGATCTGCTCTTTGGCCTTCCAGGTCAGGGTCTTGGGTGGGACACCTGTAGCCTCCGTCTGCCTCTGAATTTTCTGAAATAAAGTTGCTTTTTGCTCTCATTTCAAGGTCCTCAGAGAGATAACCAATAACAAAGGCCATGTCTGGAAGCAATTTGGGTTGGGGGAAGGGTGCCTTGAGGTTTGTACAGTCCTTTTCTATTTGTTCAGAACTGGGCAGCCCCGCCTATCCACTTAGGGCTGTTTTGTATAACTGCCCCCAGAAATCTAACTTCAAGAAAAACAATTGGCTTGTAAAGCATTCCAGAGTCATTAAACAGATCAATGATCAAAATCTGAAATGACTATTGCTCACTAATGAAATCTTTCAAGAGGAACTGTAGTGCCAAGAACACTGAATGCCTGCCCCTGAGTCCCTAGCGAGTAGAAGGAATCAAGGCCCCTGTGACTGTTATGAGACCAGAAGCCGCAACAGCCTCCACCATGACGGGCAATGCTCACTCATATTCTTCAATTCCTGCAGCTCCTGCCTCTAATTCTCAGTTAGAATTAGGCGAGCACCGTGTCCAACCTTATTACCATCCACAATGCAAACTGACACTGAACCACCAACCAATAGGAGCCACAGAGCATCTCTAGCTTGCTGCTGTTGCCCACGGAGTACTAGCACCCTGCCTGGACTTTTTGTTTTGCCTCACCTCGTGGAATGTGGGGTCTTAGTTCTCCAATCAGGGATCCAATCCAAGCTGCCTGCACTGTGAAGCTCAGAGTCTTAACCACTGAACCACCAAAGAAGTCCCGTTTGGACTTTTACAGGAGAAATCAACTTCCGTTTTGTTCAAGCTGCTGTTGTTTGTTACCAGCCTGGGTTCTTGAACTCTTTAATCAACAGAAATTATTGAGAGGCCAGACAAGAAATTCAGGCAAGGCTTTACTGGAACTCATGATGTAGCACAAGGCAGTGAAGACAATTAACAGGTGCCTTTGCTGGCTCTCTAAGGGAGGACGGGTGAGCTGGTCCCTTAAGAGGGGGAGGGTAAGGGTGGATTGGTGGGTCTGGTTGGAAGGTTGGCTCAGGTGGTTTGCCCACCCTCTTCGTGGTGCTGTTTGCAGGGATCACATGCAGTACTCTGGTTTGGCTCCCGGCACCTCAGAAGTGGCAGCTGCAAAGGGCAGGAGAATGGGAGAGGGTTGGATTGGGAACTGGTTGGATGCAAATTGGTGTATATAGGATGGATAAACAACAAGGTCCTGCTGTATATCACAGGGAACTATATTCAATATCCTGAGGTAAGCCATAATGGAAAAGAATATGAAAAAGGATGTACATATTATGTATAACTGAGTCCCTTTCTGTGTATGGGTAATTAATACAACACTGTAATTCAACTATACTTCAATTAAAAAAAAGCGGGGGGTTGGGGGGGGAGCTGTGCTTCCTTGGTGGTTCAGCTGGTAAAGAATCTGCCTGCAATACAGGAGACCCAGATTCAATCCCTGGGGAGGGAAGATTCCCTGGAGAAGGGAATGGCTACACACTCCAGTATTCTTGCCTGGGAAATGCCATGGACAGAGGAGCCCGGTAGGCTACAATTCATGGAGTCACAGAGTCAGACACCACTGAGCAACTAACACTTTCACTTTCAATAAAAAATATATTTTAAAAAATTAACTAAATTTAAAAAAAGAAATGGCAGTTGTGTTTTGGCCGTTTTGTATCTTATAGTTCATAATTTGCCTGACTCCCCTGAAAATAACTGAATATAAAAATATTCAGTTATTTTTAGTCCCTCTTAGTTTCTTCGGAGAAGGCAATGGCACCTCACTCCAGTACTCTTGCCTGGAAAATCCCATGGATGGAGGAGCCTGGTAGGCTTCAGTCCATGGGGTCGCTGAGGGTTGGACACGACTGAGCGACTTCACTTTCACTTTTCACTTTCATGCATTGGAGAAGGAAATGGCAACCCACTCCAGTGTTCTTGCCTGGAGAATCCCAGGGACGGGGGAGCCTGGAGGGCTGCCATCTATGGGGTCGAACAGAGTCGGACACGACTAAAGCGACTTAGCAGCAGCAGCAGCATAGTTTCTTTGTATTCTGTTTCTCCAGGAGGAGGAGAGGAGACATTTGTCCAGGTAAAAGGACCGCAGTAAAGGGTCCCAGATTCTACCCTCAGTTTTGCCTCTGTGAGTAAAGCTCAAATTCTAGTATGATATATTTGAAAGTTGCTAATATAGTAGATCTTAAAAGTCCTGCAAGAAAAAAAAAAGAAAATTGTTATGCAGGTGATAAATGTTCACTAAACTTATTATGGTAATCATTGCACAAAATGTATATGTAATACACCTTAAACTTGTACAATGTTATATGCCAATTATATCTCAATAAAACTAGAGGGGGGAAAAGTTCTGGCAAGCCTGCTGCTGCTGCTGCTAAGTCGCTTCAGTCGTGTCCGACTCTGCGCTACCCCATAGATGGCAGCCCACCAGGCTCCCCCATCCCTGAGATTCTCCAGGCAATAACACTGGAGTGGGTTGCCATTTCCTTCTCCAATGCATGAAAGTAAAAAGTGAAAGTGAAGTCGTTCAGTCGTGTCCGACTCTTAGCGACCCCATGGACTGCAGCCCACCAGGCTCCTCCGTCCTTGGGATTTTCCAGGCAAGAGTACTGGAGTGGGGTGCCATTAGGAAAAAGCAAAAGAATTTAGTACAAAGTGCTGGCAGCTTAGCAAGTCTTCTGGGAGCCAGAAGGGAAGGCCCCAGGTGGCTTTCTCTTTACATCACTTTTCCTCTTCCTCTAAGCTTGTTTGCTCCATGGTCTTCCCACAGTTCAGCTTCCTCAGCTCCCCCCCTAAAACTCCACCTTGGGAATTTGTTTAACTGGCCCTATCTCACCTTCAACGTTACATGACCTTGGAGATCCACAACCCAAACCAACTAGCTACAGACTCTTGACTCTTGGCTCAAATTCTCAGTGGAGAGCTCTGGCCAGTGAATTCACTGCTTTTGAATTACGTGCTGGTTCAGTCACTTATAGGGTGGTAGGAAAACCTGCTCACTGGGGGTCATGTCGGGGAGCAGTTTCTCTGGGAACTAACTGACATGTCTCCCTGGGGTGAGAGAAGGGGCAGGTAACTCTAGTGAAGACAGCTTCACACAGATCTCACTGGCTCCTTTCCTTTCTGTAATAGCCCAGATCTCTTCCTGTGTGAACATCTCCTTTGAAAGGGATGTTATGGTCAGGTGGGCTGGGTGGGGTGAGACAGGGAGGGTAGATGACCAGGATAAGGATATGCTGGGGGAAATGAAGCCAAATGCCCAAGATCAAAGCTAGAGAAATAAAGAACCACTGCCAAGTCCAAAGGTCAGGAGCAGAGTGGAAAATCGGACGCAGAGCCAAGGTCAGGAGCCAGCAGAACTGGAAAAATGGAAACCATCCAGGAACAAGACCAGGCCTGGCAAGACGACTGCTGAGAATGAGCTGGCAGTAAGCCTAGCTTCACTGACTCTCAACCGAGGCTCACACACAGAAGAGTCATAGTGAAGACAGGGTCTGCTGGGTGTAAGTCATGTTACTAAAGGAGAAGAAGAAACCAGGGTTTCTTAACGCATGTCCAAAACCCCTTGTGTTGTACACAAGATTGTGTGCATGTGTACATGTTCTGAGGTTGTTAAAGGGAACAGCGCCCCCAAAGGGTTATTTTAAGGTTCGAAGCTGATCATCCAGCGAGGACAAGGACTCCCCTCAGTCTCGGCAAACGCCCCCAAGCAGCTGCAGGTCTCGGTCACCCTCCAAAGGGACAGAATCCCCCTGCCACTCGTGTCCCCAAGGGCTCACAAGCAGCGCCGCTGCCATCGTATTCCTTCGGGGAGGGCCAAGCCCCGGGTCTGAAAGAGGGTGACCTTAGTTAACAATGGAGGATGGACAGACTGGCAGAGGGACAGATTAAAACAGGGGGAGTGTGATTTGTGCCCCTCCGAGGAACTGCGGGTTCAGCTCAAATGGGAACACCGACCGGCTCAAAGACTGACACGAGGTTTACCCGCTTCTTCAAAATCGGTCTGGTTCATCCTACTGGGAAAACAAACGGATCCTTGCCTCTCTATTTTTGGGTACGAATGGAGTTCTGGGAAAAGGTACAGCGCCTGGACAAGCATTATGGCCTTTGTCCAACCTCCCTCAGTGCCTCAAAACCGCGCGCGCCCCCAAGAGCTAAAATTCGGACCAAGGAAGAGGAGTCTCCGCCCCTCTGTTAAGTCCACCTCCCCGCGGCGCCCCGCCCATCCGAGGGACCACGACGCGCCGGCGTGACGTGGCGCGCGAGTCTACGTCGGCGCGTGCTGAGCCCGGAAGAGGCGCGGGCCGGGCAAGGAGGTTTTCGCCGCCGCTTCCACGCCTCTGTCTCCATGGCGCTGTGGCGCGGCTCCGCGTACGCTGGCTTCCTGGCGCTCGCGGTGGGCTGCGTCTTCCTGCTGGAGCCGCAGCTGCCGGGGTCGGCCCTGCGCTCGCTGTGGAGTTCGCTGCAGCTGGGGCCCGCGCCCGCGCCCCCAGGAGTCGGCTCCCCTGAGGGCCGGTTGGCAGCCGCCTGGGACGCGCTCATCGTGCGGCCGGCCCGGCGTTGGCGCCGCGTGGCCGTGGGGTGAGTGTCTGCGGGGCTTGCCTCTCTGGGCAAGCAGGCAAGTGTCTGCAGGAGGTGCGGGCTCTCTGGGCCTCTGAGGGCCGCCTTGCCGGAGGTCAGACGGCGTGGAAACAGATTCCTAGAGGTCCCCCGGAGGGCCCTTGGTGCTGGTGTCCACGCTACCTGCCTGGCGAGAAGCGTCGCACGTCTGGGACGAGCCCCGTTCGTCACTGCTGCCGGGACTCAACCAGACTGCTTTTTCCTCTCGGCTGGCCCCTGCACCCTCCTCGTCTCGGTAGGACCAGCCCCTGCTGCTGCTGCTGCTAAGTCGCTTCAGTCGTGTCCGACTCTCTGCGACCCCATAGACGGCAGCCCACCAGGCTCCCCCGTCCCTAGGATTCTCCAGGCAAGAACACTGGAGTGGGTTGCCATTTCCTTCTCCAATGCACGAAAGTGAAAAGTGAAAGTGAAGTCGCTCAGTCATGTCCAACTCTTCGCGACCCCATGGACTGCAGCCTACCAGGCTCCTCCGCCCATGGGATTTTCCAGGCAAGAGTACTGGAGTGGAGTGCCATCCGTAGAACCAGCCTAATAGCCTCTTGGAAATCCCGCTCAGCCTGACTCCGTAAAGTTCAAGTCGCTTTCATTCCAATCTCTGCTCTTCTGGCGGCTACTCCTTTGCAGTCAAAAATGCTTGGTCTTTCCATTTTAGTGGCACCCTCTTGCTTCTGAACTACTTGAAGGTGTAGTCGCTGTCTTTAGCTGCTGAATTTCTTTCTTTATGCCTTGTTTTCGCTTCCTTAATGCCATAGTCTGGAGACCACCATTCTACTGAAACTTCACTCTCAAAGCTTATCTAAGCCTTGTGGGTTTTCATAATCAGCTTCCACTTTTAGTCTTCACTGTCAGCTCTCTGCAGCCTTCCACACGTTAAGCATGCCTTCTTGAAACTCTTCTTCCCCAGATTTCAATGACATTGCAATTTTAGGATTCTCTCGAATCACAGTGCCTCCTTTCTTTATATTCTCCTCTCGCGTGTAAGTAAATTATTCCCTCTACAAATTTTAGTTCTTGTCTAAGTTCGACGTGAATATCTTGCCACAGAAGCAGATCTTCTACCAAGTACGCTACTAGTTCTGTGAGTATTGGGACCACAAATTGAAAGTGAAAGTGAAGTCGCTCAGTCGTGTCCGACTCTGCGATCCCATGGACTGTAGCCTACCAGGCTCCTTCCTCCCTGGGATTCTCCAGGCAAGAGTACTGGAGTGGGGTGCCATTTCTTTCTTTAGGGGATCTTCCCAACCCAGGGATCGAACCCGGGTCTCCCGCATTCCAGGCAGATGCTTTAACCTCTGAGCCAAGCAGAGTTATCATGAAGATTAAATTATCTTTGTTATTTAGCATAGTATCTGCTTTAAAGAGCAGACAGCTAATGTTAGGTAGTATGCTGCTGCTAAGTCGCTTCAGTCGTGTCCAACTCTGTGCAACCCCATAGACAGCACCCCACTAGGCTCCTCTGTCCTTGGGATTCTCCAGGCAAGAACACTGGAGTGGGTTGCCATTTCCTTCTCCAATGCATGAAAGTGAAACGTGAAAGTGAAGTCGCTCAGTTGTGCCCGACTCTTAGCGACCCCATGGTGCAGCCTATCAGGCTCCTCTGTCCATGGGATTTTCCAGGCCAAGAGTACTGGAGTGGGGTGCCATTGCCTTCTCTGGTTAGGTAGTATATATATATGTGTGTATATATATATGTGTGTATATATATATGTTAACATTTTTATTGTTTCTTCAGGTGTATCTTCTTTTAACTCTTCTTTCAGGTTCAGGCACTTTCACCTGTATCCTTATCAGCTTAATTGTCCTCCCTGCTTTTGTGAGTCTTCAGTCAATTCATGGGCTTTCCAGGTGGTGCCGTGGTAAAGAATCTGCCTATCAATGTAGGAGATGCAAGAGACATGGGTTCGATCCCTGGGTTGGGTAGATCCCCTGGAGCTATTCTTGCTTGGCAAATCCCATGGACAGAGGAACCTGGTGGGCTACAGTCCATGGGGTTGCAAAGAGTCAGACATTCCTGAGCACACACTTTCAATAAATATTCATTAACTACATGGTATGCGGCAGGTCCATGCTAGGTTCTAAGAATCCAGGGATGAATGAAGCAAGGTCCCAGCCTCATTTTTTGGAAACAAATATATTCATTATTGTATTAGTTCACTCAGGCTGCCATAACAGAGGACCACAGACTAGGGGCTTAAATAGCAAAAATTTATTTTCTCGAAGTTCTCCAGGCTGATAATCCAAGAAGTCCTCTCTTTCAGACTTCTCGCTGTGTACTCATGCGGCCGTTACTCCATTCTTGAGCACTTGTGGTGTCTCTTCCTCCTCTTAAACTGACAGTAGTCCTATTGGATAATGGCTGCATATATGTGTACTCAGGCACGTCTGACTCTCTGTGACCCCAGGGGCTGTAGCTCACCAGTCTCCTCTGTCCAGGCAAGAAGACTGATGCCATTTCCTGCTCCAAGGCATCTTCCCAACCCAGGGATCGAACCCTCAGCTCCTTTGTCTCCAGCGCTCGCAGGCAGTTTTTTTTTTTTTTTTTTTAAAACCACTGCACCACCTAGGAATCCTGCATAATGGCCTCATTTAACCTCAATTACTTCCTTAAATAGTCCCTGTCTCCACATATGGTCACATTTGTGGTCAGGGCTTCAATATGAACGGGGGGGTGGGGGGGGTGGGAGAGAGGGACACAATGCTGTCCATAACAATTTAAAAAAGTGCTTTCTTGTGTCCCAGAGAATAGTAATTCTTCCCAGGATGAGGTTTCAAGAGAATCTCCATCTAGAAGCTGACAATCCATTTACTATTGCTACATCACACATTACCCCACAACTTAGCTTAAACCAATGGTCATTTTATTCCATGATTCTGAGGTTCAGTTGGGCTCGGCTAGGCGATTCTCGTTTGGGGTTCCGTGCAGTTTCAGGCAGATGATGGCTGGGCCTGGAATCATCTCAAGGTGTTGATTGTTGTCATCAGCTGTGACCTCAGTCGTGGTTTTACCTGAACACATGCAGGCGGTTTCTCTTTGTAATTGTTCAGCTTTCTCACCGCAGGATGACTGGATTAGGGGAAGGAATTCCCCAAGAGGACCAGGCAGTAGCATTAATGCCTTTTATGACCTGACCTTAAAAGCACACAGTGTCACCTCTCCCATAGGCTCAGGTCCAAATGGTTTTGAGGAGAGGGGACAGAGAACACACCTGGGAGGGAGGGGCGTCAGCGTCTCATTGTAAAATGAACACGTGGGACGGGGCATCCTGTGGCCACCTCGGAAAATATATTCTGCTACGGTGACGTGCATGGGTCAGGCCCTGGAGAAAAAAAGAATATCCACAAGAACGCTGGGGAATCAGCCCACCTGGGAAGAGAGAACCAAATGTGAAAAGGTATTTGGCTTGTTTGGCAAGGTTGGTCCTGTGTTTAGGGCAAGGACTTGATGATAGATGTTGAGATGAATCTGAAAGGAGCCCTGTGTGTCAGTGTGGGTGATGGGAAAACCATGAAAGTTAATAAGCAGGTACGGTCCATGGAGTCGCAAAGAGCTGGATACGACTGAGCATGAATGGGCGTGCACACACACAATGATGCTAAGTTCTTTTCACAGACTTAACTGGAGGAATGGAAAATTTGAGCAGTGGTTCTGACCTATTTGACTGCTTCACATTATTTTTGTGGGTAACAGACTAATAAAGAGGAAAGTCTTGAGACCCTGACACTAGCTATGAAGCCATAGAGCTTTTTCTTGTTTGGCATTGGTGCTAAACAGGTGAGATTTGACAAGAGGCTAGATGTGGTAGAGTAAATAGAGGCAGTTCCAAATGACAAGTTCTTAGTATTGGGGATGTTATAACTTCATGTAGACAGATACAGATATTGTCAAGCTTTCCTAGTAGCTTAGTGGTAAAGAACCTGCCTGCAATGCAGGAGATGTGGGTTCAGTCCCTGGGGAAGGAAATGGCAGCCCACTCCAGTATACTTGCCTGGGAAATCCTATGGACAGAGGAGCCTGATGGGCTACAGTCCAGGGGTTGCACAAGAGTCAGACACAGCTTAGCATATATACTGACCTGCCCATAATCTCACAGCTGTCAAATGCCAGAGGTGCAGCTTAAACCTATTTGTGGCTCTAGGTGCCACATTGTTGCCATGAAGAGAGATTAAGAAAGGAACAAGTTTGTGGCAAAAAGGTAACCAGTTTGGTTTCAGAGGGAAGAAATGTACATTCCTGTAGGATTATAGAGGAAGCTGAGCCCTCAGCTGCTGACAGCTAGAGGCTGTAGTTGAGGAGCATGGTCGCAATTTGGAGACTCCTGCACCTAGGTTGAGGCCAGAGGCTAGACAGCATCACCCAGGAAGAGAACAAGAAGGGAAGGCAAATGGCAGGGGTGGGCACTGCCATGTAAGGGCCTGATGGGAAAGGACCAGAGAAATAAAGGAGTGGTTTCAAGGAGATGGTCAATGGCAAGCCCACACCACGTTTTTCTAAAACGTATGCTGCCTCCTCTGCTTCAGAGTCGGGCCCTGGTCCTCAGACTCGTTGGGCGCCTGATGAACCCTCGTTCTAGCACTCACTCTCCCTCACCTGGCTTCACTCCGACCTTTGAAACCTGCCTTGCTCTTCTTGGACAATGTTCAGACTCTCCTAACTGGATCACCATTCCTGTTATGTCCAGACACAAGGTTAATCCCTTCTTCTATGTCTTTGCTCCTATGGCTTTCAATATCAGATAAATCTGGGTTTGAGTGTGGGCTCCTCCAGTCATGACCTTGAAATGTTAGTTAACCCCCAGCCTTACTTTTCTCAGCTGAAAGCAGTGATGACTGCTTCCCTATCTTAGAATGTTTTGCAGATCGGTGTGGTCTGTCTGAAAATGCCTGCCTTCTTCTCTGTCCAGAGCATCATCCAGGGTGTGGCCCAAGGACTGCTGATCCTGCCCTCTTGGGTTTCTCTTCTCTGTGGTTGTGTATCTTAGAGCGATTATGATTAGCTTTCATACTAGCTCAGGCATAGTGTGAAAGCTGAAAAGAACCTTAGGAAATGTTTTACAGATGATAAAACAGAAGGGAGGTGATAAGAACCACCGTCCTTGTCTTTAAGGAATTTACAGACTAGAAGAAAGTATTCCTCTTTCCCACCCCAACCCGAAATCTCTGATAATATGCCTGGCAGCCCTGGCTCCCAGCACCCTCTGTTAGTACAGCCACTTGTGTAGGCATTCAGCGTCTGTTACCTCATTTTACCTTCCAGTTGTTTTATCTGTGTCTGTGTTTTCTCAAAACTCACATTGTAATCTTTGATACATTTTTGTGAAATTCTACATAAGTGTCAAATGAACATAATTTTGTCTTCTGTTTTTTTTTGCTCCACCCTGACCACCCCCCTCCCATGGACGGAGGAGCCTGGTAGGCTGCAGTCCATGGGGTCACTAAGAGTCGGACACGATTAAGCAACTTCACTTTCACGCATTGGAGAAGGAAATGGCAACCCACTCCAGTGTTCTTGCCTGGAGAATCCCAGGGACGGGGGAGCCTGGGTGGGCTGCCGTCTATGGGGTCACATAGAGTCAGACACGACTGAAGCAACTTAGCAGCAGCAGCAGACCACCCCTCACACACACACACACACACACACACACACTTCTTTTCCCTATAAGTAGCGTGCTTGTTTACATTTTAGTATGCTGTTGAATTGATGTAAGTGCAGAGAAAGATTCCTGTTCTGTTTGAAGCATTATAAAATATAACTAGAAAGCAGAGGTAAAAGTACTTTGTTTGGTATCTGGCACATAGTAGGGTACAATTATTTTATTTTAATAGCTACCAAGTAAATTTTTTCCTATGATTTTCCTCTTTAGTATTCATGGGATGATTAGGTGGGGGTTGGAAAATGTTCCTATGGTAGTTATATTGTTTAAACTCAAAATTAGTTCAGTTGGGTTTCGTCTTGTGCTGCAAAATGTGCTAAATAAACAGTGTTCTTTTTGGTTTTGTTTTTTGTAACTGAAACTTCCTCCATTCTCATCTTTAAGAAATCAAACTACTTAAGTTCTCAGCAGAACTAGATATGGAAGTGATGTGTTTATTGATGTCTATTTTGAAGTTGTTATTTCCAAATATGGGTACATCCCTTGGTATCTGAACCTTGGCTATGCAGACTCAGGACCCAGATCCATTTAGATACATTTATTTGAGGTAGGACTACTTCATGGAAATAATGTCCCACACTATCCAGACGTCTACTGTCTGAACATTGGGAGCCCCTGGAGTCCGAGAGCCAGGGATACCTGTATCCCTTTTAAGTTTCTCCCTTCAGACATCCAGTGTGGTGTCCAGTAGAAAGAAAGGACACTCGTGTGAAGTGGCACTGAGACCAGTTTACAAGGTGCGTTGGTTCGTATCCTGTAAGCTGTGAAAGGAATGTCTTACGTGAGTAAGAACCTGCCACGTGCGTGTCAGTGTGTGTTATGTGCTTTGTATGAAAGGTGGACTCACTCTTAGGCTATGCTTTCCCAGTTGACCAGAGTAATTATGTATGTTTGACTTCAAAAGAGTAAGACCATTTGAGTATTTAAATGCTGTATGGTAGGCAAAAACCTTTTCAAAAATGTGGGATTCATAGGAGAAGAGTTAATAATAGAATCTTAATGAGAATGTAGTCAGTTTTGTGTTGTGAAGAGGGCTGTGTCTCTTCCAGCCCTTGTAAACCTCCCTTGAGTGATGTAAATAATATCTACCCCACATGAGGACCTTTTAAGAATTACTTGTTCAGTTCTAAAAGTAATGTATGCTTATCAACATTAAAAATACATCTGATGAAAAATAAAATTCCTCTCCCTTACTGCAGTCTCTTTCCTCATCTTTAGAGCTGGCCACCATTAACGATTTGGTGATCAAGAGATTTTTAAAGGAGACTACAAGGGAGACATTGTAGTTATATATTACACACCAGAATCCAATCCATTGGGCCTTCTTGATTGATGAATTTACCTTCTGATTTCATGAAAAGTGAAAATGAAGTCACTCCATTGTGTCCGACTCTTTGTAACTCCATGGACTGTAGCCTGTCAGGCTCCTCCGTCCGTGGGATTTTCCAGGCAAGAATACTGGAGTGGGGTGCCTTTTCCTTCTCCAGGGTATCTTCCCAACCCAGACTCTTTACCATCTGAGCTACCAGGGAAGCACACAACTTCTGGCTTCATAAATACTTGGAACTAACGTGGAAGGGCAGCCACCCTTGTTGCCCAAGGCTGTTTCATTTGGTCATCCAACCCCACTGGCAGGGATGGCAGAGGCAGGAATAAAGGTGCCCGGGGACCTCACCTACCTGCCCAAAGTATTTGGAACTTCTTTTTTAAGAAATGGCTTTTGGAAAACACACACACAAAATACTGAAAATGTAAGCCACAACTTCGGCATGTGTGCATGGGAGAGGTGGGGCCAGACAACCTTATGTGTATTTTATAAATCTGTAAGCATTAACCAGGTGACACCACACTGACTTCTTACTAGTCTTTAAAGTTCATGATGAACACCTGCCAAGTGTTGAGTTGTTACAAGGCTGCAGGTGCGCTTAAGTCTGTAAGCCATCACTCAGCTCTCAGTTTCACCCGGAAGTAGTCAGTGTATTTTACCACCATCCTCAGCTGTCTTTTGAGGGAAGGTGGCTTTAGACCAAAACTTTACTTTGCTTACTCTGTAGCAAGCAGTGTTCTTAAACATGTATTATCTTATTTAATCTTCACAACAGCCCTATGAGTTAAATACTCATATTACATGATTTTAGAGAGGAGGAAACTGAAGACAAAGAAATTGAAGTGACTTGCCCAGGTCACACAGCCAGGGTGAATCCAGTCTGGCTTTGCCATCATTTTCTCAGAAATGGTGTATTTGTGTTACGATGCTTCGTTCTGAAATGCTGAACACCTGTCTTCTCTCTTTGTAATGAGGGTAAACGTTTATCAAGCTATTGCCGGGATAGACATACATATCCAGATAAAGTAATCCTCCTTCCACCATATGCTATTTGCTTTCCAGGTAGGGTTTCAGATCCACTACCTCTGTTTCCCTGTTTGAACACAGGCCTCTGAAACATTTCCCTGTTGTTAAATGCAAAGCTGTTGCCCCAGTGCTTCTGTTTGTCTCACACCATCTCTTCCTTCCTTCCTTCCAGCGTCAATGCCTGTGTAGACGTAGTGCTGTCAGGGGTGAAGCTCTTGCAGGCCCTTGGCTTGAGTCCTGGGAATGGGAAAGATCACAGCGAGCTGCATTCGAGGAATGATCTAGAAGAAGCCTTCGTTCACTTCATGGGGAAAGGAGCAGCTGCTGAACGCTTCTTCAGTGATAAGGAAACTTTCCATGACATTGCCCAGGTTGCATCAGAGTTCCCAGAAGCCCAGGTCTGTCTACCAGTGGTAAATTCAGATAGGGTGGGAAAAGATACTTTGTTTGTATGGTTTCTAGAAGCAACCAAGCAACTCTTCTCCAGTTCACCCATAGAGGGTGATTGTTGGCAATACAATTCTGTAGTGTTTTTCTCTTTTTGGAAAAATGTGTACCTGACCTTCCTTTAACTCCGCTGTTGCTAGTCATTTCACTTCAGCCAACGTTAATGAGGCATACTTACTAAAATTTTAGCCCTGAGTTATCCATGAAATTGCTCTTTTTTCATGTTACTCAGGTTTAAAGTAGGAAAATGTCTACTCCAGAGTTGTTTGGGTACTGCTTGGCTGATACCTTGCAGTAATATTAATATGGTTCAGTTCTTCCTAAACCAAAAAAGGCCAAACCCGCAGAGAAATAGTGGCAGTGTCACCCCTCCTTTCCCATATTGTGACAGTCAAAAATGTCTCCCAGCACGTCAGATGTTTCCAGGTCAGGGAGAGAAGGGATGCAAAATCACCCTGATTGAGAACCTCTGGTCTAGTTTGGTGGCTCTCTGACCTGAATGTGCATCAGAGTCATGTGGAAGGTATTGAAACAGACTCCTGGGCCCCCCTTCCAGAGTTCTGATTAGTACTCATGGGGTGGTCCCAAGAATTTACCCTTACAGCAAGTTTCCTGGTTATGTTGATGCTATTCTGAACACCTTGTTCTGAGACCCATTCGTCTACAGGGTGAAGACTGTCAGAGATAGAACTTAGGAGTCTCCACACCCACCGGGTGATCACAAACAAGGCTCTGGAGCCTGCATGGTCCAGACACTTCCTCAAGGCTCACACACCTCTTAAGGGCAGGATTTTGTTGTTTAAGCATCTCTGTTATGCCCACTGCATCTCATGAGCATCTCATCCCCAGTTTTTACCTAAAATCTTCTCTTACCCATCACCCCGGTCTGGATGTACTTCTCACTTGGGGAGCTCTTCAAGTTTTTTTTATTCTTTGGAAGCCACCCATTTGAACATTAGCAGTGGGCACAGGTATTTCCTAGCTGAGTTTCTCAAGGAGACAGCAAGCTGTTAAAACCTCACTTAGTCATTTTGATAGCTGAATTTGGTAGTGAGATTCTGATCTTTTTTTTTTTTTTTGCTTTCTGTACATGCAGCATGGCTTGTGGGATCTCAGTTCCCCAGTGGAATCCTAATCACTGGACTACCAGGGAACTCCCAAGATTCTATCTTTTATGAAATAGTCTTGAAAGTTCTAACAAGATGGCAAATCTCCTGCTTAAAAGTCTTTAAGATTGTAGTATCTAAAATACCAATTTGCTTTCTGTTTAGTCTCTTTGGCCTTTTGTTTCATAATGCAGACATTTTTTCTACAGAAATTTTATCTATCTTTTACATCATCAAAATTATTTCTTAACATTGTAAAACCTAAAATGTGTTATTTATCTTCCGCTAGTGTGACACTTCATTTGGTACTTTGTCAAACTCCCTTAAACTATAAGGCAGATGGACTGATAAACAGCAGTTAATAATAACTATTAAATGAAAACTCTAAAATCCATTACTTGGAATCTTAATGTTTCCCTGGAATTTCTAGTAAATTCTTCTAACCATCAGAGTTAAATGGACTTTAAACATGTTAAAAGGCCAGATTTCAGCCTGTGTATCACAGCGTTTCAAATTTATCTATAGAAAGCCATCACTGTCCCGTCTGAGCCCAGTGATACGTCAGCACAAAACTTGGTTGGACTAAAAGTGTTGTTGAGCATCTAGAATTGAGTTGTTTAGTCTGTGCCTCTTCATGGGGCTAGGAACTAGAGAGGTAAGCTGATAGCATTCAGTCCTCCCAGACAGGGCTGTTGATGCATTTTCTCAGCTTACATAATAGAGCATCAGAGCTTTATTTCCTGTTTGTCAGGTTTCCAAAGCATGTGAATCCATCCTTAGAACAAAGGAATACTAGAATTCTCTGCTCTTCTCCTTTAGTCCTCAGCTGAGAGATGGGGTGTGTCATCTTTTAGAACCCATTACCTTTCCTGATGCATCAGTGTGTGTTTCTTCCTTTCTCAAAATCTAGCAGCAGTTACTGAGCACTTACTGTAAGAAGACAGTCCTTGCCCTGAAGGAGCTAGACATGTCCCCAGATGACACTAGCTCACGAGGACAAGGGCTGTAGTGGAGGTCTGTTCTGAGTCTAGAGGTGGCAAGAAGCAAAGGATCCGTAATCCTCTCTAGAAGGAGGATTGTGGAGATGGAGGTGACCATAGGAAAAGGGCAACAGAAAGCAGTACAGAAGAGGTGACGTTACAGCTGATATTTGAAAAGTGATCCCTGACCAGTGAATGAGAAAGGGGAGGCATCCTAGTCAAAGCAGCAGCATGTGCTTAAAGGCATAGACACAGAGAGGAAGGCTTGGAGAGCTATAGACAGGTAGAAGCGGAAAGGAAAGCAGGGGACAGATAAAGACCCTTGTACTTCACTTAAGAGTTGGATTTTAAAACTGATTCAAGAAGATACATGTATCCCAGTGTTCACAGCAGCATTATTGATAGTTGCCAGGATAAGGAAGCAGCCTTAAGTGTCCATCAACAGATAAAGATGTGTGTGTGCACGTGCATGCATGTAATAGAATATTACTCAGCCCTGAAAAAGAATGAGATTTTGCCATTGTAGCAACATGAATGGACTTGGAGGGGATTGTGCTTAGTGAAATAAAGTCCGAGAAAGACAAATACTATATGTTATCACTTAGATATGTGGAATCTAAAAAATACAACAAACTAGTGAATATAACAAAAAAGAAACAGATTCACAGATAAAGAGAACAAACTAGTGGTTATCAGTGAGGAGAGGAAAAGGGGGAAGGGGCAATACAGGGGTAGGGGATTAAGAGGTACAAACTGTCAGGTATAAAATAAGCTACAGGGATATATTGTACAATATGGGGAATATAGAAAATATAATAACTATAAATGGGATATAACTTTGAAAAGATGTGAATCACTACATTGTACCATTGTAACTTGTATATCAAATATATATCAGGAAAAAAAATTGAGAGTTTTAGATCATTGTAGTATCGAATGATTTTCAGGAGGAAACTGACATAGTCATACACTCATTTTAGAAGGATCACAGTGCAGAAGATAAAGTCTGTCCATACTTGTATTTCCTTTTGTTTTATTTATCTGTTCTGGCTGCCTGGAAGCTCAAAGCCAAGGTTGATCTCCAGTTAAGGCAATTATACTGTTTTCCAAAGGTAGCAATTTGGTTTTTTTTTCACCTTTCCTTATAACTCATTGTCTCCTCATCTGTGGAGTTAATGTTTTTATTAACCCCATCTGTGTGTACTTGTTGTAAAGTCACCTCAAATTTTTTTGGGGGGAAAATGGAGTATAATTAAATAAATCAAAACATTATTAAGCTTGAGTAGCATAGTTATGTTAAAAAACTGCCTAATAACCTTGAACTGTCTTACAGCACTATGTAGGAGGAAATGCAGCTTTAATTGGACAGAAGTTTGCAGCCAACTCAGATTTAAAGGTAAGTCAGATTCCCAGATTAAAACCTATGTCCTTCACTAGTATTTCAGTAATTTTAGAGGCAATACTGAGTACCTGCCCATTCCTTAATTCAATTTGCTTGGGATTCTTGTTAGGAATAGAGTCATCGAAGGAGAGGAGCGGTAGCTAATGATTCCTGAGTGTTTACTGCATGTCTAATGTTGTCTCCAGTGTGTGACGTAGATTACCTCATTTAATTCCTTTAATAACCTATAAGGTCATAGGTACTGTTGTTGGTACTGTTATTGTCATGCTTTCTATGTGAAGCTTGAGGCATAGAGAAGTTTACAGCTAGAACAATTGTATTAAACAAATAGAACAGTTGTAACCTCAGACCCCAGAGTCCATGTCCTCGAGTACCTTACCATGTAGTCATTAAGAGCGTGTGGGCTCTGGAGTCAGTGCCTGAGGCTGGGGACTGTGCAGTGATGAGAGAAGACTTAGTTGGCTGATTCTTGAGGCTGGATCCGGAGTGTTAAAAACAAAGGCCACTGGATGGGGGTTGTTAGGGTCGTGTCTTCAAGTCTTAAACCATTTGGTTTAAGTAGAATTAAAATTACTGCTATTTTCAAAATAGCTTCTGAGTAAGAAGTTCTTTTGCTGGAAGTGGAATAGGTCCAAGAGGGAAAGCCAACAAGGAGGTTATTGCTGTTGTCTTATAAAAGCAATCATTTTACAGAAGACCACAGCACTAGCCTCCTTGCTGACTCCGGCTCGAGTAGCCAGAAGAAGAGAAGCATGTCTGTCTAAAGCCTAGGGGAATCACTTGGTGATAGGCCATATGTAGGGACAAAGAAGGTGAGTTTAACGGAGACGGTTCTGGAGTAAATGAACTTGAGAAGTGCAGAATAGATGTGACTGCTGACGATGGAGAGAGGGAACCATCAACAGTTCTTAGGGGTGCAGAATCAAAAGTGCAGAGACGGACCCAGAAACACAGACAAATGATCAACAGTGTGAGGGGACAAAATTCATATGGACCCACAGTGTACACCAAGGGATGGATGTGCTTAGATATAGAGAGCATATTAAAGTGTGGACATTCACATTTTTATAAGGATTAAAATTTTAATAAAAGATTACAGTGGGAAATTTTTTTAAGAGTCATTATCTTTATAGATAGTAATAAACTCCCAAACAAAGAATATTAGAAATTCCAGAGCTGGTCTTTAGAAGTATTGCCAGCTAATGGATGAAAGAGAAGATCAATCATAAGCTCAATGGAAAGAACCCAGGCCCTTTGCATCAGAATCCTGGGCATTTGGGCCCTGAAAAGAACACCCTCTTGACCCTGAGAAGTAATTTAATTCTGTCCCTGGAAGTTCTAGGTTAGATGTTCCTTTCAGTATTTCCTCCTCTGAGACCAGTATTTGCTCTTGGTCACTAGGGAATCTGGGCCTGAGACCAGTCCAATTGGAAAGTATTCTGGTAAGAAAAAGGGGAAGGAAAAAAAAAAAAAGAGCCTGACCTTAATAAAAGATTGAGGGGAAGAAAAGGGTATCTGTTACTCCTTCATCAGATTGTTATGATCTTCACAATAATCTGATGGGTTTAGGTATTACCATCCTTTTAAAGAAAGGAGGTCCAGAGAGGTTAAGTAATGTGCCCAGGGTCACCCAGCTGATGCTGGGTGATAAAATAATAAAGCCAGGATTCAAACACCAGGCTCTGCCTTGACCTCACCACCCTATACTGCTGTCTCAGATTCAATTTAACTTGTTGAAATGCCTCTCAACATAACCAAGTGATCATCTAAAAACAACCACAGATTAGGGAGAAGGAAATGGCAACCCACTCCAGTATTCTTGCCTAGAGAATTCCGTGGACAGAGGAGCCTGGTGGGCTGCTGTCCATCGGGTTACACAGAGTCAGACATGACTGAAGCGACTTAGCATGCATGCATGCAGTGGAGAAGGAAATGGCAACCCACTCCAGTATTCTTGCCTGGAGAATCTCAGGGACAGAGGAGCCTGGTGGTGTGCAGACTACCGGGTTGCACAGTCAGACACGACTGAAGTGACTTAGCAGCAGCAGCAGCAGCAGCATTTTCCATAGGTAATAATAATCATTAACATTTTCATAGTTCTTACTGTTTCCCAGGCACTGTTGTAAGTGCTTTACTTTATATTAACCTATTTGATCCTCAAAAAGCCCTTGAGGGAAGTCTATTATTATCCGCATTTTGTAGATAGGAAAAATGAGGCGTGAAGAAGTTAAAACTGTTCAAGGTCACATACCTAGTAAGGAGTGGAGCTGGAATTTGAACCCAAGCCGTCTAGCTCCAGAGTCCATGTTGTTTCCAAGCAAACTATGTTGTGTCTCAGAAATAGACCCTGGTGGATATAATAAAGGCAGATGTTATGGAATGGTGAAATAGAAGCCAGATAGCAGAAGAGAACAGTGTCTTAACGAAACATATTTTGGAATTTAGCCAAGAAGGAGATGTTGGATCTTGTCAGATGCTGCTTCTGCATCTGTTGAGATGATTGTGTGGTTTTTGCTTTTTACTTTGGTAAATGGTAATTACCCTGATTTTTCAAATGTCAAACGAACCATGTATCCCAGAATAAACCTCACTTGCTTCTGATGTATTACCCTTTTTATATATTATTGGATTCAGTTTACTTACATTTTGTTTAAAATTTTTACATCAATTTCCCTGGGGGATATTGATCTGTATTTTTCTTTTCTCATATGTCTGTCTGATTTTAATATGGGTAATACTGACCTAATAGAATGAATTGGGGAGTATTTTGATTTTTTTTTTAAAGTGTTTGTGTAGAACTCACCAGTGAAGCCCTCCAGGCATAAAGTTTTTCTGCTGTTTGGTTGGTTTTTAGTGTTTTATTTTTCCATTTCACTTTGTTGTTTTTTGGGGAGGGGGGGTTAAAAAATTTTATTGGAGTATAGTTTATTTGCAGTGTGGTGTTAGTTTCAGGTGTACGACAAAGTATATCAGTTACACATATATTTACTATTTTTTTGAATTCTTTTCCCATGTAGAGGCCTGAAGTTTTTGATGTGGGAAGGTGTTTAATGATTTGATAAAAGGAAATTCAGATTATCTGCTTCTTGAGTGTGCTTTGGTAGTTTTGTCTTTCAGGAAATGTGTCCATTTCATCTAAATTGTTGAATTTATTGACTTGAAGTTAATCATAATGTTCTTTTACTCCTTTAAGTCTGTGGAATGTGTAGTGATGTTCTGTCTTTCCTGAAACTGGTAATTTATATCTTTTTCTTTTTCCTTTTCCTTGATAAGATTGGCTATTGGTTTATCAATTTTATTGATCTTTCCAATAAATAAAGAGCTTTCAGTTTCATTGATTTTTTTTCTTTTTTTTCTTTTCTATTTCATTGGTTTCTATTTGTTTTTAATTGAACTTTCATTTTTTAGTTTCTTAAAGTCGTGGCTAAGGTCACTGATTTGAGAACTTCCTTTGTTTTCTGATGCAGGGTGTTTAGTGCTGTAAACGTCCCCTTAAGTGCTGTTTTAGCTCTATCCCCCAGATTTTGATTCTTTGTTTTTATTTTCATTCAATCCAGATGCTTTCTGATTTCCCTTTGATTTCTTGAGATGAGGTATTTAATAGCCTATCTTGTGGAATACTTAGAAGTGGTGTTTAGTTTCTAAATATTGAGAGGGTTTCACATATCTTTGTATTATTGATTTCTATTTTAATGCCGTTGTGATCAGAGAACACGCTTTTCTGACTCCTGTTAAATTTATGGAGACTTATGACCGTGCGGATAGTGTGCCTTGGTGAGCCCTTGGGTAGAGTGTTCCATCAGTGTCAGTTAGGCCGAGTCGATTGATTTCAAGTCTCCTGTAGTCTTCTGATTTTCAGTCTACTTGATTTATCTACTATTGAGAGAGAGAGATTGGCATCTCCCACAATAATTATGGACTTGTCTGTTTCCCTTGAAGTTCTGTGACTTTTTGGTTCATGTGTTTTTCAGCCTCTTTTTAGATGCATAACTGTAGAATTGTTTCATCCCTTTATGGACTGACTTTTTTTTTTTTTATCATTACCAGGGATAAAGAAAATAATTTCATAATATTCTTTGCTCTGTAATCAATTTTGATTAAAATAGCCTTTCCAGTTTCGATTAGTGTCATCGTGATGTATCTTTTCCCGTTCATCTGCTTTTAACCTGTTTGTATCTGTATATTTAGAATGTGTTTCTTGTAAGGCAGCGTACAGTTGAGGCTGGATTTGTAGCGCACTCTGACATTCCTTATCTTTTTTTCTGGCTGCACTAGGCCTTTGTGGCTGTGCTCGGGCCTTCTCTAGTTGCTGCGGGGAGGGACTGCTCTCCTGTGGTGCCCAGGCTTCTCTTGTTGCAGAGCAAGGGCTCCAGGGGCGCGGGCTCATTAGTTGTGGTGCACAGGCTTAGTGGTCCCTCAGCATGGGGGATCTCCCACCAGGGATCAAACCCACGTCCTCTGCATTGGCAGGCAGAGTCCTAACCACTGGACCATCAGGGAAGGCCTTCCTGCCTTTTAATTGGGGCATTTAGACCATTTTCATTTAGTGTCGTTGTTGTATCAGGTTAAATTTAAGTCTCACAGCTTGCTTCTTGTTTTCTTCCTGGTTGATTTAGGATTACTGATGTACATTTTTAGGTTATCACAGTCTGCTTTGAAGTGATATTATTAAACCACCAGATAGAGTTTAAGAACTTTACAGTAGTGTGCCTTCATTTTTCCCCTCCAGTCTCTATACTGTTGTCGGCATATATGTTACTTCAAGACAGACTATTCGTCTCACACTATGCTGTTAATACTTTTCTTCAAATAGTTAATTCTCTTTAAAGACAGTTAAATAATAAAAAGATCTTACGTGCTTACACAGCGTACCATTCCTGGCATTCTTTATTTGTGTGTTTAGATTAGTATTTCCATCTGGTATTTTCCATCTGCCTGAAGGATTTCCTTTCTTGTAGTACAGGTCTGCTGGTGATGAATTCTTTCAGATTCTGTATATCTCATTGTTGTTCAGTCAGTAAGTCCTGTCTGATTCTTTATGACTCCATGGACTGCAGCACCCAGGCTTCCCTGTCCTTCACTATCTCCTGGAGTTTGCTCAGACTCACGCGCATTGAGTCGGTGATGCCACCCAATCATCTCATCCTCAGTCGTCCCCTTCTTCTCCTGCCCTCAATCTTTCCCAGCATCAGGTAGCCAAAGTATTGGAGCTTCAGCATCAGTGCTTCCAATGAATATTCAGGATTGATTTCCTTTAGAATTAACTGGTTTGATTTCCTTGGTGTCCAAGGGACTCTCAAGAGTATTCTCCAGCACAACAGTTCAAAAGCATCAATTCTTCAGCACTCTGCTTTTTCTTTATGGTCCAACTCTCACATCTGTACATGACTACTAGAAAAACCATAGCTTTGACTGTACGGACCTTTGTCAGCAAAGTGATGTCTCTGCTTTTTAATATGCTGTCTAGGTTGGTCATAGCTTTTCTTCCAAGGAGCAAGCGTCTTTTAACTTCATGGCTGCAGTCACCATCCACATTGATTTTGGAGCCCAAGAATATAAAATCTGACACTGTTTCTACTTTTGCCCCATCTATTTGCAATGAAGTGATAGGACCGGATGTCATGGTCATAGTTTTTTGAATGTTGAGTTTTAAGCCAACTTTTTCACTCTCATCTTTCACCTTCATCAAGAGGCTCTTTAGTTCCTCTCTGCTTTCTGCCATAGGGGTGGTGTCATCTGCATATCTGAGGTTATTGATACTTCTCCCAGCCTCTTGGTTCCTGCTTGTGATTCATCCAGCCCAGCATTTCTCATGATGTACTCTGCATAGATGTTAAATAAGCACAGTGACAATATACAGCCTTCATGTCCTCCTTTCCCAATTTTGAGCCAGTCCGTTGTTCCATGTCTGGTTCTAACTGTTGCTTCTTGACCTGAATACAGGTTTCTCAGAAGGCAGATAAGGTGGTCTGGTATTCCCATCTCTTTAAGATTATTGTGATCCACACAGTCAAAGGCTTTAGAGTAGTCAATGAGCCAGATGTTTATCTGAAATTCTTTTGCTTTATCTATGATCCAGCGGACACTGACAGTTTGATCTCTGTTTCCTGTGCCTGTTCTAAATCTGGCTTGTACATTTGGAATTTCTTGGTCCATCCACTGTTGAAGCCTAGCTTGAAGGATTTTGAGCATTACTTTGCTAGCATGTAAAATGAGCACAATTGTATGGTAGTTTGAACATTCTTTGGCATTGCATTTCTTTGGGGTTGGAATGAAAACTGACCTTTTCTGGTCCTGTGGCCACTGCTGAGTTTTGCAAATCTGCTGGCATATTGAGTGCAGCACTTGAACAGCATCATTTTAGGATTTGAAATAGCTAATCTGAAATGTTGTCACCTCCACTAGCTTTGTTCGTAGTGATGCTTCCTAAGGCCCACTTGACTTCACACTCCAGGATGTCTGGCTCTCAGTGAATGACCACACCATCGTGGTTATCCAGGTTGTTAAGATCTTTTTTGTGTAGTTCTTCTGTGTATTCTTGCCACCTCTTATTAATAGCTGCTTCTTCTGTTAGGTCCTTGCCATTTCTATCCTTTATTGTACCCATCTTTGCATGAAATATTCCCTTGGTATCTCCAATTTTCTTGAAGAGATCACTAGTCTTTCTCATTCTGTTGTTTTCCTCAGTTTCTTTGCATTGTTCAGTTAAGAAGGCTTTCTTAACTCTCCTTGCTCTTCTCTGGAACTCTGCATTCAGATGGGTGTATCTTTCCGTTTCTCCTTTTCCTTTCACTTTTCTTTCCTCAGCTATTTGTAAGGCCTCCTCATACAACCATTTTGGCTTCTTGCATTTTTTTTTCTGTGGGATGGTTTTGGTTTCCACCTCCTGTACAGTGTTATAAACCTCCGTCCATAGTTCTTCAGGCACTCTATCTACCAGATCTAATCCCTTGACTCTATTTGTCACTTCCACTGTATAATCATACGGGATTTGATTTAGGTCATACCCGAATGGTCTAGTGGTTTTGCCTACTTTCTACAATTTAAGTCTGAATTTTGCAATAAGGAGCTGATGATCTGAGTCACAGTCAGCTCCAGGTCTTGTTTTTACTGACTGTATAGGGCTTCTCCATCTTCAACTGTAAAGAATAAAATCAGTCTGATTTTGGTATTGACCATCTATACATCTGAACATTCCTTTGGGCTCATTTGCAGAGGGATTTGTAGGGCTCACTCAGTTTTTTTCTGTTTCATAGGTATCACTGTCCTTGTTGCCCAGTGCCCAAATGTTCTGAAAACCGTTGTTTCATGTATTTTATCTGTTTTGTTGTTATTGTTTCAGGCAGGAGGGTAAATCTGGCCCTTGTTGTCTCACCTTGGAAGCCGAAATTCTAGCCAATAATTAGAGAAAATAAATAAAATTACAGGGGTGAGACTTTTCAGATTTGGCAAACAGCAGACATGTGTCAAGGAGAGGGAGATGTATTTTTGCCCAGTAGCTGGGATTTCTTAGATACATGAAAATGCCTCTGTACAAACAAGTGATTAATTAGCAAGTAAAAATACTTTTGGAAGCTTCTGGTGGGGCATATTAAACCTGAAATGATGACGATCATCTCTGAGGACTTTCCTTTGATTCCTGGTCCAAGCCTTCATGCTTCAGTGGTTTTGAGTCTGGCCTGGTCATGAGTGGGGCCAGAGCTGGCATGGCAGAAACAGCAGAAGGTGTGACATGGCTTCTAGAAGGAACTTCCAGGAAGAGGCCGAGGTTGGAGTTGAAGAAAATATTTTTTAAAAGTTGCAGCATACCTCCCCCCAAACTTAATGAACTGAAGTGCTCTTTAATTCTTCTGCTGGGAAGTCTGTCCTGTTCACAAGGCAGCTAAGTGTAGTAGGGAGCCTGCCCCCACAAGTTAGGTCACTGGTTGATTGGAGTCTTGTGACCCTGAGGTTCTTTTCTATACTGTGTACAAGTCAACCAGTTGCTTTTGTCTGGCAGCTTTGAGCAGACAGCACCCAGTATCTCTTTGCTTACACAGGATGTGAGTCAGTAAAGAAAGGAAAGTGAGGTACAGTGCATCTTAGTCTTCTCAGGCTGCCCTGATGACAAAATGCAGTAGACGAGGTGGCTTGAACTGCAGAAATTCGTTTTCTCACAGTTCTGGAGATTGGACAGCCCCAGGATCACAGTTGCAGGAGGGGCTAGTTCCTGGCGAGTATTCTCTTTCCAGCTTGCAGACTGCTGCCTGCTTCTGTGTCCTCAGAGGGCCTTTCTTTAATGGATGTAGTGGAGAAAGAGCAGTTTCTCTCCCCCTTTTCTTCTAAGGCTGCCAGTCCGATTGGTTTAGGAACCCACCCATATGACCTCATTTACCTCCTGAAAACCCTTTCCAGTATCATCACATTGACAGTTAGACTTCGACATGGAAACCAGGGGGGCGGGAGTAGGGGCGGGGAACAAACATTCAGCCCCTAACAGAGTGCCTGGGATTCAGCAGACGCACGAGTGCCCGTGTAACACACGTGGATGCTTGACAAGGGTCTTTTGCCAGCTTCTCATTTCCGGGTACTTTGTGTCCATACCCTCCAGGCCTGCACCCTGGTAGGAGCTCTTCCAGTCCATACCTCCAAACCAGAAGCTTTCAGAATTGGATTTGGAGTCCAGTGGTTTTTGTTGAAAAAAATAAAAGTGCTGGATGTACCTTACTGAACAGATTTCACGGGAAGGGGGCAGATCTCCTGATAGACTTCATATTGCTTGTCTCCAGGTTCTTCTTTGTGGTCCAGTTGGTCCAAAGCTGCATGAGCTCCTTGATGACAATGTATTTGTCCCACCAGAGTCATTGCAGGAAGTGGATGAGTTCCACCTCATTTTAGAGTATCAAGCAGGTAAGAGGAAATAAGTAAGTAATGGCGTAAGCCTGGTCAGAAGGCTGTGTGTTGTCAGGTTGGGGGTATGAATGCGCTAGAAATGTTTCTTTGTAAATTGGCAGGGCCCTGTTCTTGCCTTACCACACGTTTCCTGGTCCCTGGTCCTATGGAGCTGATACAGGCCTTTGTCTCAAGGGAGAGTAATGGAGAGTATTACAACACTGAATAAAGTTCCCAGGTCCTCAAGTATGATTGATCTGAACCCAAGAGAAATCAGGCGGTAGGAGAGCAGGCACCTTAAATGAAAATGTGTGAAACACATGTATATAAAGTTTTCCTTCATTACAAAGAAAAGAGAAGGGCAGGTAACATCTCTGAGCTCTGTGCTGGGTTCTGCCCTCGGCCTTGCTGGCAAGCTGTTCCAGGCTGCTCAGGATTAATTCCAGGCCTCTGGCAAACTTCCTTTGAAGGATTTTCCTTTCCTTTGGGTGCATTAGTGGAAGTGTTTTATATTTAACAACACATACTATTTCACATTATATAATGTTGCAAGATTTAGAATTCCAAATTCACCCCATCCTACCCTACCCCGACTAGATTTTATATGTTAAACAGAACACAGATCTGATTTCTGAGAGATCCTAAATACCAGAATGTATTTTAATTGCTTGAGTCCATGTATTTGCTGTTGTGTCTTTCCTGTGCACAGAACTCTTGAATTTTCGATTTATCACATTGTTAACTCAAGTTAAAGATTTAAGCAACTAAATAGACTAATGGTACCTTAAAGCAGTGCTTAGTTGATAAGCATTAGCCAAGTGCTTCCAAGTCTGATGCTTAAGAAGCTCTTACCTACTACAGTAATTGACTTTAAGATATAAAATATAGTGCATCTTAAAAATTACGCCTTCCTCCAAGTACAAAAAAAGAATTGTTTCTGTTTCTCTTTTGGATGCTTAGTAGAATTGAGGGGGTTAGGAAGGGCAGAGTCTGAAAATTAGAGCCAGAATGTTGGACTGGGCAGTTCCCATCTGCACAGTTTTTGAGTTTCTCTCAGTTTTCATGGGTGAGCAGAGTAATGGCTTTCAGTGCCTGAAGGTGGTGGTGAGCAGTGAACTGCTTCAGCGAAAGGCATGAGTCAGTCTGTTGACTGGAAGGGTCTAGAGCGGCTGAAGGTGTGCCTTTGGGGCGCTGCTGCCGCTGCTGCTAGTTCCACGTCCATCTCGTGTTCGCTTTGTTGGTGCTCCCTTCGGAACCTGTGGTCCCTGTTCCAGTCATCGTCCCTGGTGATGACGGAGTGGAGAGAACTAGCACCAAGCCTTTGGTGTATTTGACCGCTGTGCCTTGTATGTGGTAAAGAAGACAGCACAGCTTATCTTGAGAAGAAGTTGTTTCCATCCTTGGGTTTACAAGCTTCCCACTTTGGTTTTTCTTTTCCGTGCCTTATTTCTTAGTACTAAGCAGCGGCCTTCCAGTTAGCTCAGTGTGAAGTTGCATTTTCATCAGCCTCTGGAGGAAACCTAGTCTGGTGGCAGCAGCCCTCAGGTCAGCTCTCTCAACATAAATCCATCCCCAGCGCCTCTAACCTAGATGGGTAAATTCCCAGAGGGCATTTGTCAACATTTGTCCCTTCTCTCCTACCAGACCTCCTCGGAGAAGCTTATTTTCAGGCTTTGGCCAGTGAGTCACTGCATTGGTTTTGCTGACTTACTGGCTGAAGGGCAGGATCATAAACTGAGAGAAGGGATCACTTAAGGAAATAAATTCAAAACCTAGAAAAGAAGGGCATGGACTTTTATCACAGGCTCACCCTGTCTGCGTTTCAGTCATTTTGCTTCTCGAGCCACTCCATCAGGCCTGTGGAAACTGCAGCGGTCAGCTCTCCACACCCCTCCTTGTCTTTGTCTTGCGGAAGCATGTTTGTTTCTGCCTCCCTCTCCTTTCTGCTGAGGAGATTCGTTTGTTTTGAATGCTGTGTGGCTCTTCTCTCCTAGGTTGGGTTAGATCGTGCTTCTGCACACTTTCAGTCTGAGTAGCAGTTCCAGGTCTTGTCCTGCAGAGAATACCCGTGTTGCGTGTTTTTGCCATTGTACAGAATCGTGTTGGTTTAGGACGCACACCCCTATCGTTTGTTGTGGGCACCTGAGTCATGGGTCTGTCCTCTTCTTCACTGTTCCTTTGCTGATTTCGGTCTTGCAGCTGAATGCCAGGTGTGGTGTGAGGCAGTAAAAGTGTGTTGGTAAAAGAAGACACGGGCCCCTTCCCCAACCCACACATCACTACAGGAGATGGACTCTTGAATAAATGATGGCACAGTCACGTGCCGAGTCCTCTAATACAGCAGTGGCCTGGGGGAGAAGGTGCTGGAATTGAGTCTGCTCGGAGGTGACAGTTCAGTGAGGCCCCCTGCACTGGGTCTTCAGAGATGAAGCAGAGGGGGAATGCTGCCATCAGCTCTGTGGATCACCATGGGGCATTTTCTTTGGACAAAGAATAAGATATGGGTGAGGAGTTAAGAAAGGAATGTGGTGTTTTAACAAATATAACCATTACATCAGGTTTTAGGAAATTGGTGATGTTTTCTTTCCTGCTTTCATAGATTTTTATACATATGTCCCACATATAAAATGTTTTTCAGAGGAATGGATTCAGTAAAGCTGAACTCAGAGCAAGGGGAGGATGGCTGCCACCACCCCACTCCCCCCCCCCCCCCCAAAAAAAAAAACACAGAGGCCCAGCGGAGGCAGGAAGGAAGCGGGGCGCTGACCCAGGGGACAGATCAGCCTGCAGCGTAGAGACCCTCTGCCAGGGTTAGTCTGCCTTGGGAAAAACTTTCTGAAGGAATAGCCAGTAAATGATGAAACCAATGAAAAACTAGGCTTCATCATATGGACTTTGGTTTTGTAAATGGGACAGATGCTTCACGTGGAAGGAAAGCTGTGTAAATGCAGGTCATAAATCATGCCAGTTTCTGGCAGCACCCCAGGCTGGGGGTGACTGCTTTCCCCTGGTGCTCAGGGGGACATGGCCTTAAGGAATTGCCTAGGCAGCCCTTAGGCTGAGTTTTGAGATTTTCAGGACTTTAAGGAGAGGAATGTGGGATCCTCATGGTGTGGCGCAGAGTGAGCTTGGAAAAACCTTGTGCCCCACACGGCCCTCCCTTAGGACTCAGGCACCAGCACCCTCCCCTCGGGTGTGTGGCAGCTGTGTGTATGTGGGGTGGGGGGCATCTTAACTGGTACTTCACCACCTAACTGCACACCAGGATCTACAGGGGCTGCTGTCTGCACATTAAAAACTAGGTTCTGACTAGGCCGATCCTGAGAGGCACTCCTGTAGCTGCAGAGACTCCCAGCTACTGCTGCCCAGGACCCAGCTGGGGAGGGCCTGGCCTCCTCCTGCTTGGGTCAGATTAGTGAACACTGAGTGGGCAGGCTCTGCAGGGGGCCGTGACTGGGCTGTGGGAATCAAAGACACACAGTATTGAGTGGGGATGTGGCCCAAAGATGAGTAATGATACAGGTTTGAACACTAAATAAAACAGTAGAAAACTCAAAGCAAAGTGATAGATCATCAAACTGTGTAAAGGAAAACCACTGGATCCTCAGAGTAGCGGGAGCACACCTTGGGCTGAGCAGTCAGCAACCATTTAGGGAGGAAATAATGCGTGAACTTAGTCTTTATTCCTTATTACTGTCATTATTCCACAGAAGCTTGCTCACAGGAGGCTGGAGCAGCCGTTTACTCTTAGCTTCCAGATCAAATGCCCAGAAGTCACCATTGGGCAGCAGGGCTGGGGGGTGGGGTGTGGTCAGCCTGGCTCTTGGAATTCCAGCCTCCTTAGGTCCCAACGAAGTGACAGGTGCTAGGGCGCGCCCGTGAGGTGGAAGTTGCTTCAGGAAAAGCAGCCTGTCCTGCATGCAGGCCCACACGGTGTGCTGCACACTGGGGTTTGGGAGTCATGCTCTGGGTGGGGAGGGACCCGGGCTCCTGGGTATGCGGGCTGAGGGGACAGAACTTTCCTGGGACTCGAGGGGCATGACCCTGCCAGCCTTTGACAAAGGCACACAGCACCCATACTGTGTTTTTGTGGGGTTGGGGTTTCTGGTTTATTGCCAACCATGGTCCTGGCCGTGGCACTGTGCTCCCCTTAGGCCATGGCAGCTGGGGTTCACTCATCCAGAGGCCCGCCTGCCCCGAGCCAAGGCTCCAGTGAGGTCCTGCCTTCCCCACACAGCTTGGAGACTCAAAGCTTCTTCCTTTTCTTCCCGTTGTGTTGACCGGGCTTTTCTAGGGGAGGAGTGGGACCAGTTAAAAGCTCCCCATGCCAACCGGTTCATCTTCTCCCACGACCTCTCCAACGGGGCCATGAATATGCTGGAGGTGTTTGTGTCTAGCCTGGAGGAGTTTCAGCCAGACCTTGTGGTCCTCTCTGGATTGCACATGATGGAGGGACAGAGCAAGGAGTTCCAGAGGAAGAGGCTCTTGGAGGTAATGGTGGCACTGTTACAGAATTTCACAGATGGCAGCTCATGTTTTCCTTCGGATTTCCGCCTCTCTCGGCCTCTGCAGCCTGCACTGCCTTGTCCTAGGTCCCAGCCTCCCGGGATAGGTCGTGGAGGCCAAGAAGCCTGCCTCCCACTCCAGCAGGGCACCTCATGGTGTTCTTCCAGGCTCAGGCGGCAGCTTGAGTAGGACAGGTCAGAACATCATCTTGCCTGAGCCTCTGCTTCCTGTGCTAAACCAAACATGGCTGCAGGCTGCAGTGTTTGTGGTCTGTGTCCTTCATGTTTTCCGTATCATCTCATTCACATCAGCGTGTTGCAGATTCACACAGCACTTGAAGCCGATTGCTCAGTTTAGGTCCCCAGGAAGAGGCTGGCTGTGTGAACGTTCAGGGGGGTTTCCCAGTGCACTCCAAGTCCTTAACTCCAGCGCCTCCCTGCAGAGCCTAGTTGTCCCTGTTGGGCAAAGCCTCCCTTGTCCACAGAGACTGTGGTCGCCCACGTAGCCAGGAGCTCTCATGAGGATGCACTGCCTCTTGGACCCATCCTTCCCTCTTGCCTGACTCCTTGTTTCTGATGGCAGTGCTCTTCTCTTGTCTCTGCAGGTCGTGACCTCCATTTCTGACATCCCTACGGGTGTTCCAGTTCACCTGGAGCTGGCCAGCATGACCAACAAGGAGCTCATGAGCACCATTGTGCACCAGGTAACCCACGGGCAGTACTCGGGGCTCAGTGTGCTGTGGGTGTCATCTCACCCAGACCCGGTCCACGAGATCCAAGTCAGGAGCCAGGACTGCCCTGGAGCAGGATCTCCTGCTAAGTTAGGAAGACGGCAGAGTTACTGATGGGTTCATTTAGTTCAGTTTAGCCAACTAAACTAAAAAGGCATGTCTGACTCTTTGTGACCCCATGAACTGTATAGCACGCCAGGCCTCCCTGTCCATCACCAACCCCTGGAGTTTACTTAAACTCATGTCCATTGAGTTGGTGATGCCATCCAACCACCTCATCCTCTGTCATCCCCTTCTCCTCCTGCCTTCAATCTTTCCCAGCATCAGGGTCTTTTCCAAGGAGTCAGTTCTTCACATCAGGTGGCCAAAGTATTGGAGCTTCAGCATCAATCCTTACAGTGAAGGACTGATTTCCTTCAGGATTGACTGGTTTGATCTTGCAGTCCCAGGGACTCTCAAGAGTCTTCTCCAACACCACAGTTCAAAAGCACTCAGCTTTCTTTATGGTGCAACTCCCACATCCATACATGACTACTGGAAAAACCATACCTTTGACTAGACAGTACCTTTGTTGGCAAAGTAATGTCTCTGCTTTTTAATATGCTGTCTAGGTTGGTCATAGCTTTCCTTCCAAGGAGCAAGCATCTTTTAATTTCACGGCTGCAGTCACCATCTGCAGTGATTTTGGAGCCCAAAACAATAAAGCCTGTCACTGTTTTGTTTCCCCATCTCTTTGCCATAAAGTGATGGGACCAGATGCCATGATCTTATTTTTTTGAATGTTGAGTTTTAAGCCAGCTTTTTCACTCTCCTTTTTCACTTTCATCAAGAGGCTCTTAAGTTCCTCTTTGTTTTCTGCCATAAGGGTGGTGTTATCTGCATATCTGAGGTTATTGATATTTCTCCCAGCAGTCTTGATCCCAGCTTGTGCTTCATCTAGCCTGGCGTTTCACATGATGTACTCTACATAGAAGTTAAATAAGCAGGGTGACAATATACATCCTTGACGTACTTCTTTCCCAGTTTGGAACCAATCCATTGTTCCATATCTGGTTCTAACTGTTGCTTCTTGACCTGCATACAGATTTCTCAGGAGGCAAGTCAGGGGGTCTTGTATTCCCATCTCTTTCAGAATTTTCCATAGTTTACTGTGATCCACACAGTCAAAGGCTTTGGCGTAGTCAATAAAGCAGAAGTGGATGCTTTTCTGGAACTCTTTTGCTTTTTCTATGATCTAATGGATGTTGGCAATTTGATCTCTGGTTCCTCTGCCTTTTCTAAATCCAACTTGAACATCTGGAAGTTCATGGTTCAAGTACTGTTGAAGCCTGGCTTGGAGAATTTTGAGCATTACTTTGCTAGTGTGTGAGGTGAGTGCATTTGTGCAGTAGTTTGAACATTCTTTGGCATTCCCTTTCTCTGGAATTAGAATGAAAACTGACCTTTTCCAGTCCTGTGGCCACTGCTGAGTTTTCCAAATCTGCTGGCATATTGAGTGCAGCACTTCCACAGCATCATCTTTTAGGATTTGAAATAGGTCAGCTGGAATTCCATCACCTCCACTAGCTTTGTTTGTAGTGATGCTCCCTAAGGCCCACTTGACTTCGCACTCCAGGATGTCTGGCTCTAGGTGGGTGATCACACCATCATGTTTATCTGGGTCCTTAACATCTTTTTTGTATAGTTCTGTGTATTCTTGCCACCTCTTCTTAATATCTTCTGCTTCTGTTAGGTCCATACTGTTTCTGTCCTTTATTGTGCCCATCTTTGCATGAAATGTTCCCTTGGTATTTCTAGTTTTCTTGAAGAGATCTCTAGTCTTTCCCTTTCTATTGTTTTCCTCTATTTCTTTGCATTGATTACTTAAGAAGGCTTTCTTATCTCTCCTTGCTATTCTTTGGAATTCTGCATTCAGATGGGTATATCTTTCCTTTTCTTTGCCTTTCGCTTCTCTTCTTTTCACAGCTATTTGTAAGGCCTCCTCAGACAACCCTTTCCCTTTCTGTGTTTCTTTTTCTTGGGGGTGGTTTTGATCACAGCCTCCTATACAATGTCATGAACCTCTGTCCATAGTTCTTCAGGCACTCTATCAGATCTAATCTCTTGAATCTATTTGTCACTTCTACTGTATAATCATAAGGAATTTGATTTAGGTCATACCTGAATGGTCTGGTGGTTTTGCCTACTTTCTTCAATTTAAGTCTGAATTTTGCAATTAGGAGTTCATGATCTAAGCCATAGTCAGCTCCCACTCTTGTTTTTGCTGACTGTATAGAGCTTCTCCATCTTTGGCTGCAAAAACTATAATCAGTCTGATTTTGATGTGTTTCACGGGGTGTGTTACCAATGGGTTCGTAGTGTGTGTTTCTCCTTCTAGCATGGGGAGGTTGGAAGTGAATGCCTTTTGCAGTGGAACCCAAAGGAGAAAACCAAAAACCCAACCCCGGTGCTTTCAGTTGAACTTCAGGAAGCTCAGAGAAAGGAAATTTGGGGGACACTTCACTCCCTCGCCATCAGGCCCCCAGGTGTTCAGCCTTTGGACAGTAATAATGATCAGATAAATCCAAGAGTAGGATGCTTGAGAGCACAGATTTTGAAAACCAGGATTGGAATACCAGCTTTGCCTGCCACTCTCTAGTTCTGTGAACTTAGGCAGGTTAGTTAACCTCTTGTTTTTTAACGTCTTTCATGGGGTAATGTATGGTTTAAGTCACAAAATATTAAAAGATGCACAGTGAAATCTCCCTTCCTCCTGCCCTTGTACCCACTGTTAGTTACCTCCTTACGAGTTTTGTCTCATCCCTCCAGATTCATTGTGTGCATATATAAGCAAATGGGGAAGAGCCTTATAATTTCATCCCTCTTTATCCCAAAAGATAGCATAGTATACTGCATAGACAGTTGTGCACTTTGCTTTTTTCCACTGGATGCATTTTGGAGATGTTTTCTCTGTCATCACGTGGAGAGTCATCAGTCTCCCTGCTGCCACATGCGTAGAAGCAGCCGTGGTGCACACAGGGTCTTTAATGCCAGCCAGAGCCGAGTGTTTGGCTCACTGCCCTTTTCTGTTCCTACAGCGCTGCAGTGAGTAACCTTTTTTTTTTTTTTTTCAAAGTTCAAATATGAACTTTTAATTTAACTTTTTTTTTTTAAATTTTATTTTTAAACTTTACAATATTGTATTAGTTTTGCCAAATATCGAAATGAATCCGCCACAGGTATACCTGTGTTCCCCATCCTGAACCCTCCTCCGTCCTCCCTCCCCCCTCCCCATACCCTCCCTCTGGGTCGTCCCCTTTTACATGAATTTAATTCGACCCATGACCAGGTACATGTGGATGATACATTCTCAGAAGTTGAACTGCTAGATTGGGGCGTAAAAAGCATTTGGCAGTTTGATCCTGCACAGTTAGCATCCATGAGCACAGCACAGGTTTACTTCTACTTCTTTGCAGTGCTCTTATTTTTCCTGCTGAAACATGATTTTTAAATGTGCTTTCTTATCAGTCAAACATGTGAAAGGTGTTTAGGGCAGTTTTAGGCTCACAGCAGAAGTGAGCAGGATGTAGAGTTCCCGCATGGCTCTCGCACCCCCGCCCCCAGCCACAGCCTCCCCTGTCCGCAGATGGGATATTTGTCACAGTCAGTGAACCAACACTGGCAAGTCGTCGTCATGTAGAGCCCATAGTTTACATTAGGGTTCACGCCTGGTGCTTTTCAGTATGATTTTTATTCATGTATTTCTCTTCCTTGAGGTTATTTTTTCACTTCTTTAAAAAGCCATCTTTGTTTCATTTTCTGCATAACTATCTACCTAACCTTTCTAAGCTTCAGTCCCCTTATCTGTAAGGTGGAGGCAACCCCTCCTTCCTTCAGAGCGTTACAGCAAGAAGTAAGTGAAATAGAGCCATTAGCGTGGCATCTGATATAGACCATACGGCAAGCAGAAGTGCTGTTACACGAGCAGCCCTGACTTTTATATAAATACACACAGGGCTCATCTCTCTTGCACAAACATTCACTTTATGCAAGTCCCTGCTCTGAGGAAGGAAGTGCTAAGTAAGAAAGATAGTGAGGTGGACATCGTGGTTCCCCTCAAAATAGAAGACTTGGCTCCTGTTCGGTGCCGTTTTCCACAGTGTTATTATCGCGTAACAGTCTTCCTAATCCACACCTGCTCAAAAGACTTAGCTCTGACACGAGGCACTCTCCTGGCGACCCTGGCTGTGGGGTGGGCTCTTCTCCACTGTGCGGGTATAACACCTGCTGATGTTCGGGAACTGAGAGTCAGGCCCCATCAGTGGTGAGAGGCTCTGCTGCGTGTGCCGAGGCAGAGACTGGGCACTGTGGAAAGGAATCCAGAGTGCACACTCTGCTTTGTCCTCCAGCGTGTAACAGGAGGCTGGCTCTAATACAGCATCACTGCACCTTCCCGGTTACTGTGTGATATTGCGAGTGGAGATAGCTAGAGGTGTGAGAGCCAAGACAGTGACCTTGATCTGTCACTCAGTGCCTTCAGAGGCAGGGAAGGAAGGAAGATGGCCCTGCCTTCCCTCCTTGACTTCCGTCACTGGCCATGTCCTAGGAGGTTAGGCGCTAGGTGTCCATCAGAAAGAGACCCCCATTTTGTTTCTGTTAGCAGGTCTTTCCTGCCGTGACTTCCCTGGGGCTGAATGAACAGGAGCTGTTATTTCTCAGCCAGTCGGCATCTGGACCTCACTCTTCTCTTTCTTCCTGGAATGGTGTTCCTGATGTGGGCGTGGTCAGCGACATCCTCTTTTGGATCTTGAAGGAACATGGGAAAAGTGAAAGCAGAGCCTCTGACCTCAGCAGGATCCATTTCCACACGCTGGCCTACCACATCCTGGCGACTGTGGATGGACACTGGGCCAACCAGCTGGCTGCTGTGGCTGCAGGCGCCCGCGTGGCGGCGACACAGGCCTGCGCGACGGAGACCATAGACACCCGCCGCGTATCTCTGAAGGCACCCCACGAGTTCATGACCTCCCGTTTGGAGGCCGGCTCCAGGGTTGTGTTAAACCCAAATGAGCCAGTGGTCGAATGGCACAGGGAGGGCGTGTCCTTCCACTTCACACCAGTGTTGGTGTGTAAAGATCCTGTTCGAACTGTGGGCCTCGGAGATGCCATCTCAGCCGAAGGACTCTTCTATTCAGAAGTACACCCTCACTTGTAGGAAGGTTGTTGGGGTCATTTTTCTGATGAAGGAAAACTAGCCAACCTAAAAATGACAGGAATTCAGTGCTCTGGGAAATAGGATTGAGAATGTCAAAAACCATTTCTGTTGATCAAACTGAAAGACAGCCAAAGAAACAACAGCAGATTAAACTGTACCAGATACATTCCAGCCTTTTGACAATTACACAGAAACATTTCAGGTTTTAATCGCAATTCAGCTATCTACTAACAAGACTGGATTTTTGTTCTCGTTGTTTATTTTTATGTTGTGTGTTACAGGGGTAAAAACTTGATTCTCCAACCCCTTTTCAGGTATTTTAGGCCAGACTCCTTGCCCATGAGAGCATGTCAGTTGGAGAAAGCACTCCCTTCTTGCCCACCTCAGATGTGCATGCTCACTCACCCGTTCTCCCCGTCTCTGAAAGCCCAGTGTGAGTTCTTGCATTCTTTCAGCTCAGCACCCATGACAGGATCATAATTTCCATTCAGTGTTACAATGACAATATTCAGTGAATACGCCTTTTCAGTTTTCTGCTCCCAAATTAAGACAGAGCCACAGGTAAGGACAAAATAGCCCTCCTGTGTTTCAGAGAGACAGCAGAGGCTGGGTGCCTCGTGGAGCCCTTGAGGGAACCAGTCACTCTGCAGTTAGGGGCCTGGCTGGCCTGCAGGGTGGTGCTGTGAGCTAAAGGGCTGCACTTTCCTGCCCTGGCTCCTTAACTGTAGACTGGCTGGTCAGAGGCTGCTGTGCCTGGGCCCACCTTCATTGCCCAGCTCTGGACATGATTTCTATAGCAGAAGACTGATCTGTGTTCATTCTGATCCTTAAAGGAATTTTACTTTTACAACTGGAATCTGCTTCTGGGTGTATAACAGATCATGTATATTTTACAGTGATACATCACATCTGTTAAAGAGTTCAACCTCCTAAGAGCCCCAGGATCATAAATAAATTTGTCATATTACGTATTTATTTTTATAAATCGAGACTTCAGCGTGCTTTTAAATATATTAAAAACGATTTACATTTCTGGAATCCTAAGTCTGTCTGTGATTGATTTCATTTCTCCCTTGATTCTGGAGCCAGCTAAAATGTAAATCATTTTGATCTTGACTTGTGACTTACATGTTCCTCTGCTGTTGAGGTGTTTGATTATCTTGTCTTCCCTATCACATTGAGTCTGAGCTGTAGGTCTGTCCTCTGGTTTAAAGTGACATACTAGTCTCAAGCAGTCAAGCCAATATGACCCAGTAATTTGAAAATGTGTGTGAAGAGCCATCTCGATTTGTTCAGAGAACACTGGGAACACGTGTCAACTGGTGGCAGGCCTTCTTGGGTCAGGGGTAATCATTCACGCTGGGCTCACAGCAGCAGCTTCTGGAATCTCAAAGCCACCTCGCGTTCTCAATTTATGACCTTCCCTCCTGGTTTGGCTGAGAAGGAACAGCTTGATTACTCCTTTGAAGACAAGGCTAGAGAACTATGCAGACTGAAATTCAAAGCCAAGGAGCTTATTAAGGAAATCTCTGGCTGCTACCTCATCAGTCTGCCTTGAAACTCAATTAAAAATAATTCAACAATCTTATGTTTTTATTAGAAAAGCTTAAGTGAGAAGAAATTTCTCTTTTCCCAAGAAAGAATAATTCATCATTTATGTTCTAACGCTAAGCAGCAATGTTCTCCGTGTCATCTTTTTCTTACAGGCAGCCCTTGTCCTTAGTACATTCTCAACAAGTTCTCCAGTTCTCGCTGGTGATGTCAAGGAAGATGATCAGGAGGTGTGGACAGCAGTGTTTTCCAAAAGGTGGGTTTTGAACTATTAATCATGACTAAATCAACTTGGGTTATAAAGTGTCAAAATGCATCATACATCATAGGAATAATTCTTTTAAGTATTGTTTATAAAACTATATTCCTGAGTGTGTGTGTGTAGATATGAGTGTACGTGTATCCCTCTGTGTACGTCCCACCTTTCTACAAGCACATTAAGCTTTGGGAGGAAGATTAACTGGGCTCCGTCATCGAGCACGGACAGATGATGCAGCAGTGACTCAATGGACATAAGTCTGAGTTAACTCCGGGAGTTGGTGATGGACAGGGAGGCCTGGCATGCTGCAGTCCATGGGGTTGCAAAGACTTGGACACAACTGAGTGACTGAACTTAACTGATGGATGTTCCTTACTGTACGATCCTGTAATGCCACTCCTGAGGAGTGAAGAGGTGGAGCTGAAGAAGTGGAGCTGCTAGCCCCATGGCTTTCAGCTATATTTTACAAAGGTTTCCATGTATGATTTTATATGAAGAAGAATAGTTTGAAAATCCCCTGGACTAGAAAGGATGCCTGGTGAAAAAGGATCCTTCCTAAAAACTTCTATCACTCACTCTTGCATTCCCTTAAAACTGATTTAATGTTCAGGGAAAAGCTGCAGCACACAGAACACTGTCAGGAGACATAAAAATTCAACCAAAAATCAGTAATAGTTACTGTGCAGATTCAGTTCCATGCTCTTACTCTGTCAAGTTTGGGTGGGGCAGAAGTAATTATTCATCAGCAGAAGAAATCTGAATTCTTTGCAGGGCATGAGATGGCAAGTGTCATATGATGTTGGTACTTTTCCTGAGCCTCATCTTTCCTCATCTGTAAAATGAGACTTGTAATGGTCCTTACGCTTATAGTGTTAATTAAAAAGGAATACCAAGCAAAATATTAGTACAATATGTGGCACGTATTTAAAAGTTGGGTAATTGTCAGTTACAACTGAATAGGCCATTTCCTGGGTCTCTAAAAATAGTTGAAAATCACTGAAGCACTACCACAGTGATCATTTAACATTTTTTGATCTTTTTTTAGGTAAAGATTTTCATTCAAACAATGAAACTGTAGAAATTTCAAGTCCACTTGGTAAGTTTTGGGAAATCTATATATGTATCTAACCCGAGTGCCTGTCCAGATACAGAGCATCTCCATCACCCACATAGTTCCGTCAGGCCACTTCCAGGATAGCATCAGCCTCAACCCTGACCCCCGAAGCACACATCATAATCTTTTTCATCATAAATTATTTTGTCTGTTGTGGAACTTCTTAGAAATGGAAACATACGATATTTATCCTTTTGTTTAAGGCTCTCGTTTTTTAATGTTTCCTGACTTTGATTTTTAAATTTTTATTGAAGAATAGTTGATTTACAATGTTGTGTTAGTTTCAGGTGTACAGCGAACTGATTGTTATAAGTGTATATAAATATGTAGGTTTTTTCTTTTTTACATTTTCTTCCATTATAGGTTATTACAAGATACTGAGTATAGTAACCTGGGCCCTATACTAGGTCCTTGTTGGTGATTTATTTTATATATAGTAGTATATATATTTTAATCCCAAACTCCCTATTTTATCTTCCCCCCTTTCCCTTTGGTAACCGTAATTTTGTTTTCTATGTCTGTGAGTCTCTGTTTTGTAAGTAAATTCATTTGCATCATTTTTTAGACTCCACAGTAAGCAACCTATTTGTCTTCCTCCGTCTGGCTTACTTCACTCAGTATATTACTCTACGGCCACTCACGTTGCTTCAAATGGCATTATTTCGCTCTATAATGGCTGAGTAATATTCCTGTGTGAGTGTGTGTGTGTACATCTTCTTTATCCATTCATCTGTGGATGGACATTTAGGTTGCTTCCATGTCCTGGCTATTGTAAATAGCACTGCAGGGAACACTGGGGTACATGTATCTTTTCGAATTATATTTTTCTCCGGATATATGCTCAGGAGTGGCATTACAGGATCGTACGGTAAGGAACATCCATCAGTTAAGTTCAGTCACTCAGTTGTGTCCAACTCTTTGCAACCCCATGGACTGCAGCATGCCAGGCCTCCCTGTCCATCACCAACTCCGGAGTTAACTCAGACTTATGTCCATTGAGTCAGTGGTGCCATCCAACCATCTCATCCTCTCTTGTCCCCTTCTCCTCCTGCCTGCAATCTTTCTCAGCATCAGGGTCTTTTCAGATGAGTCAGTAGTTCACATCAGGTAGCCAAAGTATTGGAGTTTCAGCTTCAGCATCAGTCCTTCCAATGAATATTCAGGACGGATTTCCTTTAGGATGGACTGGTTGGATCTCCTTGCAGTCCAACAGACTCTAAAGACTCCTCAAGACTCCCCCAACACCAGAGTTCAAAAGCATCAATTCTTCGGCACTCAGCTTTCTTTATAGTCCAACTCTCACATCCATACATGACTACTGGAAAAACCATAGCCTTGACTAGACGGACCTTTGTTGGCAAAGTAATGTCTCTGTTTTTAATATGCTGTCTGGGTTGGTCATAGCTTTTCTTCCAAGGAGTAAGCGTCTTTTAATTTCATGGCTGCAGTCACCATCTGCAGTGATTTTGGAGCCCAGAAAAATAAACTCAGCCACTGTTGCCCTGTCTATTTGCCATGAAGTGATGGGACCAGACGCTGTGGTCTTTGTTTCCTCAATGTTGAGTTTTAAGCCAACTTTTTCACTCTCCTCTTTCACTTTCATCAAGAGGCTATTTCATTCTTCACTTTCTGCCATAAGGGTGGTGTCATCTGCATATCTGAGGTTATTGATACTTCTCTCAGCAATCTTGATTCCAGCTTGTGCTTCATCGAGCCCAGCATTTCTCATGATGTATTCTGCATATAAGTTAAATAAGCAGGGTGACCATATACAGCCTTGACGTACTCCTTTTCCTATTTGGAACCAGTCTGTTGTTCCATGTCCAGTCTAACTGTTGCTTCCTGACCTGCATACAGATTTCTCAAGAGGCAGGTCAGGTGGTCTGGTATTCCCATCTCTTGAAGAATTTTCCACAGTTTATTGTGATCCACACATTCAAAGGCTTTGGCATAGTCAATAAAGCAGAAATAGATGTTTTTCTGGAATTCTCTTGCTTTTTCCATGATCCAGTGGATGTTGGCAATTTGATCTCTGGTCCCTCTGCCTTTTTTAAAACCAGCTTGAACATCAGGAAGTTCACAGTTCACATATTGCTGAAGCCTGGCTTGGAGAATTTTGAGCATTACTTTACTAGCGTGTGAGATGAGTACAATTGTGCGGTAGTTTGAGCATTCTTTGGCATTGCCTTTCTTTGGGATTGGAATGAAAACTGACCTTTTCCAGTCCTGTGGCCACTGCTGAGTTTTCCAGATTTGCTGGCATATTGAGTGCAGCACTTTCACAGCATCATCTTTCAAGATTTGAAAGAACTCAACTGGAATTCCATCACCTCCACTAGTGATTCATAGTGATGCTTTCTAAGGCCCACTTGACTTCACATTCCAGGATGTCTGGCTCTAGGTCAGTGATCATACCATCGTGATTATCTTGGTCATGAAGATCTTTTTAGTACAGTTCTGTGTATTCTTGCCACCTCTTCTTATCTTCTGCTTCTGTTAGGTCCATAGCACTTCTGTCCTTTATCGAGCCCATTTTTGCATGAAATGTTCCCTTGGTATCTCTAATTTTGTTGAAGAGATCTCTAGTCTTTCCCATTCTGTTGTTTTCCTCTGTTTCTTTGCATTGATTGCTGAGGAAGGCTTTCTTATCTCTCCTTGCTATTCTTTGGAACTCTGCATTCAGATGCTTTTATCTTTCCTTTACTCCTTTGCTTTTCGCCTCTCTTCTTTTCACAGCTATTTGTAAGGCCTCCCCAGCCAGCCATTTTGCTTTTTTGTATTTCTTTTCCATGGGGATGGTCTTGATCCCCGTCTCCTGTACAATGTGACGAACCTCCGTCCTTAGTTCATCAGGCACTTTATCAGATCTAGTCCCTTAAATCTATTTCTCACTTCCACTGAATAATCATAAGGGATTTTATTTCAGTCATACCTGAATGGTCTAGTGGTTTTCCCCACTTTCTTCAATTTAAGTCTGAATTTGGCAATAAGGAGTTCATGATCTGAGCCACAGTTAGCTCCCGGTCTTGTTTTTGCTGACTGTATAGAGTTTCTCCATCTTTGGCTGCAAAGAATATAATCAATCTGATTTCAGTGTTGACCATCTGGTGATGTCCATGTGTAGAGTCTTCTTGTGTTGTTGGAAGAGGGTGTTTGCTATGACCAGTGTGTTCTCTTGGCAAAACTCTTATTAGCCTTTGCCCTGCTTCATTCCATATTCCAAGGCCAAATTTGCCTGTTACTCCAGGTGTTTCTTGACTTCCTACTTTTGCATTCCAGTCCCCTATAATGAAAAGGACTTTTCTGGGTGTTAGTTCTAAAAGGTCTTGTCGGTCTTCATAGAACCGTTCAACTTTAGCTTCCTCAGTGTTACTGGTTGGGGCATCGGCTTGGATTACCATGATATTGAATGGTTTGCCTTGGAAACAAAGAGAGATCATTCTTTTGTTTTTGAGATTGCATCCAAGTACTGCATTTTGGACTCTCTTGTTGACTATGCTGGCTACTCCATTTCTTCTAAGGGATTCCTGCCCGCAGTAGATATAATGGTCATCTGAGTTAAAGTCACCCTTTCCAGTCCACTTTAGTTCGCTGATTCCTAGAAGGTCGACGTTCACTCTTGCCATCTCGTTTGATCACTTCCAGTTTGCCTTGATTCATGGACCTGACATTCCAGGTTCCTATGCAGTATTGCTCTTTACAGCATCGGACCTTGCTTCTATCACCAGTCACATCCACAGCTGGGTATTCTTTTTGCTTTGGGTCCATCCCTTCATTCTTTCTGGAGTTATTTCTCCACTCATCTCCAGTAGCATATTGGGCACCTACTGACCTGGGGAGTTTCTCTTTCAGTATCCTTTTTTTTTTTTTTGCCTTTTCATACTGTTCATGGGGTTCCCAAGGCAAGAATACTGCAGTGGTTTGCCATTCCCTTCTCCAGTGGACCACATTCTGTCAGACCTCTCCACCATGACCTGCCCATCTTGGGTTGCCCCACGGGCATGGCTTAGTTTCATTGAGTTAGACAAGGCTGTGGTCCGTGTGGTCAGATTGGCTAGTTTTCTGTGATTATGGTTTCAGTGTGTCTGCCCTCTGATGCCCTCTCACAACACCTACCGTCTTACTTGGGTTTCTCTTACCTTGGACATGGGGCATCTCTTCACGGCTGCTCCAGCAAAGCGCAGCCGCTGCTCCTTACCCTGGACATGGGGTTGCTCCTCTTGGCCATCACCCCTGACCTTGAACGTGGAGTAGCTCCTCTCAGCCCTCCTGCACCCATGCAGCCACCTCTCCTTGGACGTGGGCTTGCTCCTCTCCACCGCCGCCCCTGACCTCGGGAGTTGGGTAGCTCCTCTCAGCCGCCGCCCCTGACCTCGGGCATGGGGTTGCTTCTCTCAGCCACCGCCCGAATTTGGGCGAGGGGTAGCTCCTCTTGGTCACGCTTCTGTGCAGTCCGTTGCAGCCGGCGCTGTAAATGCACCCTGGCTCTGCTTCGGGAAGCGGGCAGAGGGAGGGAGGTAGGCAGGCCCTCCACTCGTCTTGGGGGCTTTTTGGCTCCCACGTGCTCTGGAGGGGGCAGACGAGGTTGCCAAGGGCATCTTGGTCAGGTGTGTTTGAGCCCCTGTGAAACGCACGTGCCATTAACCCCACCACAGAGCTGCCAGAACTTACATAGGACTGGGGCAACAGACTCTTGGTGGGCACAAACAGAACCTGGTACTCACCAGGATCCAGGAGAAAGGAGCAGTTACCCCCTTGATGAGAGACTGACCCAGACTTGCCCATGAGTGTCCAGGAGTCTCTGGTGGAGGCGTGGATCAGGGGTGGCTTGCTGCAGGATTGGGGGCACTGAGTGTAGCAGTCTATGCATGGGACCTTTTGAAGGAGGTCGCCATTATCTTCATTACCTCCAGCAGTTTCAGATCAGATCAGATCAGTCGCTCAGTCGTGTCTAACTCTTTGCGACACCATGAATTGCAGCACACCAGGCCTCCCTGTCCATCACAAACTCCCGGAGTTCACTCAGACTCACGTCCATCGAGTCAGTGATGCCATCCAGCCATGTCATCCTCTGTCTTCCCCTTCTCCTGCCCCCAATCCCTCTCAGCATCAGAGTCTTTTCCACTGAGTCAACTCTTTGCATGAGGTAGCCAAAGTACTGGAGTTTCAGCTTTAGCATCATTCCTTCCAAAGAAATCCCAGGGCTGATCTCCTTCAGAATGGACTGGTTGGATCTCCTTGCAGTCCAAGGGACTCTCAAGAGTCTTCTCCAGCACCACAGTTCAAAAGCATCAATTCTTCGGCGCTCAGCCTTCTTCACAGTCCAACTCTCACATCCATACATGACCACAGGAAAAACCATAGCCTTGACTAGACGAACCTTTGTTGGCAAAGTAATGTCTCTGCTTTTGAATATGCTATCTAGGTTGGTCATAACTTTCCTTCCAAGGAGTAAGCGTCTTTTAATTTCGTGGCTGCAGTCACCATCTGCAGTGATTTTGGAGCCCAAAAAAATAAAGTCTGTTTCCACGGTTTCCCCATCTATTTCCCATGAAGTGACAGGACCGGATGCCATGATCTTCGTTTTCTGAATGTTGAGCTTTAAGCAAACTTTTTCACTCTCCACTTTCACTTTCATCAAGAGGCTTTTTAGTTCCTCTTCACTTTCTGCCATAAGGGTGGTATCATCTGCATATCTGAGGTTATTGATATTTCTCCCGGCAATCTTGATTCCAGCTTGTGTTTCTTCCAGTCCAGCATTTCTCATGATGTACTCTGCATATAAGTTAAATAAATAGGGTGACAATATACAGCCTTGACGTACTCCTTTTCCTATTTGGAACCAGTCTGTTGTTCCATGTCCAGTTCTAACTGTTGCTTCCTGACCTGCATACAAATTTCTCAAGAGGCAGATCAGGTGGTCTGGTATTCCCATCTCTTGAAGAATTTTCCACAGTTTATTGTGATCCACACAGTCAAAGGCTTTGGCATAGTCAATAAAGCAGAAATAGATGTTTCTCTGGAACTCTCTTGCTTTTTCCATGATCCAGCGGATGTTGGAAATTTGATCTCTGGTCCCTCTGCCTTTTCGAAAACCAGCTTGAACATCAGGAAGTTCACGGTTCACATATTGCTGAAGCCTGGCTTGGAGAATTTTGAGCATTACTTTACTAGCATGTGAGATGAGTACAATTGTGTGGTAGTTTGAGCATTCTTTGGCATTGCCTTTCTTTGAGATTGGAATGAAAACTGACCTTTTCCAGTCCTGTGGCCACTGCTGAGTTTTCCAGATTTGCTGGCATATTGAGTGTAGCACTTTCACAGCAGCATCTTTCAGGATTTGGAATAGCTCAACTGAAATTCCAGCACCTCCACTAGCTTTGTTCATAGTGATAAATTCTAAGGCCCACTTGACTTCACATTCCAGGATGTCTGGCTCTAGGTCAGTGATCACACCATGGTGATTATCTGGGTTGTGAAGATCTTTTTTGTACAGTTCTTCTGTGTATTCTTGGCATCTCTTCTTAATATCTTCTGCTTCTGTTAGGTCCATACCATTTCTGTCCTTTATTGAACCCATCTTTGCATGAAATGTTCCTTTGGTATCTCTGATTTTCTTGAAGAGATCCCTAGTCTTTCCCATTCTGTTGTTTTCCTCTATTTCTTTGCATTGATCGCTGAAGAAGGCTTTCTTATCTCTTCTTGCTATTCTTTGGAACTCTGCATTCAGATGTTTGTATCTTTCCTTTTCTCCTTTGCTTTTCACAGCTATTTGTAAGGCCTCCCCAGACAGCCATTTTGCTTTTTTGCATTTCTTTTCTATGGGAATGGTCTTGATCCCTGTCTCCTGTACAATGTCACGAACCTCATTCCATAGTTCATCAGGCACTCTATCTATCAGATCTAGGCCCTTAAATCTATTTCTCACTTCCACTATATAATCATAAGGGATTTGATTTAGGTCATACCTTAATGGTCTAGTGGTTTTCCCTACTTTCTTCAATTTGAGTCTGAATTTAGCAATGAGTTCATGGTCTGAGCCACAGTCAGCTCCTGGTCTTGTTTTTGCTGACTGTAGTATAGAGCTTCTCCATCTTTGGCTGCAAAGAATATAATCATTCTGATTTCGGTGTTGACCATCTGGTGATGTCCATGTGTAGAGTCTTCTCGTGTGTTGTTGGAAGAGGGTGTTTGTTATGACCAGTGCATTTCTTGGCAAACTCTTTGCCCTGCTTCATTCCGTATTCCAAGGCCAAATTTGCCTGTTAATCCAGGTGTTTCTTGACTTCCTACTTTTGCATTCCAGTCCCCTATAATGAAAAGGACATCTTTTTTGGGTGTAAGTTCTAAAAGGTCTTGTAGGTCTTCATAGAACCGTTCAACTTCAGCTTCTTCAGCGTTACTGGTTGGGGCATAAACTTGGATTACTGTGATATTGAATGGTTTGCCTTGGAAATGGACAGAGATCATTCTTTTGTTTTTCAGATTTCATCCAAGTACTGCATTTCGGACTCTTTTGTTAACCATGATGGCCACTCCATTTCTTCTGAGGGATTCCTGCCCGCAGTAGTAGATATAATGGTCATCTGAGTTAAATTCACCCATTCCTGTCCATTTGAGTTTGCTGATTCCTAGAATGTCGACATTCACTCTTGCCATCTCCTGTTTGACCACTTCCAATTTGCCTTGATTCATGGACCTGACATTCCAAGTTCCTATGTAATACTGCTCTTTACAGCATCGGACCTTGCTTCTATCACCAGTCACATCCACAGCTGGGTATTCTTTTTGCTTTGGGTCCATCCCTTCATTCTTTCTGGAGTTATTTCTCCACTCATCTCCAGTAGCATATTGGGCACCTACTGACCTGGGGAGTTTCTCTTTCAGTATCCTGTCATTTTGCCTTTTCATACTGTTCATGGGGTTCTCAAAGCAAGAATACTGCAGTGGTTTGCCATTCCCTTCTCCAGTGGACCACATTCTGTCAGATCTCTCCACCATGACCCGCCCGTCTTGGGTTGCCCCACGGGCATGGCTTAGTTTCATTGAGTTAGACAAGGCTGTGGTCCTAGTGTGATTAGATTGACTAGTTTTCTGTGAGTATGGTTTCAGCGTGTTTGCCCTCTGATGCCCTCTTGCAACACCTACCGTCTTACTTGGGTTTCTCTTACCTTGGGCATGGGGTATCTCTTCACGGCTGCTCCAGCAAAGCACAGCCATTGCTCCTTACCTTGGACGAGGGGTATCTCCTCACCACTGCCCTTCCTGACCTTCAATGTGGGAGTTTGGCCCAGCAGTTTGGCCCCAGGTAAATAATAGGGAGGGAACACAGCCCCACCCATCAACAGAAAATTGGATTAAAAATTTACTGAGCATGGCCCCGCCCACCAGAACACCCACTTTCCCCTCAGTCAGTCTTTCCCATCAGGAAGCTTCCATAAGCCTTCTTATCCTTTTCCGTCAGAGGACAGACAGACTGAAAACCACAATCACAGAAAACCAGTCTGGTCAGATGGACCACAGCCTTGTCTAACCCAATGAAACTTATGAGCCATGCCGTGTAGGGGCACCCAAGATGGACGGGTCATGGTAGAAAGTTCTGACAAAACGTGGTCCACTGGAGAAAGGGAATGGCAAACCACTTCAGTATTCTTGCTTTGAGAACCCCATGAACAGCAATGAAAAGGAACCTCCGTAGTTCTCCATAGCAGCTCCACCAATTGCATTCCCACCAGCAGTGTAGAAGGGTTCTTTTCTCCACATCCTTACCAGCATTTGTTATTTGTAGACTTTTTGACATTATACTATTCTGACTGGTGTGAGTTGATACCTCATTTTAGTTTTGATTTGCATTTCTCTTAATTAGTGATGTTGAGAATCTTTTTGTGTGCCTTTTGGCCATCTGTTCATCTTCTTTGGAGAAATGTCTATTTAGGTCTTCTGCCTGTTTTTTAGATTTTTAAAAAAATATCGAGCGTTGGTATATTCTGGAAATTAATCCCTTGTTGGCTGCATTGTCTGCAAATCCTTTCTCCCATTCTTTGTCTTTTTATGGTTTCCTTTGCAGTGCAAAAGCCATTAAGTTTAATTAGGTTGTGTTTATTTTCATTACTTTAGAGATCCAAAAAGGTCTTGCTGCAATTTATCAAAGAGTGTTCTGCTATGTTTTCCTCTAGAAATTTTATAGTATTCAGTCTTACATATAGGTCTTTAGTCCATTTTGAGTTTTATTTTTGTATAACCATGTTAGAGAATGTTTTCATTCTTTCACATGTAGCTGTCTGGTTTTCTCAGCACCATTTGAAGAGACTGCCATGTCCATTGTATATTCTTGCCTCCTTTGTTGATTACTTGGCCATAAGTGCACGGGTTTATTTCTTTGCTTTCCATCCTATTCCATTGATCTAGATTTCTGTTTTTGTGCCAGCACCATAGTTTTAATTACTGTAGCCTATGCAGCTCTTCTCATTCAGGTGATTTTGAGATGATGTTGTATGTAGTTTGTTGCTTTTTGTGGCTACAAAGTATTGTGAATACAGTGTTTCCACTTGCAACTTTTATGAATGTTATCAAGTCTGTGTGGACATTTTTCTTTCTCTTGGGTAAAAATCATTTTTACTTTTGAGTAAAAATTCTACTCCATTGGCGTAGAATTGCTGGGTTGGAGATATATCATGGGACGGGTACAGACCTTTCTCCAAAGTGGATGGACCATTTTACACCCCCAGTGATGGATGACAATTCTGTTTGCTTCTTGTTCTTGCCGACATTTGGAGTTGTGTCTGATTTTAGCCATTCTGATGTGTACCTGATGTGTCCCAAGTGGTACTTCTTTGTGGTTTTACTTTGCATTTCCCTGATGATAAGACAACGGGCATGTTTTCATGTGCTTACTGGCCATTCATATGTGGCCAGTATATATGGCCATATATCTTTGTGAGGTATCCAAATTTTTTGCCTATTTTTTTTTTTTTTTCAGTTGGGTTGTGTATGTTGTTGTTTGGGTTATTCTTACAGGAAAACTCGAACTTTTTCACCAACCCAATAGTTTTCATCACTGAGTTGTAGTTGTTTTTTTTAATAGTTTCTGGATATGTCCTTTGTCAGATGTATTTTGTGAATCTATTCTTCTAGAATATATTCTCAATCTGTAGATTTTTGTTTTCTTTATGGCATAATGGGAAGTTCTCAATCCTGTCTTCTAACAATTTTTGTAAGATTGGATTTATTAGAATCCACTGGTGAAATCATCTGAGCCAGCAGTTTGCTTAAAGGGTAGCTTTTGATTTATAGATACAATTTCTTTGACAGGCCTTACGGCTTCACATTTCATCTTGTTTCAGTTTTGGTCTGTTGCATCCAAGTTGCCAGTTTTATTGTCATAAAATTCCTTGTAACATTCCTTTCTCTTTTTCATGTCTTGTAGTCTCTTTATAATGCTATCCCATCTTCCATTCTTGATACTGGTAATTTCTCTCTTTTTTATCAGTTTAGCTAGGGATTTGTCAACTTTCTGCCATATGCATTTTTTGGTAAAACTTTTGGCTTTTTATTCTTTAATAATTCCTGAAATGGGTTTATTTTGCTTTGTTTTTAGCTTAAGGTAGAAACCTTTATCAACAATTGTTTGCTACGATAGAAGCATTTACAGCTGTAAGTTTCCTTATAAGCATAGTTCCTAGCTGAACCCTGCAAATTTTGTTTTCATTATTCAGTTCAAACTAGTTTCTCTTTGATTTCTTCCTTATGAGTTATTCCAAGCATATGTTTAATTTCCAAATATGTTGTTTTCTGTAATAGTTATGTTCCTTTTAATTTCTAATGTAATTACACTGTGTATTGAGAACATATTCTGTAAATTTCAACCTGTTGACTTTTGAGACTTGTTTTCTGGCCCAGCATTTGGTCTGTCTTGCTAAACGTACTGTGTGTACTTGCAAAGAATGCATTTTCTATACTTCTTGCTTATAGTGTTTAATTAGGTCAAGCTAGCCAATATGTTATTTTACACTTGTCTATCAAATGCTAAAAGAAAAATCGCTAACATGCAAGTATATGGATTTCATTCTGTCAATTTTTACTTAATGTCTTGTGAAGTAACGTTAGGTACATACATGTTTATGATTGTTTTTCTACTGAACTGACTTTTTATCATTATGAAATGCCCCTATTTCTGGTAACACCCCTGACTTTGAACTCTACTTTATCTGACATTAATATAGTATGAGGTTTTTTTTTTTTATCATTCTCTGCTTTTTAACTGTTTAGCCTAGTTACATTTTATTGATATGACTAGATTGAGTTTGCTATTTGTTTTCTCTTTGTTCCGTTTTTTCCCCCCTTCTCTACTGTCTTTTGAGCTATGCTTCTTTCAAATGGCTGCTCTAAGGATTGTAATATATACAGCGTTAACTTTTTACAAACTATTTAGAATTAGTTTTGTATCACATTGTGTAAAATATAAAAATCTTTATGACATTATGTATGAGGCTTAATATATATAATTTTTACTTGGAATAGTTAGGTATTTTTAAAAAATTAAACCAAGGAAGTATTTTATATTTACCTACTGGTTACTATTTGTTGTCTGTGGGAGGACTGGTCCATTGTGAACCATTCAACTATCAGACAATGGTGATTTTTTTCCTTAAGAACAAAATAATCATCGTAATCATACACTCCAGACTTCTACCTTGTTTTGTACTAACATTATTCAGTAAGAAGGGCACTTTTCCCACTGCTAGTTCGTTCTTGCCTCTAATCTGAGCCATCTAAAACCATGTCTATATCTGTGCTTGTGTATGTAGCCTCATTTTTCTAACTGTGATGACATGAGTAACAACCATACTAGAAATCAGAATAGCTCCTTTCTTAACAGAGAAACTAGAAATCCAGAAGCCCCAAGACTGGGCCAATACAAGGTTCTTCCAGAAACATTTTATTGTGATCCTTTACACATTAATAACAACTTTTCCCAAAGGGATGATACATAATCTTTATTCTGAAAAGGATATATAGATAATGTATTACTAGCATCTGGTCAGTGGTATCACTGAATGTCTAAAACCTCCTCAGTTAAGAAGCTCCTTTTTTTTCCCCCCAATCCTTGGTGCTGATACCAGACCAGCCCTTTCTCCCTTTTCATACTGACATGATCTGGCTCTGCACTCTGACCTTGCTCAAGAACAAGCTATAGGGACTTTTTCTGGATTCTTCTGGGCAAGTGCAGCTGGGATACTCAATAGACTGGGCCACAATTTAAAGAGCTTTTTTTTCAATTTCTACTATTAGAACTGGATTATTAATTCAAGATTTGTGTTTGCCTTGGTGGCCAATGTACCTACCACACAGCCCAAGAATCACCTCAGCTAAGCCAAGACTTTGTCATGACAGCAGAGGTCTGTCTCAGACTTTTCTTCCACAAAGGGCTCAGTCAGCAGGAGGTAAGTCCTCTCCTAGCTCACGGGGCAGCCAGGGGCTGTGAAGGCTTCTGGCTCCTGGTGATCATTAACACGTTCTCGTACGTGCCGGCCTCCATGCTGCCTGTGTCATGGGACCTTCCCTAATCTGGTGGGTCCTCGCCAAAGCAAGCCCAGCTCTGGGGTCATCCTACACCTACTTTTCTCTGGTTTGTGCTGATGCTTCCGTGGGTTGTGCTTCCACAGTGGGCTCTGGCTCCAGAGGAAGGGATGGTGGCTTTGTGAGCTGGGATGTTCCTCCAGCACCTAGTAACAAAACAAACAGCGTGAATTCTCAGTAGCCTGGTTCCAGAAGAAATCAAAAAGAAGTTAAAATCAAAAATCAAGAAGATTTTTCTTCTTGAAGCTTATTTTCTGGGATTAGTAGGACTGTGGCGTATCTGTGCAGCTGTGAAGGAAGACCATAACTTGATAAAGTCAGTCAGGTGTGCCTTCACTGACCTTATAAAAGAAATCATTCATTACCTGTGCCATGCTGACTCGTGATAAGGCAGTGAAAATTAAACAGACTACATAACAAAGGTACCATAATGTATTTCTAAACCTGCATATCGTGAATACCCAGTGTCTTGACCATCCAACTAAGTCTGCCAATAGCTGGGAACTTTTACACAAATGGCGTTAAGAAAATAAGTGACAGTTTGGACACCCTTGGGCTTTTCTCCCCTTCTGGGCAGTACTACACTGGACGTGTTATGAGTCTGAAAAGCGCAAGCCTCACTCAAAGCTGTAATCTCTTTGCAGGCACATGTGGCTGTCGCCATGGGTCTCCATAGCTGTGTGTAGCTTCCCACCTGAGGAGAGCTTCCTGCATGTGGCTGCTGAAGACATTGCCTGTCCTAGGGCTTGATTAGAGCCCAGAGGCTGCTGGAAACCGGCAGCTTTACTGGTTGAAGCAGTCTGGTGCTTTGATTTGGGATCTTTAACTGGTTTGGTCCAGACCAGTGCCTCCCCGACTTGTAGAGCGGCTCCCAGCTTCTGGGCTACCTCCACCATCTTGTGTCCATGCGGGAAGGAAGCAAAAAAAAAAAGTCACAGGTATGACAAGCAGAGACAAGCCTCATCTGAGGCCTTTAGCAGGCAGGCAAGGTTAGCTGACATAGTGTCTGCTACCGTTTGAGGGAGGAAGTACTGATTGCAAAGAAATGGTTCTTAAACAGCAAAGAACACACTGTCTTGTGTGGATGGCATGGAAGTTCTTTAAAGGCTCTAAAAACCCAACAATTTAAGTTTGGTGCATTAATGGACTAAATTCCTGCCTTTTCTATGTGGGGAGAAGTGGGAGGAAGCTACAAAGACACACAGATCTCAACTCAAATGAGTTATATTACCAATAGATACAACTCAGTAAGCCTGAATTTCCTCTTACTATTTTCTTTTAGGAAAAGTTTTTTCTCAAGCTGTCCTTAATTTAAGAATTCATGCTGCTAGGAACATCAAAGCCAAAACAGGTGTAAACATACATTATATCTGGATTATTTGGGCTTGATTCAAAAGTCTCCTGACAGCTTGCTTAATGACTCTTGGATTTAAGACTTACCTCCGGATCAAATTCCAGAGAGCTACTGTACTTGAGTAGGTTGACTTTCTTCTCCATCTCCTGATACTGGGCCAGGGCGTCCCTCTTCTCGCCCTGGTTATACAGCAGCACAGCATAGTTCAGGTTTACTAAAGGGTTACACCTGCACAGACAGACAGGGACTCTATGGAGCTGCGGCTTTGCAACAAATGGCCATTTAGAATAGATCCTTATCATTCTACAGAAACAGAACTAGTGCAATAGAGAGCTCCCCATTCCACAGCAAGGTCTCGCAGAGCCAGCGCCGGGTCCTGCTGGGCCCTTGTGCTCAGGGGCCACGTCCTTCCACACACAGACCTGCTGTGCACAAAGGCACATGAGAGCAAGCACCGGGGCCCTGGCGCCACCTCATGGCTTTGCAGAGTCTAGCCCCCCGACACCATCCTCAGCAGGGCAGCTTACTTATCAAGGCGGACTGCTTCTTCATAGGCTCTCTTGGCATTCTCTGAATCCTCCAGATTGGTCAGAGCCACTGCAACAGAGAGAGTGAATGTTATGGCTGAAGAGGCCCCAGCATGAAAACACAGGACATGTTTCCAGACTGCAGTTCATTCAGCCCCCACATGTAACTCTTACTGCACCCTCTCAGCTCCTAGCACCACCGTCTGCTCAGCCACTCAGCTTGGATTCCTAGTGTCATCTTCAACAGCCTCCTCTCCAGTTAATCCATCGCCAGGTTCCATGCATTCCTTTTTTAGTGTCTTTAGTGACACTGCCCTGGCTTTAGTCATGTCAGGCTTTCCATTTTGTTCCCTGGGGACACTGTCCCACCTGCCTCCATCTACCTGCCACAGTGCTGCCAGGATCTCGTTAACAGATCTGACCACGTCACTGTCCTACTCAAGAATCCTCACTGCTTTAGCAACAGAATACTCTCCCTTTTTAAATCAGTATTTTCTGGAAGCTTGATCTATAAACCAGACAATAACAGAGCTGCCCTGGAAGCCCACTCCACTTCCCCCACAACCATTCATCTACTTTCTCCAGACACTAGAGGAGATCCAGGAATACAGTTGGGAAACAGAACCTCTGAGATTGAGCATAGTCCCTGTGCTGCACTCACAGCCCTCCATACTGACCCATCTCCTACTATGCTCGCTCTACCACACTATCGCCACTACCTGCTGGGTGCAGCCTGCACATTCATGGCTGCATGCCTTTCCTCAGGGGCTTCTCAGCCATTCTGTGCCACTGAACTGCAGTTTATCTTTCAAAACTCAGTGTGAAGACCCTCTCTACTGTGTTACAGAATTGCTGCTTATGCCCTACAGTACAGTAATTTGCTTACAATCCTGTATCCCTTTATGACTGGGCTATCTTTGTATTCAGACAGCCCCCAAATAACCACCACTCGATTTACTTATATAGAACCCCACAGTAATGACCAAAAAAAAAAAAAACCACCTGAAAACTGTCAGTGAGAACATGGAAACTGCTCTTAGATTAAACATGTAGTGAATTTAGTATAAGGAGAAATATCCCCCAGTTACACTAACAATAAAAGACATGTAATGACAGCAAAACCAAGTTAACATTCACTGATTATCTAATCATGTAATCCTCTCATCAACCCTATGAGATAAAGCTAAGGGTAAGTACTAGAGGCAGGATCTTAACACCTGATGATACCTAAAGCCTACGATCTTAACACTTAATGATAACTAAGAACATGGTTGGACTCAATATATGAACTGTCAAGCCAAGGGAACACCACTGTTAAAAGATGAACTACATATGAACCTTATTTAACCTGCTGGCCTCTGAGTGAAATGCCCCCGAGTGAGAAGCAACCAGGTGCTCTGTCCTCTTTCTGTTTCGTTTTCTTCAGACTCGAGGACAGTCATCCAGATACCTATGGGATCTGCAAGGGAATGGCTTCTGTGGGATATTTAACTACTGGCCTGCCATGATTCTAATTCCGTTTTCCCTCACTACAGACTGCAGAGGGCTGCTCCACATAAATGTCTCTTACCAGCCAAGAGCATGTAGAGCTCCCCCATCTTCGGCTGGAAGTTGATGGCTGCGCTGAGGAAATGGAAAGCGGAAGCGTACTGCTGCATAGTCAAGTGGACAAGGCCCAAATTATAGAGAATCTTCCAATCTAAAGGCGCCAGGTAGTTGGCTCGTTTCAGGCAGCTGATGGCCTGGAGGAGGGAGGGGGCACTCAGTGAGGTCTGGGGCAAGCTCAGCAGACCCAGTAACTATGAAGGCAAAAGGAGAAGACACTCACTGCCACATATTTCTTCTTGCCAAAGAAGCACATTCCGATGTTATTCCAGAGTGGAGGGCTTTCTATAACAGCACACGCTACAACTTTGTATTTGGTGAGGGCAACATCAAAGTCCCCGTGGGTCTGCATCATGCTGCCTGCTGCCAAGATGGCCTGAAAACATGGAAAGTTTGTAATTTAGTCACTACCAAAAGGCTGTCGGAGTGAAGTACGCCTTCCTGAATCTAGATACTCAGTAGGCCCATCAACACTGGTGGGACTGAAAAGCATCTTCCAGGGACCTATCCATCCACAGCTGCTGGAACAAACACTCAAGAGGAACACTCTCACGCCCCACACTATGGCTCTTTGCTGTAATAAAGAAAAGTCTCTGACTACCTAGCTCTTTCGTTCCTACTTGTAGCCAGGAAGTCACTACCTTAGAGTATCAGGGTCCTTTAAGTAAAAACCACCTTTAGCCCTGCAGCCCCTGCCTGGTAGACACCAAGAGCTCTAGACGACTCAAGTGCACCTGTTGCTGGCCTCTAAAAATGCAGCTCCTTCTGCCACCGGGCAGATGGTGAGTCAGCTTTAGACTTCCTCAGTCCAGCTTTCCATGTCTCTCAGGCAGGCTAATATGACTTCCAAGAAAGGACTGAGTCTTTACCCTTAACAACAAGCCTGTTTTGCTGCAGCTTCCTCAATGACTCATCCACACAATGATCGTCTCATCCCAAAGTCATAACTGGACAAGAGTTGTCGTCTCGGGCTCATCAGGAAGCTGCAGGTCATTTCAGCATGTGGAGGCTCTGCTACTTTCCTAAGTAACACATACAACTTCGCCACCACTGCAGTTCTGCTGTCTAAGTTACAGGCCCATTATGACAGATGTGCTCTTTAAGAAGATAAGCAGCAGAGCACTGACAATAAGTACTTTCTTGGATATTTGAAATGCATTCTAGGGCTAGATCACCTCAAGGAGCAGTGGGACCACCTGTGTGTGAAGGCGCTGGGGTTTTGACAGCCAGCAATACCTTGTAGTTGGTAGGGTCGTAAGTTAGTGTATTTCCAAGATGTTCAAATGCCTTCTGGTAAATGCCGAGCTTAGAAAAAAGCAAACCAGAGAATTACATCAGGGGAGATGGCGTTAGGGAGTCTGGCCAACCACACCCTCAACAGATACACCCTGACTTTTCTGGGTTCTTCTGACAAAAGCTATAGATACCAAATTTTAAAAAAAGGAAACTAAGGGCCCCACATTTCTTTTCCCTCCTACTTCATTGATTTGTTCCCTAATAAGGTCAAAGTAGCTATCTGCCAGGAACCATCTCTGCCACACTGATGCTGCCACACACTGAGGACTCTTGGCAGGAAGCAGGCTGGTGAGCCTCCTCTCCCCTGGGGCCAAACTCCCAAGCCAAAGCCCAGGAAGGCCCAGGGTTAAGCTCCTTAGAGAAAAGTGAAACAAACAAGGACACGACAGAGGCAGAGCTGGAGGCAGGATTTTATCCTAGACAGTGCTTTGCCTTCTCTAACCCTAACCTGGCTGGGAAGAAGGAACAACAGAAACGGCCTTTGCCCCAAAGCCCTAATACCACCACAGTACTTCCACCACAAAATGCCAGTCTCCCTGACCACAAGTTGTTTCTCATACATGTTCTTTCTTTGGTTGGGTAAGAACTAGGCTCAAACAGGTGTATTTGCTTCTGATTTGCATGCTGAAAATTAAGTTCATTCCTTTAGCAGACAAAGGGTATCAAGTGCAGAGTAAAGTTTATGTGCTGCTTATGACCTTTAGTAAATTGTGTTAAAAATGCAGGAAAACCATAACACACACAAGTGTTTTTTTCTTTTTTGGCTGTGTGGCTTGCAGGATCTTAGTTCCCTGACCAGGGATTGAACCTGTGACCCCTGCAGTAATAGCATGGAATCCCAACCACTGGACCACCAGGGAAGTCCCCAAAAGCATTTCTAACAGCAGTGCATGGATAAGCAAAGCCCTCTTACCTGTAGGTAGAGTAATCCTAAAGTTGTAAGAAGTTCTGTATTTTCTGGTGAGAACCTGCGACACAAGAGACGCTCAGAGGGAAACACGACGTGTATGAGTGATACTGACACGTGCAGTAACCGCACCACCCGCTCCCGTAAGAACTCTCAAAGGCATTGGGAATTTCCTCCAAGAGTACGTCAACCCACCTATAGGGAGGACTGCTCAACAAGACAGAAATGGGACTTAGAACCTAGACTCCTTCCTCAGGACCTTTGCTTACAGCCAAAGTCCTCAGAACCTATGGACTATTTTGTGCCAAAGTCTTAATTACACTAATAGAGTTCAAGAATAATGCTCTATAAACCAAGTCGGTCTAGAACACACACGATTTTAGCTGCTTCCCTCTTGTGAGATTCTGTTGTTCTCACTGCACTCACAATGCCAGCCAGCATAATTATTTCCTGGGTAATTTAGGATCCCAAGGCCCCTGATGCTGTGCTCTCCACATTAAACAAAAAGTCACACTAAACAGCCAAACTAAAGAAGAAAGACACATACCAGCTCTAGGAAAGAACTGGCCATTGGCTTTGTGGAGTAAACACTGGCTTAAATAAAAGATTGTCTGCCTTTCCAATCCCTCACCGGCATCTGTCTTTGTCACAAAACAAAAGCAACACTGAGCTGAGATGATCTGACTACAGGATCATTAGACAGTTTCAACAGTGAAAATGGCAAAAGGTGAAGAACATCTCCTGCTTCTAAGGAATGAGGTAGGATGCAGGTTACCTATGGGGAGACCAGAGTCACAGGGGCAAAGCCCCTGCCTGGGGAGGCCTGAGCTGGCCAGACAGAGCTTACTCAGTTCAACTAAGTATTTGCTCTTCACTTTCTGCCAAAAATTCCCATTCTGATCACCTTCCTCTCCCCAACCAAGTAGGTAATTTCCATGATTCTAGTGGCGTCCTGCCCCCCACCAAAACATGACTACTCTCTCTGAAGCTGTGGGCCATAAACAATGGTTTCTATCACCTCAGTAAGGCTCCAAATGCTCAGCTGTCCTCCAAAGTCTCATTTGAGGATTTCATTGACTTAAGTCCTTAGCCAGACACAGGAAGAATGTGTGAGCTAATGTAATTAATGTAAGCTAAGCTCAAAGAGCCAGTTTCTTGAATGCAGGGGTCAGGGGTCAAGGCTTCCACTCAGCACCACAAAGATTAAACATATGGCTACATGGGCTCCTACCTACTTGTCCCTGTAAACATAGATGACAGAAGTCTTTCTTGCAGCCTAACAAACCAAAGGATTTTTTATATCTTTTTAGATATAAAATATGAAAAAAATTCCAGAAGCAGCGTTGTTGTGACTAATGTAACCAGAAAAGTTACTATCATGGTAGAAGACAGGAGTAATTAACAACAGAAATCTAAATTTAGTCCAAAGTCTTGTTATCAGGAATAATAGACTTTGTGGCCTTGAACCACAGATGACGAATTCTATCAAGTGACCAAACAAATGAGACAAAGGCATTTTGTTACAGCTATCCCACTTAAACCAGACAAGATCTAGGCAGAAAAGATAAGATTCCCTAGAAAGGAGAAACAGAATACCACACTGGGAATGCTAGTCAGTTCCATTATCAACAGGGGTTGGGCAACAACCTGTGGAATGATGGCTTAACATGGGAGGAACCTGGATCCCTGACTGACCTTGTGGAGCAGAGAGCTGCCCAGGACCAGCCACACTGACAGGTGAGAAAGAAACCTAAGTCATCCTTATTTAAGGCACTGGGAGCTCTATACTTTAGCTTAACATTCACCCTAACTCACAGAACTCACACAATGTGTAACCAGTCACACACGTCCTCTCTCAGGCATGGGAGAGCACGTCTGCTCCCATTTTTGTTTAGGAACCAACACTTACTCCACTGCTTTCTTGTAGATTTCAATGGCCTTGTCCAAGTCTCCCTTCAGCAAGAAGATCTTGCCCAGCATTATGTAAGTCAGATCATGTCTGTTAAGATGCAGGGCATTGTGCAGCTGGTCTTGTGCCTAACAAGATTGACAGAGTAAAGAGAACCAAATCACCACCAGGAAAGGACGACGACTCCGTATGGCTAATGTAAAGAAAGAGCTCCCGCTCTACTCAAGTAGGAACATCACATTTCAGCAAATGTCCCAAAACATACCCAAACTGTGCTCAGAGGACAGCTGGAAACATGAAATGTCCACCGCTAGTGCCACTTGGGGGGCTTGTACAAGAGGATTAACCTTTTTGAGTGTTTTCTGCTTTTTGATATCCATTCCCATGACTCATATTCCATATGTCAAGAGGGGTATCATGGTACATAGAGAGTACTGCCCCAAACTTGACCCCAGCTGCACTGCTGACCAACTGCACACCCTTCTCCAGGGGGGACTTCATTTTCCTCACCAGTAATTGGATAAATGAATGAATGTTCATTTATTCATTCAGTAGATATCATCAAGTGCCTATTGCTCTGCTGCTGCTGCTGCTAAGTTGCTTCAGTCGTGTCCGACTCTGTGCGACCCCAGAGACGGCAGCCCACCAGGCTCCCCCGTCCCTGGGATTCTCCAGGCAAGAACACTGGAGTGGGCTGCCATTTCCTTCTCCAATGCATGAAAGTGAAAAGTGAAAGTGGGTACTAGTATACCAAAGCTAACAGAAAACTCCTCACTCTATTAGAGCTTATCTTGTAGATGATGATAAAGGCTGTCTAGTCCTTCACTGATTCAACAAGTATTTATATAAATGCCAGCTACTGTATTTGCTTAGCCTGTTAGCTTTACAGTAAAATCTAAATATAATTCTCTTCCTCCCTCCTCAGTTCAGGTCTGACCAAAAACCAAATCCAGCTCTCTCTTGGCTCAGAATAAGCCCATGAATAGATATGTACTTAGGAGAAGGCAATGGCACCCCAATCCAGTACTCTTGCCTGGAAAATCCCATGGATGGAGGAGCCTGGTAGGCTGCAGTCCATGGGGTCGCTAGGAGTCGGACACGACTGAGCGACTTCACTTTCACATTTTACTTTCATGCACTGGAGAAGGAAATGGCAACCGACTCCAGTGTTCTTGCCTGGAGAATCCCAGGGACGGGGGAGCCTGGTGGGCTGCCGTCTATGGGGTCGCATGGAGTCAGACACGACTGAAGCGACTTAGCAGCAGCAGCAGATATGTACTTGCTTAAAGTTTCTCTGAAGAGAAAAAGCTCCTAACCAAGTATGTAACACTGAAGAGCCATCTGCCCAGAAAACCTAATCGACTAAATATGTATATTTTATTTGCACAGATACAGGTATTAATTGTTTTTATATATCTCAGAAGAGCAAAAGTTATTCTCACACCTCAACTGCTGATGTACAGTTGTTGTTTTTTAAGAACCCCAAGGGATTGATTAGATTGCTTCAGTTTACAAACTGGTACATATTAAACATTATCAAATGAGTATCAACTAATTCAGGTTCTCAGTCCTGTCAGCACTAGAGAAAAGAAAATAAAACTTCAGTCACTAAGTGGGAGAATTATGAAGGAAACTAACCAACCCCACTTTTATTAATTTTTAGAGTTCTCAATAATTTGGTCTACCCCTCAGTTAAGATATATACATTTTTTCCCTTTATCTGAGTACCAGAATAAGCTCAAAAGTTGTATCTGATTATAAGAGTCTTGGGCACTACAGCCTAATCACAATGATATATAAAAATCTCACATGGGAAATAACCTTAAAAACTAAACTCTCACATCAAACTACTTAAGATTAAAAATTCATTTCCAATGACCTGAAAACTGAAATGTAAGATAGCTCACTTGGCCATAATTACACTTTTAAGACTTACAGATCCACTTTTTTATATTTAAATTTTATTGAACATTTGTGTTTCTATTCTGGAAAATTAAGGTATGGAAAAAAAGAGAGGAAGAAAGGGATGAGATTGCCATTTCCTCTATTTCTAGAAGTTGTCACTTTCTTGTTAAAAGCAGGGGGAAAAAAACCAGATGAATAGTGACAAATGAGAATAAAAATGGGGGTAAATGTATATGGAACTTTCATTTTTTACTTCTAAAAGTCTCTGCAAGCAGTAGGAATAATACAACATGATCCATGGGACCTGTGTAAAAAATGTACCCTCAGTGAAATCCCCAGCCAACTACTCACCCATCACCATCACAGATTACCTTGTCAAACTGTTTCAGATAAATGTAGCAAACTCCTAGGTTATGACAGATTTCCTACACACAAAAGAAAGGAAAACAAGTGTAAATTCCACAATAATTATTAGAGTGTGAACAGGCATCTAGAGATTATTGCTGCTTGACAAAATTTAAGCTTGAAAATATGCACTATGGTTAGTTTTTTACTTGAATCTGATTCAGATTATAAGAGATAAAAGCAGAATAAACCGGTGATCTTCCTGGGCCTATGCAGTACCTTTGGGTGCACACCCAGCCCATTCCTATACCTTTCTTTCTCTTAGAGCTGCTCACGGAACAAACCCTTTGTGCCCTCTTCTCAGGAGAAACTACCACAGTCCCATCTCCAGCTCTAAGGAGGGGTGTGGGTGTGGGTGTCAGACTTCTTTTCACAGGAATCTAGGAATTCACTCACTAGGTGATATGAACTTGGAGGCTGACAGTGCCATCTGGAGGCTACTACAATGGATTACAGATATGTGAAAAGTGAAAGTGTTAGTTGCTTAGTCGTATATGACTCTTTGTGACCCCACAGTTTGCCCACCAGGCTCCTCTCTTCAGGGGATTTTCCAGGCAAGAATACTAGAGTAGGTAGCCATTCCCTTCTCCAGGGGAACTTCCCTACCCAAGGATCAAATCCAGGTTTCCTGCATGGCCCTGTGCTGCAGGCTTCTGCAGACTGGCTCCAATTACAGATATGTAATTGGATATGTAACTGGGGCTTATCTACAGAAGTCTGCAGCACAGGTCAGCAAACTACAACCCATGGGACAAATCCACCCTCTGTCCCTTTTTGTAAATAAAGCTGTATAGAACACAGCCACTTGTTATGTATCTTCTGTGGTTCTTTCATAGAACTTCAGAGTTAAGTAATTGCAACAAAGACGGTATAAAGCCGCAAAGCTTAAAATATATACTAACTTGACCTTTACCCCCCCCCAAAAAAGTCAACCTCTGATCTACAGAAAGAAAAAAACAGCAGAAATGCAGAGAAGCTAATTTGGTTGCTGACAGCTTTCCAGTTCTAGTTCACTGCAAGATCAATCTGTATTTCGTGACCTTGTGTTCTATAAAATCTCTATAACTTTTATATTAAATCGTTTTTATTTAACGCAGCTTTAAAGAAAGGAAAAGGCAAGGGTGAGGAAACTGCTCTTGGGAAACAGTAAGGACAATCTTGTTAACAGTGAGGAAGTGCAGAAGCACCTGCAGACCCAGGAGTGTCCCTCTCTGAAGAAATATGAACCTTCAAGGGCTCAGAGACAACTGTTTAATGTTTTCCAAGTTGCCTAAAATAACAACAAAATAGCAATCAGTGATCCTATGCCACATGTTTTTCATATATATTACTTTAATTTTCCCAGCAAATCTGAAACGTAAGTATAACAATTCTGATTTTAGTGATAAGGAAATTGAAGCTCAGAGAAGTTAAGCAGTTTGCTTAATACAGAAAGCATCAGCACAGGGATTTTTTTTTTTTTTCTTAGTTCTAAATCTTAAAGAATTTCAAGAACATGGAAGCAACCTAAATGTCCATCAACAGAGAAATGGATAAAGAAGACATGGTCATATATACAGCAGAATATTACTGAGCCATAAAAAATGAAAATGTACCATCTGCAGAGACTTGGATGCACCTAAAGACAGTCATTCAGAGTAAAGCAAGTCAGAAAGAGAAAAATACATATACTGTCTAATATCACTTATATGTGAAATCTAGAAAGATGACACAGATGAGCTTATTTGCAAAGCAGAAACAGAGACACAGACATACCAAACAAACATATGGAACCAAGGAGGGGAGCGGCAGGGATGAATTGGGAGTAGTGACATATATACACTTCTATAAAAAACAGATAATGAGGACCTACTGTACAGCACAGGGAACTCTACTCAATGCTATCTGGTGACCGAAATGGGAAGGAAATCCAAGGAAGAATTTGAATGGCTGATTCACTTTGCTGTACATCAGAAAATAACACAACATTGTAAAGCAACTATGCTATGCTAAGTCAATTCAGTTGTGTCCGACTCTGTGTGACCCCACAGACGGCAGCCCAACAGGCTCCCCCGTCCCTGGGATTCTCCAGGCAAGAACACTGGAGTGGGTTGCCATTTCCTTCTCCAACGCATGAAAGTGAAAAGTGAAAGTGAAGTCGCTCAGTCGTGTCCGACCCTCAGCGACCCCATGGACTGCAGCCCTCCAGGCTCCTCCATCCATGCGATTTTCGAGGCAAGAGTACTGGAGTGGGGTGCCATTATACTCCAATAAAAATAAAGTAAGATTGTGATGACCATTGCACAACTCTGTAAATATATTAAAAAACAATGAATCATCTACTTTTAATAGGTGAATTGCGTGGTATTTGAATTATATATCAATAAAGCTGATAAAAAGAAAGGATTTCCCCGGTGGTCCAGTGGCTAAGAATCAGCCTGACAATGCAGAGGACACTGGTTCAAACCCTGGTCCAGGAAAATTCCACATCTGTGGAACAACTAAGCCCATGCGCCACAACTACTGAGACGGCAGTCTAGAGACTCCCGAGCCACAGCCACTGCGCCCGCATGTCTAGAGTCTGTGCTCTGCAACAAGAAGCCATCACAGGGAGAGGCCTGCACACAACGAAGAGTAGCCCCTGCTCACTGCAACTAGAGGAAGCCTGAGCACAGCAGCAGAGACCCAGTGCAGCCAAAATAAAGGAATAAATGTTAAAAAAAAAAAAGAAAAGAAAAAAGAAATGGTCTCAGATCGCTAAGAAGGGACTATTTTTAAAAAGAAAAAAAAAAATTCAACATATATATATATATATATATATATATGTAGAGAATCACCATGTACTCATTGTCTTGCTCCAACAACCATCCAATCCATACCCCCACATCCATCCCACTACTTCTGTAAGCAAATACCAGATAATGTTTTATCCACAAATATTTCCGTATGTATTTGGCTGTGCTGGCTCTTCACTACTGCACGTGCTTTCCTCTGGTTGTGGTGAGTGAGGGCTCCTCTCTGGTGCACAGCCTACTCATTATGGTGGCTTCTCCTGTTATGGAGCACGGGCTCCAGGGCATGCAGGCACACGTGGCTCAGTAGTTGTGGTCCCCAGGCTCCAGAGCACGGGCTCACTAGTTGTGGTGCACGGGCTTAGCTGCTGCTTGGCATGTGGGATCTTCCCAGACCAGGACTTGAACCCATGTCTCCTGCATTGGCAGGCACACTCTTTACCACTGAGCCACCAGGGAAGTCCCTCAGTATGTACTTCCAAAGGATAAGATCTCTCTTTTATAAAATCTACCCACAATACCATTATCATACTTGGGGAAAAAAAATTAGTTACTGTTTAATATCTGATATTGAATCATGTTCAATTTCTGATAAATGACTCACATTACAATAAATTTTTCTTAAATCACAATCCAAAATATGTCCACACATTGCCAAGCAGTGGGATTTGAACTCAGGCCTGTCTCTAAAAGTAGGGCTGTAATTCTCCTCTCTCCAACTCCACAAGTACATTCCACTTCATCACCCTTTAAGAATGTACACACGAATCTGGAGAGAGGAGAAATATAGCCTACTTGTCCTTTAATGTCCTGGAAGGTAACTAATGCCCCTACCCTTTTGAAAACATTTGCCATAGTTATTACTTGGCAAAACAACAGCAATATGCCTTAAACAGACAGCCAAGGAAATTTTTGAAATTTGAAAAGAAAACTAGAACAAATCAGTGTTAAGTTCTGTTTTTCATGAGGTAAGAGGATGCAGCAGACATCCTCCAAGGGCAATTGACACAGTGGAAAAATTATAGGCCTAAAGTGAGGAATTCTGGACTCTAGACCTGAATTCTGGCTCCATTTCTGCCATTACCTCACTGTGCGCCCTTCAGCAGGTCACTCCATCTCCAAAAGCTTCAGCTTCCTCATCTAAAAGTGCAGGAAACCCTCCCTACTTAACAGCTGCTCCCAAAGTCCAATGAGATCATGGCAAGAGGAATTATTCTCCTGCTGCAGCTAGATTGTGGAATACCCCGATGAGTCCGAGAGAGTAGAGCTACAGGTTTTCTACAGGCCACAGGCACCAGTGAAGCATCAGGGCAGAGAATGGATGTTTGAGAAATGACCGCCTCTACTGGCACCAATGGACGTGTTATCCCAGATAAGTAAAACCAAATGAGCTCTTTCAACCAACTGGACATAAACATCCTCCCTTCCCTCCCCAACCCATCCCTGAGCTCACCTGTCTCACTTCCTCTCTATCTCCCTCTATGGACTCATTTTCTCTTCAGCTCAGCCCTTCAAAGTGTTTTTTCCAGGATACCATCCTCAGCTCACTGCAGAGTGATCTCATCCAATTTCATGGTTTTAATCAACACCTTTGTATTGACTCCAAAACATGTGTCTCTATCCCAGAACACTTGAGCTTCACATTTCTATATACAGCCATGTACTAGATACATCTCAATTTAGATATCCTACCAGAAGCTACAATTCATCATGTCCATAATCTTCTGAAAATAGGATTTAATTCTAATTTGTTACCACCACCCTTTCCCCTAACTTGCTTCTCTTCCTTCTTTATTTCCTGGTTGATTGTCCCATAAACCACCAATCCATCTTTGCATCTGCAGCCCAGTGCCTGGCACACAGCTGACATTCACTTGTTGAAAAAAGTGACTAAATGAACAAAAGAGTAACTCACTTTTCCTTTATCTGTAGCTTTACTTTGGCCTTTGGCTATAAAATACTCAGTGGCATAAAGACTTAAACATCTCAGTCTTCAGATCTGCAGAAAAGTGACAAACACATCTAAAAAATAATAGGGCCATAAAACTGCAGGGAAAACCCATGCTAGCTCTTTCTACTAATCAATCTAATCCTTCACCCTTTGATATATCTAGGAATCTCCTTCACTCTTAGATGTATCTTTCTAAGAATCACAGGTATTTTGAAAAAACCATCAGCATGAAAAAGAAGAACCAAAATAAAGAGAGGAAGAAAAAGATAACGGTGGAAGCAGAAGAGAACTTCAAAGGGTCAGAGACATGAAGAGGCAACTGTAAGAAAAGACAAAGTTCTTGAAAAGTAAAAATATAATTACTGAAATAAAAAATACTGAGTATGAATATAGCCAAAAACAAAAATGACGATTTGGAAGATATGACTGAGGAAATATCTCTGAATGTACAGCAAAGACAAGGATGTGGAAAATATGAGAGGCAAGTTAGAAGACAATGAGAGCAGATGCAGAACATATGTAACAGAGTAGGGAACGTGTGGCAGATGCTGCTGGTTGCCTCCCTAATGCTCACTCTCTCTGATTACCTTACGAACAGAAACCTAACCACATTCAGAGTGACAATGTGTTCAACCTAAAATCTGTATTTCCCAGTCTTCTTTACAAAACAGGTAGCCAATATAATGTACGTGGAAGTCTATCGGGGATTTCTGGGAAAGTTATACTTTCTTGATAAAGGTTATGTCTTTTTCTCTTTGTTGCCTCCTCTTTCTCCCCACTAGAATGATGATGTGGTGTTAGAGCTGTAGCAGCCATCTTGTAGCCATGAAGAAAAAGTCTCAGTGTTGTTGTCAAATCAATGTCAGTAACTACTTACCTGGGCTTCTTGTTACATAAGAAAAAAATAAACTCATAATTTGTAAAGTCAGTGTTTAATGTTTTGTTGCAGTTACACACGCCCTAAATGATACAGACAATGGAGAGGAAAAAATAATCGAAGAATTACTCAAAAAAAACCACCCCTCTATCCAAAGGCAAGGGTCTTTACAGTGAAAGAGCCAACTGAATGCGAGAGAAAAGAAACACATCATGGCAACTATTACTAGTATTTCAGAACTCTAATAGTGAACAGAAAATCCTCAAAGGTTCTAGACAGGAGAGTGGGTTTATCAACAAGAATCAGACTAGTAACAGACTACTCATCAACAATACTTACAGCAAGAAGCTTGGCAGCATTGTCTCCTGAGTTATGAGGAAACCTAATTTTTTATTTTATACCTAGGCCAAATCATCAATCAAGTGTGAGGATAAAATAAAGACAGTTTTGGCATGTAATAACTCAGTAATAAATACAAATGATAGCCCATATGAGAAATGAACCATTAGCATGTTACTAAGAACAAAGAACAAAGTTCCCTACTTACCCAGTCTTTCTGATTAAGTTTAGCTGCTTCATTATATACTTCAATGGCAGCTTTATGTTTTCCCAAAAGAAATCTGGGGAAGAAACACATTTTCCATAATTATTAACATAAAGCTTTTTATAAGACCAACCCCACTAGTCCCATATTTGACTCATCTAGCCAGCAGAGAATTTTGGAAGCCTCTTCTCTATGACTGGCTTGTGTGGGTTTAGCCAGTGAGACTCTTATATACCAACAGCAGAAGCTCTTGGTAGGGACAGAGCTGGTAGCTATTCCAAGGCCTTGGTTCCATTCTATACCAATTTTAGTGAAAGCGTTAGTTGCTTAGTCGTGTCCAACTCTGCAACCCCACGGACTGTAGCTTGCCCAGCTCCTCTGTCCATGGAATTCTCCAGGCAAGAATACTGGAGTTGGTAGCCATTCCCTTCTCCAGGGGATCTTCCTGACCCAGGGATTGAACCCAGGTCTCCTGTGTCTCCTGCACTGCAGGTGGATTGTTTACCATCTGAGCCACTGGGGAAGCCCCAATTTTAATGAAAGTCTTGTGTATTTTCCCCAATGTACAATAAATGTAGACCAAGAAACAAGCCAAATTAATTCTACGTTAAACAAGAATTGCCACAATTTTTCATCATCATGTATTAGAAACATGCCCTTCTCTTCCAAACTAAGTCTCTTTCCTTGATACTAATTCTGGAGACACAGGGGAGAATCAGCCTCTGTGCAAAGACAATGCAGGTATCGATGACACTGCAGGTTAGAAAGTGAGGGTGGGAACTCCACAGATCACACTCTACTACTCTGGAGTAGTAAAGCTGCTGCTGCTGCTGCTGCGTCGCTTCAGTCGTGTCCGACTCTGCTCGACTCCCATAGACGGCAGCCCACCAGGCTCCCCTGTCCCTGGGATTCTCCAGGCAAGAACACTGGAGTCGGTTGCCATATGCTTCTCCAATGCATGAAAGTGAAAAGTGAAAGTGAAGTTGCTCCGTGTCCAACTCTTAGTGACCCCATGGACTGCAGCCCACCAGGCTCCTCTGTCCATGGGATTTTCCAGGCAAGAGTACTGGAGTGGGGTGCCATATGCTTCTCCAATGCATGAAAGTGAAAAGTGAAAGTGAAGTCGCTCCATGTCCAACTCTTAGTGACCCCATGGACTGCAGCCCACCAGGCTCCCCTGTCCCTGGGATTCTCCAGGCAAGAACACTGGAGTCGGTTGCCATATGCTTCTCCAATGCATGAAAGTGAAAAGTGAAAGTGAAGTTGCTCCGTGTCCAACTCTTAGTGACCCCATGGACTGCAGCCCACCAGGCTCCTCTGTCCATGGGATTTTCCAGGCAAGAGTACTGGAGTGGGGTGCCATTGCCTTCTCCAAGTAGTAAAGCTATTAGTACTTAAAAGCTTATAAAAATTCTAGAGAGTGCCAGAATCCAGGAGCCTTCAGAGGCTTAACAAACACTTAAACACTACAAAACAGAACAAACACTTAACAAACACTACAAAACTACTGTGTATATAGTATTATGCTAAGTATTGGAACAGTAGGCAAGAAAAATTCCATGGGTTGGCAATATGATTAGGGTACTTGAAGCACAAAATGTTACTATTTGAGAAATACTATCAGTGCTCTCCTATCAAACTAGAATATGCAGTGTTTGAAATACTCAGTTGCTTTATACTGGTTATCTCATTTTATCAAATTTCAAAATTAATCCACACTCTTCAAAGTGAATTCGTTACACTTCTCTGTAAGCAAGCCCCAGCCTGAGAATGCACTTTACACTATTCTCCACCAGTGCCCGAAGGCCTCCAGGCTGCCAATACTCACAAAGATCTGGCCACCTGCTTGAGGTTATCAGCACACTGAGGGCTGAGAAAAGCACACATCTGAAAAAGTCTTAGGGATTCTTGGATATTTCCTTCCAGGCGAAATATCAAAGCTGCCAGGAGAGAGAAAACACAGAAAATAAAATCATGTTCTAAGAATGGAGCCTGCCATGTGAAAAACTGGAGAAAGAGGGAAGTAGGAAGTCTTATCAAAGAAACCCCTTGGATAACTGTGTCTTAAAATACAATCAGATATGACTTCAGATGGATTGAAACAAGCAGCAAAGTTGGTGATGAGCTAAAACCTTTTTTAAGGTATCTGGGACCTACCTATTTCTCCACTCCCAGCTTCCAACAGGCAGATAATCGGGTGCCTTGTAAATTATTCCAGAAACTCTTCACTGTAAGAAATTCTTATAGCTCCTATCAGATGCGCTATTTATCACGATAATTCCAACTTCACCTGATAGTTTTCAGAGAGTACACCCAAATGGGGCAAGTGCAATCAAAAACCCAAGTCCAACAAGAAGATGCTGGCAAAGAATGCAGTAATATTTCAGAGTTGGTTCTCAGTCTAGCAACCAATCAGAATCAATCATTTTCCTAGGCCTAAGTTTTCAGAAGATTTACATGCTTAAGTAGTATGAGGCACTGTAAGTCTGGAACTGGTGATATTGGGAATAAATAAGCATTATTTTGCCACAATGTCCTAGATATGCTAATGTATTACCAATTACATCAGAAAATTGCATATTAATTAATTGCATATTAATCTGAAGACTACAAATGCAGAGTGGGAAACAAAACCATTCATTTACATCAAAGAGTCAGAAAGTTCCTGGTGCCCAAGTAGCAACCAAGGATGCTACTTGGGCACCACAGAGTAAAATTCCAGTTAATCCCTCTAATCCCTATATTATTCAGTCCCTATAATATTTGATTTCTGATGACTTCCATTTATTCTCTGCTTTGTCCTGTATACCTCTAAGCTTCTTCCCTTCCCTGACTCCCGTACAAAAAATCCTCAAGCTTTTTCTCATCTCTTCTAGCTTGACTGCAAAGAATTCTTGAAAAGCCTCTTCTGGGCCCAACACTGCTGCAGGAGGCAGCGACCCTAACAACAATTCTGAAAAACACTAGCCAGAAACTAGAATAGGGGTGAAGGGCAGTAGCAAGCTTTTTAACAGAACTAGTCATTTCTGAGGTCGGATCCAGCACAATAATTATGTTCTGATTTCAAAAAAACAGTAATACTAAGCAAGAGATTTGTGGAACATTTACTTGCATTTAAGTATTTCATAAGTTGTTCTTTTTCCAGAATCTAGGCAGAGTGTGCATTTCTCTAGCAAGAAGAGAAGAAATATATGTCTCACCTTGGACATAGATAGCATATTCACATAACCCGTGAGTCTCCTGAAGCTGTTCTTTGATAACAGCCTGAAAAAGAAACAAACGATACTTCTGAGTAGTGGTTAAGTGTCTTCAAGTGTTTTTAAGTACAGGAAGACATGGACACCTGTCTGCTGTCACCCTGTTTGATCTATACGCTGAGCACATCATGAGAAATGCCAGGCTGGATAAGTTACAAGCTGGAATCAAGATAGGTGGGAGAAACATCAAAAACCTCAGATATGCAAACGGTACCACCCTGATGGCAGAGAGCGAGGGGGAACTGGAAGGCCTCTTGATGAGGGTGACGGGGGAGAGTGGAAGAGCCGGCTTAAAGCTAAATATTGACAAAACTAGACCCTGCCATCCCCCCCGGCAGATGCAGGGGGAGAAATGTGGAAATAGTGACAGATTTCCTCTTCTAGGGCTCTAAGATCACTGTGGATGGTGACTGCAACCACGAAATCAGAGGACATTTCCTTCTTGGTAGGAAAGCTATGACAAACCTAAACAGTGTGTTGAAAAGCAGAGACACTGCTCTGCCAACAAAGGCCCAAGTAGTCAAGGCTGTGGTCTTCCCAGTGGTCACATACAGTTATGAGAGGTGGACCATAAAGAAGGCAGAGCGCCAAAGAGTTGATGCCTTCACACTGTGGTGCTGGAGAGGACTCCTGAGAGTCCCTTGGACAGCAAGGAGATCAAACCAGTCAATCTTAAGGGAAATCAGCCCTGAATATTCACTGGAAGGACAGACACTGAGGCTGAGACTCCAGTATTTTGGTTGTCTGATGCGAACAGCCAGCCTCACAGGAGAGCTCCTTGATGCTGGGAAGGATTGAGGGTGGAGGGAGAAGAGGGCGTCGGAGGATGGGATGGCTGGATGGCATCACTGATGCAATGGACATGAACTTGAGCAAACTTTGGGAGATGGTGATCGACAGAGAAGCCTGGTATGTTGCAATCCACAGGATCACAAAGAGTCAGACACAACTGCACAACAAGACATGGACAAGGAGTGTATGTGAGGAATCAAGGGATAGGAAAAAAGCAGCAATAGGTATGGAAGGAAGCAGGTAAATTTGGCTACAGAAAAGTTGAATTTGAAATGTCTGTGAAGCATTCAGTACGCATCAGACTGATCTGGCAATCAGGAAGAAGTGTGCAGAACAAGCAAAGAAAAGAGTCAAGGATAGTACACAGGGACGGCCCTAATTCTTAAGAAACAAACAAAGGAAGAGAAGCCGAAAGAAAGGAAACAGAAAAAGTGGTCAATAAAGGAAAGGGGAAATAAGGATAGTATCACAGAAGGAAAAAAAAACTTTCCAAATCCATACTGGAACAAAACATTGCTAGTTCTTTGCACTGCTGTGGGTACAAATGTGACAGGTACAAAAATCACAACCTTAAAAGCATTACAAAGCTCTGAATGCCAAAAAAAGACAATACCAAGGATATATTTTGCATGATGATACTATCCTCTGCCAGCAAGTATGTAACATATATACTGTCACCAAAGATACAGTTTAGAAAAAAGAAAATACAAACGGTTTTAAAATATACAAAGGATCAAGCTCACCACAAGAATTATGAAATAAAAGTGAAACACCATTTTTCACCTATCCAGAGATCAAAAAGTTAAACACTATGCTGACTTGAACATATGCTCTCTACCATAAGACCAACACGTCCCAGAGAGTAGCGGCTCCTTCAGCCTGGTCTTGAAAAGGGAAGACACATGGAGCACACTGGAACCTGCTCCACAGACTATGGCTAAAGCCCGCCAACCATAGCCGATCTGAAGGCCCACGAGGAATAAATAAGGCCACTGACATTCTGAGGTTGTTTGTTAAGCAGCATTATCACAGCAAAAGCTAACTGATACACAAAATGTGAAGAAACAAGATTTCACATATTATTAAAATAATGGGTTACTACCTGCCATACAAACTGAGTGACAGAGACAGATGCTTAATCAAAGCCTGCCTCTCGTGTTCTCTATCACCGCAGCCTCTCACCTTGCATGCTTCATAATCCTTCTGGATATAATAGAGATGTATCAACCAGTTCTGCTTCTCCAAAATAGGAAACTCCGGAGCTGGGTAGCATATTTTGACAAAAACAAACAGTCATTGTTAGGTTTTCTCCTTGAGCATTGTCCTCATGTCTAAACTAACCAAAAGGAGACTGTAATATCATGTTAAATTCTTCATGCTGCTGACCATTTTTAACCAAAGTGTATTAAAAATGTGTGGATTATTACACTAAGAGATACTTGTCCTACTAGTACAAATTCAATATATATTCCTGTAAAGTTTGTGTGGTTCATAATATCAGTTTCTCAACTGATAACTTGCCTAAAGGGAAAAACAGAATCATTCTTTCCCTCTTTTCCTTTCTCTCTCTTCCGGGTTTTGGTAGGTGAATAAAATGACTTTCCAAAAGATATTTCAGGAGTATTACTAACAAAATATATATAACATAGTTAATATCACATCTAACAGATCAGAGGACCAAAAATAGCTAAACACAGTCTTAGCAATAGCTCAAATGTGAAACGTTATACTGTTGCCCAGTTATGAGAAGTCAACAAGGAGAAAAATATTTCAGACACCTCAGACACTGAAAATGATTCACAATAGAGAAACTATGAGTTACTATTTCTTTGAATTCAATTAAATTATAGGTAAAAATTCATTAAGAAGTTAACTTTTCTATGGTAAAAAGGGAGACAGTTATTCACATCAACCTCAGAACAGTGGAGACCTCAAGGAAGAAGGAAGAATGAATTAGAAATCAATAAAAAGGAGAATTAAACTCTTTAATGCTTTAGCTATCAAAAAAATTAAAAGCTCTAAAATATATAAGTCTAAATGTTTTTATTTATTAAATCTGGCCTGTAAGCACATGGGTATTTGTTATTTTTTATGCATTTTAATACATGTTTGAGGTATTCCCTGATTAGTTTAATGGTCACTTTTTTTTTTGGCCACACCACACCACATATGGGATCTTAGTTCCAAGACTACAGATGAAACCTGCATCCCCTGCAGTGGAGACTGAACCACTGGACCACGGGGGAAGTTTTGGTGTTCCCTTATTTTTCAAAATGTAAAAGAAAGGGTACACCAGGGGAAGAAGGGGAAATGATTTGTAATCATTCTGTTCCAGAACCTTAGGCGATATAACAACAAAAAACCCAAGACTTACATGTGCATAATATTAATAATGATGGGAAGGAAAAAAGCTTACTGTGACCCAGAATTAATGTTGAAAGTGAAAGTCACTCAGTCATGTCTGACTCTTTGTGACCCCATGGACCATACAGTCCATGGAATTCTCCAGGCCAGAATACTCGAGTGGGTAGCCTTTTCCTTCTCCAGAGGATCTTCCTAACTCAGGGATCAAACCCAGGTCTCCCACATTGCAGGAGGATTCTTTACCAAGCTGAACCACAATTAAGAATGCTTTTTTCTTTTCCAATAGGGAATATCTTTTCCAATAGGGAATAACAATGGAGTTTATAAAGTGAAATTATGACAGAAATATGGATATGATTTTATAAAGAAGAAAGAAAAAAAGATTAAATGTTAAGCAACCTAACTCTTCATTTTCCAATTACCCACATTCTCTGACTAGGATCACCCTTCTTCTAGTCAGTAGGGCTTATGTGAGACTCTTCAAAGACTTTTTTTTCCTTCCTTCTCTTCCCCTGTGCCCCATCAAACATCAGATATTAGCCATTCCTGTTCTGCCTAACTAACCATTTCCGAAGTTAAATTTCCTACAGAAGACCACACAAATCATCAAGCTTAAAGGCAGATGTGAGTGGGTGTGTATGCAATCTTAAAGCAAGTCTCAACTGTATGACCTACCTCACTGTTACCTACCCCTTTTCTGAAGGAAAGGAGACACTGAATCCTTTGAGTTTATAATATCACTATCACTGCTTCTATAGCCTAAAGAAAATTTATAAAATGCAAATTTGAGTCTTTCTTATTATTAAAATCTTGGACTTCCTGGGTGACACTAGTGATAAAGAACCTGCCAGCCAACACAGGAGACACAAGAGATGCAGGTTCAATCCCTGGGTTGGGAAGAGCCCCTGGAGAAGGGCATGGCAACCCACTCCAGTATTCTTGCCTGGAGAATGCCATGGACAGAGGACTCTAGTAGGCTACAGTCCAAAGGTTCGCAAAGAGTTGGACATGACTGAAACAACTTAGCACACACACACACACAGTATTATTAAAATCTTACAATAAAGGATGAACTATTTTTTGTGTTCCATGGGTGACAAATGGGAGAAAAAAAAAGTTCAATTTGTAAAGTATCTCAAGGGCCCAGAGGCTCATGAAATAGAGTAGGAATTAGAAGAAGGGAAAGCACCACCAAATTCAAGTGCCTAACAGTCATTTCTGGAGAAGGCGATGGCACCCCACTCCAGTACTCTTGCCTGGAAAATCCCATGGACAGAGGAGCCTGGTGGGCTGCAGTCCATGGGGTTGCTAAGAGTCGGACACGACTGAGTGACTCCACTTTCACTTTTCTGCATTGGAGAAGGAAATGGCAACCCACTCCAGTGTTCTTGCCTGGAGAATCCCAGGGACGGGGGAGCCTGGTGGGCTGCCGTCTATGGGGTCGCAGAGAGTCAGACAAGTGACTTAGCAGCAGCAGCAGCAGCAGCAGCAGCAACAGTCATTTCACACTCTTGATGATAGCTTGTCTAAAAGTTAAAAGAACTCTAGGTTCACCAAAGACTTTACAGATCATTACAGTGATCTGTAATATTGTCCTATTACTGTGTAATCTTGGAAAACTTAGTTTCCTCATCTATAAAAAACTCATTCATTCAACAAATATTCACTGAGTACCAACCACATGCAGGCACTGTTCTAGGCAATGGGGATATAAAAGTGAACAGAACTGATTATAAGCTTCCGGGGAGCTTGTAATCAGGGCAGAGTTGGGGGCTGGTAAGACAGTACTAGCAGAAGGGACAGATGATAATAAAATACCCATTATTAGTGATATATTCCTCACACTTAAGTAGAAGGATCAGGGGATAAAATATCCCCCCAGAGTTGTGAGGACTGAATGACAATACACATAAAGAGATTCGAGTACTGTCTGGTACACAGTAAGCCCTAAAGAAGGGCTAGCTGTGGATGTTATTTTTATGATTATTATTAGTCAGTTTTGAAGATGAGGAAATTCTAGATACCACAGAAATCCCTATGAATCCTGAATTTAGTTAGAATTTTACCTGTAAATGTGTAAGCTGAATTTCTTGTACTCCAGATCATTGCTCAGTCAAATTCCCCCTACAAACAGGGATACTGGTTCATACATGCTTTCGCAAGTATTAGGAGAATTACCTATTTGATAGATCCTAAAAACAATAAGACGTTTAAGTGCAAAGTAGAGCCTCCTCCTGTGTTTTATAGCAGAGCAAGGTAGTCATCTCCCATGCTACACTAAATTTAGGAGTCTATATTACCATGGAGGTCAGGTAACCACCCGATGAGATAATGACACAGTAAGTTTTTCAGCTGTTTGTAAAAAAGATCTCACTCAGCACACTGCCCCCCTCCCATTTTTTATCAAGACAAGCAAGGTAAAGCCTTTCAGGTGACTGTAAAAAGACCTGATTCACATCTCCAGCTCCCACATAGCTCTCCACCATCACCAAGGCAGTGGCGGCGGAAGGCTGGTGACCTGGCAACAATACTCCCTTGCCCTTCTCTTCTCCTGTCCCCATTCCACTCTTTTGTGACGTCTCTTTCTTTCCTCCTCTTAAGAATACACCAGACACGTCTTAAACAATTCCATAACCAAACAAACATGACATCACAAGAATTCTTCCCTGTAATTTGCCCTATTGTATTTTTATTCTCATAAAAATAACCAAAATTCAAAACTTTACATTACATTGATTAACGGTAGTGGATAGCACCCTGGATATACAAATGTTGTTGCTTAGTAACTAAGTCACGTCCGACTCTTTGCAACCTCATGGACAGCAGCATGCCAGGATTCCCTGTCCTTCACTCTCTCTTGGGAGTTTGCTCAAACTCATGTACATTGAGTTGATGATGCCATCAACCATCTCATCCTCTGTTGCCCCCCGCTCCTTCTGCCCTCGATCTTTCCCAGCATCTGGGATGTTGAGCAGAAAATTATTATGCTTTAAATTTTTAATTAAAAAATTTTCTACAATGACTAAAGCTTTTGTAAGTACATTATAAATGAACACTTCTTTGGTAACAGATCTCATTAAGGAGAAGACACGTAGCACATAGGATTTTTACATGTAGAAGTCCAATCTTCAATCAGTAACAGACTTCTGTGGGACTTAGAGCAAGTAATTTAAGTCTCTGGGCCTCCATTTCCCCCCTATAATTTTCACTGGAGAAATTATGAAAAATCTGCAAGTAGTTATTCAACAAGTTAATTTCCTCATGTTAAAATAGGAACTATAATACTTTTCTACCTCAGTATATTACTGGGGACATCAAAAGAAATAACAAATCTTGAAATATGGAAGGCATTTTTGTTATATCAATTTGAGCTCTGTATCAGACAGGGTCTAATGAGGAAACAGAAACTACTTGAGGATTTAAAACAGAAGGGCTTCAATGCAGCAAACAGGTGAGGGCAGAAATGAGAACCAACGGGGGAACAGTGATGCAAATCAGAGGTTAGCATGGGAACAAGTCACTACCACCTCTGAACTGAGGGAAAAACGAGGGAGTGTATTGCTACCAGTACCTAAGGCTGAGCTTACCTGGAAGAAGCTCAAAGCATATGGCCTGACTGCCAGAAGCAACAAGAGACACTTCAGAAGCCACGCTACTCCTCCAACTTCCCAAAGCAGAGAGAAAGAAGGGAAAGCCCTGTCTTCTCCTTCCTCCCACCCTCCAGTCTCCTGCCAGCTCCCCTCACTTGCTAATCCAGCCAGAAACTGTGCTGACACCACAGCCTAGGAAGGAATGAAGCCCGCAAGGGTCTGCTCCTCACAATACTCAGCAGAGAAGGGAAGGGTGAGGAACGGACTTGAGGGCAAACAGCTCCAGGATCAGCAGAAATGCCACCTCTGCTCAGAAATATAAATGAGGATGAAGGAGGCAGAAACTAGACTGACTCAGCAGTCACCCAAGGGTACGTGCTAGAAGACAGCGTTATAAAAAAAATATTAAACTGCTACCTATCCAACAGGTTTGCCTCTCATGAACATAAACTGGGATGAGGAAGAAAGGAACAATTCATATAACAGATTATGGTTTTACTACATACCCTGTGTGCATGTGTGCTTAGCTATGTCCGAATCTTTTCAATCCCATGGACTATAACCCTCCAGGCTCCTCTGTCCATGGCATTTTACAGGCAGTACTGGAATGGCTTGCCATCTCCTCCTCCATGGGATCTTCCCAACCCAGGGATCGAATCTGCATCTGTTGCATTGCGGGTGGATTCTTTACCACTCCACCACTGAGGAAGCCCTTACCATATACCCTAGATTATTTTAAACTATCTTACTTTCTAAAATCAAAACTTAATTCCCCATATTTATATATGATATTTTTATATATTTATATGGCTTACTTATATCTATAATAATATGAACATTAATTTATATATATATATAGTGCAAAGTGTTTTCTCCCTTATTATTCCACTGAATATTCCCATGAGGCTAGTGAGTCATACAATTTTGGGACTATTCACAAATGAGGAAATTAAGATTCCAGAGGTTAAGTGATTTGCCTATATTCAAGAGCTTATTAATGGGAGAGGCAGGGCTATATCCCAGGCCTCCAAATTACTCATTTAACCACAGCAAGTTTCTGTCCCAATTGTAAAGAACTTTCCAATTTTATACATTTTAACACTGGAAAGTCCTTTATAATTGGGATGAAACTTGGTGTAGTTAAATGAGTAACTTAGCAACACAAAATTAATAATGATATCAAAGTTTTCCTATTATCAAAAAAAGCAGAACAGGACTTTTGACAGATTATGGTAGCAAGATTTTCAATTAAAAAAAAAATTAAAACAACCCTACATACATACAGTAAAAATAAAACTGAAAGGACAGAGAGAATATTAAAGACTCTGTCCATTCCTCCTCCTTGCTAGAAAGTGAGTTATTTTCTAAGGAATTTCTATGCATAATTAAGCATATGGGAAAGTGTACACATACACAAAGGGGATTATATTAAATGTATTTGGAAACTTTGCTCATATCTACTGAACTTAAGTACATCCTTCCCAGTGACCCAGCAATCCTGCTACTAAGTGTACATAAGTACAAATCCTGCTACATACGTGTACCAAAAAAAACATACACTTTAAGGATGGCATTATGCGTAACATCTCAAAATTAAAGTATCCCAAATGTTCATTCCAAGTAAAGTGAATAAACTGGGCTATCAACCCATAATGCAATACTATGTTATAATGGAAAAAACAGCCATTATTGCATGCAACAAGATACATGAATACCAAAAAGATAATTTTGAGCAAAAAAGTCAGATACTGAAATGTATACACTGAATGATTCCATCCACTTATATAAAGTTCAAAAGTAGGTAAAACCCTAAATACCTAAGTAACCATCTTTGAGAGGAGTAGTTAATGACTGGTAGGGGGTATCCTGCCTGGAAAATCCCATGGGCGGAGGAGTCTGGTGGGCTGCAGTCCATGGGGTCGCTAAGAGTCGCTCTGACTGAGCGACTTCACTTTCACTTTTCACTTTCATGCACTGGAGAAGGAAATGGCAACCCACTCCAGTGTTCTTGCCTGAAGAATCCCAGGGACGGCGGGGCCTGGTGGGCTGCTGTCTATGGGGTCACGCAGAGTCGGACACGACTGAAGCAACTTAGCAGCAGCAGCAGCAGGGGGTATGAGGGAGGCCTCTGAGATGTTGATGATGTTCTATAATTTAATCAAGATGGTGAGTACAAGGACTTCCTTGGTGGCACAGTGGATAAGAAAATCCGCCTGGCAATACAGAGAACACAGACTTGATCCCTAGTCCAGGAAAATTCCACATGTGGTGGAGCAACTAAATCTGTCTGCTGTAACTATTGAGCCCACTCGCCCTAGAGCCGGAGCTCCACAATACGAGAAATCACTGCAGTGAGAAGCCCACACACAAGGAAGAACAGCTCCCCTCAACCAGAGAAAGCCTGCACAAAGCAATGAAGATCCAGTACAGCCAAAAATAAAATAATCAATGAATTAAAAATAAATACATACATTGATTTTATGTTTAAAAAAAAGACGGTGAGTACATGGATATATTCACTTTGTAAAAACGTATTAAGCTGTACAATTATAACATGTACTTTTCTGTATATATGGTATATGTTAATAAAAGTGTCAAGAATCAAATTAAACACCCCCTCAACCAAAAAGATTAATTTCTGCAATACCAATGCAGAAGAGGTGGGGGCACACAACTCAGTCTGAGGGTAAGGGTCATAACCTCCTAGACAAGACACAAAAAGCATTAACCATAAAGAAAAAAATTAATAAATCACCCTTCATCAAAATTAAAACTTCTGATCAAAAAAGGAGTAAAAAATGGCAGTGGCTAAAAGACAAAGAAAGGGAAAAGCCTCTGAAAATGGAACAATAGAAAATCCGTGGACCAGAGTGAGAACTTCAGGTGAAACAAACACACCCCCTTCTTGGCTAGCCCAATTTACATAGAGCAGGCTCAGCAAGGAGAAGACAAAATGTATAAAAAGAGAAGCAAGATGGATTGAGGCCTCTCCTTTGGGGCCGGCCCACTCTCACACCTCGAGGGTGTACTATCCTTTGCTTGCCAAATAAAACTCTGAACTGTAACCGAGTTGTAAAAAAAAAAAAAAAAAAACTGATCAAAAGATGCACTGCTGTATGACTTCATGACAAGAAGTTCAAGCACAGACAGACAAAATTTACTTTCAGGGACAGAAATCAGAACAATGGTTCCCTCTAGGGAACTGAAGGAAGGACTGACTGGGAAGGGGCTGGAAGAAACTTTCTGGGTGATAAAAATATTTAACTCATCCTAGCTGATGACTACATATGTTATTTGTCAAAATTCAAAAACTGGGCACCTAAAATTTGTAGATTTTACTATCATCGGGGAAAAATAAAAGTTGTATATAGTACCTTCTATTTAAATTAGAAGTTAACACTATTCCTCAAAAAAATCAAGTAAAATTACGTCATTAAGTGGAGCCAGCAATTCCACTTCAGAGTATATACCCAAAACAGCTGAAAGCAGGGAGCCCCTTTCTACAGTGCTGCTAAAATGCTTCCAAGGAAGTTAAGGCCACATTGCAATGAGGCCCTGAACAGCAGTGAGGTGGGCAGTCAGCCACTAACTGGGCACTTTCATCTTCATCTACTGGCCTCACCCCACACCACAATGAGGTGACATTCAGTCACAGAGGGACAGATCAATGTTCTCATTAAAACTAACAGAAATGCCGAACACTTCCGGCAGGGCTCCAGCCTTGTCAACACGGGAAGCCTCATCTGCAATGTGGGGGCTGATGGATCTGCCCTACCAGGAAGTCCTGCCCCTCCACCATTGCTCTCCAGTTGAGAAGTGGAAGGCAAAGAAAGAAGAACAAGAGGAGTCCGGCGACAACATGAGCTTTTTGACTAAATCTCTTATGTAACATATTCAATAAAAAGCGAAGTCCTAGAAAAAAACATAAAAAAAGTAGGTACTCAAATGTATTTATTTATACATCAACATTCATGGCAGTGATACTGACAATAGTGAAAAGGTAGAAACAACCCGTAAGTCCATCAACAGATAACTGGATATACAAAATATTTACTGTGTGTACAAACAACAGAATATTATTTAGCCTTAAAAAGTAATGAAATCTGTTCAACAGGCTATAACACAGATGAATCTTGAAAATATGCTAAGTGAAATAAGTCAGAAACAATAGGATAAATGTTGCATAATTCTGTATATATGAATGCACTATCGAGAATATACAAATTCAGAGAGACAGTATTGGCTTGGCTTGAAAAGTTCACTTGGTTTTTTCTGTATGATGGCGCTAGTTGCACTTAGTTGTCTTTAACGTCATTCAGAACAGTTCTGTTAGATTCTATTGTGACAACTGTCATATCAGCATGCATTTTTTTAAATTTATCAAAATTGGTGAATTTTTCTGTAGCCACTTTAATACTAAAGATGGAAGATAAAAAGGCAACATTTTTGGCATATTATGCTTTATTATTTCAAGAAGGGTAAAAACACAACTAAAACGCAAAAAAAAAAGGTTTGTGCAGTGTATGAAGAAGATGACTAAATCAAACATGTCAAAATGGTTTGCAAAGTTTCATGCTGTAGATTTCTCGATAGATGATGCTCAGTTGGATATACCAATTGAAGTTGACAGTGATCAAATCAAGACATTGAGAACAATCATATCTATACCACGTAGGAGATAGCTGACATACTCAAAATATCCACGTCAAGCAATGAAAATCATCTGCGCCAACTTGGTTATGTTAATCACTTTGATGCTTGGGTTCCCCATAAGTTAAGTGAAAAAAACTGACTGTATTTCCATTTGTGATTCTCTACTTAAACATAATGGAAACTTTCCATTTTTAAAACGAATATGACAAGCAACAAAAAGTGGATACTGTACAATAACATGGAATGGAAGAGATCATGGGGCAAGTGCAATCAACCACCAACAACCAGACCAAAGGCCAGTCTTCATCCAAAGAAGGTGATATGTTGTATGGTGGAACTGGAAGCGAGTCCTCTATTTATAAGCTCCTTCTGGAAAACCAAATGATGAATTCCAACAAGTACTGCTCCCAATTAGACCAAATGAAGGCAGCACTTGAAGAGTCTCCAGAATTAATCACTAGAAAATGCATAATCTTCCAACAGGATAAAGCAAGACTGTATGTTTCTTTGATGACCAGGCAAAAACTGTCATGGCTTGGCTGAGAAGCTCTGAATCATCCACCATATTCACCAGACATTGTACCTTTGGATTTCCATTTATTTCAGTCTTCACAGAAGTTTCTCAATGGAAAAAATTTCAATTTCCTGGAAGACTGTAAAAGGTACCTGGAACAGTTCTTTGCTCAAAAAGATAAAAAGTTTTGGGAAGATGAAATTATGAAGTTGCCTGAAAAATGGCAGAAGATAGTGGAACAAAACAGTGAATACGTTGTTTAATAAAGTTCTCGGTGAAAATGAAAAATGTAAAAGCCAGAGGAACTTTTTGGCCAAACCAATAGAGGATACCAGAGGCTAGAGGTGAGGGGAGATGGAGAGTTTATATTTAATGGTTAGAGAATTTGTTTGGGGTGCTAAGAAAGTTTTGAAAATAGATGATGGTGATGGTTGCACAACATGGTGAATGCCACCAATGCCACAGCATTGTACTTTTAAATGATTAAAGAAGCAAATGTTATGTGTGTTTTGCCACAATTTCTTAAAACTTCATTTATTAAAAAATACTTTAAAAGCAAACCACAAGCTGAGACCAAGTTTCTCACATAGTAAATAGATTGTCTCAGATTGTAAATTAAATTCATCCTAGCCTATGCAGCCACTCCAAAATGAGTAAGGTCTTCAGTGAAGACTCCTTTAAGGAAGCAAATAAGCCCATGAAGTAAATCAGTTAACTCACCTCAACTGAAAGCCAGAAGAAAGTTTTCTGAGTTATCTGAGGTCATATCATGGGAGGGAAATGAAGAGGATGTAAGTAGCCCCACGTAGGATACTTTTTCTCAGAACCATCAAGTAGTTCTGTAAACAATTCCAAATAAGTTGCTTGTTGTTGAAAAAGTCCTAATATATTTAGATAAGAATCCCAAATAAAAAGTTGTTTATCCCCTCCAGTGAGCTGGCACTCACTACCCTTAAGACTGGAGTCAAGCTAGGATATTGGCCTCTCAAGCTGAGGAGGGAAGGGTGTGGGAGACAACATCCAAACCCAGACTCAGAACTTCTTGGTTAAAATGCCATGGCTGCTGCTTGTTCAAATAAAGTCTCTCTGCCTGTTATTTCAACTTAAGTGTGAAGTCCCCATGATAAACTTACCAACTTCCTACAGTCTACCTTCTACTGAAGTATCATACTCTTTAACTACAGCAGTGGTTCTCAATCAGGAGCAATTCTGTACCCTAGGGAACATTTGGAAATATCTGGAGACATTTCTGGTTGTCACAACTGGGTGCTACTAACATCTACTAAGTAGAGATAAAGAATGCAGTGGCCATCTTGCAATATGCAGGACAGCTCCCCCAACAAACAATTATCTTGACCAAAAAGTCAATAGTATCAAGATTGAGAAAATCTAGAGATTAAAAAGATATTTAGGATTTTTACAATTTTATTGAAGTATGTGTGTGTGCTGTCATGTCTGATTCTTTGCAACCTCATGGACTGTAGCCTGCCAGTCTCCTCTGTCCATGGAATTTTCCAGGCAAGAATACTGGAGTGGGTTCCCAGTTCCTACTCCAAGGGATCTTCCTCACCTGGGGATCAAATCCACTTATCTTGCATCTCCTGCACTGGCAGGTGGATTCTTTACCACTGTGCCATGTGGAAAGCCTCTTATTGAAGTATAGTTGATTTACAATGTTAATTTCTGCTATACAGCAAAGTGACTCATCTATATCTATCTATTCTTTTTCATATTCTTTTCCATAATGGTTTATCACGTGAAACCTTAGTGAAAGTCGCTCAGTTATGTCCGATTCTTTGCAACCCCATAGACTACACAGTCCATGGAATTCTCCAGGCCAGAATACTGGAGCAGGTAGCCATTCCCTTCTCCAGGGAATCTTTCCAACCCAGGGATTGAACCCAGGTCTCCCACATTGCAGGCAGATTCTTTACCAGCTGAGCCACCAGGGAAGTGCTCTCACAGACACAGAGAACAGACTTGTGGTTGCCAAGGGGCAGGGAAGTGAGGGAGGGAAGTATTGGGAGTCTGGAACTAGCAGATGCAAACTATTATATACAGGATGGATAAACAGGGTTCTACTGTATAGCGCAGGGAACTAAATCAATATACTGTGATAAACCGTTACCATGATTTTGAACAAAGTACTATGATTTTGTTTATACTAGATTTTCAATATGCTATGATATATACTGCTTCATATGCTAAATATATACCATTTCATATACTATGTTACATACTATTTCAACAAAATACTAGATTTTCAATATACTATAAACCTTTATCATAGCATACTGAATCTAGTTCCCTATGCTATACAGTAGAGCCTTGTTGTCTATCCATCCTGTATATTGTAGTCTGCATCTGCTTATTCCAATGCCCAATACTTCCCTCCCTCACTTCCCTGCCCCTTGGCAACCACAAGTCTGTTCTGTGTCTGTGAGTACGCTTCTGTTTCATAGACACATCCATTCGTGCCATATTTTAGATTTCACATGTGTGATATCATATGGTGTTAGTCTTTCTCTTCCTGACTTACTTCGTTTAGTATGACAATCTCTAGGTCCACCCATGTTGCTGCATTATCTCATTCTTTTTAATGGCTGGTAATTTTCTGTGTGTGTGTACACATATATATATGTACACACACACACACAACATCTTTATTCAGTCATCTGTCAATAACATTTAGGTTCGTTACATGTCTTGGCTTGGTAAATAGTGCTGCTATGAACACAGGGAAGCATGTATCTTTTTGAATTAAGAGTTTTGTCTATGTATATGCCCAGGAATGGAACTGCTTGATTATATGGCAACTCCATTTTTAGTTTTTTTGAGGAACCTCCATACTGTATTCCATAGTGGCTGCACCAATTTACATTCCCACCAACAGTGTAAGAGGGCTCCCTTTTCTCCACACTCTCTCCAGGATTTACTATTTGTAGGCTTTTTAATGATGAAGACTCTGATCAGTGTGAGGCAGTACCTCATAGTTTTGATTTGCATTTCTCTAATAATTAGTAATTAGGAGCATCTTAACATGTGCCTGCTGGCCATCTGTGAGACATCTAAAGATTGCACAGTGAAATATGGAAGCTTTCTGTTCAAAATACTACCCTGATTTTTAATTTGTTAAAGTTCACTAATCCTTAGGGCTGATTTTTTCCCCTGTTTTCTTTATACTTCCCTATGTTTTCCAAATTTCTATAAGCTTATGCTGATTTTCTCATTAGAAATTAAAAGATGCTTACTCTTTGGAAGGAAAGTTATGATCAACCTAGACAGCAATATTAAAAAGCAGAGACATCACTTTGCCAACAAAGGTCCATCTAGTCAAGGCTATGGTTTTTCCAGTAGTCATGTATGGATATGAGAGTTGGACTATAAAGAAAGCTGAGCGCCGAAGAATTGATGCTTTTGAACTGTGGTGTTGGAGAAGACTCTCGAGAGTCCCTTGGACTGCAAGGAGATCCAACCAGTCCATCCTAAAGGAGATCAGTCCTGGGAGTTCATTGGAAGGACTAATGTTGAAGCTGAAACGCCAATACTTTGACCACCTGATGTGAAGAGCTGACTCACTGGAAAAGACCCTGATGCTGGGAAAGACTGAGGGCAGGAGGAGAAGGGGACGACAGAGGATGAGATGGTTGGATGGCATCATCAACTCAATGGACATGGGTTTGAGTGGACTCCAGGAGTTGGTGATGGACAGGGAGGCCTGGCGTGCGGCAGTTCATGGGGTTGCAAAGAGTCAGACACGACTGAGTGACTGAATTGAACTGAATTGAACTATATTTATATATGAATCACACCTCTGACACTATGCAATACAATGGTATTGCAAATGTGTAAAATGATTGCCCAAAGGCAAAGCAATCTTAGCTGATTAACAGAAAGATCCAAATCAACAGATTTTATCTTCCAGACATTTCACTTGGCCCTGTTCACATCATACCTGGAATATTCTATTTAGTTCTAAACGCTCTACTTCCAAGATAGCCAACAAATTTCACTATAGAGCCAAAGCAATAATGGCAAAAGAGTTCTAAACTCCCACATGGAAGAGCTGAAACTGGATATGTTTAACCTTCAGAAGGATGGGCCTAAGGAATACACACTGCACTTTAATTATTTGCTTATATTCCCTATGCCCTGAAGACTGTCAATTCCCTGAGGGCAGAATCCATGCCCTATTTATCTGTGCATTCCAAATACCTATCACTCACTGGTCTTGGAACCTGCTCAGTACTCACAGGTATGAGGGGTTCAAGAACAGGAAAAACTAAACTTTAATACCAGAAACCAGAAAGTGGTTGCTCTGCAGTGGGGAAGGGAGGAAGAACTGATTGGAAAGGGCACTATGCTGCTGCCAAGTCGCTTCAGTCGTGTCCGACTCTGTGCGACCCCATGGACTGCAGCCCACCAGGCTTCTCCGTCCATGGGATTCTCCAGGCAAGAACACTGGAGTGGGTTGCCATTTCCTTCTCCAATGCACGGAAGTGAAAAGTGAAAGTGAAGTCGCTCAGTCATGTCTAACTCTTAGCGACCCCATGGACTGCAGCCTACCAGGCTCCTCCGTCCATGGGATTTTCCAGGCAAGAGTACTGGAGTGAGGTGCCATTGCCTTCTCCCAAAGGGCACTATGGCACTGCTTAATTTTTTAGCATACTTGTCAATATGTCCCTTTCCCAATAGCTATAAACTTTTCATCTCATTAGCCTGAATTGGGCATGGGCCAATTCTTGATTGGTGTATACTAATTACAATTTTCCTGGACTGGAAGTCAACTGAACCACACGACATGACCCTGGAGGAAGTATGGAAAGAATACTGGAGGGATGATTACAATACCACAAGTCCCAAATCACCCTACTGATTAAATGAACAGATATCACAGCAAGAAGATGCTCATGTCCAGAAATGGTGTTTAAAATATTAGCAGTGGGGACTTCCCTGGTGGTCCAGTGGGTAAGATTCCCTGCTCCCAAATGCAGGGGCCCTTTGATCCCTGGTCAGGGAACTGGATCCCACATGCCAGAACTATAGATCCTGCATGCCACAACTAAGACCCAGTCCAGCCAAATAAATACACACAAATATAAAAAAAAAAAATTAGCAATGATGTTAGACATTGGCAGAATTCATCTAAATTTCACAAATAATCTACATTGTAGATGTACTGTTCTTTCAGTGAAAACTGTTTTCCAAAAAAAAAAAAAAAAAAAAAACCCTTTGAAAATAAATTCCTGAAAGTTAATATTTTCCAACAACTTGTATTATAATTTCAAAGAATAACAGAAACAGAAATGCCCCAAGTAAACACTTTATTAACAAAATCAAAACTCTGAGCAAACAACAGGAGAACGCATGCTGCAAAACGGCATATAGCCTGGTGACTGTAACTCAGGTATGCAAACAAGAGCAACACACAAGACCCTGGGCAACGCACACCCCTTCCATGTTTCCTCATCTAGCAGATAATAAATAAATGAATAAACAATAAAACAGATGCTCTCTCCTGCTAAACAAAAAGTTCAGGTATAGTCTAAGGCCTAGGAAGTAGATAAGACACCCAGTCCTTTAAAACTGGGTGAACGTGGAGGAAGAGCCAGTATAGTCACTGACAAACAGGATGCAAACCCTCCTAAGATTTCCTAGGTTAACAAATGAAGAAATCTTATTCCTCTATACAGTACGTACCTCAATTGGATTTTATTTTTTAAATTAATTAATTTTATTTTTTGCTGCATCTCACAGCATCTTACCCCGATCAGGGATCTAACCTGGGCCCCTGGCAGTGAAAGCGCTGAGTCCTCACCAAGTTAGGCTTCCCAGACTTTTTATAAAACCTCACACTTATTCAACACACATATACATGAGATTATTTGAGGCCTGATCTATACTACAGGAACTTTATAGTGGTTTTTCCACAAGTAGAAAGTTAGTACACATTTATATATTAAAATAAAACCCCATTTAAACATACTTTTAGGTAAAATCAATCCCCTAATATCTAACAACTTCACAAAATGAAAGCTAGATATGGCAGAATAGAATCAATAAGACAGAAAAATCTGTGCAAATATACAGACGCAATGAAATTATATACAGACCTTTTTTCAGCACGGGTTTTTGAGATTCAGCAGACACAGGAAGCTGAGTTCTCTGAAATGAAGAAGCCTATGTTAAAGTACCACCATAAATCTTGCTAGCTTAAAGAAGCATTCAAATAAAAATCATCAGCTCTCCAATCATGCAAGTAATCTAGTAACTGCATAAAAGTACAAAGAATTATTTTGAATATGGTTTAAAAACCAAATGTCAAGTTGCACTTTTGCTGTCCCAATTATTAATAATGCATAATGCATATTTATTGTATATATTACAATGTGCATTTATTATACAGAACTGTAATGCATGATATAAAGTATACAAATAAATGTGTTAAGTTCTTAGACATATTAGTATTATAAAACATATTAGTATTACACTCAATGCTATACTGATTTGCACCAAAACCAAAAAAATCACAATTTTGATAAGAGGAAGCCTATAAAGTCATCTACACAGAGATGATCGAGCACTCAATTCTAGGATGGAGTATTTTTACAAAGCCATTATTTAATATCATAGACACACTATTTTATACTATAACTTGGCAGAAAATCTTCAAATGAATTTTTTTTTTTAATCTGCCTCCCATGTTGTGTGTAAGAAGCTTCCCGAGTGGCACTAGCGGTAAAGAACCTGCCTGCTGATGCAAGGTATAAGTAAGAGATGCAGGCTCAATCTGGGTTAGGAACAATCCCTGCAGGAGGCCATGGCCACCCACTCCAGTATTCTTGGCTGGAGAATCCCATGGACAGAGGAGCCTGGCAGGCTGCAGTTCAGAGGGTCGCACAGAGTCGGACATGACTGAAACGACAGCATGCATGCATGTTGTACATAAGCAAAAATAATGGCTGAAAATTTCCAGAAGTAATGAGACATGTGAATCTTTAGATTCTGGATGCTCAACCAATTCTAACCAAGTTAAATGAAAATAAATCCACACTTAGATACATCATAGGACCTCGCCAATGACAATAAGTTCTTAAAACCAGCCAAAGGAAAAAACGTATCACCAGATTATCTGCAACAAAACGACAATTAGACTGACAGGTGACTTCTCAACAATTAAAAACAGAAGATATCATTGACATTCTAAGAATAATTAGAATTAGTACCTTACCCAAGAGTAAAGTACTAAGTAAAGTGAATACTAACCTAGACATGAGATCAGCAAACTATGGCTCACAGGTCAAATCCAGCCTATTGCTATATGGCCTGCAAGCTAAGAATGATTTTTACATTTTTCATATTAAAAACAATTTTAATATTTTAGAACACATGAAAATTATATAAAATTCAAATTTCAGTGTCTACAACCAAAATGTTATCAAAACAGTTACACTCACATGTTTACATATTCCCTATGAATGATCTCCACTATAAGTGCACAATTGACTTACTTGTGACAGAGAATATATGGCCCATGAAGCTCAAAATATTTACAACTGGCCCCCTAAAAAACAGTTTCTCAACTCCCAACCTGAACTTTTACACCAATCAAAACTAACATTCAAGAACGGCAAAATTTAAGTCTTTCAGACAAAATTTAAGTTTTTATAATGCCTAAATAAATTGTTAATGAACATACATTAGGAAAAAGGAAAATAATCTCAGAAGCAAGGAGTAGAACAACTAAAGGAACTGGTAAAATATGGAAGTATAAGCATCTACTTACTGCATAAAACAAACAAAAAGTATAATTTGTGGGGCTGAACTGAGATATACAAAAACTAAAAAACTGAACAATGGCATAATTGGCAGAAAGCAATGGGTAATAAAACATTTGATGATCCCTATATTATTCAGGTTTAAATATGAACTTTAAGTTAAATATATATTATTTAAAAAATCTGAGTACTTTGTTAAGGAAGATGAAAGTCAGAATAGGAGAAAAAAATGAAATTCTCTAGTTAAAAGACAGATTGCCAGAATTGTTTTTTTTTTAATCTAGATATACGCTATTTTGTATAAAGAAACATCTAAAACAAAAGGGCAAAGGAAAACAAAGTAAAAGGGAGAACACATACGCCAAAAATACAGAAGCAAAAGGAGAAAGTAGCAATATTAACATTTAGACAAAAGAGACTTCAAGAAAAAAGCTTCATTAGGAAAACGAAAACAAAACAGATTGAAAACTAATGTGGAAAGGGCAAATTTTAAAGCCTTTAAAAAAAAATACATAGGGTAGGGAAGTCTTCAACAAGATATAAAAGCATAAATCAATTAAGAAAAGACATAAACATTCAACTACATTGCAATTAATAACTTCTGGGGACTTCTCTAATAGTCCAGTGGTTAGGACTTGGTGATTTCAGTGCTGAGGCCTCAGGTTCAGCCCCAGTCAGGGAACTAAATAAGACCTCTTGAGCTGCACAGCACAGCCAAAAAATAATAGCTTCTGTTCCAAAAAGGAAGCAAAGAATGAAGACTGAGGGAAGATATATGCAATACAAAACAAAGCCAAAAAAGACAAGTAACAGGCAGTAACTGTAGGTATTACAAGTCAGTAAGAAAAACAAATATTGAGGTAGAAAATTAAATAAAACACAAGACCTAGGCATTGCAGAGAAAAGGAAATGGAGACAACCAACAATACTAATACTAATCAGGGAAATGTAAATTACTCTCGTTTAAGATTTCATATCCACCATGTTGACAGAATTTAAAGCTGTAAATATAACACGGATGTGAGCAATGAGAACTGGTGGTACAAGCATCAATAGCTACAATCATCTCAAAATTTCCCATAAGCTATAAAGTTAAAGATGGATGTAGCCCATAAACCAGCAATCAATCCATTTCTAGGAATACTCTGGGGGGAACTCTTACATCAGGAGACATATATAAAAGTGTTCATAGCCAGGTCTGAGATACTAATAAATTTTGCATCCTTAGTACTTAAGTTGCCTTGCCCTAGTCCTGGCCCTGTTCACAGCAGCATTTTTTTTTTCTTTTAATTAAAAACCAGAAGGGAAAAAAAAACAAAACATTGAACTCACAGAAACAGAAAGTAAAAAAGTGCTTGCCAGGTGTTACAGGATGAATATGGTCTAAGGATCTAATGCATAACATGGTGACTATATTTAATAACACTGTACTGAATAACTGAAATTTGCCAAGAGAATAGAATTTAACTGTCCTCATACACAAAACAGGTGATGGGTGTGTTAATTAACTCAATGATGAGAATCCTTTCACTGTGTGTGTGTGTGTATATGAAATCATCACGTTGTATATTATAAATACGTAAAAATTTTGTCAATTATACCTCAATAAAGGTGAAAAAAATCAGAAATAACCCAAATCTCTATCTAACAGAATGGACAAATTGTAGCATTTCCCTGTAAGAAGATACCTCATAGCTTTAAAAAATGAAGAAACATTAATTTTTTTAAAAAAATCAATATATTATTTAAAGATATTAAGTATGATAAAAGCTATACTTAAAACCAAAGAATAACATAAAATTAAGGAATGAGATCATTTCTGGTAAAAAAAAAAAAAAAGAGGAAAATGCAGCAGGAAAGAGACATTTAGGTAAGTTTGTTTTTAATGACTCATTTCTTAACATGTGAAGTATAAGTTTTCATTATAGAGTTGACATTTAAACAACAAGGGTTTGAATTCTGAGGGTCCACTTATATACAGATTTTTTTCAATAATAAAAATATTAAACTTAATATTTAAACTTGTGTATAATTTATATATTAAATACTTAATATTTATATATATTGAATATTTTTAGTAAAAATTTTGAGTATATTTCAGTAGTAAAAATATAAACATATCCCAAGACTGGTTAAGTCTACAGATGCAAGGGAGCTAGGGATAGACAGGGCCACTGTAAATTAGACTTAGATTTTCAATTGTGCAGACAATAAGTGCCCCAATCCCCACTGTATTCAAAGACCAATAGCACTGCTCTTTAAAACTTTTAATAACCTTTTATTCTTTCAGAACAACCAAAAAAGACCTCAAAATAAAAAAGAATTTATAATGTTCTTTTAGTTATTTTATTATCTTGATAGAACAAACATAGAAATCTTAACTAATGAAACAATCCATTTTTAAATGGGCAGAAGACTTGTAGAGACACTTAAAAAAGATATGGATGAATAAGCACATAAAAAAGTATTCAATACCATTATTCATTAGGGAAATACAAATTAAAATCACAATAACCACTACTACACATCCACTAGATGAGCTAAATTCAAAAAGGTTGACAATACCAAGTGTTAGCAAGGATGTGAAAAAACTGAATTCCTCATACACTGCTCATAGAAATGTTAAATAGTATAGTTTAGCCACTTAAGGAAACAGTTTTAGGTTTTGTTTCTTTTTAAAGCATAAGTTTACCAAATAACATAGCAATTACTCTCCTAGAGAAATGAAAACACAGGCATGCCAAGACTTGTATGCCAATAGTCATAGTGACATTATTCAAATAGCCAAAAACAGGAAACAATCTAAATATCCATCAATTCTGCTTAGAAATAAAAAGTTACAAACTTTTACTGTTATTACATACAATATGAATGAACCTCAAAATACATGCTAAATGATTCCATTACATGAAACTGTAGAAAAAGCAAAACTGTGCAGACAGAAAGCAGATTAGCCATGTGCTGGCGTTAGGAGTATACCTGTAGTTAGGTCTTAAGGGAACTTTCTTGAGAGATGGACATAAGTGAATGGTAGTGACAGCTGTGCAACTATATAAATTTACTAAAACTGATCAAACTGTACACTTAAAATAGGTAAATTTTATGGTATGTGTATTATACCTCAACAAAGCTGGCTAAAGAACCCCGAATTTTTTTTATCGAAATGGGACTTTTTTAACTTTGGGGAACATATTAATTAGAGAGTCTTAAATAGTCAGAAAGCCCTTTCATGAATCAGCAGTGCTTCTTTCTGCACAAAGTAGAATTAAAATAAATTACAATTTTTTGAGGAGTCTCTTTCTCAAAAGATCTTCCAGGACATTCTACAATACAAAGGATTCTCTTAGCCCATTCAATCTCATTCATAACTGGGAGATATATATAGTAAGTTCCTTACTTTTTTTTGATTCCTTCTTCATCTTTAAGTAGCTCTATGATTATGTATTCATCTAACATTCATGTTAGATGATATATGCTATGCACTATATTTGAGCAAGTAGTAGCAACTAGTAATTCTTGCTTTCTGTTCTGAAAGGTTTAATCTTGTAATTTACAGGAAGAATGATGGGTATTTACACAAACACACCAAAAAAAAAAAAAAAACAGGAATTAGGGAGTTATAAAAATGTTTTTAGGTATAAAGCAAGGAAACCAGTTATTCACTTGTTTCGTTAAGCTCTCTAAACTATTATATATTCTTAAATAAGACAGAAATATCAGTCCCCAGTTCTCCTAAGGAACAAGTAATAATCCTCAGTAGTTTCAGTAGCATATTAGAATTTCTCTGTGTCCCACATTGGACTAGTCATACTTCATTTTGCTGGGATGTCTCCTAGCCTCAAGGTCTTTGCTGTAGAATTCTTAGATTTTTCCTTACAAATGTGTTCAAAATTCTGAATTTTAAGTCTTTTCGTCTTCTTTCCTCCTCTATAAACGCATATCTACAGATCTACACGTTTTTCCTTTGCATCACAAATTAACATCACACAAAATATCCCTGTTAACAACAGGCCCAACATGGAGTCATGTTTGTCTGCTAAGCCCCAAGTCACCAAATCGAAGCTTAGTTTCAGCTCTCCCAGAAATGGAATCTTAAATCAATCAGGAGTCCTCTGATCAGCACTAGTTGTATACTATAACTGACAGACCTCTGCCATCCCCTGAAGGAAAGTGCACCTTGCCATAACCAACCCTCCTTTTGTCTATAACTTCCTTGTTCCTGCTCCCTTTTGCCTATAAGTATTTTATTTTGTACAGCTCCTCAGAGCTCCTTTCTGTCTCCTAGACTGGATGCTATATCACTGAATAAACCCAATATAATTTTTAAAATTTACTCTGAATTTTCTTTAACACCCCACTCCACAACTAGTTTTTACTTAAATGTACACCACAGAAATCCCTCCACATCAACAATATATAGTTTGGACATTCTTTTTAATGGCTGCATAATATTCCTTGGTATGGGAATATCAGAAGTCATCCATTACCCTGCTAATGGGAATTCACTGTTTCCAGCTTTTTGCCACTATAAACAGTACTGCAAGGAACACCAGTGGACCAGGTGCTTATGGTTTGCTTTTATTTCAATATGATACAGGTGGAGTGGCATGGCTGCTGCTGCTGCTGCTGCTAAGTCGCTTCAGTTGTGTCCAACTCTGTGCGACCCCATAGACAGCAGCCCACCAGGCTTCCCCGTCCCTGGGATTTTCCAGGCAAGAACACTGGAGTGGGTTGCCATTTCCTTCTCTAGTACATGAAAGTGAAGAATGAAAAGTGAAGTAGCTCAGTCGTGTCCAACTCTAGCGACCCCATGGACTGCAGCCTACCAGGCTCCTCCGTCCATGGGATTTTCCAGGCAAAAAGTACTGGAGTGGGGTGCCACTGCCTTCTCCGGTGGCATGGCTAGGTCCTTTTAATTCTATTACAAGATGCCATATAATTTCCAAAAAGGGGAGAAATTCAAATTTCCATTCAGCCCTAACCTGAAAGATGAGTTATTATAAATGTAACACTGCTAGCAATAAATTTGATAATAATGAAAATGATTAACTTGCAGCCAAAGTGCTAAATCATATCAAAATAAACCATTCTCTTTAATACACTACCAGGGATTCAAAAGTATAGGACAATTCTGCCATCACACTCATATTCTGTTCATGAATACCGACCCACACCTACAATGAGCACTGAAGAATAAGCTATATTTGCAGCAATGTCATGTTGCCCTGTATACCTGACACTTAAGATTATGCAGCTTAAGTTATCATATGTTTTCAATGTCTAAATTCTAAGAACATTAATAACGCTTTTAATTTTGTTTTTAATTCGTAGCTTAATAAATTGCTTTGGGCCTCATGGTTTGTATACAGAGTTTTCTCATTACACTAAAATAATGTGATTTCTCTGAAGACAGACCAGAAAACAAACAAACCCCCGACAGGTATTACTGGCCGTGCTCCTCAGCAGCCAAAACTAAGGCATAAAACAGTCTGTCAAAGACTGCTATTTTGCCTCCTATATTTTTAAAAAGGACAATAAATTCCGGGTGGGGTCACAAAAAAGTTGGACACGACTTAGCCACTAAAACAACAAATAAGTCATTTTAACAAATCCGCAGAACATGCTTGGAAATTTAACATTAAAACAAGGGAAACAAAGCTTCACACTTGGAACTCGATAGAAATTAAAGCCAATTGTGAATTTACGCCTCCAAAATAACTACTACTGGGTCATCCTGAATTCAACTGAGTTACTCTGTATTAGCAGTTTCGTGGAATTTAATCAACGCTTAACTCAGACCAGTTGAATTCCTATATTTGCCAAACCACGGTCCTGACTCACACGCACTAGAAAGCTTTCAGGATTTGCCTCACTGCCTAATCCAGAGATTAACAGGAAATGTCTGCACAGGTGAGAGTGCTTCCTTCCCTAACCTCGTAAGACAGAAAGCATGGGGCGAGTAAAAAAGCCTTTTCTGATGAAAACCTCACTTCTCTGTCCGGGGCACTCCAAGAGCAACCCCAGTCCTAGCACAGGCCCAGTAACTGGAAAGATCTCAGCCGGGACCCAGGCCGAGCAGTTCCCCGGAACCCGACCGCGTCACCCGGCCCGACCCGAGGTGGTCCGGCCCAGCCCCGCATTTCTCCAGCGGCCGCTACGTGGGACACAGGCCACCCGCCTACCCGCCTCTCCGCTCTGCTCAGCCCGGCCCGACCCGGCCCGACCCTGCCCAACCGCAACCCCGGCCGGAGGCCCACACACGAAACAGAATCTCGAAGCTCACCGCAGACAGTTTCTCTTCAGCCATCTTAGCTCCGCCCACCGCTGCGAGGCCGGAAGTTGACGGTTTCCCAGACGACCAGGCAAACGGAACTCGTAGGACTGGGGAAGAGGGGAGGGGCCGAACAGGGAAAGAAGTAGATCGCCGAGCAGAAGGGTTTGCCTGGGAGGTTGAGGATCTTCTACAATGTCGGAACGGGTCGAGCGTTTCCGTTCGGTCCACTTGGCTCTAAAGGAGCCAGTGAGGCGATGCGCAGCCAGTCGTCGCCTTCGTCCCGGCCAGCCCCTACCGCCTTCACGCCCCTGTGTGGACGTTCCTTGAGAAACCCCCGACAGCGCTGGGTACAGCCACTCCTGGCCCTGCCCAGCTTTGACGCCACCCAGCGTTTATTTCAAGCCGCCTTCTGGGAGTCCCGGCTCCCAAGCCCAGACCCTACAGACCCTACGGCTGAGAACCTCATTTTCGCCTTACGTAAAAATTCGTAGTTTTCTTGGCTGTCTTTATCCAGCTAAGGTATTACCCGCCTCATCAGCTTCCCACTTCTGTTTATGCTAGAGGTTGCAAATCCTGCCGGTGGGCTGTATTTGAATGCAGTCTTGTATTGATCGGAAACTTAAAAATTAGGAGATTTCTTAAGAAAGCCAGAAATCTGGCCTCGGAGTAAATAAAGATCCGACAATAGGTGTGCAGTCCTGCTTGATGGTAAAACAGGTCTGAAAATTGGCTGCTACCGTAGGTAGCATTTGTTCACCATTCTGCCATAGTCCTGGATTCCCAGCACACTTGGGCCGTTTTACCTTTCTAGCCCCTGGTGTGGTGAATTAAATGCTTTGTCTTTCCACGGGGTGATTGTGAAAATACGTGGGCTGTGGAGTCAAACATGAGTTCTAAATTTGACTACTGCTTAACATGAGCCAGTCATTTCTTTGAGCTTCATTCATTCCAGTACTAAGACCTATGTGATGAGCAAAATACAGGGGATCCCTGACCTTAGAGCACTAGTCTCCAGCCTTTTTGGCACCAAGGATCTGTTTCATGGAAGACATTTTTTTCCACACAACCAGTGTAGGGGGGATAGTTTGGGGATGATTCAAGAGCATTACATTTATTGTGTACTTCAATTATTACATCAGCTGTACCGTAGATTATCAGACATTAGATCCCAGAGGTTGGGGACCCTTGCCTTAGAGTGTAGTGAGGAAGTCACACATTAAATAATAACATAAGCAAAGTTTATGAAGAAACAGTTCACTAAAGAAGAAATACAAATGCGTCTTAAACATATGAAAATATAACTTTGCAAGGAAGAGAAAACATGCAAATTAAAGGTTCCAAGAGATACTTTCTACCTCTTACATTGGCAAAGAACAAAATTTTCACTGAGTTATGAGTAAACATGCATTCTTCCTCTGCAGCTAGAGAGAATGTGAATTGTTACAGCCTCCGTTGACAGCAGTTTGAGAATTACTTCCCAAATTAAAAATGCGCATAACCTTTAATTTCTTTATTTTAATTCTAGGAATATATACTATAAGTATAAATGTGGGAAATGGCCTTAAATACAAAGTTATTCAATGCAGCATTTTTTGTAATAACCAAAGCATGAAAACAACCTAAATGCCTAATAATTGAAGTTAAATTATGATGTGCCCATACCATATGGTACATGAAAAATAAACTATTTACACAGTGATATAAAAGACTGCCACAATATATTAGTAACAGATAAAAACTAAGTGTGGAAAAATGTACATAAGATCTGTGTTAATAAAAGAGAAGGCAAAAATAAAGAGGAATATTATGTACATCATTGCTTATATACTCAAAATATTTCTGAAAGGATATTCAAAATGCTAAAACTAAGTACTTGTAAGGAGGAGAAATCCGTAGCAGAGAGACAGGGAAGGAAGAGACTTTATACCCTGTTACAATTTAAATTTTATATGAAATGGATATTCCAATAATAGAGAAAATTAAAGGAACAACATAAGGGACTTCCATCATGGTCCAGTAGTAAAGACTGCGCTGCCAATGCAGGGGACACAGGTTCGATCCCTGGTTGAGGAATTGAGATCCCATGTGTAGTGTGGCAGTGCAGCACAGCCAAAAGATAAAAAAAAACCTAAAACAGCAACGTAACTGTATAATTAGAATTGGGATAAATGCTGAGGAGAAACAGTGAAAGCAAATAACAGGGAGATCCATTGTAGATTTGTTTAGACAGGGAAGTTTCCCTGGGTAAGATATGTTTAAAATGAAGCCTAAAGGATAAGGCATTAACTTGGGCAAGAGGGATGAGGAAGTGGGTAGGCCAGGGAAGAATTCTAAGGCAAAGGAAAAGCTTGTGCAAAGGCCCTGAGGATGGAAGAAGCTTGGCTAGTTTGTAGCACAGGAAGACCAGCACAGATGGAAAGAGGAAGGGGGAGGAGTTGGTTCCAATTGGTGGAGAGGTAGGAAAGACCTAATTTCATGGCTGCAATCACCTCCGCAGTGATTTTGGAGCCCAAGAAAAAATCTGTCACTGCTTCCACTTTTCCCCTTCTATTTGCCATTAAGAAACAGGACTGGATGCCATGCTCTTAGTTTTTTGAATGTTGATTTCAAGCCAGCTTTTTCATTCTCCTCTTACACCCGCATCAAGAGGCTTTTTAGATCCTCTTCACTTTCTGCCATTAGAGTGGTATCATCTACATATCTGAGGTTGTTGATAGTTCTCCCAGCAACCATGATCCCAGCTTGTGATTCATCCAGCCTGGCATTTCACCTGATGTATTATGCATATATCTGCACTGAACTGAGATTATGCATATAAGTTAAACAAGTAGGGTGACAATATACTTTGGCCACCTGATACAAAGAGCCAAGTCATTGGAAAAGACCCTGATGCTGACAAAGATTGAAGGAAAAAGAAGGGGTCAGCAGAGGATGAGATGGTTAGATAGCATCACCGACTCAATGGACATGAATTTAAGCAAACTCTGGGAAATAGTGGAGGACAGAGGAGTCTGTCATGCTGCAGTCCATGGGGGTCACAAAGAGCTGCTGCTAAGTCGCTTCAGTTGTGTCCGACTCTGTGCGACCCCATAGACGGCTCCCCCGTCCCTGGGATTCTCCAGGCAAGAACACTGGAGTGGGTTGCCATTTCCTTCCCCAATGCATGAAAATGAAAAGTGAAAGTGAAGTCGCTCAGTCGTGTCTGACTCTTAGCGACCCCATGGACTGCAGCCTACCAGGCTCCTCGGTCCATGGGATTTTCCAGGCAAGAGTACTGGAGTGGGGTGCCATGCTGGACACAACTTAGTCATGACCTACTCAGTGACTAAACAACAACAGGAGAGACTAGTGGTGCAGATCCACAGAGGCCATGTGAGGGATTTCATTCTAAGGGCATTGGGAAGGCACTAGAGAGTTTTGAGCAATGAGTGATATAGCCAGAATTAACGTTTAATGAGTTTATATTAGCCAATGAGTAGAGAATGAATTGAGAGAACAAGAATTGATAATCTAGAGCTGACTAAAGGATACTGCAAAAGAAATAAAACAGTTCACCTAGACTGGAGTGATGGGAAAAAGAAATGGAGAAAAGGTAAATGTATTTTGAAGAATTTTGTGAGGTAAACAATTTCCTGTGGTGTAGAATTGGATATGGGGGAATCAGGGAAAGGGATATAGATGTCTCAGAAAGATGACTGCATTTCTAACTTTCAAAGCAATGGAGTGCACAGCACAGTTACTGACATGGGGAGCCTCAGGGAAGATGTTGGTGGAAAACCCATACGCATACTTCCCAATATATAAAATCTCCCGGAAAGGGGCCCCATGAAAAGTAAATAACTTTTTTGTGTGACTTTGTTATTAAGTAAGAAGTCATTATTACATGTTTAAGAATCTCTCCTTTGACCCCAGAGATTAGAAGAGCACTTTCTGTGCAAGGGCCTTTTTCATGAGAAAGAACGTTGGTTTCTCAAATGTCAATAACTAAATCTAATATGCTAATTAGATAGATGAGAAAAATTTCAAAACATGTAACATTTTCAAAGGAATATCCCAGAATCACATAGATAATGCTTCTTATGTAACATGAAAGTCTTCATTTCCCTTAGAAAACCTCCTTGGATGTAATCTTGTTTACCAGGATCATTAAAGTCATATAGATGGGTAAGGCATTACAAACAAAATGGAATTTATCTTTTTTTTCCCATGATAGAGTTGATGAGGCAAGAGAAGAATCAGGCATCAGTAACTTTTTAACACCCCCAATATATGTATAAAAGAGTTGCAATTGAGTTTCTACATTTTACATACTTCAATATCCCCACTCTGGTGGGGTCTACAAACCAACTTTGTTCTGACACTACCTGCCAGACAACTAAATCTCCAGCACCCCATACCTCTTTTGCGGTATTCAGTCTTCCCCAAACCCATACCACTAACTTCAGCACGGGCAACACCTTGAAGTAACCTGAAGTTCCAGGAGCTTCCTGAAGCGTTGTAAACACGCCATTCCCAGTATTTCCCTGGTAGTCCAGTGGTTAGGACGCCACACTTCCAACACAGGAGATACAGGTTTGATCTCTGGTTGGGGAACTAGGATCTAGCATGCAGTACAGAGTGGCAGGAAACAAACAAAAAAGGTATACTATGCAGCCTGTAAAGAACTTTAAGATGGTGAAATAGTTAAATGGGGGGGGGGGAAGCAAAATGTAGAAGATACAGTGTGGTTCTATTTGTGTTTTAAAAAGCGGGGGCCAGGGGGAACTTTCGTGGCAGTTCAGTGGTTTAAGACTCCAAGCATTCACTGCAGGGGGTGCAGGTTCTATCCCTGGTCAGGGAAGTGACATTCCACATGTCATGTGGTGAAGCCAAAATTTAAAAAGGGGAGGGATATGCATACTTTTTGAAAATATAATTTTGAGAAATTATCACATGAAATGTAATGATGTTTGTGTCTGTAGAGGGTGTAGAGAGGGAGGACTATAACGGGAAAGTAATTCCCTTTTCATTGTTCACCATTCTGTAAAATTTAGCTTTTTATTATCCATGTAGTTTTAATTTTAAAAACTATTTTAAAAATATGTAGATGAAACCATTTTTTAAAGCTCCCATTCCTGGATTTCATTCATTTGGATGTACAAACCACAAGAGCCATATATCTCCCACCCTAGCAAACAAAGGCTAGATTATCTTGAAAATCAAACATATTCTTAACTCATCGGAGAGCTGAGGACATAAATCTAAGTGAAGCAACCTGCTAAGTCCTTCACAGGAGAGAGGAGATACATGGTTGCTTATATTCCTATGCCAGGAAGATAAATCCACCATAGGGGAATAAAGAGACGGCAGTTGAATTTAACAAAAAATCTAACAGTCCCATTGAGGCTGGCATGACAATAGAATCTAGAGGACTCAAATTCACAAAGAGAGCTGCACAAACCTACCAATCTTACCTCTTGGATCTTAAAAAAAAGTATAGGGAGGTGATAGACCAGAAGTGGGACAGGGTATGTATAGTAGAAGAGTTGAGAGAGATCACTCCTGCCCTTGAGGTAAGTGGAGCCTTTCCCAACTGCAAGATTCTCATAAAATGAGGGGGCAACACAGGAATGCTAAGAAATCCACCAGAGATACTCAGAGATACTCTTGAAGGCTAAGAGGGAGACAGGAGGCAGGAGAGATGGGAGACCCAACCCCCAGGTATTGCAGGCACTCCTCTGGAAAAGACAAAGGGTGGGGCACACAGTAAAACTTAAGGGACTTCACTGGTGGTCCTGTGGTTAAGAATCCACCTACCAATGCAGGGGACACGGGTTTGACCCCTGGTCCGAGAAGATTCCAAATGCCATGGGGCAACCAAACCCGTGTGCCGAAACTACTGACCCCACCCAGTTAGATAGAGCCCGTGCTCTGCAACAGAAGCAGCAACCCCAATAAGAAGCCTGTACACCACAACTAGAGAGTAGCCCCTGCCTACCTAAACTTGAGAAAAGCCTGCATACAGCAATGAAGACCCAGTGCAGCTAAAAATAATCAACTAAAAGAAAACAAACAAACAAAAAAGAACTGAGAGAAATACCTTCCCAGCCACTTATCCCACTGACCAAGTTAGCGGCTGGTTTATCTACAATTCCCACTAGAAAGGAAAGATCACGCACTTTTCCAGAAGTTGACACCTTAGCTATGAAGCAAAGTCAGATATCTGGGATCTTGCCCATGCCCAAAACCTATTTTCAGTAGGCCCTACTGAAGAGAAAGTTCTGATTCTGCATTCAAAATATTTGAAGCTAATGGTGAGCTGAATCAAGCTAAAGCTGCAAAAGAGCCCAGATCTAGTTCAAATAAACATTAGATTGACTGAGTCACTACTCAAGTGGCTGAAAGAAAAATGGGCATGCCCCACTTTGAAGGTAAGTAATACTTCAGTCTCTCCTGTTTTGTATACAAAATGCCTTGCATACAATCAAACATTAAGACATGTGCAAAAGCAAGAAAGTAAGATCCATGGTAACAGAGAAAGGTTTAAGAGCAGCAGAATGAGAAATGACTCAGAAATGACCCAGTTGAATTATCAGTTGGGATCTTTAAAAGTAACTCTGGCTAAAAGCAAAATGCTAAAAAAAAATCTAGTGGAGGCCAACATGTCAGAATCCATAGACAGGATTTTTGAAATAACTGTGATGAAAATGCTTTAAAAAATCTAGCGGAAAATATGGACAATATACATGAAAAATGAAAAAGCAGAAACATGGTAACTAAACAAATATAATGAAATGCTAAAAGTAAAAAGTACTGTATCAGAAATAAAGATTTCATCAGATGGGTTTAACAGAAAAGCATCAGGGAACCTGATGACAGCTAAAAACAAAAAGGGAAAACAATGAGGGGAAACCACCTGAGATCTGCAAGATAAAATCAAATAACCTAATATACATGTAACTGGACTCCCAGAAGGAGAGGATAGGTTGAGGGAGTATGGAACAAAAGAAATGACTGAAGAGCTAATAGCCACAAGAAATACTCATTATTAATGGAAGACATCAATACAGATTCAACAAGTTCAGTAAACCCCATACAAAGAAAAACATACCTAGACATATAACCAACCTGCTGAAAACCAAAGATAAAGAGCAGATAAAACCATCAAAGGGAAAAAACACAGTATACTCAGGCAAACACATAAAAATGATGGACAACTTCTCACCAGAAACAAATGAGAACTGAGGACAAATTTAAAGAACTGAAAATAGAAATAAAAGGTCAACATAGAATTCTGTATTCAACTAAAATAACCTTCAAAAATAAATGTAAAATATAATCTCTGACAGATAAAAGCCAAGAGAATTCATCTCTAGAAAAACTGCAATGGAACAAATGCTACAACGAAGTTTTTCAGATTAAAGGGAATTTATACCGACTCAAAGGACATGAGTTTGAGCAAACTCAAGGTGACAGTAAAGACAGGGAAACCTGGCACACTGGAGGCCAGGGGGTCGCAGAGAGTCAGACACGACTTAGTGACAGGACAGCAGCAGCAGTACCAGGTGGAACGTGAGACTTGCTGGAAAATATGAAAAGCAGTATTAATGAAGTATTGTGAGGAATAAAGTATTCTGTGGGGAACAGAACAGAGAGTCTAGAAATAACTAACACACATATGGTAAACTGATTTTCAACTAAGATGCTAAGTCAATCTAATGGGTGAAGGAAAATCTTTCTTAACAAATGTTGCTGGAACAACTGGATATCTATGTTGAGATAAACATGTTCTGTACAAATAACTGAGACACATCATATACCTAAATGTAAAACTCCATACCATAAATGTAAAACCTGAAATCAGTGAGGTGGATTACAGGTAGATGTAACCCAAACCATAAAACTTCTAGAAGAAAATACATTCTCTGTGAGCTTGGGGGGTCATAAAATCACAAAAGAAAAACTTGATAAGGTAAACTTTATGAAAATAAAAACTTCTGCTCATTAAAAGATGCCAGTAAGAAAGTGAACAAACCATAATCTACAAAAAATAAAAAAATCACAGCACATATACCCATCAAAGACCGTGTATCCAGATTTCACAGAATAACCACAATAAAAAGACAATTCAATTCTAAAATAGGAAACACATGAAAGGTATTTCCTTAAAGAATGGAAGATATACAAATGTAAATTAAGCATATGAAAAGTGCTCAATGTCACTAATTATCAGGGAAATGCAATGTAAATTAAAATCAGAGTTCTTTCACACCAAGAAAATTAATATAAAAAAAACAGACAACAGTAAATGCTGACAAACATGTGAAGCAACTGGAACTCATACATTACTGATGAGAGCCCCAAACGATAAACCACTCTGGAAAACAGGAAGGCAGCTTCTTAAAAACTTGTCATATGACTCAGCAATTTTCTATGGTTAGGTATTTATCCAAGAGAATAAAAATGTATCCACAAAAAAATATAACTTAAGAATATACATAGCAGCCTTATTCATAATTGCCCCAAACGAAACAGCCTAAAAGCAGAATGGATAAACAAACTGGTACATTTTAGAATGAAATTCTACCCAGCAATAAAGAATAATTTAACAATACATACAATATGGAGAAGTCTTTAAAGCATTTTAAGTGAAAGAGCCAGATGCAAGAGTATACATGATTCACTTACATAAAGTTCAAAAGTGGCAAAATAAATCTATAGTTAGAAAAATCAGCAAATGATCACTGGAGTAAAGAGGAACAGGGATAATTTTAAAGATGCACAAGAGAACTTTCTGGGTTAATGCGAACATTCTGTATCTTCTTTGAGGAGGGTTATCTCACAGATGTATACAACTGTTGAAACATTAATGTGAACACTTAACAGTGCACATTTTATAATAAAGTCATTTCTACAGATCAACTTAAACTAAGGTGGGTTAAGGATACCTACTCCAAGAGCATCTGTTCCCAACCCTTTACCAACCTATCTGATTTGTTCTCCTCAGTGCAACCTTTGGGCTCTAATTTGTTCAGGGCTAGGCCCTTGATTATAGCATTTATCTTAAAGGGCACACAATTCAGTGCACCTAAGAAGTAGCATTTGTAATCTGTGAAGCAATTTTGTGGAACCAACAATGTATTGCCATTGGTTAGTGAACCACCATTTGACTATTTTAAGGCACTGATGTGTAGTAAGGTGTTTTAACACGAATAGGTGCTGTAACACATAACCTACCCTATTGCAAGGTAGTTAAAACAACGGAATAAAAATCTTTCAAAGGCATATAGAACACTATTACTCATTAAACCCACTCTCTGATATTTGCTGTCATGACCTTTACAATACTCTAAATCAGTCACATGATTTGGGGATTCAAATTTATTTCCTATTCAAAGCAGGGGGAGATGCACATGATGCTTCCTCCTTTGTTAGAGAACACTTTAGTATTTGCCCTAGTTATGGACAAACAAACCACAAGTCAGGATCATACGGTAGGAATTTATTAACAAGCAAACAACTCTGTTCATATCAGGAAGACCAGTTGGTTAGGTTATAAATGACTCGAGAGCAGGTGCAAGAACTTACAATTTTCAAGCATTCTATTAGAATGTTTACTGCCAAGTAGATCCACAAGAGGTGTTCCTAAATTCTGGTAATCATTTTATGTGGCACTCCCTGAGAAAAGGCCGTGACCTACACAGGTGGGAGTACACATAGGAGTCTCCCTACAAGAGGAAGTTGGGGAACTCAGGAAGTAGTGATGTTTTCGGATAGGGTTCCTCAGAAAACTTGAGACTGTGTGTTCTCTTCCTCATTCCTTAGGAACCCCATTTGGCCAACTGATTACAGAGAATCAGATCCTGATTCACAATTCAAAGAAATTGTCATTGGACATGCACTGACGTAGTTTCTCAGGCACTGCTTTGGTGTTAAGCATACAGAAAACAATTTTAACCATCAGAAAGAAATCTAAAATCTATAGAAGCAAGTTTTCAGCCTAGACAGCTTTCCAGACAATTAACGATCTACCATAGAGAATTCTCTATAATCACCTTCCAAATTCCCACTCTAAAAGAAACTTGAATATTCCATGGCCAAAAGCAGGCAGCTTGAAAAGTAAATACCAAACTTTTAGATAGGTGGAATCCTGAGGAGGGATATACTGGAGCTAAATAAGACATCAAATCAAGAAATGTTACTTTGTGCATAAGAAGCCACATCATCAGCTCAAAATAGGTAAGAGATGTGCTTTCTGGAGAGGGCTGAAAAATAAGAGGCTTGCTTTTAAACTCTCATTAAAATGTGAGGGTGGCTCTGAAATGAGAGAAAACGGCATACTTTGAGTCCTTCTTAGAGTATCTGAGGTTAGCAACAAAAAGATATGTTTTGAATAGAGAGAAGTCAGAAAGAATTGGTCGTTGAGTCTCCTGAGGTTGGAAGTCCCTTAACTAGTCTGTATAAATTTAGCAATTACTTTTGGCAAAGTTGTTTGGGAAACAGCTAGTGATGAAGTGAATTTAGTAGTCAAAATGTGCCTGCAGACCTGCCATTAACTGGCTAGGTGACTTTGAGCAACCCATAGAATCAGGATTAAGTGCTTCAGACAGACTGCTTTGTTCACCGTGGTAAAACAGTTCCCAACACTGCGGGTGCTGACTGAAGGAACTAAGGTTTCAATCTTCATTCGGCCACTTACAAACAGATGGCCTGAGAGAGAGAACCCACCTTCTTTGAGCTTCTATCTTCTTATTTATAAAATGGAGATGGTAACTATCTCATATGATTTGGAGTTTCAAAAACACGGACATGAAGCATTTAGTAAACACAAAATAAGTTAGACATGAGTATCTATCATATACAAACTCTTTACATTTATTTAAAAAGAAAACTTTCAGGGCATTTTGGTGTTGTTGAGGATACTTGTGATGGACAGCCAGCAAAACATTCTAAGATCTGCTTCTTCATCCACAGGGGTAAGCCCCCCCCCAAAGTCACATTTGTACCAATCATAATGTCCCAAGGGTCTGTTGGGTTTTCTATACCTGTGTCTGGGATAGTTAACATGTAAAACCTAGAGCTATGGTGGTAGTGGAGAGGAAAAGCAGAAGCCTTTAGAATGATGTAGACTATACAGACAATGCCAGTTTTAGGAGTCCAAAATGGCTTTCTAGTTCCTGGATCCAATCTCATTCTGCTTTGGGAGTCTATGAGACAACTTTGCATCCTTATTTTTTGCCTCAATTAGTACTAGTGTGCTCATTAGTTGTAACTAGGCTTTGTTTTCCCATTGATTTTCTTTGATCCTCACAACATTCCTATAAAAAAATTATGAGGGAATGAACACATGGAATCAGACAAGCACGACACCACCATAAATGCTTAAAGTTTGAATTACTAATCTCGACACCTTTCTTCTCATAAAATAGGACAGCAATGCCTACTTTGTTTTAGAGCTGCCTATAAGATACATCTGGCAAGAAGCACTCAAATTATAGCTCCTATTGAAAGCAAATGTGTTAGTTGCTCATGTCTGACTCTGCAACCCCATGGACTGTAGCCTGCCAGGCGCCTCTGTCCATGGGATTCTCCAGGCAAGAATAGTGGAGTGGGTTGCCATTCCCTTCTCCAGGAGATCTTCCCCACCCAGGGATCAAACTCAGGTCTCCTACATTGCAGGCAGATTCTTTACTGTCTGAGCCACCAGTATCCCCATCTTACAAAGGTAAAACAGTGGCTGAGAAATAGATATTCTTTCTACTGCACCAACCACACTTGGAATAACAATAAGAGAAAATACACTGTCTTAAAACATACAAGTTGATCAAAAGAATGAAAAAGTAATGGCCAAGAAGAAGCCTGTGACTTTCAAGTGCTCTAAATTTAACTGATTAAATGAAATTGTGCATTGACTTGAAACAGATAGCTTAACCAATATCCTTTGTTCACTCTACTTCCAGACAGGGTTCTTTTTCTTACTAAGAAAACGTAGTGCCAGTTGATGTGAATATTCTATTCAGGTTGTCAGTTCTACAGTACTTTTGGTTTTGTGAATTTATTTTCTCCAAGGTGTACCACTTATCAAAAAACCAGTAACAACAAAAATAACAAATCGGGGACTTCACACTGGACACTTAGGAGGCAGCATTCCACAAAAGCCACTCAGCTAGGGCATACAGCATGGCCCTTTTCTGAGCCTGTGAATTTGCCACAAGCCCTATTGTCCCATCTGACTATAGAGTGCTCAGCTATACTCCTCTTGGCATCTATGTAAGTATCTACACATCAATGGACTCAACCCTGCCTATGAGTCTTAGACGGCACTGCACAGGCATCAGAGTTGGGTGTGGCTTTAAAAATTAATACTGCTCAGGACACAACCCAAAGCAATTAAATCATAATTTCTATGGGGTGGGACTCAAGCGTAGTTTGTTTGGTTTTTTTTGGCTTGTCCTGTTGAAGCATCTGTGATTTCAATGTGTAAAATGAACAATGACTTCCAGTTGCAACACAAGTTGGAAAACGATAGGCCCATGTGCAGCTCTTCTCTGACCCACATTTAAGAATATTTTAATAACCAACATTTCAAAATTGAGAGGCTCCTCGCAGAGCCCTCTTAGCCCAGGGCAGCCTATTAAAATATTTACCTGGTTCTTGTAGACATCTGAGTTTGACTCTTGTGTTGGTATCACTTGAGACCCATGGATTACTGTGGTAATAAGTTGTGCTTTTGGCATTGTTAGAGCTGCTACATTATCAATGTGTGACTGATTTTTATTCTAATTGGCTTCCACTCTGAAAATGGCCCTAAACAAACATTATCTATAGTTTAATCATAGTCTAAAAATTGTTTTTCAAAAGAATCTATTATTTTCGCTACTCTAAAAGCTACTGTTAAAAGATCAACCACAGTTGCCTCTGCTCCTGCAGTAGGCATTATTTCATTATTTCTGGTTGAACATTTCCGAGTTAGCTATTTCATCCTGGGTATTTAAGTGGAGAAACAAATTCCTTAAAATGAACCAGAAACACACCAACTTTATCCCCAAAGAACTCTGAAAAAATATGAGGGGTTCACACTTTTTCCTGTTTCTAAATGAGTCAAGGTCTCCCCCTAATTCTCACTACTTATTTTCTGAAAAGTTTCACAGGTTCCACAGGAGAAATGCTGAGAAACAAATAGAAACATGCTTTTCTGTGCATTTTCAGTTATAAAACAAATTCTCTAACAAGTTCCAATGGACAATGCAAAAAGTTTCACACTGAAAATTCATTTAACAAATAATTTGACCTACAACTGCAAATTACTTGGCCACTGTTTATCAAATCAAATGATGCTGAACACTCTAACTCTCAACTCTATGTGTGATAGTCTTCTCATGATGCCAGTCCCAGTCACCAAGATGGGAAGGGTTATTCTTCTATCCATGGCTGATTTTTATGATGAGGCAAAACAGAGAGCCACATTAGTTGCAAATCCTGCAAGAGCAAATTAAAGATCAGATGTAGCATATAGCCTTCCTCTAACAGGAACAGGAACAGGTATTTATACAGTCTTTGATAGGTTCAGTACACTACAGATTAGATAAGAACCACCTTTCGTATCAAATGCCACGTCATTCTGAAACCAGATTAACAAAATATGATACAAAGAGGTAGCATGATGCTGCTCAGAAAGAATAAAGCTTAAGTTCGATAGGAGAAACTGTGAGATCTTGGACTAGTTGCTTAATCTTGTTGAGTAACCTTATCTTTCTTTTAGATAATGATAGAAGTTAAAGTGTTCTGAAGATATTAAGTGATAAATGAACTCTGGTAATTATAAATCCAAATAAGACCAAATTAAACTGTCCTAAATTCTGGCCTTGAATATTAATGACAAAGATCTCAACTTGGGACCTTCTTTAAGACAACTCTCCCCTCATTTTGGTAGGAGATATCAGCTTCTAAAAGTGAACCAAGTGGAAGTAATGTGACGGAGTTTCAAGTTTGAGAATGACTTTTAAATTTATGTCTATAAACTGACAAAGATCTACTGGGCATCTAATATCACTCTTATAAAACGAATAGCAACCTAAATTCAATGTTCAAGACACAGAACTTGGAAAGCTTCCAGAAAATGCTCTGAAGGCTTCATTAACCAAGTTGATTGTTGGGGAGAGTCTCATTCACAGTTCCCTGCAAAGAAACTGAACCAAATCTTGACATTTTATGTTAAGTAGGAACAGTGAATAAGGCACATAATATAGGTGACTCTTAGGCCACCAATGTCTTTTTCTTAATATAAAAATAAACATAAGTAACTAATGGAATAACAAAATAAAAGTTTATTTTATTAGAATTAGGAATGTTCTTTCCCTCTGGGCAACCTGAACAGTCCAGTTACAATGAAAATCTAAGAACAGTTATTTCCACAGCACAGTGTGCTCTACGCACAAAATTACAGGGTTAGGAGCATTTAATCAATTTACCGATCTGATTGTCTCACCAACCCGCCCCCTCCCATCCCCCAAGTGCTCTATACCGGGATTTTTGTACATCAAGTCCTTTTCTCTCTTATGCTAAATTTCAGTTCCTAATCATGGCTGATCCACATTTTACACTGCAGATTCAACCATTTCAAATCAAGTCAGTCAGTCTTGGATCTGCTGTATTTGTGTGTATGTATACACGTGTATTTAATGTATTTATTTAAACACACATAAAACATACAATCTGGGTTGCAGCGGATTACATAGAATTTAGAGTCTAATGATATATGCTACTCAATTTTACCACTGTGGTTTGTAGTCCTGCGCTTTGGATCAACAATTTTATTGTAAATTATTTAAGTCCATCTACTGCTCAATGAATTGTTCAAATGATGCATGCAGTTTTCAGAAGACCTCAAAAAGACAAGGGAGACCCTGGTGCTGACCATGAATAGAGCCCTCTGCCAGAAAGACTTAGGTGAAACAGGGAAGCCATCATATCATTTGGCTTAAGACCTAGCCCAGCTGAGATCACTGAAGTTACTTACTGACAATGAAAGTGATTAACTGATGGGAATTCTGTCAGATATGGAGATAGTTGTTAAAAGCTTGAAATGGAAAAGGCCAATTCATCTTGATCCATACATATTAGGGAATGCACCCACAACTGCAATACCCTCAGGTAATATGCCAACACTGAAACTAGAAAACAGCTCTAAAAAGCACTGTTCTTCCATGGGTGGGGGCTGTTATTATGAAGTGCACACACTGTTTCTGGATACCTCTTGTAAGGGGAGCGTGTAAAAAGGGTTTATGACACTGAAATCTAGATACTGTAGTTAACCATGTAAGATATTTCTTAAAACACCACATATACACAAAACATTTTAAGGGGGCCACATATATCTAGATAGCAACTCTGGCTGCTTTTCAAAGTTACCAAGGAAAGGAACTTATTCAAGCTTTCTTAAAAAAAAAAATCCTTAGTTTTGATAAATGTCTTTTAAGATTGATGCAGTCATTTAAAATAAAATCAAATGTTTGACAGGGAAAAGGAAGGAGAAGAGAATAAGGAAGAAGCAGACACTGAGTTCAGATTTGCACCTGAGGTGGCAAGGGAGGGGAGGATAAAAGGTATAGATAAAGTTGATCCTAGAGCGACAAGTGGTTTAAGGAAGCAGCATAATATACTCAGCAAACATTCACTGATTTCTGATGGGAAAAGAACAGTTGCAAGTACATCTCATGTAACAACCTTTTCTAAAAGGAAAAGTAGGGTTGATTTAGCAAAGCCTAACTTAGGCAAAAGGCCAGAGGAAAGTGAAACTACTTCCCAATGGAGTAGTAAGATGTACGGTGCAAGAGCAGACAGAGCTGCCTCACAAAAGGTAAACACTCCCTAGGCGCAAGACATTTAGAGGAAGACAAAGAGGTCCTTCAGCCAGAAGTGGTATTTAGTATTAAGACCTCATCTAGTTGCCTAGTTCACTCTGTACTCCTGTATAAAACTGACAGATTTAGGGATGAAAAATACCACAGCCAGAATGGCCTAAACAGATACATAGTTAATAAAACCACCACCATCCTTTACTTTTAACATAGCTCTTAGTAGAAATTTCATAAAAATGGACATCACAGCTAAAACGCCTTATTAATTCTCCTATCTGTTGACAAATAGAAAAGAAGCAAAGATTTCTATTTAAATGCACTAGATGGGAATATCAAGTTCTAGGATGTTTGCCTTCAAACTGAACCCACAGCAACACACACAAGCAATTTCAGTATCTGCCATTTTTAATTCACAATCTGAATCTAAGTGAATGGCTATTTATTTATATTTATATTTAAAGCAAAAACGTCCTATTTGACACCCTAACATAAAGAAGGGGTGAGAGAAGAGCCATAACTAAAATCTTAAAAGGCTCAAAGCAGCAATTAAAGGGACAAATTTTTGAAATGTGTCCTCTGGATGTGACAGGAAGCCTAGGAAGCCTTCAGCTGTGTGTATGACACGGGCCCACAAAGGCTTACGTAAATGTATGAGGCTGCTGAGAGGGATGAGGTTGGAGACTGGGTCATTCTTCAATGGCAGCAACAAAGCTCCCTGTTGCAGCCCTTATCAGGCCACGGCATTTAGTCAGAGCTTGACCTCTCTGTGCTCGACCAGGAGCTGGCAATTCTGGGCATGAGACCCAGGGCCAGCAACAAATACATCAAAACCAGAGAGGGCAAAGTAATTTCAGGAAAGGGAAATCAAAGAACTCTAGTTAGGTCTTCCAGAGGTGCTAAACCAACACACCTTTTATCCCAACCCTCAGCCCTGGAAAGATAAAGCAAACTGAAAGAAAATGCACAGCAAATAGACATAATCTTGAAGATTTTTAAAGAATAAATATTTTTTGTAATTAAACATTATGCAAACACGTGCCACGCTTGCTTTGTCCATGCATATGCACTATATACAATTTTGAAAAATACTGTGTTGTCCTCTTGTTTTAAAAGTCATATACAAAGTTTTTTTTGTTTTTTTTTTAATTCCTCTTTCTGCCTACCCTCTTCCCCGCCCCAAGAATTTTCTTTACAAGGAACTAATCATTATTCACTCATGACCTTGGGGTATGAGAGAGAGACAGTCTGTGTGTGTGGGTATATCTGTATGTGTCGGGGAGAAACGGGAGAGGTCCTTTACCAAAGTACAACAAAATGGCTGGTTTGGACATGAAAAGCAGTGTCAAGGAGCAGTTTTAAATTTTAACTGTACTACACTCAGGAAAAAGAAAATGAAAAAAAAAAGGAGTCAGCTTGGAGAATGAAGCTACGTTACAAGTTAAAGTTGGAGGGCTTTTAGTGTGTCTGTCACACTTTTGTTGGCGGCCTAGAATACTGTTGTACAATGGTTTATCTACCTTTTTTTTTTATTACAATATAATTTACTTAAACTTTCCGTTAACAAAACAGAATTCTGGTACTACAGACCAGCGGTGTCAGAATAGGCTTAGTGCCTCCTTGTTTGTGTTTGTTTTGTTTGTTTTAATTGCATGAGCACTCTAGATGGTAAAGTTTTCAGAGTTCATTTTATGCAGGGCCATTCTCAGTCCTCAATGTACTCCCACAGATCTTTTTCATAGCCTTCATGCACATGCTGTAACAAAACCCTTCGTCGACTCTCACAGTATCTGTAATCAAAGAGAAAGAGAGAGAAAAAAAAAACAAACACCTGTTGTCAGCCTCCAGTAAATTTTTTTTTTTAAGAGGCATTTACTTGTTTTTTAGGGCTCCCTATAGTTTATCCAGACATAGAACCTGTTTTTAAAAGGCATATTTTTAGGTCTAGATGTAAAGACATGACTATTTCTAATTTTCAAAAGGTATTTTTCGGAGTTTCTAGTTTGGGGAAATTAATTCCAGAGCAATAAACAGGCCTTAGAAATTATCTGATTCAATCTCATCATTCTACAGGTAAGTAAACAGTTTTAGGAAGAAGTAATTTCAGGGGGTATTCACAACTAAAATCTTAAAGTACTAGCGGTAGCTATAATTGGCTAAGGGAAGTGAACATATTACTCAGGATTAAATTTTCAAGTCTTGCAAATTCCCAGAGATTTCCACTACTATTAAAGAGAAAACAACTTTTTCCAGCAAACAACTTTTGGAGAAAGAGCTCTACGTGAGAAAGCAAACATTTTGCATCTTTTACTTAAGAGGTGACATCTCTTAAAGTATCATCTATCCCTAGGACAAAGTAAATCTCTCCTTGGAAAATCAAATCTTAGAAAAAAATCTTTAAAAAGTCTGGGTAGCTCACTTGCCAAGAGCCACGATCCACCAGGATCCCTAGGCCAGGGCCAGCATGTTATTCTCACCCCTCATCCTAATAGTCACTTGCCCTTTTTGGGCTCCTTCTTCCTGTCAGGGCAATAACTACATAGATAAAGCCACATGGAAGAAGCAGGATCAGCCAGCACTGGCTGATTTCCTCCCTATGCCCAAAGGACAGAAGCGATCTGTGAGAAACATGGCAGCAGTTCAGTTATTGAATATGCTAAACCCAAGTTTCACCATCATTTAACTTCACCACTACGGCATACCACACCACCAGTGGCAGACGTTTTTGCTCAACAACTAAAAATAAACTTACCTGTACTTATCTTGTACTTTCTGCTTTATATCCTGCAGAGAGTCTTGGGAAATATCTCGTTCGAGGTAACCCGAGAGCACCTCTGTGGCATTCTCTAGATCTGCTTGGTTATTCTGCAATAGGAAGGAGAATATATAGTAAATTCTGCCTTCAAAAGAAAGCTAAGAGATAAACTATCTTAGCTACTTCCTTAATAGACTGTACTCAACACCAATTTTCACAGGTGGTCAATTGTACCTCTAAAGTCCTTCATTACTTCCACCTCTAACAACTTGTTTTCTCTTTTTTTTCTCTTAGGAGAACTTTTTAACTATGAAAAGAACCAAAGATTTATCCATTACCTCTGGAAGAATACCAAGTATAATTTGAAAGTACTTAAGAAAATGTTTTTGGAAATCTAGCTCTGAAAACTATTATGTTAAAGCCTGAGAAACAAACAGAAATGCATTATTCTTTATATCTAGCTAGATACCTAATCTTATCAGAAAACACTGTATGAAAGATTAAAATTTTGTTATCCAACCGTTACTAGTATAGCTAGTTCTGTACATTTACCCATCTAAATTCCCATCTGCTAGTCACTGTTACTATCTAGCCATCTATCCACATCAATACTGCATGTATAAATTTTAAATGAGCATCTCTACTTGAAAAAACTTTACTGCTGAAAGCCCCCTTTTAGTCACTACTTCTCCACAAAAGACAAGCTCCATATTTACTTCTAATACCATGTTATGAGTTTTACCTGAACAGACTTTTGAAAAGAACTTAAGATGTTCCTGGTGTTACATAAGCATTATACATGGATTGTCTCACTTAAACATCTTAACATTTCTAGAAAAGTATTATCCCCATTCTAAAACAGAGATATAGAAGAGGTTAAATAACTTGCTTCAAGTCAACAGAGCTAAAAAGTGATGAAGTCAAGATTCAAATTCAGGACTAATTGCAGAGCCTGCACACTTAATCACTAGCTGGCTAAACCACATCAATTTGAATGTAGTTTACAGCAAGATATCTGAATTTTTTGTACCTTCCTAATAAACAATAAACTTTTGATCCACATTCGGGGGCAAAGAGTAACCTTTAAAACTCTTATCTATAAAAGATAAGTAGTCCTATGACACACAGGTGGTTTTTTTACCCACTCAGTAACTATTCCTACCTCAAAGATAATGGACTGGTTATTCTTTTTGAGGTAGAAAGCGAAGACATAAGTGTACATGAGTGTGGCACGACACTGGCAGAGGACATCAACTGCTTTCTTCAGGAACTGCACCTCAATCCAGGACATGTTGTGCTGTTGCATCTCTTCCATTTTCTGTTTCACCTGAGCATATAGTTTGTGCTCAAAGCGGAGACTCTGCATGTGGTTCATATAGCGATTACAGTAGAACAGGTACCTCTGCAGGGCTGCCCTAGATCTCTGTCCCATTAAAAAAAATTAAGGTCACATAATTATAACAAATTTATTATAGGCACACAAAACCTGATATCATATTTACTGATGAAACGGAATAGGAATTTAGGCTAAAATCAAGAACAGAGAGACATCTATTGCTACCTCTGTTACTTAATATTTTTTGACTGTCCTATAGCTGTACTTTCCAATATAGCAGCCAGCAGTCACATATGGCCATTAAAAGTAAAATTTCAGTTTCTTAGTATTGCAGTCAGTGTCTACCAAATCAGACGGTGGTATTAAGAACATTTCCATCATTATGAATATTCTACTGGATAGCTCTGTTCTGCAGTGTGCAATAAGGTGCATCAATATTATAAAGTAAAAAACAAAAGAGAGGCAACCAGACATCATATAACTCCTAATATAATGCAACAGAAACTACACAGTACATTTAACACCAGTTAAGTGTTCTGTGTTCTTTCCACATCCCTCACCAAATCGTCTGAATGCGAGTATCTAGAATTAGCACCAGTTTCAGCAAGTTGAGGGATAGAAGAACCTAACCAGGGATTTGCAGTTGGGAAATCCAGAATAAGAAAAATGCTACAGCACAAAAATGATTTAAGTTTCCTCAACAAATAAATGGCAAAAGAAGAAGGAAAAAAACAAAAAGCCCCAAAACATGAAAGGACCTACAGATTATAACATCACATCCAACTTGTGGACCTATATGGATCCTCATTTGAACCAATTATAAAAGAAAGTTTATGAGATAAATGGGGACACTGGAACACATATTAACAAAATACTGCTTCAAAAATATATAATAAATATATAGCATAGTTATAAAATAACATAATATACAAATACTACTACAGTTTTATGAAAAATCTTTTAAAGTACATGAAGTATTAAAAAATATGATGAAGTATTTAAAAATATGATATCAGGTCTAAATTTGTTTTATATTGTTTATCATACTGCAAAAATAATTCACATGGGTCTCTCTTATTACACTGTAGATGTTAAGGAGATACACTTTTAAAAAAGTAATCTTGGGACTTGTCCAGTGGTCAAGACTTTGAGCTCCCGGTGAAGGGGAGAATGGGTTTGATCCCTGGTCAGGGAACTAAGATTTCACAGTTCAGTTCAGTTCAGTCGCTCAGTCATGTCTGACTCTTTGCAACCCTTTGGACTGCAGCATGCCAGGCTTCACTGAAACTCCAATACTTTGGCCACCTGATGTGAAGTGACTCACTGGAAAAGACCCTGATGCTGGGAAAGATCGAAGGCAGGAGGAGAAGGGGACGACAGAGGATGAGATGGTTGGATGGCATCACCAACTCAATGGACATGAGTTTGAGCAAGATTCCACAAGCAGCCAAAAATATCATTTTCTTCATATTAAATACTAGACACAACAAGATTAAAAAAAGCAATCTTGTTATAACTCTAGTACTTAATATCTAAAAAATGATTGTTGAATGTAACTACTATAGAAGGATTTCTTACCACACACATGGATTTCTTTTCTTTAAACACCATTCTCCTCTTCCTCTCCTCATGCCTATGGCTTACAAACAGTACAGATACTACGAGGCCTTATGCTTGGTCTCTTGCTCAGAAACACTAATTCTGAACCACATAACTAGCCAATCACATGATCCAGTATCTTACAACATGGAAACACCTAAAAAAACCTACACAAGTCATATTATTTCAGCAGTCAGGTAGGTAATCAATGCTTACACAGTGGAAAATTATGCCAATCATATCTAAAAATACTATGACAATTATATCTATTCATTATTAGATAAAAATAATATTGTTATTAGATATGATTATACATAATAAAATTATGCCAATTATTTCTAAAAATAGAATATGCAAAGAATAATCTACTTGGCATTTTACCTCCATACAAAGCACTAATATTTTCAAGAATTCCCAAGATGAAATGGAAAACCTAAATCATGAATTAAAATGTATGTTATAGGACTTAATATGACTAAGAGTTCTCAAACAGCTTGCATCATTAAGATAATTTTAAAATTCATATGAAAAAAACCAAACCACCCACACTACCACTGCAAATAATACCCATTTTTAAATCAAATCCCAGAATCTGGACTGAGAAATGCAATGTCCTGAAAACGCTTTGGAAAAACACACAATAACATGACTGCTTAGAAGACGGATAGGCAATCCAGCTGCTGCCTATTTTTGTTTTCAAAGTTAATCTGAAATGCTGCCACATCCACTCCTTTAAGTCTATGGCTGAGTCAGCAAGCATCACAGGAGAAGGATGGAACTGAGCAATTCTAACAGACTGGATAGTCTGCAAAGCTGAAAACAGTTACTACCTGACCACTCACAGAGGTATACTGACTCTGGGTTAGTAGATAAGAAAATTTAGGGAATTCCCTGGCAATCTGGTGGTCAGGACTCTGATCTGACAGCCAGGGACCCGGGTTCAATCCCTAGTTGGAAAACTAACATTCCGCAAGCCGCATAGTGTGGTCACAGAAAAGAAAAAAGAAAAGAAAAAAGTACCATATATGTTCTTTCTGTACTGTGTGCCAACCTTATAGTACTTTTTTAAGAACTACAACTGCCTAAAAATGGAAAACAAACAAACGAACTACAACTGCTGAGAAGCGGGCAAGAGAGGGTGAGATGGTTGCATAGTACCACCAACTCAACAGACATGAGTCTAAGCAAACACAGGGAATGGAATACTTTAGGACAGGGAAGCCTTGCGAACTGCAGTCCATGGGGTCACAAAGAGTCGGACACAACTTAGCAACAACAATATAACATAAATAGAATCATGTGACAGAGATCACAGAATGCTATCTGTAGACACTGGCTTTTTCACTCAGCACAGTGCCTGTGACATCTAAATTGCTATGTGGATAAACAGTTCATTTTTTGTTATCACTGAATAATATTTCACAGTATGGATTACCATGGTTTGTTTAATCATTCACCAATTAAGGAAAGTTTTAGATGTTTCCAGTTTGGGACTATAACAAATAAAGCTGCTATGAACCACTGTTTAAAAAAAGGAACTACAATTGCCAGAAAACACTAGGCCAGAGTATGGACGTAGAGGAAGTGAGGAAAGAATAAGCTAGGTGTGTATGCCGTGGTGTGCTCCATTCTGGGAGGTATGGCTCCTACTAAATAAACAAATACAGTCAACTCATACAAACCCCTTTCCCTGTACACTCACAGGATCAGAAGATTCTAGTTTAGTCCAATATATGACCTAGAAAAATAATGCAATCTAATGTCTACAATCTATACATTAAAAGGGCTAAGAAGCTATGTCCAATAATCCACCCTCCCTGCAGATCTCAGAAAGGAATGCTACCAGCACCCAAACACTTACCAGTTAAGGTCAAGGATAACCCATACACTTTCCATTGTCAGCAAATTCTGGCTAGATTTAGCCAGACTACTAAAGAACCTGCCTGCCAATGCAGAAGACATAAGAGACCCAAATTCGATCTATGGGTCGGGAAGATCCCCTGGAGAAGGAATTGGCAATCCACTCCAGTATTCTTGCTTGGGGAACCCCATGAACAGAGGAGCCTGGCAGGCTACAGTCCATGGTTTAGCAAAGAGTTGGACACTACTGAAGCAACTTAGCACACAAAAACTAAAAGCCCACCATGGTAATTAGGAAAAATATAATGCTACATAAGAGAAAAACAGCATTTCTTTATGGATTGAAAAAAATATTATCATAATTAGAAGAAAACTTTAGGACAAAAGCAGAAAGCCAGAAAGGGAGGCGGGGGGAGCTAAGATTTAAAAACAAACCTGAAACAGAAGGAGATGCAATGACAAACTTAGCTGAATAAAAATGAAAGAGAGGACTCAATTCAAAATGGAGGGTGGGAAAGGCATCACTCTCATTGCAGAGTTTTTTATACAAAGGTTACATGGGTGATGGTTCTCAAATTATAGTCTGAGGATACTAGAGGGAACTGGAGTAGGGGTTCCAAATGATCTCGTTTAAACAGACCATGGAAATTTTTAAATATTAAAAATCTGATAATAACCTGAAGAAAACACAAACACTCGACCACCTGAATAAACTTATGACAACGCTTTCAGGTCTTACATTTGTAAAATGGCTAAAAATGGCATCAAGCCATACTACTTTAACTGCACCAGAGTTGAGAATAAGTGACAGGAAATACATTAATAATAAATTCTGATCAAATCAAATTTTGATGCACTGTAGGGATGAAAAGGCAATAGTTGATATATAGAAAACTGATGGGAGAACAAATTATCACGTGGTACTTATAGTAGTATAATAATACTAAATTCAAAAATTCTGGGTCTTAGTCTATCAACAGTAATTCAATTTCAACAAATAACTTATTTGTATAATTAGTTTTTTTGAGTTTCACTGGTTGTGGGTTTTTTCGTTTGGTTGTATAGCTGCTTAAAATAGTCCAGCTGGTTTTACTTTAAACACAGTTAATATAGTAATATTATAATGAATATAATGTAAACCAACATTATAACCTGTGGGTTTTTTCCCCCTTTAAAACGATCACAAATATTGTAAACATCTGAAATATGACAGCCTAGGTTATGTAAATATATTCTTTTGTATTTACAGTAATTTAAATAAATTTTAAAGGAGCCTTTGAAAAGTGAAATAATAACAAACAGGTCATGTTCTGGCTTGCATCTTGGCAAGACAAGTCTTTTTAAAAGATTCTGGGAAGAGAAATGGGGACTTTCAATACACAATGTATGAATGTAAGGGATGACTAAATTCTAGAATTCTACTATTAAGGCAGAATTACTAGCCTGAAAGGAACTCAAAGTGTTACTGAATCTAATCCACACCAAGGGTTTGAATCTCTTCTTCTATAAAAGTGGGTTATTTCCTTATTCAGTAATAGGGAAATCCCTACCTCCTGAGACAGTTCATTCCAAGTTACCTAAAATCATTAGAGCTTCTTGAACAATGAAGTAATTAATTAAAAAGAAGTGAGGCTGGATATAAATAGCAGCAGTGCCATTTAACAAATACTGTCCTTTAGACTCTTTGCTGGGCAGGGAACACCTTGCTATGGAAGACTACTGATACCTAGAGGTATGCTATATTACTAGACTGTTTTTTGTTTTTTTTTTTTAATGCAAACAAATCTATAAATAGGAATACTCCTAATATGTATTTTGCATAAGATTCCCTTTCTACATGTATACAGATATACAGTATTTATTGGAATATCCTTTAACAAATCTTTCAGAATTGAACTCTTTTGCTAAATTATTCCCTAATCAACAGATAATGCACACTCCTGTTCAACCGTTACCTGAAAATAAATGTACTTACCTCCTGTGCGTCTCTTGCTGCCTTTGCATCATCCTCATTATAGCGGTTACAGTTGTACCTGAAGTAAGTAAAGAGGATTCCATAAAGCCATAAATCAATGAAAAGGGAACAAATCACAGAATTTTAGCCTGGATTTAGCAATTATATAGAGCCAATATTCTCCTTTACAAAGATAAAATGAGGTGAAGAAAAAAAGCCCCTAGGTGTTTGAATCCTTTCCAAGAGTATGTCTGTTCTCTATTAGTAAAAAGCAGTTTCCCACCCCCTGAGGCAGTCCACTCATTAAGTTTACTGATAATCATTGGAAAACATTGTTATTTTTTCATTTACCAACTGTAGTTTGAACTTCTAATTCATATTTTGAAGAAAGAGACTATCTCATCTCCTACACAGTCTGTTATTTAGCCAAATATTTTCAATTTTTCCAGATTACTCACCTTGTTATCCTCACTTGTATACACCAAAAAGAACCAACTGTTGACAGACTGTTATGTGACAAGTGCTGTGCTATATGCTTTATATGCTCTGAACAGTTTATGAGAATCCCTGAAAACTCAATATACAAAATGAGGAGCAAGGGGAAATCTCCCCAGAGAAGTCAGCTCAGAGTGGAGATGTGTAAGACAGGCACTTCTCCTTCCTGATTACCTGTTTTATTTTATGGGAGCCTACATTTTGAGAACAACTGACATACACTATATTCCATCCACTTACTAAGGATTTTAACTGTACTATCACATTTAATCCCCTCAATTACCTTATGAAATATGTATCATTATCCTCACTGAGCATATGAAGAATCCGATTTTGAGAAGATAAGCAACATATTAAGATCACAAAAGAAGAGTTTCAGAGGTGGAAATTAATCTGATGCCCTTCTGCCAACTGAGACCCATGCTCTTAACTAGTGAATACATATCTTCAGAATCTTTCTAATGATGACCTTTTTAGAAGAATTTTGAATTTAATATAAATCTCATTAAACTGAATTTAGTATTCCAGCCTGTCAAATTCTTTAGGATTAAAATGGTTTATATATTCAATATCTCTCTTTGATATAACCCCAAAATATTGTATACAAAATTTTTTATATTAATTCAAGAAAATCATCAATACAATTGAACAGAAAAGCAGTATATAGTTTATGTGAATAAAAAAGATGTGGACAAAGCCTTTCAGCAAACCTTAAAGCATTCCACTAGGAAGACACAAATCTATTACCTGTACTCCCAAACATCTCCATCTGTAGTTCACAGCCTAGGCTACAAACCTCTGTCCACAATGAAATACCTTGCTGAAATCTACCAAACATTCCATAATTCATCATCCTAACAATACCATTTGATTCTGGAATTTCACATAAGAGAAAAACTAAACAAACTAACAAACTATGGTTCATATGCAATTTGTGGAATGAGAAATTCTGAAAATTTGAATTACACTGTCTGCTCCCAATCTTAGGTTCCTTTCTATTTTCCACAGTACTCAGAAACAACCAACAGTGATCACTGATTTCATCTCAAAGTTTTTAAAGTAACCCAGACCACAATTCACCTGAGTCAAGAGACATTACCAGTCCCCCAGATGGATTAATAATCCTCTCTTACCAATAATTATTCTACTCACAAATAAGCCTAAAGATGCCTCTTCTCACTATCTACTGGTCAACGATTAACACATTTTCTTCCTAACTGATATATCCTCAAAAACTTTCCTTTTGATATTTGTTAGATATTTTTAAGCCTCAACTCACTCTGGGCTTTACTCTGTCAACATTAAGAATTTTAAGGCCAAGAAAGCAAGGAGGGCTCATCTATATTTCCAACTGAGATTACTGACAGTGCTATCTGGAATGTTATTTTGAAGATTCTAAGATATTTTCAGATTTAAACAAGAAAGCACAGCAAGGATTCATCTGCAATATTAGCCACGGGAAAAGGCAAGATACAGGCAACATTTCTGATAACCCCCGGACCCAGCCATTCTTCATTCTTCCGTAGTCATCATTTGTTTTGTATCCCTTTCATTTTTCAATCCAGTTCATTTAAAATTTGAGTTGTGATCAGAGACTTCCTTACATACACACAAAAGTCTCTTTAATACTTGTCCCCCATTCCCTCTCTTCTTCACTAAACTTGTATATATACACTCATATGAATTTAGTTTCTGGGAACACTCTAATCTTCAGTTTGCATTCCTAAACCCCAAATATCTTTCCTTGGCTCTGACAGTAGTAAAATCACTTTTTTTTTTCACCTAACCAATTAGTTTTTACCTAAACTAGTTTAGAATCAATTCAAGACAATCGCTCTATTCCTCTAATTAATGAAATAAATGAAAATTCCAAAGAAACTAAAAGGGAATGTTTGCCATTGTCTTAAGTTCAGATTCTCCTCATCTTGTCTTGAGCTTGCAATTTTTCCCCTCCCACCCACTCTCTACAAAGCAGCCACAATGTCCAGATAAAGTATGGAAAACACCTAATACAGAGCATGTCATCTAAACTACAGACATAACGTTGTTATTCTCAGTAAAAATACTTCTGATAATTGTCCAAACTACTTCAGGTCCCAGTCTACTTTCTCTTTTCCTATTCCCCACAATTTATGAGGGGCCACAAACTCAAACACCAACAGGAGACAAATGCAAATAACATAAACTAGTCAAAACGGCAATCTGCATTATTGTAACACCCAGAAATATTTCCACATTTACCAGGAGATGCGCTAGCTCCCATTTTTCTTGTTTTGAGAAAAATGCAACAAGATATCTTTAATCTAACTTGCATTTTCCCTGCATGCATGATAAGAAACATGCAGGGAACAAAGGTATGTATCACTACCAAATGTGCCATCGTAAGACATGCAAATGCCAATAAGCTTTGGTCTTAGGGAAAACATTAAACTGCAGTAAAGGCTCCATCTAAAAAGCAACCAACCAATTCCAGGTGATTTTTGCCAAAAAGAAATGCAGGCCTGTTCTTATGTTTCAATGAATGCTAAAACTCTGGATTGCACTGGGTAATTTTCCAGTTCTTAAAGTTTGGACAGATTTTTTTGTCGAATGGCATGCAGGATAACTAAAACACAACTGTGGATTGGGTTCTGCCAAGTGTCTTTATTGTCTAGAGAGACGTATTAGACAACGCTGAGTAAGTCATGTACTATCACATTCTTCTACCTTTGTTCATGCTACTCCTTTTGCTCTGAATGTTTTTCCTACCACTTTTTGAACAAATGGAACTCTTAGTCTTTCTTAAAGTTCAACTCAGTTGTTACCTGATCTGTGAAATAAATCTTATTAAACTCTCTTTGGATATCTTGCATACACTTCTAATACTGATCACACCCTGTATTCATTTATCTAGTCCCAAGTTAGAGGGTGATTTTCATGAGGCAGAAACCTTATTCATAATATGCGGCAGATACATCACACAGTTATGTGAACATGTTCTTCCCTTCGTTTCCCCAACCTACCAGGCAGATCCATGTGGTTCCCAAGGGCCAAGACACACCCAGCAAAACTCTGCTTTACAGTTCTGGTTACGACAGACCATGTGATTACAACCGCCATCCTTCTCAATTGTGACATGGCATTTGGGACATTCCTATGAAGAGAAACTATAAAGTTGGTGTCAATGCTACACTGAGGAGAAGCCAGCTCTAGATTTGGTTTATTTTTAAATTGATTCTGTGATTTATTGTGATTGATACATGTAAAGCACTTAGAACAGTGTCAAACACTTAAGTACTATTGAAAATGAGTTATTATTACGGGTTTTTAAGATGCATGACAATTTAAGGATTTGTTTTAGTGGGGTTGGGGGACAAAAACATTTTAAGTACTTTTAACCATACACACAGTAATAATAGTTTTATGAGAGGCTAAACATTTTGTTCCTGTAAACATACTGTTCCAGTGCTATCTGGAAATAATTATTGAATACTTCCTGTATCCCATACATTGTTCTCAGTGTTCTATATGCATTAACTCATAATCCTTATAGTGGTCTTACTCCGATTTCCATTCATCAGATGAATAAACTAAGAGAAAATGTTAAAGAAACGAATCCAAGGCTATACAAGTAGCAAACGATAGTTAGGATTCAAACCCAAGCAATTTGGCCTTAAGAGTCAGGCAAGTAAAACTGATCATTCTTTTTGTGGCTACTGAATTTCCCAACTTTCTTCTGCCAAATACCCTTGTTAAAATCTTTTCATTGTGGTTCCTTGACAACAGTGCTGCAGAGATTACATCCCCTTGCTCAAGTCTGTATCATTTTCTTGGTTGCTAATGAGCCAAAGTTACTACCCTTGTGGGCACATCTAATGTTCTTCCTCTTGAAAAATTTAGAGAATGAAACTTACTCATTATTTTTAATAAAACTATGAATAAGATGTAAAGCTTGGATTTTTGCTGTATGTTTTTGTGTTGATGTCTATTACTCCCATAAAGGGAGGAAAGTATCACCCAACATAATATTTGTACAATTCAGCTAAAGTGAACAGATTTTACTGTCCACAAACTATAGTATTTCAAAAGAGGTCAATACCATCAGATTTTTGAAGTTACTCACATAAAAAATACTATCATCTTCCCAAAGAAGCAAATTTCAGGCCTAAAATATGTTTCATTCTATATTTCTTGGCTATAATTAACTAAACAGTATTGATTTCTTAATATAACAACAACCTGCAAATCTAAGGTGCTAGTAACAAAAATAAGCTTCTGAAATGTCTCCAGAGGGAAAAACCCTCAGTTTCATCTCAAAACTTCCAACTGATAAATCTATTATTACAAATTGTCATTCTTACTTAATAATCTACCCTCTAAACAAAGTCAAGCATATTCAAACCTATACTCCCTATTTTAAATATCTTGGAGATTTAGAGTATGTAGGGATTTTTCCAGATGCAGGAGAGGGTAGTTTATAATCAAACTACTTAGGGAAAATACAACTGCTCTATTCTAAATACTAATCTGACAGCATATTTAAGGATCTAGGACTTTAATGAACATTTCTGGTGGAGAAATCTTCAATTTTTGAAGAAGAATGCTTAAATAACAGAAAAAAAAATTTTTTAATAAAAAAGCAACCACTTTCTGATATTATAGTAAGGTTTTCTTAAGTGCCATAAGGTATGTTTATCATGCTGGTTTCAGAGACATAGAAATGCTAATTTCAAAACTACATTCCCCAAAGATGTGGGTATTTCTTTTATGCAACAGGACTGTTTTATTGCCAATGCTTTCTGGGAGACAGAAATGTAAACATGTTTTAATCTTTTAGGGTAGAGCCAGGTATCAGTGTTATAGAATCACGTGCTGGCTGTCATTTAAGCAATCCTTATTCTTATCATTATCCCATAATTGAGTGATGGAAGACCGCAAAGTTATAACTAACTCTGGTCAAACAACTCAATATTCTTCAAAGCATCATCATCATATGTGAAAGACAACAATAAAAATAAACAGCCCATGAATAACACTATTAGTCATCACTAAAAGCCACTTCCTATTCAGACAGGACATAAGATTGGATGTTTATACAATTTCCTACAAAAAATTGGCTGGGTACACAGTTTGGATTCAAATGCTTACCACTTAGGGATAGAAAAGAAGGGTGTTCAAGTTTATTTGCATTTGTATGACATTCCTCTAGGGTTTAAGATGTGGTTTATGTCATAAAGATACTGAACTTTGAAACTAGTATCACGACCAATGAATTCAATAAATAAACCCCCCAAAACCAAGGATATTCGTGTTATCCTTAAGCTTCCATTTCTCAGGAATCAAGTCTTTTAGTAAATTATATTTTGGAAGTTCAACATGTTAAAAACGTTAAATTTGTTAAGCCCAGTTCAATTACATAATTAAATTACTCATTTACTCTGACTCAATACTGCCCTAAAGAATAACTCCTTAAAAGTTAAACCCTGGAGATTTTAAGGGGCAGAAATATAGCCTAGTTAAAAAAAAAAAAGGCTAGATGCAGTAAACTCTATTATTGGTATACTAGAAGGCAGCCAAGAATTTACATGAAAAGATATTATCAAACCCCAGGGTAGAAAACTGATTAAGCAACCACTACTTTTCTGATGGAAGAAAACTAAAGCAGAGTACTACACATACTACAGTAGAGTACTCAATAAAACAAACTCAAACAGTAAAACAAAGGAAAATTATTAATAGGCAATCATTCTGAAAACAAAAAGCAAACTAATCAAATGAAAGGGAAAAGAAGGCCCTTTAGTATGTAAACTTACTGCTTCTGAAGTTGATACACCTGTTCTTATCAGTTTCAATACCAAGTGTTTACTGAAGGAATATACCAACCTTTGTGTTGGCTGCAATCCAATTAGAGGTTTCACTGTCATCATCACACTTTTTAATCCACTTCTTCAACCACTGTTTGAAAACAAGAACTGTTAGAGCACAACAGAAGACTTAAGGATAGCAAATTACATCAACATAATATAGTCAAGCTTAAATGTAAAAGCCAAAGGATAGGATTGTCACTGGATTTACTTCTTTTTAAACCAAGAAATCCTGTGATTCTCATTTACAGTCCAGGTACATTAAAAAAAAAAAGAAAAAAATCAACCAAAGGAGGACTTTCTCTAGCTGCAGGGAAGTGAGGAACCTAGAATTCAACAAGCAGCCCAGCTTCAAGGTGTGTCCTTCCCCTTAGCTAATTATACAGCTTTCCAAGGGAAGGACCTTAACCCTCATTATCCTCATAATCAGGAGATAACTTTATTCCTAAGCAATGTTCCCAGAATATTTGCAAAAATCACCTGAAATAAAAAGGACAAAATACCATGTTCCAACTACTAATGAATAAATAACAAAATGTGGGCTGTGACTTAAAGTCATCAAGTCTTAGAAGTACTCTACTACCTTATTTAAAAATGAAAATGCCAGGCAAACTCACCTTACATTTAACAGGGTCATGCCAATTTTCTCCACAGTTAAAGCTGTTAAGTGACACAAGAGTTAAAAGAATTAAGTCCTACCTACTGTGAGTAAACAAACAAACAACTTCACGCTTTACAGAACCTCAGTACTTTCACCAGTTTCTCGTGACTGGCAAATACAAGGAAAGGAACCATGTCTATTTTACTCTGAAGTAATTTACTTAGCCTGTAGTACTAGGGCCAGCACACACTGAGTGTGTGTGTGTGAAATGAAGAAATGACCTGAAGGATGAAGACATTTTATCATGACAATTACAGAATAAATGACTGTCTAAATAGCTACCAAACTGTTGTATGCTGTGTGCTTAGTCACTTAGTCGTGTCCGACTCTTTGCGACCCCGTGGACTGTAGCCCACCAGGCTCCTCTGTCCATGGGGATTCTTCAGGCTAGAATACTGGAGGGGGTTACCATGCCCTTCTCCAGAACAAACTGTTAAGACAGTACAATCAGTTTAGAGTTGTATTTTCTGATAGTTTTTAATATGTGTAATTCCTTGCTGCAACCACTGTCTAACTGAACTAAAATGAAATCATGTTCAATAATCTGAACTTACAATGCTTCATAGAAAGTGAAAGTGAAGTCGCTCAGTCACGTCCGACTCTGCGACCCTGTGGACTGTAGCCTACCAGGCTTCTCCGTCCAGGGATTCTCCAGGCAAGAATACTGGAGTGGGTTACCATTTCCTTCTCCAGGGATATTCCCGACCCAGGGATCGAACCCAGGTCTCCCGCATTGGAGGCAGATGCTTTAACCTCTAAGCCACCAGGGAAGCCCTGGTGGGGTTCCCCATAAAGAATGCTTCATAGGTATATATTAAATATTTAACATTCCAAATGAAGAGTTAGTCTGACTTCGTATGGTAATTCTATACTTTAGTACTAATGCACAGTAAGCAATATGTGGGAAACAAACAGGTCACATATTTTTGCAAGATCCAAACAAATGAACCTCAGCCTAGTAAAGTGTACCAAACAAGGTATAAAACAAAAGATGATGACTACATATTCTGCTACATTAACTGCTAATTCCTTTCTGCTTTCTAGGAGCATGGTTTAAAAAGTATAAATTAAGAATAAACACTCCCTCGTGGCTCAGATGGTAAAGAGTCTGCCTGCAATGCTGGAGACCCTGGTTCTATCCCTGAATCAGCAAGATCCCCTGGAGAAGGAAATGGCAACCCCCTCCAGCATTCTTGCCTTAAAATCCCATAGACAGAGGAGCATGGCAGGCTAAAGTACATGGGGTCGCAAAGAATCAGACACAACTGAGTGACTAACAATACTACTAAGAATAAAAACAAATGCTTGTGAAAAACATAAGCGTGGAATGGCTGATTAATTAATCAAGTACTTTGGGAATGCCCAAAATCCTTTGCAAATTAGAAGAATAAAGTGCTCTCAGTTTAAATGAAGCCACGATAATGGTTAGTTCTAGAAGACGGGGAATGGAATAGAGAAAGGAACATCAAGAAGCTTCAAATATATCTTTCATGTTTTATTTCTTGACAAAAACAAACTGATTTTCATTAAGGTCGGTTGTAACTTTGTAAGTGTTTAAGTATTGCTGTTATTCTCTATACTAAACCTGTATTTGAAATACTTCATACACAAAATATATTTGAAAGCAGGGAAGGAATTAGACTCCACACTATGTCTACAGAGTAAATTCTGAAATGATAATGTATAACCTTTACCAAAATAGCATGTACTTTACACAAACTTAATCTCTGTGAGTTTTACCTATTCTTTTGGGAAATATTTAGTATTAATGATGCTAAGACTAAATCTATTGCTGTTTGGAGGAAAAAAAGAATGATACAGAGCAATTTCCCTAGAGGGCTAGTGGTTAGGACTCCATCCTCTCACTGCCAAGGGCCTGGGTTCAAACCCTGGTCAGGGAACTACGATCCCACAAAATGCGTACCCATGACCAAAACAGAAACAAACAACAAAAAAAGAATGATATGGAAAACCAATAAAATGTGTATTTGCTACCTATAGAGCCCCTTGGCTTTAACAGCTTCTCATTTCTAAAAGATCCATAAAGGAATGGTCTCTAATGTGTGGTAATGGAAATTCCCTGCTAAGTTGAACCTAGAATTCAAAGGCTATGGTACTTCAAGAATCCAGGTTACCAAGAAAGCTGGGGCCAGAAGCCCCAGAGAAAACTCTTAGTTAAAAAAGATTTAATCAACAACTAAAAGATTTAATCAACATCTAATCAACCAAGTTTTAGCTTTCCAAATTTATCTACATATTTTTAGGACCAAGATTAAACTCATCAGAACAAAGGAAATTAAAAACTCCTAACTCTGTATTTCCTAAGAGATAATCTGAATACAAATCATGAGCCATAAGGAAACAAAAAACAATGTGACAAAATAAGCTGTTAATCAGAAATGAGAACTAAGTTCTTGTCCCAGATCTTTAGGTTTGTTCCTATATATGTGCCAATGGAGGATACAAGGAAAAGTGATTATAACTGCACTTTTTTTTCCCATAAGAAAATAAATCCAAAACTTACAGCAACATAGAAAGAGGAAAATTATCTTAAGATATGAGACTTTTTAAGCTAAGTTTTATTTTAAAGAAATATATGCTATTTAAAATCAGTTATCACCAACCTACCTGAGGTAAAGAAAATTTTCTATTTCACTACCAAAAATAAATAGAAAAGCTATGTGTACTACTCCAATTCAGGAAATCACCTGCTTACCAAAACTGGCGCCCACATTTGCAGCGAACAGGTTTAGCATCAGGATACTGAACTTTAACAACGTGGTGGCAGTCTGGGGCAGGACACCACTTTAACAGTCGATTGCACTGAAATACAAGTTAGAAAATTAAAAAATGACAGCAAATTAAATCATGATGCAAGATTTCCCAGCACACCATGCAATTATGTATACTACTTCCTCACTATCATAAAGTGCGGATGGTGTCACAAGCATTTAAAACCCTGCTATCAATAGTCTTTTACAGCAATGCTTCTGGATGTACTGTTTTTCTAAGATTATAGATCACTTGAATACCTGGAATTATAAACTATCTCTTGTTCTATCTTCAAAATCCCACTGGGAAACTTTAAAATAAATAATCACCATTATGTGATCATTAACACACATCAATTTGTGTATGGTTCTATTTCAGGGCAATTTTATAAGCTGCAAAAAAATAAGGTAATGCTTCTACTCAGGGAAGGAGTTCATATGCTATATGAAACAAGCTAAAGAATACACATGGAATTCCTCTCTTTGGCCATAAAAAGTTCTTCTAAAAACAAAAACCAGTTCCTAAGCCACAGCAATGGTTGCATTTTAGTTCTTCAAAAGAAATATAACTTTTGATATATTTTTATTATGGGACAAAACATTGCTCAAGGAACACTCCATGAGAATTCAAGTTTATTGACCATTTTTAAAAATGTGTATTCTTTACAACTGCTATTTCTAGAAGACCTTCAGTTTAACTGCTAATAAAAATTAATATTACTTTCTAGAAGTGAAATACCAAGTTACACTCATGCTCTTACACAGGGGCTGGCAAACTTCTTTCAAATGGAGCCCGATAGTAGATATATTTGGCTTCATGGGCCATTCTTTAGCAACTACTCAACTCTGCCACTGCAGCACAAAAGCAGTCACAGACCACACGGGCGTGTTCAAATAAACCTTTATTTACAAAAAGCAGACTCGCCGTGCTTTGACAATTTCTTTTCTGTTAAGCCATACTTGATACAACATACAAAAACCACTAAACAATTCATTTTTAACCAAGTTTACTCGTAATGCAAGGAAGGTAAAACAAGTAGAGATATAGCAGGGCTAATGTATCAAACGTGATGAAACATGACATCACTAAGAATCAGCTACAGTTCTCTGCTAAGGATAAAGACTATAAAAATAATTTTATCAAAGCTTAAGACCTATGAAAAGACATCTATTTATTGATTTGTCAGATTCTTTTGAGAATAAAGGTATTTTGGTATGCTTCATAAAAAGATAGTAACTGAAGTTATCATAAAGGTGTTTCTTATGTAAGACAAACTGAGTACTTCTATTAATAAGCAGAATTTCTTTTATTTAAAGAATGAAAACTTATGAGAATCACTTACCTCTACAAAGCTATTTGTTATTAAATGCTGATACTTTAATTTAACTTTTGAATCTGTGATCAGGCGCCTGAAAGTGAGAATAAAAATAGTTTATTAGGAGGTTTTCAGCTAAGGGTATTTTCCACATTCATAAAATAAAATTTCAATGCTCTGGTATGAAACTGCCTTAAATTGAAAGTACTAAAATATATCTATAAACTGTCAACATATATAACTCTAGGAATCAAAACAATAATCTCAAAGTTTCTATAATTTTATTTTGGTAGATGTTTCCCCCTGGTTCTTATACTCTAAATATTCCATTTTTACCCAACTGGTATTTGTGTTGTAGTCTAATGACTTACCAACTATCGCCAAATTTGGGCCCCTTTCAGAGTCTTCTGACTCTCATATCTTGCCTTAAGACAGCAATTCTTGGCCACCTTTCCTAAGATCTCCTCCCCTAAAATCAGTGTGTGAAATAAAACAATCTTGACAGGAATGTTCAGAGATGGATACAGGTTTTGCCACATATAATTCTGATAGCCTTCTTCTTCTGAAATCTTCTGGTAATTTATTAGAAATGCTTACTAATTGCAATCTGGCATTCCTTATTCACCTAGAATACTGTAAGTCACAAGAATTTCTTAAACTCACAGGAACTCATGAAAGTGAAGAACCTTCAAGTTTAATTTTCACTAGTTAAACATGCCTGTGGGTATTATAGGAAAACGGTATTAAAGCAAAGAAAGTAACCACCAAAGAAGCTATTAAGAACAGTACCAAAAAAATGTAAAGTCCAATATCATCTTGAGTTTCTTATACCACTCACTTCTCTTATCACACTGCCCTTACAAAAGATCCCCACCCAGTCCTGTGCACTCCTCAGTGTACTCCTCTTGCATCTGTATTCTTTCAAAATAGTAAGCACCACCCTTCCTCAGGGCCTCCCTGGTGACTGAGACAGTAAAGAAACTGCCTGCAATGCAAGAGACCTCAGTTTGATCCCTGGGTTGGGAAGATCCCATGGAGAAGGCCATGGCAACCCACTTCAGTATTCTTGTCTGGAGAATCCCCATGGACAGAGGAGCCTGGCTGGCTACAGTCCAGGGGGTTGCAAAGAGACAGACATAGCAACAACTAAGCACAGCACACCGGAGGTCAGGGGAGGCGTCAGAGAAGAGCAACCCCATGTCCAAGGAGCGGCGGCTGCGCAGGCACAGGAGGGCCGAGAGGAGCTACTGCATGTCCAAGGTCAGGAGGGGCAGCCGTGAGGAGAGACCCCTCATCCAAGGTAAGGAGCAGTGGCTGCGCTTTACTGGAGCAGCTGTGAAGAGATACCCCACGTCCAAGGTAAGAGAAACCCAAGTAAGACAGCAGGTGTTGCGAGAGGGGATCAGAGGGCAGACACACCGAAAGAATAATCACAGAAAACTAGCCAATCTGATCACACAGACCACAGCTTTTTGTCTAACTCAATGAAACTAAGCCATGCGGTGAAGGGCCACCCAAGACGGGCGGGTCATGGCGGAGAGGTCTGACAGAATGTGGTCCACTGGAGAAGGGAATGGCAAGCCACTTCAGCATTCTTGCCTTGAGAACCCCATGAACAGTATGAAAAGGCAAAATGATAGGATACTGAAAGGGGAACTCCCCAGGTCGGCAGGTGCCCAATATGCTACTGGAGATCAGTGGAGAAATAACTCCAGAAAGAATGAAGGGATGGAGCCAAAGCAAAAACAATACACAGGTGTGGATGTGACTGGTGAGAGAAGCAAGGTCCGATGCTGTAAAGAGCAATATTGCATAGGAACCTGGAATGTCAGGTCCATGAATCAAGGTAAATGGGAAGTGGTCAAAAGGAGATGGCAAGAGTGAACGTTGACATTCTAGGAATCGGTGAACTAAAATGGACTGGAATGGGTGAATTTAACTCAGATGACCATTATATCTACTACTGTGGGCAGGAATCCCTTAGAAGAAATGGAGTAGCCATCATGGTCAGCAAAAGAGTCCGAAATGTAGTACTTGGATACAGTCTCAAAAACGAAAGATTGATCTCTCTTTGTATCCAAGGCAAACCATTCAATATCACGGTAATCCAAGCCTATGCCCCAACCAGTAACGCTGAAGCTGAAATTGAACGGTTCTATGAAGACCGACAAGACCTTTTAGAACTAACACACAAAAAAGATGTCCTTTTCATTATAGGGGACTAGAATGCAAAAGCAGGAAGTCAAGAAACACCTGGAGTAACAGGCAAATTGGAATACGGAATGAAGCAAGGCAAAGGCTAATAGAGTTTTGCCAAGAGAACACACTGGTCATAATAAACACCCTCTTCCAACAACATACGAGAAGACTCTACACCTGGACATCACCAGATGGTCAACACCGAAATCAGGTTGATTATATTCTTTGCAGCCAAAGATGGAGAAGCTCTATACAGTCAGCAAAAACAAGACTGGGAGCTCACTGTGGCTCAGATCATGAGCTCCTTATTGCCAAATTCAGACTTAAATTGAAGAAAGTGGAGAAAACCACTAGACCATTCAGGTATGACCCAAATCAAATCCCTTATGATTATACAGTGGAAGTGAGAAATAGATTTAAGGGACTAGATCCGATAGAGTGCCTGATGAACTTTGGGCGGAGGTTCATGACATTGTACAGGAGACAGGGATCAAGACCATCCCCATGGAAAAGAAATGCAAAAAAGCAAAATGGCTGTCTGGGGAGGTCTTACAAATAGCTGTTAAAAGAAGAGAAGCAAAAAGCAAAGGAGAAAGGGAAAGATATGAGCATCTGAATGCAGAGTTCCAAAGAATAGCAAGGAGAGATAAGAAAGCCTTCCTCAGCAATCAATGCAAAGAAGTAGAGGAAAACAACAGAATGGGAAAGACGAGATCTCTTCAAGAAAATCAGAGATACCAAGGGAATATTTCATGCAAAGATGGGCTTGATAAAGGACAGAAATGGTATGGACCTAACAGAAGCAGAAGATATTAAGAAGAGGTGGCAAGAATACACAGAAGAACTGTACAAAAAAGATCTTCACGACCAATAATCATGATGGTATGATCACTCACCTAGAGCCAGACAACCTGGAATGTGAAGTCAAGTGGGCCTTAGAAAGCATCACTACGAACAAAGCTAGTGGAGGTGATGGAATTCCAGTTGAGCTATTTCAAATCCTGAAAGATGATGCTGTGAAAGTGCTGCACTCATATGCCAGCAAATTTGGAAAACTCAGCAGTGGCCACAGGACTGGAAAAGGTCAGTTTTCATTCCAATCCCAAAGAAAGGCAATGCCAAAGAATGCTCAAACTACCGCACAATTGCACTCATCTCACACGCTAGTAAAGTAATGCTCAAAATTCTCCAAGCCAGGCTTCAGCAATACGTGAACCGTGAACGTCCAGATGTTCAAGCCGGTTTTAGAAAAGGCAGAGGAACCAGAGATCAAATTGCCAACATCCGCTGGATCATGGAATAAGCAAGAGAGTTCCAGAAAAACATCTATTTCTGCTTAAGCAAGAGAGTTCCAGAAAAACATCTATTTCTGCTTTATTGACTATGCCAAACCCTTTGACTGTGTGGATTACAATAAACTGTGGAAAATTCTTCACGAGATGGGAATACCAGACCATCTGATCTGCCTCTTGAGAAATCTGTATGCAGGTCAGGAAGCAACAGTTAGAACAGGACATGGAACACAGACTGGTTCCAAATAGGAAAATGAGTACGTCAAGGCTGTATATTGTCACCCTGCTTATTTAACTTATATGCAGAGTACATCATGAGAAACGCTGGGCTGGAAGAAGCACAAGCTGGAATCAAGATTGCTGGGAGAAATATCAATAACCTCAGATATGCAGATGACACCACCCTTATGGCAGAAAGTGAAGAGGAACTAAAAAGCCTCTTGATGAAAGTGAAAGAGGAGAGTGAAAAAGTTGGCTCAAAACTCAAAATTCAGAAAACGAAGATCATGGCATCTGGTCCCAACACTTCATGGCAAATAGATGGGAAAACAGTAGAAACAGTATCAGACTTTATTTTTGGGGGCTCCAAAATCACTGTATATGGTGACTGCAGCCATGAAATTAAAAGACGCTTACTCCTTGGAAGGAAAGTTATGACCAACCTAGACAGCATATTCAAAAGCAGAGACATTACTTTGCCAACAAAGGTCCGTCTAATCAAGGCTATGGTTTTTCCAGTGGTCATGTATGGATGTAAGAGTTGGACTGTGAAGAAAGCTGAGTGCCAAAGAATTGATGCCTTTGAACTGTGGTGTTGGAGAAGACTCTTGAGAGTCCCTTGGACTGCAAGGAGATCCAACCAGTCCATCCTAAAGGAGATCAGTCCTGGGTGTTCATTGGAAGGACTGATGCTGAAGCTGAAACTCCAATACTTTGACCACCTCATGCAAAGAGTTGACTCATTGGAAAAGACTCTGATGCTGGGAGGGATTGGGGGCAGGAGGAGAAGGGGACAACAGAGGATGAGATGGCTGGATGGCATCACCGACTCGATGGACATGAGTTTGAACTCCGGGAGTTGGTGATGGACAGGGAGGCCTGGCATGCTGTGATTCACAGGGTCGCAAAGAGTCGGACACGACTGAGAAACTGAACTGAACTGAACTGAAGCACAGCACACCCTTCCTCAAAGGCTTCTGCTTGGGGTTATCTCCCTTGGAAAGCAAACAAAAGATTTTCCTAGTGGGGCTCTGAAGTGGGACAGCCTACGTTAGAATACTGGCTTCTCAACTTACGAAGTGAGGATATGTCCTTTGACTTCCACTCTTCAATTTTGTTGTTATTTTAGTCGCTAAGTCATGTCCAACCCTTTGATACCCCATGCACTATAGCCTGCCAGGCTCCTCTGACCATGGGATTATCCAGGCAAGAATACTGGAGTGGGCTGCCATTTTCTTCTCCAGAGGATCTTCCCAACCCAGGGATCGAATCCGAATCTCCTGCTTGACAGGTGGACTCTTACCCCTGAGCTACCTGGGAAGCCCATTTTTCAGTTTACTAATCTATAAAATGGATAGCAGAAATAGAGCTGGGAGACTAGCACAGTGCCTGGCAAATAGTAAGCACTCAATAAATATTAGATGAAGCTGAATTCATCACCATCATTATTATTTCACTCAGTTAAGATGTACTGTTACTCACTCAAGGAGGCCCTTCCTACAATTCATACCAGTCTAGATGTAGACCACTCCCCTTCAGTTTTCATGGCAAATTATACACTTCTTTACAGAATGTGTCATAATTTTCATCACCCAGCTATCATATAATCATTCTTTAATATCTGCCTCCCTAATTCCCTATTCTCAACCAAACAATAAGCTCCATGAAAGGATCTCTTATGTCCAATACACTGCCTGGCCTGTGGAAAGTATTTAGTAAGTACTTTTCAAATGAGTAAACCTTCAGATTTTGCACATGTTGAAACTGAGGGATAAAAGTAATTAGTGCACAAGGCTGTTCCTCAAAAAGCCAAACACAAAATTACCATATGACTCAACAATTAATTCCACTCCAAGGTATATACATTCAAGAGAATTAAAAACAGGTGTTCAATATAAACCTTGCACACAAATATTCAAATAGTAACAAAGATTTCTACAAAAAGCAAAAATAACTCAAATGTCCAAGAACTCATGGAGAAGTAAAATATGGAATATCCGTATAATGGAACATTAGTTAGCCATAAAAAGGAATGATGTCCTTATACATGCTGCAACATGAATGAACTTTGAACACATTATGTTAAGTGAAGGAAGCCATTCACAAAAGGTCATACACTGTATGACTCCATTTAAATGAAATGTCCAGAGTAAGCAAATCCATGCAGACAGCAAAGGTGAGTAGTTGTCAGAGTCTAGGGAAAGGAGGGAGTCAAGAGTAACTGTTTAGTGGATATGGGATTTCTTTTGGGGCTGATGAAAATGTTCTGGAATTAGATAGTGGTGATGGTTACACAACATCACATAAGTATTCAAAAAGCCACAGAACTGCGTACTTCAGTTAAAAAGGTGAATGTTCTGTTATGAGAAGTTTACATCATTTAAAAACCAATGGGACGTCCCCAGTGGTCCAGTGGCTTAAGACCCCGTGTTTCTAATGGAGGTGACATAGGTTTGATCCCTGGTTAGGGAACTAGACCCCACGTGCTGCAACTAAGACCCAGCACAGCCAAATAACTAAATAAATATTTTTTTAAAAATTAAAAAATAATTAAGGGGCTTCCCTGGTGGTCCAGCGGTTAAGAATCAGCCTTCAACACAGGGGACGATCCCTGGTAAGGGAACTAAGATCTCACATGCCATGGAGCAACTAAGCCTGTGCCACACACAAGTAGGGAGTCCAAGTGCCACAGCGAAAGATCCTGCCTCACGCAACCAAGATCCCACGTGCCACAACTAAGGTGCAGCCAAATAACAAACATAGAAAGATGATTAATGTCAGAATATCTAATGTTGATTTACATTTATTTATTTAACCAGGCATGATAAACAATAATCTTCTAACCACATCTCACTGCCCAAATGCCTCCCCACTCTATACTATCCTCCTTTGCATTTGATGAGAAAATGCAAATCTCATCAGTCCTAATAACCTTTTATGACAAAACTCAAACTGTCAAACTCTTTTCATCCTCATCTCTAGTAATCTGCTACTTTGTGCTTTAGCCATGACAGAATACATAAAAGAGAAGTTCATGGACTATTACTCTCCACACAAAATTTTTAATCCTTGGTATCTCTCCCTAAGATGCCCTAATTCTTTAGGTAATGTGTTTCCCTGTAACTGTACTTTATACATACATTTACACATAAAATGGGCTTCTCAGGTGGCAGTGGTGGTAAAGAACCTGCCTGCTAATGCAGGAGACACAACAGACAGGGGTTCAATTCCCGGGTTGGGAAGATCCCCTGGAGAAGGGGATGGCAACCTATTCCAGTATTCTTGCCTGGGAAACCCTATGGACAGAAGAGCCTGGAGGGGTACAGTCCATAGGGTCATAAAAAGTCAGACACAACTGAAAGGATTTGGCAAACATGCATGCATCAAATGTAAACTATGTATTTATTATTAGGAACCTCTTGGGGAAAGGAAATGTATCTTAATTTGTTCTCCTGTGTTTATGTGCTAATAAAACAGGCTCCCAGTAAATGTTTGTGGAAGAAATGAAAAGATACAGTGACCTGTACTGATGAAAGAATACAAAGAATTAAAAGTATCAGAGGACAAGATAAAGACAACTGGAAGGATGGTGGTACTTTAAGACCATACATGGTTAATGGAAATAAGATTTACTGAAAGACAAGCTGACAAGAGTAAAGGTATTTTAGTAAACCAAAGTAGGTTGGGATTAATCAAGTGGAATCAGTGGCTTTATAAACTGTGCTGGTTAAGTCAATTTATGGCTTCATTAGGTTAAGAATTTGCTCACTAAAACCCATGGCTGCTTTCACTCTTATTACTCTCAAATCCCAGTGCTTAAATGCAGACATACCTTTCTATACGGGCAATTATCCAGGACTAATTATAAAATTTGTCTGTGGATCATTCAGGCCCTCGGTCTATTTATCTTCCTAGACTAAAATCAATTAGGCTGCCTGAGGTTATAAAAACAGCACTGACTCAGGAATTAAGCGACTCCGGATTTTATCCCATGTACAGGAGCTAATTACACCTCTTTCTTCAAGTTTCTTTCTCTCCTTCAAAAGGGAACCTTTCACAAGGCCAGTAGTTAGCCAACAGCCTCCAGCTGCAGTGCCTTTGAGATTCGTAGCAGTGTTCCAGATGAGGCCACACCCGCCCTGCTTAGCTCCCAGTGAGAGACTAAGCGTGACACTGGTGCCGGGGCCTGGCCATTTCTGCTGCCTGAAGCATCCTGTGTGGGAAATCTATGCACTGGGGTTCCCGATAGGGCTGACAGAGACTCTCACAGCTGCACACAGTCTTAGTCACTTCCTACTGAATTCTTCCTTCTTTCTCAACAGGTGTCAGAACTGTATCATGTCTGTCCACTCCTCCTATTCCTATTTATCCTACATAGATGCTATCCGTAATAAAGCACGTTCTAACTATGTCCTGGCTCTGCTTCTCAGAAGATCAACTGATACACTGACATAACCTATCCTCCAACTGCAAAGTTCGCTGAAATCTAGCTATCACGCATTGCCAACTTAACAAAATACTGACTGGGCATTTAACCAGGCTACAAACAGGCTTGTGTACTACAAAGGAATGTACGTTAGAATGTCTCTCCAGACTTTAAATGTTCACCTCCAGTGTGGTGTTGAGCAAAAATTAATTTGGCTTAATCAGCTAATATATATTCAACATGCAGAATCTATCAAAAGTACTTACATAACTGTGTTGTCATCCACTAAGATATCACAACCATGAGCAGGACACGAAATAGTCTGGAAAAGATTGAAATTTAAACTACGTCTTCATTCAACAAATATTTACTAAATGTTTACCACTGCCAGGAATTTGCTAGGTTCTGAGGATACCTTAACATTTATAGGACCCTAATCATTTCCTTTCTTTTAAAAGAAACCTGTATGTGAGTATCTGTCACTATAAAGCAACTAAAATTGCTAACCCAAACAACTGGTTTTTCAATATTAAACTTAACTGGCAAAGGCAAGAGATACACAACAAAAATTCTCAACAAGTTTAGCCTGGATAAATACAAATGTTAATGCCTGCTAAGAAAACATTACCTGCACTGGATTTTTAACTGGAATATCTCATTGTAAATAGGAAAAAAAAAATCTCAATTATCTTTTAGTTGTTTTAACCTAGAAAAAAGAGCCAAATGTAATTCACAACTCAGAATGCTTTACCTGTTTATATTTGTGTAACAGTCTAAACACTTAAAAGAAATTCAACAAAATCTCAAGAACAAATTGGCATCTTTACCTGTCCCATGCCTTCTTCCATTATTTTGGTAGTTAAATATTCACTCCAGCACTGCATACAAAACTTATGTCCACATTCAAGGCCAGTGAAATACTGCAACAAAAATAATATATGGACTTTCAAAAGAAATTATCAGAAGAATCACTATAGTGACTCAATAAGAATCAATCAGATCATGTTTCTCATAGTGGCTAAAATGTCCAATTTGACAGGACTAAATGGGCTCCTAAAACGAATTTCTATGGGGCAAAATCTATACACACATTCACTGAACAGAAAACAACGAGAGATGATTCTACATTAGATATTTATAATTTTTAGGAAAGGCACACAAGTTTGTACCAATAAGCAAATGAAAAGATGCTCAATATCCTTAATCATCAGGAAAGGTAAATCAAAGTCACAATGAAACACCACTTCACACCCACTAGGACAGTTATAATCAAAAAGACACAATAAAAGTGCTGACAAGGATATGGAGAAATCAGAACCCTCAAACACTGCTAGTGGGAACGTACAGGAATTTTGGAAAACATTGGCAGTTTCTCAAGAAATTAAAAGTTATTACCAAATGATTCAGCAACTCCACTGCTAGGTATATACCCACATAAAAACTTGTACACAAATGTTCACAGCAGCATTAGCCACAATAATTCCAAACTGGAAACAAATCCAATGTCCATCAACTGATAAATAAGCAAAATGTGGAATATCCATGTAACAGAAAATTACTCAGCCATCAAAGCAGTAAAGCACGCACTATAATGTGGACAAACCTTGCAAACATGCTAGTAAAATAAACCAGTCACCAAATACCACATGTTGTTTGCTTTCACTTGTAGATTGTGGTTGCCTAAGGCTAACAAGCTTGAGAGGAATGGGAAGTGACTACACAAGGTCCTTGGGGGATTATTAAAATGTTTGAAAATGAATTGTGGTGATGGCTACACAACTCTGTGACTATGCTTAAGACCATTTTAAATAAGCAAGTTGTATGGTATGTGAATTACATCTCAATAAAGCTGCTACTTTATTATTATTTTTTGGCCATACTGCTTGCTTGGTTTGCAGGATCTTAGTTCCCCGACCAGGAAGTGAACGCAGCCCCACAGCAATGAAAGCACCAAGTCTTAACCACTGGACTACCAGGGAGCTCCCAATGGTGTTATTTCTAAAATGTCACACGGATACCACAGTTCTCGGAGCTGCACTGGAATATACCTAACCTAGAAAATAAAACCTTATGGAAACCAAAATACTTCTTCAGAATAGTAGTAATACTTTAATAGTAAGAATAATAATAGTAACATTTTGGCCTAATGTTATACTACTTACATGATTTGAAATACTTTCAATTTGATGGCTGGTTAAATGAACCTTATTATATTCTATAATGGGATATTAAAAGCAGGTACTTTAAGTAATATTAAGAGTGTAGAAGACTACACTTCAAAAGACAAACATGGTTATCATATTTTACTTTAAAAATATTTTACTATATTTACCACCTAATTCTTTTTAAATTAATATAATATAGGCTATAGTTAAAGACAATTATTTAACAATATGAGTTTATGTTAAAAAAAAAAAAAAGTCTTATCTCCATCTTTCTCTACCTTGTCCTCTACTTCTCTACCCAGAAGTAATCACTATTTCCAATATATGGTAGAAGTACCACAAACCTTCTTCTGTATCTTGGTTTTCTTTTTATTATCTGTGCGATCAAATGAATGTATATCAGGAAAAATTTGTACAAGTGAAATTCTAACAGTATACATTTTGATTATTGCAAAGAGGTTGTTGCAATTTACACTACTGAAGAAAACCTTCTCACACCCATGCCCAAACACTTAAAACTCCTTGATTTTTGCCAGTAACAGGTGAAAATGAACTAACTACCAAGAGTTTTGATTTTAATTTCTCCTTTTGAGTGAAGCTTAAAAATTTGAAACAAGATTTAAGGCTGTATATTTCTTTTTCTGTGTATTTTCTTCACCTTTTTTGCCAAATTTTCCTCTGGGCATTTTTTCTAAATGTTTTACTGGTTTTTTTTTTGTTTTTACTTATTTAGAAAATTGACTGTTTATAAGTATGGAAAATATTTTCTCCCAGTTTCAATACATTTTGCTGCTGTGCAGAAGCTCTTCATTCATATACAGCAAAATGTATCAGCTTTAGAATCCATGGCCTCTAAATTAGTTTCTTCTTAAGTTGAAAAAAGTTGTGACAGACTTATGGACATGGGGAGAGGGGAGGAGAGGGAGAGATGTATGCAAGAGTAACATGGAAACTTATATTACCACATGTAAAACAGAGCTAACAGGAATCTGCTGTAAGGCTCAGGAAACTCAAACAGGGGCTCTGTATCAATCTAGAGGGGGGAGATGGGGCAGGAGATGGGAGGGAGATTCAAATGCAAGGGGATATATGTATATCTGTGGCTGATTCACGTTGAGGTTTGACAGAAAACAACAAAATTCCGTAGAACAATCATCCTTCAATAAAAAAAAATAAATTAAAAACGAAAGCAAGACATACAAAGGAAAAACTAGTTAAAAGATTATTTTGTTTCAATATGTGCAAATAAATTTTTAAACCTGGAAAAAAAAAGTTGTGTTTTTTTGGGGGGGGAGCTGCACTGGGTCTTTGTCGCTGAGCACAGGCATCTCTAGTTGCAGCAAGACAGGGCTACTCTTTAGTTGCAGTACACGGACTTTTCAACGCAGTGGCTTCTCTTGTTTGGAACACAGGTTCTAGGGTGCGAGAGCTCCAGTAGTTACAGTTCATAGGCTTAGCCGCCTATGCCAGTTCCCTGTGGCATGTGGAATCTTAACCAGACCAGGGATCAAATCCGTGTCCCCTAAACTGGCAGGCAGATTCTTAACTACTGGACCATCAGAAGAGTCCTAAATTAATTTTGATATAAGGAGTAAGGCAGAAATCTAAGTTTCCAGATGGTTACAGAGTTGTTCCAATACCATTTATTAAATAATCCTCCTTAAAGGAAATACCCTCTCTGTTGTGTATTAAATTCTCCACAAATATACTCGACTCTGGCTTCTCTGGTGGCTCACTGATAAAGAATCCGCCTGCCAATTCAAGAGATCCAAGTTTGATCCCTGGGTCACGAAGATCCCCTGGAGAAAGAAATGGTAAACCACTCCAGTTCTTGCCTGGGAAATCCCATGGACAGAGGAGCTTGGCAGGCTACAGTCCATGGAGTGGCAAAGAGTCAGACACGACTGAGCAACTAAACAATACTCAACTCTATTCTGCTTTACTGCACTGCCTATTTCTGAATTTGGTAAGACTAGCTTCTCTCTACCCTCATCAATCTACTCTTTGCTTCATTTTATTAATATTCTATCTTTCCAAATACTTGTCATTTATTTATCTCCCCTTTCCTTCATATAGGTCTTTCATATTTCTTGCCAAGTTTATTCTTAGCTCTTTTATTCATTTTGTGGCTCTTATTAAAGTGGCATTTTAAATTCTACAACATTTTCTAATTAGCTGTTATTTGAAATATGCTTACAAAATTTCTGATGTTGCTTATGAACTATAAATGCAAATAAGATACAATATTATAGCATACTAACTATGTAAAATATACTTGGAAAGTAACTGGGAAAGAAAAAGTTCAGAGTCCTGATACTGGTTTTACAGACCAAATAATATGGAAAATATCAAGGTTAAAATGTTACTATTCAGAGAGTGACAATGATTCTACCTGAGTCACAAAATAAGTGAAGATAGATATTTGGGAAATCAATATTCTAATCCAAAAACAAAAGATCTGAGAAATAAAAAGAATCTATTCTTACTACTACTCACAACAGTGAAGGAGATCTGGCACTAACCTATTGTCAGATTACTAAAGGAGAGTATTTGATTTTTGATATTTGAGGGGGCATTCTACAAATATAATAAAATCGTATCAGTAATTCTAAAATGTTTTATTCATAACCTAAAAACACAAACACACCCTCATGTGCTTTCCTCTTTTTTACAAAGACTGATAGGTTAAAGGTCACAATGGTTACGCGGTGATCTCTATAGGTAACACGTCTACTTTGGGGGACTTTTACACCAGGGCTCTTTTAAGATAACATAAAAAGACAAAAACAAAGTTGTTTTTTTTTTTCCCCCTTTCCAATAACTTTTTAAATTAAACAGGTAACAAGACTAAACAACATAAATTAAAAAAATAAATCACACATACATGTCCAAAGGTAAACCAAAAAGAGGGTGGCAACTCTCACAGTCTTCAATTTTGCTTTTATCTATACCTTATTCTTAGAAAGTATAAAATGATTTACTTCATAAAAAAGATGATAGCTCAAGCTATATTTTCTAATAGAGCTAAATCTTAAGCTTTGATTGAAAATAATATTATTATATAAAGTAACTGTTGCCAAGGCTAAGAAATTCCTGAACTGGACACAACACAAGGGGGTAGGGGGACAGAGGAGGAATCTCTGAACTTAAAAAGAGTGTTCCAAAATCTCAGGAAATTGTTTTTAAAGAAGAGACCACCCAAAATAGCCCCAAAGTATCAATTTTATAAACTAAACTGTCAGAAACATTTACTTAAAAACCTGTTTTCATGTGGCACTATATAAAGCAAAGTTGCTTTCTAGAAGGTTAAAGGTATTGAAGATAAACAATAATAAAACACAAGTTATCAGTGTTTGAAGAATAGTGGAAATTGATACATGGGAGTCAGGTAAATAATTTAAGTAAAGAAAGCATTCATCCAATTAATAAAGCCTGAATAAAGAATCTCAGGTGACATTCACTTGCAAAATTGAAAAGGTTAAAATTATCCTTTATTAGCCCAAGAACTGTGAGAAAAGAAGTCCTAGTTTCACTGTGCTTACTTTTTCCTAACACCTGGTACAGTTTCCATAACACTTTTAACCTACTTTCCAACCAATGCTACTGTTTACTTTCTTGTCCTGTCACTTACATAGCCAAACTTCCTTTGAAAGAGTAATTTATGTTTATTGCCTCCACTTCCTTTCCCACCTTCAAGTCCATGACTCTTTAGCTCATGTAGTTTGGTTTCCCATCTTACCATAATACTTAAAATTACTTTTCAGGATCATCAGTCAACTTCTTGTTGCTAATTCCAAACTCAACCTTTCAATTACTCTCTCTGAAGCTCTAGCACTGTTTACCACTCTTGGTATTGCATTTTCTTCCTTTGGTTTCTGTATTGCTATACCCCCTGTTGCCCTACCTACCACAACTTCAGAGGTTAATTCAAATGTCAATGTCAGTGGGAAGTCTCCCTGATCCAAAACTGGGTTAGGTGTCTCTCCAATGTGTTCCCTCAGTACCATGCCTCAGTACCATGCCCTACCAAAGCTCTTACCATTTTTTCTATGTCATTTTACTTATTTGCCCAGTTAACCTGTAAATTATGCCTTTATTCTCCACTGTTTCTAACATTTAGAATAGTGTCGAGTCTGCTGAATAAATGAAGGCTGTTTCCTCCACTATCAGTTATTAAGTATAGCACAATCCACACTGCAAATATCTACTTATGATTTTCAATTCTAATTTGTTCAAGGGCATTGAGAAAGTTATAGCGGTTATTTGTGAGCAGCTAGCTTCAGTACTTATATTTAAGGTTTATACTAAAGAGGAGCTGGCTATAAGAGAGCAGGAAGGGAAATGCCAAGGAATAAGAAATCATACATAATCCGGAACAAACTTTTTGAGTCTTAGTATTACCTCATAGAACCATTTATAAACTACATACACTATACAAATGTCAACTGGCAAAGAGAAACTGTTAAAGAAAGATAATAAAATGGTCAAAACACAAAACTAATGTATTTTTAATAGCAGTGCTGATTGTTCTTTTTAAATACTTAAGTTAGGACTGTGATTTAAGTAAAGGGAAATGAATATAGTTTCAGGCTGACAGAGATCTGAAACAATATCTTATTCAATTTATTTGAAAGGTTAAAAAAAAATGAGACTCAGCCAGATTAAATCATTTATTACCCAAAGCCAAAAAGCTAGTGTTACAGCTGTGACTGAGAATATGGGGTACTTCCCCTGGCACTCCAGAGGTTGAAATACCATGTTTCCACTGTAGGGGACAAGGATTTGATCCCTGGTCGGGAAACTAAGATCCTGCACGCCACATGGCAAGGCCAAAAAAAATTTTTTTAATTCGAAAATAAAATAAGAATGACTTAAGAATCTGGAAATTCAATTTAGTATTTTAGCTACTAAATTTTTTTGACTGAAAATTTTAATCAGTTGATTTATTTTTTAGGCCACACCATGTGGCATATAGAAACTTAGTTCCCTGACCAGGGATCAAACCTGTGCCCCCTGCACTGGGAATGAGGAGTCTTAAGCACTGGACCACCAGGGAAATGCTCCTACTAAATTATTTTAACTCTGATTTTCCAGTTCTCTAAGAGCATATTAATTAACTTTCTTTTAATACTCTTCTAAGTGCTTGTATGTGCAAACAAATTAATTTCCTTCAAATGAGAACGTTCAAAGGTACACATGTCAAATTCTAAGATTAATAACAAAAAACCTTCAATATGTTAAAATATATAATACTGGTGACAAAGTTCTGGTATATACTAATTACTATAAAAACCTGCTTAACTATTACAATAGAGAATATAAACAAGATGGTTGTAATTGTTGTAAAATTAAATTAGCCTTAGATATCTTTAAACATCTTAAGAGGTGAATTCTGAGTAATTAAATACATTTTTTTGGCCATAAATGTAATTTTCCTATGGTTACTAATAAAGTGCTTTCACAAGAAGATTGTGTTTATTTAAGCATAACATTTCTTCACTAGATAAGTCAAAGTAAATCCTCTAAATACAATAGGTTTTAGGAGGGATACACGTACTAAAGAATAGCTGTTGGAATGGCTCTGTATGTGTGAAAATCTTTTGTTAAGAAGAGTCCTGAAAGCTCCCTAGTGAAATAGCATTAAAGACATTTTGTTAAGTGTTTTGGATATTCTAAAAACTTAAGTTTTAAATCTACTTTAATTTGGATAAAAATAATTCTATTTGCTGCCTACCTATTAACACAATTCTCCCATAGAGGTAAAGCAAAAAGATTCAGGTGTATAGTGACAACTTGGACAAGTTGCAGCTTTAAAAAGCAAATGAGGATGGGGAGGGGCTGAGAGACAAGCTCTTACTCTTCTTTATTCTTAATATATGGATAGGTTACTGCTTTGCTACAATCCCAGACTCCCAGAACTGCCTTTGTTGAAATAACGAAATGTCAATTTATCCTCTGAAGTAGAGTCAGCAGTGCTGGCCTTAAACTACCAGATACTCACCGAGTTAGGGTAGTTCAAGTAGCAGATCTGACAAGGCATATCCTGTGCTGATGACCTTGTATTCATCTGGCGTGTTCGAGACTTTTTACTTGGATTAATTACATGACACTCAGCAAAGAGCTTCTCCAGGTTTCCATCAAAGTACCTGCATTATTTAAACAGAAAGGATGAGAGCCCTGCAACAGCACACTGTTAGAGCTCTCAAAAACCTGATTTTCTATAGGGAAAAGCAAAGAAGTGAATTAAACCAAGACCATATTCCTTCTTGCTCAGAGAAAATGTGTTGTATGGCTACAAACTGTAGCAAACAGAAGTATATGTACAGGTAAGCAGATCAAATTTTTGCTATTTTAACATTTTTTACTTTGTTTTTATCCTGAGAAGTTAAGATATTAGTATATTAACAGAACTACAACTAAAATCTATGGATAAAAGTTGTATTATTTCTAACGGTACCTTATGAAAAGTGTGTTTTAATAGGCTAGGCTATATTTTACACCAATGAATTAATTTTATTAATAATTTTAGTTCTACCAGTTTAAATACATTAGTGAGTAAACTACCTACAAAGCATACTTTATCCCACAACTCATTTAAAAATTAAACTACTACATGTGTCTCTTTCTACAAAAGACTTGCTTTCTAAATATTCTTTGAAAATAATTTTTAATTTATTAGGGTAGGGGAAGAAGGAGGAAACAAAAAAGTATATCTTTAAAAGTTTTTATATCAAATAATCTATATATTCATTTTTTCATATAAAGTATGTATCTATATTTACAGAAGTAGTTCACTAAGATATCAACAGCATAGTATGGCAAGTAGTAGCTCGAGAGTTACAACTAAACTGTAAACTTCTTGACAGAAGATAGGGGTAAATACTTAGCACAATGTTTCCCATTAATCCAGTAAGACATGGTCTTTGGTCTCCTGAAATATCTTAATATTCTAAATGGAAAAGCAACAGATTAAAGAAAAAACTTTCAATTTAATCAGCAAAAATGTTAACATGGAATCTGATCAATTTACTTTTTAACTTAAGTACAGGCTTAAATAACTTCAATGTTCTTTATATATAAACAAGAGGTTCTCCAGTTAAAAAATTATCGATACTCAAAAGAGTTCCCAATAGTTTTCATGAAAGTCTTGTTCAGGCATTGTATCAAAGCATTTACTGCATCTCCAGAACATCACTCATGAGAACCACCACCACTCTCTAAAGACAAATAAATATCCTTTTATAAATGCTTTGACTACAATTATGTTTCAATGAAATGGTCATGTCATCAATCAAAATGTCAACATATTATTAATATAAAAGGGGAACGCATATGAAGTTGTCTCTTGATGATTCAGCTAATCAAAATATATAGAGCAGAAAAATCAAATGTTTTTCTTCACAAGTTATCTTTGAAAACACCTAAGATATAAGTTTTATCTGAAAAGTTGAAACATATGAAGAAAACACTAAATATGAATAAGTATTCCAATTAACCCCTTGTTTTTTAATTAAAAAAAAAAAATTTGTGGACACAAGAAAACACAAACTCCAGTTATCAAAAACTTGAAAATTAACAACTAATACTTCGGTGAACAGTCTAGGTAGCATTCTATGCAAATACAAAGAGACGTGCACATCTGATATCATCTCATATTCCAGGCTTATTACCTGCTTTCTTCACTAAACAATATGTAACACCACCTTTGTCCATGAGTATGGGGTTACATTATTTTCACTGTTGCATAATATTTCTCTGTAGGTATATACTATAATATACTTAACCAACCTTATACTGAAAGATATTTAGAGATGTTCCACATACAGACAATCCTAGATTAAAATACTGCCCCATCTGATGGGGGGAATATATCTAGACTTGTATTTCTTTATCAGTGAAACTGAATATATTTTTCGTGAAGATACTGCTATTAGTTTATGAGTTCAGCGAGTAAATGAAGAGTAATCCTTTGTTTTATGGACTGCTTTCTTCCCAGTTTCCAACTTGCCTCTAAATATTGTTTAATGGTGTTTAACTGCCACTTTTAATTTTTCTGTGGGCGAATTTACCATGCAACACTGTTGTGATTTATGGATTTCATAAACTTCTTAAAAATTATCTCTATATGCAAAGACTATAGAAGTTCATTCATGATTTAGGCCTTTCCTTTAAACTGTTTCCATTAAAACTGTTGATTTACGTGGAAATTATTTTCGTGCAGTAAGAAGAAAGCAGGGGTTCCATTTAATTTTAAGCCAAATGGCTAGCCACTACTGAAGGGTGTTTCAACTACTGAAATACTTCCTTCTACCTTAAAGGTATCAATTTAAACCTCATCTCCTTAAACAAATCTTCTTTGACAGTTCCTCCTCTTCATATTAGGTAAGGCTCCCTTGTATTACATCCTCACAGTATTTTGTACTCCTGTGTAACAAATCATATTACTAACCCTGTAATCACTGTTTATGTTTTTCCTGTGAAAGATAAAGTGAAAGTAGCTTAGTTGTGTCCAACTCTTTGTGACTCTGTGAGCTATATAGCTCACCAGGCTCCTCTGTCGATGGAATTCTCCAGGCAAGAATACTGGAGTGGATTGCCATTCCTGTAATCATTATTTTATGTTTTTCCTACTAGAATGTAAACCCCATGAGGACTATTTTATTACTGTAGTAGCCCTATTATCTGTAAGAGTTCAATTTCTTTTTAGAGAACAAAGAGATAATAATAAATCTGAATTTCTTTATTTAGGAATATTTCTTAAAGATAGCAATATATTATAGTTTATAGTTTTCAGTCCATTCTAGAAGGCAAATAACCTTCAAATACAGCCCAGGTAAACAGAATGGAGAACTGAAAAATCAACTCATATTGCTGGTCATAGCAGGCAGGCCAAGAAATTTTGTTCATTTAAGTTCCATTTTACAGAAATGTAACACTTTAAAATTTGTTTTTATTTTTATTCATCACATGCTCTGTCCACCGAAGACTTTGCTATGGTTATTTGGAAAGATACTGAAGTCTAATTTATTGTTATAGAACATACCTTAAAATGGGTATTTAAACCAATTTTGCCAATTGTATATAATACATTGATTGTCCTTATATAATACCCTACACTTAACTCTAGGTTGGAACTTCCCGGAACTCTTCCCAGTTGATTACCATTTTACATAATTTTTCCACTAATTACATTGTTTTCACATTGTATAGCTTTTCTTTCAAGAATAGTAAAAATTGCTTTCTATTTCCTAAGCCTGACAGCCCTAATTACTTAGACATAATTAAAATGTTGTGTTTTAAAAAATTTATCGGCCTGCCTCAGGCCTTAGTTTTGGCACGTGGATCTTTTGTTGTGTCATGCAGGATCTTTCACCGCGGTGCAAGAGGTCAGTAGTTGCAGCTCAAGGGCTTAGTTCTCTGTGGCATGTGACCAGGGATCAAATCCATGTCCCCTGCGTTACAAGCTGGATTCTTAACCACTGAACCACCAGGGAAGTCCGTAAAATGTTTAATTGTATTCAAATGCTCATTTTAGCCACACTACTACTCATGACAACCTCCATTTCTTCTGGTACCTGTTGTTACTGAAGTCTTTAGTAAAAATAATTCTCATTTTATAATTCAAATCATTTTCAACTGACATATATTCAAGGTTTCTTCATTCTTGAAGTACAGTTCTACAGGGTTGATCTTAGCATTTAACTTTCTCTTTCAAAATGCCAATTCAGGTAATAATTATTTCAAGAGCTTTTAGCTATTAAGATCTGCTGGATTTACACCCAATCTTTGTTCATCTGTCTTCCTTGCCTACCATCTACTAATTCCTTCTTTGTCCTTTTCTTCTCTTACATGTCTTCATTTTCCATAGTACCTGCTCTATTTCTGGCTATTGCCAACATGCTTTCAATACATTATTGACCAGGGGATTTTTGCAGAAACACCTGTGGCCCGCAAGTTGTTATGCAAGTGAATACCTGAAAGGTCTCCCGTCAGTAACGTTCAGGTAACAAAAGACATATTACTATGTCTATGGTCAATAACGAGGTAACTTCTGCAAGATTACTGCTTGTCCCTTTTTTTCCCCCCTTAGTTCTGTCAGCTTCCTTTTATCTTGTTCTGTTATTTCATCAGTTTATCTTTGATCCCTTATCTCAAAGTCTATTGCTTACTTTAATCTTCTTAAAAAGAACAAAGAAGCTTTTTTTCAACCTACTAATTATGACAGTTTTATAAGGACTACTAGAGAGTAAAGCGTCTGCCTACAATGCAGGAGACTTGGGTTCGATCCCTGGGTCGGGAAGATCCCCTGGAGAGGAAATGACAACCCACTCCAGTACTCTTGCCTGGAAAATCCCATGGACTGAGATGCCTGGTAGGCTACAGTTCATGGGGTTGCAAAGAGTCGGACATGACTGAGCGACTTCAATTTCACGCCTAAGAATATATGTGGATTCTTAACTTCTCAGACTTTGTATACCTGGGTCACTACATATTTGAAAGTTCCTTCAGTTTGCTGGCTTTTACGTACATCCTTGCTGGTCAAAACAGACCAAGATGAAGAGAGACTAATTCAATGTAAGGCAATTTAGTTCAAGTACCTTGCTTAATGAGTTAACACACATATTTCTCTCTGCTTCACTGACTCCAGTACACAGGTGCAAAGATTATCATAAAACAATACTATCTTCCTTTCCTACAAAATCTAACTATCCTTTTGACAAAATCATATTGATGAAAAGAAAAACAGAATGGCAGTATTGCTCTTTTCCTTCAGTCCAGATTTTCTTCAGTGGGGCAAGGGCATGATGATTACAGTATCCCCACTCCATCTCTCACAAGGCCTAGATTTTTCTAGATAAAGATTGTTAGAAGGGCTGGGGATTCCCTGATGGTCTAGGGGTTAGGACATCATGCTCTCAATGCTGGAGCATCATTAGATTCCTGGTTGGGAAAGTAGGATTCTGCAAGCTGTGCAGTGCAGCAAAATAAGTTAGAAGAGCAACATGAGAGGGTCTTCAGTAGAGATTTATGTGTGTGGTGTGTGGGATCTGAGTTCCCCAACCAGGCATCAAACCTGTGCCCTCTTGCACTGGAAGCAGGGATTCTTAGCCACTGGACCACCAGGGAAGTCATTCAGTATGTTTTCAGAAATATAGTTAAGCAAACTGGCACTTAATCAGTCAACTCTCCAAAATATTTAGATCTTAATTTTTCATTTTCCTTGAATATGAGAAATATACCAAGTAATATGAATTAAATTTCAAGGCAGGAACAATTACAGCTTAAAAGCTAAGTCTGGTTATAGAAGTATATATATAGCTGGCTAGTATGTCTTCTTGAATTCCAAATGACTGGCATCATTGTTTGCCATGTCAATAATTTTGTCGTTATGAGTTTTTCTCAAAAGCCACTTATCACAGTAAATTTGATAAGAATTCAGGGAATAAGGCGATAGGGGTGGGGGGCGGTGGGGGAATCATACAACCCAGATCAGGAGCTAGAACACTGCTAGTACTTTACAAACCCTCCAAACACCTCTTTTTCAGTAACAAGCTCTCCCCCCAAGAGATAATCACTACTCCATTTTACCACCTAAATATCCACCCTCAAACAATGTAACTTATTTTTGCCTGTTTTTGAATTTCATATAAACAGAACCATATTGAGGCCAGGTATTCTGTTGCATTTGTTTTCCTTTCACTAAATATGTTTTTAAGATTCATCTATGTAGTCAGTTGTTGCACTATTTTACTTTTCATTCCTGAATTATATAAATATACCACAGTTACCTACCTATAGACACCTGAGTTGTTTGTAGCTTGTGCTCGTATGGGTAACAATGCTATGAACACACTTATATATAACCTTCAATTTAGACATACTTATTTTTCTCTGTATACCTGGGAGTGGAATTATTGGGTCAAAGATATGCAATTGTATTGCTGCTAATTGAAAAATAAATTTTTATAATTCTAAAATCATTTAACAACTTATCTGTAGATTCCTTTGGATTTACAATATATACCATTCATATCAGTGATTAACTGTCTAGTATCTGCCTTACAACCATTATACTTTATTATTATTGGTATACTACTGGCTAGGATCTCCTTCAGTATATGTTGAATATGAGCAAAGATAACAGACACCCATGTCTTGAACTCCATATAAAAGGGAAATATTTTCGACATTTCATCATGAACTATATCTCCTACAGATGCTTTTATAGATTTTTAGATTAAGTTTCCTTTTGTGCCTACCTTGCTAATGGTGTTTCTTTTTTAAAATCATGAATAATTGGTAATTTTCAGCAACTGCTCCTCTGCATCTACTGAAATATTATTCTCATTTATTTGTTCCAGTGACCATATTTAACTGTTTCAAGTTAAACCAACCTAGCATTTCTGGGATAAATCTTGGCCATGCTGGATTATTAATTCTTTTTATGTACTGCAGGATTCAATTTGCAAATATTTGGGGTTTTTGTTTCCCTTGGCATCTATGTATATGATAGAAACTGACGTGTAATTTTCCTTTGAGCTTTAGTATCAACGTTGTGATAGCTTCAAGAAGGGGGAGAAAACTCTTTTTCTGTTTTCTAAAAGAATATAAAGTTATGTATTATAAGGTTAGAATTTCTGTCTCATTAAATGTTGGTCCAAGTTCCCAGTGTATCCAATCTGGACTTGGACTTTATTCAAAGTTTCACTTCACAGTTATAACCCCGTAAGAGTTTTATCTTTCTTATGTAAATTTTTGTAAAAGCAAATTCCTAAGAATTTATCCATTTCATGTAAAATTTCAACCTAGTTATTAACAGTATCTTTTTTTTAAGTATCTTAGGATTCAAAGGGACATTCATTACTGATATTGGTTATTTGTGCTTTCTTTTCTTGACTAATCTCATCTTTTGTCTTCTTGATCCCTTTTACTGTATGTTTCTTTTCCATTTCATTAAAGTCTCCCCCAGTATTTCTTCTTGTACATATTCTCTCTGAATTTATTTTGTTCTTTTTCTATTTGACATATCTAGCTCATCATCTTGAGACTTAAGATGAAAGCTTAGCTCATTACTATTCTTATACATGCACTTTACATGTATTTATACATGTTTTAGCACAAATTAGGCAGCTGTCTACAATTATTTTCCCTTAACATTCTAATAGTTCCTTAAATAGCATTTATGAATATTTGAAACTTTAATAAACATGGATAGAATCTGAAATGTTGGCTTAAAAAATACAAATGCTAGGTACAACACAGAGCCACTTTAATATTAATTTTAAAGGATAGCACCGTTTCTGAACACATTTCCATGATTATAGTATTCTAAATAGTATTCTAGATTAGCACTTATTTTCTTTCATCTACTGAGGGATCATCCTAACATCACTTTCACTTTTAGGACTGGGAAATCAGCTATCCTCTGGAAGAATATATACTTTCAATTTCTATTTTTCCCTCTACATACATTATATATATACACACATAGTTTCACTTTTTGTAAATAATCCTTCTTGTATCTTATTGCTTTTATGATTGTCTGTTTATGTTTACAGGTTTACTACGATGTTTTAAAATGTAGATTTCTTTTTACCATATTTAATAAAATGCTTTGGCACCAAAATTAATGATCTTACCAGAAAGTGAAATGGGAAATTTTTCACATAAGTCAAATTATCAATCTTGTTGGACTGTAAGGTGCCATCAACTGAAAGATGCATTTAGATTTCAGACAAATATCTAAGGTGTGAAAAACTACATCTTAGAATCAATAAAAACAGCATTGTATTATGCATCAGTCAGTTCAATTAAGTCACTCAGTTGTGTCCGACTCTGCAGCCCCATGAACTGCAGCACGCCATGCCTCCCTGTCCATCACCAACTCCCAGAGTTTACTCAGACTCGTGTCCATTGAGTCGGTGATGCCATCCAACCATCTCATCCTCTGTTGTCCCCTTCTCCTCCCGCCTTGAACCTTTCCCAGCATCATGGTCTTTTCCAATGAGTCAGCTCTTTGCATCAGGTGGCCAAAGTACTGGAGTTTCAGCTTCAACATCAGTCCTTCCAATGAATATTATTTTGCATGGGAACAGTTAAAATCTCTTACCAATCTATAAAAATTGGTCATTAAAGCTTCAAATATCACCTCTGCCCCATTTTCTCCTCTTTTTCTAAACTCAATGGAGACCTTCTTGTATGTTTTATGTTTCTTCTCTTGTGTATTTTCCATCCATCAGTGTGTGTGCATAATTCTGAATAGTGTTTTGATTTCCTATTAGGTTGGTGCAAAAGTAATTGCATTTTGCACTGCTGAAATCTGCAATTTGATACTGGAATACATTCTTAAATAAATGTGGTTATGTTATACACCATTTTAATGCACAGTTCTTGCTTTATGTTTTTTGCTAATGACTTATTGCTTGCTATTTATATGTATTTTACACTGTAGAAATAATGTTAGACAAAAAGAAATTTCGAGTGATTTTATTCAAGTTCAAAATTGGTCATAAAGCAGTAGAAACAACTCACAATATCAACAACGCATCTGGCCCAGGAACTGCTAAGGAATGTACAGTGCTGTGGTGGTTCAAGCAGTTATGCAAAGGAAACGAAAGCCTTGAAAATAAGGAGTACAGTGGCTGGCCATCGGAAGGTGACAATGACCAACTGAGAGAGCCATCATCAATGCTGATCCTCTTAAAACTACGGGATAAGTTGCCAAAGAACTCATCATCAATCATTTTATGGTCATTTGGCATTTGAAGCAAACTGGAAAGGTGAAAAAGTATGGTAAGTGGGTGCCTCATAAGCTGACTATAAATCATCATTTTGCAGTGCCTTCTCTTATTCTACACAACAACAAACCATTTCTTGATCTGATTGCAAAGTGCGATGAAAAGTGGATTTTATACAACAGGTGACAACTAGATCAGTGGCTAAACAGTGAAGAAGCCGCAAAACACTTCCCAAAGCCAAACTTGAACCAAAAATAGATCATGGTCACTGCTCAATGGTCTGCTGCCAGTCTGATCCACTACAGCTTTCTGAATCCCGGTGAAACCATTACATCTGAGATGTATGCTCAGCAAATCAATGAGATGCACTTAAAACTGCAATGCCTGCAGCCAGCACTGGTCAACAGAAGGGGCCCAACTCTTCTCCATGGGAATGCCTGACTGCACGCCGTACAGCCAAGGCTTCAAAACAGAACGAACTGCGCCACAAGTTTTGCCTCAGCCGTATTTACGTGACCTCTTACCAACCAACCACCATTCCTCAAGTACCTCAACAAGTTTTTGCAGGGAAAATGTTCCATAACCAGCAGGAGGCAGAAAACGCTTTCCAAGAGTTTGTCAACTCCTAACACATGGAGTTTTATGCTACAGGAATAAACAAACTTATTTCTCATTGGCAAAAACGTGTTGATTATAACAGTTCCTATTTTGATTAATTAATACGAACATGTGTTTGAGCCTAGTTACAATGATTTAAAATTCAGGATCCAAAACTTCAATTACTTTTGCACCAATCTAATAGTACACTAAATCTGTTTAGCTGTTAAACTAATTCACTGAATTAATTTTGCTTATTTTAATAAGCTTTTTTTTCCCTTCTGAATCTGTATGACAGCTCATACATTCTAATTCCCTGATAAAAGCATACCTGTTTTAGTTTACTAATTTAGTGTGACTAATTCTAATACCTAGAATCTCAAGTTAGTATACTTTAATTATAAAAAATAATTTGAGGAAGTAGTTTGAGGCCTTGCTGCTTTTCCCTAGAAAAAATTTATACTTGGTTCTGTCAGGTGTCTGGGTACATTAACAGTTTGGAACCATCTTAATTCAACTTCAAGGCTTGAGGTTTTCTGGGCCACTCAGATGACCTGAATACTATCTTCAGTCTTTAGGAGAGCTAGTTTACCTAATCCTCATTCTTGGTGAGATGAGAACTCCAACTTTTTTCTCACTAACCAAAGGCGAACAAAAACCACAGCTCAGTCTCCTGGCTACCTCTTCTGGATCAGCATATGCCTCTAGGGCACAGCAGACCGGGGTACTTGGCTCATCTGTCTAGATTTCCATGTTCTCTTGGGTTTTAACCCTCTATTTCTTATTTTACTAATTATCAGATGTTGTTATTATATTTAGTGGATGGAATGAGTCCCAGAAGTTTTCCAGTCTCCTTTATTTTCTGTTAAACTCCTTCACATCTCTTTCATCAATACTCACCCAACCTAAGTCAAGCCAATTTTTATCTGTATTATTGAAACAGTCTTCCACTTGGTCTTCTTGCCTTCAATCAGCTCATACTGTTAGTTTTTTTTCTATAATAATGCTTTTATATTAAATTTCTCCATAAAACTTTTAAGGGCTTTCCACTAAACAGTGGTAAAGTCAAATTTTATTTGCTAAGCATTCAAGGTCTTCCAAAATGTACTTTCCACTAAACACATCCAATCATTTCCTCTCTATTCTTCATGTAAATCTCAATTACCATTCAACACACGTTCCTTAAACACCCCCCATACCAAAACTATTTTCTGAACCTGTAATACCCAGGTTTTTACATTCCCCTGACCTTCTAAGTCCAATCAAATGCTATCTCATCAATAAATTCTTAACCACAATAGCAATAATAAGATAATACATTTGCTGCTTTCTATACACTGCTCCCCACTAACACCTGAGTTGTTTGAAGAGGAAAAACTGCTATACTGTAGAACAGTGATGAATGCTATCACAAAAGTCTGCCATCTGACAAACCAACTTTACTTTCACATTCTAGCAGTTATCTGTGAAGCAATATACTATTATTAATGTGGTTAAGGAAAGCTACATACTATCACAATAACATACAAGGGCTAACCCCCATACTTAATTACTCAATGGGTGTTAATGCTTCAGAATGAAAAGTGGAAAGCTATTTGCAACATAGGGTGGAAAAGACTGATATCCATTTTTATTAAGATTCTTTGATCACACCTGTCCATTAAAAGTAGTCATCAGCCACCTGTACTGCTCCTCACTTCAGACAGGCCAGTTAACTTATTAACTAACATTCACCTTATATATTACTGACTACAGTGAGTATTAAAATTTAACAAAACATACCTATAAGAAAAGAAATCTGAGCTGCAGAAAAGAAGATACCAACTTGTTACTTGCTACTAACTGTAAAGGAGTTTAATCTGGCACAGGGTGGTGGTGGTAGGTGGATTTGTCTCAAACTCCTGACAAACTGAAATCTGATTTATATGCATATCATACATTAAAATAAAAGTTCTACTGTAGAAAAACAAAAGCTAGAAAGGGCTGAATTTAAAGTATTTACTAAACACTATATATGTCAGGAATTGTGTTAAGTGCTAGGAATGAAAAACTAGTGAGGTATTTTCTACATAAGGAACTCTAGCTCGATCCATGGGTTGGGAAGATACCCTCAAGTAGGAAATGACAAACCACTCCAGTATCCCGTGGACAGAGGAGCCTGGTGGACTGTAGTACATGGGTCGTGAAGAGTCGGACACAAGTGTTCTTCAACGAGAAATTTACTCTATCAGAGGTAAGGAGATACTCAGTTTTCAAAGACTGCAATAGCAGAATTACTAGTCGTGGTGTCACACGCTCAATATTTGATGCTACAAGCTGTGATGCCTGTGTCCAATAGCACCAGGAACAGCTCTTCCATTAAAAAAGTTCGGCATTTTCCTGAACTCAGACTTCACGGCTGATTCTCAATATGTAATGTCTTTTCCACTTAACTTCTCAGTTTGCTTACAAATAAAAACCCTAATTGATATACCAGAAAAGGAGACAGTTCAAGATAACAAATTAAATAATGAAAGCAACATCCCACAAAAATTATGATAGAATCAAAGCCCAGATGGAAAGGTTGGCCTTAAAGAAAGACAGACTTGTTATTGCTGTACTTCTGATTCTCTGATTTGTTCACCTGGAGGATCATGGGAAGAAGCCTAGTCAATAGAGAAAATTCTATTTAATTTGTAAAACAGAAAATAAAGATATCTGCAGAGTTAAAAAGCAGAATGCTGGGTAAGAAAGAAAATGGCAAAAGTCTGGAAAGCTGTTATAAGAGACAAAAGAGACCAGAAAGTTAAAATGGTCCCTTGTCTACCAGCCCCTCCCCACCTTCACCAAAATTTATTTTTCAAAAGAATAAATCACTCATGTTTAGGGTCAGGACAGATCTGTTTAAGCTATGGACTAGAAGTCCAGGAGGCAAGTAAGAAGAATTATTGTTAAGAATCTATTTATACCTATATTGCTACTGCTGGACTATGGATTCCCTCCTCCAGGACAGGGACTATGGCTCACTAATAAACACAAGAAATATTGATAGGCTTAGTATATGGAAAAGAGAGAGAAAGAAATTTAAAACTTCACAATTTTTACTAAGGTAAGAATCATCTTTAAGTATGTCAAAATGAATAGAAATAATACTTGAATTCATTTTGTGTCACCAACTGGAAAACAAGATTTTTTTTTAATGCTATGTAAACAAAATTCACTGGCCATATTATCTGTCTTTGCTTGCAATTCCTGGGATCCTAAATATTATAAAATTATCATACAAGTAACTTTCACTTTTATACTTAAGAACTGGGAGACGCACAGTGTCACTGAAGCTACGCCTCCTTATAATTCCGTGTTTCTTTTCATTCTTCAAGGATATTAATGGGGTGAGAGGAGAGGTAAGAATGGAAAAGGGCCCGGGCATTGACATTTACAAAAATTCTTAGGTAATTTCTATGTACTTTAATAGCTTACCAACTAACTGTCTTGAGTCTCCTGGGTAACAATTATATTGTCTTCACAGAATTTCTCTTATATGAATTTCTTTTTTAAAAGAATTATTTTTAATGTTTTATTTTCTTTGGGTCATGCTGTGCAGCACATGTGATCTTAGGTCCTCGATCAGAGATCAAATTCACGCCTCTAGCACTGGAAGTACAGAGTCTTAACCACCGGACCACCAGAGAAGTCTTTTTTTTTTTTTTTTTTTTAACAGAAAAGTGCTTTCATTACAAGTAAATGTTTATTTTCTGAATTAAGTAATTATTTTGTTATAAACTTTTCTGCTATTTTAAGGGAAATTCACAGAATACAAAAAAGCATAAAGAATTTTTAAAAATCCATAATCCTCCCATCCCCAAAACAATCTTCATGCCACTTATTTAATTTTCCATGTATTATTTTATGTATTAGAACTCCCAGTACATTTAAATGGTGGTGACCGTCAATAACCTTGTTTGATTTTAACTGGCACATTTCTAATATTTCAAAATTATGTATAGCTTTGCTATAGGTTATTAGTTGATATCCTTTATTAATCTAAGCAATTACCTTATTAGTTTGCAAAAAATTATTTTTTTTCTGACTCAGGGGTAAATACACAATATTATTAATACATTGCTGACATTTATAATTACCTTCTGGCTTCTCTTCATCAACCTGTTAAAAGTAGTAAATGCTACAGACAAGTTTTTTCCTAAAGGTGAACCATTCTTGCATTCTTAGGAGAAATTCTACTAGACCATTATTATTTCAATTATTTTTTATTCATGAAATCAAAAGCTATGTTCATAACAAAGGTAGTTTTTTTATGCTGTCTTTGTCAAATATCATAACCAGATTTATTCTGATTTGGCTAACATGAAATAATGATGCCTTATCTTTTTTTACATTCTAAAATAATTTTCATTAGGAACCAGTAGCTCCTTAAAGGTTTAAGATAGAACTTGAACATAAAATCATCTGGTGCTTTTTGGGAAAGGAGAGGGATCTTCTAGTGTATTTACATTTTCCTGCAGTTGTCTTCCTACTTTTTTCTTTGGAAGATGGCTAATTTCCTTTCAAACGTAATGGTATAAGTGGTGTAAGTGTGTAGTCGCTCAGTCGTGTCCAACTCTTTGAGACCACATGGACTGTAATGCACCAGGCTCCTCAGTCCATTGGATTTTCCAGGTAAGAATACTAGAGTGGGTTGCCATTCCCTTCTCCAGGGGATCTTCCCGACACAGGGATGGAACATGGGTCTCCAGCGTTGCAGGCAGATTCTTTACCACCTGAGACCAGGGAAGCCCCGTGGTGGTATACACAGTATTAATTAAAACTTTTGAAATAGGTTTTCCTAACCATAATTATACATTATTTCCAATGTTGTTTATTTGTGCCTCTTCCTCTTACCCCAATCACATTTGCCAATGATTTACAATGATTTATCTCCCTCTTTTTCAAAATAAACTTTACCTTTCAAAGAGCAATTTTAAGCTCAAAGTTGAAAGTACAGAGGTTTCCTGTATAACCCCTGCCACTACACACACACACAACCTCCCCTTCCATCAATATCTCACATAAGAGTGGTACATTTGATGCAATGAACCTACATTGACACATCACTGTCACCCATAGTTTACATTAGGTGTCAGGTTTGGTGTTATACAGTCAATGCATTTAGATAAATGTATAGTTGACATATACTTATCCTAACAGTTTCATAAAGAACACTTTCACTGCCCAAAAGATTTTTTTTGTATCCCTCTACCTTCTGGCAACATCTTTTCATTATTTACATAATCTTGCTTTTTCCAGAATGTCATACACTTGGGATCAAACAGTATGCAACTTTTTCAGACTGGTTTCTTTCACTTACCAATACTCATTTAAGGTTCCTTCATGTCTTTTCATGGCTTGATAGCTCACTTCGTTTTAGCAACGATATATTCCATTGCCTGGATGTGCCACAGTTTGTTCATCCATTCACCGACTGCAGAGTATCTCGGTTGCTTCCAAGTTTTAGCAATTATGAATACAGATGCTATGAATACCCAGGTACAGGTTTTGGTGGGCACAAGTTTTCAACTCATTTGGCTAACTATTAAGATGCGTGACTGGATTATATGATAAGAAACTTCCAAACTGGAGGCAAGGTGGCTGGACCATTTTGCATTCCCAACAGCAATGAATGAGAATTCCTGCTTTTCCACATCCTCATCAGTACTTGGTGGTGTTTTCTGGATTTTGGTCACGCTAACCAAGGTGTGTGGTGGTAATTTTGACAATCCCATTTTAATGAGCAGTACCCTAATGATGATATGTGATGTTAAATATCTCTTCATATGCTTACTTGATGTCTGTATATCTTCTCTGATAAGCTAAGTATTAAGATTTTTGCCCACTTTAAAATTGGGTCTTTATCCTACTACTGAGTTCCAAGAATTCTTTATGTATTTCAGGTAACAGGTATCTAGGTCTTGTTTCTCATTCTCTTATTTCCCTTTACCCATTTCAAAGATGTTTATTTCTGTTCCCTAGTTCACTAATGCTGTTTCTATCTTAAATAACTATTCTACTCTCTGAGTTTATTTTATATACTTTTCTAACTTCCTGTTTCAAAGGTTCAGTTTGTCTTCTCCCTATTTATCTTTTTTAATAGATACTGACTATAAATTTCACTGTACCTCTTCAGCCACATTCCACATCTGACCTGCCATTATTTAGTTCTAACTTTTAATAATTTCAATTTTGGATTCTGAGTTTTTTGCAAGTGTGAAAATGGAAGCAACATATCAATTTTTCTTGGAATGTATTATAGCCCAGAATGTGACCAATTTGAAAATAATATACTCTGAAGGATACACAAAATACCAATACATATTTTAAACTCTAAGTTTATTTATTGACACCAGCCTAGAGAGACAGCACCCACAAAACAAGAATAAAGTTATTAAAATGAGTAAGTTGGATACTGTTAAACAATTCAAGATGGCTAAACAGCTGATGCAATAAGAAAAGCAAGTTAGTGAATTAAAGGTAAACCTGAAGAACTTTCACAGACCAAAGTAAAGAGACAAGTACAGAAGAAGCATTTTTTAAAAAGGTGGAAAAGAGATCCAGAAGTCTCAACATATAACCAACAGGAATTCTAGAAAGCAACAAGAGAATGGAGAAAAGGTAATATTAAACAAATAATAGCTAAGAATTTCCCAAACTAAAAACATGAGTCCTCAGACTTGAAGTGTGCAATTAGCTATATTTTCCAAACTTACTCCACAATTTCAAACTATTAAGAATTTTTCTTGAGGAAGGGGACACATGTATGCGTACATCCTATTCATGTTGATGTATGGCAGAGGCCATCACCATATTGTAAAGTAATTATCTTCCAATTAAAATTAAAAAAAAAAAAATTTCTCATAGAGCACTAAAGAATGTATTACTCTCGAGGGAGGAAAAAAAAGTAAATATGGAGTAAACAGCGGGATGCCAAAAAAAAAAAAATTTAGCCAAAAAACAAAAAAAGTTAAATATACTAATAGTAAAAATGCTTAACATTAAATGAAAACTTCAAATATATCAACTTATCCAACTGAGAGAAGAGAGGAGGACAGAGAAGAAAATTATGCTACAGTTTTTGTCTTATGTAGGACATGAATATAAATAGTATACTGTTATAAACTTATAGTTAAGTATACATATACAAACTATAAAGGTGATCACTTAAAAAACTGAAATAAAATATATAACTCTGAAATTATTAGGGGGGAACAAAGGGAAAGGAAACTTGGTCAAGCCAAATAACCCAACAGAAAACATAATAAATATAAAGCACAAATCAAGGAAATCAGTAACTAAATCTAAACTTATTAGTAATTACAAAATAAAGTATAGCAGTGCTACCATCAGACAACATAGGATATAATGTGAAACATTATGTGAGACAAAAGGTATTGCACACTGATTTAAAAACACAAAAGATTTACAAGCACCCAGTAATATATCTCCAGAATATACAAAACAAAAACTGGAATTACAAGGAGAAACTGAAATGTTCACACATACTAGAAGTTTTCAGAAGTCACCTATTTCAATTCATACTCGTCACACTTAAGTATAGTATTTAATTGAAGAATGCTTTCAACAGTGTCAGCAATGCTGCAGGGCAAATTTGAGAATGCCTTTAGGATATACTGATAAAATAAGTCTAGTTCAGCAGAGGAGTATCAGATGTAAACAATGAAACCTACCTTTTTCCTAACAGAGGTGTCATAAAGTAAGTTTGAAAACAAACTTGACCAAAATTAAAAGTACCACTGATTTTTTTCAAAAAAGGTCAGATCCATACAAAAATAGGGGGGAAAAAAAACCACCACACTAGTCAAGGAGCATTTTATTCTTCAAGCACCTGGGAAAGTTCTACAGTATGTGTCTAAGAACATAAGCTTTGGAGTCCAACAAATCTGAGTTTAAGTGCTAACTCCTTGTGTTACAAAACTCATACAAATATATCAAGCTCTAAGTCTTAGGTTCTACAACTATTAAGTGGGGATAATAATTTGTAGCTCCATAAAGCTATCACCAAGATAAAATGAAATAATGCCTGGCACAGAGGGCTCAATAATTAACAATTATTGTTGTTACTATTAAATTGTATCGGGGTGCAAGATGTGAGAAACTTCATAATATTCTTGGTATTAATTAACATCTGTTTTGCAAAGCGTTTTTGATTTTAAAGTCACACAGGAAATATTTTCCATTTATTTCTCATAATACTTGGATTCTCAGGTTGTAACAAAAACTGTATGCAATTTTAAAATCATTTAAAATTAGAACTGCTAATTTTAGACTGATAGAATAAATAACGGCTCTCATCCTATTACCAAGTGCTTCAAATTTCTAATCTAAGAAAGACAAAAAGATCAAGACGGCAGTATTACTATCATTCTCCAGTCCTTGTAATTTCTTGCCTTTAGAACCAGAAACATTTCCAGCGAGAAAATGCCCAATGGGATTTAGTCCTGCACTGAAACCAGAGAATCACTCCAAACAGCTGTTTTGCTGGTAAGGATACCCTGAGCAACTTCTTTATATTTACTGAAGAAATGTCATTATTGTGCCTACAGTAGATTTAAAAGTTTATGGGGAAGAAAGTTTTAAGTAATTAAAGGAAGATCTTATTCATGTGTTCTAAGGCTGTATCAAGTCCTTAAAAAACAAAAAAACACCTACTTTTAGTTCTCAGTACTCAAGGGGATGTATTATAGAAGATATTGAGGCAGAGTCACCACACCTCACCTCCAAAGTAAAAGAAGAAACAAGCCTGAGTTCCCTTAACACTAGGTTTATTGCAAAACTTACAGATGGGGAATATATCAAAGCAAATACTACTCATACATGGGAATATATCAAAGCAAATACTACTCATACACGAGTTTGGTAAGTATATAAATCAATCCCTTACTTGTGTCTCATAAATTCAGTTCAACAGGCTTTCCATAATTACTTCTAAGTATAAAGCTCACAATATAGTTCCTTACCTTTCCATTAGCTTCTCTTTATCCCAATTGAAGTGGCTAAGGAGTATTCTTGTGATAGTTGCTGGATTCTAAAGAAGGGGGGGAAAAAAGTCATTTTAAGGTAATAGCACTTACTGACATTTAGTGAATTTTTTAGGTTGAATTTACTCTTCTATAACACCCCACCCAAATTACCTTTCCTAAGGTATTTCTTTATTCCCCTAAGAAAATACAAAATTTTAAGATCAAGACTATTTACAAATAGTTTGTCACACCAATGTCACGCTTCTATGAGATTCTAAAGCAGAATTCACAATAAGCCAAGAAGAAATTAAATGAAAAACTACTGTATTAAATCAGGCACTAATAAAGTGAACTTTTTTGCAATTAGATTTAACAGACTGCCAGATCAACACATTGTAAATCAATAAAGTTTCTAATATCTTATGTACTGAATAGCTCTAATCAGTCCAAACCATTTTTAATTCAAAAGTCCCATACTTAATGAAAAAGACAAAATACCTGTACTATGAAATAATTTATAGAGCATCATCTGTAACCACCATTTCATTTCTCACAGGAAACCACAGAGTCCAAAGTTTAGTGCCCCATCATCATGCAGTGATGTCAAAGAGCCTCCCGCTTGCCATGAAACTAGTGAACAGAGTTTTACCTCAGTAAGATGATGGGGCCCAGGAGATGAAGGAAGCCCAACTTATTCAGACACTAAAGCTAGTTACAATGCCAAAAGTGAAATTCAAACCTGAGTCTGCTCATCTGTACTTAATGCATGATTTTATTATATCAAGTAACATTTCAAAAATGGTCTCTGCATATAAACCATGGTTAGACAGCAATGTCCCGGGCACAGTAAGTGTTTGGGCTTCCCTGGTGGCTCAGACGGCAAAGAATCCACCTGCAGTGCAGGAGACCTGGGTTTGATCCCTGGATCTGCAAGATGCCCTGGAGAAGGGAATGGCAACCCACTTCAGTATTCTTGCCTGGAGAATTCCATGAACAGAGGAGCATGGCGAGCTGCAGTCCATGGGGTCGCAAAGAGTTGGAGATGGCTCAATTAATAACACACATCTACTGATTTAGTTTAAAAGCAATCCTGTATAAAAATGTCATGAAAGAAATCCCTATCAATTATTCTTAGTAATATCATTTGTCACAAAAATTCATAGACATCCACATTGCTGCTGTTGTTTAGTTGCTAAGCTGTGTCCGACTCACCTTTGGCAAAAAAGCCAAAGATGCAGATATGGTAAGTCCCAACCCTCTGCTCCAAGCACATTTTGCTAATTCATCTAGGTATTCCTTACTTCTTAGACTCAGACTTAAGAATCTTCCTTCAACACACCATTTGAGAAAAACACTGTCAGTCTATAAGAATAGGTGAAAAGAAACCTATTAGCTCACCCTAAATTATAATATTTGTACAGAATACAGATATTATCACATATCCAGCTCTTTTACAATAGGATTGTGGGCTTCCCTTGTGACTCAGCTGGTAAAGAATCCACCTGCAATGCGGGAGGATCTGGGTTCAATCCCTGGGTTGGAAAGATCCCTTGGAGAAGGGAACAGCTACTCACTTCAGTATTCTAGCCTGGAGAATTCCATGGACCGTATAGTCCATGGCGTCACAAAGAGTCGGACACAACCGAGTGACTTTCATTTTTTCTTAATGGAAGCCACAATTCTGATTTCCATTAGAAAGGACTGAGCAACTTTCACTTGCCTGTAACTGAAATAGTAATTCAGTCATATTTAAAATAAGAGCAATAATCCCATCAATTGGGAAAATTTAGTAGTACTCATTGGGATTTTGCAACTATAACTTTGGGACATCCAAAACACTATACATTCTCTGCCACTGGGGAAAATTTTTCAGGAACTGTTAAGTCTCAACTTGCAAACAGAAATATGGGAGAGGTGGGGAAATGCCTTCTTTGACCTAATGTTGCTAAGTGCCTTTTCTGTGTTTGAGATCCCACATCATAAACTGGTCTCATCCAGAGTTTCCAAACCTGTTTTATTGATTCTTCAAAAATATCTATGGAATGTTCTGTTAAAAAACAGATTCCTAGGTTCCACCCCCAAATGTGCTTGTTGACAAAGGGATTCAGAACATTAGACCAGTGGTCCTCCAGGATGAAGAAAACATGGCAATCTTTCTGGTTTTGGCTGTTCAAAAGTTTCTGTGTAGGTTTAAGTGTGTGTTTAGTAGTGTACAGAGGGACCTCCCTGGCAGTCCAGTGGTTAAGACTTCACCTTCCAGTGCTGGGGAAGCAAGTTCAATTCCTGGCTGGGGAGCTAAGATACCACAGGCCTCAGGGCCAACAAACCAAATTACACGGAGTTCCCTGGCTGTACAATGGTTAAGACTTCGCTTTCCAATGCAGTGGATGCAGGTTCCATCCTAAGATTCCACGTGCCTCTTGGCCAAAAAGCCAAAAAACAAAACAGAAGCAATTCTGTAACAAATTCAATAAAGACCTAAAAAAATAATAATACTTTATTGAGGTACATGCCAGAAAATTTTCCCCAGAAGGATACTACTGGAAAATTTGGCTAAACCACATCATAATGCCAAAATAGCTATATTCTACCAGTGATCTACACTTCAGGGAAGAGAATATTTCACAATACTAAATAAATATATTTGGATCACTATCTCAGTGCAGCTGGCTCAAGTCATTTATGTGCATTGAATATAAGGAAAGGTGATGGAAAAATAACGTTTATTGTACATCTACTATATTCCAGACCCTGTGTAAGAACTTCCCAGTTGGTGCCAGTGGTAAAGAATCTGCCGGCCAATGCAGGAGACATAAGAGATGTGGGTTCGATCCCTGGGTAGGGAAGAACCCCTGGAGAGGAAATGGCAACCCATTCCAGTATTCTTGCCTAGAAAATCTCAGGGACAGAGAAGCCTGGTGGGCTACAGTCCACAGGGTCAAAAACAGTCAGATATGACTTAAGAGACTGAGCACACATATACAACACAGTACTTTATATGCCCCATTTAATCCTCAAAGCTCTCTGTAAGGGAAACATTCCTACTTCCCATTTTAAATATGAGAGAACTAAGACTAGGCTCCAGGCGTATACAAAAACTATCCAATATCATACCTCTGCTGCTGCTAAGTCGCTTCAGTCGTGTCCGACTCTGTGCAACCCCACAGCCGGCAGCCCACCAGGCTCCCTCGTCCCTGGGATTCTCCAGGCAAGAACACTGGAGTGGGTTGCCATTTCCTTCTCCAATGCATGAAAGGGAAAAGTGAAAGGGAAGTCGCTCAGTCGTGCCCGACTTTTTTCGACCCCATGGACTGCAGCCCACCAGACTCCTCCGTCCATGGGATTTTCCAGGCAAGAGTACTGGAGTGGGGTGCCATCGCCTTCTCCATCATACCTCTAATTAAGTACAATAGTTGGAAATTCTAGCCTAGGACAATCTGGATCTAATATTCCTTCATTTATTCTATGTGGGAGAATGCAAAGGACTATTAAAAATATTACTTACATATGTTTAAATATCTTTTATATCCTCCAAAACAGGGTAATTCAAGGCAGGATGAGGAGGGGGTGACAGAAAGCTATAAGGCACAAGGGCATTTGAGGGACTGAAAAATGTGATGGTTGGTAATGATGAGGGAAAATCTTTATCAAAACTCAAACTATACACTTAAAAATGGGTACCTTTAGTCAAATAAAAGTTACACATTAATCATGGTTATTTTTATTTAAAAACAGAGCAATCTGACTTTTGGTCCTGGCATCTCCCTCCCACCAATTACAACTAAAAACTCTGCACAAAATACAACCAACAAGAGTCCTCTGACAAATAACAGCAGGTAGATTGGGGAGAACAGGGAAGAACAACAAATAAGATGGTAATGAGTATCCTGTTTGTTTTATCTCCTTTATTTCCTGCTTGGACACAAGGGTGGGCCAAATAGGCAAAACTGTGTAATAGGCATGCTCGGTAAAAACTGAGCCAAGCGCACCTTCTTGGTCAGAGTACTAGGGCAAATGCCCCTGAAGAAGTCAGAGAGAATACTTTTCATTTTCCTTTATTTATTTCTCCCAGCCTTGGCCTGAGACCAGTCCCAGCCATGAAAATACATTACTGCAGACCACAGAAAACTACCAGGGAAAACCCACTGCTCTGAACAGAGGAACAAGGAAGAACTCTGTTGTGAAAAGTGTGCGAGAATCCTTATTATTTTCTTTTTATCTCTTGCCACTTCACCTCAAGGCATGACAGGCAGAAAACCGAAACTGAGAGAACTCCATACATTCAGCTAGAGGAATAAAGAAAAGGTCCCCTGGGAGACAGAGGAACTCACTGTAAGGAGAGAGATGCAGAAGCAGATTCCTAATTCTATGATGAACCAACTTCTATGATGAACCAAGTCCTAGGCTCAAATGCAAGCAATACATGTGTGGAACAGCCAAAGAAGAATAGGAAGTTTTCAGAACAGAACTATGATATAAACCACTGCCCAAATCCTAGATCAACCTAGTGGGAATGGGAGGGGCAAAGTGAACATAGCAAAGATTTAGAAAACTGAACAGCTAATGGAATCAACCTGTACATAAGGTGAGAAAGAACTCTGGGTAGAACCTAACTGGGTTGACTTGTTTACTAAAACAAATAAAAGATCCTTAGCATTTTTGAATTGGAAAAGGAAATGGCAACCCACTCCAGTGTTCTTGCCTGGAGAATCCCAGGAATGGGGGAATCTGGTGGGCTTCCGTCTACGGGGTCGCACAGAGTTGGATACAACTGAAGCGACTTAGCAGCAGCAGCAGCATTTTTAAAACGATTTTAAGAAGACACAGAATCTCACATGCAGGAGAGAATACAGAACTACAGAAACAAATTAAGAATAACAAAAATCTGATCAACTATCAAGGGAGAAGACAATTACTTGAGTCTGACCCCAAGATGACCCAGATATTAGAATTATCAAAGACTTTTGAAGCAGCTGTTAAAAATATGACGCATTAGGTAAGGGTGAACACCTTAAAGTGAATGAAAGAAATTCTTAGGACAGAAGCTCAAAAGAAGAAGAACCAAATGGAAAATTTTAGGACTAAAAAACTCTAAGATCACTGGATGGGCTCAAGAGCACAGAGGAGATGAGAGAGCAGTCAGTGAACTCAAAGATATGTCAATAACAAGAGTGAGTGAGTGAGTGAGTGTGTGTATGGGTGTGTATGAAGTCTTGGGGCCCTGTGGGATAATATCAAAAGCTACCAGCCTAAAATTCTATATTCAATGAAAAGTATAGTTCAGGATTGAAGCAAAGGATATTCTCAGACAGAAGAAAACCAAGAGAACTCACTGCCAGCAGACCTGCTCTAAAGGAACTGCTAAAGAAGTTCTCCAAATAGAAAGGGAATGGTAGCAGAGGGTAACCTAGAATTTCAGCAAAGAAGGAAGAGCAACAGAAATGGTAAATGAGTAAATATCATAGTCTATTTTTCTCCTCTTATGTTTCTGAAAATATGCAGTACTGCTGAAACCAAAATTTATAACATGTTATGGTGAGGGGAAAGGTTAAATGTATACCGATGTAACATGTATGACAACTACAATACAAAAGGACAGATACAAACATTATCTATATAGCTATAAGGTTTCTATGTTTCACTTGAAGTGGGAAAATATTAACTCTAAGTAGACTGTGAAGTGAAATATTTGTATATAACGCCTAGAGGAACAACTTAAAAAGAGAGAGATAAAAGCACCAATACATATATAAAGTCGAATATTTTTAAAATTTCAATCCAAAAGAAAGCAGAAAAGGAGGACAAAAGAGAAAAATAATTTAAACCACCAAATTCAACCACATCAATAATTACATTAAATGTTAAAAATGGGGAAAAAACAAAAACAAAAAAACAACACTTAAAAGACAGAGAGAGAGAGAGAGAGAGTGAAGTCGCTCAGTCGTGTCCAACTCTTTGCAACCCCATGGGCTGTAGGAGTCTACTATGCTCCTCTGTCCATGGGATTCTCCAGGCAAGAGTTCTGGAGTGGGTTGCCATTTCCTTCTCCAGAGAATCTTCCTGACCCAGGGATTGAACCCAGGCCTCCTGCATTGTAGGCAGACACTTTACCGGCAATCCACAAAAGACAGAGATAACTACACAAATACCAAATTATTATGTTATATACCTGAAACTGATGTCGTATGTCAATTATGCTTTAATTAAAAAAAGAAATCTTTGTGCTGCTAAATGAAAATAAAAGAGACAGAAAGTTTAATTTTTTTTAAGGCAAAACTATATATTGTTTATATAACAACCCATTTTCCAATATAATGATATACAGAGACTAAAAATAAAAATTTTTTAAAAAGATGTATTATGCAAAACACAAATCAAGCACAAGCTGCAGCAGCTGTTTTTCTCAGACAAAGTAAACTTCAAAACAAGAAAGTTTACCAGTGATAAAGAGAAATCTCAGTGGAAAGGTCAAGTTACCAAGAAAACATGCACCTAACAATAAAGTCCCAAAATAAATGAGGCAAAAACTGACAGAAATGAAAGCAAAACAGACAAATCCACCCAATTATACTTAGAGATTTCAAAACTCCTCTCTCAGTAATCCACTGAACAGACGATTCAGAAAATAAACCATCTTCTATTAAGTAATCCAAGGGTCAACAAGGAAGTCTTGAAGAAAATTAGAAAACATCTTGAACTGAGGACTATGAAAATACAAAACATCAAAATTTGTGAAATGTAGCTAATGCTGTTTAGGAAGAAATTCATTGTGTTAAATGCTTACATTAGAAATGAAGAAAGATAAAAATTTTTTTTTAAAGCACAAACTACACCTCACACAAGCAGAAGAATTAATAAAAAGAAGTCAATAAAACTGAAGACAGAAAAACAAGAGAAAATAAATGAAACCAAAAGCTGTAGTAAACATGAACGGAATGCAAGCAAGGGCTAAACAAGGGACTGCTCTGCTGGTCCAGTGGCTAAGACTCTGCACTCCTAATGCAGGGGACCCAGGTCCAATCCCTGATGAGGGAACTAGATCCCACATGCAACAACTACGAGTTCATTCACATGCCGCAACTAGAAAATCCTGCATGCTGCAACTAAGACCCAGCACAGCCAAAAATACAGCCCACCAGGAAAAGTTTCAGTTTCTTATAAAGCTAAACATAATATTTAACCCCAAAATCTGACTATTGGGAATTTACCCAAGTGAAACAAAAACGTATGTTCACCCAAAATCCTGTATGAAGATGTCTGTGTGTGTGTGTGACAGTCGCTCAGTCGTGTCCAACCCTATGCGACCCACAGTCTACAGCCTGCGAGGCCCCTCTGTCCACAGGATTTTCCAGGCAAGTATTGGAGTGGGTTGCCATTTCCTCTCCAGATTTATATATATACATACAAACACACACACACACACACACGTATATAATAGCTTTATTCATACCTGGTAAAAACTGAGAACACTCTAAACGTTTTACAACTAGGGAATGTATAAACAAATGGTGGTACATCCACTGGATGGAATACTACTCATCAACAAAGAACTATTGTTACAACAGTACAGATGAATCTCAAATGCAAATTCTAAGTGAAAGGAGCTATACTCAAATGGCTACACATTATTGCAAGATTCCATTTTTATGACAAGGTAGAAAAGGCAAAATACAGAGATGGTATACAAATCTTCTAGTTGCCAGCGGTTGGGGGGTGGTATGATTTGGACAAACAGGATATAAGAATGGAGCCTTTTAGAGGGTAATAATGGAACTGTTCTATAAGCTGGCTGAGATGGAATTTATATTCTCTAGGCATTTGTCAAAACTCATGGAATTATATATCTAAAAGTGACTATGCCAAAGCCTTTAACTGCGTGGATTACAACAAACTGGAAATTTCTTTAAGAGATGGGAATACCAGACCACTCTACTTGCCTCCTGAAAAATCTGTATGCAGCTCAAGAAGCAAGAATTAGAACCGGACATGGGACAATGGACTGGTTCCAAACTGAGAAAGGAGTACGTCAAGGATGTACATTGTCTTATATCAATAACCTCAGATATCCAGATGATACCACCCTTATGGCAGAAAGCTAAGAGAAACTAAGAGCCTCTTGCTGAAAGTGAAAGATGAGAGTGAAAAAGCTGGCTTAAAACTCAACATTCAAAAAAACTAAGACCATGGCATCTGGTCCCATCATTTTCTGGCAAATTGATGGGAAACAATGCAAACAGTGAGACTTTATTTTCTTGGGCTCCAAAATCACTGCAGATGGTGACTGCAGCCATGAAATTAAAAGAAGCTTGCTCCTTGGAAAAGTTATGACCAACCTGGACAGCATATTAAAAAGCAGAGACATTACTTTACCAACAAATGTCCCTCTAGTCAAAGCTATGGTTTTTCTGGTAGTCATGTACAGATGTGAGAGTTGGACCATAAAGAAAGCTGAGTGCCTAAGAATTGATGCTTTTGAACTGTGGTGTTGGAGAAGACTCTTGAGAGTCCTTTGGACTTCAAGGAGAACAAATCAGTCAATCCTAAAGGAAATCAGTCCTGAATATTCATTGGAAGGACTGAAGCTAAACCTCCAATACTTTGGCCACCTGTTGTGAAGAACTGACTCATTGGAAAAGACCCTGATGCTGGGAAAGATTGAGGGCAGGAGAAGGGAATGACAGAGGATGAGACAGCTGGATGGCATCACCAACTTGATGGTGATGGACAGGGAAGCCAGGACTGCTACAATCCATGGGGTCCCAAAGAGTTGGACAGGACTGAGAGACTGAACTGAAAAGTATAAATTTAGTGTATGCAAATTCAAATATAAATTTAAAATATAAATAAATTATAAAAGTAATTAACTTGTACTAGAGTACCCATAATGGAATTCTATTAAAAGTGCAATGATACCTTACAACCCATCAATCACACTCCTGGGTATTTTTATACCCACTAATTCAAAAACATACATGCACTGCAATGGTCACAGTAGCAGTGTGTGAAACTGGCAAGATATGGAAGCAACCTAAGCATCCATCAACAGAAGAATGGATGCAGATGTGGTGTATATACATGCAATGGAATATTACTCAGGCACAAAAGGAATGAATTTTTGACATTTGCAGCAACGTGGATAGACTTGGTGGTCACTCAGTTCAGTTCACTCCCTCAGTCGTGTCCAACTCTTTGCGACCCCATGGACTGCAGCACACCAGGCCTCCCTGTCCCTCACCAACTCCCGGAGTTTACCCAAGCTCATGTCCATTGAGTCAGTGATGCCACCCAACCATCTCATCCTCTGTCGTCCCCCTCTCCTCCTGCCTTCAATCTTTCTCAGCATCAGGGTCTTTTCAAATGAGTCAGCTCTTCGCATCAGGTGGCCAAAGTATTAGAGTTTCAGCTTCAACATCAGTCCTTCCAATGAATACTCAGGACTGATCTCTTTTAGGGTGAACTGGTTGGACCTCCTTGCTGTCCAAGGGACTCTCAAGAGTCTTCTCCAACACCACAGTTCAAAAGCACCAATTTTTATTGGTGTTTCTTAAAAAAAAAATAAGAAGATACAAACAAGCCAAACAAAATCAGTTAATGAGCAAAATCACCATAATTAGAAAATTAATACTTGCAGCAATATACTTAACCTTTAGGACAATAAGGCAATCCAAAATTTCACATGATCTCTAGTTACAAGCTCTAAAACAATGGTTTCCCCATTCTGGCTACATATTAGGATCTCCTCTGGAAATGTAAAAATATCAATACATGACTTGAGCACCAGCAATGTGGTTTCAACTGTCTGGAATGGGAAATGGACACGTGTACTTTTCATCCAACTATAATATAACCTGCAGTTCCCCCAGACAAGAGTAGTATGCAGCCAGAATTAGGGATTAATACCCTGAACAATTTCCCACTATGAGGGCTCTGAAGTGTATGAACTTATGAACACTGTGTCCCATATGAACACAGTGGCTTAGTGTTTCAGTAATTTGAAGAAAATTACATTCTACAGTTATAGCAGTAGCGCTTGCTTTAAAAGTATGTCCAAAGTTCCATTTCTGGATCTTTAAAAAGTGGGTCTCATATGACAACTGTCCCAGCTGACTTTATGCACTATCATCCTCTATTCTTTGATCAAATGGTCCTCAACTATGGTAGTCCATTAGAATATGAAGCACTTTAAAAAACTGATGTGCAAGCCACATCCAAGGCTAAATACATCAGAAGCAAAGTAAGGGAGGAGAGGTGGAGGAGGGGACTGGGTGCAAAAGGGAAAAATCTTGGCATTACCATTTACTGAAAGCTTCCTGGCATTCCAACATGCAGCCAAGGTGGAGAACCACAGTTCTAGATGTATGCATACATGCAGACATGCCCACACTCTAGAGTATGACAGAATTTCCTGGCAGATCAACCAAGCTATTGAATGCCATTCCTAGGATTAGTACTATGGAGAAGCAACTATTTTTGAAAAGTCTCAATAGATAATCCTTATTTTAGGGGAAAGCTAAATATTAGATGAAAGGGTTTTATAATATAAAACAGCAGTCTAAGATGAAACAACAAAAAAATTAAAAAAAATAATAACCCAATTATCATACACAGAAAAGACCCCACAAAGGCTAGCTTTCTCTCAAAATTTGATCTAAAATAGAACAGGTTGTAGATTCCATTTCAAAACTCAGTCTGACAATTTTCCTACACGAGAATGGGCTCATGCTTCTATGTTTCTATTCACCTTAATCTGACCTCCTTAAGAGGGCTTCCCGGGTGGCTCAAACGGTGAAGTGTCTGCCTGCGATGCAGTAGACCTGGGTTCGATCCCTGGGTCGGGAAGATCCCCTGGAGAAAGAAATGGCAACCCATTCCAGTACTCTTGACTGAAAAATCCCATGGACTGAGGAGCCTGGTAGGCTACAGTCCATGAGGTAGCAAAGAGTCAGATGTCCTTAAGACAGCTACTGCCAATTTAAATTTTTACAAGCTATTAATGTGCCTTTTAAAGCAATATAGGAACCCAAAAGCCATAAAGTACAAAAACTTCTGTATAGAAATATTTGCAACACCTACAATAAAAGGTAAATAAACACGTATGTCCATAAAAGACAAATAATCCAACAAAAATAGGCAGTTTATGAATTCAAAGAATATAACTGGCCCAAAAGGAAATATTTGATCTCCTTAATACAGGTACTGCTGCTGCTGCTGCTGCTGCTAAGTCGCTTCAGTCGTGTCCAACTCTGTGCGACCCCACAGATGGCAGCCCACCAGGCTCCCCCGTCCCTGGGATTCTCCAGGCAAGAACACTGGAGTGGGTTGCCATTTCCTTCTCCAATGCATGAAAGTGGAAAGTGAAAGTGAAGTCGCTCAGTCGTGTCCAACTCTGCGATCCCATAGACTGCAGCCCACCAGGCTCCTCCGTCCATGGGATTTTCCAGGCAAGAGTAGTGGAGTGGGGTGCCATCGCCTTCTCCGTAATATAGGTACAGGCTGTTTTTAATTTAGCACAATGGCCAAGATCTTAAAAAAAAAATTATAATATTTGGAAACAAAGATGTGGGGAAACGGCCCACAACATGTTAGTGAGATGACAACTCTCTTAAAACCTCTGTAACAACAGTTTAGCAGAACTGATCAAAACTTAAAATGCATCTAGAAATTTTACTTTTAGGAACCTACCCAAAAGAAATCTTCAAGTGTAAAAGGGTAAGAATAAGAAAGTAGACATGCACGTTATTTGTAACAGCAATAAAGCAAAGATAACCTACATTCTCCCAAAAGACTGCCTATAAATTATGCTATATCCATACTTAAAATATTATGCAGCAATTTAAAAAACAAAATAGACCTGTGAACACTATAATGGAAGGATATTACTGAGATACCACTGACTGAAAAAAGCAAGTTTCTGAGCAATGCACAATATTCCATTTTTGTGGGGTTGTTTTTTTTTTTTAAGTAAATTTCTATGACATACTGAATGTGCAATTTTAAAAGTTTAGAAAACTATCCCTAAGAATTATATCCCCAGGGACTGGTTTAGGAATAGGGTGATAACATGTCCCTTGATTTACAGAACCAATCCAAATTTTTTGGCCAACCCAGTACTTCAAAAATGCGTCCCACAAAATCATAATCACTCAAGAATTAGTTAGGAATGCAGAATCCTAAATCCCAATCCACATTGTATGCACATTAAAATTTGAGAAGCACTGGTACAAACTATGTAAGGAAGCAACATTCTGAGCTGGTCACACTAACTGTAAAAAGTTTCATTTCCAAATTCTCAGATTTAATTAAATACCTGATTTCCTTCTAAGAAATTATCATGTATAATTCAGGTATAAACATCTTCCCTTTAAAAGTATGTAAGAATGCTGAGAACTTTATACCAAGAGTCAATAAAAGACTGCAATACAATTAACAGTTAATGACATACAATAAATACATACAATAAATTCTCTAGGTATCAAAAGCTCACACTGTACGATATACAAAATTAAAGAGTAGGATCCTGTCACCAAAAGACACTCTTGACTTTCATCAATCAGGGTTAGGTGCCAGAAGAGAAAGCACTAGGTATTTTGAGGAAAGGGAGAGTTAATAAGAGCAACTGGGTACTTAATAGTTGCAAGGACTGGAAGAATGGGGCTGTAAGGCTATGACCATCTCCAAGAATGACACCAGAACACGAGACAACTGAAGCACAAGGGACTCTCTGCCCTTAAGCCAGCAACGTGCAAGTGTGTGCTCAGTTGCTTCACTGCTGTCTGACTCTTTGGGACCCTACAGACTGTAGCCCACCAGGCTCCTGAGTCCACAAGATTCTCCAAGCAAGGATACTGGAATGGCTTGCCATGTCCTTCTCCAAGGGATCTTCCAAACCCAGGGATTGAAGCTGGGTTTCCAGCATTGCAGGCAGATTCTTTATTGACTGAGCTACCAACAGAGCTACTAAATTCAAGAATGGCAGCTAACTGTGATCCAAGGGATCAAAGAGTCACCACAACAACTGCCTCCAGATAACCATGAAACAAGGGGATGCACACACAAGAGCCTCCCTACCGCCTCTGCTACAAATGCCTCTTGATAACATAGAAAGGTGAAGAATGGATAATGCGATGCTGCATTTCTGCTACTGCAGAAAAATATCAAATTTTCACAACCCAGAAAAAAGCAGCAGGGAGGAATGGGGGGCAGAAAAGGGAAGAAAGATGAACTTCCTTCACACCTCTCAAATATGTATCTATTAAATAACTGGCAGCAACTATTTCACATCTAAAAAACCCTAAATGCAAAACAGTCTTAGAAATAAAGTTTTTGGCTTTCTACTCCATCCTCCTAATTACGGAGATTAGGAGGATGAGGAAGACCATCACAGAATTCTCAGATGGCTTAAACACTATATAAATAGGAAAAAAATTTACAACACTAATCCTCAAAGTTTCCAATTTTGAATATTTACTTCTAAGCAACTATCAGGAGAAGGAAGGTAAAAAAAAAGGCGGGGGGTGTGCAGGAATGTTGAGGGTAATGTTCTTGAGATACTTTTCCACTGAAGTGCTTCCTGGAGATTATTTCAGTAAGAAGTTCATACTCTACTCACTACCCTTTGATATTATTTTTAAAAAATTTAACACTAACAAGTTTTGACTAACTATTTTAATTCTGTAGATCCATGATACTTTACTTGAAAGTTTTCTGAGGTAAGCATCTGAACTATAAACTTAATCTTGATGTACCAAAAGTTGTTACTGAATGCACCCAGCCAACCACCCATCAATAACATTTCAAATTTGAAATTTGCTCTTCTTCACTTGCCCTTGTATAGGCATTTTATGAAGGGAATTACTTCTACGTCATCTCAAATTTGAAGAGTCAAAGATTTCACCTCTAGAGAATGTCAAGAGTTTAGTCAGAATAAGACAAATGTTTCTATAAATGGAAGGATACTAAACTGTGTATAATCACTTAAATTTTTCTGTAAAAATCCAAATGCAAACCAAACGGGTTGGGTGGAAGGGATATTATTTACATGAACAGTAGAAACAATATGTAAAACTTCTTTTTTACAACAGAAAAACCAATTCATGACTTTAAATAGCACTATCTAGTTTCACATGTAGCTGAACAATAGCCAAGTTACACAACAATCTTTTAAATCTTTTAACTCTTTTAAAACTTTTTAGATCTTTTAACTCTTTTAAATCTTCACCACTACATGAGGCCCCATTCAAACAAGATTTTGGTGGACCTCAGTCTCCTAACTGCCATTAGGAGCAGGGAAAAAACTAGGATTTCCCTGGTGGTACAGTGGATAAGAATCCATCTGGCAGTGCAGGGGACATGAATTCAATCCCTGATCCAGGAAGATTCCACATGCAGCAGAGCAACTAAGCCCAGGAGCCACAACTTCTGAGCCTGCTCACCCCAACTAGAGGAAGCTTGCACACACTTACGAAGACCCATCGACACCAAAAATAAAAGAATGAAGTTTTCAAAAAATGAAATAAATCACAGGGATATAACGTACAACATGATGACTGCAGTTAATTTCATATTGTATATCTGAAAGCTGCTAGGAGAACAGATCTTAAAAATTCTCATTACAAGGGGGAAAAAATCTAAAAGGCAAGGCCAAGAACCAGGTAACTCCAATTCCAAACTATCTTGGCATAATGGAGCTAATCTAAACCACAAATGAAGATTATATATAAACCACCTTATCCTATTTTAATATTTTTTTCATAGCTCTGAAACTGTGAGAAATAATTAAGATTATTTAGCAACCCTGAGTCATCTACTCATATTCTCTCCTCTGGATTCCAATGGTCAAGCCCAAAGTATTAGCATTCCCCATACCTATGTGGCACATACTAAAAGTGTTCCAGCAAACACAGAAACAAAACATCTGAGTGACTTCAATGTACTGTCACTTCTCACACTAACAGCCATCTTCAAACTATCTAAAGATGGCACACAAAAATTAGTTCTACAACGCAAACTGAATATTGTTAAGTCTTGGTTTTTCAAATTGCTGTATAGTTGCTTTACTCTGCTGTGTCAATTTCTGCTATACAGCAAAGTGAATCAGCCATACATATACACATATCCGTCCTCTTGGATTTTCTTCTCATTTAGATCACTACAGAGCACTGGGTGGAGTTCTCCATGCTACACAGTAGGTTCTCATTAAGCAGTCTTGTATGTAGTTATTTCTCCATGTGGAGGCACTTAGAAAAACACACACATGCACATTCCCGGCTACTACTGTTTTGTTTTTTTTAAATAGTATCTGACCTAGTGCTTTAAGCGATTTCTTTTAACCAATATCCTTCTGTTCCCAACACAGCAACTCAAAACAGCTATTGGTAAGTGACAGGATTTTGATTAGCAACTGACTGATTACTTCTTATTCATAACCTATACATGTATATATGGTACACAAAATTTTGTAGAATATTTTAGATGTGCGATTATTTGAAAATCATAGGGCTTATACTTTGAGTTGTGAAAGTTTTAAGCAAATTTTTAAAGCATCTTACAAATGCTTTTTTATGAAAAATTTTACTTGAAAATAAAGAGATTGTAAATGTCTTTAAAGATCATAAATGCAAATGATCCTAAAATAGACAAAAATATATAATATATACTCTTGTATCATTTAAAGGAAGTTTTACAAGTAAGCTGTAACAGGTCATGTACATCTCCAGTACATTCTCTTGCTAATTATCCTCAAAATACACAGCTCAACGGTTAAGAATTAAATAAGAACCATGTGATACATACAACTGGAATCTTCCTTCATGAAGGCTTGGACTAAGAACATTTTTACATATATCTGCAGAGAGGATTTTAAAGAATGAAGTATCACTAAATGTGGACCTTTAATGATGGGACTGCACTGAATCACTTGATTTTTTTTTTAGAGTATGTACACAGTTTTAGAAGGTAATGGTAACCTCAAAGCTTAACAACCATCTTGGCCATATCCCAGATGCTATTTATTTCCAATCCTTTGAGGCAACCATTTACAATTCTTTTAGCTGTTTCTCCTTGTTTTTAAATTTATCCTAAATAATATGCTTATGCTCATATAGTTACTATCTTTCCATTTTAGATATTACCACATTCCTTGTGAAAGCTGAAGATTCAGCACTCTTACAGGCACCCTCTCTGAAATCATTTTTATATAATTTTATCTTAGTTTTTTATCTGTCATCATATGTATTACTTTAAACCACAAATTACAGATGGGAGAAAAGAACTACAAAAACTATCCTATTAAGAACTCAATAAGAAAAGGCACAAAGGATATGAAATGGCAATTCAAAAAAAATGTTAAAACAACCAAATAATATTTTATCAGACTAATGGAAATTTTAGGATTCTTAACAGTTGTCAGTTATAGATTAAAGTTTATTGACAAAAGCATAAACAAGCACAACTTTAAAAAAATCAAATCTTAGCAATGATTTAGATACAGTTCAACAGTTTCCTCTTCACCGCCTTACTAAGAATTCCTTTTCATAAAGACATAGATTAACTAGATTTTGTAAAGGTGCTACCAACATACATTTTTAAAAAAGTGAAAACCAAAAAGCAGAAGTTACTTTTGAAATGGCAATAGTGGCAGTCAACATTAGAACATACTTAGGTCTCTGAAATTCAGAACTATTTTTCTTTATACTGAGTTGGACTACTAGGTCTGACAATTCTGAAGAAACTATAGATTCATGACTAATATTCATGCCACACAAAAAGATAATAATTTGTGATTTATTTTACACCACGAAATACCTAAAAAACATTTGAAAGAAGGTATGAAAATTTTAAAAAGTTAACCAAAAAGGTTTCTAAGATCAAAAAATCCTGGTGTGTGTGGGGAAGATCTTAAAATACACCGAAACACCTCAACACTACTGATTAAAGATCTCTCTCTACTACAGTACACCAAGAAACGGCACTTCAAAATACATTTTCACATTCAAGTGACAGTATACTAGATCTCTTCAATATAGCATAGAGAGTTTATTATAACTATTAACTTTTGGGGCCAGAATTTACGCTACCGATATCTAAGATCTTCATTTTAAAGTCATTTTGAACATCTCGTAATCTTCACTGAAATCCAAATGCCAACTTTTATCTGCCTTTTCACTCAGGAAGCCTTGAGAAACACTATAATTACCTGCTAGAAAAACCACCCCTGTCTTTTGGAAGCACAACAGCAAAGAAAATGATGCAAATATCTGTATCATTCAGTTATCCCTATAAAATCTCACTTTACAACCAATACTAGAGTAATAAATAAGCAATCCAACACTTTACCATATTACACAATATATAAGCCTTTCACGTCTTTTTCTTCAAATGTTTGCACTGTACTGCCTAAGTTCTTATAACTTGGCTGTGATTTACCTCTTAGGATTAAGTATAAAAGTGCTGTTGCTCTCTCATTTTAATCCAACATTTACCCAAAAAAAGCCAGGAAGAGCTATTACAAGTGTGATCATTTAGCAAGTAAACGGATACAAATATGAGTAAATGGTACCAATATTTAAGTAAAAATCCTTAAGGTTCCTTACATAAGTTAAAAGAACCACCAGGATTTAATTATTTTCATCAAAATAGGATCAGATATATAACATTAATACATAAATATATATGCATGGCCAGATCAATCTATTTTTCCTGCTTCTTCTCCCAGTTTTACAAATGGGATTTTCTGTTGTCATAGATTCTGAAAATCAACCAGGTTCATGAATCAAGCAAGCATCATAAATATCTTCCATTTAATCATTTCTATTATTCATCATTTTTAAAAAGATAGTGGCAAACATCAATTTACTTTGTTGCCTGAATACCAAGTAAACTTCTGGCTTAAAAAACAGTAAAACTGTGCCCTTTATAAACAGATATGTCAAATTTGTCATGTCAGAACAGGCTTTCCATATCGATTTATAGGATAAATTGTATGCCCTTAAATAACTAGATGCTGCTATCAATATGTGCTCACATATACATATGTTAATAATCCTTTAATAACTTGTCTTTGGAATGATTCTGTCCTACCTTTGCTGCTGCAGCCCTCCTGTCCTTTGCATCACTGAATTCATACGTCTGGAAGTACCCAATATGCACTGTAACAGACAGATGGACAGATCAATGGGCCACAGCGGCAAAGGCCAGATAGACAGACTTGATTAAAAATTAAAATCAAAGTATATACAGGTGAGGGAGGAACCAGAAAACATACCTACATTCTATAGTAAAATACCTAAACTTCATATCTGCAACTCTCCCATACATATACTAAATAAACTATTCTTGACTTCCATGTTATTCCCTTTCAAGTAGAAATAGTACCATTGCCAAAGGCAAAATAATCAGTATTTTTAATACCATCAGCAGTTACCAATATAGCAGGTATTTCTGTAATCACACCACACAATTTCTTCAAATAGAGGTTGCTCTTTAACACACAAGAAGCTATCACATCCAAAGACTTTCTATGAAATATTAAAATGGCAATTATTACACACAACAATTTCTAATGTAGTGCCAAGGCCTGTGTGATTCGAGTTTATTAGTGGGAATCATTGAATGAAAGTCATATTTCAGCATTTTATTATTGTGTACTTTCGTGACTATGTAAAAATGTTTGCTCACACCACATCTAGATTACTTGGGTGGCTTAAAACAATGTGTTAGTGCCATTTAGGCCAATTTCTAAGATAAAGTAAAACACTTACAAACAAAACTATCAACAGTATTTTTTAAAGCGATGTGGAGTTTTCCTGTTACCTCGAATCCATACACCATAAAATTCAAAGTATGTGATTCAGTGGTTTTGATTACATTCAGAGTTGTGACACATAGATGTGTTAACCATCAATTTTAGAACATTTCATCACCCCCAAAACAAACCCCATACTCACTAGCAGTCACTCCCTGTTTTCCTCTTTCCCCATCCAGCCTGTTTTTTGTCTCCAAGGACTTGCCTATTCTGGACACTTCATATAAATGGCATCATATAGTATGATGAGTCCTATGCAACTGGTTAATTTCCTCATTTAGTTTTACTTATCTAGGAAGATTAACAAGCTGAGAGCTTGCCATGAACATCAAATAAGCCTGCTTTACTGGGAGAATGGAAAGGAATTATTAATTCAGAAAGTGAAATGCAGACTGCTTAAAGCTTCAACTACATTATAATAGATGAGCAAAAGAAACTGATTAAAATTATATAATTGATATAAAGTCACACAGCTGATAAAAGGTTAAAAAAAAAATAGCTGGAACTAAGTTCTATACAATGTCAAAGTCTTAACCACTAAACTATTTTGTCTCCTAATAAAATAATTCAATTCTCACTGATGCTACCTCCTAATACCTGAATACCTCTCCTACCTCTCCATTCCTGCTTTCACAACCTCATCGTGTATTTCTTGCCCAGATTATAATACATTTCTCATTACTCTCCCTGCTTCCTAATGTCACCCTGTTCTCATTTACTCCCTATACTGCCAACAAAGTGGTACTTCTCAACACTAATCCTATATTAAGAGTTTACAGTTGTTTCAACTGGCCCCATCTCATTTAGCACTATGCTAAAACCTTTCACAAAATGCATAACCTGTCTAGGTCCAGCTCTGACCACACTACTTCCCAATCCTAATTGTTCATTCAACAATTTAGACCATTAACAGCTTCTACCTTTTGTACATTCTATTGCTCTTGCTCCTCTGTCTGGAATTCCATCTCCAATCCCATTTGCCTAACTAAGTTACTATTCATTTTTCAAAACCCAGCTTCAGACCCACTTCTACCTGTCGGTACTTTCCAGAAAATAGCACTAAACATTCCTTTTTGATTCCTGTAATTCTACTGCTGGACATGTCACTGTATTATAATTTATTTACACAAACCACCTTAAACAACTGTCCAGTATCTGTAGTCCCCCAGAACAGTGTAGCTAAGAAAATATTAGGTAAAAATCAATCAAGTACTCAACTTATATACTGTTCTCAATTAAACCGAAGCATTATTTTTGGAATCCATAAAATAATCATATTTAGGATCTTAAAAGGAGGATAAAAATCAGGTTAGGAGAATTGTGGGGGTTCTATTTCTAAGAGAAAAGTACTAAGAATAAAGATAATAAGAGTAGTGATTAGCTCTGAGGGAGGGAATCAGGTAGTTAAGATATTAAGGCAGGAAATTTTCTTTTTTATCTTTTGTACTTTTTGAATTTTGAGCCAAGAAAATATATGCACAAACAAAAAGATGACAGTCTAATCCTTAACAAATATATCAACAGTCTTAGAATACTAAAGCTGTTTAAAAAAATTTTTTTTTATCAGAGGCTATACAGTTCAGTCATATTGGCCCCAGTATGCAACTTATTTCTGTATTTTGCTTTGGTTACACAGAATGAAGAAAAGCCTGATTAACAAAGATAAGAAATTTCCATCACAATTTCGTAATAGTCTTCACTTAAACTGATTCAGAAGCGTAAAAAAAGGCAGTAGAAAACATTTTAATCAGAGTCAACCAGTTAATACTGTCCAACAACTGCTTTTATTTATATAAATGCAGAGTCAGAGGAAATACCATAGTAGTTGTCATTTAGTTGCTCAGTTATGTCTGACTCTTTTGTGACCCCATGGACTGCAGCCCACCAGACTCCTCTGTCCATGGGATTTTCCAAGCAAGAATGTTGGAGTGGGTTGCCATTTCCTTCTCCAGGAGATCTTCCTGACTCAGGGATCAAATCCACGTCTCCTGCATTGGCAAGAGGATTCTTTACCACTGAGCCATGAGGGAAGGCCACATTCTGTTTAAACAAGAGTTGAAATATCCAGACACACTTTCCCAAAATAACTGATGCTAGCTGAAAATGAATGGCAGTGAGATTCTCCAAGAGATTTCTAATTAGCAAAATGTGTATAATTTTGAAGAATTGTCTATTCTTTGCTGGAAGACAGTCACTGAACAGGTCAAAATGCAAACTGATGTCTCTGTTCTAAACCTAAGTATGGCTGCTTCATTTTTCTGAATGAGATTTTGCTTCTTTTCCCTTAAAGGCAAGAATAAAAAAAAAAGAATATATAACATCAACAGTGACTATCAATAAAAGAGTAACAGCAGGATGACTTAGCTATTCACTTGTTATGCAAAACTTGCCAATGTCTGCAATGAGGGTATGAAGAAACATCTGCTTCTGCTTTGCCTGGCATTTATTTAACAGAACAGGATGCGTAAGTGCTGCATCAGTATCCTACTTTCTGTAACTTTGAGCAGACACAGACAAGTCTGAATCCAAAATACCAGTTCATAACAATCTTTAACAATCCATAAAAAGTGAGGCACAGCAAAGCAAACTATAAGCAAGGTGAAAAGACAATCCTCAGAATTGGAGAAAATAATAGCAAATGAAACAACTGACAAAGGATTAATTCCCAAAATATATAAGCAGCTCATACAACTCAATACCAGAAAAACAAACAACCCAATTAAAAAGTGGGGAAAAGATCTAAACAGACATTTCTCCAAAGAAGACATACAGATGGCTAACAAACACATGAAAAGATGCTCAACATCGCTCATTATCAGAGAAATGCAAATCAAAACTACAATGAGATATCACCTCACACCGGTCAGAAGGGCCTCATCAAAAAGTCTACAAACAATACATGCTGGAGAGGGTGTGGAGAAAAAGAAATGCTCTTGCACTGTTCGTGGGAATGTAAATTGATACAGCCACTATGGAAGATGATATGGAGATTCCTTAAAAAACGAGGAATAAAACCACCATATGACCCAGCAATCCCTCTCCTAGGCATATACCCCGAGGAAACCAAAACTGAAAAAGACCCATGCATCCCACTGTTCACTGCAGTACTCTTTACAACAGCTAGAACATGGAAGCAACCTAGATGTCCATTGACAGATGAATGGATAAAGAAGTTGTGGTACATATACGCAATGGAATATTACTCAGTCATAAAAAGGAACACAGCTGAATCAGTTCTAATGAGGTGGATGAACCTAGAATCTATTATACAGAGTGAAGTCAGCAAGAGAAAGATAAATATCATACTCTAAGGCATATATATGGAATCTAGAAAAATGGTACTGAACAATCTGTTTACAGGGTAGCAAACGGGAAACAGACATAGAGAACAGACTTACAGACATGGAGAGAGGAGAGGAGAGGGTGAGATATATGCAAAGAGTAATATGGAAACTTACATTACCATCTGTAAAATAGATACCCAATAGGAATTTGCTGTATGGCTCAGGAAACTCAAGCAGGGGCTCTGTATCAACCTAGAGAAGTGGGATGGGGAGAGAGATGGGAGGGGGTTCAAAAGGGAGGGGATACATGTATACCTACGGCTGATTCATGCTGAGGTTTGACAGAAAACAACAAAATTCTGTAAAGCATTTATCCTTCAATTAAAACATAAATAAAATTTTTTTAAAAAGTGAAGTAGAAGCTTTATTCTAGATTCTGCACACACACACAAATATTAGCCTAGATATACTTTAATGCATTGGTAATTTCCAATATGTTAAATAACTCTTTAAAAATTACAGAAAGGCTATCATGAGGAAGGGTTAGAATCAGGTAGGTTCAAGAAAAAAGCTACAAATAAACAGATATTAACATATGGAAAAATTCAAAATCAGAGCTGTTCAAATATGAAATGCGCTTATTTCTAGAACAGCTGTGGGGGTTTAAGTCATGGTAGACATTTAAGAACAGGCTCAGGGACCACTTAACAGGGAGACAGTACACTTGGTAAGTTGCTGGCCAGCATAAGATCTTTAAGATCTTTTTCATTCCTATTAACCTTACTCTACATGAATCAAAAATTGTGTTGACTTTGATATCAAATAGTTGACAAGTTTATTATCATCCTTCATTCTTTAACTACTGTTTATTTATTACACTTTCATTCCTAAGGATGACTACAGGATTTTTATAAATTTTAAAGTGCTATTCTCACCCTTTTGGCTTTATAGTTGAGTGGAATACACATTATAAATCAAGCTACAGATACTCATATATTCTGAGGACCCAGGATAACTATATTAATGCAATGTGAGTTGAGATGATTATATTAATACAAAACAAACAAAATGTTTAGGGCCAATGAAATGTAATGATTATATTTAAAAAGTCAGACTGGTAAGTAAAATTATATATACATACACATACATATTTTCTTTTCAAAGGAGCATTACTTTCATATTAAATAACAATGCGGAGAAGGCAATGGCACCCCACTCCAGTCCTCTTGCCTGGAAAATCCCATGGACGGAGGAGCCTGGTAGGCTGCAGTCCATTGGGTCGCTAAGAGTCAGATACAACTGAGCAACTTCACTTTCACTTTTCACTTTCATGCATTGGGGAAGGAAACAGCAACCCACTCCAGTGTTCTTGTCTGGAGAATCCCAGGGACCGGGGAGACTGGTGGACTGCCGTCTATGGGGTCGCACAGAGTCGGGCACGAGTGAAGTGACTTAGCAGCAGCAGCAGCAGCAGCAAATAACAATGAGGCTCACTCTAAGTTTTTGTTTTATAAGAACAGAAGGTTGAAAGATATAGATTTAACTTTAAATGGTGTGTTATCAGTAATACGGTCCTCTAAGAACTTCACAAAAGAAACATTTTCTCATTTTTGAACAAAATAAGTCAAATCAGCTAATATCCCTTTAAATATATGAAGCATTTGTTATTTAGTGCATTGATAACAATTTCACCATGCTATTCACCTAGAACCTCTTTAATGTGTCTGTCAGGGGAACGCAGACTTTGAGGACTACTGGCCTCAGTTTGTCATTCCATATATAAATCACAAATTTTACATTATACATGTGTGCATTCTACAACATACATCAATTTTTAATGTTAAAACTTTGTTTTAACATTAAGCATTAAAAAAACTTTGTTTTTAATGCTTAAATGCTTAAATTGGAATGGAAAGTAGTAAATACCAATTTTGGCTTGAAATTTTCTTGAAGATGGTACATATGTAAGATGCAAAGTTTAAATGGGGTACATAGTAGACTTCTGCCTCTATCCGCACACTGGTTTATTATTTATTTGGATTCATAAGCAACAGCACTAAAGTCATAAAACAGTCCACTGACTATACAAGTTAGTCTCCTGGGGCATACAGAGTTGGAAAGACAAAGAGCAGATCTGGAGAGACAAACAGAAAATACCCAACACATAAGACAAGAGCAGTCATATATGTTTTATTTCTATTTAATGATCTAAAATACTGAGTTTCGACCCCATGAAAGCCTGGGCAAGCTACTTAATTCCTCTAAGTCTCAGTTTCCTTATCCATAAAATAGTAAAAATACCATCTACTTCAGAGAACTGTTGTGATGACTAATATTCCCTTAACAACTGGTTCAAAACAAAAAAAATGGAAAATATATTAGAGAATGAGAGAAGATTTAATTTGACGAAGTCAACAGAAGAGGAATGTGAACCATTCATAAAGGAAAAACACAGGAGTAGTACCAAGACTTATTTTTTTATCAATAATAAAACTCATTCACATTTAATTTTGACTCTTCAAATCCATGTTTATTAGCCATGTTGCAGGAAATGTGGGAGTCAATGAGAATACCAAAGGTAACACTGATCAGGATTTTCAAAATCCATTAGCAAGAGAATAACAAATTATTTTTTAAATAATAGTATTATATATACAAAATTCTGAGACCCACTCAAAGAGAAAGATTCAAAGATGAAATGATGTTTAAGGTGAGTCTTGAAGTATTAATGAGTTTATTAGGGGAAAATCATCTGAAAGGAAAAAAGACAAAGTCACAAAGGAGAATTTCACAGGGACTATCATTTCACAGGGACTATTATTTTGTTGTGTCAAGATGAGTGTGAAGAAATGATGGATAAAGTAGATAAAGGTCAAATTATGAGAAGTCTGATCTATCAGGCTAAGAATCTTTTATCCTAATCTGCATCCTCTGGTAACCTAGTTAATGGAACCCTCTAGGCTCAAGAAGCCCTAGGCTTAGTAGGTTCCTCATAAGCACCATTTCCTGTCCCATTCCTACTGCCTATCAAGATTGGTAAAGATACGGTGTACTTTCTCAGGCCATAAACAGACCAAGTATGAACATTTTTGACACTGTCATAAAATTGAACAGGATGACCACTCAGAAAAAAAAGGAGACATTCAGCATTTCCTAAAAAAATCTGTGGTAATCACACCACACTGATAAGGCCCCATTTTCCATCAATATCACTCTTTTCATTCTTTTAATTTTTCTGATGTTGCCAATGAGAACCTTCTAATAACTTCTAATATCTTCTAGCAAGACTTATCCAAAGGACTACTTTCCTTCTTTCCTAAAAACCAGATAGTGTCTTCGGAAGGCAAGGCTTTCCTTAACCAAACAGCAAAGAGTGGTCTAACTACAACAAAAGTGAAAACACATCAGGGTTGACCTGGTGTAAAAATAACATCTCAAAAGACAAACTGGTAGGGGTGGGATTTCTGGGTAATGGCAATAAACCAAGATACTCAACTATGAAAAACCAGACCAGAGCAAATCAAGAAACAGGATATAACTGAGATTAAGCTACATGTGGATAAAAGCAGGCATTATAGGTCCTAGTTACTGCCTTTACAGTCAAGGATTGATTTATGTGTTTGCCCTTCCTAGACTAGGAGCCCTGGAAAGGAAAGTGTTCTCCAATCATCTTTGTACACCTACTGCCAAAGCACACCAAGGGGAAGCACATGAACGTAAAAGTTTAGCACAGATTTGGCAGAACATGATGACAGGAAGATGTATAATGTTTTTAGGAACAGTGTTATAAAACCCAAGAGGACCAATTTCAAGATAGACAGGGCCATTAGATCAGATGGAAAGGAGGCTTTGGTCTTTCAGCTCCCTATCTTGAAAGCATTCACACTAATTACCTTTTGTCACCTGAATTTTATACCTAGAAAGGAGCTTTAGAAATTATGTCCAAACCTTTCCTTCTGCAAGGGCAGGTTCAAACTATAAACCAAGTTAGTCTAAGGTTACACAGTAATGTAGATGGGTCAGACTCTAGTCTTAGATAAGGTATGAGTTTTATAAGATAAGAAATATGAATTAAATAGACAAAGTAATTATTATGTACTTAAGAGCTTTATATATACACCCAGTTTGGGGAGCTTTCGAGTTCCCTTTTTGTTATTTATTAAGCATAATGTAAAAAAAATTTTTTTAATCTCATGATCCTGAAACTAATAAAGTGTCATAACCACAGTTCTGTATCCTTCCCTTCTTTTTCACATAGTCTGTGTGGTAGGCCAGCCTCCAAGATGGCCCCCAGTGATCTTTGCCCTCTGGGATATGTGCAGTTCCCTCCCACAGTGAACAGGTTTGACTGTGTAACCAACTGCTGTTGTTTACTCACTAAGTCATGTCGTGACTGGAGAAGGAAATGGCAACCCACTCCAGTGTTCTTGCCTGGAGAATCCCAGGGACAGGGGAGCCTGGTGGGCTGCCGTTTCTGGGGTCGCACAGAGTCGGACACGACTGAAGCGGCTTAGCAGCAGCAGCATGTCATAACACTTCTGTGACCCCATGGACTGCAGCCCACCAGGCTCCTATGTCCATGGGATTTCCAAGGCAGAAACATTGGAGTGAGCTGCCATTTCTTTCTCTGGGAGATCTTTTGGACCCAGGGATTGAACCCAGGTCTCTTGCTTGGTAGGCAGATTCTTTACTACTGAGTCACCAGGGAAGCCCTGTATAACCAACAGGACAATGCAGAAATCACAAAATAAGGCTAAACCATGAAAACATTTACTGTATCTGTCTAGGTTCCTTGGACCACTTGGTCTAGTTGGAAGTCAACTAACTTGTAGCGAGGACACTAAAGTAGCCCAGTGAAGAGGCCCATGTGATAAAGAACTAGTCTTCTACCAAACAACTACGTGAGTCCTCTTGAAAGCAGTTCTTCAACACAAACCAAGCTTTAAGATAAAGGCATCCTAGGCTGACAGGACGACTACAACCTAATCAGAGACCCTGACCCAGAATCACCCTGCTAAGCAACCTGCTGCTGCTGCTAAGTCGCTTCAGTCGTGTCTGACTCTGTGCGACCCCATAGACGGCAGCCCACCAGGCTTCCCCGCCCCTGGGATTCTCCAGGCAAGAACACTGGATTGGGTTGCCATTTTCTTCTCCAGTGCATGAAAGTGAAAAGTGAAAGTGAAGTCGCTCAGTCGTGTCTGACTCTTCACGACCCCATGGACTGCAGCCCACCAGGCTCCTCCATCCATGGGATTTTCCAGGCAAGAGTACTGGAGTGGGGTGCCATTGCCTTCTCCGGCTAAGCAACCTAAAACTATAATAAATGTTTGCTGTTTTAAACCCCTAGTGCTAGGTAATGTGTTATGCAGCAATAGATAACTAATACAAGAGACATTTAAAATTAGTCAATTAGCTAAAATGAAAGATTCTTTTAGTACTATAAACTTTTCAGCATAGCAAAAAAAAAAAAAGGTATCAGGATTTGACTCAGTCATAAAGTCCAACTAAGGTCTGAAAAAGTTTGGTATAGCAGAAAGAATTTTTATCTTAAGTCAAAAAGACCCACCAGTCCTCCACCAGTCTGTAATAGAGAAACTCTGAGATTCCCTGAGAAAATAATTTCTCAGCTTCTCTACCTTCAATTTACTCATCTATATAATAGAGATAATGCTACTTTCTTGGGACTTTGTAATAAACTAATAAACATGAATGAAAACACCTAGCATAGTTCATAAATATCAGTGATTATTACCACTTCTATGTTTACAAATCTTTCCTTACATAAAAATGAGTGAATTAGATCTTTTTTCCCCTCTATCCTGTTATTTTCCCAAATCTCAGACATTCCCTTACTCCAATCTTTAAATTGTCATACTTGCTAGCTGGAATTGAAGTTCAAAAGCCCACAATGTGGCTGTATGCACCCATGGAAAGCATGCTTCAAAAATCTCCAAGACAGATCTGATAGACTAAGGATATTGACTGATTTTTAAAAGTATTTAGTATTCCATTTTCAGGTAGAATATAGTTAAGATGTATACAACCATCCCCATCCAGAACCAGAAAAGCTGGATAATGTCCCAAAATCATGTCTGAAAACAGCAGAGAGCTGTGAAGGCAACAAAAACTAGAGAAGGTGGTAATGTTACAACTTCAGTGGTTTCCCTGGAGGCACTTGAGAATTCTGGGAGCAAAGCAGAATACTGATAATCTACCACAGAGGGGTGCTACTGACAGGCAGAAAAGTGGTTCCCCCACCCTGAGATGTTCATATCCTAATATTTGGAACCCATGAATTTATAATACGTGGCAGAGAGGAATTACTGTTGCAGAGGTAACTAAAGCTGCCAATTAGCTGCCTTAGAGATTTTCCAGGTCAACCCAATGTAATCAAAGGGTCTTTTTAAAAGAAGGAGGAGGCAAAAGTGGAGAAAAGAACTGAAGATGCTATGCTTTTCTGACTTTGAAGGTTAGAGTTAGGAAGCCGTAAGTCAAGGAATGTAAGCAGCCTCTAATAGTGAAACAGTCAAGGGAATAGATTCTCCCCTAGGACCTCCAGAAGGAACACAGCCTGCCAACTCCTTGATTTTAGCCCAGTGAGATTCACTTTGAACTTTTGACTTTCTCAACTGTAAAATAATGAATTTTTGTTGTTCAGAGTCACTAACTTTGCGTTAACTTATTAGAACTAAATGAAACTAATACTGAGACTTGAAGGGGTATCTCAATGAGTAGAGGAATGGCTGGTCTTCCACCCAGAACATTTACTGAATCCTGGGATCACACAGGGCCAAGACTAAAAATCTAGAGCCTCTGAAACGTAGATTGGTGCTTCCAGCAGTCTGGGAAGGAAATAAAGTTTGGGAGCCCTTAGGAGAGGGACTGATGAAAAACATCAATTCTTAGTTGAAGAAAAAAAAAAGCCAATGGCACCTAAGAGAGACTAGAACTGAACAGGGCTAGAACTCAACCTTACTGGATTAAGACAACCACTCACTACTCTCACTGTCAAGCAGAAGGAAAAATAAAAATCCTCTCTGGAGGAATCCATCATCATTCAGAATCTCTAAATACTTTATATAGAGGTACTGGCATGTAATCAAAATATGTCAAATGACAAGAACACGTGACTGAAAACAAAATAGTATGGTAGAGACTAACAGATAATTCAGATGTTGGGAGTTAGCTGACAAAACCTTTAGTAATAAATTCTTAATATGCTGGAGAATATAATGCAGAAGATGTAACACAAATGAAAAAGAAAAATATCACTAGAAAATCAGCATCAGTAAAAAAGAATTAAATGGCAACTCCAGAATATAGTACCTGAAATAATTGAGGGGTGTTTAATAGCAAATCAGACAAAGGAGAAGACAGATGTAGAGACTCAGACAACAGATCAATAGAAATCAATCACACTGAAGCACAGAGAAAAAAGGATATAAGATACACAAAAGAGCATCGAACACACATGGAACATAATAAAAAGCTCTAATATATGTGCAACTTGAGGAAACAGGATAAAGGCAAAACAGAATTTCCAAAACCCCTAGGACATCACCCCCAAAGATTCAAAAGGTTCTGAAAACACAAAGCAAAATAAACAAAGTGAAAGAAAGTGAAGTCGCTCAGTCGTGTCCAACTCTTTGCGACCCCATGGACTGTAGCCTACCAAGCTTCTCCGTCCATGGGGTCTTCCAGACAAGAATACTGGAGTGGGTTGCCATTTCCTTCTCCAAAACATAGAGAAAACCACAACTAGACACAAAGTCAGAAATATTACAAATATTACAAACACCCAGATTAAGTGCAGGCGGCTGCGATGGCACACAAGCGCAGCCGAGAGGAACTACCCCATGTCCAAGATCAGGGGCAGAAGCCAGGAGGACCCCATGCCCAAGGGGCAGCGGCCAAGAGGAGCTACCCCACGTCCGAGGTCAGGGGCGGCGACCGGGAGGAGCTACCCCCAACCCAACCCGCACGCGAGGTCAGGGGCAGCAGCCGGAAGGAGCTACCCTCCACCCGAGGCCAGGGGCGGCGGCCGGGAGGAGCACCCCAAGTCCAAGGAGAGGTAGCTGCTCGGGCGCAGGAGGGCCTAGAGGAGCTACTCCACGTTCAAAGTCAGGAAGGGCAGTGGTGAGGAGATACCCCTCATCCAAGGTAAGGAGCAGGGGCTGTGCTTTGCTGGAGCAGCCGTGAAGAGATACCCCACGTCCAAGGTAAGAGAAACCCAAGGAAGACGGTAGGTGTTGCAAGAGGGCATCAGAAGGCAGACACACTGAAACCATAATCACAGAAAACTAGCCAATCTAATCACACTAGGACCACAGCCTTGTCTAACTCAATGAAACTAAGCCATGCTCTGTGGGACCACCCAAGATGGGTGGGTCATGGGGGAGAGGTCTGACAGAATGTGGTCCACTGGAGAAGGGAATGGCAAGCCACTTCAATATTCTTGCCTTAAGAACCCCATGAACAGTATGAAAAGGCAAAATGAGAGGATACTGAGAGGAACTCCCCAGGTCAGTAGGTACCCAATATGCTACTGGAGATGAGTGGAGAAATAACTCCAGAAAGAATGAAGGGATGGAGCCAAAGCAAAAACAATACCCAGTTGTGGATGTGACTGGTGATAGAAGAAAGGTCCGATGCTATAAAGAGCAATATTACATAGGAACCTGGAATGTCAGGTTCATGAATCACGGCAAATTGGAAGTGGTCAAACAGGAGATGGCAAGAGTGAATGTCGACATTCTAGCAATCAGCAAACTAAAATGGACTGGAATGGGTGAATTTAACTCAGATGACCATTATATCTACTACTGTGGGCAGGAATCCCTTAGAAGAAATGGAGTAGCCATCATGGTCAACAAGAGTCTGAAATGCAGTACTTGGATGCAATCTCAAAAACAACAGAATGATCTCTCTTCATTTCCAAGGCAAACCATTCAATATCACAGTAATCCAAGTCTATGCCCCAAACAGTAACGCTGAAGAAGCTGAAGTTGAACGGTTCTATGAAGACCGACAAGACCTTTTAGAACTAACACCCAAAAAAGATGTCCTTTTCATTATAGGGGACTGGAATGCAAAAGCAGGAAGTCAAGAAACACCTGGATTAACAGGCAAATTTGGCCTTGGAATACGGAATGAAGCAAGGCAAAGGCTAATAAGAGTTTTGCCAAGAGAAAGCACTGGTCATAGCAAACACCCTCTTCCAAGAACACACGAGAAGACTCTACACATGGACATCACCAGATGGTCAACACCGAAATCAGGTTGATTATATTCTTTGCAGCCAAAGATGGAGAAGCTCTATACAGTCAGCAAAAACAAGACTGGGAGCTCACTGTGGCTCAGATCATGAACTCCTTATTGCCAAATTCAGACTTAAATTGAAGAAAGTGGAGAAAACCACTAGACCATTCAGGTATGACCCAAATCAAATCCCTTATGATTATACAGTGGAAGTGAGAAATAGATTAAAGGGACTAGATCTGATAGAGTGCCTGATGAACTGTGGGCGGAGGTTCGTGACATTGTACAGGAAACAGGGATCAAGACCATCCCCATGGAAAAGAAATGCAAAAAAGCAAAATGGCTGTCTAGGGAGGCCTTACAAATAGCTGTGAGAAGAAGAGAAGTGAAAAGCAAAGGAGAAAAGGAAAGATATAAGCATCTGAATGCAGAGTTCCAAAGAATAGCAAGAAGAGATAAGAAAGCCTTCCTCAGCGATCAATGCAAAGAAATAGAGGAAAACAACAGAATAGGGAAGACTAGAGATCTCTTCAAGAAAATCAGATACCAAGGGAACATTTCATGCCAAGATGGGCTCGATAAAGGACAGAAACGGTATGGACCTAACAGAAGCAGAAGATATTAAGAAGAGGTGGCAAGAATACACAGAAGAACCGTACAAAAAAGATCTTCATGACCCAGATAATCACGATGGTGTGATCACTCACCTAGAGCCAGACATCCTGGAATGTGAAGTCAAGTGGGCCTTAGAAAGCATCACTACGAACAAAGCTAGCGGAGGTGATGGAATTCCAGTTGAGCTGTTTCAAATCCTGAAAGATGATGCTGTGAAAGTGCTGCACTCAATATGCCAGCACATTTGGAAAACTCAGCAGTGGCCACAGGACTGGAAAAGGTCAGTTTTCATTCCAATCTCGAAGAAAGGCAATGCCAAAGAATGCTCAAACTACCGCACAATTGCACTCACCTCACAGACTAGTAAAGTAATGCTCAAAATTCTCCAAGCCAAGCTTCAGCAATATGTGAACCATGAATGTCCAGATGTTCAAGCTGGTTTTAGAAAAGGCAGAGGAACCAGAGATCAAATTGCCAACATCCACTGGATCATGGAAAAAGCAAGAGAGTTCCAGAAAAACATCTATTTCTGCTTTATTGACTATGCCAAAGCCTTTGACTGTGTGCATCACAATAAACGATGGAAAATTCTGAAAGAGATGGGAATACCAGACTACCTGATCTGCCTCTTGAGAAACCTATACGCAGGTCAGGAAGCAACAGTTAGAACGGGACATGGAACAACAGACTGGTTCCAAATAGGAAATGGAGTGTGTCAAGGCTGTATATTGTCACCCTGCTTATTTAACTTATATGCAGAGTACGTCATGAGAAACGCTGGGCTGGAAGAAGCACAAGCTGGAATCAAGATTGCTGGGAGAAATATCAATAACCTCAGATATGCAGATGACACCACCCTTATGACAGAAAGTGAAGAGGAACTAAAAAGCCTCTTGATGAAGGTGAAAGAGGAGAGTGAAAGAGTTGGCTTAAAGCTCAACATCCAGAAAACGAAGATCATGGCATCCGGTCCCCTCACTTCATGGGAAATAGATGGGAAAACAGTGTCAGACTTTATTTTTGGGGGCTCCAAAATCACTGCAGATGGTGACTGCAGCCGTGAAATTAAAAGACGCTTACTCCTTGAAAGGAAAGTTCTGACCAACCTAGATAGCATATTCAAAAGCAGAGACGTTACTTTGCCAACAAAGGTCCGTCTAGTCAAGGCTATAGTTTTTCCTGTGGTCATGTATGGATGTGAGAGTTGGACTGTGAAGAAGGCTGAGCGCCGAAAAATTGATGCTTTTGAACTGTGGTGTTGGAGAAGACTCTTGAGAGTCCCTTGGACTGCAAGGAGATCCAACCAGTCCATTCTGAAGATCAGCCCTGGGATTTGTTTGGAAGGAATGATGCTAAAGCTGAAATTCCAGTACTTTGGCCACCTCACGCGAAGAGTTGACTCATTGGAAAAGACTCTGATGCTGGGAGGGATTGGGGGCAGGAGGAGAAGGGGACGACAGAGGATGAGATGGCTGGATGGCATCACTGACTCGACGGATGTGAGTCTGAGTGAACTCCAGGAGTTGGTGATGGACAGGGAGGCCTGGCGTACTGCGATTCATGGGGTCGCAAAGAGTCGGACACGACTGAGCGACTGAACTTAACTGAACTAGCTTCCTCCTGGGCTTCCCTGGTGGCTCAGAGGTTAAAGCGTCTTCCTCCAACGCGGGAGACCTGGGTTCGATCCCTGGATCGGGAAGATGCCCTGGAAAAGGAAATGGTAACCCACTCCAGTATTCTTGCCTGGAGAATCCCATGGACGGAGAAGCCTGGTAGGCTACAGTCCATGGGGTCTCAAAGAGTCGGAGAAGACTGAGCAACTTCACTTTCATTTTCGCTTCCTCCTACCACCACAAACCATTGAAGCCAGAAAACAATGGAATCTTTAAAGTGCTGAAAGAAAACTACCAACCTACAATTATATACATAGCAAAATATTCAAGGGGTAAAATAAAAATGTTTACACAAAAAATGTTTACTAAGTGATTACTATGTGTCAGGTGGGCTTCTCAGGTGGCAGAGGGGTAAAGAACCCACCTGCCAATGCAAGAGATATAAGCAACGCAAGTTCGATCTCTGGGTTGGGAGGATCCCCTGGAGAAAGGCATGCCAATCCACTCCCAGGATTCTTCCCTGGAAAATCCCATGAACAGAGGAGCCTGGCAAGCTACAATCCACTGGGTCGCAGAGTCGGACACGACTGACGTTAACTTAGCACTCGGTGTGTCAGGTACTGTTCTGGGCGCCGGGACTACAGCAACGAATAAAACAAAGCCACTGCTCGCACAGAGCTTTCATTTCAGTGTAAGAAGTCAGAACGTAAACAAATTAATGGAATATGTCAGGTGATATCTCTACTAGCTATTCCTTGAAAAAATTGAGCATCCCATTCCATTTCCAAAAATCTTTACGGAACTAGTCATATTTTATGATTCACGTTTCTAATATTTGTTACATATTAGCACAGCATCTAACATAGCTTATGTATGTTTCTGACTAATCAGCAGTAATTCCTAACCTGTCATATATACCCATTACTAATTTAAAGTAAACACATAGCGGGGTTAGTCATATATTGGTTAGTCGTATCTCCTGTTTGCAAGCCAATACTATGTTTCCTTAGTGATTCAGAAATATTTCACAATATCAAAGCAGCAACTCTCAATCTGTTTGGCCTCAGAACCCTTTTTAAACTTTAACATTACTGAAGGCGCCAAAGAGTTTTGTTCATGTGAATCATAACTATCAGCATTTATATTAGATATCAAAACAGAATTTTTTAAATAACTATTAATTCATTAAAAATAACAGTAATAAAACCCATTATGTTAATATAAAGCCCATTTTTATTAAAATAAATTGTATGTTCTAAAACAACAGACAGAAAAACTGCACTGCTTAAGTCTCCTTAACATCTGGGTAAATAGAGAACAGTTGGATTTTCATATCTGCTTCTGTATTCAATCCTCAAATATGTTGTTTTGTTTAAAAAAAAAAAAAAAAAGTCTCACAAAGATATATAGAGTTGGAAAAAGCAGGAGAACTTTTATAGCCTTTTCAGATAACTGTGGATATCTTTTTATATTACACCAATACTCAAAAGGTGGTAGTTTCTTAAAGGCTAGCTGAAAAATAGAATCTGAAATCATATCAAAAAACTTTTCTTACTCTTGTCATATTAAAATCCAATGGTCTATCTTGTACTTTGAATGGATCATTTACCAATGTATGATTGTGATATATCACAACTGCTCACTGGAAAATTAGTCATTTGAAAAATACTGGTTCATTATATTAAAAGCAGATCTTCCAAATGCTGATATATTAAACAGGATATCATCACCAGGATATTGTCAGTCTCAGTCTCACAGTGGTAGATATGTTTTCCAAAATTCTAATTTGCACTGAAAAACTTTAAATATTTATCACTGGCAACAAATACCATAAGCAGTTTTTTTTTTAAATAACAGGTGTATTTGGAGCAATAATTACCATATGTTTATTTGCTATTTGTCTGAATAATCAGTTTGCCATTTTTTCCAAGTAAAATTGGTGTTCCATCAAGCAGCTTGTTCAGCTCGGAAACCAATCAAACGCACAAATGTTTTTCTTTGAGACAACCTCTGTACTTGAGTATGCAGAAGTGCCATATAAGACATGTGTACTCAAGAAATTGTGTACTTAAGGGATACGATATAGTAATACTAATAATTTTTACTGCTTCACCCAGGACAATAAGTGAAATCAACATTTTTAATGAATGTGTGGCAGTGAAAAATAAAATGACTAGCACTAGTGCAATTAGTGCCTCTGACTTGATCTGTGCTAAGGTTCCCACGGTTTTACGTAACCAAATCCATTGCTTCTGCACTATCAGTACAAATCCCAGCATGTTAACAGACAAATAACGTCCTAAAAAGCTTTCCTCTCATGGACCATACTTTGAGAGCTACTGCATTCAGTTCAGTTCAGTTCAGTCGCTCAGTCGTGTCCGACTCTTTGCGACCCCATGAATCGCAGCACGCCAGGCCTCCCTGTCCATCACAAACTCCCGGAGTTCACTCAAACTCACATCCGTCGAGTCGGTGATGCCATCCAGCCATCTCATCCTCTGTCGTCCCCTTCTCCTCCTGCCCCCAATCCCTCCCAGCATCAGAGTCTTTTCCAATGAGTCAACTCTTCGCGTGAGGTGGCCAAAGTACTGGAATTTCAGCTTTAGCATCATTCCTTCCAAACAAATCCCAGGGCTGATCTTCAGAATGGACTGGTTGGATCTCCTTGCAGTCCAAGGGACTCTCAAGAGTCTTCTCCAACACCACAGTTCAAAAGCATCAATTTTTCAGCGCTCAGCCTTCTTCACAGTCCAACTCTCACATCCATACATGACCACAGGAAAAACTATAGCCTTGACTAGACGGACCTTTGTTGGCAAAGTAACGTCTCTGCTTTTGAATATGCTATCTAGGTTGGTCAGAACTTTCCTTTCAAGGAGTAAGCGTCTTTTAATTTCATGGCTGCAGTCACCATCTGCAGTGATTTTGGAGCCCAAAAAAATAAAGTCTGACACTGTTTCCACGGTTTCCCCATCTATTTCCCACGAAGTGATGGGACCAGATGCCATGATCTTCGTTTTCTGAATGTTGAGCTTTAAGCCAACTTTTTCACTCTCCACTTTCACTTTCATCAAGAGTGACTCAGTTATTTTTAACGTAACTCTCAGTTCATATAAAGTGCCAGAGAACTACATGCAAATAAAGTTAAATCTAAAAGAGTCGCTGTATATTCGGAGATTTTAAAAAGCTTGCATTCTTGGAATTCAAACACTTTTTTCTTGTCACCTTACACTACTACTGAGGTATTATCTGGAAATTATAAAATAATTTATTAGTGCCAGAAGAAAATTGTGTCCGGCTCTCTTTGGTTTACAGGTAAGGAAACCAAGGAAACAAGGGACCAACTTCAAAGAACATGTATTCACTGAGTTTCTACTATGTCAGACTATTAGTGTGACATACACTATGGACGAAGACTCGGCTCTTACCTTCAAAACCCTCATAGCCAGCTAGTGACTTAGGTATTGGGATGGCCATATTACAGGCTCCTGTATTATCCATATAAAGGGCTATGCAAACACAGGTAAAAGAGCAGTGATGGTAGGGAAGAGGGACCTGGTAAGAGATATGTAATATCTGAGCAGGGTATAAGTAGAAGGATATCAGGCAGTTAAAAAGAGAACAAAGACTTCCCTGGTGGTATAGTGGATAAGAATCTGCCTGCCAATGCAATATAGGAGATCCAGGTTCGATCCCCGGGGTTGGGAAAATCCCCTGAAGGAGGGAATGGCAACCCACCCCAGTATTCTTGCCTGAAGAATCCCGTGGACAAAGAGCCTGGTGGGCTACAGTCCACAGGGTCACAAAGAGCTGGACACGACTGAGCAACTGAACAGCAACAGCAGCCAATACAGGGGACGTGGGTTCTACATACAGTCCGGGAAGATTTCTCATGCCTTGGAGCAACTAAGCCCCTGTGCCAAAACTACCGAGTCATCGCTCTAGAGCCCTCAAGCTGCAACTACTGAAGCCCCTGCACCTAGAGCCTGTGAAACAAGAGAAGCCACTGCAATGACAAGCCCATGCATGGCAACGAACAGGAGCCCCTACTCATCGCGACTACTGAGAGCAACGAAGACCCAGAGCAACCAAACCCAGCGCAACCAAAAATAAAACATAATTTTTTAAAAAAAGAGAAAGAGCAACCACAAAAAGAGGGATCAGCATGAACAAAAACAGGAAAACACAAATGTGCATTTATATAGTAAGAAATTACAAGTAGTGCAGTTGGGAATGATGGGAAAATTAGAAACAACAGCAAATAAGAATGAAAAAATTACCAGAAATCAAGGTGAGGAAGCCACGAACGCTATATTAAAGCATCTAGGCTAGACATATAATAGAAAATGTGTTTCCTATTTAGTTAAAAGGAGAGGAATAACAAATTTCAGAGTAACTTGATCAGGGCTAATTGGATACAGGAAATGCTGGGGCAAAAGAGAATCACTGACTTTCAAATTCCAAGAATGGCTGATTAGTAAATCAATCAAAGGAAGAACAGCCTTAGGGAGAAAAGGCAATAAATTTGTTTTTCAATGGGTTTCAGAGACCTGTCCAAAATGTCACAAATTTCAATGAGTCCACATAAGAGGTTTTTACTTATACTTGCTAAGAAAATCAGAAAATACTTCTCAATCTCTAGCATATACTTAATCCCTAAAAAACTATACAATTGTGACTGAGAAAGGATATAATATATAATTGTAATCAGTTAATATGTGAATTAGAAGTATGACAGTTTCAAAGCAGATAGCAAAGCAAGTCTGGGAAGAAGTGTCTGGGATTATAGCTATTCTTAGCATTGTCTAACCAAATGTCTTAGTAATAAGGAAATGTTACCTAATACATCATTATCTTCTGTACTTTTTGCCAAAATGTATTAAGTGTATAAGGTCACTTGTGACACTTCTTTTAAATGGAACATAAGAAAAAAGGAAAAATGCTATTCAGCAAGTTTACATTAAGGAAAAAAAATTACATGAAAAAGCTCCCAATACAGTATTTGACCTTAATACTAGTATTCTCATTTTTAAAAATGAGAAAAAGTAGGGCCTCTGAAAAGTTAATCTGCCAGAGCAGATGCTAGCTCAATAAGACCCTTTAAAACTGCCTTCTAAGATACCAAACTACCCACTAATTTAATTCGAACTCCAACTGACATCTACCACAGAGCAAGATTAAGAAATGAAGTATTATTCAAGATGGTTGGATGCCATCTCTGAGTCAATGAACACGAGTTTGAGCAAGCTCCAGGAGATGGTGAAGGACAGGGAAGCGTGCCGTGCTGCAGTCCATGGGCTTGCAAAGAATCTGAGTAACTGAACAACAGTTTCGTTGGACTGTTTTCCTTTGTTTTTGTATCTTCTCACTTATCTGATTAAACCTATTCTTCGGCTCAAGTTTTTCCAGACAAAACAATGTGGGTGGGGAAGGACCACAGTAGGGTCCAGCTCCATTTCAGAAACTTAAAATACATGATTGTAGAAATCTACTGATGCTATAAAACATGCCCACTCTTTTGGAACTGAAGATCCAAAACTGACCCACATTTTAATTAGCTTGGGCAGTTTTGATTTACTTTGTTTTAAACACAGTAGGCTTTTTTAAACACTGAAAATAAAATAAGGCAAGGGCTGCCACTACCATCTCATGGGTCCCAAAAGATTCAGTGATCCCAGGTTAGAAGCAGCCTCAGATTACAGATTATTCTCTCACCTAGTAAGTGACCATCAAATGTCAGTCTAACCACTCATTCTTCTATTTATCCCATCAGTTAAAGGGAATAATTAATCTATTTGTAAGGTTACATAGTAACCAAAGGTTACTGATATCAGTTTCAACCTAATATTGATATAGTATCAATATTAAAAGATGAACTGTATAAATAGCCAAGATCTTAACAGGGTTATGGGCCTGTGATATTATACCTAATAAAGACAATGTATAATTGAAAATTAGAGAAGTAGGCAACATGCATAATCAAAGATACCGGTTCACTATCATAGAGGAGACAAAGAAAAGAGGATTGATTAACGTCAAGAAAAAGTTTTTCCTTCATGCTTCCAAACAAAAACTGTTAAGAAAACAACAGGACTTCCCTGGTGGTCCAGTGGTTTAAGAATCTGCTTGCCAATGCAGGGCAGATTCCATATGCCACCTGGCAACTAAGTGCTTGTACCCTAGAGTCTGAGCTCTGCAGCAAGAGATGCAACTGCAATGAGAAGCTCCTGTACTGCAACTAGAGAAAGTCTGAGAGCAGCAATGAAGACCCAGTGCAGCCAATAAATAAATTAAAAAAAAAAAGAAAAACTAAAAATATCAAAGGGCCACCCTAGGAACAATGGACCAAAGTTAAAGTGTAAACAGTTTAATTCCATTTTTTTCCCCCAAAAAATCAAGAGTTAGAATGAGCTATATCACAAACTAGTTTATTGTCATTTACTCATAATTAAGCAGACTGGAGGAGAAGGCAATGGCACCCCACTCCAGTACTCTTGCCTGGAAAATCCCATGGACGGAGGAGCCTGGTAGGCTGCAGTCCATGGGGTCCCTAAGAGTCAGACACGACTGAGTGACTTCACTTTCACTTTCCACTTTCATGCATTGGAGAAGGAAATGGCAACCCACTCCAGTGTTCTTGCATGGAGAATCCCATGGACGGAGAAGCCTGGTAGGCTGCAGTCCGTGGGGTCGCACAGAGTTGGACACAGCTTGGTAGGCTGCAGTCTGTGGGGTCGCACAGAGTTGGACACGACTGAAGTGACTTGGCAGCAGCAAGCAGACTGGAATGTTACAAAGAGAGGATTATTAAAGATACTGGACAACAACAATAACTTTGCTTTCAACCCTGGCTGTACATTAAAATAAACCAGGGAAAACTTCTGTTTAATGATAATGCCTGGTCCAAACTCCTAGAAATTCATTTGCTTAGCCTTGGGTTATGAGTTCCAATATATTTTTTTAAATCCTCAAGTAAAGAAGTCTGAATGAGTAAACTGCATCAGTATCAATATACTGATTATGATACTATATACTAGTTCTGCAAGATGTCATCATCACAGAAAAATCAGTAAAGGGTATAGGGGATCTCTCTGCATTGTTTCTTGCTACAGCATTTGACTCTACAAGTATCTCAAAATTTAAAATGTGATGAAAAAATTCCCAGGTGATTCCACAATGTCGTTAAGAGTTTAAAAAAAAAAAACAAAAACCCAACAGACTGGAGAATCTCAGATTCCTGCCAGTTATTAATAATTCCAAGAAGCTGCAAACTATTCTTTGAATCTCAGCCACTGAAGGTAATTAGGAATACTTATCATTTAAAGATATAATATTTTGCAAAGCCAAACACAAATAATTTATGGTTATTCTAAAATAAAAAATCCAAATTACTATACACTGCCATTGTACAGTTGGACTGGAGAGATAAGCATTATACTACAGTTCTCATTCGCCTCTTAACTGAGCCAGATTCTATGTATCATGGTAAGCAGGCTCTCAAATGGCCCCCAGGATCTACCTCCTCATCTTCACACTTTTATGTAATCCCTTCCTCTTTAGCTCCTCATTTAACACAGGTAGAGTATGGCAAAGTGATAGGATGTCACTTCTGAGATGATGTTACAAAAGAGCATGGCTTCCATCTGGGGGGTTCTCTATCAGAAACCCCCTACCCCAAAGGAAAGAAGCTACTGTGTTATAAGCCACCTTTCAGTGAAGCCCACATGGCAGGCAACTGGCCAAAGAACAGCCAGTGAAAACTCCTGAGGCTTGGCAAGAGTTACATGAGTGAGCTCACAGGGGGATCCTCCTCTAGTCAAACCTTGATAACTGCAATCTAGCCAGTATGTTGAGTTGCAGCCTTATAAGAGACCCTGAAACAGAGGCACACAACTAAGCTGAAGTCAGAATCGTGACCCACAGAAAGTGTGAGATAATAAAATGTTTGCTGTTTTTAAGCCACTACGTTTTGAGGAAAATACAGGGCTAAAAATAATACATATAGCTGCCACAGGACAAACCCACAAGAAAGTAATCTGATCTGATGACTTCTGCCTATCTTTGTTCAGAGTATCAAACCTCCCAGCTTTTACAATATTATCACTTATAATTAACAAACTGTTTTACCTGAGGTGACCTCACCATCACTGGGGACACAGCTTCCTCATTCTTATTTCAATTTCTTAGAATGGCTTCCTATCCATCTCTTCTATGCACCTAAATCCTAGACATCTTCCAGATAAAACGCACAGGATCTCTTCCATGAATACCTATTACAATCCATTTAGCACTGATCTAACAGCTTTAAGAGTAGAAATTCAGAGACCATAAGCTCCTTAAGAGTAAGTCTCACATTTTCTTCAACATTCTGTACAGTACTGAGCAACTGCATTTACAATATTCAATTCCTTATATCCCTTTCCGTGTATCAAATAAAGAAACACTCTCAAATATTTTTATTTTTAAAAAATAAAAATAAAAAAGCCAGGGGGTGAGAAGGGGTGAAGAAAACCCAACTGTTCCAACCTAAAATATGAGAGTGTCACTGGTTTGGCTTGCGTGTTTGAAATAACTGAGTATAGACCACTCTAATCTGAAGAATAACAGTAATGATAACAAATCCCCTCCATGAGTAGCCTAGTAATTGTTATTTGTAGGCTCTCTCTCTCTAGCTAGCTCTCTCTCCTAGTAATTGTTCAGGCTCTCGAAATTTTCCTTTTATTAGTTTCTTAAACAATTTGCCTTCCATTATTAACCCACTCTATAATAATTCATCACTAGTCATTACACATGGAGAAACACTGCTGTTAAATCTCAACTAGACCAGTAGCTCTCAAACTTTAGCTAGCATCAGCATCACCTGGAATGCTTGTTAAAACAGACTGCTGGATCCCACCCCCACAGTTCCTGATTCATGACTAATGCCATAAGTGATTCAAAAAGCACACACACACACACACACACACACACTCCCCCCACCCAACCCAGTTAACCAGTCTAAATTTATCTTGATATGCCCACTTGAGTTCAATTTCATTGAAACAAGGAGGACCTTGAATTCACTGAGGTTTTTTAAAAAGGCTATTAGAAAAATTAAGCATTAATGTAAAAAAGACCAATCTAGTAGTTCAACAGTCCTAAGTTCCCAGATAAAAAAAAAAAGGGAGGGGGAGAAACAGACAAAAACTGAAGGTTCTATGACATAAAAATTAACTTGCCAGGTAGGAAAAGCAGTGGCTAGAACTGATTCCTGAACAAATTACACAATACACTGGACTATGCTACTGCTAAGTCGCTTCAGTCGTGTCTGACTCTGTGCGACCCCATAGACGGCAGCCCACCAGGCTCCCCCGTCCCTGGGATTCTCCAGGCAAGAACACTGGAGTGGGTTGCCATTTCCTTCTCCAGTGCATGAAAGTGAAAAGTGAAAGTGAAGTCGCTCAGTCGTGTCCGACTCTTCGAGACCCCATGGACTGCAGCCTACCAGGCTCCTCCGTCCATGGGATTTTCCAAGCAAGAGTACTGGAGTGGGGTGCCATTGATACTGCCTCTAATTTATGCATGAAACCTCAGTTTAGAAGTACCTCAAATATTTTAAATAAAAAATGGGCAAAATATTAAAGATTTCATATCAACAGCCAACAGGAAACTTGTTGTCTTTTAAAACAGGTTATTGAGAATAATAAATCTTCTAACAGCAAGAAGCCCACCCACTTCTCTTTTGCTTCCTCTCCGATCACTCACATCCAACAGTTCCATGTGCCTCTTCCTCAGCATATCCTTTAAATGTGGTATTCCTAAGGGTTACTTGCCCTTCTTACTCATTCTCCCTGAGTGAGTCAAAATCATGACACTGGGTGAACTATGAACATACCAGCCGTTCAGAACTATCACTGGACTGGCTAAAAATATAAGATGCTTAGGCTCCAATTTAGACTTGACTAAGGGATAACAATCTCTGGGAATTGAGCCCAAGAATCTCTATGTTCCCCACCTCTATATGCTTCTTAGGCAAGAACCACCAGCACACACACAAGGCACAATCAACATTTGCTAAAGAATGCTGTGGAAACAAAAAACAGCAAATTTAAACATCTTTGAATTCCACAGTTATGTAGTGTTAGTTTAATAAATTACTTAGATATTTAGACAACTATATTAGATAACCATTGTAATATTATTAACCATCTTAATATTAACAATGTGAGTTAAATATAGCTGGGTAAATAAAGGACTTTAAGCACTACTCTACCCTTAAGATATGTTACCGAAAACCCCTGATCTTAAAGTTCAAAAGGTAAGTAGCCACAAAGAATTTAAATAAAAGAAAATCAAATTAAACAAACAAAAGTTACAGAGAGCCAGAAAACCAAGAGCTTTCTAAAAGAAAAAGTGTTAACTTGATTGAAGACTAGAACTAACCAGCAGATATCTACAAATAACAGTATTAATCTGTTGTCGCCCAGAAAAAGTAATCAAATTCCCCCAGGGAAGACTCAATTAACTTGGCAAACTTTTTTACATTCAATCTTTTTATCCTGCACATTTATTTTCAAATTCACTAACATACGTGATTCATATTGAAAAGTAATACCAGAAAGAAGGGAATTTAAATTTTTTAGAATTAACAGCAAGCTCCCCAATGTGAACTAGGTTAATAAAACAACGGTTTTTAATTTACTTAAAACTAACTATATATTAAACCAACATTAGATTTAATTGAAAAACCTGTACGACTGATGTTTCAAGGTTTTATGAATATAAACTGGTCTCATAAATCAATAAAAAGATAAACATCCCTAAAGGGTGTAAAATGAGCAAAAGCAAAGGGCAATTTACGAAAGAAATACCACTGCCCAAAAAACTCTTTAAAAATTCAACCTCAGTAGTTTAAAAAAAAAATAAAACAAGTTTAAAAAATGATGACCAATCAAGTACCATGGAGGGAAAACTAGTATAACCTTGCTGAAAGCAGTGTGCTAATATTTATTAAATGGTTAAAAATAAGCAAATGTTTGGCTTAGCAATTTATCCTAACAAAATAAAACATCCAGACATTTATCTGTAAGAATATTCCTAGTCAGGTTTATAAAAGATGAAAACTAGACAATAAAAAGGAAGACCCATAATAACAGATTGACTAAATTAGTTTAGATCTGTAATTGTGTAAGCACTTGAAAAATAGTTACTTATTGACAGGAGAAAGTTGTTGACCTTCCCTCTGTTTTTGCAACCTGCTTTTTTCCTACTGAAAACATAAAAAGAACTTAGTTTTATTCTGTAATTATCATTTTTTAAAAACATGTACAGCTCATCCACACATCTGGAACGATTATTACAGTTCAGATTGTGGTATATCTCTCTCAGTAGCAGGCAAAATAATTATCTTTTTTTTTCCCCTCACCTCATCAGTTTTCTTCTTACAATGTAATGTGTTACCTGTATAACTTGAGTCTAAATCTATTAACATAAATAATCTATAACATAACCAAACCCTAGTTTAGTGCATCATTTGCCCAGTGTATACCATTTCGAGAAAGAAGATCTGGGGTAAATCCTATCCTTTGATCTACTGATCTTTCTAAATATGAACTTTCAACAAAGGAAAAGATACTCATTTCAGCAGTCCTACTTCAGAGCACCCTTAACAAGTAGTAAACTAGGGAAAAAAGAGTTGTTTCCAAAATCCAGCATGAAAACATGGTTAAAGTAGGACACTTAAAAAAATTCTCTAGTATTTTGTAGTTCTTAGTTTAGTTTATCCATGTTTATTCCTCTTCCTCTAAACTAACAAAGAAAAAATGATGTCACATGCATTAGCTACATCTCTGTTCCAGAAGTGACATAAAGAATCTGTAGGGTCTGGCCTCAGTGATTGAGGACACACCTAAGAGCTGAAAAGGCTGTATGAGATTTACATGAAAACACACTACAAGAAGCTAAATAATAAACATCCATGAATTTTAAAAGGTAACTAAACGTGCAAATAAGCCAGGTGATGGGTCTGAAAGCATCAGATTCAATACAGATTTACTATATACTTTATATAATAAATAAACGAAAAGGGACTTCAAGGTTTCACTGTAAACTCAACTTTCCTCAAAAAAAAAAAAAAAATTCTCCATTTAGTGACCTAAGAACTTAAATATTGTATCTGTAGATCAGAAAGAGCTACAAAACTTATCTTCCTTTCACAGCCCTTCAATTTCCTCTTCAGACTACATTATCTATACGAAAAAGTTTGAGATTTCCACTGTTTAGCAATAGCACTAAGTATCACATTTTTTTTTAAACTATTATTTAAAACACTGTCTTCAAACAGGCCTAAATATATGGTTTCATTTTCAAAAGAAAGTTTTTACTAAATACTGTAAAAAATTTATTAATAAAAAAAATCTATTAATCATGCACGCAGTGACATACTGCTTATTTACCAGTGAATATTAGTCAACCAATTTTAAGAGGGGGAAAAAAAAATCACATACCAGAAGGCAATCGTAACCTGCTGCTCACCTATACAGTTTTCTTCCATGAAACTAGTGTTTTCTAAGGGTTATATTGAATCAAGACTCCATTTTTATTCTGCAGTCGTACCCCTGACCCCCTCATTTTTCTCCAAATAAACTGAAACTTTTGATTTTCTAAATCAAATCGCAAAATATGACCCACAAGAAGATTAGATGAGATGCGGTTATCAGTTTAAACCGAGTCCTACTTACCGACAATGAAATACAAATTATCAGAGAAAGGACTCCAGAAGCAGAAAGTCTCTAACTTGCTAACTCACAATAAGAGTCTTGTTCAATATTACACAATAACACTGCGCTTTGCTGTTGTTTGAGCTGCAAAGGCTGGGTATGCAAGTTGCAGCAACTATGCCAACAGCTTCAAGTATGCTACAACTAAGAAGAGTAGCAGTTAGAACCCAAACGAACAGCAAACATTTTAAAAAGATACAAGCAGAAGCCTCAACATTAGAAAAGAAGATCCATCAGCACCTCCCCCAAGAAACAGTTCCCTTCCCCCACTTTTAAGTAGGCACTTAAGACTGCCAAGCAGATCCACTTCTTTATTAACTGGTGCCCACTTGGGGCAACTGTACACCAAGCAAGCCCTCAGGCCTACTCTAACCCCTTCCAAAAGTGCTCAAGTGCGACTGAAAGCCGGGGAAGCCGTCTTAGGGGCCCAGATCTTCTCCACCGCCCATTCCGCCCCGCCCCTGTAAGCTCTCCTGAGACCAGAAGAAGGACACCGGGCCCAGGGACCCGCAGCAATTGCCCGCAAGAGAAGTCTGAGGCGGCCGGAGGCCTCCGCCATAGCAGGACCTGGAAAGCACCGCCCCTAGCGCACCTCCCCACACCCGGCGAATGTCTGCTCTATCCCCAGCAGAAGAGAAGACAGGACCGGGAGGCATCAGGCTAGGCTGCGCACCAGGCCCTGGCCTGCCCCTCGGGGCCGCGCCGACCGCCCGAATCCGCTCCCGGGTCCGGCTCGGTCAAGCTGGCGCGGGGGCCACACTCACCTGGATGACCTCGTTGACCTCCCGGATACATTCCACCATGTGTTGCAGAATCTGCTCGGCCGTGAGCACCTCGTAGCGGTAATCCTCCTCCTGCTCATGCCCCGGCCCGCCGCCGCCGCCGCCACCGCCGCCGCCACCTCCGGGCCCCAGAGCGCTGCCGCCGCCGCCGCCCGTCTCCCCGCACAGCAGTCCGTCCCGCTCCCCGCCAACGCCCAGCCCCGGCTCCACCAGCTCCACCTCGCCCAGATCCAGGTTATCATCGTCCGGCTCATCGTCGTCCTCGTCCTCCTCCTCCTCGGCGCCGCTGTCCTCCTCGCTGCACTCTTCGTCCTCGTCGAACTCGTAGTTGTAGCCCTCGTCCGAGTCCATGGCGCGACGCGCGGAGGCCCGGCGGACGCTGGCCCTGAGGCGGGGAGAGGGCGGGGACGCCGAGGCCCCGGCTCTCGCTCCGGCTCCGGCTGATGTCCGGACGCAGGCCTGGCTCCGGCCCCGCGGGCCGCGGCTCCTCCCCGGGCGCGGCGGTTGGCGGTTGGCGGCTAGCGGCGGCGGGGAGGGCGCGGAGGAGGGAGGGAGGGAGCGAGGGGGCCGCTTGCCGCCCGCCTCAGTCAGACGCGGCTCCGCTCAGGCCTCCGAGAGAAAACAGTCCCCAGCGCCACCTCCACGGCCGCTGCTACCGCTACTGAGCCAACAAAGGGGCGTGCGTCACCGCGTCGCGCTGCGTCGTCGCGTCACTGCTCTTGACGTCATCGCGCCCCGCCCCGCCGCCCCTGCGTGGAGTGCGGGGAGACCCCACGGCCTAGGTTTGCCCGGGGAGCGCGGCGCCCCGGGAATCGCATGCTGGGTTCCGGCTGTGGTCGCTGTTGGGGCCCTCAGCAGCGAACAGAGTACTGGAGGAGCCTATGGCCGTTGGTCGCCGAGAGCGAGAGGGGGCCTGGTCCGCCCAGGTGGTGGATTTTTCCGCAGGCCATGATGATCCAGCCCCTCGCGCAATCCTTTGGGGAAGGCGGCCTTCCCCCAGGGCCAGAGAGACCCTTCCCGCCGGCCCGGGAGTGATTCCAGGAATACCTCGGCTGTTGAGCTACTGTTCCTGTAGCCTGGGCTACTCAGTGGAGTCTGTTTTATGCAGAACCTCTAAGCTGTGTTGCTGGTGAACCCCGTTTTAAGTAATTAGATTGTGTACTCTCCGGACATGCTGTGATTTTTAAGTCGCCTACAGTGACGTCATTTAAAAGAAGCGTTTCCTGAACTCAGGTTATCAAGCACTATTCAAGGCACTAAACTGTTAAAAGTCATGGCTTGTCTTAATTGAGTACTGTGTAAGATTTTTACATACATATTTCTTATCTTCATGGAGCCACAGTACCCATTTTGTACCTGAGACTGAAAGGGAAAGAGACTTGAGGAAGACCACGGAACATTTGTCCTATGTTTTAGCACCTGGGTGACCTTAAATAGCGATCATAAAAATAATTTAAAATGCATAATATGTATTATATGCTTCATTATATATAAAATGGGTTGTAAGATAATACAATGGAGACAATACTAGAAATACATACAGGGACCAAATAAAGCAGAGAGAGAATGCCTGTCTCCTATCTGGAAATGTGTTGTGTGAGCTGAGTGTTGATAGATGGCCAGGAGTTTAACAGAGAAAGTAGGGAAGATGATCTAGCCTGAGAAAATAACAAAAGCGAGAGCACAGTAGGCATAAGATAGTTTAGTTTGGGGAGCTTAAAATGCAAGGAGGGTAAATGACAAAATATCAAGCAAGTTGTGAACAAGAGAGGAAGAGCATTTTATGCCATTCTAGTAGACGTAAATCTTTGTAAACAGGACAGAAAAGCCAGAGAAATATTCTGAAGGAAGAAGAGGCACGAGAAAACTTACTCTTGGGATAACAATCCTCTTGAAGGATTGGCCCAGATTGGAAAATTTTTAAAGTCTGAATCCCTAATTTACTGATAAATCTTACCTTTCAACATACAGTTTCCCATTGGAATCTGATTTTGAAAAGTGAAAAATACCTTTATAATGGAAATAAGTCTTACTAATTTGTACATTTCGTAAAGTTTTTAATAATAAGATTTCCTAAAATACTCCAAGGATTTGCAAATTAAAACTTACATTTTGTGTCTTGGTCCTTTCTTGTTTTTATTTTAGCAGTTCTAGGTAGTTGCCACACCTGGAGCAACCTAAGAATACTAGCAACCCTTCTCTCCACCCCATCCCTGTTCTTACACACCTAGAGAAAATTCAGCAAGGCTTGACAGTACCCTAAACTCCTTTACCCCATCTTTTTTTCATCCACTCCTATATTGACTGAACCCTACCATCCATAGCCTCCCCTTTGATACGGAGCAGCTGACCACTACTGGAGAAATTTCCATGATCACATGCATTCTGTTACTAAATTCCAATCACCTACCACACCTGATGCCTCAACACCCAGCAGGCCTGTTAAATTTTTCTAAATTGTTCTGCCACTCTAGGCAACTCTTTGAAATCTTCACCAGTTTTTTTCAAATCCCCAACCCTGCCCTTCCAAATCTGCTCAAAGTACATGACTACATCACAGAAATTTGAAATCATAAGGACCTCTGTGACTGAAGCATACTGAGCAAAAATCGAATGTTAAAGGATGAAGTCAGAGAGGACAAATCAAGGTAGAGGGCCAGCAGGACCTTGTAGGGCATCTTAAGAAGTTTACATTATTACAATGGAAATCATTAAAGGATTTTAAACAGAAGAATTAAATAATATGCTCTCTTTTTAAAAAAAATAACAGTGCTTTTTGGAGAATAGACTATGAAAGCAGAGACCAATTAGGAGGTCATCTCAGAAGTCGAGGTGAATAATGCTAATAGCTTAGGCTAGAGTTGTGACAGTGGGGCTGATTTGAAAGTGGAGCCAACAGATTTGCTGATGGCCTGACTGTGAGGTTGATAAAGGATGAGGATGCCTCCTAAATTTGGGGTTTGAGCAACTGGGTGAATGGTGGTGTTTACTGAAACGAGTTAAAAATGATTGGCTTGTTAGACATTGACGTAGAGATACTGAGAAGGCAGTTTCACATACAAATATACAAGACTGAAGGTCAAGAGAAGGTAGGGCTAGATAGAATTTCACCAGTGTTTATGTCAACAATGTTGAGAAGCAGCCTAGGAAGGAATAGAGCAGAATTTACCTCTGCCCCTCCAGTTGCTGTCTGTAACTTTGAACAAATTACTGAACCTCTCTAAGCTTCACTTTGAAGTGAAGTTAGTCGCTCAGCCCTGTCCTACTCCGCGATCCCAAGGTCTGTAGCCTGCCAAGCTCCTCTGTCCGTGGAATTCTCCAGGCGAGAATACTGGAGTGGGTTGCCATTTCATTTATTCCCGACCCAGGGATTGAACTCACGTCTTCTACATTGTAAGCAGAGTCTTTACCATCTGAGCCTCCAGGGAAGCCCAAGCTTCACTTTGGAGGATAATTCCCTATTCTTATAGAATTATTTGTGAGTATCAAATGGAATAATGTATTTAAAACACTTGACACAGTGCCTGGCACATAGTTATATGTTTACAAAATTAGAACTTTTAAAAGTGTTGTAAGTCACCTTGCATCTTTGGGGGAAAAAAACTATAAATTGGATTTATAACCTTGTAGTTGATTTTATTTTGATTTTACATAAATGTATATGGCCTATGTCATCCTTGTTTTCCAAGGAAGAAAATTGGCATGCTTTTTTCTCAGAAACTGTTTCCACAGTTTGATGACTCCTTTTTGGTCAAAATCATAGTGCTTCTGAATTTTGGGGTCTCCTATTCATGGGTATAATGAGATTTTCATCAATATTCCATAGACATTTTAAAAAATATCTTAGAATCAGGTAATTGTATAGGGATATTAAAGGAAACCAGTATAACAACTTCTCTCTGGCCCCAAATTGGCCAAGGGATGACCCACATACAATGTTTTTTTAAGTGACTTGATCTTAAAGGTATTGCCTGGGTCATTTATTTCTCAGGTATGGTGATTACTGGGTAGAAGTACAAGAGTCTGTAAACAAGAGGCTAAAACAAGTTCCTTGAAAAAAAAATAGGCAAGTTAATATTTCCTTGGTGCCAAAAGAATAATTGTTTTATAATTATTCACATTGTCCCCATGTCCTTTTTTTTTTTAGTATATATTTATTAAATACCTACTCATGGTGTAAAACTCCATAAATATTTATATGCATACAAAATAGTTATGAACTAAATTCCAGCAGGAAAAATATGCAAGTGCTTTTCAGATAAATAGAAATTAAAACAGCACTGGACTTTTTCAAAGGGCAGATAATAGAGCTGTAAGCTATGGAAAAACGTCTAGCAATGGCAGGGCACTAGAGTGACCAACTGTCCCTGTTGGCACACATGGGAGTTTCCTGGGATGTGGAATTTTCAGTGCTAAAACTGGGAAATCTCACACAAATTGGGACGTGGTCACCTCCCCCAAAATTCTTACATGATTTAATCAAAACACTGTTTCCAAAACTAAATGGAAATAGCAAATTATCATGCATCACTTTTTGCTTTTTTTTTTTTTATGTTTTAATTGTTTCTGTGTTTTACCAGGCAGGAGGTAAAAAAATGAAATTTTAATATAAATTTAATTTAAAATTCAACTTTAACAAAAGTGCAAAGAGATTCTAATAAGCTAATTGAATACTTCGCATTTCTTTAAAACCATCTGTGTACTTTGTATTTTATTACAAGCAACAATTAAATGTTACACCATTGTTGAGAGGTAGATCTTATCATACCAGTTCTATGTGGTAAATAATATAAGGCAGCTTAGAGAAATTGAGGTTGTATGCCTCATTAGAAGTCTGGAAGAAATAGGGATAACCAAAAATGGAACCTGATATTTTTGACTGCAACACCCTAAGATACACTCTCTACCTTATCTTGTTCTTCTAGCATACAGAATTGGAGATTTTATTATTGAACCAGAGATTTTATGCAAGTAATTATCTACAATGTGTGGTAAGATAATGCTGGATCTAGGAGGAGAATTCATGCACGCCCTCCTGCAATTAGACAAATTTACAATGTACAAATGTCTGTTTCCCATGATTGCAAGACACATGTATTTCACCTAATTGTGTACTTATTACAGCAAAAAAATAGCAAGTGATTACCACCACCCCAGAAGTAAACATGTTTGTCCTAATGATTTAATCATTTGATGAAAAAACTGGTTTTATAACAAACTTTGCAAAAGATGGCTTCTCTGATTTACTCTATCTATTGTGTTGCCTTGTGGATGCATTTGAATGAATGGGCAAAAAGTGAGCAAATATATTATTGTCTACTGTATGCCAGAGTGAGTGCATGTATATTTTAAATTTATTCCTTATGATCTCATGAAGTTGGGATTCTTTTTTTTTATTGAAGCATAGTTGATTTACAATGTTATGCCAATCTCTGCTGTACAGCAAAGTGATTCAGTTTTGCACACATATACATTCTTTTTTAACAATATTTTCCATATGGTTCATCCCATGAGACTGAATATAGTTCCCTGTGTTATACAATAGACTATGCTGTTTATCCATTCTAAATGAAATAGTTTGCATCTAGAAGTTGAGATTCTTAATTTTATAGGTAAGGAAAAAGACAAAAAGTAATTTGCCAAGTTTCACCAGCGCTTTCACATCCAAAATTTCAGAGTTCAAGTCCTCTGTTGTTTCCACACAATTCTCAGTAATTGTAATAAGATCTTATTCCTTTTTCTAAAATATGTCTTTGTATTTGTTGTACTGGAGTAATTGCTATCAAGCCTACTTGTCCAGACTGGCAGCATAAACATTGACAGTATGCAATGTTTTTTTCCCCCTGGAAACAGTTAATAAAAATAGAATAGTGAATAAACAGATGTGTTATCCTCAATTAAAATAGTCTCACTTTAATCTTGCAGATACAGTCTTACTGTTTTTAATAAAATGTTTTAAAATACATGGCACTTTTTTGGTCAAACAATCAATAGTTATTAGTGACTATTCAGTGCAAAGCACCTAATCATTCTACAGAGCTTGGAAAGGAAGAACCCTGAGAACACCTAAGAAATCATTGTTTAAGGGAAAGAGACAAATTTAAAGGAAAGTTTAATGATAAAAATGTAACTATGACAAAACAAGAAGAATGGCACAAATGTTAAGTGCTAAGGAGTTTACAAAGGCAGAAGACACTAATCTGAGTTGTTCTAAGACAGTAGTGGCTTCCCAGATGGTACAATGGTAAAGAATTTGCCTGCACACATGAGATGCAAGAGTCCTGTGTTTGATCTGTGGGTCAGGAAGATAACCCCGCCCCCGCTCCCCCTCCCCGACCCTGGAGGAGGGCATGACAACCCAGTAATCTTGCCTGGAGAATCCCATGGAGGAGACTGGCAGGCTACATTCCATAGGGCAGAGTCAGATACAACTAGAGCGACTTAGCATGTTTATTTCCTCTGCATGACATCCTTTCCAATCACTCTACCCCCAACTAACCCATATGCTTCAAGACTACTATGTATCACCCGTTACTGACACACTTCCAAGCTTTTGATCATGTTGGAATGAATTAATTTAAACCTAAGTTGGGAAGATTCCCCTGGAGAAGGATATGGCAACCCACTCCAGCATTCTTGCCTGAGAATTCCCATGAACAGACAAGCCTGGTGGGCTACAGTCCATGAGGTCGCAAAAGAGTTGGACACCACTCAGCGACAAAACAACAAAGCTAAAAACCAATAGACATTGCCTTCTTACTTCAAAAATGTGTTGATTGAATCTTGCTGACATTATATCAAGATTAGTGTTCAGTTCAGTCCCTCAGTTGTGTCGGACTCTTTGTGACCTCATGAACTGCAGCATGCCAGGCCTCCCCGTCCATCACCAACTCGAGTCCACCCAAACCCATGTCCATTGTGTCAGTGATGCCAGCCAACCATCTCATCCTCTGTTTTCCCCTTCTCCTCTTGCCCTCAATCTTTCCCAGGATCAGAATCTTTTCAAATGAGTCAGCTCTTCACATCAGGTGGCCAAAGTATTGGAGTTTCAGCTTCAACATCAGTCCTTCCAATGAACACCCGGGACTGATCTCCTTTAGAATGGACTGGTTGGATCTCCTTGCAGTCCAAGGGACTCTCAAGAGTCTTCTCCAACACCACAGTTCAAAAGCATCAATTCTTCTGCACTCAGCTTTCTTTATGGTCCAACTCTCATATCCATACATGACCACTGGAAAAACCATAGCCTTAACTAGATGGACCTTTGTTAACAAACTAATGTCTCTGCTTTTTAATATGCTGTCTAGGTTGGTCATAACTTTCCTTCCAAGGGGTTACCTGTTAATTCTTCTAGGTCTCCATGAAAACTTGAGGGTTGTGTGCAAGAGGAGGAGGGGATTTGATGTACATGTTTTCCATGGCATCCCTCATCTAGGGTGCCTCTAGTGCAAATGCCCAACCCACTTCTCACATCCCCATGGGGACCTCAGCTTTTAATAGTTCATGGCAAGGCAGGATTGATGTTGGAATTCAGTACATTGGACACAACTGATACAATGCTGCCTATTTATGAGTGAGTGAAGGACTGTAGCAAGGAACAAATGGAAAAGCCTTAAGAGGCTGAAGATTGGAGTAACTGAGGGAACCTGAAAGAGTAGCATCTGACAGGCCCAACTGGCTCCAAAGCATTCAGGAATAAACACTTTCCTTTTGTCTCTTCTTTATTTTTTTGTTTCTCTCTTGGGTTTTGCTGTTGTTTGTTTGTTTTTCATTTGTTTTGTCTGAAACAATACCATGACTTAAAAGACATAGTCACCTCTTGCAGCTCCAGGAACCAGATGCCACTCCTTAGAGTTATGTTGCAATGTGCCAAGAACCGGTTTTTCAATTCTGTCTTCCTGGCTGTACCCTCACAGACATCATCAGTAAAATAATAATGGAGGGCTTGTAATACATGACTTTATGTCCAGAATTCTTTATGAGCTGCTTCACATTTTGCTTTCATGAGAAGACAGTTTAGTATGTTGGTTGCGTGTTTTGACACACTCAAATGCTGAAGCACTGAACAAGTTCTCATTTTAAAGAGTTTGAAAGGTCAATAAAAATAATTAAAATTATAACATTGTCTCTGCTGCTGCTGCTGCTGCTAAGTCACTTCAGTTGTGTCCGACTCTATGCGACCCCATAGATGGCAGCCCATCAGGCTCCCCCGTCCCTGGGATTCTCCAGGCAAGAACACTGGAGTGGGTTGCCATTTCCTTCTCCAATGCATGAAAGTGAAAAGTGAAAGTGAAGTCGCTCAGTCGCGTCCGACTCTTAACAACCCCATGGACTGCAGCCCACCAGGCTCCTCCAATTGTCTCCAAATGTTATTAAAATAGTATAGTCCCAAAGGGTTACCCCATGTTAATGATTAGTACATTTTTTCATAAAGCAAAACTGAGTATATACAGACAATTTTCTGTGAACGACAAACAACAGCATATATGAACTATGAGTCTATTTTCTTCTAGATGATTGTATGTGGGAGGTTGCAGGTAAAGAGGGTCAAACAGATATTTTACAAGAGTAAATTTTACTCAGCTAACTTTAAGATGCACTATTGTGTGACAGCCCCATAAGCTCCAGATGTGGAAGCCCCATTTATTAAGTATATGACCTTAGGCAAGTTACTTAACCACTTAAGAGCCTGTTTTCCCATTAAAAAAAAAAAGGAAGAATAATAGGATTTTCCTCCTTGCATTATAAGGATTACCCAACTTAACTGTGAAGGACTCTTTACAATATCATCATTGGACATAGGAGATGTACAATGTTTTGTTTTAGACCTGAGAATATACAAAGAAAATTATTCAGTCAATTTTAAAGCAGTTGTCCTTTGAAAAGTATAGATCATTATTCATTTGTCAAATTATTGAAAAATGTTGCTATACTCTTGTATGCTTGTATTTTTATTAGTTACTTCAACAACACAATTGTTCACTAACAGTATCTCAGGCCATGTGCTAGATGTCAAGAATAAGAAGATAAAGCTGGACTAGAGAGGGAAATGTGTAAACCATTAATTACATTATAACATGATAAGTACTGTAATGATGTATGATCTGAATGTTAGGGTAGCGAGAAGATAAGGCATATTAGTGTGGGAAGCAGACAAAGTGTCAAAGAAGGCTTCCTAGGGAGGTGTGGCCTGAGCTAAGAATTGGAGAAAAAATAAATGATGCTCTGGAAAGAAGGAGTGTTGTATGTACATATAAATATGAAATAATATGGCATATTTGAATCATGGACTGTTTGGACAATGTTCTTGGCCCTTCTCTGTACCCTTCTTGTATTGTTTTCCCTTTTCTTATTCTTTTTCTTCCTCTCTCCCCTTCCTCCACAGGTAACATGTCTAAAGTCCATAGCTTGCAAATGGTAGAGCTAGAAATCAAAGCCTCAATGCCTCCATTTCCAGAGATTATGCTACTCCTGCTATGATACTTTGAAGATATTTCACTCTTTTAACAAAGCTTGTCATTATTTTCCTAGCATTTTTGTGAGACAATGTCAGGTTGCTTATTTTACTAAACTCATTTTGATCATCACATTTGGATTCTATTGGGCAATACGCTGGGTTCAAGGAGGGGAAGATGTGTTCCATGCTAGTTCAATTAAATACGCATTTACTGAATGCCACTGGATATGAAGCATTGTGCTAGACATTATTGAAAATACAAATCAGGTTACATTTCTTATCCCTAGGAAGCTTACAGTCTAATACGGGAAATGATACTTATTGGAAAACTTCATACATGGCAGCTTATCTGTTAAGCTTAGCACTGGGGTAGTGTTTCTCAACTATCTTTCTTCATTATCATCCCTTAAAGAAACTTTTCAGACCTTTTAATCCTAAACATTTCCCTCATGAAATTTTAATACCACAGAAATACTATATATCTATTTATGTAATGTATTAGACCTATACTTCATACTTAAAAAGAATACTTTTTTCCACACACACATACACCAAAGAACCAATTTCGGCCCCTTTGGAGGCAATATTGCCCATGATGAAAATATATGCACTTAGCTAAGGCTATCACTTTCAAAGTCTAATATTGACAGTCAAATTCCAGTTTCAGATTTTTGGTATCTGCCAAAGATTAAATATAATTTAAAAATTGAATTTCCTGAGTTACAAAATAAAGCCCACAACATTAGATTTTAAAAATAAGATGATTGTGTGTATTCGTGTGTGAGTACTTGTGTGGCTAAGTTCAGAGCTACCACATTGTCTGACTCCTCAAAGAGTATATTCACAATACAGTATGTGTGATAGGAAGGGAAGAAGAAAATGGAAGACAATTTGAAGCTATAACCATGATGTGTTTGAAACAGAAACTCAAGTTTATAAATTATTTCAACTTCAGCCCACCCTAATCATCTTCAACTTTTCCTGTGCAAAATGTAATTAATTATCTGTAAATAATTAAATCAAAATAATATTAATTTAGACATAGGCAGGAAGTATATACCAACCAGAAAATTCATAGTGTATCAGTTCAACTCAGTTCATTTGCTCAGTCGTATTTGACTCTTTGTGAGCCCATGAACCGCAGCACACTAGGCCTCCCTGTCCATCACCAACTCCCAGAGTCTACCCAAACCCATGTCCATTGAGTTGGTGATGCCATCCAACCATCTCATCCTCTGTCATCCCCTTCTCCTCCTGCCCTCAATCCCTCCCAGCATCAGGGTCTTTTCAAATGAGTCAGCTCTTTGCATCAGGTGGCCAAAGTATTGGAGTTTTAGCTGCAGCATCAGTCCTTCCAACGAATATTCAGGACGGATTTCCTTTAGGATGGACTGGTTGGATCTCCTTGAAGTCCAAAGGACTCTCTAGAGTCTTCTCCAACACCACAGTTGAAAAACATCAATTCTTCTGTGCTCAGCTTTCTTTATAGTCCAACTCTCACATCCATACATGACTATTGGAAAAACAATAGCTTTGAAGAGACAGATTTTGTTGGGAAAGTAATGTCTCTGCTTTTTAATATGCTGTCTAGGTTGGTCATAACTTTTCTTCCAAGAAACAAACGTCTTTTAATTTCATGGCTGCAGTCACCATCTGCAGTGATTTTGGAGCCCAAAATATAAAGTCTGTCACTGTTTCCACTGTTTCCCCATCTATTTGCCATGAAGTGAGGGGACCGGATGCCATGATCTTAGTTTTCTGAATGTTGAGTTTTAAGCCAGCTTTTTCACTCTGCTCTTTCACTTTCATCAAGAGACTCTTTAGTTCTTCTTTGCTTTCTGCATAAGAGTGGTGTCATTTGCATATCTGAGGTTATTAACATTTCTCCCAGCAATCTTCCAGCTTCTGCTTCATCCAGCCCGGCATTTCGCATAACGTACTCTGCATATAAGTTAAATAAGCAGGGTGACAATACACAGCCTTGATGTATTCCTTTCCTGATATGGAACCAGTCTGTTGTTCCATGTCCAGTTCTAACTGTTGCTTCCTGACCTGCATACAGGTTTCTCAGGAGGCAGATCATGTGCTCTGGTATTCCCATCTCTTTCAGAATTTTCCACAGTTTATTGTGATCCACACAGTCAAAGGCTTTGGCATAGTCAATAAGGCAGATGTTTTTCTGGAATTTTCTTGCTTTTTCGATGATCCAACAGATGTTGGCAATTTGATCTTTGGTTCTTCTGCCTTTTCGAAATCCAGCTTGAACATCTGGAAATTCACAGTTCACGTACTGTTGAAGCCTGACTTGGAGAATTCTGAGCATTACTTTACTAGCACGTGAGATGAGTGCAATTGTGCGGTAGTTTGAGCATTCTTTGACATTGCCTTTCTTTGGGATTGGAAGGAAATCCCAAATGGGTTCAAGGTCAACACCTTGTTTAATCCTTGTGAGAGATCCTGAGACCCAGGACCCAGCTAAGTCACACCCAGATTTTGACCCACAGATACTCTGAGATCATGGGTTTGTCACTGTTTCAAATTGAACTTTCCTTTCTGCTTAGTCACTCAGTGGTGTCCAACTCTTTGTGACCCCACGGACTATAGCCTGCCAGGCTTCTCTGTCCATGGGGATTCCCCAGGCAAGAATACTGGAGTGGGATGCTCTTTTCTATGCCAGGGGATCTTCCCACCCAGGGATCAAACTCAGATCTCCTACATTGCAGGCAGATTCTTTACCATGTGAGCTACCAGGGAAGCCCTTTACTCTAATCAAAATGTCTCCTTTTTTATAATCAACAGTTTATTATGTATCAAAAAGTTGGTTAGTCTACCTACTACACTCTAGTAGCTTCCCTGGTAGCTCAGAGGGTAAAGAATCTGCCTTTTATGCAGGGTTTGATCCCTGAGTCAGGAAGATCCCCTGGAGAAGGAAATGGCAACCCACTCCAGTTCAGTTCAGTTCAGTCGCTCAGTTGTATCCGACTCTTTGCGACCCCATGAATCTCAGCATGCCAGGCCTCCCTGTCCATCACCAACTCCCGGAGATCACTCAGACTCAAGTCCATCGACTCAGTGATGCCATCCAGCCATCTCATCCTCTGTCATCCCCTTCTCCTCTTGCCCCCAATCCCTCCCAGCATCAGAGTCTTTTCCAATGAGTCAGCTCTTCGCATGAGGTGGCCAAAGTACTGGAGTTTCAGCTTCAGCATCATTCCTTCCAAACAAATCCCAGGGCTGATCTCCTTCAGAATGGACTGGTTGGATCTCCTTGCAGTCCAAGGGACTCTCAAAAGTCTTCTCCAACACCACAGTTCAAAAGCATCAGTTCTTCGGCACTCAGCCTTCTTCAGAGTCCAACTCTCACATCCATACATGACCACAGGAAAAACTATAGCCTTGACTAGACGGACCTTTGTTGGCAAAGTAATGTCTCTGCTTTTGAATATGCTATCTAGGTTGGTCAGAACTTTCCTTTCAAGGAGTAAGCGTCTTTTAATTTCATGGCTGCAATCACCATCTGCAGTGATTTTGGAGCCCAAAAAAATAAAGTCTGACACTGTTTCCACAGTTTCCCCATCTATTTCCCATGAAGTGAGGGGACTGGATGCCATGATCTTCATTTTCTGAATGTTGAGCCTTAAGCCAACTCTTTCGCTCTCCACTTTCACTTTCATCAAGAGGCTTTTTAGTTCCTCTTCACTTTCTGCCATAAGGGTGGTGTCATCTGCATATCTGAGGTTATTGATATTTCTCCCGGCAATCTTGATTCCAGCTTGTGTTTCTTACAGTCCAGCGTTTCTCATGATGTACTCTGCATATAAGTTAAATAAGCAGGGTGACAATATACAGCCTTGACGTACTCCTTTTCCTATTTGGAACCAGTCTGTTGTTCCATGTCCAGTTCTAAACTGTTGCTTCCTGACCTGCATACAGGTTTCTCAAGAGGCAGGTCAGGTGGTCTGGTATTCCCATCTCTTTCAGAATTTTCCACACTTTATTGTGATGCACACAGTCAAAGGCTTTGGCATAGTCAATAAAGCAGAAATAGATGTCTTTCTGGAACTCTCTTGCTTTTTCCATGATCCAGCGGATGTTGGCAATTTGATCTCTGGTTCCTTGCCTAAAAAATCCCATGAACAGAGGAGCCTGGAGGTCTGCAGTCCATAGAGTCACAAAGAGTTGGACACGAATGAGTGACTGACACACACATACTATACACTACCTCAGAACTTAGCACTTTTTTATAGCAGTCATCAAATTTGTATAATATTTGTCTTCTGAGTTGGTAAATTACATAGTTAATATTAGTCACTCAGATCAGCTCAGTCGCTCAGTCGTGTCCAACTCTTTGTGACCCCATGAATCGCAGCACACCAGGCCTCCCTGTCCATCACCAACTCCCGGAGTTCACTCAGACTCACGTCCATCGAGTCAGTGATGCCATCCAGCCATCTCATCCTCTGTCATCCCCTTCTCCTCTTGCCCCCAATCCCTCCCAGCATCAGAGTCTTTTCCAATGAGTCAGCTCTTCGCATGAGGTGGCCAAAGTACTGGAGTTTCAGCTTCAGCATCATTCCCTCCAAAGAAATCCCAGGGCTGATCTCCTTTAGAATGGACTGGTTGGATCTCCTTGAAGTCCAAGGGACTCTCAAAAGTCTTCTCCAACACCACAGTTCAAAAGCATCAGTTCTTCGGCATTCAGCCTTCTTCACAGTCCAACTCTCACATCCATACGTGACCACAGGAAAAACTATAGCCTTGACTAGACGGACCTTTGTTGGCAAAGTAATGTCTCTGCTTTTGAATATGCTATCTAGGTTGGTCAGAACTTTCCTTTCAAGGAGTAAGCGTCTTTTGATTTCATGGCTGCAATCACCACCTGCAGTGATTTTGGAGTCCAAAAAAATAAAGTCTGACACTGTTTCCACGGTTTCCCCATCTATTTCCCATGAAGTGAGGGGACTGGATGCCATGATCTTCGTTTTCTGAATGTCGAGCCTTAAGCCAACTCTTTCGCTCTCCACTTTCACTTTCATCAAGAGGCTTTTTAGTTCCTCTTCACTTTCTGCCATAAGGGTGGTATCATCTGCATATCTGAGGTTATTGATATTTCTCCCGGCAATCTTGATTCCAGCTTGTGTTTCTTCCAGTCCAGCGTTTCTCATGATGTACTCTGCATACAAGTTAAATAAGCAGGGTGACAATATACAGCCTTGACGTACTCCTTTTCCTATTTGGAACCAGTCTGTTGTTCCATGTCCAGTTCTAACTGTTGCATGTCCGGTTGCTTCCTGACCTGCATACAAATTTCTCAAGAGGCAGATCAGGTGGTCTGGTATTCCCATCTCTTTCAGTCACTCAGTCATGTCCAATCTTTTGGGACCCCATGGACTGTAGCCCACCAGACTCCTCTGTCCATGGAATTCTCTAGGCAAGAATACTGGGGTGGGTAGCTGTTCCCTTCTCCAGCGGATCTTCCAACCCAGGGATCAAACCTAAGTCTCCTCCACTGCAGGCAAATTCTTTACCAACTGAGCTACCAGGGAAGGCCCAAATTAGACGGTTGGGCAGAGACTAATCTTGTCATGTTTATTACTGTAAAAGTTGAAAGTTAAGTTGCTCAGTCGCGTCCAACTCTTTGCGACCTGGTGGACTGTAGCCCACCAGGCCCCTCCGTCCATGGGATTCTCCAGGCAAAAATACTGGAGTGAGTTGCCATTTCCTTCTCCAGGGGATCTTCCCGACCCAGGGATTGAACCCAGGTCTCCCGCATTGCAGGCAGAAGCTTTAACCTCTGAGCCACCAGGGAAGCCCTTATTACTGTAAACTACATATTTAATACCTGGAGAAGGCTGTAGCCCTACAGGCTCCTCTGTCCAAGGGATTTTCCAATCAAGGATACCAGAATAGGTTGCCATGCCCTCCTCCAGGGGATCTTCCCCACGCAGGGATCAAACCCACATCTCCTGCAGGTAATTGTTTACCGCTGAGCCACTGGGAGAGCCTTTTTTTAAAAAGCCATGCTACCATTTAAAATTATACGATAGGAAACTATGAACTGATCTGGAAAGATGGTCATGCTATGCAGCTGAACTGGGAAGAAAAGGCAGCTGCAAAGCATGGTTAAAGGATGGTCCTGTGTCCTGTATGCAGATTTATATGAGTGACTCAGGGGAATTTCTAAAACTTTACTAAGTGTTCATTTACTAATCATAAGATCCACACATTTCAAGTGTACAATTAAAGGATTTTAAATACATGTACAGAGTTTGTACAACCATCCCATTTCAGGTAAAGAGATTTTTTCTTTTCTAATTTACCTATATTTTCTTATACTTCTACAATAGGTATGTATAACCGGTAATGTTTTTAAATTTAATTTCCCCTTTTTTACTACTGATGTTTCAAAAAAAAATAAAAGATACAAAACACCAAAATAACTGTAATGGTAGTTAAAAATTTTTTCCAGAGACCAAAAAAGGTAGAAAGCAAATACACTTTAATTCTTATAGAAGGATTAAAGACTCATGGAGATTAAAGGACCTGCTCTCAGTCTGTGTAAGTAGGAAAGTGAAGGCGAGCTGCCTTGCACACAAAGTGCAAAATGGCACATAGGCATGCTTTTATCCCCACCTGCTCTCCCTCTCTGTGTCTCCTACTTTTTCTCTCTCTCTTCCCACCCCCACCCTTTCCCATCCTCTTAACATATTTCAGCTTAAAGGAATAAGAACTTTTATTTTTGGAAGTATCCAAATTCCTAATTCAACCTTTAATTCTTAAAAGGAAATGTAATCAGGGTGATAAGTATAAGGAAAAAATAATTCCAGAAATGAACAGGAACGTGGAATCAGCAAAAAATGATAATGGAATAGATTGGTCTTTCAAAGATCAATATGTAATTAACAATTATGATAGCTATGGAAACTATATGGTATATACCAAATAAACATTAGATTTCCCAGCCAAAACTGCAATCATGTTCCATGTTTAAATATCTTATGCCATCATGGAGAATTCAGATCAAAAAATAGGAATGAGATGTGAAATTTTCTGAAGTTTTCTTAATTTTGTTTTACAGAACTAGAACATAAACCTGTATTTCACTGTTAGTATGTAAGCCAGTGTTAGGATAAATATGAAAATATGGGCGAGGAGGATGAAACTCCAAAGCCTATCCATGTCAGAAAAAAAACTAAAAATACATTTTTCACACAATAGGATCACAGAATGTTGTGAAATGAGATACAAGTTATCTCTACATCAATCTCTTTATGAATAAGAAAATCAAAAAAACTATGATTGGCCCATAGTGACATTACTGGTTTTATTGTTGTTCAGTTGCTAAATCATGTCCATCTCCTTGCAACCCCATGGACTACAGCACCCAGGCTTCCCTGTTCTTCACTATCTCCCCAAGTTTGCTCTTGTCCTTTAAGTCGGTGATACCATCCAACCATCCAACTGATGTCTCTGCTTTTTAATACACTGTCCAGGTTTGTCATAACTTTTCTTCCAAGGAGCAAGCATCTTTTAATTTCATGGCTGCAGTCACCATCCACAGTGATTTTGGAGCCCAAGAAAATAAAATCTGTCACTGTTTCCATTTTTTTCCCCATCTACTTGCCACGAAGTGATGGGAGCAGATGCCATGATCTTAGTTTTTTAAGTGTTGAGTTTTAAGCCAGCTTTTTCACTCTCTTCTTTCACCTTCATCAAGAGGCTCTCTGGTTCCTCTTCACTTTCTCCCATTAAACTGGTATCATCTGCATGTCTAACGTTGTTGACATTTCTCCCAGCAATCTTGATTCCAGCTTGTGTGTCACTGAGCCTGGCATTTCACATTATGTACTCTGCATACAAGTCAAATAAATAAGCAGGGTGACAATATATAGCCTTGACGTACTCCTGTCCCAATTTTGAACCAGTCCATTGTTCCATGTCCGGTTCTAATTTATCTAATACTACTAATAATAGTATTATTCAGTGTAAATAACGTTTTTAAATGATCACATGATCATCAGGAGTGTAACTGAGAAATTGTAGAATAAGAGGTCAAAGAAGTTGAATTTGTGTGTCGAGGCTGGAAAAAGAGAAGAGAGCATGGGCTAGAGAGGGAAACAAACTAATATGAGTGAGTTAGAGCAAGATAAGCAGAAGGCAATGGAGTCATAGGAGAATTTTAAGTAAATGATGGACCCAAATCTCTTTCGAGAGCTGGGCTAGGTTGGAATTGTGAGTCTTAAAGTCTTAGTGAACAGTTGGAGGCCAAAAGTTTGTCTTGCAGTCAGAGCCAAAACAACCTCAGAATGGTAGGTAGCTTCAGGCGTGCTTCTTTACCACTGGTAAACAAAGAGGCTTTTCTCCAAGAGTTTATGGCATTTTGTCACCATTCTTTCCAGAGATTTGTTCAAAGTTACCATAACAATAACAGCACTTCTAAACGCTCTACAGACCTCATCTAGATAGAACTTTTCTTCTACGATGGGGTTATACATAATCTTCATATGCATAATCTCTCATAAACAGCAGAGAGCATTGGGAATTAGAATCTTTACAATATGTTTTTGGTTCCTCAGAATGTCCAGACAAGTAGAACTGACTGGATGTAGAGCTAGAAGGGATTTTAGAAGTCCTGATTTTACAGAAGGAAAAACAGAGGCTCAGCAGAATAAACTGACCTGCCCAGTACCAAAGTGACCAACAGCAGAACTGGCACTAGAACTGCAATTGCCTAATTTCTAGTGCAATGCTCTGTCCACTCTGTTGTCCACTTGTAAATTTAAACTGTCTTAAAAAAAATCTGATGCAGGGATTCCTAAATACTTGACCAGGAAATTGTGCTAGATTGGCTATAAAAAATTATAAGTAGTGGGGGCGAGTGGAGGGATAAATTGGAAGATTGGGACTGACATATGCTATGCTATGCTATGCTAAGTCACTTCAGTCGTGTCCGACTCTGTGTGACCCCATAGACGGCAGCCCACCAGGCTCCCCCATCCCTGAGATTCTCCAGGCAAAAACACTGGAGTGGGTTGCCATTTCCTTCTCCAATGCATGAAATTGAAAAGTGAAAGTGAAGTTGCTCAGTCGTGTCCGACTCTTCGAGACCCCATGGACTGCAGCCTACCAGGCTCCTCTGTCCATGGGATTTTCCAGGCAAGAGTACTGGAGTGGGGTGCCATTGCCTTCTCCAGGGACTAACATATACACACTAACAAGTATATATGAAATAGACAACTAATAAGGATCTACGGTATAGCACAAGGAACTATACTCAATACTCTGTTATGGACTACATGGGAAAAGAATCCTTTAAAAAAAAAATATATATATATATATACATAGATAAAGGACAGAAATGATATTGACCTAACAGAAGCAGAAGGTATTAAGAAGAGGTGGCAAGAATACACAGAAGAACTGTACAAAAAAGATCTTCACAACCCAGACAATCATGATGGTGTGATCACTCATCTAGAGCCAGACATCCTGGAATGTGAAGTCAAGTGGGCCTTAGAAAGCATCACTACGAACAAAGCTAGTGGAGGTGCTGGAATTCCAGTTGAGCTATTTCAAATCCTGAAAGATGATGCTGTGAAAGTGCTGTACTCAATATGCCAGCAAATTTGGAAAACTCAGCAGTGGCCACAGGACTGGAAAAGGTCAGTTTTCATTCCAATCCCAAAGAAAGTCAATGCCAAAGAATGCTCAAACTACCGCACAATTGCACTCATCTCACATGCTAGTAAAGTAATGCTCAAAATTCTCCAAGCCAGGCTTCAGCAATATGTGAACCGTGAACTTCCAGGTGTTCAAGCTGGTTTTAGAAAAGGCAGAGGAACCAGAGATCAAATTGCCAACATCCGCTGGATCATGGAAAAAGCAAGAGAGTTCCAGAAAAACACCTATTTCTGCTTTATTGACTATGCCAAAGCCTTTGACTGTGTGCATCACAATAAACTGTGGAAAATTCTGAAAGAGATGGGAATACCAGACCACCTGACCTGCCTCTTGAGAAACCTGTATGCAGGTCAGGAAGCAACAGTTACAACTGGACATGGAATAACAGACTGGTTCCAAATAGGAAAAGGAGTACGTCAAGGCTGTATATTATCACCCTGCTTATTTAATTTATATGCAGAGTACATCATGAGAAACGCTGGACTGTAAGAAACACAAGCTGGAATCAAGATTGCCGGGAGAAATATCAATAATCTCAGATATGCAGATGACACCATCCTTATGGCAGAAAGTGAAGAGGAACTAAAAAGCCTCTTGATGAAAGTGCAAGAGGAGAGTGAAAAAGCTGGCTTAAAGCTCAACATTCAGAAAACGAAGAAAATCGCATCCGGTCCCATCACTTCATGGGAAATAGACAGGGAAACAGTGGAAACAGTGTCAGACTTTATTTTTTGGGGCTCCAAAATCACTGCAGGTGGTGACTGCAGCCATGAAATTAAAAGACGCTTACTCCTTGGAAGGAAAGTTATGTCCAACCTACAGAGCATATTCAAAAGCAGAGACATTACTTTGCCAACAAAGGTCCATCTAGTCGAGGCTATAGTTTTTCCTGTGGTCATGTATGGATGTGAGAGTTGGACTGTGAAGAAGGCTGAGTGCTGAAGAGCTGATGCTTTTGAACTCTGGTGTTGGAGAAGACTTTTGAGAGTCCCTTGGACTGCAAGGAGATTCAACCAGTCCACTCTGAAGGAGATCAGCCCTGGGATTTCTTTGGAGGGAATGATGCTGAAGCTGAAACTCCAGTACTTTGGCCACCTTATGCGAAGAGTTGACTCATTGGAAAGACTCTGATGCTGGGAGGGATTGGGGGCAGGAGGAGAAGGGGACGCCAGAGGATGAGATGGCTGGATGGCATCACTGACTCGATGGACGTGAGTCTGAGTGAACTCCGGGAGTTGGTGATGGACAGGGAGGCCTGGCGTGCTGCGATTCATGGGGTCAGAAAAAGTCAGACACGACTGAGCGACTGAACTGAACTGAACTGAGTTTTATATATATATATATAAACCTCACTTTACTGTATACCTAAAACTAACACAATATTATAAATCAACCATCAGTCGCTCAGTCATGTCCAACTCTTTGTGACCCCATGGACTGCGGCATATCAGGCTTCCCTGTCCTTCACCATCTCCCATAACTTGCTCAAACTCATGTCCATTGAGTTGGTAAAGCCATCCAACCATCTTATCCTCTGTTGTCCCCTTCTCCTGCCTTCAATCTTTCCCAAAAAGACCCATCAAGGTCTTTTCCAAAGAATCAGCTCTCTGCATCAGGTGGCCAAAGTATTGGAGCTTCAGCTTCAGCATCAGTCCGTCCAGTGAATATTCAGGACTGATTTCCTTTAGGATTGACTGGTTGGATCTCCTTGCAGTCCAAGGGACTCTCAAGAGTCTTCTCCAACAACACAGTTCAAAAGCATCAATTCTTCTGCACTCAGCTTTCTTTATAGTCCAACACTCACATCCATATACGACTATTGGAAAAACCAAAGCTTTGACGAGACAGACCTTTGTTGGCAAAGTAATGTCTCTGCTTTTTAATATGCTGTCTAGGTTGGTCATAACTTTTCTTCCAAGGAGCAAGTGTCTTTTAATTTCATGGCTGCAGTTACCACCTGCAGTAATTTTGGAGCCCAAGAAAATAAAGTCTGTCACTGTTTCCACTGTTTCCCTATCTATTTGCCGTGAAGTGATGGGACCTGATGCCATGATCTTAGTTTTCTGAATGTTGAGTTTTAAGCCAGCTTTTTCACTCTCCTCTTTCACTTTCATCAAGAGACTTTTTAGTTCTTCTTTGCTTTCTGCATAAGGGTGGTATCATTTGCATATCTGAAGTTACTGACATTTCTCCCGGCAATCTTGATTCCAGATTCTGCTTCATCCAGCCTGGCATTTCACATAAGGTACCCTGCATATAAGTAAAATAAGCAGGGTGACAATATACAGCCTTGATGTACTCCTTTCCAATTTGGAACCAGTCCATTGTTCAATGTCTAGTTTTAACTGCTGCTTCTTAACCTGCATACAAATTTCTCAGGAGGCAGGTAAGGTGGTCTGGTTTTCCCATCTCTTTAAGAATTTTCCAGTTTGTGTGATCCACACTGTCAAAGGCTTTGGCGTAGTCAATAATGCAGAAGTAGATGTTTTTCTGGAATTCTCTTGCTTTATCTATGATCCAATGGATGTTGGCGATTTGATCTCTGGTTCCTCTGCCTTTCCTAAATCCAACTTGAACATCCATCTGGAAATTCACGTACTGTTGAAGCCTGGCTTGGAAAATTTTGAGTGTTACTTTGCTAGCGTGTGAGATGAGTTCAATTGTGCAGTAGTTTGAACTTTCTTTGGCATTCCTTTCTTTGGGGTTGAGTTATCCAAATTTGCTGTCGTATTGAGTGCAGCACTAAAACAGCATCATCTTTTAGGATCTGAAATAGGTCAGCTGGAATTCCTTCACTTCCCCTAGCTTTGTTGGTAGTGATGCTTCCTAAGGCCCACTTGACTTCGCAATCCAGGATGTCTGGCTCTAGGTAAGATCACACCATTGCAGTTATCTGGATCCTTAAGATCTTTTCTGTGTAGTTCTTCTATGTATTCTTGCCACTTCTTCCTAATCTCTTCTGCTTCTTTTAGGTTCGTACCATTTCTGTCCTTTCTTGTGCCCATCTTTGCATGAAATGTTTCCTTGGTATCTCTAAATGTTCTCTATGGTTTTTCTCAACCATGAGAACATCTGCTTAGTAGTATTTGGTTATGTAATTATCTAATTGATTTAAGTAATCTAAATTAAGGTATGACTAAAATTTTAACTGTCCTCACAGAGAGTCTGTTTTTTCATATGGACATCTGCTAATTCCCATTTTACATAAAGAATACTGGAATACTTTTAATACTCCCTACCCTTTTTCACCCTTTATTCTCAATCCTGGTCCCTTATCCAATGTTCTAGAAAGTAAAATATGTGGAATGGCGATACTATTTGTTAAGGCCCCTTTTTTTGCTAGAGTTAAATTTATTTCATCAATTGCTTTGGTTTCCAGAGATGTATTGTTTTTTAGATAAAAGTACTAAAATAGGGGTCATTTTTTAAAATTGGAGGATAATTGTTTTACAATGAGGCCATATTTAAATGGTAAAATTAAAGGCCATAGAATTTAGCTAATAAGAGGTACAGGCTTCCCCAGTGACTCAAATGGTAAAGAATCCTCCTGCAATGCAGGAGACACAGGAGACACAGGTTTGATCCCTGGGTTGGGAAGATCCCCTGAAGAAGGATATGGCAACTCACTCCAATACTCTTGCCTGGGAAGTCCCATGGACAGAGGAGGTTGGTGAGTTACAGTCCACAGGATCACAAAGACTCAGACGTGACTGAGCATGCACAAAAGGTACAGGCAGTCAGAAGTAGTAAGATATTGACTGTTTAAGGAGTTAAGAGGGAGTTTTCATGGTGAACTACTCATATTGCAAACCAAAAAAACTAGCTTCTGGTTTTAAAGGCCACAACCCCTATGCAAAACCATTTAAACTCTCACTGAAGTAGATGGTATACTCTCTTTCAGAGTCTGTTTTCTTTTTGCTTTTATCTTTTTGTTTCCTTTCCAATTCCTGAAAATAGTAAAAAAAAAAAAAAAATGGGAATCACCTGCATTTTTTTTTAAATGAGCTATCTGAATAAAAATAAGAAGTGACTAGCCAAAAGTAGCCTTGGAGGTAGAGAACTAAATTTAATTACTCTGACTAGAAAGTTACTTACTAAAATAACCTGGGGTTATATGTGCCAACAGGAATCATTTCTCTATTATTCACCACTTATGGCCAAAACAGCACTAGAAATTTCAGAGCCTTGCAGGTCAAGGCTAAAGAAAGTTAAATATTTGCCAAAAGTCAGCCTAGCTCATTAGGGGAGGGAGGTCCCAAAATGAGAGTTTGGATTTCCGAACTCAGTGCTCTTTCCATTCTGCTGAGATGTTCCATTTTGTGGTCATGGAACTCTGGAAAGGCTTAGAGGATTGGGTTCTCCATCTTTTGCAGCCTTTCCTAGTCACAGAATACACTACATGGAAATTTTTTTTAGTAAGCTTTCTTTATTTGTGATTTGTAGGTTGTTGGCATCTTTGACCTAAACCATACAAATGACTCTCTTTCATGCATAATATCAACCTATTCGGTGAGTGAGGCATAACCTAGTGGGGAGTGGGATTCAACAGTCATCCTAATCTCCTCTCAGAATTACCTCTGATACTCCTACTCCTCTTCAAACAGAATCAACCAAATATCTTCAGCTCTGAAGGGAAATCTCTCTGCAGGGCCTTGTTTTGTTTTTATTCTTTCTCTGCCCTCTACTACCCTGGATCGAAGATTAACTTTTTTTTGTCTTGTTATCATCATTTTTCTCAACTGAGTCTGTCTTCATCACCCTGGTCTTCATTTTCTTTTCATTAATGTCAGGTCTATTGCCTGACATATTCACAGTTGCTACTGTGTTCTCTACTCTGCTGTGTCAGCTGGTTCTACCTCAGTAGCTAACCTTGTCTGAACTATTAACCCATCCCATATTACTGACTCACTTCCTATCTCTGGCCCTGTGTGTATCTCTGGCTCTGTTTATGTCTCAGCTTCTGCTTGGGCCCTTGATTGTACCACTGAACTTAACTGTCTTTCTGGTGCCTTACTCATGCATGAAGAAACACCTGAGTCTCCTTCAGATAGACTCAATTTCACTGTGGCCATATTTCCTACCCTTGTCCTTGTTATAGGGATCACGAAAAGGTTTTGATCTGGAGGAGGAACTTGAGAACTTAAGTGATTGAGTACAGAGAGGAACCCTAGAGAAAAAGAAAAGGTCAAGGTCAGCATTGTGGATGAGTAATAGATAAAATCTCAAGTCATCAAACACCCCTGAAGAGTAACACAGACTTAATTATAATAGGATTTGATTAATAACACATTTCTGAACATCCTGTTCATTGTCTTTAGGGGCTTGGAATTCAAAACATTAGTCCCAGTTTTTCTGTAATACAATGTTTTCCAGCGGTATGCAAACCAACTTACTGGGGCACAGGAAGAAAATAATAATTTATTTTTATATTTTTAACAAATAATGTTTAAATTCTATTTTTGAGTGTATTTTACAATGTAATGACTGTATTATTAATGTAATATGTGTGCATATTTTATAAACAAACATATATCTTTTTGGAATGTTTGCTAAAAAAGGTCTTATGAAGACAGTGTGTGAGGCAATGTTTTGGAGACTACTGTCGCAGTTAATAAAGATAAGTAGGTGGCTTAGAAAGATTATAGAAGTGTCACACAGGCAAACACCAGTGTTATTGCTCTGCTTTATTCTGGAGATCCATAAAGGTGGAGAGTTTATTTGATATGACAAAGGGAGAGGGGAACTAAAGGACTATCTTCTGAAAGAGCAGAAGAACTATGAATAGCTCAGTTGTATCTTTACCTTCTGTACTTCCTGAATACATCTGTTCAGGGTCAGGTATCATTATTGGAAAAAATGCTTTAGATAAATTGGAAGCGCTAGCTTTAGGACTGTTCATTGACATGAAAATGACACTTGTAGAACCCTTCCAAATTATGAGATTCTAATATACCAAACAACCCAAAGAAAGGGAAAAGGAGATAGAAGAGCAATCACGTAAAGTTGCATTTTCTGTGCATTCCCTACCTAACAAGAGCTTTAACTCACCAATCATCATGTAGAGGATACTGCCCAACCAATTGATGTGGTAGACTATCAGGAAACGGGGTTCCAAGACATTCTTACTATACAATTTCACTTGCAGCAGGAAAAAGATGAGGCAGAAGAGTAGGCAGGTGCCTGGGATCAGAATGAAAGCTATTACTACCTGTGATAGCCCTCCTTCTGCCTCCACCCTCTTCCCTCTCTCTGCACTTGCCTTCACCCTCAACTGCCTCAATTATGCCATGGAGACCTATTACATGGTAGTGGTCATGGGAAGACCCATTTGGCAAAGGCCTTCTGCTTTGACTGGAGTAAAGTTGTCAAGGTGGAGCCTATAGATAATATAGACAGAACAAGTAGCAAGTTGCTACATGGTAATTTTCCAGGTGCCAGAAGGGCCTCCAGCCTTTATCTCTCCTATCGTCCCACAGATAATCCTTAGAAATGTTTCCATTGGATTAAGCATCATCTTTTCTGGGTCCCCTCTTTCAGAGGTAATAGCCCTGTCTGGAGTAAAAGTTTATTGAAAACTGTGTTCCCTTTGGGAAGAGACAAGGGTCTTATGATAGCAGTATCATGTAAGGCTGGGAATGACTTGATAAAAGAAGGGGAGATGGCACTGAGAAGGGAAGAAATGCAAGGACTCTAGGGACAAACTTTTCCAACCTCATCGTGTTGTACCTGAAATGAAACAGAAGATGGATATGCCCAGATCTATGTAGGTTTTGTCTCCTGGCCCTTTGGTGAGAGAGATGCTGAGCCATATAATAATAATGAGGATGGTGAAGGCAGAGATGAGGAAGAAGGCCCTGGAGAACTGGAGGTAGTCTGCCAGGGGAAGGGGAAAAGGAGAGGCTTGACTGGAATGAAGGACACCTGCCTTACAGAAGGCTGAACAGGGTCTTGGGAAGGGGTGAGGAACAAAGGACGATGGAATCAGGGCTTGTCTTACATGCAACGGAGTCAGAGTAAGGAGCCCCCAAGTTGGGGGGGCGGTGCTTCACAGGCACCCATAAGGACCCTCTTTCGACCTCCTCATTGACATGTGGAATTCCTTTAACGAGGAAAAAAATAATTTACTCCACAAGGAGGGAAAGGCTGAAATTAGAACCATAACCTTAAGAGGCATGTTATGAGATAACTCTCATATAAAGGCATAGAATGACCAATATTTCTTTTTCTGAGGGAAGTTGTAAGTGCAAAGGTCAGCAGGCATTAGCTTCCAATAATAAAGGGGCTTTGGCTTTTAAGTCGTTGAGGAAGCTTGGATGAGACAAACTCACACAAGGGTGCCGTGCTTGCAGGCGCTGTCCATACATGCTGGTGAATCAGTGAGGGGGTGTGGGTCAGGGTTGCCGGGAGAAAAGAGAGTGGTGAGCGGTGGGGGGATCTGACAGGGTGGGTGTACCAAAGGAGGGGGCTGGAATCTGGAAAGTACTCACAGGGGGCCTTCAAAGCGTTGCCCCAGCAGAGATCATGGTGGCATAAGGTCCAGAGCCCCGCCAAGAGCTTCTGCCTGTCCTTCAGCACCACGAACTGCACCCAGTGTAAAGGGGACAAGCAGAGCAGCAGGACGAAGTTGAAGCCCGATGAGCAAGCACAAAGATGGCGAATGCAGCTGCGGCTTTTCTGCAGGAACCGGCGCAGGTAGGGCGGTATGGAAGAAAAGCGGTGCAAACGGGGCAGAATTGGCTGTGGTGTGGAAGAGAGGAAGACATCATGAAAGGAATCTCAACCCAGGCATCTCCATCTCCAACCACAGAAAAGTCAAGCCCTGACTTGGGCTGGGGGTAAGTCCTCCTCCCTCCACACTTCAGGGTATTTTTCTCCCCTGGCCCCAGCCTCCCACAACCCTTTTTCAATTTTAACAACTTATTGACCGGAGATGTATTAATACATCTTTCCTGACCTGAACTTTATTGACTGGAGACCTTTCAACATTCACTTCCCTAACAAATCGCCTGCCTCAGGCATTTATTTCAGCAAAAATCCCCCATTCAATATTGTGTTAATTTAAAAAAATATTCCATTTCACCTCTCCCCAGTTTTTAAAAAATGGAGTTTTGCCTCTCCTACCTTGACACTTGCCCCATGACACACACAAGCTGCTGCCTCAGAAAGGACTTCAACCCCTACCTGGCTCACAAAAGGCTTTCCCCCCTCTGTAATGGCAACCCATCCCAATATTATTGCCTAGAAAATCCTGTAGACAGAAGGGCCTGGTGGGCTATAGTCCATGGGGTCACAATCAGTCAGACACAGCTGAGCACACATGCAGACACTCACACACCCTGTAGGTTGGGTGGCTCATTCTGCCGATGTTGTAAATGCTCTGGAGGGCCCTTTCATTTCCTTCTCTTCTCTCCATCCTGGCTCCTGGCTCACTGCTATAGCCAACTGCCATAGAACTTAACCCTCTCCCAACACCCTTCCCCGCCCCTCCCCCACCTAGGGGACAGAAACAGCCAGAGTCAGAACACGAAGCATGGGTACTGTGTCTGTCTCATCTGCCAGATCTGATCCAATCCAAGACTCCCACCCAGGTCTCTGTTGAACTCCAGACTCCTACAGCAATCTGCACGCTGACCCCAGATTTCTCACAGACACATCAACACCTAAGAGGTCTTTAAGAAATGGAGTCATCCTCTTTCCATCCTGAACCCCCATCCTGTACCCTTTTCTTCTTTAAAATATTTATTATTCTTCTTTTTATTTGGCTGCACAGGATCTTAGTTGCAGCACGCAGGATCTTCAGCCTTCATTGGCAGCATGTGGGATCTTTAGTTGCAGCATGCAAAATCTAGTTTCCTTGACCAGGGTTTGAAACCAGTTCCCCTGCATTGGGAACTCAGTCTTAGCTACTGCACCACACTAGGGAAGACTCCCATACCTTTTTATTACCTACCACCAGTCAATCACAATGTGTTATGCCAATTCTACCTCTTTAATGTTCTCAAGCCCACATTGTATTTTTGTTTCCACTCCTTTAGGATATGTCATGGAGAAGGCAATGGCACCCCACTCCAGTACTCTTGCCTGGAAAATCCCATGGACAGAGGAGCCTGGTGGGCTGCAGTCCGTGGGGTCGCTAGGAGTCCGACACGACTCATCCACTTCACTTTCACTTTTCACTTTTACGCACTGGAGAAGGAAATGGCAACCACTCCAGTGTTCTTGCCTGGAGAATCCCAGGGACGGGGGAGCCTGGTGGGCTGCCGTCTATGGAGTCACACAGAGTCGGACACGACTGAAGAAACTTAGCAGGATATGTCATGTCAGTCCTGGATTTCTGCAACGGCCTTGTGCCTGGTCTCTCTGCTACCAAGTTTGCTCTCCTTCAGTTTGTTCTCCACAGATTTACCAAGATTGATGTTGTTAATGCAAATCTGATTGTGTCTCTCTTTTGCTTAAATTCTCTGATTGTTCCCCACTGCTATGAAGTAAAATTATGTTAGCATGAATCAGTGAAACCCAACAAGATGGAGTTTCTGCTTACTATTCAACTTCATTCAGTCATCCAATCACTCATTTGTGTGAGGTATTGTGTCAGGTACTGGGAGGTGCAGTGATTTGTTGGTGATCTTCCACATGCCCCTCCAGATCTGCTCCCCATCATTGTTCAAAGAACTGACCAATTTGGGCTTTTCTTTCCATCCAGCCTCTGATGAAGTTTGACCAATGGCGGGCATGGGCAGAAGATCAGAGGTGTAGAGATCAATGTGTTTTTTCACTGGTTCTCTCCTTAACAGGGTACTATGAGGGTTGTCTATGTCCCTTTCCCTAAGGAGAGTTCCTGACAGGCTAGTCCTCTCCATAGAGTCACCCTTTTCTATTCTGGTCACGTGTTCCTTTCATTTACATGATCAGTCTTAGGGGTGGTAATGACTCTTCTCACTGATGGTTTTCCAAAATCTTTTTCAGTCCTAGGGGTCCTTGTAAATAATCCCTTAAGTCTTTTAGACTCAGTTTGAGCAAAGCCATCTGTTTCCTGCTGGACACGGTCCTTCCTGCCGTGGAGCAAAATGACCTAGTGACGTCTAGGCTCACTCTCCCCTCCTTCTCACCTTGTGCTCCAAATCATTTTATTCTTCTTGCCGTTTCCTAACCCAACATGGTCCTTCATTTGCACTTGGCGCAAATGTTAGCTACCTTGCACATGGTACCTATCACACTTCCCAGCCTATCTTTATTAACTTTAGTCAAGAGTCACTCTTGTCTTATAAAATAGATAACTAATAAGAGCCTATTATATAGCACAGGGAACTCTTCTCAGTGCTCTGTGGTGACCTATAATGGAAAGGAAATCCAAAAAAAGAGGGGCTATATGTACACATATAGCTAATTCACTTTACTGTATAGTAGAAAGTAATACAATATTTTAAAGCAACTGTGCTTCAATAAAAACTTTTAAAATAAATTTTAAAAGTCATTCTACTCTTAACTTTTGAGAGGAGCTTTCTCTGAACCCAGCCCTCAATCCCAGAATTTGTGCTCCTACAGCACTTTGTACTTGTCCTTTCGTAACCTTCATCACATTGTTTTGCAACTGGTCTGTCTGTATCTCCTTCTGGTCTACAATGTCCTTCAGCAGCAGGGACACAGCCTATTCAGCTGTGTATGCTCAACATCAGTGCCTGGAACATCATAATGATTAGGTGCTGTTTCTTTTCTTTTTTAAAAATATGATTCTTTTTGGCTGCACCACGTGGCATGCAGGATCTTCATTTCCTGATCAGGGATGGAAGCCTTGTCCGCTGCAGGGGAAGCGCAGAGTCTTAACCACTGGACTGCCAGGGAAGTCCATAGGTGATGTTTCTTGATTGCTTGAAAATTAGAAAGGTAAAAGAGAAAGACTGGACTTCTGGTTTCCAGTCTGGCATGCAAGGAGCTTGGAAGTTGTCACTCCATTATAACAACAAGTAGAAAAGCTAAACAAACTGAAAAAAATCAACAACTCTTAGATCCTAAAGCAAACTGTGACCCTGCAGAACTGGAAAGTCAGAAAGGCAAAAATAGGAAATTAAAACTTACTAGAACAGAAACGTCTGCAGAAATTAGTACCAGAGTAGGAAAATCTGCACTGGAAGGTTCAGTGTGAACAAGTCTGAGAGATTAAAAACTATGGCCCCCTTACAAACTATAATGTACAAAGTAAATAAGGTACAGGGATATATTGCACAGCAATATAGCCAGGAAATATAGCCAACATTTAAAATAACTATGAACTTTAAAAATTGTGAATCACCATGTTGTACATCTGAAATCTATATAATGTTGTAAGTCAACTATACATCAATTAAAAAAAACATACCCACATACTGGGAGGGTGATGCACTCCGAAGTCCATAGGGACAGAAACCCCTATTCTCGGGACCTCGTCTTAGGGTAACTTTTTATCTGGCTATCCATTCCTGTCCTTTATTATCCTTTGTAATAAATCATTAACCATGAGTAAAGAAAGAAAAAATAGACAATGGGACCCAGTCATAGAGAAGTCCTCACACTTTAGTGACTTCTACGTCCAGCAACTTAACCAGGTTCTTGCAGTGAATATTAGAGAATCCCATACTTCTGGCCCATGAGAAGAGAAAAGGAACCATTTAAATTGATACAGCTACTGTGGAAGACAGTATGGAGATTCCTTAAAAAAACTAGGAATAAAACCACCATATGACCCAGCAATCCCACTATGAGGCATATACCTTGAGGAAACCAAAATTGAAAAAGACACATGTACCCCAGTGTTCACTGAAGCACTATTTAACAATAGCTAGAACATGGAAGCAACCTAGATGTCCATCAACAGATGAATGGGTAAAGAAGCTGTGGTACATATATTCAATGGAAGATTACTCAGCCATAAAAAGTAACTCATCTGAGTCAGTTCTAATGAGGTGGATGAACCTAGAGCCTATTACACAGTGTGAAGTAAGTCAGAAAGAGAAAGATAAATATCACACACTAATGCACATATATGGAATCTAGAAAGATGTACTGATAAATGTATTTGCAGGGCAGCAATGGAGAAACAGACAGAAAGAACAGACTTATGGACATGCAGGGCTGGGGGGAGGAAGAAGAGGGTGAGATGTATGGAGAGAATAACATGGAAACTTACATTACCATATGTAAAATAGACAGCCAATGGGAATTTTCTGTATGACTCAGGGAACTCAAACAGAGGATCTGTAACAACCTAGAGGGGTGGGATGGGGAGGGATATGGGAGGGAGGTTCAAGAGGGAGAGGACATATATATATATACCTATGGCTGATTCGTGTTGATATTTGGCAGAAACCAAAAAATTCTGCAAAGCAGTTATTCAATTTAAAAATAAATACATTAAAAAAAAAATGTACCAGAGCATTCTGTTCTTCTTAACAAGGACTTCCCTGAGGAGAAACTATCTGATCAGAGCCTAAAGTGCTGGGGCTTTATCAGAGTTTAATCAATCTGGGAGAAAGGAAATGTCAAACTCCAGCCTGTTCTGACCTGTGAGGGAAGTGAAATTCCCAACTTCAGCCCGTTCAGATCAGCCTATTGCACCTAAGCGGGAACTGAGAACCACTTGTGAAGCTCACAGTCTAGAAGCATAGGTTCACTGGAAGTCTCGGAATTCCCTGGCGGCTGAGCGGTTAGGACTCTGCTCTCACTGCCAACAGTGTGGGTTCAATCCCTAGCTGAGGAACTGAGATCCCACAAGCTGTGTGGCACTGCCAAAACAAAACAAACAACAACAAAAAAAAACACAACACAACAAAAGACTGAGATGTAATCACAGGACTATAGAGTGCTTCCCCTTCCTCCACACTTTATCACCACATTTCTAAAGGCTTATTTACCACAGTTCCTTTTACCCAGTACATCCTGACCAGCTATCAAGAAAATATCACAAGCTATATTAAAAGGAAAAAAGACATAGTTTGGAGAGACAAAACAAGCACCAAAACTAGACTCAGATATGACAGGGATGTTAGAATCATCACACATATTAAAACAATGATGATTAATATGCTAAGGTGCTAGTGAACAAAGTAGACAGCAAACAAGAATAGAGGGGCAATGTAAACAGAGAGATCACAATCATAAGAAAAAATTTAAAAAGAAATACTAGAGATGAAAAACACAGTAATAGAAACAGAGAATGTCTTTGACGGGCTGAGTAGTAAACAGGACATGGCTGAGGAAATAATCTCAACATGAGAATATATCATAGACACCTCCAAACAGAAATACGAAGAGAAAAAAGACTGAGAATAATGGAACAGAATATCTATGAACTGTGGGACACCTACTAAAGAGGTACCATACATGAAGTCAGGATGCCGGAAAAAGAAGAAAGAGGAATAAAGGAATATTTGAAGCAATAAGATGGAGAATTTTCCCCAAATTGATGTCAGACACCAAACCACAGGTTTAGGAATTTCAGAGACTATCAAAAGCAGGATAAATGCCAAAAGAAAAGAAAAACTACACCTAGGCATATCATATTTCAACTGCATAAAATCAAAGGTAGCAAAAAAATCTTGAAAGAAGCCAGGGGTAGGGTAGGGGGAAGCACCTTACCAATAAAGGAGCAAAGAAAAGAATCACACCTGACTTCTCATCAGACACCATACAAGCAAGAAGAGACTGGAGTGAAATATTTAAAGTGTTGAGAGAGAAAAAAACCCAACCTAGAATTCTGTAACCTGTGAAATTACCTCCAAAAATGAAGTGGAAATAAGGACTTACCCAGACAGACTAACATTGACAGAATTTGTTATCAATAAACCTGTCTTGCAGGAAATTTTAAATGAAGTTCTTCAGAGAGGAGGAAAATGATACAAGTCAGAAACTTTATATAAAGAAAGGAAAAGCATAAGAGAAGGAATAACTGAAGGTAAAATAAACACATTCATTTTTCTTATTCTTAATTGATCTAACAGATAATAGTTTAAAATGATAACATCAACAATGTATCACTTATATATGCTCATGTATGAGTGAAATTAATGACAGCAATGATATAAGTGACAGGAGGGAGGAGTTAGGATTCTTTTGTTATTATTATTAGGTACCTGCACTACCCGTGAGTGGCATAGTGTTATTTGAAAATGGAAGTTGAATTAGTTGTAAATGGATTTTGCAAAGTCAAAGATAACCACTAAAAAAAATAATAACCACTAAAAAATAATAAATACAAGATGTATAACTAATATGCTAAGAAAATACAGAAACAGAATCACATAAAATGCTCTTGCATGCGCATGCTGTCACTTCAGTCAAGTCCAACTCTTTGCAGCCCTATGGGCTGTAGCCCACGAGGCTCCTCTGTCCATGGAATTCTCCAGGCAAGAATACTGGAGTGGGTTACCATGCCCTCCTCCAGGGGATCTTCCTGACCCAGGGATCAAACTCACATCTCTTTGGTCTTCTACATTGGCAGGTGGGTTCTTTACCATGAGTGCCACTTGGAAAGTCCATAAAATGCTCAGTTAGAACCAAAAAAGACAAAAATAGAGAGGAAGACAAAGATAGGAACAATGAACAAGAGCAACAAATAGAAAATAGTGACAAATATGGTAGATATTAATCCGATTATATCAATAATCAATTTAAACATCAATGGTCTATATATACTAATTAGAAAACAGAGATTTTTGGAGTGAGTCAAAAAAGAAGACCCAGCTCTATGTTGTCTAAGAGAAGCCTATTTAAAATAAAGACACATATAGATAAAAGTGAAAGAGGAGAGTGGAAAAGTTGGCTTAAAGCTCAACGTTCAGAAAACTAAGATCATGGCATCCGGTCCCATCACTTCATGGCAAATAAATGGGGAAACAGTAGGAACAGTGGCTGACTTTATTTTTCTGGGCTCCAAAATCACTGCAGATGGTGATTGAAGCCATGAAATTAAAAGACGCTTACTCCTTGGAAGGAAAGTTGTGACCAACCTAGGCAGCATATTAAAAAGCAGAGATGTTACTTTGCCAACAAAGGTCTGTCTAGTCAAGGCTATGGCTTTTCCAGTGGTCATGTATGGATGTGAGAGTTGGACATCCTTAGCTGAGTGTGGAAGAATTGATGCTTTTGAACTGTGGTGTTGGAGAAGACTCTTGAGAGTCCTTTGGACAGCAAGGAGATCCAACCAGTCCATCCTAAAGGAGATCAGTCCTGGGTGTTCATTGGAAGGACTGATGTTGAAGCTGAAACTCCAATACTTTGGCCACCTGATGTGAAGAGCTGACTCATTTGAAAAGACCCTGATGTTGGGAAAGATTGAAGGCAGAGGAGAAGGGGATGACAGAGGATGAGATGGTTGGATGGCATCACCAACTCAATGGACATGGGTTTGGGTGGACTCTGGGAGTTGGTGATGGACAGGGAGGCCTGGCGTGCTGCAGTTCATGGGGTTGCAAAGAGTCACACATGACTGAGTGACTGAACTGAACTGAACAGAAAGGGATGAAGATAGATATGCCATGCTAACACTAATCAAATGAAAGTAGGAAGTAATAGTTCCTACTACTACTAGTAATAGTTCCTTAATAAAACTAGTAATAGTTTTACTAAGTTCAGACAAAGCAGACTTTAGAAAAAGGAAGGTTGTAAGGGATAAAGAAGAATGTCACATAATGACAAAATGGTCAATCCCTTAATACATATCAATCCTTAAAGTGTATGTTCCTAACAACAGGACATGAGCCACGTACTAATAAAACTACAATAACAAATAGATTAATCCATTATCATAGTTGGAAACTTCAGCAGTTCAGTTCAGTTCAGTCTCAGTCGTGTCCAACTCTTTGCGACCCCACGGACTGCAGTATGCCAGGTTTCCCTGTCCATCACCAGCTCCCGGAGTTTACTCAAACTCACGTCCATTGAGTCGGTGATGCCATCCAACCATCTCATCCTCTGTCGTCCCCTTCTCCCCCTGCCTTCAATCTTTCCCAGCATCAGGGTCTTTTCCAATGAGTCAGTTCTTCACATCAGGTGGCCAAAGTATTGGAGTTTCAGCTGCAGCATCAGTCCTTCCAATGAATATTCAGGACTGATCTCCTTTAGGATGGACTGGTTGGATCTCCTTGCTGTCCAAGGGACTCTCAAGAGTCTTCTCCAACACCACAGTTCAAAAGCATCAATTCTTCAGCAGCCAGCTTTCTTTATAGTCCAACTCTCACATCCATACATGACCACTGGAAAAACCACAGCCTTGACTAGATGGACCTTTGTTGGCAAAGTAATGTCTCTGCTTTTTAATATGATGTCTAGATTGGTCATAACTTTTCTTCCAAGGAGCAAGTGTCTTTTAATTAATTTCATGGCTGCAGTCACTATCTGCAGTGATTTTGGAGCCCCCAAAATAAATCTGTCACTATTTCCACTGTTTCCCCATCTATTTGCCACGAAACTTCAACACTCTTCATCAGAAATGGACAGCTCTAGCAACTAGAACATTAATGAGGACACCATCAACCAACTGGATATAACTGACAGTGATAGACCACTTCAGGGCAACAACAGGAAATTTTTCTTAAGTTCACGTGGAATATCCACTAAGATGGACCACATTCTGGGCCATCAAACATACCTTAACAAATTTAAAAGTATTAAAATTATACTGCATGTGCTCTCAAATCACAATGGAATTAAACTAAAATTCAACTATAGAAAGACAACTAGAAAATTCCCTAAGCACTTGGAGATTAAATAACAGACTTCTAAATAACACACGGATCAAAGAAAAAACTTCAAGAGAACTTAAAATTTTTAAATATTTTGAACTAAATGACAGTGAACAATAGATCTTGCCAAAATTTGTGGGGTGCAGCGAAAGCAGGGTTTAGAGGGAAATTTATAGCATTGAGTGCATGTATTAGTAAAGAAAAATGATCTAAAATCAATAATCTATGCTCCTTAGGAAACTGGAATAACAGCGAATTAAATGCAAAGTAAATTGAAGGAAAAAATTAATAAAAATCAGAGCAGATAATCAATGAAATGAAATGAACATTTCTTTATATGGTTAGAATTCCTATTTTCAGGCACCAAAAAAATTTTCCTGGCTCTTTTTGTTTCTTTTTCTTCTTGTATGCTCATTCCATCTGATAGTTTTGGGATTTCCTTGTTTTGGCCAAAGATCCCAGTACAGGGTCAGGTCTCATAAGATATTTCAGATTTCCCGTTCTGTTACAACCCAGTTAATGAATCAGTGCACTGCTTCGTAAAGCAGGGTTGTACCTGTGTCCTTCTACCTCTTTGGATCTGTAGTTCCAAATACAGTGCAGCCCCGATTTTCTTTTCTTAAAATATCTTTAAAATTAATTTCTTCATTTTTGGCTGCATTAGGCCTTTGTTGTTTTGCATGGGCTGGGTTTTCTCCAGTTGCTCCAGTTACTCTCTAGTTGTGACGCATGGGCTTCTCATTGTAGTGGTTTCTGCTGTTGTGGAGCACAGGCTCTGGGGTACACAGGCTTGGTAGTTGAGGCTGGCAGGCTCGAGAGCGTGGGCTTGTAGAGCACAGGTTCAGTAACTGTGGTGCAGGGGCTTAGTTGCTCTGCGGCATGTGGGATCTTCATGGACCAGGGACAGAACCCATGACCCCTGCGCATTGGCAGGCAGATTCTTATCCACTGCGCCATGAGGGAAGTCCTCAGCTTCTTTTAAGTCCCTAGTTTGAACTAGAGCTGGGAATTTGGCTCTAGTCCATATCTTGAGAAGCAGTTTTACTCCTTTTCACTCCACAGGAACTGTCTTCCTGTTCACCTCTGCCAAACTTTTGGACTTTGAGCCCAATAAGTCTTTGGCTTAACTCAATCACAGCATGGGGTTTTGTTATTTTTCTGTTTTTCGAAAATGCTTGTCTTGTTTTGACCTAGCTATACATGTGTGTTTCCCCCTCCCCTCTCTCGTTCTCCCTTCACCTGTCATGTAATGTATCTGGAGCAGAGGGGATGTAGCAAAGGGTCATTAATGAGCCATTCCCCCCACTTTTTTTTTTTTTTTTTTTAGTATTTTTTGGCTGCACCACGTCTTAGCTGTGCCAAGTGGGATCTTTGAACTTCTTTGTGTCATGTGAGTCCTTTAGTTGTGGCATGTGGGATCTACGTCCCTGACCAGGGATTGAACCCAGGCCCTCTGAGTCTTAGTCACTGGACCATAAGGAAAGTACCCCCCATGAGCTATCTAATTGGAGGTCTATTTAAGCTTTTTAAAGGGATTCTCTGCAAGCAAAGAAAGAGAGTAAGAAGAAAATAGAGCATTCAGTTTCTTCTTATTTACTTGGCTGAGTCAGGTCTTAGTTGTGGCACACAGGATCTATCATTGTGGTGCACCATTTCTCCAGCACACAGGCTAAGTTGCCCCACCTTGGTGCCTTGACCAGGGATGGTACCTGTGTTGCCTGCATTGGAAGGCATATTCTTAACCACTGAATCATCAGAAAAATCCCAAGCATTCAGTTTCTAAAGGAGCGATTAAGGGCTCTCTATGCTTAAAGATCGTTCTCTAATAGCAAGGTAGAAAACTTAGCTACTATCCTCTGGTAATAACCAGGGCCTTGATGCTTACTTTCTGAAGAACTAGCGTCCTTCCTTCTCATTCACACATGCTTCCTCCTTCTCACCACAGTTAAAACTTCCATTCCCTGACGAGTCACCAGTACTCAACTCCTTAGTCATATAATTACAGTCTTCAAACCAAATCATACAATAAATAAAACTTCTGAACCCACTAAGTTCTGAATTGGTCAACTTGTAGGGTATACTTAGCGTGAGTGGTGACAAGAGGAGGGGAAGCTGGACTTGAACTCCATATCTAACAACCAGACAAAGGCCCGGGAACAGCCTGAAGAGCCTCTGAAATGAGGCCCGTTGAAGCAGGGGGACACTAGACTCTGCCCTAACTAAGATCGCCAACATGGAGAGAAGGGTTTTCTGAGGCAGGGTCAAAATGGGGTGTGTCTATATTCATGCGTTTGTGTGTGTCTCTGTGGGTGGGTATACACAGGCCTGTGCTGCTTAACTCCGACCTTTAAGAATAAAAGCAGAAGTATTAACCTAACAGTCTTCCAGTTACCATCTGGAAATGATTGGTAATTACTGATGGGGGTGGCCAGGATTATTAGAGCTGTCATGTTTGTTTTATACAATGATTATCAATGAATCTTTAAAACAAAAGGATCCCAAGGCTTATCTTTACGAGCAGCAAGGGGTGAAACTGGCCACTATTCCATTCTATTGCCAGGCTTGAGGAGAAGAAGGATGGACCTCAACCAACGGAAGCATAGCGGCAGCTACTAAAGGAGTAAAAGACAGGATGAATGTCCCGGGACCTTCTGCGTGGAATCTGGTCTGAGTTTAAAAGGGATCTCTAGCCATCAAAATATTCATGTGATTGCCTGAATGCCCCTACCCTTACGTGTCTTACACAGTATATAAAACATGGAGAAAAATTTTAATTTGGTCCACATATATGCTTAGGCTTAAGAAAGTCCTTTAGCCTCATTTGACTTGGAAAGACATAATAGATCCCTAAAGAATCAGAAGGGTCAGAGCCCTATCAAGAATCTGATGGAGTTCACGTTGCTGTATGGCACAAACTAACACAACACTGTAAAGCAATTATCCTCCAATTAAAAATAAATTTAAAAAGGACAGTATAGCCCTCTTCACAGAAAAGAGCATATAGAATTTCAGAGTTAAAAAAAAAAAAGGAATTTCAGAGTTTACAGATGTCTGGTTCACATAACCCCCAGCCTAGAAAGAAGCTGTCAGTTTACTGAATAGACTATAAGGGTTTCAAATTACCATTCCTCATAGAAAGGGGGGGTGTCATAGATTCCCCTAAATCTATCCAGCACTTCTTAACTCCTTGGGGGGTAGGTATTATCTCCATGATATTCATTCCATTTCTGGTAATGATGCCCAATTCAGATTCAATAATAGTGTGCAAATGCCTTCCATCCTGAGTATTCCCAAGGCCACACATGGCAAAGAAAAGTTCAAACAAAATTTGGTGACATTTCCCTGCATGCACCATTCTGGTCTGTGAAATCCCTGATTCCCAAGAGAGCTCTGATTCAATGCACTGCCATTTATTGCTAGTTTCTTTGATCTGTGTACCTAAACACTGATGTTTTCTTTTAGCAACTTTTTCTTCTGGGAGTTTTCATTATTTGCTTTATGACTATCATACACATTTTGGATGCAACATACACAAAGGAGATTTTATCAGCTTTAATGCTGTCCCCTTCAGTTATATGGACATGATATTAGGAGAGTTTCCTCAAATTTGCACAATCATTCCCTACTCAGTTAGCTTCTCCCCTGTTTTTAAGTCAAGCAACAGTTGGGTTCTTATCAGTCACAGTTCTATATTTGATGGGTTTGGCTGATCTCACTCGAAGATTCTGTCAGAAGCTCTGACAAGGCATCTTCAACAGGCAGAGTCACTGGACCAAATCCCAGCCTTGACTTTTCTGTAGGAACTGCGGTGATGTCTTGATCCAGAGAAGGAGATCTGGAAGTTATGTAATTGAGGAAGGAGACAATCCCTAGGGGAAGAGAAGAATTTGAGGTGAGTTTCAAGAGACAGATGGTCTTTGGACTTTGAAAATTCTAACTCATTCTTTCAATACTCAGCTCACAAGGGCTCTTTTCAGTGAAGTCAATCCCCTGCCCACCCCCACCCCCCGCCAGCAGGGTTCCTTTACCCTCCTGCACTCCCATTTCATTACTGTACTTCTTCCGTGATGAGGACAAAGCTTGAACCTCCTGCATGCAAATCATAGTTCCTACTTTCTGTATGGTCTTGAGCAAGTTTCTCAACCCATCTGTGCCTCAGTTAATAGAACAGTGAAAATGAAGTCCCTCAGTCGTGTCAGACTCTTTGCGACCCCATGGACTGTAGCCTCCCAGGCTCCTCCATCCATGGGATTTTCGGGGCAAGAATACTGGAGTGGGTTGCCATTTCCTTCTCCAGGAGATCTTCCCAGGGATTGAAACCGGGTCTCTGGCTTTGCAGGCAGACGTTTACCGTCTGAGCCACCAGGGAAGCCAGTTAGTAGAACAGGTTACTAATTCTAGATTTTTTTCAGACTCCAAAATGCATATTTTATTTACCATACCACACTGCCTCTTGAGGTATGAATGTTTTTAATAGGAACGGTTAGTGCTTCTATTTCTCCTAGATTCCTCCTCCCTTTCGAGAACTGATTTCCCCTTCCATCCTCCTAGCTTAAGGCAGGAAGGGGACTGACTCACCCGCAAACAAGTATATGAAGTCACTTCCCCAATTAACCTGATAGGGCCATAGGAGAGCTGAGTCCACTGTTTCTGAAGTATACAAGTCGACCTGTTCCAGAAACAGGATGAGGCAGAGCAGCAAGCAGGAGGCTAGGACCAGAAGAAAACATGTCACATCCGTCAGTGTCTTTAATTTGCCTTGACTGCTACCCCCAATTCTTCTACTTCCAGACACCACATTATTTGTCATTGTTGTTTAGTCGCTACGTTGTATCCAACTTTTTTGCAACCCCACGGACTGTAGCCTGCCAGGTTCCTCTGTCCATGGGATTTCCCAGGCAAGAATCACTGGAGTGGGCTGCCATTTCCTCCTCCGGGGGATCTTCCCCACCCAGGGGTCGAACCCACGTCTTCTGCGTTGCAGGCAGATTCTTTACCACTAAACCACTGGAGAAGCCCATACCATATTACATAGAAAGGATCAAAGAGATAAAAATCTAACCAAGATGACTGGCCAAGGTGAGGCCTCTTCCCTGGGTTAAGCTAACGAATGTGTTTCATACAGTAAGACAGGGCAGGTAGCTGGCAACTTGATGGAATGAAAAAGAGAAAGGGAACAAGAAAAAGGGGATAAAAACCCACACAGAGGAAGTTTGTTCCCTCAGCAGTTTTACCACAGTACTACCCTGCCATCTGGGTCTGTACCTGAGATGAAGCTGAGCATGGATACCTTCAGATCCAAGTTACCAGTCACCCTTCCTCTTCTAGGGAGGCAAGAACTGAAGAGCCAGCCAAGGACAACAAGTATGGTGAAGACAGAGATGAGGAAGAAGGCCCTGGAATATTGGAGGTAATCTGCCAAAGAGAAGGAGAGGCTTGGTTAGTCCAGCTGGGAAGCTCTCCTTAAGAAAACCAGACAGAGTCTTAAGAGAAGGGAGTGAAGACTAAAGAGGATGAAACTGAGCTTGCTATGTGGCATCCAGGGCACAAGGTAAGAATCTTTCCCAGCTCTTCTTGATATTTGGAATTTTTTACTATGAAGGCAAAACCTGCACTGTAAAACTAAAGATAATATACAAATAGTTCTGGGTACGTTAACACAGTAACTTAGATGTAGACCAGCTTATAAGAGGTGTGACCAATATTACAACACATGTGTGAACTTTTTCTTGTTCCTAATTCTAAAAGTAATACATACTCAATATAGCACTGGAGGGACTGCAAAAGTGCCAGGAAGCAGGAAGTATATCAGCCACATTCCCACTACCCACAGACAACCATTGTTAGCATCTTATTTGGTTTCTTTCTGGTATTTTTCTATCCCCTGTACATAGTCGACACGATACTGAATTTAGTGATTTTTTTAAAGAGATGATGCAGTAAGATTTTTCTCAGATCATCTGCTGTGAACATCACATTTAATGGCTACAAGATAGTCTATCATATCAAAATACTTTGCTTAATGATTTTACCATTGTTGGAGTTTGTTTCTATTTATTTTTCTCTTTTAAATGTATCTGGCATGAACAATCAGCCTGTGACTATAAAATGAAGTCACATTTACCTTAACTCCCATATCGTAATGATTTCAAGCCCCCAGTTTACTGGATTGCAGGAATTTAACACCCCACAAATACCTCCTTTTTTTTCTGAGTCTCTCAAGGCCCCACCTCATGTGTGTTTAAGGACAGGTCCGCTAAGGTTCTTTTGCTCCAATGCCCTGACCCTGGTGCCATAACACACCTCTCGCTCATCTCTTGGCTCCAGGGTTCTGCTCTCCTTGGTTCTGCCCCTTTCAGACTGGGTGTTGGTAAGAAAGAAGAGGGAACATGCCAACCCTTACTGGGTTTTTAAAAAGATTTATTTACTTATTTATTTTATTTTTTGGCTGTGGTGGGTGTTCATGGTTGCACTCAGGCTTTCTCTACTTGTGGCGAGTTGAGTGGGGGCTCTTTGTTAGGGTGTGCAGGTTTCTCATTGTGGTGGCTTCTCCTGCTGCAGAGCACAGGCTCTAGGTGAGTGGGCTTTAGAAGTTGCAGCACATGGGCTCAGTAGTTGCAGCTCGCGGGCTTTGTTGCTCCTCAGCACGAGATTGTCCTAAACCAGGGATGGATTGAACCTGTGTCTCTTGCATTGCAAGGCTGATTCTTAACCACTGGACCACCAAGGAAGCCCCGCCAACCCTTACTTTTTGCTGCTGCTGCTAAGTCTCTTCAGTCGTGTCCGACTCTGTGCGACCCCATAAACGGCAGCCCACCAGGCTCCGCCATCCCTGGGATTCTCCAGGCAAGAACACTGGGGTGGGTTGCCATTTCCTTCTCCAATGCATGAAAGTGAAAAGTGAAAGTTAAGTCACTCAGTCGTGTCCAACTCGTTGTGACCCCATGGACTACAGCCTACCAGGCTCCTCCACCCATGGGATTTTCCAGGCAAGAGTACTGGAGTGGGGTGCCATTGCCTTCTCCCTAACATGAAATAGATCCTTCACTTGACTTCCCCAGCAATACAGAACAATTCTTTTGTATTTTATTTTCCCCAGTTTTACAGAAGAATTAAGAAATGGAGTAACTTACAAGTAGATATATCTTTACTCAGGTACCACAGATCTACCAATATCTTCAATTTCTTCATAGGGCGCTTCCTTGTCTAGCTTATTTTCTGTCTCAATGTAACAAGGGCCAGCTCATCCCTACCAGGAAAAGTTCTCTAAGCACTTTTATGCCTAAAAAGCCAAATCCAGCTTCCAAGTAACCTTAGAGAGAAGACTACCAAGCTTATCCTAGTCCACAAACTGCCTCCTAAGTTTTATTTTGTTGTCTAGAACATACCACTGGCTAACAAAAATCAATAACAGTAATTTACATTAAGAGAAACCACCCTCCTACCCACTCCAATATTCTTGAGCTTCCCTTGCAGCTCAGCTGGTAAAGAATCCACCTGCAATGTGGGAGACCTGGGTTCGATCCCTGGGTTGGGAAGGTCCCCTGGAGAAGGGAAGGCTACCACTGCATTATTCTGGCCTGGAGAATACCAAAGGGGTCACAAAGAGTCAGACAAGACTGAGCGACTTTCACTTTCACTTACTTTTTCACCCTCCTACCCACAGAGGTCAGGTGGTACATGGCCTCAACAAGTTAGCTATATTAAAACATGAAAACCCAAGGGCAGCACGTTTTCTGAAAACTAGGTCATTCAGAATTAGCCAGTTAGGGGTTTCCCTGGTGGCTCAGTGGTAAAGAATCCACCTACCAATGCAAGGGACGTGGGTTCAATCCCTGATCCGGCATGATCCCACATGCCTGGAGGCAGCTAAGCCGCTGCTCCACAACTATTGAGCCAGTGCTCTAGAGCCCTAGAGCTATAACTACTGAGCCCCTGTGTCACAACTAGTGAAACCCAAGAGCCCTAGAGCCCGCGCTCTGCAATAAGAAGCCACCACAAAGAGAAGTCCATGCACCTCAACTAGAGTGTAGCCTCCACTCACCACAACTAGAGAAAAGCCCATGCAGCAGCAAAGACCCACACAGCCAAAAATAAATAAATAAAATTATATACAGAACTAGCCAGCTAGAGCCATCAGCTAGATTGAGCTGCATGAAGCCCAGTGTGATAAGCATCTTTTGCTGTATTGAGCCTGCAGTCTTCCATGGGCCCTTACAGCCCTTTTCTCAAGCCCTGGACCCTTGTTTACAACTCCTTTGACTTTCTTTGGTAGGACCAAAGAAAGGTACCAGTTTAATTTCTGTGCTTGGATATCTGGATTTGGAACTGATTGATGCTACTTTCCTCTTTTGCTTGCGTGAACCAAAAAGATATAAAGCTAGCCCCCTTTCCAGGCACTTATATACTAATAAACAGGAAAAACTGAGCTGTAGAGATAAAATAAAGCATAAACAAAGTGAAGTGACAAAGGAGTTCAGGAGAGACTGAATGACTAGTTGGCTTGATTTTCTTTGCCTGAGGTCACAGTCTCCTCTGGAATCCCCTGAGGTCTAGAAAACTTCCTGCCTTTGGGAGTTATGAGATTCTTCTGAATCTCTATAAAGACGTTCACTCTTTAGCTTACGCTGGTTCACATGAGTTCCGATACTTAAAACACAAAAGAGGACTAAGATATCCAGTCCAACTCCTGTCTAAGATGTTACAGTCTAGTCTTTCTTCTACCACGAGGGGAAGACTACTTTCACGTTCTTCTTAACCATCTTTTCAGTCTCAGTTTCTCATTGCCTGAAAACTCCATAAACAAGATCACTCACAACTCCATGAGAACAAGTAAAGATTTGCAGCATATCTGCAGCATCGTATAGTCTAAACCCTTAGAGGAACCATGTCTACCAGTCATAATGATATGCAACAAATTATCTAATCAAACTAAGCACTTAGCTTCAGAGTCTAAAACAGCTGCATTTGGCTAACTTCATAGTTTTTTCTAAAATTCATGTAACAAAACAAAGGTCTGAAAGCTGAATTCAAGCCTCTACATCCTGTAAGAAGAAATCATATTTTAGCTTTTAAACAACAATTTTTAAAAATTAAATTATTTATTTTTGGCTGCACTAGGTCTACATTGTGCCAAACAGGGGCTATTCTTCACTGTGGCGTGTGGGCTTCTCAACGTGGTGGCTTCTCTTATTGCAGAGCTTCGGCTCTAGGGTGTGTGGACTTCAGTAGTCATGGCTTGCAGGCTCCAGAGCACAGTCTCAGTAATTGTGGCACACAGGCTTAGTTGTTCCATGGCCTGTGGGATCTTCCAGGACCAGAGATCGAACCCACATCTCCTGCATTGGCTGGTTACTCTTCACCAATAAGCCACCAAGGAAGCCCTAACCAACAGTTTATATGGCAGCTTACCTATTAATGTTTCAAAAACTTTAGAACCTGTTACAAAAGTCCCTACTTGTACATGACAGTAAGAAATCTTGGTCCAGAGAGGAGCGCCCTAGATAGAAGGAACACCCATGGGGGTCACCTGTACCCAAACATTTCTAAGCTTTCTTTAAGGACATGCATTGATGTGGACTTAGGCTGCAGGAATAGCAAAACAAGCCTCCCAGTTAAGGAAGACAATGAAGCTAATATCCTGGAAGAGACATCACTTTCAATTTGGCAGAGAAGAAGTCCAAATCATTTGAAAAACTTGATAAGATCCTTGCTGGTACTCTTAGTATCATCCTAGTCAGTGATTCTGCCCTTCAGAGCCCCCCCAGGTAGCATGTAAAAGCTGCCAGGACAGGAGGGGGCACTGGCCGACAAGAGAGAAGTAGCATTTCTCAGTGGATTGAGAAACCATGTGGCAGTTTGTAATTGATGGGCAAGATCCCCTTCCATTATTAGGAAAGTAAAACTTTGCCCAAGAGTTTCTGGCAAGTGAGAGGTGTCAGGCTGGAAGCCACCCCACTCTTGTGAACAAATAAGCTTGGTTCACGTGAGATGCTCATTTCTTTTAAGGCTGCTGACACCCCAGAAGGAAGCAGTGGGGAAGAAAAGACAACATGAGATGAAAGAGCATCCTGGTCTTGCCTTCTGAGAGGGCCCACACTCTGTCTGTGGAGTGTGTTTCTCTCTAAATAAATCCTCTTCTTACCTATCACTTTGTCTTTCCCTGAATTCTTTCTGTGATGAGATATCAAGAACCCAAGCTTCAGGCTTCCCTGGTGGTCTGGTGACTAAGAACCGCCTTGCAATGCAGGGGAAACTGGTTCGATTCCTGGTCTGGGAAGATCCCACATGCTGAGGGGCAACTAGGCTGCCTAGGCCACAACTACCGAGCTTTCACTCTGGAGCCTACGTATAGCAACTACTGAAGCCCTGAGTGCCCTAGGCCCTTGCTCCACAACACAGAAAGCTACCACAATGAGAAGCCCACATGAAGAGTAGCCCCTGCTCTTTGCAACTATAGAAAGTCCACGCACAGCAACAAGCACCCAGTGCAGCCAAAAAACAAACAAAAAAAGAACCTGAGCTTCATTAAGTCCTGAAACTAGGAACTAAGGCCCCCACCCACATAAAGGATGGTGACTTCAGCCTGAGCACAAGGTTCCTAAAACACCCCCCTGTTACCTCACCACCAACCAATCAGAAAAAAAATCTGCACACAGTGGAAGATAATGAAGACTCTGATCTCCTTCCCAAATGATTCTCCCTTTAGAAACATTCATAGATATAAAATATATAAATTATATGCACAGTCACCTCTGACTCTTTGCAACCCCATAAACTATAGCCCATCAGGCTCCTCTGTTGATGGGATTCTCCAGGCCAGAATACTGGAGTGGGTAGCCATACCCTTCTCCAGGGAATCGTCCCGATCCAGGGATCAAACCCATGTCTCCTGCCTTGCAGGTGGATTCTTTACCATCTGAGAAGCTTTCATGGTGGAGCAGAATCTTCAGAGCCGGTGTCTGGACACAAGCCCACCTTTTCCCTGGGTTGCTGGGTTCCTCAATAAAGCAAACCTTCTTTTTCCAACAACAACAACAAAAGAAGAAGAAGAAAGAGCAGAGTAGAGAAGTCATCTGGTAATGAAATGTTCCAAGAGGGCTCCCCTCACTTCACTCTAGTTCCTTCAGCAAAAATCAAAAATCAAAGCCAGGGTAGCAGTGCTCCGAAGAGATTTAGCCCCTTTTAACTCTGAAGGACCCAGATTGAGTGGATGGAGATGGGAAGTAGTAGACATTGACTTTGAGAATGAGGAAGGTGCTGCTGGAGACAAGCAAAGGAATCAGCCCACTTATTTAGCCAAATTTAAACTTCCAAGCTGCTGCCGTTGTGCCTTCATTCCAGGAGCTTAAGATCAAAACTCCCCCAGGTTCATAGGAAGTGCCCAAAGGAGATGGTTTTGGAATACAAGAGATTCTGGATGGATACTTAGCACTCTGGAGAGGAAGTTCTGCAAAGAGGAACCTTCTTTGCATTTAGATTCACTCGTACTTGGTTGGTACACCAGAATCAAACATCCCTACACAGCTTGTGGGTGTTTATTGTGTGATGGTTCCCAGAGTCCTGGCTCTGGACTAAAGACTCAGGCTTTCTTCTCTACCCTCTGCAAAACAGTTCAAGTTCCTCTCACTGGCAACACACATTCCATTCCTTTACATTATGGTCTGATCTCACTTATGTTATATAGGAAACTAGCAGAAAGGTCTGTTGCATGCTGAGACCTAACAGTAGAAATGAAGGATTGCATCTTTTACTCCCATTCTTTCTTCATCCCATCACCAATACAGCACAGAGGTTATCAGTTATCTAGAACCAGGGGAAGAAAGAGGTAGAACAACTGCCTGCAGTAAGTCTAGGATGAACAGGAACACACACGTTTTTGAGCCCATCTGAGATAGCCCCAGTGAAAGTCTCAGAGATGACTGGGGACACCATGGGAGAGGTGGCTAAATTTTTGCAGTCCAGTAGGTAAAAGTTTGTAGTTCTTGAACTTGGGCAATAAGAGCTGATAGTGTCCACATGGGGTCTCACTGATAAAATGGCTCATAATGTCGACCTCGCAAACAAAGAATAAATCACAGTGACCCTTGAGACTGACCAAATTCCCCAAATGGCATCCTGTTATCTCACTGGCGTCTATCTTCTCAAAGCTGCAAGACCACCAGATTCCAGACCTCCAACTACGTGACCATCCCTTCAGAGAATTTTTCAGTGGTGGGGTATAAGAAGGACTCCGTCAGAAAGCTGGTTCTCCTTAAGGGCCAGTTACTGTCTCTTTTCCCTCTAATAAATTTCCCTTTTCTTGCCTGACTGCCTGGCTGGCTCTCTTTTTCTCTGCACTCGGCTTACGTTCTGGTGCCGAAACCCGGGAGGGAAGATCCACCACAACTGGGTGGGCTCCTCTCACAAGCCCACCTCCGGTGGTCCCCTGCCTTGGACCTGGCCGAGAAACTGAGATGAGCTCCGGGACGGGACTTTCCACTTGTCTTGCTGGACTGACATCCACACACTGGCCCACATTTCATCCATCGGTTCCAAGGGTGAGTGAAATCCCATTCTCTCGGATCCCCTCTCTCTCTCTCTCTCTCTCTCGCTTCATTTCCAAGTCCTAGCACTAGGCACTTAGGCGGGAGGATCCCCACGGCCCTCGGGCCCCTGGCCTTGTGCCCCATCTGACTTTGAAATAGCAGACTATTTCAAAGCAGACTATTATTACTCTCTGAGAAAATCCTGAGAACGGGGATGCCTTTTCTCTCGGATCTTTCTCCTCGCGTTCTCTCGCCCTTGTCTAACCTCCCTATCGGAGAAGGCAATGGCACCCCACTCCAGTACTCTTGCCTGGAAAATCCCATGGGTGGAGGAGCCTGGTAGGCTGCAGTCCATGGGATCACTAAGAGTTAGACACGACTGAGCGACTTCACTTTCACTTTCATGCATTGGAGAAGGAAATGGCAATGTGTTCTTGCCTGAAGAATCCCAGAGACGGGGGAGCCTGGTGGGCTGCCATCTGTGGGGTTGCACAGAGTCGGACACGACTGAAGCAACTTAGGAGCAGCAGTAGCAGCTAACCTCCCTATTCGGCTGCAAATGGAAATTCTCAATCCCTGCCCTCAAAATCTATTTCTCTAGGATGCCTTCTCCGAAACCTAAAAGCTTTGGGCTTCCAAGGGGAGATCAGACCAAAAAGACTTATTTCCTATTCTAACACTGTCTGGCCACAATACAGACTTGATAACACGTCCCAGTGGCCAGAAAAGGGAACTCTCGAGTATAATCCTCTACAGGACTTTGGTAACTTCTGCCGCCACAATGGTTAAGTGGTTAGAAATCCCTTACGTTCAGGCTTTCTTTGCTCTTCGCTCTCGACCCTCTCTGTGAATCCTGTTCTACTTCTCAAATACTCTTAGCCCACTCTGGGCCACATCCTCCTAATACAATGTTTCCTGATCCCTGTTCAGACTTTGCTTCTTCCTTCGACCCTCCTGACCACAGCCCACCCCCTAGTGCTCCTGATCCCCTTGCAGCTGCTCCAGGTCCAGTTCCACAACCTCTACCTTACGAACCCTCCTACCTTCCTCCTTCTCAAGCGCAGGCCTCCAGCTCCCAACCCCCCTCCCCAGCCTGTGCCAGAGATACACGGGGACCTCAGCCCCACCCTCTACCCTGAGAGTCCCAAGGCTTTACCCCGACCTCCCTAGATGCCCTCCATGTACCCAGTCCTGAACAACTTTAAAACAGGAAACTTCACCACAGGACCCCACTCCTTCCTTTGCTCCACTCCTCCCTTCATGGGAAGTAGCTGGAGCAGAAGGCATTGTTGGGGTTCATATCCCATTCTCCCTCACTGATCTATCTCAGATTGAAAAGAGTCTTGGCTCCTTCTCCTCAGATCCTGATAATTGTCTAAAAGAATTCAAGTATCTTACCCAGTCTTGTGACTTAACCTGGCATGATGTTTACATCATCCTTTCACCCACTCTTCTCCCAGAAGAGAAGGAAGGAGTATGGCAAGCCTCTCAGGCGCATGCTGATGAGATACACAGGACAGACTAAGCCTGTAGGGGCCACAGCTTCCCTGCCCCAGAGATGATCCCAACTGGGATTATCAGGCAGGGAGATCTGGAGGAGCAGCCCATAATCTTATGATTGCTTGCCTCATTGTGTGCCTTCAAAAGGCAGGGCATAAAGTCGTCAACTTTGATTAAGCTCCGGGAAATAACTCAAAGACTAGAAGAAAACCCGGCACAATTTCTAGCCACGTTAATGGAAGCGCTACAAAAATATACAAAATTAGACCTATTTTATCTCCCAGTCGTCTCCAGATATCCGAAAGAAACCAAAAAAGGCAGAAGGCGGCCCTCAAACCCCTCAACGAGACCTTTTAAATTTAGCCTTTAAGATTTTCAATAACTGGGAAGAACAGGCAAAGCCAGAGAAGGGCCAATGAGATCAGGCCAAATACCACCTTTTAGCCACTGCCCTACATGCTTTCCAAGCCTCCATCAACCAGCAAAGAAAGGAATCCACCTGGGCCCTGTTTCAAACGCGGCAAAGAAAGACACCGGGCATGTTCATGGCTAAAGCCAAGGCTTCCTCCAGGTCCACGTCCCAGCTGTAGCATAAAGGGTCATTGGAAGGTCGACTGCCCAAATCCCTCTCCAGGGATCCGGACATCCACTCCTGGTCCTGAGCAGGAGTCCTCCAACCCAGCTCTGCCCAGCCTCCTCGGACTCACCGCTGAAGACTGAAGGTGGCCAGGGCCCCAGACCCCAACTCTCATCACCTCTATGGAGCCCAGTGCAACTCTTACAGTGGCAGGATCGCCTACAAGCCCTCACCAACCGAACTATCCACAAACTGGAGAACTGCATGCAAATTTCTAACTCACTCAGATTATCAAAAACGTTGACCTCACACAAATCTCCTTGACCCACATTCCAGCCTTTTCTTATCTCACCCCCACAATGCCCCTGTCCTACAGGAAGCAGTTACAGAAGATTGACCTTCGGCCCTTATCCTAAGTCAAAAAGTTTGGAATGATAGGGTCCACATGGGGTTTCACTGATAAGATGGCTCATAATGTCGACCTCGCAAACAAAGAATAAATCACAGTGATCCTTGAGATTGACCAAATTCCCCAAATGGCATCCTGTTATCTCACTGGTGCCTATCTTCTCAAAGCTGCAAGACCACCAGATTCCAGACCTCCAGCTACATGACCATCCCTTCAGAGAATTTTTCATCGGTGGGGTATAAGAAGGCCGCTGTCAGACAGGGAGGACGCTTGTTCTCCTTAAGGGCCAGTCACCCTCTCTTTTCCCTCTAATAAATTTCCCTTTTCTTGCCTGACTGCCTGGCTCACTCTCTTTTTCTCTGCACTTGCCTTACAATAGCATGTTATTATTACAGGCTGATGAATCCTAGACATACTGATAACATTTGGGGCATTCCTAACGAAATCTGTATTGCAGATTAATTATTGACCCTAGAATTAATACTAGTTAACAGCAGCAGGGCTACGGTCCTTCACAGGGTGGCCCAGGTCCTCAGTATCCTAACTACCCACAGGGACAAGGTCAGCAGTATGGGGGTTACAGACTGGCACAGCCTGGACCCCCACAGCCACCGCAGCAGAGGCCTTATGGGTACGACCAGGTAAGTTCCTTGGCCAGCTGTGTGGCTGCCCCATTGTGTGCTCACTCCTGATTAGCTTAAATATTTTTCAGTTGGCGACTCATTTTCCCCTTCTTTTGTTTATAACATGAGTTAACCAAAAAAAAGTATTTTCTCTTAAGTCTTTTTCATAAAATGCTAGCACAGTCAATGGCACCCCACTCCAGTACTCTTGCCTGGAAAACCCCATGGACGGAGGAGCCTGGTAGGCTGCAGTCCATGAGTTCGCTAAGAGTCAGACACAACTGAGTGACTTCATTTTCACTTTTCACTTTCATGCATTGGAGAAGGAAATGGAAACCCACTCCAGTGTTCTTGCCTGGAGAATCCCAGGGACGGGGGAGCCTGGTGGGCTGCCATCTATGGGGTCGAATAGGGTCGGACACAACTGAAGCGACTTAGCAACAGCAATAGCAACAACATTGAAATGGGCTTCCCTGGTAGCTCAGCTGATAAAGAATGCACCTGCAATGTGGGAGAACTGGGTTTGACCCCTGGGTTGGGAAGATCCCTTGGAGGAGGGCATGGTATCCCACTCCAGCATTCTTGCCTGGAGAATCCCCACAGACAAAGGAGCCTGATGGGCTACAATCCATGGGGTCGCAAAGAGTCGGACACAACTGAGCGACTAAGCACAGCACAGCACAACATTGGAAATAGGGTGGATACTTACAACTGTGTACTTAAAGAACTCAGTTGACATTCTCCAAACAATAGTTGGCCTCATAGGTGAATTCAAGGCTCCAAGAAATAAACTACTGCTTAAGTGACAACATTTCAAGATTCTGATTCATTAAAGATTTAAATAGGGGCTTCCCAGGTGGCTCAGTGGTAAGGAATCTGCCTGCTAATGTAGAGGACACAGATTTGATCCCTGGTCTGGAAACATCCCCCATGCCGTGGAGCAACCAAGCCCATACATCACTAGTACTGAACCTGAGCTCTGTAGCAGGGGAGCTGCCACTACTGAGCCCACGTGCAGCACCTACTGAAGCCCACATGCCCTGGAGCCCATTCTCTGCAATAAGAGAAGCCACTGCAATGAGAAGCCCACTCACCACAACCAGAGAGAAGTCCACATGGTAACGAAGACCCAGTACAGCCAAAAATAAACAAAATTATTTAAAAATTTTAAATAATAATCTCAAAGCCTGAGGTTTAGCCTGGGTACCCAGTAACATAAGTACAATTGCAGCTTAATGTTTATGCCTATATCTATTTTATTTTTATTTTATGCACCATGAGACATGCAGGATCTTTAGTTCCCCTGACCAAGGACTGAACCAGTACCCCCTGCAGTGGAAGCAGAGTCTTAACCAATGGACCACCAGGGAAGTCACTATGCCTCTATCTCTTACTCCATTTCTCTAGAAATGAAGTTAGTGAGCGTAAATCTCTGGATGCACTTATTATATTGCTTTGGTTGTTCCTCATGGTGTGGGAGTGTGCAGCATTGTGCACGGATATTACCATTTACACATCTCTGTTAATATCATGGCTCAACATCCTATCTCATTGTTCATTTGATTTGCTGTTCTTTAATGATGGATTGAGGTTAAAGTAATTTTTTCTATGTTTGTTAGACATCTGCAGTGTCTGTTTTGTAAATTATTTCCAAAAAATTTATTTATGTAGGTATTTTATTTATTATAATAAAAACTTGTATATCATCCAATATATATTAAGGCCATTAACCTTCTTTCATATTTGTTACAATTATTTTCTCTAGTTTTTAGTTTTAGTTGAAGATGCAGTTGAATTGTCTGCTTGCCTTTCATTTTAGTTCCTTCTGAAGATCTCATTTTAGGATCCTACCCCTTAGTTCCAGATACTAAATATGTGTGCGTGGATGCTAAGTTGCTTCAGTTATGTCTCTTTGCGACCCTATGGACTGTAGCCCACCAACACTCCTCTGTCCATGGGATTCTCCAGTCAAGGATACTGGGGTTGCTATGCCCTCCTCCAGGGATGGAACCCCTATGTCTTATGCCTCTTGCATTGGCAGGTGGGTTCTTTACCACTAGAGCTACCTGGGAAACCCATACTAAATAAGAGTCCATGCCAAACAGGTGATACTCCACTTCAGGGTTGGATAGATGCCCCCTCCCCCCAGATCTTGGATTCCTGTTCATCTTCAGAGAAATAAACACTTTACTCGTGTGTGCTTTCTTTCACAGTACCTGTTTCTTTTGTATAAATGTATCTCTTGGTGGATGTCGGGGAAACTGTATAGTACAGTTTTAGCTTTCCTCTAAGTCTTAGTTCTGGTTGAAAAACTTCCTGCATATGGTATCTTCTAGCCCTAGAAATTTATTTTTAATATATTTATTTTGGGGGCTGTGCCAGGTCTTAGTTGTGGCATGTGGGATCTTGTAGCCTGACCGGGGATTGAACCTGGGCCCCCTGCATTGGGACTGTTAGCTACTGTACCACTAGGGAAGTTCCCCTAGAAATTTATTTTTTAATATTATGTGTTGCATCTTCAGATTTACTTAAATTCACACAAATTTGACAATTTATTCTCTAAATATCTGGCATTTGTTATACTACATATCTGACACGCATTCAACTTCTCTTCTACAGTTAGCAGAACGAACTGACCTTGAAAGTTAAAACTGACGGAGGCTGAGACACTTTGCTGTATCTTCCAGTTATGATCCAGCACTCCTATTTCTGCAAACCACATTAGACTAACAATCTCCTTGCATCACAAGAACAGCTCATAAATGACAAACAAGTTCTTCACAGAGAGGAAAAGGCTATCAGCTCATAATTTAGAAGAGGAAATGACCTGAGGTATGAAGGAGAAAGGGTACACTGAGGATATCAGAGAAAAGGACGTCCATGTTCACAGTCCGGCTGAGATCCCTTCTGGACTCAGAGAGGTGAAGGTCAAAAGATCTTGGAGGAAAAAAGATGAAGAGCCAATGTGGCAGAAAATTCTGGAACTGTGGGGCCTGCAGCATTCAATTCAGTGACACTCACAGGGTGGCTTGGGTGTGTGGCTCCAGCACAGCTCATGGTTGCATGGGATCCAGAGTCCTGCGTAGAGCTCAAGGCCATCATTGATCACCAGGAACTGCACCCAGTTCAGTGGGGACATGCAGATCAGCACTAGGAGGCTAAAGCCACAGAGGCTGCCACAGAACATTCGGATGTAGGTGTGTGTCTGATCCACATGCTGCTGTCGCCTCTGGGGTGGCATCAAGGCACTCGGATGTTGGGTGGGGAGGGTAGGCTACAAGGGCGAGGGATGAGGGAGATATTGCCTACCCAAGAAGATAACCCTTACTCCCCGGGGTCTCCTGCTCTTCTCTACCTCAAGTACCCCCACATGTGAGCCTAGGACATCTCTCCCTACCCCTTCCATAAAAAACGGTCAGGGTCATCTTTTACCTATCTTTAGGACACTCTGTCTAGACCCACCTCTAAACAAGTCCTCTTCTTCCCATTGAACTACAACTAGGCATCTCCTCACCCTTCGGTATCTCCGGTCCCCCTTGACTTTGGGAACCTCGGGATAGTAGAAGGTGAAGACTGTTTGCTCCTCCCTCTCCATCTTGGCAGCCAGTTCACTTTCTAACTGCCACGGAACTTGTCTCGGTACGTCCTCATACACACTGGGCAGAATTCAAAGGGGGCTAGAAACCCCTTGGCACAGATTCCATTTCTGCTTCATATTCTGGGTCTGGTCAGATTGAGAAGAAATCCTCAAGTGTTCAGCATGTGCACGTATGTGTGATGCTCTGCACCCTCCTTTTCTGACCTCTCCCAACTCCTTTGTTAAATAAATCCACAAATATTTTGTCACCAGTTGCTACATGTCAAGTTTTGTGATAGGTCCTGGGACATAAAGATAAATGAGATGTAGTTCCCTAAAAACAAATTAAAAAGTGTACTCTGATGTCTCCAGGACTTAATAATTTGTGGTTATAATTTAAGATTATATATCTGATCAGAATATAAATATGTTATGTATAGAGATATCTCAGCAGTTCAGAATTCATATTCTTGCCCCAATTTTAAGTGGAAGACCTCAGGTGTGTCTTAATAGATGCAGGAATCAGTCTATCAGCCATAGTCCTTCATTCAGCATCCACCTTTTTCTTCCTTTTTTGCTCTAGTTTCCCCTCTTCAATGTCTTCTACTCATAGCCTCTGCCATGGCCACTGCAGACAGGGCTCTGTGAAAATGCCAGTGTCCCTACCCCAGGGGGCTACCAGCCAATGTGTTGAAAGCTACCATCAAGATAACACAGCAGTGTTGAGTTCCACGTGGAATTGAGGAGAATAGCCTTTCCCTGGTTCCACAGCCAGCACAACATACGCCCGGAGTATCTCAAAGTCTCCTTTTCAGACAACTCTCAGCATTGGTCCTAACTCCTTTCCCCACAAGGGCTCAAAACCAACCCAAGATGCTGAACAGATGTCACCCTGTTCCACAGCATGAACTTTGATCCCAGTAAATGCCCAACTGGATCACCAGCTCTTGTTTTCCAAAGTTTGGGCTGAATCAGAATGTCCCAGCACACTTTTCTCCTACCGTATGCTCTCCCCACCCATCCCAACTTGTGGAAACCGATTCTTTATTTCAGCCGGTGAGAGCTACTATTAACAGCTAGTTTTTGTCCGTGCTTTAGCATATAGTCCTCCTCCAAAAGTGTTAATTAACTCTGTCTCCTAAAACTTAGCCTACTGCCTGAAAAGAATAGTATTTCATGTTGAATGAATGAGTGAGCAACACAGTTTCATATTAAGTAGAGGGGCTTCCTGGCTAGCTCAGTTGGTAAAGAATCCACCTGCAATGCAGGAGACCTGGGTTCAATCCCTGGTTTGGGAAGATCCCCTGGCAAAGGGAAAGGCTACCCACTCCAGTATTCTGGCCTGGAGAATTCCAAGGACTGTATAGTCCATGGGGTTGCAAAGAGTCGAACAAGACTAAGCAACTTTCACTTCACTTCTTTACCAGTAGTGCCCTACCTAGGAAGCCCATCAGCCCCTCTAATGAAGTGAAAGTTGCTCAGTCGTGTTTTCAACCCCATGGACTATACAATCCATGGAATTCTACGGGCCAGAATACTGGAGTAGGTAAGCCTTTCCCTCATCCAGGGGATCTTCCCAACCCAGGGATCAAATCTAAGTCTCCCGCATTGCAGGTGGACTCTTCACTAGCTGAGCCACCAGGGAAGCCCAAGAAGTGGGTAGCCTATCCTTTCTCCAGGGGATCTTACAAACCCAGGAATAAAACTGGGGTCTCCTGCATCACAGGCAGATTCTTTACCAGCTGAGCTACCCTGCCTGCAATGCAGGAGGTGTAAGAGACGGGGATTTGATCTGTGGGTTGGAAAGATCCCTGAAGGAGGGCATGACAACTCATTCCAGTATTCTTGCCTGGAGAATCCCACGGATGGAGGAGCCTGGTGGGCTATAGTCCACAGGGTTGCAAAGAGTCGACATGACTGAAGCAACCTAGCATGCACGCAAGAGGTTGATACAGAGAACAGAAGAGTTAATGCTGTCAGAGGGAAATTAAGGAAGATTTAGATGTTTAGATGGAGGTTTAGATGGAAAAGACACTGTCTAAGCTGAATTTTAAAGGAATTTGACAAATTGAGTGGAAGGGCATGTGAAACAGAATAGTATGTCTCAAGGCAGAAAGCCACAAATATCATGACGTTCTGAAGGCACTATAAGCAGAGTGGTTCTGTTACGGGGGGAGGTGGGGGCATGACATCACAAAGAGTCTTTTATGCCAGGCTATGCAATTGTATTCTGAAGCTTTTTTCAGTGCTTTTTATTTATTTATCTTTTGTCAGAGTATAATTGCTTTCCAATGTTGTGTTAGTTTTTGCTGTACAACAAAGTGAATCAGCTATATGTAAACATCCATCCCCTCCCTCTTGAGTCTCCCTCCCACCTCCCACCCCACCCCCGTAGGTCATCACAGAGCCCTGAGCTGAGCTCCCTCCTAAATAGCAGCTTCCCACTATCTATTTTATCCATAGTAGTGGTTACCCCGTTTGGAGGGCAGGAATAGAGACACAGATGTAGAGAATGGATTTGTGGATGCAGAAGGAGAAGGGGAGGGTGGGATGACTTGGGAGAGTAGTATTGTGAAGTTTTAATTGCTGGAATATTCTAACCTTACTGCAACAATTATAGGAAAGACTTTTCCAGCTGCATCAAACTGGCTTGTACAGCATGTCTGTTAGATACACATGTATGACCAGAGAGCTAATATAGGCTGTGAATAGGCAGACCTGCATTTCTATCCTGTTTGGGCATTTACTTAGTTAGAACACTTAAAGGCAAAATTCCTTGGGGAAATTTCCTTAACCTTACTGAACCTCAGTTCCTTCATCTCTAAAACTGGGATAAAAAGACTTCCTGCCTCACAGAATTACTATGAAGATGAAATGGGATAACACGCACAAAGCTCTTAGCATAGTGCCTTAATAACTGCACAATAAATATTATTATTGATGGATATTGATATTAATGATAAATGAACTATTTATAGTGAGCAATTAATAAGTGCTTGCTAAATACTATCTATTATTATTTTTAAACTGTGTTTCCAAGATTCCTCAAGCACAGTCTTGGCACAGGCCGCTCTGAGACATGAAATACATATGTTAATGGAAAGAATGTGTCACCTCTTGCCCCTCCAGAAGTAGCCCTGGAGAAGCACATTACCAAAGAGATGCTATTGATGTAAGGTGGGCATTTTATGAACAGTATCTGATTTGGTAAATGATGCAACTCTCTAGCTAGTAAAGGAGTAAGTCAGGCACCATTCAAGTCTCAGTACTACCAAAAGGCAAGATGTTCAGGCCAGCTGGGAACTTGCTAAAGCCTGGGATGAATATGACAAAACAAGCATTTATTCACATCTAATGACTGATGCTGAAGTTCCAATACCTTGGCCACCTGATGCAAAGAGCCGACTCATTGGAAAAGACCCTGATGCTGGGAAAAATTGAGGGCAGAAAGAGAAAGGGGAGACAGAGGATGAGATGGTTGGATGGTATCACCGACTCAATAGACATGAGTTTGAGCAAACTCTGGGAAATAGTGAAAGACAGGGAAGTCTGGCATGCCGCAGTCCATGGGGTCGCAGAGTCAGACATGACTTAGTGACTGAACAACAATGACTGTGTATATTGCAATTCACCTACTTTAAGAAACAGTTTGGGGGACTTGCCTGGTGATCCAGTGGTTAAGACTCCATGCTTCCAACGCAAGGGGCGGGTGTCAAGGAACCAAGATGCCACGAGGTACAGCCAAAAAAAAAAAAAAGAACAGCAACAATTTGGGATCCCCACTGTGTGCTACCGCCTCCACCTTCCAGACTCATGGGACCCAAGGGGAGCATGGCCATGGCCAGTAGAGCGAGTGGATTGCGCATAGGCTGCTACTACCTGGAGCTGCTGTGGAAACAATACCATGATGGCTACTTATGTTCCCTGTTGCTCCCTGCAGAATCCCAGAGCTCTGCTCTTGCATTGAGTGAATTCAATGCAGAACTAGATCAGGCTGGTTAAAGACTCGGTCTCTGAGAAAACAATTGGACTGATGCGAATGCAGTTTTGAAAAACAAAACAAAACTGTGGACTATATATACTGTGATAATCCACCCCATCAGTCTGTGGCTATTGAGCTGTGGAAGGTCTGCGCACCAGCAAAGCAGGCCCTGTTTCTGGGCCCCAGACTGACTTCACACAGCCCCAGCAAGGATGGAAAACCAGGCCCCAACACCGATCACTGAGAGGGAAAAGTGGATGGGAAGCTGCTGTCAAAAGACACTGATCACTGAGAGGGAAAAGTGGATGGGAGGCTGCTGTCAAAAGACATAATCTGATCAAAAATGGCTTCTAAAAATCATTGATGAAGAAGAAAAAAATTGGATGACAAAGTATACAATAACATGTGGAAACTGGAAAATTATGATGAAAACACACAGAGCTCTCTTCCTTATTTAACACTGGAAATACTGGGTATACAGAGCCTCGGTGCAGATCTCGCTGCAAATTACACTGGAAAAGCACAAGGTATTGTCATATGCTTAAGAGCAAAGTACTATCGGCCTTCTCAAAAGCTCAACGGTAAAGGAATCCCCCTGCCAATGCAGGTTTGATTCCTGGTCCAGGAAGATCCCACATGTCATGGAGCAACTAAGCCTATATGCCACAACTATTGAGATTGTGCTCTAGAGCCCAGGAGCTGCTACTACTGAGCCCTCGTGCCACAACTAGTGAAGCCTGTGTGCCCTAGAGCCCCATATTGGGGAACAAGAGAAGCCACTGCAATGAGAAGTCCTTGCATCACACACAAAAAGAGCAATGTACTATCATAGCAGCAGAAGGATGATGTTCCTTCCCCTGGATATTCGTATGTTTGAAAAATACAACATGTGGTATTTCACAAGAGAACTTTCGACAGAAGAACCAATGATAAAAATGTGAGAGACATAATACATGTCATTACTAGCCAGGCACATTTGCACTTAAAGCATTCTGGGTCCTTTCACAAAAGCAAAAGTGAAAACTTCCTGCCTTTTATCAGGATGCTTTGGAGGACTATTTAAAGAAAATCCAGTAGGTGGATTTTAACATATTCTACCCATCTTGGCATCAAAGGTGGCACTAGTTGTAAAGAACCTGCCTGCCAATGCAGGAGACATAAGATATGTGGGTTCCATCCCTGGGTTGGGAAGATCCCCTGGAGAAGGACATGGGAACTCACTCTAGTATTCTGGCCTGGAGAATCCCATGGACAGAGGAAACTGGCTACAGTCCACGGGGTTGCAAAGAGTTGGACACAACTGAAGTGACTTAGCACACACCCATCTTGACAACAGAAAAACACATTACTTTTATTACAATTGTGTATTTAGTCATAGAGAAAAAGATTTTAAAATAAGTTTATGGTACTGAAAAAACAATTTTGGTTGGAAAAAAACAAGACATGAAAAAGTGCTAACTACAAAGGAAATTTTTGATAGATAATACTGAAATTATGAACTTCTATTCACCAGAAGATACCATTGAGAGAGTAAAAAGACAATCCACAGAATGGGGTAAAATATTGCAACTCTTATATCTAACAAAGGGTTTGTAGCAAGTGTATATTAAGAACTCTTTCAAGGGACTTCCCTGGTGGTCCAGTGTTTAAGAATCCACCTTGCAATGCAGGGGATGAGAGTTCAATCCCTGCTCAGGGAACTAAGATCCTACATGCCGAGGTGCAACTAAGCCACAACTAGAGAGTCCATGCGCCACAACAGAAGACCCTGTGTGCCACAACTAAGACTTGATTCAGACAAAAAAAAAAAAAAAACTCTTACAAATCAATAGGAAATAAAGCAAACTAGGAAAATGGCAATTGATGCTTTGCAAGATATCAAAATGGGCAATAAATGTATAAAAAGGAGCTCAACTTCATTAGTCATCAGGAAAATGCAAATTAAAACTATAATGCAATAACACTACACTTCCATCAGAATGGCTCAAATGAAAAAGTATCAGCAAGTATGGGCAGCAACTGGAACTCTCATATGTCTTTTGGTGTGTAAATTGGTATAGTCACATTGAAAAGCTGCTTGGCAGTATCTTCTGGAGGTGAATAAGCACATTCCCTTTTCAATCTAGTGTGTGAGTGTGCTCAGTCACTCAGTTGTGTCCAACTCTTTTCGACCCCATGGACTGTAGTGTAGCCTGCTAGGCTCCTCTGTCCATGGAATTTTCCAGGCAAGAAAACTGGTGTGCATTGCCATTTCCTTCCCTAGAGGATCTTCCGGACCAGGACTGAAACTGCATCTCATGCATCTCTTGAATTGGCAGGCGGATTCTTTGCCACTGCACCGCCTGGGAAGCCGTGGGTAGGGTAGGTGTGCAAAAGGACACTGTCCTCAGGTCCACCAAAAGACAGGCATCATACATGCCATGTGTGCTCCCAGCAGTGCTTTTTTTTTTAGTACTTTTCATAATAGCCCCCAACGGGAAAGTACTAGTAGTTGGGTAGAAGAATGAAACTTATGGTAAATTCATGCAAAGAAATACTATAAAGCAATATGAGTAATCTACAAGCACATGAGAAATATGAATAAATCTCATAAATGTAATGCTGAGCAAAAGAAGCCAGACTTAAAGGGTACATAGGTATGATTCCACTCAAATAAAGTGTAAACCTAGCAAAACTAATCAGTGTGGTCAGAAGTCAGAAATATCGTGCCAGAACAACCCTGGTGCTCCAGTGACTAAGACTCCATGCTCCCTATGCAGGGGGCCCCGGATTCGATCCCTGGTCAGGGAACTAGATCCTGCATGCCACAACTAAGAGTTCAAATGCTGAAACTATATATAAAAAAAAAATCCTACATGCTGCAACTAAAGATCCCGCATGTCGCAAGGAAGATTAAAGATCCCACATGCCACAATTAAGACCCGGTGCAGCCAAATAAATAAATTAATAAATATCTAAAAAAAGAAAAATCAATCTTCTATTAAAAGAATAATTTTTAAAAAAGAGATACCCTTGGGAGGAAAATGACTAGGGACAAAGAGGGGACACGCAGGGGACTTTTGGAGTGCTGGAGATGTTCTATGAGTTCTAATATGCATATTATACTTTAATAAAAAGTTAGATACATATTTTTTAAAATCAAGAATCTTAAAAATGTATCTTTTGTCTTGGTAATTTCACCTCTAGGAATCTATAAAATCAGTATTTTATTGTTACAGATTATTCATATAACATTATCTACTAGGAACTGTGCTACGTGTTTCACATACATTAACCTACTTGCTTTTGTGAACCAAAATTTTCCATTTGACTTCATAATTCGTTATTGCTAACATATAAATATAAAAGCTTTCTTTTTCTATTTATCTTTTATCAGGTCTTGACTGAAATTATTTTCATTCTAATAGTTTCGTTGGATGATTCTTGAATTTTCTAAGTAGACATCGTTATCATCTGCAAATGATGATAATTCTGTCTCTTCCTTTACAAAATGTGTCTTATTTCATTGATTAAACAGTTTTTTAAAATTTTATTTTATTTTTAAACTTTACATAATTGTATTAGTTTTGCCAAACATCAAAATGAATCCGCCACGGGTATACATGTGATAGTGACATCCTTATCTTACTCTTCACTTTCACGGAACAAACTCTATTGCCTTTTGTTGCATATGTACATTCATTTTCTTGTTAAAGAAGTTCCATTCTATTTCTGTTTCATCAAGATGTCTAATTTAGAATAGCCATATCAACTTCCTTCTTAACTTCTAGAATATGGTCCTTCTCTTTTCAAGCTATTTAATACAAACACTGCCTTAATGCATTTTCTATCGTTTAACTAGTTTTGCATTCCTGTAATAAAATGTTTGGACAGGAGACATTCTTCTTCTGATACGCTTCTAGGAGTATTTTGCTGTGGTCCATGCCAGGGTTGGAAAAGAACTCCAGACACGAGGCAGAATGAAAGGAGAATAAAGTTTATTAGAGTGGGGGACGGGAGAGTCGCTACTGGCACAGTAGGCCGGCTTCCTGATAGTCTGGGAGAGCCGACATTGAACATGGGCCCTTGGTCCATTATTATAGCCCAGGTACAAGGAGTGGGATAGTATACTGGGTGAGGGAAGAGTAAAGCAAATACCTTCTCCCTATTTGGGGTAGGAGGGGAAACAGGTTATACTGCTCAGGAGAGCCTAAAGATTCTTCAATAGTTAACAACCTGGGGGAGGGAAGGACGATAAAGTTCTGGTTTTTTTCTGTTCCTGTATTCCAAGATCCTCCTTGTTCACCTTGTTCTTTCGTCTTTGGGACACCACATATTTGTTTTTATAGTTGGCCTGAGAATTATTTAGAATCTTAAAAATATATCTACATGTTTAGATTTTTCCTCCTCAATTTTTATATATTATGGTCAAAGAACCTATCCTATAAGAATTCTACTTGAAAACTGCAAAATAAAATGTGTTGGAAAGCTCTGAGTAAGAAAAAAAACACTGCAAAATAAAATGAGTTGGAAAACTTTGAGTAAGAAGAAAAAGAATTTTACTTTTTGTAATGTTTACATTTTTGCCAGTTTTTCTAAATGTCCTATGGACAGCTAATAACATATGAGATACAAAATTTTTATATATTTGTGGAGGATATAAGATTCTAAATCTATTATATTTAAATTACTAATGACATCATTCGAGATGTTCTTATTTTTTTCTGCACTTGATACAATATTCTCAGAGAAATGTTAATATGTCTCACTATGATTATAATTTTTTCTTTTCCCTTATATTTATTCTGATTTTTGCTTTAGGCATATTTGTTTCTTTGTTGTTAAGTGTCTAATGGTTTCTGATGTCTATCTTCTTTGTGAATTGTACCTTTTATCATTAAAAATATTTATCTTTGTTTCATTCAATTTTGTGTGTGTCTTGAGTTCTTTTCACATGTTAATAAATGCCATCCTTGCTCCCTTTTTGTCTGCATTCTTGTGGTATATCTCTGACCATTCTTTCAGACTTCATCTAAAATGTTTCTTAACAGCCTGGGTAGCTCAGCTGGTAAAGCATCAGACTTTTAATCTGAGGGTCGAGGTAAGTCCCTGTCTAGGCACCAAAAATTAAATAAACAAAATAAAAGGTCTCTTAACAATAACATTTAGGCTTTTTTTTTTTGGCTCAATTTGAGAGTCTTTGTCCTTTAATGGGGGTATTTAAAGAATCTGCCTGCAATGCAGGAGACCCTGATTTGGCTTCTGGGTCAGGAAGATCCGCTGGTGAAGGAATAGGCCACCAATTCCTGTATTCCTGGGCTTCCCTGGTGGCTCAGCTGGTAAAGAATCCGCCTCCAGTGTGGGAGACCTGGGTTTGATCCCTGGGTTGGGAAGATCCCTTGGAGAAGGGAAAGGTTACCCACTCCAGTATTCTGGCCTGGAGAATGCCATGGACTGTATATAGTTTCAAAGAGGGTTTCAAAGAGTCGGACACCACAAAGCCACTTTCACTTTAACCTATTTACATAGGTCTAGATAGTTTGGGCTTATTTCTATCCTTTTATTCTTTGTATTTTTGGTTAATTATATATTCATGTTACTTTGTCCTATATCTCCTTATTTTTTCCAGAATGATCCAGCTTCTTTTTCTATAATGATGTAGAAGTCATGCATCTTGCTAGAGCTAAAAATTGATTTCAAGGCATCAACAGTAGCAATGAAAAGGTAAATACTAATGTTGGAAGACAGTAATGAAGTAGGCATTTTCACACATTATTGGTGGAAATGTACATTCTTATCCTACGCTTCTCAGTGTTTATACTGAGGGGGTGGGGGAGGTAACCCTAATTACGTGGCTTAAACCAGGGCTAGCTCAGCCTCATCCAAGCTACCAAACTGACGGATCAAATTTCCAAATGAAAAGCAAGGTATTGATGGTGAGAAAGGATGAAAACACAGTAGCTTGGCAACCAGTACCCTCTAAAAATTGTAGAGGGTACAATGTACAATGTACAAATGTCATTGTAGCACTGTCTGTTTAACTGAGAAAACTTGGAAGCAACCTAGGTGCATCGTAGGTAACTGGTTAAATTATGAAACATGTACACTATTCTTCCAGGGAGATCAGAAGAATCTTGATTTGGGACTTCCCTGGTAATCCGGTGATTAGGACTGGATGTGCTCACTGCCCAGGACCCGGGTTCCATCCCTCACCAGGGAATTAAGATCCTGCAAGCTGCACGACAAGGCAAGAAAAGTAAGAAAAATGAAAAAAAAAAAAAAAAAATCTTGATTTGCACAGAGTTTTAGAAAATAGCAGGATCCCAGAGGAACAGATAGAAGAATGAGAGGATTCTCGAGCTGTAAAGTCATGGAAAGTTTTGGGTGTTGTGCAATAAATGTCAAGTCACAGGGGAATTAGAGATTATAAGGAAGTTCCAGTAACTTGACAAGCAAAGAGAAAACTGACCAGAGGAGTGGATACTCGGAGAACATAAGTCGTAAGAGAGAGGGAGATGAGGGGGTAGTCAGGCCCTTAATTTCGGCCCATTCTGAAGTCTGGTTTTTCTTCTTGTCTGGGTTGTTATGTATATCACTTCAGTAGACCTCCTTTCCCCTGAAATAACATGAGTCCCTATATTCCTTGCAAGCAAAAGGCATGTCATGGAGATAAAATCAATGTATTTTGACTGTGAGAGCTTCTTATGACACATTTGTATTTTAAAGTTAGGAGGTAAGCTTCTCTGGTGGGATCAGTGGTAAAGAATCCACCAACCAATGCAGGAGATGTGGGTTCAATCCTTGATCTGGGAAGATTCCACATGTCGCAGAGCAGCTAAACCCGTGCACCACGACTACTGAACGTGTGCTCTAGAACCTACTTGGCACAACTACTGAAGTCCGTGCCCCAGAGCCTGTGCTCTGCAACAAGAAAAGCCACTGCAATGAGTAGCCCAAGCACCACCAAATAGAGAGCAGCCCCTGCTCTCTGCAACTACAGAAAAGCCCCTGCAGCAACAAAGACCCAGCACAGCCAAAAACAAATAAATAAAAATTTAAAGCAACTAAAAACAAATGCTCAGGTAAGCCCTTACCCTTATCTACATCTCTGATCTCAGTCTAGCCTACTAATCACTATATCCCCTCTGTGTTCCTTTTATCCCTCACATAGTTCTCTTACCAGAGTCTTCTTTTCCCCTATTTTTTAGTCTTCCTTCCATTTTCCCATTTTCTCTTGACTATTTTTATGATCTCAACTATTATCTTTGAGCAGATGATGCCCAGAGCTCTCTTTTGAGCTCCCAGCCTGTATTTCCTTGGCCCTCCTAGACATTTTAACTCTGCTGTCCTTCAGTCTCCCCCATGCAGCATGTCTCAGAGTTCATCTTTTTTCCAAAACTGGCGCTTCATTTTGTATTCAGTCAGTGGCCCCATCATTTCCTCGGGAGACCAGACTGGTGCACCTTTTTCTCTCCTCTTTCACTTGTCCCCATCCCCGCTTCCCTCAGTTAGCTGCTGAGTTTGGTCACTTTGTATTTGAAACATCACTGCATTTGACCCATATCCCTCTTCCCCACTGTCACTCCTTCTGCTCAGATCTGTTGAAAGTTCCCTCAGGGCTTTAGTTTTTCTAAAACTAAAGAAAAACTCCCATGTAAATATATACCCAGGCAATTGGTGGAGGAGCTAGATCCTACATGTCACAACTAAAGATCCTGCATGCTGCAATGAAGATCGAAGATCCCACATGCCACAACCAAGATGTGGCGCAGCCAAATAAATATTTTTTTTAAATAAATATTTTAAAAAAGAAAAATGTTAAACAAAAAGAATCAGGGGGTAAGCCTGAAAAGGGGTTGCTGCCCAGGTGCCTCAGTGGTAAAGAATGCGCCTGCCAATGCAGGAAACTCGGGTTCTATCCCTGGGTCAGGAAGATCCCCTGGAGGAGGAAATGGCAACACACTCCAGTATAACTGCCTGGGAAATTCCATGGACAGAGGAGCCTGGCGGGCTACAGTCCATGGGGTCGCAAAGAGTTGGACATGACTTAATGACTAAACAACAACAAGCCTGAAAAAATAACTGGAACAGCAATATGACTAAGTAAGAGAGTAGATAAGGCTCAAAACGAAGACAAACTGGACACAGAATATTTTTAGTAAGCTCAAGGAACACTGTAATGTTTAGTAGTGGGGAACTGGATAGCGTAATTTAATTTTGGACATAGCACTGGAGAAGCTGGAGGTAACAGGCTGCATTAGAGGGAGTGATGCTTCCATATAGTTCATATGGAATGGGCATAAAGAGAGGCACGGAGCATAGCCAATTTTGGCCATCTCCACTTCTGTCAATGTTGACAAACTATACAAAGCTTAAGTCTCATTGGTTTGGCTAGCCAACACGGGAAAAGAAAAGTGAAATCATCCTTCCCAGGTGAACCTGCATTTTCTGAGCCCCACAGCACGTGAGAATGGTCAGTTGTTTAGAGAGCTCTGAGTCAACAACCCCAGACCTAATCTACCTGCACACAACTTTCCCCATTCAATTCCTCCTACCTATGTTAACAAACTGACCTGAGCAAATTTCAACTCTCTTCCCATTACTCTTCAGCTAAGACATTTCACTAGCTTCCCACAGACTTAAGAATAAAATCTCAATACAATCTTTAGCTTAGCTTTCAAGTAAGTATGATAGATATAAAAGCAATAGATTTTGGCATAGAAGACTTGGGTTCAAATACTGGTTCTGACAACTATCTATGGGACCTTGGTCAAATTATTTTAATTCTCAGAGCCCGTTTCCTTGACTGTAAAATATGGATGATAATTTCACACAGCTGGTGTGAGAGATAAATCAGGTACCATTTATCCAGTACACAGAACCTTGATCAAGAATATCCTCCTTTCCTTACTTTATCACTCAGCTTCAGCCTACTTTTTCTAAAGTAATTTTGTCAGTATTTCTCTTTATGCACTATTGTACTGAGTGCTGTGCTAAGTCGCTTCAGTCGTGTCTGATCCTTTGCAATCCTATGGACTGTAGCCTGCCAGGTTCCTCTGTTCATGGGATTCTGTAGGCAAGAATACTGGAGCGGGTAGCCACTTCCTTCTCCAGGGGACCTTCCCAACCGAGGGATCAAACCTATCTCTTAGGTCTCCTGCACTGGCAGGCAGGTTCTTTATTATTTTGCTAAACTCTCCCAGAGTCTTACTGTCCCTCCCAGGTATCCTCTCTGGATGTCCCTCCCCTTCTACCTGCCACTCACAAAGAATCAGCAGGTAGGGCAGGCTGGGATCTCCCGGGTCTTTGAAGTTGAGTTCCAAGGAGATATGCCCAGGGCTAGGAATACAGCAGTAAATACAGAATTTGCCTTTAAGGAACTTTTACACTAGTGGAGAACTCAGACAAATGGACAGGCAATTACAATACTGAGATAAGTGCTTTGATGGAGGAAAATTTAGAGGGCTATGGTATCTTACCCAAATTTGAGAAGCCAGAGATTGACAGGGTGGTAAAATGTAAGTTTAGACATTCAAGTAGGTGGTGGGAGTGGGAGGTGGGAAAGGCCTTGAGGGAGAGGGAATATGGTAGAAGTGAGATCATCATGGCACATTTCTCCTTAGCTATCCCCATAAACCCTATGCTCAATATGCCATCTTCTTCCACACCTCTGTGCTTTGCCCATGCTCCTTCCCTGCCAACTCATGTTTTGGAAGCCAGCTCAAATCATTTCCTCTTGGAAAGACTTCCTCAGGCAAAATTAGTCATTCCCGCCTCTCTCCTTCTACACTAATGATTCCACTTTATGAGCCAAAAATCTGGATACACTGTCTGACAGTGAATTCTTTTCCTGATAGATAAACTAATTTTATTAGATGCTATAGATATTGTGGCTCAGCTGGTAAAGAATTCGCCTGCAATGCAAGCGACCTTGGTTCAATCCCTGGGTTGGGAAGATCCCCTGGAGAAGGGAACAGCTACCCATTCCAGTATTCTGGTTTAGAGAATTCCATGGACTGTATAGTCCATGGGGTGGAAAAGAGTCCGACACGACAACAGTTTTCACTTTCATAGATATGGAAGTTAAATCATATTTTATTTATCTAAGTTGTCTTTAATAAAAAGAAAAAAAGAGAAAACAATCATATATAATACATATTATCTGTGTCATTGTTTTTGTTATTCATATAAGGGATAGTTAGGGAGTTTGGGATGGACATGTACACACTGTCAAAATTGATGGCAATGTAGTATATATACAAAACTGAACAGTTTATAATGTTAAATAACCATTAATTTTAATTTTTGCTACTATTACTGCTAGGCTCTGAATATTTAATTGGACTCTGATGATTTTTTAAAAATTTTAATGATTGTCTATTACTTTTCTGATTGTCTGATATACTTGTCAGAGAGGGAATAATTGGAATATGTTTAGAATGCTGCTGCTGCTAAGTCGCTTCAGTCGTGTCCAACTCTGTGCGAGTATCTCTCAACAATAATCTCTAAGTATTTTCATTAGTAATTTTTACAGTCTCCTTATTTGGGTCCAGCTTCTTCATTTTGTGGCTCTTTTATGTAAATTACTTCTCTCTCCTGACATAGGTTGAGTATCACAGAAAGGGGAGTTATGGCACTTGCCCAGTCCTGAAACCCCACTTTGACCTTGCTCTCACCTTTAACTTGCTTTGAACTCTCCCCAAATTATTGATCCTGAAAAAAAAAAAAAATTATCGATCCTGTGGGACAGCTACCTGATTATGAACTTGGTTCTTCTGACAATGGTTCTTGGATCTCCTCCCTAAGTAATTGGGTAATAGTGGTACTCCTAACTGGTGGAGTACTCAGGCATTTGTTAGTGAGGATGAAAATTTAGGTTTAAGCAATATAGAAATTAGTGTAAATATGCAATATTAGGATCTGAAACCGAGAGATCTAATTTCTACTTCCTTTGCTACAAGCTCTGTTCTATTAAATAGCGTAACTGACCTTCTAAGAGGAATTTCTTGATGAATCCTGAAAAGTTAAAAAAAGTGAGAGATAATATTTATTTGATTTCCCAACGTAAGGTGTGTATGATGGTACTGCTTAGTCCCTTCAGTTGTGTTCGACTCTGTGCGACCCTATGGACTATAGCCCTCCAGGCTCCTCTGTCCATGGGATTCTCCAGGCAAGAGTACTGGAGTGGGTTGCCATGCCCTCCTCCAGGAGATCTATCCAACTTAGGGATAGAACCTGGGTCTCCTGCATTGCAGGCAGATTTTTTACCACTGAGCTACCAGGGAAGCCAGTGATCCATGTATATATAACTGCTAAATACCTGGAGAAGGGAAAGGCTACCCATTCCAGTATTCTGGCCTAGAGAATTACACGGACTGTATAGTCCATGGTGTTGCAAAGAGTCGGACATGATAGAGCAACGTTCACTTTCACAGGTACCTAAAGCCTAGATATAAGTGATCGTGATTTTTAAGAGACTTTTATTTTTAAAAGTTCATTTTCCTGATCTTACCATTTTTCTAATTCTAAAATGCAATTTTATAATTAAAAAATTACCTACTAACCAAATAATGCCTCACAACAGCACTATTTTTATCTCCTTTTGCAGTGAGGGATTCAACTGTGCTCTGATAATCCAGTGGCGAACAAAGAAGACAGGGTCCTTGATTCAATAAATATCTGTGTTCTCACTGATCAGCCTTCAAGCCCCTTGACCTCTCTGCTTCCAGATACCCACTTTTCCTGGATCTATAGCTCTCTTCCTTTCCCACTGCAGGAATTAAAGCTCTCATTATCTTCCAATTCCAAAAAAAAAAAAGCCTCCCTCACTGGTTTCTTATCCATCCAACCACTCAACATGAGATTTCTAAAATGCAAATCTTCGGGCTGATTTTCAATTTCCTACTGTACTAAGTCCTGATTCTCGGACTTTCTATGTAAACCCCTGCAGAATTTCTCTCTGGGTATAAGACCTGTCATCTCTGGGTGTTCTCCAGTTTGCAACCAAAGTACAAGCAATGTCTTATCGCTTGCATTAAGTACAGGACCTAGCCTGTTTGTGGCATTTTTGTCTGTGAGGAGGGGATCTGGGGGCAGTTACTGGGAGATTATTAACCACTAAAGAAGAACCCACTCAAGAGCCAGCAAACGGGTCGCCTCAAGCTTGCTCTGAAAGTACACATCTTTTCCCCAGTCATAAGTAGTTCCCATTTTTGTAATCTTGTGATGCATTCTCTAGCTGAGCCATTCTGACTACCTAATTCCAACCCCTTTCTGCCCCACAGCATTTCATATCACAAGGGCCTGTGGTTTTAAGTCTCCATTTTTTTGCTTCTGAAGTTCCCTGGGCCTGGGACGTCCTTTACCTCCCAGGAAGCCTGGCGACCTTTTATTCCGCGTTCACGGCTCGGGAGACTTTCCTTTCTCGCTCGCCCACTCGGCCTCCCCACGTGGGGCTTCTATCCTCTGGTGCGCATATAGTTCTGTGATCGCAGGCCTGGCAACTGTGGAGGTGCATTAGCGACTGCTCCACCAGTCCCGGGAACCGCCTGAACTTGAACCATCGCCGATGCCCTGCACCATCCACCGCAGGCCGCAGGAGCTTCGGGTTCTCTCTGGGACTGGAGGGATGGGAGTCAGTACTCCCGGGTCACCGGTGAGGAGCTGTAGCGGGTCACGTGACCCGCCGATTGTCACGCGGGCACCGCTCACCTGACCAGGCTGTCACGTGGCCCGGCCGGCTGGGAGAGAGGAAGCAGACCGGCGGGCCATGGCAGGCTCCACGCTCAGGTTTTCGCTGCTGCTGGCGGCAGCGTTCGCTGGGCGGGCGACGGCCCTGTGGCCATGGCCCCAGTACATTCAGACCTCTGAGCTGCGGTACACCATCTTCCCGCAAAGCTTCCAATTCCAGTACCATCTCAGTTCGGCCGCGCAGGTTGGCTGCTCCGTCCTCGACGAAGCCTTCCAACGCTACCGTGACCTGCTCTTCGGCTCTGTGGCTTTCCGTTTTCCCCACCCCATAGGTGAGTCGGACCTGCCCAGTCTCGTTCCCGGGCTCCGAAAGGCCCTGCCTTGGGACAGCTCCCCCAAACCTCCTGAAACGCCCTTCCTCTGCCTTTTGCCCAACCCCCTCGTCTGTCCCAATCCTCTAGCTTCCACTTCCACCTGCCTTTTTTCTCCAGCTGTCCTCTCAGCCTCCCCAAGGGTTGGTTCCCCACCTCCATTCACTTCTTCACTAAATTGACTGGCCAGAACTTTTCTGTAATCCTGCCCTCCTGCTATATATTTCACCAATAATGTCTGCTTTAGGACTACAGTTCAATCAGAATAGGAAATTCCTAAAAATACTGTGCCAGTAGACATCTAAGGTGATCCCTCTGAGGGTGTTCCAGTGTCCGGGTCCTAGTGAGGTTGTGATCAGGGCTGCGCAGAGGAGACTAGAACTAATACCCACCACTGGTAAGACTAGACATGAGAGATATACTGACCTGTGTAAAATTACATAAAACTGTCTGACCCCTATTAGGGAAATGTTTAAACTGTGAGAGGAAAATCACCGATCACTTCCATAAGGAAACGAGTTTTAAGCAGCCACTTAAAGTGAGGTGGTGGATATAATTGGCCAGGACTGAAAGGAGGGTATTCCAGGAAGGAAGGAAGGTTTGAGCAGAGGCACAGAGGCTTACGGTTAAAATCACAGTGCTGGGCTGGTGTGTGTAAAGAGGGTGGGGGGCTGGGGACCAGTGAGGTTGAGGAGGGTGTAGAGTTGAAATGAAGAGTCAGGAGTGCTTTGGATATGGGCTTCATCTGAAATAGCATGGGCTGGCAATTTTTCTTTAAGGTGGTTACTGAAAATTGTGTTTGTGGGGTTTTATCCATTGGGAGATAATGAAAACTGTTTTGGACGAACATTACCAAAGAAGAGATAAGAAACTTCCTTCTCTGATGTTCTTCCTGTGGAGTCTTCCCTTTGGAGCACAGTTTCCTAGAGAGGCTTTCAGATGACTTGAGCCATAAGCCATAATCCTATTTCTGCAAAAACAAGGAAGAAGCTATGGAGGAGAACAACATCAACAAAGCCCAAACCATAGTATATTTCCCAATGGGATTGAAGAAAACAACATATGCAAGTTGTTGTTGAGTCTCTTAAGTTGTGTCCAACTCTTTTGTGACCCCATGGACTGTAGCCCACCAGGCTTCTCTGTCCATGGGATTTCCCAGACAGGAATATTGGAGTGGGTTGCCTATTCCCTTCTCCAGGGGATCTTTGCCACCCAAGGATCAGACCCACGTCTCATGCTTGGCAGGTGGATTCTTTATCACTGAGCCACCTGGAAAGCCCCATATGCAAGTTAAAACTTAGCTAAAGCTTCCAGTGTCCTCGTAGGCTAGCTCTTCCACCAGAGATCAAACTCATGCACCGTGCCTTGGGAATGCAGAGTCTTAACCACTGGACTGCTGGTGAAGTCCCCAGTGCTTTCTTAATGCAGCACAACTTCTGGTTTTGAGCCGCTCCTTGAATTCAGTGAAGTTCATACTTCCAGGTTTTCTAAAAAACAAGTCTGGTGTTGAGTTTCAACTCTATTCTGAACTTGCCTCCAAGGCTTAGCTGTAGTCCATTAATTGCTAAATGGTTTGTGGAAGTATTTAGTACTTGTAATTGACAGGTGTTTCTGCCAACTGGAAGCTATGTGTTACATGTTGTTAAACTTGTTAAACAGGATTATTTTAGGCCCTAGATACTTGAATGAACCTAGTTCTCTGTTTTGATCATTAAGCCACATCCTGTTTGCAGATCAAAGATCTGATTATTTGGGATAGCATCCAACTAATGTTGCTCCAAATACTTTTTGGGGTGCTTGATGGAGTTAATAAAAGTCCAGGTAAAATGACTAAATCTGACTATGTCATTTGACTGCGTTCTTCTTTGCTTTTCTTGAAACTAGTTGATTGAAGCCGTAGTCCTTAATGATTATCATAAAGTTCTCATCCTGTTCTGATGTTTACATGTACATCCCTGTGAGTTTTTTAGGATGCCATTGTCCCTGAACAGAATAATCCCGTTCCCAGACCTTTTAATGTAGAATGGAAGGAAGATTATTGTATGAGTATCTGGATCTTTCTACAGCCATTATCAATATTTGATTAGCTCATCCTCAGATGTTAAGTGACCAGGTTGATAAGTGGCAGAGTTCATGATAATCTGAATCTCCTAAAATTCCTCCTTTGGCCATTCCTTCTATAATTATGCCCTGAACATAGATATTTAATTATTTGTTGAATATATTAAAATTAACTTTAAAGGGCTACTTCGTATAAAAGTTTGTAAAAAGGTTTCATGATTTTTGTTTGTGTCCTGTTGTTCAGTCGCTCAATCATGTCCGACTCTTTGCAACCCCATGGACTGTAGCATGCCAGGCTTCCCTGTCTTTCACCATCTCCTGGAGCTTCCTCAAACTTATGTTCATTGAGTTGGTGATGCCATCCAACCATCCCGCCCTCTGTCGCCCCCTACTCCTCCTGCCTTCAATCTTTCCCAGCATCAGGGTCTTTTCTAATGAGTTGGCTCTTCGCATCAGGTGGCCAAAGTATTGGAGCTTTAGCTTCAGCATCAGTCCTTCCAATGAATATTCAGGATTGATTTCCTTTAGAATTGACTAGTTTGATATTGCAGTCCAAGGGACTGTTCTTTATGTCCAAGATCATCAAAAAGATGATCTGCAGGTTTCATTTAGAATTGATTGTCTTTCAAGTTTCAAATTTGGAGTATTAGCATGTGATTTCATGAAAAGGAGGAACACAGTATGCTGCGGTCCTAACTCAAGCTGCTCTTAACTCATCACAGAATTGGAGATGCATTGGAACTGCATCTAGAGAACATATAGGGGAAGCCGATAAGAGGCAGCTGGGCTAGGGAGAAAGAGTAATGCTGATTGGTTCTCTCTGCTCTAATTGAACTAGAGGCTGTGTACACTTTAACCTTCCCCGTGACAAGGACAAGGCATAGCCTTGGGGTGCTTGATGGAGTTGATAAAGTCCAGTTCAGTTCAGTTGCTCAGTCGTGTCTGACTTTTTGACACCGCATGGACTGCAGCATGCCAGGCTTCCCTGTCCATCATCAACTTCTGGAGCTTGCTCAGACTCATGTCCATCGAGTCGGTGATGCCATCCAACCATCTCATCATCTGTTATGCCCTTCTCCTCCTGCCTTCAATCTTTCCCAGCATCAGGGTCTTTTCCAGTGAGTCAGTTCTTCACATCAGGTAGCCAAAGTACTGCAGTTTCAGCTTCAGCATCAGTCCTTCCAGTGAATATTTAGGACTGATTTCCTTTAGGATGGACTGGTTGGATCTCCTTGCAGTCCAAGGGATTCTCGAGAGTCTTCTCCAACACCACAGTTCAAAAGCATCAATTCTTCAGTGCTCAGCTTTCTTTATAGTCCCAACTCTCACATCTGTACATGACTACCAGAAAAACCATAGCTTTGACTAGATGGAACTTTATTGGCAAAGTAATGTCTCTGCTTTTTAATATGCTGTCTAGGTTGGTCATAGCTTTTCTTCCGAGGAGCAAGTGTCTTTTAATTTCATGGCTGCAGTCACCATTTGCAGTGATTTTGGAGCCCAAAAGAATAAAGTCTCTCATTGTTTCCATTGGTTCCCCATCTATTTGCCATGAAGTGATGGGACCAGATGCCATGATCTTCATTTTCTGAATGTTGAGTTTTAAGCCAACTTTTTCACTCTCCTCTTTCACATTCATCAAGAAGCTCTTTATTCCTTCTTCACTTTCTGCCATAGGGTGCTGTCATCAGCATATCTGAGGTTATTGATATTTCTCCCGGCAGTCTTGATTCCAGCTTGTGCTTCATCCAGCCTGGCATTTTGCATGATGTACTCTGCATATAAGTTAAAAAGTCCAGGTAAAGTGGCTAAATCTGATTATGCAGAAGACTTGACTGCCAGTTATATATATTGTCTTAAAAGCGAAGAGGAAGAAAACAATGCAGCAAGAGAGTTTTGTAGAATTCTTTTTCTTGTGATGGGGTATGTGGAGGATGGAGGGCTATATAAGAAGGAGAAATACAGTGATTTGAGAAGAATAGGTATCAGGAGAATCATTTTTAGCAAAGGGCAAAATAATTGTGTTCCATTTGGAATCCCTGGGCCTAAGATAGCTTGGCCTCTACCAGCCCCTCTTCTCGCAGCTGAACCCAAGAAGCTCAGCGTGATCTAGATGTGTATGGGTAGTCTGGGCCTGGTTTATGAAAAATTCCAGTCTTATTTCCTTGAGCCATCTCTGCGTCCCCTTTCCCCTGCTTGAAGACCGATTACAGTAGTGGACTTAGGGTCTGAAACATGATCTACTCAGGAGTCAGCCACAGAATGTTTATTGATCACTTCTTTAACTATGTTCCTTTGGCAAGTTGCCTAACTTGCAAGTAGCTACTGCTGCTTTTTATTTTCTAATGTGTCTACATTTCAAGCATTTCTGAGGATACAGGGAGATAATGATGAGTGTCTTTACAAACTTTGAACTAGAAGGAAGAACTGGGTGTTTGTTTTTTTTTTGGCTGTGCTGGGTCTTCATTGCTACACAGGCTTTTTCTCTAGTTGCGATGAGCGGGGACTACTCTTCATTGCAGCATGCGGGCTTCTCATTGCCGTGGCTTCTCTTGTTTCAGAGCCTGGGCTCTAGATGCTCGGGCTTCAGTAGTCACAGTTCTCTAGCCCTAGAGCACAGCTCAGTAGTTGTGGCACTTGGGCTTAGTTGCTCCTCAGCACGTGGGACCTTCCCAGACCAGGGATATAACCTGTGTCTCTTAATGTGCAGTGCTTAGTCGCTCAGTCGTGTCTGACTCTTTGTGACCCCCATGGACTGTAGCCTGCCAGGCTCCTCTGTCCATGGGGATTCTCCAGGCAAGAATACTGGAGTGGGTTGCCATGCCCTCCTCCAGGGGATCGTCCCAACCCAGAGATTGAACCCAGGTCACCTGCATTGCAGGTGGATTATTTACCATCTACCACTGAGACACCAGGGAAGCCTAAGAACTTGGTGATTTTTAAAATGAAACAAAATGTAAAACGTTAAACCCTCAAGCTGCCTTTCCTCCCATCTCCTTCCATTCCACTTCCTCACCTCCACACGGAAGAGTGAATCACAGCACTGGAGATTTTTTGCCAGTTGATTCCCTCTTTTTTGATTTGTTTTTAACAGCAGGTGGGGTCTTTTTTTTTTTTTTTTTTCCTTACAGCTACTCAGTTTTGCTAGGGCATGTTGTGGATTTCTTAGCCCATTGAAGGCATAAACCTCAATCCTTTTCCTAATGATTTGTCAACTGAAATTAAAATGTATAGCCTGAGATCTGTGAGTTCAGTTTTATTTGGGGACTCAGGACTATAACCCAGGAGACAACCTCTCTCACAGCTCTGGAGACCTGCTCCAGTAAGTAGTGGGTCAACAAGCACATAGGTGATTGTGGAGAAAGGGGTCCATGCGGTCAAGCACACATCTCGGTAGAAGGCTGTTCTCGGTCACGAGGAACAGATATCTGGTGCTCTTCTATGTATGGAAAGATACAAGAAATTGGATTAATACAATTTTCTTCTGAAAATATCTTAACTTTCTGAGGGCTTCTTCTGCCAGTTTTCCCAGACCACAGAGTGCCTCATTTCTGATCTTTGCCCTAAACTCCTGTCAAGGTGTGCTGAATGTCTGTGACTGCAGTGGCTGCTCACCCAGTCCTTGTAGAGCTCAATGCTGAGTGACATTCCTTAGATGACAGTTATACAAAACAGAGTTTTGCTGCCCAACTCATATTTCTTTTAGAAATGAAAGAGGTTATTACTCTTATGTTTCTGTATTTTCCTAAATTTCTTCTGCTAACCCTGGAAATAAGTGACAAGATCAGAGTCGATGTGCATCATCCAGAGGTTTAACCAATTGGATGACAAGCTTTCTCTCACGTTTGTGGGGCCGCTGACCAGGGCAGCTGAAGAGAGGAAGTTGCGTCTGGAGAGGTGAGACATGTATAAGAGAAGCATTTTCTGTGATCTGCCTCAAGGCTTAAGGGTTTGTAGTCTGTTGTAACAGAAAAATGGGTTTGTTTTTCTTCTCTATTCATGGTTGTAGTGAATAAGACCTATTACTGGGTCAGGAACTTCTCTCATTTATTTCCTGCATCTGTTTTAAGCTACTGTTATTGCTTAAGCTCCCTGGCCATGCACTCAACCCTGATCTCTAGCTAGCAGCAGGGTGCTATCATTCTGTCCACATCTTGAGGTTGGTTGTGGCTTGATTCTGGTGTGAAACTCTCTTCTCTAGCAGTGTGTGCTTAGATGCAGGAAGTTTGAGTGCTTGGCCACTTGAATGTCAGTCAGTAAGCTTCCTTTCTTTGTAACGCTTTGGGATGGGAGCAAGGGAGATGGCTTGCCAGGTATCCTCTCCTGGATGAAAAGTTTAACTACAGTCCTATTCAGTCTTGTCCTGGGGATAACTAGGATCTCACATTTGTGGCTTTGGTCTTTTGACTAGGGCCACAGTCCTAGTTTGAGGCCGATTCAGAGTTCCAAGCCCATGTCCCTTTTATACTGGGTGGGCCAAAAAATTTGTTAAGGATTTTTTAAGATGTTACAGAAAATGAACTTTTTGGCCAACCCAATATGGTGGTGGGTCAGCCTGTTTGCCACGCAGGGTGGCATCACACAGTAGTGGAGCCCTCAGGGTTCTATAAGAAGCTCATGGAAGGCCCTCAGGGCTGCTTCTGTGGTGTGGTTTTCCCACAAGGCAACTTGCCCCTAGGCTCTTCCAGCCAAGCTGCAAAAGTGACTTTTTAGGAAAAGACAAGTGAAAAATGGAAGGAAACTAGCATTTATTGAGTATCTGGCACTTGCTGTATGTTACACCCTCTAATCTTCATCACAGCTCTGGGAGGTTGGTGTTATACTTATCTTTCAGAACTGAGACTCAAAGAGGTTAAGGGTTGCACAGCTAGCAATGGCAGAGTACAAATTCCAGTCAGGTCTGTTTGTCTACCAAGACTTTGCTTTTTACACTGTGCAGTGTAGGGACAGTCTACTCATGAATACCTTTATCAAGCATTATACCAGTTAGGGATTTGGGAACCTCACTGTCCTTTTGTAGGATTAAACTCTGATAACACTTCAGTGTTAATTACTTCAAATAGTAACTTCTGACATCTAATTGCTTTAATCGATAGCACTCAAGTTGTGAATATTTTGAGCCCTGGCCCATTGTTTGCAGATTCCAGTAGTATTTCTAGTTGGCTTCCCCCCTTCCATTCATCCTTAATACAAGCAGCATTTATTAAGCAACTATAAATTGTCAGTAGCACTGGTCCAAAGAATATTAATGAGCTGCCTATGTCCTTAAAGAATTTACAGTCTCATACTACAAAGCTACAGTAACCAAAACAGTATGGAACTGGCACAAAAACAAACACATAGATCAGTGGAGCAGGAGAGACAGCCCAGAAATAGACCCATACACTATGGTCAAGTAATCTGCGACAAAGGAGGCAAGAATATACAATGGAGAAAAGACAAGCTTTTCAGCAAGCGGTGCTGGGAAAACTGGACAGCTCCATGTAAAAGAATGAAGTTACAATATTCTCTAATGCTATATACAAAATAAATTCAAAATGAATTAAAGACCTAATGTAAGACCAGATACTACTGAATGGGAGAAAATACTTGCAAATAATACAACTGAGAAGGGATTAATATCCAATATATATAAACAGTTCATACAACTTAACATCAAAAAAATACCCAATTAAAATGTGGTTGAAAGAAATTAATAGCCATTTTTCCAAAGCAGAAATGCAGATAGCCAATAGGAATGTGAAAATATGTTCAGTATTGCTAATTATCAGGGAAATGCAAATCAAAACCATAATGAGGTATTAACCTCACACCTGTCAAGATAGCCATTATCAAAAAGAACACAAATCAAAACCATAATGAGGTATTACCTCACCCCTGTCAGGATGGCCATCATCAAAAAGAACACAAATAACATTGGTGAGGATGTAGAAAAAGGAACCCTCCTACACTGTTGGTAGGAATGTAAATTGGTGCAGCCACTGTGGAAAACAGAGTGGAGGTTTCTCAAAAAACTAAAAATAGAATTACCATATGACCCAGCTGTTCTACTCCTGGCTAAACATATGAAAAAAACAAACACATTAACTAGAATGCACCCCAGTGTTCACAGCATCAGTATTTGCAATCGCTGAGATATGAAAGCACCCTAAGTGTCCATCAACGGATGAATGGCTAAAGAAGATGTGTGTGTATACACACACACGCACACAGTGGAATACTATTCAGCCATACAAAAGTCATACAAAAATTTTGTGATTTGCAGCAACATAGATGGATTTGGAGGGCGTAATGCTCAAACAGAGAAAGACAAGTAACTCTATGATATCACTTATATGCGGAATCTAAAAAATACAGTGCACTAGTGAATACAACAAAAAAGAAACAGACTCACAGAATAGAGAGAACAAACTAGTGGTTACCAGTTGAGGGGAAGAGGGGCAATATAGGGGTGCGGGAGTGGGTGGTGCAAACTGTTGGTTGTAAGATCGGCTCCAAGGTGTAAATACAGTGTAAGGAAGGTAGCCAGTATTTTGTAATAATCTTAAATGGAAAGTAACATTTAAAAGCTGTATAAAATTTTTAAATGAATTTTTTAGAATACTTAAGAATTTACAGTCTCAAAGTGGACAGACATACAGTAAAGTGTGATTTTTGCCAATAACTGAAGCACAGGTGCTTTGGGAACACCTGATATGTGTGTGTGTGTGTCTGTGTGTGTGTGTGTGTGCACATGCATAGGGGGTACATTTTGAGAAGACTTCCAATAAGAGCTGTCTAATAAGATCTGAAAGGAGCTGATGGAGGTGGAGTTAGTAACCTACACAGAAAGAAATACATGCAGGAAAGGCCTTTAGGAAAGAAGCTTTCATGACATATTTAAGAAACTCAAGATCAGTGATGTCAGCATGAAGCACACAGCTACAGGGTGAATCAGCAAGTTCTGAAGCTAAAGAGGTGGTAGATGCAAGGTCATGAAATGACCTGGGGAGCCCTGATAAAGAACATGAACTTCATCCTAAGGTCAAGGAAGGCCAATAAAGGCCATTAAACAGGATAAGTGATGTAACTAAACTCTGACTGCATTGGGGATTGGTGGGGAATGGGACTAGAGGCAGGAAACCCACTTAAAAGACTCTTACAGTGGTCTAGATAAGCGAGAAAAGTGGCTGAAGTGGGTTGACAGCTGTACAGACAGAGAAAACTAGAAAGATTGAAGAAAAATGTAGGAAGTAGATGTCCTTTGACAATCAAATGGATAAAGAAGATGTGGTACATTTACACAATGGAATATTACTCAGCCATAAAAAGGAATGAAATAGTACCATTTGCTGCAACATGGATGGACCCAGAGATTGTCATACTAAGTGAAGTAAATCAGACAGAACAGACACATGTCATATGATATCACTTATATGTAAAATTCTAAAAAAGTGATACAAATGACCTTATTTACAAAACAGAAACAGACTCACAAACTTAGGGTCACCAAGGGAAAGGTGGGGGAGAGGGATAAATTAGGAGGTTGGAATTAACATATATATACTACTATATAAAATAGATTAACAACAAGGAATTACTGTTTAGTACAGGGAACTCTACTCAATACTCTGTAATGAACTTTACGGGAAAAGAATCTGAGAAAGAATAAATACATGTATATGGACAATCAAATCACTTTACTGTACACCTGAGACTAAGGCAACATTGTCAGTCAACTATACTCCAATAGAAAAGTAAAATTTTTTTCAAAAGAAAAAAGTTTTAGGAAGTGGGATGCTTGAAAAGTAGGGGTTTTGATGGAGAAGGGGGTTATGGGGATGACTCCAGATTTGCGATTTAGTAATTTAAATGTATTCAGCTGCCATTCACAAAGATAGAGGAAATAGTAGGAGAGCAAGGGAAGGAGTGAAAAGAGAGAGAGATTAAGAGGTTGGAGGCAGACGGGAATGATTAAAAGTGAGTTTGGTTTTGGACCTGTTGAGTGTGAGGTGCCGATTAGCTAGCAGACAGTTAGCTGAATGCTAAAGCTTGAGAGAATGAGTCCTAAAGGTGACCATGAGAGGGTGTTGAGGAGGAAAAGGAGGATGTCACTGGATGACTGCTAAGCCAGAATGTGGGTTAGTTCTTCCTCTTGGGTCACCTAGGATTTGACTAGGTGAAATCACCTAGTCACCTAGGATTATGACTAGCTTTCAGACAGAGAGGAACACTGGAGACTGGAATCCAAAGTCTTAGGTAAATAAAGAAGTGACCAGGAAGTTGCAGAGTGTTCTGACAAGGAGAGGTTCAAGATTTTACAGCTGAATGTCATGATTTCCAGAGGAGAGGTGGTGGTTGTTTTTTTACTTGATGGAAGAGGGTGGATGGCCTGGAAGCAGCCCCCATATGTCTCGCCTAGGATGTGAGAAGGAGCTGCCTCTCAGAGCAAGTTGTAGGGAGAGGCAGGCTTCAGTTTTGGGGGAAGTAGAAAAGGCTGTAGGTGTTGGTAGTTGAGTAACCGTGAATGAGGCTCCAGAGGGTTGGCAGGTGTGGACGATGTGTAGTACAGGTGACTTGGTGGAGGAGAGGAAACAGCCCTCACGGGACTGGGAGTGTGGGCCCAGAAAGAGCAGAGGCAGAGTGACCAAAGAGGACAGCAGGACAACACGGTAGATTTCCATGACTATAGGACTGCCGAGGAAGGAAGTTCCAGAGATAAGCAAAGGTTCATGTATGTGTGTGTGTGTATGAGAAATTAATATATGACAAAGGAAACATTTCCAATCAAAAGTGAAAAGATGTGTTAGTCAATAAATATGTTAGGATGACTGGTTGACGGTTATCCATTTGGAAAATTTTTTAATCTTTACCTCATGCCAAGCACAAAAGTAAATTCCAGGCGTGCTAAAGATCTAAAGATATGCTATCAAACTATTAGGACTCAAAGGAACAATTCATTTAGTCCCAGGGTAGAAGAGGCCTTTCTAAACAAGTCAATAAAGGAAACCATAAAGGAAAAGACTAACAGATTTGACTACATACAAATTAAAGCAAAAGAACCCTTAAGTTAGAAAATAAAGGACAAAATGAGGCAAATATGTAACCTTAAAAGACAAGGTTAAAATCTAGAAAGAGCTCTGCAAATCAATAAAAGAAAATTAACTTTTAAAAAATGCAAGACAGATGAACTTATCTACAAAACAGAAACAGACCCACAGATTTAGAGAACAGACTTGTGGTAGCCAAGGGGGAGCGGAGACGGAGAGGGGTGGTCTGGGAGTCTGGGGTTGGGGGACGCCAGCTGTTACATACAGAATGGAGAAACAACAGGGTCTTGCTGTACAGCTCAAGGAACTAGATCCACTCTCTTGGGATAAACCATAATGGACAAGAACATTTTTAAAAGAATTTTATGTGTGTGTGTGTAACTGAGTCACTTTGATGTACAGTAGAAAGCACAGTGCAACTATACTTCAATAAAAAAGTTTTTGTAAAAAAAAAAAAAAAGTTTTTTATTGGGAAAAAAGTACAAAAAATATGACCAGTAAATACAAAGCAGTGCTGAAATTCAATGACTGTTACAGGAATACAGATTAAAACAGTGCTGTATCTCAGATGGAAAGGGATTGAGATGATCTAGTTTTAGAAGGGGAGAAGGCAATGGCACCCCACTCCAGTACTCTTGCCTGGAAAATCTCCTGGACGGAGGAGCCTGGTAGGCTGCAATCCATGGGGTTGCTAAGAGTCAGACATGACTGAGCGACTTCACTTTCACCTTTTACTTTCATGCATTGGGGAAGGAAATGGCAACCCACTCCAGTGTTCTTGCCTGGAGAATCTCAGGGACGGGGGAGCCTGGTGGGCTGCCGTCTATGGGGTCGCACAGAGTCGGACATGACTGAAGCGACTTAGCAGCAGCAGCAGCCATTTTAGAAGGACGGAAAGATGGGCCCATGTATGTTGGTTCAGATAAACTAGTACAATAATTTGGAAGAGTAATTGGGCAGCGTCAAAACTAAAAACTTGGACTTGCCTAGTGGTTAAGAATCTGTCTACCAATGCAGGGGACACAAGTTCGATCCCTGGTCAGGGAAGATCCCACATCCTGTGGGGATCACATGCTCAGGTGCTACAACCACTGAGCCAGCATGCTGCAACCCCTGAAGCCTGTGCACTCTAGAGCCCATGCTCTGCAACAAAAGAAACCCCTGCAACGAGAAGCCCACGCACCACAACCAGAGAGCAGCCTCCACTTTGGTGCAATTAGAGAAAGCCCATGTGCAGTAGCAAAGACCCAAATAAATAATAAAAGGAAGAAATACTTCCATATTTTTGGCCTAGCATTTCTACCTCTAGGAATTTTCCTACTAAAATCTCTCACAATTGCTTTAAAAATAATATATATATGAATATTTACTAGAGAATTGTTTATAATATTGAAAACCTAGAAGTAGTCCCAAATGTCCACAAAGAGGAAAGAAGTTGCTAATTTCAGCTTTTTAAAATTAAAGTATGTTTGGGAGTTCCTTGGTGGCCTAATGATTAGGATTCTGATTTCACTGCCATGGTCCCAGGTTGGGGAACTGAGATCCTGTAAGCTGCATGGCGTGGCCAAATGAAAAAAAAAATTAAAGTATATCTCCAAAATGGAATTGCATTAAACACTTACAAACAATGATGTAGGTTTATATATACTGACATTAAAAGATCTGCAAATCATTTTGGTAAGTGGAAAAAAGTTACTAATATGTATTGGGCTCTCATTTTTGTTTTTAAAATAAATCTATATAGTTAAAAAAAGTGGGATGTATGCAAAATGATAACCAAAGTTATCTCTTAGGATCTAGAATTATAGGGAGATGTTCTTTCAGTGGACGAGGGGAGTGAACAAGTACAGGTTAAGTTTGAAAAGTAAAGCCAAAAATAAAACTTCTAACTACAAATTTTACAAAAGAAGACAGAAAGGAAAACATTCAGGATTCACCTATGGGCTAGATGGATTGTACTTCAGAGTAGGTATTAGTAATCTATGGAGGGAAAAGAACTGTAGAACTCATGGGAGGAGGCACCATGGTCCAGACAGAGTTCAGCAGCACTCGGGGGCTCCAGGCCGGGGCAGGGAGATTCTCAGACTCCCACTTTACCAGGAGAAGTCTGACAGGGCGGCCTTGCCTCTTCTCCTGTACGAACCACTGCTCTTGTGTATCAGCAGCTGCCCAGGCTTAGAATACCTTTTCCCTCTTGGTAGCTGGCAAACTCCAACTCAGGGTTCAAAGTCCTGCTCAGACGTCCCCTTCCAAGGTTAAGTCTTCCTCTCTGCCTCTGGAAGGAGGCAGCTATAATATCTACTGTAGCCTTAATCACACTGTTTTGTAACTGTTGTTTATATTTGTCTCTCCCACTAGACTGTGAGCTCCTCAAGGGCAGGGACCAGGGCTTGTTTTTCCTTTTAACCATCCCAGTACCTACCACAGGTCCAGATGCACAGTAAGTGCTCGGTATATCCTTGTTGGAATGAGTGAGAAATGAATGATTCCAAGGGCTCTCATTAGGTCAAGTGTGGGGAGAGGAAGCCTGGATGCCATGCATATAAAGGTGGGAGGGAGAGGAAGAACCAGCACCGGCCCCATCAAGGAGAGCACAGGACTGCTGGGCAGGGCGGACCCGAACGAGTGGGATGTGCCAGAGACTGACTGGGTTGACTTCCTTAGTTTTTACTCCAGAAGCCAAAACACATGCCACTTTATTACCAAAGCGAGTGGTATTTTCTTCATGCTGCTAAGAGTCTGTGAATTAACACATTGCTGTGATGGAAATGTTTTGATTCAGGGAGGAGCAGCGTGGGTCGAGGGACAGACTATTACGCACTGAGGTGAAGACATGGTTTCCAGATATCTGTTGCAGGAAGGAGTACTGCCTTCCAGAGAAGTAGAAAGACCCAAATCTTTGGATTTGTGGACCGAAGAGTCTTCAGAGCAGTATCTGAAAAGGCACTTTCTGGATGTCTGGGTGTCTTATTGCTATCCACCACCTGAATCCCACTTCCCAGATGGCACTAGTGGTAAAGAACCCGCCTGCCAATGCAGGAGACACAAGAGACAGAGGTTCAGTCCCTGGATCGGGAAGATCTCCTGGAGAAGGGAATGGCAACCCACTCCAGTATTCTTGCTTGGAGAATCCCATGGACAGAGGAGCCTGCAGGGCTACAGTCCATGGGGTCGCAAAGAGTCGGACACGACTGAGCATTTACAGCATGGCAACTGAATCTTAGATCTTCAGAAATACTAGGTTTGGGTGTATAAAAGTTATCTCTATATTAACTGTTTGCCATTTATACCTGATTATTGTGTAGCACAGTCATTATGCATATATAGAATTAAATATGCATTTAAAACATTCTAGCATCATTCATTTTTTCTTTTCAGCAAACATTTATTGAATGACTACCGTGTGTCAGGCACTGGGAATACAAAGACACTGAGATTGGTCCCTGCTGTTGAGGAACTCACAGCCTTGGTGAGGAGACAGACAAATAAACAGCATATATTAAGATACCTGTTATGAAAAATGTATGTATATGTTGCTTCATGATCACATAGGAAGGTCTGCTAGGAAAGGGGAGGGGACTGACAAAGTTTTACAGAAGGAAAACCAGAGCTGTTTCTTAATCAGGTGAGATATGGAGGCAATCCAAAGTTTGTTTCAATTGGAGGAAGCAATACATGCAAAGAAAAAGAGTGAGAAAATGTAGCACTTTCAGAGTTCTGTAAAGAGTTCACTGTGCTCCTGGGAGAGTTCCCAAACAGGAGCAGAGAAAGACAAGTTTGTATAATCATTCAACAAATTCTGCACTTTATCCTGAAATCTGTGGGGAACCACCGTAGGATTTTGAAAGTCATAATCTGACTTTCATTTTAAAAGATCACAAAGGATAGTCGATTGACATGGTATATAAATGGAAGTAGGGAGAACAACTGGGGAGATTTTTTTATAATCTAGGTGAAAATTCACAAGAGGCTGAATTAAGGCATTTAACCCAATGCGAGTGGGAAGATGCTGATGAGGTCGAGAGCCACTATCAACTTTGTAGTCACAACACTTAGTTAGATCTTTCCTTTATTATTATTTGGCTGCACTGGGTCTTCATTGCAGCGCTTGGGCTTCTCTAGTTGTGCACAGGCTCTAGAACACGTGGGCTCAGTAGTTTTGGTGCGTGGGCTTAGTTGCAGTATATGGAATCTTACTTCCCCAACCAGGGATTGAATCTGGGCCCCTTACAATGGGAATGTGGAATCTTATCTGCTGGACCACCAGGGTCCCTCTCCCTCTTATTAGTTTATATAATCTTAGTGCTTGGGCTTCCCTAGTGGTAAAGAATCCACCTGCCAATGTAGGAGTTTGATTCCTGGGTCAGGAAGATCCCCTGGAGAAGGAAATGGCAACACACTCCAGTATTCTTGCCTGGGAAATCCCATGGACAGAGGAGCCTGGTGGGCTACAGTCCATGGGGTCACAAAAGAGTCAGACACGACTGAGCAACTAAACAACAACAACAGATCTGAATGCTTAGCACAGGATTTGCCACATACAGTCTGAGTGAACTCTGGGAGTTGGTGATGGACAGGGAGGCCTGGTGTGCTGCGATTCATGGGGTTGCAAAGAGTCGGACATGACTGAGCGACTGAACTGAACTGAACTGAGACAGTCAATAAGTATACGTGAATGATCTTTTGATCTACTCAGAAAAATGGGAGGGGGAGGTTTCTGGTTTGGGTGACTCAATAGATGGTGTTATTATCAAATTGAGAGAGGAGGTCAGCTAGGAAGATTAATATAGAGTTAGTTCAATTCTGTGTCTAAGTTTCAAAGTGCTTTTGAGACATCTGAGTGGAGGTGTATGAGTCTACAGCTCCAGAAGGGAAGGTAGACTTAAGAATCATCAATCACCCTGGAAGTGGATGACATTGTCCTGAGAGAGTGTAAAGTGAGGAGAAAAGGAGAAGTCTGGAAGCTTGGGGACATGAGCATGTAGGGGAGGATGAAGGAAAAGGAGAACAAGGAAGCATGTTCAAGGCCTGAGAAGGAAGACCAAGACAGAAAGTGGCCCTTAAGCTGAGGGAGTTTAGTTTCAAGAAGGCCAAGGCTGTCTGATGCTGCCAAGAGGCCCAGAAGTGAGTGTCAGTAGAATGCTGCTTCTCTAAAGCAGGGATTTTTGTCTGTTTTGATTGCTGTTGTATCCCCAGCACTTAGGACAGCCTGGCACATAGTAAGTGCTCAATAAATTAACTGATAAATGAATGAATGAATTGAAAAAATCCCTTGCATTTAGTTGCAGAACCACAGGTCCTTGGTGAAGGTATTTTCCCAGGAGTGATGGTGAAGGAAGCTAGATTATAGTGGACTGAGGAGCCGAGAGGATGTCAGGAAGTGGCTACAGAGAGGACTGTGCACACATCTCCTCTTATGTGCCGGGCACTTTACATGCATTAACTCATTTAATCTTCTCAACAGCCCAATAGGCTAGATACTGTTATGGTCACCAGATGAGGAACCTGCAGCTCAGAGGGGAAAATAACTTGCTCAGGGTCCCACAGCTAGAAAGTGTCAGCCAAGATTTGAACCCAGATCTATGTGACTTTAAAATTTAGCACTGAGCTGCTCAGCCTACATTTCCTATAGAGTTTCTTTGTAACCAGAAGGCGACAGAAAGAGAGACTCTTTGGGATGAGTTGAGACCAGGAAGACATGCAAATATTTTAATGCTGATGGGAGAGAATTGCAAAAAGAAATAATTTGAAGACATGGGGGAAAAGGGAACTAATTTATACAAGAGGAGCCCAGGGAGAGTTGCAGACCACAGGTAAAAGGAAGCCCCTTCCACTGAGGCAGGAGAGGAGAAGACCAGGTGTGTGTGGCAGGCAGTTTTGTCAGGGAGGAGGGGAAGGTGGGGGTGGGCAGGCTTCCCTTCTGGCTTTCTGCTGAGATTAAAGCAAGTGGCAAAACGGTTGTGGACTTGAAGAAATGGTACAAGTCTGAAATAGCTGTTGCAGAGACTGGGAAAAAGCAGTGGTGGTGGGGATTTTCAGGATGGCATCAAGGGCCCAGCCAAGATGAGAGACCAGGATTAGGTGCACCAAAGGCAGATGTTCGATGGATCCAGGTTGAGGGTTTTGCCCCCTACATGCAACAGAAGGAAGGGATGACTGTTAAGAGCATTGGCTCGATGGTGTTGGAGGTGCCCACATCTCGGGCAACAGGAAGGAAGCGAAGACGGCAGAGGAGGGAGAACAGAAACGAAATGGAAGGGTCATAGTTCTGGGACCCGCACAGCACAAACAGTGGGATTTGGGTGATAAAATGGTCTCAGGTTCCCCTGTTCTAAAGAGTTCCACCTCCAGACCTGACCTGTGATGAATAAGGCAAAACTGTGCTAAAAAGAGAGGGATAAGGAGAGAAAATTAATAGTGGTTATCCTATCAGAGAGGAAGAGGGGTGCTGAAGATAACTTTTTTTCTATAAATACTTCTGGGCTGTTTGCCTTTTTTTTTTTTTTTTTTTCTTTTCTTTTTTGGCTGCACCAGGTGGCATGTGGGATCTCAGTTCCCCAACCAGGGATCAAACCTGCATCCCTTGCATTGGAAGCATGGATTCTTAACCACTGGACTGCCAGGGAAGTCCTTGAATTTTTTTAACTTCTTAAAAAAAAAATACAGACTTTTCATTGAACCCGGGAAAGAGCGGGCTTCTGTGAAAGCAGGGGGATGAGGGAGCAGTGGTCTGGAAGGGAACCCCAGGCTGTGTGGTTTGTCTGTGGAATCCTGAGCTGTTGGCCCTGAGGAGGAGCAGCCAGTAAACAATGGTCCCACCCTGCCATTGTTTACCAGGGAGGAAGTGGGAGCCACAGGACTCACTCAGCTTGGCAGCAGCAGAACTGAGCCAGAACTAACCCTTCCTGATCTCCCAGCTCAGTGCTCTGTTTTCCATGCTGCTTCCTGAGCACTGGAGGCTTCAATTTCCTGCTGTCCTGCCCAGGCCCATCGCAAGGGCGCCCGTGCGATTGCTGGTGAGCCAGCTGTTTGCCAGACCCTGCTTCCCACACCTCAGTCCCTCCCAGTGCAGGGGTGTGGGTGTGTGTAGAGGCAGCTTGCCTGTCCCCTATTTCCTGTTCTCTTCAGAGTAGCGACTTGGAGGCGGAAACTACAATGATGGCCTCTGTTTACATCCGTTTAAATGACCCAGTGTCCCTCCTGTTTTGCCAGCTCTCACATCACCACCTACTCCGGTCCTTCCTCCTCAGAGCTTGTTTAAGCAGCAGCCATGACTCTGTGTCTTTTTAATCAACCCAGACCCGTATGAGTCACTGAGAGCACTTAAGATAGGGCTTCTTCACCATGAGATGGGTGGCCAGGGGTGGAGAGATAAGTCCTTAAATGAGGGGCCTTGTTCTAGGGGAAAAGTCCTTTCATTTTTGTCAGATCCTCAAAGGAGTCTGTGACCTTTCCCTTCTTAAAAGACCAGGGATTTAGAGAATGAAGTGCAGGTGTGTTTTAGAAAAACCAAAATATGATAACAGCAATTACATGTTCCCATGTCTTCTCAGTAAGAGTTCAGATAAGCCTGGTGTTTGTGCAGCCTCTCTCGTCCTCAGGATGGGGAGTGGCAGTTGTATTAGGGAGCTGAGATTTCTCTATTTGGTAGACTGAAGTCCAGAAGGGTAAGATGATAGCTTAGGACCCTTGCCCTCTTTGGCATGCCTACCGGGTAGATGTGCAGATGAACTCTCCACACAGTGATACTGGGGCTCTGTGGTGTGTGGGGTCCGGTGGGGACAAGGAGACGAGGGACAAGGCGGTAGTTTAAGGAGAGATATTATAGTTCTCTTCATGCCTGCCTCTCAGTGAAGCCCTCCTTGGTCTTTGGGATTTGTAGAGATGGCCCTGCACATTCTGGGTCGAGCGCACTCCCTGCCCTGACAGTCTGGTTGTCCTTCTGTGTTGTGGGCATGAGTCTTCAGGGTTTAGAATGGAGCTGTGAGTTGACCTGTTCTAGAATAGCCTCAAATTCTCTTCTGCCTCCAGGGTATAAGCAGGTGTTAGTGTGGGGCAACAGGGTATTTACCAGCAGGGGAAAGAATGTGTTTGCTCTTGCTAGTAGGAAAGGACCTCTGATTGGCTTGCTTCTTGGCCAGCCTGAAAACCAAGATGCAGCCATGTGGTATAGTGAGCAGGAGATTAAGCAGGCTTCCTTGTGTTCAAGGCTCCTGAGTTCCTTCTGCCTACAGATGGATAATGTTCGGGATTCCAGTGTGGCTCTGAATCCTCTCTCCCTGCACTGTGCCAGACCATCCTACCCCTGACTTTGTAGTTCCATAGGAAGTCATGGATGTTATGGTGGCAATGGGGACAAATGTGGCTCCAGAAACAGAATAGAGGGAGTTCACTGAGGTTCATGCTTGGGGTTGGTACAATCAGTACCACCCTGAAGGTCATGGACAAGAACCAGTGGGAGGATGGGAAGAGACTGTCCATTTGTGTTTTGGTTTGGTGCTTTTTTTTTTTTCCCTGTGTAGACTGGGATCTGTTGAACTGTATTAGATAGTATGTTGTCTCCAGCTGAGTGGCTTTTCACTGTTGGGCAGAAGTCTGCCTTGGACAGAGAACCTGTTCGGGAAGAGGAAGGAAGGAAACAGGATGGTCTGGTGGCTACATACCTTTGCTGGAATGCCAGCTAAGCCATTTGCGGCCCCCTCTGCACGGCAGACCCTCCTGTCACCTAGCTCCTCATCAGCTCCTAACCTGTTACAAAGCTGGACGCCTTCATCTGCAACCCTCCAGAGCAGTGCTACTTCAAGTGCCAGTCTGCAATGAGATGAGAAGCATATTCACCAGAATGTAAAACTTCCCTTCATCAAGAAAAGCTTGTTACAAGAAACTGTTAGCACTAAACTGTGTTTTCTCTGACATAACTGACTTATACTCTGGAGTCATATAAGCTTCCTATCTGTTGACCAACCAGTAACACCACTGGCACATCAGCTAATCTGCAGACCACACTTTGACTAGCAATACTCCAGAGCCACCTCTAGTTCAGACGCAGTTGTTGCGGTCTTTGAACCCCTGTAAGCCGGAAACAGAGAGCCCTGGTTGCAAAGAGCTGCTGGCAGGTCCATCATGCGAGGGCCAGGGTGGGTCACTGGGGGGAGGGGAACACGACCCCAGAGAACAAGTCAAACAGGTGACTAGGTGGCACCTGTGCCAAGGGCAGCTGTCCGCCCCCCTTTCCCTCTTACCACACACAAACTGAAAGAACTAGAGTTGGGGTCCCTCCTGTAGGGCCTTGGTTTTGCCTGATGTTTCTGGCGGCAAGTCAGCCCCACTGAGTTTATTACCCTGTCCTTGCAGAAAAACGGCATACATCAGAGAAGAATTCATTGGTGGTCCTTGTTGTCACTCCTGGATGTGACCAGTTTCCTTCTTTGGGGTCTGTAGAGAACTGTAAGTACCACTTCGTTCCTTGTTCTAGAAGCCAGCACTTGTCTGGAGCTCTAACTCCAGATGGCCTGCCCTCAGTTGCAGATGCTAGGCCTGGAGCCCTCCAGGAGGGTGGGGGACAGGGTCACCAAGTGCCCAGAACCGTCAAAGGAGAGCTTTTCCTGTGCACTCTAACCAGCATCTGAAGGTTGGCTGTGAACGTCACACTGGCTAATCACTGAGTCCCACGGGACACCTACCTTCTGAACTGAATATAATCCCTCTGGCATTTTAGGAACTTATGCACTTTGTTGGTTTTTCTCTTAGAGACCCTACACTAGAGAGAGAAGGAGTTTTCAGCCATTTGAACTGAGATGAAGCCAAGTCATTTGTCCTGTGGCTGCCCTGAGCAGCAGCATTTGGGGACATCTCAGTGTGCAAAGTGAACATTCAGGTCTTGGCTTCTTCCTCACATTGCTGAGGAAGTAGCTGAAGCTTGGAGACAAAGGGAGAGGGGGGTGACTTCAAAGGCTCTGGGAACATTGTAACCTGGACTCACCCCTCCAAGCATCCCTTTCCCCTTCGTCCTTTGAGCTAAAGCCTGGCAGGAATCCATGTTTCTGGTGGGGAAACTGACCCACAGGGCAGGGGGTGCTTTGCAGAGGATTCCACGCGAGCCTGCCCCTCCTCACACACCATTTTCCAGGGCCTCAGAGTCACTGGGTGACCACCCTCCCACTCTGGCCCCAGGCCTGAGTATCAGCCCTGCTCCCTCAGGGAATGCTTCTTCTTTGAAAGAAAAAATGTGTTTGTTTGTTGTTGTTGTTGTTGTTTTTCCCACGGCATACAGGATCTTAGTTCCCTGACCAGGGATCGAACCCGTGCCCCCTGCAGTGGAAGCGCAGTCTTAACCACTGGACCACCAGGAAAGTTCCTTATTGTTGGTTTTTAATCCGAGGTTTTACAGAGAATATGTGATTCTCTGTAATCTGAGGGTAGAAATCCTTAACCTAATGGAATCCTTTCTGTCGTTTCAGACACACTGACCATAAATGATGAGCAGAGTCTCCTCCTCTCCGAGACTGTCTGGGGCGCCCTGCGAGGTAACAAGATGGGGCTGATGCTGGGAGAGAGAAGGATGATGTGGGAAGGTGGGCACTGGTGGGGTGAGGGGCAGGACTGGGGGCCAGGCAAATACCCCCAGCTTAGGAACTTGCTTTATGGAGAGCAGTTGGAGTATTTCCTCAACTCCCTGCAGGGAGTGTTCTCCTCACTGCTGTCTCCAGCAGCTGGCAGGTGTCACAGCCTGTGCAGCGACAGCCACTCCCCTGGCAGGCACTCTGGGAAGCAGAGGGAGTCCCTGCAGGTGGATGGCAGGCACCAGCAGGGGCAGGCGGCTGGGGAGAGGAGCCCACCCTGCCACGCACACAGTTTGTTCAGCTCTCACCACGGACCCAAGATTGGAAGGGCTCTTTAAAAAGGAAATCTACATCAAAATAAAGAGATAAATGTCAAAAAAGAGGTAAACAGTGATAAAATGAGGACTTTGCTAGCCAACGGGCGATAGGCCCCTGCCCTTCCTCCTGGTCCACTGAGAAGGTATTTGGTCCCTAGACGCAGACTTAGCCAAACACTTCCACCCGTTTTGGTAAGAGCTCTGCTGGTGAATGAGGGAAGTTCTCACTGAACTCCAAACCTTGTTTCAGTTTGTCTTTATTCCCTAGCCCCTCCTCCCCTCCCCTGCGTTTTGGAGAAACAGCATGCTGACTCCCCTTTCTGCCCTCTTCTACATTTTGTGTGGGTGTTAACAATTAGTCAGGTTAAAGTGGGGAGTTCTGGGACCCCAAGTGCCAGGCGTCAACGTCAGACTGGAGAGAAGCCCAAATGGTACACTGGAAGTTGGCCTCAAAGGAGGTGCTCAGTGACCCCAAAGGTCTCACAGATTTTTAAATTCTGAAAATTTAGGATTCTGGCAATCTTTTACAGGGCTTCTGCTGGGTTTGTAGAAGTGAGGGCCCAGCTGTTGAGAACATCTAGTGCTCTGGACACAGCATGCCTGCCCTTGGGCCTCACCGGAATCTAGGAGTCTGTGTCCAGTCTCCTGGGGTAGTTGCTACCTGCCAGATCTCAGCTCCCTATAGTTGGTTCTATTCTCAGGGTCTGAAGAGGAAAAGTGGATGTTTCTTTGTCTTTGGGGTCCAGCTGTGGACCCACAGTTTATGGTCTCGTTGAGTTTATGAAACTCAAGTTTATGATCACATTCTCACAATTCAAAGTGAAGAGGCAGCAGGTTGGAGGCCCCCTTTTATCAGCTCCCTTAGCTCCTAATGAGTATTATCCCCTGAACTATTTATCCCCTTGTGAGCTGGCTTGTCCTTTCATATGTCCTCATAGGCCCCAGCTGTTGAGAGCATTTAATGCTCTGGCCTCTCTTCTTAATATCTTTGTGAATTCAAGACTTAGGGTTTATAGATACAAGGCATGTGGGTGAGTGTATTGCTAGGAGGGGCACAAACCCCCTTACACTGCCCGCTTCCAAAATAAAAGACAGTAAAATCGATACTGGCTTCCTATTGTCCCCCTTTTCTAGCTGTTGAGAAGCATGCAGCCTACACTAGATTTCATTTCACTGTATGCCCAAGCACTGTGCTCTGCCACATAGGAACCTTCCAGATGGTTCTAACTCTTTACCCACCTCCCTAAGTCTTTACATCCGCCTTTCTACTTCCCTAGGTCTGGAGACATTTAGCCAGCTTATATGGAGATCTCCTGAGGGCACGGTGAGTGTGGGCCTTCAAAAAGGGCTCTTCTTAAATCTCTGGCATTTGCTCCCAATATTGAGAGTCCTGGAAATACCTTCTTTTGCCTAAAACAGAGTCCTAGTGGCTTAAGATGGTCCCAAAAAGAGTATTCACAGAGATAATGGGTGGAAACTGGTTTGGTAGATTTTGCCAGTTGGGGTATAACTTAGTTCCCCTGAATCATTATTGAGCAATGACCCTGAGACCACACTGCTTTGAACATATTGAGTCAGTGAGAATTTGGTACATATGAGCTGAGTGGTGTGTGGGACAGCTGCATTGGCTGGCAGGGGAAAGTTACTCTCTGGAGAGGTACATGCTTATGGTCATTCATTTGGAGGTGTGGGGTGTTTGTGGAGATAGTTACCCTGAAGAACTGTCAGCTGGTTGGGTTTTCAGGGATCTCAGAAGACTTTTCTCATCCCCCTCTACCCCACTGGTGAATTGCCTTAGACTCCTGACATGTTCAATGTTTGGTCCACACAGTTCTATGTCAACAAGACAGATATTGAGGACTTCCCTCGCTTCCCTCACCGGGGCTTGTTGCTGGATACGTCTCGCCATTACCTGCCACTGGCTAGCATCCTGGACACTCTGGTACACAGGCCTTAAGGCTTTCTTTGCCCTTAGGATTCTGGGGTGATGGGACAGCAGATAGATCTGGTGCCATATTCTTAAGGAGTTACGGAGAGCATTTATGTAACTTTATGGGTTCCTGGGAAAAATGTAAAAGATGACCTGCTCCAAGATTCAAAAAAATACGAGTGATTTAAGCGTACCCCGCTGGCTACTGAGGACCACTGTCCAGGCCATCTCCAGTGACAGAGGAGGTGGGCTGGGGAATTGGCTTCTCTGAACAAGGGCAGCTATCTTTAGTTAGTATAAAGTCTTAGGAAAGAGATGTTCAGGAGCCTTAGCTGAGGATGATCCTAACTGTCTAGAATTTGATGGGCAGTCTTAGCTGACAGTTACCCATCTGACTTACATGTCTAAGTATTCCTTTGGTGTTCTGATGGAACCAGAGAAGTGGACATCTACCAGTCTTGACATCTGAGATTTATGGCTTATAAGGCTATTAAATTCACAACAGACCTCACAGTTTTGGATAAACACTAGTCCGACAACCCAAACCAAGTGGCAAGAGGAAATATTAGTTTCCACGGTCTTGTGGGACTTCCTGACCCCAAGGTACCACAGAGCTGCAGCCCTTCTCCCAGTGTGACTGTAACTCATCCCCACAGAGGAGATACTGCTCTGTCAGCCGTCTTTGGATGTTCAGGGTCTTCCCCTTCCCTCCATGGCAGGCACAACCTGATGGGAAGGTCTGATACAGAGAACCTGTGAACACTTAGCAAGAAGCTGGGGCAGGTTGAGCCTGGGAAAGTGTGTGGCGTGGCCTGCCAAGCTTGGGGCCAAAGCTGGAGAAGTTGTACTGGGTTCACAGTGTGTGCTCTGACCTATAGGATGTCATGGCGTACAATAAATTCAACGTTTTCCACTGGCATCTGGTCGATGACTCTTCTTTCCCATACGAGAGCTTCACTTTTCCAGAACTCACCAAAAAGGTATGTTTCGATTTTACCCAAACCAAGTTGATGGCTTGAAGTCTGACTCTGGCTATGGCCCTGCTAGCAAAGGACATCAGCCCTCCTCCTAACCAGCCAGTTTAAGGGACACACTCACATATAGGAGAAGGGCACTGGCTTTGGAGTCAAGTTCAAGTCTAAACTGTACCATTAATTTCCTCTGTGACCTTCAGGAGAGAATCTTTCCTGGTCCTATTTTTTTATTTATTAATATTTTGTTAGCTGGGTATAATAACTACCTTATTTGTCTCACTGGCATCATGGCACTGAAATAAGACAATGAATGGACAGCTTGTGGGAAATTATGATACAGTTCCTTGAAGACAGCACCTGATATCAACAGGCTGTGGGTTGGTTTTCTTTCTTTTTTAAAAATAATTTTATGCATTTATTTTTGGTTGTGCTGGGTCTTCATTGCTGTGTGGGCTTTCTCTAATTGTGGCGAGCAGAGGTTACTCCATGGTTGCGGTGCGTGGGCTTCTCATTGCAGTGGCTTCTCTTTTTGCAGAGCACAGGTTCTAGGCATGCAGGTTTCAATAGTTGCAGCTCGCAGGCTCCAGAACACGGGTTCAGCAGTTGTGGCACCCAGGCTTAGTTGCTCGGAGGCATATGGGTTCTTCTTGGACCAGGGATCGAACCCGGGTCCCCTACATTGGCAGGTGGATTCTTATCTACTCTGCCACCAGGGAAGCCCTGTGGGCAGATTTTCTGATATCCAGGGGGGCCTGAAGCCATTTTGAATATCCTCTCCTCTGCTAACCTTCAGGAAATGGGATCCTGAATGTGTTTTGTGCCTTTCAGGGGTCCTACAACCCTGCTACCCACATCTACACAGCACAGGATGTGAAGGAGGTGATTGAATATGCACGGCTTCGGGGTATCCGGGTGCTGGCAGAGTTTGACACTCCTGGCCACACTCTGTCCTGGGGGCCAGGTAAGAATCATGTCTGCAGTTGGAGGGAGTCCACTAATTCCCTTCAATGGGGAGTTAGGATGTTGACTCTTGGATGTAGCATGCCCCAGCCTTGGTCTCTGGAAGAATATTTTCCATCAACTTCTTCCACTGGGAATTTAGATAGGCAGAATTTACTTTGGGCGAAAGAAGACACTTCTTACTATTAAAACATGGGCAAATTCTTCTCAGATGTCCTTGCCTGATAATGCCCTTGTAGGTCATTGTGCCCAGAGTGGAAGAAAGATTTTGCCAGTCTGTCTAGATCAGACTCTCTGCTTTTCTGCTGGCAGACTACGTGAGGAGAGCACGCTCTGGGAGCAAGGGTGACCCCAGTGGAAGAATGTGTCAAGGCAGCAGGAGTGTGTGACAGTTGTCTGGGTATGATCTGTGGACATGTATTTCTTTGATTGTCACTAAATGCTTATGTCAGTGATTGTCTGAGTGCTCCTACCTGAGGGAATGTCTATGAACATGATGGTCATCATGTATCTGACTATATGTGGGGTTTGTGTATTTCTGACACTAGCTTCAGATTCTCTATTGCCTTAGGTGTCCCTGGATTATTAACTCCTTGCTACTCTGGGTCTCACCCCTCTGGCACCTTTGGGCCAGTGAATCCGGCTCTCAACAACACCTACGAGTTCATGAGCACATTCTTCTTGGAGATCAGTACTGTTTTCCCAGACTTTTACCTGCACCTTGGAGGAGATGAGGTTGATTTCACCTGCTGGTATGAGCCCTATGACCTCCCATCCTGGCCTACTCAGAGGAGATGTTTGCCCTGAAGAAGCTGTGTTTCAGGTGCTCCTCAGCTGTCTATCCAGATGGCTCAGGCCTTCGGCCTTTCCTCTCTCCACCTACCAAGAGGCCCTACCTGGTCTTGGCAAGTCTATGATCTTGTCATAGTCTTGAGATATTGACAGAAAAACCACCTCCAGGCACAGAATTGTCTTGGAAAGATCAGGATAGAGAAAAATAGTCCCTGCTTTTGATAGTTTAAAATAGTCTGATTGAAGAGGCAGGACACATGAATTTGAGGCTAATATATGACAGTGTCTAGTTAGTATTAAATTATAAGGTTCCAGCCCTCAGATTTCCTTAGCTCAAAAGAGGCTGAGAGGCTTCTTGGAGAAATGGGAACTAGAGCTGGATCTGGGGAAAGAGTTGAGGAGAGAGAAAAAATAAAATGTAGACATTGTGTAGCAAGGGAGCTGCCATGGGTGACAGACAGCAATCTTGTGTATACACTTGGAATAAAGAATAAACATTAAGGAAAAAGCAGGATATGCCCAGGGTGTGGGAGGTAAGAGACGGAAACCAGAATCCAGTGTGCCCGCGTCAAGACCTCAGAGCCTTATGTCATGGCCCAGAGAGACTGAGATGTGTTCTCTTTGGAACTGAACTTGAAGCTCTTCAGGTCCAAGCTTAGCCTTTCTTGGCCTATATCAGTGGTCCCCTTTCACTTAGCTTTTTCAGCCATACTTCCCAAAGTTGTGGCCTCTTGAGATCCTCAGTTGATTGGTTTTTCAGATGAAGAAAAAAAAAAAAGTTGTGGGAGGCCAGGTGACAAATCCCCAAGCTTTGGGCTTTGAGGATGTCAAAAGAATTAATCTTCATTTTCTCTTGGGATTCAGGAAGTCCAACCCAGATATCCAGGCCTTTATGAAGAAGAAAGGCTTTGGTGATGACTTCAAGAAGCTGGAATCCTTCTACATCCAGACGTGAGGACATAGCGGGAGTGGGCAGTCACCGTCCTTCAGAGTCCTCACTTTCCATAGCAGGGCCAGGCCCTGCTGGACCACTTTCTGGGCCCCTGAAGGGGTCCTCTGTTCTGTCCTTTCTGGTTGGAGTGGTCGGTTCCCAAATGGTCAGACAGGAATGGGCCCCTAGCCAGGCTCTGCCCCCAGGGCACTGGCACCAGTAGCTCAGAGCCTCTCGGAACTGAGCAAACACTCTCTGTACTCTCTAGGCTACTGGACATTGTCTCTGCCTATGGCAAGGGCTACGTGGTGTGGCAGGAGGTGTTTGATAATAAAGTAAAGGTGAGCCTGGGGCAGAGAAGAGGTGCTCCCCTCAGGGCCTCCCTCTGCTCTCCCATCCTTTCCCTGCTTCTGCATGGATACAGAGCTCTGAGCCCTGAGTGTGGGTGTCAGAGCCTCCATTTGTCTTCCCTCACTATGAACCGATTGAGTTACTTGTGCTGCTAGGTTACTTGGGATTCCTGAAACTGGCATGATGGGTTGGGTTTTCATTCCTGTGTCATAGACTAGGATCTTCCAGGCCTGGGAGCAGGGCTATCTTCTCCTTCATCATCAACTAGTAAGATCCCACCTTCCTGCCACATCAGGGGCTCTGCAGGAACCACATCCCATCTTCAGACACATCTGGAGATACTTGGACATAACAGCCCCTGATGAGTTTTCTAGGCCCCACTGCTTGCCTCTGTTAGTTCACTGCTGGGGTTACTGTCTCAGTGTAGACAGGACAGCTGCAGAGGGGTTAGGGGAGGAGGCAGCATGGAGCTCTCCTAGGGACTTTGGGGGCCTTGGCCTCTGCACTGGGCTAGAAGTTCAGTGGCTAGGGGTCACAGAGAAATGCTTTGCTGCTGGGGAGCAGAGGGGGCTCACACCCCCCTGGCCTGGGCTGCTTGCATGGCTCGGGAACCTCTGTGCCATTTGACCTTTTGTGACAGGTTCGGCCAGACACAATCATCCAGGTATGGCGAGAAGAGATACCAGTAAAATACGTGAAGGAGTTGGCACTGGTCACCAGAGCTGGCTTTCGGGCCCTGCTTTCTGCCCCCTGGTACCTGAACCATATAACTTATGGCCCTGACTGGAAGGAGATCTACCTGGTGGAGCCCCTGGCATTTGAAGGTAAACAGGGAGCTCTCCTTGCTGCCAAAGCAGCTGGGGGAGAGAAGGAGAGTTGGACATTTCAGATCAGCATATGAAATGGCCTGAGGAGAGGACCACGTTGGGAAGGTGGTTGAGGCCTGTCTTTGCTTGTTTTCCCTCAGGTAGCCCTGAGCAGAAGGCCCTGGTGATTGGCGGAGAGGCCTGTATGTGGGGAGAGTATGTGGACAGCACAAACCTGGTCCCCAGGCTCTGGTAAGGGCTTTCTGGGGGTGTGGAGGGTTGGGCTTGTGGCATGGGCTCTCCCTCCCAGGCTCAGTCCCCTCCAGCCACCACCAGCCAAGTGCCGTCCTCAGGCCTGGGAGAGAAGGGGCCTCGCGCTGTTGCTTCTGTTTGTGTGGAACAGTCCTCTCCTGCCTGACTTCTGTATTTGCGCCTGCAGCCCATTAGGTGTGTCACATGGAGACTGTTGGGCTTCCCTGGGGGCTCAGTGGTAAAGAATCTGCCTGCAATGCAGGAAAACTTGGTTTGGTCCCTGGGTTAGGAAGATCCCCTGGAGAAGAAAATGGCAACCCACTCCAGTATTCTTGCCTGGGAAATCCCATGGACAGAGGGGCCTGACAAGGTACAGTCCATGGGGTCACAAAAGAGTTAGACGTGACTCGGACATGACAACTAACCAACAACATGGAGATCGTTGTCCCCACTTCACACACAGGGATAAGGAGGTCTGGAGAGCACGTTGAGAGAATTTTGTTTTCGGGATGGCTCAGGATCCAGCCCTGAGACGCCCAGTCTCTGTACTAAGACTCCTCTCTGCTGTCTCCTCAGAGTGCTGCTACCCCTCAGCAAGCTTGGGGGCTGTGTAGAGTTTACATTTTGAGAACAGCTGCCGCCACCGCCATCAATAACTGTTTACAATGCCTGTCAGACGGACTGAGGTCCCTGTGTCTTTGGGAGAGGAGGAGGGATCACTATCCTCATTTTACTGAAGATGAAGCGGGGCCCTGGCAGTCCTGGGGAGCCCTCCAGTGAGCTGCCACTCTGATTAAAGTGTCGGTCACATCCCTCGGCCCCGAGCTAGTCCGGGGTGCCTAAACAAGAGGCTGTGGGTGTCCAGCACCCTTGCAGGGAACCCAGAGCCCAAACGGGGTGCCCCTCTCCTTTCCGCAGGCCTAGAGCAGGGGCTGTTGCCGAGAGGCTGTGGAGCAACAAGATGGTGTCCAACCTGGACTTTGCCTTTAAACGTCTGGCACACTTCCGCTGTGAGCTGCTGAGGTGAGCAGGCCATGGGCAGATCTGGGGCTGGGGATCCCTTCCTGACAGGAAGAGAGCACTGATAATAGCTAACACGTGCAGAAGTGTGTTGAGGGGGCAAGCCCTGTGCTCAGCCCTCTGCTGACACTGCTTCATTCAGTCTTCGCCACAGCCCTATCAGGGGATGGAGTTTTTATCCCCATTTCAGAGGCAGGCAGCTGAGGCACAGAGAAGTTCAGTAACTTGCCCAAAGTTGCTCACAACCGGGACTTGAACTGCCTTCACTGTCTGTGCTCTTATCCATGGCCGTGCTCTTATGGGTTCTCATGACACCCATGTCCCAGTTGGGATGGGCCTGCGTAAGAGGGTCAGTTCCCTGGTTCATTCATTGACTTGGTTTTGAGACTCTGGGGAAACAGCTTCATAGAGAGCAGAGTCCCAGGCTGAGAGCCAGGCATGTGGGGTCTAAGCCTCTACTGTCTAATTTACTGGGTGACTTGGAGCGAGTTCCTTACCATCTCTGAGCAGATAACTTATTTGGATAATAAAGGAGGCATGTCTCGAGGTGCACTAAAGAGATCGGTCAGGTCCTGGAACTGGTGAGGCTGAGATTTCATGCCCACACCCTGTGGATGGGCTGGACAGTGCCTTGGTGCCCCCTTAGAGCCATTAATGGGGGCTCAGTGGGCCAAGAGCACTGGGCACATTGTAGGCGTCCACCTTTTTTCTCAAGAGGCTGAGTGATTTGGGGCTGGGGCACAGAAGCAGGGAGGCATTCCTCAAGATTCCGAGGTGTCCCTGTGTCAGGATCACTGAGGCACCCGATCCAGATGGCAGATTCTCGCAACACACAGCCCCACCCCAGCAAGAATCTCTGGAAGCGAGACCCCGAGGAATTTTGGTGTCTAGTGACAGCGTGAAATCCACTGAACTGGGGGAAGGGGAGACTGTTGATTGTAGTGGAGAAGATGTTGCTGGAGCCTAAAACTAACTGCCTTCGAGGACTCACGGTACCTGTTTCTTAACATCCTCTTGCAGGCGTGGTGTCCAGGCCCAGCCCCTCAGCGTAGGCTACTGTGACATGGAGTTTGAACAAACCTGAGCAAGTAGCCCCCGGCACCAAGGAGGGTACTGGCCCTAGGAGAGCGGAAGCGGGGCCAGGCTTCCACTGCACCCCGCCCGGGGGATGGAGCCCTTTGCCCACGTGCCCCTGTGCCTAGAGACAAGGGGGCTGGTGCTGGCGCTGGCGTCCAATAAAGAGTGATGTGGCGTTTTTCTATAACCAACATGGATTACCTGTGTGGAAACAAATGTGAGTGGCCCTAGGGAAGGGGAACTGCCAGGACTGGCCTTCTGCTCCTAAGGGTGATAGGCTCAGTGGGGCCCAGCCAGCGTGGGCTCAGTATCTGCCCCTGGAGGGATCTTGTAAGTTGAGGGCTGGGAACGAAACTTGTATCCTCCGTGCCGTCCTACCCTGCCTGAGTTTTGATGCCTCTCCTAGCTCACCAGAGTCCAGACACACACCCCATCCTTAGACTCACCTGGACCCCTGAGGCTTCTGTACATGGAACACAACAGCACAGGCGACCGAAGCAGTCCCAGAAGCGGCAGGGGCCCCACCCCAACCTGGGCACAGAACAGCCCCGCCCCATGCAGATCGCGAACCGCCCTCCCCAGAGCTTTTCTTCTGCTTTAGGTTTCTTGTTACTTCCATTTCATGCAACCATTATTAAATATTGAACACATACTATGATCTTGGCACTGTGGTAGGTGGTTAAATTTGAAGGACTTAGTCCCCAGAGGCCCTGGTACACTCCCCAAAATGCCAGCAACCTCCACCCCTCCTCCCACCCATTTTCAATCCAGTAGCATCTTCTCCGAGAACTGCTGGCACAGCTGAGACCATGTGAGGAAAGCCCCTGGAGGACCAAGAGGTGGGTGTGTGGCTCTGGAAGAGTCTTTGCACCAGTGACCAGTCTTCCGTAGGAAGAAATGGCTCATGGACCCAGACTGCCCCCTAAAGGTGTCATGTTCAGAAGTGACAGTGCAGCCCAGAATCCGGGCCAGCAGTGCACAGCAGCTGTTTCAGATGTGGATTTCTTTGACCATTTTTAAGTTCTTTTACCTGGTCCTGGGCTGGAAGGACAATGGAGAGGTACAGACATTTCTTTCAGAAAGTTTCCAATCTCGTGGATACAGAAAGTTGAGGAAGGCAGGCCTGAAAAGGGATCTCAGTAAAATTTGGTCCTTAAATAGCATCCTTCAGTTCCTTGCTCATGCTCCTTTGGGGACCTGACTGAATGTGCACCAATCAGGCCTTCTTGCACTATTACTATAGGGACAGGCTGCGCACCTTCTACCTGAAGAATTCATAGGGAAAGCTGAGCTCGGGGCTCTGGCCTGGAGAGAAACAAGTTAAGCTCTACTATCTGTGCCTACTAAAGGAGCACCTTACTCTCTATTACGCGGAGAAACATTTGGGGAGTTCCCAGGCAAGGACCCTGTAGAAATGCTGCTATACTTCAAGTGCCCCTTCTTGATCATAATTGGAATATTGCTATTGTTTGGTATAATATTTAATAAAAAGACAGTAAATTTTAGGTCTCAAGTCAATGAAGGAAGAGGCCATGAAAATAGCTGTACTAAAGCAGTAAGATTCTATGATTTCTTACTCCTCTTATAAATATTTTCTTTAATGTTGTCATTTTTTTTACAAATTAAAAAAAAATCAGTATTGTGCTGATCCCCACCCTCCACCAATGTATCTCTGCCCACCTCCCCCCACCGCCGCTGATCATGAGAACATTTACCTGAAGGTCATCATCCCCAACCTCCACCAGTGCATCTCTGGGCCCCCTGATCATGAAAGCATTTATGGGAAGGTCATCATTCCCAACCTCCACCAGTGCATCTCTGGGCCCCTTGATTATGAGAGCATTTACTGGAGGGTCATCATCCCCAGCCTCCACTAGTGCATCTCTGGGCCCCCTGATGATGAGAGCATTTACCAGAAGGTCATCATCCCTAACCTCCACCAGTGCATCTCTGGACCCCTAATCATGATAGCATTTACCTGAAGGTCATCATCAGACCCTGAACTGCTGACAGGATAGAGGGAGTACCTGTGGAACTGCCCGCTCAGTTCCAATGCCCAAAGTCACTGCTCCTCCTCCTCATTGCCCTTTACCTGTCCCACCCTGCTCCAGGCCAGGCTCCTCTGGCCTGCTTGTGTTCTCTGTACACCACCAGGGGGCGGGAAAATGCCTGGACTGATTTCCTGGCTCTAGTTATCTTTGGGTACAAAGAGTCGGCCCGTGCTGCTCTCTGAAATCTCCTAAGGATGCAAAGCCTCCCCAGTAGGAATAAAGTGAAGGAGCAAATGGAGGCTGAGAAGACATTCAGCTCGCCCTCTCTCGGGCAGGAGTTGGGGCAGTGTGCCAGGTGTCCCTCACTTCTTAGAAACGTGGTGTTTTGAGGTGTACCTCAGTGGATCAGTGTAGGGATAGGATAGTGGAGGACTTGGGAGCCTGGTTGCTCCATAGCACTAGAGATGAGGGACATAGCAAGGGGTGAGGAAAGCTGAAAGATACTGGGGAAAGGTGAAAAAAGGATTATATGATACAGATTGAATTTAATTTATATCAGTGTAGATGAACATACCTAGTGGCAACATTGCTAGCTCTCTAAAGTTTAGATTTTTATAGTTTTTGTCAATATCACTTATCAATCAGTACAGGCTGTGAAAATTGTATTTCATGTACTTTTTTTCCTACTAAGAAAGAAAATAAGTAGGAATTGTCTTTGTCTTAAAATCATTCCGTTTTTCCTTTATAAATAAACTTTGAAAGTTTGAAAATCTGTGTCCTTTATATCATTAATAAATATAGAATATAAATACATATTAACTAACTTCAGTGAAACATTTACTTGTTGATTTTTTTCAACACTGTTCACTCTTAACTATATATAAATCTTCACAATTGTTTTTAAAATCCTTTCTGATACAGCCTTGTGTGTGTATGTGTGTGTGTGTTTCATGCATTTTTCAGTGAGATTTTTGAAAATGTCTATGAACCTTGTTTTATTTTCACAGTAATTACTGTATTCTAACCATATCCATGTTGGGTCTTCCGTACCACAGTAAGAACTTTTATTTAAGTATTTCAAATGTGTCAAACAGAAAATTGTAGGGAATAACATAATAAACACAGTATAACCATACTACTACTCAGCTTTATCACATCTCAATAGTTGCATCTGCTTTAAATTTATGTTATTTTTAAGAGATGAAACATATATGTCCCCCACTTCCAGTTCCACTCTCCTGCTTCCCAAAATAACCACTTTCTAGATTTTATTTTAAATCTTATTTCCTCTGGAAATCTGATACTTAGCTATGATTTTTCTTCATTATTAATAAATTCTTTATGGCTCACTTCATAGCAAATTAGGAAGGGACATTTTGGAACCCACTCAGAAAAGGGGTTTGTGTGTGTGTCTACTCAGAAAAGGGGTGTGTGTATGTGTGTGTAGACAGACCAGCTGGCAAGCAGACATGGAAATGGGGCATCTGTGCTGTGCTGATGTGCTGCTGGATTTAAGAGAACATGTTAGGGACATCCAGTAATTATTTATTATAAACGAGAAGATTTTTTTTTTTTTTTTACTTACGCGGACGAGCGGAGTCGGCGCGGGCTCCTCACTCCACTCGCCGCTCGAGTCCACCAACGAGAAGATATTTAAGAAGAAAATATTCAGAGAAAACTATACAGATGTTTACCTGACTTAACATAAGTTAGAAATCTGAGTGAAGACATTTGTGGAAATCCGCCCAGGGGAACAGAAGTGCTGCTGTCATTTCTCTGTGCTTGTGTCAGGGGCCGGCGTAAGCGCTTGTTCAGATGTTAATTTACTTAATCCTCATCCCAGCCAGTGAGGTAGATCAATATTATCCTCACCGGACAGATAAGGAAACGGACATAGGTGAGATGATTCGTTCATGGTTACCTAGCAAGGCTGAGTCAGGCTTTGTGCACAGGGCCTATGGATCCAGGCTCACCGAGTTCATCCTAGCCTATCCTGTGTCAGGCCATCAGTCGCAGCCTCACACTGTACCAGACGTCTCCCTGCTCTTAAACTCCACACTCACACACACACATAAAGCTGGGTACTCAATTATGTCTGGGCTTGAATCCATGTCCTCCCACTTTTCAAACTCTTCCTTACAGATGGTTCCATTCTTTGAGCACACACACATGTACAATGTCCCTTATCTCTAAACAAATTAAAAACTCTCCATCCCGCTTTTTCTCAGTCAAGTTGCCTGCAACAACTACAAGAATTTATCTCCATTTCTCCACTTCTCATTCAGTCCTCATGAAGGCTGCTCTCACTGAGGTGAACAATAACTTGTAAGTTGCAAAGTCAACATATCTCAGTAATTAAAATATCACTTGCCCTTTCCTTGTATTTTGAGATTTTGATCACTCCTTTGAAATTCTTTCTTCCCTGACTTCTGTGACACCATTCTTCCCTGAGTTTTCCCCTACATCTTTCAAGATTGTTTCTTAGCCTGCATCACTGATGACTCCAGAAAAATCCGATTCCACAGCCAATCATTTTTAAGGTTTTCCTTTTCTATACTTTCTTCTCAGTGATCTCGTTTACACTCAAACAGATCTTTAGCTATATGTATATATCTATATGTACAAAGCTCCAAACTCATCCACTTCATATCATCTGAAGCTCACATGCCAAACAATTCATCATCCTTCTTCATAGCCCCCTTCTCTACTGCTCTACCATTATTCTGCTACTTATTGCAGCCAAAATCTGGGAATCATCTTTAACTACCCCCATCTATCATAATAGCCTTCTAATCCGTCACTAAGTCGCGCCCATTCTGTACCAATAACTCTTAGAGCCATTAACTCATCTCCATTTGCACCGCCACTATCTTAATAAGCCCATCACATCTTCCCTGAACTTAGAATAGGATCCTGATAACACCGGCCTCAAGTGACGCTCCAATACTTTGGCCACCTGATGCAAAGAGCCAATTCATTGGAAAAGACCCTGATGCTGGGAAAGATTGAAGGCAAAAGGAGAAGGAGGGCAGCAGAAGATGAGATGGTTAGATAGCATCATCAACTCACAGGACATAAATCTGAGCAAACTCTGGGAGACGGTGAAGGACAAGGAAGCCTGGTGTGCTGTGGTCCATGGGGTTGCAAAGAACCAGACATGACTTAGCGACTGGACAACAACATCACACTTCCCTCAAGTCATCGTTTTAAGCTGCAAATCAGATTTCCTGCTTCTGCTTTTTAAAGCTATTTAGTTACCATTTGGCTGTGCTGGGTCTTAGTTGCAGCACACAGGATCTTCGGTCTTCATTGCAGCACGTGTGCTCTCTTAGCTGTGGCATGGGGACTCTTAGTTATACGCATGGGATCTAGTTCCCCGACCAGGGATCAAGCCTGGGCCTCCTGCATGGGGAGAGTAGAGTCCTAACCATGGGACAACCAGGGGAGTCCCTCAATTTCATGCTTTTAATTTTTCAAAATTGCCCCCTTGTCTAATTCACTTAGCAGGGTATATAAGTCTCCCACTCCAAGATGATGTGTCTTGAGTGCTCCATCATCAAGTCCTGACATTCTACCTGTATTAGTCAAGCCTCCTTTAGTTGCAGGGAAATAGCTCAAACTGGCTAATAAAAAATGACACTGCTTCATGTAACTGCATGCCTCATGTAACAAGAGTCAACAATTATATGATCCTTGGAATAAATCTAATGAAAGACATACAGGAACTTTATAAAGTTTGAAAAAAATTTTCAAAGACAGTCAGATGTCTTTTGAAAGAACACCCAGATATAAATATGTAACATGTTCATAAATGAGAAGACCCAACATTGTAAGGATTTTAAAATGATCTGCAGATTCAATGTGATTCCAATTATAATGCTAATTTTATTCTTTAGTGAATAACAGTTTGTCCAGAATAATAACATCACTGTTAATGATTATGATACCTTATGAATAAGTGAAACAAATGACAGCAATGTTGTGAAGGATGGGAGGCAGAGATTGGGAACACTCTATTATGAGGCTCTTGTACTGCTCATGAAGCAGTACAGTGTTTGACAATGGACTTGGATAAATTGTAAATGTATTTTATAAACCTTAGGATAACTACTAAAGTGAAAAAAGAAGTATAACTGATATAGTAAGAAAGCAAAGCATTCAAAATGTTCAGTTAAAACCATAAAAGGCAGAGAAAGAGTAGAAGATGAAACGGAAACAATGAACAAGGGCAACAAAATGGAAAAGAGTAACAAATATGTTAGATAATAATCCAATTTTATCAGTAATCACTTTAAACATGAGTGACCTAAATTTAAAAAATTGAAAGACAGAGATTGTCAGATGGATTAAAAGACAAGGCCGGGGACTTCTCTAGTGGTCCAGTGGCTAAGACTGTGCTCCCAATCAGGGGGCCTGGGTTCAATCCCTGATCAGGGACTAGATCCCACAAGCTGCAACTACTGGGGCAGCCAAATAAACAAAATACATAAATAAATAAAAAGCAAGACCCAATTACATATCTACAAGAAGCCCACCTTACATATAAAGACACAGATGGATTACAAGTAAAGAGATGGAGAAAGACATTTCATGTTACACTCATCAAAAGAAAGCTGGAGTAGCTGTATTTCAAACAGAGCCAACTTCAAAGCAAGAAAAATTGCCAGAAGAGAAAAACTGGGCCAGCCTTCAACAGTACTTGAACCGTGAACTTCCAGATACTCAAGCTGGACTTAGAAAAGGCAAAGGAACCAGAGATCAAATTGCCAACATCCGTTGGATCATAGAAAAAGCAAGAGGGTTCCAGAAAAACATCTGCTTTCTCGACTATACCAAAGCCTTTGACTGTGTGGATCACAATAAACTGTGGAAAATTCTTAAAAAGATGGGAATACCAGACCACCTTACCTACCTCCAGAGAAATCTGTATGCAAGTCATAAGGCAACAGTTAGAACCTGACATGGAACAACAAACTGGTTCCAAATTGGGAAAGGAGTATGGCAAGGCTGTATATTGTCACCCTGCTTGTTTAACTTATATGCAGAGTACATCATGTGAAATGCCAGGCTGGATGAAGCACAAGCTGGAGTCAAGATTGCTGGGAGAAATATCAATAACCTCAGATACACAGATGACACCACCCTTAAGGCAGAAAGTGAAGAACTAAAGAGCCTCTTGATGAAAGTGAAAGAGGAGAGTGAAAAAGCTGGCTTAAAACTTAACATTCAAAATCTAAGATCATGGCCTCCAGTTCCATCAGTTCAGTTGCTCAGTCATGTCTAAGTCTTTGTGACCCCATGGACTGCAGCACACTAGGCCTCCCTGTCCATCACCAATTCCTGGAATTTACTCAAACTCATGCCCATTGAGTCGGTGACGCCATCCAACCATCTCATCCTCTGTCCTCCCCTTCTCCTCCTGCCTTCAATCTTTCTCAGCATCAGGGTCTTTTCAAATGAGTCAGTTCTTCACATCAGGTGGCCAAAGTATTGGAGTTTCAGCTTCAACATCAGTCCTTCCAATGAATATTCAGGACTGATTTCCTTTAGAATGGACTGGTTGGATCTCCTTGCAGTCCAAGGGACTCTCAAGAGTCTTCTCCAGCACCACAGTTCAAAAGCATCACTTCTTCGGCGCTCAGCTTTCTTTATAGCTATCCCATCACTTCAGGGCAAATAGATGGGGAAACAATGGAAACAGTGACAGACTTCATTTTCTTGGGCTCCAAAATCACTGCAGATGGTGACTGCAGCCATAAAATTAAAAGGCGCTTGCTCCGTGGAAGAAAAGCTGTGACCAACCTAGATAGCATATTAAAAGGCAGAGACATTACTTTGCCAACAAAGGTCCATCTAGTCAAAGCTATGATTTTTCCAGTAGTCATGTATGGATGTGAGAGTTGGACTAGGAAGAAAGCTGAGCGCCAAAGAATTGATGCTTTTGAACTGTGGTGCTGGAGAAGACTCTTGAGAATCCCTTGGACTGCAAGGAGATCCAACCAGTCCATCCTAAAGGAAATCAGTCCTGAATATTCATTGGAAGGACTGATGTTGAAGCTGAAACTCCAATACTTTAGCCATCTGATGTGAGGAACTGACTCATTTGAAAAGACCCGGATGCTGAGAAAGATTGAAGGCAGGAGGAGAAGGGGACGACAGAGGATGAGATGGTTGGATGGCGTCACTGACTCAGTGGACATGAGTTTGAGCAAGCTCCGGGAGTTGGTGATGGACAGGGAAGCCTGACGCACTGCAGTCCACAGGGTCGCAAAGAGTCAGACACGACTGAGAGACTGAACTGAACTGAACTGAACACATACGACCCAAAGCAATCTACAGATTTAATGTAGATTTAAATTATCCATGACTAGAACAAATAGTCTTAAAATTTATGTGGGCCATAAAAGATCCAGAATTACCAAAGCAATCCTGAAGAGGACAAAACTGGAGGCATAACCCTCCCAGACTTCAGACAATACTACAAAGATAATACTAATCAAAACAGTGTGGCACTGGCACAAAAACAGACATACGGATCAGCAGAACAGAATAAAAAGCCCAGAAATAAACCCACACACCTACAGTCAATTAATCTGTGACAAAGTAGGCAAGGATATACAATAGAAAAAAGTTTCTTCAACGAGTGGTGTTGGGAAAGCCGCACAGTCACATGTAAATCAATGAAGTTAGAATACTCTCTCACACCATACAAAAAATAAGCTCAAAATGGATTAAAGGCATAAATAAAAGACATGACATCATTAAACTCCTAGAAGGGAAAACAGGCAAAATATTCTCTGACATAAATAGTAGCAACATTTCCTCAGGTTGGCCTCCTAAAGCAACAGAAATAAAAGCAAAACTAAACAAATTGGACATAATTAAACTTACAAGCTTTCTTACAGCAAAGGAAACCAGAAACAAAACAAAAAGACAACATACAAAACTGAATAAAACATTTGCAACTGATACAACCAAAGGCTTATTTCCAAAATACACAAACAGCTCATACAACTCAATAATGAAACAAGCCAATCAAAAAATGGGCAAAAGGCTTAAATCAACATTTCTCCAAGGAAGCGATACAGATGGCCAATAGGCATGTGAAAAGATGCTCAATGTCAGTAATTATTAGAGAGATGCCAATCAAAACTAAGGTAAAACCTCACACCAGTCAGAATGACTATCATTAAAATGTCTACAAATAACAAATCCTGGAGAGGGTGTGGAGAAAAGGAAACTCTCCTACTCTCCTCATGGGAGTGTAAACTGGTATATAGTCACTACAGAAAACAGTAGGAAAGTCCCTTAAAAAACTAAAAATAGAGTTGCTTTGCTGCTACTGCTGCTAAGTCGCTTCAGTCGTGTCCGACTCTGTGGGACCCCATAGACGGCAGCCCACCAGGCTCCCCTGTCCCTGGGATCCTCCAGGCAAGAACACTGGAGTGGGTTGCCATTTCCTTCTCCAATGCATAAAAGTGAAAAGTGAAAGTGAAGTCGCTCAGTTGTGTCCGATTCTTCGCGACCCCATGGACTGCAGCCCACCAGGCTCTTCTGTCCATGGGATTTTCCAGGCAAGAGTACTCCGAGAGTTGCCTTATGATCTAGCAATTCTACTCCTGGGCATATATCCAGAGAAAACTCTAATCTGAAGAGATACATGCACCCCAGTGTTCATAACAGCACTATTTAAAATAGCCAAGACATGGAAGTAAACTAAATGCCTATCAACAGATGAATGGATAAAGAAGATGTGGTATATATTAATATATATACAATGGAATACTACTCAGCCACAAGAAGGAATGAAATAACACCATTTGCAGCAACATGGATGGACCTAGAGATTGTTATTCTAAGTGGTGTAAGTCAAAAAGAGGAAGACAAATACCATATGATATCACTTAAATGTAGAACCTAAAATATGATACAAATGAATTTATTTACCAAACAGAAACAGATTCACAGACATAGAAAACAAACTTATGGTTACCAAAAGGAAAGGGGATGGGGAGGATAAATTAGGAGTTTGGGATTAGCAGATACAAACTACTCTATGTGAAATAGAGAAATAGTAAGGCCCTTCTTTATAGCACAGGGACCTATATTAAATATACTGTAATAAGCCATAATGGAAAAAATATGAAAAGAATATACATATATAAGTGAATAACTGAATCACTTTTCTGTATACCAAAAACAACACAGCATTGTAAATATATACATGTTGTATATAACACAACATTGTAAATCAACTATACTTCAATAAAAAATAAGAAAGAAGGGGAACATTACATAATGATAAAGAAGTTAATTCTCCAAGAAGACAGAATCTTTAAAGTGTATGCCCTAACAGCAGAGTATACATGACAGGAACATATATATGACGGGAAAACCTACAAGACTACAAGGAGAAAGAGACAAGTCCACTACTCAGAAGGTGGAAATTAATACTGACATAATTGAACTGAACAGCACCATGAATGAACTGAATCTATACATTCCTCTCAAGTTCATATGGAACTTTCACCAAGATAGACCACATTCTGGGACATGAAACACACCTTAATAAATATTAAAAGACTGAAGTCATAAGATATATGCTCTGAGACCACAACGGAATTAAGCTAGAATAACAGAAAAATAGCCAGAAAATCCCCAAATATTTGAAAATTAAATAACATACTTCTGAATAACACCTGGCTTAAAAAATATCTCAAGAAAAAATTTAAAATATTTTTATATGAAATGAATATGAAAACACAATTATAACTTGTGAGATGCAGTAAAAACTCTGTAGAAATGTATGGCATTAAGTGTGTATATTGAAAAAGAAATATCTAAAATCAATAATCTAAGTTTTCCTTAAGAAACTAGAAACAAATATAATCCAATGTAAGCAGAAAAAGGAAATAATAAAAATTAGAGCAGGAACCAATAAAATTGAAAAATGGAAATAGAGAAAATCAGCAAAAGCTTCTTTCAAAAGATCAATAAAATCAATAAACCTCTAGCCAAACTAACCAATGAGAAAAGGAGACACCAATTACTTGTATCAGAAATGAAAGAGGGGTCATCACTATTGATTCCCATGGACATTAAAAAATAAATGAAGGGATATTACAAACAACTCTATGTCCACAAATTCAATCATCTAGATGAAATGAACCAGTTCCTTGAAAGACCCTATCTACCAAAACTCACACAAAGAGAAGTAGACAATCTGAAATACAGGCCTCTACCTACTAAAGAAATTGAATTAGTAATGAATATTGTTCCAAAATAGAAGGCACCAACCCAGATGAGTTCACTGGTGAATTTTACCACATATTTAAGGAAGAAATTGACACCAATTTTCTATGATCTCTTCCTGAAAATAGAGAATAGCATTATCCTAACATCAAGACCAGACAATGATATTACAAGAAAACATAAACTGCAGACCAGTATCTCCCACGGACACAGATGCAAAAATGCTCAACAAAATATTGGCCAATCAAATCCAATAATGTATACAGAGACTTATACACAGTAACTAAGCGAGATTTACTCCAGGATGCAAAGCTAGTTCAACACTTGAAAGTCAATTAATACAATCCCTTACATCGACATGTTAAAGAAAAATCATGATAACATTAATAGATACAGAAAAAAGTATTTGACAAAATCCAACACCCATTCATAATTCTAAAAACTTCCAGTAAACTGAGAATAAAGGTGAACTTCCTCAACTTGATAAAGAACATTTATGAAAATCCTATAGCTACCATCATACATAACAGTGAGAAACTAGATTCTTTCCACCTAAGATCACGAACAAGGCAAGCCATGTCCTCTTTCACCACTCTTATTCAACATCTTACTAGAAGTCCTTGTTAAGGCAATAATAAAAGGAAATAAGAGATGTACAGATTGGGAAGAAAGGAATAAAACTGTTCGCAGATGACATGACTGTCTATGAAGAAAATCCCAAAGACTTGACCAAAATCTCCTGGAAATAATAAGCAACTATAATAAGACGGCAGGACACAAGACATATATAAATGTTGATTGCTACCCTGTATATTAATAACAAAAAATTGAATTTGACATTAAAAATACAACACCATTTTCATTAGAACCAAAAACTTGAATGTTTTGGAATAAATAAATATGTGCAAGCTATATATAAGGAAAAATACAACACTGTTGAAGAAATCAAAGAAGATATAAATAAAGCAAGAGATCTTCCATGTTCATAGATAAGAAATTCAATACTGTTATCAGTTTTTTCCCAATGTGATCCATAGAGTCAATGCATTTCCAATCAAAATCCCAGCAAGGTATTTTACAGATATCAACAAACTGATTCTAAAGTTCACATGGAAAGGCAAGAGGCCAGAATAGCTAATACAACACTGAAAGAGAACAAAGTTGGAGAACAGTATTCAATTTCAAGATTTAGTATAAAGCCATTGTAAACAAGACAGTTTAATATTTGGTGAAAGAATAGACGCGTAGATCAATAGAACAGCATCAAGACCAGAAATAGGCCAACACAATATAGTCAATTGGAATTCAACAAAGGAACAAAGGCAATTCAATGGAGAAAGAATATTCTATTAAACAAATAGTGGTAGAATAACAGTACACTCACAGGCAAAAAAAAAAAAAAGAACATCCAAGATCAATTAATACAATACAGTATATTAAAATTAATAGAAAAAAGAAGAGAACACACATTCTCATCTTAATAGTCACAGAGAAAGCACTAGAAAAAATAGAAAACCCATTCACGATGAAAGCTCTAATGAATGTCAGAAAGGAATTTCCGCAGCCTGATAAAGTGCATCTACCAAAAAAATCTACCGTTGGCATTATATTTAATGATGAAAAACGAAGTCTTTTCCCCTAAAACTGAGAACAAAGGAAGGGTTTCCATTTTCACTTGCTTGTATTTGAGATTGTACAGCAGGAGGATAACATGTTCTAGTTTTCTAAGTTTTATGGATTTAACTTTGGTGCTGCTTACTGAAGATGTGTACTTTGGACATTTGTAAATTAATAACATCATATGTGGCAATTCCATGGCAGTCCAGTGGTTAAGACTCTGCACTCTCACTGCTGAGGGCCTGGGTTCATTTTGATATTTGGCAAAACTAATACAATTATGTAAAGTTTAAAAATAAAATAAAATTAAAAAAAAAAAAACCCTTGTTGGGAAACCAGAATCCCACAAGCTGTGCAGCACGGCAAAAACAACAAAACCCAAACAGCATATGCTAAAACAAATAAAACTGTCTAAGTTAGAGCTTTTATATTATACATTATCCTTATGAGTGTTGTCAATACGTAGGGGAAAGGACTCTGGTCAGAAATCTGGATTCCATCAATGTCTTATTTTTATATATCTATAAAAAGAGAAAATTGGACTAGAAGTAGTTACACTTTGTCAGGCCCTGTAACTGTGATTATTTCCTTGATTATTTGAAAAATATAACTGAAAAGAAATAAATATCAAAACAACTTAAAAAAAGACTGTGCTTGGAAATTGTAGTCACTGCAGTCAGGCAGGGGAGAAAATAAAAGGCATGCAGATTAAACAGGAAGCAGTAAAACTGTCTTAACTTGCAGATGACATGATTGTTTACAGAGAAAATCCAACTGGATTATATTTTTATACACAAGCAGAAAACTACTATAAATTGTAATTTTTGAAAAGATACAATTTGGGAATTACCTGACAGTCCAGCAGTTAGGACTTCACACTCTCACTGCCGAGGGCCTGGGTTCAATCCCTGGGGCAGGGCACTAAGATCCCACAAATTGTGCAGCTCTGGCCAAAAAAAAAGATACGACTTATAATAACGTCAAAACTTCGACCTTTGACAAAAGATGTAAAAGAACTATACAAAAAATTTCTGAGAGAAATTAAAAGCCTAAATAAATGTAAACCTATATTTTGTTCAAGGGGCAGAAATCTCAGTTTTGTTAAGACGGCAATTCTCTTCCAAATTTATCTACAGATTGAATATAATCCCAGGAAAAATCTCGGCAGGCTTTTTTTTTTTTAATTGACAAACCGATTCTAAAATTTATATGGAAATGCAAAGGTCCTAGGATAGCCAAACCAACTGAAAAAGAACAAACTTGGAGGGCCGAAACTAACTGATCTCAAGGATTATGCTAAAGCTGCATTAATCAAGGCAGTGTGATATTGGCATAAAAATGAAGAAATGGGTCAATAGAATGCAACAGAGTCCAGAAAAATCACATAACATAACATACAATTAGTTTATGACAAAGGCAATTCAGTAGAGAAAGGATAGCCTTTCTCAACAGATGCTGCTGGAACATATGAATATCCATATGTAAAAATAACATTTCTTAACTTGATCCATACCTCATATCATACAAAAAATTAACTAAAAAGTATTCAAAGAACTAAATATAAAACCTGATACTATAATAAATTCTAGAAAAAAACACAAGGGGAAATCTTTGTGTTCCGTGGTGTAGGCAATAATTTTTCAGATATGCTACCAAAAGCATAACCCGTTAAATAAGAAATTGATAACTTGGTCATCATAAAAATTAAAACTAAAAACTGCTATAGAAAACTGAACTGTTGTTCAGTTGCTCAATTGTTCTCTGTTAAGAAAATGAAAAAACAAGACACAGTCTGGGAGAAATATCTTTGCAAAGCATAACTTTGACAAAGAACTTGGAACTACAATATCTAAAGAATTTCCAATATGTAATGATAAAGAAAAAAAAACAATTTTTTAATGGGGAAAAGAGTTTGATAGACAGTAAATAAGCTCATGAAAAGATTCTTAACATCATTAATTATTATGGAAATGGAAATAAAAACCACAATGAGATACCACTATACACCAATTACAACAGCTAAAATGTAAAAGACTATAAAAAATAATAAAATAAAAGATTGACTATAACGTGTTAACAAAAATGTAGAAGAACTTGAACTCTCATGCACTACTACTGAGAATGTAAAATAAAACAACCACTTTGGAAAACATTTTGATAGTTTCTTAAAAAGCTAAATACTTATCTCTGACATAGTCTTGTCATTCTATCCCTTGGTATTGATTCAAGAGGAAAGGAAATACATGTCCATAAAAAGATTTGTACAGGAGTATTCATAGTGGCTTTGCTAGTGATAGCCCTAAACTGGAAATAACCCAAGTGTCTATCATAAGGTGAGTGGACTAACAAGATGTGGTATACAAATACAATGGAATACTGCTCAGCAATAAAAAATAATGAATTGTTGGTGCATACAACAACGTGGATAAATCTAAAAATAATTTGCTATGAAAGAAGCTAGAAAAAAGAATACATACTGTATGATTCCACTTATATAAAACTATAGAATGTACAAACTAATCTATTGTTGTTCAGTGCTCAGTCATGTCTGACTCTTTGCAACCCCATGGACTGCAGCACGTCAGGCTTCTGTCCTTAACCATGTTTGTAAGCACTTTGGAATCAACAGGACAGGTTTAAAACACACTTATGCCTAGGTCCCATTCCAGCAAGTCTGATTCAATTAGTTTGGTTGTGGCTGCAACAAGCTAGTCCAGTCCGTCTTCTCCCTGCCACCAAAGTAGCAACAGAGAAGGTCAAAAGCAGAGTTAGGACTTTCAACCCCACCTAACATTAACAAATTCCCTTTCTGTAGATTCAATGGGTCTCCTCTCCCTCTTTGTTGGAATGGTGTCAAAGGGGCACACCTGGAAGTTTCCAACCAGTAGTAATGAGACCACCTTTCCTCCAATTTAGGGTGGTTTCTGGAGAAGGCAATGGCACCCCACTCCAGTACTCTTGCCTGGAAAATCCCATGGATGGAGGAGTCTGGTAGGCTGCAGTCCATGGGGTTGCTAAGAGTTGGACACAACTGAGTGACTTCACTTTCACTTTTCACTTTCATGCACTGGAGAAGGAAATGGCAACCCACTCCAGTGTCCTTGCCTGGAGAATCCCAGGGACGGGGGAGCCTGATGGGCTGCCGTCTCTGGGGTCGAACAGAGTCGGACAGGACTGAAATGACTTAGCAGCAGCAGCAGCAGCCTCTCCCTCCTTGTTGGAATGGTGTCAAAGGGGCACATCTGGAAGTTTCCAACCAGTAGTAATGAGACCACCTTTCCTCCAGTTTAGGGTGGTTTCCGGAGAAGGCAATGGCAACCTACTCCAGTACTCTTGGCTGGAAAATCCCATGGACAGAGGAGCCTGGTAGTCGATAGGGGTCGGACACGACTGAGCAATTTCACTTTCACTTTTCACTTTCCTGCACTGGAGAAGGAAATGGCAACCCACTCCAGTGTTCTTGCCTGGAGAATCCCAGGGACGGGGGAGCCTGATGGGCTGCCGTCTCTGGGGTCGAACAGAGTCGGACACGACTGAAGCGACTTAGCAGCAGCAGCAGCAGCAGGGTGCTTTCAGCAGAGATCTCCTTCAACAGCAAGGAGATTGAACCAGTCAGTCCTAAAGGAAATCAACCCTGAATACTCATAGGAAGGACAGATGCTGAAGGTTAAGCTCCAATACTCTGACCACCTGATGTGAACAGCCAACTGATTGGAAAAGACCCTGATGCTGGGGAAGATTGAAGGCAAAAGGAGAAGAGGACAGCAGAGGATGAGATGGTTGAATAGCATCACCTATTCAATGGACATGAACTTAAGCAAACTCTGGGAGATAGTGAAGGACAGGGAGGCCTGTCGTGCTGCAGTCCATGGGGTCACAGAGAGTTGGACATGACTTAGTGACTGAACAACAACAGCAGCAGCAGCAGAGCTGTAGCAGGACATTTGAACTTAAATGTGTCAGTAACAAGGCTGTGTCTCTGTTTCTCAACTAGTATAGGGTCAGAGATCTGCTAAAATAGAAAATTTAAATACTCAGAGTTTCATAATAACATATCCAGAGTAATAATAGGCACTAACACTAAGATGACACACATACTGGAATGGAATTATCTATCAAAGATGTTAAAGCAGCCATTATAAAATGCTTCAACAAACAAATAGAGTAAGTCTCCTATATACAAATGAATTCCATTCCAAGGGTGTGCTTGTAAGTCCAACAAAATTAGGCCGGGTACCCAACTAGCAGTTGGCTCTATAGTACTATAATAGGTTTATAATATGTTTGCATATTTGAAAGTTCAAAATTTGGAGGTTCATATGTAGGAGACTTAATGTGCAAACAAACTTGAAATAGGAAAAAATAGGACATCTCAGCTGAGAAATAGAAGGTATAAATAAGGGCAAAGTAGAAATTTTAGAAGAATTGATGCTTTTGAACTGTGGTGTTGGAGAAGACTCTTGAGAGTCCCTTGGACTGCAAGTAAACCAGTCAACTGTAAAGGAAATCAGTTCTGAATATTAATTGGAAGGAGTGATGCTGAAGCTGAAGCTCCAAAACTTTGGTCACCTGATGTGAAGAGCCCTACTCATCGGAAAAGATCCTGATGCTGGGCAAGATTGAAGGTGGGAGGAGAAGGGGACGACAGAGGATGAGATGGCTGGATGGCATCACTGATTCGATGGACATGAGTTTGAGCAAGCTCTGGGAGTTGGTGATGGACAGGGAAGCCTGGCCTGCTGGAGTCCATGGGGTCTCAAAGAGTCAAACACAACTGAGCAACTGAACTGAACTGAACTGAGAAATTTTAGAAACGAAAAATACAACAACCAAAATGAAAAACTCACTAGATAGGCTTGACATCAGAATACACAGGAAAGAATCAGTGAACTTGAAGGTAGAAAAGAACTTACCCAATCTAAACAACAGAGAGAAAATAGACTTAAAAAATTTTTACAGTGCCTCAGGGACCTACTGGAGAAGGCAATGGCACCGCACTCCAGTACTCTTGCCTGGAAAATCCCATGGACGGAGGAGCCTGGTGGGCTGCTGTCTATGGGGTCGCACAGAGTCGGACACGACTGAAGTGACTTAGCAGCAGCAGCAGCAGGGACCTATGGGATTAACAAAAGATCATAGTTCTGAAGAAAAAGGTAAAAGAGGAAGGGGATGAAAAGGTCCTTGAATAGCTGAAAACTACCCAAATTTAGCAAATCCCAAACAGGATAAAGCCAAGGAAATCTACTTCAAGACACCTCATAATCAAACTTCTGAAAACTAAAGACAAAGATAGTATCGTAAAAGTAGTGAGAAGGAAATGGCAACTTACCTATCAGAGAAAAATAATTCAAATGACAGAGAACAGATTTCTCACCAGAAATTGTGGAGGCCGTAGAGAAGTGGCACATGTTTCATGTGCTGAAAGAAAATAGCTGCCAAGCTAGAACCCTATATTCAGCAAAAATATCCTTCAGGAATGAGGGGAGATCAAAATCATTTCAGGGACTTCCCTGCTGGCACAGTGGCTAAGACTCTGCTCCCAATCCTGGGCCCAGGTCTGATCCTTGGTCAGAGAACTAGATCCCACATGCTGCAACTAAGACTTGGTTCAGCCAAATAAATAAATATTTTTTTTAAAAATAGTTAAAAAATAGATATGTTCAGATGAAGGATAACTTAGGGAATTTGTCACCAGGGAAACTGTCTTAAAAGAAGGGCTAACAAAGTTATTAAAATGTAAAGGAAATGATAAAAGAAGGAATTTTAGACTATCTGGAATGAGGGAAAACACCATGGAAAGATGAAAATATGGGGGGACTTCCCTGGTGGTCCAGTGGCTAAGACTCCATACTTGTTCCCAATGCACGAGGGATGGGTTCAATCCCTGGTGTGGGAACTAAGATCTCACATGCTTCATGGTATGGTCAAAAGAAAAATAAATAAAAAATAAAAACTTTAAAAGGTGAAAAATAGGTAAATATAGTAGGTTTTACTGTTTCTCTGGGTTTTCCAAGAGGAAATTGTTTTTGAATAATATTGTTTTTGAATAATATTGATGTGGTTTTCAAAGCGTATAGAAGACATAGTTATGATAATTATAAATGAGGGAAGATAAAAGGAATTATGGCTTCCCTGGTGGCTCAGATTGTAAAAAGAATATGCCTGCAATGTGGGAGACCCAGGTTTGATCTCTGAGTTGGGGAGATCCCCTAGAGAAGGAAATGGCTACCCACTCCAGTATTCTTGCCTGGAGAATTCCATGCACAGAGGAGCCTGGTGGGCTACAGTCCATGGAATCACAAAGAGTTGGACACAACCGAGTGAATAACACACAAAGGGACTTAAAGGTAGGTACATTTTCTATACTTTACTTGAACTGGTAAAATGTCAATACAAGTAAACTTTGATGTGTATTTACAGTGTACCTAGAATAAGAAACAATTAATCCTAAGGAAGATTGAAAAAAGAAAATAGAGAAATGAAGAACAGAGGGAACAAAAAGAAGACAGAAAATTAAGTGGCAGATTTAAAACCCTAGTATGTCAATAACGATATCAAATGTAAATGGTCTATATAAAACAATTAAAAGACAAAAATTGATTACCTAAATTTTAAAAAATGACCCAACTGTCAGGGGATGTTCAACTTTAAGGGATCCAATATGTTCTTCTTTTGTGTGCTGTTTCTCAAGGACTCACTATTCCTTATCAGTTCCTGGAAAACAGGAGCGAGCAGAGCTGCACACAGTTCTCAGGACTGAGATCATGAGAAGGGGCACCTGCTTGCATTCCTTTCAGTGACTCCCTTCAGTGACCTTACTTAAATGAAATTTATTTAGTTATGCCTGTCTTACTCAGGATATGGAATGCTTTCTGGCCCTTTGAAGATTGTTATTTGCTTGGCTTTGTTTTTGTTCAATCTTTTTTACTGCCTAAAGCTGCCTTGTATGAAGATATATAAACATGCTTTTCTGCAAATAAAGCACCCTTATTTCACTTGAGACTTGGGTCCCCTGCATCCTTATCTTCGACTCCAGTCCCCAGGTCCCAGTCTACAAAGACCTTGACACCCAACTATATGCTGTCACATCAAATATAACAGTACAAGTAGGTTGAAAAAAAAGGATAGAGAATGATATACTACGTAAACATTAACCAAAAATAAATCAGGCGTGGCTATATTAATGTCAGATAAAGCAAATCTCAAAGTAAGAAACTTGTCAAGAACAGAGAATGACATTCAGTTCAGTTCAGTTGTTCAGTTGTGTCAACTCATTGCAACCCATGGATTCCATCAGGCCAGGCTTCCCTGTCCATCATCAACTCCCAGAGCTTGCTCAAACTCAAGTCCATTGAGTCAGTGATGCCATCCAACCATCTCATCCTCTGTTGTCCCCTTCTCCTCTTGCCTTCAATTTTTCCCAGAATCAGGGTCTTTTCCAATGAGTCAGTTCTTCACATGAGGTGGCCAAAGTATTGCAGTTTCAGCTTCAACATCAGTCCTTCCAGTGAATATTTAGGACTGATCTCCTTCAGAATGGACTGGTTGGATCTCCTTGCAGTCCAAGGGACTCTCAAGAGTCTTCTCCAACACCACAGTCCAAAAGCATTAATTCTTCTGCACTCAGCTTTCTTTATAGTGTAACTCTCACATCCATACATGACTACTGGAAAAACCATACCTTTGATGAGACAGACCTTTGTTGGCAAAGTAATGTCTCGGCTTTTTAATATGCTGTCTAGGTTGGTCATAGCTTTTCTTCCAAGGAGCAAGTGTCTTTTAATTTCATGGCTGCAGTCACCATCTGCAGTGATTTTGGAACCCAAGAAAATAGTCTCTCACTGTTTCTATTGTTTCCCCATCTATTTGCCGTGAAGTGATGGGACCAGATGCCATGATCTTCATTTCCTGAATGTTGAGTTTTAAGCCAACTTCTTCACTCTTCTGTTTCACTCTCATCAAGAGGCTCTTTAGTTCTTCTTCACTTTCTGCCATAAGGGTGGTGTCATCTGCATATCTGAGGTTATTGATATTTCTCCTGGCAATCTTGATTCCAGCTTGTGCTTCATCCAGCCTGGCATTTCCCATGATGTCCTCTGCATATAAGTTAAACAAGCAGGGTGACAATAAATAGCCTTGACATACTCCTTTCCCAATTTGGAACCAGTCTGTTGTTCCATGTCCAGTTCTAACTATTGTTTCTTGACCTGCATACAGATTTCTCAGAAGGTAGGTAAGGTGTCTAGTATTCCCATCTCTTTCAGAATTTTCCACAGTTTATTGTGATCCACACAGTCAAAGGCTTTGGCATAGTCAATAAAGCAGAAATAGATGTTTTTCTGGAACTCTCTTGCTTTTTCGATGATCCAGTGGATGTTGGCAATTTGATCTCTGGTTCCTCTGCCTCTTCTAAATCCAGCTTGAACATCTGGAAGTTCTCAGTTTGCATACTGTTGAAGCCTGGCTTGGAGAATTTTGAGCATTACTTTGCTAGCGTATGAGATGAGTGCAATTGTGCGGTAGTTTGAGCATATTTTGGCATTGCCTTTCTTTGGGATTGGAATGAAAACTGACCTTTTCCAGTCCTGTGGCCATGGCTGAGTTTTCCAAATTTGCTGGCATATTGAGTGCAGCACTTTCACAGCATCATCTTTCAGGATTTGAAATAGCTCAACTGGAATTCCATCACCTCCACTAGCTTTGTTTGTAGTGATGCTTCCTAAGTCCCACTTGACTTTGCATTCCAGGATGTCTGGCTCTGAGTGAGTGATCACATCATTGTGGTTATCTGGATCATGAAGATCTTTTTTGTACAGTTCTTCTGTGTATTGTTGCCACCTCCCCTTAATATCTTCTGCTTCTGTTAGGTCCATACCATTTCTGTCCTTTATTGTGCCCATCTTTGCATGAAATGTTCCCTTGGAATCTCTTATTTCCTGGAAGAGATCTCTAGTTTTCCCCACTCTGTTGTTTTCCTCTATTTCTTTGCATTGACCACTGAGGAAGGCTTTCTTATCTCTCCTGGCTATTCTTTGGAACTCTGCATTCAAATGGGTATATCTTTCTTTTTCTCCTTTGCCTTTAGCTTCTCTTCTTTTCTCAGCTATTTGTAAGGCCTCCTCAGACAATCATTTTGCCTTTTTGCATTTCTTTGTCTTGGGGATGGTCTTGATCACTGCCTTCTGTGCAATGTCATGAACTTCCGTCCATATTTCTTCAGGCACTCTGTCTCTCAGATCTAATCCCTTGAATCTATTTGTCACTTCCACTGTATAATCATAAGGGATTTGATTTAGGTCATACCTGAATGGTCTAGTAGTTTTCCCTACCTTCTTCAATATAAGTCTGAATTTGGCAATAAGGAGTTCATGGTCTGAGCCACAGTCAGCTCCCAGTCTTGTTTTTGCTGACTGTATAGTGCTTCTCCATCTTTGGTTGCAAGGAATATAATCATTGACATTACATAATGATAAAAGAGTCAATCCACCAGAAAAACATAGCAATCCTAAATGTGTATGTACCAACCAAGAGAACTGCAACATATGTGAAGAAAAACTAATAGAACTGGAAGGAGAAATAAATTCACAATTATAATTGTAGACTTAAATAACCCTCTCTCAATAGTTGAGAAAACAAGTAGACATAAAGTCAGCAAAGATAGAGAACTCAACAACACCATCAACCAACAGGATCTAGTCAGCATTTATGGAACACTCCATCCAATTACAGCAGAATATACTGTTGAAAATATTCTTTTCACTCACCGACAAAGCATTTACCAAGATAGATCAGATTCTGAGGATCACAAAACCTCAACAAATGTAAAATAACTGAAATTGTACAGAGTATGTTCTCAAACTAGAAGTTCATAAAAGAGAGACAAAAGGAAAATTCTCCAAACAGTTGAAAACTAAAAAATAGACTTACAGAGAAAGTTTCAAAGAAATTTGAAAAAATACATCAAGCTCAGTGAAACAAATATTATGGTAACCATTCCATAATCAGGTAATTACAAGGATTTTTTTTTACTAAAAGTAAAAAAAAAATTAATTATTTCTGAATTTGAATATTGTAACAACATTTTGTTGATTCTAGTTGCTACTGCTGCTCTTGAACAGTCATCAATGAAGACAGATTAGCAATTTTAATGAAAGAAGGCAAGAAAAAATTTTGAAATAAACATATAACTTATGAATTATTTATCTTTATTGTACTCCTTGCGTCCAAATATCACTGACCCATTAAAAGAATACTCAGACATAAGCAAGTGCAATAAAAATTCCATCAGCTCTGATATGTTGCCAACTTTCCATCATATAAAAGCAGTTTTACACATGTTTTTCATTTTTATTATGAAGGAGTATTTGCAGAAATAAGAAATAAACATATTTAACAACTTGTTGGTGATGGACAGGGAGGCCTGGTGTGTTGTGATTCGTGGGGTCGCAGAGTCGGACACGACTGAGCGACTGAACTGAACTGAACTGAACTTGATTTGTATCTTTTAAATATTTAGACACGCAGTATGTGTATTTTCATTTCTTCTTTTGCCCTGGCCCCAGCAGATGTTAGGGGCCGGCTTGGTCCTAACCTCCTTGACCCTCAGACCCTCAGCTTCCTTTTCTGGAAAAAGAGGATAACACTCGTGAGCTCACAGAATCAGGATGAACTAGGTGTGTGAGCAAATATGGCTATGTAAGTTCCCTCACTCTCCTGAGGAGGAATTCATGTTCCAGGAGTGTTTTGGAGTTTTTGTTTTGTTTTTCTTTCTTTAAAATTTTATTTTTAGTTTTTGCGGGATCCGTGGGAGACGAATGCATTTGAGTCTCGTGCGTAAGGTAGTTGTTGAGGAGAGAGCTGTGTGATAGGCGGGGTGGGATCGGCTCCGAGGACTGGCTTCGGTAGTGGGAATGGAGAAGAGGAATCCCCATCCACCCCCGCAGGAAACGCTCCAGTGATTGGAGGTGTGTGCCTGTGTGTGCTGGTGTGTGAGGAGAGGGGTTAGCTCTGACTCCCTCAGACATCACCACGCATGACAAAGCTACTTCCCCTCACGCTGTCCAAGGCGCACACGCACGATCCACGGCCACGCCCGCACATACTCGACAGACACAGGGCATCCTAGGGTCCGGTTGCCATGGCGAGCAGGAAGGAGCGCTAGAGCCCAGCCACCCCTCCCGCCCCCGGCCGAACCCGGTCAACTCCATCTCTGATTGGCCGTTGCTTCCTCATTATGCAAATCATTTGCGTAGACCCGGCGGCCAGCTGCCCTTACGTCATCAAACACAGGGGCTGGGGCTCGGGGCTCAGCTCTGGGAGAGCTCGGGCGGGAGCCCAGAGAGCGCCGCGCTGGGACCTCAAGCCAGACCCCAGCGTCCCGCCGCCTCAGCCCGGGCCTGCCCCGCCCCCTGCCCCGCCCCCTTCCAGCCCGCCCCACCCTTTCTACGCCCCTCCACCCGGACCCCGCCCCCTGTGCAGCCTCCCCTCCTGCCCTCGCCGCCTGGGTCCCGCCCCCTCCCCCCCGGCCCTCTCCACCGGTCCAGGGAGGGGACGGCGGGACAGGCGGGACCGGCGGGAGGGCGGACCGGGCGGGGATATGGCCGCGGCGCCCGGAGGGTCTGCGCCGCCCGCCGGCCCCGGCCCTCGCCTGGGTTTCAGCACCGCGGACAGCGGCATCGGCATGAGCGGGCTAAACCCGGGTCCTGCCGTGCCCATGAAGGACCACGACGCCATCAAGCTTTTCGTGGGGCAGATCCCGCGGGGCTTGGACGAGCAGGACCTCAAGCCGCTGTTCGAGGAGTTCGGCCGCATCTACGAGCTGACGGTGCTGAAGGACCGGCTCACCGGCCTCCACAAAGGTGCGCGGGGTCAGCCCAGCCCAGCCCTGCCCAGCCCTGCCCAGCCCAGCCCCAATCCGATTAGAGTGAGGCCCAGCCCAAATCCCAGCCTCAACTGCAGCCCCAACCCAAGCCCTGCCTAGAGCCAGTCCAACACCAGTCCAGTACCAGCCCACTTCAGCCCAGTCTTTCTCCCAGATCACAGAACCCTCAACCCAGAATTTTCTGACACCCTCCTTCTGATCATCACTCTGGCCCCCTGGCGTGTTCTCTATTCTAACCTCCAACTCCCTACCCCTCGGCTCTCACACCCTAACAGTCTCCGCCTTTCAGCTGGACTTCCCTCCATCTTTCCCATCAGACAGCCCAAATCCAGGAATTTGGGAACTTATTCCACCTTCTAAGTCTCTGACACCCTCAGTCTCCCAAACCCTGGACCCAATCATTCCTGTATCACCCCCCCCCCCAATCTGGTGCCAGCCCATTCAGGGATAACCACATTTACACACATTTTGGACTTGCACTCCTCATTCTTGCCTCTAAGACCTGGCAATATCTGGAGCCTCTTTTTGATTCAGATTGCCAGCCTAAAATCCCACAGACCCAAACTCTCGCCTTCTTCAGAATGCAGGCCCGTCTAAATCACAAAATCCAATTCCCTTCCCAGGAGGCTCTCAACACCAAATTCCACCTTCTTGCTTAGGAATAGCCCCAGTCTCTCCATTCCCATCCAGAACCCCAACACTATCTTCTTCTGATCTGAGTCCAGGACTCTGACCTCAGCAGGAACTCCAGCCATCTGTGCTCCCTCATCCCCCGCATCTCAGGTGTCCTCTCAGCTGAACCCACACTTCTTTTACTCTCTAATCTCCTCACTCCCGTGCCACATATTTGTCCCTTCCCAATCCTCTTTATGGACTCCCAATCCTCTTTATGGCTTTCCCTTCCTCACAAGCTGGTCCTAGACCAGAACCTGTGGACCAGAGCCTCAGGGTGGGTCAAGTTGAAGAGGCAGAAAGTGGTCTTCTCCCAGCCCCTGTTCAAGAGACAGGCACCATGGTCCTGTCCTGCCACACCTCTTTCTTCCTGTAGGGAGAGGGAGGAGGCTTGTTTACATGCAGAAAAGTCTGTCCAGGCTGGGCTGGAGTAAGATGGCCAGAGTCACATATCATACATAGGCATGGGAAGGAAATTATTTGAGAAGAATCACCTTTTTCTCTCCCCACCTTCACCATGCTGTAGTTTCAGGATTTGTGGAGTAGGGGAGGGTCTCCAACTATCCTCCATGATCTTTCCAGGAGAGAAGTGGTGGGCCCTGGGTAACAGCTAAATGTATTTTCCTAAGGGCTGAGAGCTGGAATCAGGCTGCCACCTTTTCAACTCAAAGGCTTTGGGGAGTTCCTAGGCACACTAATGTAGGAGTTTCAGGAAAATGTCCATAGAGGATCTGGGACCAGATATGTAGCAGTGCATCTTAAACCCTTTGGAGTGGGGTTATTTTTAAAAGGGCATGAAACCACAAGACCATACCACCCAGATCCCTTCTAATGCAGTCCAGTTGCCCAACTGCCCATCCATCCATAGCAACTTATGGTCTTATTTTTTAGACATTTATTTCAGTATGTAAGTACAAGCTGGTCTTTCTGAGCAATCTGTAGTAAAGGAAGTGTATAGATTCTCTTTAATTCTCACTCTTCTCACTCAAACACCATCAGAGTTTCTGAACTGTTCCCTAATCCTTTCTCTCTCTCCACTTAGTTCTAATTCTTCCTGTTTATTTTTTTCCCCATTCATCTGTCCCTCAAGCCATGCTTCTCTGTCTTTTTATCCTTCTGTTCTTCCACTCCCTGTCCACACAGGGCTCCTTTTGGCAGCAAGTAGGCCCTTGAGCCTTTCAGACAGGGCCCCAGCCCTGCTCAGTTCTGACGTCAGCTAATATGGTTTGGTGGTGGAAGATGGAGCAGGGATGTAAGCGGAATCAGGTTTTGGTGATTTTTTCCCCCAAATCAACCCACAACTCTTGAAGGCAAGGTTACTTTGCAAGGTCAATGGGGAGGGTCTCCCAATCAACATATTCTCCACCTTCTCCCCAGCAACAGTGACGTCCAAAAGCCAGAGTGACTCATTTTCTTTTAGATGGCTGAATACTGAAGGGGGCAGCCACAGTATTTCAAAGCCACAGCTTTGAAAACAAGCTCAGCCTAGGAGTTGGAGATTCCAAACCCTGTCCTACCACTGGCATACTTTCTGGGCATCAATTTTCCTATTGATATGATAAGTGGTTGTTCCAGGAGTTCTCTAAGGTCTCTTTAACCCAGTGAATGGCAGATATCTGCCCACCTTAAGAGGACAGCCACATGGATAAAATGTTCCCATTTGCCTTTGAAGTCTGCTGAGGTCTAAGTGGAAAACTGCATCAAGCTCCTAATGGTTTCCCACATCCACTTTCTCTTCCTTTAGTCTTTTTCCTTCCTTTACTCAGAAGGCTCTTCTTGAAAACACAGACCTAATGTCACAACCCTGCTTAAAACCCTTTAGTGGCTCTCTACTGTTCTTAGGACAAAATTCAAAATCCAAACTGAAGTTACAGATGAGCTGATCCCTGCATACCTCTCTGGCCAATCTGCCCCCAGTTACCAACCTTCAACCATACTGGCCTTCCATCTGTTTCCCCAACACACTGAATTCTTTACTCAGTCCTATAGAATATGTAATCGTCCAATAGAATATGTACTATTCTCTCTGCTTGAAATAATCACTACCCTTTCCATCACCTTGTCAACCCCCCTCTGTTATTGAGAGCTCAGTGTGTTCTCTGAGACATTCATTCCTCAATTGTGTGGACTTAGATATGTCTCCCTCATGATCCTTTACATGATTCCCATGAGGGCAGGAAATGTGTCTGTCTTGTTACCACTTTACCTTCAAGCCATCATAATATACCACTATAAGAAGTAAGTATTCAATAAATCTTTTCTGAGTAAGTGAGTGTTCAATGAATGACTTTTGGAACAGAAGAAGTCTTGGCCCTATGCTTCCTAGCAGGCTACAGGTTCTGAGGCTGGACAAACAGTGGGTAGGACTGAACCTTTGGTTCAACTTAGACTCCTTCTCTCCCCTTTAACTACTTATTCTTTTAGAGAAGTCATGTTTGGGGCATAAAAACACTTTAAGAGGCCCTATCCTGTAGTCCTGGGAGGGTTGATGAATCAAGTACTTTGGATAGGACTGGAAGTCCCTAGAAGCTCCTGTCTATAAGATGTCCTTAAACCAGTTCCATCTCCCAAGCTTCAAATCAATCCATTCCTTAGACTCAAACTAGGAGGAGGTATCAGGAAGGAGTTGTGGGGTCCTGGGCTTGGTTCCCAACCTTCTTCCTCCTTTTCTGTCTGCTCCCATCTGAAACTGAGTTGGGAAGGAATTGAGGTTGATTCTTAGAGACTTTAGGAGTATGAATCCAAAAAGGAAGGGGGAGGTTGGGGTTAAAGCTGAAGGCAAAGCCGCTTAGGGAGTTTTAACCCCAACAGGATTTATGGCTGGCGTGGGGAGGGGAGATGTGGGATTGCATGAATATGTGATTGGGTGTGGGTGCACATGTTCCCTAGGCAAAAGGCCAGGAGCGAGTGAGGGAGCCAGAGTCTGTGACACGGGCACATGAAGATCCTCCCTTCAGAGAAGGTGGGAGGCAGAGAAGGCTTCTCAGAAGCAGTACCCTTGTAGAAAGGAGAATGGCCTTGAGTTTGTCAGTGTAATAGGGTCTTTCCAGGAAGAGTATCTGGGGGTTTCAGGAAAACCCCTGAGCCAGCCTCTTCCTCCCCAGGCTGTGCCTTCCTCACCTACTGCGCCCGGGACTCTGCTCTCAAGGCCCAGAGTGCGCTGCACGAGCAGAAGACCCTGCCAGGGGTAAGTCCACCAGGGTTGGGGGGGGCGGTGGGAACCACTTCTGGCTGGGAACATGCCCTATGTGCTTGCCAAAGCAGCATGTGGTGGCTGGGTTGGGATCAGGAACTAGAAGAAGAGTCATCTTTCTAGCAGAGGACTTACCTGTACCCTTAACAGCTACAGGTTATATGTTATATTCAGTCTTCTGGTCCAAAGAAATAGGCCTGAGACTCTTGGGCCAAGTGTACTATTCCCATCTTTTAGGAAAGTCATTACTCTTGTGAGCTATGCTAGAATTTGTCGATTTGGCTAAAATCATGATGTTAGGTGTCATTTGTCACTGGTGTGAGCATATTTGCAGATACACAGGGGAGAGGCTCTGCTGGGCTGGTATCCCATTTCTTCGAGTTCTGGGGTCCTGGATGATCCTCTTCCTGTAATTCTTTTTGGGTGTCTTGACTCACCAATATTGCTTTCCTTCCACACCTCCAAACACTTAGATCAAGGTTAAAAGAGATCTCATTCTACAGGCAGCTGGGCCAGTGCACATCAGTGGCACTTGATATGGCCTTGGCTGATGGCTAATCGCTAGACAGAAGACAAAGCAGGACCTACTGCTGAAGGAAGAAAGTGGCAATCGTTAGGGACTAGTGTTCCTAACACTTGGGGAACTAGGGTTCACCAGGAGCAAGTCATACTACACAGTTTCATTTTCTCTTGTCCAAGGAGTGACATGTCTAGAGCAAGAATGCTGTTGTCCTGGGCAGGCCAAGCCTGGGAATATATCCAATTCCAGGCCTCAGGATTAAGAGGGTCCTGAGCCTACCAGAAAGAGACTTGGATGGTATAGGGACATAAAATATATTATGGCATGATAATTTGAAGAATCAGGGATATTTAGCTGGACAGGGTTTAGTGAGGGCTACAATAGGGAGACATCATAACATAATAATTACAAATACTAGTTTTTGAGTCTCATAGACTGGAGTTGAATCCCAGCTCTGCCATTTAGCATTTCTGTATCTTCAGATACATTACTTAGACATTCAAGCTTCAATTCCTCACCTATAGGGAGTGGGTAATACTAATGCTTAGCTCACTGGACTATTGGGGGGATTAACTGAGGCTTAGCAAGTACCTGGTATAGAGTAAGATCTCAATACATATTACTGCTGGGGTGGGTACCCACCTTCAGATCCTGAAGAAGGATTTGGTCTTCTATGGGTATCCCCATAGGGCAGGACCAGGATCAGTGGGGTATAAAAAACAGCCACATTAATTTCAGCTCAGTATAAAGAATTCATTTCTCATCATCAGAGCCCTCCAGCAATAAAACAAACTTCAGGGAATTCTCTGGTGGTCTAATGATTAGGACTCCACCCTCACTGCTTGAGGTCCCAGGTTCAAGCCCTGGTTAAGGAACTAAAACCCTCCAAGCCGCATAGTGCAATCAAAATATGAAAATTAAAATGAAATTACATTTTTAAAAAAAGACAAGCTTTACTTAGAGCTGATCAAGCTGTTAATGGGGTGTCAGGTCCTAGAACCAATCCTTGTAATTGAAGGAACTTGAGCATGGGTCTTGAAGGCTCAGTGCCAAGTAACACCAATGTGGGCTTCCTGGATGACTCAGTGGTAAAGAACCACCCTGCAATGCAGGAGACCCGGGTTCAGTCCCTGGGTAGAGAATATCCCCTGGAGAAGGAAATGGCAACCCACTCCAGTATTCTTGCCTGGAGAATCCCATGGACAGAGAAGCCTGGTGGGGTACAGTCCATGGGGTCGCTAAGAGTCAGACAAGACTGAGCAACTAAATCCACCACTGCCACCGCAACACCAACTTATCACCCTCACCAATCCTCTGTAGGCAGGCTCTGGAGCTAGACAGACCTGGGTGTCAATCCAGGACCTACCACTCACTAACTCTATGACCTTGGGCAAGTCTTTACCGCTCTAAGCCTAGGCTTTCCTCCTCTGTGAAATTGAGCTTGTAGGGCTGTGATAATAATTAAATAAACTAAGTCATATAAAGTGCTTAACACAAATCTTGGCAGACAGTAAGTATTCAGTACAGGTTAGCTGATGGTAGTAGTAGTAACAGCAGCATTACTAGGAGTGATAGTAGAAGTCATTATGCATCCACCCTTGGGAGTAAATGACTTCTGTCGCTAGAATTAAGAGTCAGGGAGACAAGTGATAAGACTCCATATATGGCAAACATCATGGTAAAGGTGCAGAGACAACAGGAACAGATGGGTGTGAAATGGGGCTGGGAGTGTAGAGGAGGGTCCCCACATGAGCACGGGCCAGACTGGAGAGAAGATCCACAGAGGGCTATGGTTGAAGGGGAAACTTTGAATCCCACGGTGAAGGGTTTGGACTTTATCCTGAAAGCTAACAGAAGACACTGAAAAAACTAAGATGAAATCTGGGAGAACAAATCCCCCGCAGGGACTTCCCTGATGGCCCAGTGGCTACGACTCTGTGCTCCCAATGCAGGGGATCCAGCAGAGGAGCGTATAAGGAAGATATGGCACATATATACAATGGCATATTACTCAGCCATTAAAAAGAATGAAATAATGCCATTTGCAGCAACATGGATGGACCTAGAGAGTGTCACACTGAGTGAAGTAAGTTAGAGAAAGAGGAATATCATATGACATCCCTTATATGTGGAATCTAACAAGAAATGATATAAATGAACCTACAAAATAGAGACTCACGAATTGAGAAAATGAACTTACGGTTGCCTGGGGAAAGGGATAGCTAGGACACACTACTATATTCAAAATGGATAATCAATAAGGATCTATTGTATAGCGAAAAAGAACACAAAAATCCACAGGGTATCTGGGTTTGATCCCTGGTCAGGGAACTACAGGGCTTCCCAGGTGGCACTAGTGGTAAAGAACCCACCTGTCAGTACGGGAGCTGTCGGACACTCTGGTTCTGTCCCTGGGTTGGGAAGATCCCCTGGAGGAAGGGCTGGCAACCCACTCCAGTATTCTTGCCTGGAGAACTGAATAGACAGAGGAGTCTGGTGGGCTATGGTCCATAGGATCACAAAGAGTCGGACACGACTAAAGCAACTCAGCATGCACATGCGTGCAGGGAACTAGATTCTGAATGCGACAACTAAGAGTCTGTATGCTGCAACTAAAGATCCCACATGCAGCTAAAACCTGGTGCAGCCAAATAAACAAATAATAAAGAAAAAAATCCCCTCCTCAACCAGCCACAGGGCTCCACAAGTGAAGGGGTACCTGGTGGACTCTATCGGGCTGAGGGCACCTGAGATCAGGACAGTGAAGCGCTATACTACTAGGGTTATTTCTGGGAAGGAAAAGAAATAATAACTAACATGTATTGATAGCGACAGTGTTCCTAGCACTTGACATGTTCAAAGTCATTTAATCCTCTATGAAGAAGGTATTGTTATGGCATTCACATTTTATAGATGAGGAAATTGAGTCATGGAGAACAAGTGACTTGCCCAAGGTCGGGTAGTTACTGATGGGAAGATCAGGGCTTTGAGCCTAGGTAGTCAGGCTCCAGAACTCATTCACTTAGCCACTGCACTGTTACCAGCCAGGCTGGTGGCAGACAGGGGACAAAGGTTCTAGAGCAGATGATGACTGGGTACACCTGGCCCCTCTGACCCTGTCATCCTCAGGCTTCCAATATGGCCTGACTTCCTCTGATACTGCCAGGATTGGCTTGGTTCACCCTCCTCAGCTTAACAAAGTGAAAATTAATATTTAATTATTCTCCTAAATGAAAATCAATGGCCTTGTTGGCTAGCCCCAGCATTGGCCGAGCCATCCATCTTTCCTCTGGGCCTGCCAGGGGCAGCAGCAGCTTTAGTCACCTGGCCTTGGGCCCACCAGCATGGAGAGGGAAGGTGCCCAGCTCCCTGTAGGCTCAGGGTCCTGGGCACACTGCCACCTGCTGGAGAAGCACAGATAAGACTTCAATCTGGACTCCTACTGGAGACACTCACACTGTCACTGTGGGGTTAAGAAAAGCTGGGTCAAATTCAAAGAGAAAGCCTGAACCCCTAGGAGAAATTTCATGGTGTCTGCCCAGCTGGTACCTCCCCCACCCCTCTCTACCAGCTCCGTGCTAATTTCTATCACCTATTAAAGCTTGGCTCCCAAATCAGGACTCCCTTCAGACCTCAGTGGTTGTCCCAGCTTCTGCAGCCTCTTCCCCAGGAAGCTGGAGCGGCTTCTTTCAGCCTCACTTCAGGCTCCGGAATCCACCTGGAGAAAGTGAGGCCCGACCTTGGCCCTGCCTTCCAGGATTCAGAAGGTGCCCCCTCCCTCGCTTGTCTCTCCTCATGCTCATGATCTCCTTTTCCCTGGGCATCCACCCCTTCAAACACTGAGTACACTTGCTTTTGCAGGTTGTGTCCTGCGTGAAAGAGCTTGAGTGAAAAAGGCAAACGGGGGCTGCAGTCTAGCCATGCTCTGTTGACACAGCCATGCTCATGATCATAGGACTGCGTCAGCCCCATTCTTCCTAATTTGTCCACAGTATCTAATTTGCCTGTCTGTATCTCACACAGATGCACTGAATGTGCTAGCACCTGCTCATTGCGTGAGCTGGCGCCTTTGCCTTCAAGGAGCTTCCAGCCCAGAAATAACCCACTGCACCTCAGTGGGGTTTACCTCTGGGCACATAAAAGAGGCATCAGGAGTGGAGGGGGTGGAGATGCTATCTGAGCTGAATCATGATCATCATGTTTGAGGGCCTAGAAACCCAAAAGACAAAGGCTACTTCTGGAATCTTGGGAACATTGTGAGAACTGGCAGGGAAGGTGTCCAGTGGAGATGGCTAAGGCTCCAGCTGAATGGAGAGGATCACATGTACAGGACAACAGGGGACGCAGGACTAACAGGTTTGGGCTCCCAGTCTTAGGATCTCGGGCTTTATTGGAGGCTTACAATGGGGAACTGTGGGTGCATTTGGCGCAGGGGAGAGAGAGGGACTGGTATTAAAAGATCACTCTGGATATGGAGTGAGGCTGGCATGGAGAGGAAGCACTGCGGGAGGCAGGTGACCCTCTGGACACAGTTACTTGAGTGCAGGTGAATATGACACTGGCGTGGAGCTGGGATTGAGGCAGGGATGGAGAGGAGAGGATGGATTTGTCATCTGTACAGACCCTAGAACGAATGGGACTCGGGAGTGGACTGAATTACAGGAAGGGGGTGAGGCAGAACAAAGTGCTGACCGTGGTGGTTTCCTTTTTATCTGCTCAGCTCTCTCTTGCACCCATGACACCTCTCTTAGACCCACCAGGAGCCCCGTCTTTGGGGAGGTTACAATAAACAGTCTTCCCACAGTGAGGGGAAGGGGCTGAGGGTATCATGAGTGCCAAGTGGAGGGAATAGTTAGCATCAGACAGAAGAGTCTGAAGAAGGAGATGCGGAGTCCAAAGGCAGGAACTGTAAGCAGGCTAAGCAGGGAGGAGTAAGGTGTGGCCTTCCTTGCTGCTCACAGAGGCAGAAGGATCAGGACCCAGCGTGTGTCTGTGCTGCTGCTGACCTTCTCCATTCCATGGCCTGGAGTGGGTTGTTCTCTCCTTTTTCTGACATACTCTCCCTTGACTTCCCCTCCAGAGCTAGGTCCTGAAGCAGACATAGGCCTGGACTTGGGAAACTCAGGGGAACAAGTGTTCAGCCAAGGGCAAGAGCTCCCCTGAGGTCCCATGACAAGTGCTTGACCAAGGAGGCAATGCCTTCTTTCTTCAAAGGGGAATCGTGGGTACTTCACCCCACTCCCACATCCCTCCCCTGGCTGTGGAAGGAATGAAGCAGGTAGGGTTGCCCAGGTAACTCATGTGGGCATCTCTCTTTCTCCTCCAGTCACAGACAACATACCCAAATACTGGATGCCCTCCCCAACCACTTCCCAGTGGAGACTGAAGGTCAGAGCCTAGGGGAGCATTCCTTTTCCCAACTCAGTCATCACCATCTTGGGCTCCTGCCCTGCACCTCCTACCTGCCAAACTACCAACTTCCCCAACACCTAAGCCAGAAACCTGTCAGTCAGAATTTCCTCCTCTCCCTCATTCCCCATATTCAATACAACTTTAGTCCAGTTCATTCTTCCTCAATATCTCTTGAATCTGTCCATTTCCTTCTGCCCTGATCCAGGTCACCCTCAACCCTTACCTGTATCACTGATCTTCCTGCCTCTAATTTTTCCCTTTCCAATCCTTACTCTGCATAATGACAGTTCATGGGATCCTTCATAAGACAGATTCTTCCCCTACTTCCCTAGATCTCTGCTGCCTTTGAAATACAACAAACTTCCTCATCATAGTTTTCACAACCTGCCCTGATCTGGCTTCTGACTTTTCAATTTCACATCCTTCCATTTAAAACACAAACACAAACAAAAAACGTATAACATCTGGTGCATCTACTAAGATCTAGCTTTTGTCACTTTCACCACACCCCTTCAAAGTAGGATCATGAATCCCCTTTTACTAATGTGGCTACTGAGGCTCAGAGACCTTTTAGTAAACTGTACTGATGAAGCCAGGATCTAAATCCACATCTATCTGACTGGGAGAAATTTGTACTACCCTAGCCCCCTAATGGCTCAGCTGGTAAAGAATACTCCTGCGATGCAGGAGACCTGGGTTCAATCCCTGGGTTGGGAAGATCCCCTAAAGAAGGGAAAGGCTACCCACTCCAGTATTCTGGCCTGGAGAATTCCATGGACTATATATAGTCCATGGGGTCGCAAAGAGTCAGACACAACTGAGCGACTTTCATCATCATCATCGTCATCAGAGCACTCACTGGCTATGGGTGCCTTGCTTCACGCATCAAGCTTGCTTTGGTCATCTATTTTACATATAGTAATATTCTCTCAATTCATCTTCCCACCAGGGAAGCCCAAGAATACTCCAGTATTCTGGCCTGGAGAATTCCATGGACTGTATAGTCCATGGGGTCACAAACAGTTGGACACGACTGAGCAACTTTCACTCACTAGCCCCCTCAATGTCAGGCGCCTACCTGAAAACCCTTACTCTTTCAGACTTGCGTCTCCCTGTCCATACCCCAGCCATCTGGAATGTTCAGCCTCCAGCCCTGCCCCTCCCACGATGGCCCAGTGACCCCAGTGCTGCAAGACCCAGCTCAAACTCTGCCTGCTCCACAAAGCCATCCCTGAGCCAGCCTCTCCAGCTAGAGTCAGCCTCTCCCACAGCACTTCACCTTGCACTCCTCCCCTGGTCCTGGCCCCTCTGTTCCTCATTTGTGTTCATGCCTTCAGAACAGAGTTGAGCAACTTGAGGGAAAATCATGGACTTCAATGTCAGACAGACCAGGGGGCAAATCCCAGCTCAAGCACCATGTCATCTCAGACAAGTGATTTAGCCTCCCCCAAAGGCAATGGCACCCTACTCCAGTACTCTTGCTTGGAAAATCCCATGGATGGAGGAGCCTGGAAGGCTGTAGTCCATGGGGTCGCTGAGGGTCAGACACGACTGAGTGACTTCACTTTCACTTTTCACTTTTATGCATTGGAGAAGGAAATGGCAACCCACTCCAGTGTTCTTGCCTGGAGAATCCCAGGGACGGGGGAGCCTGGTGGGCTGCCATCTATGGGGTTGCACAGAGTCGAACACGACTGAAGCGACTTAGCGCAGCAGCAGCAGCAGCAGCAGCAGCCTCAACTTTCTCATCTGTACTATGGGAACAACAACATTCTCTTGTAGGGTGTTTGGAAGGAATTTAGAGACAGTGTATATACAGTGCCCCAGGAAGGGCCTGGCACATAGTGGGCTCTTGGGAAATGGTGACATTATTTTACCCTTTAAGGACAGGGTCCCAGGGTCATTGCTGTCTCTCCTGAAGGGCCCAGCTCAGGGCTCTTCAGAGTTCTGGGAATACTGACAACATGGCTGAGTGGTGGAAAGTCTAGGTGCCCACCCTCTGAGACCTGGACTCTGCCAGGTCCACGTGGGATGTTTATGTACCACCTAATGCCCACTCTCCATCAAAGAGTGGTGCAGTGGGGGCTGGGGGAAGGGACATCCTCCAGAGCCCCAATGAGCTCCATCTCCCCAGAAACCCAGCCGGGGAGGCAGCTGCCATGGAAACTGCTGTCACATGTGCTCATCACTCTAGGCTCCAGAGAGAAATTCTTAGAATCTATTTAAGAACTAATAAAATAATGATGGTCTTGCTCACCATCACTGGCCCCCACCCCAGGCTTCTCCCCTGCTGCCACACTCCCCCCTCCCTTTCCTATGCTCCCTTCCTGACCCCTATCCCCTCAATTCCTTCTCGTCTCCACCAGTATTTCTTTCCTTGCCCCTTTGCAGGTCCGTTTTACTCTCTTATCATTTCTGTCTTCCTGTGTCTCTTCATCTCTCCCTGTGTCTCTGCTCTCCATGGCTCTGTCTCTTGGTCTCTCCTCCACAGTCACAGGTGGCCATGTCCAGGGAGGGGTCCTGTCCTCCCGGTCCCTGGTCCAGGCCAGTCCAGACCTGTCCAGCTCACCCTGATCTGCTTGGATTGATCTGTCATCCCCTCTAGACTGAAGCCTGTGTCCTGTCGGTGTCTCGGCCCCCATCCACAACCTGGTCCTCTGCAGGTGCTCCACCACCAGCGGGCGGGTGTGTCAGAGCGCATAAGAACCTGAGTCCTGGGAGGGAGGGGGATTGTGCTGGTTCAGGCTTGGCCTGTTTTCCTTTCCTTTTTTTTTTTTTTTTTTTAAAGCCCTCCCCACTCCCCCTCCTCCAAATTTGATCCAAAGGAAATTGCTCAACTGTGACTGCCAGGGCGTTACCATGGTTACTGGGTAGCACTTGTGGCTATGGTAACAGGAAGCTGCCCGTTGTCTCGGCAACAAGCACACTGGTAGAGGATGGAGTGGCCCCTGATTGGTGCAGAAGCATTGCATTTCCTGAGGGGAGGGGGTCAGATCATCACCTTCTCAGGCCAGATGGGCATCAGTACCCCTTCCTCCACGAACAGGAAGGCTGCGGTTCATTCCTCCCAGCACTCAGCTGTCTGCCCCCCAACAATAATTCCTCACGTCCTACGCACCCAGCTCCTGGCAGTTTACAAAGACCTTTTGCGTCCCCATTATCTCATGTGATCCCCACAACACCCATGAGAGGAAGGTGAGATGGGGATTCAATCATGAATTCTCTCAGGGTGGTTGGGGGATGGGAGTGGGTGGGGTGTATATCGAAATCACCTGGGAGCGTTTACCAATGAATGATACAGTTCCCCCAACTTGAGAGTCTGATATGGTTCCCGGGTGATTCATATCTACCCCTGATCAGGGAACCCCTGAATTAGAAGGTGAAATCGGTTGGTGGGGGAAGGGAGGGAGGAAGGAGCCAAGCTGCTTTCCAGGTTTACAGCTTGGATGACTGGAAGGATCAGGTCTGGGCAAAGAGATGAGCTCTGGTTTGGGTGTGTTCAGTGGAAGGTACCAGTGGACTTTCTAGTCGGGGTGTCCAGCAAGCAGCTGGCCACAAGGGGCTCAAGCTCAGGCAGGAGGTCCAGGCTGGAGACGCAGAGCTCTGAGTCAGCCCTGTGGGGACAGGAGCAGAGGCTGTGGGTGTGGATGAGACTCTTCAGGGTGAAAGGGAAGAGTGGGGTGAGTGGGGCCGAGGATAGTACCCTGGAGAACTCCAGCATCCTCAGGGTAGAGGGTGCCCAGCGAGAGGACTGGGAGGGTGAATGTAGACTATAGTGACGTAGAAACTTGGGGGAGGTTTTTCTCGTTTGACAAGTTGAATCCAAGCGAGGATGGCTTACTCTAAGTCATACAACCACTAAACGGCAGAGTTGGGGGTAGACAACACTAAATCTTGATTCCCAGATTGTTTAAATGACACATAGAAATTATATTCTCAGTCTTAGACACAAAACACAAATCTGCAGTATCAGTTCTACCCTGCTACCCAATTCCTCTCACCCAGAGGAAGTCCAGGAGCCAGAGGGGCAGGCCTCACATGGTCTGTGCACAGAGCCCAAGGCAGGAGAATCTCTTTAGCCTCCACATTCCCTCCTCTACTTGCCCTGAGCTTCGTATGGCCTAATCCTCAGGCTTTAGCACCTTCTAAAGTCCTGCATTTAAGGGAGGAATCTTGGAGAAAATCTATAATTCCTGTGTGAGAGTGGTGGGGTATAGAGTGGTGGAGTGAGGGCTTAGATCCTGAGAAGTCCAGGGATGGAGAAGGCGGGGCCCCAGGACCAGGCGGTCGTGCTGATGGGGTGTGTTGGTCCGATGTCTTTCAGATGAATCGTCCTATCCAGGTGAAGCCGGCTGCCAGTGAGGGCCGAGGAGGTAACTTGCCTGCCTGACAAATCTCAGGGTATTATCCATGGCGGGGATGGTGGGCCCACTCCTGAAGTCAGGATTACCCATGTTTTATTACTAGAGCCCCCCTCCGCCTGCCTTGGATAAGGGGAACAAGTAGGGAGGGACCAGATTGCTCAGCCCCAGAAACAACTCAGCCATCAGACTGAGGAGGGATGGGGTCCCAGCATCCCCAGACCCAGAAGACTGAGGAGATAGAGGCTACACGTAGAGGAAGGGAGTTCTTGTCACCTGGCCCCTGGAGAAAGTTCATTCCTGTTTTAACAGGTGGAACTTCCAGATTTGTTTGAAGAACCAGGCTAGAGTTATTCTCCTTTTCCAGATTCTTCTGATTACAGAAAATCCAGTCCATTCTAGGTTGGAGCCACTCATATTCCTTCATTGCCTTAGGAAAAAGATGAGGCTGGTCAGACAGATTTTGCAGGCCATATTAAGAAATTTGACTCTATGTTGAGGACCATGGAAAGTCTTCAAAAGTGATTTTTTTTTTTTAGCTGCACTGTTTCATAGTGCAGAAAAAAACGAAAGCTCCTTAAGAATAGAGGGTTTGAGAGCCTGTGCTTTTTGACAACCAGCCACGTTATGGCCAGCTTCTAAGCTGGAAAAGCAAGACTAGCTTCTGGTGTCAGTTCTTGGTGTCTTTCTTGCCCTTGGGTGTTAAATCATTCCAAAATATCTGCCTGTAACCCTCCCTGACATCTGCTGACTCTCTCTGATCTCTGATTCTGGTCTCTGATTTCCTGATCTCTGATTCTCTGCTTCTGGTCAAGATACTACCATCCCACTTTGTCTTGAGAAGCTACTTCCAAGCTTCCTGCCTCCCTCTTCATACACACATCCTCCTTTTCCATCTCATTCTTTCCAGACTGGTTTTTGAGAAGTTCCAGGCTGCACACCAAACCTCTGGTTCACTTGTCCCAAGAATTTCTGCTTCTTGGGAACCTGTTAGGCATCACGGCCAGTGTTGGCCATCTTCTCAGCCCTGCTCACAAACACTAGACAGTCCCACAGCTGAGAGGCCGCCTGAGAGTATCTGAGTAAGCTAAGAAGCAGACAGGTTGGACTGTAGTTTGTTCAACCATCCAACCAATATCTTTTGAGTAACTTACTCCACATTAGGAATGCAAGGCAAAGCTGCCTCCTGGCCTCATGAAGCTCTATTGTTTATACGGGGATATAAACAGTAAAGGAAGCTATTATTCAGTGTGATCAGTGCTTTTCAAGTCCCGGGGGTTGTGGGGAAACAAACATGGGGCACCTAACTTAGTCTAGGAGGTCGAGGTGGGCTCCCAGAGGTAACACTATTTAAGCTGAGACCTCCAGGATGAACGAGAAGGAGCCAAATAGAAAAAGGAGGAGCAAGGGAGCAAGTACGTCAGATAGAGGGAAGCACACGTGCAGGGCTCAGAAGAACACGATGCGACTTGGAGTCTGGTTCAGGAACTGAATCCAGGACACTGGGGACATATTTGTTGCTTGGAGTCTAACACATCTTACCAGGATGAGGGCCACTGCCCAAAGGAGACCTCCACACCAATAATGCTTCTGCTTAGCCTGGTCCAGATGTCTTGGTCATCTGGGCCCCTAGCAGTGGCATCAGTGTGACTTTTATAATTTTCCTCCTTCTTTTTGTACAAGTTTTTCAGGTGTAATATCACTGACAAATTCTGGCATTTCACCTCTACACCTGTTCAGATTCTGAGCAGCTCAAGAGAGCAGGAAAAGAAAATCTAGCTGAAAAGACGTCTGCCTGGCAGTAGGATTCATAATTTTAAAAAGAAAAATAGCGAAAGTTTTAGTGACTCAATCATGTCCAACTCTTTGTGACCCCATGAACTGTAGCCCTTCAGGCTCCTCTGTCCATGGGGATTCTCCAGGCAAGAATACTGGCATGGGTAGCCATTCCCTTCTCCGGGGGATCATCCCCACTCAGGGGTCAAACTCAGGTCTCCTGCATTGCAGAAGGATTCTTTACCATCTGAGCCACCAGGGAAGCCCTTTAGTGGTCATGTATAACATAGATATTTCTTGACAAGTGATGGTTTTTAAGGAGCATATATTCCAAAGGCATCTATGGATAATCCTTCTTATAGTTTTGGATGACCAGATCTTTCAATTCCTTCCTGCTCCCACTCAAAGTCACCAAATGTTCCCTGATACACATTTGGGAGAGAGGAGGCATATGTACTAAGTCTTGCAACAGTTGGGTCTTTATAAATATTTTACTTTTCCAGTAAAATTGGAAAAGACCCTGACTCATTGGAAAAGACCCTGATGCTGGGAAAAACTGAAGGCAGGAGGAGAAGGGGATGACAGAGGATGAGATGGTTGGATGGATGTGAGTTTGAGCAAGCTTCGGGAGCTAATGATGGACAGGGAAGCCTGGCGTGCAGCAGTCCATGGGGTTGCAAAGAGTGGGACACGATTAAGCAACTGAACTGAAACTCAAGTATTTTACTACTAACTGATCTGTTAGATATTAATCAAAATGTGCTCCTTCTCTTCAATGCTATTGTGTATCTCTTCAGAAGCTCTCTGCTGAATTTTAACACAAATTAATGCTTTAGAAATGCAATTTTTTAAATGGTATTGAATTTGAATTTTGAAACGTAACATTTGGCACCAATGTAGGACAGCTTGTCCCATTTAAATCTTATCTTTGTGATCCCAATTCTATAAACCTTCAGAGTTAATGATCATACCTGCCCTGATATAGGTAAGCCTGTGACCTTGCATATTTTTAAATTATTCCTGCAATTAAATCCTTTGTATACAGATGATTAATGACTTTTATATCTGACAAAAATACTGGTATCAATGCAGACATAATCTAAGGGGTATCAAGGCAAATATAATCTTTCAAAACTTTGTCATTTTTTTCTGGAAGAGATTATTAGCTTTTTCTTCCCATAAAACGGGGATCACTAACTCAAATGCTACAGGAGCCAGGTAAGTAACCCTAAATGGTTGAGACTGTCATGATTTAATTAAAAATTTCCCCTTTAATATATTAAATGTTGGCAGCTAATTCCATTTTTAAAAGTGCACCAGCACTGTGACAGCCTAACCAAACCTATCAAGCTTGCTTCTTTGGCCCAGAGACTTCCATTTCCCCTCTGCCATACAGGAGTATTCTACTGTGTACACATGCATGTGCTTTTTGACAAAAATAGTTATTTCACATTCTATCGCTTGAATTTTGATGCCAATGCAACAGAGTAGTATTACTATTATTTTTAATCAATAGACATGAGGATTGTGGTTGAAATAACCTATATTTTACTTTATTTTTTATAACTTCTATTGTAGGTCTGTTTTATTTCCACTTCCAGCCAATTTTGTAGAAATCAGATTGTTAGCATAGCAGGGGAAAGCCTGAATAGAAGTAGAATTGTTTTCATTGAAAAAAAGGTTTAAAGCAAATTTATAAAAACATTTTTCATAATAGCTTGGAAAGATGCAGAGATAGTCTTCTGCAGTCTTCTATAGTCTATATATCTTCTATAGTCTTTTTTCCACTATAACATTACCTACAACATCATTGTTCTTGAAACTACCCATTTGTTCTAAGACTAAACAGCTCCTTATGAATCTGAATGATCATAAGACTCTCTGTATAACCATGCTCTACAGGTCACAGACCCATCTCATGAACTTAATTCTGGGGTCCTCTTCTTCCATGGCCATCTCTGGTAGCATTGGTGACCCTTGGAGTGCATCCAAGTCTTCATGGACTACATTACGGCAGCATTTAAAAAAAACATGTTTGGCTGCACCCCACAATATGTGGGACCTTACTTCCCTGACCAGGGGTTGAACCCACATCCCCCTTCATTGGAAGGCACAGTCTTTTTTTCAAAAAGTATTTATTTATTTATTTTTGGTTGTGTTGCGTCTTCATTGCTTTTCTATAGTTGCAGCAAGTAAGGGCCACTCTCTAGTGCGCAGGGTGCTCATTTCGGTAGCTTCTCTTGTTGTGCAGCACAGGCTCTAGAGGGCGCAGGCTCAGTAGCTGAGGGCTTAGTTGCTCTGCAGCATGTGGCAATCTTCCCCGACCAGGGATGAAACCTGTGTCTCCTGCACTGGCAGGCAGATTCTTTACCACTGAGCCACCAGGGACATCCCACAGCAGCCTTTGGATGTGTGCCAGCCCTATGTATATGTTTATACAAATATACATAGTTTACTGTATGCCAGTTGCCATAAATTCTGCAGCCAAGTTCCACACTATTCATTTACTCCAGAAGAGAAAAATGCATCTCCAGAGGCCGAGATCTTCTCTCTTAAGGGAACCTGAAGGCCCAGGCTTTCTTACTTGCCTCCACGGTCTCTTGAATCAAGATGAAGAAACAGTGGAGTCTCCGTTCTTTCTTGGTCTAAGTCCCTATTTTTCAGGCCTCCTCCTTCACTGTATTTTTTTTAAGCGGGGGTAAAACAGACATAACATAATCTTTATTCTTTTTACCACTGTTAAGAATATAGTTCAGTACTGTTAGCAACATTCACATTGCTGTGCAAAATCCAGAACTTTTTCGTCGTATAAAACTCAGACTCTGTTCCCATTAAACATCAAGTTCCATTTCTCCCTCCCTCTAGCCCCTGGCAACCACCATTCTACTTTCTGTTTCTATGAATTTTACTAATCTAGATACCTCACATAAGTGAAATCATACAGTATATATCTTTATGTGACTGGCTTATATCACCTAGAGTCTTCAATTCTCATCCATGTTGCAGCATGTATCAGAATCTCTTTCCTTTAAAAAACTGAATAATATTTTATTGTGTGTAAACACCACATTTTGCTCATCCATTCATTGGTTGATAGACATTTGGGTTGCTTCTACTTTTTGACCATTGTGGATAATGCTACAGTGAACATGAGTGTATAAATACCTCTTTGAGACTCTGCTTTCAATTTTTTGGATATATACCCAGAACTGGTACTGCTAGGTAATACGGTAATTCTATTTTTAATTTTTTGAGGAACTGCCACATTGTTTTCCACTATGGCTGTACCATTTTACATTAGTGCACATATGTAAACAATAGTCCACAAGGGTCCCAATTTCTCCACATCCCTTTTTTTTCTTTTTTTAAATAACAGTTATCCTAATGGGTGTGAGTTGCTATCTCATTGTGGTTTTGATTTGCACTTTCTCAACTATTAGTGGTGTTGGGCATCTTTTCATATACTTGCTAGCCATTGTATATCTTCTTTGAAGAAATGTCTATTCAGATCCTTTGCTCATTTTTTTTAAATTGAATTGTTTTGTTATCATTGAATCATAGGAACTCTTTGTATATTCTGGATCTTAAACTCTTATCAGATATACAGTTTGCAAATATTTTCTCCCATTCTATAGGTTGCCTCTTCACTCTGTGTCTTTTGATGCAGAGTAGTTTTAAAATTTGACATAGTCCAAAATTTCTATTCTTGCTTTTGTTGCCTGTGCTTTTGATGTCATATTCAAGAAATCAATGCCAAATGCAAGGTCATGAAGGTTCCCCCCTGTTTCTTCCAGGAACTTTATCATTTTAGCCTTTATGTCTTTGATTCATTTTCATTTAATTTTTGTATATAGTGCAAGATAAGGGTCCAACTTTGTTCCTTTATATGTAGATGTCCAGTTTTCTCAGCACCATTTGTTGAAAAGACTGGAACTCTAGTCAAAAATAATTTGACCATGTATGTTAGGGCTTATTTCTGGCCTCTCTGTTCCTCTCCATTGGTCTAAATGTCTCTCTTTATGCCAGTACCATACTTTGATTACTGTAGTTTTGTAATGAGTTTTGAAATCAGGTATTCTGAGACCTCCAACATTCTTTTTCTCCCCAAGATTATTTGGCTATTCATGGTATTTTGAGATTCCATATAAATTTTAGGATCGATTTTTCTATTTCTTAAAAAAATGCCATAGGAATTTTGATAGGGATTGCATTAAATCTGCAGATTGCTTTGGGTAATACTTACATCTAACAATATTAAGTCTTTCAGTTCTCGAACAAAAGATGTCCTCCAATTTCCTTCAGTTTGTGCCTTCCCAGTTTCCTTCAGCAGTGTTTTATAGTTTTCAGGGTACAAGTTCTTTGGCATCTTTGTTTAAATTTATTCCTAAGTATTTTATTTGTTTTGATGCTAAGTGGAATAGTTTTCTTAATTTTGTTTTCAGCTTGTTCATTGCTAGTGTATAGAAGCACAACTGACTTTTTAAAATTTTATTTATTTCTGGCTGTCTTTGGGCTATTCCCTAGTTGCAGTGAACGGGGGCTACTCTCTAGTCGTGGTGTGTGGATTTCTCGTTGCAGTGGCTTCGCTTGCTGCAGAGCACAGGCTCTAGGGTGTGTGGGCTTCAGTAATTTCGGCATGCGGGCTCAGTAGTTGGGGCTCCTGGGTTCTACAGGACAGGCTCAGTAGTTGTGGAGCAGTTGGGGCGCATGGGCTTAGTTGCTCCGTGGCATGTGGGATCTTCCCGGACCAGGGATTGAACTTGTGTTTCCTGCACTGGCATGCGTACTCTTCACCACTGAGCCACCAGGGAAGCCCTGATTGTTTTGTTGATTTTTGTATAGTGGAACTTTGCTGAATTTCTTTCTTAGTTCTCATAGTTTTCTTTTGGAATTAACGTCCTCCCTGATACTCATTAGATCTGATCAGAAGACTTTGTTTCCCCTGGATATTTCCTTCACTCATTTCATAGTCTTCCTTGGCTAGGTCATTATGCTGCAGTCATTACTGAGAACATCAGGGCATCAAAGGCTGCTGTCAGCAGGATCTTCCGAGTTGGTAGTTGGATGGAAAGTTGGACTGGTAATTTTAGGATGCGTTTGGTGGTTGGTACCCGAATGTTGAAACTCTGTGCCTGCGCTGTTTGTACAATCATGCTATCTCTCTGACATGGAAGTGAGTGGCTGGCTGTGATGAGCCTAGAAGCCAGAAACTTGGGCACCTCAAGAATTCCTTTGGGCCAACTTGAGGCAGAGCCTTCTTTCTAGCGCAGTGTCTTGAGACCCTTCCTGAAGAAGACAGAGGGACTGACTCTAACCTGGGCTTTCAACCCCATGATTTGTTACATTAGAATCCCTGTTTGACCAGCTGCTCAAGGTAGCTTTATGGAGATGAACCTCTAGGGTCCAAACAACTTGGTTTGGTTCAAAAAAGCATTGATAGAAAAGCAAGAAGCACATATTGGTTGCACCATGAAAAGGCAGTTATACTATTCAATTGTGTCTCTTTCCAACTATGTCTCAACTCCGCACTGATGCTATCTTCTAATTCCATCCACTCTAGGAAAGTTAGGCCTCCCTGTTCAATATTTCCATCTTTCTACAGACCTCCCCACCACTCATGTAATGCTTTTACTCAGACATTTCTGACCTACCTCTTACAGAATCCTCTTTTTTACCAAACTGCCATAGTTCAACCTAGAGGGTACTGAATTTTCTGGGCTAAGTCCTGTCATCATTGTCTCTCCGGGAGCATGCCTCAGCCCTCAAAATCTTCAGGGATGTGCATTTGGCGGCTACTCTCAGAGGGCCAGCCTGTAATTCTCTTTGACCATATCTCTTAAGAAACGTATCCCACCATTTCTGGATCATCTGATGCTAACGTGCACTGTGACCCTGATCATCCTCCTGTCAACACTATCAAGGTTCCTATAAAGGGGCAAAGAGAACACTAGGATTTAAGGTGATACCTGTGCAGTGTGCAGCGTAGAGACCAGCCCATGGCCCAAACTCATTTCAATTTCAAATTCTTTACAACCCAGTAGCTCAGAACCATAGGGTCAGTGCCCTGTCATGGAAATGGAAATTTTTAATTTGGGAGACTCTCATTGGAAAAGAAGGATCAGAGAATTTCATGGTCTTTGACATGAGCTGTAACTGACCACCATCATCAGAAAAGAGCAACAGGAGAAAGAGCAGATGAAGGATTGGACCACTGTCCACACAAACCTCTTCTATGTCCTGGGGGCACCTTCTCAGCCATGACATCTTTCTTCCTACCTAGGGCAACCTGGATGCTGTTTCTTGTGGCATGACAGCTTACCTGGGTGCTATCATCATCTTGCAGATGCTACCCAATGTCACAACTGCACTGCAAGTTAGGACATTATGAAGCCCTGGGACTCTGAAGACCCCAGATCTTCTCCAGCCCCTCCTGGGCCTCTTGTAGATGCATGGGCATACTTTGGTTTCATAGTTCAGAACAATATCAATCTCAGAGGGTTTGATTCCTTGACCAAATAGGGCCTGTCTTCCAATGTCAAGGCAAAACTACCATCAGATTAGTCAACAGAATCATGAAAGACCATTCCTGTCTTCTCAGGTTCCTGAACAGAATGATCTCATATCCCTCTTCATACACCATGTGGAACTGTATGTTCTGTCTTTTAGGTCAGTGGTTTACAAAGGACTTTCCATGGAGCCCTTTCTAGGGAGAACCAAGGGAAGATGAAGCAAGAGAAACTCCAGCCATCTTCCCTCTTTTCTGGCTTTACTTCAAACAGTTCTACTTTTCTCTTATATTTTGAGCTTCATCCTGATCTTTTTGTTAGAATGATGGATTTCATAGCTTTTTTAAAAGGTTAGGAAACCAGTGATCCATTCCAAGGGCACTCTTCTGTGGCTAACACACCCGGGAGTGAAGTACACCCACTGGTTTGTGTTCTTACCACAGAAGGTTGGTACCTCCACTAGAATTCTGGCCACAAGTACATTATCTATCCCTTCCCCATCAGGATTTCTGGGCAGTTACCCTCTGGACAGAGGGAAGGGTTCTGCTGAAACATATAAACCACATATAATTCTTCTGTCCCAAATAAACCGCAGCCCATGCCTTTCATAAAGACACAGCATTGACAGGCAGATGACAGACACCATGGTATTCAGGGCCGCCTAGGCTGAACCCCACACCATCCAGGTGAATATGGACACACACATAATCTCCTTGTCAGAGATTCCCTCCACTGCTAATTTTGATCAATCTGTTCTTCCTTTTCACTGTCACCCACGCTTCAGCCTACGACCTTCATCAGCCTTGTTTCCTCTGCACTCAGGATCCAAGGATCCCAACAGCCTAGCCAAGCTGGCCAAAGAGAAAAGGAGTTTGGGATGGATTTTCTTGGGCTCCAGGATCTCAAAGGTGGAGCCTGAAGCCATATTCCCACCCAGTCCTTCTCTTTCAACTTGTATCACCCTGATGAAGCCCCCTCTCAAATTCAGACTTACCCTGGTGCAGAAATGAGAGGGGCTTTGACAGCAGGACCTGTGAGCTGGACTCCTGGATAGTGCTCTTGCCGGATGTGCATCTAAGTCCTGCCAGCTCCAGTTCTGCAGCTTTTTTCAAGGGCACAGACCCAGCGTGCAGCCCCTTTCCGGGCATCTCTACCACTCCCATAGGAAGCGGGGACACAGAGGAGGATTCTTAGGTGGCTACTGGGTCTGCAGGCAGAAATTGTTCTCCCATAGCACGAACACCTGGGGAAAACAGGGGAAGTCAGGGAGGAGGCAGCAGGGCTCAGGGAGGGCCTCGTGGGCTCAGTGAGAAGTAAGGGAGGTAAGGAAAGGGGTCACGGGTTCAGCAAGTGTAGTCAGGAAAATGCCAATGTTGGAGGATTAGGAACCCAAGCTCCCCTTCCTGTTTAGGCCTTTGGGAAGGGCACCCAGGTTGAGTTTGGAGCTGGCGGTGGGGGTTCATCATTCCAGTGCTCAAGAGTCTGGGGATGCATCAGTACAATGAGACAACTGTTTCTGTGCTGTTTGTTTTGTTTTGTTTTTTGATCCAGAATTTTCTTTGATTCCAGTCATTGCCAGCAGGCTTCTCCTTAGGGTGTACTTATCTCCTCCAGACCCAGTATGGATACTAGGACCCCTCTAGGACTTCCTCCCTTAATAGGGCTGAAATGGTCCAAAACAGCATTTCCCAAACTCTAAGAACATAAAGGGCAAGCATAAAATGGTGCATGTAGGGCTTTATCCAACCAAAAAATATGGACTGACTAACTTCCCACAAGAGCAGCCATGAGTCGGAGTTTTTCCAGGACTCGGGTTTTCCTGATGGAAATCCTGAGTGCCTTTCCTCCAGATCCATCTGAAGGTCATCCTTCCCCTCAAAAAAACCCAACCTTGTGGGCCCAATGAGTTAAGGCCTTCTCATTTCCTCCTCTTCTTCCCAGAGCTAGACCGTGGTTAGCTCCCTTCCTAGGCTCCTCTGTTCCTCTGCAGAGTCCAAGAGGACTTAGGGTTCCCAGGTGACTCCTGGATTTGTCCCCAGAGGACCGAAAGCTGTTTGTGGGTATGCTGGGCAAGCAACAGGGTGAGGAGGACGTCAGACGCCTATTCCAGCCCTTCGGCCACATCGAGGAGTGCACCGTCTTACGGAGCCCTGATGGCACTAGTAAAGGTGACTTGAGCTGACCCCTGGATTTCCTGATGACCCCTGCCTCACTCTGGACCACAGGACCCTTTGGCCTCTGTGACCTGAGCCACCTCTATCCTGCCCCAGGCTGTGCCTTTGTGAAGTTCGGGAGTCAAGGGGAAGCTCAGGCAGCCATCCAGAGTCTGCACGGCAGCCGGACAATGGCGGTGAGGGCGGGCGCCGGGGCCAGGGCGAGGCCAGTGGGGTGGGGGCTGGCTGCTTCTCCCCACAAACCCGGGGAAAGGCCCTGAGGATAAGCAAGGCACTGGGCCCAGAGCTGGAGCTGGAGGTTAGACCGGTCCTTGCAGCCTCCTCTGTCTTACCCAGGGCGCCTCGTCCAGCCTCGTGGTCAAGCTGGCAGATACGGACCGCGAGCGCGCACTGCGGCGGATGCAGCAAATGGCAGGCCAGCTGGGCGCCTTCCACCCCGCGCCGCTGCCGCTCGGGGCCTGCGGAGCCTATACCACCGCGGTAGGTGCCTGGTCCTGGAGTACACGTGGCGCAGCGAGTGAGCCAGGCTGGGGCTAGGGAGCCCGAGCAGCTGCCCGCCACTGGTCCTCTACACTTGCCCTTCTTCCCTCCCAAAGATCCTGCAGCACCAGGCGGCCCTGCTGGCGGCGGCGCAGGGCCCCGGCCTCGGCCCAGTGGCGGCAGTGGCTGCACAGATGCAGCACGTGGCGGCCTTCAGCCTGGTAGCAGCGCCTCTCTTGCCCGCGGCAGGTACTGCGCGCAGGGGGCGGGGCGGGGCGGGGCTGGGGCCAGGGCGGAGCGAGCGTGGGGCGGTGACCTGACTTTCCCACCTCCTCGCCACCTGCAGCCAACTCCCCGCCCGGCGGTGGCCCGGGCACGCTTCCGGGTCTCCCGGCGCCCATCGGCGTCAATGGATTCGGCCCCCTGACTCCCCAGACCAACGGGCAACCAGGCTCGGACAGTCTCTACAATAACGGGCTCTCTCCTTACCCAGGTGGGCCCCTCACTCCGCCCAAATCTCCCCCCAAACGGAATGGGGAGTGGGGGCTGGGGGATGGTGATGGCAAGGCCTGGCCTCCCTAAGAAGAGACTCCTCCTTCCCTGCTGCCTTTCATCGCCTCCCTCCACACTCCCTGAATTCTCACCTAGCCCTGCCCGTCAGCCCACCTTCATTTAGGGCCGTGTGCCCCTCTCTCCCCAGCCCAGAGTCCCGGCGTGGCTGACCCCCTGCAGCAGGCCTACGCTGGGATGCACCACTACGCAGGTTTCACTTGGCGCTACGCGGCCTGGGAGGTTTGAAGGGCCCCAGAAAGTAACAGGGGGATTTGTGGGGGGCGGGGGGAGGGGAGGTTAGGCTCTGTTCTGAGGAGTCGACCCTCCATTCCCTCACCCTTGGACCCAGAACGACCTTTATAGGGGTGGACTGGCTGAATTGGTCAAAAGTGGCCAGGCAGGTGGGGTTCTGCTTGGGGGATGGCTCCTGGGGGTCACTGCCCGCTCCCACCTCTGTCTCCAGCAGCCTATCCGTCGGCCTATGCCCCAGTGAGCACAACTTTTCCCCAGCAGCCTTCAGCCTTGCCCCAGCAGCAAAGAGAAGGTGAGGGACAGGGGTCTGGAGATCAAGGCCTGGTGGGGCTGGACTTAGGACTCCTCCCCTGAACCAGCCTGCCGCTGTTCCTCCAGGCCCCGAAGGCTGTAACCTCTTCATCTATCACCTGCCTCAGGAGTTTGGTGATGCAGAACTCATCCAGACATTCCTGCCCTTTGGAGCCGTTGTCTCTGCCAAAGTCTTTGTGGATCGTGCCACAAACCAGAGCAAGTGTTTTGGTGAGTTGAGCCCCATCCGTGGACCTCTCCCTCTCCTAATTGTGAGGCTCCCTACAAACCCTAAGTTTGTGCCTCCGGAAGTCAATGATTCCTAGAAACTGAGTGTATAGCACTCAGCAGGGTCCTAGACCAGGAACAAGTCTATATCAGCTTCACCTGGGACGGTCAGGTGTCTGGTAGATCTTCAGCCAGGTTAGGCTTCAGAATCTGGCCAGGACAAGTGGATGGGGGGGTCTGGACTCAGAGATTCCCTCCAACTGCAACTGCAATTCAGAGGATCAGAATGGGAGCTGTGAAGGGAGAGAGCTTTTTCCATGCCAAGAAAAAAAACAGAGAAACACCCGCCACCCAACACACGCACTCAGAATTACCTCCTGTCCTTCCAAGAATCACAGGAAACTCAGGCCACTTGTCCATGTCTGTATGAACCTGTGTCCGTGTGTGTGTGCACACATGCAGATGCTGAAAGGTGGAGGAGTGTATGTTGATGGAATTGGCCTAAGAGGGGTGAGAAGAGGCTGGGCAGAGTTCCCAGCTAATCTCTCTGCACATACCCTCCAGGGTTTGTTAGCTTTGACAATCCAACCAGTGCCCAGACAGCTATTCAGGCCATGAATGGCTTTCAGATTGGCATGAAGAGGCTCAAGGTTCAGCTGAAGAGGCCCAAGGATGCTAACCGGCCTTACTGATCTGCTCTTACTGACCAACCACGAAAGGTGAGTCCTTCGTAGACCCCAGGCAGATGAGTCCTGAGTGATAGAGGCACTCTCAGCTTTGCTATTCCTTTTGGGATGTTGAGGACACCCACCTCTGAAAAAATCTGGGTGAGAAGAACCAGGAGTTAGGAGGAATCCTCAGTTTGGGGCTGTTTTTTTCCTTCCATCTATGAACTGAGATAAATTTGACATCATTCCTGTCCCACAGCCTGGGAGAGATGATTATAGTAAGATCCAACCAGCTTGTTCCATGCCAGAGATAGTCATGGGGACCTGTGTAGGGAGGGCAGAGGAGTGGAGAATGAGACTAGAAAAGTAGGTTTGTGTCAGCTCGTGAAGGGTCTTAAAGACCATGAGTTTGGAATTTATCCTGAAGATGGTAGAGAATCACTGAAGAGTTTAAGCAAAGAAAGGACAGGATGTCAGGGCTGGGATGATGGCAGTGAACACGGAGATGAAGCAAATACCCTGAAGATTTACGGGGCCTGGTGGTGATGGGGGGGAAGATGACAAGCTCTCTTAGACTTCTGGCAAGGCCAGCTGCCTGTGACTTTTAGAGATTTGCTGTCTCAGAAGGTTCACAAGACCCTCCTTCAATTGAACTGTCCTCCAGGGAGCCCTCAGGAGGGGGTGCTGGCCCATGGTGATCTGCCCAGAACCCAGAGTCTGGCTCCAGGGGGAAGCCTGAGGTCCAGCCACTCACCTGAGATGTCACGGATGGGGCAAGTTGCTCTTTCTGTCTTGTTCTCCAGAGTGACATTTTTCTTTATCTCCTTTCTCTCTCCTTATCAATTAATACCCAACACTGGAAACTGAAGAGTGAGAAGAAAGGAAAAGAGAAGCACAGAAATGCTTGAGCAGCCCTTCCTGAAGGAGCAGCCGCAGATGGAGGTGGACCCTAGGCCAACGCCTGGGCTCAGGCCGCTTTAAGGATTGTTTTCACCAAGTGGGTTGTTCTGTGCCTGTGATGCAGAGCTCAGGCTGGCAAGGCAGCTGGGGCTGGCTGAGGAGTGACTGTCTAGGGAGGGGAACCAGCAGATGGCCTAGGGGGTGCCAAGGGCTTCTCCAAAGGGAAGCCCAGATCTACTTCTTTCAAAATCATATCATTCCTTAGAGTTTAGGGACCAAAGGACTATTGCTTTTTTAAGAATATATATATATATATATATATATATATAAATTAAAACAAAGAAAAAAACAAAAAAAAAAATCACAAGAGAAACAAAAGAAACAGTATAGAGTCTAATAAAAGCTGCCTTTAAATATCCCTAGGAGACAGGGTGAAGAAGACCCTTGAAGGCCCCAGCCTAGGCAGAGGAAGGCTGTGGAAAGGTTATTCTGTGTCTCATTTCCTCTTAACCTCCCAACCCCACCCCAACACCTTTTAAAATAATTAAGGACTTGAGGTCTGTGTTCCTAAGCATGTAACAAGAGAGTTATGGAAGGCAGTGAGCCCACAGCCCCCAGACTCAGAGAGCATCCCTGAACAAGCCTTGATGAGGAGCTCTGGCCTGCCCTGGTCCTTGCCATCCTGAAAGGCCTCTTAAGCCAGCAGGAGTGGGAACCTGCCTTTCCTTCTTGACAGCCTTTCCCGTAGAACCTCTGCTTCCCCAGTTAGGATGAAAGGGAGTTTGGACCACCCCAGTCTTTCTCTTCCCTGTCCAGACAGACAGAGGCCCTGCCTTTGGCTGAGCTGAGACACCTCCTGTTTCCCCTCACCTTGAGCCAGCCCCTGTGTCCCCTTGCTCCAGACCACCTTCTGTCTCTAAGTCTACCCACCTGTAAAGTAGATTCAGGATATATATAGAGGGCTGTGACAACAGACTTGGAAGATTCGCTACTGTATATACTGCCATTGAGAGAAGGGGATAATTTTCAATATTGTAGAAGCTTCAGAATTTAGAGGTCCCTCTTTACCCAGGACCTGGGAGGGAAGTAGATGTTTTGCCAAAATACTTCTTCATTCCTTTAAAAACTACATCTTTCCTATGCAAGAGTGTCTCACATGTGCTTATCCGAGGTGCTTCTAGATGGTGAGCAGTGTTCAGCTTAGAAGTGGTGTGTGCTCTGTCCGTCTGTCTTTGTCTGTCTGTGTATCCAGTGGGTGCCATATAAAGCTGATCGATGGTGGTGCTTCCTGCCTGCTTCTGTGAGATGGGCAAAAGTTTTGGCTTAGAACACCACGACTCACCTTGCCTTGGTCAGCCTTTCCTGGGCCCACAGGGCCTTGCACATACTGTTCCTAGGAGGGTAATCTTTGCTCCACCCCACAAACCTGGATCAGACTAGTCTGGGGCCCCAGCTGTGTGGTGGGCACTCTGGTCCCCAGCTGTTACTGAGGCTGGAGGCCTCTAATCTGATGTCACATCAGACAATGAAGGACATGGCGGGGGGAGAGTTCCTCCTTCATAAGAGTTTCTAAGAAAACTTGTTCCCACCTGTTCCTTTGTCTTTGACTCGTTTTTGGAGGGAATGGGATGAAAACTAACGTTACCAGGTAAGATGCCATATATACCAACAAATAATTTCCAGCTGAAAAAGGAGCTAGTGTCAGGGGCATCTGTACACCAGCACAATGCTAACACACAAAGCACCCTGGACACAAATGGGAATATGTAACATCTGCACATACAAACAGCTATTCACATGGAGACATGGAGGCCCCTCACTGCTAGGTGCTAAGCACTGCGCTAGGAGCCGGAGCACAGGTATGGTCTAAGCCAGTGCTCCCCAACCTGTTCTGGCACCAGGGACTGGTTTCACGGAAGATAATTTTCTCACAGATGGAGGAGGGATGGTTTCGGGATGATCCAAGAGCATTACATTTATTGTGTACTTTGTTTCTGTTATTATTACATCAACTTCACCTCAGATCGTCAGGCATTAGATCCCGGAGGTTGGAGAACTCTGCTTTAGTTAAAAACTTGCTGATCCCTCTAAGCTCATGGAAGACTTACATAATGTCTAATGAGTTTAAACAACTATGGTGTTTGTTTCTCTGTTGTGTGTGCATGTGTAAGTCCAAATACTTTCAGTTGCAAGTGTCAGAAGCCCAACTCAAACAAGCCAACAGGACACTAGTTGGCTTACAAAATTGATAAATCAAAGGATGTACCTGCCTTTAGGTACGGCTGGATCTAGGCTGGATCTGGATTTAGGGGTTAAAATGATGATGTCTTCATCTCTTGACTCTGCTTCCTTCTATTTGGTGGCCTCACCAGTTCTAGCTCTACAGACCTTGGGAGAACTTTGGCCAGAATGGACATGTGCCCACATCTAGGGTGGAAGAGTAAGCCACCATAATTGGCAACTTCACCAGGACCGTGTGGAAGAGTGAAATGGCTCTTCAGAAGAAGAGAAGATGGGCGGGTTAGCAAGGTGCACCCACAATATTCCAAAATCCACCTATATACTCTTCTTGACAAACATACAATCTCAAAAATATGCCTCCCTAACGATGTAACATTCTTCGGCCTAACAAAAAGCTGCACTCACCCACTTCTCAATAGGAGGCAAAACCAAACCATGCCCAGTTGCTTTACTGAGCCCTCAGTACAGGGTCCCTTTGTGATGTGCAGTTATTGATTAGGTCTGGATATAACGCCTTGTGATTTTGCAATCTATGGCTTAAAGATAAATGTAGCTACCTCTGCATAACCAATATGAAATAGAAGAGGGAAATAGGATAACCATTAAGAAAAAAAATTCAATTTGGAATCGAAGAGAAAACAATGGTCACTAATCCATAGCATATAGTAGATCCATCCTTCTGGACAGTGGAGTGAGTTTCTTGGTCAATGAAACTAATTACTCTAGGTCCCTTCTTATCTTCTTTATCCATTGTCCTTTATGGACATCCTCAAGAAGATGCCCCTTCTGGAACTGAAGCATCCCTCCTCCTTTTGGACATGGTGCGTCGTGTGTGCATGGTTCAGTTGCTCAGTTGTGTGCTACACTTCTGTAACCCATGGACCGTAGCCCACCAGGCTCCTCTGTCCATGGGATTTCCCAGGCAAGAACACTGGAGTGGGTTGTCATTTCCTCCTCCAGGGAATCTTGATCCCAGGATTAAACCTGTGTCTCCTGCATTGCAGGCAGATATTTTTTTACTGCCTGAGCCATCAGGAAAGCCCCCTTTGGACATGGATTTGGGCCTAAACATTGTCTTAGAGATTATGTCTTCCCAGATCCCTGACTGTCAAGTGAGAAGTCTCTGCACAATTCCTTTCAAACTAATTTGATTTGATTCCTGGTTGCTCTCTGTGAGCTAGTAACCATCATCAAGAATCTTGCTAAGTCCTTGTCCTTGAGTCTGGATCTGACCCTTGTGATTTCTCTTAGCAACAGGTCACATTTGGCCCATTCCCCTCCTGCTCAGCTTCATGGCTTCCACAATGGACTGTCTGTGATAATGTCCTTAACCTCAGTTCCTCCAGAAACATTATATATATATTACCTATATATGTAATATATTAAATATATTACCTGTATAACACTTGGCTGGCTCATGCTCCAGTAACCCTGACTCAGTTCAGTTCAGTCGCTCAGTCGTGTCCGATTCTTTGAGACCCCATGAACCACAGCACGCCAGGCTTCCCTGTCCATCACCAACTCCTGGAGTTTACCCAAACTCCTGTCCGTTGAGTTGGTGATGCCATCCAACCATCTCATCCTCTGTCATCCCCTTCTCCTGTCCTCAATCTTTCCCAGCATCAGGGTCTTTTCCAATGAGTCAGCTCGTTGTCACATCAAGTGACCAAAGTATTGGAGTTTCAGCTTCAACATCAGTCCTTCCAATGAACACCCAGGACTGATCTCCTTCAGAATGGACAGGTTGGATCTCCTTGCAGTCCAGGGGACTCTCAAGAGTCTTCTCCAACACCACAGTTCAAAAGCATCAATTCTTTGGCGCTCAGCCTTCTTCACAGTCCAACTCTCACATCCATACATGACCACAGGAAAAACCATAGCCTTGACTAGACAGACCTTTGTTGACAAAGTAATGTCTCTGCTTTTTAACATGCTATCTAGGTTGGTCATAACTTTCCTTCCAAAGAGTAAGCATCTTTTAATTTTATGGCTGCAATCACCATCTGCAGTGATTTTGGAGCCCCCAAAATTAAGTCAGCCACTGTTTCCACTGTTTCCCTATCTATTTTCCATGAAGTGATGGGACTGGATGCCATGATCTTAGTTTTCTGAATGTTGAGCTTTATAGTCAAAAATCCCTAAGCAGTACTGGCTCATAGGCCTCAGCACCAAGGCGCTATTCAGGACAGGAGTAAGGCAACCACAGAAGCACTGGTTCTGGCCAATCATCAGCTTGCTTAGCTCCTTTCCCTCTGGCCATGGTCCATATTACACTAAGGCCACATCACCGAAACCTTCCTGAGGGGAGTCTGACAGTGGACACTGAATTGGGGGGACCCTCTGAGAACCTGTATAACTTGGGCAGAGTCTTCACCCTTCAAAAGGGCTCCTGGAATTTCTCTCTCTCTCTCTGGATGCAATCTGGGTGTCTTGGATATAGATATATAGAGAAAAAACCTTTGGTCTAAGATAGGACTGACAACCTCTGACCTCAGAAGCAGCTCTGGATTTGCTGTGTGCTCTGACCTGGGGTCTCACCTCTGCCTCAGTGGCGTAGAACATGCATGTGATACCCTCCAAAAGAGGGTACAAAGGTCAGGGAGATGTCAGAATCTCTTTATCTTTTGTAGCTTGGGTTCTGTCTTTGGGCAGTCACTGTCCTGACTATACCTGCCTGTACTGTGACACAGCCAAATGCAGCAGGGATTTAGAGGCTGTTTGGGGCCTCTGCCCCTTGCTTCCTGGTGGCTCAGCGGTAAATAATCTGCCCACAATGCAGGAGACTCAGGAGATGCGGGTTCGATTTCTGGGTCAGGAAGATCCCCTGGAGGAGGAAATGGCAATCCACTCCGGTATTCTCACCTGGAAAGTCCCAAGGACAGAGGATCCTGGTGGGCTACAGCCCATAGGGTCACAAAGACTAAAGACTTAGTCAGACATGACTAACACACATGCATCCATGCTGGGCCTCCCTCAGCCAATATATTTGCACAAGCATGTTACACAGCCCTGTATTCTTCGGGAGAACCCATGAAGGAAGACACCTCATTGGCTCAGGAAGCTCAAAGCCAATGCACACTCTACAACCACCCGTGGAGCCTGAGTCATGTGGGGTCCACAAAGAGCTGACCAAGTCTGTGCCAAGTGCAAACTCAGAAAGGGTAGAGACTACAGCTCTTTTTCTCCCCAGCCCTGGCTTCAGGAACTGTCCTCACAGTACTGCAGCCTGGGCTAATGCACCTTTGATTGCCACCTATAGAGGGGGCTTTTAACTTCCAGGCTGTAGCCTCCTGCCCCCTAGTGGCCTAAGAGCACAGAGACCCAGAAGGCACAGCAAACTGCAAGCCTAGGTTTGATTCTTCCCAAGGTCTTCGGTGCCCAAAAGACTATGTAGGGATCCACAAAAGGAGCCTGAGAAATTAGCCTCAGCTTCTCCTAGGGAGTAGGCCAGAAATGGCCTGACCCAGCACACTTGGCACTGGGACCCTGAGTGCCAAGTGTGCTGGCACTCAGGGAATCCAGAGATCTGGGCTGGATTTCCTGCAAGTGAGCTAGAACTCCAATACTTTGGCCACCTGATGTGAAGAGCTGACTCATTTGAAAAGACCCTGATGTGGGAAAGGTTGAAGGCGAGAAGAGAAGGGGATGACAGAGGATGAGATGGTTGGATGGCATCACCAACTCAACGGGCATGAGTTCGAGTAAATTCTGGGAGTTGGTGATGGACAGGGAGGCCTGGCATGCTGCAGTCCATGGGGTCGTGAAGAGTCGGACACGACTGAGCAACTGAACTGACTGAACAACTGAGCTGGAAAAATCAGTTGTGCCTTCAGGACATTCTTGCTACCCCAAACAGTGTTGGGATGGGGGCTTTGATTGTGGCTCCATATCTCAACCCAAGTGTTCTAGAGGCTCACATTTTGGAATGATGGAAACCCAGGATAGTGAGAAGGGAGGAGAGAGATGCGGTGAAGAAAGATGTGAAGCAATGCGAGACAATGTATCCATGTGGTGGCCACTGTGTCACATGAGCCCTGAGGAGAGAGCCAATGACTTGACGAGACTGCTGAAGCACAGAGTGTTTGCAAGGAGAAAGTGCACCTTGAATGGGTTTACCAAGAGGAGATTTGAGAGGGGGTTTTCCCAGCTGTTCCCCTCTCACCGCTTGATTTCTACTGGCCAAGGTGCACCCTGCAAAGACCTGACACCACTGCATTTTCGAGTTGCATCATTTGCCCCCTGGGTGGCTGCTTGGGAAGTCAGATCCCATGCCGGCCACGTGGCATTTCTACCACAAATGTGGAAGTGGGGTGGTGGGCTACAAGAGAGAGAGAAGGAGGTGGCTGAGGGAGTCTGGAAAGGCACATCAGGTTTGTGACCAATGCACCTCACTCTCTCCCACAGGATTTATAGCCAAGGTTCCCAGACACCAGAGCCCCCAGGACTGTCTAAATTTTAAGTAAAATACACATTATTTAATTTGGGAGGGAAAAAAAAAGACACATTCAGCTGTGGCTTGGAGGAGCAGGCCTTTTCTCTAGAACTTTCCAGACCCTAGGCTCCAGTATCTCCTGCAGGATATCCCACCTCTTCACCCTTGTTCTCATTCATTTTAGTTTGGGGCACGAGGATCTGGCTTTTATGATCTATAACACATGTGATTATCTAACCCTTGGCTGTCTAGCTAGCCAGTCACAGGCGAAAAAGGAACTCTAGACAAAGCTGCCTATGGTTTGGTTCTACTAGCATGGAAGCAGATAAACTTCAGGACCTTACCAGAAATCTTGTGAGAGACCAGTATACTGCAACATCCATATATTTGTCCAGGGTGTCCCTGAAATCTCCATCTAGGATGAATACATGACCCAAAGCTCCAGATAAAATAGAAGATCATTTAGCGAGCTGACTTGATACCACATAACAGGGATTTCTAGCTTCCCATTCAACGACTGTCAGAGCCCCACACTGTCTCCACTTCAGTTCCACCAGCTCCACATTCTGGAGTCTGTTGATTGCACACGCCATTCCATTTGTATATTAGGACTGGCTGAATTACAAGCAATAGGAACCAACACAAACCAGCTTAAGCAAGAAGGGAGCTGAGAAGTGTAGTGCTATTAATAACTTCAGGCAGGACTGAATTCAAGGGCTCAACTGTCATCAGACCTCTTTCATTCCATCATCTCTCAAGGCTCTGCTTCTCTTCATTCTTTGTCCCATACTCTTACCTGCCATAACACACTTTCTACATGTGATAGAGAGCTGGTTGCCAGCAGCTTCAGTCCCATGTGCTCCTGGCATCATGGCCTCAAAAGCAAGAAAGTTTAAGGGGAAGGTTATGATTGGCTCTCCTTAGGTCACAAAGCCTCACCTGAACTAATCATTTTGGTCAGGGGGATGGAGTCCTCCACATGCCCTGTTGGGTCATATATCATCTCTGTGGGATAGAAGCAGGGAGGGAGCAGAGGTGGCCCTGTGACCGTCAGTCCCACTAAGGAGCCATAGGGTGTAAAAACACATCCTGCATGGTATGCAAAAACATGTCAGTTGACCTAGCTGGAGCATAGGACCCAGGTGAGGGACTGCTGAGGGTCAAATAGGAGCCAGAGTCATGGAAAGGGTACCGATTTTATCCTGGAAGCCATAAAGAGCCATTGAAGAATTTTAACAGAGGAATGACATGATCAGATTTGGGTTTCAGAAAGATTCCCTTAGATTGAAGATCATCCTGCATGCTACAACTAAGAGCTGGCATAGCCAAGTAAATAAATAATTTTTTTAAAGGAGGGATTGATTTAAGATGTATTAAGAGGTAAAATCGGTTCTGTTTACATGAGGGTGGGAAAAACCTAAGATGTTTTCCTCTCTGGGTTCCGGCTGAACAAGTCACAGGTGCTGTTTACTAAGCTAAGAATATGAAAGAAAGGCAGATTGAGAGGGAAAAGATGTGTTTGCCTGTGAGACATACAAGTGGAGTTGTCTAAAAGGCAACTTGAAATGCAAGAAGCAAAAAATGGAGATAAATATTCGGGAGTCCAAGTCACCTGAAGTCAGTGTGTCACACAGGACAATTTAAACAGAGAAGCCACCTCTTGAAAGGGCACTGGGTGGGTCATGGGATTGGCAAGTAGGACATGCAAGTTTGAAAAATACCTGAGAGCAATTGGAGGCCAGTCCACAAGAGCAAAAGCCGAAACAGATGCCAGACCAACCCAGTGAGAATATTGCCACTTCATCACCACTGGCACTGGATGCCATCACCACCCAAACCCACACCGCTACCACCCCCAAGCACAGGACAGAGTACGGTGGCCACTGCCACCAGGATGCATTCTCCATGGTTCTATTTCTTGGAATCATATATTGCAGAAGCGATTTTCCTGGGACCTATTTGGCCAAGCTTAGGTTACATGCCTCTGTCTTAGTTGCCAAAGATCTGGGAAAACAAAGACCCAATCTTTTCAGTGTCTGTCGTGGAAGGTGGGCTCTAGTTACCTCCAAGACTTGTAACACAGGAAGGGTAATGAGATTCTGCAAAGCCCTAGACGATCAGGGTCTGCTTCAGGTGGATGCTATTGAGGTCACTGGAAAGAGTGATGAAATGAGAAGTGGGTGTTGACTGAACTGTATTTTTTATATTATTATTTAAATGGTGAATGAGGATGAGATGGTTAGATAGCACCACCAATTCAATGGACATGAGTTTGAGCAAACTCTGGGAGATAGTGAAAGACAGGGAAGCCTGGCATACAGCAGCCCATGGAGTCACAAAGAGTCAGACATGACTTAGCAACTGAACAACAACAAGTGGTAAATGACAGAAAAGAAACCTGTTAAAGTAGTCATGAAGGAGCCATGTGAAATGTGGTAAGAAACTGGAAGAACACAGCCCATAGGAGCCAATAGAGGGAAAGGATGCAGGGACTGCTAATCATGGATGTCAGCTGACATCAGGGGTCAAATTATTGTTGAGCCTGAAATTTTCCAATGGGTTTCGAAGCTCAGAAGTCATCTGTAACTTTGGTGAATGTTTTCAGTAGAGGTTTGGGGGAGGGGAAGATGACACTAGATGGAGAGTGTAAACTACTTAGAGATTTGCTTGAAGACAAGAAAAAGGGTGGTGTAATGATCAGTAGTGTGTGGGATTAAAATTGGAAATTTTTTTAGGTTGGGCTATTTGATCAGGTTTATATGCTGAGATCAGAGAGTAGGAGAGAGGCAAAGCTGACTATCCATGAAAGAGGAATATAAATAAAGGAGCAAAGTTCCCAAAGACACAAAAGGAAGTGAAAAATTATAAGGATTTTTAAGAGAAAGGATTAGCTTGGATTTGAAGAGAGACTTCACTACTTCTGAGAAAGAGTAGAGGTGATTCAAATGTTTGGAGGGGGCTGAACATTAAGCCAGATTCCTCCATGTTGATTTAATTTTCTCTGTGAAGCAGAATGGGGGGTGGTGGAACAAGCTGATGTGTAGAAGGACTATACACTCAGGGCATAGCTGAGGAGACAGTGAATTTGTTTTAGCTCTATATTGTGTCCAGGATAAGTTTCCTTATATGATTTATTCTAGATAAAGGTGACTCATAGATTCCAAGGTCAGAGGGCCTTAGAAAGGGGTTGGGAGGACTTCTCTGGTGGTCCAGTGATTATGAATCTGCCTGCCAATACAGGAGACATGGGTACAATCCCTGGTCTGGGAAGATTCCACATGCCACGGGGCAACTAAACCTGCACACCATAACTACTGAGCCTGTGCTCTAGAGCCTGTGCTCTGCAACGAGAGAAGCTACCACAATGAGAAGCTGGCACACCATGACTAGAGAAAGCCAATGAGCAGCAACAAAGACCCAGCACAGCCAAAAAGAAAGAAAGGAAGGAAGGAAGGAAGAAAAAGGGCTTGGGACATTTTCAGGAACCAAAGAGCTGTCTCATGATTTCTGGTCTCTGCCTCTCCAGTCTTCATTATCTCTCTGAGATAGCCTTTCTCCATTCCTCATAACATTGGGTTGGCAAAAAAATTTCTTCAGGTTTTTCTGTAAGATGGTATGGCAAAACCCACACGAACATTTTGGCCAACCCAATAGTTGGGATGGTGGATGACTCATGAGTTCATATTTCTTCTGCTCAAGAAACCAGTTCAGTTGGAATCATAGTCTCTCAGCCTTAATCCAAATTTCCTAGGAGAGAACATTGGCTTAGCTCAATTTGGATTAGGAATCCACTCACAGTTTGATAAACTGCAGCTGGGATGCCAGAGGTCACAGAAGACAAGCCTGTTCTAGGGACTGCAGATCTGAAGAATCAGTATGGAAATTTTAATTCCCAAAGAATAGGGCTCATGGGCTGGATTAACACAAAACAGTGTCCACTCACAAGCTCAGTGCTGCAGAACTGGGTGATTTCCTTTATCCGGTTTTATGACAGGAGAATAGAGAAGGCAGATGGCTGCTTGTGATGTTAAAGGGCAAGCATATTAGCAAAAATGTGGTTAAAGTAACTGACCACAGGATCTAGACTGGTTGGGAAAAGAAAACAGGAAAAGACTAATCAAGTATGAGCCAGCTGAGATTCACGTGATTCATAATGAGTAGATCTAGTGGAAGGTTATGGAATACTGGATTTTGACATTTCACTCATGGGGACAGACCTTCCATGCTTACCCAAAGTGCTTCTATTCAAACACTCCCACAAATACTTGGCTCTCCAAAGCTGTTCCGGGGCCTTTGCTGGTGAGTTGTTTGAGGGAGCAGAAGTAACTCCTTCCCCAGCAACTCTGAACTTCTACACTCTGTGACTAAGGCTCCAAGTCCTGTTATTTTACATCCCTCACTTTTTTCAGTTATTATACACAATGGGTGTAACAAACTAATACGAAGACAGTGTTGGAGCACAAGCTGAGAGGCCAGGTGAGAAGAGGAGGGGCATCAAAAGGCAGAAGGAATGAGAAGGGAGATGCCAAGGATATTCAAATGTAAAAAACGTCACTGGGAACATTATGACTGAAGTCAGCTCAGGAGGGGTAGATATGTCATGTGTCCACATCACTCAGGGCCAAAGCCTTCCTTGTGTGTGCTTGCTGTTGTTCAATTGATAAGTCCTGTCCAACTCTCTGTGACCCCATGGACTGCAGCACACCAGGCTCTCCTGTCCTCCACTGTCTCCCAGAGTTTGCTCAAACTTATATCCATTGAGTCATGATGCTATTTAACCATCTCATCCTCTGTCGCCCCCTTCTCCTTTTGCCTTCAATCTTTCCCAGCATCAGGGTCTTTTCCAATGAGTTGGCTCTTCACATCAGGTGGCCAAAGTATTGGAGTTTCAGCTTCAGCATCAGTCCTTCCAATGAGTATTCAGGGTTGATTTCCTTCAGGATTGACTGATTTTATCTCCTTGCAATCCAAGGGACTCTCAAGAGTCATCTCCAGCACCACAGTTAGAAAGCATCAATTCTTTGGCACTCAGCCTTGTTGGAGAAGACTCTTGAGAGTCCCTTGGACTGCAAGGAGATCCAACCAGTCCATTCTAAAGATCAGTCCTGGGTGTTCTTTGGAAGGAACGATGCTAAAGCTGAAACTCCAGTACTTTGGCCACCTCATGTGAAGAGTTGACTCATTGGAAAAGACTCTGATGCTGGGAGGGATTGGGGGCAGGAGGAAAAGGGGGGATGACAGAGGATTAGATGGCTGGATGGCATCACTGACTTGATGGACATGAGTTTGAGTGAACTCCGGGAGTTGGTGATGGACACGGAGGCCTGGTGTGCTGTGATTCGTGGGGTCGCAAAGAGTCGGACACGACTGAGCGACTGAACTGAACTGAACAGCCTTCTTTATGGTCCAACTCTCACGTCTGTCCATGACTACAGGAAGAACCATAGCTTTGACTATACAGACCTTTGTTGGCAAAGTGATGTCTCTGCTTTTTAATACGCTCTTTGGGTTTGTTATAGCTTTGTCAAGGTTTGTCACACTTTGTCATAGTTTTGTCAAGGGCCAAAATGGCTTTTAATTTCATGGCTGCTAAAAAAGAGAATGAGGAAGGTAAGTAGATAAAAGATAAACCTTTCCCTATTAGTGCTGATGGAAAAGAGGGATATGTGGGGAGCCCCAAGACACCCAATTCTGATTAAAGAGGAAGGGAGGTATGGCCATGTCTGAGGTCAACAATCATAATAACCACATCTAACAGCTTCCATTTATGAAATACATCCTAGTTCCAGGTATTCTGCTGGTTACTTTAAATGTGTTCAGTTCAGTCGCTCAGTCATGTCGACTCTTTGCAAACTCATGGACCGTAGCACGCCAGGCCTCCCTGTCCATCACCAACTCCCAGAGTTTACTCAAATTCATGTCCATTGAGTCGGTGATGCCTTCCAAACACTTCATCCTCTGTCATGCCCTTCTCTTCCCGCCTTCAATCTTTCCCAGCATGAGGATTTTTTCTAATGAGTCAGTTCTTCGCATCAGGTGACCAAAATATTGGAGCTTCAGCTGCAGCATCAGTCCTTCCAGTGAATATTCAGGACTGATTTCCTTTAGAATGGACTGGTTGGATCTCCTTGCTATCCAAGGAGATGTAAATGTAAAAAAAGCATCAGTTCTTCTGTACTCAGCTTTCTTTATAGTCCAACTCTCACATCCATACGCGACTACTGGAAAAACCACAGCTTTGACTATATGGACCTTTGTTGGCAAAGTAATGTCTCTGCTTTTTTAACATGCTGTCAAGGTTGGTCATAACTTTTCTTCCAAGGAGCAAGTGTCTTTTAATTTCATGGCTGCAATCACCATCTGCAGTGATTTTGGAGCCCAAGAAAATAAAGTCTGTCACTGTTTCCCCATCTATTTGCTATGACGTGATGGGACCAGATGCCATGATCTTAGTTTTCTGAATGTTGAGTTTTAAGCCAACTTTTCCACTCTCCTCTTTCACTTTCATCAAGAGGCTCTTTAGTTCTTTTTCTCTTTCTTCCATAAGTATGGTGTCATCTGCATATCTGAGGTTATTGATATTTCTCCCAGCAATCTTGATTCCAGCTTGTACTTCATCCAGTCCAGCATTTCTCATGATGTACTCTGCATATAAGTTATATGTGTTAGGCTGAACCATATGAAATTTCTGTTTTGTAAGATATAATGGGTCAAATACTTTGCACATTCATATGGTTGGACACACCATCACATTTCATCCTCATCACAACATCCCCATTAAAAAGATACCATTGTCTCCACTTCACAGATGAGAAAACTAAGATTCAGAAAGTAAAAGTCTTGGTACAAGCCTGAGCAATCAGTACGTGCTGAAACCAAGCTTTGAATCCAGATTGTCTAAATCTGGATTAAAAACCAGATTTAACCTTTCATTAAAAATCGAATTGGTCTCTTATCTCCAATGGGTCTCCCTACCAATTAATTCTATACACTATGCCTGAATCATCAGTCTTTCTAAAGCGTTGACATAGCCATTAATGGCTCCCCATTTCCTCCAGTATAAGTTCTAGACTTTACACCTGGAAATCAGTTTATCAGCACCTAACTTCTAATAATCTTCCTCCAATTTTCATCTGCATCGCTCTTCCAGAGTACTTTCAGAGGGCCAGAGTACTTTCCAGTCTATCACAGCTACCAGGGGAGCAAAAGAGTTAAGCTTAAGAATGGTGTTACAAACTAGAGATTCTTGGAGTCAGCTGAGTCTCAGGGGAACCTTCTCAATCTGTATCCGCGGCGCTGGCTCCAAGGAAGAGCCGGGATTGCCTTCCTTCCTCCGTCCTCCCAACCACAGGAGGCGCCAAACACTTAAAGTCTTGTTTAGAGGACCCTCCGCGGACCCGTGGGGCGCCTCTTGTTTCTGCTGGCACCGGTCCCGACCCACAGCGCAGGCGCCATCGTCCGCTCCGCACCCCCTCCCAACCAGCGGCCATTGAGCAGGCGCACCAAGCTTGGAGTCCGGGGCGGGGGCGCGTCCAGAGGTAGGCCGCTAGGCAGTTGGTTCCGAGCGGGCCACGTGACCACAGTGCCGCCGCGCGAGCGTGCGCAAAGTGGCTCAGCGCCGCCGTGACGGAACGACGAGGCGTTGGGGCGCGCGACCTCGCCCGCCCGGCCCGGCTCCCGCCCCTTGGCCTGCCGCTCCGCCCCCGCGGGGCGTCCCGGGCCGCTCGTCTCCTCGGCGGCGGCCGCGCGCGGCCCGGGGTCGCCGTGAGTACTCGCGAGGCCGGCCTGTGGGGCGGCTGCCACCGGGACCCGGCGGGGCGGCCGGGCCGCGGAAAGGGTGCGGGGCCCGCCTCTCCTCGGCCGGGGTGGATGAAGTGAGGGGCTTGGACCGGGTGGCTCTGAGGTGCCCTCCTGGCCTTGACAGGCGTCGCTCAAGGCCGGGTCGCTAGCGACACAGATCGGGCACAAAGCTTCTTTCCCGGGAGGCAGGTGTTGGGGGTCTCCAGAGGAAAACGGAGAAGAGGTCTAACAGCTCCCCCCAAGGGAGGCCTCACGGCCTGTTCTGGAAGCGCGGGTGGCAGCCAGTGTTCGGGGGCTCACCCCGGCCCGGCCCTCCGCCGCGTACCCGGGATAGCGTTAGGTCCAGGAGTTCGCCGCCGCGCTCTTTGTTCCATGCCCTAGGCTTTCCGGGTGGAGCACTTGCTGTAGAGCGGAGTAGCCTCCTTGCCCAGGACCATAAAGGTGGGAGTCAAATCCAGAGTTTAAACGTTGAGATCGGAGGCTTCTTTGACTGGGTGTAAAGTTGTCACACCGAGAAGCGCTCGTGGACGTCGACCACGACTTTTGTGGTCCGGGCTTGAGGCTTAATTACATATGGCCAGTTCCCGTGCAAATTCCCTGTTTCTGCTGTCGTCCGAAGTACTGACCGACAGACACCGTTCTCTGGGCTCTTCACACAGTCTATATTTGGCCTTGGTTTTCTTGAAAGGTTCCCTTCTTTACCTCATTTAGATAAGTTGGATAGGTCTTTCTTGCTTAATTCATTAGCACCTCCCTTTATTACTTGTGACCATATCACAGGAAGAGTGGATGTGAGTGGAACCTATCAAATGTGCTTAAGTCCCAGTTCCACTTGCCTGAACCTAAGCAAGTTACTTGACCTCTCTACCCCTGATTTTTTTTTTTATAGGTAACGTGAAAGCTTTGAAAAAGACTATCTTTCCAGCTTATTCCTGTTTAAAATGTAATTCTGTGAATTAGATAACTTCCCACTATTCCCCTTTTGCCACTCTTCGTCATTTAAACCCTTTCTCCATCTCAGAGGAATGAGCTTTGAGAGTTGAAGGTGGGACTCCCTTTCACTGAAGCAGCCTGGGTTGAAAAAGATGGTAGTCTCTGAATTGTCTTTTCCCTGGACAGGAAAAATACCCTCTGAATTATCTTTTTCTCCTTATGATAACAGCAGAAAGCAAGCAGCAACAACCCTTGGAGAGAGACTAAGTTTTCTTGACTTCTACAGTGACAGAGAGCTTGTGAAAGTTGGTATTTCTGGCCTACGCTGCCATCATTCTACCACCCAGCCGAAGACGCCCCAGGCTGGACATTAGTGCCTCCCTCTTTATTTCTCTGTGATCATCCAGATCAGCACCTGACTGTTTATTTTCAAATCTCACAAACCCAGCCCCCAGATCTTCATGTTCTGGTTCTCAGCTACTATTGAAGGTGAATGGAGTCTTGCTCTTTAAAATTATTTTTGTATGACTTTTGTCTATGTAGTTGTGTTTAAGTTCTTGTATGTATCTCCCCTTTGGCTTAGGTCTCCAGCAGACAGTTCATTCATTCAGTAAATATGTGTTGAGGGACTGACAATATAGACAATGAAAAGAGTCAGAGCCTCTGCCACCATAGAGCTTACATTCTGGTGGGAGATAAATACAACAAACAAACATTTTGTACATCAGAGTGTGGTAAGTGCTATGGAAAAAATTAAAGCAAGGAAGGGGGATGGAGAGTGCTACTGTATTGTATGTTGGGGTTTTGCTGTTTTATATGGGATAGTCAAGGTGACCTTCAAGCAGAGATCTGAAAGAGTAAAGTAGTAAACCATGTGGATATCTGGGTGAATAGCATCCCAAGGAGGGTGACCAGCAGGGACAAAGGCTCCGAGGTGGGAATATGCTTGATATGTTTGAAGAACAGCAAAGAGGCATTTATGGAGTCTTAGTGATAATCTTCCTGTTCTTATTTAGAGTTAACTTTTTAGGGAGAGCCCTTACAAGGGTAGTCTCTGATTTTTTTTTTTTTTTTAATGAAAATCTCCAACTATACCCAAAAGTAGTATAAGAAATGCTTATGTGCTCATTCATCACTTAGCTTCATCAGTAGTCATCACTTTGCCATTTTTTTTCACCTGTTGCCCACCCCAATGCCCCTTCTGCCTTTTGTGCTTGAGTTGTATTTTAAAGCAAGTCTCAGATATCAAGCCATTTCTTCTCTAAGAACTTTAGTTGCAATTTGCTTTTACGTATTGTTTTTGATGGGTCAGGCAGCCCTGCCAGCTGAAGGACTACTGTGATCTTTTCCCTGGCATTGTGCTTTATGTCACCATACTGGGTTAGTTACAGGTTTACGTTGGTGTCTGAGGAACAGACCACAGGCCCTTGGAATGCACAAGAATTTAGAACAGTGGTTCTCAGCGTAACTCTGAGGGGTTGTTGAAACAGATTGCTAGACCTTTGGAGTTTCTAATTCAGTAGGTCTCAATGGGGGATCTTAGAATTTACATTTTAAACAAGTTCCCAGGTCATATTGATGCTGCCAGTTCACAGACCTTACTTGAGAGCCGCTGATCTAGATACTTAAGATGCAAGAGAACCATGCTGAAGATCAAGAACACCTCTGTTTAAGGTTGGAGTGGATGAAACTGATAAATACAAAGCCAGGAAGCAGTGGTTTTTAATTTTGCACAAGGGCTAGAAGTTAGTGTTTTTCTGAGCATTTCTTCAGATCATTATTACATTTTGGGGAGAGTAGGTTCCAAGAGGAGTCCAGGGCATTATTTTGGCTATGACAACTCAGACTGTCTATCAGAAAATGGTCAGAGTTGTTGAGACTTTTAAACTTAGCTATGATTGTTATAGAAAGGCTTCTAAGGATACTGGTTTAAAATAAGAGATAAACATTCAATTTGGAGAAATAACTGGGGATAAAGATTTTTTAAAAAGTGTCTGCTTCTGATTTTGGTTGACTCTATGAAGAACATTCTAAAATGAACTGACTTGACTGAGTAGCATAGCCTCTGGTCCTGGCATCATCATTTTGGCTTCAGGAGTTGATACAATGTTATGAACTAGAGCAGGGACTTTCTTCAGTCACAGCTCTCCAGCTGGAGGACAGTAGTGTCTTATGTTTATGTAGTACTTTCATGGTTCATTCTCTTTAAAGAACTGTGTGCAAGTGTGTCTACATGCATGCAAGTATGTTTCTGTGTACCAGTATCTGTACATATGTATAATAAAAGTGTACCCATAAATGTGTGCTTTTGTACATGCCACCCAGCTGTTAAGTGATGATGAGATCAATCGTCTACTTTCTGCAGGACAGTGACTTGTTACCACCACAACAGCAGATCCTGCCTTCCTCAGCTGATCTCCAGTCAGCCCCTGATATCGCCACCCCCCTCCCAACCCTTGTCTCCTCTTTTGGCCTCCTAAATGCCCATCTCGTTGGCCTGGGTTCAACTGGTGGTATGGAGGGGTGCTGCCTAGCACTGACCTAGGAGTGTGTGTTACCCACTGACCCAATGGTGAGAATTCACTGCCCACCTTTCTGATTGTCCAGGGGGTAGATGAAACAGATTGCAGACCTCACCTTCCCCCCTCTGCTCCCTTTTGGAAGATAGGGTGGCTACTTGAAGTTAAAGGAAGGAGATGGGGCATGGAAACAGTATTACTTGGTGTGTGTTTAGGGAGTTTTCTTGGGAAGGAAGGCGAGAGTTAAATACTTGAAGGGATAGAAAGGGAGTTAGGAGACAAAAGAGCGAGGTGTGCTTGAGAGCTGCCTTGGGTAATGATCCAGAAGAGGCCAGCTTGTAATGGAACGTAGATATGCCTGAGAATCAACCTTGATATTGAAGCCTTCTGCATACCTACCCCACTGGCTACTAGAGCTTCAGTCATCATACCCAATACCTAAGAAGGCTAAAATTCCCTATTGTTTTCCTCTGTGCCAGCAAGTCAGTGCTAGACCATGGATATGACCGGATTCGGGAAAAGACTGAGATGTCCCCAGAGGGTCAGGGGAAAGCAGCAAAGGGACTGGGGCCTCAGTTATTCTATCCCAAGGGACCTCTCATTTGTGAAAATCTGTTTCCTGTCTTAACCCCACTCTGTTCCATGAGATACCAGCCACCCTTATTTCTTGTTTTTCATCATCAGGACATCAAAGGCCAGTTCTGGAATGATGATGATTCGGAGGGAGACAATGAATCAGAGGAATTTCTCTATGGAGTTCAGGTGAGATTACAGCCCCTAAACCCATGTTGGATGGTCTAAATGTATACTTTCCTCTGGATACGTCAGGAGTGAAAGAGATTATTTTGGAGCAGAGATGAAGATACAGTGTCAGTGTAATCTGAGGATTATCTGGTCAGAGCTGATCTCATATTTTTGCTCTTGCCTGGAACTCTCATCTTTTCCAGTATAAACTACACCCTCTGTGCATGGAGTTTAGCCATAGGTTCTTAGTTGGAAACAGTTGTTTTCTGATTGTTCCCTCACTAGCCAGCAGGGGTCATTTCATTCATTAGGGTCAAATTTTTTAAGATTCTTCTAGCAGTGTTTGTTCAGTGCTGTCACTGCCCAGGGCATGATCCTGAGCAGAAATGTTGGACGCTGCAGACAGAACCAATCTGAGTTAAATTCTGTACTCTTCAGCCTGTTCTGAGTTCTCGTAGGAGGGATACCTAAAGAGTCCTGGTCAAGGTTGAGAGAAGCTGAAACTTAAGGATGTGAACTCCTTAAGCAGAACCTGCAGTTAGTCTACTGAAACCTCCTAGAGTGCTTATGGGGGGTGACTTGTCTGTCAGTGAAATCCCTAACTAGGGCCACCACCAAGAACTCCTTCATAAAGCAGCTTTTGCTTGTATGTGTTGCTATAGTTTGATTTCCCTGTTCCTGATGTTTCTTCATATTCTGTTTTCCTCTTTCTCTTCCCTCCTCCACCATTTTTGCTGCTGACTCAGGGAAGCTGTGCAGCTGACCTATATCGGCACCCACAGCTGGATGCAGACATTGAAGCTGTGAAGGAAATCTACAGTGAGAACTCTGTATCCATCAGGTGGGGCTCTACTTCAGGGATGGTAGGGGGCTCAGCCACTTCTTTGTGAGTTGCTAAAAGGGTAGAGGTTTTTCTTTACGGTGTGATGCTGGGGTCTGTGGACTTTCATAAGTTTTGAGCCTAATGATGGTGAGAGTTGCTCAGAATATTTAAGGTAGGCTGACAGGAGCAATTAGGAAGGTATAACTACTTTTCTTAGAAGTTCCCTCTTATCCTAGATCCTCTAGACTGAAGTTTCACCTTGGGGGTAAGAAGGGCTTGTGGCCTGGCAAAGGCTTTGATTGTAAAAGTGGCTGTAGCTAACTACAGAGCCTCCTTCCACCCTTCCCTCTCCCTTATCCCCAGGCTCACTTCTCTTTCCACTTCAATTTCTGTTCCCTTCTTTCTCCCTTAATGAGTCTCACATGTGATCACCTGTATCTCTATAGAGAATATGGAACTATCGATGACGTGGACATTGACCTCCACATCAACATCAGCTTCCTGGATGTAAGTGATGCTAGTACCTGCCAGCAGCAGGTCTAGTTGAGCTTGTGGGTTTTGCCACATAGGCCTGGAGTCTTGTTCCCAATGCTATATTTGAAGCACGTATACTTTGTGCCTATCTCTAGACCATCAGCAGATAGTACTGCGTGCATGTGTGTGTCTTGTAGTGAACACTTCAAAGGCCATTTCTCTCTGATGCTGAACTAGAAACCATTCCCCTTACTCTTGTAGGAGGAAGTTTCTACAGCCTGGAAGGTCCTCCGGACAGAACCTATTGTGTTGAGGCTGCGATTTTCTCTCTCCCAGTACCTTGATGGACCGGGTAAAGGCAGTGACTTTGTGCATCTGCGTGCTCTGACTAGTCTAATACAACATTCTAAGTTAACTGAGATAGAGAAAAACTAGGAACAAAGCCTTTTGGTGTAATCTGAAGGCCATTGATAGGAGATTTTCAGTCTTCTCTCATTGTTATCTTCATTCCCTATCACCTAATGTTACTGCTAAGTCACTTCAGTCATGTCCGACTCTGTGCGACCCCATGGACGGCAGCCCACCAGGCTCCCCTGTCCCTGGGATTCTCCAGGCAAGAACACTGGAGTGGGTTGCCATTTCCTTCTCCAATGCATGAAAGTGAAAAGTGAAAGTGAAGTCGCTCAGTCATGTCTGACTCCCAGCGACCCCATGGACTGCAGCCTACCAGGCTCCTCCGTCCATGGGATTTTCCAGGCAAGAGTATTGGAGTGGGGTGCCGTTGCCTTCTCCCTATCACCTAATAGTCATGCCTTAAAGACTTTCTTGGTTAATGAAATTGTTTTCTCTAGTTCCTTGATATTATTTATTCTTCCCCTTCTCCTCAGCTTCCTTAATAGAAGTTGAGGATGTTTGAAATTGGTCAGACAGTTCCCAGAATCTACCTTCTGCCTCAGAGGTTTTCGTTTTCCACCATTATTGTTTAGAGTATTCTTGAAATCTGAGGAAGCTAATCCACTGAACTGGGGCTTTGGACTCCCAGGAGGATAGACATGTATATGTAGTAGGAGCTTTTTCTTCTCTTTGCAGAACCATCAATTGAGGTTTTCCAGCCATCAAATAAGGAAGGATTTGGGCTGGGTCTTCAGTTGAAAAAGTAAGAACTTTGATCTTTCTGGTTATGAATGTTTGAGGGAAAGAGAGATAGGACAGGCAGACTCTTGAATGTTTCTTTCCAAAAGTGTATTTCTGACATGTGCCCAAGAAAGACTAAAATAAATTTGGGGAGTCCAGTTTATGGTTAGGTGGGGGAGCTTGTGTTTTTGGTGTATGTGCCCTTGAGGCTTCCTGGAGGTGAGAGCATTACTAGCATTTACGTAGCATTTAAAGGAAAACACAACCCTGGAATTAGAGTTATGCTCATCACACTTCCTCATAGTGGAGCCCTAGGATTTTGGACCGTTTTAGTTTACTAAATGTGTTGAGCACCTTGCTAAATAAGTATTTGGTATATAAAGAGAAGTGAACTCAGTCAAGTTCTAAATATAGTCCAGTGTATACTTGTTCTAATACAATTGAAAATGTAAAGTTTAGAAAGAACACAGAGTAAGGTGTAAGTCAGTCTGGTGGCAGTTAGATGAATGAAATATGAAAGGGAGATGATTAATGGATTTTAGGGATGGATAAGAATTGTCCATGTAGACAGACTCTGAGAATAAATAACATTTGCAAGGGCAGTCACATGAGGCAATGTGCGTAGGAACTGTAAAATCAGAAAGGATCTTCTGCTTTTATTTTGTAGGCAGTGGGAACTTTGAAAGGTTTTAGGCAAAGAAAGGGTATGGTCAGATTTAATTATTAAAAAAAACATTCTGGTAGCATTGTGCAGCATAGATAGAAGGAGTATTACAAGAGACCAGAACTATTTTAGTAAGAGCCATTTGTAGAAGTTCATACGTGAGATGATGAGCCAAAGTATGACTGTAGATATGAGTACAAACAAGAGATAGACTAGAAAGATTTGCAATGTTTAAAGTCAGACTCGAAGACTAATTTGGTTATGTTGTATATGATAAGAGCCAAGGAATAGAGGAATATTACTCTTAGGTTTCCAACCTAGATGTCTGGGTAAATTGTAATACTGCTCATTTAAATAGGAATTTAAGAAGAGGAACAAGTTTGTGGGATGAAGATAGATAGTTCCATTTTAAATATGTTATTTAAAGGTAACTTTGGGATATTCAGTGGAGCTGCTCAATAGAGATGTAGATTTGATACTTACCGGAGAGGTACAGGTTGAAGATAGATTGCAGTGTCCAGGTGAGAGTTACATCCAGTGTAGAATATGAGAATGTCAAAGGAGAGTTAGATAGAATGAGAAGAAAATGAAGTCAAGGGCAGAACACTCTTTAAGCCAGAAAAAAATGCCAAGAATAGGTAGAGAAAGAAGAAACACTGAAGGTAGGTTAGAGAGCTTGGAGGAGGATGGGAAGAGAACAGTGTGAGAGAAGGCAAGGAGGAACATTTCTACAAGGAGGGCCAAATGCCAGAAAGGATGAGTAAGAAGAGAACTAGGAGTTTCGGTTGGATTTACCATCAAGGTAAGAGCAGTTGTAGTGAAATGGTGAAGGTAGAAACCAGAATATAGTAAGTATTCTGGAGAAGTGAGTGATTGGCCACAAAGTAAAAACAGTGAAATATGGACTAAGAAATTTGGATGAGGATTAGAGGGTAGCTAGGTTGAAATAAAGAAACTTGGAACTTTTTGTAGATACGGGGAAAGGAACTGACAGGAAAAGGGAATAATTGCCAGATCAAAGTCCCTGCAGAGGGGCTGAGATCTAGAGTACAGCTAGAGCAATTGATCTTAAGATCAGGATCAGCTTGTCTCCAGAGGATGGAGGGATCAAAGTGAGGCTGGAAATGGAAATAGATATTGTAGTAAGGTTGTCAAATCATGGACGATGATATCTGAAGGCTTCAGTTTTCTCTGTTGAGAAGAAAGATTATCAGTTGTAGGTAAAGTTAGGAGCTTAAAGAAGATGATAAGGATTTAGAATAATAGAGTAATACTAGAGAGAACTGATCAAGGACAGGTGAAAGAACTGACGAGACTAGTCAAGTTGGAAACCATAAATTTGAGGTTGTAATGTTTTGCCTAACAGTATCAGTACCCTTCAGGTTCCTTGTCCTTTTCTTCACTATTCACAAGGCCAAGGGTAGTACTCACCTCTATTCCACCACTTCTGTTTCACTTTCGGTATAGCTCTTCTTGGCAGTAAATTGCCAGGTTCACAGCCTTTGAAGACTCATGTTTGAGATCTTCCTGTAAAGGCAAAGCATCTAAGAATTTTTCTGGTCCATTAGACTACGTAAGGGAGTGGGGATTTACCCACTAAGGTCAAGAGGTAGTTTAGAACAGTACATATCCATGTGTTAAGATTATATCAGAGGGATCTTGAGACACACACAGTTCCCTAAACCAACTAGCTTTGCAGTCTCCAAGCCTGAATTTTAGATTAGTTGCCTTTCATAGTCCTATTTCTTGACCTGGGATTCCCCTGCTTGAGCTTTCTAAGTCTCTTCCTCTGTGATTCTTTAGAATCCTGGGTATGTTTACATCCCAACAATGGAAACATCTCAGCAACGATTTCTTAAAGACCCAGCAGGAGAAGAGGCACAGCTGGTTCAAGACAAGCGGTACCATCAAGAAGTTCCGAGCTGGCCTCAGTATCTTCTCACCCATCCCCAAGTAAGTGTTTCTCCATGAGCTTGTTGTCTCTAATCACATTGATCTCTTCTAAGCCCCCACCCCACCTTCTTGATTATGTAAACTTTTCTGTCCTCTCCCTAGGCCCTCTGAATTCTGTACCTTTAACTACTAATACTACCCACATGATCTTGTCCCCTGTGTGTCTTTACCCTTCTACTCCTGACCCAGTAGTCATACCTTGTCCTTTATGTAAAATATAGTACATAGTGCATGGGGTCTGTTTGGAGAAATATATACTCACTTCTTCATCTTTCCTTTCTTTGACCCTCACCCTTATTCCCTATCCTAAGGAGACAGAAGCAGAGCTAATTAGGCCCCAGCCCCTTGCTCTTATGAAAGGGCACATTGATTTATTACCTGGGTTCTGGAAACAAGCATTGCTCCATTCTTTGATCCCAGACTTTTATTCCCTGCTTCCCCACTCTCTGTGCCTTCTGATCTTGCCAAAGGCAAATACAAACCCAGATTTGTAGTTTTCCAGGTACCAGTATTGATAGACAGTCAGACATTAGGCTCTTTGGGGTCCACCTGTTTCTTACCTAGTAGTTTAATCACATATATATTAATACAGACAACACACACACACACATTGAGCAAGTGAAACAGGTATCCTTTCCAAGGTATCATTCCTTAGCTGGCCTGGATGCTGTAGAGAATGACCTAGGCTTTAATGACATAAAACCTGACGTGTAGTGATCTATTTGTTTTGACAGTTTGATCCAATGAAACTTTCCTTGGATAGTTTGGGTTTTTTTTTTGACCTCGCTGTGTGGTATGGCATATGGAATGTTAATTCCCTGACCAGGGATTGAATGCAGGGCCCCCTGCAGAGTCTTAACCGGTGGACCACCAGGGAAAACCCTCCAGGCTTCTAGGGCTCATACCGAATCCTCAGTTTCATCACTTCTCTTTGCTCTCTGTTCAGGTCTCCCAGTTTCCCTATCATACAGGACTCCATGCTGAAAGGCAAACTGGGTGTACCAGACCTTCGAGTTGGACGCCTCATGAACCGTTCCATCTCCTGCACCATGAAGAACCCCAAAGTGGAGGTGTTTGGCTACCCTCCCAGCCCCCAGGCAGGTCTCCTGTGTCCCCAGCACGTGGGCCTCCCTCCCCCAACACGGACCTCTCCTTTGGTACATGGCTGAGGAGGGTTTGACTTGGTGTCAGAGGGTGGGAGGGGAAGTGAGGGAATACAGCTTCTCAAAATGGAGCGGGAGTCTGGTTGTCCAGACGTCATAAACCAAATCTGGGCATGAATCATGAATCAGTAGAATGGAACACATATTTTAATAGTTGTGAATTTATACCTACATAGTCTAGCAAGCTTCTCTGATAGTATATCAAGGAGCAGAGTCTGGGGTTGGGCATCCCAGGGAGATGTTGTGTTTAATTTTGTTAGCTTGTGGTTAGGACTTGGTAGTCAGCTACTTTACAAACGTCTTACATCTACCTTGAAAAGGGTTAAGGACAGGTGAGCCTGTTTGAAGAGCCTTTGCCAAAAATGTCTAAAGGTCTTTTCTGCAGCTTGGGGATTATTTAGACTGATCAGAGTTAGGGCTTAGCTACTTCAAGATAATTTTAGGTAATGGGCATGAATGAGGTGTTTCTAGTTACCAGCTTCCTAGGAGATTCATGAAGCCTTATTTTTTTTTTTTTTTTTACTCTCATCAGGTCAGTGGTCACTGCAAGAACATCCCCACTCTGGAATATGGATTCCTTGTCCAGGTAATCAAGTCCAAAGCTTCATTCCAAAGCCTTTCCACTATTTTCTGACCCATCTGATCCCTTAACATCTCCCAACTCTTCAGTCAATTAGCAAGCATTTCCTTAATTGCTCTGCTTCCAGAACTATACTGAGTGTTCTGTGAATAGGAGAAAAGGCCTAGTTCCCACCATTAAGAAGCCTATAGCATTACTGGGCAGAGAAGGCAATGTCACCCCACTCCAGTACTCTTGCCTGGAAAATCCCATGGACAGAGGAGCCTGGTAGGCTGCAGTCCATGGGGTCGCTAAGAGTCGGACACAACTGAGCGACTTCACTTTCACTTTTCACTTTCATGCATTGGAGAAGGAAATGGCAACCCACTCCAGTGTTCTTGCCTGGAGGATCCCAGGGACGGGGGAGCCTGGTGGGCTGCCATCTATAGGGTCGCACAGAGTCGGACACGACTGAAGCGACTTAGCAGCAGCAGCAGCAGCATTATTGGGAAGACAACGCTTATATACCACTCACGATCAAGTGCCAAATGATGCACTGCAAATTTTAAGTGCACTGATGCCAAGATAAGAGAAGAATTGACACTGATTTTCTTATAATCCTCCACATCCTTGCTCAAGTGGGCTTCACTTTTCCTCACAAACTTGCAGTGCTTAGCTGCTACTGGTCATTTGCTTCTTTTTAAAACCTCTTTATTTTCCTGACATGGTTTCACTTTTGCATCTCCAATATCTTTGTTCATGTCATTCCCTCTACTGGCATTCCTCACTGTATCTGCCTATTGTAATCAATGCCAACTTTTTCATAAAATCTTCTCTATTACTTGAAATGTATTAGATGGAAGTGTGTTGCCTCTCACTGAATTCTTTTGATACTTTTTCTTTTATATAGCACTAATGGGTCAGGTACCATATGCTCTCTTGAATTGTAATTAATGTATATACATACCACATCTCCCCTGTTGGACTATAGGGTCTGAGAGGATAGTCTTTTATGTTATTGAATAACAAAGGATACTTTTCAGTGAGCTAGGGATGTAGTAGGCATTCAACACATCTGTATTAAATGAATGAACAAAAGCCCTTGCATGTCCATTTATGATTTCAATAGTTTGTGAAATGGGAACAATTTGATTTATACAGGCAGTATATGTGATTGTGAAAGCCTTTTAAGACAGATTGTGTAAAAAATACTTCAAGATATTGCTGCTTGTGCTCTGAATTTGTGCTTTCTTCCCATCAGAGTTTTGTTTGTGGTCTTGATCATCTTACAGGCTGATTGTCCTAGGTAGTTAAACATGGCTTCTCAGCACCACCCCCACCCCACCTCCCACCCCCACCGCCATCTGATCATGGACTGAATACTCAACTCACTTGTCAGATGGGGGCAATCTAATTACTGCAAATAATATTAATAGTTTGATTAGTATTTCTTACTATTATAAAATACTCTTACAGAAATCATCTTTTTAATTTCAGTACTTCTGTAAAGTGAGTAATGTCCATTTTGTAAATGAAGAAACCAAGGCTCAAGTTAACTTGCCCCAACTTATATATGGTATTAAGTAGTAGAAGGGAGAATCTTAACCCAGTTCTTCTACCATGGCTGGTCTTTTTTCCATCATAATATATAGTCTTCCAGAGTTAGGCCATTGATTTAATCAAGTGCATGACCCAAGAATAGAGTCTACCTTAGGCACAGGGCTGGGAGGTAGGAGAGTAAGAGAAAGGAAATTCAGATTGTTTCCTATATCTGGGTCTTGACTTCCAAAAAAAGACTTAATAGAATCTCCTCTCTCCCCAGATCATGAAATATGCAGAGCAGAGAATCCCAACATTGAATGAGTACTGTGTTGTATGTGATGAGCAGCATGTCTTCCAGAATGGGTCCATGCTCAAGGTATACACCTCTATTTTGTGACCCTTTCTTACACCCTTAGCTAAGTCCCATTAGTTCCTCATCTTTCCATTTTTCCTTTCTTCTTGGATCTGTGGTAAAGGTAGAATTCTGTCCATACTCCCTGAGACTCTGGAAATAATAGTTTTTCTCCGAAAACAAGTCTCAGCAGTCCTGTTAGGAAAGATGAGGATATGTGAATATCAGTCTAGAGTTGTCCGAGGTCAGAAATGTCCCTCTTGCCCTATGACACCTTCTTATTGCACACCTCCTGCCACCACCATCTCTTTAATATGTCCATTCAGCCAGCCGTCTGTACTCGTGAACTGTGCGTTTTCTCCTTCTACACGTTGGGAGTCATGTCCGGAGCTGCAGAGGAGGTGGCCACTGGAGCAGAGGTATGGGGGATGGAAGAGCTGCTGGGGAATTGGGATCATTTATGTCTGGGAATCCCAGCAGTTTTACTGCTTGGAATTTAATCTCCAGAAATGCTTTCCTATGTAAGAATGTTCACTGTAGTGGTTTTTTTCTTTAATATTTTATTTAAGTTTTGGCCACACCACATGGCTTGTGGGATTTTAGTTCCCGACCAGGGATCAAACTCATGCCCTAAGCAGTGAAAGCTCAGAGTCCTCTAATTGCTGGACTGCCCGGGAATTCCCTAGTATTGTTTATAATAGTTGAAAAAAGAAAAAATAGATACAAGCCCATTTGTACAGGGTCCAGTTAAAGAAATGATGGTTTTATTAATTACAGTAGAAATACTGTAATTAATTAATACTGTTTTATTAATTACAGTAGAAATACTATATAGCTATTATTTATGGATAGAGAATTATAACATATATAAATAAAATATAACAGTGTGTATAATTATTTAAAATTTGCCCATATGATAAAATAACAATTTCTTTAGGAAAAATATCTGGAAAAATATACATCAAACTTTGCAGTAGTTAATGTGAAGAATGAGATTTGGGGGCAAGGGGATGGTTTTTATCTTCTTTTAATCATTCTTTTAAACATTGTTCTTGAATTTTTATGATAAGCTTGTATTTTCTAATAAAAAAACAAAACATTTGTGGTTTTTAAAATTTATTGAAATATAGTTGACTTTATAATGTGTTCATTTCTGCTACACAGCAAAGTGATTCTGTTATATATGTACATTCGTTTTCATATTCTTTTCCATTATGGTTTATCACAGGATATTGAGTATAGTTCCTTGTACTATACAGTAAGACCTAGTTATTTATTCATTTTATACATAATAGCTCACATCTGCTAATCCAAAACTCCCAGTCTGTCCCTCATATTTGCTTTTAAAAAGAGAAATACCAAGTGCTTCCAGAAGGTAGACCTATGCTGGATACTGTGCAACTCCCAGCCCCGTGAAATCATTTAGCTTTTGTCCCCTTTCTTTCCTTTCTCCTAAGGTGGTGGATCTGCTGGTGGCCATGTGTAGGGCAGCTTTGGAGTCCCCTAGAAAGAGCATCATCTTTGAGCCTTATCCCTCTGTGGTGGACCCCACTGATCCCAAGACTCTGGCCTTTAACCCTAAGGTATAGTTGCTTGGGAAGAAAGTCAGGACTAAGGAACAGAAATGGTGAAAGACAATGGGAGACTACAGGCTGTCATTCTAGTGTTCACAACAGCTGGGAATAAGGGGACAGAAGAAATGGCACACTTGTTTCTTGGCTCTTGAACCCTCAGATTTAACTCTTTAGTGAACAAGTAACTAAACATAACTAATAGTATAAGGGTAACTTCTGAGTTTCTGAGAAGACAGGGAGACAAATTAACATTAGTTATGTTGGAATAATACAGACTTCGAAGCCAGACAGACCTTGATTCCATTTGAGGTTCTGCTGCTCCCTAGCTGAATGGTGTTAGGCAGATCACTTAACCTTTCCGAACCTCAATTTCTTTATCTGTAAAAAGTGGATAATATCTATTATAAAAATGAGACATAATGTATATAAAATATTGTAATAGTTAGTGTTCTCCAGAGAAATAGAACAATAGGAGATGTATAGAGAAAGAAATGTACTGTAAGGAGTTGGCTTCTGTGATTATGAAGGCTGAGAAGTACCAGGCTGAGTAGTGGGTAAGCTGGAAACTCAGGAGAGCTGATGTTGTAAGTTCCAGTCCAAAACCCAGCAGACTCAAGATTTGAAGAGCTGATTTTTTCAGTTCTAGTCTGAATGCAGGAAAAGACCAATGTCCCAGCACTCAGGCCAGAGGAGTTCCCTCTTACTCAGCTATTTTGTTCTATTCAGGCCGTCAACTGATTAGACGAGCCACCTGAATAGGGATGGCAGTCTCTTTTACTCAGTCTGCCATTCAAAGGTTAATTTCATCTAGAAATACCTTCACATACATACCTAGAATAATGTTCAATTAAATGTCTGGCACTTCATTTCCCAAAGGACACAGTTGACAGGTGTTGAAATAACCATTACATGTACCCAGGACAGTGCTTCACAGTTGCTCATTTCTGTGTGTCAGGCACTGTATCAGATTCTTTACATGTTATTTAATCTTCAGTTTAAATAACTAACCCTATGAGGGTAGTAAGGATTTTTTATCTTTACTTATATACATGGATCCTGAGGTTCTGAGAGGTTAAGGAACTTACCCCTACTACTCTCAGCTGGTAAAAGAACTGGCACATGATTCTAGAACTTCTTGGCATTAAGTCTGTGTTCTTTGCATGACATACTATGCTGTTTCCCTGGGGCCTAGATTTCTTTTGTACATGTGGCCCTCTTTTTCATCAGATCTTACTCTCTCCCACTTTTCTTTACCTGGTTCTTCTTTCCCTGTTGATTCCCCACAGAAGAAGAATTATGAGCGACTGCAGAAAGCTCTGGATAGTGTGATGTCCATCCGGGAGATGACCCAGGTATTCTGTCCTCTGCCTGTCCCCTGCCTGCCCACTCAAGTGCCCTGTTCTGTTTGAAATTCATTGGATTGGAGTGAAGATTTAGAGATGCTATTCAAATTCCTCACAGTATTCTCTTTAGTTCTCCCTCTTTAGCTTTCCTAGTCTTTGTTCTCTGGTTTGTTAGCTCTGTTACTCCTATTTCTCACTCCTTATGTCTCTCTCAACCTTTACCTTTGCTGCTAATTCCTTCACAAGTTGTTCCTATTTAATGTTTTTTTTTTTTTTTTAATAATTCTTAGGGCACTAGAGAAGTTAGGGAAGGACTTCTGTCCAGGGTTGGGAGGGTAAGGAGGGGGGCTTGGAGGTAAGGAACTAGACCCAGGGGCCTGCATCTTCTATCCTTCTAGGGGTGGGGCAGCCACATGGAGCAGTGACCATCCTTTGACTCAAGGCTGTCCCTCACCAGACTTCCCCACCCCTCGTCTGCAATCTCTGCATGAATAGACATTCATTTGTACTCACATTTACAGGTGGGCCTCTTCTCAGCAAATCCTATATATCACAGTTCAGATGAACACATAACATACACCTAGGAGGGATGATTTACTTGTCAGAAGAACTCTGTGTTTTATGTAGTTTTACCACAGGATTCCTTAGCCTGATCTTTCTGGGACATTGATTTTATTTACTTATTTATTTTTTTTGATTTATAATCAACTTTTTAGGGCTGTAGGAATTGCATAAAATGAGGGAGACCCACCTGCATGTTGTTTTGTAAGCATCTTCAGTCATTTTCATATTTATTTATGAGTCTTCCCAGCCTGATGGGTCCTTGAGGGTGGGAACCCCATCTCCTCTTGGTTTGGTGTGGTCTTCAGTTCCTGCCTTGCCCTGGGCCCTGATAATCTGTGGAAAGTGGGAGGGCTCCCACCTCTTCTGGGAGATAACCTTACGGCCTTTGTCTTACAGGGCTCGTATCTGGAAATCAAGAAGCAGATGGACAAGCTGGATCCCCTGGCCCATCCTCTCCTGCAGTGGTATGAGTAGAATGGTTTATCCTTCAGCATTTGGGGGAATGGAACATAGTATCAGACTGGAGCCTATACCTTCTCTTAGAGGTGGTTTCAGCATCGTTCCTAAGATCATAGATATTATGGCAGCTTTTTCTTGGGGTTTTATTGATACACCTGGCTTGGCTAGGAACTGGGAGCCAACAAAGAAGCCGCAAGTTCTAAGACTATGTTTCAAGTTCTCTTTAGTGTTTCTTGTTTCCCAGTAGGTTTTTGAGTGCTGCTTGCCTATAGGAATTAACACTTCATTTCAATTAGATTTTCTATGCGTGCAGAGAGGTCCCTCTCTTTGTACTCCCTTTCTCTGTCTCAAGCCCTTCCCTATCGATGTTAACTGTCCAGAGGCTTGGAGCACTGTTACTACTCCCTTCTCTGAGCAAAGGTTCTGACCTTGTATTTCCTTTCTACTTCCCTTCACCCTCTGCTCTCCCTTCCTGACCTTGATTTCTGTTCTCTCTTCCTGGAATAGCTTTCCCTTTCTAGCCTGTTTTGCTCTGTCAGGTCAGCCTTTGATGTTAGTACTTTTTCAGTGCACCATGCTCCCTCTTAGCATGAGGAATGACCAGGCATAGACCGTTCAGAATGGCATTACAGGTACATGAGTGAAGCATACAAACAACCATAACCACTATAAGAGATAATGCCCCCTTGCTGAGTCCTCAGTGGCTTATGCCTTTGTTCTCTCCTGTCTTCTTGAGTTCAGCCTACATACAGGCCAGTATGTCCCTGAATTCTCAGGAAGTTCGTTCTAGTTTCCTCTGTTTTTTTCCTGCAGTTCAGACAATAACTGTCCATTCCCCCCATCTCTGAGAGCCTTCAGCCTTCCTCTGGGCTCAGATAGGATAGCTCCTGAGCCCCTGTGCTAAGTTTCTAAATCCCAAATGTAAGTTGTCACCATCCTAACACAGACCCACCTCTCTAATTTTCTTTGGTAGCTGACCTCTTATGCTCTTCTTTTTGTTCTTTACTTTTCTCTCCCTGGATGTAGCAGCCCACCTCCCACCCCTCTCTTTCTTTCATCTGTTGTTTACCCAGTAACTAGCTGGTCTCCGGTCAGTAACTTCTTTTACATTTTTATACACAAACGTTACCACCCACAGGAATATCCAGTAGTGTCCTGGGTTCACAGTTAAAACAACCCTGGAATCCTTGCTTATTCTCCAAGGGGCAGAGCAAGGCTGCTGCTTTGTTTAGGATGGCCTAACCACATGTTTATTCTGTCCTTTTTGTTTTTTTCTCTGTTTTATCCTAGGATCATCTCTAGCAACAGGTCGCACATTGTCAAACTACCTCTCAGCAGGGTAAGTGACCATTCTCCTTCTAAGCTCTGAATTTCTAGTGAGGGGCAAGGAGGGGCTCCAAACCAGCTAGTCACATTGGTCCTAGACCTGCCTGGTTAGACTTGTCCATCAACAGTAGTCTTTGGGCCAATGCATATTTCCTTTATTGGGGGTTGTACAAGCCTAATTTGCTCCCTATCCCTAGCCTTTCCCTCCCTGATCTCCCATTTCTGCTCTGTTTTCCTGACCCCACCCCCACCCTGGGCAGCAGCTGAAGTTCATGCACACCTCACACCAGTTCCTCCTGCTGAGCAGCCCTCCTGCCAAGGAGGCTCGGTTCCGGACCGCCAAGAAGCTCTATGGCAGCACCTTTGCCTTCCAGTGAGGAGTGGGGCAGGGCTGGGGCTGGGTGCTGGATAAGGCAAAAAAAATGGGGGGATGGCGGCAAGTTCACTTGAGGAATAGGAGTTTGTATGACCTATGTCCATCAATGTATTAAATGCTATTGTGGTAGGTGCTGTAGAGGATAAAGATATGATATGGTCTTTAATCTTAAGCTACTTAGGATGTAGTTGAGGAGAAATGACATTTACATATAAAAAGATGTGGTTGAAGGTAGATTGGCAGGGATAGATTTGAAAACTGCTTTGAAGAAAATCAGCAATTTATGCCTGATTTTGAGAGAAGAGAGGAAAAAATAGATTAAGAGTAACTTAAAAGAGATGTGAAGTCATGATTGAAAGCCATACTTGGGATCAGTGATAAACTCATTGAGTTTGAGATGAATTTGTTTAATTTGAAATATCAGGATGATAGGCAAATGAAAATATTGAACCAGCAGTTGAGGATTAGGATGGGATTGTTTGAAGCGTGGAAGAGAAGATAGGCCTAGATATTAAGATGTAAGGGTTAGCCATACACACACACATCTTGCATGCCTGTAACTATATCCGTGTGCACGTTCATCGCTAGCTTTATCTGTGTCCATCTTCATGTCCTGTGTGTGTGAGAATGGGTGGGAATGGCAGCCTTGGAATTTTCTTGGGAACTTCATTCCATGAGGAAACATGTATTCTATACTGCCTTACAGTGGGTCCCACATTGAGAACTGGCATTCGATCCTGCGCAATGGGCTGGTCAATGCATCCTACACCAAACTGCAGGTGAGCCTGTGCTCCTTTTCTCTTTCTCTCCACCTTCTCCCTGCCCCACTCATGTCGGGGAAGTCTGCTCTAAAGTACTCAACTGTGTTTGCCTCAGCATCCTCAAACCTAGCCTCCTGTGGGGCTTTCCTAGGGAGGAAGTTGAAACTATATGTATAGAATGAATATGGTGGTTGTATTTTGACCTGAGGCTTTGTTTTTAGGAATGGGAATATAGCTTTAGGCACAAATAGAAATTGCTGATTGCAATCACTGTGATCAATGAACCTGTTAGAGCTTTTCAATATATGTGACTATTCAGAGAGTTAATATAGGAGACTTATTTCTTTGTCCTGCAAGACTCCAAGGAATGATTATTATTCCTCCTCCTGCCTGCCTGTTCTGTATTCATTTCTAGAGGGCAGGGATCTGCATATTACCAAGGCCTATGGCAGGAGCATGGATTCTGAGCGATTGACTCAGTGGCTTTGCCACTCGTCACTCGCCAAGGCATCAGTATCTAGTATTTTGTAGGCAAAGGGGTTAACCTGCATCCACTTTTCAGCTAATCAGCTTTTCAAGAGTAGGTGCCTAAAGTTATCTGAATGAGTGAGAAGATTAAATGGAGGGACAGAGGGCTGGATAAGCCTTGTGGCTGCCTAATACACAGCCATGGGAGGGCCCAGGCTCATATTGCTCATCCTGGTGTTTCCCTGCAAGCTGCATGGAGCAGCCTATGGCAAAGGCATCTACCTGAGCCCCATCTCCAGTATTTCCTTTGGATACTCAGGTAAGAAATAATCTTTGGCCACATTGACTTTATTTACATTGCATCCATTTTGTGAATACATAAACCTATGCTGTCTCCTCTTCCATCATGGACACTTGGTCTGTGTCAGCTCTCTCCCCAATCATGGATACGTAATCTTTCTGTTTTTTTCTTTCGTTAGGAATTTAGATTATTTGTATGGTGAGGCCAATTATCTCCCTTTCTCGTAGGTATTCTCTTCTCCATGAATAAAACCATTCATTGTGGGACCTTAGCCCTAGAAATGGGTTAAGGAATTACTGGGGGATGACTCCAGGCTCTCTGGAGAACACATTTTTGGTGCTGACAGTAGCCTGTCAGACTGTATATGTGCACACGTGGATGCGAGTTGATAGATGAATGCACTTGAAGTCTTGAGTCCCTTCCACTGGCTTACATTTCTGGAGACATGGTTCTCCTCCCTGTCAACCACCTTTTAAAATTTAAACTGTCTGTAATTATACACTATTGTATTAGTAACATTGAATGCAAGAGGAAGCATTTTATTCCAAAGATAAGGTATGAGCAATATCCAGATTCTAGTTAGGAGATGAGTCCCACTTTGTCCAGCTCAGAAAAGAAATCTGACTTAGCTTTCTCATTGTTTCAAGTTTATATCTGAGTTCTTCTCAGTCTTTTTTAGTTCGGGTTCTGTATAGTCTTTGTATAAGAGAAAGCCACCAGATAGTCACATGTCTACCGTATGAAGGGGCCAGTGCTAGATTCTTTATAGATTTAGTATTCTCCATTAATGTAACTGTTACAAAAATAAGAACACTTAGCTCCAGAATAACAGAACTATAATAGAAAGGTCTCTAATGACACAATAAACCAAACAAAGAAGAAGAAAGGAGATAATATAAATAAGAAGCAAAATTAATGACATAAGAACAGATACAATAGACAAAAAATCAAAAGATGGTTCTTTTAAAGAACTAACAAAACAGATAGACCTGGGTAGATTGATTAAGAAGAAAAAGAGCAGCATTAAATGTGAATAAAAAAGGAACATAACTATAGATATAGCAAAGTTTTATTTATTTTTACTTTTTATTACTATTATTTTTTTGGCTGCACCACAACGGCATGTGGAATCTTAGTTCTCTGACCAGGGATCAAGCCTGCATTTCCAGCATTGGAAGCCCAGAGTCTTAACCACTGAACTGACAGGGAAGTCCCAAAATTTTAAAAGCTAATAGAATTCTGTCAACTTTATGCAAATGATTTGAAAACTTTGTCAAGATGGATAAATCCCTAGAAAAATATAACTTAACAAAACTGATTCAAGAAGATATAGAAAACCTGAACAGCTCTAACATAAAAGACATTGAAATAGTAGCTTAAAATTTTTCACAATAAAACAAAAACCTTGCCAAATCCAGGTAATTTTACAAGTGGATCTTAAGTCAAACTTTCAAATAACAAATTATCCCAATTTTAAACAGAATCATCCAGAGAATACAAAAAGATGGAATTACAAATCATAAAAGATTGGTAAGTTTGATTTTATTAAAATTATAAGCTTCTGTTCATCAGAAGACACCTTAAAATAAAAAGGCAGCTTACAAACTAGGAGAAGACATTGCAACACATATAACTACAAAAGATTAGTAATAAAAGTGCATTATAAATTCTTGCAAATAAGAAGACAACCCAATTAAAAAAATAGGCAAATAACACAGGCAGGTCACTGAAGAAATGACCAAAAATATGAGCAGCTACTCAGCCTCTATTAATCAAGGAAGTAAAGGCAAGACCAAAATGACATACCATTTAGCACCTATGTGGATTGGCAAGAATTTAAAAATCCGGTAATACCTCTGATTGTACCAGGGGTTGTAGATCAGCAGGATCTCTTTTATTGCTTGTGGAATATAAATGGGTATAACCACTTTGGAAAACATTTTGGTGTTACATTTCATAAAGCTTGAGAAATATCCCTGCAACCAAGCATTTTCATTTCTGAATATGTGCACCCAAAGGTGTATAGTATTGTTTGCAACAACAAATCTTAGAAAAAAACTCATCATCAGGAGAATGGGTAAATACATCATAATCTATTCTGAAAATAGATTATTATTCAGCAATGACAGTGAACCAACAGTGGCATTCAGCAACGTGGAAAAAATGTTAAGTAAATAATGGTTGAATTGAAAAAAGAAAAAAAAGGCAAGGCAAAGGACTGCCTTTTTTTATATTGCTCAAAAGTAAACAAAATTAAAATTATTTAGCTACGTGTGTGTGTGATAAAATTAAAGGAAAAAGAAGAAAAATAACAACCTAAATTTCAGAATAGTGGATATCTCCCAAGTGGAGGCAGATAGTGGGATAGGGTTAGGAGCACTTAGATGTAAGTCACTGATAGTATTTTAGTTCTTGGATTTAGTTCTAGTCTGTTCTTAGTTCATTGTCCTGTTAAACAAATGATAGTATGTCTATGAGTAATCCACAAAGGATGGGTGCCCAGTGAATATTTATTGAATGTGTGAATGAATCTTACTCTGTGTGCCTGGAGTCCAAAGTGGGAGTGGGATTGGGGTAGTCTTTTGGCTTTGTCTAGATACCACAATTTTTATCTTTGTGCCAGCCTAAAGCTTCTCTCAAATTAATTCCTTATTCTAAATAGTGAGTCTCCTGGCTTCTGGTGGCCACGAAATTCTTTTTTGTTGTCTGTTTTCTCCCTGTTCTCCTCTCCCACTGGTCTTTGTTTACTACTGAGTCCCTGAATACCTTTAGTTATCAGATGGAGCTAGGAATCTCTATTGACGTCTTAACTTTATTTACTGATTATGTAAAAATGTCATATGGCACCATCCTTCTCCCTCCAAAGGTTGATTTGATTATAGATACAAAATACCATGTTTTTCTATTGTGGCTATAGGTCATTTTGTTCAATCTCTTACTACTTTTCAGATAAAATAGATAGAAAGAAAAGTCAAATGACTTTCTTGGGTCACATGGATCTAACTAGCAGAGTTAGGACTGGAATCCAGTTCTCCTGACTTGTAGGCCAGTGTTCTTATCATTATTTTGGACTGACAGGGCAGGCTTTGCTCGAAGAACTGATTTTCTGAGGGCCCCATGGATATGTGAGAGTCTCTAACTCTGGATGGGATGTGGGTAAATGTCTGACTTATTTTAGTTACTCTAGCATATAACTAACTCTGTCCTCTTTGTATGTTTCCTTCTACCCTTTTCTGCTCTAGTTTTCTATATTTTTCCTCAGGGTATCCAAGTGCCTTCTGAGGGGTCATTGTAAATAGAGAGCATCCATTTGACTAGCGGAGCCTCTAAAGACTTGGCCATAGTGTGCAGGTTAAAGTGAGGGAGAGTGGGAAAGGAGATGGTAAGCTCCATCTGTTTGTTTAGTCATGTTTAGAAACTTGTCCAAGTATATACTCTGCACACCAAGCAACCAGGGAGTATTCTGGCCTCTAGGTTCTCAGTGTGTCTGGTCTCAGGGAACTGAGAGAAGATGATTGGGGTTATTACAGTCAGGACAGTGCACAACAGGATTGGGATGGAACAAGATTTGAATTCTATCATAAGGGCCATCTCTAAGACCAGCCATAGAAATCAGATTGTTCTCTCAACCTCTGAGGTAGAACCTAAATGGGAATTTTACTCAGAACCATGCACTGAAATACCCAGGCTGAGAAGATTATCAGGTTTGGATGCAGAGCTAAACCTAGTTAAAGCTAATGAAGAAGTTGGAAACAGGATGGTGGGGATTCCTGTAGGAGAAAGAAATAGGCAGTTCAAATCTTGAGGTTCTCGTTGCCTTGACTTTTATTCAAGCCATAATCTGTCATGGGGCTTCACTGTGAGTACATGATGAATTAACAGCCTTAGTAGTGAAGAATGTCATTCTAGTGGTTATCATCCCTGCTTCTAGACCATGGTTACCACAAAAGCAAGACTTGCAGCAGAGTGGAGTTAGTCGTAATAGAAAGTGCCGGGTGGACTGATGAGATAAGGGCCCCTGCTCCTGGTCTGCAGTGATAGCATCATTTCCCATCTTCATCTCCCTCTCTGGTCTCATGGTCTCATACACACATACACACTCACTCCTTCCTGGGATAAGGCTGGGCCTGTGATAAAGCCGAATACAGAGACTGGAGTCCTAATCATGGGACAGAAAGAGTTGGGAATAGGGGCCCACAAGCACTGTTTCATATCTAAATAGGAAGAGTCCAGAGTGAGTCTCTAAATGTTATAAACAGGGCTATTCAATGAGGGTTAAGGATGGTGGAGGATTTATGGATTTAGATAAGATGAAAGCAAGTAAATTGGCTCCTCTTCCTCAAGTCTGGGAAGACTTTCTGAAGGAAGCAGGACTCTTCAGGGTAGTTGCCATTTTGGTTACCTGTGGAAACTTATTCATCAGCTACCTGTTCTGTACTCCCTTTAGTCTGAATGACTCTGGTCAGAGGTTTTTATGTAGCTTTGAAACTGGAGCAGATCTGACTTGCTCTGCTTGCTTGCTTTCCACTCATTTTACTCAGCCTGGCATCGGACCTGAAATGTTGATGTCACCATCTTCCTAGGCCCCTCATTCCTTGCTCATTTCACCTCTTGCTCCCTATCTTAGAGTCCGTCAGTGATTCCCTGATGTTCTCAGGATAAACTCCGGTTGCCTTACATGGCCTACAAGGCCTGCTTGATCTTATCCTAGCTTACCTGTTCCCCATCATCTCTCATCACTTCTCTGCCATTGACTATGCTCCATACAAAGTAAGGTACACTACTGTGTCTTTCTTCCAGGCCTTTCGTATCCTCTTATCTCGGCCTAGAACACTTCCTTCCTCTTCGTTTAGCTACCTCTTCCTAATTCTATAGTTCTTAGCCTAGCTGTCACCAGGAAGCCCTCTTCAAACCTGTGAGCTAGGCTAGTTCCCCTCCTCTGGCTCACTCAGTGCTCTGTATTTTCCCCATCATAACCCCTCCCATGCTGTGTCATGACTATTTGTTCCTTTCCTGTAATCTCCATCAGGCTAAATTCTGTGAGGGCAGATACACTGTTTGCTTTATTCACTTCTGTGTCACCAAGTGTCTCTAGCTCCAGTGCCTGGCACATAGTAGGTACTTCAGTAAATATTTGATGAAGGAATGGGTGAATGAACTGGTTTGTTTTTCTGTGACAGGAATGGGAAAAGGACAGCATAGGATGCCCTCCAAAGATGAGCTCGTCCAGAGATACAACAGAATGAATACCATCCCCCAGGTATTATTAGTTGCCTTTGTTCGACTGAGGCAGGACACTTCCTCTTGGATAAGTTTAGGCTACAGAGATGGATGGGGAAACATTGGTAGTGATGGGGGTGGGTGGCTTATAGATCATTTCAAGCAATCAGATACATTCTAAGAGGAACCCATTTCCAGGGTCATTTGTGGCTTCAGTCATGAGTATGAGAACAGAAACTGAGTTTATTAAATCTAATGACATGAAAATGTAAAGATGGAAGCTTGGACTCATCCAGACTGATTATGAAAATCAGAAATTTGGGGAGGTGGCTGGAAGCCCAGGATATCCCAATCCTTACCCCCCTAACTACTACCAGTTAACTCACCTCTCTAGGGAAAGCTGTAACCATCTACCTGGCTCTCTTCTCTTCTAGACCCGATCCATTCAGTCAAGGTTCCTGCAGAGTCGGAATCTAAACTGTATAGCACTTTGTGAAGGTAGGTAGCTCACCCAGTCCCTGTTTTTGTGGGTGCCCAACCTTCATTTCTGGTGCCACTTTAGCACATGATCCAGCCAAGGGTGATGTTGAAGCATCTTACCTTCCCCTCCCTGCCTGGACTCTCTGACCCAAGCATTATACCTATAACTTCTGGCCCCTCTCTTCCCAGTGATTACATCCAAGGACCTCCAGAAGCATGGGAACATCTGGGTGTGCCCTGTGTCCGACCATGTCTGCACACGGTTCTTCTTTGTGTAAGTCTAGGAGGGTACCTTGGGAATTACTTGGAGAAGTGAGGGGGAGAGCACAATAATACGGACTGCTGGGAAAGTCTGTTTCTGTTATTGGAGACTTGTCCCTGGCTACCTGAGTAGGGCCGGAACTGGGACTTTCCCCTTGGAGGATGAGGATGGGTATAAATCAAGGGCTGTTTAGAGGAAACCAGATAAACTCTTCTACTGTAAAGAGTAGAAAGAAAGTTTTTTGATTCTGGGATGGGATGGCCACACCCCTAAATGCAGGTCCATGGGTTGACATTATTCTGGGATTGGTCTCCCTCTTATGCTCACGCTTGCATTATCTTTGGCAGATATGAGGATGGTCAGGTGGGCGATGCCAACATTAATACTCAGGACCCCAAGATACAGAAGGAAATCATGCGTGTGATCGGAACTCAGGTTTACACAAACTGAGGGGGCCCCAGCCCTCGTACCACCCCTGTTCCCCCAGGATCCATCTGCCCTCATAAAAGGGCTCAGGAGCAGCAGACAAGTCTGCCCTGAGGAATCAAGGGGCCATTACTAAGGGGCAGGAAAAAGATAGACGAGGCGGCCTTCATGGTGGAGATTGACCCAGGAACCACTCCACATTTGGATGGCCCAGACTGACTCCTTACCCCGATTTTCCCAGTTGACTTCACCCTGTTTGTAAATAAAACAATAAAATGGAAGGTGCTGTGGACTGGATATGATCACTGTGGTCTGACTAGCCTTGGCCCAGCACCTGCTGCCCCAAGCCCCCAAATGGGGGTAGGGGTGGGGAGAGTGGAACATCATGGGGGCTGGGACTGTTTATGTTGGATGGAGTCAAAGCTCAGTCCATCTAGTATAGTATCCTAAAGATCTGTCAACATTTTATTCAACGGATTAGATAAGGGAAACCTATGCATATGACACAAACTGAGAAGGATACAGAATACCACTGGTGACTCTTCCTCGAGATTTAAAAGGACCATTGAGGCCACAGTAGCTCAGATTTCCTACCTTTAGGACCTTTGTTTTCTGCACAAAACCTGTCCTCTCCTTTGCTCTATATCTTGGTGGTTGGGCCCTACTCTCTACCTCCTCCTCCTCCCAGCTATTTCTTTGGGATAAGGGAGGTGGAGGGAGAGCTGACAGCTCTCTAACTTGAAATCTGTAAAGAGATCATAAGGAAATACAGTTTCCTTTAATGAAACAAAATCCAGATTCTTCAAAGTCAGCAATGTGAGAGAAGACAGCTGTTTCTCTGAATATCTAATTGTTTCAGTGAAAGCCATCTCCTTGTTGAAATTCTCACTGCCAGCCTTCTGGCTTTCAGGCTGTGCTCCATGTACCTAAAACCCTAAAGTTCTAAGAGACAAGTTGGATATTGCCAGTTTTACAAACTGTTAATGAAGAAAAACAGGAATATAAGCACAGAGACTACAAAAAACTTTAAACAAGCCTGACTTTCAAGTATAGGCTTTTAAAAAGTTGTTAGAGCTTCTTGATTTATATGGCCTGAACTAGACAGACTACATGTTGGCTTTCATTATGTGTGTGTGCTTAGTCATTGGTTGTGTCCGACTCCTTGTGACTCCATGGACTGTAGCCCTTCAGGCTTCTCTGTCCATGGTGTTTTCCAGACAAGAATACTGGAATAGGTTGCCATTTCCTACTCCAGGGGATCTTCCTGACCCAGAAATCAAACCCACATCTTGTGTGTTAACAGGTGGAGTCTTTACCCCTGAGCCATCTGGAAATCCCCCATTAGGCAGTCCATCCTAGCTGAAATTCCAGCTTCTTGAAGGACCCTTGCAGCTCATCTGTATAGTATCAGAGATAGTTAACATTTTTCAGTTCTTATTAGGTAGGCGCTGGGCATTATGCTAAGCACTTTAATACTTTGCTAATACCTTGGCTTACTATGTTCTTGGTATTGTTGTAAGCATTGTACACATGCAGACTAAAATAATTCTGTAAACAAGCCTATGAAGTAGATGCCATTATTCCCATTTTGTAGATGAGAAAGCAGACACAAAGGATAAGCAGTATGTCCATATTCCACAGCTAGCGACAGGCAGCCTGCCTCCAGAACTGCTCTTCTGTTTCTATGCTGTGTAGCCTTTCAAACTTTATTTTTTTATTTAAACTTGACAACAAAGACGGAAGATAGGTTTTTTTTTAGGGATCTTAAATAACGTGGGTAACGTCTCCCAACTGGTTAGTGGCCATGCTGGGTTTTTAACCAGAGTTGCTCAACTCCAGGACCTGAGCTCTTAACTCTTACTTCTGCAGGGATTCTCAAACTGTTCCCACTAGTGTTCCAGCAATTGAATCTAGGTGCTAGGCTAGACAGCATTTTTGCTCAATTTTCAGAAATTGTTGATAGGTTTTTTTTCTCATTTGTAATCATTTCTTAAGAGTTGTTATCAGTGGCATCTAATAAAACAAGTACTAGCAGATGATGGAATGATACGTAATAGACAGACAGTGTGTGTTACCAGAAAAACTCAAAAAACCTGAGGTGGCCTAGGGAATCACTTTCTTAATAGTATATGCGTAATAGTCTCTTAATGCCAATAAAACTAATGAAATTAAGTATATCATTTTATAGTGTTCTACATAATAGCAACAGGACTTTTTGAATCTGAGAAGTTTGAAAGCCATATAACCTTATCTGAAAAAATTCAAAATATGTACACTGTAAAACAAGCCTGATAAAAAACCCGCAGCATTCCTTTAACAAGAATGCTTTTATTGCAGGGGAAATTGCATGGGGCCCTGAGTTTCTGGAGGGGAATCCTCCTACAGCCTGGAGTGGGAGTTGAAGGATTGCCCCTTTCTCCCACCCAGGCAGAGTGGGGATGGCGGAGCCTGTGAAAGCCAGGTCTGAGCAGGAGATCCTCTTTCACCAAAGCCAGTACAGACACTATACACAGAGGTTGATGGTTGCCTCCTACTTTCCACATAGTCCTGGACTCAAGCAGCCTTATTCGGTTAGACCTGGACATGCTGTGTTAGGGCTAGGGTTGTGTAAACAACTATTTTCCTCAATTAGTTCCAGGAGGAGAGTAGATGGCTGTGATTTCTGGATTGAAAATGTAAAACTCTTAAGAGTTTAACCTTCCTCTTCCCTCTCAGTAATTTTCCATTTTCTAGGCAGGGTGTGGCCATGACTCAGTTTGTGGTGAGAATGTGGCCATACACAGGGGAGGAGCCTTCTGGATTCTGCCTTTCATTCTGGCCAGTGGGGAGAGGAAGGGAAGAGTCTGGTGCTGAGTCATAACTGGGTTACTTACCAGCATCTCACAGAAAGGATTCTGAGATGGAGGTTTGGGTAGTGATGTCTCAGCTTCTGGGATCATTTTGGGAGTGGCGGGGAGGAAGCTTCAGGGGTCATGTAATTCCTTCAGAGCCCTTCTCCTCCAGAAGAGGGGTAGGGGAAAATAAAGCAATTCATTTGAAGGGGCAGCAGTTTTCTCTGGAATATAGAATTTTCCACAACTATTTCAGAGTCACCCTTTAAGTTAAAGCATTGCCTACAAAAATTATTTTATCTAGGAGAGAGACCGAAGTCGTCTTTGTCCTAGCTATCCTTCCAAGGATAAGTGGGTCTGGTTAGCTGGTAGCCAGCGAGCATGGAGGTGGAGACTAAAATACCATGCCAAGGAAAATGTGGATTATGATGGCACTGCAGCAGGAGGACTTCCTGGGGAGGGGGCATTTGATCTGTTGTTTGCTGATGCCTTTCTTTTTTTTGGCAAGACTTCTCTATTCTATGTTATTTTTTGGCCACAACAAGGAGCATGCAGGAGCCTTAGTTCCCCAGTCAGGAGTTGAACCCATGCTGCCTGCAGTGGAAGGGCAGACTCTTAACCACCGGACCTTCATAGAATTCCCACTGATGCCTTTCTTGGTCTTCTAAATCTTGATTACTTTGGGGGACTGGGGTCTGCTTACCGCTCCACTTGCGTCATAAGGAACCTGATCTCTGGTTACGCTTGTAGGGGAAAAAGAGAGAGCCCAGGCCTCCATGGCTTGGTGGATAGGACTAACCCACCCTAAGGAGCTTTGTCCTGTGATTAGTAACAGTTCTGGGCTAGAGAAAAACTGCTGGAGGTCCTGTTGGCTGAGGCAGTCGAATGACCTGGAATGAACAAGGACTCCTCAGGAGTCTCCCTTTTCTTAGTGCTGATAAGGCATTTCCTCAGGAGGGGGAACCTTAGATACACAGTTGCATTCAGAAAACATTTGTTTACTGTTCCTTTCCCCTGGAATGGCCTTCCCAGTGCCCATCTCTATGGTAACCAGCCCTCCCAAGTCTCCTCCTCCATGAATCTCTTCCTTTCCCCAAGAGACAACCTGTTTTCTCTTTATCCCTTAACTCCAAAAGGTCAACCTTGTCTTCCAGGATTTGTCTGGGGGAAACTCAGAAATTAAGGTTTTCTGCCACCCTGGTGGGCCTGAAGAGATCTTGGGAATTGGAAGGAAGGCACTGAAGAAATTAAAAAGTCTACTTAATCTGGCTCTGGAAAGGGTATATGAAGTCCAAAGTGGTAAGCACTTCTAAATGTGACATCCAGGCCAGTGGGCTGCCCTGGAAACCTGTGTTTGCCTGAGAGAAGTAACATTGCTGTTTTAGGCAGAGGCCAAGAGGTCACTTAATGGTAAAACCTGTAACCTTACCCTCTTCACCAGGGCCAAAGCTTGTCTTTAGGCTCCAAAGTTTTGTTCGGGGATTGTTTGCTGACACACATACCTTGCAAGGGAGTCCAAATGACCACCAAGAGTTAAATTCCAGATTCTGTGATTCTGTGGCCAAAAATCCAAACAGGTAACAAACAGCAGTCAACACCCTCACTCACACCTCAGTCCAGTGAACCTAGCAGCACCTCCTCCTGTCCTGCTAGCCCGTGGGCACAGTGGAACGGCAGGAAGCAGAGCCTAACTTAAGGGGGTGGTCTGTATCCCCCCTCAGCCTCCCCAGTTTCCTGTAGCTCTGGGGTCACTTGTTGCTGGGTCAGAGGAATAAAGGTTCATTTCAGGAGGATGGCTCAGAGAAGGGCAAACCTAGTTAATTGGATTGAGACAGATGTTCTGGCACTAGTCACAAGGAAAAACCTCCAGAACTAGTGAGTTCTCAAAGAGGACGCCTGTTGAGCCCTGTGCTATACTTTGATAGTTCACATACATCAACTATCAAACCCCACCAGATGGAGCTAGAATTGTCTGCAGTTTACTTTTAAGGAACTGGACTTACACTAAATTACAGATATGATTATAGGGCTAGTGAGTGGAATTGGAACTAAATGTGATGGAACCCATGCTTGCTTCTATACTAAGCTGCTTCTCAGCACAGTAATGACAATCACCTTAAACTGACAGATTTTCACTATGCATCTAATATGAGCAAAAATATAACCTGTTGGTTCCTGTGAAAGTTTCATTAACATATATTTTTTAACTATTAGAGTTTTAATTTTGGATTGGGGTACAGCCAGTTAACAGTGCTGTGATAGTTTTAGGTGAACAGCAAAGGGACTCAGCCATACATATACATCTGTTCATTCCCTCCCAAACTTCCCTCCCATCCAGGCTGCCACATAATATTGGGCAGAGTTCCATGTGCTATACAGTAGGTCCTTGTTGGTTATTAATGGACAGCATTTTTATAACAGTTGGAAGACCAAAATCTGTAACCGAAGTGCAATAGTTTGCCATCAGCTCTCCAGTTTAATACATGTGCTTTTCAATCACAGGACTATATCTAGATATAGATCTTTAAAATGCAACATAGTCCAGCACTGGCCACAACATTGCCCCTTTAGTGTTGTTCAACCCTGTACTTTGTTCATCTTTAGCTGATGGGCCAATATGGCCACTTAAGCCACCCTCTTTCTCTGGATAGAGAAGAATCTGATTCCCTCTGGTAAAGCATGATTTTTTTTTCCCTCTCAGCAACTTCATGAGCTCTTACCACCTCAATAACGCAGCATTCATTCCCTCTCTGCAACTGAGGGAACCAGAAACAGCTTATAGAAGAGATTAAAATATTTTATCTTAATGTTGTTACTTTTTGTCAGCTTATCTGAGCTAACAGGAAAGCATAATGAAGGCCTGTGATTCAGCTGCAGGCAGGGTGTCTGGCTGAGCGGGTCACACCCATTGGTCTCTTTTCCAGGAAAAGGAAAGAACCTAATAGTATTCACGATTTTTAACATTGTATCTGCTCTCAAAATTTGCCTGAAAGAAGGCAAGAGTTAACAGTTGCTTCGTCGGTAACTGCTGTGATCACTAGGAAATCAGAAAATGCCTTAAGGAAAAATACAAGAAAAGCTCCAACAATACTGATTAAAATACACAAGGTTGAAAACAGAAATTCTTACTTTGGCAGAGATTATGAGATCTAACGTTGTGACATTTCCTGATGTGGTTAGTTCTGCACTAATATTAATAACTTCTATTCACTTTCTACTCTCAGGCACTCGCTCCGCAGGACTCCAGTCCCTACTAAAGTCTTCACATGGCCTCTACTTGTCCTTCTTTGTTCTAAACCCTAAGAACAAAAGAGCCTCACGCTCCCGCTCCTAACACACTCCGCCCTCCCGCGTTCTCCCCGCCCTCCCGCGTTCTCTCCCCGTTCCTGTGTCGGAGCCCCTCCTATGGCGGCCAGGACCTCCAACCATCCCATGAGTCTACATCCCCCACCCCACCTCTGACTGTTCGGTTCAGTCTTCGGGGCGTGCGCTGGGGCGGGCACCCGGGCCAGGGGATTGCTGCCCGGGGACCCATAAATCTGGGCACTATCTGGGTAGGCCAGGGCCACTTAGCTGGGATGGACTGGGCCAAGGGTCAAGAGAAGACCTGGTCCAGCATTCCAAGTTGGCCGCAACAGGTGGCCCGGGCGTCCGGGGGTCTGGGAGGGAGGGCTCCAGAGCTCCGAGGGCGGGTCCTCCCGTCTCGCCGCTTCCCCATTGGGCCCTAAAGTGCCTCAATGCTGCGAGTTTTATTTTTCGTGTCCTTCCGCCACGGAATGTAGTCCTCCCTCAAAGGGCAACCTGATTCCCCCGTTCCGCCTCCGCGGCACTTCCTACTGAAGGTGACTGTGCCCGGCGAGGACGCGGAGGGGCGGGGCCCCGAGAGCCGGGAGCCAGGATTGGATGGGAGGCGGGGCGGCGGAGGGATTGCGGCGACCCACAGTCGGGATAACCTTGAGGCTAAGGCAGCGGATCCCCGCATTGGAGCGACGCGTCGCGAGCCCCAGGACCTGTGTGCAGTAGCCGCGCATCCCGAGCCGGACCACGTCGGAGGTGAGCGTGGGGAGAGACTGGGCCATCCGTCCCCACCGGGGCTCCGTCTCCCGGGGCAGTGCGGAATGCTGGCCCGCCTGCGCACTCAGGATGGCGCAGGATCCGCGGCATCGTGGGCTCACCCGGTTGGGATCAGAAAAGAGGAGAAAGGCTGCTTGTGCCTAGGGTCTCCTTCAAATCCCCCAGCTCCCGCTTCTTCCGAAGGCAGATGGGTCAGCCAGCCCCTTTCTTTCCCCAGTCCCTGATCTCCCATCCCCATTCTGGTCCCATTCTCACCTCCCTATTCCTCCCTCCTCTATCTGGTCTCGCTCTCGTCTTCCTCCCTTTATTCTCCTAATTTGATAGTTTCCTTTCATGCGTCAGTCTCCCCCATTTCCACTCTGCTCCTATGCCCGTCCCTTTCCCATCATCCTTAATACTCGCTTCTTGTTTTCAACCTGTCCATGTCCCCCTCATTCTGATGCTTTCTGTAACTTCTCCTTGAAAGTCCCCAAGCTCCGCTCCCCTGTTTCTCCTCCATTCAGCTGCTGTCCCCTTCTTGTACCTACCCTCATTCACGCCCTGGCTCCCGCCCCTCCCCCGCCTCTCTGGTCACGTCGCTCCAGCGCATCCCTCTCCTGCGCACCTTCCTTCGCGCCACCAGCCTCCTCGCCCCTCCCCTTCTGTTCTAGTCACGTCCGCCTGCACTCACGTCCCCGCCCCTCGGCCTCGCATCTCCTGCCCCCCTTCTCCATCATAGTTCCCCAGCCCTGGGCTGGAGTTCCGGGGTCAGCTCCCGAAGTGCAGCGGTCTGCGGATGGGCAGGCTGGCTCCCAGGCGACCCGGAGATGGATGCAGTGGCGGCCGGAGGAGCAGTTAGGTTACATAACCCTTGATCTAACCCAATGCAAAGGAAGAAAGGGTGGCTGCCCAGTGGCGCGTTCCTGTTTTGTGCTGCCCAGAATACGATAGTGCGACCGCTGCGCTCCGCTTGCTCCAGGGGGCCTTGGGGGCGGGGGGGGGGGGTGGAGGGCGGTGCGCGGTGTCCCGGGCTCCATCCCGCCGAGGCGGGGCTGCACGTAGCGGCGCCGGACCCGCCCTGCCGCGCCCGCTCCTCGGCATCACGAAACACTGACCTTCGGGCCCGTTACCGACCAAGCATCATCTCCGGCCCGCCAAGCCTCTGGATGCTGCTCAGAGGCCTCCTCGAGTTCGAGGCACTCACCTGGCTCCCTGCCTCTGCTTCACGTTACTTAACAGCGTTGCTTAACAGATGCGCCCGATTGTAGAGCGCGGAGGCCGCGGGTTGGAGGAGAGTAGAAATATATCAAGAGCTTGGTGCCACGTACATGCGCTCATTCAATAAAAACTCGTATAAAGAGTTGTTTGGGGGAGGGCTGTGGAGACCAGACCAGGATGACTAAAATCGTCCTAGCCTACGGAACTCAGTCTGATTAGCAAACGAATGTAAAAGTTACCACTGTAAGTGCCGTGAAAAGGTACACACGTGCTTCCACACGTGGAGGGTACGCACTTCCTGTCCGGGTTTAGGAGGCCTCACCAGGTGTCATCACACGGGGTTTGATGAAGCGGAAACGCACCTTCCAGTCTGAAGATTATTTGAAGACCCAGTAATGGGTTGGCATCCCTTGGCTTCTTATCTGTGTTCTTCAAACCCAGAACACTGATCCTTCCCCGTACAAATGAGCCTGATAACTGAGGTCCGTGACGGACAGAGGCAGTGGGAAGATGAAAACAGGCTTTCAGAATCAGGTTTAACTCATTACATACTGATATGAATAATAGAGGGAATTCAGACTCAGGACCTCAGTTTCCCATGTGAAAATTGTAACTTTTTTCATCTTGGTTGTTAAAAGGGTGGGTCGCTATATACACACTTACATAGATACATATTGAGTACTGGGTGCAGTGTTTAATCTCTGGTGAGATGCCCCCAGATGTATTCTTTTGGTCACAGTGAGCCCAATGACTTCATCCATAATTGAACTCAAGCACTCCTCTTCTTGCTGCCATCCCAAAACACAGACTCAGTTCATCTTTGGGAGTCAGGCTCTGTGTAAATACCAGAGATCTCCTAGAAACCAGTCCGCTCAGGGATCCTGCTGCAGTGTTGGCAAAGTAACTAACAATGTTACTTTGCTGCTCTCCATTTGCAACAGGGGCTCTTTGGTCCTCTAGCCAAAGGAAGGCAAGAAGAGAGATGGCTTTCAGCCTCCTGTATTATAGATTTTGGCTATTAAGATTAGAAACAAACTTGCAAACCTAAGACCAAAATCTTCAGGTTCTATTGGCACCTGCTCCAGGTAGCATTCTGGGATTTGCTCAACCAGCTGGTGTGAGATTAAGATAAGAGGCAAAGGACAGTAGCTCCTTGTTGGCTGTATGCAGGGTGTGGCCACTCCCTGGGATATAGAGAAGGCCCTAGGTCAGGACTCTAGTCATTGTTAGCAAATAATTCACCCTCAGGTTGCCTGAGGATGCTGTTGGGAATGCAGGGGGGCCTGTTCTGAGGGGAGGAGTATGTAACACCTCACCAGATCTCTGGGGGGGGTGGGGTGGGGGAGGATGTAGGGAAGATGACTCAACCTTTGAATTTTTCTGCTTTTAAGAGAACTGTCTTCGTTGGGTGAGTGGGGAAACTGCACTGTGGTCTTTGCAGGCTTAAAAATCTCCTCTCCCTTTTCAGTGAGTCAAATAATGAAGTATGCATTCTTCCCAATTAAAAGTGCCTCAGCTAGGTGACAAATGGATGGTGGAGGTCCCCAGGCTCTCTGGACAATGCTTAAATGCCACGTGGCAGAGCCTCAGGCCCCAGAGATAGTCTGCACACCTGTCCTGAGCCTTGTGCGATGGATGTGGCAACCCTTTTGGGAATAAGCATTGTAGGGAAGATGAATAATGATGACTTAAAGATTATGTCCTTGAACTCATTTCTGCATTACTAGAATGGAGCCAAAATGTAGGGACATTAGTCATATATAGGACAGCTGCTCTCATTTTAAGCACTGCATTAGAAGTAAATAATTTCAGTGTTCACAGTTTAACCAAAAGCATTATTGGGTCTTTAGGAATTGCAGCCCCAGTGACTTGGCAAGTTTGGTAGCTGTTACTCCAAACAGAGCTAACACCTAAGGGGAGGTGCTTATGTGCCCTGAGTGTTGTGACATTAATGTTGGGTCACGGGAAATGCCATTTTATTTCTTAAAACTGCTTATTTCTTAATGTTGAGGCAGTGAAAGAAATGGAGAAGTGTTTGAGAGCAGGAACGTTGAAAAACATGCAACTCTTACGTTACAGACTTGTAATGCAAGTCTACAGGAGTTTTTAAATATTTATCTTCAGGTTTTATGAAGGCAAGTAAGGGTGTGTTATTTTGGCTAAAAGCTAAGACTGAGGTGAAGGTGGGGGGAAATGACTCATTTGACATTAACTTTATTTCTGAATCATTTGGAATGTCCACAGTCAAATCCCAGTTAACTGGTGCACCACAGGAATGAGGCATCCATGGGAGCAGAGTTGTTTTGCAACACTATTGAGTGAGGGTCTTGTGAGATATGTAAGTGATTTATTTCGTGACCAGTCCTATGGGACCTTGAATCATCACTTTAAGCTTCAGTTCTGATACAGATAGAACTAAATGAAGACTACTCTTTGCGGGGGTGGGGGGGGTGTTGCTTTGTGTCACAGCTTGTGGGTCCTTAGTTTCCCCACCAGGGGTCGAACGTGGGCCCTCAGCATTGAAAGTGCAATGTCTTAACCATTGGACCACTGGGGAATTCCCAATGAAGACCATTCTTAATTCTACCATACTTTTTGAAAACTTGCTTTTTCTCTCTCTCTCTCTTTAACCACAAACTAGCCAAGGACTAGATAAACGAATAGGCTGATTATTTGGGGCTTTGTTAAAGAAGCTGTTTTGGGGGAGGTGAGCCAGGATGGGTGGTGAGTGGCAGTGTGTGCAGACTCTGCTGAACCTTTGGACCTCCTCCTATGACTGCTCCGCTTAGGAGGGGAGGTGGGCAGGGCCACCAAGTGGTGCAACCCCACCCCTGCAGCCGTTTTTCCTATATTGGTTTGTGCTGGTCCGCACGTAGGAGGGAGAGCCAGGCTTCAGTACTTCTGGTGGCCTCTGTGACTCCCCTCCCCCACTTCTCCCTATAGGCAAAACTCCTGGGGACCCGTAAGCCGCTCTTTCCTGACGCCAGCAAGCTGTTTGGAAGTCAGACAAGGGCTTTAGTCGGGGAGATACCAAGACTAGCTATGACAGGGTTGTTGTTCGTGGCATTTCAGAGTATGGACCAGCTCGGCTGATGGCAGTTTATATTAAAAAAAAAAAATTTTTTTTTCCTTATAAAAATTATCTGAAAGGAGCCCCAGCCCTTCCAAACATTTAATCAGCCAACAGGTAATATTTAACTGTAGGTGACTGGTGTCACATCACCCCTTTCTCAGGTGATGAGTGCAGTCATGGCATATGAGACCAAGCCATACAACGTTTTGGAGGAGCACTGAAGTTTTAGTCTGGTTAAGAGTCAGGAAAGTAAAGACTCAAAAGAAAACTATCCTGATATCTGATATCCCTCTTGTTATTTCGTCAAAGAGCAGATTAACACATCACCAATCAGTTGGGCAAACGTTGTAAGAGTCTGACAGTGTCAAGTGTTGGCAAAGGTGTGGGAAGGCAAGAACTCACTTGACTGGTTGGTTGTAAATTAATGTAACCACTTTGGAGAGCAATTAAGCACTATTTTGTAAAACAGAAAGCAAGCATACCCTGTGGCCCAGGAATACACCTCTGGTATAGAAGCCACACCTGCACAAAGAGACATGTACTAGGAGAAATATTATAGTATTGATTAATGAGGAAAAATTGGGTTTAGTGGGAAAATGGTCAACCAGTGAGGGAATACATAAATAGTCTAGTCACACACTGGGCTAGTATAGCAGTTCATATGAATTAACTAGAGCTGTGTGCCAACTGGATAGATCTTAAATATGCTGCGAAAGCAAGTTGTTTGATAATGCCTTTCAGTGTATTACTTAGCATATTATAGAAGCAGCAGTATCATAGTGTTGAATAGAGATACAGACACCCTTAGATGAACTATAAGGATAGAAAATTCATGACCTTGGTTGGGTATTAGGATGTGATGTGAAAGGGTTGGAGGAACCACCTGGGGATGGAGGACAAATGAATTGGATACAATGGTAATTTTAAGTCTAAAAATCTGGATTAAGAACAATTTTTTTCTGGCCATATCTCACAGCATCTTAGTTCCCCAACCAGGTTTGAACCCAGCCCTTGGTAGTGAAAGTGTGGAGTCCTAACCATTGGACTGCCAGGGAATTCCTTGGATAATATTAATGGTCAGTTCTGGGTGGCAGAAATATAGATGTTAATGTTTCTTCCTTCAGTTCAAAACAGAAGCAAACCTATGGTGGTCACTGTAGGGAGACCAGGCATACTAAGTAGGTCAGTGCTCGGGAGATCTGGCATGCCTTTCTCCTCCCATCCCCTCCTCTTCTCCCTGCAGCTATGATTGATTCAGGGCAGCTCCTCCTCTAAGTACTGAGCCAAGGCCTCCCTTTTCTGAGGCTATCCCTCCCCTGGTGTTGTACCTGACTTGGAAGGATCCTGAATCAGGGTCCCAGGTCCCTTGGTGCTTCCAGAGTGTCAGTCTTACGCCCTGAAGCACTGTCTCATAATTTTAAGTTTAGTAAGGAGCACAACTCAGCAAAAGCTTTGTCTCCACTTCCTCCTTCAGACTGAAACCAGGTCTCTTCTCTGGGCATCTGATCGAACCAGGAAATCCTCAGCTTTTGAAATGGTAGCAGTTTCTCTGACTCAGGACTTCCTGCCCTGGAGTTGAGTGGTCCTTATAGGAGTGGGCTCTTTAGCATCAGCTTTTGTGCCCTATTGCACACTCAGATTTGAAATAGGACCTTGGGCTCCTAGGTATAATATTTAAGTCACTTAGTTCTAACCCTGAATAAAAGAGCAAGGGAATTTTACTTAAACCTACAGTGGGCTCATTTTGTTTTGTGTAACATGGTAACATCAGGCTTTGCTTTCTGTTATGGGACCTGTTGAGAGAATGGACTTAATATTCCCATCTCTTAGCTAAGAACTGCTTGTCCTGGCCCCACTCCATACTTGAGAGAATGGACTTAATATTCCCATCTCTTAGCTAAGAACTGCTTGTCCTGGCCCCACTCCATACGCGTATATACTGTTATCATTACTCTAACTGTGTAGGAGGATGAAGGGCTTCTCAGGTGGCTCAGTGTAAGGGACCCATCTGCCAGTTCAGGAGACAATCCCGACTCCTTGGAGTAGGAAGTTGCAACGACTCTAGTATTCTTGCCTGGAGAATTGAATGGACAGAGGAGCCTGGTGGGCTACAGTCCATGGGGTCGCAAAAGAGTAAGATGCGACCGACCCACAACAACAAATAGGATGAACAGCTGAGATTCATTCCGGACCTTACTAGGTTTTGTGGCTGGCCTGGCACCCATTTTGATTTTGTCGCTGCCTTTGTCAGATAAGGGCCAGTCTTGGGAATTATATTTTTCTGCTCCATCGTCTACTAACAGAGCTCCTAGAAAGCAGACTGACCTGAATGCCTTGTCCAGCATTTTTTTAATATTTATTTATTTCACCGGGTCAGGTCTTAGTTACGGTACATGGGATCTAGTTCCCTGACCAAGGATCAAACCTGGGCCCTCTGCATTGGGAGCTCGGAGTCTTAGCCACTGGGCTAGCAGGAAAGTCCCTGTCCAACATACTGTGATGAAAACTTTCTAATGGTTGTTAGTGTGCCAAAGATTTGGGAATCAGACCTCCATGCTGGCTTGGAAACGTGGAGATGTAGATCGCAAATTGGTGTCACAATTGTGGGCAGCAGGTGCCATCATCATTGAGTCAGCCTGTGTAGTGAGATTGGCATCAGAGCACACATAGGTTAAAGGTTGGCTTATGCAGATGTGGGCTCACAGGCCAAGCTGGCTTTCTAGGGCAGAATGATGTGGGCTTTTGGGAAACTCGAATCGGTGGAGTGAAGCGTGAGTCCTTCAGCACACCCTGCCAGCAGTACTGGCTCTCAGTGACGTGTTGGGTAGTTTTTCTTTTATGGTTTCTACCCCCTGGTTTCTGAGGAGTGATCCAAGACTTGTGTCTGGCATGAACAGAACTGTGGCTTCAGAAGACCAGGAGCCACTTGGAAAGGAGAGGTCGGAGCTGGGGCCCGTGGAGCTGAGCTGCCACTTGTGCCTGCTCTCAGTCCTTTCAACTGCTCTCAGGCCTCTGATGGTGTCTTGTTTCTCACAGAGGAGAAATGTCTCTGAGGAGGATGCTACAACAGGGGCTCGGGCTCAAGATTCAGGTTCCCGTACCCGGGCATGGCATTTGCTGCCATCAGTGGAGATGCCCAGCTTCCACTGCTGGCTGGAGGTTGGCTCTGCATGTCTGTGCCTCCTGAGGAGGAGGATGTAGGAATGAGCCAGACTGGCATGAGCTGGACAACGTGTGCTGGCAGGCACTGTCCCAGTGGCTAGCCTGAGGGTGGGGGAGCTCTTCCCAGAAGCTGGCCCTGAGAAACCAGGGCTGAGGCTGGGGGAGAGTCCAGGGGGTGTTTTAGGTGGGGATGGGCAGCTTGTGCTCTGGAGAAGAGGCTCATGGGAGGCTTCAGGGCAAAGCTTGAGGGAATGGAAACCCAGCTGGGGACCTGGGCAGGTGACAAGGTCTCTGGTTTGCTAGTGGACTTTAAGGACATGGTGAGATCTCATAGGAATCTGGACAGATTTGCTGACAAACCAGCTTTTTTGGATTGCTGGTGGGTACACACACTCAAATAGCAAGTAAAATTTCACTTGTTATTTTTGTACTTAGTAGCCTGGGTGAGCAAAAGATCAGAGCTTGTAGACCTCAGGCTTAATCTGAGATAATGAAATAGGGCTAGTGGTTGAGCCGAGTGTATTAATTGTATCTGCTGATAGCATCTCCTGTTGTTGAGGCAGCCCTTCTGTACCAGGATATCCTTGTCACAAAGATTTTGCTCTGATGCTTGAAGGCAGACTAAACAGGAAGATAAGTTTGTTGGATTTGGGCATGTAACTCAGATTTGGGGCACAGAGTTGTCCTATGGACCATATTAGCTTTCCTCCCCACCAACTTGGAAGTTCTGGATGAATCAAGGTTTTACCTGCCCATTGCTTCTGCACCATCAGTACAAATACCAGCACATTAAAGAAGGCAAATAATGTCTTTGAAAGCTCTGCTCTCACGGACCATCCTTTGGTAACCGCTAGAGTTACTCAGTTAGAGTGACTCAGGTTTCTTTTTTCCTCACTGTGTCATGTGGCTTGTGGGATCTTAGTTTGCCAACCAGGGATTGAACCTGGGCCCAGGGAGTGAAAGCGCTGAGTCCTAAACACTGAACCACCAGAGAATTCCTAAGGTTGATCGTCTTAGTCAGTGAAACTATCCTGCTGTGAGTTTATGATCTAGGGCCCAAGATGCATTATTCTACCTCTACCATGTTTAGAATATTCCTGAGGTACATAGAGTGGCAGTTGAATAATGGTACAAGGACCTTCACTTTTGTTTTAATTCCAACATTTTTACCAGGACGCTTGTAAGTGTGTCATTTTTGAAAGAGGTACATTTAGAATTTTTCTTATGAAAGTAGTATCAGTAAACTTTTTAGTAAAGAGAAGAAAGAAATTTGCTTGTAATCCTACCACACAGATAATATGCTGATAATATTTTGGTAGGTATCCTTCCAGTCCAGTTATGTATGTTTAATTTAGTGCCTCCCCTCCCAAAGAAGGGGTGGGGGGTAATAGTGAAATATTAGTAAACGAAGGTTTAAAGAGACGTTATAGGGCAGGGGATAAAGCATTGCAAAGGAGCCACTGACAACTCTTTTACCTGAGAATTTTCTTGGGTGACTTCTGTGTATTAATTTATAACGTAGCTGAACCTCTAGGAACTACCACTGCCTGGATACCTGGTTATTAAGGTGATTTCTCCATTACCCCCAAGAGCTTTAGTTGCACTCAGCTTTTACCTTAATCCTTGTACAGCTCTGCAGGGCAAACCTTTCTCAGCTCCGAGCAGTCTTTTCAAGTGGGGCCAAGGAGCCACCCTGAGTCAAAAAAAGAGCATTATGTCACCGGAAGCCCAAGCCCAGAGAACACAAGGTACGGCACGATAATCAGTGGCCCCACTCGGGGGTCTTTGCAAGGAGACCCTAATGTCTCAGGTCTAGAGCCGATCCAACTAATGCCTCTTTTGGGGGCCACACACAGCAGTGGGATCTTACTTTCCCAGCTGAGGATCAGACTCATGGTCCTTGCAGTGGAAGTGTGGAGTCTTAACCACTGGACTGCCAGTGAGGTCCCCAACTGATGATTTTTAAGAAGAGTTACTTTAACCCACTCATTGAGGTCACACTGGATGACTCCATTTGCCTGGAGGCCTCAGTGAGACCTGTGTGTTCCCGTGGCCTTGGCGTGCCACCAAGGGAACCATCTCTTCAGTGGTGTTCCCTTTACAGCCAGACGCACCGCAGTAATAGTGGGTGCTACTGTGTAAGCCCAGCTTCCACCCTGAGTGCACGGTGGGACCTTGGCTGCCCAGGCCATCCTGTCAGTGATTCAGAAGTTCTCAGATTTGGTGGGGGAGGGGGCATAGCTATAACTGCGATTTGTCACAGAGGCATTAATAGGTGCTCTGAAACATCATTTGGCAAACACCGGACTACCTCCAAGGTCATGGTGCTAAGAGATATGAAACCACTATGTCGTGGAGGAAAGGATGTTGTTTTTTGGTGGAGAGGATGTTGTTTTCATCTCGGTACCTGGTATGTTGTGGGGAGTTAAGAGATACATATCGAAAGGAACAGTGTATATGCCACGTTGGATAGTTGGCTGGTCTTAGTTTCTTGTTTTTAAAGGTGTAGTTGGGGATCTATAGCTACTGGTTTTCAGCAGCGTGTAGGAGCCTCACTTAATACCTGGTCACAGAGCTTCTTGAAGTTCACCAGACTTTTTGAAAGTGTCAGGCGGGTTTAGATGTGTGCTATGCCCCAGCCACCTGGAGAGGCCACTCAGTCAAGGATGCAGGAGGGGAAAGAGTAAGGGTTACATGGATGGGGTGCCTTGGTTTGGAGCCCTGAGATTTTGGAGGAGGTGGGACAGGGCAAAAGAAAGGCTTGTTCTTGTGCCTCGGCTGCAGCACTTAGGCACAGGATTTGAGAAGGAGCAGCCCTTGGTCTGAAAACCTGCAAAAAGGTTTCTGATGAGGACTGCAAGTTTCTGGCTCACGTGCTTACCTGATGAGTCTTCAGACACTGCCTGGAAGCTTCTCAAGTCTCTTGTCTATAATCAGCTAACTAACTGACTGAGTTTAGTTGTAAAGTCAGCAATGAGGAAAAATAAAGGTCTGAACCATTGTGCCCTGGGTCAGGCTTGTGACCTGGGCTGATTAATTACCTGGAACAGATGGTCTTTGTTACTGTGAGTGGTGTGCTTTCCAGACTTAGATAGGGAATGGGTGGAGGGTCAGAAGATCAGCCTGGAAAGGATTTGACAAGCAGTGTTAATTTCTTCATAGTGCAATAATTTTAGAGCCAGGCTAGGACTATTGTGGTTATCCTTGGTTTGACGCAAATTGCTTTGAATGTGCCTAAGTCCTTCTGACTGAAAGTACCAGATGTAGTTAATTCCTGGGGAAAAAAATATTTTGCATTCTTGGTTCTGGTTGGACTTAACCTGTCCAGGGATGGGTTTTTTTGCCTCTCAGTGGGCTGGGGCATACTGTCCAGCTTATGGTGAATCGAGGAATGGACTTATGTGTCCCTGTGGGTTAGTGAAACCTAGGACTCCAGGACTAGGAGGCTACCTGAATAGTGGTCTCCACGACCAGGAAAGTCACTTTGGGTTTGGGTGGGGACTGTGAAGAGAGAGTATGGGTACCACACCCCATAGCAGATGTTTATAGCTTTGAGACAGCTTTTCACAAAAAGATCTAGATTGACCATGGTACTAAGCTAGGGGTGAGTTGTCTGTATCCCTGGAAGATTGGCAAGAGATTTTGACAAAACTTCCTTTTGAGGAAACTCCTGCAGTGCATGTAAATGGTGCCATTTACAGGATTAGTAGGGGAGTTGTCAAGATAGACATTATCCCAGTGTGAGGGAGGTGTGTGCTTAACATGTGCCTGGGAAGTACATTCATTGGGAATGTGGTTTTGACTTATTCTTTGGGGTCTTTCCTACTTGCTCATGATAATGTGAGCCCATGGCCCGACTTGAGCACCCACGTAGCCAGAGTGTGGCGGGGCTGCCTGTGGCTTGTGCACAGAGCATGCTTGTTGAGTTAATGTGTAAGCAGGAAGCAGCTTCTGTGCCAAGCTATATATTAGCCATTCAGGCAGATCACACTCTCTCCAGTTCCTCTGGACCCAAGACATCAGAAGCCATGTCGAAGCACCACAGCGACGCCGGGACGGCCTTCATTCAGACTCAGCAGCTGCACGCAGCCATGGCCGACACATTCCTGGAGCACATGTGCCGCCTGGACATCGACTCACCGCCCATTACGGCCCGAAACACCGGCATCATCTGTACCATCGGTGAGCGCGGGTGCCCACTCCCCCTGAAACAAGGGCTTCCTGAGACAGTGATCTTTTCTCCCCCCAAAAGACTAAATGTAGCAAACCTGGGTTCTGAGCAAGATGCTACAGAGAGATTCTCAGGGGAAATGACGTCATGGACTTGGTCGCTCAGACCTGTCCAACTCTGTGACCCATGGACTGTAGCCCATGAGGCCCCTCTGTCCATGGGATTTGTCAGACAGGAATACTGGAGTGGGTTGCCATTTCCTTCTTCAAACTGAGTTCATAGGAATTTGCAGGAAGGAATTCATATGCTTTATGTGTTCTGCTAAAGGTAAAATTTAGAGGGTGTTTTCCATGGCAGTTCTTACTGTCTCTGAGCATCTCAGAGACCTAGGAAAGATCTTGTGGACTTGCTCTGTTCAACCAAAATGCTGTAGTTGGACATCTGACTGGGCTTCAGGGCTGGCTACATTTTACTTTGGTTATTAAGAGTTCTTTAAACTGAAGCACACTTGAAGTGTTAATCCTCTTTTGGATAATGAACATTTAATGACTTTCAAACTTTTGTTTTGTTTTTTCTGAACTAGGCCCAGCTTCACGAGCAGTGGAGACATTGAAGGAGATGATTAAGTCTGGAATGAATGTGGCTCGTTTGAACTTCTCTCATGGAACCCACGAGGTGAGCCTTGATGGTGTGGCCCCTTGGGCAGCTTGTAGGAAACAGGGTGGGCATGCTGTGTTTATTTAGCCACAGTGGACCAGGCAGGAAGAAGTGGGGAATCAATGGGAAGGTTGTCTTCACCAGCCCATCCCTACCGTTCTTCCCCCCAGATCCCTGACATCTCAAGTGGCCAAGTCTCCTTAAGCAAAGATGACCTGCTTTGTCATTGGCCATGGTTCTCCCCAACACCTGTGCTCCGTTAGCCTTTGATAAGGAAAGCATGGAAGGGTTTTCCTGGAATCCCCTCTAAGCCATGGGGCTTGACACTTCTGCACCAGGGTTTCTATAACAGCTCATAATTGCAATGATGAACCAGTAAGTCACCCTGCAGGTTATTCTGCCTATTTTCATTTTAGACCCATGATAAATGGGGCAGGTCCCAGAGAAGGGTTTCCACTATTGCAAGTGAAGGACTGGGTCCTGGTTTGTAGTACCCCACTTCATCAACATTGTGTTCCCAGCCTGTCCCTTCCCAGGAGTTCTGGGACATTAAAATAAAGTCAGCACACTTGTCTAGTGATCTGGGAGGAGTATGTTAGCACTGGGGCTGTTTATGAGCTGACTTGGCCCCTGGGACCAGGTGACAGCTATTGGAAAGTGCTCCACTGTGCTGCTATTCCCAAGATCGGAACAAGCTCATTTTGAGGAGTGTGTGGGCTGCCTGAGGAACAGTGCCATGGGATTTCATACTGGCATCAATAGAAGACTAGTGGAGGAGGCAAGCTCTTGATCCTCTTGGACTCTGTATTTCCTGTTCAGAATAAAGAAAATGCTGCCCTGTAAGGTCACGGGGTTAAGGGGTTGCCCTCTGGCATTTGGAAGTTGGTGATAAGTTTAAACTAAAAATAAAGCCTCAGTAAATGCAGTCCAAGAACTGTATGCCTCCTTTCTGGAAACATGAGAGTGTTCCTCGTAGGTTCCCTACCCCATGTTCCATAAACAGCTTATAGCCTTCAAATGTCACAGGGACCTGACCAAGTTCAGAGGAACTGCGCTCAGCAGGCACCCTGGGGCAGGTTAAGAAGCCCACAGATGGCATTCTTAATTCCCCAAAGGTGAAGAGTCCTCCGCAACAGTCACTAGGCATTCCTGCAGGCCTGTGCTTAGCCCAGAGAGAGAGCTAGAGACACCAGTGAAGGTCCATTCACAATTGATCCCTCCTGCTGACTTGTGCCAGGGTCTGCTGTGTGCAGGGGAAGGAGCAGAAATAAGAAATAGCTTTTAGGAAGTTGACCTTTAACCAGGCTTTATGGCCTCTTCCATCTGGTAAAATAATACCACCCAGCTCTGAAATGGCAGGGGGAGAGGGTGGTATCTGCACCTGTTGGAGGGGGCTGGCTCAGGGGAGTTGGTGTTTTAAACTACAAGAAGCATTTGGTGATTATCTGTGCTTTGACTCTTATTCCCAGAGTTGGAATTTGTTTTCTTTTTCCACACTGTATGGCAGGATCTTAGTTCCCCAACCAGGGATCAAACAAACCCAGGGCCCCTGCCTTGGAGGCACAGAATCTTAACCACTGGACCACCTGGGAAGTCCCTTGTGGGTTTAATTTGAAGTTTTTGACCAGGATGAAGTTATGTTGCCCCTGGAATCAGTTTTGGAAACTGATCTGAAATATTAGTTATATAATGTAAACAGTTATAGTTTGACAAACTTCCACCTTTTGGCCGTTTTTAATACTCTACTAAGCAGAACATTGGGTTTGCTTTCTGTCCTTCACTCAGACAGAGGAACATCTACCATCTGATCTCTTTTTTTGGTTTTGTTTATTTGGTTTATTGCATCTGGCCTTTTGACAGCTTTGCCACAGTGTCTCCAGCCCCCGCTTTTGGCAGCTCTTGTGGGCAAGACGTGTCGTATTCTCCGGTGCCACTCACCCGGATGGTGGTGGTTGAAGGATGAGGCCTACATCCTGTGTTATCAGCAGTGTCACACTGATAGCACTAGGAACTTTTGCCATCTTGGCTCCGAGTCCCTTTTTAGTCAAACAGTAATGGCTAATGGGAAAGAGAAAGGGCTTCCAGGGTGAGACTGAAGCCGGGATTTGTTGCAAGTGAGAAATAGCAAAGGTCAGTTAGTTCAGAGAAGCGTATTCCTACCTCTCCGTGTTCCGTTTCCTTTTCTAATCAGACTGGAGGAAGTGATTGTCAGAACCAGGCCTGCATGACTTGAGCAACATATTTAACTTGGGCTGCGTCAGCTTAAGTAAATAACTGAGTTTGAATTGCGGTTGTAATCGATAGAGAAGAGCTCAGAATTGTCAGATCTGTCATTCTAACTCTGGTGGCCAGAGCATTATTATCCAGATACAAGGTCTTTTACCCCAGTTGTCTGCTTTGTTTGCTGAGAATGTTTGTTGAATCCTAGAGGCTGGAGGGGGAGGAAACAAGCCTCTTTTATGTTGACATGTGTTGCCACCAAAAACCATTAAAGATATGGGTGTAAATATTCTAAAGTTCCTAAGATTTGCCCTTAGAGTGGATGATGGCGGTGGAGAAGTGGGTGAAGAGCTGGTAGGAATCTGCTGTATAGCACAGGGAGCTCAACTTGGTGCTCGGGGATGACAAGAAGTGAGTAGAGGCGAGGAGGTTGATGTAAGCAGGTAGAGGATGCTCGGTGATGGAGGCAGTGGTCTAGAATCCTGGTGACCAGCTTCAGCGCTAATCCTAGATCCCGTTGTGTGAGATGACAGATGTGGAGCTTATCGTCTCCCCTCTTTTCCCCTAGTACCACGCAGAGACCATCAAGAATGTACGTGAAGCCACGGAGAGCTTTGCTTCAGACCCCATTCTCTATCGGCCAGTGGCAGTGGCCCTGGACACTAAAGGACCTGAGATCCGAACTGGGCTCATCAAGGGCGTGAGTATCTTGGGGAGAAGCAGGAGAGAAGGCATAGGGGACCAGAAAGCCCAGAAGCCACGTTTCTCAAAGTTTAGGTCTATAAAGGAGAGTTTTATCCATCAGTGTAGAAAGTCTTCCTTTGACCTGCTTTGCTAAGAAACAGTACCAGAAAGAAACCTCTTTTACACTCAAAATCTACTTCCAAGTCTTTTAGGGAGCAGCTTATCTCTTCCTCTTTAGTATAACTGAAACACTGCAGGTTATTCTTGGGTTATTTCCTTGAAATATACTAAGTTAGAAAAGGCTTTATTGTTCCTTCCAACTGAAATTTAATCCTGGTTCCCTAGAGGAAAAAGCTGTTCTCCTGCCAGGAAGGCCCAGCTTTGGACTTGTGGCTTACTCTCTTGTCTGCTGCAGAGCGGCACCGCTGAGGTGGAGCTGAAGAAGGGAGCCACACTGAAGATCACCCTGGACAATGCCTACATGGAAAAGTGTGACGAGAACATCCTGTGGCTGGACTACAAGAACATTTGCAAGGTGGTGGATGTGGGCAGCAAGATCTACGTGGATGATGGGCTTATTTCTCTGCTGGTGAAGCAGAAAGGTAGGGACAGAAGTCGGTCTGATTGTTTAAAACCAGCTCCCATCTCTAATTTCCTTGCCAGAAGATAGGAAGGTTGTTTGGTTGGCAGAGAGACTGAATCTATATAGTCTCAGGACTTCCTTTCTTTTTTCAAATAATCTGTTTATTTATTTATATTTATTTTGGCTGCGTTGGGTCTTAGTTGTAGCACATGGGGTCTTTAGTTGCAACACTGGACTCTGTGGCACATGGGCTCATTTTTTTATGGCTCGAGGGCTTAGTGGCTGTGCAGCCTGTGGGATCTTAGTTCCCCCACCAGGGATCAAACTCACTTCCTATGCATTGCAAAGTGGATTCTTAAACACTGGACCACCAGGGAAGTCCCAGGAGTTCCTTTTATAATGAACTCCTATCCTCAAAAACAGATTTCACTCCAGTTCAGTTGTACTCCTGGAGAGCAGGTGAGAAGCGCTTTTACCCATCCTCACTATTTAAAGATTTGCTTCCCTCCTTCATCCACTTAACATGGTGTCTATAGGACTCCAGTGTGCCTGGGAATGATGGCTAACCTTTAAGTGATCTGCAGTGTTCTAAGCTCTTTCTTTACATGTAGATTTGTTTAAATTTTGAAACAACCTAATGAGTAGATACTATCATCCCTGTGGAGCTGAGACACTGAGAGGCTGATGGACTTGCTCACAGTTGAATTGGAGTGTGAACCCTGGCATGTGGCTCCACCACCCACCACGTGCCCCTTCCCAGTTCTCTCGACTGGGGAGAGCCTGCCTCCTGGTGGGGACACCTGCACCCAGGGCTCGGCCTCCCCAACCTGTTCCATTCCATACAGGTCCTGACTTCCTGGTGACGGAGGTGGAGAACGGTGGCTCCTTGGGCAGCAAGAAGGGTGTGAACCTCCCTGGGGCTGCCGTGGACCTGCCTGCTGTGTCAGAAAAGGACATCCAGGATCTAAAGTTTGGGGTGGAGCAGAACGTGGATATGGTGTTTGCGTCTTTCATCCGCAAGGCTTCTGATGTCCATGAAGTCAGGAAGGTCCTGGGAGAGAAAGGAAAGAACATCAAGATAATCAGCAAAATCGAGAATCATGAGGGAGTTCGGAGGTAAGTCCCCTGCCTCCTTCAGCCCCAACCAAGCTTTCTGCAGAGCAATATGTAGCCTGCCACCTGCCCATTAGAAATAACGTCTCAAACTTATTTCAGACCCACTGACTCAGAATATCCTATGACATTGGTGGGCTTGCCAGATGGCCCTAGTGGTAAAGACCCCACCTGCCAGTGTAGGAGTTGTGAGTTCTGTCCTTGGACTGAGAAGATCCCCTGGTGAAGGGAATGGCAACCCACTCTAGTATTCTTGTCTGGAGTATCCCATGGACAGAGGAGCCTGGTGGGCAACCATCCATGGCGTCGCAAAAGCAGACAAAACTGAAGTGACTTAGTGCACACGCCTGATACTGGTATTGGTATTTCAGGGGGGAGAAAAAAGGCTTCACAGATGATTGGGGTGCCAGCACCTTGACATTGTTCCAGGGAGCAGCACTGGAGAGGGACAGGGTCACCACCACTCCCGGGCTCAAGAACCGTGTGTAGTGTTCCTACACTGGCTACGTTTGCTGGAATTGGGGGCCACCAAGGGGAAAGACAGCAGGCTCTCAGGAGGAGGGGGCTCCTTCTCTTGGCAAGCAGTGGGATTGTTGGTTGGGGCAGCTCTGGCGTGGCATCCACCTCCCTGGGGAAAACATGCCGTCTTCCTCTGGTTCTGCGTGGTCCCAATCCTGCTCCACTGCTTCCCCAGTGCTCACCAGGCAGAGCCACACGAGTGAGGCCAGCTGGGTGACATCTACTCCTGCTTGGCCTCCCTACTGACAGCCCAGGCTTACATGAGGGGTCAGGTGTGTGCATGGGAAGAGTGGGAGGAGCCGTGCCGCCCACTGTTGCAGCCTTGCCATCCTTAGCTTTGTGTCTGTGTCCGTTGTACGGGGAAATTCAGGGCCCTCCCTCTGCCATCCTGATGAGCCATGGGCACCTGCTGACTTTGGCTTCAGGCCAGGCAAGGCCATGTTCTTGTGCCTTCAACACACTGGGGAGGGACCTCTGAAGGAGCAGCCTTCCAGTGTCCTTGACTGGAAGAGGCCACGGACCTTTGTGTCAAGAGCAGTCAGCCACCTTGGGTTCCATTTCTGCCCCAGCGGTGATGACTGAAATGCAGATGGTAGAGACACCTCAAGAGGGACCTCATAAGATGCAGGTGGACACTGAGAATGGACTTAGGGTTACCAGAGGGGAACGATGGGAGGAAGGAATGGTCAGGGAGTTTGGGATGGACCTGTACACGCTTCTGTATTTAAAATGGATGACCCACAAGGACTACTGTAGAGCACAGGGAACTCTGCTCGGTGTTACATGGCAACCTGGGTGGGAGGAGGGTCTAGGGGAGAGTGGGTGCACATATGTGTATGGCTGAGTCGCTCTGCTGTGCATCTGAAACCATCAAGACATGGTTAATAGCTATACCTCAGTATAAAATAAAAAGTTAAGGGAAAAAAGACAGATGGAGAGGAAGTGAACCCATGGGATTTTGGAGGAGACCCCCCTGGCCCCTCCCCTTCCCCTCAGTGAAGTGTCCATCCTGGTGCTGAAGGAGTCCAGCGAGCAGAACTGTTGGCCCCTTTGGGGGACTGAGACAGCTGGAACACCCCTGTGATGATGTCATGGGTACTTGTCCTGGTGCAAGAATGGCCAAGTCAGAGAATCCCGGGAAACTTTGTGCCACCGTACGCGAGGCCCCTGTTTGTATAACCTCTGTCTCTGCAACTTGCCTGTCAGGTTTGACGAGATCCTGGAAGCCAGTGATGGGATCATGGTGGCTCGTGGTGATCTGGGCATTGAGATCCCTGCAGAGAAGGTCTTCCTTGCCCAGAAGATGATGATTGGTCGGTGCAACCGAGCTGGGAAGCCCGTCATCTGTGCCACACAGGTGTGTGCCTCTCCCTGAGCGTGCATCCTTGTACAAGGAAGCTCTGGAGGCTACCTGGTCTCTTCCCATGGACCCTGCCCCACATCATACACAAACCTATTCCCCCCACCTGCCCCCACACACCTACACAAAGCTGGATTCTGTACATACATGCTCTCCAGGGGGTCACCTTGTGTCCAAAGCCCTCCCAGGCCACATCTCACAAATACTGTGTCCCCTCCCAGATGCTGGAGAGCATGATCAAGAAGCCTCGCCCTACCCGGGCGGAGGGCAGTGACGTGGCCAATGCCGTCTTGGATGGAGCCGACTGCATCATGCTGTCCGGAGAGACGGCCAAAGGGGACTACCCCCTGGAAGCTGTCCGCATGCAGCACCTGGTAAGTTCTCCCGCTGCGGGTGGAGGCAAACTCCAGCATATGGGGGCACCTTGTAGTGTCACCCTCTGTGCCCTCGATCTTTTATTGTCCTCCAAGTCACACGCAGAGTGAGGAGGTGTGTGCTGGAGTCATGGGGGTGTCTTTTTTGATGGGTTTTTTTTTTTGCTCTTCTGCCTTCCTGCCCACACCCATCTCCTAGTCCCTTCTGTTCTGGAGGCGGCCTCCTTCATCACACGTAGCACAGTTCACTCCCATCTTCGGGGTGTGAATCCTTCCTTTGCTTGAGTCCTGGGATATCTGTACTGCTTCCCCCTGGACAGTCTAGAGGACCTGAGCCCTTCTTCCCTGTTCTGGAAAAGTCCAAGAGCTCCTGCTCCCAGCTGGCCTGTGTTTGGCTTCCATTTTGATTCCCCACCTGTCCCAGCCAGTGCCTCCCCGACGGGGTCCTCTGGGCCTGCACTGATTTGGCTGTGAGCTGGCCTTGCATGGTACCTGCAGCAGCGCCTGCTTTGCTGAGCTGTTGCACTCACCCTAGCAGTGGGGTTTAAGGGAGGGGTGACAGGCCCACAAATAGAAGCAGGTGGAAGGCTGGCTGATCCCAGCTGGCCCTGGGGTGAGAGTGTCTGGAGGAGCCCTAGTGGCCGCTCCTCATTCTCCTGTGGGAGCTAGCTTTTCCAGGGTCTTCTGCTGGACCATGTCCCACAGCCTGGCTGCCTCTGCTCTAAAGCATCCTAAAGAGGAACACAGGCCTGGGGAAACGAGCGCTACAGATGGACTTTCACAAGGGTCCTAGGTGGCTGTTGATAATGTATAGCTCAGCAAACTGTTTCTTTAACCCTCCTGTTCATTTTCCAGCCAGCAAAGGACCCCAGGCCCTTTGTGTGACATCCCTCCAATGCATCCTCCCCCAAAAAACCTCTGGACTAGATACCATCCTTTCCTTCTTCACTTTCTAAGTGATTAGGCTCAAGTGGCTTCCAAAGAAGACATGACAGTCACAGTGGATACTTTCTCAGGGGTGAAACAAGACATCTTGACTACAGATGTTTTCTGGTCTGTCCTTGGTGTTCTGGGTGGATTTGCCCCTAATGAAATCAGTAGAGACCAGTGTCTGCCCTTGGGACAGCTGTGTTTTTCTGGCTGATGGCCACCCCCTGTGTGACATGACTGCTGTCCTGATGCTCATGCACTGCAGGCTCACGGTTCTTCTCACCTGTCCCAGTGAGTACTTCCTCTCTCCTGGGAGATAGTGACCTTGAACCAGTCCCCTCTAGAGTGGTTGATGTTAGTGTTTATGGGTTTCCATATAGAATTATATACATATACTGTAACGATAACTGCTTTGCTTAGTCATGTGGCCCCACGGCCTCTGAGACCTTGACACGTTAGACTTTAGGGACTTTGTGTCTTTGGGCACATCATTGGACCTCTCAAGGCCTTATCTAAGAAGTGAATTAGATGGGATATGTTTAATTACACCCTTTGCGTTAAATTGCACTGCTGTTATAAAATGTCTGCTAAGAACCTCATGCAGGTTCTTAACCTCAGTGAGGTCAATGTCAACCCACTTCTAATGGATGAGGGCACATGATAATCGAGCTTGAGTTTGGACCCAGGTCAGCTGACTCTGAAGCCAGCATTCCCTCTTAGAACACATCTAGCAGATCAGGACAGGTGTCCTGTGGGGCCTGTCCTGGGGTCAGAGACTAAACCAGACTCCGGGCTCTGCAAGCATGTCTGTTTTTCCAAACCCAATCTTTTCTTTGAACAAACACCTTAGAACTGTGAGACTGGGATTGCATGGCCCTATTCAGGAGGTGAGTTCTCCTGGCCGTGTCACCAGTTAACACTGGCCAATAGCTTCCCCTCTTAACTGTCCACTGCTTTCTCCTGTAACTGACGCAATTGACGTTCTTAACTATGGGCTAGGTAGTACCAGCTGTGGTTCTCTTTCCTGTTCATGTGCCCTGTCCTCCTGGGCTGCATGCATTCCATTCTTGCAGGAAGAAACCCTTTAACCTAGCAAATTCAGCCACTCATTGGCTCATCCTGTCAGATTAATGAGATGGCGTTACTGATTCTTCCCTCACCCATCATTGTCTAAGACGCTCATAACTGCATTATAACCCTCTAAAGCTTAAGTTTTCTAATTCTTGGTGTTACCTGAGCAAGATGGTCTGAATAACACAGTGGCTTTCTCATGGGTGTTTTAATCATTCAATTTTAATCAAATGCCTTGGTAAGCTTACCTGTGTGCTTCCACAGGCACCTGACTCTTCACATGGCTGTTCGTTGTGCCCCTTACAAGCTTGCCAGTTTCCAGCTGCCCGCTTAGAATGTGGTCAAGCTGCGTGTCCTTGGCTTTGACCCCAGCTTTCTAGCGCTGCTCAATGTGCTTCTGCCGCAGGCCACTGGAGAGGCAGGCAGCATCTCTGTGTCTGAAGCCAAGCAAGCACTCCATGTGTGCATGGAGGAGGCCAGGCACGAAGCCCTGTGGTAACTAGGCAGCCATGTGAGGAGGGGGGCCTATTCCTTCCTGCGAGCTATGTCATGAGGCAGTGTGGTCGAGTCCTGCCAGGGAGCCGTGGAGGGGCCCCAGCCTCCGCATGTTTCTATGCTGAGGCGTTAGAGCCTGCCGTCATATTGTCTCCCTCACCCCCACCGCCAGTCATGGAGACCTACCAAAATCAAGAGATCCTTCCAGAATGGAAGAACCAGTTTCCTCTCTGATGGAGGAGGAACAGTAGCCATTGACGCTTGAACTTCCCTGAGCAGGCTTTCACCACCCTGCCTCTTTGCATCTGCCTGAAGGAGAGACTTAGCCAATTAACCTACAGTACCTTCCTCTCATTAATTCCCCGTTCTGTCTTTCCATGTTGTTGTCTCTTGTTTGTTTCCCCCCACCCTCCTTCTTCCCTCTTCCTTGCCTCCCCTCCTCTAAACCTTACAGATAGCTCGTGAGGCTGAGGCAGCCATGTTCCACCGCAAGCTGTTTGAAGAACTTGCGCGAGCCTCAAGTCACTCCACAGACCTCATGGAAGCCATGGCCATGGGCAGCGTGGAGGCTTCATATAAGTGTTTAGCAGCAGCTTTGATAGTTCTCACGGAGTCTGGCAGGTAGGGCCCCGAGGGCAGGTAACTCTGTAGGATAAACAGCCTTTTGCTCCAGCCACTCTAGACGACAGCCAGGGCCCAGCCCTGAGCCTAGGACGCTCCTCTCGTCTGCAGGAAGCCAGCCAGGGAGGTCAGGGCAGGACAGGGCCACAGGATCCTCCGGCTCAGAAGGCACAGCCATGTCACAGGCACCTGGTGAGGGGCTGGTTCCTGCAAGTCTCGATCTCACTCAGCTCAGAACCTCCAGTGATCGGGCTGTTCTTGGCCACTGTACCCAGGGACTTGCTCCTCCCCAGCTGTCTGTGCGACTCTTCCCCTCCCCGTCCCGTGTGACACGGCTCTGACAGCTCTGTCCCCCTCGTCCCTCTGGACGGATGTTGCCCCTAGATTGCCCGTGAGGCAGAGGCTGCCATCTACCATTTGCAATTGTTCGAGGAGCTCCGTCGCCTGTCACCCATTACCAGCGACCCCACCGAAGCTGCCGCTGTGGGGGCCGTGGAGGCGTCCTTCAAGTGCTGCAGTGGGGCCATAATCGTCCTCACCAAGTCTGGCAGGTAGGAGGTGGCAGCAGGTCCCTGGGAATGCCCCGCTCAGCGGCCCCTTTCCTTGGGGGTCCTGGGAGCGTGTACTGCACGGTGCTCAGATGGCATTGAGCCAAGGTAAGACCCCTCTGCCTGCACCCCGGACCCTGCAGGGAAGGAGCCCCCTCCCCCTCCCCCACCCAGCCCCCCAGGCGGCACTTAGTGGGTCCAAAGCGAGTTTTATTAACCCTCACAACGAGCTAGACTTAATCAGATAACTACAGGTAGCCTGAGGACAAGTGGTTATTTGATATTGAAAAGCTGTTCTTAAAAAGGAAAGGACCACCAGTTTTACTTCTAGCTAAGTGCTCTTTAAAAAAGTCCAGTTTGCAAAATGAGTTTGCAAAAAAAGTCCAGTTTGCTGACAGTGCTATTTGGTTGGTGTGCCTGTCCCATCTGTCTTTGAGTCCCACAGATAAGTGGGTGCTGCCTAGGAAAGGTCACTGTGCTATCTTGCTGGCACTCGGGCCAGGCAACCAGTCTGAGACCTCTACTTGGCCTCTGGCTTGAGTCCCTTCCAAATCCAGGATCTCAAGTTAATACCCCTTGCTCCCTGGGTCTGGGGGTATGCTGCTCCTCCCTGGGGCAGCTAGGGTTTCCTGGAGGAGGGAGGTGGAGAGGAGCAGACAGGCACCCCCGTACGCCAAGGAGCAGCAGCTGGGACTGCCTTTAGGACCAGGACACAAGATGTGTGCCGAGTCCCGCAGTAGAGGGCTTAGGGTAAAAAGCTCCAGCCGTTAGGGTTGACCTTTGTGAAAAGGTCCAACCTTTGCTACTTGGCTATTTTTAGTCCAGTCTTCTGGGGTTTCACTCTCAGTGAGTCCTGACTTCAGCACTTGCTTCCCTCAGAAAACCTTGTATGGAGGCCAGGCCTTAAGCAGGGCATCCTCTGCTGTGACATGGCTTAAGTTTCCCTGACAGCTGTTGCGTGTCCTCACAGCTTGCCTTCTGAGCCTCGGGTCCCCTGCCAGCAGCCCCCTCCAACTCCTGAGACACCAGCTCCTACCAGTGTACAGTGTCAGTGTTGAAGGAAGCATCCAGCCTTTGAGTTTAAAGGGGCCCAGTCCCCTCCAGGGGATCCTTCATAGGCAGAGCCTCCCCCGCTGACACTCCATCCCCTAGTACTGCCTTCTGGGTAGCACTTATATTTCTAATCCTCAGCCTCGCTTAGATACTCAGGTTTGACTCTGGGGCTCTACAGCCCAGTTGCTGGGACTATTTCAGGGGCCTGGGGGTCATGTGGAGTCAGGAGAGGGCACAGCAGTAGGCAAGGCTTGTCTTGTAGATTTCCCAGGCAGGCTGGTGGTCTCTGCTCCTGGTTTGGGTTTTTTTTTTTTTTTTTTTGCAGATGTCAAGTGTCAGGTGGTCTTCACATGCTGCTTGGCTTGTAGCTGTTGCTGGCAGCAAGAGAAAAGGATGTGGTGGGCTTGGACAGGGCTGCTTCCCTGTGCCAGAATGGGAAAGTTCAGGGAATGGTGGGGGGTCTGCCAAGTATGGGCCATGTGGAGTAAGTGGGTAAGACTGACCATGCTGGGTCAGTATGATCCTGCGGCCCTGGCCTGTAGGAGGGGTTTAGGGTAGCATAGCTCTAAAGAATATGCTATGGCAGATACAGGGTGATGGGACACCTCAGTCTTGGGAGCAAATGTTGAAATGGTCAGAGCCTCAGGCTGGCAGAGTTGGATTCCAGGGTGAGTTGTTGCTGAAGGCCCTGAGGGGACTGTTTAACCATCTTGTCTGCCTACCCCATCTCAGGTCTGCACATCAGGTGGCCAGATACCGCCCCCGGGCCCCCATCATTGCTGTGACTCGGAATCACCAGACAGCTCGCCAGGCCCACCTATACCGCGGCATCTTCCCTGTGGTGTGTAAGGACCCAGTGCAGGAGGCCTGGGCTGAGGACGTGGATCTCCGGGTGAACTTGGCCATGAATGTTGGTGCGTGTCTGGGAGAGAAAGCTCCCGGTGGAGGGCTGGGGAAGGTGCTAGAGCACTGGCTTCTCTGAGACCCTATTGAAAGAGGAACATGCCAGCCTTTGTGGGCAAGAGCTGGCCTCACTAGGAATGTTCTCTGGTTCCTTCCCAGTCCCTGGAGTCCTGGGCTACGCTCAGGGCAGGGAGAGGACCTTTGACGTGTGGGGCTGAGCAGCCCAGGTTCTCACCTCACGTTCTTTGGGAGTGGGATCCAAAGCAAAGGATCCTGGATAATCACCTTTGTCCATTCTTTGGCACTTGCTCATTATTGAGGTTTTTTTTTTCTTCCCTATAAAATTAACCAGATCTCCTACACTTGGGGCCAGTACACATTTAGATTATGTACTCAAATGGCCTTTGTCACAGTATAAAAGTAGGATGTCACAGGATGAGAGGAAACAGCGAGCTGTGACCTTGGGCTGGGCTCTCCACCTTCTTGAGTAGAAAATAAATGATGTCCAAAGGTCCCTGCTACCTCTGCCATCTGAGTGATAAGGAAATAATACCAAGGCCTCCCTCATTCCCTTTGCCTGGGCTGTGAGCCTGGCGCCACCTTGTGGTGTAAGAAAGTAAAGGCCTGTCAGCCCTTCCTCAGTTGTGGGGCACTCCAATACTTTGGCCACCTCATGTGAAGAGTTGACTCATTGGAAAAGACTCTGATGCTGGGAGGGATTGGGGGCAGGAGGAGAAGGGGATGACAGAGGATGAGATGGCTGGATGGCATCGACTCGATGGACATGAGTTTGAGTGAACTCCAGGAGTTGGTGATGGACAGGGAGGCCTGGCGTGCTGCGATTCATGAGGTCGCAAAGAGTCGGACACGACTGAGTGACTGAACTGAACTCCCAAGTGTATACCTTCTTGGCTTAATTTTTCATTTACCAGCTCTCTTCTCTTCTTCCAGGAAAGGCCCGAGGCTTCTTCAAGAAGGGAGACGTGGTCATTGTGCTGACCGGGTGGCGCCCTGGTTCCGGCTTCACCAACACCATGCGTGTAGTTCCTGTGCCATGATGGACTCCGAAGCCCCTCCTCCAGCCCCTGTCCCACCCCTCTTCCCCAAACCATCCGTTAGGCCAGCATTGCTTGTAGTGCTCACTTGGGGCTGTAATGTGGCACTGGTGGGCTGGGACACCAGGGAAGAAGATGAATACCTCTGTGAAACCTGGCTGGTTTTAAGACTTTGCTTGGGTCGGGTAGTTCAGAGCTGGGCCACTCATCACGTGGCTGCATCCAAGCAGGGGATGCAGGAGGGATGCAGGCAGGACTGGAGGCTCCAGAGCTTCACACACAGGGCAACAGCTCCTGCTTCCCTTCCTTTGTATACCCGATTCAGCTCCTGCAGAAAATGGATATCCAGAGAATTCCCAGCCCTGGCCCGTGATCAAGAGTAGGGGCCTTAGGGCATGGGGCAGTGGTTCCAGTTTAAGTAGACTCTGGCCCTGGCCCTTACTTGCTTCTCCAACCCCCTCAGCCTCCCTCCCCTTGTGCACCGTATACTTCTCTTCCTTCACTCCACCCAGCCGATGCTGCAAACACTCCACCCCCCATCTTCCATTTCCCCCACTACTGCAGCTGCCTCCAGGCTTGTTGCTATAGAGCCTACCTGTATGTCAATAAACAACAGCTGAAGCACCTGTTTCCTCTCTTTTCTGTTGGGGATGGGGGGTGATTGAACTCTGCCCTCTGAGTGGGGTGAAATGGCAAGAGCCCCATGGCTCCTGACTCAGGCCACCTGCCATCCTGTCCCCCACGGTGCAGAGGTGCTTGGAGAGCAGTCACTGACTACCTTGAATATAGACTACCCTCCTCAGTGCCCTGGGGTGTAAAAGATCCTGCAGCTGGGGAAATTTTAACAGCTTTTTTAGACCAGAGATTGGAGAAGGCAGCCACAAGGGCCCCTCCCTCCTGCTCTGGGTAAAGCAGGAGTGAAGTGACCCTTGTCCTGCTCCTTCCCCCTAGGTCATCCTACAGTAGAGGTCCAGGTGGAGGCTAGGTTCTGTTTACAGAATATTTGTGCCGCCTTCTGTTTTCCCATGCCCTCCCTCCTTGAAAAGCAGGCTCAGAAAGCAAGGAGAAGGTTGGGAGTGGAGCGGTTTACACCTTCCCTGTCTCTTGACCACTCCCAAGGACCAAGCCTTTCCTGGTGGGGATAAAAGGGAAGCGACGCACATACCAGGTTGATTGTCACACCCCCAGTGTGAGCTCTAATGCTTGTGCTTTCCCTCTCAAAGTCTGGCCATCTGCAGTCCCTTTCCAAATACCTCCAGAAGCTTTCTGCTTTGGGAGACACTGCGAAATCCCCAGCTCTGGGGAAAACATGAAATTGCAGACCCTTGTTCAAAATCCCCTCTGGTGTTCCCTACTCACTTCTCTGGTGCAGAGGTGTGGAGAGAAACTCCCTACTCACTTCTCTGGTGTGGAGAGAAACTGAAACTGCCCTGGAGCTTGGGGTTGGGAGGTGTTGGAGGAGGGCGGGAATGGGCTGCTGCAGAGGGCTAAAGGCTCCGAGACAAATGGCTAAAGAGGAAGAACTTGAAACAAGTACCCAAGGCCCTCGCTGGGAAGGGCAAAGGATGCAGACCCAGGCCCAGGACTGCGGGACTTTCCAGTCCTGTGGACTGAGCGGTAGGATCTAAGCAGAGCGTGGGGCCCCACCTGGATCTGGAGAGAGGGAGGAACAACCAATGGGCTGGGCCCGTCCCGCGGGAGCAGCCAATGAACGGTCGGGGGCGTGTCTTCCGCGGCAGTCAGAAGTGGGCACTTGGTCCCCCGCGCTGTCTGAAGGCTCCGCGATGACAGCTTTGAGTCCGGGCGCGGCCGCCGGGGCGAGCAGGTAAGGGGGTGCAACCCGCGGACCGGGCTCTGGAGCCCGAAGTCCGCCTAGAAGGAACGCTATCCGGCGGGACCCAGCGCCCGCCGCGCCTCGGAGGATTCTGCCCGTGGGGCAGGAACTTTCCACCCTGCCGGAATGCGGCTCCGCTCCAGAGCTGCGCCGCGCGGGCCCCGGCGCCTCCCGGGCTGCGAGGTGTTGCGCGGGGGCGGGATGTCAGGCTGCCGGCGCTTCCTGCTAGGGGTTCGAACATCGGGGATGATGGACGTCCGGGCGGCACCAGGGAGGTGGAGGGCACCCTCCTCGGGATACCTCCCGTGGTTCACCACCATCCTCCTCTGACGCCGTCGCTGGTCATTCATTCATTCGCTCATTCATTAATTAACTAGCCACATGGACCTCCTTTCCCAACTACCCCAACCCCAAGGGCTAGTCTTTCCCTTCTGGCCCCCGGAAGGTTCAGCCTCTCTCTTCTAACCGAGTCTGTAATTGTAGCGGCGCTCTGTTGCCTAGGAGGCAGCTTGGAGCTGTCCCAGCACGACTCGGCCGCACCCCTGCGTCGTGCCCGTCCACGTCGGGCGGGCTGGGGCCAGTCTCTCAGCCTCGAGATCTGTTCCACAGTCACTCTTGGAAGAAGGAAAGTTGTTGCAGCTGGTCAAGCGGTAGGGAGGCAGCGCAGGTGAGAGGTGGCGTTTCAGGTATGATCAAGAATTGTGGCCTCTGCCCCCTGATGTCTTGGGCCCCTGCGGGTAGGATTATTTGGGGAAGAAGGAGGAGTCAGTGGTTGAAGCCCTCAATTGCTGCCCTTGTCCAGGTCCCAAACCCTACAGCCAGAGCTCTGAAGGGCAGCCTAGCACCCCTGGCCATCCAGCCCTGGGGCAGATAATGTGGATGCAGTGTGACCCAGTGCCCAAGCAGGACAAGTACGTGGAGCTGGCAGAAGGCTTAAGGGCTCCCTCTGTCCTGTCCTCAGAGAAGCTGGTGAAGTCCTACACAGCTGGCATTTGCCCTTGTTGGCTTTGCTTGCCCCACCCACCCTTGCAGGAATCAGACTCCTAGGGAAAGAATGTCCTAACAATCCACGATGCCTTTGCTCCAATGTACATCTCTAGCTGGCTCTGAAGTCCAGTTCCTTTCACAGCAAAGACTTATGGGGCTTCAGGGAGAGAGGAGTAGAGGGTGTATATCTCCCATCCCCATCCTCATTCTGCAGTGAGAAGGAGGGTTTGCTCCTTCTGTAGTCTTCGGATCGCACAGACAGACACTCGGGTCTGAGGCTGTGGTTCTATAGGCCCAGTTACGGAGAAGGCGATGGCACCCCACTCCAGTACTCTTGCCTGGAAAATCCCATGGACGGAGGGGCCTGGTGGGCAGCAGCCCATGGGGTCGCTAGGAGTCGGACACGACTGAGCAACTTCACTTTCACTTTTCACTTTCATGCATTGGAGAAGGAAATGGCAACCCACTCCAGTGTTCTTGCCTGGAGAATTCCAGGGACCGGGGAGCCTGGTGGGCTGCCGTCTATAGGGTCGCACAGAGTCAGACACGACTGAAGCGACTTAGCAGCAGCAGAAGGCCCAGTTAAGCAGTGAATATCTCTGGGACAAATGGGCAGATATAGAGCACAAAGCTGACAGAAGCTGCTACTGAGCTTCCAGGAGCATTTCTGCAGGGGCCAAACCAAAGTTCTCATTCTTGACTTGCCTTTGGGAGAATTTTCTGAATAGCATAGTGGGGTCAATCTAGGTCCTATCCAGGCCTTGATGTTACTGATTGCTTTGATGTTTCTTAGCTTAGCTGGGTGCTTGGAGCTTTAGTGTAGACCAGGAGGATCTGTGTGCCAATCCATCCACCTAAGATCCCTGAGGTTGAGGTCACCAGTACTCAAGATGGGCTCTGCCAGCCAGACTTCCTGAAGTTTTTCCACATGCCTGTTTGGGTGGCCCCTCCTAGTCCTTAACCTGGTTAAGTTGCGGCTTTGGCCCTTGAATGCCACATACCATGCTTATCGGACCAGCATGAAGAGCCTCTCTCGTCAGAATTTCCTATTTTGCAATGACCTGGGACAAGTCAGGTCTCCTTTCTGGGCCTGCTTTGCCATTGTAAGGTAAGGAGAATGGATTGTAGGCTCCTTAAATGGCTTTTCTGTGCAGCCATTCAGTGATTCTGCTAACTAGCCTGTTTCCCCCTTGATTTTTGAAGGTATTTTATCTCTTTACATAATTACTTCGTTGCCATGACTACCTACAGTGTTGAGACCCATGAAGCATTCCACTTTGGTATCCAGGGTCTGAGTCCAGACACCAGAAAATAATTTCCTTTTTTCTTTCCTGAGAAGTGAAAATAATTCCACCCAATTCAGCAGCCCTCTTTTAAGCAAGGGTAAGTTTGGCATGAAGTCAGCCTTGGCTGCTGTGCTGCTATTCACCTGGGCTGCAGGGCATGAGTCTGTCACCACCTGTTATCACCAGCCTTTGAAGCTTTGATTAATTCCCCAGCTGTTTACTAATGTAGGAAAGGAAGGAGGATGGGGACATCAAGGAAGGGGATGGAGCTTCCTCTGTAATCAAGAAGTACCTGGGCTTCCCTGGTGGTCCAGTGGTTAAGAATTCACCTGCCAAGGCAGGCAACACAGGTTTGATCCCTAGTCCAGGAAGATTCCATATGCCATGGAGCAACTGAGCCCATGGGCCACTACTACTGAAGCCCAAATGCCCTAGAGCCCATGCTCCGCAATAGCAGAAGCCACCACAACGAGAAGCCTCTGTACCACAGCTGGAGAGTAGCCCCTGCTCACCACAACTAGAGAAAGTCTGCACACAGCAATGAAGACCTGGCTCAGCCAAACACAAGAAATAAACTAATTTAAAAAGAAAATTAAAAAAAAAAAAGTACCTGCTTCTCCACGGAGTCCCTGGTGGCCAAAGCACATATAGAAGGTGCTATTCCCAAGAAAATAAGCCACTACAGGGTAGGCTGGTGCCTCCCTTCTCCCCACCACAACCACACATTTTCATTAGTTTACAAATGCTTGGTCAGAATTTAGGACTGGGGTATTGAATAATCTATGGAGGTTGAACCAGTCTCTAAGTCTTTGTCCTAAATTAGTGTTTCCCTCAAGTGATGTTTAAAATCTACTGGGAAAGCACATTGTTAATTTTTATTTTGTTTATTTATTTTTAAATATTGATTTATTTATCTGGCTGTGTCAGGTCTTAGTTGTGGCATGCAGGATCTTTGGATGTGGCATGCGAACTCTGGGTGATGGCGTGTGGGATCTAGTTCCCTGACCAGGAATCCTGGGCCACCTGCATTGGAAGTGTGGAGTCTTAGCTACTGGACTGCCAGGGACGTCCCCCGATATATTTTAGTATGCACACTGTTCTAGATACATGTAATTTTTTTCAATGTTATATAATGCTATCCTTTGTGTTAAACTTATTTTTAATGTTTTAATAGTGAAATATTTTAATCATTACATAGCCTTTTATTGTATGAATAAACCATACTTTGTGTTCTATTTTTTTCCTTTTTTAACTACACTTCAGTGAATATTTGTATACATTTAAATTTGTGTCCAATTATTTCCTGAGAGTAAATTGTTTGAAGTGGAATTTATGGGTCTGTCGGGTATCTACATGTAAATGTATGTATCTATTCACATACTGCTCTCCTACACAGGAGTGTGAGACTGTCCATTCACCAAAATGTTGATCAACCATAGATGTTATTACACTTTTAAGCCTTTGAAATTTAATAAGTAAAAAAAATATCACTTCTACTTTTTTATTTTTAAATATCTTTATTATTTTTGTTGATTTTAAAGACATTACACCCCTGTTATAGTAATTTCAGGCAAAACAGAAACTATTGAGAGTGAATTCTTCCCTGAGATATCATCACTGTTGTTTGATACAGAATTTTTTTTATTGTTTCTTTTGTTTGTTTGTTTTACTTTTTTATACAGAATTTTTAATTTTATAAATGAGTTATATTTTTTTAACTTTTTAAATTTTATGTTGGATTAAAAATGTTGATTAAAAATGTTGTGATAGTTTTCAGGAGAGCAGCAAAGGGACTCAGCCATACATATACATGTATTCATTCTCCCCCAAACTCCCCTCCCATCCAGGCTGCCATAACATTGAGCAGAGTTCCCTATGCTATACAGTAGGTCCCTGTTGGTTATTCATTTTAAGTGTCTTTACAAATGCTATTTATTCATTTATGGCTGCTCTAGGTCTTCATTGCTGCTCCCAGGCTTTCTCTAGGTGCAGCGAGCAGCGGGAGCCACTCTTCATTGCGGTGTGCGGGCTTCTCACTGTGGTGGTTTTTCTTGGCCTCTAGGGCTACAGCATGTGGGTTCAGTAGTTGTAGCTCGTGGGCTCCAGAGCGCAGGCTTAGTAGCTGTGGTACATGAGCTTAATTGCCCTGTGACACATGGAATCTTTCTGGACCAGGGATTGAACTCGTGTCCCCTGCACTGGCAGGCAGATTCTTTACCACTGGACCACCAGGGAAGTCCTGGTTATCCATCTTAAATATAGCAGTGTGTACATGTTAATCCCAAACTCCCTAACTTTCCTTTCCCCTTGTTCCTCCCCTCTGGCAACCATAAATTCATTCTCTAAGTCTGTGAGTCTGTTCTGTAAATAAGTTCATCTATATCATTTCTTATTAGATTCTGCATATAAGGGATGCCATATGATATTTCTCCTTCTCTGTCTGACTTACTTCACTGAATATGACTATCTCTAGGTCCATCCATGTTGCTACAAATGGCATTATTTAATTCTTTTTAATGACTAAGTAATATTCCCTTGCATATATGAACACATCTTCTTTATCCATTCCTCTGGCAGTGGAAATTTAGGTTTCTTCCATGTCTTTGGCTATTGTAAACAGTGCTGCAATGAACACTGGGGTGCGTACATCCTTTCAGATGACATTTTTCTCCAGATATAGGCCCAGGAGTGGGATTGCAGGGTAGCTATATTTTTAGTTTTTTAAGGAACCTCCATACAGTTCGCCATAGTCACTGTACCAATTTACATTTCCTTCAACAGTGTAGAAGAGTTCCCTTCTTTCCACATAAATGGGGTATATCTGGGTTACTAACTTAATATACTTTTTGCTAAACAACACATTTTTTACTTTTTTTCCATATTAGCAATGCAGCTAGCTATACTCTATTCTTTTAGTCAATTGCATAGGAATCGATTATATTGGTAAAATACTATTTTGGTATTTCTATGTTTTTCCTCATAATTATTTAATTTCCTCTTAATTTATAGGAATATAAATTTTTGCCTACTTATCCACTTATTTCCTTATAACAAGTTGCATGGAATGGAGTTTTAGGGTCAAAGGATTTACATTTCTTTTTTTTTTTTTTTTGGATTTACATTTCTTAAAGCATCTGATATATGTCCGAAAGGTTAACTTAGTTTTAAGTCTCATGGAAAATAAGAATGCTTATTTTTCCACATATATCCTTGGAAATATTGAGCACTCTGATTTTTTTTTTAATGTTTATCAGTAAAGTAGGTAAGAGAGAGCTCTCTTCTTTTGTGACTTGCCCATTCATATTCTTTGCGCACTTTTCTATTAGATTGTCTGCCTTTTTCTTACTGACGTAGATGAGTTATCATTTAAAAATGCCAGTCCTTTTTCGGAGAAGGCAATGGCACCCCACTCCAGTACTCTTGCCTGGAAAATCCCATGGACGGAGGAGCCTGGTGGGCTGTAGTCCATGGGGTCGCTAAGAGTCAGACACGACTGAGCGACTTCACTTTCACTTTTCCCTTTCATGCACTGGAGAAGAAAATGGCAACCCACTCCAGTGTTCTTGCCTGGAGAATCCCAGGGATGGGGGAGCCAGGGGGCTGCCGTCTATGGGGTCGCACAGAGTCGGACACGACTGAAGCGACTTAGCAGCAGTAGCAGCAGTCCTTTTTCAGTTTAATTTTTTAATGTTGTTTCAGTCAGTTCAGTTCAGTCACTCAGTCGTGTCTGACTCTTTGCATTTGTTTACTTCACCTTTAAAATTTTTATTTATTCGTTTTGGATGCACTGCGCAGTAGGTGGGATCTTAGTTCCCCGACCAGAGATGGAACCTGTGTCCCCTGCAGTGGAAGAGCAAAGTCTTAACTACTCACCACCAGGGAAGTCCTTTGTCAGTTTAAAATTTTAATGTATAGAGGTTTTTAATTTTTATGCAATTAAGTATTTTCTTTTATGTGTTCTGGGTTTTATATCTTGCTTAGGAAGATGTTTCCTTATATAGTAATATTCTATTCTATTTTATTGATTTAGAAAATATTTGGACATTTAATCTACCTGGAATTTATTTAGTGTGTTTTTATGAATGGTATGAGGTACCCAGTTGTTCCAATATCATTTTTTGGACAATCTCTTTTTCCCTTACTTATTTGAAACAGTTTCTTTTTAAAGAAGATTTTACTTTTGATGTGGGCCATTTTAAAGTCTTTATTGAATTTGTTACAATATTGCTTCTGTTTTATGTTTTGGTTTTTGGCCCTGAGGCATATGAGATCCTAGCTCTCCCATCAGGGATGAACCCACACCCTCTGCACTGGAAGGCAAAGTCTCAAGCACTGGACAGCCAGGGAAGTCCTGTGATTCTTTCTTATATACTAAATTCTCAGATACCCATAGATCATGTTCTGGCCTCCCTCTTACAGTCTATGATCTATTAATTTTTCCTAAACTAGTAAATATTTTAATTGTTCCAGCTTTGTAGTTTGTTCTGACATCTGGTAGGGCAAAACCCTTGCATGACAGTTGGGATAAATTCGCTTCTTTAAAACTTTCAATCTTCCCACTCAGGAACAGTTTATCTTTCCACTTATTCAAGTCTTCTTCCATGTTATTTTTAAAATGCCTGTGGTTTTCTTCTAGATTTTTCTACATTTTAAAAGTTTATTCTTGGGTAACATACATGTTGTTGCCACATGAATAGAATCATTTCCCCAAATATATTTCATAACTGTTTATTGCATGAGAAACTATTGATTTTTTATGTTGATCTTGTAACCACTAGAATAACAATTAAGTCTGTGAGAGTGTATTATTATGTGTCTATCTTCATCACAGCTCTGGCTGGCCCAGTGTCCAAATATAAGAATATCTGGGCCACTTTCTTATGATTTTTCCAGTTGAATATATATTCTCTAGGTAGTTCATGTTACCATCTTTCAAAGAATAATCATCTCTTTTTAATATATGAACCTTTTGTTTCTTTTTCATGCCTTTGTGCAATGACTAGAGCTTCCGGAACAATGCTGAATAACAGTGGCGAGAGCAAGCCTTCTTAGGGGTTTTCCACTAGCTGAACAATCTGGGGCTCTCCCGGGAAGAGAAGGTCCCAGGATCCAGTAAGCTCTTTCAGTTCAGTTCAGTGAGTTCAGTCGCTCAGTCGTGTCTGACTCTTTGCAACCCCATGAATTGCAGCACACCAGGCCTTCCTGTCCCTCACCAACTCCCGGAGTTCACTCAGACTCACGTCCATCGAGTCAGTGATGCCATCCAGCCATCTCATCCTCCGTCGTCCCCTTCTCCTCCTGCCCCCAATCCCTCCCAGCATCAGAGTCTTTTCCAATGAGTCAGCTCTTCGCATGAGGTGGCCAAAGTACTGGAGTTTCAGCTTTAGCGTCATTCCTTCCAAAGAAATCCGAGGGCTGATCTCCTTCAGAATGGACTGGTTGGATCTCCTTGCAGTCCAAGGGACTCTCAAGAGTCTTCTCCAACACCACAGTTCAAAAGCATCAATTCTTTGGCGCTCAGCCTTCTTCACAGTCCAACTCTCACATCCATACATGACCACTGGAAAAACCATAGCCTTGACTAGACGGACCTTTGTTGACAAAGCAATGTCTCTGCTTTTGAATATGCTATCTAGGTTGGTCGTAACTTTCCTTTATATATATATATAACTTTCCTTTAAGAGTAGGTTGTCGCCCAGGAATCGGAACCCTTACACAAGCACGGTACGGCTTGGGGAGCCTAGTTAGCAGAAGCCTGGGCGGGGCAAGGAGCTGGATCCTGCCTGGGACACTCCAAATCCGGACCAACTACCGGGTTTGGGTGCTGGACGGGGCGCGGGCTCCGTTTCCAGGGTGCAGGAGGTGCTCTACTCCAACAGCCTCTGGTCTACGCAGGCTTTTGCTCTTCCGCCTAGGGACCCACCGGCCGCATCAAGGGGTGCGCAGGGCAGGCAGGGCGGGCTCTCTGGCACGGAGCCCTGCGTTGCTGGAATTCTGGGTGTGGCTGCGCTCTTGGCGCCGGGTGCCTGCGGGCTCCTCAGCCCTTCCCAGGGCAGACGCAGAAAATGGACTTGTGGTTCGCGGGCTGCGGCAGAGACACGCCAGGGGCAGAGGAGCGTCAGGTGAGGGTGGCTGGGGAAGGCTGGACCAGGCAGGGAGGATTCGGGCAACGGCAGCGTCCGCTTCCTCCACCCCAGCTCAGTCGGGTGAGAGAGGTACAGTCCCTTCTCCTTCCCATCCCCCAGAATCTCTGTGGCCTTTCGCAGGATCCGAGGTCGGTGTGGCGCTGAGCTGGCCGGTGACCTAGGCTTCCGGCTGTGTTCGGCAGCATCCTCACTTGTGTTCAGAGGCCTGTGCTCACTGTCAGTCCCTGGGATGCAGTCACCAGCGTGGGAGGGAGCAGGGAGGGAGCAGGGAGGAGCAGAGCTTCAGCTGTGGATTCAGACTCGCCACTGCCGCATGGATCCTCTCCTGGTTGTGGACTGCCTTTCAGCCTTCCTGCAGTTTGGCCTCCCAGCAAACTTCCTGCTTTCCCATTCCTCCTTTTTGAAGCACTCCTTTGGCTTCCACGACAACCTATGCACCTGGTTTTCTTTCTGCCTCTTGGGCCACCTTCTCTTGTCTCCTTGGGGCATTCCTCTTCCTCCTCCACACAGACTTTTTCTTTTAAAAAAGACTTAGTTTTATTTATTTGGCTGTGCTAGGTCTTGGTTGCCACGCTTGGGATCTTGATATTCATTCAACATGCGGGATGTTTAGCTGCAGCTTGGGAACTCTGAGTAGTGGCACGTGGGATAGAGTTCCCCATCCAGGGATGAAACCTAGGTCCCGTGCCCTGGGAATGTGCAGTCAGCCACTGGACCACCAGGGAAACCCCTTCCAACCCAGTCTTTAAGTGTTGTAGTTCTTGAGGTCCCCTGCTCTCCTCTCCAACCCCCATCCTTCTCATGGAGAAATAACTCACACACCATAAAATTCATCCTTTCAAAATGTGCCATTCAGTGACTTTCACTGTATCCACAGAGCTGTGTAACCATGATCACTGTCTAATTCCAGAACAGTTTAATCATCCCCCCGAATAAGCCCTGTGTGCCTTAGTCACTTCCATTTCCCCTTCCCTCCAACCCCTGGCAACTACTGATCTACTTTCTGTCTCTGTGGATCTGCCACTTCTGGACATTCCCTGTACATAGAGTCATACAATATGTGGTCTTTTGCAACTGGCCTTTCACTTAGCATAAAGTTTTAAGGTCCATCATGTTGCAATATATATCAGTACTTCATTCCTTTGTATGACTGAATTATGTTCCACTGTATGGATATACCACATTTTGCTTATCTATTCATTAGCTGGGTGTTTGGGTTTCCATTTTTGGCTATAATAGTAATGGTAATGGTAATAGTAATAATAATAGTAATGGTAATAATTATCATAATGCTATGAGCATTCCTTTTTTGAAAACTTTAAAATTGTAGTACAGTTGATTTGTGATGTTAATTTCTGCTGTACAGCAAAGTGATTCAGTTATATACATATATACATTCTTTTAATACTCTTTTCCATTATGGCTTAGTATAGGATATTGAATATAGTTCCCTGTGTTATACAGTAGGACTTTTTTGTTTATTTATCCTATATATAAGAGCTTGCATCTGCTAATCCCAAACTCCCAGTCCATCCCTCTCCCACCTGCCTTCCTTCTTAGCGATCACAGTTCTGTTTTTTTCTGTGAGTCTGTTTTGTAGATAAGTTCATTTGTGTCTTACTTGAGATTCCACATATAAATGATATCATATGGTATTTGTCTTTCTGTTCTGACTACTTCCTTTAGTGTGATAGTCTCTAGGTCCATCCATGTTGTTGCAAATGGCATTCTTTCATTCTTTTTATGGCTGAGTAGTATTCCATCGGAGAAGGCAATGGCACCCCACTCCAGTACTCTTACCTGGAAAATCCCATGGATGGAGGAGCCTGGTGGGATGCAATCCATGGGGTCGCTAAGTGTCGGACACGACTGAACAACTTCACTTTCACTTTTCACTTTCATGCATTGGAGAAGGAAATGGCAACCCACTCCAGTGTTCTTGCCTGGAGAATCCCAGGGACGGTGGAGCCTATTGAGCTGCCATCTATGGGGTCGCACAGAGGCGGACACGACTGAAGCGACTTAGCAGCAGCAGTAGCAGCAGTATTCCATTGTGTATATACCACATCTTCTTCATTCATGCACCTGTTGATGGGCATTTAGGTTGTTTTCATGCTGTGGCTATTACAAATAGCAGCCAAGTGCTGCTATGAACATAGGCTTGCATGTGTCTTTTGAATTGTAGTTTTGTCTGGATATATGCCCAGGAGGGGATTGCTGGATTATATGGGAATTCTGTTTTTAGTTTTGAGGAATCTCTGTACTGTTTTCCATAGTGGCTGCACCAAATTACATTCCTTCCAACAGAGTAGGAAGGTTTCCTTTGCTATGAGCATTCTTGTACAAGATTTTGCGTGCATATATATTTTCAGTTTTGGGGGGTATGTACCTAGAAGTAGAATTGCTGGGTCATATAGTAAATGTTTAACAATTTGAAGAATCACCAAACTGTTTTCCAAAGCAGTTGCACCATTTTACAATCCCAGAAGCAATGTATGAGGGTTCCAATTTCTCCTCCTCATCACCAACACCTGATATAAATCACAGCCTCTTGGGGATGTAAAGTGGTATCTCATTGTGGTTTTGATTTGTATTTCCTTGATGACTAATGATGTTGAGTATCTTTTTGTGTACTTATTGGTCATTTGATATCTTCTTTGGAAAAGTGTTTATGTAAACATTTGCCCATTTTTAGTTGGATTATTTGTCTTTTTATTGTTCAGTTTTAAGAATTCTTTTTAAAAATTTTAATTGTTGGATTAAAAAACACATAACATAAAATTTACCATCTTAACCATTTCTAAGTTCATTTGTACAGTTCAATAGTGTTAAATATACATATTCATATTGTTGTACAACCTGTTTCCAGAACTTTTTCACCTTGCAAAACTGAAACTCTACATCCATTAAATAACTCTCCACCCACCCCCACCCCCACCCCCAGCCTCTGGCAACCACCACTCTGCTGTTTTTATGAATCTGACTACTCTAGATCCTTCATATAAGTGGAGTCATAAAGCATTTGTATTTTTGTAATCGGCTCTTTTTCACTTAGTATAATACCTACAAGTTTGTAAGAGCTTTTAAATATATTCTAGATACTAGTCCCTCATCAGATCTCTGATTTACAACTATTTTCTCTCATTCTGTTAGTCACCTTTTCACTTTTTCAATGATATCATTAGCAGTACAAAAGTTTCTAATTTTGATGTAGTTCAACATATCTATTCTGCTGTTTCTTGTGTTTGGGTGTCACATCTTAAGAGATTGAGAGTCAGGAGCAAAGAGAACATCTGTGTTCTCACTTGTCTCCAGCTCTTTGTGAAGTTATGGATGGTTACCTGCTGTCCATGGTTTTCCAGGCAAGAATACTGGAGTGGGTTGCCATTTCCTACTCCAGGGGATCTTCCTGACCCACGTCTCTTGTGTCTTCTGAACAGCAGGCAAGTATCTTACAAGACTGTTGCCTAATCAGAGATTTACACCCATGATTTCTTCTAAGAGTTTTAGCACTGACATTTAAAAAAAATGTATTTATTTATTTGGCTGCATCGAGTCTTGGTTGTGGCACGCAAAACCTTTCTTGGTGGTGCACAGACTGTCTATTTGTGGCACACGGGCTCTGGAGCATAAGAGTTCAGTAGTCAGGACGTGCTGGCTTACCTGCTCCACAGCATGTGGAATCTTAATTCCCCAACCAGGGATTGAATCTGTGTCTCTTGCATTGCAAGGCAAAATCTTTTTTTTTAATTTAATAATTGTATTTATTTATTTAGTTTTGGCTGTGCTGGGTCTTTGTTGCTGCGTGGGCTTTTCTTTAGTCTCAGTGCGCAGGCTTTCATGGTGGTGGCTTCTCTTGTTGCAGAGCACAGGCTCTAGGGCACTCGGGCTTCAGTAGTTGCAACTCGTGGGCTCAATACTTGTGGCTCCCGAGCTCTACAGCACAGACTCAACAGGTGAGTTAGTTGCTCAATAGTTTATAGGAGTTAAACTCAATGAGTTTATAGGAGGGAGGCAGAGTGGCCGGGCTTAGTTGCTCCATGGCATGTAAGATCTTCCTGGATCCTGCATTGGCATGTGGATTCTTTACACTGAGCCACCAGGGAAGCCCCTGCAAGGCGGATTCTCAACCACTGGACCACTAGGGAAGTCCCAGCTCTGACATTTTTGAGTTAGTTTTTGTATATGCTGTGCCATAGGGATCCAACTTAATTCCTGGCCTGTGAATATCCAGTTGTTCCTGCACCATTTGCTGAAAAGTCTGCTCTCTGCCCGACTGTTCTGGTCTTAGCACCCTTATCCATAGCTTCTCTTCTTTAGGGGAGAAGAAGATTCCCTGAGGGATCTTCCTAGCTCCTGTACCCATTCATGGGCCAATAACTCAGGAATTTCTCCCTTCAGCCTGGAGTTTTCTTCTGAGCTCCTCACTCATATATAACTTGACATCTCTACTTAAATGCTTCTCACATATCTTTAAGACTGAACTCATGATTATTTCCCCTGCTTCGTCTCAGCAAAACAGACCAGTACCTACTCGCTTAAGCCAGAAATCTAAAATCATATTTGATACATTTTCCCTTACATTCCACATCCAACTGATCACCAAGTCCAGATTGGTTCACAATTGCACTCATCTCACATGCTAGTAAAGTAATGCTCAAAATTCTCCAGGCCAGGCTTCAGCAATATGTGAACTGTGAACTTCCTGATGTTCAAGCTGGTTTTAGAAAAGGCAGAGGAACCAGAGATCAAATTGCCAACATCCGCTGGATCATGGAAAAAGCAAGAGAGTTCCAGAAAAACATCTATTTCTGCTTTATTGACTATGCCAAAGCCTTTGACTGTGTGGATCACAATAAACTGTGGAAAATTCTGAAAGAGATGGGAATACCAGACCATCTGATCTGCCTCTTGAGAAATTTGTATGCAGGTCAGGAAGCAACAGTTAGAACTGGACATGGAACAACAGACTGGTTCCAAATAGGAAAAGGAGTATGTCAAGGCTGTATATTGTCACCCTGCTTATTTAACTTATATGCAGAGTACATCATGAGAAACGCTGGACTGGAAGAAACACAAGCTGGAATCAAGATTGCTGGGAGAAATATCAATAACCTCAGATATGCAGATGACACCACCCTTATGGCAGAAAGTGAAGAGGAACTCAAAAGCCTCTTGATGAAAGTGAAAGAGGAGAGTGAAAAAGTTGGCTTAAAGCTCAACATTCAGAAAATGAAGATGGCATCTGGTCCCATCACTTCATGGGAAATAGATGGGGAAACAGGGGAAACAGTGTCAGCCTTTATTTTTGGGGGCTCCAAAATCATTGCAGATGGTGACTGCAGCCGTGAAATTAAAAGACGCTTACTCCTTGGAAGGAAAGTTATGACCAACCTAGATAGCATATTCAAAAGCAGAGACATTACTTTGCCAACAAAGGTCCGGCTAGTCAAGGCTATGGTTTTTCCAGTGGTCATGTATGGATGTGAGAGTTGGACTGTGAAGAAGGCTGAGCGCCAAAGAATTGATGCTTTTGAACTGTGGTGTTGGAGAAGACTCTTGAGAGTCCCTTGGACTGCAAGGAGATCCAACCAGTCCATTCTGAAGGAGATCAGCCCTGGGATTTCTTTGGAGGGAATGATGCTGAAGCTGAAACTCCAGTACTTTGGCCACCTCATGCGAAGAGTTGACTCATTGGGAAAGACTCTGATGCTGGGAGGGATTGGGGGCAGGAGGAGAAGGGGACGACAGAGGATGAGATGGCTGGATGGCATCACTGACTCAATGGACGTGAGTCTGAGTGAACTCCAGGAGTTGGTGATGGACAGGGAGGCCTGGCGTGCTGCGATTCATGGGGTCGCAAAGAGTCAAACACGACTGAGCGACTGAACTGACAGATCTATGTATCATGAATCCCTCCTTCAACTTCCATCACCATGACTGCCACCAAGTCTGAGACATTGTTTCCCTGCTGGAATATAATCTCCTAAACTGTCTGTCTCCATGGAAAATTCTAAATATATACAAAAGAGGAGACTGGGACTTCCCTGGTGGTGCAGTGGATAGGCATCTGCCTGCCAATGCAGGGTTCAATCCAGGAAGATCTCACACGCTGCAGGGCAACTCAGCTCCTGCACCACAACTACTGAGCCCACGCTCTGGAGCCTGTGAGCCACGACTACTGAAGCCCAAGTGCCTAATGCCCGTGCCACGCAAGTAGAGAAGCCGCCACAAGGTGAAGTCCGTGTGCTGCAAGGAAGAGTAGCCCCTGCTCCCTGCAACTAGAGAAAGCCCTTGCTAAGCAACAAAGACCCAGTGCAGCCAAAAATTAAAAAAAAAAAAAAGAATGAATTAAAAAAAAAAAAAGAATCACAGCCACTCTCTGGGTATCAAAAAAAAAAAGAAGGAGAGTTGTAGGATGGGACCCCCCCTCCTCCATCCTAGGCTCCTGGCAATTTCTCCTGGGATCAGAGTTCTTCTGACCACAGAGTCAGTGACCATGTATCCATCACTACCAACTAAAATAACTACCAACATAAGGTTGTCCCCATTTCATCAACTCATCCTCTACGCCCTCCACACCATTTTGTATTTGAAACAAATCTATGTCTTAGGGTGATCTGTGATCATGCCCACATATGCCAGCTCAAACAGATGCTGCTCCATACTCTTTTAACATATCAAATTGATAGTGTCTTTTCCCTTTTAAATCCCTTCATTGGTTCCCCCTAGCTTTTAAGAGAAGGACAAAAACCCTTACTGGGGTCCACTGGGCCCTGCATGATCTACCCTGCCTACCTCTCCAGCCCCATTGCTCATTACTTCACTGCTTACCTCTACCTTCCAGACACAAAGGCTCTGTTTATGTTTCTCCTAGGTGCTATATACCTCTGGCCTCAGGGCTTTTGCACATCAGAAACCCTTTAAACAGTGGTCCCCAACCTTTTTGGCACCAGGGACCAGCTTCATGGAAGACAATTTTTCCACAGATGGGTGGGGGGAATGGGTGGTTTCAAGATGATTCAAGCACATTATAGTTATTGCGCACTTTATTTCTATTATTATTACATCAGCTCTGCCTCGGATTATCATCAGATCCCAGAGGTAGGGAACCCCTGCTCTACAATGACCCCTCCCCAGTACCCTCCAACCCTCCTCTCCCCCGCCAGCCCCTTGGTCTGACTAGCATTGCCATCAGGGCAAATGCTGCTGCTGTGTCTTCAGGGAAGTCTTCCCCTCTCTCTGCAGTTGATTCAGGGCTCCCTGATTGAGGTGCTCTCAGACACTGTGCTTTGCCTTCATAGTACACATGACACAGTTATAATTATGTATTGATCTCTATAAATATTTGTTTCACGTCTGGCTCTCCCACCAAGCATTTTGGGGATAGTAGTTTGCCTCATGCCTTTTCGTACACACAGCACTTACACAGAGCTAAGTGAGTCCAGGCATTCAATTGGAGTTTAGAGGAGGGAGGCAGAGTGGCCGGCAGCCTTTGAGGGCTATGCTGTTGCCAGCCTCTCCTGGGGTCGGCGTTCTTCTGACCACAGAGAGCCAGTGGCCAGTTTCTGCTCACCCAGTCCTGGGCTCAGCTTTGTTGTTCCCTCAGACAACATTTGCTTTCTCTCCTGGCTGGAGACTTTCTTGCCCCTTTGCTGAGGAATAACTGAGGCCCAGAAGGAGAGAGTGGCTTCCCCAAGGCTGTGAGAAGTTCTTTCAGACCTGCCTCCCTGTCCCCACACCCAGGGTCTTTCGGGACCCTGTGACCTCTCAAGACCCCCAGTGCTCTGAAAAGAGCTGAGTGGGTTCCCAAAGCTAGCGTGATTCTGAGATGGGTGTCCCAGAGTGCACCGCATGGGATCCATGGATGGACAGAGTTGACTTGTCCCGGGAGCAGCCACCCCTCCTGGCAGCCTGGAGCATCTGAGGGTGTCTGTGGGCCCTCCGCTCAGCAGGCCTAGCAGAGGGTGGCCCCCAGGAGCACAGGAGTGCTCTGTTTCTTAATGAATGCAAGTCTGTGTTTAGACCTGAATGACCAGCTTCTAGTCTGGAAACAGCCAGGCCCCAAGTGGCCTGCCAAGAAAAAGTGGTCTGTGACCAGGTCCAGGGTGCCAGCTCACCCTGATTCTGCTCCAGCAGTGGGCACAATGGGACGGGGCCAGCGACAGGCGGGTCACTCTGCAGGACCAGCTCCCTGCTCCATCGTAGCCTGGGCTTTGTAGGAAATCCTGGATGTCTCCTGGAGCGAAGATTCCAGGTTTCGGCCGTTTGTCCAGCAGTCTCCCTGGTGACTGTTCTCAGTTTGCAAGTCTTTGCGCTCTGGCCAGGAAGGGGGCCAGTTGTTGGTCTCAGACCTCTGGTAGGGGGAGAAGAGAGGACGGGATCCTGAGTATGGCTGGGTCTGAGCTCTGGGAGCACCTCTGAGCTTAAGGGGGTGGGAGACTGTTCGTGAGTGCTGCCCCAGGTGTGAAGAGGGCCTTTCCACAGCCGCTGTCACCAGGAAAAAGATTCAGTCACATAGGACACGTACGGAGCTTTGTGGGGAGAGTGGGGTGGCTGGTGGTGCCTCCATCTCTGCTTCCCATGGGGCGCTCACCTCTAGGCCTCCTTCAGGGGACAAGGTGGGACGAGGGAGGTGGGGCAGGGTGCGGGCACGGGTGGGAGGCTCAGTGGGCAAGGCTGAGAGAACCCACCCCTTGACCAAGGCTGGGCCGTGACCTCTCTCAGATCCTCACAGGAACCCTGACCATCTGCAGAGAGAGGGGATTCTCCTCTCTTTACAGAGGAGGAAGCAGACTCAGAGGAGGGGCCTGGGGGTCAGCGGGGAGGGAGCCAGAGGCAAACTTGAGCGGTTGCCCTCACTCCAGGTTCTTAGGTTTGCATCCCAAGCCCCCACTGATGCTAAAGAAACTACACAGAGGAGTTTCCTACAGGAAGCATTTGTGTATTCAGTCAACAGTTATTGAGCACTTACTGTATGCCTGGAGTTGTGCCAGGCCCTGGGGTAAGACAGGAAGAGGGGAGACAAGCCACAGCGACAGGCAAGGCGGCAAGGAGCTCTCTGAGCAGACGCAGGGAGTGGGCACAAGGAGGGAGTGGTCTGCGTTCCTGGAGGCACAGGCTGGCCAGGCTTCAGGGGGAGAGGTGCTGAGGGATCGCAGCGAGGGGGTTTCCACCTGGGGCAGGAGCAGCTTAGCTGAGTGGGGGCCCTGACAGGGCTGGGAGCGGTGGCTCATTAGCACCACTCCCAGAGGCAGAGGAGGAGTCAGCCTGAGCACTTTGCCCCCGAATTCTGTCCCCATGAGGAGCAGGGCCATCCTGGTGTGCTGAGAGAGCCCAGTCCTGGGCGGGAGGTCAGGGGCAGGGAAAAGCTGTGGGGCCCCTTAACCAGGGCTGGTCCTGTCCACCGAACAGCTTGACTAATGAAAGAAGTTGGGACCAGCCTAGCTCTCGGCCCTCCCAGCTCCCACTCAATGGGAGGACCCAGGGTTTCTGAGATCCCGGGAGGTAGGAGTTCTTGTTAGCATCAGAGCTCAAAGGGGTCCTTGTTCAGGCTGAATCCAGCCGCCCCAAGTGGGCGGGGCCAGCCCACATCTCCTGAGCAACTAGCTCTCCCAGTTTGTTTGGTTCTTGGAGTCAGGAAAATAAAATCTGGTGGACTGGTCTTATCTAAGGAACCCTACTTACGAGTGGGGCTCCTGCCTGGTCATCTCAGCTCAACAGAGTCACTCTCTGCCTCCCTGAGTCCCCCTCTACTGGCCCTATGGGGAGAGTGGGGGCCTGGCCCTGCAGCAGGAAAAACTGGAGGAAAGGACAGAATTTGGGGCCCCCAAGCCCCTCCAAGCAGTGTGTGCACTTTTCAGCCAGACTGAAGTTTGAATTCCATCTCCACTACTCTCCAGTTATGTGGTCAAGAGCAAGGAGCTTTACCTCTCTGGGTCTCAGTTTCCTTATCTGTGTAATGGGGATGATTCATCTCCATTGTGTGACTAGAGTTGGACTGATTAGGGGAAATCATGAGCCAGATTCCTTCACCTCCTTCTCCCTGAGGGCTCCCTTGTTAACAGGGCCAGACTTGATCTGAACCTTCTTCAGAGTTCTCTTCCCTCTCCTGGTCCTGAAGGCTCATTGCGAGTATGGTTCCCCCAGCTGTGAGTATCAGACCTCTATGGAGTCCAGGCCCTGCGCTGGCAGTGAGCCCAGCTGAGCTTCCCTCCTTCACCCCGTGGGTGAAGTGTAAGTTGTACCATCTGCCCCCATTGTGTCTTTTTTTTTTTTGAACTTTTTAAAATTTTATTTTATTTTTTTTGGTAAATAGTGGGGTAACACTAGGCAATTATTTCTTTTTTTTAGTTTATTTTTTTAATATAAATTTATTTATTTTAATTGGAGGCTAATTACTTTACAATATTGTATTGGTTTTGCCATATATCAACATGAATCCGCCACGGGTGTACATGTGTTCCCCATCCTGAACCCCCTGTCTTTTGTGTCTTAAAGGACATCATATATCTGTCCTCATGTGTGGTCTTTGGGCAAACCACGTGTAGGGGATTTTGGTCTTGGCTGCAAGGGCCTGGGCTCTGGAAGGAGAATTGAAAGTTAAGGAGCAGGCGAGGGGAACATACCCTCTTTGCTGTCTCCCCGATGGAGCGCTTGGCCCACGGCCCACCTGCTTCTTTCTCTCTTTTAAAAAGATATTTACTTGGCTGCACTAGGTCTTAGCATTGAACTCTTAGTTGTGGCACGTCGTGGGATTTTAGTTCCCTGACCAGGGATCGAACCCGGGTCCCCTGCATTGTAAGGGCGGAGTCTTAGCCACTGGACCACCAGGGAAGGGGTTACCAGGGACGGCTCCACCTGCTTCTCTGTCTACTCGCTTCCTCAGTCTAGACCCAGTCTCCAGTGCACCCAGTGACTCTGGCCAAGCACACGTGCCGCTCCCTCCTGCCGGCTCACTGCCTCTGGCCGCCCACCTCCACCTCCCCTATCTCCCAGTTCGGATTCATCAGAAAGAGAACCTGACGGGCCAGCTCAGTTTTTCACTCTGAAGAGGCTGCTGGTCGGCTTGCAGGTGGCTTTGCTCAGGTCTGGAGCACACCTGTGGCTCTGTTGGCCTCGGCCAGGGTCCTCTGTACAAACAGGGCAGTCTTGGGAAGCCGGGTCTTTGATCCTCCATGTCTCCCATTATTTCGAAACAGCTGAAGGCTGTAAAGGGAAACTCAGCATATTCCTGACCCAGGGGTTCTCAGAAAGCTCCTGGGAAGGAGGATTTGTGACTAGGCTTCGCGCCTGCCACACCCTTTGCCAGGGTTGCTGAGCAGGACAGATGGATTGGCACCCAGCATGTGGCCCCCAACTCAGAGCCCCATCCCTTACATTCAGTGTGGAGTTCAGTTATGGGATTCTCTCCCCCTGCCTTTAAAAAAAACCTTTTATTTACTTAGCTGCCTTGGGTCTTAGTTGTGGCATATGGAATCTAGATCCCTGACCAGGGATCAAACCCAGGCCCCCCTGTGTTGGGGGCATGGAGTCTTAGCTACTGGGCCACCAGGGAAGTCTTACCTTTTCTTGTAGGGGGGAAAGGGTGAAGCTCTTGTTGTCTTGAATATGGACATAGGAAAATTATTAGAAAATAAGTGCGGTGCAGCTTCTGGGTAAGAAATAATAGAGTGATTTTTTGCAAAGAGAGATTGCCTTTCGTCTTCCGGTTTCAGTGTTTTGATTGAACTTGACTCTGAGTTCAGTTGATGAGCCTGACTCTGTCCACATGATTCCAGTTTCCCTTGGAGAGAGGTCTTGTTAACCAGTTTTGGGGAGGTATGTGGGGACAGTGGCCCCAAGAGAAAGTTAGGGAGGCTCTTGGGAAGGGCACAGTGTAGTTTAGGCTGGCCCTGACACATGGGAAGGCAGGTCTTACTTCCTTGGCACAACTCAGTAAATGAACTCTGCGACTTTCACAGATGAAAGAAATCTCTATTAACAGTGTGATTCCCTGTCTTGCCAAGGATGTTCCTGGAACTCTGGAGGGCCAGGTGGAGGCACAGGAGGGTCAGGGCCCCAGGTCCAGAGCCCAGGCAGGAGGATCAGCCATGGAGACCAGGAAGTCCACGTCTCCCTCTGAACCACAAAGAAAGGAGGGGTTTAAAATCACCTGAGAGCTTTTAAAAGTCTGAAGTTGAAACTCATGACCCGGCAATTCCAATCCTAAGTGTTTATCTGTAGGAATGAATACTTGTGTCTGCCAGACAGGTGCTGGAATGTTTGTAACAAGGGTTTTGTAATAGGCAAAACTGAAAACTCAACAGCAACATGCCCTTCAATGGTAAAATTAATCAATCAATTGCAATCTGTCCATATACTGGAATTCTAAAGATTGGTGAAAATGCACAGTTTGCAACCACACGCAGCACTGTGGATGAATCTCACAAGTGTGTTGCCAAGCAGAAGAAGAACATGTACCATATGATTCCATCCATAGAAAGTCCCTGAAGAGGCAGAGACAATCCATGCTGCTGGAATCAGGCTGGTGTTTATCACTGACCCAAGGCGGGGGTAGGGGCGATAGGACTGGAAGAAGCAGGAGGGGCTTTGTGGGGGCAGGTTTCCAGGTTTGGTCCATTGGCAAAATACATTGCACTGTACACTTATTTTATGTACACTCTTTAATATGTAAATGAAATATCAGTAACAAGTTAAAAATGTGTAGTTACCTAAATGCTATCCCCAGAGATTCTGATTTAATTGGTCTGAGAACAGGGCTCAGGCATCACTTTTGTTTGGATGGTTTTTTAAAAAGCTCTAGAGGTAATTCTAGTGTGTCCCCAACAGAGTTAACAGAATGGTCTCTTTTCTCTGTGAAGTAAGTGGTGAGCTGTGTGTTGAGAGGTAGAGCTGGGGGAGTTTGGAGGTGCCCTAATGTCTAGGCCATGGAGCCCCAGTGGCTGATGTTCCTTCCAGGATGTGTCTGTCCCTCAGTGGCTTTATCCGTGGTCTGTGGCTTTGCATTCTCAGGGGCTGCTGCCGTGTTTTCCGTTTGGAAGAGGTCTCTCCTTGGACCAACTGGGGCCCAGCATCCTGGCTGCTTGCAGGAGGGAGTGGAGCTGTGCTTGGCCTTGAGAAGAGCTGACAGGACCCACAGGATGCTCTAGCATCTCAGATGGCCACTAGCAGACAACTCGGGAGAGTGTGTGAACACCCACCCTGGGGGAGGAGACGCCCAAGGGGACCCTCCTGTGACCACAAAGTCCTAGCTGGTTCACACTGTCAGGCCTGGCCAAGTTTTCCACTTCAGCATCAGCCACGGGCACTGCTGCTGCCTGAGGCTTGAGGAGCCTTGGGGGGAGGTTTGCCCAGTGGTCAGGGAAGGTTGTGGGCGGGGGGCTGGGTAAGCCAAGGGAGTGTTGCCAGTGAGCACTACTGTGAGGGCAGGAGTGGCCCAGCCTGTGCTTCCCCCCACATACCGCGTCCCATGCTGTCTGAGCCACTTTATCCTCTTCTGTATGGCTTCTGCCTCCCACCTGAGCTCCTCTTTGATTATTCAGCCAGCACGGATTGAGTGCCCGGTGCTGCTGGGCTGGGCTGTCTGCCTGCTCCACAGGCTGGGGCTCCTGGAAGGGCCCATCTGTGGGTGACCCCCATCTGCTCCTGTCCACCACCCCTCCCCTTACTGCTGGGTACCCATCATTCTCTGGACCTCCTTCACTCTTTTTATAAAAAATCATTTATTTATTTGGCTGCACGGGGTCTTAGTTGAGGCATGCAGGATCTAGTTCCCCGACCAGGGATCAAACTTGGGCCCCCTGCATTGTTAGCTCAGAATTAGCCACTGGATCACAGGGGAAGTCCCTCCTTCACACTTACTGTCTGCCTTTTTTTTCTCCCCTTCTCCATCTTCAAGTGTCAACATGTCTCTTTTTCGGTCTCTCCTTCATACTCATTCCTTTAGCAAACATTGGGTGCCTACTGTGTGCTGGGGGTACAGAGATGTAGAAGACACACGCCTGGCGGAGCTCAGATGTCTAAACAGACAAGCACTGGGGTGGTAAGTGCAGGAGCAGCAGCGTGAAAAAAGGGGCAAGGGACCACAGAGGAAGGATGCCCGGCTCTGCTGGGGGAAAGCTGGGAAGGCTTCACAGAGGAGGTGGTAGCTGAGCTGAACCTAGAAGGATGATTGGGGAATTCTCCAGGTAGATAAGCATGGCAAGGAATCCCAGGAAGAGCCAACATGCAGGGTGAAGGGGCTCCACTGAGTTGCATGGGTGAAGCTGGAAAGGAAGCAGGAAGGCCAGCTGAGGAGGCAAGCAGGAACTCCAGGAGGAAAGTCAGGAGGCGGGGTGGGGGATGGTTGGCAGGCTCAGATCTGGGCTGCAGATGGCTCTGTTGGCAGTGTGGATGTGGGAGAGGGCCAGGTGTGCAGGGCAGGGCGGGGGGCAGGTGTCGTTAGGAAGCTGATGCCAGCATCCAGGAGAGGGATGATGGTGGCCTTGGCTTGCCTGGTGCAGCAGGAGTGGGGACAGTGTATGGCATCGTGGCTCTCGGGGTTCTGGGGGTTGATGGGGTGTGGGGTGAGTTGAATACTCTGGCTTGGGGAATGTGGAGGATGAGGCCTTTCAAGGGGAAGCAGATTTGGGGACATGATACTGAATTCACTTTGATGGATCCGTCTAGTTGGTAGGCTCTGCCGCTCAGGAGAGATGAGGTGTCACCGTTAGGGATTTGGATTGGAGAGTGTCTGCCTGGTGCAGGTATTTTGAGTCTGGGGGAGCAGAGAGAGAGAGAGAGAAAATGCGTGTGTGTGTGTGTGTGTGTGTGTGTGTGTGTGTGTGTGTGTGTGGTGTCCCTTGAGACTTTGTCCCTGGGACCTATGGGAAGCGGCGAGGCTCTGCATCTCCGGCTCCCCTTTGCACTGCCTCTCTCTCCCTCTCTTAACCTCCTCTCTGTGTCTCCCCTTTCCTAAGGGGCCTGGCTCCTCTCCCGACATCTCTGAGTGCTAGCTGCCTGTACCCTCCCTCTCAGAAGCTCTCTTGGGCTGGGCAGGTTCATACCAGGCTCATGGGGTGATAAGCTCAGCAAGTATTTGTGGAAGGGATGGGCAGGTAGCCTGAGTTTTTCGGGCGTGAGGCCCAAGGGTGGGGCAAGCACAGCTGTATCCCCCAGATCAGCATCTTGCTTTCCCATCGGGCTCAGCAGGGTGAGAGGGCCTCATCTGAGGAATTTCCAAGCCTTTGCAACTCCCTCTGCTTTTTGTGTGTGTTTGTGTGTGTTTTTTTGGTTTGTTTTATTCTCAAACTATTCTCTAGCTGTTTCACTCAGATGTCTGGTAATTTTTTTTTTTTTTAGCTGCGTGGCATATGGGCTCTTAGTTCCCTGACCAAGGGTCCAACCCACGTCCCCTGCATTGGAAGGTGATTCTTAACTACTGGACAAGTCCCTATAACCCGCTTTAATGTCCAAAATACTGAGCCTTCCCCGCTCCACCCTCCTCATGACAGTAATGATGTATTTTGTAGCTCTGATTGAAAAAATAGATATGGATTTGAAGACCCCTGATATTAACTCCACAGTCTGCCTGTGGAGGTGGGATGGGGTTGCCCGGGCAGGAGGTGTCGTTCATAGCCCAGAGAGCAAGAGCAACTTGGTGGAGTAATTCTCTATGGGAACAGAGGCTGCCAGCAGGGTCGGGGGACTCAGGCTGGCCCCCTACTCTCCAGCTTCCTGCTCTTGCCGTCTCTTTCCTCTGGATCAGAGCCCTGTTGCTCCTTGCATGGACCCTGCCTGACTGGTCCTGTTGGTGAATTCTTTTTTCTTTTTAGATTCTTTTCTTTTTTCTTGTCCTTTTTCTCTCTCTATATATATTTATTTTCTTTTTCTTTTTTTTTTTTTTATGTTGGTGAATTCTTGATGACCATTGCTCCAGACCTAGCTTTTCACTGGACTTTGCTCCCATCTCTTTATTTCTACTCATCTAAACAAATACTATGGGAAAGAAGATGAATTAGTAGAGAGTCTGATTTGAAGATGATTTTGAAACCAGTGCAATTCTGCCATATCCAGGGTCTCTGAATCAACAGCATTATCAGGATGACCAGTAGGAGCTGGTTTTAATCGATGGATATGAAGGATTGGCTTTTGACCACCATGGTCATCACATGAAAAGAGGTTGCTACTGCTAAGTCACTTCAGTCGTGTCCAACTCTGTGCGACCCCATAGACGGAAGCCCACCAGGCTCCCCAGTCCCTGGGATTCTCCAGGCAAGAACACTGGAGTGGGTTGCCATTTCCTTCTCCAATGCATGAAAGTGAAAAGTGAAAGTGAAGTCGCTTAGTCGTGTCCGACCCTCAGCGACCCCATGGAATGCAGCCTACCAGGCTCCTCCATCCATGGGATTTTCCAGGCAAAAGTACTGGAGTGGGGTGCCATTGCCTTCTCCGTGAAAAGAGGTTACTTTTAGTTTAAACATATTTGAGATGTTTTCCCCTGTTTTCTTTCTGTTCTTTTAAAAAAAGTTTTGGCAGCACTATAGTAAATGTTGGTCCACTGTAAGCACGTGGCATCTTAGTTCCCTGACCAGGGATGGAGTCCACACGTCCTGCATCGGGAGCGTGGTCTTAACCCGTGAACCACTGGGGACGTCCCTCTTTCCATTCCCGTTTTCTTCATGGAGATGCTGTGGGAATCACAGCAGCCTTCTTTTGTTATTCTCATGGCCCTTCTATCTTCCAGCTTCTGTTTTTGATCTCGCTTACACTGTCTACACATGTCACAAATGTGAGCTGCACACTGGTGTTGCCCTAGGCTCAGAGACTGCGGTGACGGCGGAAGTGTCCTGGAGCGCCTGGATGATGGCGGAAGTGTCCTGGAGCGCCTGGAGATGGGCAGTTAGAGCTCACCCACCGGTGTCTGAGAGGAGCCTGAGGTTCGGGGCAGTGAGAGCCCGCAGCAGGGCTCATCATTAGGCTGGGGAAGGGCCCAAGGCAGGCGCCCCTTCCTGAGGTCTTTGAACCTAAGGATGAGTTAGGTTTACAACCCATGCAAAGGATTGAGTATCCATGCAGGGTTAGGTGAGGAAGCCAAGCAGGATCGCAGTCCCACCCAGTTGGTGAGGCTCAGCTTCCTTTTCTCTGGGAATCTGGCTGTAACTTTGACTCTGTGTGTCATCTGAGCTCCTGCAGCCCTGGCAACTTGAATCACACTTTCTAGTACCTGAGCGACAGGCTTCCTGCCTCTGAAACCAAGACCCAGCTCCTCCTCCTTCCTCTTGGGGTCCTGTTTTACCTTTGGTTGTCTGGGCCGGAATGTGTTCCTTAGAGTGGAGCCCACATCTTTCTTCTCTTCCCTGGAGGCCCAGAGGGTTTCTGGGCTGCGGGGTTCAAGCTCATGAAGGCTTTTTCGACTTGTGCACACTTGCCTGGCGGGCCTTTCCTATTGAAGTACTCAAAGCAAGAAAGGAAAAGAGATGAAAGACAGGGCTGGAATCTGCCACACAAAAATTAAACACAAATATAGGAGCAATACCACAGACAGAACTAAAAGGCAAATAGGGGAAATATTTGCAAAAATGATAAACTAAGGATGAATCTTCTCAACAAAGAAGGTAGACAAATCAATAAGAAAGACATGAAGACACTTATAGATACTTCACAGATGAAATCCCAGTGGTCAAAATGTATTTGGCAAAAAATGTTGAACCTATCAGTAAGCAGAAATAGAAATGAAAACAATATATGTTCATTTATCAATTTTGCAAGGTGAGAAAAAGATCACAGCCAGTGTAGGGCCTGGATGTAGGGCAGTGGGCACCCTCATATAGTGCTGAAGGCCGTGCTCACCACCCCGTATAGCATCTGGAAGGCATTTTGGAACTGGGTCTAAAAGATCCTAAGAGATGCTCATTCTCCATCCACTAATTTTACTTCTGAGAATCTATCCAAGGAATAAATAGTGACATGGGGAATGTCTCATGAAATCATGTTAAGCCACAAAACCAGGGCATACAAGTTATGTGATATATAATCCCACTTACACAAATTATATATTTATGAATAAATATTTTCTTTGTGTGACTTGGGGGAGAACTTTTTTTTACTTTTGGCCCTGCCCTTTAGTATGTAGGATCTTAGTTCCCCCTCCAAAGTGAAAGTGCAGAGTCCTAACCACTGGACCACCAGGGAATTCCTGGGAATTTCTTTCTTATGGGTGATTTTTAAGAACTGTTTTTATTTATGTATTTTTGGCTGTGTCAGGTCTCAGTTATGGCATTTGGGGTCTTTCATTGTGGCACGCAGGCTTAGTTTCCCTTCTGCATGTGGGATCTTAGTTCCCTGACCAGAGATCCAACTGGTATCCCTTGCATTGGAAGGCAGATTCTTAATCACTGGACCACCAGGGAAGTCCCTTATGGGTGATTATTGATCATCATACTTTATATATTTTATATTTTTTGTATTTTCTATAATAAGCTTTAAAAGCTGAAGGTTTTGGGGGGAGTCTCTGTGAAATGTGTAGTGATGGACCCAAATAAATCCAGAAGTTAGCTCTAGGAGCACACATGCACGCTCAGTCATGTCCGACTCTTTGCAACCCCATGGGCTGTAGCCCACGAGGATCCTCTGTCCATGGGATTTTCCAGACAAGAATACTGGAATGGGTCGCCGTTTCCTCTTCCAGGGGGTCTTCCCAGTCCAGGGATGAACCTATGTCTCCTGAGTCTCCTGCACTGTGGGCAGATTCTTTACTGCCGAGCCTCCTAGGAAGCCCTAGCTTTAGAAGTCAAGGGGTCAAATCAGTGGCACAACCTGTCACTTTGCAAGATTAGGAAATACATGATATGTGCACCAAAATTCTCCATAAGGTTGAGGACAGAGGTCACCAGCCCACGTGGTTGGGCCCATTTGGTGGGTGAGATCGTCTTGTTCCTTGCCGTGTGACACCGGTACAGCCTGCCCCTTGGCGGGTTTCTCAGTTTCCTATCTCTACAATGGTAGGGTGGGAGGGAGTCAGGTTAATAACCTTGAAGGGTCTTGGCAGATCTCGGCTGAGGCGATAACTCTGTTCTTTTTTTAAATTTAATTTAATTTAATTTTATTTTTTTAACTGTACAATATTGTATTGGTTTTTTGCCATATATCAACACGAATCCGCCACAGGTATACACGTGTTTCCCATCCTGAGATAACTCTGTTCTTGAAGAAAACTTTGACATTATCTGGTTACACAGCTGAGAGGGATGGAGTGCTGGGATCTGCAGGTTCCAGCTCCTTTCCTGCTGAGAGACCAGTGCACAAGACCCCGTTACCTATTCACGGCCACCTCGTTGCCCTGCCTGGGCCACCCTCTCTTCCCATCAACCCTGGGCTCACTCAGCTGGTTTGCCTACTCAGGCTTTATTGATTCCTAGTATTTCTGCTCTGGAGGAGCAGGAAAGGGTGAACTCTAGGCTTTGGAGCTGTTTATTGGAGGCGTGAACTGCAAAGTCTTTGGGGACCTCCACCTGCCTGGGGAGAGGTGTCTCCCCCCTGCCGGGCCCTCTCTGTGGGACATTTTTGAGATGGTTTGGCTCTCAGGGCTGAGCTACCCTGACGGTGTGAAGGTGTCAAGGCCACTTCCTGGTGTGGGGCAGCCCCGCCCCCCCAGCCCACACTCACCTTTGGGCTAACGTTCACACACACATCTGTGCCGCATCACCTGCTCAGCCTTGATAAGGCATCCAGTGCTCAGAGTCCTTTCCCAGAAGCTGGGATGTTTATGGTAATACTGTCTGGGCGCTCTGAAACTTTTGCTTTCAGGCGTGAGCAAGTCTCAGGGTCCTCCCTCCCAGCTGCCTTCTTAAGAGTGGGGCTGGCAGCTCCATGGGAGGCTGATTCTCCTTCCGACCCAGGCATAAACTGGACTTCAGGCTTCCAGGAAGTCCAGTGAGTGAGGCTCCTCTCTCAGCTGCCCCGAACCCCTGCCTGGGGAGCTGCCTCCAGACTGTGACATCTCCAGCCTCCCCTGGAATAGCAGGGCTGGCATTGGATGGGGAGCAGAGGCTTCCTGCCTGGACATGGTGGAGCTGGCCAGGAAGGGTATCCCCAGAGACCCTGCCTTCCTGATGAAGGCCCGTTTCTCCTCAGCAACCAACAGATGCACGGGAAGACGGCTTCTCTGAAGAAGAGCACCGAGAAGCTAGGCGGGGTCCAGAGAGCCCAAGACACCAGGTGAGGCCCATTTCCCAGTCAGACATACGTCCGATTGGAGGTGGGCAGCCCTTGGGAGGTGACCTGTAAGAAAGGGGGCCTTAAGCCTGCGTCATGGGGTCAGTTTGGGCAAAGGCTGCCCGGGGCCTCTTCCTCCCACTCCCAGGCCTAGCCCAGGGCGCTGGGACCTAGCAGAGTCTAGGCTTCTCGGGTTCACATCCTCCTCTCTGCCCACCTGTCCTCAGGCCAACCTGGACAGGGCAAAGGTTTGCATTTCAGCAAACCACCCCCCACTCCACCTCTGCCAGCTTTGGTAGCCTCCGTCAGGTCAGGCTAGTCTGCCCAGCTCCCCACTGCAGAGCTGCAGGCCCAGGGAGGCGGCTGAGAGGAGGGCAGTCCTGCCTCCTCCATCATGGCCCATGGCCAGGCCCCAGAGCTGTGAGTCTGACACCTCCACCCCACCCACTCCCCATACTGAGCTCCATCCCTGGCCTCCTGCTCATTCATCCTGGGCCTGCTCCTCAGCTTGTCCCTTGGGCAGAGAAACAGGAGGGGGTTTTGACCCCAGGGGTGGTCGGCTCTAAGCATCTCTGGGAGGTGAGGCTCAGGTTGCCTATACCTTCTGGGGCTGCGGGGTGGCTGCGCACAGCTGACCCCTCCCTGTAGCAGGAGTGTCCCTGCCCAGGGCAAGCTCTGTGCTTGCTGTGCTCACCACTTTGCTGTGGCCCCTGGCGACGAGCCCCGGTCTCCAATCTCTGCCCCAAGCTGGTGGCTTGAGGCCAGGGCAGCACTGGCACCAAGGATGCGTGTGGGGGAGGGAGGATTCGAGGTTCCTTGCCCCTGCAATGGTCTGTCTCCTTTGCAGCCTGTACTGGCCAGAAGGCTTGAAGGGTGAAGATGTGAAGAAGTGCAGACAAGAAGGGGTAAGTGGGTGGAGGCCAACTTCTTACTACCTGCCGGGGGAGGGGGTCCTAGGCTGCCTGACTTTGGTGGCTGTTGACTCTGTGGCCACAGGAAACCTGGTGGATGTCCCCTCCTGGGTGGGTGTTGTGTCCCCTTCCCATCATGGGCTGCCTGTTAAGACCCCGTGTCACCAGGAAACAAGCTGTGCTCAGAACTCAGCCCTCCTCACCCACTGGCTGCTCACCTGCTGCTTCACGGCTAAGACCCCGTAGGCCCCCCAAGCCCTGTGGCCTTATTTCCTGGTGGCTGGAGCAGGGTCCTCTGGTGGTATGATCTCCTGGGACTTCTCAGACCCAGCTCCTGTGTTTTCCAGATGCTACTGAGTAAATACAACCAGCAGTACCACAAGCTATTTAAGGACATTCCCTTGGAGGAGGTGGTTCTCAAAGGTGAGCTGCCTCCCTGGGTTGGCAGGACAGGCCATCCTGCAGTGCCCGAAGCCCAGGGCCTCTCCCCCCAGAACCTCCAGGCACAAGTTCAGCCATGGGAACTGGCTGCCCTTTGAAGTGGTTGGTCTTTTTTTCTTCAGAAGTGTGAGAAGATTGGGCTGATTTGAGACATGGAGTTGGAAAGTTTTCTTGAATGTCAGGGCTTCCAAATCTCATTTCTGTTCTGCTCTTATCAGTGACTATTCTTTCCTGCTCAGACCTCTCAGGGAGTGTGTCGGAGCATTTGCGCAAACAAGGCCCTCTCTCCAGGGAAGAGCAGGGCAAGAGGTTCTGCCTATGAGGGTGAACATCCAGGTTGAGGGACAGTGCAGAAACCTGGCAGATCTTCTGGGGCATGGGTGGAGGAAGAGGAAGGATCTAGCAGTCTGGAGGGGCAGGTAGAGTAGTTCAGTTCAGTCACTCAGTCATGTCCGACTCTTTGCGACCCCATGAACCACAGCACGCCATGCCTCCCTGTCCATCACCAACTCCCCCAAACCCATGTTCATTGAGTTGGTGATGCCATCCAACCATCTCGTCCTCCGTTGTCCCCTTCTCCTCCTGCCCCCAATCCTTCCCAGCATTAGGGTCTTTTCAAATGAGTCAGCTCTTTGCATCAGGTGGCCAAAGTATTGGAGTTTCAGCATCAACATCAGTCCCTCCAATGAACACCCAGGACTTGTCTCCTTTAGGATGGACTGGTTGGATCTCCTTGCAGTCCAAGGGACTCTCAGGAGTTTTCTCGCACACCACAGTTCAAAAGCATTAATTCTTTGGTGCTCAGCTTTCTTCACAGTCCAACTCTCACATCCATACATGACCACTAGGGGTGGTCAGGATTCTCAGGAAAGGATGAGAGGGTGCTGAGGGAATGGATGGTTGGGGCCTGGGATTGGGGAGGGGACTGAGGAGTTCAGTCCCCGAGGCTGGACTCTGGACTCCTCTGGGTGGGAGGACCCAGGCCCTGGGGCTCCCAGCCGGGCCTTGTTCACGGCAGTCTCATTCGTGTGACTTCCCAGTGTGCTCCTGTGCCCTCCAGAGGGACCTGCTTCTCCAGGGCCGGCTCTACATCTCCTCCAACTGGCTCTGCTTCCATGCCAGCCTCTTTGGCAAGGATATCAAGGTAGTAATAAGTGGTAAGGCCTCAGCCCAGGGAAGAGAAGCCCCCGCCCTGTGGGCACACCTCAAGTCAGACCTGTCCCTCTGCACTCTGGCACTTGGTGAGGCCTCTCACTGCGAGGCATTCTACCCGGTGTCAGGGCAGTAGCCCCACCCCTTCCAAACAGGGCCCCGATTGAGACTCCACATCTGGCCTGAGCAGCCTGAAGAGTTCACTGCCGAGTTACTCTGCTTATGGGGTACCTCCTAAATGCCTTCACAAACCAAGTGGGATGTCACACTTTTGGGGCCATTAAGTGGCCAGGTGGTGGCTCAGGGAACTCTTACTGGATTATGGGATTCACCAGGGCAACCATCTTTGCCTCCTAGATGATGGAGTAAGAGCCTAGAGTGGAGTGTGCTGCCTTTGGGGTGGGAGATAACTGGAAGGGAGTCTGCATGAGGTGGTGGGAGGTTCAGATACTCTCCTCCATGGGCCAGACTTGTCCATGGTGTTCGTGCTTGGCTCACTGCCAGGTGTGGCTGGGGCCCTAAGCAGGAGGCAGAGGGACCGTGTCCTTGGGGGTGAGTCCTGAGAGAAGCCTGCCTCTTCCCCCATCAGGTGGTCATTCCCGTCGTGTCTGTGCAGATGATCAAGAAACACAAGATGGCACGGCTCCTTCCCAATGGCCTGGCCATCACCACCAACACCAGCCAGAAGGTCAGTACGTTTCTGGGCCAGCGCGCCCTTGTGTGTCTCCTCTTCCCAGCCCCAGGAGTCCCCAGTCTGACCCTGGCACTCTCCCGTCTTTACATACCTCGCGCCTTTCTGTTTTCTATATTCCAGTATGTCTTTGTGTCGCTGCTCTCCCGGGACAGTGTATACGACATGCTGAGAAGGGTCTGCACCCACCTACAGGTATGGAGCCTGGGGCAGGGCTGGGGCCCGGGAGATTGCTTAGGCCTGGACTGAGGTCTTGGGACATGGGTGTTGGGGGAGGTCGGCCCATCCTTTGGGCACAGGGAACCGAGGCAGAGAGAGGGGAGTAACAGGCTCAGGCTCAGTGAACCAGAGGCAGTCCCTGGACGGGGCGTCTGTGCTGGTGCGCGTGTCTCTCTGAGGCCATCGGGCCCCTGCGTTCCCACGTGCAGCCCTCACTTTTGCTTCCTGGGTGCAGACGGACGGGAGCATGAGGCCGCTTCAGCTCTCTCTGGCCTGTGCTGAGGAAGGGGGAGGGCAGCAGTGTGGGGGAGTACATCCCCTTGGATTTGCCCTCTGCTTCAGGATTAACTAGGGATCCTCCCTGCAAACACTTTAGACTCCATCTGGCCCAAAGGGCTCATTTGGAGGTGAAGCTCTCTTGGAGTGTTAGTACTTCCCCACGTCTGACTTTGGCTGTTCCATGATAGACAGGTAACCCCTGTTCCCTTCTGTCCCCAGCCTTCAAGCAAGAAGAGTCTGTGTGTAAGAGAATTTCCAGAGGAACCTGAGTGCGAGTCTCTGGTGAGAACTAAGGCTGGGAGCAGAAGATGCTGGCCTGAGATTGCCCGTGGCTTTGAGACTTCAGGGCCTCCTGGTGGGGGGCCCACAGTGCAGAACTGGGGCACCAGGCTCAAGAGCCAGTGGCATGCTGTGTCAGGGTGTCCCCAAGACCCACCATGCTCCATGCCGTGCAGAGTCCTGGGCAGATTATGTTGACATTCTGAGGAGAACACATGGCCAGCCCCTGGAACATGGCCCAGGTTGGACCCCCACACCTTCGTAGGTACAGAGCCAGCAACCCATCCTCTTCCCTTTAGTGGAGTCAGAAGGGCCTTCAAGGGGCTGGAGGTGTCCCTGAAATAGAGCTCTGAAGGCTATCATTCTAGAACACAGGCAGGCTCATTGTCGATTTGCCGAGGTCCTGGCCCTTTCTTTCGCTCCCAGGATCCTGGATAAGTAAAGTTTGTAGGGTAGGAGTGGGGGTGAGGGGCTAGCAATGACTCCAGGGTGTTCTGAAGTCTCTGTCTGTAACTATTAAGTGTTTAGCCAAGCATGTGATATGCACAATGCCATGCAGGGGATGGAAGGCTATGTTCCCATTTTTATTGATGGGGACCTTAAGTGCCCCTGCCAAGGGCAGTGATGTACTCAGAGCCCAGATTAGCAGGAAGCACGACTTATTCCATCTAAGATAGAGAGTGCGAGCTCTCCTGGACTCAGCTGATCTGAGCGCACACCTGGGTTGCCTCATGTCCTGGTTCTACACTAGCAGTCTTCAAAGAGGCCGTCCCCTGGAAGAGTGGCTGGTCACAGCAAGGGAGCAGATGAGAAATGTGATTGCTGTGACTGTGGTTTCCCTGCTTCTGGGTATCTGCTTTCATGCTTGCTAGGCATCCATACTGATAACATGTGGAAAGGCTTTGATAAACCTAGTATGGATCCTTAGGGCAACTGAGATCTCAAAGGCCAAGGTGAGACAGTGTCTCCTGCCTTCTCCACAGGAAGCCCTCATCCCCGAGATGAAGTGGAGGAAAGTGTGCCCCGCCTCCAGGTCCGTGTCTCTCCCAGATAGCATCCCTTGTATCTCTCGGGCATCCATGGAATCCACGGACAGCTTCTTCCCCTCCAGGGAGCCTCTGGGGTCTGGTGAGTTCAGCGTGCTTGTCCATGGCACCTGCTTGCAAAAACAAGCTTTTCTGTCCTCCCACTTCTGTGCAAAGAGATCATCACAGCTAGGAGGGTTTCTGAGGGCAGTTTCTTTCTTTCTGCAAATCCATGACGGAAAGCCAAGAGCTCAAGTGGCTTCAGAGAACAGGGGTTGGCAGTGGGCTGGGGACTTGTCTTCTGCCCCAGGAAGATGCCGAATGCTGTCCTTTTGCAGAGATCTCCGACTGTGAGGAGGAGAAGCTGGAGGAGGGGCCCATGAGCAACCGGGAGCTCAAGCTCTGGGATTACCCGCTCCTGAAGGTCTTCTTTGTGCTGTAGGTGACTGGAGAGTGGGGGGTGGGGGGGCAGACCTGACTCAATCTGCCTGGTGTATGGGTGTTTAAAGCCGGTGCCTTGGTGTGTGGGGAAGTCAGTGTCCAGAGTGAGGGAGAAGGTTCTGAGTCAGCTGTAAGCTCCTGGGTGGTGGGGGTGGCCATGCAACAGCCCCTTCTGGAGCAAGATAAAGTATCTCCGGTTTTCATTCCTTCAAACTTGTAATTTAGGGTTAAGGCTGTAGGGAAGGGGAAATATTTGAAACTATTGAAGAAAGAAAAAGTTGTAGAGGATTGGGGAGGGAGGGGTCTGCAAAGTCTGAGAGGCCCATCAGCTAGACCAGGGGAGGGCCATGGCCTTCCCACCGCCTACCACTGGGGTGTTTTCTGGGACACCAGGCTTGTCTGTCATTCAACCTAAGAGCTAGTAGAGCAGTGAGCTTGGTGGGATGTTTTATGAACAGCTAGCGAGCCTCTGATTCCCTTGCCTTACCTCGGCACCTTCCTCTGGGTCTGCTGGCAGGGTTTTGACTGTCAACCTCAGCATTTGCCTGGGGGAAGGGCTACCACCTGGGGGGGTAATCTTAGTGGCCTCACAGGGCGGGTGTGGGACCAAGGTGGCTGGTTAGAGGGAAAGTGGGCTCTGCTGAAGGACCCAAAACTCCTGTGGGGCTTCAGGGACACTTTCCTGGGGACGAGTCTCAGGACCCCCTTGTGGCCTCTGGGAAGAAAGAGGCCCAGGTCCGAACGAAGCTGTACGCAAAGGGTTCTTCAACTCCTCCAGTTGAAGGAACTAGCTTAGTCCCACTCCTATGTTTGGTGATCCTGTAGAAATGCCCCCTTTCTAGAAGAGAGACTCACCTCCTCCCTACCCCTTTTTCTCCAGGATCTGCTTCTTGGTCATGTCTTCATCCTACCTGGCGTTCCGCATCTCCCAGCTAGAACAGCAGTTATGTTCCCTGAATTGGGGCGGCTCGGTCCCTAGGCACAGGTGATGCCCCTTCTCTTTCTCATGCTTCTGGGATTGAGGGTGAAGGACAGGAGCTAACACCCATGGCCAGGCTCCTTGCTAGTCTGGCTGGCCTTGGCCTTGCCCTTGAGCTGGTTTGTTGGCCCTCAGCGAGGTTGGGCAGGGTATGCAGGGTACACAGACCCCACCTTGACCTGCCCTCATGGGTGGACCCACTAACTTGTCTGTCTGTCTTCTAGGCCCTTTGTCTGACCTGTGTGCCATCTCTTCTGTGTGCAGGTAACAGCCACTTGGCCTTTGACCCCAATCCTCCAAGAGGAATGCTCTGGGTGCTAAGGTGCCACCATCGAAGCCCTTGGTTTGTGCTGCCGCTGTGTTGAGACCGAGTCAGAAAGAAAATATTGCAGAATCCTTCTCCTCCCCGGAACTCTTCTCCCTCCTTATTTAAATGAGTGGTCTGAAGTACCTGTTTACAAAACTCCTGCAATTTTGGGACTGAGATGGAAAGCCAAGTTTCTGGAAATAGACAAGGAGTTCTGTACACTAAGCTTTAGCAGCCACTTATGTGAAAAAAAATTTTTTTAACTTGCTCCTTGGAAACAGTTCTGACACACAGGTAGAGCATCTGGGACCACTGCAAGGGACAAAGGCCATGCTTTGATACCAAGCACATGGCCCACGCCAGTGGTGGGACAGCGGCCAGAGCCCAACTTGGCAGTGTGGGCTCCACTCTCTTCCAGCATATTGTGCTTTCACTTGGACCCCCGAGAGTTCCTGTTCTGGGGCCCAAAGCATTTCTCTGCAGGTGGCCAGGGGCCCATGCAGGGCAAACTGGAGGCAGTGAGGTGAGCTCTGAGTGAGGAGAGGAGGTCTGTGGCCAGGATTCTAGCTAGGGGCGTGTTCATGGTCTGTGCAGAGGCTCCGTTCTGGCCCCTCTTGAGGAGGTGGGCTCAATCTGGGACCTCACGACTTGCAGCAGGGGAGAATGGCAGTGGCTGTGCAGAGAACAGAGGGCCAGCCTTCTGTGTCCTCAGTTGCTGTTTCCTGGTGAGACAGGGGGAGCGGAGCTTTTTTGATCACTGTGGTCACAGACCAGGTACTCGATCTTCCCCTGGTGTGCTCAAACATTTCCAAGGTGCCCCATGTGGGAAGTGGGGGATGGGAAGGGTAGTGCTGTGATTGGAGGTCTACCCTTGTACTCCCTGCTTCACTGCCTGGATTTTGGAAGTGGCCAATGGCAGCCTGATGGGCTTGATGGTGTTGGGCCACCACAGGGCAGAGCTCACTATGTCAGCTGCAGGCTATGCAGGAGGGTCCTCCACACCTTGGGCTCTGTTCTCCATGAGTAAAATGGAGGTGTCCAAGCTGGGCCGGTGACTGCAGGGACCAGGCCAGGGGCGTCTGTCTGATATCTTTGGAAGCAAGAGAGGTAGAAGACAGGAAGAAGGGACATGGTGGCTTTGCCTTAGAGACTCCTCCTCCTCTGACAATGTCTCCTCAATGCTACAAAACTTCTGTGCTTTAAAACTCTCCTGGGACTCCGATCTGCCAAGACAGTGTCTTTGGAGGTGCTGGAAAGGCCTTAGTGAGGAGGCCAGACATATCAGGGAAAGTCACTGGTGATGGGTGGGTGGGGTCAGAAATAGCCACTTTTTCCCTCTTCAGACACCTGAGAAGTTAACTGGTGGGGGTGGGGGTGGGGGTGCGGGTATCCTGGTGGAAATTATTTACTGTGGAGTGTGACTGTCCTGTTTATGACAAACCCAGATGAAGTCTGGAGGGACTGACAGGAGGTGATAACTTCCTAAACTCAGGCTGTAGGTCTCTCCATCCCAGGCTCTAGGATTGGGCTCAGAGCCTGGCCTTGAGGGATACTTTCACTCAAGATGTATGTCTCAGGTACAACTCACGGCTCCATTCTCCCTGCAGCACCACGCTGGATGCATGCCTGTCCTATTTTAGGAACCAGATCCTTGTTTTCAGGGAAATAATCCTACTTGCCCCAATGCCTCCCCTCCCTGGTCCTTGCTGAAGGGCAGGGAGAACAGGTCCATTCTCTGAACCTTGCTGGGTTGAGCCAGAGGTCATAAGAGGTGCCAAGTCATGGGTGGCTATGCCAACATGATGGTGAACCTAGCCTCCAGTCTCCATGCCCCGGGCTCAGAGAGGGCAAGAAGCGTGCAGAAGGGTAGGTGGCTGTGGAGGCCCTCTTGGGGCCCAGAGCTTTGAGTGACTGCAGTGTGCCTGTCCCTCTGGAGGGCCCTCTGTTTCTTCCTTCTGTTCCCCAGCCTGTTCCTTTGGCCAGGGTGCCTTCTGTTGTGCTCAGTTATAAACCATGTGTATTTATGCAGACCTGCTTGCATTGGCAGATGCTTCTCTAATTCCTTGAGAATTTGGTTCAATTGTCTTTCAGTTGTTCCACTATGGCATTAAACGTTGAAAATGTTTTAAAATAAAAATCTGATTTTTCTAATCCTGTGGTATGGAAAGTTCATTTTTAGGTTTTGATTACTCACTAAAGGTACTCTTACTGAAGTATTTGGCACCAAGGAGACTGACGGGGCCCAGGTCATTCCCAGAATCCCAAGCACTCTGCAGATCTCATGGGACTTTAGCTGAGCTGACTCACACGGCAGGCATAAGGGATGGTTCGGATGGCCACAGCACACAGCACAGCGTCCTGCCTTGGCTGGGTGGACACTGAGAATGCTTCCCCATTTCTGCTGGGCACTCCAAAGCAAGGTCTGTGGGTCAAACAGTACTGTGCTCCTGACTCAGGAATTAAACTCAGAGCGAGGAAACTCCTGTGTCCTTTTCTATGATATCAAGCCCAGATTTCGGGGGTTAAAGTCCAATTTGGGAGACTTCCCCCATCTCCAGTGGTTAAGAATCTGCTTGCCAATGAAGAAGACACCAGTTTGATCTGTGGTCCAGGAAGATCCTACATGCCGCAGAGCTACTAAGCCTATGCATCATAACTTCTGAAGCCCAGGTGTGCTTAGGGCCTGTGCTTTGCAGCAAGAGATGACACTGCAATGAGAAGCCCGCACATGGCAAGGAAGAGCGGCCCCCGCGCGCAGCAACTAGAGAAAGCCCGTGTGCAGCAGTGAAGACCCAGCAGGGCCCCAAATAAATATTTAAAAAAATCCAATTTGGGCCACCTCACCTTTCTTTCTCCTTGGGAGGCACCCCTCCAGTAGTGATCTGTTCCTTCAGTAAATACTGAGCCCAGATCCTGAGCTAGTGCCAAGGACAGACCAGTGGTCAGTCAGGCAGTATCGCCGCGTCCCCTGTGGCTCTTGCATTCCACATAAACGTAAGTTCCAGGTAAATCATGGACAAACAAGGTAATTGCAGATTCTGATTATGTTCCATGAAGGAAAGAGACTGATACGAGATACAGGGAAAAGGGGGATGGCTTTAGATGAGTGGTCAAGAAATGTTCTCTGAGGTGAGATTTAAGTTGCTGCTTTGCTTCAGGGATGCGGAGCCAGTCATGAAAAGAGCTGGGGAAAGAATGTTCCTGGCAAAGGGTTGGTAACTGTGAAAGGTAGGAAAGAAGGCATGTGTCTCTGAGGAATGGAGACCATCTGCATGAATCTGGAATACGAGTCAATGGGAGACTGACATGAAAAGAGGTTGGAGAGGTCAACTCAGTGACAACAAAACAACCTATTTAAAAGTCGATAAAGGACCTGAATAGACATTTCAACATCACTGTCACTAGGGAAAAGCAAATCAAAACCACAATTAGATACCACTTCATATCCATTAGGATGGCTACTAGCAAAGAAAACAAGAGTCCCTAAAAGCATTAGTGAGGATGAGGAGAAACTGGAGCCCTTATGCACTGTTGATAGGAGGGCAAAAGGGTGCAGCCACCGTGGCACACAGTATAGCAGTTCTTCAAAAAACTAAAAGCAGAATCACCCTCTGATCCAGAAATCCCATTTCTGCGTGTATACCCACGAGAATTGAAAACAAGAGCTTGAAGAGCTATCTGTACACCCATGTTCATAGCAGTGTTCTTCACAATAAGCCAAAAGGTGGAAGCAGCCCAAGTAGCTATTGACAGGTGAATGGATAAACAAAATGTGGGACAGACATGTATTATTCAGCCTTCCAAAGGAAGAAAGTCTTGACATGCACTACAACATGGATGAACCTTGAGGACACTATGCTTAGTGAAGTCAATCACAGAAAGACAAGTACTGTATGATTCTACTTGTATGAGCTACGTGTGGCAGTCCAGTTCACAGAAACAGGAAGCTGAATGGTGGTTGCCAGGATCTACGGGGAAGGGAAATGGGAGTTACTGTTTAATGTGTATAGAGTTTCAGTTATGCAAGATAAACAGAATTCTCGAGATGGTGATGACTGTTACACAACAATGTGAGTGTGAAACTTAAAAATGATTAAGATGATAAATTTTACGTGTATTTTACCACCATAAAAAAAAAAAAAAAATTGGAGGTTGGAGAGGTAGGCAGAAGGGAATTGCGATCTTATACATTCATGGGTATGGCAGCTCAGGTCTGAAAATGTGGAGCTGGTAGAGTCAGTGGCTACTGAAACCAAGGGCTTTCTTTTGCTAGAGGAAGTAAACCTGTGGATGCAATGTGCAGAAAAATATGGCTGAATCTCTGTATGTGATCATACACCTCCTTTTCACTATTTCCGGGGAGGAGTTCATAGCATCATCACAGTCGGGGGCATATAATCTTATATTTTTGGAGTTGGGCTAGCTTTATAAGGGAGAAACAACTGCCTTAAACTTGGACAAATGGAGGGAGATATATGTATATATATTATGTGGGAACCTCAGTTTGCATCATGGGCTTTAGTCAGATCAGAGAGAATCGTGGGAGTAGGCAGGAGTTCTTGTGAACAAGGCATTCAGGAGCGAGGAGGGCTCTGGGACAACTGCATCCCACCAGAGATATCCTGGAACTAAGAAAGTGCCCTCACTCCCACTCCTAAGTGCCCATCCAGCCAGTCCTGGCTGTCTCATCTGGTGGCCGTGACGTCAGGACTCCTATCGAGCTAGGTGAGGTCGTAACCCTGTGCTGCTCCTCTCTCCTAGGAGCTGGACCACAGACTCAGGGCATCCTAGAGTACCGAAGCTCGCGTGTCAGCCACAGGCTGGGCCAGGTCAGTTTCCTAGGTGGATCTCGCCCTGAGGGTGCTGAGAGGCCACTGGGCCACTAGGTGGCAGCAAAGTCCACCAGGAACTGGAACCAAAGTGCGAGGGACAGACTTCGCTCTTCTCTCTCAAAGGACCCCTGCTGTCCCCAGGCCCTGACAGTGGCAGGAGGGAAGCTGGGCAGGCTCCTGTGGCCGTGTTTCCCTGCCCGCTCTGGTCCTTTCTTTCCTCTCTCCTCTTCTTTCATACCTGGGCAAAGGCCTGAGGTGATTGAGAGGAAAGCATTCCTGAGGGCTCTGCGGATCAGAGGTCAGGTCAGTTCGAAGGCAGAAGTGGCCGGGGTGAAGAACAAGTGTAGGGTGTGTGTGTATGTGTGTGTGTGTGTAGGGTGTGTGTGTGTGTGTGTGTAGGGTGTGTGTGTGTGTGTGTGTGTGTGTGTGTGTGTGTGTGTGTGGTGGGGCGCCCGGGGGGCAAGTGGGGAACTCAGTGTCCCACAAGGGCCCAGAACCCCCCGGCTTTCCTCCTCTCTTCCCTTGCTGTCAGTGGTGTCTTCTCTTACTCAGGGTGTAGAATTATAGAAACCTTGTGCAATTTCCCTCTTTCTCCTCCTGCCTTCATTTAGAGATAAGGGGCTGGACCCCAGAGCAGCGAGGATTCAAATTTAATGGTTACGTGGCTCCACAGGCTTTGCCCTCTGAAAGTGAGGGGGAGGGAGGCACTTAAGCCTCTGAAATGATAATCAGAGAAACCCGAGTCCATCCTCCATGAGCCTGACCTCCACAGAGCCGAGGAGCACCTGGCGCCCGGCAGGCCCTGCTGGCCGGCCCGCCTTCGCTTGGCAGGGCTCCTTGCCTTCCCGGAATGTGTGTTCCTTCTTGTTTGCCACTCGGTGCTTGGCCTCGAGCCAAACCTGGGCTGCTCAGAATACTGTGCCCCACTCACTTCTCTCGCAGGATCTGAGACAAGGCCCTTTTCCGCTTGGGGAAAGGCCAGGCCCTGGCTGCAGCCTCATCCTCCCGGTGCTGCCCTCTCGGGACATCAGCCTCTCCAACGGTCGAGGGCAGAAGGCAGCTGGCACCCCGGCAGAGCAGAGAGTGGCATATTGGTATTTTAGCCTTTTGGCAGCCTTCTAAATTGGGCCAGAGTGGGCAAAGTGTTACAAACAAGCTGTTCATTAACTTGTTAAATGCAGAAAGGTTGGCTTAGGCTCCACTTTGGGAGAACGTGACACCCACTGCTCCTGGATTCACTCTGGCGTGAAGGCGTGTTAATTGGTATAGGATTTCTGATGGAAGTTTTTCTTTGCTGTTAGTAATAAATGCCAGGCTCATCTGAATGCGTGCTCTTTCCAGGCTGTAGTTAGGTTTAAAAGATGTGTTAAGCACATTCTATGGACCCCTGGATGTATGCTTCTATAGATACTATGATTTTATAGTTTTCTGAACAACAAAATGGGTACCAGGCCCCACACCAGGTGCTTGTTTATGCTCATTTGACTCTCACAAGAAGCTCTCAATACAACAATATAGTTTTCACAACTCACGCTGTAGAAACGGAGCTCAATAGGACAGAAATACACATGGACCCCTTCAAAGAGTTTACTGAGGATAGCTATGTGAGTGTGAGACGTGTGAGCCCTGATAAGTACAAAAGGGAGTGGTACTGACTGACTCAGTGGCAAGGGGTGTGCTGCCTGTGTGGGATTCAGAGGATGAGCAAGATTTGATCAGGGAGCTGTGGGGAGAATCCTCACAGGCTGTGTGTTTGGGGGCGGGGGCGTGGTAACAGCAGTACAAGGATGGTGGTGTGGAGGGTGGTGCCAATGACAGCTTAGGAGGAGAGTTCTGCTGGGGAGTGGATACCTAAGTGTGCAAAACCTGTCAGGATCTAAGTGCCAAGATGAGAAGGAAGGACCTGATTTTTTAGGCAATGAAGAGCTTACTGGGGCTACAGGAGTTTAGGAGTGATGGATAAATATGATGGTTTGGGAATGCTGGTTGGGAAATGGAGCACAAGGTCAGAATAGTGAAAAGTCTGTCAGAATAGTGCAGACCACGGTTTCTCAACCTCAGCACTGCTGCCTTTTCGGGCCACACAGTCCTTTGATGGTGGTGGTGGTGGGGGTAATCCTGTGCCCATTGTAGGGTGTTTGGCCACATCCTTGGCCCATCTGATGCCGGTAGCACTTCCCACTTCCCGTCCCTAGTTGTGACAACCAAAAACATCTCTAGACATTGCCAAATGTCCCTTAGAGGGCAAAGTGGCCCCCGATTGACAGTCATTAGTCTAGAAGGCACGAGGTAAGGGCCTGAACCTCAGAATGTTGGCAGGTATTTTCATAGCCAACTGCATCAATCTACTGACATTTAGAATAGCTGACAAAAATGATTTCCTTGCCACAGGAAACTCATCGTCAGTGCCAAAGAACTTAATGGCCTAAGGAAGCTTCAGAAGTAGATCATTCTGCATCTTAGAAACCTCTAGAGGATATACCAAAACTACACATAATGTGCTCTAGACTCATTAGCAAGAAAGTGGCTGATCTCAGGATTTCTCTCTCTACCCCTCACCCTCAAGTCACATCTTACTCAACTCCACTTTGAATAAGGAATGCCCACTCTACAGGAGAAGCAAGAGATGTGGGTTTGATCCCTGGGTTGGGAAGATTCCCTGGAGTAAGAAATGGCAACCCACTCCAGTATTCCTGACTGGAAAATTCCACGAACCGAGGAGCATGACGGGCTACAGTCCATGGGGTCACAAAGAGTCGGACGTGACTGAGTGCACAATCTGTCCATAGGCAGAGAAGCTACTGATCTATCTTTTGCTAGGCTTGCATTCACCTTTTTAACATTTTTCACTTTGCCAATTGGTAGAGTGGATGGATAGAGCCTGGCCTGCAATGAACAGCTATGATTTACTAAGATGTAAATACAGGAAAACAACAGAATGGGAAAGACTAGAGATCTCTTCAAGAAAATTAGAGATACCAAGGGGACATTTCAAGCAAAGATGGGCTCGCTAAAGGACAGAAATGGTATGGACCTAACAGAAGCAGAAGATATTCAGAAGAGGTGGCAAGAATACACAGAACTGTACAAAAAAGATCTTCATGACCCAGATAATCACGATGGTGTGATCACTCATCTAGAGCCAGACATCCTGGAATGTGAAGTCAGGTGGGCCTTAGAAAGCATCACGACAAACAAAGCTAGTGGAGGTGATGGAATTCCAGTTGAGCTCTTTCAAATCCTGAAAGATGATGCTGTGAAAGTGCTGCACTCAATATGCCAGCAAATTTGGAAAACTCAGCAGTGGCCACAGGACTGGAAAAGGTCAGTTTTCATTCCAATCTCAAAGAAAGGCAATGCCAAAGAATGCTCAAACTACCGCACAGTTGCACTCATCTCACATGCTAGTAAAGTAATGCTCAAAATTCTCCAAGCCAGGCTTCAACAATATGTGAACCGTGAACTTCCTGATGTTCAAGCTGGTTTTAGAAAAGGCAGAGGAACCAGAGATCAAATTGCCAACATCTGCTAGATCATGGAAAAAGCAAGAGAGTTCCAGAAAAACATCTATTTCTGCTTTATTGACTATGCCAAAGCCTTTGACTGTGTGGATCACAATAAACTGTGGAAAATTCTGAAAGAGATGGGACTACCAGACCACCTGACCTGCCTCTTGAGAAATCTGTATGCAGGTCAGGAAGCAACAGTTAGAACTGGACATGGAACAACAGACTGGTTCCAAATAGGAAAAGGAGTACGTCAAGGCTGTATATTGTCACCTTGTTTATTTAACTTATATGCAGAGTACATCATGAGAAACGCTGGACTGGAAGAAACACAAGCTGGAATCAAGATTGCCGGGAAAAATATCAATAATCTCAGATATGCAGATGACACCACCCTTATGGCAGAAAGTGAAGAGGAACTAAAAAGCCTCTTGATGAAAGTGGAGAGTGAAAAAGTTGGCTTAAAGCTCAACATTCAGAAAACGAAGATCATAGCATCTGGTCCCATCACTTCATGGGAAATAGTTAGGGAAACAGTGGAAACAGTGTCAGACTTTATTTTTGGGGGCTCCAAAATCACTGCAGATGGTGACTGCAGCCATGAAATCAAAAGACGCTTACTCCTTGGAAGGAAAGTTATGACCAACCTAGATAGCATATTCAAAAGCAGAGACATTACTTTGCCAACAAAGGTCCGTCTAGTCAAGGCTATGGTTTTTCCAGTGGTCATGTATGGATGTGAGGTGAAGAAGGCTGAGCGCTGAAGAATTGATGCTTTTGAACTTCGGTGTTGGAGAAGACTCTTGAGAGTCCCTTGGACTGCAAGGAGATCCAACCAGTCCATTCTGAAGGAGATCAGCCCTGGGATTTCTTTGGAGGGAATGATGCTGAAGCTGAAACTCCAGTACTTTGGCCACCTGATGCAAAGAGTTGGCTCACTGGAAAAGACTCTGATGCTGGGAGGGATTGGGGGCAGGAGGAGAAGGGGACGACAGAGGATGAGATGGCTGGATGGCATCACTGACTCGATGGACGTGAGTCTGGGTGAACTCCGGGAGTTGGTGATGGACAGGGAGGCCTGGCGTGCTGCGATTCATGGGGTTGCGAAGAGTTGGACACGACTGAGTGACTGAACTGAACTGAACTGATCTCTGTCTAAAGAAGGAATTGGCAAAGATCAACTAAGACCACTGTAAGAACTTTGGCTTTTACTCTGAATGAAATAAGAGGCAAAGGAGTGAATAATAAGCTTTTATTATAGCGGCCTTAAAAGGATCACCACTGGCTGTGAGGGAGGGAAAGGTGAGAGCAGGGAGGTCAGTTAGGAGACTTTGGGCCATCCCGTTAAGAGATGAGAGTGGCACTGACTCAGGTGGTAGAAGTAGAGAAGGTGGAAACAGGCAGATTCTAGATGTATTCTGATGGTAAAAACAATAGTTTTTACTGACAAATTAGAGATGGAGAATAACAGAAAAAGTCATGTTTTATGGCTTGAGAGGATGGACAGAATTGCCATCAACTGAGACAGAGAAAGCCATTAGTGGTGCAGTTTTGGAAGATCAGAAATGTAGTATTTAACATGTAAAGTTTGAGATGAGTTTTAGACAGCGAAGTAGGGAGGTCAGGTGGGTAATAGATACATGGGCCTGGAGTTCGGGAGAGAGGTCTGGGAGATATAAGTTTGGGAACTGTCACCATATGGATGGTATTTAACTGCAGGAGACTGGATGAGATCATCAGGGGACTGTGTCTGTGTATAGAGGAAAGTAGTGATGACTGAGCCCTGTGGCACGCGGTCATCGAGAGATCAGGAAGAAGAGGAGGAACTGGTAAAGGAAACTGATGAGTGCCTGATAAAGCAGGAGGAAACCCAGAAGAGTTTGTTGTTCTGGAAGCTAATTACCATATGGCAAGCAGGGGACTGACAAATGCTGTTAATAAACCAAAATTTTCTTTTCCCGTGGCTCAGTGAAAGTTCTTTTTCACTGGAATGTAGCCCAGAAATTTCCAACCTGGACAACGCCAAGCAATTTAATGCTTAGGGGTTATTCTTTCGGTACAAAAATGGCCTGAGCCCCATTTCCAACCATTGTGGTCAGTCCTGACGCTGTTTCTGCAAGAGCTTCCATGATGCAGTCTGGTTGACTGATGTCTCCTGTTCTTTTAGCTTTTGCCCTTTTGCCCATGATGTGACTCTCCTCATCCTTCACTCCAGCCACCAAGCAAATCCAATGTACCCAACCTGCACGAAAGATTTAGAGTTAATGGAAGGCTATGGCACAAAGCCAAAAACAACTTCAAATTCAGCACACATGTGACTGCTTATAAAATGTGACAGCCATGCTCTATCTCAGGAAACTCCTCACCGGCCATGTCCTCCAGTAGGCCCCTGCCTCCTGCCATGTTTCTGGCATGTATCCCATCTCAGTTCTTTTCATCAACCTCCCTCCACTTCTTTCCTAGGCCTCATTCTTTTTCTAGGGCATCCAGTGAAAATTCAGATTTCTTTCCTCTTATTATTTGTAGTAACTGATCTCCCTTTGTATCCTCCTGGCCCATTTAGACTAAACCCAGGGAGCTGACCTTTCTCAATCAAAGAGGTCCATCTAGGCACTTACCTCAAACGAAACAACACATACTCTCTAGCAATAAATTAGGTGTCACTCCTGAAGTCAGAGAGGCTGTATTCAGTTTTTGTTTTTAATAGCAGTTTTCCCATTTGAGTAAATAAAACAGAAAAAAAACACATTACCACTAACAAACCACACAGCAGTGTACCACGATGGTTAAGAGCAGAGGTTCTGGAATCAGTGCATCCACATTTAAACCTCATTAAGTTCACCTGGGCAACTGTTAGGCTTTAGCCCTCTCATCTCTAAGAGGAGGATAACAGTAGTATCTACCTTAGAGCTGTTTGTGTGTTAGTTGCTCAGTTGTGTCTGACTCTTTGCGACCCCATGGATTTAGCCCCAAGGCTCCTCTGTCCATGGAATTCTCCAGGCAAGAATACTGGAGTGTGTTGCCACTTCCTCCTCCAGGGGATCTTCCCAACCCAGGGATCGAACCCAGGTCTGCTGCATTGCAGGCAGATTCTTTCCTGTCTGAGCCACCAGGGAAGCCCTTTAGAGCTTTATGGTTCTTACTGATGTAAATATTCCATTTTAATAATAACCAAACTTTATGGTTATTAAAAGCCTCTTGATGAAAGTGAAAGTGGAGAGTGAAAAAGTTGGCTTAAAGCTCAACATTCAGAAAACGAAGATCATAGCATCTGGTCCCATCACTTCATGGGAAATAGATGGGGAAACTGTGGAAACAGTGTCAGACTTTATTTTTTTGGGCTCCAAAATCATTGCAGATGGTAACTGCAGTCATGAAATTAAAAGACGCTTACTCCTTGGGAGGAAAGTTATGACCAAGCTACATACCATATTCAAAAGCAGAGACATTACTTTGCCAACAAAGGTCCATCTAGTCAAGGCTATGGTTTTTCCAGTGGTCATGTATGGATGTGAGAGTTGGACTGTGAAGAAGGCTGAGCACCGAAGAATTGATGCTTTTGAACTGTGGTGTTGGAGAAGACTCTTGAGAGTCCCTTGGACACTGCAAGGAGATCCAACCAGTCCATTCTGAAGGAGATCAGCCCTGGGATTTCTTTGGAGGGAATGATGATGAAGCTGAAACTCTAGTCCTTTGGCCACCTCATGCGAAGAGTTGACTCATTGGAAAAGACTGATGCTGGGAGGGATTGGGGGCAGGAGGAGAAGGGGACGACGGAGGATGAGATGGCTGGATGGCATCACTGACTTGATGGATGTGAGTCTGAGTGAACTCCGGGAGTTGGTGAGGGACAGGGAGGCCTGGCGTGCTGCGATTCATGGGGTTGCAAAGAGTCAGACACGACTGAGCAACTGAACTGGTTATTATTAAAATGGAATATTTACACCAAACCCTTTTAAGTCCTTGACACATACAAAGAGTTTAATCAATCTCAGTTATTATCTATTAAACTTCAAGAAGTTAAACAAGTATAAAACCCAATGTTGGTACAGCTACACAGAATTAGATATAGGTTTTTCTGATACATTTTTAATGGTACCGCACACAGATTCTCCTTTGAGAACTCTTTGGATATCACCATGAAGGGATTATAAATAGCTCATATGCTTTGATGTCTCATTCCACTTTTGTATTCCTCAAAGAGGTAGTTTGCAATGAAAAAGTTACTTGTGAAGAGTGCAGCCCTATTATTCATAACAACATTGGAACTAACCAAAAAACTTAACAGTGAGGAAATGGTTAAGAAAATTAAGATCTACTAACTTGATGTTAACTCCAGGTTACCATTAAACATGAGTAGACACTGATTAAGGGAGGAAATTTGTAAAAAGCAGAATTAAAATACTGCTTATGCATGAATTACAACTATGTAAAATGTGAATCTTTCTAAAAAAAAAATCAGCAGATGCATCAGAGAGTTAGATTTACATGCTGAGTTCCTTGTTTTCTGTCAAGTTGCTTAAGTTTGTCAAACTGTCCCCCTACAATAGCTTGGCCTTATGCAAGCATGAAAAGCTATGTTGATTAACAAGGTATTTTGATTTCTGCTGCAATACCATGGAAGGATAATGTGTTTTCTGATAAATTGCCTCTATTCAATATATTTGTACTTACTTATTCAACAAATAACAACCACTGTCCATGTGCCAGGCACTACACTAAGCAGCAGATATTCAATGGCGAGTAGACACGGTCCCTGGCCTCCAGGACTTCCAGTTTAGTGGCAAGAGATATACTGCCAAAAATTACATGTGATTTGAGCACACTAAAGGGTTCATGATTCCAGGGTATTGTTAAATAAGGGAAGCAAACTAGTCTGGCACACCAGGGAAGATATCCCTGATGAAGAGATTACATAGGCGTTTTCCTGCTGAAGAGTATGGGAGAGTTAAGAGGGGGAGAGAACAGCAAGTAGAAAGGCTTTAAGGGGCGAAAAGAACATCTTAAGCTGGAGGAACAAAAAGATCTGCAGAGTTGGGGCACAGTACACGGGCGGGCTACAGTCCACGGCGTTGCAAAGTCTGCCATGGCTGAGCAACTAACACACACACACGGTCCACGGCGTTGCAAAGAGTCTGCCATGACTGAGTGACTAACACACACGCACACAGTCCACAGTGTTGCAGAGTCTGCCATGGCTGAGCGACTCACACACACACACACGCAAACACACACAGAGTCCACGGCGTTGCAGTCTGCCATGGCCGGGCGACACACACACACACACACATAGTCCACGGCGTTGCAAAGAGTCTGCCATGACTGAGTGACTAACACACACGCACACAGTCCATGGCGTTGCAGAGTCTGCCATGGCTGAGGGACTCACACACACACACACACACACACACACACACACACAAGGGGAAAAGGGTCTAGGAAGGGGTCAGACTGTGTGGAGCTTTAGTAAAGATATTGCCAGCATATGAAATGGACTGGGGGATGAACACGGGGATGTGTGAATACCAGAAGACTACTTAACAAACTATTGTGGCAGTCCAGATGAGACAGATAATGGCTGTCTGGATGAGAGCGGTGGCACTGTGAAATGCATGGATTTAAAGCATATTTAAGATGCAGAATAGACACAACAGGAAGTTGGGGCACAGTACACGGGTGGGCAGTAATAGGCAAGGGTTACCATTATTCAGGTACAAATTAACCTTGGATCTTCCTGCAGTTTGGGTTAAAAGACAAAAGAAGAATTACTGCCTGCCTCTTTTTCCTCCATGCACCAAAACAGAGCAGCCTGTATTTAGAAGAAAACCTTTCCCACACAATGCAGGCTGGGACATGTTTCTCTGCACTAGGCCATGCTTTCCTCACCAGCTCACACTCTAGCTAGCTAGAGTGTGTGAGGGATGGACAAGTCAAGGGTGACACCTAGACTTCTGGCTAGAATTGGGTGGTGCACTGGTACCATTTCCTGAAGTAGGAAATACTGATGGAGCAGGTTTGATGGAGAAAGAGGAGTTGAGCTTTGGGATTTGGTGGGTTTGAGTTGCCTGTGAAATATGCAAGGGAGAATGTCTAGTTGGCTCTAAGTGGATATTCAGGTAGAGGTTTGAGAGAGTTCAGGAGAGGTTAGAGAAGAGATGTGCCCAAATCTATCACGGGCCTGGGGAAAAGATGGGAGAGCCTAGGAAGTATGTACAGAATGAGAAAAAGGATTTGGGAATCAAAACCTGATAATCTACAGCAAGTAGACAAGAAACTGGCAATTAAGAAAGAGTGGTCAAAGAAGTGCTAGAAAAACTAGATAGCACATTAATTAAAGGAAGAGTTGTTTGAAAAGGAGGGTTTAACGGTGCCAGGAGGACTAGTAAAATGAGAACCATTAGTAGTCCTACTGAGAATTTTTGTAGTGATGGGAACAGTCTAGATTAAAATGGGTTGAGAGGTGGGCAGGAGGTGAGAAACCTTTTGACACTTTTAGATCTGGCTGTAAAGAGGAAGAAAGTAAAAGGTCAGTATTTACAGGGGGACATGAGGTCATGCTTTATTTAAAGACAGAAGATTTAATACATCTAAATGCTGATGCAAAGGAGCCAGTAGAGCGACTGCTGCCTCTGGGTGTGAAGGAGCTCTCTGCACACAACCCCTGAGCACAGGTGAAGGCATTATCCACAGCTTGGGGGTCACTGCAATAGGAATGAGGAAGGCTCAGAGGTGGGGATAGAAAGACTCGTAGGTTTGGTGTCAGGAAAGCTGTAGTTCATGACCGTGCCTATTTTCTCTCTGAAGCTGGAGAGTGTGGGAGGAGGTGAGGACTTTGCAGGTCTGAGGAATGAAGACTGAGGTAGCAGCTGTGGAGAGCTAGCTAGAGTGTGAGCTGGTGAGGAAAGCATGGCCTAGTGCAGAGAAACATGTCCCAGCCTGCATTGTGTGGGAAAGGTTTTCTTCTAAATACAGGCTGCTCTGTTTTGGTACAGGGAGGAAAAAGAGGCAGGCAGTAATTCTTTTGTCTTTTAACCCAAACTGCAGGAAGATCCAAGGTTACTTTGTACCTGAATAATGGTAACTCTTGCCTATTACTGACACTTTAGCTGGCTACCACTTCCTTTGACACTCTGACATGTTAGTTTTTCTTACACAAGAAAACTTCGATTGCCTAGGCTGCCGCTCTTGTTCTACTTCCCATCTTTCAGATTCATGACATCTGAAAGTACAATGTACGGCTTTTAAAAGTTTTAGATCAGTATGTCGATGTCAGCAGCTGATCCAAACACGACCTAATATATAAAACAAAGCCAATTATATAGGTTCTGTCATGTAGCAGTTAATTGAGAAAGACAGTTTCTCATTATTGGTTTCTATAATTTACCTGCTGAATTTAGGAAATTCATAAAGTGACACAAAATTATATTTAAAATGTTCAAGCAAGGAGATGTGCTATCATTTTCTGGGAGAGGGAGAAGGTACGGGTGGATCCAGTGTAAGGAGATGGAGACCCCGCACTAGAATCGTGGCCCTGTCACCAGCAACCACGTGACTGAGCTCCGCTAAGTTTGCTTCTTTTCTATAAAATCAGAATAATGAGAGCGACCAAGGTGGCGGAGTAGAAAGACCCTGAGCTCACCTCCTCTCACGAGCACACCCAAATCACAACTATGTGCACAACCACCACGGCTGAAAAAAATAATGGAAACTACCAGCAAAAATCTTCTACAACTAAAGCCATAAGGAAGGAACCATAACGAGTTGGGTAGGAGGAGTGGACTCATGACACAGTTAAATCCCATATGCCCCAGGTAGGTGACCCACAGACTGGAGAATAATATTGCAGAGGTTCTTCTACAGGAGTGAGAGTTCCGAGCCCCACGTCAGGCTCCCCAGCCTGGGAGTCTGGCACTGGAAAACGAGCCCCCATAGCATTTGGCTTTGAGGGCCAGTGGGGCTTAATTATGGAAGCCCTACAGGACTAGGGGAAATATCGACTTCAATCCTAAAGGAAGCACACAAAATCTCATGCTTACTGGGACCCAAGGCAAAAGCAAAAATTTGATAGGAGCCTAAGCCAGACCTACTGCTGATCTTGGAGAATCTCCTGGAGAGGTGTGAGGGTGGCTGTGGCTCACCCAAGGGGTACAGATACCGGTGGCAGTAATACTGGGGAACATTCAACCACAAGAACGCTCCTGGCAGCTGCCATATTGGCTCATTAGTGCCAAGACCTGGCCCCACCCAACAGCCTATAGGCTCTAGTGCTGGGATGACTCAGGCCAAACAACTGGGTGGGGACACAGTCCCACCCACCAGACAGGCAGCTTAAAAACTAAAGAGCTCACAGCCACCTAAATGTGGCCCTAGACACGGCTCAGCCTACCGGAGGGCCAAGACCCAGCTCCACAAACTGGCGGACAGGAAAGCTGCACAAGCCCTAGACTGGCTTCATCCACCAGGGGGTGAAGCAAGAGAATTACGATACTGCAACGCAGGCCAGACTCTACCCTGGGACCAGGTGGGCTGTGCCCCTGCCCACGAGCAGGGCAACACAACCTTCAGGACACTCGACTCCATACCCAACTGTGTCAGGAACTGGCGCTTTCCTACCAATGATCTGAAAGGAGCTCTGGGAACTTTGGGCCCTGAAGCCAGACTTCAGGAACCAGTTCTGCTTGCCAGTAGTCTGGCACCAACCCCAGGATCTGGGTTCACCTGCCAGTAGGTGGGCAACAGTCCCCGAGTCTTCAGGACCCAGACTCTGCCCCAGGTCACCTTAGGATTCCGTAACTGGCCACCTGGGGACAGGCCTGTGACACAGCAGGCAGCAGAATTTGCACAAGGCAAGGCCTGGCAACCAAACAGACTAGGGGCTTACCAAGCTTAGCGGACAACCCGTATAGTCGGCCTGCCACGACAGAAGGGCCCATGCAGACCTCTCAGGAGGAACCTCTAGAGCATATAATTTGGGTTATGAGAGGGGAATGCATGACTGGAATACACAGGATGCCTCCTACAGAGGGCTACTTCTCCAAGGTCAGGAAAAGTAAGTAACCTACCACATATGCAAAAACATACGTATGGCTGAGTTCCTTCACTGTTCACCTGAAACTACCATGCCATTGTTAATCGGCTACACCCCAATACAAAATAAAGTTTAAACACACACACAAATACAAACAGCAGCTTGGTCAGACAAAAAGAGGCAGCAGAAGAAAATAGTCCAGGTGAAGGAACAAGACAAAAATACAGAACTAATAAGTGAAGTGGGGACAGGCACACAAAGAGTTCAGAGTAATAATCGTAAAGATGATCAAAGAACTACGGAGGAGAAGAGATGCACAGAAAAGTTAGAAGTTTTTAACAAAGAGTTAGAAAATATATAAAAGAACAACCAAAGATGAACAATACAATAATTGAGATGAAAAATACACTAGAAGGAATCAATAGTAGATGAAAAGATTCAGAAGAACAGACTGCTGAGCTGGAAAAGACAGTAGTGGAAATCACTGTTGTTAAATAGGAAAACAAAAAAAGAATGAAAAGGAATGAGGACAGTTTGAGAGACCTCTGGACAACATCAGGCATACTAATACTTGCACTATAAGGGTCCCAGGAGAAGGAGAGAGAAGTGGCCTGAGAAAATATTTGAAGAGATAATAGCAGAAAACCTCCCTAACCTAGGAAAGGAAAGAGTCACCCAAGTTCAGGAAGCAGAGTCCCACAAAGGATTAATCCAAAGACAGTGCATACCAAGATGCACTGTTATCAAAATGACAAAAATGAAACATGCACAGAGAATACTAAAAGCATCAAGGGAAAAGCAACAAGCAACATACCAAGGAACTCCCGTAAGGCTATACGCTAATTTTTATCAGCAATTCTGCAGGCAAGAAAGCAGTGGCATGACATATTTAAGTGCTGAGAGGGAAAACCTACAACCAAAAATACCCAGAAAGGCTCTTATTCAGATTTGCTGGAGAAATTTAAAAGCATTACAGATAAGCAAAAGCTAAAAGAAGTCAGCACCAACAAACCAGCTTTATAACATATGTTAAAAGACTTTCTCTAGGCAAAAAAGCCTACATCTGTAAAGGCAAACACACAGGAAAGGTAAGAAATCACCCACACACAAAGCTAGTGGGGAGGCTGAAAGATAAGAGTAATAAAATCATCTCTATCCACAATAAGCATTTAAGGGATAAACAAAACAATTAGATGTAAAGTATGATATCAAAAATAGTAATCGTAAGAGGAGAAGAGTACAAATGCAGGGTATGTTAAACGTATTTTAAATTAAGAGATCAGCAACTTAATCACATATGTAACAGACTGCTAGACAAAAACCTGATGGTAAGAACAAACCAAAAATCTATACTAGATATACACAAAAGATGAAAAAGGAATCCAAATATAACACTAACGATCGTCACCAAGTCACAAGAGACAAGAACAAAAGAAGGGGGAGGGGAAAGACCTACAAAAACAAATCCAAAACAATGAACAAGACGGCAATAAGAACATACAGACCTATAATTGTCTTAAATATAAGCAGACTAAACGCTCCAACCAAAAAACACAGACTGACCAAATGGATACAAAAACAAGACCTGTATATATGCTGCCTACAAAAGACTCCCAGATCTAGAAACACATACGGACTGAAACTGAGGGGATGGAAAAGGGTATTTCACACAAATAGAAATCAAAGGAAAGCCAGAGTAGCAATACTTCTATCAGACAAAATAGACTTTAAAAGACTGTTACGAGAGACAAAGGATACTACATATGATCAGGGATCAATCCAAGGAGATACAACACTTGCAAATATATATGCACCCAACAGAGAAGCACCTCAATATATATGGCAAATATTAACAGAAATAAATGGTGAAATCAACAGTAATCCCGTACTTATATCAACAGATCATCCAGACAGAAAAAGAAACATAAACCTTAAGTAACACATTAGACCAGACAGACTTAATTATAGAAAAGATCAATGAAATGAAAAGCTGGTGCTTTGAAAAGATAAGCAAAACTGATGAATCTTTAGCCAGACTTATCAAGAAAAAAAAGGGAGAGGACCCAAATTGGTAAAATCAAATACAATTTCATTTTGCAGATGAGGCTACTGAATCTCAAACCTGCCCCAGACTATAAGTTTATAACTGATACTGCTTGGACTGATCGGAACATTCATGCTCTTTCCCACACAATGGGATGTAAATTTCTTTAAACATTTTCTTTTCTAAGTGCTGGCAGAAAAAGTTTAGTATCAGTAAATAGTCACATGACTGAGAAATTCTACTTTGCCACTTCAATGGAATACTTATTAAACCATATAGTCAATATGGATACAGCAAAAACTAAAGATAAAAATAAAAGGGTATCTGAAAGCAGGATGGTTCAGTGTGGTAACAGCTCAATCCTATTTTGAATAACCTGCTTAAAACTGAATATTTTGAAGCTGAACTTTGCAAACTGGATCTTTCTGACTCTAAAACAAGGGAACACAATACCAACAAAAGATCTTTTCCCTATTACGTACCATGTAACATCAATGGTGTATGGTCATGCAGGTGTATAACTTACAGGCTGCTATCGAGTAAAACATTACAAGTAGACTCTTAAGTTCTCCTGTCATTTACAATGCTAACACAAATGACACATTCAAACTTTTACATAGACCAGCTTGTGGTACAATTCAATCATGCTATGTATCTGGAAAGGAGACCTTTGGTTTCAATTTTTAAGACAGTACTAGTTTAGGTCAAAAAATTTCTTTCTGGGATCAATCTTAGGGAGACAGGAAAGATTGCTCCCATAGGTACTGTTTTAAGATGGAGACAATCTGACATCTAGATATACATTATCATTATCAGAAAGACAACAACTTTTCCCAGAGAAGAATCTGAGCTTTTCAGTCTAGACTATATGCCTAATCCAATAGTTATTGAAACAATATTGCCTTATCATTATCTACACTCCTGGCTTCAGCAATGGTGCCCTTTTGCTCTTCCTCCCTCCCTATCCCACCTCTATGCCTGACTGCCTGTTCCTCATTTTTTTTCCCCTGCTCCCAGCTTCCATTAGATATCCTTAATTATTTCAAATATACTGACTTGAAATGAAAACTTTTTTGGTAGCTTTCTCTTTGACTTTTAGTTTCAACTTATGCCTGCTATGTGACCTGTACTTATTTACACTTACTGGGTTTTCCCTTCCTGACTAAAAGGAACTGGGCTATTGCCTCTGTGGTCACTGAGTGGTGAGGTTATTTTGAGCCATGAGGGCTGGGGGCAGGGTTAGGCTAGGAAGGTAGCTGAAATTATAAGTTTCACAGTTGAAGCTAATCTTTAGCTTTCAAGTCTCATATACATTGCAATCTAATCCTCATTAAGAATAGAATATGTGTATATAACATATCATTTAAATTGTTATTTGAAATAACTGTAAAAACACATCCATAATTTGGAAGGAACAGCATTTCATTTTACTCTTGGTTCCACATTTCAAAAATTACACTGTCTGCATTTTGAATTAAGTGAAAGAGTTAAGAAAGGTCACTTTTTCTCCTTTGTATCTCAAAAATAAATGAACTTTGACTAAGTTTCAGATGCAAAACAAGAGGTCCACCACAGGCATTAATTTTAACAAAGTTATTTAAGATTCCCCCTTTCTTAAAGTGCTCCAGGAATTAGATGGGTGACTATGGGCTAACACCATCTTTATCAAGTATTGGCAAAGGTTATAGCTGGGAAAGCCTTTGCTTATTGAATGGAAGAGGAGGTATCACAGAATTGAGTAACTGATAAAACTTCAATCTTGAATTAGGTTAGGTCTTGATCTGCTTCCAGCTAGTTGATCTCTTGAAATATGTGGGCTGTGCAGTAAGTTTTTGGTTGCTGTATGATTTTCTTCTTGCTTCTAAATTTCACATATTCTCAATTTGTTTTACAGGTCAACCTTTTTTCTTTGGACTAAACCAATGTGGATAAGGGAGCCCAAAAGGGAATTAATCAGTTTTGGTGCATATTTTGAAGACATCGTCACAGAACATATTGCTCTGAAGTTAGGGTTAAAGTGATAATTTGCATTAGGATAATGTGGAGGACAACGTTCTCTCAGGAGAAAGTAAGCATTCTAAGCTTTCCTCTCCTAGGCATCTTCCCTCAGGCACTGAGACTGCAGCCATCCAATTCATGGGGACAGGCAGAAAGAGACTTCAAAAGTCAAATATATTTCCACAGCTAATTTTTAGCAAGTCTGGCAATGAGATCTTTCCATTCTTCTCTCTTCTTTGTGATGTATGTAGGAGTGAGTAGCTGCAGTAGTGATTGTGGCTGTTGTCTAAAGAAGTTCTGACACAAGGCCTCAGTGTTACAGATCACATACATCCCACAGTCATAGCTGTTTTGTTGAGCAGGGGCTTTCTCTTCCACAAAGGCCAGTTTGTTTCCTTTTCTGCCTAAGAAAGCCTCTAGTTTCTCTGCTACCTGTTTTGCATGGAATGAGTTACTACTACCGTAAGAATCATAATGAAAAAAGCCATTTTTATCTTGCAGATATACCAACAAGCTCCAGTGGGTCCCCCCAGCTGTGTGGTTGGAATTATCATTGATGGCTAAAAATATGACTCTCTTATTGGGGAGGTCCAAGGGTTCAAGGAACATGGCGATTTCTGCTGGGTTGCCAGTGCACTTGATGAACTGAGTAACTTCGGGGCTGATGAAACAGACGTGGTCAGAGCAGTCATGAAATTGGCTGTTGGCAAAGTACTCAAAGGCAAACCCAATAACATGGTCATTGAGCCAGCTTGGAGGATCCAGTAGTGAGACGTCTGATTGCCGCAGTAGACTGTCCATGTAACTCAAGACTACTGGGTCCATCTTGTACTGACCAGGGCTGCTCAGAAATTCCAGAAGCTGAAGGAGAGGCAGAAGACAATATTTACTGTTGAACAAGATACTTGACTGTAAAATGGGGATCATAAATAGCAGTTGCTCTTACAAGGTTTGGGGTAAAGATTAAATATAATTGTAAAGTGTTTAGCAACCATGCATGGTTAAGGATAAACATTAAAAAAAAAAAACAAAAACCCTCTAGTTTAACAACCAGAATGAAAATTTTGGAAATTCTCCATATGAAATTAAAAATCTCTTTAAATGCTGAGATTAGTTAAAATTATACCTAATTGTTCTATCAAACTCTGTATCATTAACCATATATTCACCCCTTTAATGAATATGCATTAAAAGAATGGCAAATTATATTAAAGATGAATTTTCAGAGTCCAATTTAAATGCTACTAATTACTAAGGGAAATAGTTTCCATTTCAACATTAATTTTCAAGAGATAAGATAAAATATTGCTTCCTCATTGCATGATGGAAAGTGACAGTGATTAGAGTTGTAGTTAAAAGGAACTGTAATTTCAAGAACAGAAAACAATGGGAGAAATACAAATGAAATTCATTCCTGATTCTTCCCTGTTAGTAACATGAATGACAGTCTTTCCCGTCTTTAACCTCAAGGGGTAAGATAAAGACTATACAGTGTTTATAATGTAACTTAGAAATTCTTTTGGCAGTGAAGTGTGGCAAAGGAAATCAGGCGATCTGGGTCTAGCCCTAGTTCTACCACTGATTCGCCGGTATCATCCGATTTTTGTCCTTGTTTCTAGTTATCTGTAGAAAGGCCTCAGAGAGTTGTAGAAAAGGCCAAATAATTTTACTTGAAGGTATTAAAAAGAGTATAAAATAAAATGTTGTTCAAATAGTATTTATGTTATTAAACAATCAAAGCAAATACGGTTTGGAAACAAATATCCATTTATACATCTTGTTCAAATGAAGGCATGACTAAATTAAGAGTGGGAGCAAGACAAGTCATATAGTAAGATTTATATGCTCATGATCCTCTTAAGCAAGGTGTTGACAGAGACAAGAAGTCTGATAAGTGTGGTAATGTTGATATGACATTTAAACTCAGAGTTCACTGCTTATGCACTCACTTGGCAACATAACAATATTTCTAGAAATCACAAAGCAATAAATTGCCCCATGAAGGTTGAGAGTACAAAGCAAAGTGTATTATATATATATATATAAGAAAATAATACTGCTATGAAAGACTGGGCTAGAATAGTGACATCAATTTAATCAATTCTGGCCATTAGATCAGTTATTTTACCACTTGGTTAGAGTATTAAAACAATAACATTTTTTGACACAATCGTTTTCATATAATCAAAACCCTGCAAAAACTCACAGAGCGAAATAAATGTACTCCTGAAGAAAAGAAAGCTAAAGTAATGATGTAATTAGGAAGCACCAAAGATGGTTTTTCTGTGCATACAGAATATCATAATATGAACTATTTCAAAACGGATACAAGGCTGTTGATGAGTGTATATATCTATATAAAATAAGATGGCATGAATCAAGATTTTTCTTAAGAAGAAAGAATAACTTGAGCAGAGGCCTAAACTGGAGCCAGGAAGAAAATTAACGAGGCATAGAGCACGTTTGTTATGGGTGGGCCACAAATTTGGCTCTTAGCTTTTGGCAGCTAACTACAGAGTGTTAAGTTAAACATTCACAATGTCCATAAGGGAAAAACAAAGCAACTGCTCAGGAGAGGTAAAAGCATTCTTTGTATTAAGGTCAGACAGATTTCTCTCAAAAAATTTTCATAAAAAACATGGAGTAAAAAAAAAAAACCAAAAAACACGGAGTATCATAATGAATGCCCATAACATCTTTATATTATGGGACATTAATATATATAACATGTATGGGGTATATCAGAGAAGGCAATGGCACCCCACTCCAGTACTCTTGCCTGGAAAATCCCATGGACAGCGGAGCCTGGTAGCCTGCAGTCCATGGGGTCACGAAGAGTCAGACACGACTGAGCGACTTCACTTTCACTTTTCACTTTCATGCATTGGAGAAGGAAATGGCAACCCACTCCAGTGTTCTTGCCCGGAGAACCCCAGGGACGGGGCAGCCTGGTGGGCTGCCGTCTATGGGGGTCACACAGAGTTGGACACGACTGAAGTGACTTAGCAGCAGCATATGGGGTATATAATATTGTTGTAAAAGACGAAATAATTTCACAGTACTATTTCTAATAATGATCTTTAATATTCAGTCTGATGGGAAAAGAGCAAACAGCAATCTAGTAAAAGCAGCTGTGGAGAGGCTAGGTGCTCAGCTGGTTGCTGATGGGACTGCATTTAAGAATATATGAGTATGAAAAAGGAATGACTGCATGTGCCTTGAGCAAGGCTTCTTGACTCTCTCCCTCATGTCTTCAGTGACTACTAGGAGTGGTAACGGCCAGATTGCAATGCTTGCTAAACACCTGGAGACCTGCTCTCTAAGCTGCCAGCTGAAATCAGTCTTGTACATCAAGAGCAAATCCAACTAGGGATAGCAGTTCACAAGAAGGGTGTCTGAATAGACATGCATCTCACTGTGGAGAGTGTGTCCACAAGCAGGGTCAAGATTTTCTTTAGAAAATAGTTTTTGTGCTTTGTTTGATTTTGAAAGCATCCGACCTATAGGTAATGTGGCAATCAAGGACTTAATTCTGTTCCATACAGCATGATTGCAATAGGTTAGCTGTAACAATTCTAAAGCAAATGAAACCAAACTGGTCAAACCACCTTGGCCAAGAAAATGGATGCCAAAGTTCACATCTTAAGACTTGAATTTTAGACTCCATTCTGTTGCTCAGTGGCTATGTCATCATAAAAAACTACTTCATTTCTTTAAGCCAGTTTCCTTTTCTGTAAAGTGAGAATATTAATACATGACTTTTACCATAGGGTATGTGTCAATATTAAATGAAGAAATATAGGTAACTAACATTTAAAAAAATATAAGGTAGCATTTCTGGATATCTACTGGGTCATCAGGAAATTTACATCCCAGCAACTGATAACTGTAGTGTATCACACTGAACAAATGTTTACTGAACGTTGCCTATGTGCTAGGGGGTAGAAAATCAAAATGGGAATATAAGTCATAGTTTCTACCCTCATTGAGCTTAACCCTATTATGTTATAATGAACCCATAATGAATATATACATCTCTTTTACTCAATAAATACCTATCAAGTACCTAATGCAGATGGAGAAGGAAATGGCAACCCACTCCAGTATTCCTGCCTGGAGAATTTCATGGACAGAGGAGCCTGGTGGGCTACAGTCCATGGGGTAACAAACAGTTGGACATGACTGAGTGACTAACACACACACATCTAATGCAGTTGTCATGGAAAATATAAAGATGTGTAAGGTGGCTTATACTCAAAAGAAAAAAACTGGTAAACCACAAATAAAATGAATTCAAAAGGGAAATGGATGCAGAGCTCAAATCAGGAAAGTCTTCAAGGAGAAAGTGGCATAAAAGTGGGCTCTTGAAAAGCAGAGAGGTGGATGCATGGAGAAGGGCATTAAGAAGGAAGAGGCAAGGAAAGTGCCTTTAAGTTTAATCCACTCTGGCTGGAATGAAGTGGGAACAGTGATGCAGATGAAGGCTGGAGGAAGATTATTAGAAGTTAGGTGCTGATAAACTGATTTCCAGGTGTAAAGTCTAGAACTTATACCGGAGGAAATGGGGAGCCATTAATGGCTATGTCAATGCTTTACAAAGACTGATGATTCAGGCATAGTATATAGGATTAATTGGTAGGGAGACCCACTGGAGATAAGAGACCAATTCGATTTTTAATGAAAGGTAGGAGGGGGATGTGACCTAAACCAGGGGAAATGGTAGTAGGAGAGAGGCGAGGAGGAAAAGATATTATAGACAGAATCAGTAAGGGATCAGAGAAGGGTAGATAAGAGAGAAGAGTTAAGAAACAGTTTGGAGGATTTTGTTGGAGTGACCAGAGGGCAATGATCCTATCATTAATGGGGTAAGGGGGAAAAAAGAGATGGGAGCAGACCTAGCACAAGAACCAGGAGCCATTTAGAACCATCTTAGGGATATTTCCTTTCTATACAGCGAGTACTGTACTTAGCATATCTGAGGTACAATTAATGTTTGTCAGATGAATGAAATACTTTTAAAGGGAGTCAGGAAATACAAATTAAGGGAAATAAGGCATACACAATTTTTATACCGTAATATCCGTTTTTGCTTTAGCTTTGTGTTTTGTCTGTTTTCTTCTGTTGATTAGTAGTAAATGCCTTTAACAATTAAAAGATCTATGTTTTTGGTCTTGGTGAATGGTATAGGAATACTGGGGAGACAATGACTTCCTCATAGTTCTGTGTAAAACTCAACAAAATACAGTACAGTTCTATGTTTTTGAGCCAGGAGGCGTTGAGTTTGGGCTGACTTGCACTTGCTAACTGTGCGACTGGCTCGGCAAGCTATTCATCCTCTTTCTGGGCCTCATTTTCCTCATGAGTAAAATGAGGTAATAATAAAACCTGTCTCTCAGAGCTGCTTTATGAATTAAAAACATGACTGAAAAGACTTAGCACGTTCTCTGGTAGACAGCAAACTCTCAAGGAAAACTTGTTTCCTTCCCCATTCCCTACATATTTTGGGTGGTAATAATGGACCTTAAAGATTTCTTGAAACTAAAGCGTCTGTTTGTCTCTTTATATAAAGCTACACAGATAGATCCAGCCAGGGCAGGACTGTGCATTTGAACACTAGCTTTGACATAAGCAGAGGTGAATGCTAATACCACAGAGAAGTAGTCTCTCAACCTGAGGGAAGCAATGCTGTTAGTGTGTCATCAGCATACTCAAACCTTGTGGTTATGGGGTTTACTTTATTATATCTTCCAACTTCTGTAGCTAAGTGAACACTGCATTCAAAGTATAGGACACTTCCCCAAATATTTAATTTTAACGAGAGACTATTTTTTAATATTCATCTTAAAATCCTTAAAGTGCGTATGACTTGAATATTTGTTATAAAAACCAGGCAATTAAATAAAAATTAAAGGGAAAATTATAACTCAACAAGAACCATTCTGATTTCCTGCTGATGTAAGTAAGGCAAGAAGCTGCTGGTTCAGTAGGAAAAACACTAGGTTGGGAATCAGCAGACTTGGGATTCAATTCAGATCTGCAATCAACCAGTTGTTTGACTCTGGAGAAGACATTTAAAACCCTTGGGTCTCAGTTTTCTCATCTGTAAAGTGAGGTTTGGACCAGATAAATACTGGTTCTACCCAGGGAGGCATGTCAGAATCATCAATGGAGATTTTAAACACACGATCTATCTCTGGGGGGAGGGTCTGGGCACCTGTATTTTTAAGATGTTTCCAAGTGATTCTATGATTTCTACAAGATTCTTCTAGCTATGGACTTCCCCAGTGGCTCAGTGGTAAAGAATCTGCCTGCAATACAGGAGACTCTAGAAAAGTGGGTTCAATCCCTGGGTCAGGAAGATTCCCTGGAGAAGGAAATGGCAACCCACTCCATTTTTTTTGCCTGGAGAACCCCATGGACAGAGGTGCCTGGGGTTACAACGAGTCAGACGTGACTGAAGCCATGACCACCACCACCACCTCTAGCTATAGGGTTCTACAATTCTAAGCTCTCATCTTTAAAATCTTCCCTTCCACTCTAAAGTTTTACTGGAACAAAATCATGCTCATTTGTTCACATATTCTTTATGGCTACTTTAAAAAATGTTTATTTATTTATTTGGTTGTGACAGGTCTTATAGGTGGTGGCAAACTCTTCCTTGCAGCAGGCAGGATCTAGTTCGCCGACCAGGGACCAAACCTGAGCCCTCTGCAATGGGAGCGAGGAGTCTTAGCCCTGCACCACCAGGGAAGTCTTTCATGGCTGCTTTTCCGCTTTCAGAGCTCAGTAGCCTGTGAAGGCTAACGTATTTACTGTTTGGCCTCTTAGACAAAAACTTTGCCAGTCTCTATTCTAGACCACTATAATGTAATCTGTTGTAAATGCATAGGTTAAATTAATTTTAAGAGCTTTTAGGGGTCTAATAAAGCATTGAGGCTATTTGTTAAAATATCTTAGAGATTAACCTTTAACTAGAGGTATTACTGCTGATTCAACGGGAATTTTTAATGAGGAAATGCTTAATTAGTAGATATAAGAACTGTCTATAGATGCGTGAGTAAATATTCATTTTATAAGATCAAAAATATACATCAAGATTTTAATTAATAAGCATTTTAAAGTATGTAGCAATTCTCGTAACTTTTGGGATAATATGCCTGTTGTGGTTAAAATAACAGTAGTGATACAGATAAGCTTTACTGTAAAGCCCCAAAGAAAACCTACTATCTCAGAATTGTGACCTTTATTCATCCCCCCCCCCCCCAAATTATTCAGTAAGAGTTCCTTAAAAAAAAAGGAACAGCTTCATTCAGTTATGTTTTTAAACACTGTAAAGTGCAAAGTGCAGCTGTTAACTCATTTTAAGTGAAGATTCTAACAGTCAGTAGTTTCTAAATGTAATTTCCTTTCCTCCTCCTCACTCCCTTCAGTTTTTGTTTTAAATTGTATCAAACTGCAACTGCTCACAAATGCCGTCAGTGCTCCTATACATACATGGCTAGCTGCTAGCAAGATTCAACACACACACACACACCCCAAAAATCAAACACAGGCTAACTCCAACGTATCTTCTTAGAGCTTCAATTTCACAAGCATTGGGGGAAAAGAGCTAAGCAATTTAAATACTTTTTAATATCTTAAATACTAAATATATTAAATATATTTTAATCAGTGACTTACAATACCTTAATTATTAACATAAACATGGATATAACAGCATAAAATGCAACATCAGCACAGATTTTTAAAATAAGAGATTAGCAGAGCACTTTTGCACCAGAGGAAGGCAATTATCTCTGCTTCATTCACCCTACTCTGCTGGCTTGGACACTTCAGTGGAACAGTTTAGTCAGTTTCCATACTTGATAGCTAGAGGTGGTGGTCAGTGGTTCAGTCATGTCTGACTCTTTGTAACCCCAGGCACCTCTGTCCATGGGATTCTCCAGGCAAGAATACTGGAGTGGGTTGCCATTTTCTTCTACAGGGAATCTTCCTGATGCAGGGATTGAACCCACGTCTCCAGAGTCTCCTGCATTGCAGGCAGATTCTTTACCAACTGCCTGCAATGCAGGAGACCTGGGTTCGATCCCTGGGTCGGGAAGATCCCCTGGAGAAGGGAATGGCAACCCATTCCAGTATTCTTGCCTGGAGAATCCCATGGACTTAAATATAGCCCAGGGGGTCACAAAGAATCAGACATGATTGAGTGACTAACACTTTCATACTTGATAGGCCTGTAACATAAATCACTAATTCTTAGGAACCAGATTCCCTAATATACCAATTGATAAGTCTTGTTGATTCTACAGCCGAAATGTTCTGGACCTGTCCCAACACTTTCCATCTTCACTACCACCACCTCAGTCAAGTCCATCATTAGTTCTTATCTTGATATAGCCTAACACGACTCCTTATTTCTACTATTGACCCCTCCAGTAAATTCACCATACAGCTGTCAAGAGTAATTGTTCAAACATTTAAGTGAGCTCACATCTGTCCTGTCCTCTGGCAGTACACTATCACATTCAGGAAAAAATGTGAACTTCCCACCCTAGCTGCTTACAACTCCTCCTCCCACCCCACCCTCCAATGGTTACATGGCCCTAGGCACCTCTCCAACCTCATTTCCATTACTCTTCCCCCCTTGCCCACTAAGCTCCAGCCACACCAACTTTCCTCAAACATGCCATGTTTTTTTCCTCCTGAGGGCTGGGCTACTAGCTGTGCCTGAACCTTCTAGTGGTTGGCACCATTTGCTGGGTAATTTCAGTTTGCTGCTGCTGCTAAGTCACTTCACTCGTGTCTGACTCTGTGTGACCCCATAGACGGCAGCCCACCAGGCTCCCCCGTCCCTGGGATTCTCCAGGCAAGAACACTGGAGTGGGTTGCCATTTCCTTCTCCAATGCATGAAAGTGAAAACTGAAAGTGAAGTCGCTCAGTCGTGTCCGACCCTCAGTGACCCCATGGACTGCAGCCTACCAGGCTCCTCCGTCCATGGGATTTTCCAGGCAGGAGTACTGGAGTGGGTGCCATTGCCTTCTCCGAATTTCAGTTTAAATGCCACTTATTCAGAGAGCTCTGTCATGTTCATCCAAAACAAGAGGCCACCACTCTCTTGTCCTCTAATTTCAATTCCTTGTGGAACCGAAATAGACAGCACTTGTGGTTATCTGACAGTTCCTTTTTCACTGTTTCTTCATTAATATTTCCCCCCTCTCCCCGAGGCCAAAAACATAAGCTCCATAATCATAAGAGAATAAAGAACCTTCTCTCCCTAAACTTGCTTACCATTCTGGTCCCCTGGACCTTCAACAAAACTTGTTGGGCATATGCTCAGTAAATAGTAATTGTAGAATAAATGGATAAATGGATACTCACCTGATATAAATCATGTTCTGCAAAGAAATTTGTACCTTTGAGTCTCAGAAGTGTAAGTGAAAGTCGCTCAGTAGTATCCGACTCTTTGCGACCCCATGGAATAGTCCATGGAATTCTCCAGGCCGGAATACTGGAGTGGGTAACTGCTTCCTTCTCCAGGGAATCTTCCCAACCCAGGAATCAAACCCAGGTCTCCTGCACTGCAGGTGGATTCTTTACCAGCTGAGCCACCAGGGAAGCCCCTTAGATAATATAAAGGACTTTAATTCCTTTTAGTCTAACTTCCTACCCCATGAAGGAATTTTTCATTTCTACTCTCAGGGAAAAACATGCAGGAGTCTGACTTACAACTAGCTGTGTAATATTAGAGCAGAAATAGCTAAGTCAATACAACTGTAAAAAAACAAATCCACGAAGTTAGACATTTTAAATATGATGATGAAGATGGTACAAATCAGTGGGAGAAATTTAGGGATTATTCCACGTTTTCAATGATCACTATGTCTTACAGCAGTGCGGTCCAGTAGGACTTTCAATAACAATGGAAATGCTCTTCATCTGCAATGTCCAATATAGTAGCCACTGGCCACACTAGCTATTGAGCACTTGCAAAGGGCTAGTGAGACTGAAGGACTGATTTTATTTAATTTTAACTCAAATATAAATAGCCACATGTGGGCAGTGGTTACTATTTTGTTTTTTTCAGCTGCACCTCGTGGCATATGGGATCTTAGTTCTCCAACCAGGGATTGAGTGCCCTGAAAGCTTGGAATCTTAACCACTTGACTACCTGGGAAGTCCCATGGCTACTATTTTGGACAGCACAGTTTCACAGAATTTTATAGGCATTTCAGGAAAGAAAAAGATTACATGGTTAAGTAAGTTAGGGAAATTCTACATCCCCAAACTCCTTATTGTTGACTCACAATGCACACAAGCATATTAGAGGCTAGGAGAGGTTCTGCAATACAGAAACTTAACTTTTCTCAGTCTGATTCTTTCCCAGCTCCTTTGACCAATGAAACACTTTTTGTTTTCTGTTTTGGTATAATACCTATTAACACTTCACTAACTGTGCAGTGACGTTTGGGATATGCTAACTGGGAAATTTAATAAATGACACTGGGACAATTTGTTAATCATTTGATTAGCAAAAAAATGAAGCTAGATCCCTACTTCAGACTTCATATTGAATTCTATTTCAGATCGAGTGAAATTTAAATGCTAAAAAGTGAAACAAAAATATTAAAAGAAAATAGAGCTTAAAAACACTTTATACAGCTGGCCAATACACAGCTGTATGAAAAGATACCCAACATCTTACTCGTAATCAAGGGAATGTACGTTGAAATAAGATTTCATTGTTCACCTGTTAAATTAGCAAAGATGGGAAAACTGATAATAACGGGCATTGCTGAGTAACTACAGGAAAATGCAGTCTTACTGTAAACAGGAGTGTAAACTAATGTGAGTTTTTTGAAGGATAATTTGTCATTATATTTTAGTATTTTGGAAATATGTAGGTATTACACTTTCAGAAATTCATCTTAAACGAAACTTTAGGATACATGCAAAAATTTAACAAGGATGTTTACCACAGTAATATTTGTAAAAGAAAAACTGGAAATAATCCCAAAGTTTAAAAGAGGACTGGTAAAATAACAGGGTTTCCATTTAATGGATACTTTTCAGCCATTAAAAAATAATTTTTTGACATAGAAAGATGCTCATAATATGCTATGAAAAGAAAGGTTATATAAAAATTTGTACAAAATTAGTCAAGGATGATAGCTATCTATAATAATACAGTTTTAAGAATAGGATTTTAATACTTTTAAACTTTTTTCTTCTAACTTTTGATATTGCTTTATTTTCCCCCTTTTTCTAATGAGTATATAACCAGAAAATACAGCTACTTTCATTCATTCAAGAAAGAAATGTAGCACCTCTCACTTTTACAGTCACTTAAAATCTATCTAGTCATTGGAAAAGACTCTGATGCTGGGAGGGATTGGGGACAGGAGGAGAAAAGGACAACAGAGGATGAGATGGCTGGATGGCATCACTGACTCGATGGACGTGAGTCTGAGTGAACTCCAGGAGTTGGTGATGGACAGGGAAGCCTGGCGTGCTGCGATTCATGGGGTCTCGAAGAGTTGGACACAACTGAGCAACTGAATGAACTGAAAATCTATCTGGAGCTTCCTTGGTAGCTCAGACGGTAAAGAACCTGCCTGCAATGCGGGAGACCTGGGTCTGATCCCTGGGTCAGGAAGATCCCCTGGGGAAGCAAATGGCAACTCACTCCAGTATTCCTGCCTGGAGAATTTCATGGACAGAGGAGCCTGGCAGGCTACAGTCCACACGACTAAGTGACTAACACACACACACACACACGCGCAAAATATGTTTCTTTGACTCGCTGGTCTCACTTATGTCCTCTAGTAAAAAAACAGTAAGTCTAATTTCTCTTGCACAAAGTTTCAAACACAAATATTTAAACATAATCTGATGTTCATTAAAATTAGATTACATCCAACTTTCCATGTAAAATTTCATTTGTAATTTCACAAAATGAATCACATTCAAGAACAAATGTGCTTTTCATGTCAGCATAAGCAGAAAAATTTTCAGGAAGGAAGCTGAAGTCTTATTTTTTGGTTTCAATTTCCCCTAATTAAACATTTCCTTTTAATGCTAGCCTAACCCATCCAGAGATTTGTATCAAGTGGCATGTAAAAATTACCATCAAGATTTTATATCTTTCTTAAAGACAGAGATTAGTTTTCATTCATGCCTGCTATCTTCAGTGCCTGAAAACACAAGACTGTTAAAAACATAAGATTTTTCAATTTTATAAGTTATTTATGTATGTGTGCTAAGTCGCTTCAGTTGGGGTCCGACTCTGCGACCCCATGGACTATAGCCCGCCAGGATCCTCTGTACACAGGATTATCCAGGCAAGAACACTGGAGCTGGTTGCCCTGCCTTCCTCCAGGGGATCTTCCCAACCCAGGGATTGAACCCCCAGGTATCTCACATCTCTTGCACTGGCAGGTAGGTTCTTTACCACTAGCACAACATGGGAAGCCCCAAATTATTTATAAATTTGAACAATATACCTCTCACATGAATCTTTTACCAACAGAGGAATTCAGCTTTCAAAGCAGAAAAACTATTTGGTATGATGATGATGCCTGGTAACTGATTAGCCATAAATTCCATTTGGCCCTCCCTTGGGCCAGGGAGATAGACTAAGTAACCTTTTAGGATTTCTTCCAGCACTGAGGCTCTCTATTTATGGTTCTGTCACTTATTAGGCATGGTTAAGGGGTCACGGATCAGAAAAAAAAAAACTTTATTCTTAGTCTACCATTACACTTCAAAGGTTCCATCTATAATTGTGTCACAATTTTTCTTTCCTTTTCCTATATACTTGGTGTAAATACCAGCCTTTTCTAGAAATGATTTTGTTTAAATTTTCTGAGAAATGACTTAATTGCAAAATTTGAAATGACTGGGACTGTAAATATAGTGGATGGGGAGAACACTTTTAATGAGAGGTTTGAGTAAGTAAGATATATTTTACAAAGGAGTAGACAGAATTTTATTTAGTATATAGCTAATATTATACCTTAGGTGATAAGATGTGGTCAAGCTAAAGTTATAATCTACCTGGTTTCATAAATAATCACTGCACACACAGTAGCTGTATGCAGACATCTGGTTTAAAAGAGAATGAAAAAGGCATCATTTTTAAATTATCTGTCTTGTAGATTTCAAAGTCTGGTAAATTATTTTTTTCCATAGTTAAAAGGTAAACTGTTAGTACAAACTCCTCTTTAATGAGTCTCAAAAATGTGCTTGGCGAATAGCAGGTGCTCAATAAATATTTAATGAACAAATAAAACAATGAATTTGTTTTATTGTGCTGATAGGAAAACAGGGTCTGATGGGACCCAATTGTGACATACAGAATTTATCTTTAAATGTTAATTAACACAAATACTAGCTGAGTTATCTGATGAGGTCTGAATTACATATTATTAAATAGGACTAAACATTTCCAGCATCTACATATTTTAGCTGTTGAAGTGCGAAGTTGCTACAATAAACAGTAATGGGAAAATCCACACGTTACTGTTTTGAAGGAATTTAACCTATCACACTACTCTGAGACAGCATTTACTTATTTTTTTGGCCATGAGGGAAGGCAGGCCTAAGATTTTTTAAATCTACAATGTAGATGCTCAAAAATAGTAACTGTGACCAGACAATTGTTTCAGTATCACAACTGTGTTCTAGTGCTTTTATAACGGATGAATGTTCAAAGGTGTAGTCATCTAATTGGAAGCCAGAGAAAGGAACTTTCAGAGATTTTCTGTAAGTAATGAAAATCCCTCAGAAATTTCAAGAATTCTGCTTTAAAATAGACCTGTTCCCCCATTCCCTAAGAAAAGGAAACTTGAACCATACCAATAGGTAGATAGACTAGTGAATATAAACTAGTCATGCTGAAGAAAATAGAATCTGGTTCAGAAAACTAACTTTACATTACTTACTTGCTTTAGTAACACCTGGGCCTCAAATTTAATGTTTTTAATAATATGGTTAAAAAGTCACACCATTTGGGGAGTAACTGGGGTTTGAGCAGTAAGTTTTCTATAGTCTGGCAATGGTCAATTTCCAAAAAGATGGGTTCCCTAGGCCTTGAGGACTTCCTTTTTGTTTACTAATGCATTTACCCAGCAAAGAAGGTTTAAGGAATTGGCAAGGAGATGAGTCTTGACCTTAAAAAAGTCACAACTGTAGGACTCACAGGTGTAGACGGAAATATAACTAAGAAAGGCCTTGGCAACATCTAGGAACCTAGATACATGGTAAAGTGAAGTTGCTCAGTCATGTCTGACTCTTTGCAACCCCACGGACTGTAGCCTACCGGGCTCCGCAGTCCATGGAATTTTCCAGGCAAGAGTACTGGAGTCGGTTGGCATTTCCTTCTCCAGGGGATCTTCCCAACCCAGGGATTGAACCCGAGTCTCCCACACTGCAGCTTTACCATCTGAGCCACCAGGAAAGCCCAGATACATGGTAAAGTCACTGCTTATTAGACGTTCTAACATTATCATTATAATACAAAAGAAAGGGCTAGCCTCTTGACCTGGAAAAATGCTAACAGATCTCTCCACAGGTGTGCACCTCTTTGTTGAAAGGCATGTAATTTAGTCCAATCTTTTCCTTTAGGTTGGTCACACTGGGGAAATAAAGGAATTTAGTGGCACCCCATTCCAGTATTCTTGCCTGGAAAATCCCATGGACGGAGGAGCCTGTTGGGCTGCAGCCCATGGGGTCGCACAGAGTCGGACACGACTGAAGCGACTTAGCAGCAGCAGCAGTAGACTCTTTAGAGATTGCTTTATGATAAAATTTAGCTTTTTAAAAAATTTAATTAATTGCTGGTCTGGCCTCTTCATTTCTATCTTCTCTTTTGATAAATGTAATCTGTACATTACTGCTGATTATTTTTCAAATAGAACTCTAGTTTCATTATCCTGCTCCAAGTTTTTAAACATTTCTCCATTGTCTACCAAAATAAAGTACAAACTACAGCATAGCATTAAATAATTTCAACAAAAATAGCCCTATCAAAAAAAAAATAGCCCTATCTTTCCCAATTTACCTCCTTGTACTTATCCTATATAGACAGCCACAAGCTGAGTTCTCAAATTATTAGGCAACAGTAGGTCAGTAGCAGTTACTGCAACTAAATTATAGGAAAAAATAAATTGCCAGTTCCCTATGCTGATTCCAACAGAAAGGTTGAGAAGTGAACACTGCTCAAGTACCTTTCCAAAACACTTACTTGATCTGTTGTGATCTTGTTTAAAACCATTACAGTGAGCTATTTATAAATCTAGGATCCCTGGACCAGAAGGTGGCTAGAATTAACGGTTCCATGAACTTGGATTAGGGGAAAAAATTGCATCTTTTCAATAACCTCTGCTGCTGCTGCTAAGTCGCTTCAGTCGTGTCCGACTCTGTGCGAGCCCAGAGATGGAAGCCCACCAGGCTCCCCAGTCCTTGGGATTCTCCAGGCAAGAACACTGGAGTGGGTTGCCATTTCCTTCTCCAATGAATGAAAGTGAAAAGTGAAAGGGAAGTCGCTCAGTTGTGTCCGACTCTTAGCAACCCCATGGACTACAGCCTACCAGGCTCCTCCATCCATGGGATTTTCCAGGCAAGAGTGATGGAGTGGGGTGCCATTGCAATAACCTCTAGCTGAAATTTAACATATTCAATAAGCGTAGTCAATAATCCTCATATTACTGGTGTCTTTGTCACCAATAGGAAAATACTTTCAAATCACATTAAAGTTGTTACAGGTGTCTCAAAATTTATACTCATCACTATTTTGAAATTACATAATTAGACCTGGTACCATAGAAGGCTGAGCACCAAAGAATTGATGCTTTTGAACTGTGGTGTTGGAGATTTCTCCTGAGAGTCCCTTGGGCAGCAAGGGACAGCAAGGAGATCCAACCATTTTCCTAAAGGAAAATCAATCCTGAATATTCATTGGAAGGATTGATGCTGAAGCTCCAATATTTTGGACACCTGATGGGAAGAGCTGACTCATGAGCAAAGACCCTGATGCTGGGAAAGATTGAAAGCAAGAGAAGGGGACGACAGAGGATGAGAGGTTGGATGGCATCACCGACTTAATGGACATGAGTCTGAGTAAACTCCGGGAATTGGTGATGGACAGGGAGGCCTGGCGTGCTGCTGTCCATGGGGTCGCAAAGAGTGGGACATGACTGAGTGACTGAACAACAGACCTGCTGCCTGATGTTATTTAATGTGTAAGGAATCGCATATGTAACTCCATCACACGTTTTTATATTTTTACAACTTTCAATAAAACTAACTTCATTTGTTTCTATGTATTTTATTTTATACATCTTTATTATACATATTAATTGCTTGTAGAATATAACCTAAACACTTTAGCATGGAACTCAAGGTTCTTCACTATCTGTTCACACCCACTTTTTCATCTTCATCTCTGTCCCGCCCCTACTTTTCATACTAAACTCTAGTCACACCAGACAATGGTGACTCACTCTTATCTGGTGGCTGATAAGTTTTCGAATTAACCCTAGTTAAACCATTCAATGGCTTGGGCTTTGCCTTACACAGACTTTCTCTGCCTGCCAAAAGAATTCTTTTAAAGGTTTGTTTTTCCTAATACTACAGGTCTGAATAGGGCTGGTCTTAAATCTTTCTCATTCCCTACTTAAATGATTGATGAATTATAAAAGACAGGTTCTAAACTGGCAAGGCACTGTGTATTGTACTCATCTCTAGGGGTCTGAAGTTTGCTCTTGGATCTCATACATTAGCCTAGCTTTCATCTTTTGGGGGAAAGAAATGAGGATGGCTTGGAGCTGGAAGCCTGGATCCCCAGCTGATCGACCCTGGATGGAAGGGAAAAGAAAAGAGAGCAGTAACTGAGGTGGACCTGATTAAGTCTGAAGGATGGAACTGTGCCAGAGGGAAAGGCAGGAGTGACTCCTTCCCCCATTTTCCAGAGCCATTATTCAAAACTTCATCACTCTGACCAAGCTCCCATTCCACCTCCAACTCTTTCTCATCAGATGACTCCCATCTTAATGTTACAGTGCCACTTTTATCAACCTTGGCCCTCCCCTACTTCTTATTGCTTTCCTTTGTTCTAGTTGAATGGTTTTTAGCCCACAGCCTTACTCATCAATTTAAAAAAAATATCGATACCTGGGTTTAATTGGCCTCAGGTGCAGCAACTGCATTGGTTTTATATTTAAAAGGCTTCCCAGGTGACTCTAACGTGCATACAAGATTGAAAGCCACGAGTATTCTTGGTTTTCTAACTCGTACCAATAAATTGTCTTCTCGGTTCCATGGTATTTTTATGCCCAAAAGACTCCCATCTTGAAAACAGTCTTGTGGCCCACACGCTTGCCCCTAACCACTTTACAACTATGTTTTTTAAAGGGTAGCCTACACTTGCATGGTTTTCACCAGCTATATTCTTTGATTAACTTTTTACTCTTTCGGCCAGTACTAGCACATGCTTTTGTACTTTCTGCTTCTATCTATTTCTTTGACCACCTACTGCTCACTAGCCTTTTAACAAAAATTAAGAGTGACTCAAAGGTCACCTTGGAAGGGGTTCCTCAAGTCTTTCTACACATTCATGCTCAAGAGTATCCTGTAGGTTTTTTTCTCCCTACTTTAATTTTACTTTACTACCACTGCGAGTTATCTCCTCGTCTCTGACAGAGCGCTTCAGAAAGCTGAGACTATTTCATTTGCTTCTGACTTTCTGGAGTCCAACGCACAGAAACCATTCAGTGAATAGTCTGAGTGATGAATGAAAAGTAGAACTAGGAAACGGAGGTCGGGGGCGGGGAAATACAGGGCGTGTGTGTGTGGCAACCAGGAGAGGGGGCTAACAGGAGTGTCGCTGAGAATTCTTGCCAGAATTGGAAATGGGGCACAGATACGCTAGATCTCCGTGGACCGCAAAGAGGTCCCCTGCCCGGACCCACATACCAACAAACCAAAGTAGGGAGCAGGCTTCTTACCTGCTTCGGGCCTCACCACCCCTACCAGCCTCCAAGCAGCTCTGTACTGGCCGGAAAAGCAGCGCTACAGTCGCAAATCCAGAGTTTTCTACCCCCAACATTGCGACATTCCTCTCTAGTCCTCTAAGGCAGAGGCTCCCAGCTGTGCCGTAAAGTGAGGAAGAAAAGTTTGGGCGGGGCCGCCTGAGGCCAATGAGACGGGGCGTGTCCGCCAGAGGCAATTGAGATGGGGCGTGTCCGCGCAAGCGCACATTGTATTCGCTGGCGCCGTCACGTGCGGGGGCGGGGCGGGCAGGATCCCGCAGGCGGTAGGGGGCGTGGGAGGTAAGCGCGCGCGCGCCTGCTCGTCTGCAGCCTAGGAGTCGCGCGGGGCGGGGCCGCGTGCGCGGGGTCGGGGGCGCGCGGGCTGGAGCTGACTGGGACGCGGCGGCGGTTGGTTGTGGCTGCTGAGAGTCCAGCCAGGACGCTGAGACGCGACTGCGAAGGCACCCTCTGGCACCAGCAGAGGCGGCGACACCGGTGGAGGCGGCGGTGCAACGCGTGCTGGGCGGGTGCGGCGGGGGATGTGCCTGCCCAGGCCGGGCGGAGTCTCTCTGACAGGGCGGGGGATGCGCGGCGGCCGCTCGCCTGGACCCTAAAGCAACTGGGCCCACCGTCCCGGAACCGTCCGACCCTCGGTGGTCTCGGCCTCTGCTGTCTCCTCCGGCCTGACCCTGGGGCCGAGGCTGGGAGACGGCTTCCGCCGAAGAGGAGGGGGCTGCGGTGGCCACCGCGGCGGAGCCCGAGGTAAGACCCGCCCAAGCCGCCCAGCGGCCCTGCCGCCCGGCCCGGCCCACGTCTGAGTCTCTCTCTTTGGCTCCTGCGGGGCCGCTCCGCCCCGCCCCAGCGGAGACGCCCCGCGTGCGGGTCTGCCCCGCAGCCTCCCAGATACCCGATCGCTGCCCAGGATCCCCAGTAGACCCCACCCATGGTATCTTCCATTGGCCAGACACCCTTCTGGCCCTCCAGCCTCTCCTGGGGTTCTATCATGCCCCCCCCCCCCCCCACACACACACACCAGTACACCCTATTGGAACCCCCTTCGAACTCTTAGACGCTTAATGGGGCCTCGAGACTCTGTTACATCCTCCCGTGAGCTGACCGGATCACAGTTTCTCAGACCCAGTTAGGGCTAACCCCCTAACCCATTGCGACCCCCTGGTCCAGGGCAGATCCGTCGTGGCCACCCTTCTCAGCAGACCTCCTAACCCCCACCCCCGGCTCGCTTACCGCCCAGCCGACCAGCCCTTCGCCTACCCAACTCGGCTTTCCCATAGTCTATTTTGTGATGCTCTTACCTCCCAAGAGATCCGGTATCAGCCCCTCTATAGCCACCATCAACTGCCGCTTCTTCCCCCGACTCCTGCTGTAGCCTCTCCCTCAGACCTCTTCTCCTTAGGCAGACCTTAGTATCTTTCTCCCCGCTCGTGATCCTTTCTTTGATTGGAAAGACTTTGCCATGAAATCCTGAAGGGGTGTTACCCTAGTATATTCCCTCCGTGGGGATTAAGGGACCCAACTGATACCGAGGTTTGGAGGGTTTAGTCTGGTGGCTATAGAGAGTGAGAGGGAAGAGCATGGAAAGCCAGGGCAGGGGGTGTGTGCTATTGTAAGATCACACAGCTTGCTTCTCATCTTGTCTCTTTTCTAGAACGTGTGAGGTAATCCAGATCCTGACAGTTTGGGGACTTTTGTAAGGATTAAATCACATATCACTAATGAATAAAACTGTGTCTCCATGTGTTATTATTTGCTTCACGTTTTTGTAGATTTTAATATACCTTTGGCACTGTTTTTGAAGGATACTAGGGTGTTTTTTAAAATTATTATTTTATTGTTTTTCAGTTTTCTGGGAAAGTAAGGTTTGTAGTTTTCCTTAATCCCTGAAGGTTTTAATGCCAGTTCGATAATAAAATTCTGCTACTTGGTGCTGCGGTCTTGCTTTTCCAAGGAACAAGTACAGTTACCATGCAGTGTTCACCGGTGTCATTACCAGCAGCCTTCTCAGCAGTAATAAAATATTGAATAAAATAGTTTATTGAACTCCTGAGCTGTCAAGAAGGAAATGTAATCTTACACCGAATGATCAGTGCATAATTTTAACGTTGGTAGAGGGATGAAGTATAGAGGGGCTTTTGTAGTCAGTACTTTAAAATTTTTTATTTTGTGTGTGTGGAACTAAGGAGGGAGAAAATCATATGAAAATTATAGGTCATAACTATAAACATAGTATAAAAGTCAAAAGGTTCAAAAGATTATGCAGTAAAAAGTTTCTCTTCCCCATTTATTCGCCAGCCACCCATTTTCCCTCCTTAGACGCAACCATTATTTCCATCTTTGTGTGTGTCCTTGTGATATTTCTAGCGTACAAGTCTATATATTTATATTTTTAAAACACTCCACAGACAAATGCTTGCATACTGTATATTATGGCTACAGCTCCCCTCTCCCTTTAATAACAGATCCTAGAGATCATTCAACAATAGTACATTTGGAATTGCCTCATTTACTGGCTAGATAGTATTCCATTCTGGTGATCTTGAGGTTATTTTCAGTCTTTGTTTTTACAGACAATGCTATGTGCTTTTCTCTTAAATATATCAGCTGTTATATGTATGTTTTAAGTAATTTTCAGGATTCAAAAAATTTCCTGATGGGTCTTTTATGAACATGCAAAAAAGGATATAGTTAATTTCTCATTGAACCACTCGCTGGGCTTTCATGGAGTTTCACTAGCTTTGATAGAGTTTATATTTATTTGGATTTTTAATAATGTTTTATTGGTCTTCCCTGGTGGCTCAGTGGTAAAAGAATCTGCCTTGCAAATGCAGGAGCCACAGAAGATGCAGGTTCAGTCCTTGGGTCAGGAAGATCTGGAGGAGGGCATGGCAACCCACTCCAGTCTTCTTGCCTGGAGAATTCCATGGACAAAGGGGCCTGGCAGGCCGTAGTCCATGGAGTCTACTTAGCATACATGTACATAAATGTTTATTTATAACTTAGTTGATAGTTATTGAAGGATTTAAAGGAGGGGACTGAAATGATTTGCATTTTTAAAAGATCACTCAATCTACTTTGAGGAGGGTGGATTGAAAGGCAGGCTAAAGGTGTTGGGGGGTGGTAAACAGTAATGGTGCAGCTTCTTCATTTGGGTTTTGAGAATAGATAGGATTTGGTGATTTCACTGGATTTGGTATTAGACTGAGGGTTCATAGAGGATAAGATCTAGGTTTCTAGCTTGTGCCTTTCACTGAGGTGGGGATCTGTATGAGGAAGGAGTGGAATTTTTGTTTTTATCAAGAAAGAGGAATTCAATTTGTGGTATTTTGAGTTTGGGTTACTGGTGATTATACATCTAGCAGATGTAGATGGCCAGTAGGCAACTGGATTTGTGGCTTAAGCTTGTTATTAAGTTCTGGGTTGATAGTAGGTTTAGGTGAGAGAAGAAAAGATTGTAGGATAGAAATTCAGCATTTACAGTACACATAGAATTGAATGTCTAAGCTATTAATAGTAAATTATGTGGTTCAGTTCTGTAAAGAATCTTGTTATGGTTAAACATCAATAAGTTCACTATCTGACAAGACTTTTCAACAGTGTTTTCCCTTGAGTGATATATAGTTCTGAGGGAAATGGAAGTAAACTTAGGTTTTTAGAAAGGCAAAACCTCAGTAGAAGTTAGCACTATAACCTTATTCTTTCTAAGTGTTTAGATTATAGTATTGTAAAAGTTGTTCAGTCTTCATTGTTTACAGAGAAGTATAGGAGCTTGGAAAATGTTGTCTGCCAAAAATATTAAGTGTTTTAGTTTGTATGATTTCTAGCTATATTGGTAACAGAGTTTAGTCAAAGATTTTTCGGTCGTGTTTTTAAACCATGTGATTAAATGTGTGCTCAGTCGCGTTCAACTCTTTTCGACCCTAGGACTGTAGACTGCCAGGCTCCTCTGTCCATGGAATTTTCCATGCAAGAATACGTAAGTGGGTTGTCATTTCCTCCTCCAGGGGATCTTCCCAACCTAGGGCCTGAACCTGCATCCTTGTATCTCCTGCATTGACAGGCAGCTTCTTTACCACTGTGACATAACATTGCCTTAATGTGTTTATAAGTCTCAAGCTGCCTTGTAGAGCTCTGGCCTTTACTTGGACCCGTGTAAATCACTGCTAATGGACATTTAATCTTGAATTCACATTTCAACAAGCACTTCACATATGTACAAAATAAAACTCGTCTCTGTATCCCTTCCCTCCAAAAAGCTGTGGGGGTAGAAAGAGACAAAGGCAACAAAATCATTTCTTTCGATTTCCGGTCTTGATGAATGGTACCACTCTCTCCTCTTGAAGCTTTCAGGAAGCTGGAAATCATCCTCCACTCCATTCTGTACCATACTACCAACATCACTAAGTCCGGCACATTCTCCCTCATGATATTTCAAATCACTGTTATTGCTATTTTTGTTGTCTCTATTTTAACCCCAAATGTCTGTTGGTCTTCTCTCATCTGCCTCTTGTTTTGCCATACCCTCTAGTTCATTCTCTGCGCTGCTGCCAGAGTAAGTGTTCTAAACTGCTCTTTTAGTTAGGCTCTTTCGTATGCAAGGAAGAGACTCAAGTTACCTTAAATAGAGGAGTGCTTCCTGAAAGAAAACATGCATGTGGGAACGCAGGAAAAGTTAAACAGCTTGGTCTTAGAAAGAACGTGAGCTTAAAAATAAAACTGGAAGCCGGAAAAGACAGATTTCACTCTGAGCGAGTGGGTGAAAGTCGCTCAATTGTGTCCGACTCTTTGTGACTCCATGGACTGAATTCTCCAGGCCAGAATACTGGAGTGGGTAGCCTTTCCTTTCTCCAGGGGATCTTCTGAATCCAGGTATTTCACTCTAGTGCTCTGCTGTTAACTTGTCTTAGCTATTTTTTCTGTTTCATTTTGTATTATTTTTTTCTCTCTAATCACCCCCCTCCACCACCACCCCCCTCCCCCGTCTCACAGCTTTCATTTATTCTTAACTTTTGCCTCCTTTTAACTGCCGTCACTCCCATGCCAGTATCTTGCCTCCTGGCTACTGTCTCTTTAGCTTAAGCTCCTGTTGCTAACTTCTTCCTAGGATTTTATGGTTTGAATTCCCAAGAAACAATCTTTGGATTGTTTAATTTTTAATCATGGGCTGCTAGCAGGTCTGTGTACTGGGTCATGTGACCACTCCTAGCCATTTAGTGTTGACTGTGTGTTTATTTGTGCATGTGGATGTGAGGCAGGAGCATAATGGTGAAAAACATGGGGCAGCGTGCAGGGTAACTTCTCACAAAATGGGGTTGTAAACATGACAGGCACCGTGATTGACATGGTACAAATAAACGTCTAATCATGTCCTTTTCTGTTGAAAGATCTTCAGTGCGTTATTGAAGTTGCTCAGTTGTGTCCGACTCTTTGCAGCCCCATGGACTGTAGCCTCCTAGGCTCCTCTGTCCATGGAATTTTCCAGGCAAGAGTACTGGAGTGTTGCCATTTTGTTCTCCAGGGGATCTTCCCGACCCAGGGATCAAACCCCGGTCTTCTGCATTGCAGGCAGATGCTGTACCATCTGAGCCACCGGGGAAGCACTTTCAGGTTAAAGCTTAAACTGTAGCATCGAATATATGTGAGATCCTTCGTGCTCTGACTCTTACTTCTTTAGGCTTTCCTTCTTTGCTGTCTTCCTTAAATTCTTTGATCCACTCATTGAACTTAGGTCTTTGCATGCTCTGTTCCCTTTCCTGTATTTCCCTTCCATCTTTCTTTGCTTGGCAATCTGCTCTCTGATCTTCAAGTCTCAGTTCAGGTATATCTTCAGGAAGCTTTACTTCCAGGTTAAGTTAGGTATTGCTCCTGTGTGCTCCCAGTATCTAGTGCTTGCTTCTTTCTCAGCTCTCTAATGAAATTCCTAATAGCTTGTCTGTTTTCTTCACTGGGCTGTAGCTTCTTGGGTATCGGTGCAATATGGTTAGGTTTTTAGATTGAGGATTTGTAAAAAAGAATATTCTTATTATAAATTACAATGTATACAGAAAAGTACACAGATCATAGATGTACAGCTCAGTAAATTTTCACGGAGTGAACACACAAATGTAACCAACACCCATATCTAGGATAATACAGGATAATACTACAGCCTACAAGACACCTTATGCCCTCTTCTGGTCACTAGTCCAGTTCAAAGAAGATTTAATTTTAAATAGGAAAACTCTTTTTACATAGATTTCTCTACATATTTTGTGTGTTTCTTTAGATGTACAAGAGACATAGACATTAGAATTTTGATCCTATAGAAAGGGCATACATAGAGTTTATATTACGCAATGTAATTTTGGCTTATTTTTGTGCAGTAGATAAATTCAAAGTCACATAACATTTTAAGATTCAGTTATGGGGTGTTTGTATTTAGGTAGATTTTCTTGTTTGTAAGTTTAATATCTTAGAGCGGCAGAAAAGAATTGATAGACCAAAGAATATTTGCTTAAAATAGCCTGTTTTGAGTGAGGAGCGTGCTTGAGATGGGTATAGTAAACATGTAAAGCACTTTCCAAATGGTGTTTGGCCTCTGGGTTTTAATGTGAATTATGTTGCTAGCATATTTTGGCAGTGGGGTCATCCAACGGGCAACTGGAGTATAATTTTACATGTACAGTGAGGAAAGGACTAGCTGTCCTGTGTCATAGACAGCTGGCCTGCTAAGAATTGGGTTTTGTGTGTGTGTGTGCAACTAACAATAATTTTAGAGAGTACTTTTTCTCTGTTTTGATTTTTCTTCAACTTTATGTGACTCTTTGAATATGAAGGAATTCTTTTAAACAGTCCTTTTCCATAGGTGGACTTTTCTGTCAGTAAATACTAAATTTGTTAAGACCAGTTAAGTAGAAAGAATACAGTAAGTACTCTATATATGAACCTTGAAGTTGTGAACTTGGAAAGATGCGAACATGCCTTCCATTAGCGTCAGGCATGAGGGAAATTGCAGCTTGTTCTCTGTCTCCTATTGCTGGTGGTCCTTCAGTTTTACCATATCCCATAGTCAGTAACGATAGTTACTGACTCCTCTCCCTCCTGTAGTCAGTAGCTCTTCTTGTCTGTTCACTCAGTGCCAGCCCATGTATGCCAGCCGTTATACTATTGTACTCTTCAAGGTACTGTACTGTAAGATTAAAATTTTTGTTTTTTGTTTTTTAGAAATTATTTGTGTGAAAAGTATTATAAACCTATTACAGTACAGTAGTATATAGCCGATTGTGTTAGTTGGGTACATAGGCTAACTTTTTTGTGCTAATGAACAAATTGGACTTACAAAGGCACTCTTGGAACAGAAATCCTTCATATGTAGAGGACTTACTGTATAGACTTTTAAACCTGGATTTCCAGCTTTTTTGATAGTTTCTAGCCTTATCACTTATGAGCTGTTATCTGTAGACAAATCACTTAACATTTCTGAGCTTCAAGAATGTTCATCTCATAAGATTGTCATGAGAGTTAAACAGTTATGTAAAGTACCAAGCACATGGTTGATACTCAACAAGTCTACTTTTTCCTTCTTGAATATGTCTATTTCTTGTTATGTTTAAATATGAGATCAAGAATTTAAAGTGTTGTGTAAATGTCATCAAAGTTTGTTGCTAGTAGAAGTAAATCTTTGGATAGTCTGCTGGCTGTCTTTGAAGTGTGACCATATTTTTCAATTCAAAAAAATCTCTGAAGAGAAGCTTTTCTTAATATCTTAGTATATCAGATTAATGGATGTTAGAATGTCTTTTGAGTCAGTGTGAAGTATCATAACAAATGTTCTGTTTGCCAATGACAAACATTCCTTAAATCATTGACAGATTGTAGTACTATTGCTGTGTGTAGTATGTTTGAAATCTGTTTACTTATATTGATTAGATGATAGTGGGCTGAGTAGTCTCTGAATTTTTTTTTTTTTTTAAGGATAGTAACTTCAGTTTATTTAGTTTATTCTCTGGGTTGCTGGATCGTAGTTCCCCAACCAGGGATTGAATCTGCGCCCCCAGTAGTAGAAGCATGGGGTCCTAACCACTGGACTGCCAGGGAATTCCTGAGGGGTGTGTGTTTTGTCTAAGGGAGAAAGTTCTTCAGATAACTGTGTGAATATGAGTTTATAAATGATCTTGAGATTATGTGTTTTCCTTACCTTTTTTAGCAACTCTACCTTACTATAGTTTTCCTCCTGCTTTCTCCCTACTTTTGTTTTTTTTTTTAATAATAAAAGTACTTAGGAAATGTTGAGGGACTTCCCTGGTGGTCTAGCAGTAAAGACTTTACCCTCCCACAGGTTTGATACCTGGTTGGGGAACTAAAAACCTGCATGCTGTATGGTGTGGCAAAAAAAAAAAAAAAAATTGAGAAGTTGAAAGAGTAGAACAAAGAACATTGTAAGTCCACCACCTAGATTCAAAAATTAACAATATGCCATCCATATTTGCTTTATTGTTTTTTGTGTGTAGGTGTCTGTATATACTTTAACTGAACCTTTTGAAAGTTATTATTTTGATTTCTGCCTCAAAATACTTGAGTATGTATCTCCTAAGAAAATATTCTCCGTAAAAAAAAAAAAGAAAGAAAATATTCTCCGTGTCACCATAGTGCCACACGTAAGAAAAATAAGAGTAATTTCCTGATAACATTTAGTATTCAGACTACATTTAACTCTTCCCAGTTTTTCAAACTAGAATTCAGTCAAGATTTTTGCATTGCATTTGTTTTATCTTTTTAGTCGTTTTTTAATGTAGAAAAGTTTCTTATCCCATTCCTTTTTCTTTTATGATACTGAAATTTCTTTGACAAGATTAGATCATTATCTTATAGAATGGCCTGTTTTCTAGTTATCTAATTATTTCTTTGTGCTTTTGCTTAACTGATTCTCTGTCCCCTGTATGTCTTGTACACTGGAAGTTACAGTTTAAAGGCTTGGTTATGCATGTTAAAATGTTTTGGCAAGAGTACATCATAGGCAACATGGGAGGTGGTGGTGTTTCAGGCGCTCAGTCGTGTCCAGCTCTTTGCGACCCCACGGACTGTAGCCCGTCAGGCTCCTCTATATCGGGGATTTCTCAGGCAAGAGTACTGGAGTGGGTTGCTATTTTCTCTTCCAGGGTATCTTCCTAACCCAGGTATCAAACTGACGTCTCCTGCCTTGACAGATGAGTTCTTTACCACTGAGCCACCAGGGAAGCTATATAATGTCACTATTAGTGATCTAAGTTTTATGAAGTTTAAAGTGATGTTTGCTATATCTTTCCATTGTAAAAGTGTATTTTTTTCTTTTATGATCATCAAGTACAATAGTCTGTGGGGGTGAGGCTTTGATATCTTACAAATATTCCATTCTTCATAATATTCTTTACCTGGTGATTTTAGAATCTTTTGTGAGCCTTGGGCAAATAAGTTTTTAACTTAAAGTTTAAAATGTTGATTTTTCTGATTCGGTAATTTTTTACGTTTATTAGCTGTCATTTTTCTGTAAACAAATGATTTATAACTTTTATCACCTAGGAGTGAACTGCAGTTCTTCCTAAAAGGGCAGAGTAAGTAAATGCTTAAGTCTTTCTTGTCAAATTTTCAGAGTGAGGAGTTGGTCTAATAGTCATCTACAGTGTGACAAATGAGTTTGTTAATCATCTCTTTGTTTTTTATTTGTTGTATTACAATTACTTACAACTGTTCTTTTATTTTTAGATTTTATTGAAGTTTAGTAGATTTACAGAGTTGTGTTAATTTCTTCTGTACAGCAAAGTGACTCAGTTATATGTATTATTTTCCATTATGGTTTGTCATGGGATATTGAATATAGTTCCCTGTGCTACACAATAGGACCTTGTTGTTTATCCATCCTGTATATAATAGTTCACCTTTGTTAATCCCAAATTCCCATTCCTTCCCTCCCTTTGTTCTTTTTCGATGTTTAGATTGTCTCAAATAAGGCTGTTGGGAGTTCCTTCAAGCAGGCACCTGAATTCTTTTTGCATAAACCTATTATTAGTCTTTGAGTGATTCCTTACTTTTGGATATAAGATATCTTGGCTCATCAAGGATTTCTCCTACTTTAGACTGGAATCATCAGTTTCTCCAAAGAGAAACTGCTCTTTCTCCAAAGAGATCTGTCTCTTTATAGAAGAGGATGATGTTTAGAAAACATCTGGATGCTAAATATGCTCCTTTTTATGGAACTGTCATCACTTCTAGGCCTTGTCAGGAGGAAAAAAAAACGAGGTCATATTGATAATTCCAATTCAAATTTAACATTGCACACTTCTTTCTTCATCTTTTTTAAAAAAACTTTAGTTTTAATCTCTTTTATATTGAAAATCTTAATTTTTATTAACATTGAATTTTTTCCTAAGTATAGCTAAAATAATTTAAAAATAAAATTACTCAGTGAACTTTAAGATTTCTTTGCATCTCATTTTGTCCTTAGAATGTATCCCACCAAGGTTATGCTTACTGTTAGTACTGTGTTTAAAAGTCACTTGAAATCATTATTTTCTCAGTGTGATTGTTAAGAGTTTGGTATGTATTTAGGTCCATTTGTTTATCATTTTAGAGTTTGCTTCCTCCTTTTTTTTTAATATATACTCTTACCCTTTGAATATGTAAGATACATAGCTCAAAAGGAGAAGCCAAATGTGACGAATATGTAGAAATCTTATTTTCATCTCATCCCTTCTATTTCCTCCTTGCTTCCCTATAGATAACCGTTTTTGTAGGTTTCTGATGAATCATTCCAGTTTTTGTTTTCTTTCAAAGTTAGGTGTATGTGTGTATTCTCCTTTCATACACCAAAGGTAACATACCATATTTACTGTTTTGTATCTCTTCTTATTCTTTTTTGTCCCCCATTTCACAATATATTTGGGAGACTACAACATATTGGTATATACAGATCTTATTTTTTTTTTTAATGGAGGCACAATATTCTGTTGTGTTGTATATCATAATTTTATTAATGAGTTGATATCTGATTAGATATTTGTGTTTAGTCTTTTAAACTATGAATAAATATTGCATATTGAATAGATTAATTGAACAATAAAGTTTCTTCCTCAATTAAGAAGGAGTTGATTTGTTTCAGAGGGACTTATAGTCCAAGGTGGGGTGGGGCGGGGGGCTTTGTTACTGTGTTTTGTTATTGTTAAGATTTCTGGAAAAGTAGATATTTTGGGACGTAAGTACACTTCCTTGCACCTAAATGTTAGGTGATTGATATCACTAATGTTAGTCTGCTTTGTTTTATGGCACCTGGGTTAGAAGGGACAAGGGATGATTTACCTACTTCTTTCTCCCTTTGCTTCCTGGCTCCTTGAAGCATTGAAATAAAAATCTGTTGTCCTGGGTGTTTTCATGTAAGCATAAGTCAAGTTCTTTCCTTCCTGTTTTTTCCCACAACTTCCCCGCTCCTTAACTTCACCTTTTTTTCTCTTTTTGCCTTAACTCTTTCAGATTATCTCCAAGCATTCAATGGGCAGATACTTAGAGTCTAGTAAGGCAGATAAAATGTATAGTTTGAGTGTAAAGAATAAAAGATAGGAATACTAAAGAGAGGGAAGGGACCTGCTAGGATGCAAGGAATTCAATCTCTGGGGCTTATGTAAATTGCTTTATCATATTAAGTTACTCTAACAGGAATTTTCCTGCTGTAAAGGGTCCAGTGGTTAAGACTCCACACTTCCACTGCAGGGGGCACAGGTTCCATCCCTGGTCAGGGAACTAAGATCTTGCATGCTGTGTGACTCGCCCCCCCTGCCCCCCCCAAAAAAGAGATTACTATAGCAGTCATATACAGTTGTTAACTTTTCCTTTTTATGCACATATACAGGAGAGTGAATAAGACGTATGCAGTTTTAAGAAAATTATGAAGTAAACATTTGTGTTGTCATTGCCCAGGCCAACAAACAAGAGCTGCCTCCCCATTACCTCACCCTCAGCTCACCCTGTCAACATAGGCCAATCTGTGGAAGTGGCTATTATCCTGACCTTTTGTGACTGCTATTTTCCTGCTTTGCTTCATAATTTTAAATCCCAGGTCATATATCCTTAAACAATGTAGTTTATTTTTCCTTGTTTTTGAACTTCATATTGAGTATTTTATGTGATTTAAAAAATTTAGTTCAGAATTTGTCAATTTAATGCCAAGTTGTTAGCTGTCATTTGTAAGATTTCATCGTGGTAATGTATTCCAATGTATGGTCACAAGGTACTACAATTTTTTTCATTCTAGTTGTGATGGACATTTGAGTAGATTTCAGTTTCTTGCTGTTATGCAAATAATTAGGTGGTGAGTGCTCTTGTACCTGTTTCATATTTTCAAGTGCACAAATATTTCTAAGAATTCCTAAGAATGGAATTGCTGGGTTGCGAGGTATGCACACAGTCAACTTTGATAATGGCAAATTGTTTTTCAAAATTATTTTAATTTGTAATTCCAACACAATGTGTGAGAGTTCCCTTTGTTTACATTCTAAACACTTAGTATTTTTAAACTCTAATATTTTACCAATTTGAAAAACATATTGGTGTCTCATGGGTTTAATTTGCATTTTCATAATTACTAATGAAGTTGAGCATCTTTTCACAGTCATTTGAATTTTCTTCTTATGTACCTAAGTTGTTTGCTCAGTTTTTTTCTGTTAGGTGATCTGTGGTTTTATTACAGATTTTTAGGAATTCTATATGTGTGTGTGTGTGTGTTTAGGCTGCACTGCGTGGCTTGCAGGATCTTAGATCCCCTACCAGGAATTGAACCCAGGCCCATAACAGTGAAAGTATGGAGTCTTAACCACCAGACCTCCAGGGACTTCCCTATATGTGTTTCGGATACTTGTCATTCAGTTATAACTGTTGTAGTATACCTGTATCTTCTGTTTTGAATGTGTTCTTTCGCTTTTTGTGGTGCCTGTTGATCAACAGAATTTCTCAGTTTTAATGTAGTTACATTTATCAACTTTGGCTAGTGCTGTTGGACTCCTTTTAAATTAAGAAACCTTTTCGTAGCCTGAGGTAAAGAAGATATTCTCCTGTATTATCTTCTGAGAGCTTTTAAGTTTTAAACTTTCACAAATTTAATCTTTACCTGGAATAGATTTTATAGGTAGTATAACGTCCAGTCTTATTCTTTCCCACTCAAACAGATACTCAGTTGTTCCACCATGGATTTTGAAAGGTTCCTCTTTACTGATCTGCAGCGCCACATTTGACATATGTCCAGTATCCATATTTGCATACTTCTGTTTCTGGATTTGCTTCTCTGTTCTATTGGTCTGTTTGACTATTCCTGTGTTAGTAACACACCGTCTTAACTACTTATCACTTTAGAAGTTTCGATACCTGGTAAGGCAAAATCACTGTGGATGGTGACTGCAGCCATGAAATTAAAAGATGCTTGTTCCTTGGAAGAAAAGCAATGACAAACCTAGATGGCGTATTAAAAAGCAGAGACAGTACTTTGCCTACAAAGGATCGTATAGTCAGAATTATGGTTTTCCTAGTAATCATGTACAGATGTGAGAGCTGGACAATAAAAAAGGCTGAGCGCCGAAAATTTGATGCCTTTGAACTGTGGTATTGGAGAAGACTTTCTAGAATCCCTTGGACAGCAAGGAGATCAAACCAGTCAATCCTAAAGGAAATCAGTCCTGAGTATTCATTGGAAGGACTGATGCTAAAGCTCCAATACTTTGGCTATCTGATACGAAGAGCCAAGTCATTGGAAAAGACCTTGATGCTGGGAAACATTGAAGGCAGGAGGGAGACGGGGGACAACAGAGGATGAGATGGTTGGATGGCATCACTGACTCGATGGAAATGAGTTTGAGTAATGGGAGATGGTGAAGGACAGGGAAGCCTGGTGTGCTGCAGTCCATGGAGCCGCAAAGAGTGGGACAAGACTAAGGGGCTGAGTGACGAAGGCAAGTCTTCACGCTTTGCTATTGTTCTTCAGGAAAGTCTTGGCTGTTTTTAGCCCATTACACTTTCATATTTATTTTATTTTTTAATTAAATTAAAAATAATCTTTTTGGCCATGTGGCATGTGGGGTCTTAGTTCCCTGACCAGGGGTCAAACCAGTGCCTGCTACATTGGAATCTGAGTCTTAACCACTGGACCGCCAGGAAAGTCTCGACTTTTATATTTATGTTAGAATCACTGTGTCACATCCCCCCCTCCACCCCACACACACATACGCAAGCCCGACAAAATAATTCAACGTAAAGACAGCATGCAAGATTTTTAATTAAAAACGAAACTGATTCTGTAGCTTAATTTGGGGAAAACTGACATTTTTCCAACATTGAGTTTTCCAGACTATGAAAGTGGATATCCTTCCATTTATGTAATGATTCATGATAAAATCTTTTCAGTGGAGGTCTTGTACATTATTTATTAGATTTGTTCCTGAGTACTTCATATTGTCTGATGTAATTATAAATAGTGATATCTTTAAAAGATTATTTTCTCTGTACATGATCTGACACACTGCTGTATTCAAAATGGATAACCAACAAGGACCTACTGTATAGCACACGTAACTCTACTCAGTGTTATATGCCAGTCTGGATGGGAAGGGAGTTTGTGGGAGAATGGATACATATGTATGTATGGCTAAGTCCTTTCCCTGTTCACCTGAAACTACCACAACATCGCTAACTGGCCATCTGAGGTTATTGATCTGCATATCTGAGGTTATTGATATTTCTCCTGGCAGTCTGGATTCCAGCTTGTGCTTCACCCAACCCGGCATTTCACATGATGCACTCTGCATATAAGTTAAATAAGCAGGGTGACAATACACAGCCTTGATGTACTCCTTTCCCGATTTGGAACCAGTTTGTTGTTCCCTGTCCAGTTCTAACTGTTGCTTCTTGACCTGCATGCAGATTTCTCAAGAGGCAGGTCAGGTGGTCTGGTATTCCCATCTCTTTCTAAGAATTTTCCATAGTTTGTTGTGATCCACACAGTCAAAGGCTTTGGTGTAGTCAATAAAGCAAATACCTATAGATTCTTTCAAATTTTCTCTCTCTATATATATACAATTATGTCATGTGCAAATAATAGTTTGTTTCTTGTTTCTTCTAGTCCGTATACCTGTTTATAACAGTAATTTATTTTTTGTTTTTGGTTGCGTGGGGTCTTCATTGCTGCACGCAGGCTTTCTCTAGCTGTGGAGTGGGGGCTAATGTCTGCTTGTGGTGCACACGCTTCTCGCTGCAGTGGCTTTTCTTGTGGAGCGCAGGCTCCGGGTGCATGGGCTTCAGTAGTTGCAGCTTGGGGGCTCTAGGGCTGAGTTCAGTGGTTGTGCCACGTGTGCTTAGATGCTCCGCGTGGCATGTGGAATCTTCCTGGACCAGAGATTGAAGCCTTGTCCTCTGCATTGGTGGGCAAATTCTTATCCACTCTACCACCAGGAAGTCCCTTATACTTTTTGTTTTATTTTTTTCTGGCTTTCCTATGCCACCTAGAGTATACAACTATCTCCAGTATAATGTTGATAGAAGTAGATGGGGGTCATTGTTTTCTTGTTTCTGATCTCAAAGGAAAAATGTTCAGCAGCCTTTCCTTATTAAGTATGTTGTAGGCTTTTGTAGTTACCTTTTATCAACTGAAGAAATTTTGTTCTATTCCTAGTTTGCTAAGACTCCCTTTGCTGCCGCTGCTGCTAAGTCACTTCAGTCGTGTCCGACTCTGTGCAACCCCACAGACAGCAGCCCACCAGGCTCCCCCATCCCTGGGATTCTCCAGGCAAAAACACTGGAGTGGGTTGCCATTTCCTTCTCCAGTGCATGAAAGTGAAAAGTCAAGGTGAAGTCTTAGTGAAGTCGTGTCCGACTCTTAGCGACCCCGTGGACTGCAGCCTTCCAGGCTCCTCCGTCCATGGGATTTTCCAGGCAGGAATACTGGAGTGGGTTGCCATTGCCTTCTCTGAAGACTCCCTTTGAGATGTAAATAAATAATTGGATTCTTATGGATCTTAAAATCTGGTTGATTATATTAATTGGCTTTCTGATGTAAATATAAGATTTATCTTTGCTTCCCAGGGATATGTAACTTGATCATAGTATACTGTACTTACATTACTGGATGTTGTTTGCTAATTGGGATTTTTGTGTGCAAGTTCTGGAGTACAGTTGGCTTATGATTTTGTTGTCTTGTCTGGTCTTTGTCAGAATTTTTTGGTTTTGATGTTATATTAGCCTCATTAAAAGAATCTGAAAGAATTTATTTAAGATTGTATTATTTACTCCTTGAGTTTTTGGGAGAATTTGCTGGTAAAGTGGTGTGGCTCTGGAGATTTCTTTGGAGTTTTCTTTGTTGGGAAAAGTTTTTATTAGGGTCATTAAGATTTTTTTTTTTTTAATGGGACCAGTCTGTTTTTCTGCGTTAAGTTGTGCTAAGATATATATGTGTGTGTGTGTGTGTGCGCGTATATATAAAATTTCCTAATATAGGATTTCATCTAAGTTTCATTCAATTTCATCTAAATTAAAACATTACCATTGTAACATTTACAACATTGATAGTTTTGCCCTTTTTTCCATTTCTGATCCCTTTCTCTTTTGTTGCCTCATTACTCTTGGCTCGAGGTTTGCCAATTTATAGTTTTTTCAAAGACCTACTGCTGGCTTTGTTGGCCCTTTAATTTTATATATTTTTTTATTTTCTTTTTTTGTTGTTTCTTTTTACTTGTCCTAGTTTTACTTTCCTTTTTTTTCTGTCATCTTGAAAAGACAGTTCCCTAAGTTTTGCTTTTTTCTGTTATACCCATTTAGAATTATAATTTCCCTATAAAATATTGCTTTAGCTGCATCTTATAAGTTTTGAAATATAATATTTATGTTACAGTTTATTCAAAATACTTTCTGTTTACTTAATGGTCACATGGATTATTTAGGATTATATTTTTAAGTTTGCAACTATGTTAGGATTTCCTACTATATTAGCTGTCTATTGCAGTATAACAAGCCCAAAACTTAGTGACTTATTATTGTTTATAGTATTTGTGGGTCAGAACTTCAGGAGTGTTTCAGCTTGGCAGTTTTGCCTGAGTTCCTTTCCATGTGGATTTTTCCATGGAGCTTTTTGAGTGTTGTTAAGGTATGACCGCTAGAATTCCTGAGGGAGAAAGCACCAGGTAGAAGCATGTTGCTGTTTGTGACCTCGTCTCAGAAGTCACTGAGCCTCACTTCATTGCATTCTGCTGGGCAGGACAGTTACAAAGGGCCATCCAAGTTCATGGGGTAGAAAACACAGGGAAGTGTGAACATCACGTTTTAGAAGGGTGTGTAGGATGGGATAGATATTTGTATGGAAGATACTATTGATATTTGTTCCTTGTCATTTTTTTGTTACTGATTTCTCTTTGTTTTAAAGAACATGGTATGATCTGAGTGCTGTTTCTTTTTTTTTTCTGGATCTCAAATTTACATATATTGGGTTTTCTTTCTTTCTCACATGTTTCTTAATTTACTCTGTTTTTCTTTCACTGTGCGCAGTTTCTTCAGATGTGTCTTCTAGTTCACTCACTTCAACTATTCCGTTTTACATTTCAGTTGTTGTGTTTTATAATTTTAGAAGTCCTTTTTAGTTCTTTCTAAAATCGTCAAAGTCATTTTTTATGGTTCTTTTCCCTTTCAGATATTTTTCAGTCTTCTTTATCACTTGATACATTAGTAAGCAGTTTTTTTTTTTCTGTGTGATCATTTTCAATATCTGAAATTTTTATAGATTCTACTAAAATCTACATTTTATGGTGCTTTGTTTCTTGCTTGCTTGGTCTAAATAATGCCTTTTCTTGGGACATTATTTGTGATATTTGCACATGGCATCTTCTGGATGCCTATAACCTGTTTTGTGTGTGTGTGTGTGTGTATCAATAAGGTAATAGAATTAAGGTGACAAAAATGTGTGTCTGAGTGTTTTGTGTATACGTGTATTAGGGTGGTAATAAGCTGAGGTGGTGGTGTGTCTTTTGGTTATAATTCAAAACATCCTGTGGCCTATGTCACCTGATTTTTTAAGGTCAAAAGCAAGGTAAGAATGGTTTTTACATTTTCAAATGTATGAAGAAAAATAATATTTTGTAACATGTGAAAATTATATGAAACTCAGATCTCAGTGTCCATAACTCAAGTTTTACTGGAGCACAGCTGTGCTCATTTGTTTCTGTATTGTCTGTGGCTGTTTGCATGCCACAGCCACCAAATCGAGTGGTTGCCACAGAGGTCAATATGGCCTCCAAAGCCTAAAGTATTTATATCTGGCCTTTTACAGAAAAAATTACAACTTGTCAGGAACTCTCCGTTACAACTCAGTGCCAGCACAACTTTTCTTCGCAGTTCTTGGGGGATAGGCTAGAGTGGGACAGGTTTACTTTGGTTTATTTTATGAGTTTTAGTTGTATAGGGTCTCCTATCAGACTTACTTCCTAGGATGGGCCCTGGGTTTGGCTTCTGTCATTGTAAGACTGAAAACCAAAGCCCAGCCTTGGCTTCAATCAGGGGCTAGTTTGGCTTCATCCTTCTGCTTACCTCTCTAATAAATGTTTTGGTCTTATAATTCTACTTTTTAAATTATGTATTTTCTATTTTATTAATTTAAAAAGTTTCAGAGGGGTGTTTTGTTCTGAATAATTGGCCATATTATTGGAGATTGTTTGTTTTTGAATATGAAAAAAGTTTAAGACTCAGAGAAATAGAGTAGTTAGCTCAAAAGTTGTACTAATGGTAGATAGCCAACAGAGACTTTGACTTTAGGAAGCTTACTTACCATCTAGGAGTGAGAAGTTAGGATTGTACATTGCTTTCCATGTTCCCAATACAATCTGTAGGATTTCTGCTACTTGGGCCACGTAGGAGAGGACAAGAAAGGCATAAATTACTCATAAGGTCTTTGGTAGGGAAAACAAATACCATATATAGAAATTGGAGAAATAAAAAGATGTTGAGAAGGAAATGAAAAAAAAAAGTGACATTATGAAAGACAGTGAAATTTAGTAAATCTGCCAGGTTCACTATATGAATTAAAGATGAAAATAGGCTATTTAATTTTGTACTTACTTTGTAGCAGTCATTGTTTTTTATATACAGTATCATATTTAACTTCATAGCAACTGTGAGTTAGGTGATAATGTTGATTTAACAAGTATGCAAACATTTAGGGAAGTTGGTTTATTATTTATTTACCAAGGCTCATACATTCAGTTCAGTCACTCAGTCGTGGCTGACTCTTTGCGACCCCATGAATCGCAGCACGTCACACCTCCCTATCCATCACCAACTCCTGGAGTTCACTCAGACTCATGTCCGTTGAGTCGGTGATGCCATCCAGCCATCTCATCCTCTGTCGTCCCCTTTTCCTCCTGCCCCCAATCCCTCCCAGCATCAGTCTTTTCCAATGAGTCAGCTCTTCGCATGAGGTGGCCAAAGTACTGGAGTTTCAGCTTTAGCATCATTCCTTCCAAAGAAATCCCAGGGCTGATCTCCTTTAGAATGGACTGGTTGGATCTCCTTGCAGTCCAAGGGACTCTCAAGAGTCTTCTCCAACACCACAGTTCAAAAGCATCAATTCTTTGGCGCTCAGCCTTCTTCACAGTCCAACTCTCACATCCGTACATGACCACTGGAAAAACCATAGCCTTGACTAGATGGACCTTTGTTGCAAAGTAATGTCTCTGCTATCTAGGTTGGTCATAACTTTTCTTCCAAGGAGTAAGCGTCTTTTAATTTCATGGCTGCAGTCACCATCTGCAGTGATTTTGGAGCCCAAAAAACTAAAGGCTGACACTGTTTCCACTGTTTCCCCATCTATTTCCCATGAAGTGATGGGATCAGATGCCATGATCTTCGTTTTCTGAATGTTGAGCTTTAAGCCAACTTTTTCACTCTCCACTTTTACTTTCATCAAGAGGCTTATTAGTTCCTCTTCACTTTCTGCCATAGGGTGGTGTCATCTGCATATCTGAGATTATTGATATTTCTCCCGGCAATCTTGATTCCAGCTTGTGCTTCTTCCAGCCCAGCGTTTCTCATGATGTACTCTACATGTAAGTTAAATAAGCAGGGTGACAATATACAGCCTTGATGTACTCCTTTTCCTATTTGGAACCAGTCCAAGTACAGTTCTATCTGTTGCTTCCTGACCTGCATATAGGTTTCTCAAGCGGCAGGTCAGGTGGTCTGGTATTCCCATCTCTTTCAGAATTTTCCACAGTTCATTGTGATCCACACAGTCAAAGGCTTTGGCATAGTCAATAAAGCAGAAACAGATGTTTTTCTGGAACTCTCTTGCTTTTTCAACAATCCAGCGGATGTTGGCAATTTGATCTCTGGTTCCTCTGCCTTTTCTAAAACCAGCTTGAACATCTGGAAGTTCATGCATTAGTAAGTATTAAAAGTAGGATCTGAACCCTTCTGTGACTATAAAAGCTCATGTTTTTTCCACAGAGTTATATTGTGAAAAAAAATCTCTAAATGGTTAATGGATGTTTTATGAAAATATATGGTTAACATTGCTATACTTATATGAGAATCCTTCAGGCATTCATTTAGAGGTTAGTCTTATTTTAGACAATTCAAATAAGTAGTATTTGGTTTCTAAGGTCACATGAATTAGAAGCAGCAATGAGAATAGAGGAGCATTTGTAGGTTTTTATGCTGGCAGGATAAAATTTTTTCTGTAAATTGGAAGTACATCAGTCTGGTGATGCTAAGCATAGGGACAGGCAACCTTACTTTTATGTATCAGTCGTTTCCATGAGTATCACTATCGTAAAAATGGACATTTATTGCAGGAGTCCAAATTCTTAAGAAACACATAAATTATATTCATTATACAGTTGTCCCTTGGTGTCCATGGGGGATTGGTTCCAGAACACTCGATCGTGGATACCAAAATCTGGAGGATGCTAGAGTTCCTTACAGTTGGCCTTCTGTATCTGTGGGTTGTGCATGTGTGGATACTGAGGGCTGACTGTCCTCTGCTTTTTAAAAGGATAATAAAGTTAGAAATAATGGTGTCGAAACAATTTTTTCCAGAGAATTTGCAAGCAGTAGCTTCTAACACTTAAAGAGCTGAAATTCCAGTTTGTTGGGTAACTTGGATTTCTAGAATGACTTCTCTAAAAGTTCAGAATAGTTGAAAATTATCTGGTGTGCTGGAAGGTAATTTGTATTTGCTATCTGATTCTAATACTATACAGTAAAATAATGATTAACTTGTACTTTTTCATGAAACTAGTAAACTTCTTTTCATAAATAACTCAGTTTTCATAAGTTTGTAATTTAGCATTGGTATCTCCTAGCTTCACAGAAGAGAGATAAGCTTGTTTAGAATCCCACTTGAAGTCATTCACATAATATAGTTTTTGACACATGGTGAATGATGGCATCTTTTTAAAAGGATCAAAACCTAAGACAACTTTCAAGATTGAAGTTTTTTTGTAAATGGTCTGGCAGCATTGCTGTTGATAATTTCAAGGTCTTGAAGGAATAAAAATGATCAATTTTTCAATATTTTTATTCTTAAGGCAATATTTGATTAATACTTTGAAGTGTTAACTTAGTTGTTCAGTGTACCATTTTAATGAATACAAAATTTTAGGTTTTATTGAGTAAGTTTATTGAGTAAAGGGATACTCTGTTCTCTGATCATACTGCTACCTTTGGAAGACTACTTTTGCAAAAATGAACATCATTGATCAGAGAAGGGAGCCTGGATGACTGTGGATAAGTGAGCACAGACATATCAGTGTAAGTAGAAAAAACTCTTAGCACGTGTTAATTGGAACCAACAAAGCTGGACTCTATTTAAATAGTATGTGAAGAGCAGTAATTTTCACTATGATAAGCGACATAGAGTTAACATTAGAATTTTCTCAACTCAAGGATAGTTGCAGTGATCAGAAAAAAATAACCTACTGGTGTGGGCAATAAGATAAATAATTGACAGAAACCAGCATGTTACTGTTTTATTCAGTGATTAGAAGTACTCTCGTTGGTTGGTGATGCTTCTACATGTCTTATGTCCATAGTACCAAGGCTGAGAAGTATACACGAAGGTAAAGGATTGAGTTGGGGGTAGGAGGGAAGGTGTCAAGAGTGGCAGGTGGCAAATATGTTAGGTACAAATTTGATAGTGTTCGCAAATAGACCTCTGGCAATGGCAGTTACTCCTTGGAAGGAAAGTTATTACCAACCTACATAGCATATTGAAAAGCAGATATTACTTTGCCAACAAAGGTCCGTCTGGTCAAGGCTATGGTTTTTCCAGTGGTCATGTATGGATGTGAGAGTTGGACTGTGAAGAAAGCTGAATGCCAAAGAATTGATGCTTTTCAACTGTGGTATTGGAGAAGACTCCTGAGAGTCCCTTGGACTGCAAGGAGATCCAACCAGTCCATTCTAAAGGAGATCAGCCCTGGGTTTTCTTTGGAAGGAATGATGCTGAAGCTGAAACTCCAGTACTTTGGCCACCTCATGCAAAGAGTTGACTCATTGGAAAAGACTCTGATGCTGGGAGGGATTGGAGGCAGGAAGAGAAGGGGACGACGGAGGATGAGATGGCCGGATGGCATCACCGACTCGATGGATGTGAGTCTGAGTAAACTCTGGGAGTTGGTGATGGATAGGGAGGCCTGGCGTGCTGCAATTCATGGGGTCGCAAAGAGTCGGACACGACTGAGCGACTGAACTGAACTGAACTGAATGGTAGATACTAAGAGTAGAGATCAGAGGTCAGAGAGATCATAATTGAGGGGATGGAACTGAAAGGGCCTTGAGTATAATATTTGAAGCTCTTTTGGAAAAAGAAAGCCATACATATGTGACACAAGGCACAGAGGACATTGTACTTACTAGGCAATGGAAAAAAAAAAAACTCTTGAGTTTAGTATCTTGTAGAATTCATTATAATACTGTGTCAAGATTTATTAGTATGCTATATAGTTGTATTATTTTGTTAGGGCTGCCATAACAAAATAACACAAATGAAATACCACAAACAATATTTCTTTGATTTTTTTTTTCCAGCAAAAGTTTATTTTCTAGGCTCTGTAGCTTGAAAATCCAAGATCAAGGTTTTGCTATGTTTGGTTTCTCCTGAGGGCTCTCCTTCATTTATAGATGGCCATCTTTTTCCTGTGTCCTCACATGCCCTGTTCTCTGTATGTGCATCCCTGCTGTCTTTCCTCTTTTTATAAGGACACTAGTCCTATTGGCGGAGAAGGCAATGGCACCCCACTCCAGTACTCTTGCCTGGAAAATCCCATGGATGGAGGAGCCTGGTAGGCTGCAGTCCATGGGGTCGCTAAGAGTGGGACATGACTGAGCAACTTGAGTTTCACTTTTCACTTTCATGCATTGGAGAAGGAAATGGCAACCCACTCCAGTGTTCTTGCCTGGAGAATCCCAGGGACAGGGGAGCCTCGTGGGCTGCCGTCTCTGGGGTCGCACAGAGTCGGACATGACTGAACCGACTTAGCAGCAGCAGCAACATCCCACTCTGATGACCTAATTTAACCATAATTACCTCTTTCAAGGTTTTATCTTCACATATAGTCACATTGGGGATTAGGGTTTCAACATATGAATTTTGGGGGAACACAGTTTAGTCCCTAACAGCAGTAGTACCCAGAAAACAGAACAGAATAGAACTAAATTTTGTGTAGAGAAGGGTACAGTGGAAAAAAATAAAGGCAAGCATGGGGTAGTTTTGAGGGATTGATACATTGTTTATCAGTGCTATAAAACCATATCTCAAATCAGCCCTTTACATTCTGAAATAATGGATGCTATTGAATGTTGTGTTAGAATTTTACTAATATCCTTCAGGGTGTCAAATAGTACATTAGGCTTTTTGTGTTTATTTAGGGCGAGAAGAAGAAGGGATCTAGGAGTCAGAAGTAGTGAAAGAGGAGGGTGCAATGGAAATACCGTAATTGTTGTGGGGGTGGAATTATTGATAAACTAGGAATCAGCAAGTAGTACTTGTTCCTAGCATGATCAGTCATAATTGAAGGAATTCCCTAAAGTTGTGGAAATATTTACAAATAAAGATCTGTATCTAATGCTAATTTACTCCAAGGCTATTTCAGATTTAGAAAACATTTTGAAACTTTCTTCAAATTCTGAAGCCTGAATTTAAATCCTAGAAAAAGACAATTTGAAGAATTAATGTGGACTTTGCTAACAGAGATTAAGACACACAGATTAGGTGCACCCCGCCGCCACCATCTTTCCACCCTGTTCCCTTCACAGAAGTGCTGTTTTCCCATACTATGAGCTCTTTCCAGTTTGATACATTTTTTTTCAGCTATTTATCTCTGCGTTTACTAATATGTCTATATGCACCTGTAGAACATATATTATTGTAAAGAACATAAATGCATCATATATCCTTTATTTTATATCCATTTTCTTTTTTTTTCTTTATATATATTTTGTTGAAGTATAGTTGACTTACAATGTTTCAGGTACATAGCATGGTGATTCAGTTATACATATACAACATATATTATTTTTGAGATTTTTCCATTATAGGTTATTACAAGATACTGACCGTAGTTCTGTGTGCTCTACAGTAAACCTTTGTTGCTTTGTTGCATATCTATTTTTTTAAATTAGAAATCTAGCATTCTTTTCATGCTGAGGCAAACAAGTAGAATCAAAATGTCTTAAATTTTTTAGTTAGACAAAAATTTGTTTTCTAAAATATATATTATACCTATTTATATATGTTTACAAAAGCTTTTCTACTATGGTTGATAAAGGCTTGAGAAAGAACATAAATGTCCTTTGTTCTATATCCATTTTCAAATAAAATTTCTAAAAGAACCATTTATTTCATTTTTGAAAATTAAGGTATAATTTACCTGGATTAAAATGACTAAATCTTAGAGTGTACAGGTTGAGGACTTCATAAAAACTTGTTGCAACTTTATGTTTAATTAATAGACTTTAAAAAGCAGTTTTTAGGTTTATAGAAAAATTAAGCATAAAGAATTCTCATACACCTTTTCACCCGATCCCTCCTGTTTCCTCTATTATTATCATCTTGCATTAATGTGGTCTGTTTGTTAGAAATGATAAACCAGTATTGGCATATTATTACTAATTGGAGTCCATAGTTTTCATTAAATTTCACTTTTTGTAGTACACTCTGTGGGTTTTCTCCACCATTATATCATACTGAGTTGTTTCACTGTCCTAAAATCTCCTGCACTTCATTCATCTATTCGTTCTCCTGATCCCTCTTCTCGGAACCACTGATATTTTTGCCATCTTTATATTTTTGCCTTTTCTAGAATGTCATATAATTGAAATCATACAGTAGGAAGTTTTCTCAGATTGGATTCTTTCACTTAGTAATGTGTATTTAAGGTTCCTCTCTGTAATTTCATGGCTTGATAACTCATTTCATTTCTCACTAGTAGCATGTTGTGTAGGTACCATAGTTTCTTTTCCCATTCACTTTTTGAAGAACATCTTGATTGCTTGCAAGTTTTGGCAGTTTTGAATAAAGCTGCCTTGCACATTGGTATACAGTTTTTTGTGTGGTCATAAGTTTTCAACTCATTTGGGTAAAGACAAAGGTGTATGATTGCCAGATTGTATGGTAAGAGTATGTTTAGTTTGTTAGAAACTGCCAAATTGTCTTTGGAAGCAGCTGTGAAGTTTTGCATCCCCGCCAGCAGTGAATGAGAATTCTTGTTGCTCTATATCCTCCCTAGCATTTGACTTTTTTTTCCATTCTAATAGATGTGTAGTACTATTCATTGTTTTGATTTTCAATTCTCTAACAACATGATGTTGAGCATCTTTTTAAATGCCTGTTTGTCATCTGTATGTCTTCTTTGGTGAATGGTTCTTTTGCCTGTTTTGCTATCTTAATTGGATTGTTTCCATGTTTTAGGTTTTAAAGAGTTTTTTATGCAGTTTGAATACCAGTCCTTTAATCAGATATGTGTTTTGCAAAAATTTTCCCAGTTTGTGGCTTGTCTTTTCATTTTCTTAACAGTGTCTTTTGATTTTAATGAAGTACGGCTGTCCTTTTTTTTTTTTCTCCTTCTTTTCATGACTTGATTCTGTATTTAAAAAGTCATTACCAAACTCAACTTTATTTAGGTTTCTCTGATGTTGTCTTCTAGGAATTTTATAGTTTTTGTTTTACAGTTACGTCTGTGATCCATTTTGGGTTAATTTTTTTTTTTTTGCATGTAGTTGTCCACTTATTCCAGCACCATTTTTAAAAAATTAGTTTTTATTACAGTATAGTTAATTTGCAATGTTGTGTCAGTTTCTACTATACAGCAAAGTGAATCAGTTATATATATGAACCATTTATCCACTCTTAGATTCTTTTCCCACATAAGTCATTACAGAGTACTGAGTAGACTTCCGTGAGCTATACAGTACATTCTTATTAGTTACCAATTTTATAAATAATAGTGTGTATATATCAATTCCCAGTCTCTCAATTTATCCCTCTCTGCCTTTTGTTCCTTGGTAATCATAAGTTTGTTTTCTACATCTGTGATTCTATTTCTGTTTTGTAAATAAGTTGTACCACTTTTTTTTTAGGATTTCATGTGTAAGTGCTGTCATATGATATTTGTCTTTCTCTCTTTGACTCCACTCAGTAGGACAATCTCTGGGTCCATCCATGTTGCTGCAGATGGCATTATTTCATTCTTTTTTATGGCTGAGCAGTGTGCCGTTATATATATGTACCACATCTTTTTTATGCATTCATCTTCTGATGGACATTTAGGTTGCTTCCATGTCCTGGCTATTGTAAATAGTATATTCCAGCACCATTTGTTGAAAAGAGTATCCTTTTTGCATTGAATTGCCTGTGTTTCTTTATCAAAGATCTGTTGACGATGTTTGTCTGTTTTTGTGCTTTCTTTTGTGTTCCATTGATCTCTTTGTCTATTCTTTTAGCAATTCCAACTGTCTTGGTTACTGTAACTTTATAAGAAGTCTTGAAGTTCTGTAGTTTGAGTATCCAACCTTGTTTTTCTCTTTCAGTATTACGTTGGCTTTTCTCGGTCTTTTACTTTCCATTTAAACTTTATCAGTGTGTTAGTGTTCACAGAATAACTTTCTGGGATTTTGGATATAGCTCTGTGTTTTTGAGATTGTCTTTATTTCAGTAGAGTTTCATAGTTTTCATTTTAGAGATCTTTCACATATTTTTACTAGCTTCATTGCTAAGTGTTTGTTATTTTTAATTCTGTTACAAATAGTATTTTTAATTTAGATTTTCCAATTACGTTGTGTCAAACTACTAATGGTTTGAATTTACTTGATTTATATATATTGACTTTGTGTCATTTAGACTTGGTAAATTGAATTCTTTGTGTATAGTCATGTTATCTGAGAATAAAGATAGTTTTACTTCCTTTTCAGTCTTTATTCCTTCAGTTCTTTTTCTTGCTTCATGGCGCTGGCTACTACCTCCAGTATGAAGTGGTGAGGGTGGACATAGCTTTCTTATTCCCAATATTTTCTGGTACTCTTCATTTTTTCCTGCAGGTTCAGACTTCCATTTGAGATTATTTTTTTTCAGTTAAGTTCAGTCGCTCAGTTGTGTCTGACTCTTTGTGACCCCATGGACTGCAGCATGCCAGGCTTCCCTGTCCATCACCAACTCCCAGAGCTTACTCAAGCTCGTGTCCCTTGAGTCAGTGATGCCATCCAACCATCTCATCCTCTGTCGTCCCCTTCTCCTTCCACCTTGAACCTTTCCCAGTTTCAGAATCTTTTCCAGTGAGTTAGTTCTTCACATCAGGTGTCCAAAGTATTGGAGGTTCAGCTTCAGCATCAGTCCTTCCAATGAATATTCAGGACTTATTTCCTTTAGGATGGACTGGTTGGATCTCCTTGCAGTCCAAGGGACTCTCAAGAGTCTTCTCCAACACCACAATTCAAAAGCATCAGTTCTTAGGTGCTCAGCTTTCTTTTTAGTCCAACTCTCAAATCCATACATGACTACTGGAAAAACCATAGCTTTGACTAGACAGACCTTTGTTGGCAAAGTAATGTCTCTGCTTTTTAATACACTGTCTAGGTTTATCATAGCTTTTCTTCCAAGGAGCAAGTGTTTTTTAATTTCATGGCTGTAGTCACCATCTGCAGTGATTTTGGAGCCCCCCCAAATAAAGTCTGTCAGTATTTCTATTTTTTCCCCATCTATTTGCTATGAAGTGATGGGACCAGATGCCACGATCCTAGTTTTCTGAATGTTGAGTTTTAAGCCAACTCTTTCACTCTCCTCTTTCACTTTCATCAAGAGGCTCTTTAGTTTCTCTTCGCTTTCTGCCATAAGGGTGGTATCATCTGCATATCTGAGGTTATTGATATTTCTCCTGACAATCTTGATTCCAGCTTGTGCTTCATCCAGCCCAGCATTTCACATGATGTACTCTGCATAGAAGTTAAATAAGCAGGGTGACAATATATAGCCTTGACGTACTCCTTTCCCGATTTGAAACCAGTCTGTTGTTCCATGTCCAGTTCTAACTGTTTCCTTTAGTATTTCTTACATGGCTGCTAGTGATAAGTTCTTTCAGCTTTTGTTTGAAAAAAATTTTATTTTAACCTTCACGTTTGAAGGGTATTTCTTGTAAGGGTTAATTATCAGTTATCTTATAGTTTTTAGTGTTTTTGATGAAAAGTCATTCGTTATTGTTAACCTGAATGTAACTTGCCCTTTTTCTTTTGATACTTTAAGATTTTCTCTTTAGTTTTCGTTTTAAGCAGTTTTACTGTGTTGCACTTATGTGTAGCTTTCTTTGTATTTATTTTGTTTGTGGTTTGCTGGGTTTTTGGACCTGTAGACTTACTTTTGTATCAATTTTGAAAAAATTCTGCCGTTCTTTTCAAATATTTCTTCTATTCTGTTCTCTTTTTCATCTCTTTCCAGACTATTCCATATATTTCCATATATGGACTATATGGAACTCTTTCCAGACTATTCTCATATATTCACAGATATGAGTCTAATCTTGAACTTTCCTTAATTCTTTTTTCTCTGTGCTTTAGTTTGGATAATTTCTATTGAGTCTTGGATTCAGTGATTTTTTCCTATATCTTGTTTATAGTTTGGCCTATTCAGTGAACTTTTTGTTTGAGATATTGTAGTTTTTTAGTTTGAGAATTTCTATATGGCTCTTTTTTCTCCCCAGCATTTTCATTTCTCTGCCAAAATATATTAAATCCATATTTTTCTCAAGCATATATTTATAGAATTTATTTTAAAGTCTTTTCTAACTCCCACATCTGGGTTGTGTGTGGGTTTGTTATAAATTTCTTCTCTTGCCTGTGGGTCACATTTTCATGATTCTTTGAATAACCTATAATTTTTATTGCATGTGAATATTATATATGAATAGAACAGTTAGAATGAAGTTTATTACTGCTTCTTCCTGCAAAAAAAACATGTTAACTCCTCAGACAGAGCAAAAGCTTTAGGGGCTAATGTCTTCATCCTGACATAGAATTGAATTATAACTGGGCTGGGCTATAGCTATAGTTAATTTTGGTTTCCAGTATTTTGAGGATGGATTCTGTCTCCACCCTACAACAGAGCTTGGAATTTAAGTACAGCTAGATTCTAGATATCTTTTTATAGCCCTGCACTTGGCTTACTACTCTCCAGAAGATCTCACTCTGACCTCCTGTTTTACCCCTAGGTTTATGCCTGCTGCTCCCTACTCTCTGATAGGTCCTGGGGAAGAATTTTTGGGTTGTATTGATTAACTCTGCTTACAGGCCTTCTCTGGATTTCAGTCCATCATATTGGTCGATAGGGTCCCCTTTGCTCACCATGGTATTAGAGTTGAAACTGCTCACTTGTCTCTCTACCTAATAATGGCTTGTCCCTCCCTCTATGGATTTGAGTTTATTTAGATTTCTTTGTGGTCTAAGCTCTCTGATGGGTTTTAAAAAATTACTTTTTTGCAACTTTTAATAGTTCATCCATACTTTCTTCTTTTATTTATGGTCAAGGTGACTCTCTCTTGTGACCTTATATATTTTAACTAGAGGAAGAAGCCTCAGCATGACATTACATTATTAGTTGAATTAAAAATTGTTTAGACATTATATTAATTTTTTCATTTGCACAGTTTAATAAGTGAAATGTAAGTTGCTCAGTTGTGTCTGACACTTTGTGACCCCATGGACTATAGCCTGCCAGATTCCTCTGTCCATGGAATTCTCCAGGCCAGAATACTGGATTAGGTAGCTGTTCCCTTCTCCAGAGGATCTTCCCAACCCCAGGATTGAACCCAGGTCTCCCTCATTGCCGGCAGATTCTTTACCAGCTGAGCCACCAGGGAAGCCCGTTTGATAAAGTGGTATTCTATTAATTCCTTAATTAATCAACAAATTTGTTGGAATGTCCAGGTGATTTATTTAAGCCTTTCTGTTTCCGTTGAAGATGATATATGGAGCGTGTTTAATTTTTTATTATCATATGACTGGAATGCCAAATAAAATCTTAACTTTCCATCAGTTAATTTTATTTTTTCTTTGGATTTCAGCTTTCATGAGTAAAAGGCAGGTAATGTGAGGATAAATGTTTGTTTATTGGTGGTGTTGTGCTACAAGGGCAGAGTTGAGTGTTTGGGAAAGAGACATTATGACCTGCCAAATTTAACATGTTTACTATCTATACCTTTATGGAAAAAGTTTGTGAGCCCCTTCCTGAAATCATGATTAAATGGCAGTGAATAATACTGCACATTACAACAGGGAGGGAACACAGTCCTGCCCATCTACAAAAAACTGGATTAAAGTTTTCCTGAGCATGGCCCCACCCATCAGAATATGACCCAGTTTTCCCCACAGTCAGTCTCTCCCATCAGGAAGCTTCCATAAGCCTGTTATCCTTATTCATCAGAGGGCAGATAGAATGAAAGCCACAATCACAGGAAACTAACCAAACTAATTACATGGACCACAGCCTTGTCTAACTCAGTGAAACTATGAACCATGCTGTGTAGGGCCACCCAGACAGACAGGTCATGATGGAGAGTTCTGACAAAACATGGTCCACTGGAGAAGGGAATGGTGAACCACTTCAGTATTCTTACCTTGAGAACCCCATGAACAGCATGAACAGGCAGAAAGATAGGACACTGAAAGATGAACTCCCTAGGTTGGTAGGTGCCCAGTATGCTACTGGAGATCAGTGGAAAAATAATTCCAGAAAGAATGAAGAGACAGAGCCAAAGCAAAAATACCCAGTTGTGGATGTGACTGGTGATGGAAGTCAAGTCCGATGCTGTAAAGAGCAATATTGCATAGGAACCTGGAATGTTAGGTCCATGAGTCAAGGCAAATTCAGTTCAGTTCAGTCGCTCAGTCATATCTGACTCTTTGCAACCCCAAGGACTGCAGCACACCAGGCCTCCCTGTCCATCACCAACAACCGGAACTTACTCAAACTCATGTCCATCGAGTCGGTGATGCCATCCACCCATCATCCTCTATCGTCCCCTTCTCCTCCTGCCTTGAACCTTTCCCAGCTTCAGGGTCTTTTCCACTGAGTCAGTTCTTCACATCAGGTGGCCGAAGTATTGGAGGTTCAGCCTTCAGCATCAGTCCTTCCAGTGAATATTCAGGACTTATCTCCTTTAGAATGGACTGGTTGGATCTCCTTGAAGTCCAAGGGACTCTCAAGAGTGTTCTCCAACACCACAATTCAAAAGCATCAGTTCTTTGGTGCTCAGCTTTCTTTTTAGTCCACCTTTCACGTCCATACATGACTACTGGAAAAACCATAGCTTTACTAGACAGACTTTGTTGGCAAAGTAATGTCTCTGCTTTTTAATATGCTGTCTAGATTGGTCATAACTTTTCTTCTAAGGAGCAAATGTCTTTTAATTTCATGGCTGTAGTCACCATCTGCAGTGATTTTGGAGCCCAAGAAAATAAAGTCTGTCACTGTTTCCATTGTTTCTCCATTTATTTGCCATAAAGTGATGGGACCAGATGCCATGCTCTTCCTTTTATGAATGTTGAGTTTTAAGCCAACTTTTTCACTCTTTTCTTTCAGTTTCTTCAAGAGGCTTTTTAGTTCTTTGCTTTCTGCCATAAGGGTGGTGTCATCTGCATATCTGAGGTTATTGATATTTATCCTGGCAATCTGGATTCCAGGTTCTGCTTCATCCAGCCCAGTGTTTCTCATGATATATACTGCATATAAGTTAAATAAGCATGGTGACAATATACAGCCTTGATGTATTCCTTTCCTGATTTGAAAGTCAGTTGTGCAATGTCCAGTTCCAACTGTTGCTTCCTGACCTGCATACAGATTTCTCAGGAGGCAGGTCAGGTGGTCTGGTATGCTCATCTCATTAAGAATTTTCCACAGTTCATTGTGATCCAAGCAGTCAAAGGCTTTGGCATAGTCAATAAAACAGAAGTAGATGTTTTTCTGGCACTCTCTTGCTTTTGGAAATTGGCAAATTGGAAGTGGTCAAATAGGAGATGCAAAAGTGAACATTGACATTTTAGGAATCAGTGAACTAAAATGGATGTGAATGGGTGAATTTAATTCAGATGACCATTATATATACTACTGTGGGCAAGAATCCTTTAGAAGAGATGTATTAGCCCTCATAGTCAATAAGAGAGTTTGAAATGCAGTATTTGGGTGAAGTCTCAAAAATGACAGAATGGTCTCTGTTCGTGTTCAAGGCAAACCATTCAGTATCACAGTAATCCAAGTCTATGCCCCAGCCACTAATGTTGAAGCAGCTGAAGTTGAACAATTCTGTGAAGACATAGAAGACCTTCTAGAGCTAGCACCAAAAAAGATGTACTTTTCATCATAGGGGACTGTAATGCAAAAGCAGGAAGTCAGGAGATACCTGGAGTAACAGGCAAGTTTGGCCTTGGAGTACAAAATGAAGCAGGGTGAAGGCTAACAGAGTTTTGCCAAGAGAACACACCAGTCATAGCAAACACCCTCTTCCAACAACACAAGAAAAGACTCTACACATGGATCTTACCAGATGGTCAATACTGAAATCAGATTGATTATATTCTTTGCAGCTGAAGATGGAGAAGCTCTGTACAGTCAGAAAAAACAAGACCAGAAGCTGACTGTGGCTCAGATCATGAAATCCTGATTGCAAAATTCAGGCTTAAATTGAAGAAAAGTAGGGAAAACCACTGGATCATTCATGTTTGACCTAACTCAAATCCCCTATGATTACACAGTGGAAGCGACAAATAGATTCAAGGGATTAGATCTGATAGAGTGCCTGAAGAACTATGGACAAAGATTCGTGACATGGCACAGGAGGCCGTGATCAAGACCACCATCCCCATGACAAATGCGAAAAGGCAAAATGGTTGAGGAGGCCTTACAAATAGCTGAGAAAAGAAGAGACACTAAAGGCAAAGGAGAAAAGGAAAGCTATAACCATTTGAATACAGAGTTCCATAGATTAGCAAGGAGAGATGATAAGAAAGCCTTCCTCAGTGATCAATGAAATACAGGAAAACAACAGAATGGGAAAGACTAGAAATCTCTTCAAGAAAATTAGAGATACCAAGGGAACATTTCATGCAAAGATGAGCACAGTAAAGGACAGTAACGGTATGGACCTAACAGAAGCAGAAGATATTAAGAAAAAGTGACAGGAATACACAGAAGAACTGTACAAAAAAGCTCTTACTGACCCAGGTAACCACAATGGTGTGATCACTCACCTAGAGCCAGACAGCCTGGAGCGTGAAGTCAAGTGGGCCTTAGGAAGCATCACTGTGAACTGAGTTAGTGGAGATGATGGAATTTCAGCTGAGCTATTTCAACTCCTAAAAGATGATACTGTGAAAGTGCTGCACTCAATATGCCAGCAAATTTGGAAAATGCAGCAGTGGCCACAAGACTTGAAAAGGTCAGTTTTCATTCCAGTCCCAAAGAAAGGCAGTGCCAAAGAATGTTCAAACTACTGCACAATTGCACTCATCTCACACGCTAGCAAAGTAATGCTCAAAATTCTTGAAGCTAGGCTTCCGCAGTCCATTAACAGAGAACTCCCAGAAGTTCAATCTGGATTTAGAAAAGGCAGAGGAACCAGAGATCAAATTGCCAAATCCATTTGATGATCAAAAAAGCAAGAGAGTTCCAGAAAAACATCTATTTCTGCTTTATTGACTATGTCAAAACCTTTGACTGTGTGGATTACAACAAACTGTGGAAAATTCTTAAACAGATGGGCATACCAGGCCACCTTACCTGTCTCCTGAGAAATCTGTATGCAGGTCAAGAAGCAACAGTTAAAACTGGACATAGAACAACAGACTGGTTCCAAATTGGGAAAGGAGTACGTCAAGGCTGTATATTGTCCCCCTGCTTATTTAACTTATATGCATAGTACATCATGCAAAAAGCCAGGCTGGATGAAGCAGAAGCTGGAATCAAAATTGCTGGGAGAAATATCAGCAATCTTGGATATGCAGATGAAGCACCCTTATGGTAGAAAGTGAAGAGGAACTAAAGAGCCTCTTGATGAAAGTGAAAGAGGAAGAGTGAAAAAGCTTGCTTAAATCTCAACATTCATAAAAGGAAGAGCATGGCATCTGGTCCCATCACTTTATGGCAAACAGATAGGGAAACAATGGAACCAGTTTGAGACTTTATTTTCTTGGGCTCCAGAATCACTGCAGATGATAACTGCAGCCTTGAAATTAAAAGATACTTGCTCCTTGGAAGAAAAGCTATGACAAACCTAGACAGCATATTAAAAAGCAGAGACATTAATTTGCCAGCAAAGATCTGTCTAGTCAAAACTGGTTTTTCCAGTAGTCATGTATGGATGTTAGAGTTGGACTATAAGGAAAGCTGAGCACTGAAGAGTTGATGCTTTTGAACTGTGGTGTTGAAGAAGACTCTTGAGAGTCCCGTGGACTGCAAGGAGATCCAACCAGTCCATCCTAAAGGAAATCAGTCCTGAATATTCATTGAAAGGACTGATGCTGAAGCTGAACCTCCAATACTTTGGCCACCTGATATGAAGAACTGACTGATTGGAAAAGACCCAGATGCTGCGAAAGATTGAGGGCAGGAGAAGGAGACGACAGAGAATGAGATGGTCGGATGGCATCACCGACTCAATGGACATGAGTTTGAGTGAGCTCTGGGCATTGGTGATGGACAGAGGGGCCTGGCGTGCTGCAGTCCATGGGGTCACAAAGAGTCGGACACGAGTGAGGGACTGAACTGAATACCGCACATTAAATAGCTTGTTCCGGTTCACACAGCTGCTTTGTGTTAGCTGCCCTTAACTCTCCAGGGGGCTTTTCTTATAAAATCATTGCCATGATGAACCATTGCTAGTCAGTTAATTCCAGCTACAGTTTATGTATTTGTCTGTTTTTTGCAAAATATGACTTCCTTATCTACATTTTTCTTTCAGTTCTTTCAAGATTGTCATTGATGTTTTAATTTAGATTCCTTTCAGGTATGTATATCAAACCACTATGTTGGCTCTATGGAATAAATTTACTAGAGAAAGGGGTATGCTTAGATCTAATGGCTGTTGCCATCTGCATGGTTATGATTTTTTGGTGTTCCATCAGCCTGATCATTGTAGTGGTTGAGTAAGGTACACTTTCTGATTTATGCTAGTTACAGGAGCCACTTAAATGACTTTAAAGTTTCTGAGAGAAATGTTGCAAGTTACTAATCTATAGTATGTCTGTGGTCTTTAGAGGTAAATGCTAATGTAATGGAAGGTCACAGTTGACAAGTGGTTAGCAGTGGATATCTTTAACTTCTGGTGGTTTCTTGTATATCTACAAGGTCTTAAATATTCATATTATTAGAGGATGATACTATAAAATATATAAAAAATAAGATGCCTGCTTTAGGTACATAGTGGAATACTCAATAATAATACTTGTGAAAGCTTATATATTGTTATTATGTGGCAGATATTGTTTTATATTGTTTCCATATAATAACTTTTATGTATCTGTCACTAACTCTATGAGGATTTGACGTACATTCCCATACTAAACCAACTGGAATCACGAATCAAACACAGAAATGGTCACAAATGATTTCCATGGTTTCAGATCCATAGATCATTTTCTCTGTCTTAATCTGACTTCATTTGCTGCTTCTTGAAATATTTCTTTTTCAGTGACCCTTCATTTGTCTGGTGGTTTTCCTCTACTTAGATGCGTCATCTGGAGTAGGCTGTTTATCCTCTGTTCTTCAGTTCCCTCATTTGACAGTGGAGATAATAGTGCTTACCTCCACAAAGTTGTTCTGAGATGTAATGACTCAGATGGATAGTTTGACACATAATAAGTATCCTAAGGGTTAACCATTATTACTGTTATTACTCTACTGTCACTGCTGTGTGTTTTTAAGTCATTAGCTGCTCTATTTTTGACTCTCATTTTTTCTCTGCTGGACCACTAAACATTCGTGACCGAAAGGCTTGGTCATAGTTCTTTCTGTCTATCTGCAGCCAGTGTGTGCGAGTTCATTTAGTCTGATTGTTTCAGATGCCATCCAGATGGCATACCAGATGAGTACCAGATCTCTAGTTCTCTTCTCATTCCTTTTACAGACATATATATCCAGTTGCTTACTTGATATTTCACTTCCCTATCCTCTAGGTGTTTTATTTTATTATTATTTAAAAATATTTATTTATTTGGCTGTGCTGGTTCTTAGTTGTGGCATGTGGAATCTAGTTCCCTGACCAGGGATCGAACCTGGGCCCCTGCTTTGGGAGCTTGGACTCAGCCACTGGACCAGGAAAGTGATTGGGATTAGAGAAGTCCTAATCTTCTAAGTATTTTAGATTTAATATGGCCAAAGATGATCTAAGCTGTATTTTCCCCTTCCTCCCAAACAACAACAAAAACAACACCAACAAAAAAATACAAACAAACCTCTTCTCCTTTTTCCTCATTTTAGTAGATAGAAACACTGTTTACTTGGTTGTTTTCAGTTAGGTAAACCAGTGTGTTGTGTTTGTTCTCCCATCTCATCTTTCAGTGAGTCCAGAGTACATACCTGGTCTCTCCACATCTTTCTATCTCCATTGTTACTACTTCTACCATCAACCATTATTTTTTTTTTTTTTTATGCATGTTTGTGGAATTTAGAAAGATGGTAACGATGACCCTATATGTGAGATAGCAAAAGAGACACAGATACAAAGAACAGACTTTCAGACTCTGTGGGAGAAGGCGAGGGTGGAATGATTTGAGAGAATAGCGTTGAAACATACATATTACCGTATGTGAAATAGATCACCAGTCCAAGTTCAATGTATGAAACAGGACACTCAAAGCCGGTGCACTGGGACACCCTGAGGAATGGGATGGGGAGGGAGGTGGGGGGGGGCGGTTCAGGATGGGGGACACATGTACACCTGTGGCTGATTCATATCAATGTATGGCAGAAACCACTACAATATTGTAAAGTAATTAACCATTATCTTTTGTATGGACTACAGCGACAACCTCCTAACTGGGCTCCCTGCTTCTGGCCCCTTCCTCCCTGTCTCCTCTAATGCATTTTATTTCAAGCAAGTGGAATAGTCTTTTAAAAAAATAAATCAGGATGTATCATTTCCTGTATATGAAGACAAAAGAGAATGATGTAGTACCTTAGACTTTCTGTTCATTAAAATCCCAGACTGCAAGGTACTACACAGTCCACTCCCTTCTTATCTCTGACCTTATTGCTCATCATTTTGCTCTTTGAATACTGTGCTTCAGCCACACTAAGCTCTTTTGTGTTCCTCAACTGTGCCAAGTTTGTTTCTGATTTTGCACTATTTCTTTTTGCTTGGGGTATTTCTCCCATGTTATTAGCATAGTTGATTCCTTCATTGTCCTGTAGGCTTCTTAGCACTTGCAGAATCTCCCTGAGTGCTACAGATAACTAAAATAGCACACCCAAGCCCTCTAGTGTAATGATAGACAAACTACTGCCCACAGGCCAAATCCGGCAGGTAGCCTGTTTTTGTATTGTCTGAAAGCTAAAAATGGTTTTTACATTTTTGAACCTTTTTAAGAGAGTAAAAGGAAACCCACAAAAAACCCTAAATATGTGACAGTGGCTATATGTGATCTACAAAGCATAAAATACTTACTATCTGTCCCTTCACAGAAAAAGAATTTATAGCTATTAAAAATTACTATGTTCCTTGGTAATTTTTTTGTTCTTAGCATGCTTAATTGTTGAGTTTTGGAACGTTGGTTATGTTGTCTAGAATGAAGGAATGGAGCAGCAGTAATTAACAAAAGGAACATTAGAATCATTGTTAAAAGGATAGGAAAGCAGGACAGATAAAAAGTGTAGTAGGAACAAAGTCTAAAGAGACTAGGTCTTCTTTCAAAGTGGACAAGAAGAGAGTGTCTATTCAAAGTATCTTCTGCTTCTGAAAGCTCCTCAGAATATGGAGAACTCAAATCTGAGTTTAGAAATATACATGTAAACTATTCAAGTGCTTGAGAGTGTGCACATCTGAAAGGCCACAAAGTGCCTGGAAGATGCATTCCATAGATGAGGTAGAGTTGAAAGATTCCAAGGCCAAAATAAGTGCTGAATTCTAGCTGCACAAGCTTAAGCATATGGAAAGTAATGCTGAGTTTTAGTATTTTAATGTGCATTTTATAGTAATTGAGTATATCTTGTCAAGAAGATCTCTAAAATGTGCAGGCTTATATGGGCCTTCTAGATCAATTTCTGTAGTATCTATTTCTTGTTGAAAGTCAGAGGGAGAGGTGCTTAAATGAAGGATATCTTGAAAAAAGGGAGAATAAAAATTTATGAATATCTAAGAAATATAAGACTGCCTTTGTTTTGCTTATTCCCATATTTACTATGGGAATTTACTACACGGTGGCTGTGACAGACTGTGCAGAAGCAGGGCGGACAGTAGCTCCCCCATACCCGAGGTCAGGGGCGGTGGCTGAGAGGAACAAAGCCACGTCCAAGGAGCGGCGGCTGCGCAAGGGCTGAGAGGAGCTATTCCAGGTTCAGGGTCAGGAGGGATGACCTTGTCCAAGGTAAGGAAGGAGCAGCGGCTACGCTTTGCTGGAGCAGCTATGAAGAGATACCCCATGTCCAAGGTAAGGGAAACCCAAGTAAGATGGTAGGTGCTGTGAGAGGGCATCAGAGGCCAGACACACTGAAACCATAATCACAGAAAACTAGCCAATCCAATCACATGGACCACAGCCTTGTCTAGCTCAGTGAAACTAAGCCAGGCTGTGTGGGGCCACCCAAGATGGACAGGTCATGGTGGAGAATATGGTCCACTGGAGAAGGGAATCATGGTGATCCAGCCTATGCCCCAACCAGTAATGCTGAAGAAGCTGAAGTCAAACAGTTCTATGAGGCCCTACAAGACCTTTTAGAACTAACAAACACCCAAAAAAGATGTCCTTTTCATTGCAGGGGACTGGAATGCAAAAGTAGGTAGTCAAGAAACATCTGGAGTAACAGGCAAATTTGGCCTTCGGAGTACAGAATGAAGCAGGGCAAAGGCTAATAGAGTTTTGCCAAGAGAACGCACTGGTCATAGCAAACACCCTCTTGCAACAACACACGAGAAGACTCTACACATGGACATCACCAGATGGTCAACACTGAAATCAGATTGACTATATTCTTTGCAGCCAAAGATGGAGAAGCTCTATACAGTCAGCAAAAACAAGACAAGGAGCTCACTGTGGCTCAGATCATGAGCTCCTTATTGCCAAATTCAGACTTAAATTGAAGAAAGTAGGGAAAACTACTAGACCATTCAGGTATGACCTCAATCAAATCCCTTATGATTATACAGTGGAAGTGAGAAATAGATTTAAGGGACTAGATCTGATAGAGTGCCTGATGAACTATGAATGGAGGTTTGTGACATTGTACAGGAGACAGGGATGAAGACCATCCCCATGGAAAAGAAATGCAAAAAAGCAAAATGGCTGGCTGGGGAGGCCTTACAAATAGCTGTGATAAGAAGAGAAATGAAAAGCAAAGGAGAAAAGGAAAGATATAAGCATCTGAATGCAGAGTTCCAAAGAATAGCAAGGAGAGATTCAAAAGCCTTCCTCAGTGATCAATGCAAAGAAGTAGAGGAAAACACCAGAATGGGAAAGACTAGAGATCTCTTCAAGAAAATTAGACATACCAAGGGAACATTTCATGCAAAGATGGGCTCAATAAAGGACAGAAATGATATGGACCTAACAGAAGCAGAAGATATTAAGAAGAGGTGGCAAGAATACACAGAAGAACTGTACAAAAAAGATCTTCACGACCCAGATAATCACGATGGTGTGATCACTGACCTAGAGCCAGACATCCTGGAATGTGAAGTCAAGTGGGCCTTAGAAAGCATCACAACGAGCAAAGCTAGTGGAGGTGATGGAATTCCAGTTGAGCTATTTCAAATCCTGAAAGATGAAGCTGTGAAAGTGCTGCACTCAATATGCCAGCAAATTTGGAAAACTCAGCAGTGGCCACAGGACTGGAAAAGGTCAGTTTTCATTTCAATTGCAAAGAAAGGCAATGCCAAGGAATGCTCAAACTACCACACAATTGCACTCACATCATACTCTAGTAAAGTAATGCTCAAAATTCTCCAAACCAGGCTTCAGCAATACATCAACTGTGAACTTCCAGATATTCAAGCTGGACTTAGAAAAGGCAGAGGAACCAGAGATCAAATTGCCAACATCCACTGTATCATGGAAAAAGCAAGAGAGTTCCAGAAAAACATCTGTTTCTGCTTTATTGACTATGTCAAAGCCTTTGACTGTGTGGATCACAATAAACTGTGGAAAATTCTGAAAGAGATGGGACTACCAGACCACCTGACCTGCCTCTTGAGAAACCTGTATGCAGGTCAGGAAGCAACAGTTAGAACTGGATATGGAACAGCAGACTGGTTCCAAATAGGAAAAGGAGTACGTCAAGGCTGTATATTGTCATCCTGCTTATTTAACTTATATGCAGAGTACATCTTCAGAGACACTGGGCTGGAAGAAGCACAAGCTGGAATCAAGATTGCTGGGAGAAATATCAATAAACCTCAGATATGCAGATGACACCACCCTTATGGCAGAAAGTGAAGAGGAACTAAAAAGCCTCTTGATGAAAGTGAAAGTAGAGAGTGAAAAAGTTGGCTTAAAGCTCAACATTCATAAAACTAAGATCATGGCATCTGGTCCTATCACTTCATGGGAAATAGATGGGGAAACAGTGGAAACAGTGTCAGACTTTATTTTTATTTTGGGCTCCAAAATCATTGCAGATGGTGATTGCAGCCATGAATTTAAAAGACGCCTACTCCTTGAAAATTATGACCAACCTAGATAGCATATTCAAAAGCAGAGACATTACTTTGCCAACAAAGGTCCGTCTAGTCAAGGCTGTGGTTTTTCCAGTGGTCATGTATGGATGTGAGAGTTGGACTGTGAAGAAAGCTGAGCACCAAAGAATTGATACTTTTGAACTGTGGTGCTGGAGAAGACTCTTGAGAGTCCCTTGGACTGCAAGGAGATCCAACTAGTCCATCCTAAAGGAGATCAGTCCTGGGTGTTCATTGGAAGGACTGATGCTGAAACTCCAGTACTTTGGCCACCTCATGCGAAGAGTTGACTCATTGGAAAAGACTCTGATGCTGGGAGGGATTGGCGGCAGGAGGAGAAGGGGACGACAGAGGATGAGATGGCTGGATGGCATCACTGACTTGATGCATGTGAGTTTGGTGATGGACAGGGAGGCCTGGCGTGCTGCAAGTTATGGGGTTGCAAAGAGTTGGACACGACTGAGCGACTAAACTGAATTGAACTGATGACTGGCAAAGTATCATAATAGTTAAGAACCTGAATTCTAGGGCTAGACCCCTGAGGTCTAAATCTTGGCTCTGCCATTTAGTAGCCTGTGCAGCCATGAAATTAAAAGGCGCTTGCTCCTTGGAAGAAAAGCCATGACAAACCTAGACAGTGTATTAAAAAGCAGAGATGTTACTTTACCAACAAAGGTCAGTAAAGTCAAAGCTATGGTTTTTCCTGTAGTCATGTATGGATGTGAGAGTTGGACCATAAAGAAGGCTGAGCACTGAAGAATTGATCCTTTTGAACTGTGATGTTGAAGAAGACTCTTAAAGAGTCCCTTGAACTGCAAGGAGATCAAACCAGTCAATTCTAAAGGAAATCAGTCCTGAATATTCTTTGAAATGACTGATGCTGAAGCTCCAGTACTTTAGCCACCTGATGTGATGAGCCAACTCATTAGAAAAGACCGTAATGCTGGGAAGGATAGAGGGCCCGAGGAGAAGGGGATGACAGAGGATGAGATGGTTGGATGGCATCACCCACTCAATGGACGTGAGCTATGGGAAATGGTGAAGGGCGGTGAAGCCTGGTGTGCTGCAGTCCGTGGGGATGCAAAAAATTGGGCACGATTGAGTAACTGAAGAACAACAAAACCTTAGACAAGTGGCAACCTCTATGTGCTTCAATTTCTTGATTTGTAAAACGGATAATGATAGCATACATTTAATTAGGATCGTTATGAGGATTATGTGATTTAAGCACATAGTAAATGCTTAAATAGTGTTTATTGGTATTATTATTAATTACCATGTTTCTTATTTCTGCTAAGTGTAGCAAATTGAGAAATTTGAATGTGGATTCTTACTCCAAATCATTCTTGTACTGGTTATATTATCTTGGGAACATTGCATAACCTTTCTGGAATTGGTTTTTCATCTGTAAATGAGGATAATAGCATACATTTCTTATGAAATAAGACAATACATGGAAAACACACAGCATAGTGTGTAACTATATATTGTCAGTGAAGAGATATTTTTCTTGAAGCTGTGAAGGAAGGAAATGTTACAGAATTCTACTTTAGAGCAGTGAAGTACTGCTGACATATATGCTACATTCCTGAGCTCTTGAAGTGAAGTTGCTCCATCGTTTCCAACTCTTTGTAACCTCATGGACTGTAGCCTACCATGCTCCTCTGTCTATGGAATTTTCCAGGCAAGAGTACTGGAGTGGGTTGCCATTTCCTTCTCCAGGGGATCTTCCCATCCCAGGGATTGAACCCGGGTCTTGCACATTGCAGGCAGACGCTTTACCAGCTGAGCCACCAGGGAGTCCTGAGCTCTTAGGATTCACTAAATGTATGTTCACTTAATGTTTTTACTTAGAGAATGGGAACCTGGGGAGAAAGCTGTTTAAAATACAATTTTCTTTCCATGAGGACCATGGAAAGATGATATAATAATCTTGTAGATGAGTTTCATTGACCAGTAGAAGAAAACATGAGCATAAATGACCTAGAAAAAGTCACTTACAATAATCTTTTCTATATGTGAATTGGATTTTTATAGTTTCACTAGGAATTTTAAAGAATTGTAGTATTCTTTGTTATTCTGTCAAACTAGGCACTGTTTTGTGACTATGAGTAAATTTGAGGGAGTTTCTACAGAGTAGAAAATTTGCTGAGTAAAATATATACTTTTTTTCCAACCTTAATAAAAGATTTTTGTTGGAATGAATAAACATTTAGAAATTTCTGAAATTTAAAAAATTAAAGCTAAGAAGCTTCATAAGTACTCCATCCATATTATGCTTGTGTACTAAGAAAAAGTGTAACTATAGAAAGAATGGAAATTTATCTTGTAGAAGGAGAAGTTTTAAGTTAAGATTTGTATTTTGATTATAGTCTAGTCTTCATGTGGTATCCCTGTGAAATGGCAAAAAGTCCATTTATTTTGAAACTCTTGGAATACAGTTGACCCTTGAACAACATGGGGCTTGGGGGTTGCTGACTTGTGTCTTAAGATATAGTTCACACTCTATATCTGTGGTTCCTTCATATCCGTGGTTCCACTTCTGTGGATTCAACCAACTGTGGGTCATATAGTACTGTGGTATTCACTGTTGGGGAAAAAAAAAATCTACGTATAAGTGGATCTGCACTATTCAAACCCATGTTGTTGAGCATCAACTGTAATGTAATGCTTAAAAAATAAATCTTTGGTAACCACAAAAGACCCCCCAATTGCTGAAAACAATCTTGAGAAAAAAAAGAAATCTGGAGGTACGCTTCCAGACTTCAGACTATATTACAAAGCTACAGTAATGAAAGCAGCATGGCACTGGTATCAAAACAGACGTATAGATCAATGGGACAGCACAGAGAGTGCAGAAGTAAACCTACTCACTTATGGCCAATTAATCTACCACAAAGGAGACTAGAATATACAGTGGAGAAAAGACAAGTCTCTTCAATAAGTGGTGTTTGGAAGTCAGGGCAGCTACATATAAAAGAATGAAATTAGAACATTTGCTTATACCATATATAAAAATGAATTCAAAATGGTTTAAAGATCCAAATATAAGTCCGGAAAGCATAAAAATCTTAGAACATAAGCAGAACACTCTTTGACATGAATCATAGCAGTATTGTTTTGAATTGTTGCCTAAGGCAAAAAGAAACAAAAGCCAAAACAGATAAATGAGACCTAATTAAACTTAAAAGCTTTTGCATAGCAAAGGAAACCATTGATAAAATGAAAAGACAACCTACTGAATGGGACAAAATGTTTGTAAATAATATGACTGATCAGGGATTAATAACCAAAATATATAAACAGCAATACAACTCATACCAAAAAACCAACTGGGTTAAAAAATGTGCAGAAGACATGGATAGACATTTTTCCAAAGGAGATATGCAGATGGCCAAGAGGCATGTGATATTCAACATGCTAATCAGTATAGAAATGCACATCAAAACTACAGTTAGATACATATAACTGATTCACTTTGCTGTATAGCAGAAACTAACTCAACATTGTACAGCCATAGACTCAAAAATTAATTTTAAAAATCACAATGAGATACCAACTCCTGTCTGTCAAAATGACTGTCTTCAAAACGTCTATAAATAAAAAAATGTTGGCAAGGATGTGGAGAAAAGGGGACCCTAGTGCACTGTGGTGGGATTGTAAATTGGTATAGCCACTATGAAAAACAGTATGAAGGATCCTCAAAAAACTAAAAACTACCATATGGTCCAGCAATTCCACTCCTGGTATATATCCAGAGAAAATGAAAACGAATGGAATATTACTCATGATTTAGCCATAAAACGAATGAAATCTTATCATTAGCAACAGTGTGGATGGACATAGAGGGTGTTATGCTTAGTGAAAAAAGTCAGAGAAAGACACTCTTATGTTATCACTTATATGTGGGATATAAGAAATAAATTGATGTATATAACAAAATAAACAGGCTGACAGATACAGAGAACAAACGTGATTACCATTGGGTATTTGGGAGAAGACGGGTATGAGATTTAGATATACAAATGACTATATATAAAATAAGCAACAGGATTTATTATACAGCACAGGGAAATATAGCCATTATTTTATTTTTCTGGGCTCCAAAATCACTACAGATGGTGACTGCAGCCATGAAATTAAAAGACGCTTACTCCTTAGAAGGAAAGTTATGACCAACCTACATACCATATTCAAAAGCAGAGACATTACTTTGCCAACAAAGGTCCGTCTAGTCAAGGCTATGGTTTTTCCTGTGGTCATGTATGGATGTGAGAGTTGGACTGTGAAGAAGGCTGAGCACCGAAGAATTGATGCTTTTGAACTGTGGTGTTGGAGAAGACTCTTGAGAGTCCCTTGGACTGCAAGGAGATCCAACCAGTCCATTCTGAAGGAGATCAGCCCTGGGATTTCTTTGGAAGGAATGATGCTAAAGCTGAAACTCCAGTACTTTGGCCACCTCATGCAAAGAGTTGACTCATTGGAAAAGACTCTGATGCTGGGAGGGATTGGGGGCAGGAGGAGAAGGGGACGACGGAGGATGAGATGGCTGGATGGCATCACTGACTCGATGGACGTGAGTCTGGGTGAACTCTGGGAGTTGGTGATGGACAGGGAGGCCTGGCGTGCTGCGATTCATGGGGTTGCAGAGTCGGACACGACTGAGCGACTGATCTGATCTGATCTGATGTAGTAACTTAAAGTATATTTCATCTATAAAACTACTGAATCACTATGTTATATACCCAACACTAATATAATGTTTTAAATCAACTATGCTTCAATAAAATAAATCTTTGGAACAATATTTAATTTAAATGCTGATTTTTGTACTTCCTCAAGGTGTTTAAAGATTCTGGTAAGTGTAGTTTTGAAACATTCTTATCAGTAACAGTTTAATATCAGACTGATATTTATCACATCAAATATCATTTTAACTTCAGATAACTAATCTCATTAGTTATTCTAAAGTTCTTCCTCATTTTTGTTGAGGTGTAACATATAGTGAGTGTGGTATTCACAGGTTAAAATACTCAGTGTTCACAGTTTAAAAATTATATGTATATAGCTGCTTATGTATTAGATCTAAGTCAAGATATAGAATGTTTATAAAATGCCATAAGGCTTCTTTTTGTGCCTTGCCTCCAAAACTTCTCCCCTAAAGGGAATCATACTTCTGAAGTTTATAACCATAGACTGACTTTCTCTATTTGTGAACTTTATATAAATGGGATAATTTAGAGTGTATCATTTTGTATCTGGCTTTTTTTCCCCACTCAGTATTATCTGTGAGTTCATGTTATATCAGTAATTTGTTCTTTTTTTAATGCTGTCCTGTATTCCATTTATTACTTTTATTGTTGATGAACATTTTGATTATTTTCATTTTGGGACTTTTTTATGAATGAAGTGACAATGAACATTCTTGTACAAATCTTTTCGTGGACATATTTGGCATATCCCATTGTGATTTTGATTTGCATATCTCTGATGACTGATGATATCGTGTTAGTCAACTATGACTCGCCTGGGTTGCCTGATGAGACAATAATAGTGGGCTTTGAAGTAAGTGATACAGATAGAAATAGTGAAGACTGGTTAGATTCAGGATATATTTTAAAGGCAGACCAATGTAATTATTGATGGATTGAATCTAAGGAGTTTGCTTACAGAATTCCTTAGAAGGGAGGGATTGGAAAAATGTAACTATAATGCATTAGGGTAAATTGCCTACTATAACTGAAAAACCTCCAAATATCAGTGGCTCTACTCAATAAAATTTTATTTACTTCACGATCCAATAAAAGTGGATTGGGTTGGGGCGATAGTGGGTAGTCTTCTCCTCGTGGTCACGGGGGACTCAGGGTCCTCCATTTATTGGCTTTGTGTCCCTTAGGATCTTAGAGCTTTTCTCTGGATCCTCTGGAGAAGGCAATGGCAACCCACTCCAGTACTCTTGCCTGGAAAATCCCATGGATGGAGGAGCCTGGTGGGCTGCAGTCCATGGGGTCGCTAAGAGTCGGACGTGACTGAACATCTTCACTTTCACTTTTTACTTTGATGCATTGGAGAAGGAAATGGCAACCCACTCCAGTGTTCTTGCCTGGAGAATTCGAGGGACGGGGGAGCCTTGTGGGCTGCCATCTATGGGGTAGCGCAGAATTGGACATGACTGAAGCGACTTAGCAGCAGCAGCAGCAGCTGGATCCTCTTCATTCTTCCAGCAAATACGGTAAGGCAGATACTTTTCTTTAGGGGCTTTTAATGGCTCAGCCTGCCCACATGTCACTGGTGTGGGACTTAATCGCAGTGTAACTAACTGCAGAAAAGGTTGGGGAATAAAGTCTAACTTTGCGCCCAGAAGAGGAAGAATGGTTGTTCAGTCACTCAGTCATGTCCAACCTCATAGACTGCAGCACTTCAGGCTTCCCTGTACATCACCATCTCTTGAAGTTTGCTGAAACTCCTGTCTATTGAGTCAGTGATCCCATCCAACCACCTCATTCTCTGTTGTCTGGTTCTCCTCATGCCTTCAATCTTTTCCAGCATCAAGGCCTTTTCCAATGAGTTGGCTTTTTACATCGGGTGGCCACAGTATTGGAGCTTCAGCATCAGTCCTTCCAATGCATATTCAGTACTGATTTCCTTTAGGATTGACTGGTTTGATCTCCATGCAGTCCAAGGGACTCTCAGGTGTCTTCTCTAACACCACAGTTCAAAAGCATTAATTCTTTAGCACTCAGCCTTCTGGTCCAACTCACATCCATATATGACTTCTGGAAAAACCATAGCTTTGACTACACAGTCCTTTGTTGGCAAAGTAATGTCTCTGCTGTCTAGGTTTGTCATAGCTTTTCTTTCAAGGAGCAAGCTTCTTTTAATTTCATGGCTGCAGTCACCATCTACAGTGATTCTGGAGCCCAAGAAAATAAAGTCTGTCACTGTTTGCATTGTTTCCCCATTTGTTTGCCATGAAGTGATGGGACCAGATGCCATGATCTTTGTTTCTTTAATGTTGGGTTTTAAGCCAGGTTTTTCACTCTCCTCTTTTGCCTTGATTAAGAGGCTCTTTAGTTCCTATTTGTTTTCTGCCATAAGGGTGAAAGCAATCTGCATATCTGAATTTATTGATATTTCTCCTGGCAATCTTGATTCCAGCTCGTGTTTCATCCAGCCGATTTTACGTGATGTACTCTGCATATAAGTTAGCAAGATGACAGTATACAGCCTTGACGTACCCCTTTCCAAATTTTGACCCAGTCCATTGTTCCATGTCTGGTTGTTTCTACAGTTTTCTCAGGAGGCAGGTAATACTAGTGGACTGGTATTCCCATCTCTTTAAGAATTTTCCACAGTTTGTTGTGATCCACACAATCAAGAGCTTTAGCATAGTCAGTTAATCAGAAGTAGATGTTTTTCTGGAATTCTCTTGCTTTTTCTATGGTCCAGTGGATGTTGGCAATTTGATCTCTGGTTCCTCTGCCTTTTCTAAATCCAGCTTGAACACCTGGAAGTTCAGGTTCATGTACTATTGAAGCCTGGCTTGGAGAATTTTGAGCATTACCTTGCTAGCGTGTGAGATGAGTGCAATTGTGCAGTAATTTGAACATTCTTTGGCATTGCTTTTCTTTGGGATTGGAATGAAAACTGACCTTTTCCAGTCCTGTGACCACTGCTGAATTTTGCAATTTTGCTGGCATATTGAGTGCAGCACTTGCACAGCGTCATCTTTTAGGACTTGAAATACCTCAGCTAGAATTCCATCACATCCACTAACTTTATTTGTAGTGATGCTTCCTAAGGCCCACTTGACTTCATACTCCAGGATGTCTGGCTCTACGTGAGTGATCACACCATCATGGTTATCTGGGTCCTTAAGATCTTTTCTGTCTAGTTCTTCTGTGTATTCCTGCCACCTCTTATTAGTATCTTCTGCATCTGTTAGGTCCATACCATTTCTGTCCTTTATTCTGCCCATCTTTGCATGAAATGTTTCCCTGGTATCTCTAATTTTCTTGAAGAGATTTCTAGTCTTTCTGTTCTGTTGTTTTCCTCTATTTCTTTACATTGATCACTGAGGAAGGCTTTCTTATCTCTCCTTCCTATTTGGAATTCTGCATTCAGATGTGTGTATCTTTCCTTTTCTCCTTTCACTTTCACTTCTCTTCTCAGCTATTTGTAAGGCCTCTTCAGACAACCATTCTGCCTTTTTGCATTTCTTTTCTTGGGGATGGTTTTGATCACCACCTCCATCCAGTGTTATAACAGCATAGGCTCACTTCATGTCTCTGAGTCACATTTTGGTAATTCTCTCAATATTTCAAACTTTCTCATTATTATTATATTTATTATGATTATCAGTGATCTTTGATGTTGCTATTGTAATTGTTCTGAGGTGCCACAAACCACACCCATATAAGACAATGAGTTTGATCAGTACATGTTGTATGTGTTCTGGCTGCTCCAGGGATTGGACACTCCCCTATCTCTTTCCCTCTTCTCAGCCCTCCCTATTCCCTTAGATATGAAGTATTGAAATCATGCCAATTAATAGTTCCACAGTAGCTGGTCAGCGGTCAAGTGAAAGAAAGAGTTGCATGTCTCTCACTTTAAATCAAGAGTTAGAAATGATTCAGCTTAGCAAGCATGGCATGTCAAAAGCTGAGACAGGTTGAAAACTAAGCCTCTTGTGTCAGTTCGATGCCATTGCAAAGGAAAACTTGAAGGAAATTAAAAGTGGTACTACAGTAAACAATGTATAAAAGAAAGTAAAATAACCTTATTGCTGACATGGAGAACATTTTAGTGGTATGGACAGAAGATCAAACCAGTTACAATATTCCTTTATTTCAAAGACCAATTCAGAGCAAGGAAGGCCCCAACTCTCTTCAATTTTATATAGGCTGAAAGAGGTGAGGAAGCCACAGAAGGAAAGTTTGAAGCTAGCAGAGATTGGTTCATGAGGCTTAAGGAAAGAATCTGTCTCCGTAACATATAAGTGCAAGGTGAAGCAGCAAGTGCTGATGTTGAATTTGCACCAAGTTATTCAGAAGATCTAAGATAATTAAGGAAGATTGCTTAAACAACAGATTTTCAATGTAGATGAAACAACCTTCGACTGGAAGAAGATGCCGTCTAGAACTTTAATAGCTAGAGAGGAGAAGTCAGTGGTTGTTTGCAAAGGTCAGGCTGTCTCTTGTTAGGGGTTAATGCAGCTGGTGACTTGAATCCTAGTGCTTATTTATTCAAAAATCGTAGGGTCCCTAAGAGTTATGGTAGATCTACTCTGCTTGTGGTCTGAAATGGAACAAACCAAGCCTGGATGCTGGTGTATTTATTTACAAGATGGTTTACTGACTATTTTAAGCCCACTGTTGAGACCTACTGCTCAGGAAAAAAAAGATTGCTTTCAGAATATTACTGCTCATTGACAATACACCTGGTTATCCAAGAGCTCTGATAGGGATGTATGATGTTATTGTTTTTATGCTCCCTACCAAACATCCTTTCTGAAGGTCATGGATCAAGGTGTAATTGTTACTTTCAGGTCATCTTATTTAAGAAAAACTTTTCATAAGCCTATAGTTGTCATAGAGAGTGATTCTTCTGATGGTTCTAGGAAAAGTCATTTGAAAAGCTTCTGGAAAGGACTCATCATTTTAGATGCCATTGAGAACATTTGTGATTCATGAGAAGATATCAAAAATTCACAGGAGTTTGGAAAAAGCAGATTACAACCCTCCTGGCTAACTTTGAGGAATTCAGTATTTCAGTAGAGGAAGTGAATGCAGATGTGATGGAAATAGCAAGAGGATTAGAGTTGGAATCCAAAAATGCGACTGAGTTGCTGCAATTTCATGTTAAAACCTGTAGATGAGCAGGTGCTTCTTATGGATGAGCAAAGAAAATGGTTTCCTGAGGTGGAATCTACTCCTGGTGAAGATGCTGTGAAGATTACTGAAATGACAATAGAGGATTTAGATTATTACATAAATGTAGTTGATAAAGCAGCAGCAGGGTTTGAGTGCATTGACTACCAATTTTGAAAGAAGTTCTGTGGGTAAAATGCTATCAAACAGCATTGCATGCTACAGAGAAATCATTTATGAAAGGAAGAGAGTTGATGCAGCAAACTTCATTGTTGTCTTATTTTAAGAAGTTGCTGTTGTCACCCCAGCCTTCAGTCACTGCCACCCTGATGATCAGCAGCAATCTGCATTTAGGGAAGAGCCTCCACCAGCAAAAAGATTACAACTCACTGAAAGCTTTTCAGATAGCTTTTTTTTTTAAGCAATAAAGTGTTTTTTAATTCAGGTATATACATTTTTTAGACATAATGCTATTGCACACTTAGTAGACTATATAGTGTAAATGTAACTTTTATATATAATGGGAAAGCAAAAAATCTTTGTGACTTTCTTTATTGTAATATTTCCTTTATTCTGGTGGTCTGAAACCAAAAACTGTAATGTCTCCAAGGTATGTCTGCATGTGATTATACATTAGTATGGTAATGAGTATATTTGTTTATAGAACATTTCAATTTTAAGTACTAAGAAATGAAAAAACCTGAGTACTAGCTCTTGAATACCACTTTTCCAGAGTCATTTTTCTAACATAACTTCAAAATGTTTAATAACTCTCTCCCCATGAGTAGCATGGGGAGAGTAGCAGTACACAAGTCAGTAATGTTTTCTCAAAGGACCCTACCTTGATAGTAGAATGTTCTTTCAAAATGTACTGATGAGTCTTTTGCTTTGAAGCTGTAGCAAAGCTAGGTTTTCATTTTTAAGTTGTACATTTTCCTGATTCTGTCCTTTGAGTTCTCTTGTTACTGAGTAATAAGTTATGATCTTGCTTGCTAAACTGCATAAACAGATCCCTGTGATAAAGTACATATAAAGAGAAAGGCCACTTCTTTTTTCTTGTTGAAAAATAACTTGGGAGAACTTGATAAAAAGTAAAAGCAACAATGCTTTTTTGCAAATTAAGTTTTATTAGCATATAGCTGCAAAACACTTCATTAAAAATATTTAGTTATTCCTTTTGATCTTTTTTTTTTTTTTAACCAAACTTCTCACTTAAAGGAAACTGTATTCCTGAACTCTGTTTCCTTCACCATAGTTTTTCCTCTGTAATTAGTCTCTTCTAACTCCGTCCAGTGAATAACATCATAAGCTTGCCTATCCTGAACCACACCCTCCTGACCACAGCAACCGTCTCACCACATTGTTTTTCTCTGTTAGCGTATACTTTTGAAGTAACTGCTTTGGGATAGGGCATAAAAAATATTAAATAATTTTCTTTATGAAAAATATAGCAATGTCTAATTGGTATTAAGTGCCAGTAATTCTTAATATGTATAGTTTTATTTTCACAATTTGTTATTTATCCCGACATCATTATTAATCCTTTCTCTGCTGATTTGAAATATCAATCGTAAATTATATATGTATATATTTTGCTCTTTTAGCCTTAATCTCTGTTTTACAAGATAATAGTTTTATTTCCTATCTCATAGAATTTCTGTTCAATTAGAATGAAGTAATGCATATCAAATTTATTTTTGGTGAAAACTATAAAAGGAAAATTTGAAGATTTTTTTCAAAAGCGAATATTTTGGTCCATTATATATATGTATACCTTTATATACAATTTTATATTTTATATGTTTTTACTTGACATTGTATTGTTCATCCCTTGCCATGTTTCTGCATGGTTGGTATTACAAGTATTCTTCACCATCCATATCTGTTTAATTCTTCAGTTTTGATAGTGAATTTGGATGTCTCGGTGGTACTGCCTTATTTGAATTTATTTGATTACCCAAGTGGATAGCAAATAGTATGATAGTGAAGGAAGTATCCAAAAATATATTCAAATATATTTGGCTCCTGAATTTAGATTGTGAGATTTTTTTGGATATGAGAAATTTGTATAATAAGGGATACCTATATATATATTTTTTTTGGGGGGATACCTATATTATCAAAGGATATTGTACTGAACCTACTGTAGTGGGTTCTTTTGGTCACAGAGAGTAGAAACCCAACTCGAAGTGGCTCAGGGAATAAAAAGGAATTGATTGGCACGCTTAAAAAGGCAATTCAGTGGTTGAGTTTATCAGAGACACAGCTAGATTCAGTGGCTCAGTGTTGTAAGGCCTTGCTGTGTGTTGAGTTAGTTCATTTCTTTAACTGCAGAGAGGCTTCTTCTGTGCATTCAGAGAAGATGCCTGCCAACAGCTCTAGATTTATATCTTAGGTTAGCAGTCCTAGTAGGAACAATAAATGCTTCTTTCCTAATAGTTACAGCAAATTTTCAGTAGATTGTCCCAATAAGCAGCCACTGTCGCTAAGGAGAATGGAATAAACTGGTTGGCCAGGCCTGTGTCTCGGCTAACTGGAGGATGAGGTCAGTCCATTCAAACTATGTCAAATGGCAAGGCAGGAGGTCTTCTGAGGAAAATCATAGTACTTTGACCAGAAGAAGCTACAGAGTACTTACTGATAAACCAATAGATGTCCACACACCTATGCTGTGGTGTGTCATACGATAACTCATTTCTTCCATCACCCTTTCTTAAGTTGAAATACTACAAGGTTTTTTTTCTTTTAGTACCAAATTTGGCTTTTAGTTGCTGTTGATCTACCAAAGGTTAAAATGGGGCTCTAACAGCCTGTCTAGTGATGAAGATCAGCTAATATGCACTCTTAACATATGTTAACCTGAAGAGCTATTTCATAACCCACCCTTTTACTCTTGTTTTTAAATTCTTCCAGAAAAAGTGTCATTTTTTTCTTTCCATAAGAGTTACCTGTCTGCCTTTGACTTAAATCTTAGTCTTGTTTACCAAAGAACCTTGGCTTATTAGACCTTCTTTTTTTTTTTAAGTTTTTGGTGTCTGCTTCTCTGTTTGATTCTATTTATAATCATAAAGGTGTGTTCTCAAGCCCTCTAACAAACATTTCACTCATATGTCTTCTCCTTTCTCCTATAGCAGATATGAGAACACCTGCCAGTCTACTTACTTGCCAGTCTGTCACTTCCTGTTTAACTTATTATAGTTCTTTTCTGTTTTCTGCTTTTCAGGGTCACCACTGATATCCAGGGACTTTTGTCTCAGGTGAAAACCTAGTATTACAGTATGTAAAAGCTAAAATGGGCTTAAGAGATATTTAACTCAACTTTCTTTTTCCATTTTGCTTGAAGTTATTTTGATTATACCAACTTTCTTTTGGCTAGAATTTACATGTATAGCTTCTTTTTTTTTTTTTAACTTTAGGTTCTGTATTCTCATATTATACACTTGTGTGTATTGAAATCAGCACATAGGTGGATTTTAAAAACCTGCTTTGACAATCTTTTGTTTTCATTGGCGCATTCACACTTAATAATTTAGTTACTTATATTTAGTTTGCTTTCTGTTTGTTCTGTCTGTTCTAAATGCCTCTGTTGCCCTCTTTTGAATAGATTATTTTTTATCATCCCATATTTTCATTCTATTAGTTGTGAAGTTATGTTTTTATCCTTTTTTTTTTTAGTTGTTATCCTAGAATAGGGGTCGGCATCTTTTTCTAGAATAGGGGTCGGCATCTTTTTCTTTTAAGGGACACATAATAAACATTTTCAGTTTTATGGACTATATTGGTCTCTGTCATAATTGTTCAGTTCTGCCAGTACAGTACAAAAGCATTCATAGGTAATAGGTAACAGTGTAAATTGTAGAGGACTAGATGTAATCAACCAGACAAATGAGCACTGGTTTGAGATCAAAAATTGGGAGAATATTTTTGTCTTTAAAGTGAGATAGTGGAAGAGGAACTGTAAGAGTGATTCATAAAAAAAATAATGAACCTATCAGGAAGATTATAAGAAAAATATTTGTAATGTGAGGGCTGTTTTTAGAATGAGAGGATGGCCACCTTAGTCAAATGCTGCAGTGTGGTGTGTTAAGATGAGGTTTGAGAAAAAACCCTTGGATTTGACAGCTTTGTGGTCATTGGTGACATCTTTCAAAAACATTGGCAGTAGCTTGCTATGTGGAAAGAGTGGTCAGGGAGTGGAAAGTGGAAATATAGACCGTCGATTCCCAAATGCTATTCTCTGGACCAGCAACAAAAGAATCGCTTTGTTTTCCCAACCTCAGAACCATTTTGAGGCTTAGAAATGTATATTTTTAAAATGTTTCCCAGATGATTCTGATAAACACTCATGGCTTGCTGTCAAGATGTATTTATGAGTGATTTTTTAAAAAACATTTTGGGGGGGAGTGTGCTGCACAGCTTGTGGGATCTTAGTTCTCCATCCAGGTATTGAACTTGGGCCCTCTGCAGTGAAAGCATGGAGTCCTAACTTCTGGACCACCAGGAAATTTATGAGTGACATTTTGAGAGAACCCCTTTTTTCTAACACAAAGAAGTGACTGTGTAACAAAAAGAGATAACTGAATTGACATAAATGGGGCTCAAAATAAGGCAAACATTTCTATCTTGGAAAGAGAATGGAACACAGAGCAATGAGTAGGGCTTATGGCTGGGAGCTTTCAGGGAATGCAGCTGAGGTTTTGGCCTTTTTGAGATAATGCAGAAATGTCACTGGAATTGGACTAATCGTTGGTAACCACGAGTCCAGGGTAGGTGGGGCTCCTCTATTGAAAACAGTATTTCTGAGTTTGGTTCTGGGGCTGCCATACTATTCATCTTTATAGGTGAGTTATGCAGTATCCTTGGAGAAGGCAATGGCACCCACTCCAGTACTCTTCCCTGGAAAATCCCATGGACGGAGGAGCCTGGTAGGCTACAGTCCATGAGGTCGTTAAGAGTCGGACACGACTGAGCGACTTGACTTTCACTTTTCACTTTCATGCATTGGAAAAGGAAATGGCAACCCACCACAGTATTCTTGCCTGGAGAATCCCAGGGACGGGGGAGCCTGGTGGGCTGCCGTCTGTGGGGTCGCACAGAGTCGGACACGACTGAAGAGACTTAGCAGCAGCAGCATGCAGTATCCTGGAATAGTACAGGGAACAGCCTGTGTGACCATAAGGAGTAGCTTTGCTGCTTTCTGTTGCCAGAGGCCATAGTTTATATGAGGCTTTATTCCTAGGAATTCAGGAGAACACAAACATAGCTTTCCAACTAAAAACCTCCTGGCTTAAAACATAACTGTGCTGTTACTGTAGGTCAGATCTCCTTGTTTGAATAGACCAAATGTAAGAAAAATATTTATGAGATAACTGGGAAAATTAAATGTCAGTCGTATTAAAAATATTAATTTAAAGGTAATAGTATTGTAATAGTATTAATAGTATTGTGGTGGTGTTAAAAAAAAGTAGTAAATAATGGGTTCTTAGTAAATGTTGGTATGAAAAACAAGTCTTCCATCAAAAAGTGTACCTATAAAGCTAAATTCTCAAACTAATTAAGTCATCTAATGCTGAGAAAAATAAAATCAACAATCATAAGAGCAATTCACTCTGATCACATTAAAATATTATTCTGAAAAATATCCAGTTATGTAGAATGTTTAAGGAGGTAAGTAAACAAGTATTATCTCTTAATTGCAAAATTTAAATTGAAAAAAGATTGGATGAATATGAAAATAAGATAATCCTTAGCAGTGAAACAATGTGATTACAAAAAACAACAACATGGTGTTTATGAATGGGAAGTCAGTAGGATGTCAGTTTTTTTCAATATTGATCTATAAAATCCATCAAAATGCCGAAAAGTTTTTTCATTGTAGTTGATAAACTGATATTTAAATTTTTTATGGTGGTACATAGTTAAACTAACATTAAAGAGGAACAAATTGAGGTGATATGCCCTCCAGATATAAAGCTATACTAATTAAGATAGGCTTACTGTTGGTAAATAGACTAGTGAGAAAGATTACAGAGCCCAGAACAGATTGATACTTATATGGAATTAGCCACATGGCAGAGGTAGCATTATGAGTCAGTGAGGAAAGATTAGAATCTTCATTGTGGTGCTGGTTCAGTGGCTAATCTGAATTTGATTTGAAAATAATTATGAGCCCTGTCTTACAACATACATGAAAATAAGTTATGTATGCATTAAAGACTTAAATAAGGAAAGCAAAATTTTGGTCTTTTAGGAGAAAATATAGGATAATAACTTTATATCCTTAGGATAAAGGAAGATTTAGAAAAACTATACCAGGAGATAATAGTATATAGGTTTTAGAGCCAGACTGCCTGCTTCAAATCTCAACTTTATCACATTTGGTCAAGTTATGTAAAATGTATGTGTTTTCTCTTTTGTAAAAATGATGATAAAAACAATCCTCAGGGATGACTTGGGAGTTTTAAATTAAATAATTCATGTGCAATGCTTTGAAAAATGACTAGTACAAATAAACACATAATGAAAGTTAACTGCAATTGCTAATGTTGCTTATTAAAAAAGAAATAGTAACCTGTAAAGGGTTGATAAATTTATCAAAAATATAACTTCTGTACAACAGAAGGCAACATGAACAAAATAGAAGGATAAGCTACTGATTGGTAGCAGATATTTGTCACTCATTCAACTAAAAATTGAATATATGGGATATATAAAAAACTCATTCAAATTAATAATGAGAAAACAAATCAAAAAGGGGAAATTGAATAAACAATCATAGCCCCAATGGCAAATGATAGGATGTGTTACTACCCCTTCTCAGTGGTCATCAGGGAAATTCAATTTGAAGTACCGAAACAGCTTTTTACATTTCTTACATTGGCAGAAACTCCAGTCTGACAGTACTGACTTTTGGTTAGGAGGCAGAGAAACACAAGCTCTTCCTAGGTGACTGCAGTAGTCAGTTGATACAACTACTATGGAGAGCATTTTGTTAGTATCTAGTATAGTTGGAGAAGGCAATGGCACCCCACTCCAGTACTCTTGCCTGGAAAATCCCATGGTCGGAGGAGCCTGGTAGGCTGCAGTCCATGGGGCCGCTAAGAGTTGGAAACGACTGAGCGACTTCACTTTCACTTTTCACTTTCATGCATTGGAGAAGGAAATGGCAACCCACTCCAGTGTTCTTGCCTGGAGAATCCCAGGGACGGGGCAGCCTGGTGGCTGCCTTCTATGGGGTCACACAGAGTCGGACACGACTGAGGTGACTTAGCAGCAGCAGCAGTATAGTTGAAGGATTCTCTTGTTGTTTTCTTGGTTATAACTCCATCTAGTTTAATTTGTTTATCTGATCTCATCTTTTTACTGTTTTTACTTTCACTAATTTTTGCTTTGTTGGTAACACTCTTTCTTGATTTTGCTTTATCCATAAGAGCTTTTGGATATATGATGATTAGATTTATGTGATTGTTTTGTCCATCTCAATTCAGTGTTCAGTGAGGCTCTTTTTCATATGTAAAGAAAGAAGTTGGTTCTGATCCCAGGTACCTACCTCAGAAACATATGAGATAGTAGAGGACAAATTAATTATTATTTTTACTTTTGGGGTTTTGAATTACTAATATAACAAAACATTGAAAAAATTTTGGCTGCTTTAGAAGCGTCCAGGTTTGGACAATATATGAAATACTGGGATCTCAGTTAGACTGTTTTTAAGAACTGTTCCTATTCTAAGAGAAGAGTTGGGATTTTTTGTTCTAAAAGATATAATCAACATAATTGTTAAGCCTCTTTTTTGTGTAATATGACTTCTTAGTGTTTGACATCTTTTATGTTGCAGTTCTTTTGCCATGAAAATGATTTGTGCAATCCTGAACACATACCATCCATGCTGATGGGACAGGATCCAATATGAATATAAATGATGGAGGAAGACGACGCTTTGAGGATAATGAGCATACATTACGTATATATCCTGGGACAATTTCAGAAGAGACGATCTACTGCCCGATTCCTGCCAGAAAAAACTCCACGGCTGCTGAGGTGATTGACTCACTTATAAACAAGCTTCATCTTGACAAAACAAAATGTTACGTTCTAGCCGAGGTAAAAGAATTTGGTGGAGAAGAATGGATACTCAATCCAACAGACTGCCCAGTTCAGCGAATGATGTTATGGCCCCGAATGGCTCTGGAAAATCGCCTGAGTGGAGAGGACTACCGTTTTCTTCTGAGAGAAAAAAACCTCGATGGATCAATTCATTATGGTAGTCTTCAGTCATGGCTACGGGTAACAGAAGAACGTCGCAGGATGATGGAACGGGGTTTCCTTCCACAGCCTCAGCAGAAGGACTTTGACGATTTATGTAGCTTACCTGATTTGAATGAGAAAACTCTCTTAGAAAACCTACGAAATCGCTTTAAGCATGAAAAAATTTATACCTATGTTGGCAGTATTCTAATAGCTATTAACCCATTCAAGTTTCTTCCTATTTATAACCCCAAGTATGTCAAAATGTATGATAACCATCAATTGGGAAAACTTGAGCCTCACATATATGCTGTGGCTGATGTAGCTTACCATGCCATGCTTCAGCGCAAAAAGAATCAGTGCATCGTTATTTCAGGAGAGAGCGGTTCTGGAAAGACTCAAAGCACGAACTTTCTTATTCATCACCTCACTGCCCTCAGTCAGAAAGGATTTGCCAGTGGAGTGGAACAAATTATTCTTGGCGCTGGACCAGTACTTGAGGTAAGTGTATAGAAATAATTTTTCTTACTCTTAAACATATCTTAAAAAAAATTAAAATTTGTTAGATGTGAGAAAATGAAATAAAACTAAATAGAAGTATAGATATCATTTTTTAGTTACCAAGGAAAACTGGAAGATAGGAGACAGTGTGGAAGATCGAAAGATGTAACAGAGGCAGTATTTTTTCAAAGAGGAACTTTGGGCCATAGTGATGCAAAGGAAAGAGATAACTGGAATCAGATATATCCCCCTGTAAAGGGAGATAGCAGGGGCAGGACTCCTGTGTGTAACTGACTATGGTAACGGGTAGTTGGGGAAAATATTCTTTTCAATATATTTTTGTCTTTGCAGCTTTAAAATCTGTGCCTAGGATTGAAATTCTAAGGGTTCATCTTGGAAAATATAGAGACTATGGGAAAAATTTTTTAGTTATATTTTATAAGTAATATCATCAAGGGTAGAGAGGAAACAGAATACACTTTTTGTTTTAGAGCTTAAAAGAGAGTTAATATTACTTGTTTTGAAAGAGTTTTTGTGAGGTGTAATTGCACAGATTTAAAGTGTACAATTTGATAAATTTGTCGTATGTGTATACTCATTAAACCACCAACACAGTCAAGATACTAAACATATCCATTATCCCTAAAATTTTCTCGTATCCTTCTGCCATGCCTCTTTCTCACTTCTCCTTCTCCTCTTATCTACTAGAGACCTCTTACGTGCTTTCTGTCATTGTAGGTTAGTTTGTACATTTTACAGTTATATATAAATGGAATTGTGTAGTACATGCTATTTTATGTTTGACTTCTCTCACATGGTATAGTTACTTTGTGTGTGTGTCAACAATCCCTTTTGCTAAGACAGTATTCCATATTGCATTGTATGGGTTTACCACACTTGGTTTATTCATTCATATTTTGATGAACATGTAGGTTGTTTCCAGTTTTTGGTTATTATATGTAAAATAGTATGTTTTTGTGTGGACATAACCTGTTTTTTTTCTTGGGTAAATAGCTAGGAGTGGAATGACTGGATCATATCATGTATGTTTTTGTATTTTAGTTGCTAAGTCATGTCTGACTGTTTTGCCACCCCATGGACTGTGTAGCCCACCGGGCTCCTCAGTCCATAAATTTCCCAGGTAAGAATACTGGAACAAGTTGCCATTTCCTTCTCCAGGGAATGGTCCTGACCCAGGGATCGAACTGGCATCTCTTGCATTGGGAGGCAAATTCTTTACCACTGAGCCACCTGGCTAGCCTGGGTCCTATCATAGGTATATGTTTAACTTTTAAAGAAACTGCCAAACTTATGTATAAATTGTACATACTGTTTTACATTCCCACCAAGCAGTGTATACAGTTCGTGTTATTCCATATCCTTGCTAACCTTTGATACAGTCATCCTTTCTAATTTTAGCCTTCAAATAGGTATACAGTGGTATCTCATGATTTTAATGTGTATTCTATAATACATTCATGATGTGAACACCTTTTCATGTGTTTATTTGCCACTTATATTTCTTCTTTGGTCAAGTGTCTGTCAAAATCTATTGCCCAACTTGTTATTGTTGTGTTTAGAGAGTTCTTTGTGTATGCTGCTAAGTCGATTCAGTCGTGTCCGACTCTGTGCGACCCCATAGATGGCAGCCCACCAGGCTCCCCTGTCCCTGGGATTCTCCAGGCAAGAACACTGGAGTGGGTTGCCATTTCCTTCTCCAATGCATGAAAGTGAGAAGTGAAAGTGAAGTCGCTCAGTCGTGTCCGACTCTTAGCGACCCCATGGACTGCAGCCTACCAGGCTCCTCCGTCCATGGGATTTTCCAGGCAAGAGTACTGGAGTGGGGTGCCGTTGCCTTCTCCATTCTTTGTGTATACTGGGTGCAAATCTGTTATCAGACATGTGTTCTGAAAATATATACATATCTTCTCCCAGATTTAACCCTCTCTTTTATAGAATTTAAATTTTAAAGTTTTCATAATGAAGTAGGTTGATTTACAGTGTTGTATTAGTTTCTGGTATACTGGAAAGTGATTCAGTTATATATATCCCTGGTGGCTCAGATGGTAAAGAATCCACCTGTGATGCAGGAGACCTGGGTTCAATCCCTGGGTTAGGAAGATCCCCTAGAGGAGGCATGACAACCCACTCCAGTATTCTTGCCTGGAGAATCACATGGACAGAGGAGCCTGGTGGGTTCCATGGGGTCGCACAGAGTCAGACACAACTGAGCAACTGAGCATGCACGCACACACACTCTTTTTCGAATTCTTTTCCATTATGGTTTTTTATAGGATATTGAATATGATTCTTTATATATAATTATAAATCAGATAATCATATACATATTATAACCATATAATATGATTATACAGTCGGACCTTGTTGTTTATCTGTTTTATATGTAGTACTGTGTTTCTGCTAACCCCAAAGTCCTAATTTGTCCCTCTTTCACCCCCTTTTCCCTTGGGTAACCATAAGTTTGTTTTCTAGGTCTGTGAGTCTGTTTCTTAGCAATGAAAAGCTTAAGAAAGAAATCATGCCTAGGACCAGATGGATTCACTGATGTATTCTACCAAACATTTAAAGAAGAATTAACACAAATCCTTCAAAATTCTTCCAAGAAATAGAACAGGAGGGAGGAAAAGTTTCTAATTTTACAAGGTCCAAAATATTTCACTGATACTAAAGTTAGACAAAGACACCACAACATAAGAAAACTACAGACCAGTATCCCTTGAAACAGAGAAATTCTTAAGGAAATACTAGCAAACAATTCAGCAAAATATAAAAGAAGTATTATGGTAAAGTAGGATTTATATTAAGGAATGAAAGATTGGTTAAACAATATAAAAATAAATGCAGTGTTAAACATTAGTAGACTAAAGGACAAAAGCTACACCATTATCTGAATAGATAGCAGTAAAAGCATTTGACAAAAACACCACCTTTTCATGATTAAAACAAGCAAACAAAAAAAAGACACTCTCAACAAACAGAATAAGAAGGAACTTTCTCAGTCTGATTAAGAACACCTATTTATAAAAATATAGGTTAAAAACATACTTAATAGTAATGCTTTGGTCAGAAAGAAGATACAGATGTCTGCTCTCACCATTTCTTTTTTCTTCTCTTTCTTTTATTGAAGTATAGTTGATTTGCAATGTTGTTTTAGTTTCTGGTTTACAACACAAAGTGATTCAGTTACATATATATACACACACACACACACATATGTACACATACTCTTTTTCATATTCTTTTCCATTATAGGTCATTACAAGATACTGAATATAGTTAATTCCCTTTGCTATACAGTAGGACCTTGTTGTTTATCTGTTTACATATAATAGTGTGTATCTGCTAAGCTCAAATTCGAATTAATCCCTCTCCAACCCCTTTCCCCTTTGGAAACCAAATATTTTCTATGTCTATGTCTGTGAGCCTGTTTGTTTCATAAATAAGTTTATTTGTGTCATATTTTAGATTCTACATATGAAATCTATGGAATTTTCTTTCTCTTTCTGATTTCACTTAGTATAAAACCTCTAGGTCCATCTATGTTGTTGCAGAAGGCATTATTTTATTCTTTTTTATGGCCGAGTATTGTTCCATTGTTTATGTATCAGTTCAGTTCAGTCTCTCAGTCGTGTCCAACTCTTTGCAACACCATGGACTGTGGCACGCAAGGCTTCCCTGTCCATCACCAACTCCTGGAGCTTGCTTAAACTCATGTCCATCGAGTCGGTGATGCCATCCAGCCATCTCATCCTCTGTTGTCCCCTTCTCCTACTGCTTTCAATCTTTCCCAGCATCAGGGTCTTTTCCAGTGAGTCAGTTCTTCGCATCAGGTGGCCAGACTGTTGGAGTTTCAGCTTCAGCATCAGTCCGTCCAATGAATATTCAGGACTGATTTCCTTTATGATTGACTGGTTTGATCTCTTTGCAGTCTGAGGGACTCTAAAGTCTTCTCTAGTACCACAGTTCAAAAGCATCAATTCTTTGGCACTCAACTTTCTTTTTGGTCCAACTCTCACATCCATACATGACCATAGCCTTGACTAGATGGACCTTTGTCATCTAAGTAATGTCTCTGCTTTTCAATACACTGTCTAGGTTTGTCATGGCTTTTCTTCCAAGGGTCAAGCATCTTTTAATTTCATGGCTGCAGTCACCATCTGTAGTGATTTTGGAGCCCAAGAAAATGAAGTCTGTCACTGTTTCCATTGTTTCCCCATCTATTTGTCATGAAGTGATAGGACCGGATGCCATGATCTTTGTTTTTTGAATGTTGAGTTTTAAGCCAGCTTTTTCACTCTCCTCTTTCACTTTCATTAAGAGGCTCTTTAGTTCTTCTTTGCTTTTTGCCATAAGTGTGATATTTTCTGCATAGCTGTGATTACTGATATTTCTCCCAGCAATCTTGATTCCAGCCTGTGCTTTATCCAGCCCTGCATTTCGCATGATGTACTCTGCATATAAGTTAAATAAGGAGGGTGACAATATACAGCTTTGACATGTTCCTTTCCCAATTTGGAACCAGTCCGTTGTTCCATGTCTGATTCTAACCATTTCTTCTTGATTTGCATACAGATGCCACATCTATATCCATTCATCTGTCCGTGGACATTTAGGTTGTTTCCATGTCTTGGCTCTTGTAAATAGTGCGACTGTGAATATAGGGGTGCATGTATCTTTTCAAAATAGATTTTTCTCCTGATATATGCTGAACAGTGGGATTGGTGAATCATATGGCAGTCTACTTTTGATGGGAAAAAGGCTGCTCTCAGTGAGTGATGACTTCTTGTTAGGTCAAATAAAGATAGCCCTTTGAATGAGGTTTTCTAGGAAAATGCCAAATAGGTCAAATTGTGACGATTATCTGTGGGACAAGGCTTTGACTTTAACTCTAGTCTGATCTTTCCAGTGGTTTCTATGTGAGACTGCTTTTTGAAAACTGTAATTGTAGGGCGTTGGTTTTCTTTTCAATGTGGAGCTAGGGAGAGGGAATTGGTAATCAGGTAAGTTAAAATGCCATCATCGCTTGCTTTTCTTACTGAAATCCAGCTGTTTTCCTTGATTAAATATTATTCTTATAAGGGATTACTCTAAGCCTTTCATTAACTTCCAGAATCATCAAAAAGTTGATTTTGACAATTTTTGTTAGTCTTATTTCTTTTATGAAGGGGAGAGGGATTTCAGAGACCTTTACCATTTTCTCTGATCTCATCCTTAGTAATCTTTTCAAGAGACCTAAGTAATAAAATGTATTTTATATATTTACTCCTTTAGTTACTATTTCTGCTGTTTTCATTCCTTACATTGATCTGTATTTGAACATGGTATCATTTTCCTTCTGCACGAAGGATTTCCTTTGTTTCTTTTAGTGTGGGTTCACTGTGATGAATATTTTCACATTTGTATATCTGAAATTGTCTTTTATTTGCTTTGTTTTTTAATGTTTACTTTTAAAAGTAGAGATTAAAATTTAAAAATACCGTTATAGTAGAATTGTATAAATGATAAAACACACTAATTTGTGTAGTCATCTGTATGCAGTAAGGATGCAGAGTAGTTCCACTATCCTTGTAAAACTCCCTGATGCTTTTCCTTATTTTCATGCCCTCTGCCCTTCCATACTCCCATTAACTTGTGGAGACAATTTGTTTGTTCTTCCTTCTTTTTTTTTTTAATGTCATATTAATGAAAACATACAGTATGTAATGTTTTAAGACTGCCTTCTTTCATTCAGCAGTATGTATTGAAGATTTCGTTTAAGTTATTGAATATGTGAGTTCAACCATGGGTTCTTAAATTTCAATTTTATTGAGATATAACTTGAAATAGTATATAGCCACTTAAAATGTATGATTTAGTCATTTTTGATAAATGCATATGCCAGGTAACCACCATCATAGAATCAAGTTATAGAATATTTTCATTACCCCTTGTGTCCCTTTTCTAGATATTTCCCACTCCTACCCCATTCCCAGATAATCTGCTTCTTGTTACTCTTGCTTTGCCTTTTCTAGAATTTTATATTATAATATGTACTCTTGTGTGTTCTTTCATAGCATAACGTTTAATATTTATCAATGTTGACATCTGTATCAGTAGTTTCATCTTTATTGCTAGGTAACATTTCATTGCATGGTACATACTTAGTGTATATACTTACATGGTATATACTTAAGTATAATCCATTGCATGGATTGTAACTTAGGAAGCTTATATTTTTTTTTATTCTTTCTAAAATAGTATTGTAGTTGTTTTAAATTTAAATTTATTTATTTTAATTGGAGGCTAATTACTTTACAATATTATATTGGTTTTGCCATACTTCAACATGAATCCGCCACAGGTGTACACGTGTTCCCCATCCTGAACCCCCCTCCCACCTCCCTCCCCGTTCCATCCCTCTGGGTCATCCCAGTGCATCGGCCCCAAGCATCCTGTATCCTGCATTGAACGTGGACTGGTGATTCATTTCTTACATGATATTATACATGTTTCAATGCCATTCTCCCAAATCATCCCACTCTCTCCCTTTCCCACAGAGTCCAAAAGACTGTTCTATACATCTGTGTCTCTTTTGCTGTCTCACATACAGGGTTATCATTACCATCTTTCTAAATTCCATATATATGCGTTAGTATACTGTATTGGTGTTTTTCTTTCTGGCTTACTTCACTCTGTATAATAGGCTCCAGTTTCATCCACCTCATTAGAACTGATTCAAATGTATTCTTTTTAATGGCTGAGTGTATATACTCCATTGTGTATATGTACCACAGTTTTGTTTTAAATAGGCAAAATACAGTATAGTATATTGCATGATGAAACTTTATTTCATCTATACTATTCTAAATTATAATTGTTTTGATGTAATTATTCTTTTCCTAGCCTGTTATTTCAGTTTAGCAAGATTTTAAAATGTATATATGTATTAAATATATATTATAATAAATGTATTAAGAAAATTTGCTGGCACAGGAATGTGAAAGTGAAATCTGATTTGTAATGAGCAATAAGTTTTTATAATTAAGACTTATTTTACTCAGTAGCATAAAATGCAATCTACTTGACTTTATTACAAATATTAGTTACTTTACCTGAAGTATGAGAGCCTGAAGCTATAAGTGAATTGCTTTTCTAGTATCTCTTTAGCACTTTTTTCTTGTTGAGATGATCTAAGGATATTCCATTTTAAAAAATAGAATTATTTATTTTGACAGGCCTTTGGAAATGCAAAGACAGCTCATAATAACAATTCAAGTCGTTTTGGCAAGTTTATTCAAGTAAATTACCAAGAAACAGGCACTGTACTTGGGTAAGTAGCAGTATCAGGCTTTGGAGATGTTTAAATGTTTGCCGTTGCCCCTTTATAAACCATAGGTTTTTCGTTTGCTCTTTAATGAAAATAGTGACATTAGTATTTACATTAAATTTTTTTTCTCAATTTTTTTTTCTTTTGGAAAAGTTCAAACCTGAGGAAAGTTCTAAGAATAGCGTACCATCCATCCACCCGTACTTAGATTTATAAATTGTTAACAACTATATGCATTTGCTTTATCTTTCTTTGTTATGCATATATTCATTTTAAAAAAATTGTCTTTGAGTAAATTGGGTACATAACTTGACCCCTTGAAATAATTACTGTATTTCCTAAAGCAGCCACAATGACATTTTCCTGTATACTATTTTATACTCAGGGTATTTAATTTTGTCATAGTTACAGTTTTTGCTATTACAGTCTGTGATCAGAGTCCTCTGATTGTGCCAGCAGTATTCTTTTAATAGACTACTTTTAGAACAGTTCTAGATTAATGACAAAAATGAACAGAATAAGGAGTGTTCCCTTATGCCTCTTCACGCTATCCCCTAGTTTCGTCTGTTGATAATATCTTGAATTAGTGTGTTCCATTTGTTGTTCATTGAATGGGCTTTGATAAATGTATAAAGGTATAGTTTCACTGCCCTAAAAATCCTCTGTGCCCACGTGTTCATCCCTTTCTACCCACTAACCTTTGGCAGCCGCCGATCTTTTCACTGTTGTAATAGGTTTGCCTTTTCTAGAATGCCACATAATTGGAAATTATATAGCATATAGTCTTTACGGATTGCATTCTTTCTTCTTTAGCAATATATATTGAAGAATCTTCCATGTCTTTCATGGCTTGGTTTTATTGGATTAATAAATTTTGGAGTAATTAACATCTTTATTGTTTTTAGACATGTTTTTTAGCTTTTTATATTTCTTATTGAGTTTATTCCTAAATATTATGTTATTTTTAATGTTTTATTTTTATTAAAAGTGTGATTTTTCTCTTACATTATATCTTCTAAAACTGTACATTACTTGTATGTGTTAGTTGCTCAGTTGTGTCCGAATCTTTGTGACCCCATCAACTGTAACCTCCCATGCTCCTCTGTCCATCGAATTCTCCAGGCAAGAATACTGGAGTGGGTAGCCATTCCCTTCTCCAGAGGATCTTTCTGACCCAGAAATTGAACCCAGATCTCCTGCACTGCAGGCAGATTCTTTACCATCTGAGCCACCAGGGAAGCCCCAATTACTTCTATTGATTTGTATATTAATTTTATATCTTACTATCTTGCTGAATTATTATTTGTATTAGTTTTACTGTTGATTGTTTCTCTTACCATTTCTAGGTTTATTATATTATCTACTAAAATAGTTTAACTTTATTTTCTGTTCCTATATCTCTGATTATTTTCTATCTTGTTTGATTACATACCTGCTAAACTATGATAATATTTTTCTAGATACTTGTGTGAATGCCTTTACTTTTCTTCACTAAGTAGAATATTGGCTTTTCAGGACATATTATCATGTTAATGAATTCAGCATTGATTTTAATTTTCTTTGAGTATTTTTGTCAGTAATGGCTACTGAATTTTATTAAAGGCCTTTTTGGCATCCATGGAAATTAGTCTGATCTTCACCCTTGAATTTATTAGTATTATCATTATTTTCCCAACATTGGATCATTTTGCATTCCTGAGAAAAGATTCTCATTTGATCAATACAAAGACACAAACACCCACAGATGTACACATACAGACATATTTTTATACGTACATATGTAAACTGGTTGTTGTGTTGTGTGCTAGTTTTTATTTATGATTTTTATATCCATATTAGTAAGTACTGTGTACTCACTCTCTATGGGAGTTCTTCCTTACATCCTGTTTCCTTCTTGAATTGAATCATATGTGTCTCTCTTTTTACATTTATAATATTCTGGTCATTGCTCTATAATAAATCCTGTCAGCTCAGTATCAGCCCCTTGAAAACAGGTAGTATATCACTTGAAAACAGGTAGTGTATCACTTATTTCTGTATCTGAACAGTGCTTACACAGTGCCCAATTAATGAGTGCTTACTGAGGAAATTGGCAAGCTATAAACACATTTATTCCAGGATGTGGCAACAGCATGGGTATGTAAAGAAAGTATATCTTTGAGCCTTATTTAGTAGGCTAGCCAAAGTATAATATTTGAAAGAATGTACTCAGAGGTTAAAGTGTCTGCCTCCACTGCGGGAGACCCGGGTTCAATCCCTGGGTTGGGAAGATCCGCTGGAGAAGGAAATGGCAACCCACTCCAGTATTCTTGCCTGGAGAATCCCATGGACGGAGGAGCCTGGTAGGCTACAGTCCGCGGGGTCGCAAAGAGTCGGACACGACTGAGCGACTTCACTTTCACTTTCACTGTGGTATTGAGCCTGGAAATAAAGTAAAGTCTGTGTCATTGTAGGGTCTTGAGTGCCATGTTTTGAACTCCTGACTTTATTTTACTTTATGGAAAGTTAAAAAAAAATAAGAGTTTATGAATTTAACATGGATAACACTAACAATGTCCATAACACAATTATAATGGTAAATATACTCTGGAAGGCAGCTATGCTCACCACTGTACCATCAATGATAGTGGAAAATGTACTCTGAATAGTATTCTTTAGACTTTTGCATCTTTTCTAATAAAATATTTGTCTACCTTATATTAGGCTTTTATTATTTATATCAACCAATTCTATTTTTATTCTAGTGCCTATGTTGAAAAGTATCTACTGGAGAAGTCTAGACTCGTTTATCAAGAGCATAATGAACGGTACATATTTTAATTTGTGTAATTGAGATTGTAATTAAATTGAGTGTAACACTTGTATCATACAGATTTGACTTCTCAGATCTTTGTGTATTATGAGTTTTAATTCAGTTTATACCATGCATAGCTTTACATATAATTGCTATTTCTGTCATGGGAAGACTACTGTACTTTTTGAAGATGCTGTGAGATATTTTTAACGACTATATAGAATTGCTGTCTTTTCTAAATTCTAGGAAGACTAACAGAACAGGAAAATAGTGGTGTCTTAAGTGGTATCTCTTGATTTGTTTTTGGATCTTTTGCCATGTCTTAGTGTTCTTTCTCTAATTTGAGAAAAGTTTTTAATGAAGCTCTTAGCTTTATTATAATCTTTGAGGTATATGGAATTTCAGAGATGATATATATGTAACTTCCTTTAGATGAGGAAGCCAAATATCAGAGAGATAAATGATTTGCTTCATGTTACAGTGAGACAAAATGAAGAGCCAGACTTTGAAGTTAAGCAAGCCTACATTTCAAGTATTGGATATGCCTTTGGCATCTCACCTAACTTCTCTGCTTCTTAGATACTTTTTCCTATTTTGTAAATGGAAAACTATCCTTTAGTTGTTTAGAAGATTAAATGAAATAATGTTTATGAGAGGCTTAGTGTAGTCCTTTTATATAATAAAGGTTCATTAAGCATTATCCTATGTTACTTTCTCTATACTTTGTGTTGTTAGTGTTGTACAAATGTTTATAATAGTAGACTCATCAGTATGGATTTATAGTTGTTGCTTTTTGCCAATGTCTAGTTGGAGGGGAAAAAGCCTTACAAACAACACAGACATTTATACTACCTTTTACAATATTTACCTATGTAGTTACTGTTACTGATACTATTTATTTCTTCATGCTTAATTGAATCTTATCTTCTTTAATTTCAGCCATAAAAGCTCCTTTTAGCATTTTTTATGGGGTCCATCTGTTAGCTGTGAAGTATTTAGTTTTGATTTATCTGGGAATATCCTAATTTCTTCTTTTTTTTTTGAGGATAGTTTTGCTGGATATATAATTCTTGATTTTTTTTTTTTTCTTTTAGTACTTTGAATCTGTTTTCCTTTCCATGGCTCTTGATGAGAAATCAGGTGGTAATCTTACATTAGGATCCCTTGATGAGGCATTTCTCTCATGGTGCTTTGAAAATTTTGTCTTTGTCTTTTAATAGTTTTAATTTGTCCAGATGTGGATCTCTGAGTTTTTCTCTCCTGGAGTTCATTAAGTTTCTTAGATGTAGAGCTTAGTGTTTATCATCAAATTTGGGGGGACTTTGGTCATTATTTTTTTCAAATATTCTTTCTCTTCTTTTCTTCTGCTTTTGGCACTCCCATTGTGCATATACTGGTGTTCCATATTGTGCATTTGTTGGTGTCTGTTTAATGGTGTCCCACAAAGCCTTGAGACTGATAATTTTTCTTTCTCTTCCTCAGACTAGCTAGCTTTAACTGACCTTTTTTCAAGTTCACTGATTCTTTCTTCTGCCTACAAATCTTCTGTTGAGCTCCTCTAGATAGGTTTTCATTTTATTATATTTTTCAACCCTAGAATTACTTTCTGATTATTTTTTATAATTTGTCTATTCATCTATAGCTTCTATTTGACGAGACATCATTCTCATGCTTTAGTTCTTTAAACATGGTTTTCTTTAGTTTTTTGAATGTATTTAAAACAGCTAATTAAAAGTCCTATCTAGTAAGTTAGTCTCCAGACTGCCTCAGGAACAGTTATTATTGATTGTTTTTCTCCTTTGTATGTGTTACAGTTTCTGGTTTCCTTGTATGATTTAAATTTTTGTTGAAAATTGGACATTTAGAATAATAATTGGACTTTAAAAATAATCATTTGGGAGCTGTAGATACGAGTTCCTCCCCCTCCTAGGATTTGTGGTTGTTAATTTTGTTCCTGCTGTTTGTGAATTTTCTGAGCTAATTTGAAGTCTAACTTTTTTTCGAGTTTAGCCATTTAAATACCTGCTTGGTTAACTTGTTTTTTAGTCACTAAGTTGTGTCTGCCTCTTCTGCTACTCCATGGACTGTAACCTGCCAGATTCCTCTGTCCATGGGATTTCCCAGGCAAGAATACTGGAGTGGGTGGCCATTTCCTTCTCCAGGGGATCTTCCCTACCCAGGAATCAAATTCACGTCTCTTGCATTGGCAGGAGGATTCTTTACCACTGAGCCACCAGGGAAGCCCTTGGTTAGCTTCTCAGTGGTAGTTGGTCAGCCGTGTCCAAATCTTTGTGATCCCATGGGCTGTAGCCTGCCAGGCTTCTCTGTCCATGGAATTCTCCAGGCAAGAATACTGGAGTGCTTAGCCATTTCCTTCTCCAGGAGACCTTCCTGACCCAGGGATTGAACCTGGGTCTTATGCTTTGCAGGCAAATTCTTTACCGTCTGAGCCACCAGGGAGTGATTGAACAGAGAGTTCCATAAATGGTTGGTAACAGTAAGTCTTCTAGTGTTTGTTTCAGGGACCATGACTTTTAACTCCTAGGCAGGCATTTTATAATTCTGCCTTAGTCTTTACTTCCTGCTTGTGGAGATCTTCAGAGTTAGTGATAGGTGAGAGCTTAGTATTTCCTCTTGTCTTTGCTGAGTAGACATGCAGCCCTGGGCATGGGCACAACTTTATGCATGCCTATGGCCTTCTAGATTCCCAGGAACTCATTGGAGCTTTTTAAAGCCTCTGTGGATGTCTCATTTCCCAGCATTTCTCTTTAAGTTGTTTGGTTAGCTTACAGTTTGCCCTAATATTTATTCATCGGTTCAGGCAGCTGATACATTCAAAAAAATTGCCACTAATTGTTTCTTACAAATGTCTCTGAAACAAAGATTTTCATACTGGGGTAGTAACTCCGAATCGTATCAAATAAAGACATCAATAGTAATGAAAGTGACTTCATCCATGGAACTACCAGACAGTTCAAATAATGATATTTTTCAGGGAATGAGGTTCTAAAAGAACTTCACCCCTGTTCTGCCCTCTTCTGGAAGCTGCCAGACTTCTGGTGTCCACCTCAGTTGTAAGCTGTGGGTATTGAAAGCTATATGTATCTGGTAAGCAGGAGATGGAATAGGGCAAGTTAAAAGGCCACCAAGGTTCTGTTTATACTGAAATTCAGCTCTTTTTCTTGTATAAACACTCTCTAGATTGCTTTACATTTTTGGTTGATTTCTAGAGTTGATTCTGACAAATTTGTTAGTTTTCTAATTGGTCTTGTGGAGGGAATTTTTAGAGGTCTTTAGTGTATTGCTGCCTTCACCTTTGTCTTTTGATTCAGCATACAAAACATTATCTTATTTTGTAGTACTTATTATTTGGCCATCCCTTGTGGCTTGTGTAATCTTAGTTCACCTACGAGGGACTGAACCTGTGTCATGGCAGTGAAAGCACTGAGTCTTAACTACTAAACTGCCAGAGAATTCCCTTGTAGTATTTCAGTAGAGTTTATCACCTTTGTATTAAAAAGATGAAGCAAAGCTGAAACCGTTTATAAATTAATTTCTTTTTCTTGTTAAATGATAACCATAGACCATGTTCATTATAAAACCATACTTCTTTGTTTCCAACAGGAACTATCATGTATTTTATTACCTTCTGGCAGGAGCAAGTGAAGAAGAGAGATTAGCATTCCATCTTAAACAACCAGAAGAATATCATTATCTCAATCAGGTGAGAGTTCATGAATATCATTTTGAAATGTAAGGCATTATTAAATTTTAGCTCTTGAGAAAAGTTTTTTCCCTAGTACTCTGTTTTTGCAACCTGGTTGGTCGTGGCTGTTAACTAGCATTTTCATGTATACTATCTAAAAATTTATGTGATGTACTTCTCAAATGTAAAAATTATTTTTATTCTTATATGAATCATAAAAGATAGTTATGTAGTTATGTGCCTTTTGCTTTTTGTGAGACTCTTTGGGAGAATAATAAACTGTTTATAGATACCTCTAATTTAGAAAAATGGTTGACACTTTTCAATAAGTAAAGTGATTTACCTTTTACAGACCAGAGCATGTTAAATGTTACTAATGATTAATGCTTGCCCTAACAAAGGATTACTGAAACTTGTATTTGCATGTTTTGAAGCCTAATATATATACCTCTTTGCATGATATTATATAGTGACTTAGAGTATGATTATTTTTATAATTTAGTGATTATCCTATTAAATACTCAGTGTGAAAATTCATTAAAGGAAATGACTTAGAGAATTTGTGTTTTACCTTGAAACTTAAAAAATTCTCCCCTAAACTTCCATAATAAGGAGTAATTCTCACAACTTTTCATTGCATTGGTTTGTTCGATTTTATTTCTTATATTAACAAAAATTCTAGAATCAGTAATAATGAAATTGATCTGACAGTACATCATTTAGGTAACAGATTGTCTCCCCTCATTTTTAATTGTTTGAGGCAAGATGTAATGTCTGTGAAAAGAAATTCCTTTATGGTAATTTTAAAAGTTCTTCTGAGGGATATTAAATTGACACTTGGATGGTGGCTCAAAGATTGTAGTATGTATTTAGGGCTTTGAAAATAACATCTCACACTTTGTAAGATATAGAGCAGGCTGTATAACTGATATTTCATAATTTTGAAACTACATATTTATATAAGCCAACAATTCTGTTACTATAATGAGGATTTAAAAATTATTTAAAATATAACTTCTTGGTACAATATGAGGCATTTTTACTGTATTGAATTAAGTATATTAAAAAAAACATTGATTTAGCTTTCGAGTTTTTCCCCTTCCCTGTTTAAACTATTTGCCTTATATTGGGATGATAAAATATTTTCCTTCTGAAAAAATAGCAACTGCTGATAAAATAAACTGATGTGCATTTGTGTAGCACGTCTGAATCTTTGCTGTCCCACAGACTGTAGCCCACCAGGCTCCTCTGTCCATGGGATTTCCCAGGCAACAATACTGGAGTGAGTTGCCATTTCCTTCTTCAGGGGATCCTCCCAAATCAGGAATCTTACATCTCCTGCATTGGTAGGCAAATTCTTTAGTGCTGTCCCACCTGGGAAAGCCCCTAAAATTAATACTAGAGAAATCTGGAGTTTATTGCTCCTCTTCCAGATCTTTTTGTAATTACTGGCCATATTATACATATTCTTATCTTAGGGTCAGTATTTGCAGACTATAGGACTCAACAGTTATTACAAATTTTAGAGTAACTGAACAATAGCAAATATGGATTGGTTATAATAATATATGACTCCCAGAATCTGAATGTTTATCTAGTTGTTTTCTGCTGCTATACAAAATAACTTTTCTTTGGATAATGGCGGTACTACCCGAACACTACATCTAAGAGATCATTAGAAGAGTGTAAAAATCATTACTTCTACCTAACTAATCTGCCTTACTTTCAGATAACAAAGAAACCCCTCAGACAGAGCTGGGATGATTATTGCTTTGACTCTGAGCCGGTCAGTACAAGTGCCTAAGTATCCTGTGTTCCTGCTAAAGGACCCTTTTTGTGACTTAGTTAGGAAGAAAGTCAGCTGAAATACAAACAAAGAATCTAGCAAAGAAGATAAATCAGTGTTTATTTTATTAGAATTGACTTTTTTGTGTATGTGTGGTTTATTGATTAAAAACAATTTACCTTATTTGGATTTTGGGGGGCTATATTTGGACTATATTCAGTATTTATTTTGAAAAATAATACATTGATTGCATTCCTAATTTCAGCATTGTTATGGATCATTATAACCCATAGGGTTTTTTTCCCTTGACATTTATTTATTTATTTCAATTCTTATGTGGTAGTTTAGTTATCTTCCTATTATGGGTAGTATTTATTGTTTATTTTAAAAAGTTGCATCCTTCCTGTTTTATGTGTCTGTTAACAGTCTTCACATAATGAATGCATGCATTTTTTTAATAGCAAGAGAGGCTATAGCCTCTATGTAATTTTCTAAAAAATTAAGAATTGAAATTCCTTTAAATAAGATTATTTTATGTTTCAAATTAAGTATGATTTAAAGGCATATATGATGTAATATAAAATGAGTAGGTAAATTTAGCATTATTTGTTATAATTTATAAAAACAACTTTATAATTGTAAATAGAACATAAAAAAATCTTTTTCCTTTACTTCAGTTTGCAACTAGGTCAGATGTGAAAGGCTGAAAACACACACTCATCTATATATTCATTAACTAATGAACTAATGTATTAACTACTCCTCCTGGAAACGTAATATGTCTTAATCATGCTTTAAATAACTATCACTTTAATTCTCACTGCATGTGATTACAAACTCCGCTAATTGCAAGACTATCAGATTTTGAGTAGATTTAGTAATTTTTCCTTCAGTTTAATTGCAGTACCGTTTCATAATCAAGTAGTTTGTAATTTCAGATTTGATGTTTTAGAAAATAAATTTTAGACAGTAAATTTATAGATACTGATAATTTTTAGTAGAAGAATTTTATGCTGTTTTTTCTCTTGAGAAGCTTTAATCTTTTGCTTAGTGTGCCAGTTGATTGTGTGCACCTCATTGGGAAGTAGGTAGGAGACTGGGAAACTCATATAGTGAATATAAGACTTGATTGCCTGTACAGAGCTTACAGTGAGATTGTCAGCTGGTCTGCTATTTAGACAGTCTAAGTAATGCTTAAGAATTTTTAGGTTCTGAAGTAGGTAGACCTGATTAGAAAACTGGCTCATCTACTTGTTAGTTTTGAGAACCCAAGCAGGTGACTTGTCTTTTTGTTTTCATCCCCTCTTTAAGGGGAAAATAATGGTCTTTAACTTTTGTGAGTATTAAATTAGTGCATCTACAGAGCTTAATGTATTGCTTAATGCTTAATACTGTTACTGCTGCTAAGTCGCTTCAGTCGTGTCCGACTCTGTGCGACCCCATAGACGGCAGCCCACCAGGCTCCCCTGTCCCTGGGATTCTCCAGGCAAGAACACTGGAGTGGGTTGCCATTTCCTTCTCCAACACGTGAAAGTGAAAAGTGAAAGCAAAGTCATTCATTTGTGTCCGACTCTTCGCGACCCCATGGACTGCAGCCTATCAGGCTCCTCCATCCATGGGATTTTCCAGGCAAGAGTACTGGAGTGGGGTGCCATTGCCTTCTATATAAAGCACACTGTAAATGTTTCCACTATTGCTGCCACCATTGAAAGCATTATCATCCATCTTTTCCTTTTAGAAGAAATTTGTAGCCATACTCTCCTACTCCCTTAATATTAGTTTCATTACTATCCTCTTATTTATTATATTTTCAAATCTATTATCATTGGAACTTTAATTTTTCTGCTTTTTCTTGCAAGGTAATTTTAATGGAAGCAAGTAGTCTATCTGAGGATTTTTTGGTTAATTTTTTCCTCTTCGCACCTCCTTATGTCATATTTGGGGGCAAAGTAAACTTGTTTTACTCTGAGTTTTTAGAACTTATGTGACTAGCTTTATGGGAAGAGAGGATTAAGGAGGATTCTGCCGTTTGTGCTATATTACTTAATATACATTGTATGAAATTGTATAAGTGATCCCAAGGGGAACTTAAGTAAGAAAACTGCTTTTAACAAGAGACCTGTTGTTGCCCATTGTATTAATTCCTTAAAAGGGATTAAATCACCTATTAATAAAACAAGCTCAAGCAACTAGTGTTTCATGAAAGATAGCAGAGGACTTAGAACAGATTTTGGTGTAACCTCCTCTGTTATTTGGGTGACTTATTTAACTGCTGAGTCTATTTTCTTTCCTATAAATATAGGTATAATAAAATGTACATATGCATAATTAACTTCTTGTATTTTGAGAATTTAAAGATTATATATGGCAAGTGACTCTGATATTGACTGGTATGTAGAAGATAAATGGTAAATGCTAATTTCCCTTCTTTAAATGATAATTATCTATTCTAATCATTTTACCTTAAAGCTGGTTCTGAATAACTTCAATGTAAACAGTTTCACCTAATTTAAAATTTTTCTGAATTAAACTTTGAATAGTTGGGTCCAACTATCAGGCGAGTTTAGTGAGAATTGCCAGAATGGGTCTCAGGATACTGAACACCATGCTGCAAAGGGATTAAAACATCATATTCTCAGTGAGGCCAAGCTTTCCTGGTCATTACTGCCTTTATAGGAACCCAACCATTTGTATTGTACCTGACCTCCCATTTTCCCATGAAGTAGACCTGCTGCAGGAATCCTATGCAACTGGACAGGAACCTTTGAATCCATAATATTTACATCCTCCATATCTTAAGCATTTCTACAGCATAACACTTTTACTGCTATTCACTGTCCAACAGTTTATACATTTGGGGTCATTCCCTCAAATTCTGCCTTTTTGGCTTTATGCCAGTCCAGTACGAAGGTCTCTGCATGCTGCACAACTTCCTTTGCAAATGCTTTTCCATTTAAAAACCATTACCATCCATATTATATTTGATCATTATAAAACCGCTGGTTGTAGTTAGTATGATTACCTTTCACACAAGAAACAACAGTGGCTCAGAATTTAAGTGACTTCCCCCGTGGTGATGAAGCAATTTAATAATGTAATTGGGATTCAAATCAGGCTATGTTTTTTTATATTCTTTTTTCTTAAATGATCTTCAGCATCTTTCAGTTCAGTTCAGTTCAGTCACTCAGTTGTATCTCTCTCTTTTTATGTTAAGAAAGAGAGTATGACCAACATGCTAGAAAGTCCCCCTTGCATAAACTTTAAAAGTTTCCCTTTTTATCTGGAAAAAAAAGACAGTTCATTTGTATTTTGAGACAGTCACTGAGTGAGCAGGTTTGTTACAGAGAATAATTGTATTACTGTATATTAGTGTCAGTGCCAAAATTCAGCATTTTTCCTCCCTCTGTACCATTTACCACCTGCTTTTTTCTGGTGAGTTTAGAATATTATAAAATTAGAACATTGTAGTATTTCGCAATAGAAACTAACAAAATAACTGAAAATAGACTAAGTAGTAGATTCAGAACTTTCATAATCACCATGAGTAGTATGCAGATATATTAAAGTGAAACAGGAATTGGAGATTATTTAAACAGAAGTAGAACGTGTGAAAGGCAGAAGATAACCAAGTTCAGATTTTGAATTAGAGTAAGATGTCAAAAATATTATTTCTAATGAAGAAAGAAAATGTAGAATACAGAGTGCAATATATTTTCACTTCCATTGAGAGTATCTTTTAAAGGAAATAAATATCAGTGGACTTTTAGCTAATTGTCAAGAAATACCTTGTTGCTGAACCAAAAAAAAAAAAAATCCTTGATTTTCTTAAGGAATTTTCTAACATTCTTCTTCATCAAGCAAACTGAGCACAAATGAGAATATCAAATTTAAATCTTCTTTTGACTGTTATTTTTTCTTTTTTTTTTTATAGATTTCTATATTAGAGAACACAATGCCATTTTAAGACCTTTAAATAAAAAAAAATTAATTCAATTAATTGTTCGAAAAATACATTTGTTATAGTTGTGTGTTACAGCTGTGGCAGTTTATTAGGAAACCGTAAAATACCCTTAGTAGAGTCATGTAAACAGGCAATTTGAATGAGGTACCATGTTGGCCCTGCTAGGAGGTAAAATTAGAAATGGTAATGACTTTTCTGGTCAACAGTGAGGTCCGGAAGAACAGCTACTCCAGTGGTGTCATCCATCTTGCCTCTGATTTGCTCTTCTGAATAAGAAAGAGCCTGGGCTGGAGAGTACAGGGAAGTTATACAGTGGGTTGCTGTGAGTGCAGTGATGCTTATTTGTTTCTTTTGGAGTTACATAAAAATATAGCCAAAGGGGAATTTTAATCCATCTAAAAAGATGAGGGAGAGACAGGAAATTCAGCTGTGGCACTGGCATAAGAGGCAAGAATGAGAATTTAAAGTGTCATTCAGTGTCTACATCTACAGGGAGAAAATCTGAAGCCATTCATATAGTGTCTGTAGGTAGAGAGCGTTAATGGTTCCCACATAACCTGTTCCTCTTCACCATCCCACGCAGTGGGCTGCATAACTCTAATGTACTCCCATTTGTTTTTGCAAGTGGGAGAAGGATTCCAGTGACGATCCTTTTCCAGCAATAACCAGGTACTAAAACTAATTTAGATATCACCTAAATAGGGTTGGACATGACGTGGCAACTAAACAACAACAACAAACAGGAGCTAGGATTTCTCCTGCATTGGCAGCTGGGTTTTTTACCACTAGTGCCACCTGGTAAGCCCTGGGTCTAGGGTTTCTATGCAGTAGTCTATCTGCAATTCTACCCAGTACTTAAGACAATTAAATGCATTTTTCTTAACAACAAAACCCTGAACATTACTGATAAATTCATTCTGTGTTAGGCTCTATGGTGTGGTGATTAAGAGTAAGGGTTTTAGATTGAATGTCAATTCAGCAGTGGAGACAGGACTTCTAAAAATGCATCTCTTCCATAAAAGCAACAGGAACACTTGCAAAAATTGTCAGAATAACTTTGTTGGAGCTCAAGAAATTCATCAAAGGTCTGCAGTAATTTGGAAAGTGTACATACAAGAAAAAAGACTGCATGTTATTATTGTCAGTGCATTTTATAGCGTTTAAGCTTGCACTACTGACCACCCTCCCTCTTGAGCTCTACAGTGGCCTTGAAAACCTATAGCCTAGATGTGCAGTGAAAATGAGAAGTGGGACAACCACTGGAGGGAGTAGAAGGGGACTGGCACTCCTTCAGAGCTCCGTTCCCAGAGAATTTTCATTATTTAACCTATTTGGTCGTTTCATGGAAGACCCCACTTACAAGGCTATCTTTTAACCTGACTTGGAGCTTTCCCAGTATGAATAACCTTTGATCTAGGGGTTTTGTCCAAAACAGTCAGAAGCAGTTGCTGAACATTGCCACTCTCTGATGCAATAGATAACAGTTGGGGCAAAACTAACCAAAACATTTATTTATTTATTTTAACCAAAACATTTAAAAGGAACACCTGGGGAATGAGGTTTCCATAATGGCTATGAAAAGTTTTTGTGTATTCATGGGAATTTAGGTGGCTAAGCACATGCATAGGACTGTGTACGTGCCTAGGGCTATGCTCAGTAAAGACCTGAAGAGATCCTGATTTCTTATCTCAGGATAACATTCAGGTTTCCTGTGAGCAGGGTAAGGCAGAGTTCTAAACTGCCTAGCTGAATGTTGTAGGTATGCTTCAACGTAAGCACTCAATGACCCTTGACAAAGACTGGGAGAATTACTGGTCTCAGGCATGTAAAGACATGTGAAAGTGAAGTCGCTCAGTCGTGTTCGACTCCTTGCGACCCCATGGACTGCAGCCTACGAGACTCCTCCGTCCATGGGATTTTTCAGGCCAGAGAACTGGAGTGGGTTGCCATTTTCTTCTCCAAGGGATCTTCCCAACCCAGGGATCGAACCCGTGTCTCCTGCATTGCAAGCAGACGCTTTTATCACCTGAGCCACCAGGGAAGCTGCCTCCAATCAATGGCTGTTTATTAAGCTAAGTGAGCAGAGGTTTCCATGGTCACTTGTGACAAAGAATACAAACTTTCAGAATTAGTTCAGTAATGTCCTAAACAAATAGCAACTATAAGAATCAGCAGCAACAGTAACTCCTAGGGAGAGAGAGAAAATCTGATTTTCAGAGTTGCCATGTTATATTATTTAAAATGTCTGGTGTTCTATATAAGACTTTGAGACATGCAAAGAAATACGAAAATATGACCCATACATGGGGAAAGAAGGAATCTGTAAAAACCTCTCTCTGAAAAAATCCAGGCATTGATATTGCTAGACAGAATTTTTAAACTATTTTAAATATGTTTAAAGACATAAAGGCAACCATGTCTGAAGAACAAAAGGAGAGTATGAGAACAATGTCCCACTAGATGGAGAATATAAAATTTTAGATACACACAAATCAGTTTTGAAGTGGGAAAAAGTGTATAGTAACTGAAATGAGAAATTCAGAAGAAGGGTTCAATAGCAGATTTGAATAAGCAGAAGCCAGAATCAGTAAACATGAAGATAGATCAGTTGAGTTGAAGAATAGGAAGAACAAAGAATGAAGAAAATAAGTAGAGCTTCTAGACCTATGGGATACCATGAGGCATATAAACTTCTGAGAGTCCAGAAGGAAAGGAGGGAAAGGGATAGAAAGAATATGTCAAGAAATAATGGCCCCAGTCTTCTCTAATTTGATGAGAAAATTAATCTATACATTTCAGAAGCTCAACAGATTATAAGATGAGTGAATCACAGAGATTGAAACTTAGATGTATCATAATTAAACTATCTAGAGGTAAAGAGAGACTGTTGAAAGCAGCACATCATGCACAAACTGGGCTTTCCAGGTGGTGCTAGTGGTAAAGAACTGGCGTGCCAGTGCAGAAAACATGAAATGTGGGATTGATCCCTGGGTCAGGGAAGTCCCCACACCCACTCCAGTATTCTTGTCTGCAGAATTCCATGGATAGAGGAGCCTGGTGGACTATGGTCCATAGAGTCTCAAAGAGGCGGAACTGATTGAGGCAACTTAGCATGCACGCATGCACAAAGTATCCTCTGTATGAATGACAGTTGATTAATCATTAGAAACCATTGAGGCTAGAGAACAATGGCATGGCATATCCAAAGTGCTGGAAGAAAAGTCTGTCAATCAAGAATTCTATATTCACTAAAACTATCCTTTAGGACTTCCCTGGTGGTCCAGTTGTTGTTAAGAATCTGCCTGCCAATGCAAGGGACATGGGTTTGATACCTGGTCAGGGAAGATCACATATGCCACAGAGCAGCTGACCCCATGTGTCACAACTGCTGAGTCCACATGCCTAGAGCCTGTGTTCCACAACACAGAAAGCCTCTATGCAGCCGTGAAGACCTAGTGCAGCCAAAAAAAGAAAAAAATCCCTAAACACACATACACAGACACAAGAAGAACTATCCTTCAAAATGATGGTGAAATTAAGACATTCCCAGGCAAACAAATCCTGAATGACTGCTACTAGCTGTCTCACAGGAAATGTTAAAGGGAATTCTGGCTGAAATGAAAGGACACTAGACAGTGATTTGAAAGCATATGACATAATAAAGAGTACCATTAAAGGCAACTATAAAGTTATACTTTGTACTATGTAAAAGATAGTATAAATGTATCTTTTACATTTTGTAACTTTTAAAAACTAATTTTGTAAACTTTTTTCCTCCAATCTAAAAGACAACTATACAAAACAATAATTACATATCTCTGTTGGAGGCCATGCCATTTTAAAAGCTGTAATTTGCATGACAATAACAGCATAAAGAAAGAGGATGGGAATGAAGTTATATAGGAGAAAAGTTTTTATATACTATTGAAATTAAGTAGTTTTTAATCCAGGCTAGATTGTTATAAGGCAAAATGCTAATTTTAATTCCCTGTTAAGGAAATAGCTAAAAAATAATATAGTAATAAAATAAATGACCAAAATGTTTAAACAGTATACTAGATAACATGTATTTAGTACAAAAGAAGATTGTATTGAAAGAATAGAGGAACAAAAATAATATGTCTCTAAACATATGTGGAGTCTAAGTAACAAAGTTCTTAATAACCAGTGAGACAAAGGAAATCACAAGGGAAATTAGAAAATAGTTTGAAATTAATGCAAGAAAATATACACCCAAATCTTATGGGATACAGCTAAAACAGTGTTAGGAAGAAAATTTATAGGTTCAAATACTTCTATTAAAAAAGAAAGAATATCTCAAATCAATAACCTAATGCCTCACCTTATGATTCTAGGGAAAAAGGGCAAGCTAAACCTAAAGGAAGAAATAGGAAGGACATTATAAAGAGGAGATCTGAAATAAATAAAATAGAAGAAAACAAAAGCAAAAGCTACTTCTTTAAAAAGGTAAACAAAATTGACAAACCTCAAGGTAGACAGACCAAGAAAAAGAGAAAGGAGACTCAAATGACTAATTTGGGGAAATAAAGGAGGGTGTTGCTACTGAACTGATGAAAATGAAAAGGATTATAATACTATGAACAATTGTATGGCAGCAAATTAAAATCTAGTGGAAATAGAAAAATTCTTGGAAAGATGCTAACAGCCTATACTGACTTCAGAAGAAAAAGAAAGTCTGAAAAGGCCTGTCACAGGAAAAGAGATTGGATTAGTTATGAAAAAAATCTTCCCACAGAGCAAAGCCAAGAACAGTGAATTCATTGATAAATTTTACCCAGTACTTAATGAAATGAAAAATTACCATCAATTCTTTATAAACTCTTCCCAAGAAATAGAAGATAGGGGAATACTTTTGTTCTCATTTGGTAAAGACAGTATTACCAGGATACCAGATAAGACATCACAGAAATGAAAACCACAAACCAATATCCCTCAACAAAAATTGTCAACAGAATCCTTATAAGCTGAGTTCAGCAATATGTAAACAATATTTTATACCATTATCTACTGAAATTTACTCAGAAATGCAAGGTTGGTTCAGCTTAGAAAAATCAAGTCAGAGTAATATACCACATTGATAGAATAAAGGACAAAATCACATCATCACCTCAACATACACAAAAAAGGCCTCACAGAAGTGAATACCTTTTCATGTTTTTCATTATAAAAATGCTGAACAAATTAGGAATAGAAAGAAGACTTCCTCAGCCTGATAAGGGGACCTGTGAAAAATCCATATTTTATGGTGAATAAATGAATACTTTTCCCTTAAGATCAGAAATAAGACAGGATATCTGCTTTCACATCTTCTATATAACATTGCCCTGGAGATACTGGTAAGAGTAAACAGGAAAGAAAAAGAAAGAAAAGACATCCAAATCGGAAAGGAAGAAACCATTTTGTTTATAGATGGCATATTGTGTATAAAATTTCCTAAGGAATCTACCAAAAAAATCTGCTGGAGATAATAAATGACCTCATCAAGTTGCAAGACTCCAAATCAATATGCAAAATCGGTTGTATTTCTATACACTAAAAATGAAAAACCTGAAAACAAAATTAAGTTGGTGCTCCAATTACAAGAGCACCAACAAGTATAAAATTCTTATTAGTGAATTTAACAAGAGAATTGCAAGACTTGTTCACCAAAACTGCAAAATATTGTTGAAAAAATTTAAGGAATACCTCAGTTATTGGAAAAATATTCTGCGTTCATGCATTGAAAGGGTTAATGTAGTTAGCTGGCAATAATGGATCTACAGATTCGGCATAGTCCTGTCAAAACCCCAGCTATTGACAAGACTGATCCCAAAATTGATATGTAAAGGAATCTAGAAATGCGTAAAGAGCAAAAGTTGGAGGATTCACAGTTCTGTTTGGATTAGGCAGTGGTTTCTTAGGTGTGACACCTAACACATAAGCAACCAAATACAAAAAGGGATAAATTAGACTTCACCCAAATAGAAAACTTTTGTGCCTCAGAGGACACTATTAAGAACTGACAACTTGTAGAATGATAGAAATTATTTATAAAACATGTATCTGATAAGGAACTGGTATCTAGATTGTAAGCATTTCTTACAGTTCAATAGTAAAAAAAACTAGTAACCTGATTTTAAAAAGGGCAAAGGATCTGAAAAGACATTTCTCTAAAGAAGATATGCAAATAGTCAATAAAACACATGAAAAGATGCTCAATATAATATGTCATCAGGGAAATGCATATTGAAACCACAGTGAGAATACCACTTCACTTCACAGCTGTAATAAAGTAGACAGGAAATAATGTTGGTAAGGATGTGGAGAAATTGGAAGCCTCATATGCTGCTGTTGAAAATGTAAAATGATGTAGCCACTTTGCCTAAAACACCCTGCTAGCTACATTTTACCTAGTAATGCCTCTCTTAGGTGGAGAAGGCAATGGCACCCCACTCCAGTACTCTTGTCTGGAAAATCCCATGGATGGAGGAGCCTGGGAGGTTGCAGTCCATGGGGTCGCTAAGAGTTGGACACGACTGAGCGACTTCCCTTTCACTTTTCACTTTCATGCTTTGGAGAAGGAAATGGCAACCCACTTCAGTGTTCTTGCCTGGAGAATCCCAGGGACGGGGGAGCCTGATGGGCTGCCATCTATGGGGTCGCACAGAGTCGGACACAACTGAAGCGACTTAGCAGCAGCAGCCTCTCTTAGGTAGATACCTTAAAGAATTGAAAACAGGTGTTCAAACAAAACTTGTACCAGATATTCTTAGCAACATACTAATAGTAGCCGAAAGATATTGATAGGAACAATTCAAATATTCATCAGCAATTGAATGGATAAACTGCTGTATCCATACAATGGAGTACTATTCTGTCATGTAATGAATGAGGTACTAGTACATGCTACAACGTGGATGAAGCTTGAAAACATTTTGTTAAGTGAAAGAGTAAGGCACAAAAGGTCACATACTGTATGATTCCATTTATATCAATTTTCTAGAATAGGCAAATCTGTATATAGAATATAGATTAGTGTTTGCCTAGGACTGGAGTGGGAAGACTGGGAAATGAGAAGGGAAGTGATGGTTTAAAAATACAGGGTTTCTCTTTGATATGATGAAGGTATTCTAAAATTGGTTGTGATGATGGTTAAACAGCTTTCGGAATTTTACTAAAAAACCTCTGAATTGTACACTTTAGATAAGTGAATTGTGTGCTATGTGAATTGTATTTCTATGAAGCTATTATATACAAACGCACACAGAATGAATGTCTATAGTGGCTTTATTTATAATAACCCCCACATGGAAACATCCAGATATCCATCAGTGAAAGAAACGAATACCAAGTTGTGATATTATTCCTACCCTTGTACATTATTTAGCAATTAAATAACTAAACTAATTGATAGGCTGAATGAGTCCATAAAAATAATTTAGTCAGAAAGCCAGACATGAGAAGGAATATGTACTGTATGATTTCACTTAGTTTAAGAACAGGTTAAATAATACATAGATCTTTACTTGGTTGACTCTGGGAGGGGTAGGAATGATATTTACCAGAAGGGAATACAAGAACTGGTTGAGGTGATGAAAATGTTCTGTATCTTGATTGAGGATACATGATGTAACTGTTTAAGCTTATCAAACTATGTACTTGAGATTAGTGAATTTTATGGTATGTGAAATTTATCTTTAAAAAATGGCCATTAAAAATATACCTTTAAAAAAGGCCTGGGAACTGGCATTATAGAAACTGTTACAGGATCAGAGACATGGTTTCAGATTTGAATGCTACGAGGAAGCTGGAATTAAGCCCCTGTTATGTGGTATAAGGAGCTTCAAAGAGCTTGAACTTTTCTGTCACTGAAAAGATAATTGAAAAAATTCTGTTTATTGGCCCTGCTAGGAGGAACAAGAATAATCTTATCAATATGTGTAAGGCCTTGGATAAAGTTTGAGAACAAAGCTTGCCTAAAAAAATTAGTGTTCTGTATCTTCACCATGCATGGGTTATGGCTGTTAACCATGCATGGGAATTTATGCAGTTTGATGCATAATCTCAGACTGAGAAGTTATCCAGACTAGACTAGAAACTAGCACAAGCAAACACTAAATAAACCTTTTAAGAGTCTGAGACTCCACTGCAAATGTACTTATAAAACCATCCTAGGAAACCAAATTATCTTGACAGGGAGCTGCTGAACACAACAAAGAGAGGAATATCAATTTAAGGTTTAGAAATAGTATTAGAGTGTGTAAAGCAATCTTTTAAAATTGGTAAAGAGTTAAAAGAAGGCATAGAAAGCAAAATGAAAGAATTTCATTCATACCTGAATTGTAGGTATGCCGGTAAGACACAAAATGATCACAGATAGAAATTACCCATTATCCAGTTGAAATTGTGCTTAGTGGGGCTTTCCTTGGTGGCTCAGATGGTAAAGAATCCACCTGCAATACGAGTGACCTGGGTTCGATCCCTGGGTTGGGAAGATCCCCTGGAGGAGTGCATAGCAACCCACTGCAGTATTCTTGCCTGAAGAATCCCCATGGACAGAGGAGCCTGGCGGCCTACAGTCCATGGGTTGCAAAGAGTTGGACACGACTGAGAGACTAATATGAGTACAATGGCTATATCAATTTTGAGTGAGTTTTAACTTAAGATTACATGATAATTTAGTATATTTAATATTCTGAACTTTTATACAAAACACTTTAATACCATAATTTTCTTAAATTATTTCTGACTGCTGTATATCATTAGTTATTGAAGGGCCTGAAAGTCTGGTGATAACTTTAGAAAATTACAATTTGGATAGAGTATGAGTAGAACTCACGAGGTGTTTTTTTCCTCAAATGGTCCCCCTCCACTGATAGCCTCCCAACTGTACCCCACCGTGTTACTAGCCAAATGTAGGCTCATCTGAGCCTAAGCATTCCTTCTCTAAGCACCCAATCAAGGTGGGAGATTATTGAGAATAGAATATTTTTATTGAGGTATCTCTTGATTAAGAAATGGTGGTAACTTGGTAAAACTTGTCTCTTTTGAACAGTTTGCAACTATGGACTTCTCCATACTAAATAAATGAGATAATGTTTTTTAGCTTATTTTAAATGAACTAGTATGAATTCTTAAAATATTGTACAAAAACCTGACTATATATCAGATATACAAATATGTATACCTGTGTCTGTCTATTGTAATCTATTGTTATGGCATCATGAGTTTCTATCTCCTTAGCTGAGAAGTTGATGCCTATTCTCTGGGTGTTGGTATCCAGTTTAAGGAATTATAGTTTGATTAAACCATGCTTTGCAAACCTCTTTGAATTACTCTGCCTCTGTTTAACTTTTAAAATGATCTTCCTCTAGAACTATTCATAGATAGTATCTTGTTCCTAATTATACAGTACGTGCATACTAGTGGAACTTTAGTACATAATTATGTGTTGCTTAGTTTGCCTCTGTCTGTTTTAAACTATTCACTTTTGTGTTTTAAAGGCAAAGTTACTTATATTTGAACTTAATGTCCTAACTCTAGAGATGTTCTCCGTATAAATGATTCTCAACACCTTCCAAGCCTGGAAAACCCGAATTCTCTTTAAATCCATTTATTCCTAATGTTTACGGTACAATCTTCCTTCTCTCTTTACTTGCTCGAGTGACCCACTGTTTCAGTAACACTAATCTGGGGCTTTGGTCCTTGCTTGAATGTGCTCTCTTCCCTTTCTTCCCAATAGTTAATTTTGACAGATTCTCCAGCTTTGTTTTAGATTTATAAATACAGAAGTGCTGCTGGGTTTTCCTGTTCTGTGGTGCTTTTCTTTCTACTTTTTCAACATTGACACACTTGGATTTCCTACAAGTGTGGTTAATTGCGAGATTTGTGAAAGTTTAACTTTTGGTAAATTATTTTGGTTTGTTTCTCTTTGGGATTCCATCAGTGTTTCTTACATTGTTGCCAACTGTATTCTAATTATATTTCAGACCTGATAAAAATGAGTCCATTTAAAAAGGCACCATACAAATTGTTTTTGTAATTTCCCTAGTATTTTAAATTAGAGATTTTTAGTGTGGTGTTAACACAACATGTTGAGTACTGAAAAAGAATACTTTGAATACCTAAACAGGACCTTTGTTTTTTTCTTTTTGTGTAATTTCTTCAAATTAATTGGAAAAATTATTCACATTTAACCACAATTACTTGATACATTTTTATAATAGTTGGCAGCATTGTCCTTGATTCTCTGTTGGTGTGGGCTTATATAATGTCTTTTTCTTTTCTCCATTTTTTGTTTTTCTTTGCTTCCTAAGGACATGATGACACAGCGCCATGTGCAGTTTTGAAAAGTATGGATAGTATTAAGCTTTCTCCAACACCCAGTCCACCAGAGGAGCTTAGAGATTCTGCAGAGGTGCAAGAAGAGAAGTACAGTAAGGCTGCAAATGCTGATTAATAAACTCTGTGTTATCACATCCATTTGGAAATGGAAACCAGGAGCATTCTACACCTAAGTGGAACCTAAATGGAATAGACAATGTGACCTCTATCGTCCTTTGACCAGAGAGTCTCAGGATACCACCATTGAGACTTTCATTCTTTTTCTTGATATAAAGAAAGAATTGATATATACATAAAGATAATATACATGTTCTTTTAATTTGGATGACTATTTATCTATGATTCTTGAGTTGTTATTTATACTTCGTTAACAAACTTTTAATTGATTTCCATTTTTGTCTTTAAAGTATCCAAGTGATGAGTAAAAATGAGTGTTGATTTTTTTCTGAACTTTATTGAAATCTAGTTGAGGTAGAATAAACTGCAGGCCAAAGCATACAGTTTTGACATATATGTGAACTCATCACAATCAAGATAATTAACATACTTAACAGTGCCAATAATTTCCTCTCTTTTGAATTCCTGCTGATTTTATGCTTATTTATACTTGAACTTCAACATCAGCAGTGTTGTTTTCATGTATCATTGGCAAATCCACTTAGTTTGACTATACTTCTCCTATCAGACTTTGCCATGTCTGGTTTGGAGCAAAACCACCAGTTAATGTTTTGGCTTAAGGAAGAATGATAGAGTCATAATGGGTGTTCTTCTTCTTTTTTTTTTAATATAAAATTGGTGTGAAAAGATGCCCTTGGTCTTCATTTTCTCCTTTTCTATTTGTTCTACTCATTCTGCATGAAAATGGATTCTTTGGTTGTGGAATTATTGTTGTTTGGCTGTTGCTATTGCTGTAGTGAGAATAAAGGGATCCTTAAGAATACTAAGAATACTTAAGAATACTAACTCAGCAGTTTGCATATAATATAATGGACCTAAATTAGTTAGTCTTGTATTTTGAGCTTTTTACTGATCACAGATTTACTTTGTTAACTTCACAATTCTGTGATTGAAATTCCATGGAATATTAGTGTTTAATTATCAGTAAAAGGAGAATATAAGTAGAATTCCTAAAGGCAAATGTTGTGGATTCTTTCTTCAGTTCTTCTTACTATGCTGTTTTGGTATAAGAAAATGTGTAATACATTTTGAAAAATATTATTAAAATATTTTCTCATTCTAGAAAAGCAAAGGTAAGTATTTAATTAAAAAATACATCTTAAATGTTACTGTTAATTATTGCTCTTGTTTTTAAAAGGTATACAAGTCTTTATTCCAAATACACATCTTCCTTTTCTAAATCTTTTAATCCAGGAGATAATATTGAAAACAGTCTACAAATCTCTTGAGGGGGCACTTAAATGAGTTCTTTTTAACTTTTAAATAATTCCAAGTAGTTTATTTGCTTTGTCAATTTTCATGACTCACAGACCTGATTGTTTCCAGGTAGGTATGTATGGGTGTAGAATAGGAAGGCACCAATTTCATCATGAGCTGCAGGAGGATATTGTACATTGTACTCTTGCAAGTTTATTTCTACATTTGTAGAAGTGGACTTTTCCATTACTTTAGGTAGTTTGTGCTATTTTCCATTATAGTACTACCAATAATTAAAATTTTATAATATATAAAATTATAAATTCAAGTTTGGGAGGTTGTTTTAAAAAAAACTGGGGACTAATTTAAGGTAACAGTTTATTAAAAACACTGGAAAAGAGACCAAAAATACTAACAGACCAAAAAGAAGCAGAAACTAGTGGGAAGTTTATTCTTTAAAGTAAGTAAAGTAGTGGGTAGAAAGAAAGAAAGTGAAGTCTCTCAGCCGTGTCTGACTCTTTGTGACCTCATGGACTGTAGCCTACCAGGCTCCTCCATCGATGGGGTTTTCCAGGCAAGAATACTGGAGTGGGTTGCCATTTCCTTCTCCAGGAGATCTTCCTGACCCAGGGATTGAACCCCGGTCTCTCGCATTGTAGGCAGATGCTTTACTGTCTGAGCCACTGGGGAAGTCCATGCGTAAGAATTGGAAATTTGTGGCTTTTTACACAATGTACTCCCCAACTCCCATAGCTCGAGGGACAGAAAACCACACTAAACTGGTTTGAAGTGTCAGAGGACTAAGTTGAGGACTGGTAAAGAAGCTTGAAGTTTAGGAGGAAAATCCTGGAATGGAGAGAGCTGCCAAAAGGCTAACATCCAAACTTAGAGCCATCCATACCTAGCTGACTGCTCTGAGTATTTGGGGGAGACTGTAGGAGCTCTGTCGAAGGGTAGTATAAACCACTTCCCTGACGGCCCAGTGGTTAAGACTCTGTGCTCTCAATGCAGAGCATACGGGTTCAATCCCTGGTCAGGGATTAAGATCCTGCAAGCCACACAATATGGCCAAAAAGATAAATAAGTAAATAGAATTGCAAACCAAATAGATAATTTTTGAAAAACACAAGTGCAATTTACTGATTTTTTAAAACTGAAGGCCTTTTGTTGTTTCTTCATAGCTCCTCTTGGGGGATAGCTGAATTCTCTCTGTCTTTAGTTAGAATCCCAGAAGTAGAGGTGAGAGAGAAGAGGCAAAAAACTATCGTGGCTGAAATGGTAGATTAAAAACTACTCATGTTTGAGAAAAACTAACTTGGAGATTCAAGACAATCAGTGACCTCCAGCTAGAACCAATACAAAAGAAAACCACTACTAGACACATTGTAGGCAAGTTGCTAAATGCCAGAAATAAAAAGGAAATCTTGAAAGGAGCCCAGAGGAAATTACATTAAATATAGGAGAATGCAGGCATACCTCTGAGCAGTTTCAGGGCCGATTCTAGATCACTGTAATAAAGCAAATATCACAATGAAGGGAGTGACATGAATTTTTTGGTTTCCCAGTACACATAAAAATTATATTTATGCTATACTGTAATCTACCAATTGTTCAATAGTTTTATATTGGAAAAAAATGATATACCTTAATTAAAGATACTTTATTGCTAAAAAGTGGTAACTATAATCCAAGCCTTCAGGGACTAGTAGTTACATCAGAGATCACTGATCACAGATCACTGTAATAAATTTTGTAATAATGGAAAACTTTGAAATATTGCAAGCATTATCAAAATGTGACACAGAGACACTGTGTGAGCAAATGCTGTTGGAAAAACGGTGCTGATAGACATGCTCAACACAGGGTTGCCACACATCTCCTTGTAAAAAATGCAGTATCTCCAAAGCATGATAAAGTGAAGTGCAATAAAATGAGACTTGCTTATAATGATATGATTAACACCTGTCTGCTCATTGAAAGTAATGGAGGCTTAAATTTAAAATCCAATAGAACAAGACCCAGAAAACAAAAACAGCTGTAAAAGCTATGAGATCAGACGAGTTAATTGTCTATTAGAAGAAAAATCAAGTCTGCAGAAAAACGTAACGGAATTCATTGTTATTACAGTGCATCATCCACAATGTCCAATCATCAGTTAAGGAAAGTATCTTTCAAAAGTGAAGCTGAAATAGAGACTTCCCTGATGGTGATCCAGTGGCTGAGACTGTGCCCTCACAGTGCAAGGGGCTCGGTTTGATCCCTGGTCAGGAAACTTGATCCCACATGCCACAACTAAGAGTTTGTATGCCACAACTGAAAGATCCTACATACTGCAATGAAGATCAAAGTTCAAAGATCCCCCGTGCTGCAACTAAGACCTGGGGCAGCCAAATAAATAAAAATATTAAAAACATACTTTAAAAAGAAGCTGTGATGAAGACATTTTCAGTTAAATAGATAATCTGAGGGACTTTATCCATGATATGTGTTCCAAGAGGAGAAATAATGGAAATTCTTTAGGTTAAAAGGAAATGACAATCAGATGGTAACTTGGATGTATAGTAGAGGTTGGTAAATGTTTTCTGAGAAGAGTCAGATGATAAATATTTTAGGCTTTGTGGGTCATATGTTGTGTTGAAACAACTCAGTTCTGAAAGAGTTATAGACAATACATAAATAAATGAGCATGGCTACATTCCAATACAATTTTTTTATAGACACTGGTATTTAAATTCCATATAATTTCCACATGTCACAAAAATACTCTTTCATTGATTTTTTTTCCTTCAGTCATTTAAAAGTTAAAAATCTCTTTTAGCTTACAGGCCATGCAAAAATAGGCAGTGGGTTTGATCTGTACTTTAGTTTACTGATCCATGAATTATTATAAGGAATAAAGAAACCAGAAGTAATACATAGGTATAAAATATGACTATACATATTTTCTTTCCTTATCTAGTTCTTTTAAAAAGATTTATGGTTTTTTTAGGGTAAAAATTATGATATTGTTCTGGGGGTTTAAAATGTGTCCATCAATTTTTTGATACTCCTCCCTTCAAAAGGCACATAGAGTACTTATTGATTTCCTTCTAACAAATCCAATGTGGCAGAAGTGACAGTGTGTGACCTTTGAGGTTTAGACATAAAAGGTATTGTGGCTTTTCCTCCTCCATTTCATTTCTGGTCTCCCACCTTCTCTCTACATTGATTAGTCTCTGAGATTTGCAGGGAGGAAATTAGAAGAGAGGGAAGAAATTAGGGTTCTTAGGAGCATGAGCTGCAACTCCCACAAAGATCAGGAGCCCTGGAAAGGGAAGAAATAAGATGCTGGGAAAAGAAAGAGTGAAGGAGGGTGTGATAGAATGTTCCTTCAATTTAAACCCATACTTCTGACCTTCTTGGGATATAAGATACTGTAATGTTCATGAACAAGATGAGGGACCAGCAATTTATAACTTGTGTAATGCAGCTACGGGGAAGGCAATGGCACCCCACCCCAGTACTCTTTTCTGGAAAATCCTATGGACGGAGGAGCCTGGTAGGCTCCAGTTCATGGGGTCTCTAAGAGTTGGACACAACTGAGCGACTTCACTTTCACTTTTCACTTTCATGCATTGGAGAAGGAAATGGCAACCCACTCCAGTATTCTTGCCTGGAGAATCCCAGGGACAGAGGAGCCTAGTGGGCTGCTGTCTATGGGATCGCACAGAGTCGGACACGACTGAAGTGACTTAGCAGCAGCAGCAGCAGCAGCAATGCAGCTAAAGTGCTTTGAAGAAAACCAATAGCTTTAAATTCTTATCTAAGAAAAGAAATAAGGTTAAAAATCAGTGATCTAAGCTTTTACTTTATGAATCTACAACAAGAAGAGCATATTAAACCCAAAATAAGTAGAAGGAAGTAAAGAATAAGGAACTAAAACCACTGAATAGAAAGCTGACAGCATTAGAGAAAATCAGTAGAAACCAAAAGAGCAATTTTTGAAATTAATAAAGCTTGAGTCCAGTACTGATCAGTAGAACTTTCTTTGAGGATGAAAATGTTCTCCAGCTATACTCTTCAAAACTGTAGCGATTAGCTACATATTGTTATTAAACACCTGAAGTTTTTTTAAAAATTTTAAACTGGAATTTAATTAAAGCAGCTTAAATTTGAATGGCCACATATATCTGGTGGCTGCTGTACCTGGATAGTGTAGTTCTAGCCATTCTGATCAAGAAATATGAGAGAAGACAAAAATACTGTTATTTGAAATGAATAAGACATTTACGTATGGTATAGACATCAAAAGATTGAGGAGAGAGAATGAATATAATGAATATAACCAAGATTAGACAATGTTACAAGAAAAGCTGGGCTGGATGAAGCACAAGCTGGAATCAAGATTGCTGGGAGAAATATCAATAACCTCAGATATGCAGATGACACCACCCTTATGGCAGAAAGCGAAGAAGAACTAAAGAGCTTCTTGATGAAAGTGAAAGAGGAGAGTGAAAAGGCTGGCTTAAAACTCAACAGTCAAAAAACTAAGATCTTGGTATCCAAACCCATCACCTCATGGCAAATAGAATGTTCAAGAGAACTTTGATCCTTACCTTATATTATACATAAACATTAACTTGAAATGGGTCATGCAGCTCTTTGCAAAGAATAAAATGTTAAATTTACACAAGAAAACCTGAGAGAAGATCTTTGCAGTCTTGGGACAAAATTTATTAGATGGAACGTAAGAGCATGAAGTGTAAAAGAAAAAAAACTGATATTAATCATTGAAGTTCATCAAAATCGAAAACTTTCAAGATATTGTTAAAAGAAAAAGCATCTCATAGCCTGAGAAACAATATTCATAATAACTTATAATACATAACTGATAATGGACTCGAAGACAAAATATGAAAAACTGCAATAAGAGAAACATCAAAATTGAAAACTTTCAAGATATTGTTAAAAGAAAAAGCATCTCATAGCCTGAGAAGCAATGTTCATAATAACTTATAATACATAACTGATAATGGACTCGAAGACAAAATATGAAAAAACTGCAATAAGAAAAAACTGTTTTTTAATTTTTTAAAAAAACTTCAGGTGTTTAATAACAATATGTAGCTAATCGCTACAGTTTTGAAGAGTATAGCTGGAGAACATTTTCATCCTCAAAGAAAGTTCTACTGATCAGTACTGGACTCAAGCTTTATCAATTTCAAAAATTACTCTTTTGGTTTCTACTGAAACTTGACCTCTACGGGTCAAGAGGTTTAAGCATACGCTTAGAAAAGAAGATACATGAATGATCCCTAGGCTCTTTAAAGATTGCCAGCTTTATTAGTCACTCAGTATATCTTCTTCAGTGGCAGTTTTTCCCTATACTTGACCAACTATATGCTTACAATGAATATGTTTTGCAATGTGTAAATTTTGCCATAATTTAAAAAATTAATTGCTTAATCATGAAGCCTGACATAAATTATAGATATGTAAAAAAGACTATTTTTCATGGAATTAAGAATATTAAAAAAAAAATATAGAAACCCCAGGAAATGTCTGCACCTTATTCATAAGGGCTTCCTCCAGATCAGAGTGGGAACCAGCAGCCTGCTTGCCTAATATTGAGGAAGGCTCCAGTTCTTGGAAGACCTGAGGTTTGTGGCGGGGCACTTAGATTATGACATAGGGACCTTCACATTACTCTCAGAGATGAGAAACAGCCTGGCATTTGGAGTCAGGCAGGACTAGGCCCAAATTCTGGCTCTGCCACTTAGCCCTTGTGTTACTGTGTGTGGAAGGTGTTTCTCAGAGCTTCAGTTTCCTTCTCTGAAAGGCAGTCCCTCTGCACAGGGGCAGTGCGAGACTCAAATGTGATAATGAATGCCAAAGCCCTTTGGCTATTGCCATATACAGAGACTTGCACTAACATAATTTAAAATATTCTAAAAATGTTACATGACTAGAATTCCTGTTTGAAAATGGTCGACAGAAACACGTACAAGGTATGCCAGTATATATTTTGATGAAGCCTGGAGGTATGTCAGGGAGCTGTTTTTATTGAGTTGGTAAAATATGGCTATTTATCAAATTTTGGAAATCAATATGGGTAAACAAACATGAAGGTCTACCTTATAGACAAACACAGTAATAACAAAAATTGAATATTTGTGGGGGAGTGGGGCACTCTGCCGGAGAAGGCAATGGCACCCCACTCCAGCACTCTTGCCTGGAAAATCCCATGGACGGAGGAGCCTGGTGGGCTGCAGTCCACGGGGTCGCTAAGAGTCGGACACGACTGAGCAACTTCAGTTTCACTTTTCACTTTCATGCATTGGAGAAGGAAATGGCAACCCACTCCAGTATTTTTGCCTAGAGAATCCCAGGGATGGGGGAGCCTGGTGGGCTGCCGTCCATGGGGTCGCACAGAGTCGGACACGACTGAAGTGACTTAGCAGCAGCCGGGGCACTCTCCACTGTTCTTGGAACCTTAGTTTCCTGATCAGGGGTTGAATCCTTGCCTTCCACAGCAAAAACGCAGGGTCCTAACTACTGGACCATCACAGATTTCCCAGAATCTTTATCTTTTAAAGTAGCATAAGAAACCTTCATGTATCGGGAAAAAAATAAGTTTGAAGAGTGAAATAAATATGAAATAAAATATGAGAAATAAGTACTATGATTTTAAATTAATAAAAGTATGAATAGATTTACATCACCAATTAGAGTCTCACAATGGGTTTTTCAAAAAGTTTAAATGATATCATAAAAGAAACGTGCATAAAAGAAATACCCTATTGCGTTTACAAGGAAGATACTCCAAAAAAAGGGAAGAAATTCCCTGTGAGCAGTTGACAGTTTAAGAAGAATTTAAGAACATGAATCCAGTAAAGCAGTAGCACAAATTTAAGACTATGAAATAATCAGAATGATACTGAAACAGGTTTTGAGCTAAAAGCAGAGGTATAAATCAACAACTATGTGATCTCAATAAGTAGAGGAAACATAATTGAAAATTGCATTAATAGTATTAAGGAAAGACCTGAGATGATTATGTGTCAATATGCAGGAGAAAAGAATGGTATGGAGAATAGAAAATGATAATTTGTCATAAGGATAATTTATATCCATGACTTAGGAATTGGATAAGTGAAATGAAATCAATGCATTCAGATATGTAAGAAAATAAAGTTGTTCAAAGTTCTATCTGAATTTGTTGATCCCAAGACATATGTTTTCCGTAACAGTTTTTATATGGGTATAGATGTTATGTCTTCAGTTCTCCTGGGTATATACTTAGTAGTGAAATTTCTGGGTCAAATGGCAACTTTTTAATTTTTTCTTGAACTGCTAGCTGTTTTCCAAAGTAACTGTGTCATTTCACATTCAGCAGTGTATTCATGAAGGACTTCCCAGGTGGTACAGTGGTAGAGTCCACCTAGCAGTGCAGGACACACAGGAGATGTGGGTTCGATCCCAGAGTGGGGAAGATCCCCTGGAGGAGGAAATGGCAACCCACTGCAGTTATCTTGCCTGGAGAATCCTGTGGACAGAGGAGCCTGGTGGGCTACAGTCCATGGGGTCACAGAGTCAGATGATTGAGCATGCAGCACATGCATATGAGTATATACAAGGTTCCAGTTTTTACGTGTCCTTGCCAACATTTATCTGTAATTTTTATTATAGTCATGCTAGGGTGTGTGATGGAGAGGAAATTGCAACCCACTCTAGTATTCTTGTCTAGAAAATCCTATGGATAGAGGAGCCTGGTGGGCTCCATGGGGTTGGAAAGAGTCGGACATGTCTGAAGTGACTTAGCACGCATGCACAGGGGGTGTGAAGTACAATCTCATGATTTTAATTTCATTTCTCTGGTGACTAATCATATTGAACATCTTTTTATGTACTTATTAGCCATTTGCTTGTCATCTTTGGATAAATGCCTATTCATATCCTTTGTTCTTTTTAAACTTGGGTTGTCTTAATATTATTCAGTTGCGAAAGTTCTTTTAATATTCTAGATTCAAGTTTCTCATCAGATATTTGATTTGGCATTTTCTACCATTCTGTGGATTGCCTTTTCACTTGCTTGATATAGAATCCTTTGAAACCCCGAAGTTTTAGATTTTGATAATTTCTTGTTGATCAGTTTGCTCTCTGGTTGCTTATTCTTTTGATGTCATAGCTATAGAACTATTGCTTAATCCAAGGTCGGAAATATTTACTCCCACGTTTTAAGAGTTTTGTACTTTTACCATTTATATTTTGGTCTTTGATCCAAGTTCATTCTTGTTTTTTTTTTTTTTTTTGATGTGGACTGTTTTAGAAGTCTTTGTTACAGTATTGCTTCTGTTTATGTTTTGAATTTTTGGCCATGAGGCATGTGGGGATCTTAGCTTCCCCACAAGGGATCAAACCCCTGCCTTCTGCATTGGCAGGCAAAGTTAACCACTGGATCACCAACTTCATTCTTTTCCGTGTGGTTATCTAGTTTTCTCAGTTTATGTTGAAAGATTATTCTTTTCTCACTGAATTGTCTTGGCACCTTTGTCAAATTTCTTTTGATCATACATGTAAAGGTTTATTTCTGTAGTCTCTGTTCCTTTCCATTGATCTATTTGTCTATCTTTATACTGTCTCAGTTACTATATGTTTATAGTAAGTTTTTCATTCAGAAAGTATGTCCAACTGTGTTCTCTTTTTCAACATTAGTTTTGCTATTCTGGGCCATTTGTATTGCCATATCAGTTTTAGGGTCAGCTTATTCATTTTAGTAAAAAAAACACAAACAGCTGGAATTTTAAGAGAGATTGCATTGATCTATAAATGAATTTGGGAACATTGCAATCTTAAAACAGTATTAAGTTTTCCAGTCCATGAGCAGAGATGGCTTTCCATTTATTTAGGTTTCCTTTTTAAATTATTTTTTAAGATACTTTGTAGTTTTTCAGTATATATTTTGTATTTTTTTGTTCAACTCATTCCTTTTATATTATTTTAATGCTATTATTAATGGGATTGTTTTCTTAATTTCATTTCCAATTGTTAGTTGCTATTGTATAGAAACAAAGTGGATTTTTAAATAGTGATCTTATATCTTGTAATTTTGCTTAACTTATTTAATAATAGTCCTAATATTGTTTTGTGAATTTCTTAGTATTTTCCACATACAAGATTTTTATCTCAAGTAGAAATACTTTTACTATTTATATATAGTAATCTCTGTCTCTTAATCCTATATCCCTATTGTGTCCCTTCCATCTTCCCTCTCCTCTTTGGTAACTACAAGTTTGTTTTCTGTATCTGTGAGTCTGTTGCTGTTTTACATATACACTCATTGGTATTTTTTTTTTAGATTCCACATATAAGTTATATATAGTATTTGTCTTTCTCTGTCTGACTTATTTCACTAAGCATAATATTTTCTAGGTCTCTCCACTGCTGCAGATGGCCGTATTTTATTTTTTTTAGTATCTGAGTAATATGCCTCTGTGTGTGTGTGTGTGTGTGTGTGTGTGTGTACCTACACATACACCACATCTTCTTATGCCAGTTGTTGGCTGATGGGCACATGGGTTGCTTCCATTACTTAGCTGTTATAAACAGGACTGCTATGATCATTGAGTGCATGTGTCTTTTCAAATTAGCATTTTCATTTTTTCCAGATGTGTATCCAGGAGTGGAATTGCTCGATCATGTAGTAGTTCCATTTTAGTTTTTGAGAAACCTCCATACTGTTTTCACAGTGGCTGCACCAATTTATATCCCCATCAGTAGTGTATGAGCACTGCCTTTCTCCACATCCTTGCCAGCACTTATTGTTTGTGTTTTTTAATGATAGCCTTTCTGACTGGTGTGAAGTGATGTCTCATTTTGGTTTTGATTTGCATTTCCCTGGTGATTAATGAAGTTGAGCATCTTTTTATGTGCTTGTGAGCCATCTGTGCATCTTCTTTGGGAAAAATGTCTATTCAAATCTCCTGCTTATTTTTTAAATTAGAGTTTTAGTTTAAAAAATATTGTTATTTCTAAAAAAATAAAATAAAAAATATTGTTATTTCTGAGGAAGCAATTCATCGTCTTTGATTATCAGTGTCTTTATAAGATTAATTGATTTCTAAAATCTATAATTCATGTCAGCAATATACTGTTGCTGAAAAGTGATGCAAATAAATTAAGAATTTTTTGGACACTAAATGATTAAATATTTAATATTAAAATAATAAAAGAACTTGTATACTTCTAGGCCTTCAGCCCAGTTACCCTTGGATTTCCTAAATATATTTAAATGAGAGAAGAATGTAAAGAATTTATTATTAAATTCCCTAATTGGTTTCATTGTTGACTAAGATTTATAAGTAACAGTCATGGGACTTGGTTCATATTTTTATTTAGATGTTTCTGATATCGCTTCTCAGCCTTTGGCTAAGATCAAGTGTAGATGTTTCTGATATGTTTAGCAATATTTGCTATTTAAGTATATTAATTTCATTTGATCTTAGAAAAACTGTTTTGTGTTTAGTTTCTGGTAGCATTGATTGAAAATTTTTGCTTTCTATACACTAGATATAACTCGGAAAAATCCCAGAACACCTCTTTCTGATCTCCAGGGCATGAATACTCTAAATGAAAAAAACCAACAGTAAGTATGTTTGGTTTATGTTTTCAAGGAAGTACAGAAGAAATAGCTCGAATTCTTAGTAATAATACTTCTGGGGCTTTAAAATATGAAGAAAATCAGGCCTTTAAAAAAACCTTCTTAAAACTTTTATAAAACGTATAATAAGGTTAGAGTTAACAATAGAGTATATTGTCTAAGATTGCTTCTGGTAAAATGGTTGTGCAATTACAAAAAGTTTCCCTAGAATGATTAAAAATGAGTTCATATGTTTTCATTTCTGAGACTTTTCTGGCATTTTATATCTTTTGCAAAAGTAATGGGTTTTTTCTTCTTTCCATGGAGAAATCTTACTGGTAAGTAATAACTGAGTAATTTGATTTATATCAAACCATCTGAAACCTTTTCTTTAAACTTTTGCCACATTTAAACACTCCAGTATCTTTTATTGATGAATGTGGTAATCGCAGCTTACCTTTACCATATTCAGTGAAGAATTCTTGAGTAAAATTTGAAAGTAACAAGTACAAGTAATTTTCTGAGTTTGTAATTAAAACTCCTGTTTCCTTTGCATATACTGTTTTATAAAGATTGTATTTTAAATGAGCAAAAGAACATTGTTTAGTATCTAAAGTTTTCTGGGTACATTTTGAACATCGAGAGAATTGAGCTTCTTAGTGCCCTGGTAAGACACTAAAATTAGGACGATCTATTTAGTATTTAGAATTATGGTTTAACTTCATTGATCAGGTTTTCCATTTTGAGTTACTATGTCTTTCTGATGTATATTGTCACTTCTCTGCTCCACAACTTTTTTACAACTCTTTATTGCGTATAATAAGAAGTCTTGGTTCACTGTTTTAACCTACAAGAACTTTCACAGCCCAGGTATCTGACCTCAACTCTACTTATCTTTAATGTCAGCAAATTGAATGATTGAATGACTTACTATCTTTGTAGTGTATGTATGGCAGTTGGCTGCTGACAAAAATCACCATTATATGTGCATGTTAGATTTTACTCAAGAACAAATGAAATCATTAATCTGGTGATCCTATGTACCTTTATTTCAATATACTGGCAGTGTTCTTACCCTGGTCATTAAAGATCCCTAACCTAAGGATCTCACTTTCTTGATTTGTGTGAAAAAAAAAAAAAGGAACTGTGACTTGTTGCATTTCCCAAAGCAATTTAATGCTTATAAATTTCCTAATTCCTAATTTATGGACTTTCTTTCTTTCTTTTTTAAATTTTATTTTATTTTTAAACTTTACAATATTGTATTAGTTTTGCCAAATATCGAAATGAATCCGCCACAGGAACACATGGACTTTCTTTCTTTCCTTTTTTTTTTTTGACTGCTGTGAGTGGCTTGTGGGACCTTAATTCCCCGACTAGGGACTGAACCTGGGCCACCACAGTGAAAGTGCCATATCCTAACCACTGGACCACCAGGGAATTCCCAAGTTTGTGTTTCTTTGTACTGCTTTCAATTTTGGATGTCTGAGGTGATCTGTATGGGCTTCTGTTTTTATACATTAGTTGAAATAGTCTGATATTTTGGTTTAAGATTAATCATTCTGGGTTCAAGCAGCTAACTGAATTTAGGGATTCATGGAAAGACAGTCTAATTTCGTAAAGATGTGTGTATAAGCTCATTTATGAGACCCTTCTTCACAGAGCAATTGATCACACTAGCTTGATTCTTTTCCTTTGCATACAATAAAGAAAGATATTTGGCACTGAAGTAATGTTATCAGGATAAATCCAGCTAGTAGCCTTAACAGGAGATCCTTCCAGTTCATATTTGTTGTATTGGTGAGTTTATTTTAGACATATTTTAGAGAAAATTGGTGAGAAGATGGAGAAGATAGAAAAACAGATAATTAGAAAATCAAATGAGTCATGAAATTATTAGCTTGTATATACTGAGTAGAGGTTTTTGGACCTTACCTATGGAATATTCCTAATTAGTGAGTCATAAATATAAGAGTGGAACAACCAATTTGGTGGTGATCTAGGACGAAGAATTGAGGTAGTCTTTGGCTCAGACGGTAAAGCGTCTGTCTGCAATGCAGGAGACCTGGGTTTGATCCCTGGGTTGGGAAGATCCCCTGGAGAAGGAAATGGCAGCCCACTCCAGTATTTTGCCTGGAAAATCCCATGGACGGCGGAGCCTCATAGTCTACTACTGTCATGGGGTCGCAAAGAGTCAGATACGACTGAGTGACTTCACTTGTGAAACAAGGAAATGCAAATATAAATCTGTTTTTAGCTGTGTACATTTTCCTTGAGTGAGAGATAAAGGCTTCATTACCTTCCCACTAGTAATGGATAAAGGTTCCAATTTCTCCACATCCTTGTTGTTTTGTTATTGCCTGTCTTAATGGGATTAAAGTAGTATCTCCTGTAGCGTTGGTTTGTATTTCCCTAATAATCATGTTCAGCATCTTTTTATGTGCTCATTGGTGATTTGTGTATCTTTTTTGATGATACATATATCTTTTTTCAGCAAATGTCTACTTTGCCCATAAAATTTTTCTTATATATATTCTTCTTTCCTTATGTATAAATATAATTGTCTTAAACAAAACCATACCATGCAGCAGTACTTTTAGATTTGATAATATATGCAGACAGTTTTTTATGCCATTAAATAACTATTCTTTGACATGATTTTTAATGACCTTATAGACTCCCATTGGTGTGGTTATGACATGATTTCTTCATTTATTTCCAATTGTTGGCTATTTAGGTTGTTTCTAATTTTTTGGTATTCATGAAAATTTTTATAGATAAAGTTTTTCATGTTTGATTATTTTCTGTCGTTCTTCATTAGAAACTTGACCGGGAGGATAGAACAAAGCTATTAAAAGATGTTGAAGATATTGTCCTGGCTATCTAAAAAGTGGTATAATTTAAGTAAAGAACTAATGGGAAAATAAATATTTTAAGGTTATACCCCATTTTTAAATAGTTTCAAAAAGAGTACAAAGGAAATATAGTTTTTAGAGTTCTATGTACTCTTCATTCAGTTTTCCTTAAAAGAATCTTATATAGTAGTAGTACATTATCAAAACCAGGAAAATTACATTGTTTCATTAATATTAACTAGACTATAGTTTTCACCATTTAAAATAAATCTTTGTTTGTATATATGTAGTTTCTTTGCAATTTTATCTCCTTGGTGGCTCAGTGATAAAGAATCCACCTGCCAACGCAGAAAACACGGGTTCAATCCCTGGGTCGGGAAGATGCCCTAGAGAAGGAAATAGCAACCCACTCCAGTATTCTTGCCTGGCAAATCCCATGACAGAGGAGCCTGGTGGGCTACAGTCCATGGGGTCCCAATAGAGTCAGACACCACTTAGTGACTAAACAACAGCAACATAGATTTGTGTAACCAGCACCACAGTCAGCATGCAGAACTCTTTCATCATCATAAAAGAATTAATTCATACTGCTTATTTGTATTCTTCTTTTTCTTCATGTCCCTTTCCTGTCTCTGGCAACCACTAACCTGTTCTTTTCTATAGTTTTATTGTTTTGATAATGTTATATACATCAAATTTTATGGTATGAAACTGTCCTCTGCCTTCTTAGGTTCAGTGGCTATAGGCCTGTAAATTAAACTAATGAAAGATAGTTAACAGGGAAAAAAGCAAACAGTTTTTATTTCTATTTTACGTACATTGAATATTCTCAGAAAAGAAGTGAAACTCAAAGAAGTGGTTACACTTGGGCTAATATATACTTTTTTTTTTCTTTTTTCTTTTTCTCTTTTTTTTTTTTTGCTTGGGTGAGGCTCCCCTGAGGGGGTTTTTCTGCAAGGAGCAGGCTCTGTATAGTATATTGTATATTCTTTAAAAGCTCCTTTGTTTAAAAGAAAACTTTTTTATCTTTTTCAACCTTAGGCAATGTTCTGAGAGGCTTTGGATGTAAACTGGAGAATTCCTAGGCCCTGGGAGGTGCAAGCGGAGGTGGGGTAGTCGCCTTAAATCAGAAATTGTTGGATAAATTTGTAAGGTTTGTGTAGAGGGAGAGGGGGCTCGCCAGGGCACCCGGCCGCAGCGTCCTGTAAGCCCTCTCAGTCCTCTGGAGGTAGAGCACAGTCTCCCTCCTTTTCTTCGTCAATGGCAGAAAATATGATCTGTGCAGAAGGTGGAGACCTACTACCATCTACCGCTATAGCCTCTCTCATAGGCTATCCAACAGCCTCATGATGGGGGTCCAGAACATTTTTAATCATATTTATAGGATAAGTTTTTAGTTGTTTTTTACCTTCACCCAGGTATCTAAATTAACAGTACCCTCTTTAACAGTTTCAAGATTACTTATTTTTTTTTTAAACTTTACAATATTGTATTGGTTTTGCCAAATATCGAAATGAATCCGCCACAGGTATACATGTGTTCCCCATCCTGAACCCTCCTCCCTCCTCCCTCCCCATACCATCCCTCTGGGTCGTCCCAGTGCACCAGCCCCAAAGCATCCAGTATCGTGCATCGAACCTGGACTGGCGACTCGTTCCATATATGATATTATACGTATTTCAGTGCCATTCTCCCAAATCATCCCCCCCTCTCCCTCTCCCACAGAGTCCAAAAGACTGTTCTATACATCAGTGTCTCTTTTGCTGTGGGATTTTGGACCTGAAACAAAGACAGAAGACATGACAGTATCTTATAATATGTTATATTATTTACTGATTGTTGAATGGTACGGTTAGCTATATGGTGTGCTCATCATGTACTTTTGAATGTGAATGTGGTAGAATCCTAGAAATATTTGGTTCTGGGAGACTAAAAGATTAGCCCAAATTGATCAGTAATCTCTTTGATAAAACCATTTTCTGCTGGTTTAGTATTTTTTCTAAATTTTAACTTTCATGTTTAAAGCTTTGTTTTACTTTTAAAAGAAATTTCTGGAATGTTAGGGATGTCTCAATTAAGGAAACTGTACTATATTTAATTTTTACAGTGAAACATTTGATTTTGCCTGGAATGGCAGAACTGGGATTCGCCAGAGTAAACTATCAAGTAACACCTCCTTGCTTGATAAAGATGGGATATTCGCTAATTCAGCTAGCAGCAAACTCTTGGAGAGAGCCCATGGGATTCTCACGTTAGTATTGATCAACAATATCGCTTGCCTTTTTTTATAACTGATTTAAATTTTCTGGCTAAAAAAGAAGAGAGGTAATTGTGAAGCATTATTTTCATGAGTGGAATTTTAAGTGAAACAAGATTGAAAAGTAGTCAGAATTTAGAACTGTGACAGTCTCATATATTATAAAGCTGGTATTTGTTTATTTGTTTTCATCTTACTAGGAGGTCATGACTGAATATACTTACGGAGATGATTCTTTATTGCTGTTTTACAGACTCTACATCCAGAGAGAGCAAATACTGTTAGCTTTTTTTTAGGATTCCTAGTTTTTAACTGCAATTGCCCTTTATTCTGGCAGTCTTAACAAGTTGGGCAGGTAAATCTCTTACAAAATGGTGAATGGGACCACATAACGGTTGACCGTTCAACACTGCATGGGTTAGAGGTGCCAACCTTCTACACAATGGAAAATTTGTGTGTTTCTTATAGTCAGCCCTCCATATCCACTGCTCCTCAGTATCTGTGATTCCACATCCACAGATTCAGCCAATGTCAGATCAAGTAGTACTGTTGTAGTTCATGTTGAAAGAATTCCATGTGTAACTGGACCCTTACAGTCTAAACTTGTGTTGTTCAAGGGGCACCTGTATGGTGATACATAATACTTGCCAAAACCTGCTGTTTCTCCTTACCTGATGTAGAACTGGTTTCAGGATATAGATATTAACCGTGCGTGGTGGACCAGTAAAAAGTTCTTACCTACCCATATCAATATATTTAAAACACTTCCAAAGCATTTTTTTGACCGTTAGCTAGAAGTGTGACTGGATTATATTTCTTAATCCCTAAGTCATCTCTTAACAGTGTTAATAGGCTCAGTTTATATGTCATGCTACATTCCAGAATTTTGAATAAACGCATTTAATCCTCACAGCAACTCTGTGAGGTTGATAGTATTATCATTCTTACTTTGTCTTACATTATCATTTTTACACTGTTACATAATGAAACCAAATTTTAAAGAGATTAAAATCATACCTTGGTAGGTGATAGAGCTCAGATTCAACAAGCCCAGGTCTTCCTGATTCCCCAGCCCATGTTCATAAGCACTGGGTTTTATTCCTTTTTTGTAGCCATTAAAGAAAAAAAAAAGGTTTGATCGAAGTGTGATATTGAATTATGAATAAGGAATAAAAGAGCAGAGCAGAATTTATAGTTTCTGAAAATGGAAGATCATAAGTCTTAGTGAAAAGTACATTTTAATAATTCATGAAATTAGGCATCTTTTTAAGTTTAAAATGACAGAAACAAAGCCTCTGTAGGTTAAGAATGCAGAGCCCTGTTAGGGTCCAAAAGAAAATGAAACTTGAGCTTTGAATCTACATTATGTTACTGATCGTCAAGCTCAGTCTGTTTGTACCTGTATTACGGAGCAGGCATGTCTTTACTTTGCTTATCCTTCCTTCCCAAAGGTGCCTGCTTAGTTGAATTAGACATTGTTTTCATTTAAAGGACCTATAACTTGGAAGTGGGTATATAATGTTCTTTTTGTAGAGAACTTGAAATTCATCTTTCCGATGTTGTTGTTTTTTTTTTCCTTCTAATGTAAGATTTGTCTCTATAGGAGAAACAAAAATTTCAAATCCAAACCGGGGCTTCCAAAGGTGAGTATTATGAAAATATTTTTTCCTCTGTGCCTCACTTCATGATTTTTTTTTAATTATTCATGCAAACAATCTTTAGAAATCATAAACAAGAAATATCTTATTTGTACCCAAAATACAGATTGTGTATGTTCAGTTAAAACCATTTTAGAAATAATGCTGGATGTTACTATGAAATGGCAAAGCTTAATGCTGGTGAATATTTGTAATGTATCTCACTTTCTAGTGTTTGAAAAGCTTCTGAATATAGATGTAAATTTTTGTTGAGTAATTGCCTCTGCATAGATTTTTTTCATTTCTTCTTAAATCAGGTTAAGGAGACATTCTGAATTTTATCTAATTAAAAATTTTTAAATTTTATCTGATTTAAAAATAATTTCTGTCATCATCATTAACATTAGTTAGCCTGGTTTTTCTGTAAAGGTCCAGTTAGACTTGGCAGGCTCATCTGGTCTGGGTTATAACTACTTGGCTCTGCTGTCATAGCACAAATGCAGGTGTAGACAGTATGTAACTGAATGATTGTGACTGTATTCCAATAAAACTTTATTTATGGATACTGAAACTTGAATTTCATGTAAGTTTTTTCAACCATAGAAATCTTATAAAAACAATGGGCATAATTTGACCCAGGACTTGTAATTTGCTTACTCTAATCTGCTTGCCAAAATGTTTATTAGATTTACTAAAGAACAGTCTTAGAGTTTTTCTGTCTCTTGTGCCCTTCCAAAGAGTCCTGTCATTAACTTTGTTAATGAACATAATTCAAAAATTTTAAAAGAACTGAAAAAGGGCTGTTTATTCTCAAAATTCTCTAGTTTAAGAAACAAGAAAATGAAACTGTAGTTTTTCCTTCTACTTGAGTCGCCTTATATTTCCTAATAAAATTGAATGCATTGCTGATGTGGTTTGTGGTAGTGGAAAATGTGTTTTAAACCACAAAGAAAATTTACTGAGTGGTTTGTGATTATGTTCTTATCATGAAAAATTTTATGTAGAGAGGAGAGGAGACCATACCTGTTCTTTGTCAAATATTTGTTATTGTTCATTTGTCTTTCTTTTTTTTCCTTCACTGTCTCATTAGCCTTTTAGTATTTTGAATGCCACCTGTGGATCTAGTGTTTGCCCTGTTCTTTTCATTCTCTTCAGATGGATAACTTATTTTTTAAATTGAACTATTGATTTAAAATGTATTAATTTCTGCTGTACAGCAGAGTGACTCCTTGTATCTATATATACACTGTTTTGTAACTTCTTAAACTTCATATGATAGTCAACAAGAATATGTTAGATACATCTGAAGTCAATAATACCATTCAGTTATCAATCACAGGAATCCCATCTGTTTCTCAATTTTTAAAAATTAAATATATATAGCTAATTTTTTGTTTATTTTAGTGTCTTGTGTATTCTTTTTTTAAATATAAATTTATTTATTTTAATTGGAGGCTAATTACTTGACAATATTGTATTGGTTTTGCTATACATTGACATGAATCCACCACAGGTATACATGTCTTGTGTATTCAAGTACATATATTTAATATTAGAGAGGCAACATAGTCTATGAGAGTATAGACCTTGGAGTAAAACTGACTTACATTCAAATGATGGATCTGTTGTTACTTGCTCTCTGATCTTTGGAGTAAATTCTCTAACTTGTCTTAACTTCTGTCTCTTCATTTGTGATGTGGGGGATAATATACGTTAGGATGAAATATATATATTTGGTATGTGCATGATTATTGTTGTTGTTGCTAAGTCGTGTCCAACTCTTTTGTGACCCCATGAACTGTAGTGTACCAGGCTCCTCTGTCCATGGGTTTTCCCAGGCAAGAATCCTGGAGTGGAAAAAAAAAAAAAAAGAATCCTGGAGTAGGTTGCCATTTCCTACTCCAGAGGATCTTCCTGGCCCAGGGATCAAACCTCTGTCTCCTGCATTGGCAGCATGTGTTCACCACTGAGCCACCAGGGCAGCCCATGTGCATGATTAGTATTCAGTAAATAATTACTTTCTTCATATTTTCTACCAAAATGTTAGAGTTGAATTTGTGGCTTATATGTGTACATACATGTATGTATAATGTGTAGTTTGATTAGTAACCTCACTCTTCATCTTAGATTCCTACCCTTATTTAAATATACCTTATTTTTTCTAATTATGCTTAGTGAATGTTTTGCTTGTTTCTTGCAGTCCAGTTCAAACCAAGACAAAATAAATTTTTATATTTATAAAATTAAATTAGCAGATCCTAGATCCTCATTGACCATGGTCATTTCTGACTAAGTTCTTTCTGTTGCATTAAGTTAGTTTTATATGTGGTGTGGAAGGAAGCAGCAGCAATGCAAATAACCTAAACTTTTTTTCCTTTTTGCTCTTTTGTGAAATCTGAAACTGCTTTCTTACCTTGAGTGTGAATCATTGATGTACATATTCCTACAACTTTTATTGCTACTGGAAATAAGATTCAGTTACTTGTATTAAGGGCACCTCTAGCATCTCATTTTATTGATAAAGGCAGGATGTAGAATGCTTTTTTTTTTTTTTTTTTACCATTCTGAATAAACACAGGCAAATATTAAACACATGTTACCTCCAACAGCCCTTAGCCCTCTGTTAATATAGTTCTGTTTGGATAGTACTTTTTTCTTCTAGAGAGTACTTTCCCTCTCATACCTTGAAACCTTCAATCACTTCTATTAAATATATCTATAATTTGATCTGCCTTTAAATTTCCAGTCTTTTACCCGCAGTTCCACTGTTGTACATTTCTACTGTGACATCCTGCTCATATCTCAGACTTATGCCCTAAGAGATTTTGCTGTGTTCCTGCCCTACTGAATTTTGTAGTCACTCAGGCTCAAACCTTGAAGATAAGTTTATTATCCATTTTAGTTCTCTTTAACAGCATGAGCAATATCTTCTTAATATTTGTATCTACAGCACCTTGCACAGATAAGATCAGATCAGTCGCTTAGTCGTGTCCGACTCTTTGCGACCCCAGGAATCGCAGCACGCCGGGCCTCCCTGTCCATCACCAACTCCTGGAGTTCACTGAGACTCACGTCCATCGAGTCAGTGATGCCATCCAGCCATCTCACCCTCCGTCGTCCCCTTTTCCTCTTGCCCGCAATCCCTCCCAGCATCAGAATCTTTTCCAATGAGTCAACTCTTCTCATGAGGTGGCCAAAGTACTGGAGTTTCAGCTTTAGCATCATTCCTTCCAAAGAAATCCCAGGGCTGATCTCCTTCAGAATGGACAGGTTGGATCTCCTTGCAGTCCAGGGGACTCTCAAGAGTCTTCTCCAACACCACAGTTCAAAAGCATCAATTCTTCGGCGCTCAGCCTTCTTCACAGTCCAACTCTCATATCCATACATGACCACAGGGAAAACCATAGCCTTGACTAGACTAACCTTTGTTGGCAAAGTAATGTCTCTGCTTTTGAATATGCTGTCTAGGTTGGTCATAACTTTCCTTCCAAGGAGTAGGCGTCTTTTAATTTCACGGCTGCAGTCACCATCTGCAGTGATTTTGGAGCCCAGAAAAATAAAGTCTGACACTGTTTCCACTCTTTCCCCATCTATTTCCCATGAAGTGATGGGACCGGATGCCATGATCTTCGTTTTCTGAATGTTGAGCTTTAAGCCAACTTTTTCACTCTCCACTTTCACTTTCATCAAGAGGCTTTTTAGTTCCTCTTCACTTTCTGCCGTAAGAGTGGTATCATCTGCATATCTGAGGTTATTGATATTTCTCCTTGCAATCTTGATTCCAGCTTGTGTTTCTTCCAGTCCAGCGTTTCTCATGATGTACTCTGCATATAAGTTAATAAACAGGGTGACAATATACAGCCTTGATGTACTCCTTTTCCTATTTGGAACCAGTCTGTTGTTCCATGTCCAGTTCTGACTTGCTTCCTCACCTGCATACAGATTTCTCAAGAGGCAGGTCAGGTGGTCTGGTATTCCCATCTCTTTTAGAATTTTCCACAGTTCATTGTGATCCACACAGTCAAAGGCTTTGGCATAGTCAATAAAGCAGAAATAGATGTTTTTCTGGAACTCTCTTGCTTTTTCCATGATCCAGCGGATGTTGGCAATTTGATCTCTGGTTCCTCTGCCTTTTCTAAAACCAGCTTGAACATCAGGAAGTTCACGGTTCATATATTGCTGAAGCCTGGCTTGGAGAATTTTGAGCATTACTTTACTAGCATGTGAGATGAGTGCAATTGTGTGGTAGTTTGAGCATTCTTTGGCATTGCCTTTCTTTGGGATTGGAATGAAAACTACCCTTTTCCAGTCCTGTGGCCACTGCTGAGTTTTCCAAATGTGCTGGCATATTGAGTGCAGCACTTTCACAGCATCATCTTTTAGGATTTGAAATAGCTCAACTGGAATTCCATCACCTCCACTAGCTTTGTTTGTAGTGATGCTTTCTAAGGCCCACTTGACTTCACATTCCAGGATGTCTGGCTCTAGGTCAGTGATCACACCATCGTGATTATCTGGGTCATGAAGATCTTTTCTGTACAGTTCTTCTGTGTATTCTTGCCATCTCTTCTTAATATCTTCTGCTTCTGTTAGGTCCATACCATGCACAGCAGGCAGTAAATAATTGTTTAAAAAAGAATGAATTGACTAATCTGAATAAACTAAACAATGAAGATGGAGTTAAGAAAGGAATAAAGTAGATAATGAACAGAAGACCTAAGAAAGGAATTAAATCCGTTATCTGTTTTCTGCTAGATCTTGGACCTGCATTTCAGTCCTTGTCACATCATGCTGGGCTATTGAAACTGTCCCTTAACTGGTTTTATCTCTTTCTTGGCTTCTTTCCTCCTGTCCACTGCCTTGTTCTGCTCTGCCTTATATCTCCATTCTTCCTTGCACTGTTTTATCTTCATAAATCGGAGTAACCCTGAGATTATCATTTATTTTTTTTAATGTCCTTATAGTCCGTTTCCTTGTACTTAAATGCGATGTATTCTGCCCAGTTAGAACAGAACCAGATCTGTAGTAATCATTGAATATTTCTTGATAGATCTAATCATGATGAGTTTCATGGGCATAAGTCTGAGGAAACACTGTTGAAAAATCATTACTTGTTAACCATTCTTTCGTTCATCCAGCTAATATTAAGTTTGCAGAACCAGGGGCTTCCCTGGTAGCTCAGACGGTAAAGAATCTGCCTGCAATGCGGGAGATTGACCCAACCCTGGGTTCAGTCCCTGGGTTGGGAAGATCCCCTGGAGGAGGGCATGGCAACCCACTCCAGTATGCTTGCCTGGAGCATCTCTATGGACAGCAGAGCCTAGTGGGCTACAATCTGTGGGGTTGCAAAGAGTCAGACACGACTGAGCAACTGAGCACGGCACATGCAGAACCAGACACTTTTTAGATGTTGTTCGTGCAGGGATAGACAGTCTAGTCCAAGAACTCTTGCTCTCTTGTAGTGATTCTTTCAGAGAAAGAGAAAAACAATAAAAGATGTAGATGATATTATATGCAAAGAGGAAGATGAAATGACATACTATTAGCATACAGGTGGGCTGCTTTTGGGGTATGCAACTAATAACTTTATGAAAAAGTTTGGGTATTTAAGCTATAAGTTGAATACTAAGAAAAATCAACCCGTGTAAAGGTCTAATATTCCAAATGAAAAAATTGGGAAAGATCTGCAGATAAGAATGAATGTGGATTTTTTGTTTTGGGTTTTTTTGTTTGTTCGGCTTTTCAATTAAGTTCCATGAAGGGAAGCATTTCAACTTAAGTAAAAGCTTTGAAAATTCAACACACACATACCATTATATATTTATGTAAATATTATTATTGTTTTGTGTGACTTTTTTTGGTCAAGAGTATTTGCAGATATTTCTCCATGTCAGAATATAGGTTTATAGTATTTTTAGGTCTGTACACTGTTCAGTTGTGTGGATGAACTTCATGAAAAAGGTTTCGTGTAATTCGTTATCTCTAGTCAGAATTTTTCACTATATTTTTGAAGTACATTGTCAGAAGTTATATTCGATCTCTCCTTAGATAAATACCTTGACAAGAAATTGCTTAATATCAGGAAGGTTATAAGGATTTTCACTCCTAAGAACAATACATAAATGTGCCTGTTTTATGTATACTGAATTTTATCAGTCTTTTTAGGTTTGTCAATTGAACGTGCAGTAAATCTCCTTAAAGAAAAGGTGTGTTTTTTGATTAAAGCGACATTGGTTGTCGTCATGTTACTTGTCATGTATATTTTGAGAACTGTCTTTTGAAGTCTTCTGCTTGTTTATGATTACAGGACATGTTCTTTTAAGCTTTTTTTTTTTTTTTTACTGTTCTTATATATAGATGATAAGTGTTTGTTGGAAATTTTTTTTCCCTTAGGTAGAATCATTTAAATGTGTATTATACTTAAATTACCACTTGGAAGTTTTTATTTTTTGATGTTTATATTGTCAAAATTAATACTGTTTAGTCTTCTATATTTATTATGCTTTTAATTCAAATCTCTGCTTCTCATACAATGAAACTTTTTCTGCTTTATAAATAACATATTGTTGTGCATCTGTATAGATAGGTTCTTTCCATTGACAAACTCACTGCCGTAAATTAGTAGGATTTTCAAAATTGATTAGTGATTGGCTAAAAGAAGCTCCAAAATCCTTTATTAATACCCTGTTTTGTATTCTTTAGTTGCTTTATGTGTAACTCCTATCTTATTAAGATTAATAATTAGGATTTAAGGATGCAGGTTGATAAGGCACTGTATTTTTGTTTTCCTGTTTATGTGTTCCTGGCTTACTGAATAGTCTAGGGATTGAATTTAATTTATTGTCTCTATGAGTCAGGATTCAACTGCAAGTTACTAATCACCGTGGATATGTTTAAATAGTAAAAGAAGAAAATACTGCTCCTTGGTGCCCAGCTCTTTGCAACCCCATGAATTGTAGCCCACCGGGCTCCTCTGTGCATGAAATTCTCTAGGCAAGAATACCGGAGTGGGTACCCCTTCCCTTCTCCAGGGGATCTTCCTAACCCAGGGAGTGAATCCGGATCTTTTGCATTGAGGGTAGATTCTTTACCATCTGACCCACCAGGGAAGCCCCCTTTTTAAGTATTGCTACTGCTAAGTCTGCTAAGTCGCTTCAGTCGTGTCCGACTCTGCGACCCCATAGATGGCAGCCCACCAGGCTCCCCTGTCCCTGGGATTCTCCAGGCAAGAATACTGGAGTGGGTTGCCATTTCCTTTTCCAATGCGTGAAAGTGAAAAGTGAAAGTGAAGTCGCTCAGTCCTGTCCGACTCTTCGCGACGCCATGGACTACAGCCCACCAGGCTCCTCCGTCTATGGGATTTTCCAGGCAAGAGTACTGGAGTGGGGTGCCATTGCCTTCTCCGTTTTAAGTATAAAGGGTATTAATTCAAAGAGGTGCTTACAGAAATCATCAGAAGTTACAGAGCAGAACTGACCTCAGCTGTACTCCAAAAGCTAGAAAATGAGGACGCTGCGATCATTGCACCTGCTTCCAGGCTCATGGAGAAGCTGCTATTATTAATGGCTTCCTTACTAAGGTGCTTTTACTCGAGTTGCACTGACAACACAGATGCCCTGCATGCTGTCTCTCAGCACTCTCAAAAGTAGTGCCTGGACACTGGGGCCACAGAAAGCTGAACCACTTTTGTATATGTGTTTGGTGGCAGAAACAAGCTAGTAGCCAAACCCTCTGCCTTGATTCAATCAGTTCAGTTCAGTAGCTCAGCAGTGTCTGACTCTTTGCAACCCCATGGACTGCAACACCCCAGGCCTCTCTGTCCATCACCAACTCCCAGAGTTTACTCAAACTCATGTCCATTGAGTTGGTAATGCCGTCCAGCCATCCCATCCTCTGTCGTCCCCTTCTCCTTCTGCCTTCAGTCTTTCCCAGCATCAGGGTCTTTTCCAGTGAGTCAGATCTTTGCATCAGGTGACCAAAGTATTGGAGTTTCAGCTTCAACATCAGTCCCTCCAAAGAATATTGAGGACTGATTTTCTTTAGGATAGACTGGTTCGATCTTGCCATCCAAGGGACTCTCAAGAGTCTTCTCCAACACCACAGTTCAAAGGCATCAATTCTTCGGGGCTCAGCTTTCTTTATAGTCCAACTCTCATATACATACATGACTTCTGGAAAAACCATAGATCTGACTAGATGGACGTTCATTGGCAAAGTAATGTCTCTGCTTTTTAACATGCTGTCCAGGTTGGTCATAACTTTTCTTCCAAGGAGCAAGTGTCTTTTAATTTCATGGCTGCAGTCACCATCTGCAGTGATTTTGGAGCCCAAAAAAATAAAGTCTGTCACTATTTCCACTGTTTCCCCATCTATTTGCCATGATGTGATGGGACTAGATGCCATGGTCTTAGTTTTCTGAATGTTGAGTTCTAAGCTAACTTTTTCACTCTCCTCTTTCACTTTCATCAAGAGGCTCTTTAGTTTTCTTCACTTTCTGCCATAAGGGTGGTGTCATCTGCATATCTGAGGTTATTGATATTTTTCCCGGCCATCTTGATTCCAGCTTGTGCTTCTTCCATCCCAACGTTTCTCATGATGTACTCTGCATATAGTTAAATAAGCGGGGTGACGATATACAGCCTTGACGTACTCCTTTTCCTATTTGGAACCAGTCTGTTGTTCCATGTCCAGTCTAACTGTTGCTTCCTGACCTGCGTACAGATTTCTCAAGAGGCAGGTCAAGTGGTCTGGTATTCCCATCTCTTTCAGAATTTTCCATAGTTTGTTGTGGTCCACACAGTCAAAGGCTTTGGCATAGTCAGTAAAGCAGAAATAGATGTTTTTCTGGAACTCTCTTGCTTTTTTGATGCTCCAACGGACGTTGGCAATTTGATCTCTGGTTCCTCTGCCTTTTCTAAATCCAGCTTGATCATCTGAAAGTTCACAGTTCAGGTCCTGATGAAGCCCGGTTTGGAGAATTTTGAGCATTACTTTACTAGCATATAAGATGAATGCAAAACTGCGGTAGTTTGAGCATTCTTTGGCATTGCCTTTCTTTGGGATTGCAATGAAAACTGACCTTTTCCAGTCCTGTGGCCACTGCTGAGTTTTCCAAATTTGCTGGCATATTGAATACAGCACTTTCACAGCATCATCTTTTAGGATTTGAAATAGATTAACTGAAATTCCATCACCTCCACTACCTTTGTTCATAGTGATGCTTCCTAAGGCCCATTTGACTTCACATTCCAGGATATCTGGCTCTAGGTTGGCGATCACACCATCGTGATTATCTGGGTCATGAAGATCTTTTTTGTATAGTTCTTCTGTGTATTCTTGCCCCCTCTTCTTAATATCTTCTGCTTCTGTTAGGTCCATACCATTTCTGTCCTTTATCAAGCCCATCTTTGCATGAAATGTTCCACTGGTAGCTCTAATTTTCTTGAAGAAATCTCTAGACTTTCCCATTTTATTATTTTCCTCTATTTCTTTGCTTAGATCACTGCGGAAGGCTTTCTTATCTCTCCTTGCTATCCTTTGGAACTCTGCATTCAAATGGGTGTATCTTTCCTTTTCTCCCTTGCCTTTTGCTTCTCTTCTTCTCACAGCTATTTGTAAGTCCTCCTCAGACAGCCATTTTGTCTTTTTGCATTTCTTTTCCTTGGGGATGGTATTGATCCCTGCCTCCTATGTAATGTCACGAACCTCTGTCCATAATTCTTCAGGCACTCTGTCTTATCAGATCTAATCCCTTGAATCTGCCTTGGTTAGACCTTCCCAGTTTAATTTGGGAATTGTGGAACTTAATCACATCCAGAACCTGAGATGTGAGAGTCTGAGAAATGCAGTTTCTTTTTAGCTGATCAACTTCTGCAAGAAAGCAGAAGATGGGTAGAGTGGATAATGAATATTAATTTCCCATATTCACCACAGTCATACATAGGAATAATAAATACTGGCCTACAACTTTGTTTTTCCTATTTTTAGATCAATTTATGTGAAGAATTTGATTTTTCCTCCTGTTTTTCAGCATTTGCTAGAAGTAAAGTCTTTAAAGCATCTGACAAGTTTGACCATACAGGATCGCATTACCAAGTCTCTTCTTCATTTGCACAAGAAGAAGAAACCTCCCAGCATCAGTGCTCAGTTTCAGGTTGTTTCCTATTTACTTTTTTTCCCTTTTATTTTTAACAAAGAGGAATCTGTTTTGTTCAGATTGAAATCATAAGGTCAAAGTGATCTGCAAGATTCATGTGACTAAAAAGTTATAGTAGAATGGTACTTTTGGTTGGAAGTACCAAAGATGGGAGAAAAATCAGGTGCTTTTGTTCATCTCTGGGTAGTACGTATCCCGAAGAGGAATTCGTTATATTCAACTTGAAGAGAAAAGCACCAGAAAGTTGACTGCCCAGATGTGGCACTGTTAACACAATGATGTATGTTTTTTTCTCTGTGTATTTAAACCTAATGCTACTGCCATCATTATTTAACTAAATGGAATTGTAAGATTTTTCTTGACTTTTTATTTTAGTTTTGTATATATAGGAATCTAGATCATCTTATTATGACTGTGCATTTAGGGATAAATATCATAATAAATTAACCAAATCACTTCCAGAATTAATTTCAAAATACTCTTCATTTTTCCTGTTCTTATCAGATCATCTCTAATATTCTGTTCATTTGCTAGATATTTATGAAAATGAGCTGAAAATCTGAAGGGTAATGGTATTTTAGATAATTTTATTCTACCTTGTGCTTTATCACTCACAGAAGCAGTACTAACTAAAGCATTGTTAACTAAAAATTTCTTTATCTACTGATAGCTATATTTCTATTTTTTAGCACTTTTTCAGTGCTCCTTTTTAATCCAGGATATCTAAATGTAAATTATCTACTAACATGTCACTGGATATGATCTTGTTTGATTTATATAAGTATAGTCCTTAAACCTATAAGCTATAAATGTCATTTTATTTTAGACAATTTTCACCATAGGCCGAGAGAAAATTTTGATTCTATAAAAGCTACTTGGTCAAATGTTTTTTCTTCAAAAAAAAACACACAAAAAAACAAGATTTAAGAGCCAAATAACTTACTAGGTCCTAATAAAGTTAAAGGAAAGACAATTGAATATATGTTGGAAGCTCTGCCATGAATTTTACACAAACCTTAAATCACAATCCTATGGGTTAATGGTATTTGATTATTTAAAAAGAGAGAGGTGTTGCTTGGCCCTATTTATCTAAGGAAGCATTAGTCCCCTTTGCATGATAAGGAAGAGTAGAACCATTAAGCTACTGTGTCCTTTGTTTCATCACAGGACTTTTACAGGAGCCTCTTTATCAAACTCAGTCTTTAATCTGAAGAATACTCGTTACAGCTACTACAATAAAAGCTTAATTATAGTCCTATAATGTGCCTTAAAATCCCCCACACTCAGGAATTATGGATATTTTCAAATTATATTCATGTATTGTATTTAACATTTACAAAGAGTCATCTGTAATGTTTCTAATATGTTGTTAAATATTATAAGAGTAATGAATTAATTTTTCTAAACTTCTTATTATTTAGAAAATACAGTGAACAAAAACAAATGAAAGTCATTTACCATCCAGAAACAATGATAAATGTACTACATTTTCCATATTCCTTATTAAATATTTATACATATGCATTATCTATTTTTCCTGCAATTCTGTGAGATGAATACCATCATTCTTATTGTACAGATGAGGAAATTAGAAGTGATGGAGATAGATGGCAGCCAGATGTCTATGACTTCACACCCTTCTTGTGAATGAATGTTTATTTTCATCAAAGTGAAAATGTAGAACTCATGAAAGATTAACTGATATAGGAATTGCCCTTCTATTATGAGCATCTAGAAAACTAGGCAAAAGGTAAACATAGAGTGTTTTTAGTTATCAGACAATAAGCATTACAGGATTATGATCCCTGAGAAAAGGGAAATAAATGAGGCAAGTCCCAGGTTACTGCACAAAGATAGTTTGCTGTAGCCCAGGGAGAGGGAGCCCAAACAGATGCAAAAGGTTTTGCTCTGAACCTACCCTCACAAAGCTTAATAAAAGTAAGTCTTGAAAGAATCAAAATGATCCAGTGTAACTCAACCCCAGGGGCAACTGTCTGTTGCTCTTTAAAGAAATACAGCAAAATCAAAGAATATAAAATCACTCCAGTGTCCAATCTGAAATTATTAGGCATGTGAAGAATCAGGGAAAGAACCACCCATAAGATAGAAAAATTAATCATTAGAAACAGATTGTAAAAATAACAGAGATGATGGAAATAGTAGATGAGGATCTCAAATAGTTATTATAAACCATATAAGTATGTCCAGAGATGTAAGAAAAACGAGAAAAATGAGAAAAAATAGAAGACAGGAAAAAGACTCAAATGATTAATCATTTCAGAGATTAAAATTGTAATATTTGGAAATGAGATAAATTAGTTGGGATTAGTGCTGGGATTGGAACTAAGCCCTGTAATTAGTGATTTAGAGTTTACATTTACTTTAAAATGCAGAGAGATGTAATAAACAATGATGGGGAAAAAAATGAAAAAAAGCATTAGTAGCTTGTGGGAAAATATCAAGTCATTGAACATAGATGTAATTGACATCTAAGAAGGAAAGGCAAAAGAGGGGGATACAGAAAAAATTTTGAAGAAATAGCGACAAAAATATTTTCTGATTTTTATGAATAATATAAGCTCAAATATCAAAGAATCTCAACAAGTCCTAAGCAAAACACCCCCCTGCCAAGCATATCAAGACACATCACATCAAATTGGTAAAGCCAGTTAAAAAAAGAAAATTTTAAATACAACCAAAGGGAAAAAGATGATATTTATGTTCTATGAAATGAAAATAAGAATAACAATATGTTTCTCATCATAAACTATGAAAACCAGAATTCAAGAGTAGTATTTTTAAAAGCCTGAAAGAAAAAAAAAAAATTGTCACTCTAAAATTCTCTGCACAAGTGAGTAATGAAGGTTAGAGACTTTTTTAGACAAACAAAAGTTGAGAGATTTCAGTTCCAGGAAATCTACAATATAAGAATGTTAAATTTGGGATAAAAATTATGAGAAAACCACAGAATTTGGATCTATACAAAACATTAAGATTGCCAGAATGACAGAATGTAACTATAAAAAGTTTTTTCTTCTTTGAACCTTTAAAAAAAGATAATTGCTTGTAGAAGACAAAAATAATAGTATGTTGTAAGGTACAAATAAGACATACGACAAAGTAGCACAAAAGAAAGGAGGGGCTAACTGTAAGTTTATACTGTTGTAACTTTTTACTCTAGATAGTCAAAGGGGAAGGAAAAATTTTTAAGTATTTTAAAAATAAATGAGAATAAAGCATCAAAATTTGTGCAGTGCAGCTAAAGTAGTATTCCAAGGTTAATTTATAACAATAAATTCTCTTATTAGAAAAAGTAAAAGCCTCACATCAGTAATCTATGGTTCTACCCTAGAAAACTGGAAAAACAAGAACATTAAACCCAAAGCAAACAGGAGTGAAATTATAAAGTAGAATCATCAATGAAATGAAAAACAGAAAAATAATAAGAGAAAACCCAATGAAATAAAAAAGCTGGTTCTTTGAAAATATCAGAAAATTTATATACCTCCAGTTAGACTAACCTGGAAAAAACAGGCAAAGCACAAATAATCAGCATCAGGAATGGAAGAGGGAACATCGTTACATACTTAAAGGTTAAAATTGAAAACAGGAGACTACTACCTTCCTGGATATTCTACTGCAGGAGTCCCCAACCTCTGAGATCTAATGCTTGATAATCTGAGGTGGAGCTGATGTCATGATAATAGAAATAAAGTGCACAATCAGTGTAATGCACTTGAATCATCCTGAAACTATCCCCCTCCCACCCGGCTCCAGTTCATGGAAAAACTGTCTTCCATGAACCTGGTCCTTTGTATCAGAAAGGTTGGGGACTGCTGCCCTACTGAATGGTTTTCCCAAAGTTGCTTTCTAATACTGCATGCATTTGAATAAAATTGTTTCATGAATTCTGAAGAAAAGTAAAAAATGTATTGTAGACTTGTGTAGTTGCTAAGTCATGTCCAACTCTTTGGGACCCCAAGGACTATAACCTGTGAGGCTCCTCTATCCATAGGATTTCCCAGGCAAGAATACTGGAGTAGATTGCCATTTCCTTTTCCAGGGGATCTTCCCAAACCGGGGATTGAAACATTGCCTGCTTGGCAGGTGGATTCTTTACCATATAGCCACCTGCGAAGCTCCCATTATATATTTAGATGACTCTAAAATTATTTGCAGTATTTACCATTGCTAGTCTCTCAGCTGTAAGGTTAAACTGCCATCCTTGTCCTTAACTGGCCTCAGTTTAATCAGTATGGCATTGTACACAATTTGCTTTTCAGAAACAAACCTAGTTCTGTGTTTATCACTTGTTTTTGCATATTTTACCAACATCATAAATCATTTGTTTCCAGTTTGGAATGAGAGACAGTGCTAACTATATTGCTTTGTATTGCAGGTGTCATTAAGCAAGCTGATGGAAACACTTGGTCAAGCAGAACCGTATTTTGTAAAATGCATTCGCTCTAATGCTGAAAAGGTAAGAATGTCTCTTAAATGAGAGCTTCTAGCTCAGCTTACTTCACACCAAACTTTAAATTCGTTCTAAGGAGGATATGTGGAAGTGAAGAGCTGTTTATAATCTTTATAAGGAAAACAGTATTCTGAATTTTCTATGGATATCCTTCTAATTTCCTCACTTACCTGCCTATGAACTATTTATATGAGCTCAATTTAGCATTTTCTAAAATTTAGCATCTGCTACATGTAGAAGCAAAAATCTCTTGAAATTCCATTATACAAAATAATTTTTTGCAACTTTTGTTACCCTAAATTAATCTCTTGTTCAGACATAAGGTATTAATCAATCACTCACAAGTTCTTTAACTTGCCCGGCATTTTTCATGTTTAGATTCTTGTCTCTTTAAAATAGGTTACTGTGGACATTTTTTATTTCCTTCTTTTATGTGACAGTTCCCCTAATTAGAGCTTTGCAAAATATGTCTATTAAGTGTAAACATTTGTCATCTTTATGTCCATCATAGGAAAAAATAGTTCCAGCCCAAACTTCTGAAATGTAGTAGGAAATTAGGTTCAGCTTTCTTAATTCTTAAGAAGCAGTCTCCAGCTTTGCCAGTTACAAGTTTTGTGGTCTTAAATGAGTTGCATGACTTCTCTGTGCCTTAAATAGTTTCATGTGTAATTATATACTGTAAGAATATACTGTAATTGTAGGACAACTCATAAGTATTTCATGAGTACGTGAGAAAAAACCTATGTAGTACTTAGAATGTTCCTGGTCCCTACTAAGTGCTTGGTAAATGTTAGCTATTCCGTAATGATTGGTTCTTTTATGGTGACAAAAAGGGAAACTGTTTTATTTACAGTTAAAGAGAAATTTGAGTCCCTGTTATTGAGACCTTGTTCTACAAAGAGTTCAATTAATAAGGTATTTAAGGACACAGAATAAGTGCTAAATAAATGTTAACTGCTATTATTATTTAACATAAGCTGCCCACTTGACTTTCTCTTGACAGTTGGTATACCCTATCTTTCTGCAGGAAAATATTTGGGATTTCCTTAGTGGAAAATTGAAGATGGTATTTAGAAAATAAGGAGAAATACCAGAAATTTCAAATACATCTTCTTTTGAATGTCTAAAAACACACCTAAGAGATACCTAGGAGTGACTAGTGATGAGGGACTATAGGAATTTTTTATTTTCCAGGGTGTCTTACAGGATTCTGAAGAGATGGGCATACCAGACTACCTGACCTGCCTCTTGAGAAACCTGTATGCAGGTCAGGAAGCAACAGTTAGAACTGGACATGAACAACAGACTGGTTCCAAATAGGAAAAGGAGTACGTCATGGCTGTATATTGTCACCCTGCTCATTTAACTTCTATGCAGAGTACATCATGAGAAAGGCTGGGCTGGAAGAAGCACAAGCTGGAATCAAGATTGCCGGGAGAAATATCAATAACCTCAAATATGCAGATGACACTACCCTTATGGCAGAAGTGAAGAGGAACTAAAAAAAGCCTCTTGATGAAAGTGAAAGAGGAGAGTGAAGAAGTTGGCTTAAAGCTCAACATTCATAAAACTAAGATCATGGCATCTGGTCCCATCACTTCATGGCAAATAGAATGGGGAAACAGTGGAAACAGTGGCTGACTTTATTTTTCTGGGCTCCAGAATCACTGCAGATTGTGATTTCAGGCATGAAATTAAAAGACGCTTACTTCTTGGAAGGAAAGTTATGACCAACCTAGACAGCATATTCAAAAGCAGAGACATTACTTTGCCAACAAAGGTCTGTCTAGTCAAGGCTATGGTTTTTCCAGTAGTCATGTGTGGATGTGAGAGTTGGATTATAAAGAAAGCAGAGCACCAAAGAATTGATGCTTTTGAACTGTGGTGTTGGAGAAGACTCTTGAGAGTCCCTTGGACTGCAAGGAGATCCAACACCAGTCCATCCTAAAGGAGATCAGTCCTGGGTGTTCATTGGAAGGACTGAATGTTGAAGCTGAAACCCAATGCTTTGGCCACCTGATGTGAAGAGTTGACTCATTTTGAAAAGACCCTGATGCTGGGAAAGATTGAGGGCAGGAGGAGAAGGGGACGACAGAGGATGAGATGGTTGGAAGGCATCATCGACTCGCATGGACATGGATTTGGGTGGACTCTGGGAGTTGGTGATGGACAGGGAGGCCTGACGTGCTGCAGTTCATGGGGTTGCAGAGTTGGACACGACTGAGTGACTGAAACTTGAACTGAATCTTAAAGGATCATCAGCAAGAACTATTTAGGGAGAATAAACTGCTCTCATCTTGTACTAGTCATAGAGATGAATCTGTCAGATCTCAAGTTAAGGCAACTGGAAGCTTGTAGAGTGGGTGGTTTCTGGAGTGAGATGGTGGGTAAAAATCTTAACAAAAATATACTTTTAACTATGTATTTAATCTTGTTACAAATTTTATAGTGACTAACTCTGTGGCCTGTGGCAGCAACATTTCCTTTTGAGTTTTGAGGGCACTTTTCTTCTGCAAGTTGTGAAGCTGGAAGCTTGGTGTTTCTTTTTTTTCCCTTTAGTCAGGCCAGTCAGAACTTTTCTGAAGCTACCAGTTGTGGAGGTAAGATTGTCTCATTGCCCTCTGCTGTATCTTAACCAGACAACCTCCGGTCAGTTCTACGATATTTCAGAATTTAACTATACTTAGAAAACAAACATAAATTTGGAGATCTGTTCTTCTGGTTTAACCGTTTTTCTGTTTGCTTTGTTTTAGTTACCGTTAAGGTTCAATGATGCCTTGGTGCTTAGACAGCTTCGGTACACTGGGATGCTGGAGACAGTTCGAATTCGCCAATCAGGATACAGCTGCAAATATTCTTTCCAGGTTATGCTTTTATAATGATATTTAATATATATGTACATCAAGTAAATTAGTCCTGTGTCTTGCTTATTTTTCATTGGACTCATTTGTTTATTTCTCTTATTCTCCTCCCCATTCTATCTTTCATATACAGATTGAAAGGGATAGAGAATACTCATTTCCATTGACTGACAGCAATATCATTAAGCTTGTGTTGTAGTAGATTCCACTTCTTGGCTATTCTCATTTGATCTGAATGTTTGCTTATATAAGTTTACTCATAACATGGCAGTTCTTCACAGTGATTACTCCAGTAACTGAAATACTCTAATCAGAGCAATTTAGTTCAAAAGAAAGATCCCTTTTGATTTCCCTAAAGCTTTCTCAGCAGAATTTCTTTCGTAGTATGCTGCCAACAAGGCTTTCAGCTGTTCTCATGGCTGCTGCTGATGTGGGTATAGAAATTATTTTGAAGCTTTTCAGAAGCTGAAGCACATCTTTACTGTTGAGGGAATGCTTTATTTTCAGTTATAACCTGAAATAGCTGCCATCTTTCCTTATTTTTCTGCTAAAATTTCAGAACCTTATTAAGTAACTTTTTCCTTTGGTCTTTAGTATAGCTTTTTCAAAGGGAGAATTAGTTTCTGTCCTTCTTTTCTTCCGCTTTGATAACAAAATATGTAGAAATCTCTACTCCCCATTTTGCTAATTAATTAACTTCTTGTAATATTTTAAATTAACAAGTAATTTCTTGGTTTCACCCTGTTTAAAATATGAGACAGAAATCAATAAAAGGACAATTAACTTGTTTGGGATCTTGTTTACATGTAATTCTCTTGTGATTTTACAATATTTTCTTTTTGTTTTTCAGGATTTTTGTGACGCCATTTCCATGTGCTTCTTCCCCGAAATATTATTCCATCCAAATTTAACATTCAGGATTTCTTCAGGAAAATAAATCTTAATCCAGATAATTATCAAGTTGGAAATCCATGGTAAATATAATATATACAGCCCTTGTCCAAATTGAGTATGTTTTTGTAGCAGCAGTGGAGACACAAACAGGGAGCACAGACTTGTGGACATGGTGGGGGAAGGAGAGGGTGGACGAATTGAGAGAGCAGCACTGAGACACATACGTTATCATATTAATGTAAGATTAGAATATTAATACAGATTAAAATTACCAATTAATCTAAAATTAGATAGCTGATAGAAATTTGCCATATGACACAGGGAGCTCACAATCTGGTGCTCTGTGATAACCTAGAGGGGTGGGATTAGGGTGGAAGGTGGGAGGGAGGTTAAGAAGGAGGGACATATGTGTACCTATGGTTGATTCATGTTGATATATGGCTGAAACCAATGCAAATTGTATAGCAATTAATCCTCCAATTAAAAGTAAATAATTTAAAAAAATAATAATTATCCAATACAAATATTATTAAAGTGATACTTTATGTTCTTTCTTTAAAAAAAAATAATGGCAGTCTTGGCCTAGGAGAATGTTGATAAGAAGATAATGTACAAGATATTATAAGGAAATTGATTAGACCAAGATTTTTAGTTAATGAGATGGTCAGTATTAATCAAAGAGCTTATGACCAGTGTTTTAGTGCTGCCTATAATATTTAACTGCTTAAAAAGCATCTCTTTCTAGGTATTCTACTATAATTTTCAACTCAGTTTGCCCAAATGACGTAGCCAGATTCCCTTACTGTCTTGAACTAACCAAACTGCTCTTTTTCTCTGTCACCTTTCTTGTAGTTTCTAGGGTAGAAACCATAATCATATATGGCTTACCCTTCACTTTAACCTTTTTACAAAAAAGTTGTTCCATTGTTTTTCCTTACAAATGATTCTTACATCTCTGCCTTTCCCTACATTCCTACTGTTTCCATTTTAGTTCTGTTTCTTGCTCTCACACTTTCTTTTATAGTAAACAGACCATCATCGATATCAAGTCTGTTATTCCATGTAACTCACTCTGCCTTAGTATCAAAATCATCATCTTCATATACTTCTTCTTTATGTCAGTTTCCTGCTCAGTAACCTCCTGATAAACATCTTCTCTTTTTCAAGAACCTCCATGTTGTGACTTCATACTCTTTAATTGTTCCGTGGTCCTCTGTATGTACATTTATCTTATTTCCAGTTCCTTGTTTTGCTCAGGTAGGGTCCTCTGTCTCTTGCCTTGATAGCTTACTGTTTTGACTCTATGGGTTTCTGATACCTATCTGTGCTTTTAAAATCTTTTTTAAATTTTTGACAAAATGGGAGATGGTGGGACGTGTTTCTTAGTTGAGATTGTGAGTAATCATTCACAGTGTTTATATATGCATAAAACATCACATTGTACATCTTAAACATATACAGTTTTATATCTTCTGCTCTTAAGTGAGGTGTAAATCCTGTTCCAGAGGGACTGTGTCTAATTTATCTTTCTATCCCCCTAAATTCCTAAAAGATCTTTTAATTTGAATGGAAAAGAGTGAAATAAACAAACTGACTGAATTATCCTTGGGCAAGCAAGAGAAGCCCTTTGATGCATACTGGATTGTTAAAAAGGATCACTTGTTATTTTATGCACTATGTAATACTATCATTGGCTCCCTGACAGCCAGTGAAGATTTTCCCCAGGGAATTAATATATCCAATCTCTGCACTGGATTTTTATACCTATGCTCACCTTTCCAGTATTCCCCTTCTAAATTCTAATACCTCCTTCCAATTTGAGAATGATTGCTTTGGCTAAATCATAGAAATATCAGGACTACTTGTACATGCCTGCCGCTGTACCCGTTCTTTAAAAATCTTACCATGGGAATCATCACAGGAATGACGATGCATTAAATAAATTTCTCGTTTCTTCTTAAGCTGTATTCTTCATCTCTTTCCCTTTTGGTAGGTGTTCCTAAAGGAGCAGGAACGACAACACCTACAGGATCTGCTTCACCAAGAGGTGCTCCGCAGAATCGTACTGCTTGCAGCGATGGTTCAGGGTCTTGCTATGTAGGCAGCATTTCCTCCATCTGAGACAGGCATCTATTGTCATCCAGGTGGGAAGTAAAGATTCTTTGCATGAGATTGCCAGTTTATTTAGCATGTGTTTTAGGAACTAGAAATGTTTTATTGTGAAGCATTTTAAGTAAGAATGTAATTTCTTCAGAAGATGCGAATGTGTCATACTCATTTTTTAAATGTTCATAGCAACCAACAGATTGACCTGGCAACAATAATATAGACTACTAGTAAATATATTAATGTACAGTGAAATTAAATTGAATTTATTAGTCATAATGTCTTTGAGGTATAATTAGGAGCAAAGGAGTTATGTGCCTTAATTTCTGTTGACAGTTATTTTTAGTTTTCTTAGTGATATTTGAGAATGGTACATATTATTGTTATAATTATTCAAAGTCGTATTTTACATTTATCTTTTTATTTTTTCCCTCATTGATTTCTCCCTCATTGACAACTGTTTTCCATAGAAACCTTTTTTATTTGTGCAAAAAAGTCTTAAATCTTAATCTTTGAAATGTATGCACATTGACCCCATTAGTATGGCAAATTGTAGGTGAGAATATAATGTAATTTATTAAAATTAATTTGTAGGGCATGAAATAATCAAAAACTTAAATTATTTTAAGTTGTATAATTAACTTCATCAAGGTTATATTGTCTTAAAATTGTTATTTTCACTAAGCATATCTGGAAAACATTTTTTTACTTTAACCCACCCACAAATTTAGCCTGTTTAGCTACTTAATCTCTAGTTATGACAATAAGAGATTTCTTTTTTCTTTTTTCTGTGAAATTTGTGTTATATGATACAGTTTTATTATTTTGTCTTCCCCACAGCAATTCTGGAGGAATTATGTACATCAGAAGCAAGTCAGAGATGCAGCTGTGCAGAAGATGCTTTACTTATGGCAAGTGCGGCCACTCTTCTGCAAGCCTCCTGCGTGCTCACGTACAGAGGCAGCGGTATTTGGAGCTGCGGACTGCCACCCGTTTGTCATCCAGCGAGATGGGAGGGAGCACTGGCGCGAGGCACTTGGCCGCTGTCTGTATACAGGCACGATGGAAAGGCTACAGGGAAAGTAAGAGGTATCAAGAACAAAGGAACAAAATTATCTTTGCAGTCACTGTGTAGAGGATTCAGAGCAAGACAAAGGTAATCTTCATTGCTATAATAATTAACTCCTCTTGTTCTCAAGTACTTTTGCTTATATGTCTGCTCTAACAGTTGCCTAACTTGAATTAGAACTGGTTGTGTACAGTTTGTCTTCTCTTCTAGACTGTGGATCCCCCCATGCAGTTTTAAACCACATTGTGTGGCTTTATAATATTGAATTAAATTGGATTGAAAACCTACATGGTCTGTGGTTAGACTGCTAAGAATTAACTTTACATTGGGTTGAATCCTTAAAAATTGGCAACATTCCAACTGTTTTTTACTTCAGAAACTTTAAATTTCATTTTTAAAGTTTAATCTTAAAATAAGATGTTATTAAAATGAGAGCTTTGCTTCTGAGTTAACTTATGCTTTGATTAAGAGTGCCCAATTTGGAATAATATAGTTAATAAAACATCATCTCACTCATAAGAAACAGAATTCTGAAATATGCATCCATGTTAAGAAATATTTTAAAATTATAAAAAAAAATTTTTGAGACTTTTTTTCACTTTTTTAAAAAATTCTGAATAAACTTATTCTCTCCATTGATAACCAAGAGATATCTCTTAACCATTTTTTCCCCCTGTTTTGATATAGATTTAAATCTCTGAAAGAACAAAAAGTAAAAGAAGCAAAACTAGAACTTGGATTGGCAAGTATCAAGCCATATGGGACTCTGGAAATTCACTGGTTCAGGACCCTTCAAAATGGGAGGATTGTTCATTTGACAGCAGAGTAAAAGCCATAGAGGAATGTAAAATCTGTGATAGAGAGTAATCGAATTAGTCATGAAAGTTCAATGGACTGCTTGAATGAGTCCCCAAACAAGCGACAGGAGAGAGCCAGAAGTCAAAGTGGTGTGGACTTGCAGGAAAATGTGATTGTAAGAGAGAGACCCAAGTCCTTGGAAGATCTCCACCAGAAAAAAGTGAGTCGGGCCAAAAGAGAAAGTCGGAGAATGAGAGAACTAGAGCAAGCTATATTTAGCTTAGAATTGCTGAAAGTCCGTTCTCTTGGTGGTGTGTCTCCTTCAGAAGAACGTAGATGGTCTACGGAACTGATGCCTGAGGGCCTTCAGTCTTTACAGGGCACCCCTGATAGTGAAAGCTCGCAAGGAAGCTTGGAACTCCTGAGCTGTGAGGAGAGCCAAAAGAGCAAACCCGAGCCCGTAATTCTAGATGAAAGAGACTTGCCATTTGTACCACCTGAGGTATCTCACAGTCCAGATTTTGATCCACAGGACTATTCTCTCAGTGCCGCAAGTGAGACTAACTATACATTGACTCAAAGGGGGGCACCCTCTGACTCAGTGCATTTAAAGAATGGGGCTATGAAGGAAAATGGTTTGTAGTTCTGAATCTATTACCTGTAAACCACAGCTGAGAGACCCCTTTGTTTCAAATAGTTTGCCTACATTTTTTTATATTCCCCATCAAGACCCATTGAAAATGAGCTCCCAACTAGACACAAGTGTCAAGAGAAGCAAACGACTGGAAAGTGAAGAACGCTTCCATCTCTTACTTTGGATATCAGCAGGGAAGCTGGAAAGTACCACCTCCCAGGAGAAAATCAGGTTGTTGCTTCTTTGAATATAGATTCCTTCAAATACTGTGCTGAAGAAGTTAGAAAAGTTGAACACTGAGAAGGAAGAAAGGCAAAAGCAATTGCAGCAGCAGAATGAAAAAGAGATGATGAAACAGATTCGCCGACAAAAAGATATTTTAGAAAAGGAACGTAAAGCCTTCAAGACAATTGAAAAAACCAAGAACTTGGGGAGAGTTTTTCTGATACCATCTTTCCATCAGTCAAAGCAGAGAATAGAGAGACCATCTCTCTACTCATCCTGAAAACCCCAAATAAGGATGAAGAACCCAGTATGGTTGGGACTCCGTCAGTAACTATAAAAGATTCTGTTCTTGCCCAAAAGACAGTCCCTCTGCTCACTTACCCTTGAAGGATCGACCTGTCACTCTGTTCTTTGAAAGAAAAGGAGGCCCAGGCCAATCTCATACTGTCAAGGAATTATCCAAGACAGACGGAATGTCCACCCAACTGAATGTTGCCTGTAAACACTCTCATAGTCGAATCTCAAAGAAGAGAACACTTAGGCCTGCTCATCCTTGTAGCCACAAATCTGATGACCCTTTCAGAGATGGAGCTACTAAGGCCATTTTTTTCACGCCAAAGGAAAATATGAGTAGTTCCCTGTAAGTGAAGTGTTTATTTTTATGTATAAATGAGAAAACTTTTTGGAAAATTTTCATTAAGGTGCCTTGGTCTACCTCAGTTAATTTGTATGGGTGCTACTCAAATTAGCCATTTTCTGTGTAAAAAATTTCCTGATTGTTGACTATACCAGCCACTGAAAATTGGATATAATTATTACCCTGGAGTCTCTGACTAAGCACAGGCAGCAGGATTTTTAGTGCCCCCCCCATTTAAGGGAGAAAGCATTTGTGGAAAGCCATAGAGTGGCTGGAAATGCTGTAGACATTCGGCAAATGCGGGTTGCCCCACAGTTCATTAGGTGTAGCAGTCCAAGCTTGTTTGTATCAGGCTTTAAAATTAATGGGATTTGTGATAGCTGTTGGCCTATTTATGGTCTTCATTAAGATCTTTTTACTTTTTTGAGGGGAGTGGAATAAAAGCTATAATATTTACCATCTTAACCAATTTAAAGTGTACAGTTCAGTAGTTGTTAACCATATGCCATGTTGTTGAGCAACAATCTAGAACTTTATCTTGCAAAATAAATTCAGTTACCCTTGAAAGCAGCTCTCCTTTTCCCTTTCACCCAGCCCCTGGCAACCGCCATTCTACCTTCTGTTTTATAAGAATGGCTACTTTATTTTATTTTTTATTTTTGGCTGCACTGCGACCAGGGATTGAACCTAGGCCCTCAGCAGTGAAAGCTTGAAGTCCTGACTGGATAGCTGGAGAATTCCCTGTGACTACTTTAGATAGCTTGTATAACTGGAAGTTCCTTTTAAGATTGTCTTAACTAGTGGTAGCTGGAGAAAGCATTTAAGTAGGTACATAAAACAAATTTTATAAAATTAAAATATTTGTATTAAGCCCAGTTACACGGTGGATTCTTTCAGTTCTTGTGGAAGAATATCACTGTTAAATGAAAGGAGAGCTATATCTTAGGGCTAAAAAAGTTAAAATTTCATATTAACTTGAAAATAACTTCTCATCAAATCCTGAGCTTTTTAAAAAATATTTCAGTCTTAAAAACTGCATACAGATTTTACAGAAAATGGGGCAGGAGATCATTGATAATTTTATTTTTCCACTAAGAATTTTTTATATCATATTATAAATGCAGTTTGGACTACATGACAGCTTGAGAATCCTAGTCCTGCCCATTAACCTGTAGATTGTCCGTAGCATATAAGCTCATCAAAAATGTTAAGAACATACTATTTTCTGCTTTCTGATTTAGTTATGTGAGGGATGTTTGGTGTGTGTGTGTATAGTTGTTAGAACCCATGAATCTGTTTATAGAAGACTCAAGTTCAGTCAGTCACTTAGTCCGTGTCTGACTCTTTGTGACCCATTGACTGTAGCACACAGGCCTCCCTGTCCCATCACACAACTTCCCGAGTTACTCAAACTCATGTCCATGAGTCGGTGATGCCATCCAACCATCTTCGCCTCTGTTGTCCTCTTCTCCTCCTGCCTTCAATCTTTCCCCCAGCAATCAGAGTCTTTCCAAATGAGTCCAGTTTTCTTTGCATCAGGTGGCCAAAGTATTAGAGTTCAGCTTTAGCATTAGTCCTTCCAATGAAATATTGAGGACTGATAACCTTTAGATGGACTGGTTGGATCTCCTTGCAGTCCAAGGGACTCTCAAGAGTCAAAAGCATCAATTCTTGGCACTCAGCTTTCTTTATAGTCCAACTCTCACATACATACATGACTACTGAAAAAACCATACCCTTGACTAGATGGATCTTTGTTGGCAAAGTAATGTTTCTGCTTTCTTAATACGCTGTCTAGATTGGTCGTAACTTTTCTTCCAAGGAGCAAGTGTCTTTTAATTTCATGGCTGCAGTCACCATCCTGCAGGTGATTTTGGAGCCCGCAAAAATAAAGTCTGTCACTGGTTCCCATATTTCTCCATCTATTTGCCATGAAGTGATGGGACCAGATGCCACGATCTTAGTTTTCTGAATATTGAGCTTTAAGCCAACTTTTCACTCTCCTCTTTCACTTTCATCAAGAGGCTCTTTAGTTTTCTTCATTTTCTGCCATAAGGGTGGTGTCATCTGCATATCTGAGGTTATTGATGTTTCTCCCGGCAGTCTTGATTCCAGCTTGTGCTTCTTCCAGCCCAGCGTTTCTCATGATGTACTCTGCATATAAGTTAAATAAGCAGGGGGGACAATTAACAGCTTGACGTATCCTTTCCCAATTTGGAACCAGTCTGTTGTTCCCATGTCAGTTTTCTAACTGTTGATTCTGACCTGCATATAGGTTTTCAAGAGGCAGATTTCAAAACATTAATCATACTTTGAATTACTCCTTTTATCATTTTGCCAAGATACAGTCTTAACAGCTACTTAACTAGTTTACTTATCTTGTTAACAACTATTTATCTTCAAAATGATAATGTATTAGATTGTTTGCATGAAGCTTAAGGAAAATCCGTACTTCACATCTTCTCTTATTCTGTAAGTAATATAAGAAACATTAGCATTTTATAGAATTGTAAAATTGTTAGTGTTTCTAAGTTATTCTATTCAGTTACCACATGTTATAGATGAGGTCACTGGTGCTGTAGACATGAAATGACCTGGAATAAGGTCACATAGTTAGAAATACCTGAGCCAGAATTTGAGTTTCCTGATTAGAAATCAGCATTGGTGTCTGATTAGGAAGTAACATTAGATTAGTGTTCTTTCTATGCCATAGGGTGGTAGGTGCATTGTAGTCTTCATCTGGTTAGTAAGGGAGAACAAAAAAGAAATCATGGAGAAACTTAAGAGAAAATGTTGTGAGTTTAAAGTTAATCAGAGTAGCTAGGTGCTATCAAAGGTCCTGTTAATAGTCCTCTCTTTTGGAGAACAAATCAAAGATAAATGACTCAGCTGTGGCAAGAGAGATTTGAATAATCAAAAGGGAATCTTTTTAGGACAACCTAGGAATTGCTGGACTTGATTTTATAGTGGTCAGAAAGGGAGGTCTCTAAGATTTTAGCTGTAAGAAAGGTGTATTTAGGGATTATTGGACAGGATAACCTAGGCCTTCATGGAAGATTCTGAATGCAAGGGCAATTAGTCTGCCAAATGATATTATAAGTTAGTGTCTACTTTAAATTCAGCAGTATGCTAGAAGGTAAAATATGATTTTCAGTGAGTTTACAGTCTTGCTAAGAAGAGATGAACAATATGTTACTGATAAATTTTAAGATTGATGGTCCTGAGTTAATACAGATAATTGGGTTCATAAAAGTATAGGAAAAGTATAGGTTTCTCTTTAGATTTTCATCAGACACAAACATTCATTTCTGCATAGAATTTAATGATAAAGTAGTCATGTCATGTGGTTATTCAAGCAAAAATTAAATTCTCACAAACTAACTCTATAGAGTCTCTATGGTTTGGAGCATACTTCTTTTAGTTGGTAACAATTTCCTACTCTGTCAGTGTTGATTTTATTCTGTACAGCCTCAAGTTTTAAAACTAAGCCAGCTGATAAAAGTTGCAGAGAGATTTCAGAAAGAAAACTTGTTTTGTCAATAGAACCATCTCCCTATAAAGCAAGTGATGAGATCCTCATCACTCGGTAGCTACTTATCAGGTGTTCTATAATGATGAGCGTGTAAAGACCCCTTCTAAGACTAATTCTTAAGATTTGTGGACTTAGTATTTTCCCTTTCTCATCATCAAATCCATTTCTTTGACCTGGCTTGTTAGACTATATGTTATGCTGTCCTTTTAAGACTGCTGCCATGAAGTATCTGCTAGGAATCAAAATGTAATCCTGTTGTTTCATCCAAAGTGTCACCACGGAAGCCTTGAACAGTGGAAATCCTCAACTCCAGAAACAAGATGAACCAACTTGGAAACCTGTAAAGTTAACTGGGCCGGGCCAAGGAGAGGTAAGTGTTGAATTTTGTTTTTATTTTATCTTTTATGCAAAATAGGTGCATACTGTTTTGGAAATTACTGTTCTTGTAGTTAGAACACTCCATCTACTCATTTACTCCCATGTGTTTATAGAAAAAGAAGCCATGAGTTAAGTCTGTTATACTCAGAGAGGAATACTTCAGGTAGGGAAGGATGCCTACAAATCCAGATTATATTTACAAAAAAAGGAATTCTAAAGAAAAGAAGGCACTTTATGCAGGTGACTTTGGTGACTTACAGTGGCAGTGAAAAGTGACTTCCTTGGCTGTGGAGAAGAACAGTGTGGATTTAGCTTCCATTCTTATTCTTTGTCCAGAGTAATGAATATGGATTGCTTTTTTATGGCTGTCACTTGTAGTGGAAAAGGCATGGGGCGGGAGGGGACTGTTCAAGAGATTCGTGAGCTCTTTGATGTCTTTCATTGGCATCGTCTCCCAAAAAGCCAAAACAAACATTGTGTTGTTATTTGTTTTAGTCAGTTTGGTCAAGCAGGTTGCCAGACCGGCCCATAAAAAGAAAGCTCGAATGGCGCGGACGCGCTCCGATTTCTTGACTAGAGGTACTTTTGCCGATGGGGAGGGGGATACAGAGGAAGATGATTACGATGACATTATTGAGCCCCTTCTCTCCTTGACCAAGCTTCTCACTCTGAGCTAGGGCCTGCACCCAGCCTGGGTCAGGCCTCTCACAGTGACTCCGAAATGGTAATTTTATAGCAATATAAGAAAAATAGGCAACAAGCAAATCTGATGGAAATAGTCTTGCCTAATCTAAAGCTAACCTTCACAGCTTCTTCTCCATATAATGGTTTGTACGTGGGAAACCTCAGTGAACACAGCAACTAAAGCTAAACCTTAATTTAACAGGACTTGGATAAGGGCACTCTAGCAAGTATATGTCAGTTAAATCATAAATTAGGCAAAAAATATTAGAATTATTAACTTAGCACTAACGTAGAAGTTTTCTGTTTTATCTTAAAAGTTTTCTAGAACAAGAGCCTCAAACTTTTTTGTAAAGGGCCAGATATTAAATATTTCAGATTCCTATGGGTCATACAGTCTCTGTTGGAACTAGTTAACTCTACTATTGTAGAATGGAAATCGCCGTAGGCAAGTGAACAAAGGTGCATGGCTGTGTTCCAATAAAACTATTTACGAAAACAGGCAATGGGCTTTATTTGACCTGCTAGCCCTAGCTTCCGTGATCTCTCTGTGTTCTAGTGAATAGAGTCTATGTTAAACAATCCAGTAGCTTTTAACTGAAATAGTATTCTCTCCTTCTCTCTTTTTTTTTTTTTTTGCATTTAAACCTGCTTCCCCTCTGCCATTTTTTAGTAATAAAAAATAAACATGAATTTTTTTTTTAAATTTAATGAGAAATGCCAAAAATATCTTCCTGGACCAACCCAGCCAACTAAAAAAGGCTGTAGATAATGTGAATTTATATTAATCACAAAGTATAACATTAACATTATGTTTAAATAAAGCTGGCAAAGATAAATAGCTTTATTATCATATCTCAACCCAAATTAGGTTACATATAGCTTGATAAGTTTGAGTGTATTTATGGATATTAAAGTGTTTGATTTAGAATTGGCCTGGAAAATACAATAGGAGTACCTTGTATGCCTGCTGTGTACTAAATGTTATCACTGAGGAAGTAGAGTGATAGCATTTTATTTACATGCATATTCTTAATTAAGTTTAGTCTCTAATGTTCTTCTGTAGTATCTGTTCATTACGGGAGGAACATTTTAGGATGGTCTTGCTTTTGACTCATTAAATATTTTATCAATATTCAAAGAATGATTTTAAGCTGTTTGGGGCTTCTCTGGTGACTCAGATGGTAAAGAATCGGCCTGCAATGTGGGAGACACAGGTTTGTTCCCCTGGGGTGGGAAGATCCCCTGAAGAAAAGAATGTCTACCCGCTCCAGTATTCTTGCCTGGAGAGTTCTTATGGACAGAGGAGCCTGGCGGGCTCATGGGGTCGCAGAGTCAGACACAACTGAGCGACTGACACTTTCACTTTTTTTTTTAACTTTCAGGCTATTTGTGCCAAAGACCTAGTTAATTAAAAATTATCGTTACGTTCCAGAATATTCTCATTGTCTTTATCTTTTGTTGGAGATAGACCCAGTTTTTAAATGATAATATGGATATTCTACAGGAAGAAAAAATAAAATAACCAACAAAAATAGAAAAATGCACAGCCAGTTATCTAATTAGACTAATGAATCATTACCCTGAACCAAATGGTAAAAGTTGCTCAGTCTGTATGTTCATTAATATATCTATTAGAACAAAGACTTCTCTTTCAGTGTAGAGGTTAAATAACTCCACTTTGGAGATGGCCCTATTTTTAAGTTATAATTATGAACGTATTCTATCATATGCTTTAGTTGGTTGAAGATGAAATTAATGTAATGGAGCAAACTAATTTTAATGAAAAAACACTGCTATAATATTTTCTAGTATAAATAGGGACATACTTAAATTATTCTCCCAGTTTTTATTAGTCGAAGAATTTGGCATTTGTAATTGCTATTTTGTTCCTGAGAGTTTCCTCTGATACAAACCTCCATCCTTTGGTGGTAGAATTCTTTCTGAGAACTCTTATTGAGAGGAACCAAGAAGCTGGGCTTTCTGCTTGGAGCATTCAGCCCCTCTGAGGGTTCTGTCTGGCGGTCTTTGCCTGTGAGTCTGTTCACCTGCTTGACGGTCACTGCATGCCAGTAGTTGTAGAGCGCCCTCCTGCACAGTTGTGGTAGTCACCTCGTCCAGCTTTCTCCCTGTCCTTGTGTTTCATCACTAGCTATTTTAGGAATACGGTTGTGGTGTTTTGTTTCTTGGTGGACACTTGCATGAAGAAGCTTTGCTTTCTCTAGACTATGCTGACAGATACTTATTGGGGTTGGGGGGTAGGGAAGGGTAGGGACAGTTTTAAAGTACGTTTCTGTTTATCTGAAAAATACGCCATGTTCTAATGTTATCTGATATTGTGAAAATTGAAGACTAATTATTTCTAACTGGAATCCTACTGAATTATCAAATTCTGAATATCTTCAGGGTTGTAAATGGTATGATTTTTTAAAAAGCTGGATAGTTTTTTTTTTTTTCTGGACAGAGTGACTTAGTAACTCTGATATTTGCTAAGAAGTGTGTCATTCCTCAAGGAAGCATCCAACTGAACCTTTCCATTGTGAAATACCTGATCCTAATGAGATAGAAACAGTTAGATATGAATTTCTTCAAGGGGATTTGATAAGCATTACTCTGGAGTTGACAAATGGATAATAGTTGTTTACTGCAATGAAGGCGTGGAAGTGAGAGTGGTAGTTTCTATCTTTAAGACTTGTTTTTTTTTTTTTCCTACTTGTAATCTCTGCCATTTGAATAACTGTTTTCACTTAGTTTTATACACACCATGTTGTTTTTACCCAAGAACAACAACATGTTCTGCTAAACAGCATTTAAAGATAGCTTTCATATAGCTTTTTATTTAGTCTCTGAATCTTGTGGATTGGTGAGTTAATAACAATCATTTCTACCCCTTATTTGTAGGATTGATATAGGTTAACAGAGTTTTTCTCTATATAGTTCTTCTGCCATTCCCACACTTACAGCCAGTCAGACTCCGTTGGGTCGGACTTTATACTCCTGTATGATAAAACTGAGTTTCCATTTTCATTCTTCAATACAGAAGACTTACTGTACTTCTTACTTCCCTATTTCTGTTGTATTTCTCTGAGATACTCTTCACTTCTTATCTGTGTTGAATTTTCCTTCTTTACTCTGCAGAAAACTGCCAAAAAAAAACCCATTGGTCAAGCACGGCTAAGTCTGTTAGCTTTTTTTACAGTAAGGGGAAATGCCACCTCGACTAGGTCTTAGAAATTTTTCAGAAAGGGGAAGTCAGGAAAGGATATTTTATAATATTTTAGGACCTAGGCTAGTGATTTTGAGGTGAGTGTTGCAAGTTGGGGGCTTCCCAGGTGGCTTCAGATGGTAAAGTATCTGTCTGCAATGCAGGAGACTTGGGTTCGATCCTGTTGGGAAGATCCCCTGGAGAAGGAAATGGCAAGTTGGAAAACTGGTAAATTGAACAGTTTATGGCATGAAAAGTTTAGATTGGTGGCCCCAGGACAGCAGCATTGCATACACTTAGTATTTACTTATTTTTTAGCATACTGTTTTCTATTTTATTTTGTTTAATTTCTTCAAGTCTTGTTAGGGCTCTCTGGTTTTCAGTTTTGTTATTCAGATTTTCATTAAATTTTTTTTTTGCCCCCCTTTGGCTGTACGTCTCAGCTTACAGTCTTAAGTTCCCTGAACAGAACTTGAACCCCTGAACATGGAGTGAGATCCTAACCACTAGGTCACCAGGGAACTCCCTACACTCAGTATTTATATATGTATTTTATTCCCCCCAAAAAGTCAGAGGACAAGTCATAGCATTGCCATTTTCTGCTGTTTGATTTGGTAGAATTTTCCTATGAAACTATCTGGGATTGGTACTTTTTTGTAGCATAAGTTCCTCTATTTCTTCTAGGAGAAATTAGACTTTAAAGCTTTCTGTCTAATAAGGCCAATTTTGGCAACTAGTTTTTTCCATTTCATCGTTCAGATTTACTTGCATAGAGGTATATAAAGTAGTCTCATGATTTAAAAAGTCCTGTTTCAGTGGTTATTTTCCTTTTGTCAGTTCTTAATTTCATAGGTTTTTTTTTTTTTTTTACCTGGTTATTTGTCTATTTGTTAATTTTTTCCAGGGTAACAGGATCTGGTTTTATTTATTATATTCCCTTTTTTTTTCATTCTCCCACTGATTTCTGTTTTTACCTTATGTTTATTATTTATTATATTTTCTTTTGGTTTACTTTCTTATTTTTCTCATCTTTGAGTGAATAATTTAATTCATTTATTTTTATTGATACAGGTTTTTAAGGCTGTAAATTCTCCTCTGATCACACTTCAGATGTATCTCATTTATTTTAATGTGTAAAGGATTTATTGTTTTTAAGAAAATCTGTAATTTTAGTTTATATTTCCTTTTTTACCTGAAACTTGTTTAATAAAATTTTTTTTAGTTTTCAGATGAAGGGCCTTTTTGTTTTTAAATCTTTGTTAGTTTCTAGTTTTATTGTATTCTGATGAAAGACTATTTATAATGCTTCTGTTTGATCAAATTTATTGATATTTTCTTTGTTACTTAGAATATGATCAGTTTTTATGAATGTTCCATGTACATTTTTTAAATTGAAATATATATGATTGCAATATTATGTTAACTTTCAGATATACTATGTAATGATTTAGCACTTGCCTACATTTTGAAATGATCACCATAATAAGTTTAGAGTCATCAGTCCCCATACAAGGTTATTATAATGTTGCTGACCATATTCCTTATGCTCTATACACATACCCATGACTTGTTTATTATTGAACTGGAGGTTTGTACCTCTTAATCTCAAAATCTACACCTCTTCTGCCCACCCCTCCTTCCCCCTACTCCCTTCTGGCAACCACCCATTTGTTCTTTGTATGTATGAGTCCTTTTTCATTTTGTTTTTGTTTTTTAGAATCCACATGTGAGAACATGCACTTTTTGTCTTTGTCTTTGACTTACTTCACTTAGTAGAATTCCCTCTAGATCCATACATGTTGGCTCAAATGACAAGAATTCATTTTTATGGCTTAGAAATATTCCACACATATGTGTGTGTTTATATATATACCACATCTTTTTTATCCAGTCTTCTATTGGTGAGCACTTTGCTACTTCTATAATTTGGTTATCATAAATAATGCTGCAATGGACATTGGAGTGCATATATCTTATATTAGTGGTTTTTTTCCTTAGGATAAATACCCAGAATGGAATTTCTGGATCATATCATAATTCCATTTTTAATTTTCTGTGGAACTTCCATACTGTTTTCCATGGTGGCCATACCAATTTACATTCCCACTAATAGTGAACGAGGGTTCTCTTCTATCCATGTCCTTGCCAGCACTTGTTACTTGTTGAATGTGTGTTTGATAAGTTGTATTCTCTATTCAGAGTGTAAAATTTCAGTATACATCCATAATCTCTACTTTACTGATAATGTTATTTGTCTTCTATATCCTTATTATTTTTTATCTGTCTTATATCAGATGAATGTTAATATCATTCCTGTTACTCATTGTGAATTGTACCTTTTAGTATTAAAAAGTGTCCTTTGTCAGCTTCCATGTTTTTTTACTTGAATTCTACAGTAGTAGTATCACAGCTTCCGTTTTCTTATTATTTCCATTTGCCTAGAATACTGTTGTTTGTCCTTTTAACTTTAGCCTGTCTGGATCCTTTGTTTAGAGGTGTGTTTTTTATACAGTATAGTTGGCCCCTGCTTTGTGAGCCAAAGTAAAAAATCTTTCCCTTACTAGGTGAGTTAAATCTATTCATGTTTATTGATGAAAGTGAGAGATTAATTCTCAACTTGCAATTAATTTTGTTACGATCATGTTATGTTAAATTTGCTGTGTTCATTTTTTTTCTCTTTTATTTTTTTAAATTTCTTTTGATGTTTAGCAAACATTGTGGTCTTGTTCTGTTGATTGTTTACTTTTATGTGTAACTTTAAAAAATGCCTTTAATATTTTAAAATTTAATCAATAATACTCTAATTAGTCATTTTTAAATGAGTAATATTCTTACCTATTGTGACACAACTATTGGTGAATTATTCTAGTCTCTATTCCCTTCTACTCCTGTTTTTTTAAGCTTTTATTCCTATTTTGTCAGAAAATGTAATTTTGTATACAATTCTTTCACCATTAGTCCCCACCTTTGTTTTTGTCTTAGATCTACTATTAAATGTGTTAAATTATCACTTCAAATATTTTGCAGAAGTTTCCCTGTTTATCTCTTGGTTGGACGAAGCTCTTCCCTTAGGTTACTCAAAGGGCCAACAATATGGAATTCCCTGAGATCTTCCTATGGCCTTGATATTTGAAGGGACACCTTGGCTACATATGAAGTCCTTGATTCATATTTTCTTTTTCTGAGTTATTTGAAAATGCTATATTGTTGTTGTCTTACTTTGTCTGTTGTTGTTGGTAAGTCTGTTGCCAGTCTAAACCTCTTGCCCTTATAAGTTATTTGATCTTTTTACTTGCAGACCTTGAGAATTTTTTCTTTAAAGTTTGGGCTGTGTCTTTAAGTTGATAACTACTGATTAATTATCCTGTATATCTAGATTTATCAGGTCCTAGATCTTTTGTCTCTGTCTTTAGATGGTTTTGATTTTTTTCTTACTTTTCATTTGATACTCTTTTTTTTTTTTCCATTCACCCTACTTGATATTGTTTGTTAAATTGTCAGAAAACATGAGCTGATATTTCCCATTTAGCATTTTTATTGACCCAAGTGCCCTTTACTTTGGATTACTGTTTGAACTTAATGGAATTTTTAGTAGGTTCTTTTATTTTAATGAATCTCTGAGTAATATGAATGTATTTTGTATGTTTTTAATAGGTGTAATTCTCAAATAATTCTGTAATCTGAGTTTTAATTACAGTGCTATGATAATAATTACTTGGCTTTAAAGTCTTTACATATGTAATTATTACAGACATCACAGCGGTTTTCTTCAGTTGATGAAGAAGCAAAGCTTCATAAGACCATGTCTCAAGGAGAAATTACGAAGTTGGCAGTGAGACAGAAGGCTTCAGATTCAGATATAAGGTATAAAGCATACATACACTGAAAGTTAATAGGGGTAATATAATTTTATTTACTAATAGACTATAGCCAAATACTGAGCATCTTTATGAAAGCGTAATTCAAAAAGCAGCTATTGATTTAGAAAGTTCTGAAATTCATTTTTCAGCAAATACTAAGCACCTACTCTGACAGAAACAAACAGTTCAGATATATATAATAAACTTTGTCTTTTTATATGTTAGCACTGTGATTTGGGCAGAATCTTTTTTTTTTTTTTTGGCCACACTGTTTGGCCTGTGAAATCTTAGTTCTCTGACCAGAGATCAAACCCACACCCCCATGCAGTAGAAGTGCAGTCTTAACCACTAGAGCACCAGGGAAGCCCCAGGGCAAAGTCTTAACATCATTAATAATGACTTAGGATTTTGGTTGTAAAGAAAATACATTAGATGAGATGAGAGTATTTCATCTGAAATATAAATAAACTGAAAATATTTCCCAGTTTTGGACTTGAATTCTGCTCTGACTTAAGTGTTTTACAAATAGAACTGGAAAAAGCTTTCAGGAAATAACTGTTCTTTTTAGGAAAGTATATGAAGTTTTTATTTATCAAGAATATGACTTTGTGTCCCTTATTGTATTATGTAAGGCAGTTGGTTCCTCACTGATAAGAGGTCTTCACTGATATTGAATATCACATTGAATATCTATCTGGTTCATAACCCTATTAAAGATCACTTTCTCAATGACTGTAGAGGTATAATCCAAGGTAACCCAAATCTAGAGCAGATTATGCTGGAGATGAAAGTTTGAGAAACAATATATAACACAGTAGAAAAATATATAAGTGGAGATAGCAGATTAAATATATAAATTTAATTTCCATATCCTCCTAAAATAGCCTATATAGGACAAAAGCAACAAAAGCAAAAAAGCAACAGGAGACAGAAATAATAAAAATGTGGAATCCAAAAGGTAAATAGACAAACTTTAAATGTCTTAATAGATAGGAGAAAGCTGAATCTTAAGCCAACTGAGAAAGAAGAATCTGACTGGCTGATCTTGCCCAACCCTAGCAGAAAATAGGAGATATATTTTCTGGAAAGGACAAAACAAAAGATTTCTGCACTTAGAGGTAACCAGATATACTTGAGGATTGAGGTGCATATTTGGAACCAGGGGGATTTTATGAATGTTTACATACTGAATGTTAAGATCCCCCAGATTTTATTCTGTATTCAGCTCCCATGTTTCACATAACCTCTAAGCAGATGATTCAAAGAGTCTTTGGGACTTTGGTCCAACCCTCAAGAAAAGACCTAAAGATATTGGCATCAGCCAGATAACCCTGCAAGGGCAACCATGGTTTGGAGGCCCCACCAATGCACACTAGAACTTTCAGGCATGTGAAAGTGAAAGTCGCTCAGTTGTGTCCAGCTGTTTGCGACCCCATGGACTACAGACCATGGAATTCTCCAGGCTAGAATACTGGAGTGGGTAGCCTTTCCCTTCTCCAGGGGACCTTTCCAACCCGGGGATCAAACCCAGGTCTCCCACATTGCAGGCGGATTCTTCACCAGCTGAGCCACAAGGGAAGCGGTTCCAAGCATGATCACCACACATTTGAGGAGCCATCTTAAATGAAAGAAACTAAAATTAATGGATAAAATATAACTTGGAAGAAATAAACTATACAGGGGAAATAAAACTTCAAGACAGATACATAAAACTACCAATAGATCTTCTGCATAAAGGAATACAACTATATTCATGAAATTAGAATAGTCGAAAGGGAAACATCCATAATAAAAAAAGAGCATTTGAAAATTGAAACTACAATAGCATAAAGAAGTCCAAAGCATGAGAAAGAAAGTTGATATCTCTTAGAAATTTGAACAAAAAGACAAAGGGAGAGAAGAGGCAAGAAAAGAGAAGAAAATTAGAGAAGCAGTTTAGGACATCCAGTGACCCACTTGTAAGAACTCTGGAAAGATAGGACAAAGAATACGGACAGGAGCAAATCATTAATAAATTCAGGTAAATGTCACAGAATTGAAGGACTTGAGCCTCTAGATTGACAAGGCTCAACATAATGAATGAAAATAGACCCATACCAAAAGACATGTCATCATAAAATAGTGGAGACAAAAGAAATCTCCATTATGATCCTGAAAGTAGCTTTACAAATGATGGTTGTACAGCAATCACAGAGGGAACCATGCCATATTAGAGCAGGTTAGAAGGCTCTGGGAAAGATTTAAGAACATGGAACTGATGGCATACCTAACTGTGTTTCAACATGTTGAGAGGAGATATTCACAAATGGGGAAACACTTGGAGGTGAATTGAATGTAGAAAAATGAGCAAATATAAAATAAAATATTAACTCTAAAAAATATGAGTTATATAGGGTATATGCCTCAGTTGTGAATATTACTTACATAGTAAAAAAAGGTGAATACTACTAAAAAAAACTGTATATTGACCTAACTAAAATTACAATATTCTGTTGGAGGGGGATGTCTGTGTTTGTGTAGGGTATAGAACTGGAGTGTTGGAATGTGCTTACTTTATTACCTGTGGTCACAAGTATGATAGCAATATAAGTTTGGTGAATATTAAAAGAACCATTTAAGTAAATTCTAAAGGGTTGTTTAGGGATCAGAAAAGGGATAAGAATAGCAGGGAAAAAGCTCTATCATTTGTAATAAGCTTTGTGGAACAATTTCTTTTCATACCATATAGATGTACAAGTTTAGTAATATGCTATTAAAAAAAAAAGAGGGCACCATGAATAAAAGAAAATTGACTTCCAAAGCAGATAGACCTGATTTTAACTTCTGTCTCTATCAGCACTCTGAGCCTCAGGTTGTTCATGTGTGGTTAGGATAAAAATACTCATTTATCATGGCAGTTGTGAAAAGTAGTCATTGTAAGTAAGGCCTGGTGCCTGGCTTCTAGAAGATGCTCAAAAATTTTTTCTTTTTTGGTAGACAAACATACAAAGGAACCAACACTAAATGTACAAGTAAGCCTCCTAGTACAGAGTTAGGATACATGGGTTATCCTAACTCTTGTTAGGAAACAAGGGGAGAAGAAAACCACCAGAGTGAAACCTGATACTCACTCAGAGGTTTCAAGCTGTTATTGTCTCAGGATGTTTCTTTGATGCATGTGAAGGGAGAGAGTATGTAAGTGCTAGAATGAGGCAATGTTGCATAGTAGGTATGATCCTCCACTTTGTCACTCACTGGCTGTGTAACCTTGGGAAAGTCACCTAATATTTAAACCACCAGTTTTTCACCTGAAAACTGTTTATGGTTTGAATGTAAATTTGTTGTTATAGGTATTTAAGGTAACTCTATACAAGTACTTATGCCTGGAGCATAAGTACCTATATGATGATAACTAATATGATTATATGATAATAACTCATATAAATGGTGGTTTTAGTTAACATCTCTGGCTCTCATTTCTGTTTTCAAGATGAGGAGATTATCATTTACTTTCCAGATGAAGTTTAACTGTACAGTTGAAGATTAAATATGACTTAAGCTTAACTGTGAAGGTTAAATGAATTAATTCATATGAAAGTTGTTTATATAACTTAAAGTGATATACAAATAATGTCAATAGGACATGCTGATTGCCATTTTTGCTTTTTTTTTCTTTTTGCTAAACAGACCTCAGAGAGCTAAGATGAGATTCTGGGCCAAAGGGAAACAAGGAGAGAAGAAGACTTCCAGAGTGAAACCTGATACTCACTCAGAGGTTTCAGCACTCTTTGCTGGCTCAGATATGATTCCAGCTCATCGGTTTCCAGATGGTAAAAATGGACAAAGGGTGGAGATTGTCTTCATAATTTGTTTACTCATTCTGAAAGTTTTCTATCCCTCTAGTATTTGTAACAGTAATCCTCTTGGCAAGATATTCTATTGAGGTAGGACCAAGATTGTTAAATCCTTCCTTAACTAAGAGATAATTATAGAATTACATTTTACCTGTAAGAGTAGTTTCAAGGAAATATAGCACCAAAACAATGAAGTAACAACTTCAAGAATAATTGCGAATCTTTGATTAGCCTCAGTTTTCTAAAGTGTAAAAATTTAGCCACCATTCATTCACCTAACAAGTATATATTCCTCCTGCTGCTGCTGCTGCTAAGTCAGGTCTGTCGTGTCCGACTCTGTGCGACCCCACAGACGGCAGCCCACCAGGCTCCCCCATCCCTGGGATTCTCCAAGCAAGAAGACTGGAGTGGGTTGCCATTTCCTTCTCCAATGCATGAAAGTGAAAAGTGAAAGTGAAGTTGCTCATTCGTGTCCGACTCTTAGCGACCCCATGGACTGCAGCCTACCAGGCTCCTCCGTCCATGGGATTTTCCAGGCGAAGTACTGGAGTGGGGTGCCATTGCCTTTTCCATATATATATTCCTAGTAAAAATTAATAAGATAGCAGCAGCTAATATTTGATTGTTTACTATGAAAAAGGCACTGTGCTAAGCATTTTGGATGTATTGACTCAATCCTCACAGCCATTTTTTGAGGTTGGTATGATTATTTTTCCCACTTTACAAATGAGAAAGCTGAGGCATGGAGAAATTATTTGCTTATACACGTATAGCAGTTGTTAGAGCTGAGATCTGAATTCAGGCGAACTGGCTCCAGAGTCCGTATTCTTAACTGTTGTGCTAAAAGATCTACTGTATGTCAGTTGCTAGGACTTTATAATGGTAGCTGTTATTTTAATTTGGGGGCATCAATCATAGCACATAACAAGTACCCAACAGTTAGTTCATCTGTTGATATGGTTTCTCTAAATGCTAGAATTACTGACTCTCCAAGGATTGCAGTAATCCCAACATTTGAAGATTAGCCCTTTCTCTCTAAGCCCTTTGCTTAAGTATGTATGTGCGTTTTTAATTACTATGTAAAGATGCCAGCTATCTTCAATAGGGGGGATATACATCAGAAGTGGCTATGTGATAATGAGTGGGTAAAATACCAATGAGTGGGTGAAATGTCAGTATTGAATAAAATAGAAATAGGCCCTAGGAAGAAAATTATTATCTCTAAGTAGAAATAGAACAGACCAAGTTAAAATAAGTAAACAAAACTTGTCACATCTAGGCTAAGATAAAAATAAAGGGACAGAGGATAAGATAAGATAAAGGGAGGAAAGATGATCAAGTTTCACAAAGGCATGGATCAACCAGAGCAGAAGTACCTGTGTGTCAGAGGGAAAACTGGTAGAAATTTAATTAGAATCCTGTTTTTCTGTCTTCTGACTCTGCTCCTATCAGTTTGCAAACTGATATGGATAAAACCAGTAGTAAATTAAGTGAATTCTACAAGTTCAGTTTGAAAAATTTGGAATTCCTATGAGGATCCATTTCTTATGTTTTATCTGTTTTATAGTAGTCATTCTAAATTTTTCATTTTTCACAGTTATATTCTCTACTGCTTATTTCCAAGAAGGAATTAGGAAATTCTTTGAGTGTTTGCTTAATAAGGATACATGTATAAAAATTAAAATTGTACCTTTTTATTTATCTTTGAGTAAAAATTTATTAAGGTAGCCCTTGTTTTTAAGGCTAAACTAGGATTATAGTTTCTTTAGTAACCATTATTTCTTTTAGTATAAAGAAAGATATTGTTTGTTAAATGAAATAATTAGATACTTGTATATCTAGGTTATATAATGGAATTAATATCAGTTAACACCAGTTTGAATATACTTGTATCCTCTCTATATCTTCATATTTTTTATTCTCGTGGCATATCTGAAATTTAGTTTGTCTCATTTCCTGCCTATTGTGGCATTTAGCATATGGAAGGTTACTTGTTTCCCTTTATTATCAGAATTAAGCTTTTAGATGGAATGAGGATATATCATTGGCCAGAAGATAAGGTAAATATGTGTGAGAAAAACAGGTATGTGAAATGGGACCAACGTTCTCATCAAGCCCCAGGTAGGCACTGGCAAATCCAGTGTAGTTCTAGATTCCAGTGGACTACATGGAACCAAATTTCTCTGGTATAAACAGTTGCAGAAAAATTTTGTTGTGTTTTCCAATATTATATACAAAACTGGTTCAGTCCAGGAGATGTCTGAGAAATTAATACAATTTTGAGGAAAGTATGCATATGAAAGAAAATCTTAAATAGTAAAGAGATCTAAGCAGAAGTGAACCAACTGAGTTACCTTGCTCCCTAAATAGAGGTTGCCAGGCTAACACCAGATATTGTCACTGAAACATTTATGGCTTTAGACCCTAGTAAAGAAATAATACTAATTATCAAGCGTCACTGATTTATTGGGTTTATATAAGCTGGTCTTTCAAACAGATGTGGTAAAGCTCGGACTGGGTTAGCAGTCAACACTGAACATCCTAGTGTGATTGTGTACGCCTCTCTTCTTTGGGACTGAGATCTTTGGAATCCAGGCTTCAGTTGTATACAGCACTTCCATCCAGGTTTTCAGTATCAGACCTCATCTCTTTGGGACACCTGATAGCATTTCCCATTGGAAAGTGATAATTCTTAAACAAATATCAGTACAAACATACAATCTGGATTTATTGCCTAACTGTCTGACCCCAAACATTAATGTTACTTTTCAGATGTTTACTTATTTCCTTTAGTGACTTACTAAAGGAACTTGAAAAGAAGGTGTGGAGGTTTCAATATTTTTACTAAAAAAAATTTCTTTTGGATACTCTATCTTGGTTTACAGAATTATCTCATAATCACCCAACACCTCCTTTGAGTCCAGAATTGCCTGGGAGTTGCCGAAAGGAATTCAAAGAGAACAAAGAGCCTTCTCCAAAGGCAAGGCGCAAGCGAAGTGTGAAGATCAGCAGTGTGGCTTTGGAGTCTGTGCACTGGCAAAATGACTCTGTCCAGATTATAGCAAGTGCCAGTGATTTAAAAAGCATGGATGAATTTCTTCTGAAAAAGGTATTCAGGCCCCTAAGCAGCTTTGACTGTGGAATGCTTGTATATCAGGATATGCCCCCTAAAGTATGTATGCTTCAGTAAGTTAGAGGGTCTGTTTCTTTATCGGAAATGTGCAAATCATAGGATATGCATGAGTCAGACTGGGTAGACAGAGTTTAAGGTTTTAGGCTTTACTTCTGACTTCACTTTCACTGTAACTGTCATGTTGCACTCCATATGTTAAGGTGAGGTTTGTCATTATACACTTTGAGTTGTTTTCCTGGTAGCAAAACAATTGAATTATATGATATTAGAAGAGACCTTAGAAATTATCTCATAGTAAGAAAACTTTGGCTGTCTAGTCATGTTTTTATCTGGGTCCCATGATAATTTGCCCTTTCAGGATGGTCATTGTTGAAGAAACAATATGTGTCCAATGTGGCATTCACTTCTTTTCAATTTAGTTGATTGTGTACAAAAACTCTTTCTGTGGTCCCCAGATGAATGACCTAGATAATGAAGACAGCAAGAAAGACACACTAGTGGATGTTGTATTCAAGAAAGCCCTGAAAGAATTTCGGCAGAATATCTTCAGCTTTTATTCATCTGCATTGGCGGTAAGTTGGACTGTGTCAGGAGACATTCAGAAGTTCAACATATGAAAAATTTGACAACGCCATAAAAATAATACAGGGCCATGTTCAATTAGAGATTTCTCCAGTGTCTTCTTTTAGTTTTAGGGATAGATATGGAAAAGCATACTGATTGACCTCTGATTAATAATACCCTTTAATTTCCTTGAGCAGCCTTTCCCCCCTCTTAGGGGTATATTTTCATCTTCTTAGGATATTAAATTCAAATACTCTAGCTATGATTATTTTTCACTCAGCGGCACTCTATTTTTGACCTCTTGTGATCCTTTTAGCTCTGGCTCCAGCTTCTAATTCTCATTTATGTTGGAATTATTATACTTTTTTATCCCGGGGAATTAGAGCAGTTTCAGATGTTTCATAATCTCTATGTGTGAGTTTTTTTCACTTTTACTTTACCTTGAAATGACAAACCCACTCCAGTACTCTTGCCTAGAAAATCCCATGGATGGAGGAGCCTGGTGGGCTGCAGTCCATGGGGTTGCAAAGAGTCAGACACGACTGAGCAACTTCACTTTCACTTTCATACTTTCATATTATGTTCATGTTTTAGAAAATTTATTCTTGGTACTAAAGTATATGGAGATCAGTCCTGGGTGTTCTTTGGAAGGACTGATGCTAAAGCTGAAACTCCAGTACTTTGGCCTCCTTATGTGAAGAGTTGACTCATTGGAAAAGACTCTGATGCTGGGAGGGATTGGGGACAGGAGGAGAAGGGGACGACAGAGGATGAGATGGCAGGATGGCATCACCTACTCGATGGACATGAGTTTGGGTGAACTCCAGGAGTTGGTGATGCACAGGGAGGTCTGGCGTGCTGTAATTCATGGGGTCGCAAAGAGTCGGACACGACTGAGCGACTGAACTGAACTGAACTGAAAGTATATAGTAACTAATGCTTTTGATCTATAGAATATTAGTATTTCTTGAATTGTCATGTTTATTCTATAAAAAATAATTTGTATTTAATTGATTTTTCTTTGTTCAACCTATAATTTTATGTGAAAAGTGAGAGAACTTTTCTGTGTTATCTTCCACTCAGTATATGGGTTTTTGGCCTTTTGCAAGTAGAAACCAGACAGTCTTAGAGAGCAGTAATTTCTTGACCATAATAAAGTAGTAATTAGACTATGGCAAATAAAGGTTTGGGTAGGGACAATATTGGCCATATTTTTCCAATCCTGCCAACTACTTATGCTTCACACCTATATTTTCTAGATTAGGGATCAGTGTACTTTTGAATCACATAGGAAGGACCAGCATTATAAACTGGAGCTTGATAGTGGTTTTATAATCTTGGATTAAAGAGATTCAACCTCTAATTCTGAGGAAGTGAAAGAGAAATAAATTTTAAATGTATATAGCATGTTTTAGTCACTTAAATGCTATTTTTCTTTCTCACGGAGAGTCTACACCTCATTTAAATTTAAAAGGAATTCCATGTAGATCCCATTGCAAGAAATATAGTGTTTTTTAAGGCATGTCATTCTTCCTTGGAAAAATGAAAAAGTAAAGTTAGCTAAGTAAAGTTAGTAAAATTTACCTAATGTTTCACCAGCAAGAATTCAGGTATTCACTTTTAAGGCAGAACTATCTAAATAAGGTTCATTTCTGGAGAGATAGGTAATTAAGGTATGCAAATAATCTTCATACCTTAGGACTTCCCTGGTGGCTCAGACGGTAAAGTGTCAGCCTACAATGTGGGAGACCTGGGGTTAATCCCTGGGTCAGGAAGATCCTCTGGAGAAGGAAATGGCAACCCACTCCAGTACTCTTGGCTGGAAAATCCCGTGGACTGAGAAGCCTGGTAGGCTCTAGTCCCTGGGATCACAAAGAGTTGGACACGACTGAGCGACTAAACTTTCAAATACAGTTAAAAAGCCAGGTTTATGGGAGAAATTCCCAAGACTTTCTCCAATTATTACATTGTTTAAACTATTAGGTATTTTATTAAAATGTAGCAGGTTTTATTCTGCAAATATTCCATAGCAGAGTGGGAGTTTACAAATACCACATGACCTCATGGGCATGCCCATTAGAAAGTACAATCTTTATTCAAAATACTACCCAATGAAATTTTAATCAGTCTTCTCTATATAAAGAATTTCTTCTTAAAACCTTATTTTTCTTATTGTTTATTAGGTAGATGATGGGAAAAGCATACGATATAAAGACCTCTACGCACTATTTGAACAGATTTTGGAAAAGACCATGAGGCTTGAGCAGCGAGATTGGAGTGAGTCTCCAGTCAGAGTTTGGGTTAACACTTTTAAAGTGTTTTTAGATGAATATATGAATGAATTCAAGACTTTGGAATACATACCCACAAAGGTAAAATATATTTTGATTTCTAAAAGAATTCAATTATGAATTCCTCTTAAGAGTCTAGGACATCTAGTATTTGAGAAAAGCACCGCAGTGAACATGTCAACTTTGCACTACTTCAGATCCAGCAAACTCCATTCTCTCTTACAAGTTGATCAGACTATATTATCTAAGCCTTCTTCAATTAATACATTTTTCACTGAATTAAAATATAATGTTGTTAAAAATGCTGTTGCTGTAAGATTATACCCTCAGCTTTGCTAGAGGTCAGTACATGAATTTCATTTTGGAAAACAGTGGTTTTCATCATTTCATTGTATCATCTCGAGACTTTTATGTAAGGACCCACAAATTTCTCCTTGAATTAGGTTTTAGAAAAGAAGTAAGAAAGTATATTAGTCTTTGTTATATCACAGTTTCTGTATTTCTTTCCCACCAGGTGCCAAAAACAGAGAGAAAGAAAAGAAGGAAAAAAGAATCTGATTTAGTAAGTTGTAATCTGTTTTTTTGCCCTGTGTTGTAAAGTAATTTTTGGACTAGCAGTCTGAAGTAAATCATACAGTATTTCTCTGGGTGTATTTAAGGAATAAGTTTATCAGATGTCTAGGGGGTAATCTTTTATGCCTTTACAAAAATTTAGAATGACAAGTATGTCTTGAATTCCTTGACTTGACTTGTTATTAATGATGGCTTCCTAAAATGGCAGAAAACTGAAATGTTTACTCATGAAAGTTACAAACAAATATGACCCTTTTGCAGAAGTAGGGACTGGGAAGGCGCTTTTTTAGGAGCTCTCTCTCTCTGTTGTAAAGAATATGAGGACTATTTAGGATTTTACAAAGATAAGTCCTTCTAACTCAAAAGACATTCCCAAAGGCATTTGAGTATATTTTATCATTGTTCATGTTCTTATCTTTTGTATCATCTCTATTACATACTTTATCATAATCTCTGTAATTAAAAGGATGTGTTAAGCCCCAGAGGAGCCCAGAATCTGCTAGTGAAGGCAGGCATTTAAAAAATTACTAGTTTCAGATGCGATAAATATTATGGTAGAAATAGTACAAAGTGCTGTTGAAATACAAAGAGAATGAAGGAATACTTTACAGAAGAAAAGATATTTTTGCAGGTTCTTAACACATGAGTAGTAGTTTAGACAAGCCGTGTCTAGCCAAAGGGAAAGAGTATGTTCAAAGACATGTGAATAAAAACCTGGCATGTTGAGCCAGTAGCTTTAACAGGTTCGAGTATTGCGTGTTTATAGGGGAGCTGGAAAAGAAGGTAGAACTCTGGTAGGTATTCTGCCTTCAGAATATATCTAATATCTGACCATTTCACATTGCCTCCACTGCTATTACGGAGAAGGCAATGGCACCCCATTCCAGAGTTCTTGCCTGGAGAATCCCAGGGACGGGGGAGCCTGGTGGGCTTCCGTCTATGGGGTCACACAGAGTCGGACATGACTGAAGCGATTTAGCAGCAGCAGCAGCAGCAGCCACTGCTATTAACAATAGTCTGATACACTTTGTGAAAGTGAAAATGGTAGTCGCTCAGTCGTGTTCAACTCTTTGCAATCCTATGGACTGTAATCTGCCAGGCTCTTCTGTCCATGGAATTCTCCAGGCAAGAATACTGAAATGGATTGCCATTCCCTTCTCCAGGGAATCTTTCCATTCCAGGGGATAGAAGCCAGGTCTCCAACGTTGCAGGCAGATTCTTTACCATCTGAGCGACAGGGAAGTCCAATACACTATGTGTTGTGTTCTGATTGGTCTGCCTTCTTATATTATTCTCCCCTCACAGTTTTCTAAATAATAGCCATAATGACCATTTAAAAACAGAAATCAGATCATGTTCCTCCTCTACTCAGATCTCACAAGTTTAGCTCACAGTGTTACTCAGAATAAAACCCAGAGTTCTTACTGTCTATAAGACTTGACATCCTCTTGATCGTGACTTCTCTGAGCTTAATTTCCTCCCACTCCTCCCCCATTCCCTCTGCTTCAGCTGCATTTGCCGCCACTATCTTCTCTTCCTTCTTCTCTGGTTGTTTCCCTTCCTCCTCCTGTCTTTTTCGCTTTCCCCGGAAAATGTTAAGCTTTAGGACCTACAGAACCTGGATTCACCCCTCCCAGTGGCAGATTCTAATCCTAGAATAGTTATTGTTAACCTTAAACTTAATAAATCAGGATTATAAATCATTCCGTATCACTTGTAAACCAAATTCTGAGGTTCTTTAGATCGTTGCTTGTCACTTTTCCACTTTGTGTTTTAGAAGCATGATCTGATTCTGTTTTTAGCATGATCTTACTTCTTGAGAACTGAATCCTGAAAGTAGGGTATCTAAACCCTTTAGCCTGGCTTATTCTTATTCACCGATGGAGGGTTTTCCAATTGAGAAACCTTAGACAACTTAATCCTTTTGAGACTCAATGTCCTCATGTATATAATAGGAGTATATATTATATAAAACAGGAGTAATGCCACCTACCACTGAGAATTTTTGAGATTGTATATGAAGGAAAGGGTAGGCAATGCAGAGGAATAGTAGGAAGGTGCCTGTTATTAACAGGTAGTGTTTAGGCCTTTTATGCATTTTAAGCCTTGTAAGAGTAGTCTTTCATGTCTATATGGGAGAGAACAGTACCTGAAGATAGAAATGAGTAAAAGTGTATGACATTTTTTAAAAAAGAAAATTCATTAATTCAACAGCTGTTATATTTCAGGGCCTGTGATAAGTGCAGGTAATAGAAGGAAATATTAATAAATATATAAATAAGTATTTATACTTAAGAGCATTCAAATTAAAATAAACAACAGTGATTTTCTACTTTGTCCATCTATGAGCAAAACTAAAAATAAATTAATTTCCTGGAAAGATAAATAAATATATAGATATTTTCCCAATACTGCAGATAGGGGGTTTATTTGCATAACTTTCTTGGAGAAGGTACTTTAATGATGATATATTAAAAGCCTTAAAAATATTAAAAACAAAACCAAAAAAACTTTGACTCAGCAGTTCTGCATCTAGGAATTTATCCAGTGGATATATCAACTTTTTCATACTGACATGTACCGACTCTTTATTGAAGAGGAATTTGTGATAAATAAACAGAAAAGTGTGAAAGGTTCTTGAGGTTAAATTTTTAAAACCCACTGCTTTTAATTTAACATGCTGATTCAGAGTTGTATAAGACAGCTCTTATATGTTTATAGCATTGTTTTCTGATTTTCATATAAGTTGGTCTTGTCTCTCTACTAGATTGTTAGCTTTTTGAAAGCAGGGATCAGATAGTTTACCTTTATTTTATTTCTCAGAAGATCATAATTCTCCTCCTGGAATATGTGCCCAATGAAGACAACAAGGAATTGAAGGATTTCCTATTGCCTGACATGTTAGGGCAGCATTTACTGTGTTGGCTTTGACATAAATAGCTGTATTTTTTCATTCAGGTAGAAGAGCACAATGGTCACATCTTTAAGGCCACCCAGTATAGCATCCCTACCTACTGTGAATACTGTTCTTCTTTGATATGGATCATGGACCGAGCCTCTGTTTGCAAATGTAAGTATGAAAGATCTTTGAGGAATGTTTTTAACCACTTGATATTTCCGTTTCCATGAGTTTAACATTAAGGAATAATTCACACTCCCTAATTCTTTAAACTCATCTCTCTTTATACTCCTTTTCATCTGCTCTTTGTAGGCAAATAAGATATTTTGGTGTTCTTTGGTCACTGTATTTGCAGCTCATTGTCTGAAATGTTCTTCTCCTAGATGTTAGTATGACTTACTACTTCAGTTAATTCATGTCTCCACTAGTATATTAGAGAGCTTTTTCTTTACTCTCCTGTCTAAAACACTGCCTCTGTCCACCAGTTCTCCATCCCTTTACTCAGCTTTTTCTAGTCTTTATACATGGAGCTTCCTTGGTGGCTCAGATGGTAAAGAATCCCTCTGCAATGCAGGAGACCTACTTATCACCACCCAAAATGATACTAAGTATTCATTTCCTTGTTTCTCTGTCCCACTAGAATGTGTTCTGTATAAGATCAAGAAACTGTCTCATACAGAAGTCTCTTCTGAATCACCAGGGCCTAGAACAGTTTTTGGCACATTATCAGTTCAGTTCAGTTCAGTCGCTCAGTCATGTCCAACTCTTTGTGACCCCATGAATCGCAGCACACCAGGCCTCTTTGTCCCTCACCAACTCCCGGAGTTCACTCAGACTCACGTCCATCGAGTCAGTGATGCCATCCAGCCATCTCATCCTCTGTCGTCCCCTTCTCCTCTTGCCCCCAATCCCTCCCAGCATCAGGGTCTTTTCCAATGAGTCAACTCTTTGCATGAGGTGGCCAAAGTACTGGAGTTTCAGCTTCAGCATCATTCCTTCCAAAGAAATCCCAGGGCTGATCTCCTTCAGAATGGACTGGTTGGATCTCCTTGCAGTCCAAGGGACTCTCAAGAGTCTTCTCCAACACCACAGTTCAAAAGCATCAATTCTTCGGCGCTCAGCCTTCTTTACAGTCCAACTCTCACATCCATACATGACCACAAGAAAAACCATAGCCTTGACTAGACGAACCTTTGTTGGCAAAGTAATGTCTCTGCTTTTGAATATGCTATGTAGGTTGGTCATAACTTTCCTTCCAAGGAGTAAGCGTCTTTTAATTTCATGGCTGCAGTCACCATCTGCAGTGAAGTTTTAGTAAATATTTACCGGGTAGTTGGACCTATATAGATGGATGGGTGAATTATTGAAATTCTTAGATTATAACTGGAAAGATACTTTATTTGACTATAATCCTTTCATCAGAACCTTTAAATCCTAGAATGTGAGTGGAGGTTTTTTTGAGGGTCCACTTGGTTCTGGCTTACAGAGCCTGTCATTCCATATACATCTGCTCTGGTGCTTTTAATAATTCTGTGAAGCTTTGTTTACTAGTGGGCCAGAATCAAATGAAAGGGCTGGGTCCAGGATGACAGTAAGGATGAAAATCATGTTCATCATAGCAAAATCAGCACTTGGATATTGCTAGATATGTTCACTTGTTCAATGATTCAATAGTGGTTTTCCTTTAAAAAAAACTATAGTGAGAGTAAAAAATAGGGTGTAGTTTGCCATGTACTTGAATGTTTAATGTTAGCCTGATTCCTATAGGTTTCGTATACTTTTCTCTGTGATCTGAAACTGAAAATAGAAAGAATCTGCTTCTTCTTTTATGACTTGGGTGGGCTTGCTTTGATTTCTTAATAGAATTAACTTTTTGTGTGGTTATGCTGGTGATTTTACCACTACAATTACATGGCCTCCCCTACTTGACCTTGGCTTTGAAAATCCCTCAAATCATGCTTTTGAAGCTCAAGAAGAATATTGAGGTGTTGATTTGCAAGAGCCAGAAGCTGGTCATACCAAAAATAACACAGGCCAAGTATTTTCTCAGGATTCTCTTCTCAGTGAGCCCATACTGCTGCCTAGCCACCCTGTTATCTCCTGGTCCAAGAACTGATTTCTGCTCTGAACCTTTCATCTCATCTTCTCAATCACTACTGATGTTCTTTATGTTCTGGTTCCTCAGAGCTCTATTCTAGACTTTCTAGGAGAATGAATAAGGCCTTTTTTATAGCCTAATATGTTACCCGATTTGTTTTTATTTAGTATAGGTCTTTGATATTAATGCTTTTTAATCCACTGGAATGATTCTTAATAGGTATTTCTTGCATTTTATCAGATCATAGAGCAAGTATAAGAGGGGAACATGGGCAATGGTTTGTGAATCAAACCAGGAAGATAGATAAATATTTTGCTGGGATATGGTGGGGACAAGGAGGAGGGCAAGCAGTCTTGAAAGAATAAAAAACTTTTTCCCAGACAGTGGTTAGGATTTTTAGGTATGTTTTTCAGCTTCATTTTTCTGAATTGAATGAGTTAAGACCATTTTTTATTCTATTATGATACAAAGTATATGATGCTATAGGAGTCTCAGATTTAAAAAAGTATCTTCAAAATAAAACAGTAAACTTGTTAAGTTTTGCCACTAATATATAGACTTCTGAAAATGTTACATTTTAAACCTGTTTTTCAGTGTGCAAGTATGCTTGTCATAAGAAGTGCTGTCTGAAAACCACAGCCAAGTGTTCTAAAAAGGTAAGAAAGTTATTACCTATGAGTAATAAATAACAAGTCTGTTGGAGAATGGTGCAAGAGAAGGAAAGGACAAAAAAGGTCTTTTTTTGCCTTGTGGAAAGAAATCAAAGCCTCTTTGATGATCTTACAGAGTAGTGGTTTTCAAACTTTTGGCCACAAAATACTGTAAGAAATAAGTTTTATATCATAATCCTGCTTACACATATAGAGGTATGTGTGTATGTATAACTGAATTGATTTTCCAGAACTGTATTTACCTTTACTACATGGGAGCTGCTAACCTGATTTCACAACCAACAACTTATTAAAGCACTCTTTTTAAAGGTTTCCTGCTTTTTTTTTCTTTTTAAATTTTTTGGCCACGTTATGCAGTATGTGGGATATTAGTTCCCTGACCAGGGACTGAACCCACTCTCCTGCATTGGAAGTGTTTAGTTTTAACCCCTGGACTGCCAGGGAAGTTCTAAGGTTTCCTACTTTAAACACTCTTAAGTGTTCCTATAAACTGTCTTGAAAGTGGTAGGCTACAGTTAAAGATTTTAACATACACAGTAAAATTCATCAGCATAGTTGGTGTGTTTACAAACTTCTACTTGGATTTGATACTGAACTTGTACTCTGATAATTTTATGCTTCAAAAAGGAACCATTTTGGAAATATTTCAGGCTTGTACTGACATGTGATCACATTTGCTTATTTGTCATATACAATTTTAACAATACTGTGCAGATCTGAACTATAATAAAAATATGTGTGCATGTTTACAGCCCATGTATATAGTTTTCATCTGTTCCAAATTAGTAGACAAATCATGGCAAAGTACAAAGATAAATTTGACTCAGGGCTTAAAATATACAATGAAGGTAAGACATCTGCTGGCTAAGATGGAGTAGCTTGTGGTAGACTAATACTTGTGCTGAGAACAACTGAAAAAAGTCTGTTGCCTAGCATTAGATAGCTGCCCAGGAAAATTGGAATTTAGGGGCCTAGAACCTACAGAGAAAAGAATTACAGATTGGTGAATCTATATGTGTGAGATGTTTTCCTCTAAGTGGGAATTTGTCAGTTTTTGTTGTAGGACAAGAAATCAAGATTCTGGGCAGAGGGCCACACTTAAGAGTCAGAAAAGCCAGAAAAGCTTTTAGAAATCTTATAGAGTTATAGAGACAAAAGTTGGAGTTTGGGATTGCCAAGACTTGAAGGACCATGATCCAAACATATAGAGAAGGGAGCCTAAAACTCGGGTTTTCCCTTTAAGGTGTTTTCTGAATTCTTAAGCTGCACAGGTCAAGAGGCTAAGAAGCTAACAGAAAAGCAGATTATTTTGCAGTCTCACAGTGTCAAAGAAAGAAAAATTAGAGTTGTATGAAAAGAAAGGGTGTACTAATAGACTAAAAGAACTCAGCACTGACTGCATGCAGGATGAAGGAGAGACTGGGGTATGCAGTGTTGGGCTAGGCAAGGAGCATGGGGCAGGAGAAGGAAAGGACAAAAAGGAGATTTACATAAAAAGTTTCAGTCTCAGAGATAATAGCTGGCATTCTTCTTTTATTTAAAGTACTTCAAATAAACTTAAGGATAAGCCTTTTTTTTCCCTATCACATAAAATAATAATGAAATACAATATCAGAATACACTATTGAATTAAATGAAAGAGGTCACTAATCTTGGGCCTCTGGGTGCCCCTGCCTTTAGCTGTGACATCAGTAGTCAGTTTAACTTCTCTAAAGTTTACGTAAACACCAGAGCATCCTTATGCTTCAGAAATTAGTGACAACTCTAATTCATATCAAATCAATAGGTTTTCTAGTGGTACATGGTAAATGTTTAGTATACAGAGTCTCTCCCCTTTCTCCTTTGCCCACAGCCCATCTTTACATGAAGAGATTTTTTAAGGAAAGGAAAGCAGTAACCTGTAGCCACTGCCTGCATTCTTCCCCATTATTTGGTGGGTTGGGGGGTGGAGAGGGGGGAGTGCAGTGAGAGGGGGGGATTCCAAGTGGAAGAGGATTGAAACGAACTTCTCACTTCTTTATATTCTCAGCATTAACAAGAATTCCCTTTCCTCCCAACTCTCGTAACTATGCTTTTAAAACTTGAGGAAAAGAAAAAATTGTTACTTTTAAAGAATTGGATAAATATATTTAAAGGTGTTTGAATGTATTTGGAATCAAAAATTATCTTCCATGTAGTATGATCCAGAGCTGTCCTCTCGACAATTTGGGGTTGAACTGTCCCGTTTGACCAGTGAAGACCGAACTGTTCCTTTGGTGGTGGAAAAGCTCATAAACTACATTGAAATGCATGGACTGTACACAGAAGGTATTTACCGAAAGTCTGGTTCAACTAATAAAATCAAGGAGCTTCGACAAGGTCTAGATACAGGTAAGATAGTGCCCTCTAAATCAAGACCAAATACTCTTATTTAAGCAGGTCATCTCATGCTGTTAGTTTTTATTACATGTTGATCCTTTGCTGAAGCCAGAAGAATGCAGTCTTTTCTGTGGTGCCTTTTTTTATTTTTTTAATCATTTGTAGCTTTCTTTTATATGGTCCACTCAGCAAACATACATTGAGTATCATTTGTACAAGGGATTATTAGATATTTCAGACAGATCTCACTTAATCTTTTTAGCAGTCTGGTAAGATCATATCTTTAATTTACAAAGAAGAAAACTTGGGTTCAGGAAAATTAACTAATGAGCTATTGATAAGATGCAGGGGCAATGTGCTGATGTTTTTCTATTAATCTTCACAACAAATGTTTGTACTGATGTTCACAGACAGTGATTATTATCCCTGTTTACAGATGAAGGAACTGAGGCTTATCGAGGATCTTGCCGAATGACTTACCACCAATAAGTGATAAAGCTGGCATTTAACCCATAATCTAAACTGTTGCCTGTTAATCTGTTTACTCTGACTCCAAGTGATGTTCTTTCTGGTGTATATTATTGCCTTCCAACACTGAGGACATAGTTATTTAAATTGATAATTAGTGATTTGAATATGTATCTGTGTAGAGCTGTAGCCTCAGTTCTGGAATGTATGCAGAGCTTTGACTTTGGTTTTATGTTCAACTTCTACTCTTTACCATTATTGAAAAGGGATAGATTTTTTTTTTTGGCTGCACTGCACAGCTTGTGGGATCTTAATTCCCCGAGCAGGGATTGAACCTGAGCCTTGGCAGAAAGCATGGAGTCCTAACCACTGACTGCCAGAGAATTCCCAGGAATAGATCTTTTTGAATCACATGTAGGTGCATACTTGTCTCTGTATAACCAAGAGTCTACCCATAGGCACCATTCATCCATATCACCCCAGTCATCTCATGTATAACCCTAGAGGGTTTTTAAGTGAAGCATAGTAAAGATTTTCTTCACATTTCATAAGCTCAGTTATCACTGTCCTTTTATCTCTAAGAATCACTTAAAATCAGTCTGACTTGTAGAAGATGTCTTTTAGGCCTTTCTTCTATTGGCCGTCTCAAACATCACTACTAAAAGTGTGGTTCACAGGCCAAGCTGCCGCAAGAGAAGTACAGAACTGGGAGCAAGCATTTAGAAACTTTGATAGCAGTTTATAGTGCTTTGACATGAAAACATTGATCTTTTACTTTACACATCTATCAGTCCACAACAGTTCAAAAACAGACAAAAACTGTACCTTTACCATAAGAGGAACACTGTTCCGAAGCATGGAATAGGATTGCAGAAGATATTGATAAAGGTATCTTTTGGTCATGATAGTTTCTAAAGTGCATTATTATTTGACCCTCTGCATATTTTGGCTTTCTTATCTAATTCTTTATCTCTGAATAGATGCTGAGAATGTAAACCTTGATGACTATAACATACATGTCATTGCAAGTGTATTCAAACAATGGCTTCGTGATTTACCCAATCCACTCCATGACCTTTGAACTCTATGAGGAATTTCTTCGAGCTATGGGTAAGCACAGGTTTCCTGGGTTCAGGAAAGGGCCTACACTTGGAAAGAATGCTATCTTCATATTAGACTGTTTAGCCATTCTCAGTTGGTTTAAGTTCATATAGATTCAAAAGTAATACAGTAGATATAAAACTGCCACTGAATTCGCACCTATTCAAATGTTGCCTTTCTTAGAGACTCATTAAAATGTCAATGTCCTAAAAACTTTCTGAGCAAGTCACTTAGTTGCTTCTCACCAAAGAGGTTGAAAGACTAAGATTATAAATAATTGTGAATCTAAGCAAGGACTCAGTGTAACGTTGGCTATCTATTCTGTGCCATACCTAACATGCTAGTTTAATTTTTCAGTGCTATAGATATGTAGGATTTTGATGAAGGCCTATGTAGAAGTATTCATTTAGGCCCCAAGGCATAGATCCTCAAATTCCCTTCAGACTTATTTACAGCTTTAGGTTTGAAAGCAAAAGGAGAAGGGGTGGCAGAGGATGAGATGGTTGGATAGCATCACCAACTCAATGGACATGAGTTTGAATAAACTTTAAGAAGATAGTGAATGACAGGGAAGCCTGGCATGGTGCAGTCCATGGGATTGCAAAGAGTTGGACACACTTAATGACTAAAGGACAACAACAGATAACTTGTATAGCAGTTGATTAATTTCATGGGGAATTGGTTTGCCACAAAATGAAAACTGGGGTATCTCTTGCCCCTTACTGTAATCAAGGAATTACTGGGATCTAAATTAAAACTCAGGAGCCTGCTTAGTGAGTATAGAACTCAAGCAGGGGGAGATTAGTGGTAACTAGTGAGTTTCTTCTGCTATACAGGTATGGCTAAAACTCTTAAAAGTCAGCTGTACCCAGTGAATGTCCAGAAGGAAGGTGTAGTGTATAAGAGAAGATATTCAGTCTTTAATTGCTGCTCTTCCTGTTTTCAGGCCTTCAGGAGAGGAAAGAGACAATCCGCGGTGTATACTCTGTCATTGACAGCTCTCCCGAACTCATCTCAATACACTGGAACGCCTCATCTTTCATCTGGTCAGGTAACTTCAAGAAAACAAAGATTTGCTTAACATTTCTCTTGGATTGTTTTAAGTAAATGAAGAGTTCCTTCATATGGAAACTGATATTTTTTTTTCTTATTAATAAAGTCAATGCCTTGAACAGGTGGTTTATGATTCCCTGGAGCAGAAATTCTCCATGGAGTTGGACTGTGTGGCAGGTGCTTCCCCACCCTAATGAAGCCATGTAATCATTTCAGTCTTATGGTGGCACTGTGTAGCCTAGCTAGATGTCTTAACTCTTGAACTAGAGAAGATGTGTTGTTTATTGACATAGCCTAATTCATAGGAGGTGGTGGGGTCATATGGAGCTCAGGAATCGACTGACTAAAGAGACTTCAGGGGCAGTTCTGTGTTCTCCTGAGAGTTGATGTTGGGGAAGAAAGGCCATCTTTCTCTTTGGGTAAATATCCTTTTATCACTGTCTGAAAATGCCTTAAGGTCTCTGCATTCTTTAGACATGTTCAATCTATGAATGGTGACCTGGGACAGTGAGTCAATAAATTTCCCTTGGTCAGCTATCTGCTGACCTCAGTTGCGTCAGGGAAGGAACAGAGTGAAAGAGTGCTTCCCAGAGGCAAAGGAAACCGCTTTTGGGGAAATTCTACAGTGTCTCAACTGGTAGGGATATCTTCCAGTACTATGCAGCTGATGTCATTTGCCTTTCTCTCATCTCTTCTATCTCCCTGCAGTTTTCCTTTTTTATCCCAGTTTCACTTGGGTTTTTTGTTCCTTAGGATTGCTCTACAGGAAGACACTAATCGAATGTCTGCTAATGCTTTGGCCATTGTGTTTGCACCCTGCATTCTCCGCTGCCCTGACACCATCGACCCACTGCAAAGTGTGCAGGACATCAGTAAGACTACCACGTAAGGCCAGTCACTATCACGCTCTGCATACCCACGGGCTTCTGCGTCAGTGTAGTCACTTTATCCAGCTATCAGAGTGAATGATTTATCCTTTTTTTACTTTGGCTGTGCCATTCAACTTGCAAGAATCTTAGTTGCCTGACCAGGAATTGAACATGGCCACACTGCAGTGGAAGTGCAGAGTCCTAACTACTGGACCACCAGGGAATTCCCCTAGTGAACGATTTCTTAGGTTCATATGTTTTTAATAAGATTGCTAGGCACCACTGGTCTTTTTTATGCTGAATATGAAAAATTCCTTTAGATTCTATGTATGAAGCATCTTTTGTTTTGAAAGGTCTTATTTTTTAAATTTGGCTTTTCTTTACATTGTTTATAGTTTCCAGATGTATTTTAAAATCTCATTTTACCAAATTACATATACTTTGTATTTTCCTATAATCCAGTCTAACTGTAGTCTTGTGGCTCTGTATCTCTTTGGTCTTAATACTTCAATATTCCTGTATTTCACCTTGGCCTTTTTTCACGGATCTCTGATTTCCTTCTAGAGTGCTGATTTTTAACCTTTCCTGCAAAAGGAGCTTCCCCCAGAAAGGCCTGGTATTTGTGTCCCATTCCCAGAGAGTCTGATTTACTTGGTCTGGGGTAGGACCTAGGCATCGGGACTTACACCTGTTCCTCAGGTGGATACTAAAGTGTGGCTGAAGTTGTGAACCACCATTATAAACCCTGTCTCTGAGCTCATAAAATAAGGGATGTTGATTTTTCTCTTATCCTCCAGTTCTACCACACTTAGCTGAAAAGTAGTCTGTGACTGATATAATGTATTTGATTTACTTCAGCTCTTAACAGTTTTCTCTCTTTCCTTTTGTTTCAGCTGTGTGGAGCTGATTGTTGTGGAACAAATGAATAAATATAAGGCTCGTCTCAAAGACATTAGTAGCCTGGAATTTGCTGAAAATAAAGCAAAGACCAGGCTATCACTGATTCGTAGATCAATGGTAAGATGCAGGACATAGAATCACAGGGGAAAGTGGGCGACTTCCTTGGAGTTTCAGTGCACATTATGATGTGTGGAGAGAGATTATTCTCCAAATCTTTTTCACACAGAGCAAGTGAAAAAAAAAATCACCTGTCTCAGGGTATAATGTTATGCCTCATGTTTGATCTTTTAACTATTTTTAGTTTATATACAATAAAATGTATATTCAATTAAATGTGAAGAATTTTATAAATCAAGTATTTGGATAAAATGTTGGTGGTTTAATAAGTTGCCCTGTTTTCTTTTCCTGTTCTTTCTATGAAAACTTGACCCACCCTAACTTTTGGTTCTACTTCCTTCTACCATCTGTTCCCATCCTTAACCATGTCACTTTTGCTTATCCTGCCAGTACCTTCGGGGCCGCAGACAACTTAATCACTTACAAGGCTATGGTTCAATATGTTTACAGATTTCCATTATGGATCTGCTATTATCAAATAAAGATTTGCTAGATTTTGAAGAAAAGCCGTACAAAAATGATAATTAATTTCTTCCATTTGGCCACTTTTCTGTTTAATATCTTCCTTTGTAACCAGTGACCTATATGTAAATAACTCCATTTCACACTGATCCATAATCAATAGGGTCTAGGTAACTGGAAACTTACTACTGCATTTAAGTTTAATTATTGCCCATTTAATACCCTTTCCCTGAATTGTAAAACAAAACTGTATTAGTGAACACCCATTCAGATCCCCAGTAAATCTCTAAAGAGAAGCAAGCTTCCCCACCATCAAGCCCATGCTTTTGCAGGGGCCCAGCAATACTTCCGCTATACTTCATAGTTTATCCTTAGATTAGCATAAAGTAACTCTGTTTCTTCCTTTACTGTTAAACTGCCTGGCACAGGACAAGTGCCCAACAAATGTCTGTTGATTAAGTTAGTGAAGGGTGTTCTCTAAACAAACATAAACACAATTTTTCCAGCCAGTAAAGGTATTCAATAAAGCTCATCGCAAAACACATTCTAAATTTTCTCCCCAGCAGATGAAAACAGAAACCCCATTTAAAAGTGAAACCCTTTTTGTAGTATGAATTTTTAAGAACTCAGTTCTGAGAGATCCAAGTTAGCAGTTACCCATCCAGGGAAGAAAGGAAGAGACTTGTTTACTATAAATCTAACTTTTCACAGCAGGTAGACAAGCCGTGCTTTTTTGCTGATGCTGGCAGAAGACGGATATATTCATTCCATTGAGAGATTAAACCTCTTTAATGGGGCGATGACATGTACATTCTAACCATTCTGCTTTCCTTTTTCATGTCCTTCCTAATCCAGAAACCTGTACTAATTGCAGTTAGATTTATGAGCATTACCCGCAATTCAGTCTCGGTATGTATTAATATTGTAATGTGTCACAGCCACTTTACATTATCATCTCTCATGCATCCAGCAGGTTCTGCTCTGTCTGTCATCCATGCCTGTCCACCCTCCATGTGCAGCCCCAGTTCAGGTCCCCACTTCCTGTTCAGCCTTCACGTGCTTTTCTCTTACTCTCTTTAGAATCTTTATTTTCTTTCCTCTGTATCATGCTTTTGTCCATTTATAATATTCTGGTTTTTCCTCTTTGTCAGATAAGCCCTCTTTGTAGATTTCTTTGGTGTGATTATTGAAAGGTGAACATTGAAGCAATGAGGTGTCAAAATTTCTGCTCTATAAAGCTGTGTTCTCATCAGTCTCCTCCCTTACTACTTGAAAAACCTTTTACTGTTATTATCATCCCTCGATCATTAGAAATGCTTATTTACCCACTCTTATCTGTGACTTTGTTGTCCTTCCTAGAGGTAGAAGTATGGACTTCTTATCTACTTAGTATTTTTTAGACAGAGCTGCAAGTAGTAGTGAGCCTGTCGATCGACTGGTTCTAGACTTAAATAGTAATAGTAGAGTAGAGCTCATACCAAAATTTCACACATGCAACAAAAGAATGAAGAGATGGAACACCAGTATATATGGAAACTAATTTCAGAGACTGTCCATCTTTGTGTAACCAGTTTGTTGAAGATCTCGATTTGCTGGGATATAATATAAATCAGTTTTGCTTTTTATCTAGTAATTGGCCTTCCAACTCTGCTGTATTAAAATCCCCTTTCCTACTGGATATATTCAAGTACCTTAACACATCTTGTCATTTTTTCCATAATTTTTAAATGTTCTAGTCTCAATCTATTTTTTAAGACTAGTGAAGTCACTCAGTCATGTCTGATTCTTGGCGACCCCATGGACTGGTAAACCTACCAGGCTCCTCGTCCATGGGATTTTCCAGGCAAGAGTACAGGAGTGGGTTGCCCCCATTAAGCCTAAGTTCTCTTCATATTATAGCATCAGTCACAGGCTTGATCCAGTACTCTTATCACTTTTCCCAGATTAGAATAGACCTTAATCTGGGGCTGAAACTTTAGGTCACAACACTTCTGCCTTCCCTCTTTCCTGTGCTGTTTTATCCTCTGGTGTTGAAACTGGGAGGAGTGATAGGGGAAGCAGAATTCTACATGATGTGCCAAGTATTGAGTCTTCTTGGTTATTCCAACACTACTATTCAGGTTCATTGTAGACAGGCTAATGAAGATGTGCTGACTGTGCTGACAGTGAGCTGAAGTCTGTCCTGTTTCCATAGGCATTGGCAATCTCCTTGCAAGATTTGGTTACATCTTCTGATTGATGGCATTCATACCATGTGTCTCTGATATGTGTGTCTTTTTTTTTTTGCCTCAAGACCTTACCCAATCAGATCTACCTCCCATGGCCAGTTCTAGGGCCTGCAGGCACACTGGGGAAAAGGTTGTATTTTTCATACCTCTTGGTCCCTAAGAAACTTAAGGTGGGTGATAGTCTTGCCTACCTTCCTATGTGACACTTGCCACACAGTCTCTCCCCACTCTCTTTTCCCGTAAGCATATTATAGAGTTGTAAATCGAGTAAGTCCTTTTGCCTATACAGACACCCAAACAGGGAATGAAATACCAGTCTGCCTTTCTTTCAGATGACTTCAAACTTGGATTCTTACCTTTTCAATTCGTTTATGACACTGCTTTTTTGCTATAAGAGGAGAGACAATATCCTCCTTTCATAAACATTATGTTCCTCTCAAAGTCCAATAACCCCTCTTTTTTTAAAAAGCCTCTTTAGATATAATATATTGAAGGAAAGGTGCTAGAATATTGATGACAGTGTTGGTTTAAAGAAAATGGAACTCTCAGTAAGCCCTAAGAGGAGAAGCCAGTTATTGTTGGGCTCCTTGAAACTATAAGAGGGGGTATTTAATTATCCTCAGCTTTTGACCTTAGGGTACAATTTGGGAACATGAGGAAAACTCCCACTTGCATATGCATCCTATTGCATATGCATCTAGCTGTAGAACAGGTGTTGGGTCCAGACTTAAGATCAGACTATGTCTCGTACGTATTTGGTATTCAATTAAGCAACTAAGGGATTTGAATCTGAGAACTGAATCTAGGAGAAAGAGTGATTTTTAGAAATATTCCACTACAAATAAACTAATCAAAGTCAGTAGTAATTCATGTCTTCATAGGTGGAAAAGTTGCTATCTGTAATTAAATACAGTAGTGACTTTTCTTAAGTGGAATGAAGTGAATTTGGTATGTTATTGCTAATGTGAAAAGTCATTTGGGTTGGGTATTAAAAGAGGAGAAATAATTTACAAATGGAGAGAAGAAAGGGGAATGACAATTCCAGAGGCAGAGAAGCACGAAACAGATATGACTACCTTGTATAGCTAGAGCTGGGCAGGTTGTGTGGATGTGGAGAAGAATTTGGAAAGTTGGAACTGAAACCAGACTTGCAGCATTAAAATTTTTGAATTCTCTGATTTTGAAGCCTGGGAGCTATGGAAAGGTTTTGAAGTAGGAGAACGTTACCATCAATTCTTTTTGAAAAACAACTGGTAGCATTTTAAAGAAGAAAGGATTAGAGATGGGCAAAACTAGCAGCCTTTATCAGTTAGGAGACTCTTGACTTATAGATAATCAATATGTGCCCCTTCACTAAAAATAGGTTGAATCCTGATCATTCCATTTTGAAATGTTTCTACTACCATGTACTTTCATGTAATTAGATTTGTGTAGTATAAGCTAGGCTGTTCCCATACTAGGATTTCAGAATATGATGTACTCACAGTCTATCCAGTTATGTCTCTTAATATAACAAATTAGGTGTTTTTGTAACTTATTTATATTATAATCTAAACATAAGTATTGATTTAATATTATTTAAACTAATTAATATGAAGAATAGAATTTGAAATAACGTTTACTAATCTGTCAAACCACCTCACAAATTATCCTGTTGAAAGATGCTACAGAAGTTTTCACAGCCAAACAAGTTTGGGATATAATATGTATCACTTCTAAAACTTTAACTGTAGAGTACTTTCTTCATAATGGGTCTAGTTTAATAAGAGTTCTAAAAAAGGCATTTTAAAAACAACATTCTAGTTTTTAAAAATAGTATCAGTTGCTATTTATGTACTTATTTGGAATTTTGAAATTGCTCTTAATCTTCAGGGTTTCTTGCTGCACTCATAGCAGTTGGCAGTGCGTGTGAATCTTGCATCATCTAGGGCTTTCTGAAGAGCTTGCCTGCATGTCTCTGTTAGAAATGGGCATACCTGCAATTCTGTATATCAGTGTGGTCTACAGGATAAACTTGGCAATTGACTACAACCAAAGAAGCAAGAATGCCCTTCCAAAAGTGAAGTGTTACTAATTGAAAAGTTAAGAATCAGTTGAAATGTGGCAGCTTTGAAGAGCTCCAAAGGAAAAAGATACTCAGGTGTGGACTTGACTCTGGGCAAGTGTTCCTATCATTTCCTTATGTTAGTGCACAGTGTCTGAGTCTACTCTTCACATTCAGGTGACCTGACGTACAAAGAATTAGATCCACAGAATGAAGATTTTCTGAGAATATAGAACTGTTCTTACTGTTTCTGGTACTGACCAGAAGGTAGTTTTGTAGTGTTAATCTTTTTTTTTTTTTTTTAAGATATAGTTGCTATATAACATTGGTAATTAGTTGTAGATGTAGCACATAATGATTTGATATATGTTATTAATATATATTGTGAAGTGATTATCACAATAAGTTTAGCTAAGCTTTGTCACTACATATAGTTAACAATTTTTTCTTGTGATAAGACCGTTTAGGATCATGGTTAGATAACACCACCACTGGAAGACCCTGGCTCTTTCTATTCCTCCAGAACCCTCTTTCAGAGATCACGATGGTATAGGCAAGAGGCAGGACTTGAAGATCCGCATACAGGAAGCGTGTAGCACCCATGCTGAGGAAAATTCGGCCAAGGACCTCTTCGGCATAGTAGGCAAGAGGAGAACAGTGTTTGTGCTTTTTGTGTGTATTGTGAAAGCAGCATCTCTTTTGAAGCCTTGAAATTGTCTTATTCTCTCAGATGTGGACAAACAGGAAAAAGATTATGTAGGGAATTCTTTTAGGAATAGGAGTGGAAGAACCACAGTAATATCTGGCAAGGGTGTTTTTTCAAGAAACTTGAAAATTAGGTTTGTGGAATAAAAGGCAGAAGTTATGGAGTAAGGAAATATAAGAATTGCATGATCTTGGCATGGTAGGATTATATGTGAGAGAAGAGAAGATGAAGATTTACAAAACAGTAGAGTGAGTGATCCAGGGGTGTTGAGTGTTTAGAGAATAGAAAGTAAGGAATATTAGACAAGAAAGGGTGATGGTGGCTCCCTCTGCATTTTATTTGCTGCAAGAGCTACCATTTGCATTCTAAAAATTGATTGTTAAATAGTCTCATTTCATTCTTGTATCTCCTTTTTTTAAAAATTCATATTTAAAGCTTAAAAACTAGCTCTTTTGTATAATTCAGTTCGTTGCTCTGTCGTGTCCAGCTCTTCACAATCCCATGGACTGCAGCATGCCAGGCTTCCCTGTCCATTCCCAACTCCCAGAGCTTGCTCAAACTCATGTCCATTGAGTTGGTGATTGCCATCCAACCATCTCATTCTCTATCGTCCCCTTCTTCTCCCACCTTCAATCTTTCCCAGCATCAGGGTCTCTTCCAATGAGTCGGTTCTTCGCATCAGGTGGCCAAAATATTGGAGTTTCAGCTTCAGCATCAGTCCTTCCGATGAATATTCAGGACTGATTTTCCTTTAGGATTTACTGGTTTGATTTCCTTTCAGTCCAAGGGACTCTCAAAAGTCTTCTCCAACACCACAGTTCAAAAGCATCAATTCTTTGGCCCTCAGCTTTCTTTATAGTCCAACTTCACATCCATACATGACTGCTGGAAAAACCACAGCTTTGACTAGGACAGACCTTTGTCAGCAAAGTATGTCTCTGCTTTTTAATACGTTGTCTAGGTGGGTCATTGCTTTCTTCCAAGGAGAAGCACCTTTTAATTTTATGGCTGCAGTCACATCTGCAGCAATTTTGGCCAGGAAAATAAAGTCTCTCACTGTTTCCATTGTTTCCCCATGTATTTGCCATGAGGTGATGGGACTGGATGCCATGATCTTCGTTTTTTTAATGTTGAGTTTTAAGCCAACTTTTTCACTCACCTCTTTGACTTTCATCAAAAGGCTCTTTAGTTCCCTCTTCACTTTCTGCCATAAGGGTAGTGTCATCTGCATATCTGAGATTATTGATATTTCACCCAGCAATCTTGATTCCAGCTTATGCTTCATCCAGCCCGGCATTCCACATGATAAGTTAAATAAGCATGGTGTCAATTTACAGCCTTGATACACTCCTTTCCCAATTGGAACCAGTCAGTTGTTCCATGTCCTATTCTAACTGTTGTTTCTTGACCTGCATACAGATTTCTCAGGAGGCAGGTGAGGTGGTCTGGTATTCCCATCTCTTTTAAGAAATTTTCCACATTTTGTTGTGATCCACAGTCAAAGGCTTTCACGTAGTCAATAAAGCAGAAGTAAATGTTTTTCTGGAACTCTCTTGCTTTTTCTATGATCCAACGGGTGTTGGCATTTGATCTCTGGTTCCTCTGCCTTTTCCAAATCCAGCTTGAACATCTGGAAGTTCACAGTTCACATACTGTTGAAGCCTGGCTTGGAGAATTTTGAGCATTACATAATATAATAAAAGTATTATACTTTTGTATAATAGTTAATGCTTTTAAAGAAACAGTTTTCTAATTTCTCACCAAACTTGAAAAATAAACTACTTTGTATTTAGCATTTTTAAGTCACTAAAATTGTTTTTTCTCTTATATGATATCTTAAAATTAGGCATTTGATAAACCTAAGATCTTATGTTTCTACATAGAAGACACTTTGACATACATGTTTCATATAGTTTGCGGAAAAATTTGAACAGTAGGGTAAAGTGCAAAAAGCAAGAAGAAAATCACAATTTTATGTTAATATTTTAGAATACTTGTATCTCCCTTGGACTTTTCCTTATGTATATTTAGTGAAGTTATGACAATCCTAAGGTATTCACAGTTTAATATTTCGTTTATTATTTAGGAAGATTTTTATAGAGCTAAAACATGATTCACTTCAGTATTGTAAACCCATTTAATATTTTAAACTTTACTAAGTAAAAATGAGATTACCTTCAGTATGTTCTTCAGAGATACTTCTCTTTTTAGACAACACTTTAGACACTTACTTCTTATCCTTTTCTGCAAGATGAGATCTGTCCCCCTACTCTTTGATTCAATTTCATTTATTCTCATTCTTTTTTTTTTTTTTTTTTAAACTAAGTATAACACAGTTCACCTATGTTTTAGGCACTTGTGCTAGGTGCTGGTGGTATAGAGAAATTAGTATTCTAGTAAACAAAGATACAAATAATTGCAGTTCAGTTTGCTAAATCTCACCTTGTCTGTTCAAAAAGCTGTAGGAAAGCAGAGAGCTGGATAACTTAATGCCTGAGAAAAACTGAACAAACTTCAATGGCTGGAATATAAGATTTCTTGGTAAGAATGAAGGAAGGGGAGCATGATAAGATGTAATGAATTAGCAAGTAAGTTTTTGGGTTCTTAAACTCCAGGACTAGTAATTTGGATCTGTTCCTTTTAGGTCAGGAGAGGCCATCAGGTTCTAAGAGTTTCCTCTTTTAAAAACACCAGACATAAAGTTTCAAAGAGGAATTTTACCAACCCTTTAAAAATATAATATAGTTTAAGGTATTCCAGTGCTGACAGGAAGGGTATAACATTATGAAAAGAGTGTAACATTGGAACTTATTAACATCCCCCCCAAAGAAAAAGAAAAAAACTAATACAAATTTTATGTACAAGTTTTTAAAAGCAGAACAGTATAGAGTGGGCTCTTGAGTAAACTTTTGTGTTTAAATCTCAGCAGCATTTTACTAGCTATTGTAACATGGTCAAGTCATTTAATCTCCAAGCCTCAGTTTTATCATATATAAATTGGGGTTAATAGTACCAAACTCAAAGATTAAATGAGTTTGTATTTGTAAGCCATAGAACAGCACTTGATACATATATATATGTATACTTCTACATATATGTCTTTATATATGCACATATATGCATATGTACAAATACATATTGATATGTATGTATAGCAGTAAAACATTTGATATATAATTTCAGAACTGCTACATCTGTGAATATTAATCCAAAAATCCCAAGTTAAAATACTATCAAGCGTAACTCAGTGGCCCATAAACCTAAACTTTGACTAAGTGTGATTTAACCGAGGAATGCAAGAATGACTTTAATAGCATAATTCACCATGTTACTCAGCAGGGAAGGGCACAGGAGATACAGGAGATGCAGGTTCAATCCCTGGGTTGGCAAGATCCCCTAGAGGAGAAATGGCAACCTACACCAGTATTCTTGCCTGGGAAATCCCATGGACAGAGGAACCTGGTGGGCTGCATTGGGGTCACGGGGTCACAAAGAGTTAGACAAGACTGAGCGACTAAACACAACACACACACACAATTGATCTGTAGGGAAAAAAATCAAATTATATTATCCTTATAGATATTTAAGAAGCATTTGATATAATTATATAGATATTATTTTTCAAATCTTATTAAAATATGGTGATATAGCTGTAGTTTCATAGCATGATAAATATATCTGTTCCCCTCCCACCCCCCAACAAGTATCTTGCTTACTGGAGAAACATTGGAAGCTTTCTAATTAAAATTAGGAAAAGCCAGTTACCCTCATTGTCTGTTAGCCTCACTATTATTTGACCTTGTTTTGGAGGAACTAGCTAGTGCAATTAGATAATAAAAGGAATCAAAGATATAAATGTAGAAGAAAAGGTAAAATTATCACCATTTCATTATTATTATATACATGCAGAACTCAAAAAATCAGCTCAAAAGCAGTTACAAATGATAGAGTATCTGGGTACAATGAATGATTTTGTAGTACCAGTTGGATGATATAAGGGAAGAAGAATACTCACACATACATTGTATTAGCATGCACATACATTCAAAACAGCAACATAAAATACCAAGGAATATCTTGAACAAAGAAATCTAGAATAAGAAATGTTGAAGATTCATATAGAGAAAGTCTTAGGCCCCAAGAATTACAAAAGATTTAAACAAATAAATGATTTGAAAATGAAGACTGAATTTATAAAGGTTGTCAGTTCTTCCCAATTCATCTATTCATTTATTGTTGTAACACCCAACATGATGGAGAGAGGATCTGTTGCTGCTGCTGCTGCTGCTGCTAAGTCATTTCAGTCATGTCCGACTCTGTGCGACCCCAGAGATGGCAGCCCACCCGGCTCCCCCGTCCCTGGGATTCTCCAGGCAAGAACACTGGAGTGGGTTGCCATTTCCTTCTCCAATGCATGAAAGTGAAAAGTGAAAGTGAAGTCGCTCAGTCGTGTCCGACCCTCAGCAACCCCTGGACTGCAGCCCACCAGGCTCCTCCATCCATGGGATTTTCCAGGCAAGAGTACTGGAGTGGGGTGCCATCGCCTTCTCCAATCTACTTTATAAATAGTAGTGTATATATATATCAATTCCAATCTCCCAGTTCATCCCACCCACCCTTCTTCCCTGGTATCTATAAGTTTGTTCTCTATGTCTGTTTCTGTGTTTGCTTTGCAAATAAGTTGGTGTGTACTATTTTCCTAAATTCTACTTACAAATGACACTGTATGATGTTTTTCTCTTTCTGCCTTACTTTACTCTGTATAACTATCTCTCAGTCTATCCATGTCTCTGCAAATGGCACAATTCCATTCTTTTTTATGGCTTAATAATACTCCATTGTATGTAAGTTTCACATCTTGTATATCCATTTCTCTGTTGATGGACATTTAGGTTGCTTGCCTGTCCTGGCTATTATAAATAATGCTGCAGTGTACATAGTGATTTGATATTTTTATACATTACAAAATGACCACCATTATTAGTCTAACCTGTCGCTGTACAGAGTTTTTAATATTACAGTATAATTGACTATAGTCCCCATTACATCCTTGTGACTTATTTATTTTATAAGTTTGTACCGCTTAATCTCCCTCACCTGTTTAACTCATCCCTCTCCTCTTTGGCAACCACCAGTTTGTTCTCTGTATCTATTAATCTGTTTGTTTCATTGTGACTGTTTTTATATTTCACATATAAGTGAAGTCATGCATTACTTGTCTTTTTCTGTTTGACTTATTTCAGTTAGTATAGCCTAGGGCCATCCATGTTGTTGCTAATGACAAGATTTCATTCTTTTCTATGACTGAGTAATATTCCTGTGTGTGTGTGTGTGTACGTGTATGTGTACCACATCTTCTTCATTCTTCTGTCAGTAGGTACTTAAGTTGCTTTTTATATGTGGACTATTGTAAATAATGCTGCAGTGAACATAGGGGTGTATAGATCTTTTTGAATTAGTGTTTTTGTTTTCCTATGATAAATACTAGGAGTGGAATTGTAAGATAATATGGTAGTATTTTTAATTTTTTGAGGCACCTTCATAGTATTTTCCTAGCAGCTGTACCAATTTACCTTCCTACCAATAGTGCACAAGGGTTTTCTCCATATCCTCACCAACACTTACATGCTATCTTTTGGATAATAACCATTCTGACAGGTGTGAAGTGATAGCTCATTGTAGTTTTGATTTGCATTTCTCTGATGATAGTGATGTCCAGCATCTTTTCATGAGTCTTTGGGCCATTTATATGTTGTCTTTGGAAAAAACGTATATGCGGGTGCTCTGCTCATTTTTTAATTAGGTTGTTTTTGTTTGAAGTTGAGTTGTATGGGTTCTTTGAGTATTTTGGATATTAACTCCTTGTTAGATATATCATTTGCAAATATCTTCTCACGTTCAGTAGGCTACCTTTTAATTTTGTTGATAACTTCCTTTGCTATACAAAAGCTTTTTATTTTCATGTAGTCCCATTTGTTTATTTTTGCTTTTGTTTCCCTTGCCTGAGGAGACATATCCAAAAAATATTACCACCACTGTCAAAGAGTGTACTGCCTGTGTTTTCTTCTAGGAGTTCAGGTCTTACATTTAAGTCTTTAATGCATTTGTATTATTTTTGTATATGGTTTGAGAAAGTTTTATTCTTTTGCGTGTAGCTGTCCAGTTGTCCAACAATTTGTTGAAGAAGCTGTCTCTTCCTCTTGTTTCTCCTTGCCTTCTTTGTTGTAGATAATTAACTATAAGCATGAGTTTATTTCTGCATACTCTGTATCTGTTCTATTGATCTATATGTCTGTTTTCCAGTACCAAAACTGTTTTCGTCAGTGTAGCTTTGCAGTAAATTTTGAAAATTAGGAAATGTGATACTTCCAGTTTTGTTTTTCTTTCTCGAGATTGGTTATTTGGAATGTTCTATGTTTTCATACAGATTTTAGAATTATTTGTTCTAGTTCTGTGAAAAATTTCTTAGGTGTTTTGATAGGGATTATATTGAATCTGTAGATTGCTTTGGATAGTGTGGTGATATTAACAATACTAATTTTTACAGTCCATGAACATGGTATTTGGTTGGCCAAAAAGTTCTTTGGTTTTTTAAATAAAAATAAAAGGCACATCTCTAATTTTCACCAAAAAACTTTATTGAACAACACATTTACCATTTTGTTCCACTACTTTCTGCCATTTTACAGGCAACTTCATAATTCCATCTTGCCAAAACTTATCTTCTTGAGCAAAGATTCCAGATGTTTTTCATGAAGTGCTGCCTTCAGTTGGTCTAATTGGGAGCAGTATTGTTGGAATTAATGGTTTTCTAGAAGGAGTTCAATATAGAGCACTCCCTTCCAGTCCCACTATATACACTACATCACTTTCTTTGGATGAAGACCAGCATTTGGTATGGTAGTGGTGGTTCATTTCACTTGTCCCACAAACTCTCCATCCTGTATTATTGTACAGTATACACATCATCATCCATCACAGTCTGCTTTAAAAACTGCATATTTTCTTTATGTTTCAGGAGAGAATTGCATGCAGAAATACAGTCAAAAGGGGTTTTTGTTTGTTTGTTTGTTTGCTTAACTTACGTGGAACCCAAACATCAAATTGATTTGCCAAGCTGTGCAAATGATTCCAGTGTTTGATTTAGATATTTGAGTATGTCAGCTATCTCCTGCATGGTATAACTTGATTATTCTCAATTAATGTGTCTGTTCACTGTCAACTTCAACTGATCTACCTGACTATGAGCTTAATTGCCCTTTCAGATGAAAAAGGTTATCAGCTCCACCTTTTCTATAAAATGGAAACAAATACATAATGGGAAGTGTAAAAGGATACATCTTTAGGGGAAAAAATAGGAACAAATGAAAAAGGGGAGCAAAAGGAAAACAGGCTGAAGTGGCTACCCAAGAAACTAAAAACACTCACGTTAGGGTAACACAGACACTGAAACCAAATGTGATCGAATTAATATAATTTATCAAGTCAGTGGGCCCTATATTGTACATCTTGTACAATCCAGAATTATTTTTTAGATCAGTTTTTTTAGACTTTTTATTTTATATTGGAATATAGCTGATTAACAATGCTGTGATAGTTTCAAGTGAACAGCAGAGGGACTCAGCCATGCATATACATGTATCTATTTTCCCCCAAACTCCCTCCCATCCAGGCTGCCACATAACATTGAGCAGAGTTCTCTTGTGCTTATAGGTAAGACTTTGTTGGCTATCCATGTAAAATTCAGCAGTGTATATATGTTGCATTTTTTAAAAATGCGCTCTTTTAGAGCTCTAAATACATGTGTGTTGGTTTTTTCTTTCTTTCCCAGTGTGTTATGTGCTTAATTGCTCAATCATGCCCAACTCTTTGCAACCCCATGGACTATAGTCCACCAGGCTCCTCTGTCCATTGGGATTCTTCAGGCAAGAATACTGAGTGTGTTGCCATGCTCTCCTCCAGGGAACTTCCCAAGCCAGGGATTGAACCCAGGTCTCCCCCTATGCAGGTGTATTCTTTACCATCTGAGCCACCAGGGAAGCCCCCCAGTGTATATAGTGAGATTTAATTGACATACAACATTGTGTAAATTTAAGGTGTACAGCATGATGATTTGATATATGTATATATTATGAAATGATTGTCATAATGAGATAAGTTAACACATTCATTACTTCATATAGTTGCTTCTTTCTTTTTTTATTTTTGCTGTTGACAACATTTAAGATTTACTCTGTTTAGCAGCATTTAAATATGCAGTACAGTATTGTTAAACTGTAGTCAGCATGCTGTACCTTATATCTCCAGAACTTATTATCATATAACTGGAAATTTGTACCCTTTGACCACTGTCACCCGTTTTCCCTGGAAACCACCAATCTACTCTGTTTCCATGAGTTCAATTACAAATATGTATTTTAAGAAGAAGGGATTCCACCTCCTCCGATCTTGAAAGGGTGAAATCAGTGCTAGTTTATTTTTCTTTACAAACTGAAAATAGTTAACTCTCCATAAGCATGGTAACATCTTACACCAGATCCTTGATCTTGGCTTTCTGTCATAATTGCTTTTCCTAGTAACTGTTGATAAGAGGTTGGAAATCTGAATATTGTGTATGATATTATATCATGGATTAGTGAGACTTTAGACTTAATACTCATCAACACTTAAAAGTATAGTTAAAAATCTTAATTTTAGAAAGTTTTTCTTTAAAGTTTAAGCTGAAAGTCACTGGGATAACTGTTCAGAAAAGGATTTACAATATGTTTTTATAGATCTTTCAGTAAGTGTAGTAAAGTATACATTGTTCCATGACTATGTGATCAATCAAAACCAATAAAATCCCTATTATGATAGAAAATATACTCTGATCTTGGAGTAGAGGAGGTTTTTCTATTATATAAAACTATTAAAAGTTGATAGGTTCATTGGCATAGTTATCAAGTTATGCATGACAAAATGACCATAGCAAAGCAAAAGGGAAATAATATACCTTAGGAATATTTACAAATCATATCACAAAGTCTAATTTTCCTTAGTTAATGAGCAAAAACCCCTATAAATAGATAGGAGAAAGACCAGCTATCTAGTGGAAATGAAAAGAGGTTACTATAAACCACTTCTTAGAGTGTTAACTGCTTTTTCCAGGGAGTCCACGAGGTCAAATGTGTTTTTATCATAATGCAGAGAAAATATTTGCCTTTTTCAGTCTATTGAATGTAAAAGAGCAATTATGAGTAAAACACTTGAAAAGAATATATATTAAATGTTGCTATAAAAAAACTCATTAAAAAAACTTTGTGCTTATTATGGAAAAGTTGGGAGGTACAGAAAAGTATGGAGAATAAAGGATATTATTCCACTTGGGAAATACCTTGATGTATTTGCAGATTTTAAGAGAACCTATGATATACTTATTTATGGCCTAGTTCTTAGGCCATAAAATAATTAATATATTTATTATTATATAAATATATAAATATATGTATATATTATATAAATAATATAAATATAAATATAATAAAATGTTAATAACACAGTATTAACATTTTCCCATGTTTCTAAAAGCTCTATGTAATTAACTTTAAGATTTACTTTCTCTGACCTTATAAGAGAACTCTGGGCTGTAGGAGTTCTTTCTTAATTTTTATTTAATCCTATCTTAAGAGAGAGAGCATACCTAGAAAGATTGATTTTCTTCAGCTCTGTTAGTGATTCTTAACTAACCCATTGTGAGGTACTTAGGTGGCCAGGTGATGGTATGAACTCAGAACACAGGCAGCTGTTTTATTGATACTGGGAAGTGAATACTAGGGATAAGCTCAGATTTTTTCCAGCTCCCTGAGGCTTTTATATCACATTAAGTTTTAGTTGTTCATTTGGCTTCATTAAAATAGTCAAAATCGTATGTAATGAAAAGATGTCTTGGAGTTTATAATGTGATCCTGACCAGTCATAATGGACTTTAACACTCAAAACCCCATTCTCTGCCTCCATTCCACAATGCTGTCTTATCTGGGGTCATCCTTCATTAAATTGGCAGACTGATTTTTTTTTTTTTATTTGGAAGCTGATTACTTTACAATACTGTGGTGGTTTTTGCCATATATAGACATGAGTCAGCCACAAGTGCATATGTGTCCCCTCATCCTGAACACCCCCTCCCACCTCCTTCCCCACCCTATCCCTTTGGGTTGTCCCAGTGCACTGGCTTTGAGTGCCCAGCTTCATGCATTGAACTTGCACTGGTCATCTATTTTACATATGGTAATATACATGTTTCAATGCTATTTTCTCAAATCATCCCACCCTCGCTTTCTCCCACATAGTCCAAAAGTCTGTTCTTTACATCTGTGTCTCTTTTGCCATCTTGTATATATGGTCATTGTTACCATCTCTAAATTCCATATGTATGCATTAATATACTGTATTGGTGTTTCTCTTTCTGTATACTTCTGTATACTTCACTGTGTATAACAGGCTCCAGTTTCATCCACCTCATTAGAACTGACTCAAATGCGTTCTTTTTTATAGCTAAGTAATATTCCATTTTGTATATGTACCACAACTTCCTTATCCATTCGTCTGCCGATGGACATCTAGGTTGCTTCCACATCCTAGCTATTGTAAACAGTACTGCAGTGAACATTGGAATACAGTGTTCTTTCAGTTCTGGTTTCCTCAGTACGTATGCGAGCAGCGGGATTGCTGGGTCGTAGGGCAGTTCTGTTTCCAGTTTTTTTAAAGAATCTCCACACTGTTCTCCTTAGTGGCTGTACTAGTTTGCAGTCCCACCAACGGTGTAAGAGGGTTCCCTTTTCTCCACCACTCTCTCTAGCATTTACTGTTTGTAGACTTTTTGATGGCAGCCATTCTGACTGGCGTGAGTTGGTACCTACTTGTGGTTTTGATTTGCATTTATCTGTTGATGAGTGATGTTGAGCATCTTTTCATGTGTTTATTAGCCATCTCCAGTGAACTCCATGGCAGCCCACACTAGTATACTTGCCTGGAGAAACCCTGTGGACAGAGGAGCCTACTGGACTACAGTCCTTGGGGTCACAAAGAGTCGGACACGACTGAGCAACAAAGCACATTAGCCATCATATGTCTTCTTTGGAGAAATGTCTGTTCAGTTCTTTGGCCCACTTTTTGATTGGATCATTCATTTATCTGGTATTGATCTGCATGAGCTGCTTGTATATTTTGGAGATTAATTCTTTATCAGTTGTTTCATTTGCTATTATTTTCTCCCATTCTGAAGGCTGCCTTTTTTTACCTTGCTTATAGTTTCCTTCGTTGTACAAAAACTTTCAAGTTTAATTAGGTCCCATTTGTTTATTTTTGTTTTCATTTCCATTACTCTGGGAGGTGGGTCATAGAGGATCTTGCTGTGATTTATGTCAAAGAGTGTTCTGCTTATGTTTTCTTCTAAGAGCTTTATAGTTTTCTGGTCTTACATTTAGATCTTTAATCCATTTGGAGTTTATTTTTGTGTATGGTGATAGAAAGTATCCTGGTTTCATTCTTTTACAGGTGGTTGACCAGTTTTCCTAGTACCACTTGTTAAAGAGATTGTCTTTTCTCCATTGTGTATTTTTGTTGCCTTTGTCAAAGATAAGGTTTGTGGATTTATCTCTGGGTTGTCTGTTTTGTTCTACTGGTCTATATTTCTGTCTTTGTGCCAGTACCATACTGTCTTGATGTCTAGCTTTGTAGTATAGTCTGAAGTCAGGAAGGTTGATTTCTCCAGTTCCATTTTTCTTCTTCAAGATTGCTTTCTCTATTCGAGGTTTTTTGTGTTTCCATATATATGGTGAAATTTGATCCTTTGTGTTGAGGGCTTTCATAAACATATTCCTCACCTCTTGATCCCAGAACTAAAAGTGGAATAGCAATCTTGTCATCCTCCTGATTTTCATCCTGTTGCATGTTTTAGAGGGCATACGTTTGGAAGAATGAGCCTGAACGTCTTTAGAACTACCCTCCACTTTCACCTTGTCATTTGGGCTAGCTCAGCAGTTTCTGAGACAGATCTTCTCAAAAGATAGTAGTATTTTGCACACATAACTAGCTTTGAAGAGGAACTGGCTTTATTGAGAAATATGACACATATAGAAAAGGACGGAGACATATATACATGTCTTGATGAATTATGAGCATCCATGTACCACCCTTAGATCAAGATATAGAACCCCCAGAAGCTCTTATCTTTTTCTTTCCAATCATAATCCTTTCCCTCCCCCCAAAGTAAGCAATAATCTGAGTATTGTGTTAATCACTTACTCTGTTTCTTTGTTGTTTTCCCATTTAAGTGTGTATCCCTGAGCACTATAGTTCTGTTTTTAAGCTTTAATATAAATGGACTCATATAATAGGTATTTATATCCGATTTATTTCACTCAACCTTATATGTGTAAGACTTGTCCATATTATTGTGTTTCATTATAGCACATACTTGTTACTGTAATAGTATTTTAGTGTATGCTTATACCACAGTTAATCTATTCTAGTGTTGATGGACATTGGGCTTGTATTTTGGGGAATTATGAGTATGCTTCTATGAACATTCTGATACATTTAATTTTGATGGTGACATGGATGTATTTTTGTGGGGGTTATACAGGAGTGCAATACTATATCCTGGGTCACAGGATATATATATATATGTGTGTGTGTAAAAATTTGTTTTTCATCCTGAGTCCATAATGACAAACTTTTTTTCCAAAAGAGTTGTATTGTACTAGCAGTGCATGAGAGTTCCCAATTGCTTCACTTCCTTCCCAGCTCTTATATTGTCAGATTCTTTAATTTTAGCCATTTTAATGGGTGTATCATTAGTTCAGTTCAGTTCATTCGGTCACTCAGTCGTGTCCGACTCTTTGCAACCCATGAATCGCAGCATGCCAGGCCTCCCTGTCCATCACCAACTCGCAGAGTCCACCCAAACCCATGTCCCATTGAGTTGGTGATGCCATCCAACCATCTCATCCTCTGTCATCCCCTTTTCCTCCTACCCTCAATCTTTCCCAGCATCAAGAGTCTTTTCAAATGAGTCAGCTCTTCACATCAGGTGGCCAAAGTATTGAAATTTCAGCTTCAACATCGGTCCTTCCAATGAACACCCAGGACTGATCTTTAGGATGGACTGGTTGGATCTCTTTGCAGTCCCAAGGGACTCTCAAGAGTCTTCTCCAACACCACTGTTCAAAAGCATCAGTTCTTCAGTGCTCAGCTTTCTTTATAGTCCAACTCTCACATCCATACATGACCACTGGAAAAACCACAGCCTTGACTAGACGAACCTTTGTCGGCAAAGTAATGTCCTCTGCCTTTTTAATATGCTGTCTAGGTTGGTCATAACTTTCCTTCCAAGGAGTAAGTGTCTTTTAATTTCATTGCTGCAATCACCATCTGCAGTGATTTTGTGTCATTAGGGTTTTCATTTTAAATTTCTGTATTGTGACTCTAATGTGCTTAAGCACTTTTTCGTAAGTATGTTGGCAGTTTGGATATCCTCTTTTGATGGAGGACCTGTTCACAACTCTTGGTCATTTTTCTGATGGGGTTGTCTGCCCTTTTTCTGATTTGAAAGAGTTCTTAATGGATTCTGGATATAAGCCCTTTATTGATTACTTCCGTTGTGTAATTTCTTCTTCCACTATTAAAGGTGTCTTTCATTGAACAGGATGTTCTTAATTTTAATGTAGCCTAACTTACCAATCTTTTTCTTTAGACTAGTATTTTTAGGGTCATGTTTAAGAATTTTTTTTACAATCTTAAGTTATGAAGATAATCTTTATTATTGTGTACAAGCTTTATTGTTTCACCTTTCACATTTAAGTGTATAATCCACCTGAAAATATTTTTGTATATGATATAATGTAGGGAGTGGTCTTTATATTCATGGATCTCTTTCTTGTCTATTTTTACTGTCTTTTTATCAACACCACTATTTCAATTAGTATAGCTTTCTAAAAATACCTGCTAGAACAAGTCATTCTACCTTGTTCAATAGTGTTTTGACTATTCTTGGCTCTGTATATATTGCCATATAAATTATAGAATCAGCTTCACAAAATTGTCTTGGGATTTTTATTGATATTGATTATAGTATGTTTAGAATTTTTGCACCTTTGTTTGAGTAAAATTGTCCCTTAATAAACTTTCCTTTTAATGTCCTATGTTTTAATATCTAGTTTATGCTAGCCTCTAAAAATGAGTTGGAGAGTAGTCCTTTTTTATAATTTTTATTTATTTATGGATGTGCTGGGTCTTCATTGCTGTGTGGGCTTTTCTTTCTCTAGTTGTGGCGAGCAGGAGAGTAGTCCTTGTCTTTATTCTGTGGAAGAATTTGTGTTTATTTCTTCTTGTTTACTGGTGAAATCATCTAAGCTTCCAGTTTTCTGTCTATAAAGATGTTATTTATAGATTAAGTTTATAAACTTAATCACATTTTTTTTTTTCCTTGACAGTATTAGTTATTTGGACTTTTGGTAGAAATTTCTCCACTTTGTATAAAATTTCAGATTTATAACATAGAGTTGTTCATAGTAGCCTCTTATCTTTTTCATGTCTACTAGATTTGGATAGTGCCCCCTTTTTCATTCCTTGGTTATTTGTGATTTCTTTCTCTCTTATCAATTTTGCCAGCATTTAAAATTCTTTATTAGTTGTTTCAAAGAGCTGCGTTTGCCTTTGGTCCTCTTTTTTCTAGTGTTTATTTACTCTTTATTTCCTTTTTCTCTCATTGGGTTTATTTTGTTGTTCTTTCCCTAGTTTTCTAAAATAGATACCTTTTTTCTAAAGTTTTCTAAAGTACTTACCTTTTTAATTTTTAACCTTTTTTTTTCTAATGTATGCATATAAAGCTTATAACTTTTAAGATCAACAGGGTTAAACTGTATCCCACAGATTTTTATATTGTTTAGTTCAAAGACTTTTTAAATTCCTGTTGTGATTTCTTCTTTGGCTATGGGTATTTTAGAAGTCTATTTCTTTTTCTTTTTTTAAATTTTATTCAAGTATAGTTGATTTACAGTGTTGTGTTAATTTCTGCCATACAGCAGAATGACTCACTTATACACATATATCATTCTCATATTCTTTTCCATTATTGTTTTATCACAGAATATTGAATATAGTTCCCTGAGCTGTACAGTAGGGCTTTGTTATTTATCCTTCTTTATATAATAGTTTATATCTGCTAATCCCAAACTCCTAATCCATCTCTCCCTCACTGTCCCCCTTGGCAACCACAAGTCTGTGCTATGTGTCTGGGAATCTGTTTCTGTTTCATAGATAAGTTCATTCGTGTCATATTTTAGATTCCATGTATAAGTGATGTCATATGACATTTGCTTTTCTCTTTCTGACTTATTTCATTTAGTATAATAGTCTCTAGGTCCATCCATGTTGCTGCAAATTGCATTATTCATATATGTATCACATCTTCTTGATGCATAGATATGTGTTTCTTAAATTCTGCATACATAGGGATTTTTAGTTTTCTCTTTGTAATTGTACTATCAGAAAACTTACTTTAAATTACTTTTAAAGGTCAGATAAACTGTTTCAGAGAAAAATCTATTACTCTCTTTGCTGTGTGTGCTTTAAAATATCCTGTAGTTGTTAGGTCATGAATTCTATATGTCTATTAGATAACTTGTGTTTATTAAGTTGGTTAGGTATATTACTTTACTGATTTGTGTGTATACACTTGTTTTCTCTGTGCTGACATGGTATGTCTTTTACTCCTGCCTTTTTGCTTTCAGCCTTCCTGAATTTTGAATATTTTATATCCATGCCTTGTAAACTTACTATAATTGAATTTTCTTTTTTTAAATAAAGTCTGATAATCTTCAGGTTTTAACTAATGCATTTAATCACTTAATTTAATGTAATCACTGATGTATTTGGATTTAAATCTACTGTTTTATTTTGTGCTTTTAATTTTTCCTACCTGATATATGTTTTGTTTCTTTCTTACTGTTTTGTTCTTTTTTCCTTTTTCTTTTGACTACATATTGTATTCAATTTTTTCCTTAGTTTTAAAGTTTTATACTTTTTTACTCTTCTTTTAGTTTTCAGCTAAAGATTACAACAGGCATCTCTGATTTATCAAAGTCAGTTGGTGCTTTTATTTTTTCCTAGATAGGACAAGGTCTTTAATATGCTTTAGCTATTGTTTGATATATTGCTGTTGTTGTTATGCAGATGTTTTAAATTATCTATTTTAAATGCAATATATTATTCTTATGTTTTATGAAAATTCATTTAGACTTACATCTTTACTGTTTTAACTGCTTCATTTCTTTCTCCTTGACTTTTCTCTTTGGGTCATTTTCTGTCTGCCCTTCCTTTAGTGCAGATGTGCTGGTGACAGATTTCCTATCTTAGTATGTCTGAAAATGTCTTTATTTAAACTTCATTCTTGAAGGCTGCTTTTGCAATGTATAGAATTCTAGACAGGCAGTTACTTTTTCCTTTCATCTTTTGAAAATACTATTTGTTGTTTTTCTGACTTCCATTGTTTCCGTTGAAAAGTAAGCCTTGAATCAAATACTTGCTTCTTTGTTGCAGATACATTTTTTTTTTCTGACTTCTTTTTAGATTTTTTTTGCCTTTATTTTTTAGCAGCTGTCTCTAGGTATGGTATGGACTTCTTTTCATTGGACTGGCCAAAAAGTTCGCTTGGGCTTTTCCTATAACATCAGATGGAAGGACCCAAATGAACTTTTTGGCCAACCCAATGTTTATCTTTTCTAGAGGTTGAAGATTTTCTGCAGTCAGTAGGTTGATATCTTTAATTGGTTTTGAAAGATGTTCTGCTATCATTTCTTTCGTATTTCTCCTATAGGATCTCTCTTTCTCCTAGTAATCTTTTTGCATATGGTAGATCTTTTTATTGTGTCCTCTTTATCTTCTTTATTGAATTTTTATAGAAAAAAATGTGTTTTGTTTTCTCTGCTTGATTCTTATATTTTCTTCCGACCTATTCCAGTCCACTAGTTAAGCTATGTCTTTCTGTGTCTTTCAGCATGGTTACTTTGAGTCTGTTCTGAAAGTCACAATATCTGGTGTCATTGAGGGTTTCTGTTGTTTTTACTGGTTTCCATTTACATTGTCTTGTCTCCTTTTGTGCTTGCTTACTTTTTATTGTATGTGAGCAAAGTATTTTTAAAAATTATTTGTAAAAATATTTTGAAACCTAAGATGGTGTTATTTCCTCCAGTGTTTTCATTGTTTTCATGCCACGTTCTAGAACACTAGCAATCTGAGATTACTTGAATCCAATTTTAGGGATTACAGTTTTTTTGAACCATTCAGACAACTTGAAGCTAGCCTGCAGTATCTGCAATGACTATAATAATCTTCAATTTACAAAACCTTAGGGGTCCCAGCGTCAGGCATGCATGGAGTCCACACTCAACACCTGACTACAGCTCACACCCTTGCCTGGGTCTGGACTATTATTCTTACCCCAGGGCTTGGCAAATTTCTCTAAAGGACCATAGCCTAAATACTTGAGGCTTTGTGGAACATGGAAGCTGTCTGCAACTATCAGTGCTACCATTATTCTGCAGAAGAGCCATAGACAATGCATGAATTAATGAGCAGAAAGTATTTCAGTAAGCTTTATTTACAAAATCATGCAATTAGGACACATTTGGCCCAAAGGCCATGTTTTGCTGACTCCTGCTGTAGTCTGTCAGAAGCTCTGTTCAGACTCTCATCTGCCTCTTAAATATAAATTAGCCCTGAATACTGGGCCAACCTCTCTTTGGTCTGCCTTGTTAACTCTATAGCGCCTTTAAGAATCTGTTAGGTTTTTATGTTTGGTCCAGTTGTTCTCAGCAGGAGGTTTAATTGTCATTATCAGAGGCTAAAGTTACATACAAGTAACCAATTAAAACAATGAGATTATTCCCCCTCTGATCTCAAGAAGGAAGTTTCTTGAGTTGTTCTTAGAGAATATCTCTCACTAACACCCTATAATATATAAATGGTATTTAAAAAAAATAAAACTGAGTTTTAGGACCTGTTTGTATAGTCTTCCTGTAGAGCAGTGTTCCCTTCAGAACTTTGTTTGATGATAGAGATGCTCTATTTCTGCACTTTCCTTGTGGTAGTCACTACCACCTGTGGCTGTTGAACTTTTGAAATTTGGCTAGGGTGATTGCAGAGCTAAATTTTTACTTCTATTTAATTAAAAAAAGTTTTATTGGAGTTACTTGATTTACAATGTGTGTAGTTTCAGGTGTACAGTGAAGTGAATCACTTATACATATATCCACTCTTTTAAAGATGTTTTTCCCATATAGGCCATCACAGAGTATTGAGTAGAGTTCCCTGTGCTGTACAATAGGTCCTTATGAGTTATCTGTTTTATATATAGTAGTACACACATATGTCATATACACATATGTCAATTCCAATCTCCCAATTTATCCCTCCCCCACATCCCATTTAACTTTAATTTAATTAAAATTTAAATAGCCATGTGTGGATATTTAATTTGCAGGATATTTAGTTTTGCAGGAGATAGCTTAGATTAATAGAAGAATCTCATATCATTATAAAGATTAGGATTGATACATATATACTACCATGTGTAAAATAGCTAGTGGGGAAGTTGCTTTATAGCACAGGGAGCTTAGTTTGGAGCTCTGTGATAACTTAGAGGGGCAGAAGAGGGGAGGAGGGAGGGAGGTTCAAGAGGAACGGGAATATGTGTATACATATAGCTGATTCACTTCATTGTACAGCAGAAGAAACTAATACAACATTGTAAAACAACTATACCTTAGTTAAAAAAGAGAACCTCATCCCAGTACACGATGTGTTCTTACACTCCCACCCCCCTACATACCCATTTTCCAGTGCTCTGGCAAGAAATACTTAGCCTATAAATATTTTAGGTCTCATAGAATGTTTCCACTTATTCCCACCATTCACCAGGTGTGATGGAAATATTACACTTGTTATCCTAACTGGGCCAAGTAAAACTGATGGAGTCACTCAATTTACCTTTAACATGTATTTTTCTTTGCAGGGCAAGGGGCGTCTTCGTCGAGGAAACTATCCATGTCCATCCTCTCCTGCTGTGGTTCGGCTGCCTTCCATGTCTGATGTTACGGAAGAGACCTTGACTAGTGAGGTGGCCCTGGAGACTGACATCACAGAGCAGCAGCAGGCAGCTATGCAGCAGGAGGAGAGAGTCCTGACCGAGCAGATTGAGAATCTGCAGAAAGAGAAGTGAGTCGCTGGAAGGAAAGCGAGCAACCGTTACCTGTTTCCATTTTCTTCCTCCTGTCCTCTGTTTATTCTTCCTTATTGTGAGTCAGACTCTACGTCAGGGTACAGGGGATGTGGAGATGACAAGGACATGCTGTCTGTACTCACGTAGCAATGTGAAAGTTGTCACCTCAAGGAAGGATGCTGAAGAGCTAGGAGATCTGAAGCTGCTACAGTGGAGATTCTCAAAAGGCTGACTGGACAGGGTGTGTCGGTCTTAGCCCAGATTCTTAACAGGTCACCAGTCTTGGTGACAAATTTTTCTTTTAAAGGAGAAATAAAGATTCCCAGGCTAAGATGATTCAGAACTCCATGCTACTGCTGCTGCTGAGTCACTTCAGTCGTGTCCGACTCTGTGTGACCCCATAGATGGCAGCCCACCAGGCTCCCCTGTCCCTGGGATTCTCCAGGCTAGGAACGCTGGAGTGGGTTGCCATTTCCTTCTCCCAATGCATGAAATGTGAATAAGTGAAAGTGAAGTTGCTCAGTCGTGTCTGACCCTCAGCAACCCCTTGGACTGCAGCCTACCAGGCTCCTCCGTCCATGGGATTTTCCAGGCAAGAGTACTGGAGTGGGTTGCCATTGCCTTCTCCGTCAGAACTCCATAAAGGAACATTATTATCTGAAGATCAATATAACCATGGGGTCAGCAACTGGATGGTCAGGGTAAGGCAGCAACTCTTGGAGGTGCTGGGACACCAAGTAGGGAAATTGGTTGCAGTTGGGAGAGAGACAGATAAACCACTCTGTGACCTCTGCCATCCCTGGAGCAAGGATGGTAACACTACTTCTTGGGTATAATGTGACCATCCTGTGGTTCTCTCTGAAGGTACTGTGTACTGGTTGTCAGTGATGACTCAAGTTTTAAGAGGATTTTTGTTCATGAGTTCCAGGATCCCAGGTCTGAGAGCTTGATTCATGAGAGATTATGAGTCTTTTAAAGTACTTTTTGCTTGTCAGGATTGCTTCTAGAATTTGGACAAGCTGAAAAAGCAGCTAGGGCTCAGCTGTGCTGAACATGATAAGGTAAAAATGGTCTACTTTGATGAGCAGCTAGCTATTTGATACAAAAATGATCTGAAAAGAGGAGCTAATTCAGCTTTGATGAAAATTGCATGGGAACTATTGAAGGATGAATAGGAATTTGCCAGGAAGGTGAAAGTCCCAGAGAAAGGGAAATGTATGAACATAGTCTCAGAGGTGTGAATGTGCATTGCTTATGACAGTTGTCATTGCAGCAGTGAGTTGTTGGCGAGACTATCCTTGCAAAAATTGTCCATGAATCTCAAGCCAGGTATTGGAGGTATTAAAGGATGAACAGTTTAAAGCTGGGTAGAGTGGAAGAGAAGCTAAGAGGGCTCTGCAAAGGAGGAGAATCGATGAAAATGGAGTTACACTTGGAAGGATAACGAGGCAGTGGACAGAGTGGAGGAGTGGATCGACAAACTCCAGGGTCTGCCCACTGGGGAAAATTGCCTACACAGAGTGGAGAAAAGGTTATTTGGAATTGCAGATGTAAAGGAACTTTGATGTTAGGGTATTGACATGAGCTTTTAACAAAGATATTGATTAAAATGAATCACAGTGGTGTCAGGCAGTAGTGAGAAAGTAAGATTAGAAGCCAGGTACCAAAGACTTCAGGGAATGAGGAGGCATGGCTGAGAGGAGGTGAGTGATTGATAAGAAGGAATCGAGAATAGTAGTCTGAAGTGGAGATGGCAAAGGTTTAAAAGGACAGAAGAGGTCAGTCTGTTTTATTTCATTTAGGAGATCTAGAGGTCTCTCCTTGGCCAAAGAAGGTAGAGGATATAGTGTGTAGCAGCTAATAAAATTTTTTTTAATTTATTTATTTTAATTGGAGGCTAATTATTTTACAATATTGTAGTGGTTTTGCCATACATTGACATGAATCAGCCATGGGTGTACATGTGTTCCCCATCCTGAACCCTCCTCCCACCTCCCTCCCCATCCCATCCCTCTGGGTCATCCCGTTGTACCCCTGAGTGCCCTGTCTCATGCATTGAACGTGGATGGTGATTCATTTCTTACATGATATTTATACATGGTTCAATGCCATTCTCCCAAATCATCTCCACTCTCTCCCTTTCCCACAGAGTCCAAAAGACTGTTCTATACATCTGTGTCTCTTTGCTGTCTCACATACAGGGTTATCATTACCATCTTTCTAAATTCCATATATATGCGTTAGTATACTGTATTGGTGTTTTTCTTTCTGGCTTCTCTCACTCTGTATAATAGGCTCCAGTTTCATCCACCTCATTAGAACTGATTCAAATGTATTCTTTTTAATGGCTGAGTGTATATACTCCATTGTGTATATGTACCACAGTTTTGTTTAAATAGGCAAAACAGTATAGTATTGCATGATGAAACTTTATTTCATCTATACTATTCTAAATTATAATTGTTTTGATGTAATTATTCTTTTCCTAGCCTGTTATTTCAGTTTAGCAAGATTTTAAAAGTATATATGTATTAAAATATATATTATAATAAATGTATTAAGAAAATTTGCTGGCACAGGGAATGTGAAAGTGAAATCTGATTTGTAATGAGCAATAAGTTTTTAAATAGACTTATTTTACTCAGTAGCATAAAATGCAATCTACTTGACTTTATTACAAATATTAGTTACTTTACCTGAAGTATGAGAGCCTGAAGCTATAAGTGAATTGCTTTTCTAGTATCTCTTTAGCACTTTTTTCTTGTGAGATGATCTAAGGATTTCCATTTTAAAAAAATAGAATTATTTATTTTGACAGGCCTTTGGAAATGCAAAGACAGCTCATAATAACAATTCAAGCTCGTTTTGGCAAGTTTATTCAAGTAATTACCAAGAAACAGGCACTGTACTTGGGTAAGTAGCAAGTATCAGGCTTTGGAGATGTTTAAATGTTTGCCGTTGCCCCTTTATAAACCATAGGTTTTTCGTTTGCTCTTTAATGAAAATAGTGACATTAGTATTTACATTAAATTTTTTTTCTCAATTTTTTTTCTTTTGGAAAAGTTCAAACCTGAGGAAAGTTCTAAGAATAGCGTACCATCCATCCACCCGTACTTAGATTTATAAATTGTTAACAACTATATGCATTTGCTTTATCTTTCTTTGTTATGCATATATTCATTTTAAAAAAATTGTCTTTGAGTAAATTGGTACATAACTTGACCCCTTGAAATAATTACTGTATTTCCTAAAGCAGCCACAATGACATTTTCCTGTATACTATTTTATACTCAGGGTATTTAATTTTGTCATAGTTACAGTTTTTGCTATTACAGTCTGTGATCAGAGTCCTCTTTGTGCCAGCAGTATTCTTTTAATAGACTACTTTTTAGAACAGTTCTAGATTAATGACAAAAATGAACAGAATAGAGGATGTGTTCCCTTATGCCTCTTCACGCTATCCCCTAGTTTCGTCTCGTTGTGATAATATCTTGAATTAGTGTGGTTCCATTTGTTGTTCATTGAGATGGGCTTTGATAAATGTATAAAGGTATAGTTTCACTGCCCTAAAAATCCTCTGTGCCCACGTTCATCCTTTCTACCCACTAACCTTTGGCAGCCGCCGATCCTTTCACTGTTGTAATAGGTTGCCTTTTCTAGAATGCCACATAATTGGAAATTATATAGCATATAGTCTTTACGGATTGCATTCTTTCTTCTTTAGCATATATATTGAAGAATCTTCCATGTCTTTCATGGCTTGGTTTTATTGGATTAATAAATTTTGGAGTATAACATCTTTATTGTTTTTAGACATGTTTTTTAGCTTTTTATATTTCTTATTGAGTTATCCTAAATATTATGTTATTTTTAATGTTTATTTTTATTAAATGTGTATTTTTCTCTTACATTATATCTTCTAAAACTGTACATTACTTGTATGTGTTAGTTGCTCAGTTGTGTCCGAATCTTTGTGACCCCATCAACTGTAACCTCCCATGCTCCTCTGTCCATCGAATTCTCCAGGCAAGAATACTGGAGTGGGTAGCCATTCCCTTCTCCAGAGGATCTTTCTGACCCAGAAATTGAACCCAGATCTCCTCACTGCAGGCAGATTCTTTACCATCTGAGCCACCAGGGAAGCCCCAATTACTTCTATTGATTTGTATATTAATTTTATATCTTACTATCTTGCTGAATTTATTATTTGTATTAGTTTTACTGTTGATTGTTTCTCTTTACCATTTCTAGTTTATTATATTATCTACTATAAATAGTTTAACTTTTTTTTCTGTTCCTATATCTCTGAATTATTCTATCTTGTTTGATTCATACCTGCGTAAACTATGATAATATTTTTCTAATACTTGTGTGAATGCCTTTACTTTTCTTCACTAAGTAGAATATTGGCTTTCAGGACATATTATCATGTTAATGAATTCAGCATTGATTTTAATTTTCTTTGAGTATTTTTGTCAGTAATGGCTACTGAATTTTATTAAAGGCCTTTTGGCATCCATGGAAATTAGTCTGATCTTCACCCTTGAATTTATTAGTATTATCATTATTTTCCCAACATTGGATCATTTTGCATTCCTGAGAAAAGTTCTCATTTTGATCAATACCAAGACACAAACCCCACAAGATGTACACATACAACATATTTTTTATACGTACATATGTAAACTGGTTGTTGTGTTGTGTGCTAGTTTTTATTTATGATTTTTATATCCTATTTAGTAAGATCTGTGTACTCACTCTCTATGGGAGTTCTTCCTTACATCCTGTTTCCTTCTTGAATTGAATCATATGTGTCTCTCTTTTTACATTTATAATATTCTGGTCCTTGCTCTATAATAAATCCTGTCAGCTCAGTATCAGCCCTTGAAAACAGGTAGTATATCACTTGAAAACAGGTAGTGTATCACTTATTTCTGTATCTGAACAGTGCTTACACAGTGCCCAATTAATGAGTGCTTACTGAGGAAATTGGCAAGCTATAAACACATTTATTCCAGGATGTGGCAACAGCATGGGTATGTAAAGAAAGTATATCTTTGAGCCTTATTTAGTAGGCTAGCCAAAGTATAAATTTTGAAAGAATGTACTCAGAGGTTAAAGTGTCTGCCTCCACTGCGGGAGACCCGGGTTCAATCCCTGGGTTGGGAAGATCCGCTGGAGAAGGAAATGGCAACCCACTCCAGTTTCTTGCTGGAGAATCCCATGGACGGAGGAGCCTGGTAGGCTACAGTCCGCCGCGGTCGCAAGAGTCGGACACTCGACTGAGCGACTTCACTTTCACTTTCACATGTGGTATTGAGCCTGGAAATAAAGTAAAGTCTGTGTCATTGTAGGGTCTTGAGCTGCCCATTGTTTGACATCTTCCTCCGAATCTTGTAGAGTTTTCTAACCATTTCTCCGGAAATAGCTAAAACATAGCAAAACAAACTATAAAGAGGCATTTAATGAAATTTAACTATGAGGCATTTAATCAGAGGACTAAAACAAATGTACACCCAATGACCCATACAAAAAATTTCTTTTCATATCTATACTTCTGGAAAAATGCATATTCCCTTAAGTGCTCTAATCCTACACTCTGATACCTATTTCAACCTGTGACTAAGTAGGAAATGTACTCTGAAATAGTATTCTTTAGTGACCATATTTGACACATCCTCAATTATCTCTTAAGTAAAAATTTTAAGTTCCGTCATAGACACCTATCTTTTGATTTATGATTTAAAGGCTTTCTCATGGTTAATCTTGTCTAATTTTCAAACCAATGTTAACTAGATTTTATTCTAGTGCTCTATGTTTAGAAAATCAGTCCATTCACATTAAACTCTGAGTGGAGATGTTCTTGAGCATCGTGGCCGGGTAGTTTTTGTATTCACCAAGAGTCTGATAAGATAGAATTCAATACATTAGTATAATTAGTTGTATATTTTGTATGATTAGTAAAGTTAAATTGCACGCGTGTAAATCACTAATCGTATACATTAACATGAACTCTTTGCCTTACTGCAGAATCGTGTTGTAGTTTATATACATTATGAGTTTTCTAATTCAGTTCAGAATTAGTTCATTTATTTATGAATTTTACTCAATGCAATTAGCAGTTGGTGTTCATTTCTAGAGCCCTATGTCTAGTCCTATCTGTCCTGAATGCCTAGTGTGCAAGAACCCTGGATAACTACGGTGTTTACATTTAGTGTGGAAAAAGAGATTTTTGTTACTTTTGCATATGATTTAACATATATTAATTGGTTATGACGTTTATTCTATTATAATACCATAGAATTGACTGTACTATATCGTCTAAATTACATAGTGTAACCAGTTTCATAAACTGTAACAGGATTAATATATAACGTTCGATAGTTGCCCCTTATAAATAGTGCCGTAATCTCTTATTATTTTTGTTTTTGATAACCTTATGAGATAAACTTTATTTGCCATTGTCTTAAGTATTATACGTGGTCCTCTAATTTGTATCCGATAGTTTTCCTATATGAATAGTCTCTTTTAGTTTAGTTTAATTAATTTACATAAGTACGGTGCCGGTATTTAATGTGGAAATGCCCGATCTTCGTTGCATATTATTATGATAAACATATAACTTAATGAGTGGCGAGGAGGCCTTACAATATAATTGTGAAGATAAAGAACTTGCATATATCATGGCTGACATCATAGTTACAGTGCAGCAGGCAGAGAAATGGCAAAGTAGTCTTTGAAGAATATAAGAGCCTAAGCACACTCCAATTTCTTAAAAGTGACTTTAGGATCATCGCACTCAATAGTGTGGCGCAATCCTTAACAAATACCTCAAATAAAGATTCTTTCTGCTTCATTAGTAAATACTCTTTATTTTCACTATTTTGTATATGGAAAAATATCCAAAGGTAGGTCCTTAAATAGTTGTTTAGACCAGATAACACTAGATAGGAGTATTGTTTATTGAGTTAATGCGTTTACGTCGTAGTAACCTTCTCCTAATATTAGGCATAAGAGAATTTTCAGTGTGAAGTTGCCAATCAATTGTTTTCCTCATTTGATATATTTTTTCTCAATAATTACTTTGTGTTGTTAGTATAGTTGTATGTAAATACAAGTCAATGTTCTCATAAAAATACAATAGTAAGCGTCCACCTCAGTACCTAGAGAATATTCCAAATTAATAGTTGTTGGCTGTTTATTTGCGAATTAGATTTGGAAGTGGAACAACAACAAAGCTCACTCTACCACAACTCAAAAACACAAGATCCAATTCTCAATATTAAATATCTAAACCTCTATCTACATTTATTATACTCTATCTTATAGCTCTTACTGTATGTGTATACTTTGACTGATACTATTTCTATGCTCATTGACCTTTTTATTATATCTTGATCTCTTTAATACTTCTCTATATGAATATTTCAAGCCCTACCCAAAGCTCCTAATATGGTAGCTTTCCTTTTCTTTATAGCTGGGGCTCCATCTGGGGGTATAGCTGTAGACAAGGGATAAGCTTTATGTACCTTATGTTTTTATATTTTGACTCTGGGAGTACTCCTCCATGAATTCTTGTCTCCAATATTGCTCTCTATATTGAGTTGATAGTTTACTTCGCATCAATGATTACCTTCTGCATTTTGTGTATTTGTTTCTTCTAGTACTCTTATGATCATTCTGTGATTTCACTTTCGCTATTTTAATCAGGTTGGTAAGTGCTTAACATTAAGATGCATCCGCTTTGAAATTGTAGGCATTCTTCCTTTCTTCGCCCATAGGCTCGCTTATGGATTACAATTTTGTTCTTTATGTGCTGTGTTATTAGTATGAGTTAGGGTTCTGTCCGAGTATATGCTTGCGCAGTCTCTGAGTTATCTTCTTACTCCTGACTGCATTCAATATAAAGTTGATCATAAATTATGATGTAGAGTTCCTTTTAGTGGTTATTATCACTACGAAACTCTAGGGGGACAATTGGATCCTAATACTATAAGTTATTTATCAAAAATAATCTCTATCTCAGGTCTTTCTCCTTGCGTGCTCTTTGTAGCTCATAATTTCACTAACCATTGTTCCCCATATTATGCTTATATTGTTACACTGTGTTACTTCTCACAATAATGTGTAGCATTATGTGTCTCTGGCTTCCTAGTTATATATGGTCTGGCATCCCACATAAAGCCCTTGTAGCCAGTCATAGAAGTGATAAAGTTAATTTATTCGTGTTCTTCTTCCAATTTATGGCCCTTCAGTAGCTAAGCTATGTATTTACAAAAACTGATCTTCAGAGAGAGGGTCTCCAACTAAATTCTCACTATATCTTCTTCTTCTGCTACTCTTAGTCTTTCTGTTGAGTGCTCTTTTCTTAAGATAGGTGTTCTTCCTCTATGGTATGGACAGCACTTTTACAGACCCATAATTATATAGCTTCCTCTCACTTATCTATTTTATAAATATGGATGTGCTTATATGTCATTCTTCACTATTCTTGTATCTGACGATGTGCAGTGAGATGTCTCAATAGCTTTCGTATACTAATGATAAAATGGTGTCTATCTTCATTCGTGCTCTTATGGTTAGTTTGATGTATGGTAAAACAGCATATACCCTTATGAAGTACCATAGTCTAGCTTTAGGTGTGTGATGTCTCTAGGACTGGCGTTCCTGTGTAGAGCACAGTCATTATTTAATCTGAGTGTTACTTGTGTCTCGTGTCACTACATGTTATGTGTGTTACCATGTTTGCTACTTTTGTTATATCCTTTGTTATTATGTCCATGTGTTCGTATGTGGACTGGAGCATTATTAAGAAGATGAATATTATTGGTACTATGTTACATCCAATATTAAAGAATTACAAATTCAATGATTTTTTATGAGAGCCTGAGCTGAGGTGATGAGGCTGGAAGATATACCAATTCCGCACTCTGCCTAAAGTGCAATATGTTTTGGCTTTGTTTTTACAAGGGTTTTTGTTGGCCTACTGTTATTGTGAAGTTGTTGCTGCAGGCTATATGTTATGAAGTCTTAACTTTTTTTCGAGTTTAGCCATTTATAGTACTATTCTTTCATTGCGCTTAAGCATCTGATCCTGAGTTATTATTATGCTTCACTAATTGTACATGGTGTACTATGTCCTACTATTTTTTCTAGAACATAACCTACCTATGGACATGTATTATATCTGCTCTCACGATTAACTCTCCGTTCACATGTGGATTTCCCTAGGCTCAATGGTACCTATCTGGTAATTGGGTTCTTCTTCCTCTTCGTCTTTCACAGTGTTGTATCTTTCTCTATCGCTCAGGTATATTCAGTGGATATATCAAGACGTCTTCTCAGCTTATTGGAGATCGATATGGGGGAATTATGTAATTTTCGTATGTCATTGTTATCTTCATCTGTATTATTGGCCGCAGGGAGTTCTGCCTTTTGTCTTAGATGCTTGGGTCATGCTGGTGAGTACCTTAGGTCAAGCCGTGTTTGATGATTTACTTATTATCCCAAGATTCCTCTTGATATTTATCATCTATGTATGACGAATCCCTTTTTGTATGCCGACATCTTGCCCACTTAGAGTCTATGTCTCCTGATACACATGAATTTCTCATGTCACTTATACCCAGCTCTCAGAAGATAAGATACTTGTAAAAGTGTTCATCCTAAAGCGAATTTCTCTTTTCTCTCAACGAAACCTCTCCTGTGACCGCTCGGGTACAATACTTGTAAGCCCTCAGAGATCCCTAATTATTCATAATTGACAGGCGAATTGTTGTCATGTATACCAGTCTGATGCCACCAGGTGGTTGATGCCCTTTAATAAGTAGGTTATCTGATTTCTTTTCCATTTCTTTATTAACTGATTTCTTGTGAGTTAATTGTATGTGATAGTTTGAACTAGAAAGGATTTCTAATAAAATGTGTTGTAAATCAAGTAAGTTCTCTTGCATCGTAGTTCGTCTCCAAAGGGTAGCTCGTATATTGGAAGCTTTATGAAACTCCTAGGCAGGGCATTTTGTTTTATCTCTTCTCATAATTTACTTGCTCTGTGGTCTTTAACTTTGGCTCTTGCGCTTGTGAGTTTGCTTCAGAGTTTTGTTTTATGGTATAGGTCTATTAGATATTTGTCGTGCTAATGGTCACTTTGCTTGTAGATATGACATTCGCCATGAGCTTACTGCTGCTCGATTTGATTACCAGCAGTTATCTCCATTTATCCTCATGTGTCTATTAGATCACTATGGCCTTCATTGAGCATTCTCCCGATCTAAACTCATTGCGAAGCTGTTTTACATAGGCTGCTGTTGTGATGTCATGCATATGTGTTGCTGGTCCTTGCGTGCTCTTCCTATATATTCGTGTTGTATATGTGACTTTACAGTTTTGCACCTATGATAATTCAAATTCTAAGTCTTGTAAACGTTATGTCCATCTATGTCTGTTTCTAGGTCCTAGGAACTAATATTCTTAGTTTTCAATATAATTATTTATTTTGACCACTAATTAGTGTTATTGCTGTTACGACATTCTGTACTGAACAAGAGATTTTTCAAGAGGCATGTGGATCCATGGGATTATGTAGCATCTTATACGCTTCTAGTCATGGGTTCGTCAAATAGTAAGATGCATCAAATTCACGTTTATAATTAGTTGTCATCTTATGTCGTGTAGATTTCGTCGATAAATTGTTAATACACTATCCTTCGCTAGACAATACATGTATTACAATCTAATAATGTATATTTCCTAGGCCATAGTTCTCCTCTAGAGATATCGACAACCTCTCTGGTTCTCGTGGTCCTATCTATCTAGTGAAATATCGCATAATCTCTATACTGGTTGTCCACTCTCATGTTGATAGCTAGGTGTGTATTATGATAAGTCTAATTTCCGTTATTTATGTGTAAGGTCATGTAAGTTTGATAGTTGTAGGTCATAGTATATATATATCACACACGCATTTCATGTGGTTTTTTATAGTTTGATTTCAGCCTCGTTCTTGTTACTAATAGTAATGTGATCATCAGTGCCTATATCATTTGCTTTACATGTTTTATATGGTAGAGTTAGCAATTTCTTTAAGTATCTGATATACTGAATACATATTTCGTTTTAGTTTTATCTACTATTTAGTTCTGTTCAGTGGATGAGTTAGTTAATTAAGAAATAGGTTCTTTATTTAGTTTATTATTCTATATTCGCTTCATTACCTTTGTACTTTTGAACTTCATATGTTCGATTATACATAAATATTACATTAGTTGGCTTTATATTCCTATTGAGATAATTTCTATTTGATAAGATGTCGATCTCTACCTTAAATCTTCCGTAGTTTTTTATTTCTGTGAGCCATTATGCTATCTACGTGAGTTCCACTTGGTATCCTAGTTGTGTCTTAGGCTTTGTGGGTTAAGTTCTAGGCTTGTATCGTTCTTACGCCTCGGTATCTAGATATTCTGCTCTCCCATGAAGTAGGATCTCTCAATTGATAAGTTATTTCTGTAGTAGATATTATTCACTCTGATGCTATGTATATAATAATTAGTCGTTATCGTGATAGTCAAGACTGTTTCAACTCAGTTTTATTATAGATTGAATTCCTTATATTTCTCTGATTGTGATAGTAAACCTGGATTATACCATCCAGGAACCCTGGGCTATTATAGAACCATACTTCTTTGTAGTCTCTAACTTAGGAGAGATACTAATCATGAGTGTATTCTTTTACGCTTCCGTCTAGGGAGCAGAGTGATAGTAAGTGATAGTGTGTATTTGAGTGCTCATCTCTTATAATCTCTACACTCCTAGCAACTTGTAGACAGATTCATCTATTGTATCATCAAGATCAAGGGTGAGGTAGAATTCTATGAATTATTCATTATCTTTGGAATATGGTTTAGTGCATATCTATTGTAATAGTTTTTGGCTGACGATACGAGAAAGATGAAAGTTGTTTTCATTTTGGTATGTTCTTCTAGTATTATTTTGCAACCCCTGTGGTACGTGGCTGTTAATACTATTTGCGACTCGTGTTAGTATTTAGTACTATGCGTATTATTCAATATATATGTGAAAAATAGAATACATACATATCATACAATATATATGTATAAAAGATTATATTTTTTATTTCTTATATGACGATTCTATAAAATGTATTAGTTATGTAGTTTGTATTTTTGTGTGCTCGTTGTGCTGTTTTGTTGACTTCTTTGGGTGGATGATATAATTTACTGGTTATAGAGATACCGTTCTAATTGCAGCCTAATAATGGTGACAACTTTTCGAATAGTAGTTATTTGTTTGTATGGTTTGTATATGGCCTTTGTGACTGGACCATGTATGGCGATGTTTAAATGTTACTCTGATGCGTTTACTGCTTGCGGCTCTATGAGGGTTATTACTGTAGAGCTGTGTATTTCATTGTTTGAGAGGGGCGTCGTGTGTATGGTGTAGTATATTGACCTCTGTGTGCATGTATCATTATAGCTGCTAGAGATAGAGGTTGATTACTTTGTTTAGTATGAAGTTTTTGAGGTAATTTATCCTTTTAGTTATCTATTCTCTATGTGAAGTTCATTAATTAGGAATATTGATCTTAGTAATTATCTGTGTTGTTTACCTGTGCGGAATGCTTTAAAGATATTTCGTCCCCTAAACTTGCCATTAATATTGTTGGATGTTTATTGAGTTAATCGCTGCACCAACTGTTCATTGCATGTGTGTTTGTTGATCGATTTATTTAATTTTCTTATTATTTAATCCCATGAATTCAAGATCTTGGTGATGAATATTGAAATTTAGGTTTGAATCTGGACAGTCTACGGATACTGGTTTAGAGTATACATGATCTGTCTCCTCTGTCATTTTTTGTTTTGATTGCAAAGATTGAATGGTGCTGTGAAAAGAATGAGTTGCCCGTACTGGTAATTTAATGCTTCTGAGGGGATATTAAATGACACATGGGATGGTGGCTCAAGTGGTTAGTATTATTTTAGTGGCTGTGTGATATAATAACATTCTCAGCACTTTGGTGGAAGGATATAGAGAGCAGTTGATGATGCTGGTGAACTTATCATAGTTTATATAAGTCCAACTAGATCTGCTTTACCTATGAATATTGCGAGGATTGAATAATTGATTTAAGAATATCAACTTTCTTCGGGGGTACAATTATGATGCGAGTTTTTACTGTAGAGATTAGGTGATGGTATTAAAAACTAGGTTAGTATTTAGTCGAGTTGTCCCTTCCTTCTGTTTAAACTGGGATTGGTGCCATATATGTGGGATGATTATAAGGTATTTTCCTTCTGAAAATTAGCTAACTTGCCTGATCAAAATAACTGATGTGCACTGGTTGGTGTGTAGTCACGTCTGATGCTTATGCTGCCCTACTAGCTGTAGGCCCACCAGCTCCTCTGTCCCATGGGGGATTTACCCAGGGCAATACACTACTGGAGTGATGTTGCATTTCCTTATCTGTCAGGGGTTCGATAATAGTCCTCTTTAAATCAGGAATGGCTACATCTCCGTGCATTGGTAGGCACATTCTTTAGTGCTGTTCCCACCTGGAAGCCCTTACAAATTAATACCTAGAAGAAATCTGGAGTTTATTTGCCTTTCCCTTCTTCCCAGAATCTTTAATGTCAATGAACTGCACGGATTTATGGTATTTTACGGTGGGTTCTGACTTAGGCGTTCGTTTATAGTAGTGTGTGCGACTATAGACTTCAACAGTTATTACAAATCTTTAGATGTAATAGCTTTTACGAATAAGGCAAATATGGTATTGGTGTATAAATAATTATTGACTCCGCCTGAATTGTTTTACTTCTAGTGTTGTCTTTCTGCGCGTTTATCAATTAAATAACCTTTTCTTTGTGCGGTGTATGTTGGATGGCATGTTTGGGTGGTGTGGGGTGGGTTTTTTTTGGTAGCTACCCGAACCACTGTTACAAGTCCTTAAGAGATCATTAGTGATAGTAGTGTAAAGATCTTATGTATCTTCTACCTTGAGATACTTAATCTGCGCTCTGTTTCAGGACTACAATGGATACCCACTCAGACAGAGCTGGCGGCTTGTTGAACTGTAGTTATTTGCTTTTTACTGCTGTAGGTTGTTGTTTTGGATGGGGGGTTCTTCCTGTATTTCGGGATTGCTTAATTTTTTTTATGATTGTGTTTGCTTGTGTGGTTTGTGTTGGGTTCTGTGGTTGACTGTCGTTGTGATGTGGGTGTTTTGGTGTGGACTCGTGTTCTGTATCGTTTTTTGATTGATCCTCACGCGAATGGGCCGCGTCGAGTACGACAAGTGCTAAGTATCCTGTGTTCCTGCTAAAGGACCCTTTTTGTGACTTAGTTAGGAAGAAAGTCAGCTGAAATACAAACAAAGAATCTAGCAAAGAAGATAAATCAGTGTTTATTTTATTTAGAATTGACTTTTTTGTGTATGTGTGGTTTATTGATTAAAAACAATTTACCTTATTTGGATTTTGGGGGGCTATATTTGGACTATATTCAGTATTTATTTTGAAAAATAATACATTGATTGCATTCCTAATTTCAGCATTGTTATGGATCATTATAACCCATAGGGTTTTTTTCCCTTGACATTTATTTATTTATTTCATTCTTATGTGGTAGTTTAGTTATCTTCCTATTATGGGTAGTATTTATTGTTTATTTTAAAAAGTTGCATCCTTCCTGTTTTATGTGTCTGTTAACAGTCTTCACATAATGAATGCATGCATTTTTTAATAGCAAGAGAGGCTATAGCCTCTATGTAATTTTCTAAAAAATTAAGAATTGAAATTCCTTTAAATAAGATTATTTTATGTTTCAAATTAAGTATGATTTAAAGGCATATATGATGTAATATAAAATGAGTAGGTAAATTTAGCATTATTTGTTATAATTTATAAAACAACTTTATAATTGTAAATAGAACATAAAAAAATCTTTTTCCTTTACTTCAGTTTGCAACTAGGTCAGATGTGAAAGGCTGAAAACACACACTCATCTATATATTCATTAACTAATGAACTAATGTATTAACTACTCCTCCTGGAAACGTAATATGTCTTAATCATGCTTTAAATAACTATCACTTTAATTCTCACTGCATGTGATTACAAACTCCGCTAATTGCAAGACTATCAGATTTTGAGTAGATTTAGTAATTTTTCCTTCAGTTTAATTGCAGTACCGTTTCATAATCAAGTAGTTTGTAATTTCAGATTTGATGTTTTAGAAAATAAATTTTAGACAGTAAATTTATAGATACTGATAATTTTTAGTAGAAGAATTTTATGCTGTTTTTTCTCTTGAGAAGCTTTAATCTTTTGCTTAGTGTGCCAGTTGATTGTGTGCACCTCATTGGGAAGTAGGTAGGAGACTGGGAAACTCATATAGTGAATATAAGACTTGATTGCCTGTACAGAGCTTACAGTGAGATTGTCAGCTGGTCTGCTATTTAGACAGTCTAAGTAATGCTTAAGAATTTTTAGGTTCTGAAGTAGGTAGACCTGATTAGAAAACTGGCTCATCTACTTGTTAGTTTTGAGAACCCAAGCAGGTGACTTGTCTTTTTGTTTTCATCCCCTCTTTAAGGGGAAAATAATGGTCTTTAACTTTTGTGAGTATTAAATTAGTGCATCTACAGAGCTTAATGTATTGCTTAATGCTTAATACTGTTACTGCTGCTAAGTCGCTTCAGTCGTGTCCGACTCTGTGCGACCCCATAGACGGCAGCCCACCAGGCTCCCCTGTCCCTGGGATTCTCCAGGCAAGAACACTGGAGTGGGTTGCCATTTCCTTCTCCAACACGTGAAAGTGAAAAGTGAAAGCAAAGTCATTCATTTGTGTCCGACTCTTCGCGACCCCATGGACTGCAGCCTATCAGGCTCCTCCATCCATGGGATTTTCCAGGCAAGAGTACTGGAGTGGGGTGCCATTGCCTTCTATATAAAGCACACTGTAAATGTTTCCACTATTGCTGCCACCATTGAAAGCATTATCATCCATCTTTTCCTTTTAGAAGAAATTTGTAGCCATACTCTCCTACTCCCTTAATATTAGTTTCATTACTATCCTCTTATTTATTATATTTTCAAATCTATTATCATTGGAACTTTAATTTTTCTGCTTTTTCTTGCAAGGTAATTTTAATGGAAGCAAGTAGTCTATCTGAGGATTTTTTGGTTAATTTTTTCCTCTTCGCACCTCCTTATGTCATATTTGGGGGCAAAGTAAACTTGTTTTACTCTGAGTTTTTAGAACTTATGTGACTAGCTTTATGGGAAGAGAGGATTAAGGGAGGATTCTGCCGTTTGTGCTATATTACTTAATATACATTGTATGAAATTGTATAAGTGATCCCAAGGGGAACTTAAGTAAGAAAACTGCTTTTAACAAGAGACCTGTTGTTGCCCATTGTATTAATTCCTTAAAAGGGATTAAATCACCTATTAATAAAACAAGCTCAAGCAACTAGTGTTTCATGAAAGATAGCAGAGGACTTAGAACAGATTTTGGTGTAACCTCCTCTGTTATTTGGGTGACTTATTTAACTGCTGAGTCTATTTTCTTTCCTATAAATATAGGTATAATAAAATGTACATATGCATAATTAACTTCTTGTATTTTGAGAATTTAAAGATTATATATGGCAAGTGACTCTGATATTGACTGGTATGTAGAAGATAAATGGTAAATGCTAATTTCCCTTCTTTAAATGATAATTATCTATTCTAATCATTTTACCTTAAAGCTGGTTCTGAATAACTTCAATGTAAACAGTTTCACCTAATTTAAAATTTTTCTGAATTAAACTTTGAATAGTTGGGTCCAACTATCAGGCGAGTTTAGTGAGAATTGCCAGAATGGGTCTCAGGATACTGAACACCATGCTGCAAAGGGATTAAAACATCATATTCTCAGTGAGGCCAAGCTTTCCTGGTCATTACTGCCTTTATAGGAACCCAACCATTTGTATTGTACCTGACCTCCCATTTTCCCATGAAGTAGACCTGCTGCAGGAATCCTATGCAACTGGACAGGAACCTTTGAATCCATAATATTTACATCCTCCATATCTTAAGCATTTCTACAGCATAACACTTTTACTGCTATTCACTGTCCAACAGTTTATACATTTGGGGTCATTCCCTCAAATTCTGCCTTTTTGGCTTTATGCCAGTCCAGTACGAAGGTCTCTGCATGCTGCACAACTTCCTTTGCAAATGCTTTTCCATTTAAAAACCATTACCATCCATATTATATTTGATCATTATAAAACCGCTGGTTGTAGTTAGTATGATTACCTTTCACACAAGAAACAACAGTGGCTCAGAATTTAAGTGACTTCCCCCGTGGTGATGAAGCAATTTAATAATGTAATTGGGATTCAAATCAGGCTATGTTTTTTTATATTCTTTTTTCTTAAATGATCTTCAGCATCTTTCAGTTCAGTTCAGTTCAGTCACTCAGTTGTGTCCGACTCTTCGAGACCCCATGAATCACAGCACACCAGGCCTCCCTGTCCATCACCAACTCCTGGAGTTCACTCAGACTCACGTCCATTGACTAGTGATGCCATCCAGCCATCTCATCCTCTGTTGTCCCCTTCTCCTCCTGCCCCCAATCCCTCCCAGCATCAGAGTTTTTCCAATGAGTCAACTCTTCGCATGAGGTGGCCAAAGTACTGGAGTTTCAGCTTTAGCATCATTTCTGCCAAAGAAATCCCAGGGCTGATCTCCTTCAGAATGGACTGGTTGGATCTCCTTGGAGTCCAAGGGACTCTCAGGAGTCTTCTCCAACACCATAGTTCAAAAGCATCAATTCTTCGGCGCTCAGCCTTCTTCACAGTCCAACTCTCACATCCATACATGACCACAGGAAAAACCATAGCCTTGACTAGACGGACCTTTGTTGGCAAAGTAATGTCTCTGCTTTTGAATATGGTATGTAGGTTGGTCATAACTTTCCTTCCAAGGAGTAAGCGTCTTTTAATTTCATGGCTGCAGTCACCATCTGCAATGATTTTGGAGCCCAAAAAAGTAAAGTCTGACACTGTTTCCACTGTTTCCCCATCTATTTCCCATGAAGTGATGGGACCGGATGCCATGATCTTTGTTTTCTGAATGTTGAGCTTTAAGCCAACTTTTTCACTCTCCACTTTCACTTTCATCAAGAGGCTTATTAGTTCTTCTTCACTTTCTGCCATAAGGGTGGTGTCATCTGCATATCTGATGTTATTGATATTTCTCCCAGCAATCTTGATTCCAGCTTGTGTTTCTTCCAGTCCAGCGTTTCTCATGATGTACTCTGCATATAAGTTAAATAAGCAGGATGACAATATACAGCCTTGACGTACTCCTTTTCCTATTTGGAACCAGTCTGTTGTTCCATGTCCTGTTCTAACTGTTGCTTCATGACCTGCATACAGATTTCTCAAGAGGCAGGTCAGGTGGTCTGGTATTCCCATCTCTTTCAGAATTTTCCACAGTTTATTGTGATCCATATAGTCAAAGGCTTTGGCACAGTCAGTAAAACAGAAATAGATGTTTTTCTGGAACTGTCTTGCTTTTTCCATGATCCAGCGGATGTTGGCAATTTGATCTCTGGTTCCTCTGCCTTTTCTAAAACCAGCTTGAACATCTGGAAGTTCATGATTCACGTATTGCTGAAGCCTGGCTTGGAGAATTTTGAGCATTACTTTACTAGCATGTGAGATGAGTGCAGTTGTGCGGTAGTTTGAGCATTCTTTGGCATTGCCTTTCTTTGGGATTGGAATGAAAACTGCCCTTTTCCAGTCCTGTGGCCACTGCTGAGTTTTCCAAATGTGCTGGCATATTGAGTGCAGCACTTTCACAGCATCATCGTTCAGGATTTGAAATAGCTCCACTGGAATTCCATCACCTCCACTAGCTTTGTTCATAGTGATGCTTTCTAAGGCCCACTTGACTTCACATTCCAGGATGTCTGGCTCTAGATGAGTGATCATATCATCGTGATTATCTGGGTCGTGAAGATCTTTTTTGTACAGTTCTTCTGTGTATTCTTGCCACTTCTTAATATCTTCTGCTTCTGTTAGATCCATACCATTTCTGTCCTTTATCAAGCCCATCTTTGCATGAAATGTCCCCTTGGTATCTCTAGTTTTCTTGAAGAGATCTCTAGTCTTTCCCATTCTGTTGTTTTCCTCTATTTCTTTGTGTTGATTGCTGAGGAAGGCTTTCTTATCTCTTCTTGCTATTGTTTGGAACTCTGCATTCAGATGCTTATATCTTTCCTTTTCTCCTTTGCTTTTCACTTCTCTTCTTTTCACAGCTATTTGTAAGGCCTCTCCAGACAGCCATTATGCTTTTTTGCATTTCTTTTCCATGGGGATGGTCTTCATCCCTGTCTCCTGTACAATGTCACGAACCTCATTCCATAGTTCATCAGGCACTCTTATCTATCAGATCTAGGCCCTTAAATCTATTTCTCACTTCCACTGTATAATCATAAGGGATTTGATTTAGGTCATACCTGAATGGTCTAGTGGTTTTCCCTACTTTCTTCAGTTTAAGTCTGAGTTTGGCAATAATGAGTTCATGATCTGAGCCACAGTCAGCTCCTGGTCTTGTTTTTGTTGACTGTTTAGAGTTTCTCCATCTTTGGCTGCAAAGAATAAAATCAGTCTGATTTCGGTGTTTATCATGTGGTGAGGTCCATGTGTAGAGTCTTCTCTTGTGTTGTTGGAAGAGGGTGTTTGCTATGACCAGTGCATTTTCTTGGCAAAACTCTATTAGTCTTTGCCCTGCTTCATTCCATATTCCAAGGCCAAATTTGCCTGTTACTCCAGGTGTTTCTTGACTTCCTACTTTTGCATTCCAGTCCCCTATAATGAAAAGGACATCTTTTTTGGGTGTTAGTTCTAAAAGGTCTTGTAGGTCTTCATAGAACCGTTCAACTTCAGCTTCTTCAGCGTTACTGGTTGGGGCATAGACTTGGATTACTGTGATATGAATGGTTTGCCTTGGAAATGAACAGAAATCATTCTGTTGTTTTTGAGATTGCATCCAAGTACTGCATTTTGGACTCTTTTGTTGACCATGATGGCTACTCCATTTCTTCTGAGGGATTCCTGCCCGCAGTGTCATCTGAGTTAAATTCACCCATTCCAGTCCATTTTAGTTCATTGATTCCTAGAATGTCTACATTCACTCTCGCCATCTCTTGTTTGACCACTTCCAGTTTGCCTTGATTCATGGACCTGACATTCCAGGTTCCTATGCAGTATTGCTCTTTACAGCATCGGGCCTTGCTTCTATCACCAGTCACATCCACAGCTGAGTATTCTTTTTGCTTTGGCTCCATCCCTTCATTCTTTCTGGAGTTATTTCTCCACTGATCTCCAGTAGCATATTGGGAACCTACTGACCTGGGGAGTTCCTCTTTCAGTATCCTATCATTTTGCCTTTTCATACTGTTCATGGGGTTCTCAAAGCAAGAATACTGCAGTGGTTTGCCATTCCCTTCTCCAGTGGACCACATTCTGTCAGATCTCTCCACCATGACACGCCTGTCTTGGGTTGCCCCACGGGCATGGCTTAGTCTCATCGAGTTAGACAAGGCTGTGGTCCTAGTGTGATTAGATTGACTAGTTTTCTGTGAGTATGGTTTCAGTGTGTCTGCCCTCTGATGCCGTCTTGCAACACCTACCATCTTACTTGGGTTTCTCTTACCTTGGGCGTGGGCTATCTCTTCACGGCTGCTCCAGCAAAGCGCAGCCACTGCTCCTTACCTTGGACAAGGGATATCCCCTCACCGCCGCCCTTCCTGACCTTCAACGTGGGATAGCTACTCTAGGCCCTTCTGTGCCTGCTGCAGCCACCGCTCCTTGGACGTGGGGTTGGTCCTCCCTGCCGCGGCCTCTGGCCTCCGGAGTGGGGTTGGTCCTCCAGGCCACCGCCCCTGGCCTCCGGCGTAGGGTAGCTCCTCCCGGCTGCCGCCCCTGGCCTCGGGCGTTGGGGCGTGGGGTAGCTCCTCCCTGCCGGCCGCTGCCCCTGACCTCGTTCGCGGGTATCTCTTCTCGGCCGCCGCCCCGGACTTCGGACGCAGGGTAGCTCCTCTGGGCTGCCACCCCTGACCTCGGATGTGGGGTAGCTCCTCCCGGCCGCCGTCCCTGACCTCGGACTTGGGTAGCTCCTCTCGGCTGTTCCCGCGCCGTCGCAGCCTGGCACTCTCGGCCGCTGCCCCTGACCTCGGACGTGGGGTAACTCCTCCTGGCCACCGCCCTTTGGGCATGGGGTCCTCCCGGCTTCTCCCCCTGACCTCGGACGTGGGGTAGCTCCTCTCCGCTGCCGCCGGTTGCGGCCGCCGCCGTGCTTAGTGCGCAGCAGCTGCCATCCTTACTAACTCTCAGTCAATTATTCAGATTTATATCCTATATTATCAACTAGTAGCTATAAAAATATAATTTTTATAAATAGCATTCTAAGAAATACAGACAGCATATGAGAAACGTGTGTAATTTGATTTTGCTTTTCACTTTCTCTCCCTCAAAATACTTCCTACATGCCAGGCTTGTTGTAGGTACTTATAAGAAAGGGTTGTCATCATCTCATACAAAGGGGAAAAGTGCTGATAGCTTGAAAGAATATTTTGGTGTATTTGTGGGGAGTGTGCGGTGGCATGTTATCACATAAGACTAGAGCCTGAGCTGAGTTTGACATTAGGAATCAACTGTCTTCTTTCAGTGGAAAGGGTTTTAACAGTTTTTGGTTAGTTCCCTACCTCATTCTTTGACCTTTACTGTTTTGTTGTTTTCTGAATGACCTCCAACAGCCAGTATTTGTATCTGGTGCTTAAAAGCTTTTCTTAGAATCCTGGAAGGCCTTGGCTCTTGCCTGGTCCTGTAAAAGTACCTAGGAATTAACAGCTTATCTCCAGAACTGATGAGAGGTGATATATAAGTGTTAGGGCTCCTTCACCTTTCTATTTTTTATACTGTTTCCCAGAGGTTACTTTGGAATTAAAGTCCAGTTACCCACCTTGGTAGTTAGTTTAATATTGTACTCTATTTAGGCAACGTTGCCTTCCCTACGTTCCAATGCTACTTGTACTGAATCTTGGTCTCAAGGTTTGCATCCGTATGAACCCAGATTAAGATAATGGTATTTCTGGTCTGGTAGATTAATCTGTCCTTAGTTTTTCTAATACCATTGTCATCAAGGAAGTTCATGTTAAATACAAGTATTTAAAAGTTCATTACGATTTTGGTCTTATATTTCTGAAGAACATTTGATTATAGATAACAGCAGGTATAAATGTATTTATATTTTAGTTATTTTTTCAATTTATGCTCTCAAAATTTTATCCACACTGTTTTATTCATTCTTGAGGTAGATAAGAGCAGCTGTCATTTATGAGAATCATTACTGTATTACTGAGTTTACACAAGTTGAAGCATAGGTTGTTTTCCCTCCACTTATTTGTTACAGAAAAATTTTTACTAAATTATAAAATGACTGAGCTGTTTGTGGTTTTAGGGGGAAGAAAAGAAAGAGCTTTTAAAAAGCTTTAGGAAAGAGAAAAATGTGTTAACTTAAAATTTTTTAGTGGGTTAGGATGTTGTCATGTCTGTAGAAATATGTCTTAAAATTACTTACCAAAAATTTTATAGTCAGAACTTTCCTTAAAGTGAATTTAAAATCCATGTGTACCTTTCTATAGAGAATAGAATTATTTTTAATAGCATTTTAAGACAGTGTTTAAAATTTTATTATTTATATATATTCATTTTTATAGTCCCTAAAGCAGGTTGTACATGGTAGATACTTAATAAGTACTTTTTAAAAAATAGATGAGCACTTTGTTTATTTCTTTAAAAGTAATGTCTCATTCAGTTAAATAATTCATTGATTGTATATTTACTCCAGTAATTTCCTACTTTCTTCTTAGCACTGACTTGATATTGGAAATCTGCAGTAAATGAGACAAATAATTGTTCATGTGTTCATTGACTATTTGATAACAACATTTCATAGGAAGATAGGCATTAAAAAATAAATACATGTGAGGAGGTTTTTGAAAATATAAGTGTAAAGGGACTATGAGAACACATAGTGAAGGCAGGTAAAGCCTTTTTTTTTTTTTAATTGTTTTAAAGATTTATAGTATTACCAAATGGTACAGTATTACCTTTTGACTTTTGGGGGAACTGAAATGCAAGAGTTGCTCTAGAAGAGTAATATTTTTTAGTCTGGTAGTCCATAACTGTTTTTACTGGCTTATATTATGAGGGTTCTTTTGAAAGTTTTTGTACTTTCACATATATATCTTTATTTTGCTGATTGCCATGTTATTTATATTATTTGTTAGGAACTATTTATGTGATAGCTAATGTTGGTGTAATATAAACATCTTTATATTAAGTCTAGGCTCCTCTTCTCAACTAAATTAATGTCTCTTCTAAAATATATTTTTGTGTCCCAGGATCTAGTTCAGCATCTTGCATATAGGTAGGCATCTATTAAATATTTGTTGAATAAATAACATTTGTATGTGCAATTGATCTCTTAAATGCTTCGCATCTCCAAGACTCTTCAGAACCACTCAAAATCAAACTTGGTATCAGAACATTTTATGACTCTTGCTAGCTCTTTATTGTAAGTTACTTTTGAGATCCTTGCTTGGGTGGTTGTGAAGAAGAGGGAAAAGTTAACATACTGGTATTTAGGTAGGTATATGTTTGGTTTGCATGCTTGTAGTAGGATAAGAGTCTAATGAATTTGATGATATCTAAATATGCATAGGTATGCTTATCTAAAATTACTATATTTCTGAGTGGCTTAGGTTGCTTTTCAATAGGTAATTTTGATTTTTCTTTTCCATTTTTCTTAAAAAAGCAGGATTGCTTCACCGTGGAGGGGGAAGATTTGAGGCATGACTTTGAACGCTTACAACTAGCCATGGAAATGGTAGGATTTCTTCCCAAGACACGAAGACAGTGAGTTTATTTATTGTATTCCTTTACCCCCAGTAGAGATCCTTTGAAACAATTTTCTAATATTCCTGATCTAGTGCCTTTTCCATCTTAAGCATTACTTAGAATTAGGAAATTTATTTTTGTAAAAGACTTGTTTTGAATTGCTTTCTTTTGTCATGAATTCTTTGAGAATCTATTGAAAATTAGAGCTCTTCCTCCTAAAAATGTAATCCATAAACATTTGCATATTATTACAGGACTTCATGGTGCCCCCCAAACCTCTCCATGTACCTTCCTTAACTGTTGCTTTATGACGCTTGTTGTGAAGGGAAGGAAACAATGTGGGGTGTAAGGGTGGGTTGCTTAAAGTAAAAGACAGGTGAGCTTACTTTCATAGAAAGTTCTTGTCAAGTTTAGGTGAGAGACAGAAAATAGGTATAATAACATCCCTGAGTAAACTGAGTTCATGAGATGTAGAGCCCAAGTATAGGGATTATCTACTGGCTGGAAGAGAGGCATGTGTTCTTCTGAGACAGGAGGGAAGGACAATTGAGATGTAGATGTTTCACAGTAAGGGCCTAATATTAGATCATATAGTCCAGTGGTCTCCATTACTGTTTTTAAAAAAAGGCATTATAATATGATGATCAGTATAATATGATGTGGGAAAGCATTTAAAAAATGTAATAATAAAGAAATCACCTTGGTTACTTTGTTTAGAAAAATACAAATTCTAAGACCTTTCTTTTAAGGATTCTAATTCAGTTCAGTTCAGTTCAGTCGCTCAGTCGTGTCCGACTCTCTGCGACCCCATGAATCGCAGCACGCCAGGCCTCCCTGTCCATCACCAACTCCTGGAGTTCACTCAGACTCACGTCCATCGACTCAGTGATGCCATCCAGCCGTCTCATCCTCTGTCGTCCCCTTCTCCTCCTGCCCCCAATCCCTCCCAGCATCAGAGTCTTTTCCAATGAGTCAACTCTTCGCATGAGGTGGCCAAAGTACTGGAGTTTCAGCTTTAGCATCATTCCTTCCAAAGAAATCCCAGGGCTGATCTCCTTCAGAATGGACTGGTTGGATCTCCTTGCAGTCCAAGGGACTCTCAAGAGTCTTCTCCAGCACCATAGTTAAAAGTATCAATTCTTTGGCATTCAGCCTTCTTCACAGTCCAACTCTCACATCCATACATGACCACAGGAAAAACCATAGCCTTGACTAGACGGACCTTTGTTGGCAAAGTAATGTCTCTGCTTTTGAATATGGTATGTAGGTTGGTCATAACTTTCCTTCCAAGGAGTAAGCGTCTTTTAATTTCATGGCTGCAGTCACCATCTGCAATGATTTTGGAGCCCAAAAAAGTAAAGTCTGACACTGTTTCCACTGTTTCCCCATCTATTTCCCATGAAGTGATGGGATCAGATGCCATGATCTTAGTTTTATGAATGTTGAGCTTTAAGCCAACTTTTTCACTCTTCACTTTCACTTTCATCAAGAGGCTTATTGGTTCCTCTTCACTTTCTGCCATAAGGGTGGTATCATCTGCATATCTGAGGTTATTGATATTTCTCCCAGCAATCTTGATTCCAGCTTGTGTTTCTTCCAGTCCAGCGTTTCTCATGATGTACTCTGCATATAAGTTAAATAAGCAGGGTGATAATAGACAGCCTTGACGTACTCCTTTTCCTATTTGGAACCAGTCTGTTGTTCCATGTCCAGTTCTAACTGTTGCTTCATGATCTGCATGCAGATTTCTCAAGAGGCAGGTCAGGTGGTCTGGTAGTCCCATCTCTTTCAGAATTTTCCACAGTTTATTGTGATCCACACAGTCAAAGCCTTTGGCATAGTCAGATGTTTTTCTGGAATTCTCTTGCTTTTTCCATGATCCAGCGGATGTTGGCAATTTGATCTCTGGTTCCTCTGCCTGTTCTAAAACCAGCTTGAACATCAGGAAGTTCATGGTTCACGTATTGCTGAAGCCTGGCTTGGAGAATTTTGAGCATTACTTTACTAGCATGTGAGATGAGTGCAATTGTGCGGTAGTTTGAGCATTCTTTGGCGTTGCCTTTCTTTGGGATTGGAATGAAAACTGCCCTTTTCCAGTCCTGTGGCCACTGCTGAGTTTTCCAAATTTGCTGGCATATTGAGTGCAGCACTTTCACAGCATCATCGTTCAGGATTTGAAATAGCTCCACTGGAATTCCATCACCTCCACTAGCTTTGTTCATAGTGATGCTTTCTAAGGCCCACTTGACTTCACATTCCAGGATGTCTGGCTCTAGGTCAGTGATAACACCATCGTGATTATCTGGGTCGTGAAGATCTTTTTTGTATTCTTCTGTGTATTCTTGCCACCCCTTCTTAATATCTTCTGCTTCTGTCAGGTCCATACCATTTCTGTCCTTTGTCGAGCCCATCTTTGCATGAAATGTTCCCTTGATATCTCTAATTCAGTAGATCTGAAATAGACAGTTTAGGGAAAGGACATTTCAGGTAGGATAAAAAGCACTTAGAAAGTCATGGACTTTTGAAACACCACAGAAGATTCAGACAATATTAAGTCCCCTTTAGGGCTTCCCTGGTGGCTCAGTGGTAAAGAATATGCCTGCCAAGGCAAGAAACATGGGTTCAGTCCCTTATCTGAGAAGATCCCACATGCCATGGAGTGACTAAGCCTGTGCGCCACAACTACTGAGCCTGTGCTCTAGAGCCGGCAGCCACGACTGCTGAGTCCATGTGCCGCAGCTACTGAAGCCTGCAGTCTCTAGAGCCCGAGCTCTGTGACAGGAGAAGACAGCACAATGAGAAGCTTGCATACCACTACTAGAGAAAAGCCTGTGCAGCAATGAAGACCCTGTACAGTCAAAAATAAATAAACAAAATTTAAAACAAAAAGAAAAAAGTCCCCTTCAAACAACTGTATCTGTATATCTGATGTAGATACAGTTCTTAAAGTGGATTTATATAAAGCACTTTGCACAGTGCCCGACATGGTAAACACTCAAGAAATTGTAGTTATGATTATTATCCTCATATTTCTTATTTATCTGAAGACTGAATACTCTGTATTTGTACTGGTTAATTTGCTTCATTAGAATTTTAGAGTGAAATAAGCTTAAGAGAAGTCACATAAGCAAGCTGTAATTTATGGTTTTATTTTCACAGGATTTTCTCCCTTCTCTCAGCAATACTACATTTGGGTAATATCTGTTATAAAAAGAAGACATACCGGGATGACTCCATAGATATCTGTAATCCTGAAGTTCTGCCTGTTGTCTCAGAGTTATTAGAAGTGAGTGATTACATTCTCAGTTTTCATTTCAAATACTGGTAACTTTTCAGTTTTTATTTTGTGTAACTATTTTGTATGTATTAATGGGTTAATACTTTTAATTAATAGTGTTACTCCGGAAATTGGAATTATTTCTCTTATGTGTGCCAGACTGTTTAGAAGATTTGGGTTTTCTCCCCTGCTTCCCTTTGTCCCAGATATCTGTAACTCCTAAATTTACTGAATAGGATGAATATTTCACTCTCTACTATATCATGTTCTAGGTCTTCGTAAATTTTCTCCTACATAGTAGGATGTTGGTCACATTATTTTGTTGGAAGATGGGGTGTCCAGATGGGTGGAGAAAAGAGTACTACTTTTTCTTTCTTCATAGCTAAATAGGAGTCAAATGTCTTCATGTCCTATGACGTTTCTTCCCACATTAAGTTCCCCATTACCTTACTCTTTCTTCCTGGACTTATGATTCCTCATGTCTTCTCACCTAACTGCTCATCTTAAAACGGGTATAGTTTTTAATGGGTCCTCTCCTCTGATAGAACAGGAAATATGTATGTATAAACTCACCTTGAGTATATTCACATATCTCCAAATATTTTTATGTGACTGTCTATATAAACATGATCTACACAACAAAGGAAACTATAAACAAATGGAAAGACAACCTACGGAATAGGAGAAAATATTTCCAAACTATGCAACTGATGGAGGGATAGTATATGGTATCACTTATATGTGAAATATAAAAATATGATGTTGTTGTTCAGTCGTTCAGATGTCCAACTCTTTTTGACCTCTTGGCCAGCACCCCAGGCCTCTCTGTCCTTCACCATCTCCTGAAGTGTGCCCAATTCATGCCTTTTGAAGTGATGCCATCCAGCCATCATCTCATCTTCTGACACCCTCTTCTCTTGCTCTCAATCTTTCCCAGCATCAGGGACTTTTGCAATGAGTCAGCTGTTTGCAACAGATGACCAGAGTACTGGAATTTCAGCTTCAACATCAGTCCTTCCAACAAGTATTCAGGGTTGATTTCCCTTAAGATTGACTGGTTTGATTTCCCCTAAGATTGACTGGTTTAATCTCCTTGCTATCAAAGGGACTCTCATATGATACAAATGAATTTAGTTACAAAATAGGAATACTCTCATAGACGTAGAAAACAAATTTATGGTTACCTATAAAGGAAAATGGGAGGGAGGGATGAATTAGGAATTTGGGATTACCTGATACATACTACTATATGTAAAATAGATAAACAATAAGGACCTACTGCATAGCACAGGGAACTGTATTCAGTATTTTATAATAACCTATAATGGAAAGGAATTTGAAAAAGGATATGTATTTATATATATAAATAAAACTGAATCACTTTGCTGTATACCTGAAACATTGTAAGTCAACTGTGTGTGTGTGTTAGTTGCTTAGTCATGTCCGACTCTTTGCAACCTCATGGACTGTGGCTTGCCAGGCTCCTCTGTCCGTGGGAGTCTCCAGAAAAGAATAATAGATTGGGTAACCGTTCCTTTCCAAGATTATTTAGGTCAGTACGTTTTCCTTCTTCCCTCTTCACTGAGGTTGTTCCATATATTTGTCAAATAGTTTCCGTGTCGTGGCCTGCATTCTTTCCTGAGATTCCTCCAGCATCGTAAATGATTTGCTAAAAATTTATGTACCGTAAGATTCATGGATTAGGTATGTGTATATGCATGGATTGTGCCAAGTGCATAATGTTGTGTATCCTCCACTACAGTGTCTTACAAAAGAGTTTAGTTTCACAGCCCTGAAACTTCCATGTGTGTCACCTATTCAACCCCTCCCTACAAAATACTGATGTTTTTACTAGCTTTGTAGGTTTGCTTTTTTCACAATGTAACATAGATTCATATAGTATTAATATATCATGTTTTCAGACTTAATTGTTTCACTTAGCAGTATACATTTAAGATTCATCCAGTGTCTTTTCCTAGCTTGATAGCTCATTTCTCTTTATTGCTGAATATTATTCCATAATGTGCATGTGTCACAGTTTGCCTGTCCATTCACCTATTGAAAGTGAAAGTGAAAGTCGCTCAGTCGTGTCTGACTCTTTGCGACCCCATAGACTTTACAGTCCATGAAATTCTCCAGGCCAGAATACTGGAGTGAGTAGCCTTTCCCTTCTCCAGGTGAGCTTCCCAACCCAGGGATCGAACTCAGGTCTCCTGCATTGCAGGCAGATTCTTTACCAGCTGAGCCACAAGGGAAGCCCAAGAACACTGGAGTGGGTAGCCTATCCCTTCTCCAGCAGATCTTCCCCACCCAGGAATCGAACAGGGGTCTCCTGCATTGCAGGCGGATTCTTTACCAGCAGAGCTATTAGGGAAGCCCACCTATTGAAGACCATGTTAATTATTTCCAATTTTTTTTTTTTTTTTAATAATCAGTTCAGTTCAGTTCAGTCGCTCAGTTGTGTCCGACTCTTTGCGACCCCATGAATCGCAGCACGCCAGGCCTCCCTGTCCATCACCAACTCCCGGAGTTCACCCAGACTCAATGTCCGTCGAGTCAGTGATGCCATCCAGCCATCTCATCCTCTGTCGTCCCCTTCTCCTCCTGCCCCCAATCCCTCCCAGCATCAGAGTCTTTTCCAATGAGTCAACTCTTCGCATGAGGTGGCCAAAGTACTGGAGTTTCAGCTTCAGCATCATTCCCTCCAAAGAAATCCCAGGGCTGATCTCCTTTAGAATGGACTGGTTGGATCTCCTTGCAGTCCAAGGGACTCTCAGGAGTCTTCTCCAACACCACAGTTGAAAAGCATCAATTCTTTGGCATTCAGCCTTCTTCACAGTCCAACTCTTACATCCATACATATTAGTAACCTTTTGTTTTTCCTGTTAAAATATCACTTATTTTTCAAATCTTGATTCATATACTGCTTCATCTGTTTTAACTGTATTAAATGGTTTAAACAGATTGCATCAGCATAGAACAATTTGCTTCTCCTTAGCATAATTCACTATTGGCTTTGTAACATAGTTAATTGTTTACCAGTTTGTGTCCATTATAAGGTAGTGGCAGTGTTCTTTGAGATCTGTGGATGTGCTTATTTATCTAAGCTTACAATGTTTTATTATTTTGTACATACCTTGCTGTTTGTTTATTAACTTTGATGGAATGAGTTAGCCTGGTAGAAGAGGCAGGAGGGAGTACTTTGAATTGGAACTAGACTCACTCATTAGAAAGGAGTTCCAGAATGTGGAGTGTGGTATCTGAAAGCTGTAATTTTGAAGGTCATGAGGGTCAGAAAATAGATCTTTCAGACAGGACTTCCAGGCGATATTTTAGTCGTTCATTTCATATTGTGGTGATACAGAGCACTGTGGCTCGTAATCTTTCTTAGAAGTTTAGGCATTCAGCAAGTACCAAGGCTTCTGGTCCGAGTGAAATATTTCTTTTTTGGTGAGAGACTAATGAGAGCAATTTAGGAAATTTAAAGAGGAACTCAGGTGTTTGTAAAAAAAAGGAGTGGGGGGCGGGAATCCAATTCTGAAAACTGGGCTTACCAGTGTTAAAGTTAGACTAACAACTAAGTGTGATTTGATAGCAAATCTCACCTTTTGAATTCAAGCTTCTTAAATTCCTTCTTATTTGGAGTGGTTCCTCTTTATAATTTGGAGTGGTTTGAGGAATGAAGTTTTAATAATAAGTAGAAAGAAGATATATCTTCAAAGTTAAGGAGCTAGACAAGATCTGACAACACCTACCAGAGTGTCCTGCCTATAGTTAGACCTTATTTTTATTTATCATTATTTTGTTTAAAAAGTTTTTTTGTCCCTAAGGCTTGTGGGATTTTAGCTTCCCAACTAGGGATTGAACCTTGGCCCTTGGCAGTGAAACCACTGGGTCCAGACCACTGGACTGCCAGGGAATTCCCCCATGAAGTTTATTTATTCTGCACTGGGTCTTCATTGCTGCATTTGGGTTTTCTCTAGTTGTGGTGAGAGGGGGCTTCTCTCTTCATTGTAGTGCACTGGCTTCTCATTGCGATGGCTTCTCTTGTGGAGCTTGGGCTCTAGCAGGCTTCAGTAGTTGCAGCTCTCAGGCTCTAGAGCACAGACAGGCTCAGTAGTTGTAGCACGTGGGCTTAGCTGCTTCATGGCATGTGGGGTCTTCCCAGACTAGAGGTCGAACCCATGTCCCCTGCATTGACAGGCAGATTCTTAACCACTGCCACCAGGGAAGTCCAATAAAATTTAAAGACTATTTGGAAAATTATAAAGGTAGCTGATTAAAATTTGAATTCAGTAATATTTTCTTAGGTTGCTTATTAATTCCAAATAAGATAAGTGTATTTTATGTGATTATGTTATGTGTGTAGACTTGTGTATGATCATTGTCAAGTTTTAGTGCCAGCATTAAATCAGCTCCTTAAAATGAATTGGGTAGTTTTTCATTCTTTAAAATCTTTTTTCTGCATTTAATAGAAGAATCATTAGCAAGAATAATATGTTTGTTAAAGATATGAATAATATCAACCCTATGACCAATGGTATTTAATGTTCCTCCAATTAGTTTTATGTTGACTGATTTTTCAGGATTTTAAAATCTGGTTTGAGTTAATTTTGATGATTTGTGTTTTTCTGAGAAATAATTTGTTGATTAAATGTTTAAAGCTTACTACTTTTGTATTCATTGTGAATACTTTGTTAATGTTTAAATTATTTTTCTCTATGATGTTAGCTTTCTATTCATGTTTCTTAATGTTCTTTCTACTCATGTTTTCTTCTGATACATAATTTGTCTTTCATTTCTTATATACCTGTTATGTATTGATTTATATTTTTATCATATTTTCTCTTTTCTGTTAAATTATGAAATATTTTTTAGAATATATATGAAAAAGTTAAAATAAATACCTGTAGACTCAAAATATTATCCAAATAATAAAATATTACATGTAATTGAAGTCTACTGTGTACTTTGCCCAGCAGAAGTATAAATACTACTATGAATTTAGTTTTTTTCCAAGTTTTTATTAATTGAAATTTTAAATGCGGTCAAAAGTGGAGAGATCCCCAAGTACCCATTGTTAAGCTTCACCACTTATTAATGTGGCCTGTCTCTTTTCATCTGTATCTTCACCTCTGTTCCTTCCCAATTCTTTTAAAACAAATTCTAAAATAAAATCCCAGTTATCTAAAAGCTAAGGGCTATGTTTGTAAAAATATTCATAATAATTAGGAAATTACTGTATAGCACAGGGAACCCTACTCAGTACTCTGTGATGGCCTGTATGGGAAAAGAATCTTTAAAAAAAAGGTGAATATATATATAAAAATATGGCTTTGCATGTGGCACAGTGGTAAAGAATCTGTCTGCCAGTGCAGAAGACGCGGTTTTGATCACCCAGTTGGGAAGATCCCTTAGAGTCAGAAATGGCAACCCACTCCAGTATTCTTGCCTGAAAAATTCCATGGACAGAGGAACTGATGGGCTGCAGTCCATGGAGTTGCAAAGTGTCAGACACAACTGAGCAGGCATGCACGTATATTTACAATGGATTCACCTTTCCGCACACTCGAAACTGACACAACACTACAAATCATCTATACTCCCAAAATTTTTTTTAAAAATTCACAATGTTATTAAAACATCTAAAAATAAATAAGTTGGTTTTTAGTCTCAGCTATATAGTCAGTGTTGAGATTTTCTTTTTTTTTTAATGATTTCCCTACAATTTCTTGTTTTTCATTGAGTTATAATTGAGATACAACAGTAGTTCCAGCTGTTAAACATAATACAATATATTTCAAATATACAAAATACAATATATTTCAAAATGATCATAGTAAGTCTAATCAACATCTTTCAGGATACATAGTTACAAAAAGTTTGTTTTCTTGTGATTTGGATTTCTAAGACCTTTTTTAGCAACTTTTAAATATGGAATACAATTTTTATTAACTGTTGTTACCATGTTGTGCGTTCCATTCCCATGACGTGTGACCTTTATATTGTATCTTGAAGTTTGTACCTTCTGCCTTGAATTTGTTGTTGTTGTTCAGTTGCTCAGTCATGTCCAACTCTGCCACCCCATGGACTACAGCACGCCAGGCCTCCCTATCCTTCTCTATCTCCCAGAGTTTGCTCAAACTCATGTCCATTGAGTGGGTGATGCCATCCAACCATTTCATCCTCTGTCGTCCCCTTCTCCTCCTGCCCTCAATGTTTCCCAGCATCAGGGTCTTTTCCAGTGAGTCGGCTCTGCTCATCAGGTAGCTAAAGTATTGGAGTTTCAGCTTCAGCATCAGTCCTTCCAATGAATCAGTTCAGTTCAGTCACTCAGTCATGCCTGACTATTTGCGACCCCATGAACTGCAGCACTCCAGGCTTTCCTGTCCATCACCAACTTCCAGAGTCCACCCAAACCTATGTCCATTGTGTTGGCAATGCCATCTAACTATCTCATCCTCTGTCATCCCCTTCTCCTCCCACCCTCCATCTTTCCCAGCATCAGGGTCTTTTCAAATGAGTCAGTTCTCTGCATCAGGTGGCCAAAATATTGGAGTTTCAGCATCAACATCAGTCCCTCCAATGAACACCCAGGACTGGTCTCCTTTAGGATGGACTGGTTGTATCTCCTTGCAGTCCAAGGGACTCTCAAGAGTCTTCTCCAACATCACAGTTCAAAAGCATCAATTCTTCTGAATATTCAGGGTTGATTTCCTTTAGGATTGACTGATTTGATCTCCTTGCTGTCCAAGGGACTTACAAGCATCTTCTCCAGCACCACGGTTTGAAAGCATCGACTCTTTGGTGCTCGGCCTTCTTTATAGTCTAACTCTCATGTCCGTACATGACTAATGGAAAAACCATAGCTTTGGCTATACAGACCTTTGTCAGCAAAGTGATGTCCCTGCTTTTTAATACGCTATCTAAGTTCATCAAAACTTTCTCCCAAGGAGCAAGATCTTGTAATTTCATGACCGCAGTCACTGTTGCAGTGATTTCGAAGCCCAAGAAAATAAAATCTGTCACTGTTTCAATTTTTTCCCTATCTATTTACCATGAAGTGGTTGGACCAAATGTCATGATCTTATTTTTTTGAATGTTGAGTTTTAAGCCAGCTCTTTCACTCTCCTCTTTTACTTTCATAAAGAGGCTCTTTAGTTCCTCTTCGCTTTCTGCCCTTAGGGTAGTATCATCTGCATATCTGAGGTTATTGACATTTCTCCTGGCAATCTTGATTCTAGCTTGTGCTTCATCCAGCTTGGCATTTTGCATGATGTACTGTCTATATAAGTTAAATAAACAGGGTGACCCTATACAGCCTTGACGTACTCCTTTCCTAATTTTGAGCCAGTCCATTGTTCTGTGTCCAGTTCTAACGGTTTCTTCTTGACCTGCACACAGAAGGCAGGTATTTCCATCTCTTTAAGGTCTTAATTTTCCAGTTTGTTGTAATCAGTGTAGTCAAAGGCTTTAGTGTAGTCAATGAAGTAGATGTTTTTTCTGTAATTTCTTGCTTTTTCTATGATCCAGTAGATGTTGGCAATTTGCTCTCTGGTTCCTCTGTGTTTTCTAAATCCAGCTTGTACAGCTGGAATTTCTTGGTTCACATACTGTTGAAACCTAGCTTGAAGGATTTTGAGCATTACCTTGCTAGCATGTGAAATGAGCACAACTGTATCATAGTTTGAACATTTTTTGGCTTTGCCTTTCTTTGGGATTGGAATGAAAACTGACCTTTTCCAGTCCTGTGGCCACTGCTGAGTTTTCCAAATTTGCCGGCACATTGAGTGTTGCACTTTAACAGCATCATCTTTTAGGACTTGAAATAGCTCAGCTGAAATTCCATCACCTCCACTAGTTGAATTTAGTTTTTATCATTCCCATTCTTATTTTTATATTTTCAAAATAGGTAGATGTGTCCATGAAGAATATATAGTTTTGTTCTGAATGTTTTCACACTTTATATGTGTTATACTGTATGTATCATTCTAAAACTTGACTTTTTGACTTAATTTTTTTTTTTTAAGATTTTTCAGTGTTGGCTTATATATTGTAGATTCTTCTTTGAGCTGTTGTATAAAATTCTCTTATATGAATAAAACATAATTTTTCTTTTTTAGTGGGGAGTGAGGTTATTTGTAATTTTCCATTTATAGATAGTAGTATGATAGGCCTTGTACATGTATCCTTGTTAACATGTGTGAGAATTATTCTAGGATATAATTCAAGGGGAAAAATCTTGTCTATGGTATATACACATATTGAGCTTTATTGTTACTGACATATTACTGTCGATAGTGATTATACCAATTTATATAAGGTTATGGAAGTCACCTTTGCCCATGTTGTTGGCAATTTACATTTGTTTGTTCCTTTAAAAACATCTTACATCTGTTGCATAGGTCATTCATTTTCCGATGTTCAGTTTTAATAATAATTGCTTGCATGAAGAAATACTCCTCAGAATATTACAGTTTTTTTTTTTATATGTTTTTTCTTAGTTTTGTCATTTTGTGTAATCTGCATTGATAATTTGATTCTTGAAATATTTTAAATATATCTGAAAGGTTGAGGTTTTTATATTTAAACTTTGGCTATTCAGCTTATGTAATCTGCATTATTGATAATTTGATTCTTGAAATATTTAAAATATATCTGAAAGGTTGAGGTTTTTATATTTAAACTTTGGCTATTCATCTTTGAAGTTAATTTGCCTCAATATGTTTCTGTTGTTTGGAATTTGAAGATTCAGCAATGGATGCTCCAAAAGAAGGTTTATTTTCTTTATGGTGTAATCTTATTTTAAAACATGATTGACTTGTCATGAGTTTGCTGGTGGCAGGGTAATGACTCACTATTGTTTTATAAGTATAAAAACATGAACTGAAGTGATACATGAGAAATTCATGATTATTTTGGCTTCGGTAGAGAGAGTAAGAATAAAGGAAGCATCAGCTTTATTTTGAAGTTTAACATCTGTAAGTGAGAATAAACATCTGAAACATCAGTAACTATCCATTGCAATGTTCTTGGAATTCAAGAAGTATTGTTGTGCTGTCCCTGGTGGTCCAGTGGCTAAGACTCCACGCTCCCAAAGCAGGTGACCTGGCTTTGATTACTGGTCAGGGAGCTCAGATCCCATATGCCACAACTTAGACTTGGTGCAGCCAGATAAATTTAGTTAATAAATAAGAATTAAGAAAAAAAAGTATTGTCGTTTTTTAGTCCTTGTATCTGGGTTGTGGGATTATGACTGACTGTCTTAAAATATTTTTTGTGCTAATGTATATTTTTCATACTCTGCACAGTGAAACATGTTTCTATTATGATCAGAAAGAAAACTTTAAAAAGACTAAACTGTCTTATTTACCCTTTGTGTCTTTTCTGTGGGGAAGAAGGGTGAGTGGGACACTTAAATTCCACTTTGACCAGAAATTAAATTGCCCAGTGTATTGTCTTTTTGTTTTTTCTCTATTGCATATTTGCTTTTCTCATTATTTTTTTCTGTTTGACATTTCAATAAGTAATTCAACCATTGTTATAAATCTTATATTGAATTTACTTTTCTGCTTTATAGGTTAAAGAAGAGATGCTATTCGAAGCATTAGTTACAAGGAAGACTGTGACAGTGGGAGAAAAGCTTATTTTACCATACAAATTGGCAGAGGTATGAATAGATTTTCTTTGAAATCAGGGAGCTCTAAGTGCTTTTTGAAGTTTAGGTTTATATTCTTGCTCTTAATAGAATGAAAATGACAGTAGTGTTGATTGAAATATTTTCTGGGCTCTTGAAACTTGATTATGAATTTTCTATCAACTTGGAAACTTTTAAAGTTGAATGTGACTTAAAACAGTATGCTTACATTTTTCTCTAATGATCTTAATCTCATCACCATTTTTAATTTTCAATTGATTTATATAGGTAGGTAGCAGTATTTGACACAAATGGTTTTTCCTTCTTGAGCGCATCATATCTCCTGGCACATCATACTCTTGGGTTACTTTTTCATTGTTGCCCACTCCTTTGCAGTTCTTTTTGTTTGTTTTTTTTTTCTTCTTCCTGATTCTGTTGATAAAGGATGGGGTTCCATAGGACAGTCTTTGTCTTTCCTTCTGTATACTTTTTATCTCAGTTGTCTCACTCAGTCCCATGGCTTTAAATATCATCTGTATAGTAAGGCTTCCATTAAAGTTTTATTGCTACAGGGAGCCAATATTACTGTTTTACCACTCAAGTATATGAAAGTGAAGTGAAGTGAAAGTCGCTCAGTTGTGTCCGACTCTTTGTGACCCCATGGACTATGCAGTCCATGGAATTCTCCAGGCCAGAATACTGAAGTGGGTAGCCTTTCCCTCCTCCAGGGGATCTTCCCTTCCCAGGGATCATACCCAGGTCTCCCACATTGCAGGTGGATTCTTTACCAACTCAGCCACAAGGGAAGCCCAAGAATATTGGTAGTATATAGGAGTAGGAAAATTATTGAAAGGTCTACTACTTTATGGTGAAATTTTACAAAAATGATGAGAAATCATAGTGATGATTATTATAAAGATAGGATAAGAATATGAGACTAGAAGACACAGAGGTGGGAAAATAGTAATTTAAGTGTAGAGAATGCTTTCTAGGCAGACGTTGATCCATTTATCCCATATTTTTTGGGTCTCTCCTGATTGTACCTGTAAGTCCATGTTTCTTCATTATTCAGGTATCTTATGTCATATTTTATAGTTGCCAACTTTGAGAGCACCTTTGTAGACCACAGAAAAAGTCAAACCATTTAAGAGTTTTGCTCTTCTTTTACATAAATCAATGCTTTTATATTTTCTTTCTCAACTTTTTTGATGATTAAATATTTGTTATGTTATTTGATCTTTTAACTTTAAATTCAGCTTTCTGAGATTATTTTTGTTGCCCCTGTTTTATTTTGGTTTATGTTTGTTTGGTCTGGAAGATCCACTGGAGTAGGAAATGGTACCTCAGTCCAGTATTCTTGCCTGGAAGAATCCATGGGCAGAGGAGCCTGTGGGCTGCATCCCTTGGGGCTGCAAAGAGTCAGACACGATTGAGGGACTGAGCATGTTTGTTTGGTATATTTATTTATTTAGTAAATATTTGAAAAAGCTTTTTGTGCCTAGAATTGTACTAGGCATTATGGGTAAAATGAAGAGCAGTCCTTAAGGATTTTAGTATTGTATCTGAAGAGCAATGGAAAGAAGTGTTTTAAGCAAAAAAGTTGCCTTAGAGGTTTTTTTTTTTTTTTTTTTTAGGACAATCTGACAGCAATGTGAACAATCAGTTGGAGGAGAGTGTGTTAGTTTCCTGTAGCTGTGTAACAAGCTTTAGTGACTTAATACAACACAAAGTTATTATCAGAAAGTTTCTGTGGATCTGGGGCTGGGTTAGCTGGGTCCTCTGCTCAGGGTTTTACCAGGCTGAAGTCAAGATATTCTTGGTGGCTCTTCTTTAATCTGACTCAACATCCTCTTTCAGGTTCACAATTTGTTGGCAGGATTCACTTTCTTGTAGGACTGAGGTCCATAATTTCTTGTTTGCTGTCAGGGGCCATTCTCAGCAGCTGGAGTGTACTTGGCATTTCCTATCATGTGGTCCTGTACACAACACAGCAGTTTACTTCTTCAGGTCCAACATGAGAACCTCTGATGCACGCGCTCACTCCCTAGTAAGCCACCTCTACCTGGGACAGTATCTCTTGGGTTGACTAAAAATTTCAGCTGATTTGGGGCCATAATTATATATTTAAAATCCCTTCACCATTGTCATATAACATAAGATAGTTATAGGAGTGAAATCCATCATCTTTACAGTCTTTTTGTCACTAATTGTGAGGGGATTTAGAGAGGGAGGGGATTTAGAGAGCATGTATACTCAGTGATGGGAGTCTTGGGAACCATCTTAGGATTCTAACACAGAGGGCAAGAGTAAATGTGCAAAGATGAGTTTGGAGGCTGTAGTAGTTACTACTCCTGAGAAGAAAGATGCTTGCTGCTGTATCTAGAAAGGTGACATTCTGATAGGGAGAAATGGGTGTATTTAAAAATTTAGAAGATTAAGTCAACAAGATTTGGCAATGAGTTCTTAGTGGGAATCAGGGAGGAAGAAGGAGACATCAGGCATGAATCCTGATTTTGTGGTACCTACAACTATAAGAATATTGGTAACATTCAGTGAGACAGGAAACACTAAACAAGATCTTGTTTGAGTGGGAAAATAATTAATTGGTATTTGGGCTAAGAGTCGTACACGACTGAGCGACTTCACTTTCACTTTTCACTTTCATGCATTGGAGAAGGAAATGGCAACCCACTCCAGTGTTCTTGCCTGGAGAATCCCAGGGACTGGGGAGCCTGATGGGCTGCTGTCTCTAGGGTCGCACAGAGTTGGACACAACTGAAGCGACTTGGCAGCAGCAGCAGAGAGCTGTTTGAGGTCAAGCTATGACAAGACTGCATTTCAGAGAAAAGAGGCTAAAAGTATAATATTGGGAATTATGGTGCAAAAAAGCATATTCATATATTTGAATTTTCTCTGAATCTTTTAATTTGATATGAAAAGTTGTCCTTTAATGAAAAATTCAGCTCATTTATATTGATTATGGCAACTAGCATGTTTTCTTATTCTATGTTTTAAAATATTTTGCTTTTGCTGAATTTAATCAGATTTTCTTAATCCCATATTCCCCCCAACCACCCCTTAGAAGCATAGAATGATTATTCTCTCTGTATATTCTGCTATTGATTTTCTTGATATTTTAAAGATACTTGGTTCATCACTTGCCTAAGAATAGAATTTTAGGTCCACATTATTTTTTCTCTCAGAACTTCTAAACATTTTCCAATTATTTTCAAGTTTTAATTGTTGGACAGAGAATTTGATACCTGTTTTCTCTTTTTCTATGTAGGTTATAGTGTGTTCTAGCAACTTGAAGCTTTTTTTTTCACTTAAATTCAGAAATTCATTCATCATTTATATGTAGTCAGTTGTAGTATTGTCTCCATTTTACAGTTGTAAGAAAAGATTGTAGCCTAAGAGTTTCAGCAAGTTGACAAATCTCAAATTGTTAGAATAAGTAAGAAACTGAAATTGGAATATAGTCCAGCTCTTAATCAATGCTCTGTGCTTACTCTAATATATAAACATCAAAATAAGTCCCTAAATAATAAATATGTAAATTATTAGGATCTGTTTTTTTAAGTGATAGTATTCAATTGTCTAAGACATGTGCTTCCCCAACCCTCTTTTTAGGTTGTAGTGCCTTCCAAAAGTTGAATTTTCTTTAATATTCTTCATTTTTTAGATCAGTTTTGGGTTTTCACAAAAACTGAGTATAGATACAGAGTTTCCATAAACTGGGGAAAGCTTGAGGTGAGGGGAAAAAACAAATCACAATAACTCCATAATGAAAGAATTGTTAGTGTTTGGGGAGGAAGAAGTTCTAGATGTTACTGTGGATGACAGGCTGAAGACAACTAGGAATGTAATTGTGGTGATATTACTATTGTTTCAAGTGTCTGACTAGGATTCCACAGATAACTGAAGCTGTTTGCTAACAGGTTTATTCCTATGCCTGGAATATTCTTCCTCACTTTAACTGGCAAAGTTCATTTGTTAATAAACTTCTTATTCTACTTTCTTTACTAGATGAAATATATACCCCAATTTTTAGTAAAACTATTATGAATTGAGTGACCTACATTCTGCTTTTTTAATCTTTCATGGCAGTTTTACCCTGGATTTCCTGAGTTTGATTAAATTAATGAGTATATATAGAAAACTTCAATTATAAATTATTTATATTGAGATAAAAATTAATTTCTATTTCAAGATAATAAGCTTTTTTTTTTTTTTTTTCCAGATTGTTGCCAATTTCACTTGGATTCCTAACTTTTTTTTTCCCCCTAGGCTGTGACAGTGAGGAACTCTATGGCTAAGTCTTTATATAGTGCCCTGTTTGACTGGATCGTTTTTCGGATTAATCATGCACTTATGAATAGTAAAGATTTGGAGCAAAATACCAAGGTAGACATATGTTGGACTCTAATATAGTTTTCCTGAAAAGCTGTTTTAATAAAATGGTTAATACATGACATTTAAAAACACAGAATTATATATAGCAATAAGTATCACCTTATAGTATTTCCTGCTATTTTTCTCCTTACTACTGTTTCTGTGACCCTATTCAGGGAAACCGTTCTTTCTGTGTGTCAGAGCTTTTACTCTATGTCCTTACGTTCCTGTAGATGTACCTGTACAGAATTGCTTTTAAATGTAAAAATAGGATCATGCTGCCTGCATTGTTTCTAATTTGTGTTTTTTTAACCTAGCTATGTCTTGATATATATCTGGACCTCATTATTTTTAATATTGTAACTATATAATATGCATATGTAGCATAAATTACCCCATTCAAATACATTTTTTATTGTTATAAATGATTATGTAACAGATATTCTTTGTGCCAATTTCTCTAGGATAAAATCCTCAAATTGTTGGACTTAAGGATACATATATATTTAAAAAGTTTGGTTGCTACTGCTAAGTGGCTTTTCAAAAAAGACAACACCTTGTTAGTGATGAATGAAAGTGCCTGTTTCCCTGTAACTTAACTCATTTGAATATTATCAGTATTTTCATCTTGCTAATCTGATAAGGGGGATTACGAATCGTTTCAGTGTTAGATGAAAGTCAAGTATCTTCTCATGTTTTCTCTATTTCTTTTCTTTATTATTTCTTTATATATTTTTGCTATTTTTATCTTATTTGTCATTTTATTACAAGTCATTTTGGATATTGCAGAGACAAAGTTTCTGATATATAGTGCAAATATTTTCTCTTAACTTTTAAGATTTGTTTGTATTATGTTTTTAAGCCTATATATTTTAAAGGTTTGTCCCCAGTTAAATCTGTCATTATTTTACTTTATTGCCCTAGGTTTTATTTGTTGATTTTTCTTATATAGGAAGGGCTCGTCTAGGCCAAGTTTATAAAATATGAATGTTTATTCTCATCCTTTCAGAATTTAATTTTCGATGTTCATGTTTGTGTTCACAATTATGTTTATGTTTTTTCCCCTGTTGGAATTTATAAACATGGTAGATTTTAGATATTTACCTTTAATCTTTTCAAATCCATTTTTATTTTCCAACAACTTTTATGAAATAGTCTACCTTTTCAGGCCAAATAGCAATGTCATCTTTGTCTACTTAATGTCTACTTAATCCTACCATCTTAAATTTATTAATACAATTGCTCTTATATGATCATGTCATGCCTTAAGTCCACTAGTAGGAAATTGATTTCAATTTTAATCTAATTTACCAAATTGATTTCTTTTGAAGATCATTATTTTCACTGCTTTTTGTAAGGGCTTAGAATTAGTCAATCGGAGAAGGCAATGGCACCCCACTCCAGTACTCTTGCCTGGAAAATACCATGGGCGGAGGAGCCTGGTAGGCTGCAGTCCTTGGGGTCGCTAAGAGTCAGACACGACTGAGCGACTTCACTTTCTCTTTTCACTTTCATGCATTGGAGAAGGAAATGGCAACCCATTCCAGTGTTCTTGCCTGGAGAATCCCAGGGACGGGGAAGCCTGGTGGGCTGCCATCTATGGGGTCACACAGAGTCGGACACGACTGAAGTGTCTTAGCATAGCATAGCATAGAATTAGTCAGCAGAAGTAATCAAACAAAATACTCTTAATGGAGACTTTTAACAGTCTCTTGCTATTTATCGCTCATTATATCAGTCTGCCCAGTATCTTTCAGCACCAGTGGAGAAAAATTGTTTCATTTAATCACAACTGTCATACAACTCTATTTTAAGCATGAGATGGGGTGTGGGAAGAATAATGGTTTGGGGTGTTAGAACTGAATATTCATCATCCTTAGCAAGAAGTTAGAAGATTGTTTCTGGAAGTGAAATATCAAGAAATAGAAGAATAAACACTTTTTACTATATTATACTATTGTGTACCAAGCAACTGAAAAGATTTGAGTGTTTTTGACTTTAGGGAGCAGAAATTGAGGATGATGAAGTGGTTTGCTGTCATCTTTTTAGAACTGTTTAATGTCATAAATTTTTTTTTAAGTTACTGTCATAAATCTTGTATGACTTCTTTTGATAAAAAAATTTTCAATGTTTGATATCCAGTTTCATTTCTAGCCTGTGTAAGACAAGAAATATGCTTGTTAGCTTATCTTAAAGCAGAATTTTATTGGGATAGAGAAGTCAAACTAGGAAAATTTGCATGATCCTTTGGTAGAACCAGGCATACCCAGGATTAACCTAGCTTTACTTTACTAACCTTCTGACTTTCCAATAGCCTTTTCCCCGCCCCCCCCTTCCCTTGTCTCTGGGGTTTTAGAGATTTGTGGTATTGAGGTAACAAGTCTTTAACTCTGCTTTGTACATTTCTGTGAAGTAATCTATGAATTACATGTGTTAAAACTTTGGATATATTTTTATAACTAAGATAAAATGATGAAGATAAAGAGAACTAAAATTTTTTTATTTGTAGTATATTTTGGTTGACCACTGGGTCCCCTCAAGTTTTCATCTACTGCTATTGAAGAACTTTGAACATTTTGTTACTTATATAGTGAAATATAAGTTCATGAAATAAATTTAAGCATCATTTTTTAACCATAATTTCTTTCTTGTTTTTCACAGACTTTGTCCATTGGTGTTCTTGATATTTTTGGGTTTGAAGATTATGAAAATAATAGCTTTGAACAGTTCTGTATTAATTTTGCTAATGAACGTTTACAACACTACTTTAATCAGCATATCTTTAAATTGGAGCAAGTGAGTACCTAAATGGGCTTCCCAGGTGGCTTGGTGGTAAAGCATCCGCCTGCCAATGCAGGAGATGTGGGTTCAATACCTGGGTTGGGAAGATCCCCGGGAGGAGGAAATGGCAATCCACTCTAGTATTCCTGCCTTGAAAATCCCAAGGACAGAGGAGCCTGACGGGTTACAGTCCATGACTTCACAAAGAGTCGGACACAACTGAGTGACTGAGCACACACATGTGTGAGGATGTGAATGTGTGTTCACTTACCCCTTCCCCATTCCCTGAACCCCAACCTGTACCTTCATATACACCACATAAATTTTTTGAGTCATAGTCATGATAAGTATTTTAAATGTTGATTTCAATAAAGATATTATTGTCTTCATATTAGTGTAAGCAAATGACAGATGAGAGCATAGTTTTTTGGGCCTTATCACACAGGGTTTTCTGTTTTAATTAAAAGGCCTTAAGTAGAATCAGTAATATGTGTTTATTTGATGGAACCTTTGAATGAAAAGATCTATGGGTTTGTTTTGATTTTTGTTGATGTTTTTGATTTTTAATTGCTTTTGTGGCCTTGGTCACAGTGTGTCATATTAAGTATGCTTGTTTGATTCCTTTGATCTCTTAGTTCAAGGATGGGATAGAGGAGCTTATTAATAGAATCTTAAATCAGCTTAGAATGTGGATACAAAGAGATAGGACAGTATAGAGAGACCAAATTGAGTAACTACATATCTTTTATGAGATGGTCAAATTGATTGAATTAGGATAGAAAGAGTAAGCCATCAGTTTACATGAGAATTCTTAGGGTAACTGCAGGGTTGAAAGTGTGGATTCTTTTTCTAAGCCAGATTTAAATTTAGTAACAAGTTGAGTTTATGGCCCAGAAGTTAAGTTTGAAGACATAAATAGAAGCTGGGTTCACACTCAACTGAAAGGAAATAATGAAGAAAAGAAATGAACAGAAAATCACAACAGTTTCCTGTCATTGGGGCTTGCTCTATCTTGGCTTTAAGCACAACTGTTTAAGCACCACTGTTAAAAGATAGTATTATTTTTTATAATATCACCTAACATGTAGTGCTTACCATTAAGTGATAGAAATAAAAATATACCAAAGATGCTTTGGGAGGAAACATTTTGATAATTTTAATTACTGAAGTTCACTTCTAATTATTGCCCAAAATTAATACATTTGCATTTAAGATGGGAGAAATATGTAATAAATGCCATGCAGGATGATAGGTACTAAAATCAAATATAAGGTAAAGTAGTGATAGAAAGGATGAAATTTATTAGAATTTGTTGAAAGTCTGCAGAGATTTCCTAGGAATAGAGTGATTCTGAAATAGAGTTTTGAATAGAAAGTTGAGCTCACCAGACTGTCAATGGGGAAAAGATATTTTAAACAAAGATAACAATATCTTTAAAACTGTGAGGCATAAAATAGCAGAGCACTTTTGATGAACTGGAAATGATTCAGTGTAGCAAAAATACAGGATATAAGGATGTGGGCAGGAAAGGAGATAAGTTTGATGAGATAGTCTCAATCAGATAGTTGTTCAGAGAAGATTAGAATTTTTCTGTTAGAGAATGGGGAGCTATTTGAAGTATGTGTAGCAAACATTTCAGAGAAGGCAATGGCACCCCACTCCAGTACTCTTGCCTGGAAAATCCCATGGACGGAGGAGCCTGGTGGGCTGCAGTCCGTGGGGTTGCTAGAGTCGGACATGACTGAACAACTTCATTTTCACTTTTCACTTTCATGCATTGGAGAAGGAAATGGCAACCCACTCCAGTGTTCTTGCCTGGAGAATCCCAGGGACGGGGAAGCCTGGTGGGCTGCCGACCATGGGGTCGCACAGAGTCGGACACGACTGAAGCGACTTAGCAGCAGCAGTAGCAGCAAACATTTGAATTGGCACTGTGGAAGATGTATTGAAGGGAGTCAGTTATATTTCAGGCACTGTTAGGCATTGAAGATAAACAGTTTAGAATTGAAGAATCTTATTATTGAGTTCATAATCTAGTGAGTTGTTCTTTTGTCTGTTCCTCTTCTGGGGATATCAGACTAGGAAATTTTGACCAAACTTGCCTTACAGAACATCTAAAAAGTAAAACAACTGAACAAAACATAATTGAAAGCATTGGAGTACCTTCAAATAAGTGAAGCTTTACAGGGCTCAGATACGCAAGCATGAAATCTAGGGAGATGAACTCAGCATTCAGGAAATGCTTTGTTGCTATAGACATTTCTCTTCTGGTAGAAGGCTTCCAAAAAGGATTTTGTCCAGATTAAAGAACAAAAGAGGAGCTCCTCGGCAAGTCCCAGGGGCTTGAAGACCTTAAAGGGTTATATCTTATAATAAAGGTAATGCAGAAATAGGGCTTTTCCAGTGGCTTAGTCAGTAAAGAATCCACCTGCCATACAGGAGACCCAGGCTCAATCCCTGGGTCAGGAAGATCTCCTGGAGAAGGAAATGGCAGCCCACTCCAGTATTCTTGTCTGGGAAATCCCATGGACAGAGGAGCCTGTCAGGCTACAGTCTGTGGGGTCACAAGAGTCAGACATGACTCAGCGACTAAGCCAACCACCAAAGCAGAAATAGAGCAGGCAGGCATTATAGGGGCTAAAGCTCAGTTTAAAATAATTTCAGTTCCTGATTGGGTTAAAACAGTGTAGAATTTCCAGTGTTCTTAGCCACCTGCTAAGAGCAAATTCAGTCTCTGATGGAGAAAGAGATCATCTCATTACTAAAGTTATCTCTGCACTTTTTCACGTGCGAGCATTCAGGTTTTTAACTGAGATGTTTAAGACATACAAGGAAGGAAACCAACAAGAGAAAAAACCAAGAGAAGTGAGACAGTAGACTACCATAGGGGATTCAGATAATGATCTTATCAAACATGAACTTTAACAATGGCTTCAAGAAATTTTTTAAAGTGATAATTCTATTAAAGAACAGCAAACTTAAAAAAAAATCCTAAATTTAGGAAAATCTAGGACTAAAAAGTAGGTGAAATGAAGAACATAATATTAATTTTTCACAATTAGATATAACTTAAGAGAAAATTAGTGCTTTGGAAGATAGATCAGAAGAAGTACCAGCTTGATGAATAAAGGCGGAAAATACAAATATTGTAAGAGGCATATGGGACATAGTGAAAAGATCTAACATGTGTAACAGGAATTCTGGAAAAACATATGTGAAAGTGAGAGAATAGGATTGAAGCTATGTTTGAAGAAACAATGGCTGATAATTTTCCAAAATTAAAACAAAAAACAAAAAAATCCAATATACACATGTTGAGAAGCCCTAAGAATGCAAATGCTGGATGAGTTACAAGCTGGAATCAAGACTGGCAGGAGAAACATCAACAACCTCAGATTTTATGCAGATGATACCACTCTAACTGCAGAAAGTGAAGAGGAACCAAAGAGCCTCTTGATGAGGGTGAAAGAGGAGAGTGAAAAAGCCAACTTAAGACTAAATATTAATAAAAAACTAAAATCATGGCATCTGGCCCCAATACTGTAGGACAGATAGAAGGGAAAAGGTGGAAGTAGTGACAGATTTCCTCTTCTTGGGCTCTAAAATCACTGTGAATGGTGACTGCATCCATGAAATCAGAAGATGTTGCTTCTTGGCAGGAAAGCAATGACAAACCTAAGCAGTGTGTTGAAAAGCAGAGACATTACTCTGCTGACAAAGGTCTGTATAGTCAACACTGTGATCTTCCCAGTGGTCACGTACGGTTTTGAGAGCTGGACCATAAAGAATGCAAAACACCAAAGAATTGACACCTTTGAACTGCGATGATAGAGAAGACTCCTGAAAGTGCCTTGGAAATTTCACAGTATTGAAATCACACAGATCTCAAAACCATAGTAAAGTTATATCAGAAACCAACAACAAAAAGATAACTAGAAAATACTTTATGATTAAAAGTTAAGAAATTTCTAAATAGCTTAGAAATTGAAAAAATTAGAGAACATATTGAACCTAATATGTTAAATATTAAAACTTGTGTCTAAAGATGTACTTTAGTCACTGAAGAAATTTGACTAATGATTTAACTAGAGGAAAATTTTATAGCTGTCAGAACATTTTAGGATTGAAGAGCAATGATTTAACACATTTGAAAATGCTCAGAAACTTAAGCAAAAGGAAATAATAGAATGAATAAAAATGAAAACAAATATATTATGGGAAGGGATCAACAAAAATCATAAGCTGTGAAACGTAAGTAATACTTTGAAATGACCAATAACATTTATAAAAGCCTCAAGAAATTACTGGGAAAGAGACAGAGACATATAAAGACAGGGATATAAATAGCCAGAATTCCAATGATAAAGACTATATCATTGTATATCCTATACATATTAAAAAGTTACAGAATACACTAAACAACTTTATGTCCATAAGTAGACTTATCAAATAATATGAGAAAAAACTTTTCAAAACTGTGTTGACACAGATAAAACCAAAGTTCAAATCCTTTAACTATTGGAACTTCCCTTGCCATCCTTTGGTTGAGAAGCCACCTGCCAATGCAGGGGACATAGGTTCCATCCCTGGTCCAGGAAGATCCTGCATGTCATGGAGCAACTAAGCCCGTGTGCCACAACTAGTGAACCTGGGCACTTGGAGCCCACGGTCTGCAGTAAGAGAAGCCACCTCAATGAGAAGCCTACACGCGGCAACTAGAGAGTAGCTCCCACTTGCTGCAACTAGAGAAAGCCTGTGTGCAGCAATGAAGACCCAGCTCAACCCCCCAAAAAAATTACGTAACTGTTAAAGAAATTGAATATGTAATTAAATTCTTTCCGTAAAGGACATTGTAAGCCAAAATGGCACCATTGATGAATTCTGCCAATGGTGAGAGAAGTATTTTCAGTTTGACATAAATGGTGAAAGTATTTTCAGTTTAACATAAATTTTTATGTGGAATAGATAAAAGGGGACAATTCTAAACATATTTTGGGGAGCCAAGATAACCTAGATCTGTGAAGAAAATTATTAGAAGTGGGAATTTTCAGTTTTCTAATATTTGTTTAGAAAATTTTCAGTTTGCTAATATTTAAACAAATATTAGCAAACTAAGTCCAGCGAGATATGCAAAAGGATAATATATCAGAACCAAGTGGAGTTTTTTCTGGTGTGTATTACATCTGACCACCAATCAGTTTAATTCATCTGTTAACAAAGCAGAAGAAGAAAAAAATTCATGGTGTTCTCAATAAAAATATAAAAATGCGTTTGATAAAATTACATACTCAGTCTTATTCAAAACAAAACCTTTAGCAAACTCGGTATAGAAGGGAACTTCCTGATAAAGGCCATTTACAAAAAACCAACAGTTAATATCATACTTAATGGAAACAGACTAAATGATTTCCCCCTAAGATTGAGAACAAGGCAAGGATGTTTTCTAAGAATTTTTATCATGAATGTAGGCATGTGAGGACATCCAAATGGAAAGTAAACATAGGAAAAGATATTTCATTTATTAGTCTTTGCTGCTGCTAAGTCACTTCAGTCGTGTCCGACTCTGTGTGACCCCATAGACGGCAGCCCACCAGGCTCCCCCATCCCTGGGATTCTCTAGGCAAGAACATGGGAGTGGGTTGCCATTTCCTTCTCCAATGCATAAAAGTGAAAAGTGAAAGTGAAGTCGCTCAGTCGTGTCCGACCCTCTGCGACCCCATGGACTTCAGCCTTCCAGGCTCCTCCATCCATGGGATTTTCCAGGCAAGAGTACTGGAGTGGGGTGCCATCACCTTCTCCATATTAGTCTTTAGGGAAAATAAAATTAAACCCATACTTAAATATTTCTAGGCATTCACCAGAGTGACTAAAATGAAAAAAACTGACAATGCAGGTATTAGAGAAATACTGTGCACTGGGAAGTCTCATACACTGGTGGTGGGTGCATAGATTGGTACAGCCACTTTAGAAAATTGTTTGGCAGTGTCTTCTGAGTTTATGTTTGTACTTTATAAGCCGGCGGTTTCACTCTCCAAATCTATATAAATGCTTACAAAAAGTTTTGTACAGAAATGTACATAATGCCCTTATTTTTAATAGCCAAAATTGGAAATGAGTGTAATGCCCATCAATAGTCCAGTAGATGAATGTATTGTATATAAATATATCATTGGTTCTTGAGGAGTTAGTTATTCTTCTCCTATCCCTACTGGTACAATCAGTATCACCTAGGCACTCCTTCCAAGTGCACTACCCCAAACTTTCTTATTCACACATTCTGAGTTTGTGGCTTCTTTTTTTAACAAGCTCTTCATGTGATTCTGTTGTATATTAAAATTTGAGAGTTAATGTTCTGTAGCAGATTTTGTCATGCCTTTTCTATAAAAAAGTATAAGTAAATCAGTCTTCTGGGTTTTGGAGGCCATGTGCTCTCAGTTCTGCTATTACTTTGAGAAAGCAGCCTAGACAATGCATAAATGAGTAAATGTACTCCACTACCCGTCTTACAGCAATTAAAATGCATGTACTTTAGATGCGTTTGACAACATAGATGTTTCTCTGAAACATAATGTTGAGTAACAGAAGAAACGCCAGATCAAAAGAATATGTATTGCATGGTTCTATATATATATAATTTTTATAAAGAGGTGGATTTTGTCAGAGGTATAGAAGTTAGGATAATAGTTAACTTTGAGCAGGAGGATCTGAATCACCGTTGGGAAACTGGAATGGGAAGGGATTTTGAAATACTAGTAAAGAATATAAAAATCCATGTGCTTACACTATCTAGTATGCTGTTTATCCATGCTGTGAAAAGGAAGAGGGAAAAAGCTTTACCACTGCTTGGGGGTGACCTTATATAGCATTACTTGCTTGTGAAACTGTTGAGGGGGAAGGACTAAGTTAGCACTTACTTTTTACAATTAGAGTAACTAGTTTATACGAGGGTCCACTTTTCCTTACAGGATAATGATAATACAGAAAGAATGATTCAATTATTAACATCACTGTTTCACAAAATCACTGTATTTGCTGAGAGGTATGCAAATATAATCAGTGAATACTAAAACCATCAGATGAACAGGATATTAATTTGATGCCTAAATATCATTCAGTGTAGAACCTTCTTTATTTTCAGAATCATCTTTCTGACACTTTAAAAAGTAAAAGTAAAAGCATCACAGAGATGAATAAAAGAATATTTATTTCCCAGTGTAGATGTTAAAGAAGGAACAGTAGGGGCTTCATAAGAGAGTTTTGAATGGTTACTCAGTGTGTGAGCTTTGAGTTTAGTCTTGGAATTGGGGAAACTCCTCTGCCCCCGCCTTTTGAAAGTTATTCTGTTTATTTTGTCAAAGTTCACTGTGTACGAATTCTATATGATTTTTATCAGTGATCACTGGAGGTGATAGTTTTCCATTTTTCTCAGACATTGTTTCATTATATTCACTGTTGATGATCCAATAGTTCTTTTTGATGGCTTCAAGTTGTGTGGGAGAAATTAGTCTTTTTCGTTTTACATTTTTCCATAGTGTAGTCATCAGATAGTGTAGCTAAAACAAATCACACTTAGTTTTCCATCTGAATGGAATCACAAATAGGATTCTAATCAGAAAATTTGGTTGCATGTACTATTAAAAGAAAATAGACATATACTATATCACGATTTTATGAAACTGAAATATACATTTCTTTCATTGTGTAGATTAATGATTTTTCAAAGTTTAGTCTATTCTTTTAATCCTGGTAAAAACTTTTTAGTCCTTATTCTCACATACCTTTTATTTTCTGCAAGATGAATAAATTGTTAATTTGTATTTCCTAGGAGGAATATAGAACTGAAGGTATCAGCTGGCACAATATAGACTACATTGATAATACCTGTTGCATAAATCTTATTAGCAAGAAACCAACAGGTCTGCTCCATCTTTTGGATGAAGAAAGCAAGTGAGTATGATTCGTTTCAGTTTTGTTATTGGCCATGTGAGTTTTTCATGTCTTCTTAAGCCCTAAACTTTCTTCTTAATGTTATTAAGAGCAAAAGTTTCCCTGGTATGCATTTTTTTGTGTGTTTATAAGAAAATTGGATGGACTTCACTACTGAACTCATTTTTTCCTTGACTTTTTCCAAATTTCTTCTGCAAAGTCACTTTGATGTTCAATTGTTGGTATATATTTTTTTGTTTTGTGTTTCTTATTGAATTAAGTTTTACATATGAGATGTGTTTGCAGTTTTCTTGCTTAGTGGTAAAGAATATAATAATAGATTTGTGATATCTGCCATGGCTGTGCAAGTTTTTAGTGACCACATATGTTAGATATTTGCCATCCCTTGGTAACACTGTTCAGTATAAGTTAGGTAAGCTAAGTGTAGTCGCTCAGTTGTGTCAGACTCTTTGCGACCCCATGAAGTGTAGCCCCTCAGTCTCCTCTGTCCATGGGATTCTCCAGGCAAGAATACTGGAGTGGGTTGCTATTTCCTTCTCCAGGGGATCTTCCCGACCCAGGGATTGAACTTGCGTCTTCCGTATTACAGGCAGATGTTTTACCCTCTGAGCCACCAGGGAAGCCTGACCAAACTTAAATATATATGTTGCAGAAATAAAGCTTCATGGAGCATCCTCCACCATGTTCTCAGTGCTCTGGAAAGTATTATTATAGTTTAATTATTCTAAGAGATGGCAAATCTAGAACTGGAGAAACCAAAGTGGTGGAGAGTGTGTTGGTTTTCCATGACTCTTTAGTAAAATATTTAGAAATTGAATTAGGTCACTTGATTCCTTGTTTAATACTATACCCATTAAACTAAGATATAAAATATTAAGTAGTAACTTTCATAGGTAGGATGACTGTATACCAGGTTTGTGTAGGACAATCTAAAGTTTATACTGATTGTTCATTTTAGTTATTAAAGGCACCTACTTTAAGAATATCCTGATATGTATGGTAAGTTGTATGTTATTGCCATTTAATATTCCATAAACTCACAGAATTGCTGCATAGAATTATAAAGTAATATGGCAGAGCTGCAAAATATATTGGAAATGATATTGCCAACAATTATATCTGCCCTTCCATCATTAGTCTATTTCCATTAATCTAAATGAATTAAAATTCAGCAAAAAGCATTTTAATTTTATGTGCAAAGTTGTAAATGTTTCTTGTATTGCTCTATATTTCCCAAAACATACATTATCTCTTATAAAATTTTGAAGTTAGTGGTTCTTAACTCTGCTTGCATGCCTTAATTCTGATGTATTTTATTTTAGAAAGTGTCATAGGTGATTTTGATATTTAGTATGGAGAACCATTGTAGATATTGAAATGATAAGCAGTTATTTTGAGATGTCTTATGAACAAGAAAATTTAAGCAATTTGAGAAAAAGATCATATGTATAGTAAATGATGGACTTGAGATTCAAACCCACCAGGTATTTCTGAATAAGAAGCTTTAGTTTTGTCTTTTACTTGAACTTTTGTTTTCCTTTTTTATTGTAGTAACATTGGTTTATAACATTATATAAGATTCATATGTACATTATATTTCTACTTCTGTATACCCTACAGTATGTGCTGACTACCAAAAGTATATTTTTTATCTGTCACCATACAGTTGATCCCTTTTACCAATTTCACCTTCCCCCTGCCCCATCTTCTCTGGTATATAAAAAACTAGTATACAAGCAAAATCAAAATACAAGAATAAACCAAACAAAACAAACATGAGCTACGGAGAACAGAGTAATGAGCTTGTGCTTTGAAGTATTGTCCTTATTTGCTTTACCATAATGCTTAGACTGTGATGTCAGAAGTTCAGGGTTGTATTCCAGCTCTATTAACTACCCTCAGCAAATCTCTTAATATCCTTAGTCCTCAGTTTTCTTGCATGCAAAAAGGAAATAATGATGATTAATTATAATGCTGTCTACTCTATATCTTACAGTGGTTGTGAGCAGGAAATAAGCTATGGATATATAATTAAAACATGAATAGAGCAAAGGGGCCTTGTCTGTTATTCTTTAAGCAAAGTTTCATTGAGTGTACATCTTACTATGTTATACAAAGACCATCTTTACTTGGTCAGTTGCTACCTCACAGAAATGTAGATATTTCCCAGTGAAAAGAATGTCACCTTTTTGCTGTTACCCAGAAGCTTGTGGAGTTAAGCCACAGGTCCAGAAATTACAGGAAGACAGATGTTGGCTCAATATAAGAAAGAGCTTTTTAATCATTAGAACTGATTAGCAGCTGCTTCATAAAGTAGTAGAATTTTCCATTATAGTAATTATTTTGCATCATCTATCAAGGTACTTTTGCAGGTAGGAGATTGGACTGAATAACCTCTTGATTGCCACTTCAATTGTGCTTCTATATCAACTCCATAAAATTTTTTAATAAACCGTAGTATTATTTCCCTTGCTTTAAGTTAATCCTGTTATCTTTCCTTATAAATTAGCCAGCTTTGTGTCTCTGTTTTAACTTCCCAGAAGATGCAAAGACATGAAATGTTTTCCCTCTTTCATGTACCAGTGAAGAGGACTTGACAATAAATTAGTGTCATTTGGAAAGAGCTGTTTTTGAAATCACTTTGAGTATTTTTCCTCTGAAAATATTTTGTTCTGTAGAGGATATATTACATGAAATATCCTTCCTGGTATTCCTGCTTCAGTCAGTGTGTTTGTAGTGCTTTGGAGCACATGTTGGAAGTTAGAATTCTTGTTTAGTCTTGTCTGCTAGCTGTTCAAATTTTATACATTAGATTCTAAAGGATTCAGTGTGGAGTTTAGAAAGGAGGAATGGTGTAAGCAAAGTTAAGAGTGTTACTAGTCTTTCCCATAGTACTCAGTGTGACCTGCTGACAGCAGCACTGGCGTCATCGTAAAGGTTGTTACAAGTACAGAGTCTCACACTTCTGTCCCAGACTTCTTGACCAGACTCTGCGTTTTATTTAACAAACTGAAGTTAAAAATCAGAGCATTCATTTAGGCCAACATTTTATCAATCTTGCATGTTCGTAAGAATTACCTGGGGAACTTATAAATAGTACTTTGTCACTGGCCTAGCATCAATTCAGTAGAATCACAGGAGATGGGGTCCAGGCATTAGTATTTTTAAAAACTCCTTAGTTGGGGTAGCCTTAGATTAGTGCAAAGAAACACTGATCTAAGGCTACCCTTGCAGGTAGTCTTTGGGGAAACATTAGATGAAGAGTTTTGAAATTCATGATAATGTCTACTTGGTCTCTGTTCCAGGCTCTTTTGCTTAATTATGTAGTATGTATCCACAATTGTTTATTGACTGCAGGACTGGTGGAAAGGTTTTTTTTCCCCCATCTTTCCTTATTTGGAATAGAAACTGCCCTCATATTTGTTCTCATTAATTATCTTCCAATCAAAAAAAAAAAGAAATAATGTATCAATTAAAATGGGCAAAAAATGTAAATAAACAATATAAATGTCCCATAAACATGAAAATTAGCATTGGTTTTAATAAAGGAAGTTTAAATGGAAACATTTAATTTTTTCCATGATTTATCCAAGAAAAAGGAAACAAATCACAAGCTTTTTAATGACTCAGAGGATTAGAAGGCAAGTAGACCTTAGGTAGAAATAATGAGATGAACATCCTTCCTGAAAAGAAGCATGCTGCTGTAGAGTAGTGACAGATGTGTTTGCAGAAGTTGGGTTGGTCTGGGCTTAGGAGCTTGGATTTCAATTTTCGAAAGTAGGGGAGGCACACCATTAAAAGCACATTGTAGGAAAATTTATTTTGATAGTTGTGTTTGGTGACATGAAACATGGTAAAATTAGAATCACTAAGGCTACTATAAAGGCTGTTGCTGTATTCTCTGAAATTGTTCAAGAGTTGTAACCTGTTCTGGAATGGCTTTAGAGTTCTGGGAAGGAGGGAAAAGCCTAGAGGAAGGGATAGTGTTTGATGCAAAAGCAGGCCTCAGTTGACTAGGAAAATGGCGGTGTTGCTAACATGAAAAAGTAGGTTAATTTGTATCATCCCTATAGGATGTCAACTAATGTTAGGTATTTTTGCTAGTGTTATTTAATTCTTCTAGCACTATCATTCATTCTACTCATTTATGGATTAACAAGCCAGTTCCTAAAGAAGGTTGTACCTAGCTTGCCCGAGGTCACAGACAGAATTTGTAATGTAGGCAATGACTATCTGACATCAAAGACCTTTCTCCTTCCTGGTTCCAATAGGTACTATGTAATTAACCATTTTTCTTGTAGTATTGGAATCATTGTAGTGCATTAGATATTGTATTCAACATCTTTATATCTCACATCACATTATTTTTTATTATTCAAGTACTATTAAATGAAACTATTCTCTGAAATATACTTGACCTCTCCTTTTTTTTTTTGCTCAGTGATTATTTTCTCTGTTTGAAACTCCTACCAAACTTTTGAAATATAGCTTGTAATTGCCTCTTGTATCCTCTGAATCTTTACATTATTCCCAACCACTAATGATTTTTTTTTTTTCTGTTCTAAAGTTTTATATGTCTGTACTACTATTATTGCTAGTATTATACTGTATTCCCTTGTGGCTCAGTGGTAAAGAATCCACCTGGCCAATGCAGGAGTTTGATTCCTGGGTCAGGAATATCCCTGGAGAAGGAAATTGCAACCCACTCCAGTATTCTTGTCTGGGAAATTCCATGGACAGAGGAACCTGGTGGGCTCTAGTCCATAGGGGTCGCAAAGAGTTGGATACAACTTATCCACTAAATAGCTACTACTATTATGTGGTTACTTCTTAATAAATATTATTTGAATGATTCCCAGATATGAAATGTTCATCAGTGAGTATAAATCTATTGATGTGTATTTGAAAGAATAATAGGTATAATATAAAAACATTCAGTAACTGATGTAGGTAAGAAAATTACTACTTAATTTATAATGAAAAAAATTAACCTGGATTTAAAGGACCTGTCCAACCTGAGAGATCATTCCCTTTTTGCAAGTTCTTGAACCCAAGCAACATGTGATTTGGTTTTTATTATCCTTTGAGTCTTACGGTGCAGCACGCTGTGACCCAAGATAAACATCTAAAAACCTGAGTTAATTTTCTTATTTCTGATACTTGCATAGTATGTGTTAGGCAAATCACAACTTTTGAGCTCTCATATACAAAATAGGAATACTAAATCTTTTTTCACTCATCTTTCAGATTGTTTTGTTGTTGTTCAATCATTAAGTCATGTCTGATTCTTTGCAACACCATAGAATGTAGCACACCAGGCCTCCCTGTCCCTCACTATCTCCTGGAGTTTGCCCAAGTTCATGTTCATTGAATCAGTGATGCCATCCAGCCATCTCATCCTCTTCACCCTCTTCTCCTCCTGCCCTCAGTCTTTCCCAGCATCAGGGTCTTTTCCAATGAGTCAGCTCTTCACATCAGGTGGCCAGAGTATTGGAGCTTCAGCTTCAGCATCAGTCCTTCCAATGAGTATTCAGGGTTGATTTCCTTAGGACTGATTAGTTTGATCTTGTTGCTGTCCAAGGGACACAGTACCAGAGTTCAAAAGCATCAGTTCTTCGGTGCTCAGCCTTTATGTCCAACTCTCACATCCATGCATACTACTGGAAAAATGATATCTTTGACTAGACAAACCTTTGTCAGCAAAGTAATATCTCTGCTTTTTAATACATTGTCTAGGCTTGTCATAGCTTTTCTTCCAAGAAGCAAGCATCTTCTAATTTCATGGCTGCAGTCACCATCTGCAGTGATTTTTGAGCCCAAGAAGAGAAAATCTGTCACCGTTTCTACTTTTTCACCTTCTATTTGCCATAAAATGATGGGACTGGATGCCCTGATCTTAGTTTTTTCAGTATTGAGTTTTAAGAGGGGCTTTTTCACTCTCCTCTTTCACTTTCATCAAGAGGCTCTTTAGTTCTTCTTTTTCTGCCATTAGGACAGCGTCATCTGCATATTTGAGGTTTCTCCCAGCAGTCTTGATTCCACCTTGTTATTCATCTAGCCTGGCATTTCCCATGATGTACCGTGCATAGAAGTTAAATAAACAGAGTGACAATATACAGCCTTGTTGTACTCCTTTCCCAATTTTGAACCAGTCCTTTGTTCCATGTCCGGTTCTAATTATTGCTTCTTGCCTCACAAACAAAAAACTCTTGTTTGTTTCAAGAGACAGGTAAGATGGTCTCGTATTTCCATCTCTTGTTTTCCACAGTTTGTTGTGATCCACACAGTCAAAGGCTTTAGTGTAGTCAATGAAGCAGAAGTTGATATTTTTCTGAAATTCCCTTGCTTTTCCAGTGATCCAGCAAATGTTGGCAACTTGATGTCCATTTCCTCTGAGCTTGTTATGAGAATTTATTTAAGTGAAAACTCTCTAATTTGCTAAATCTGTTAGATGAAATTATAATTATTAAAAAAATACTTTATTAACTGCTGCATCTTTCTTTAGTGTTTTTGTTTTTATTTTTAATTTAGTTTTCCACAGGCTACAAATCAAACACTGCTGGACAAGTTTAAACACCAACATGAAGAGAATTCTTACATTGAATTTCCAGCTGTGATGGAGCCTGCTTTCATCATAAAGCATTATGCCGGGAAAGTAAAGTATGGGGTAAAGGTCAGTAAATTTCTCATTGAATAAGCCTTTAGGACAGAGGAGTGTTCTTAACTGTTATCACCATCCCTATTATACTGTTTTCTTTGTAGTTGGTCAGTAACAATGGGAGAAATTTTATAAGGATGATATCAAAATTCATACTGTTCTTTGCAGTATTCTTCTGTCATTAGCTGATGGTTTTATTGGTTTTTTCCTGCAGCTAAAATTGATGTCAATCCATTCTAAATGTAATAGCTTTTTTATCTTGTTTATTTTTAATTCTTTCAATTTGACTTTTATGTTGGGGTTTAGTTGATTTATAATGTTGTGTTTCAGCTGTACAGCAGGTGTGCAGGTGTACAACAAAGCACTTCAGCTATATGTATACATGTATCCATTCTTTCTCAGATTCCTTCTTCATATAGGTTATTACGGAAGTGTAATAGCCTTTTTAGATCTGCAAGAATAGATACCATTGGTATGTCTGAAACCCACTAGTTCATCTATGTATGGCTGGTTGAGTTTTTCTCTTCTCTACATCCATGAGGCCTCATGTCCTCATGTATCTTTGGATATTTGTGAGCTTGAGCTCCTAATGAATATGTTGAGACTTAACTCCTGCAGAAAGGAATCTTCATAATTTTGCCCATCCCTTGTTTGTAATTGAGGAACCCTTCAACCATTTGATATTTAAGCCTGATACTGATGGCAATTTCTAGGCGAGGTAGTGATGCTGTGGAATATTGTGGAGCAATATGTTTTTTCTGGATCTTGAGGTGAGAGTCAGAATTAAGACCACTCATTCACTCATCACTGATTCATTTATTCAAGAAGTACTTATTAAAACATGAAGCACATGTCAAACTCTGTGCTGCTAATTTATCACTAGATCATTCTAAACACAAAGCACAGAGTCTGACATTTGTGTTTAGAATGATCTAGTGATTAATTAGCTGACATGATCTTGGTGTATAAATTAATGAATAGGTTCTATGAGAGAAAGTAGTGAATTAGTCGATTTTTAATTTGTAGGTAATGAACACCTCCTTCAAAACTCAAATTTTGAGAGATGGTCTGAAGTAAATGTGACCTTGGTGAGGGGTTGGGATGGTGAATCTTATAGGCCATGAGATAGAAAAGAATTTAGTATGTTAAAATAATTGAAAACAGGTCAGCATTACTAGATTATAGTGATCAAGGAAGATAGCGGCATGAAATCAATGTAGAGAATGGACAGTAACTTAGTTCTTTGGGACTTCCTGACCAAGTTAAAGGAGTTTGGTTTTTGCTGAAATTCTGATGAGGAGCCATGAAAAAATTTTAAGCAGAGAATATGTTATGTGTTTTTAAAAATTGATTTCTCAGAGGAGAAAAACTAGCAGAGGGAGAGATTGGGAGCTGGGAGATCAATGAAACATTAAGGTAAACTGGACCCCTGAGGTGGCAGTAGAGATGGAGGAGATCTAAATGATTATAAGAGATTTTTGGAGCTGCAATGAGTAAATCTTGTTGATGGATTATAGTTAACTGACTTCTGGGTATAGCTAATGGGTGAATTTTAGGTGCTATTTTCTGAGATGGAAAAGACAAGAAGGAACAGATTTTAGGTACACATTTAGAAAAGCAGAGTAGAACGGTGCTTATTAGTGGGTGGGGGAGTTGAGGAGAGGCTGGCTAAGGATAAAAACCTGCAGTTAATTTCTGGAGTTCTGATGTACAGCATTATAATTATAGTAAACATTGTGTTTATAGTTAGCATTGTGATTATACCACTGTCTTCAAAGTTTCTAAGATAGACTAGATCTTAAATGTTCTTACCACAAAAAAATGATGATTGTATGACATAATGGAGGTATTTGTTAACTTTAAAATGGTAATCATATTACAGTTTACAAATGTATCAAATCAGTATTAATATTTTATATACTTTAATGTTGTGTGTCAGTTACATCTCAATATATAAAAATAAAGTCTAAAACAAAAAAATCTTGACCTATAAAATCATATAGCAAGGTATATAAAATGCAGAAATCTCAAGTGTCCAGATTTCTCTCATACCCCTTCCAGGCTCATTCTCCCCCACCCAGAGGTAAATGTGACTGTAATTTTTTATCCTTAGTGTTTTTTTTTAACTTACTAAATTTCAGATAAATAGAATCATACAATATATGCATTTATGTCTGTGATTCATTCATTCTTATTATCAGATAGGTTGAAAGTAAAAGGATGGGAAAAAGACAACACTAGGCAGACCCTAACAAAAACAAAGTTCCTGTAATTACACTGTTACTGGACAAGGTAGGCTTTAAGACAAGTATCATTAGAGACAAAGAAGCACACTTCTTATAAAAGGGGCTTGTTTCAGTGAAGACATAATCAAAAGTTATATGTACCTGATGACTTCACTTCAGGCTAAAAGGGGAGCTAGACAAGTTTATCCTTAAAGTTGTAGATTTTCATACATATCTTTCAGTAATAACAAAATATAGAGACATGAAATCAATAAAAACAGAAAAATTGAGCAGCACTGCTAAATAACTGACCTAATTGGCACATCATAAAGATAATTAGATACTCTTTGGTGTTTATAAATTAAGTGAACTTCTATGTAATCCCTGAGTTAAAAAAGAAATCACAAGTGATAATATTTTAAACTGAACATTAATGATATAATGTATCAAAATTTGTAAGATACATTTATTTATTTATTTATTTATTTTTATAAAAAACCTTTATTTCTCATGTGTTCCCCATCCTGGACCCTCCTTGTAAGATGCATTTAAAGCAGTGATTTATAACTTTAATAAAAGTATATGTTAGAAAGGAAGACTGGTTGGCAAAACAGTAAGTAAGGAAAATCAGCAAATTAAACTAGAAGAAGGAAATAATAAAGCAAAGACTAGAAGTCAGTGCAATAAAAAGCAGACATATAGTAAAAGAAATGAGCAAAACTAAAAGTTAGTTCCTTTAAAAATAACTGAAAATAATACAGATGATCCTTGAACAGCATAGTTTTCAGTTGTGGGGGTCCACTTTTACACAGTTGGAGATGTGTCCAGTGGTGAAAGTGAAGTCTGATGCTATAAAGAACAATACTGCATATACTACTGGAATGTTAGGTCCATGAATGAAGGTAAATTGGATGTGGTCAAACAGGAGATTCCATGTTTTAGGAATCAGTGAACTAAAATGGACTTGAACGGGTGAATTTAATTCAGATCACCATTATATCTACTCAAATGGGCATGAAACCGTACAAGAAATGGAGTAACCCTCATAGTCAACAGAAGAGTCCAAAATGCAGTACTTGGATGCAGTCTCAAAAACGACAGAATGATCTCTGTTCTAGGGCAAACCATTCAGCATCACAGTAATACAAGTCTGTGTCTCAATCACTAATGCCAAAAAAGTTGAAGCTGAATGGTTCAGTGAAGACCTATAAGACCTGATAGAATGAACAACAACAACAAAAAAAGATGTTCTTTTCATCATAGGGGACTGGAATGCAAAAATAGGAAATCAAGAGATATCTGGATTAACAGGCAAGTTTGGCCTTGGAGTACAAAATGAAGCAGGGGAAAGCTAACAGTTTTGCCAAGAGAATGTACCAGTCGTAGCAAACACCCTCCTGCAACAACACAAGAGAAGACTCTACACATGGACATCACCAGATGGTCAATACGAAAATGAGATTGGTTATCTTCTTTACAGCCAAAGATAGAGAAGCTACATACGATCAGCAAAAAAAATACCAGGAGCTGACTGTGGCTCAGATCATGAACTCCTGATTGCAAACTTCAGACTTTAAATTGAAGAAAGTAGGGAAAACCACTAGATCATTCAGGTATGACCTAAATCAAATCCCTTACAATTATACAGTGGAAGTGACAAGTAGATTCAAGGGATTAGATCTGATAGACAGAGTGCCTGAAGAACTATGGACAAAGATTTGTGACATGGTATAGGAGGCCGTGATCAAGACCACCATCCCCAAGGGGGAAAAAAATGCTAAAAGGCAAAATGGTTGAGGACGCCTTACAAATAGCTGAGAAAAGAAGAGAAGCGAAAAGCAAATGAGAAAGGGAAAGATCTAGCCATCTCAATGCAGAGTTCCAAAGAATAGGAAGGAGAGATTAAAAAAAGCCTTAAGTGCACAATGCAAAGAAATTAGAGGAAAACAATAGAATGGGAAAGACTAGAGATCTCTTCAAGAAAATCAGAGATACCAAGGGAACATTTCATGCAAAGATGGGCACAATAAAGGACAGAAAATATATAAACCTACCAGAAGCAGAAGATATTAAAAAGAGGTGGCAAGAATACACCGAACTGTACAGGAAAGGTCTTAATGACCCATACAACTACAATGGTGTGGTCAGTCACCTAGAGCTAGACATCCTGGATGTGAAGTCAAGTGGGCCTTAGAAAGCATCACTACGAACAAAGCTAACAGAGGTGATAGAATTTCAGCTGAGCTATTTCAAATCCTGAAAGATGATGCTGTTAAAGTGCAGCACTTAAAATGCCAGCAAATTTGGAATACTCTGCAGTGGCCATAGGACTGGAAAAGGTCACTTTTCATTCCAATCCCAAAGAAGGGCAATGCCAGGGAATGCTCAAACTACCACACGGTTGTATTCATGTCACATGCTAGCAAGGTAATGCTCAAAATCCTTCAAGCTAGTACTTTAATCAAGATGGTATTTAAATCAATAGTACTTGAATTGAGAACTTCCAGATGTTCAAGCTGGATTTAGAAAAGGCAGAGGAACCAGAGATCAAATTGCCAACATCTGTTGGATCATATAAAAAGCAAGAGAATTCCAGGAAAACATCTGCTTCATTGACTACGCTAAAGCCTTTGACTATGTGGATCATAACAAACTGGAAAATTTGTACATCAAGGCTGTATATTGTCATCCTGCTTATTTAACTTCTGTGCAGTGTACATCATGGGAAATGCCGGGCTGGATGAATCATAAGCTGAAATCAAGACTGCTGGGAGAAATATCAACAACTTCACATATGCAGATGATACCCCTCTAATGGCCTGAAGAGAAGAGGAACTTAAGAGCCTCTTGATGAAGGTGAAAGAGGAGAGTGAAAAAGCTGACTTAATACTAAACATTCAAAAAACTACAATCATGGCTTCTGGTCCCATCACTTCATGGCAAATACCTGGGGGGAAAATGGAAACAGTGATAGACTATATCCTTGGACTCCAAAATCACCGCAGATGGTGACTGCAGCCATGACATTAAAAAACTCTTGTTCCTTGGAACAAAAACTATGACAAACCTAGACAGTCACTTAGCCAGCAAAGGTTCGCCTAATCAAAGCTATGGTTTTTCCAGTAGTCTCATATGGATGTGAGATTTGGACCATAAAGAAGGCTGAGCACCGAAGAATTGATGCTTTTGAACTGTGGTGCTGGAGAGTACTCTTGAGAGTCCCTTGGACAGCAAGGATATCAAACCAGTCAATCCCAAAGAAAATTAACCCTGAATATTCATTGCAAGGACTGATGCTGAATTGAAGCTCCAGTACTTTGACCACCTGACACAAAGAGCTGACTTATTGGAAAAGACCCTGATGCTGGGAAAGACTGAGGGCTGGGGGAGAAGAGGGTGCCAGAGGATGAGATTGTTGCATGGCATCATCGACTCAATGGACATGAGTTTGAGCAAACTCCAGGAGATAGTGAGGGACAGGGAAGCCTGGCGTGCTGCAGTCCATGGGATGCAAAGAGTCAGAAACTATTGAACGACTGAATAACAATTTATGCTAGATATCTTTCAGTAAATAGATGCTGCAGTACTGTGTGATCCATGATCAACTGAATCCTCAAATGCAGCACTGTAGATGCTATGAAGATCTGACTGTAAAGTTATATGGGGATTTTCAGCTGTGGTTTTGGGCAGCATTCCTAACCCCCATGTTGTTCAAGGGAAAACTGTGTTAGTAAAAGATAACAGAAAATAACTAATGAAAGGAGAAAGCTTCACAGATTGCTGGTAGCAGAAACAAATAAGGGGATTTTACTACACACTCTAAGATATGAACATATTTTGCCAATAAATTTGACAGTGTAAAGTAGAAAATTCCATGAAAAAATATCGCCAAAACTGACACCAGAAAATATAGGAAAACTTAAAAATCCTATGTTTGTTAAGTAATTTGAATCAGTAATTTAAAATTTTCTACAAAGGGAATTCTAGGTCCACATGGTTTCACTGGTGACTGCTTTAAAGCATATAAGCAGTACTGGTCTTACACATTTTCTTTCAAGTTTGAGATACCTTTAAAATGTATAAATGCATCTTCACACTTAACAAGAAATATCTGAGCTGGAAATACAGATTTGGGTTTCATCATTTAGATAGAGTTTAAGCCACAATTATGGTTGAGATAAACTGATGTAAGATGATCAGAAAATATGAGTACACAGGATGAAACCCTTAAGAATTTTCAATACAGAACCAACAGTGGGGACTGAGAAGAAGGGATAGCACAAGATGTAAGTAGTAAGTCACAAGCTGTGTTGTTATAGAAGGCAACAGAAGACAGTTTCAATGATGATGTGATTAGTTTATGATGTGATTTAGTTGATTAGTACTTAGGAATGTAGGAATATGAAGACAGAGAGACAGGACCATTACATTGGGAAATGTTGATGACTGTCAACATGGAAAAGAGATATAGAATTTTAGATTTTATATTGTACTTGTTAATAGGACAGAATAATCTTTGGAGTAGGGCAGACTGATGTTTTAGTTCCTGTAGCAGTGCTTATTATGTTTGACTTCTGATGAACTTCTTTATCTCTCTGATTACTTAGCAGTGAAGTTTGATTTATAATTGAATCTACTTTATTGAGTAATTGTTAGAATTAAATTAGTTATGTATAGTGCTTAACTTAGTGCCTGACATTTGTCTGTCTGCCCTCAGTATTTGTTGCTGCTGGCATTTTGATTTGAAAATTCTTCCTCAGTTTTGCTAACTTTTATCATATATACTTTTGCTCAAAGGGTACTTAGGGACACACTGAGCACCAAGACTTCAGACTTGTTTCCCCCTTCCCCCTGTTTTCAGGAGAACCAAGAATTATTAGGAAAGGAAAGTCCCAAAGGTAGCAGAATGAGTCCAAGCTGCCTTGTGGACATGAGGGTTGATGACATTATACTAGGCATGACCCTCCAGGAGTTCTGAGTTAGAGCTATTCTGTGAAGCTGCACTGACATGAAGTGATTTACTCACCAGTCCTTCCATCTGGGTGTGGCTATAGTCAAATGCCTAGATTGTGTGTGTCAGTCTGGGACCTTCTTCCAGGAGTGTAAGTTTCTTGCCCTCCTTATTTTTTTGTGAGGTATTTAAACTCATTTTCTTCTGTTCTGTCATCTCTCACTTCCATTGGCAAGTGGTTTTAACTGGCTATTTACATTCCTTTGGTAATCTTATCCAACTTTAAAAATGTATATGCTGATGATATCCAAATGTGTTTTCTGAAATCTGTTAGAGTCTAGGCAGGTATGTCCATCTGCCTACTTGATGTCTGTATGCAGACAGTATAGTGGTTATGAGTGGCTATGTTTGAACCTCTATTCTTCTCATTACTGTGTGATAGGGGCCAAGATAGTTAACCTTTCTGTGACTCAATTTCCTCATCTATAAAATAATAATAATATCATCCATCTCAAGGACTTGTTAAGGTGATGAAATGAACTTCAATGAGACAGCATGTGTAAAATGCTTAGAAGTGTGCCATTTACTTAGTAACTTCTCAATAAATGTTGCTTGTTATTGTCATTATTTTCACCATCTCTAACTTCACTTGGACAAAACTTATCTCCTGATCATCATTTTCTGTCCTCATATCTTCTCTTTTCTCAAGTCTTCTCCATGTTAGTATATATAGTACCTCTACCTACCTTGTTGCTCAAACACAAAATATAGGTGTTCACCTAATTCTCTTGTTCACTCACAATGCTCTAATCCACCAGCAAGTCCTTCACCCTTACCTCTAAAAAATGTCCCAAATAAGTAACCATTTTCCCTTTCCTATAGTACCATCCTTATAGTGCAAGTCACTGTCAGCTCTTATTTGGAATACCTTTCTCCATTCTTTGTACAATTAACTCCCTCAGTAGCAATCAGTGATGTTTATAAAACATCAGTTAGTTCATGTCATTATCTTTCCAGTGGCTTTCCTTGACACTTGAATAAAGTCCAAACTCCTAACTCAGTCTTGCATAGCTTACATAGCCTATTTATCTCCCTTGCACCTCTCTCACCCTTGCCGAGAATGCTCTAGGCCTCAGTCTTACTAACATTCTCCTAACTTCTGCAACTTGGCACCACCTATAGGTAGTAGGTGTTCCCTTTGAGTGAAATGTTGTTCCTGGTCTTCTCATTTCTGGCTTCTTTTTATTACTCAACTCTTTTGTTGTTTTATGTGATAGTCCCTTAGAGAATCTCTCCCAGACCAATGTTTAACAAGCTGCAATAAGTTGGGGGAATGTTCATTCTAATTTAAATGAATTATAGAATTAAATAGTTTTAGGCCTAGATGGGACTTTATAGAGGATATCTATCTGGTCCATCTATCTGGCTAACACAGAAATCACTTCTATACCCTTATTCAGCCACTGTTCAAATATGTCACCCATTTTCTTCTTGGCTTAATACGTTTTTTCAAAAATAACACTGGTATTTTTTTCATGTAGGATTTCCGGGAAAAAAACACAGATCATATGCGCCCTGACATTGTAGCTCTTCTGAGAAGTAGCAAGAATGCATTTATCTCTGGGATGATTGGAATTGATCCTGTAGCTATTTTCCGATGGTCAGTTCTCCGAGCGTTTTTTAGAGCCATGGTTGCTTTCAGGGAAGCTGGGAAAAGACACATTCAGAGAAAAACTGGTAAGCAATAGACATCAGTATTCTGCCATGCTTCTGTTTGTTTTTTTTTTTTTTAAATCATGCCCTAACATTGTGTTTCAGATTTAATGAGTGCTGGTGAACTTTATGTGTGTGTGTATATATATTATTAATAAATACTGATAGGAATAATGAGTGTAAAGCACCTGTTATTTCTTAGGCATACTGACATTGGTAAGATTCTTAAGCAAAAAGTGAAATTATTATGTAATTATATAGAACTTAATATTGATACTGTTCTCTGTTTTCTTCTAACGTCATAGTTTTTACTACCAATGAAACATAATATGGAAGCATAAATCAGGAGACAGAAAAATTAGGCTGGAGGTGGTATAATATGGTGGATAACCCAGCTTCACTTGTCGTCTCTGTTGTCATCAGTTGGATCAGTTGTCATCTCTTCTCTTGACTGATTTTGTGACTGTTAGCTGTCTTACTTGGAGTATTAATAGTACCTTCAATATTATGAGGGTAAAATTAGATAATACTTGTAAAGTGTCTGCTTATGAAGTGTAATTTTCATTTCCTTATGCTTAATTTAGTTAGCTGAATTTTACTTTAAAAGTTAGAAATGGATAAAGCTGGATACTTTTTTGTGTGCCTCCTCTGCTGTAGCTCTAACCTTAGATAGACCGTTGCTGCATAGTGAGTATTTTCTAATACATATGTAATCATTTAAAATAATATTCTTCTGCCAAGAAGCCTCAGCAGAAGTGGGAGAGGATACACTTTGTACTTTCAGGGCTCCTAGGCTTACTTATGTGGCTTTTTGCAGTGAAAATTTAAATTTGGCTATTATATTTTTTAAATGAATAAAATATTAGAAAGATTGTATTTCTAAAATGAGAGGCCAAAGTAATTGAATTTCATTTCTGTATTTCAGATTATAATGTGTACGAACTGACCTTTGTGAATAGAACTATATATAATTTTTTTAAATAGAAGGAAAATCTTAAAACTGCTTTGCCTTTGCCAAAATTATTTCTAAGAGGCCATCTTTGCAAAAAAAAACTTGAAACAAATTTAAATTGAGGTATAATGGACATATGACATACTAGTTTCAATTATATAACATAATGATTCAGTATTTATATATACTGTGAAATTATTTCATCCATCACTATTCCAACCATTACAGAGTTACAAAACGTTTTTTGTATGTGATGAGAACTTTCACAAGTTAATTTCTTGGCCACTTTCCAATATATACTGCATTATTGACTACAGTTGGAGAAGGCAATGGCACCCCACTCCAGTACTCCTGCCTGGAAAATCCCATGGGCGGAGGAGCCTGGTAGGCTGCAGTCCATGGGGTCGCTAAGAGTCAGACACGACTGAGCGATTTCACTTTCACTTTTCACTTTCATGCATTGGAGAAGGAAATGGCAACCCACTCCAGTGTTCTTGCCTGGAGAATCCCAGGGACAGGGGAGCCTTGTGGGCTGCCCTCTATGGGGTCGCACAGAGTCAGACATGACTGAAGTGACTTAGCAGGAGCAGCAGCAACCAGCAAAAAATTAAAAAGAAAAGTTTTTTTTAAAGATGTAGTCTTAATTATTATAGTGGACATCAATTTATGTATCAATATTGAAAAATGTATCAATTCTGGAAATTGATATATATTCTACTAAGATTTAACTATAAACTTTTCTTATATTTACTATTAAATACTTTGCTTTCTGTAAAAGTTACATTGTATGTTCTTTTGGCATTTAAACTATTATTTGTGGAAGCTGGTTCTGTGTATGTTAGTATTAGTACAAAGACATGCAGTGTTACTAATGCTTCTAATTATCTCTACTTTGATAATTTTTAGATTCTTCTTGTTTTCTAATCTAATTTCTCTTTCTGGCCAGCATAGAGCTTCTGTGTAATAAACTCTTTTATACTGGGATATGACATGTATGCATAAAAGTGCACAGAACAAAAATACAGTTCAGTGAATTATCACAAAGTGAAAACACTTGTGAAACAATCTTCTATGTTAAGAAAGAGAGTATGACCAACATGCTAGAAAGTCCCCCTTGCATAAACTTTAAAAGTTTCCCTTTTTATCTGGAAAAAAAAGACAGTTCATTTGTATTTTGAGACAGTCACTGAGTGAGCAGGTTTGTTACAGAGAATAATTGTATTACTGTATATTAGTGTCAGTGCCAAAATTCAGCATTTTTCCTCCCTCTGTACCATTTACCACCTGCTTTTTTCTGGTGAGTTTAGAATATTATAAAATTAGAACATTGTAGTATTTCGCAATAGAAACTAACAAAATAACTGAAAATAGACTAAGTAGTAGATTCAGAACTTTCATAATCACCATGAGTAGTATGCAGATATATTAAAGTGAAACAGGAATTGGAGATTATTTAAACAGAAGTAGAACGTGTGAAAGGCAGAAGATAACCAAGTTCAGATTTTGAATTAGAGTAAGATGTCAAAAATATTATTTCTAATGAAGAAAGAAAATGTAGAATACAGAGTGCAATATATTTTCACTTCCATTGAGAGTATCTTTTAAAGGAAATAAATATCAGTGGACTTTTAGCTAATTGTCAAGAAATACCTTGTTGCTGAACCAAAAAAAAAAAAAATCCTTGATTTTCTTAAGGAATTTTCTAACATTCTTCTTCATCAAGCAAACTGAGCACAAATGAGAATATCAAATTTAAATCTTCTTTTGACTGTTATTTTTTCTTTTTTTTTTTATAGATTTCTATATTAGAGAACACAATGCCATTTTAAGACCTTTAAATAAAAAAAAATTAATTCAATTAATTGTTCGAAAAATACATTTGTTATAGTTGTGTGTTACAGCTGTGGCAGTTTATTAGGAAACCGTAAAATACCCTTAGTAGAGTCATGTAAACAGGCAATTTGAATGAGGTACCATGTTGGCCCTGCTAGGAGGTAAAATTAGAAATGGTAATGACTTTTCTGGTCAACAGTGAGGTCCGGAAGAACAGCTACTCCAGTGGTGTCATCCATCTTGCCTCTGATTTGCTCTTCTGAATAAGAAAGAGCCTGGGCTGGAGAGTACAGGGAAGTTATACAGTGGGTTGCTGTGAGTGCAGTGATGCTTATTTGTTTCTTTTGGAGTTACATAAAAATATAGCCAAAGGGGAATTTTAATCCATCTAAAAAGATGAGGGAGAGACAGGAAATTCAGCTGTGGCACTGGCATAAGAGGCAAGAATGAGAATTTAAAGTGTCATTCAGTGTCTACATCTACAGGGAGAAAATCTGAAGCCATTCATATAGTGTCTGTAGGTAGAGAGCGTTAATGGTTCCCACATAACCTGTTCCTCTTCACCATCCCACGCAGTGGGCTGCATAACTCTAATGTACTCCCATTTGTTTTTGCAAGTGGGAGAAGGATTCCAGTGACGATCCTTTTCCAGCAATAACCAGGTACTAAAACTAATTTAGATATCACCTAAATAGGGTTGGACATGACGTGGCAACTAAACAACAACAACAAACAGGAGCTAGGATTTCTCCTGCATTGGCAGCTGGGTTTTTTACCACTAGTGCCACCTGGTAAGCCCTGGGTCTAGGGTTTCTATGCAGTAGTCTATCTGCAATTCTACCCAGTACTTAAGACAATTAAATGCATTTTTCTTAACAACAAAACCCTGAACATTACTGATAAATTCATTCTGTGTTAGGCTCTATGGTGTGGTGATTAAGAGTAAGGGTTTTAGATTGAATGTCAATTCAGCAGTGGAGACAGGACTTCTAAAAATGCATCTCTTCCATAAAAGCAACAGGAACACTTGCAAAAATTGTCAGAATAACTTTGTTGGAGCTCAAGAAATTCATCAAAGGTCTGCAGTAATTTGGAAAGTGTACATACAAGAAAAAAGACTGCATGTTATTATTGTCAGTGCATTTTATAGCGTTTAAGCTTGCACTACTGACCACCCTCCCTCTTGAGCTCTACAGTGGCCTTGAAAACCTATAGCCTAGATGTGCAGTGAAAATGAGAAGTGGGACAACCACTGGAGGGAGTAGAAGGGGACTGGCACTCCTTCAGAGCTCCGTTCCCAGAGAATTTTCATTATTTAACCTATTTGGTCGTTTCATGGAAGACCCCACTTACAAGGCTATCTTTTAACCTGACTTGGAGCTTTCCCAGTATGAATAACCTTTGATCTAGGGGTTTTGTCCAAAACAGTCAGAAGCAGTTGCTGAACATTGCCACTCTCTGATGCAATAGATAACAGTTGGGGCAAAACTAACCAAAACATTTATTTATTTATTTTAACCAAAACATTTAAAAGGAACACCTGGGGAATGAGGTTTCCATAATGGCTATGAAAAGTTTTTGTGTATTCATGGGAATTTAGGTGGCTAAGCACATGCATAGGACTGTGTACGTGCCTAGGGCTATGCTCAGTAAAGACCTGAAGAGATCCTGATTTCTTATCTCAGGATAACATTCAGGTTTCCTGTGAGCAGGGTAAGGCAGAGTTCTAAACTGCCTAGCTGAATGTTGTAGGTATGCTTCAACGTAAGCACTCAATGACCCTTGACAAAGACTGGGAGAATTACTGGTCTCAGGCATGTAAAGACATGTGAAAGTGAAGTCGCTCAGTCGTGTTCGACTCCTTGCGACCCCATGGACTGCAGCCTACGAGACTCCTCCGTCCATGGGATTTTTCAGGCCAGAGAACTGGAGTGGGTTGCCATTTTCTTCTCCAAGGGATCTTCCCAACCCAGGGATCGAACCCGTGTCTCCTGCATTGCAAGCAGACGCTTTTATCACCTGAGCCACCAGGGAAGCTGCCTCCAATCAATGGCTGTTTATTAAGCTAAGTGAGCAGAGGTTTCCATGGTCACTTGTGACAAAGAATACAAACTTTCAGAATTAGTTCAGTAATGTCCTAAACAAATAGCAACTATAAGAATCAGCAGCAACAGTAACTCCTAGGGAGAGAGAGAAAATCTGATTTTCAGAGTTGCCATGTTATATTATTTAAAATGTCTGGTGTTCTATATAAGACTTTGAGACATGCAAAGAAATACGAAAATATGACCCATACATGGGGAAAGAAGGAATCTGTAAAAACCTCTCTCTGAAAAAATCCAGGCATTGATATTGCTAGACAGAATTTTTAAACTATTTTAAATATGTTTAAAGACATAAAGGCAACCATGTCTGAAGAACAAAAGGAGAGTATGAGAACAATGTCCCACTAGATGGAGAATATAAAATTTTAGATACACACAAATCAGTTTTGAAGTGGGAAAAAGTGTATAGTAACTGAAATGAGAAATTCAGAAGAAGGGTTCAATAGCAGATTTGAATAAGCAGAAGCCAGAATCAGTAAACATGAAGATAGATCAGTTGAGTTGAAGAATAGGAAGAACAAAGAATGAAGAAAATAAGTAGAGCTTCTAGACCTATGGGATACCATGAGGCATATAAACTTCTGAGAGTCCAGAAGGAAAGGAGGGAAAGGGATAGAAAGAATATGTCAAGAAATAATGGCCCCAGTCTTCTCTAATTTGATGAGAAAATTAATCTATACATTTCAGAAGCTCAACAGATTATAAGATGAGTGAATCACAGAGATTGAAACTTAGATGTATCATAATTAAACTATCTAGAGGTAAAGAGAGACTGTTGAAAGCAGCACATCATGCACAAACTGGGCTTTCCAGGTGGTGCTAGTGGTAAAGAACTGGCGTGCCAGTGCAGAAAACATGAAATGTGGGATTGATCCCTGGGTCAGGGAAGTCCCCACACCCACTCCAGTATTCTTGTCTGCAGAATTCCATGGATAGAGGAGCCTGGTGGACTATGGTCCATAGAGTCTCAAAGAGGCGGAACTGATTGAGGCAACTTAGCATGCACGCATGCACAAAGTATCCTCTGTATGAATGACAGTTGATTAATCATTAGAAACCATTGAGGCTAGAGAACAATGGCATGGCATATCCAAAGTGCTGGAAGAAAAGTCTGTCAATCAAGAATTCTATATTCACTAAAACTATCCTTTAGGACTTCCCTGGTGGTCCAGTTGTTGTTAAGAATCTGCCTGCCAATGCAAGGGACATGGGTTTGATACCTGGTCAGGGAAGATCACATATGCCACAGAGCAGCTGACCCCATGTGTCACAACTGCTGAGTCCACATGCCTAGAGCCTGTGTTCCACAACACAGAAAGCCTCTATGCAGCCGTGAAGACCTAGTGCAGCCAAAAAAAGAAAAAAATCCCTAAACACACATACACAGACACAAGAAGAACTATCCTTCAAAATGATGGTGAAATTAAGACATTCCCAGGCAAACAAATCCTGAATGACTGCTACTAGCTGTCTCACAGGAAATGTTAAAGGGAATTCTGGCTGAAATGAAAGGACACTAGACAGTGATTTGAAAGCATATGACATAATAAAGAGTACCATTAAAGGCAACTATAAAGTTATACTTTGTACTATGTAAAAGATAGTATAAATGTATCTTTTACATTTTGTAACTTTTAAAAACTAATTTTGTAAACTTTTTTCCTCCAATCTAAAAGACAACTATACAAAACAATAATTACATATCTCTGTTGGAGGCCATGCCATTTTAAAAGCTGTAATTTGCATGACAATAACAGCATAAAGAAAGAGGATGGGAATGAAGTTATATAGGAGAAAAGTTTTTATATACTATTGAAATTAAGTAGTTTTTAATCCAGGCTAGATTGTTATAAGGCAAAATGCTAATTTTAATTCCCTGTTAAGGAAATAGCTAAAAAATAATATAGTAATAAAATAAATGACCAAAATGTTTAAACAGTATACTAGATAACATGTATTTAGTACAAAAGAAGATTGTATTGAAAGAATAGAGGAACAAAAATAATATGTCTCTAAACATATGTGGAGTCTAAGTAACAAAGTTCTTAATAACCAGTGAGACAAAGGAAATCACAAGGGAAATTAGAAAATAGTTTGAAATTAATGCAAGAAAATATACACCCAAATCTTATGGGATACAGCTAAAACAGTGTTAGGAAGAAAATTTATAGGTTCAAATACTTCTATTAAAAAAGAAAGAATATCTCAAATCAATAACCTAATGCCTCACCTTATGATTCTAGGGAAAAAGGGCAAGCTAAACCTAAAGGAAGAAATAGGAAGGACATTATAAAGAGGAGATCTGAAATAAATAAAATAGAAGAAAACAAAAGCAAAAGCTACTTCTTTAAAAAGGTAAACAAAATTGACAAACCTCAAGGTAGACAGACCAAGAAAAAGAGAAAGGAGACTCAAATGACTAATTTGGGGAAATAAAGGAGGGTGTTGCTACTGAACTGATGAAAATGAAAAGGATTATAATACTATGAACAATTGTATGGCAGCAAATTAAAATCTAGTGGAAATAGAAAAATTCTTGGAAAGATGCTAACAGCCTATACTGACTTCAGAAGAAAAAGAAAGTCTGAAAAGGCCTGTCACAGGAAAAGAGATTGGATTAGTTATGAAAAAAATCTTCCCACAGAGCAAAGCCAAGAACAGTGAATTCATTGATAAATTTTACCCAGTACTTAATGAAATGAAAAATTACCATCAATTCTTTATAAACTCTTCCCAAGAAATAGAAGATAGGGGAATACTTTTGTTCTCATTTGGTAAAGACAGTATTACCAGGATACCAGATAAGACATCACAGAAATGAAAACCACAAACCAATATCCCTCAACAAAAATTGTCAACAGAATCCTTATAAGCTGAGTTCAGCAATATGTAAACAATATTTTATACCATTATCTACTGAAATTTACTCAGAAATGCAAGGTTGGTTCAGCTTAGAAAAATCAAGTCAGAGTAATATACCACATTGATAGAATAAAGGACAAAATCACATCATCACCTCAACATACACAAAAAAGGCCTCACAGAAGTGAATACCTTTTCATGTTTTTCATTATAAAAATGCTGAACAAATTAGGAATAGAAAGAAGACTTCCTCAGCCTGATAAGGGGACCTGTGAAAAATCCATATTTTATGGTGAATAAATGAATACTTTTCCCTTAAGATCAGAAATAAGACAGGATATCTGCTTTCACATCTTCTATATAACATTGCCCTGGAGATACTGGTAAGAGTAAACAGGAAAGAAAAAGAAAGAAAAGACATCCAAATCGGAAAGGAAGAAACCATTTTGTTTATAGATGGCATATTGTGTATAAAATTTCCTAAGGAATCTACCAAAAAAATCTGCTGGAGATAATAAATGACCTCATCAAGTTGCAAGACTCCAAATCAATATGCAAAATCGGTTGTATTTCTATACACTAAAAATGAAAAACCTGAAAACAAAATTAAGTTGGTGCTCCAATTACAAGAGCACCAACAAGTATAAAATTCTTATTAGTGAATTTAACAAGAGAATTGCAAGACTTGTTCACCAAAACTGCAAAATATTGTTGAAAAAATTTAAGGAATACCTCAGTTATTGGAAAAATATTCTGCGTTCATGCATTGAAAGGGTTAATGTAGTTAGCTGGCAATAATGGATCTACAGATTCGGCATAGTCCTGTCAAAACCCCAGCTATTGACAAGACTGATCCCAAAATTGATATGTAAAGGAATCTAGAAATGCGTAAAGAGCAAAAGTTGGAGGATTCACAGTTCTGTTTGGATTAGGCAGTGGTTTCTTAGGTGTGACACCTAACACATAAGCAACCAAATACAAAAAGGGATAAATTAGACTTCACCCAAATAGAAAACTTTTGTGCCTCAGAGGACACTATTAAGAACTGACAACTTGTAGAATGATAGAAATTATTTATAAAACATGTATCTGATAAGGAACTGGTATCTAGATTGTAAGCATTTCTTACAGTTCAATAGTAAAAAAAACTAGTAACCTGATTTTAAAAAGGGCAAAGGATCTGAAAAGACATTTCTCTAAAGAAGATATGCAAATAGTCAATAAAACACATGAAAAGATGCTCAATATAATATGTCATCAGGGAAATGCATATTGAAACCACAGTGAGAATACCACTTCACTTCACAGCTGTAATAAAGTAGACAGGAAATAATGTTGGTAAGGATGTGGAGAAATTGGAAGCCTCATATGCTGCTGTTGAAAATGTAAAATGATGTAGCCACTTTGCCTAAAACACCCTGCTAGCTACATTTTACCTAGTAATGCCTCTCTTAGGTGGAGAAGGCAATGGCACCCCACTCCAGTACTCTTGTCTGGAAAATCCCATGGATGGAGGAGCCTGGGAGGTTGCAGTCCATGGGGTCGCTAAGAGTTGGACACGACTGAGCGACTTCCCTTTCACTTTTCACTTTCATGCTTTGGAGAAGGAAATGGCAACCCACTTCAGTGTTCTTGCCTGGAGAATCCCAGGGACGGGGGAGCCTGATGGGCTGCCATCTATGGGGTCGCACAGAGTCGGACACAACTGAAGCGACTTAGCAGCAGCAGCCTCTCTTAGGTAGATACCTTAAAGAATTGAAAACAGGTGTTCAAACAAAACTTGTACCAGATATTCTTAGCAACATACTAATAGTAGCCGAAAGATATTGATAGGAACAATTCAAATATTCATCAGCAATTGAATGGATAAACTGCTGTATCCATACAATGGAGTACTATTCTGTCATGTAATGAATGAGGTACTAGTACATGCTACAACGTGGATGAAGCTTGAAAACATTTTGTTAAGTGAAAGAGTAAGGCACAAAAGGTCACATACTGTATGATTCCATTTATATCAATTTTCTAGAATAGGCAAATCTGTATATAGAATATAGATTAGTGTTTGCCTAGGACTGGAGTGGGAAGACTGGGAAATGAGAAGGGAAGTGATGGTTTAAAAATACAGGGTTTCTCTTTGATATGATGAAGGTATTCTAAAATTGGTTGTGATGATGGTTAAACAGCTTTCGGAATTTTACTAAAAAACCTCTGAATTGTACACTTTAGATAAGTGAATTGTGTGCTATGTGAATTGTATTTCTATGAAGCTATTATATACAAACGCACACAGAATGAATGTCTATAGTGGCTTTATTTATAATAACCCCCACATGGAAACATCCAGATATCCATCAGTGAAAGAAACGATAACCAAGTTGTGATATATTCCTACCTTGTTACATTATTTAGCAATTAAAATACTAAACTATTGATAGGATGAATGAGTCATAAAAATAATTTATCAGAAAGCCAGACATGAAAGAATATGTACTGTATGATTTCACTTAGTTTAAGAACAGGTTAAATAATACATAGATCTTTACTTGGTTGACTCTGGGAGGGGTAGGAATGATATTTACCAGAAGGGAATACAAGAACTGGTTGAGGTGATGAAAATGTTCTGTATCTTGATTGAGGATTACATGATGTAACTGTTTAAGCTTATCAAACTATGTACTTGAGATTAGTGAATTTTATGGTATGTGAAATTTATCTTTAAAAAATGGCCATTAAAAATATACCTTTAAAAAAGGCCTGGGAACTGGCATTATAGAAACTGTTACAGGATCAGAGACATGGTTTCAGATTTGAATGCTACGAGGAAGCTGGAATTAAGCCCCTGTTATGTGGTATAAGGAGCTTCAAAGAGCTTGAACTTTTCTGTCACTGAAAAGATAATTGAAAAATTCTGTTTATTGGCCCTGCCTAGGAGGAACAAGAATAATCTTATCAATATGTGTAAGGCCTTGGATAAAGTTTGAGAACAAAGCTTGCCTAAAAAAATTAGTGTTCTGTATCTTCACCATGCATGGGTTATGGCTGTTAACCATGCATGGGAATTTATGCAGTTTGATGCATAATCTCAGACTGAGAAGTTATCCAGACTAGACTAGAAACTAGCACAAGCAAACACTAAATAAACCTTTTAAGAGTCTGAGACTCCACTGCAAATGTACTTATAAAACCATCCTAGGAAACCAAATTATCTTGACAGGGAGCTGCTGAACACAACAAAGAGAGGAATATCAATTTAAGGTTTAGAAATAGTATTAGAGTGTGTAAAGCAATCTTTAAAATTGGTAAAGAGTTAAAAGAAGGCATAGAAAGCAAAATGAAAGAATTTTCATTCATACCTGAATTGTAGGTATGCCGGTAAGACACAAAATGATCACAGATAGAAAATTACCCATTATCCAGTTGAAATTGTGCTTAGTGGGGCTTCCTTGGTGGCTCAGATGGTAAAGAATCCACCTGCAATACGAGTGACCTGGGTTCGATCCCTGGGTTGGGAAGATCCCCTGGAGGAGTGCATAGCAACCCACTGCAGTATTCTTGCCTGAAGAATCCCCATGGACAGAGGAGCCTGGCGGGCTACAGTCCATGGGTTGCAAAGAGTTGGACACGACTGAGAGACTAATATGAGTACAATGGCTATATCAATTTTGAGTGAGTTTTAACTTAAGATTACATGATAATTTAGTATATTTAATATTCTGAACTTTTATACAAAACACTTTAATACCATAATTTTCTTAAATTATTTCTGACTGCTGTATATCATTAGTTATTGAAGGGCCTGAAAGTCTGGTGATAACTTTAGAAAATTACAATTTGGATAGAGTATGAGTAGAACTCACGAGGTGTTTTTTTCCTCAAATGGTCCCCCTCCACTGATAGCCTCCCAACTGTACCCCACCGTGTTACTAGCCAAATGTAGGCTCATCTGAGCCTAAGCATTCCTTCTCTAAGCACCCAATCAAGGTGGGAGATTATTGAGAATAGAATATTTTTATTGAGGTATCTCTTGATTAAGAAATGGTGGTAACTTGGTAAAACTTGTCTCTTTTGAACAGTTGCAACTATGGACTCTCCATACTAAATAAATGAGATAATGTTTTATTAGCTTATTTTTAAATGAACTAGTATGAATTCTTAAAATATTGTACAAAAACCTGACTATATATCAGATATACAAATATGTATACCTGTGTCTGTCTATTGTAATCTATTGTTATGGCATCATGAGTTTCTATCTCCTTAGCTGAGAAGTTGATGCCTATTCTCTGGGTGTTGGTATCCAGTTTAAGGAATTATAGTTTGATTAAACCATGCTTTGCAAACCTCTTTGAATTACTCTGCCTCTGTTTAACTTTTAAAATGATTCTTCCTCTAGAACTATTCATAGATAGTATCTTGTTCCTAATTATACAGTACGTGCATACTAGTGGAACTTTAGTACATAATTATGTGTTGCTTAGTTTGCCTCTGTCTGTTTTTAAACTATTCACTTTTGTGTTTTAAAGGCAAAGTTACTTATATTTGAACTTAATGTCCTAACTCTAGAGATGTTCTCCGTATAAATGATTCTCAACACCTTCCAAGCCTGGAAAACCCGAATTCTCTTTAAATCCATTTATTCCTAATGTTTACGGTACAATCTTCCTTCTCTCTTTACTGCTCGAGTGACCCACTGTTTCAGTAACACTAATCTGGGGCTTTGGTCCTTGCTTGAATGTGCTCTCTTCCCTTTCTTCCCAATAGTTAATTTTGACAGATTCTCCAGCTTTGTTTTTAGATTTATAAATACAGAAGTGCTGCTGGGTTTTCCTGTTCTGTGGTGCTTTTCTTTCTACTTTTTCAACATTGACACACTTGGATTTCCTACAAGTGTGGTTAATTGCGAGATTTGTGAAAGTTTAACTTTTGGTAAATTATTTTGGGTTTGTTTCTCTTTGGGATTCCATCAGTGTTTCTTACATTGTTGCCAACTGTATTCTAATTATATTTCAGACCTGATAAAAATGAGTCCATTTAAAAAGGCACCATACAAATTGTTTTTGTAATTTCCCTAGTATTTTAAATTAGAGATTTTTAGTGTGGTGTTAACACAACATGTTGAGTACTGAAAAAGAATACTTTGAATACCTAAACAGGACCTTTGTTTTTTTCTTTTTGTGTAATTTCTTCAAATTAATTGGAAAAATTATTCACATTTAACCACAATTACTTGATACATTTTTATAATAGTTGGCAGCATTGTCCTTGATTCTCTGTTGGTGTGGGCTTATATAATGTCTTTTTCTTTTCTCCATTTTTTGTTTTTCTTTTGCTTCCTAAGGACATGATGACACAGCGCCATGTGCAGTTTTGAAAAGTATGGATAGTATTAGCTTTCTCCAACACCCAGTCCACCAGAGGAGCTTAGAGATTCTGCAGAGGTGCAAGGAAGAGAAGTACAGTAAGGCTGCAAATGCTGATTAATAAACTCTGTGTTATCACATCCATTTGGAAATGGAAACCAGGAGCATTCTACACCTAAGTGGAACCTAAATGGAATAGACAATGTGACCTCTATCGTCCTTTGACCAGAGAGTCTCAGGATACCACCATTGAGACTTTCATTCTTTTTCTTGATATAAAGAAAGAATTGATATATACATAAAGATAATATACATGTTCTTTTAATTTGGATGACTATTTATCTATGATTCTTGAGTTGTTATTTATACTTCGTTACAAACTTTTAATTGATTTCCATTTTTGTCTTTAAAGTATCCAAGTGATGAGTAAAAATGAGTGTTGATTTTTTTCTGAACTTTATTGAAATCTAGTTGAGGTAGAATAAACTGCAGGCCAAAGCATACAGTTTTGACATATATGTGAACTCATCACAATCAAGATAATTAACATACTTAACAGTGCCAATAATTTCCTCTCTTTTGAATTCCTGCTGATTTTTATGCTTATTTATACTTGAACTTCAACATCAGCAGTGTTGTTTTCATGTATCATTGGCAAATCCACTTAGTTTGACTATACTTCTCCTATCAGACTTTGCCATGTCTGGTTTGGAGCAAAACCACCAGTTAATGTTTTGGCTTAAGGAAGAATGATAGAGTCATAATGGGTGTTCTTCTTCTTTTTTTTTTAATATAAAATTGGTGTGAAAAGATGCCCTTGGTCTTCATTTTCTCCTTTTCTATTTGTTCTACTCATTCTGCATGAAAATGGATTCTTTTGGTTGTGGAATTATTGTTGTTTGGCTGTTGCTATTGCTGTAGTGAGAATAAAGGGATCCTTAAGAATACTAAGAATACTTAAGAATACTAACTCAGCAGTTTGCATATAATATAATGGACCTAAATTAGTTAGTCTTGTATTTTGAGCTTTTTACTGATCACAGATTTACTTTGTTAACTTCACAATTCTGTGATTGAAATTCCATGGAATATTAGTGTTTAATTATCAGTAAAAGGAGAATATAAGTAGAATTCCTAAAGGCAAATGTTGTGGATTCTTTCTTCAGTTCTTCTTACTATGCTGTTTTGGTATAAGAAAATGTGTAATACATTTTGAAAAATATTATTAAAATATTTTCTCATTCTAGAAAAGCAAAGGTAAGTATTTAATTAAAAAATACATCTTAAATGTTACTGTTAATTATTGCTCTTGTTTTTAAAAGGTATACAAGTCTTTATTCCAAATACACATCTTCCTTTTCTAAATCTTTTAATCCAGGAGATAATATTGAAAACAGTCTACAAATCTCTTGAGGGGGCACTTAAATGAGTTCTTTTTAACTTTTAAATAATTCCAAGTAGTTTATTTGCTTTGTCAATTTTCATGACTCACAGACCTGATTGTTTCCAGGTAGGTATGTATGGGTGTAGAATAGGAAGGCACCAATTTCATCATGAGCTGCAGGAGGATATTGTACATTGTACTCTTGCAAGTTTATTTCTACATTTGTAGAAGTGGACTTTTCCATTACTTTAGGTAGTTTGTGCTATTTTCCATTATAGTACTACCAATAATTAAAATTTTATAATATATAAAATTATAAATTCAAGTTTGGGAGGTTGTTTTAAAAAAAACTGGGGACTAATTTTAAGGTAACAGTTTATTAAAAACACTGGAAAAGAGACCAAAAATACTAACAGACCAAAAAGAAGCAGAAACTAGTGGGAAGTTTATTCTTTAAAGTAAGTAAAGTAGTGGGTAGAAAGAAAGAAAGTGAAGTCTCTCAGCCGTGTCTGACTCTTTGTGACCTCATGGACTGTAGCCTACCAGGCTCCTCCATCGATGGGGTTTTCCAGGCAAGAATACTGGAGTGGGTTGCCATTTCCTTCTCCAGGAGATCTTCCTGACCCAGGGATTGAACCCCGGTCTCTCGCATTGTAGGCAGATGCTTTACTGTCTGAGCCACTGGGGAAGTCCATGCGTAAGAATTGGAAATTTGTGGCTTTTTACACAATGTACTCCCCAACTCCCATAGCTCGAGGGACAGAAAACCACACTAAACTGGTTTGAAGTGTCAGAGGACTAAGTTGAGGACTGGTAAAGAAGCTTGAAGTTTAGGAGGAAAATCCTGGAATGGAGAGAGCTGCCAAAAGGCTAACATCCAAACTTAGAGCCATCCATACCTAGCTGACTGCTCTGAGTATTTGGGGGAGACTGTAGGAGCTCTGTCGAAGGGTAGTATAAACCACTTCCCTGACGGCCCAGTGGTTAAGACTCTGTGCTCTCAATGCAGAGCATACGGGTTCAATCCCTGGTCAGGGATTAAGATCCTGCAAGCCACACAATATGGCCAAAAAGATAAATAAGTAAATAGAATTGCAAACCAAATAGATAATTTTTGAAAAACACAAGTGCAATTTACTGATTTTTTAAACTGAAGGCCTTTTGTTGTTTCTTCATAGCTCCTCTTGGGGGATAGCTGAATTCTCTCTGTCTTTAGTTAGAATCCCAGAAGTAGAGGTGAGAGAGAAAGAGGCAAAAAACTATCGTGGCTGAAATGGTAGATTAAAAACTACTCATGTTTGAGAAAAACTAACTTGGAGATTCAAGACAATCAGTGACCTCCAGCTAGAACCAATACAAAAGAAAACCACTACTAGACACATTGTAGGCAAGTTGCTAAATGCCAGAAATAAAAAGGAAATCTTGAAAGGAGCCCAGAGGAAATTACATTAAATATAGGAGAATGCAGGCATACCTCTGAGCAGTTTCAGGGCCGATTCTAGATCACTGTAATAAAGCAAATATCACAATGAAGGGAGTGACATGAATTTTTTGGTTTCCCAGTACACATAAAAATTATATTTATGCTATACTGTAATCTACCAATTGTTCAATAGTTTTATATTGGAAAAAAATGATATACCTTAATTAAAGATACTTTATTGCTAAAAAGTGGTAACTATAATCCAAGCCTTCAGGGACTAGTAGTTACATCAGAGATCACTGATCACAGATCACTGTAATAAATTTTGTAATAATGGAAAACTTTGAAATATTGCAAGCATTATCAAAATGTGACACAGAGACACTGTGTGAGCAAATGCTGTTGGAAAAACGGTGCTGATAGACATGCTCAACACAGGGTTGCCACACATCTCCTTGTAAAAAATGCAGTATCTCCAAAGCATGATAAAGTGAAGTGCAATAAAATGAGACTTGCTTATAATGATATGATTAACACCTGTCTGCTCATTGAAAGTAATGGAGGCTTAAATTTAAAATCCAATAGAACAAGACCCAGAAAACAAAAACAGCTGTAAAAGCTATGAGATCAGACGAGTTAATTGTCTATTAGAAGAAAAATCAAGTCTGCAGAAAAACGTAACGGAATTCATTGTTATTACAGTGCATCATCCACAATGTCCAATCATCAGTTAAGGAAAGTATCTTTCAAAAGTGAAGCTGAAATAGAGACTTCCCTGATGGTGATCCAGTGGCTGAGACTGTGCCCTCACAGTGCAAGGGGCTCGGTTTGATCCCTGGTCAGGAAACTTGATCCCACATGCCACAACTAAGAGTTTGTATGCCACAACTGAAAGATCCTACATACTGCAATGAAGATCAAAGTTCAAAGATCCCCCGTGCTGCAACTAAGACCTGGGGCAGCCAAATAAATAAAAATATTAAAAAACATACTTTAAAAAAGAAGCTGTGATGAAGACATTTTCAGTTAAATAGATAATCTGAGGGACTTTATCCATGATATGTGTTCCAAGAGGAGAAATAATGGAAATTCTTTAGGTTAAAAGGAAATGACATCAGATGGTAACTTGGATGTATAGTAGAGGTTGGTAAATGTTTTCTGAGAAGAGTCAGATGATAAATATTTTAGGCTTTGTGGGTCATATGTTGTGTTGAAACAACTCAGTTCTGAAAGAGTTATAGACAATACATAAATAAATGAGCATGGCTACATTCCAATACAATTTTTTTATAGACACTGGTATTTAAATTCCATATAATTTCCACATGTCACAAAAATACTCTTTCATTGATTTTTTTTCCTTCAGTCATTTAAAAGTTAAAAATCTCTTTTAGCTTACAGGCCATGCAAAAATAGGCAGTGGGTTTGATCTGTACTTTAGTTTACTGATCCATGAATTATTATAAGGAATAAAGAAACCAGAAGTAATACATAGGTATAAAAATATGACTATACATATTTTCTTTCCTTATCTAGTTCTTTTAAAAAGATTTATGGTTTTTTTAGGGTAAAAATTATGATATTGTTCTGGGGGTTTAAAATGTGTCCATCAATTTTTTGATACTCCTCCCTTCAAAAGGCACATAGAGTACTTATTGATTTCCTTCTAACAAATCCAATGTGGCAGAAGTGACAGTGTGTGACCTTTGAGGTTTAGACATAAAAGGTATTGTGGCTTTTCCTCCTCCATTTCATTTCTGGTCTCCCACCTTCTCTCTACATTGATTAGTCTCTGAGATTTGCAGGGAGGAAATTAGAAGAGAGGGAAGAAATTAGGGTTCTTAGGAGCATGAGCTGCAACTCCCACAAAGATCAGGAGCCCTGGAAAGGGAAGAAATAAGATGCTGGGAAAAGAAAGAGTGAAGGAGGGTGTGATAGAATGTTCCTTCAATTTAAACCCATACTTCTGACCTTCTTGGGATATAAGATACTGTAATGTTCATGAACAAGATGAGGGACCAGCAATTTATAACTTGTGTAATGCAGCTACGGGGAAGGCAATGGCACCCCACCCCAGTACTCTTTTCTGGAAAATCCTATGGACGGAGGAGCCTGGTAGGCTCCAGTTCATGGGGTCTCTAAGAGTTGGACACAACTGAGCGACTTCACTTTCACTTTTCACTTTCATGCATTGGAGAAGGAAATGGCAACCCACTCCAGTATTCTTGCCTGGAGAATCCCAGGGACAGAGGAGCCTAGTGGGCTGCTGTCTATGGGATCGCACAGAGTCGGACACGACTGAAGTGACTTAGCAGCAGCAGCAGCAGCAGCAATGCAGCTAAAGTGCTTTGAAGAAAACCAATAGCTTTAAATTCTTATCTAAGAAAAGAAATAAGGTTAAAAATCAGTGATCTAAGCTTTTACTTTATGAATCTACAACAAGAAGAGCATATTAAACCCAAAATAAGTAGAAGGAAGTAAAGAATAAGGAACTAAAACCACTGAATAGAAAGCTGACAGCATTAGAGAAAATCAGTAGAAACCAAAAGAGCAATTTTTGAAATTAATAAAGCTTGAGTCCAGTACTGATCAGTAGAACTTTCTTTGAGGATGAAAATGTTCTCCAGCTATACTCTTCAAAACTGTAGCGATTAGCTACATATTGTTATTAAACACCTGAAGTTTTTTTAAAAAATTTTAAACTGGAATTTAATTAAAGCAGCTTAAATTTGAATGGCCACATATATCTGGTGGCTGCTGTACCTGGATAGTGTAGTTCTAGCCATTCTGATCAAGAAATATGAGAGAAGACAAAAATACTGTTATTTGAAATGAATAAGACATTTACGTATGGTATAGACATCAAAAGATTGAGGAGAGAGAATGAATATAATGAATATAACCAAGATTAGACAATGTTACAAGAAAAGCTGGGCTGGATGAAGCACAAGCTGGAATCAAGATTGCTGGGAGAAATATCAATAACCTCAGATATGCAGATGACACCACCCTTATGGCAGAAAGCGAAGAAGAACTAAAGAGCTTCTTGATGAAAGTGAAAGAGGAGAGTGAAAAGGCTGGCTTAAAACTCAACAGTCAAAAAACTAAGATCTTGGTATCCAAACCCATCACCTCATGGCAAATAGAATGTTCAAGAGAACTTTGATCCTTACCTTATATTATACATAAACATTAACTTGAAATGGGTCATGCAGCTCTTTGCAAAGAATAAAATGTTAAATTTACACAAGAAAACCTGAGAGAAGATCTTTGCAGTCTTGGGACAAAATTTATTAGATGGAACGTAAGAGCATGAAGTGTAAAAGAAAAAAAACTGATATTAATCATTGAAGTTCATCAAAATCGAAAACTTTCAAGATATTGTTAAAAGAAAAAGCATCTCATAGCCTGAGAAACAATATTCATAATAACTTATAATACATAACTGATAATGGACTCGAAGACAAAATATGAAAAAACTGCAATAAGAGAAACATCAAAATTGAAAACTTTCAAGATATTGTTAAAAGAAAAAGCATCTCATAGCCTGAGAAGCAATGTTCATAATAACTTATAATACATAACTGATAATGGACTCGAAGACAAAATATGAAAAAACTGCAATAAGAAAAAACTGTTTTTTAATTTTTTAAAAAAACTTCAGGTGTTTAATAACAATATGTAGCTAATCGCTACAGTTTTGAAGAGTATAGCTGGAGAACATTTTCATCCTCAAAGAAAGTTCTACTGATCAGTACTGGACTCAAGCTTTATCAATTTCAAAAATTACTCTTTTGGTTTCTACTGAAACTTGACCTCTACGGGTCAAGAGGTTTAAGCATACGCTTAGAAAAGAAGATACATGAATGATCCCTAGGCTCTTTAAAGATTGCCAGCTTTATTAGTCACTCAGTATATCTTCTTCAGTGGCAGTTTTTCCCTATACTTGACCAACTATATGCTTACAATGAATATGTTTTGCAATGTGTAAATTTTGCCATAATTTAAAAAATTAATTGCTTAATCATGAAGCCTGACATAAATTATAGATATGTAAAAAAGACTATTTTTCATGGAATTAAGAATATTAAAAAAAAAATATAGAAACCCCAGGAAATGTCTGCACCTTATTCATAAGGGCTTCCTCCAGATCAGAGTGGGAACCAGCAGCCTGCTTGCCTAATATTGAGGAAGGCTCCAGTTCTTGGAAGACCTGAGGTTTGTGGCGGGGCACTTAGATTATGACATAGGGACCTTCACATTACTCTCAGAGATGAGAAACAGCCTGGCATTTGGAGTCAGGCAGGACTAGGCCCAAATTCTGGCTCTGCCACTTAGCCCTTGTGTTACTGTGTGTGGAAGGTGTTTCTCAGAGCTTCAGTTTCCTTCTCTGAAAGGCAGTCCCTCTGCACAGGGGCAGTGCGAGACTCAAATGTGATAATGAATGCCAAAGCCCTTTGGCTATTGCCATATACAGAGACTTGCACTAACATAATTTAAAATATTCTAAAAATGTTACATGACTAGAATTCCTGTTTGAAAATGGTCGACAGAAACACGTACAAGGTATGCCAGTATATATTTTGATGAAGCCTGGAGGTATGTCAGGGAGCTGTTTTTATTGAGTTGGTAAAATATGGCTATTTATCAAATTTTGGAAATCAATATGGGTAAACAAACATGAAGGTCTACCTTATAGACAAACACAGTAATAACAAAAATTGAATATTTGTGGGGGAGTGGGGCACTCTGCCGGAGAAGGCAATGGCACCCCACTCCAGCACTCTTGCCTGGAAAATCCCATGGACGGAGGAGCCTGGTGGGCTGCAGTCCACGGGGTCGCTAAGAGTCGGACACGACTGAGCAACTTCAGTTTCACTTTTCACTTTCATGCATTGGAGAAGGAAATGGCAACCCACTCCAGTATTTTTGCCTAGAGAATCCCAGGGATGGGGGAGCCTGGTGGGCTGCCGTCCATGGGGTCGCACAGAGTCGGACACGACTGAAGTGACTTAGCAGCAGCCGGGGCACTCTCCACTGTTCTTGGAACCTTAGTTTCCTGATCAGGGGTTGAATCCTTGCCTTCCACAGCAAAAACGCAGGGTCCTAACTACTGGACCATCACAGATTTCCCAGAATCTTTATCTTTTAAAGTAGCATAAGAAACCTTCATGTATCGGGAAAAAAATAAGTTTGAAGAGTGAAATAAATATGAAATAAAATATGAGAAATAAGTACTATGATTTTAAATTAATAAAAGTATGAATAGATTTACATCACCAATTAGAGTCTCACAATGGGTTTTTCAAAAAGTTTAAATGATATCATAAAAGAAACGTGCATAAAAGAAATACCCTATTGCGTTTACAAGGAAGATACTCCAAAAAAAGGGAAGAAAATTCCCTGTGAGCAGTTGACAGTTTAAGAAGAATTTAAGAACATGAATCCAGTAAAGCAGTAGCACAAATTTAAGACTATGAAATAATCAGAATGATACTGAAACAGGTTTTGAGCTAAAAGCAGAGGTATAAATCAACAACTATGTGATCTCAATAAGTAGAGGAAACATAATTGAAAATTGCATTAATAGTATTAAGGAAAGACCTGAGATGATTATGTGTCAATATGCAGGAGAAAAGAATGGTATGGAGAATAGAAAATGATAATTTGTCATAAGGATAATTTATATCCATGACTTAGGAATTGGATAAGTGAAATGAAATCAATGCATTCAGATATGTAAGAAAATAAAGTTGTTCAAAGTTCTATCTGAATTTGTTGATCCCAAGACATATGTTTTCCGTAACAGTTTTTATATGGGTATAGATGTTATGTCTTCAGTTCTCCTGGGTATATACTTAGTAGTGAAATTTCTGGGTCAAATGGCAACTTTTTAATTTTTTCTTGAACTGCTAGCTGTTTTCCAAAGTAACTGTGTCATTTCACATTCAGCAGTGTATTCATGAAGGACTTCCCAGGTGGTACAGTGGTAGAGTCCACCTAGCAGTGCAGGACACACAGGAGATGTGGGTTCGATCCCAGAGTGGGGAAGATCCCCTGGAGGAGGAAATGGCAACCCACTGCAGTTATCTTGCCTGGAGAATCCTGTGGACAGAGGAGCCTGGTGGGCTACAGTCCATGGGGTCACAGAGTCAGATGATTGAGCATGCAGCACATGCATATGAGTATATACAAGGTTCCAGTTTTTACGTGTCCTTGCCAACATTTATCTGTAATTTTTATTATAGTCATGCTAGGGTGTGTGATGGAGAGGAAATTGCAACCCACTCTAGTATTCTTGTCTAGAAAATCCTATGGATAGAGGAGCCTGGTGGGCTCCATGGGGTTGGAAAGAGTCGGACATGTCTGAAGTGACTTAGCACGCATGCACAGGGGGTGTGAAGTACAATCTCATGATTTTAATTTCATTTCTCTGGTGACTAATCATATTGAACATCTTTTTATGTACTTATTAGCCATTTGCTTGTCATCTTTGGATAAATGCCTATTCATATCCTTTGTTCTTTTTAAACTTGGGTTGTCTTAATATTATTCAGTTGCGAAAGTTCTTTTAATATTCTAGATTCAAGTTTCTCATCAGATATTTGATTTGGCATTTTCTACCATTCTGTGGATTGCCTTTTCACTTGCTTGATATAGAATCCTTTGAAACCCCGAAGTTTTAGATTTTGATAATTTCTTGTTGATCAGTTTTGCTCTCTGGTTGCTTATTCTTTTGATGTCATAGCTATAGAACTATTGCTTAATCCAAGGTCGGAAATATTTACTCCCACGTTTTAAGAGTTTTGTACTTTTACCATTTATATTTTGGTCTTTGATCCAAGTTCATTCTTGTTTTTTTTTTTTTTTTGATGTGGACTGTTTTAGAAGTCTTTGTTACAGTATTGCTTCTGTTTATGTTTTGAATTTTTGGCCATGAGGCATGTGGGATCTTAGCTTCCCCACAAGGGATCAAACCCCTGCCTTCTGCATTGGCAGGCAAAGTTAACCACTGGATCACCAACTTCATTCTTTTCCGTGTGGTTATCTAGTTTTCTCAGTTTATGTTGAAAGATTATTCTTTTCTCACTGAATTGTCTTGGCACCTTTGTCAAATTTCTTTTGATCATACATGTAAAGGTTTATTTCTGTAGTCTCTGTTCCTTTCCATTGATCTATTTGTCTATCTTTATACTGTCTCAGTTACTATATGTTTATAGTAAGTTTTTCATTCAGAAAGTATGTCCAACTGTGTTCTCTTTTTTCAACATTAGTTTTGCTATTCTGGGCCATTTGTATTGCCATATCAGTTTTAGGGTCAGCTTATTCATTTTAGTAAAAAAAAACACAAACAGCTGGAATTTTAAGAGAGATTGCATTGATCTATAAATGAATTTGGGAACATTGCAATCTTAAAACAGTATTAAGTTTTCCAGTCCATGAGCAGAGATGGCTTTCCATTTATTTAGGTTTCCTTTTTAAATTATTTTTTAAGATACTTTGTAGTTTTTCAGTATATATTTTGTATTTTTTTGTTCAACTCATTCCTTTTATATTATTTTAATGCTATTATTAATGGGATTGTTTTCTTAATTTCATTTCCAATTGTTAGTTGCTATTGTATAGAAACAAAGTGGATTTTTAAATAGTGATCTTATATCTTGTAATTTTGCTTAACTTATTTAATAATAGTCCTAATATTGTTTTGTGAATTTCTTAGTATTTTCCACATACAAGATTTTTATCTCAAGTAGAAATACTTTTACTATTTTATATATAGTAATCTCTGTCTCTTAATCCTATATCCCTATTGTGTCCCTTCCATCTTCCCTCTCCTCTTTGGTAACTACAAGTTTGTTTTCTGTATCTGTGAGTCTGTTGCTGTTTTACATATACACTCATTGGTATTTTTTTTTTAGATTCCACATATAAGTTATATATAGTATTTGTCTTTCTCTGTCTGACTTATTTCACTAAGCATAATATTTTCTAGGTCTCTCCACTGCTGCAGATGGCCGTATTTTATTTTTTTTAGTATCTGAGTAATATGCCTCTGTGTGTGTGTGTGTGTGTGTGTGTGTGTGTACCTACACATACACCACATCTTCTTATGCCAGTTGTTGGCTGATGGGCACATGGGTTGCTTCCATTACTTAGCTGTTATAAACAGGACTGCTATGATCATTGAGTGCATGTGTCTTTTCAAATTAGCATTTTCATTTTTTCCAGATGTGTATCCAGGAGTGGAATTGCTCGATCATGTAGTAGTTCCATTTTAGTTTTTTGAGAAACCTCCATACTGTTTTCACAGTGGCTGCACCAATTTATATCCCCATCAGTAGTGTATGAGCACTGCCTTTCTCCACATCCTTGCCAGCACTTATTGTTTGTGTTTTTTAATGATAGCCTTTCTGACTGGTGTGAAGTGATGTCTCATTTTGGTTTTGATTTGCATTTCCCTGGTGATTAATGAAGTTGAGCATCTTTTTATGTGCTTGTGAGCCATCTGTGCATCTTCTTTGGGAAAAATGTCTATTCAAATCTCCTGCTTATTTTTTAAATTAGAGTTTTAGTTTAAAAAATATTGTTATTTCTAAAAAATAAAATAAAAAATATTGTTATTTCTGAGGAAGCAATTCATCGTCTTTGATTATCAGTGTCTTTATAAGATTAATTGATTTCTAAAATCTATAATTCATGTCAGCAATATACTGTTGCTGAAAAGTGATGCAAATAAATTAAGAATTTTTTGGACACTAAATGATTAAATATTTAATATTAAAATAATAAAAGAACTTGTATACTTCTAGGCCTTCAGCCCAGTTACCCTTGGATTTCCTAAATATATTTAAATGAGAGAAGAATGTAAAGAATTTATTATTAAATTCCCTAATTGGTTTCATTGTTGACTAAGATTTATAAGTAACAGTCATGGGACTTGGTTCATATTTTTATTTAGATGTTTCTGATATCGCTTCTCAGCCTTTGGCTAAGATCAAGTGTAGATGTTTCTGATATGTTTAGCAATATTTGCTATTTAAGTATATTAATTTCATTTGATCTTAGAAAAACTGTTTTGTGTTTAGTTTCTGGTAGCATTGATTGAAAATTTTTGCTTTCTATACACTAGATATAACTCGGAAAAATCCCAGAACACCTCTTTCTGATCTCCAGGGCATGAATACTCTAAATGAAAAAAACCAACAGTAAGTATGTTTGGTTTATGTTTTCAAGGAAGTACAGAAGAAATAGCTCGAATTCTTAGTAATAATACTTCTGGGGCTTTAAAAATATGAAGAAAATCAGGCCTTTAAAAAAACCTTCTTAAAACTTTTATAAAACGTATAATAAGGTTAGAGTTAACAATAGAGTATATTGTCTAAGATTGCTTCTGGTAAAATGGTTGTGCAATTACAAAAAGTTTCCCTAGAATGATTAAAAATGAGTTCATATGTTTTCATTTCTGAGACTTTTCTGGCATTTTATATCTTTTGCAAAAGTAATGGGTTTTTTCTTCTTTCCATGGAGAAATCTTACTGGTAAGTAATAACTGAGTAATTTGATTTATATCAAACCATCTGAAACCTTTTCTTTAAACTTTTGCCACATTTAAACACTCCAGTATCTTTTATTGATGAATGTGGTAATCGCAGCTTACCTTTACCATATTCAGTGAAGAATTCTTGAGTAAAATTTGAAAGTAACAAGTACAAGTAATTTTCTGAGTTTGTAATTAAAACTCCTGTTTCCTTTGCATATACTGTTTTATAAAGATTGTATTTTAAATGAGCAAAAGAACATTGTTTAGTATCTAAAGTTTTCTGGGTACATTTTGAACATCGAGAGAATTGAGCTTCTTAGTGCCCTGGTAAGACACTAAAATTAGGACGATCTATTTAGTATTTAGAATTATGGTTTAACTTCATTGATCAGGTTTTCCATTTTGAGTTACTATGTCTTTCTGATGTATATTGTCACTTCTCTGCTCCACAACTTTTTTACAACTCTTTATTGCGTATAATAAGAAGTCTTGGTTCACTGTTTTAACCTACAAGAACTTTCACAGCCCAGGTATCTGACCTCAACTCTACTTATCTTTAATGTCAGCAAATTGAATGATTGAATGACTTACTATCTTTGTAGTGTATGTATGGCAGTTGGCTGCTGACAAAAATCACCATTATATGTGCATGTTAGATTTTACTCAAGAACAAATGAAATCATTAATCTGGTGATCCTATGTACCTTTATTTCAATATACTGGCAGTGTTCTTACCCTGGTCATTAAAGATCCCTAACCTAAGGATCTCACTTTCTTGATTTGTGTGAAAAAAAAAAAAAGGAACTGTGACTTGTTGCATTTCCCAAAGCAATTTAATGCTTATAAATTTCCTAATTCCTAATTTATGGACTTTCTTTCTTTCTTTTTTAAATTTTATTTTATTTTTAAACTTTACAATATTGTATTAGTTTTGCCAAATATCGAAATGAATCCGCCACAGGAACACATGGACTTTCTTTCTTTCCTTTTTTTTTTTGACTGCTGTGAGTGGCTTGTGGGACCTTAATTCCCCGACTAGGGACTGAACCTGGGCCACCACAGTGAAAGTGCCATATCCTAACCACTGGACCACCAGGGAATTCCCAAGTTTGTGTTTCTTTGTACTGCTTTCAATTTTGGATGTCTGAGGTGATCTGTATGGGCTTCTGTTTTTATACATTAGTTGAAATAGTCTGATATTTTGGTTTAAGATTAATCATTCTGGGTTCAAGCAGCTAACTGAATTTAGGGATTCATGGAAAGACAGTCTAATTTCGTAAAGATGTGTGTATAAGCTCATTTATGAGACCCTTCTTCACAGAGCAATTGATCACACTAGCTTGATTCTTTTCCTTTGCATACAATAAAGAAAGATATTTGGCACTGAAGTAATGTTATCAGGATAAATCCAGCTAGTAGCCTTAACAGGAGATCCTTCCAGTTCATATTTGTTGTATTGGTGAGTTTATTTTAGACATATTTTAGAGAAAATTGGTGAGAAGATGGAGAAGATAGAAAAACAGATAATTAGAAAATCAAATGAGTCATGAAATTATTAGCTTGTATATACTGAGTAGAGGTTTTTGGACCTTACCTATGGAATATTCCTAATTAGTGAGTCATAAATATAAGAGTGGAACAACCAATTTGGTGGTGATCTAGGACGAAGAATTGAGGTAGTCTTTGGCTCAGACGGTAAAGCGTCTGTCTGCAATGCAGGAGACCTGGGTTTGATCCCTGGGTTGGGAAGATCCCCTGGAGAAGGAAATGGCAGCCCACTCCAGTATTTTGCCTGGAAAATCCCATGGACGGCGGAGCCTCATAGTCTACTACTGTCATGGGGTCGCAAAGAGTCAGATACGACTGAGTGACTTCACTTGTGAAACAAGGAAATGCAAATATAAATCTGTTTTTAGCTGTGTACATTTTCCTTGAGTGAGAGATAAAGGCTTCATTACCTTCCCACTAGTAATGGATAAAGGTTCCAATTTCTCCACATCCTTGTTGTTTTGTTATTGCCTGTCTTAATGGGATTAAAGTAGTATCTCCTGTAGCGTTGGTTTGTATTTCCCTAATAATCATGTTCAGCATCTTTTTATGTGCTCATTGGTGATTTGTGTATCTTTTTTGATGATACATATATCTTTTTTCAGCAAATGTCTACTTTGCCCATAAAATTTTTCTTATATATATTCTTCTTTCCTTATGTATAAATATAATTGTCTTAAACAAAACCATACCATGCAGCAGTACTTTTAGATTTGATAATATATGCAGACAGTTTTTTATGCCATTAAATAACTATTCTTTGACATGATTTTTAATGACCTTATAGACTCCCATTGGTGTGGTTATGACATGATTTCTTCATTTATTTCCAATTGTTGGCTATTTAGGTTGTTTCTAATTTTTTGGTATTCATGAAAATTTTTATAGATAAAGTTTTTCATGTTTGATTATTTTCTGTCGTTCTTCATTAGAAACTTGACCGGGAGGATAGAACAAAGCTATTAAAAGATGTTGAAGATATTGTCCTGGCTATCTAAAAAGTGGTATAATTTAAGTAAAGAACTAATGGGAAAATAAATATTTTAAGGTTATACCCCATTTTTAAATAGTTTCAAAAAGAGTACAAAGGAAATATAGTTTTTAGAGTTCTATGTACTCTTCATTCAGTTTTCCTTAAAAGAATCTTATATAGTAGTAGTACATTATCAAAACCAGGAAAATTACATTGTTTCATTAATATTAACTAGACTATAGTTTTCACCATTTAAAATAAATCTTTGTTTGTATATATGTAGTTTCTTTGCAATTTTATCTCCTTGGTGGCTCAGTGATAAAGAATCCACCTGCCAACGCAGAAAACACGGGTTCAATCCCTGGGTCGGGAAGATGCCCTAGAGAAGGAAATAGCAACCCACTCCAGTATTCTTGCCTGGCAAATCCCATGACAGAGGAGCCTGGTGGGCTACAGTCCATGGGGTCCCAATAGAGTCAGACACCACTTAGTGACTAAACAACAGCAACATAGATTTGTGTAACCAGCACCACAGTCAGCATGCAGAACTCTTTCATCATCATAAAAGAATTAATTCATACTGCTTATTTGTATTCTTCTTTTTCTTCATGTCCCTTTCCTGTCTCTGGCAACCACTAACCTGTTCTTTTCTATAGTTTTATTGTTTTGATAATGTTATATACATCAAATTTTATGGTATGAAACTGTCCTCTGCCTTCTTAGGTTCAGTGGCTATAGGCCTGTAAATTAAACTAATGAAAGATAGTTAACAGGGAAAAAAGCAAACAGTTTTTATTTCTATTTTACGTACATTGAATATTCTCAGAAAAGAAGTGAAACTCAAAGAAGTGGTTACACTTGGGCTAATATATACTTTTTTTTTTCTTTTTTCTTTTTCTCTTTTTTTTTTTTTGCTTGGGTGAGGCTCCCCTGAGGGGGTTTTTCTGCAAGGAGCAGGCTCTGTATAGTATATTGTATATTCTTTAAAAGCTCCTTTGTTTAAAAGAAAACTTTTTTATCTTTTTCAACCTTAGGCAATGTTCTGAGAGGCTTTGGATGTAAACTGGAGAATTCCTAGGCCCTGGGAGGTGCAAGCGGAGGTGGGGTAGTCGCCTTAAATCAGAAATTGTTGGATAAATTTGTAAGGTTTGTGTAGAGGGAGAGGGGGCTCGCCAGGGCACCCGGCCGCAGCGTCCTGTAAGCCCTCTCAGTCCTCTGGAGGTAGAGCACAGTCTCCCTCCTTTTCTTCGTCAATGGCAGAAAATATGATCTGTGCAGAAGGTGGAGACCTACTACCATCTACCGCTATAGCCTCTCTCATAGGCTATCCAACAGCCTCATGATGGGGGTCCAGAACATTTTTAATCATATTTATAGGATAAGTTTTTAGTTGTTTTTTACCTTCACCCAGGTATCTAAATTAACAGTACCCTCTTTAACAGTTTCAAGATTACTTATTTTTTTTTTTAAACTTTACAATATTGTATTGGTTTTGCCAAATATCGAAATGAATCCGCCACAGGTATACATGTGTTCCCCATCCTGAACCCTCCTCCCTCCTCCCTCCCCATACCATCCCTCTGGGTCGTCCCAGTGCACCAGCCCCAAAGCATCCAGTATCGTGCATCGAACCTGGACTGGCGACTCGTTCCATATATGATATTATACGTATTTCAGTGCCATTCTCCCAAATCATCCCCCCCTCTCCCTCTCCCACAGAGTCCAAAAGACTGTTCTATACATCAGTGTCTCTTTTGCTGTGGGATTTTGGACCTGAAACAAAGACAGAAGACATGACAGTATCTTATAATATGTTATATTATTTACTGATTGTTGAATGGTACGGTTAGCTATATGGTGTGCTCATCATGTACTTTTGAATGTGAATGTGGTAGAATCCTAGAAATATTTGGTTCTGGGAGACTAAAAGATTAGCCCAAATTGATCAGTAATCTCTTTGATAAAACCATTTTCTGCTGGTTTAGTATTTTTTCTAAATTTTAACTTTCATGTTTAAAGCTTTGTTTTACTTTTAAAAGAAATTTCTGGAATGTTAGGGATGTCTCAATTAAGGAAACTGTACTATATTTAATTTTTACAGTGAAACATTTGATTTTGCCTGGAATGGCAGAACTGGGATTCGCCAGAGTAAACTATCAAGTAACACCTCCTTGCTTGATAAAGATGGGATATTCGCTAATTCAGCTAGCAGCAAACTCTTGGAGAGAGCCCATGGGATTCTCACGTTAGTATTGATCAACAATATCGCTTGCCTTTTTTTATAACTGATTTAAATTTTCTGGCTAAAAAAGAAGAGAGGTAATTGTGAAGCATTATTTTCATGAGTGGAATTTTAAGTGAAACAAGATTGAAAAGTAGTCAGAATTTAGAACTGTGACAGTCTCATATATTATAAAGCTGGTATTTGTTTATTTGTTTTCATCTTACTAGGAGGTCATGACTGAATATACTTACGGAGATGATTCTTTATTGCTGTTTTACAGACTCTACATCCAGAGAGAGCAAATACTGTTAGCTTTTTTTTAGGATTCCTAGTTTTTAACTGCAATTGCCCTTTATTCTGGCAGTCTTAACAAGTTGGGCAGGTAAATCTCTTACAAAATGGTGAATGGGACCACATAACGGTTGACCGTTCAACACTGCATGGGTTAGAGGTGCCAACCTTCTACACAATGGAAAATTTGTGTGTTTCTTATAGTCAGCCCTCCATATCCACTGCTCCTCAGTATCTGTGATTCCACATCCACAGATTCAGCCAATGTCAGATCAAGTAGTACTGTTGTAGTTCATGTTGAAAGAATTCCATGTGTAACTGGACCCTTACAGTCTAAACTTGTGTTGTTCAAGGGGCACCTGTATGGTGATACATAATACTTGCCAAAACCTGCTGTTTCTCCTTACCTGATGTAGAACTGGTTTCAGGATATAGATATTAACCGTGCGTGGTGGACCAGTAAAAAGTTCTTACCTACCCATATCAATATATTTAAAACACTTCCAAAGCATTTTTTGACCGTTAGCTAGAAGTGTGACTGGATTATATTTCTTAATCCCTAAGTCATCTCTTAACAGTGTTAATAGGCTCAGTTTATATGTCATGCTACATTCCAGAATTTTGAATAAACGCATTTAATCCTCACAGCAACTCTGTGAGGTTGATAGTATTATCATTCTTACTTTGTCTTACATTATCATTTTTACACTGTTACATAATGAAACCAAATTTTAAAGAGATTAAAATCATACCTTGGTAGGTGATAGAGCTCAGATTCAACAAGCCCAGGTCTTCCTGATTCCCCAGCCCATGTTCATAAGCACTGGGTTTTATTCCTTTTTTGTAGCCATTAAAGAAAAAAAAAGGTTTGATCGAAGTGTGATATTGAATTATGAATAAGGAATAAAAGAGCAGAGCAGAATTTATAGTTTCTGAAAATGGAAGATCATAAGTCTTAGTGAAAAGTACATTTTAATAATTCATGAAATTAGGCATCTTTTTAAGTTTAAAATGACAGAAACAAAGCCTCTGTAGGTTAAGAATGCAGAGCCCTGTTAGGGTCCAAAAGAAAATGAAACTTGAGCTTTGAATCTACATTATGTTACTGATCGTCAAGCTCAGTCTGTTTGTACCTGTATTACGGAGCAGGCATGTCTTTACTTTGCTTATCCTTCCTTCCCAAAGGTGCCTGCTTAGTTGAATTAGACATTGTTTTCATTTAAAGGACCTATAACTTGGAAGTGGGTATATAATGTTCTTTTTGTAGAGAACTTGAAATTCATCTTTCCGATGTTGTTGTTTTTTTTTCCTTCTAATGTAAGATTTGTCTCTATAGGAGAAACAAAAATTTCAAATCCAAACCGGGGCTTCCAAAGGTGAGTATTATGAAAATATTTTTTCCTCTGTGCCTCACTTCATGATTTTTTTTAATTATTCATGCAAACAATCTTTAGAAATCATAAACAAGAAATATCTTATTTGTACCCAAATACAGATTGTGTATGTTCAGTTAAAACCATTTTAGAAATAATGCTGGATGTTACTATGAAATGGCAAAGCTTAATGCTGGTGAATATTTGTAATGTATCTCACTTTCTAGTGTTTGAAAAGCTTCTGAATATAGATGTAAATTTTTGTTGAGTAATTGCCTCTGCATAGATTTTTTTCATTTCTTCTTAAATCAGGTTAAGGAGACATTCTGAATTTTATCTAATTAAAAATTTTTAAATTTTATCTGATTTAAAAATAATTTCTGTCATCATCATTAACATTAGTTAGCCTGGTTTTTCTGTAAAGGTCCAGTTAGACTTGGCAGGCTCATCTGGTCTGGGTTATAACTACTTGGCTCTGCTGTCATAGCACAAATGCAGGTGTAGACAGTATGTAACTGAATGATTGTGACTGTATTCCAATAAAACTTTATTTATGGATACTGAAACTTGAATTTCATGTAAGTTTTTTCAACCATAGAAATCTTATAAAAACAATGGGCATAATTTGACCCAGGACTTGTAATTTGCTTACTCTAATCTGCTTGCCAAAATGTTTATTAGATTTACTAAAGAACAGTCTTAGAGTTTTTCTGTCTCTTGTGCCCTTCCAAAGAGTCCTGTCATTAACTTTGTTAATGAACATAATTCAAAAATTTTAAAAGAACTGAAAAAGGGCTGTTTATTCTCAAAATTCTCTAGTTTAAGAAACAAGAAAATGAAACTGTAGTTTTTCCTTCTACTTGAGTCGCCTTATATTTCCTAATAAAATTGAATGCATTGCTGATGTGGTTTGTGGTAGTGGAAAATGTGTTTTAAACCACAAAGAAAATTTACTGAGTGGTTTGTGATTATGTTCTTATCATGAAAAATTTTATGTAGAGAGGAGAGGAGACCATACCTGTTCTTTGTCAAATATTTGTTATTGTTCATTTGTCTTTCTTTTTTTCCTTCACTGTCTCATTAGCCTTTTAGTATTTTGAATGCCACCTGTGGATCTAGTGTTTGCCCTGTTCTTTTCATTCTCTTCAGATGGATAACTTATTTTTTAAATTGAACTATTGATTTAAAATGTATTAATTTCTGCTGTACAGCAGAGTGACTCCTTGTATCTATATATACACTGTTTTGTAACTTCTTAAACTTCATATGATAGTCAACAAGAATATGTTAGATACATCTGAAGTCAATAATACCATTCAGTTATCAATCACAGGAATCCCATCTGTTTCTCAATTTTTAAAAATTAAATATATATAGCTAATTTTTTGTTTATTTTAGTGTCTTGTGTATTCTTTTTTTAAATATAAATTTATTTATTTTTAATTGGAGGCTAATTACTTGACAATATTGTATTGGTTTTGCTATACATTGACATGAATCCACCACAGGTATACATGTCTTGTGTATTCAAGTACATATATTTAATATTAGAGAGGCAACATAGTCTATGAGAGTATAGACCTTGGAGTAAAACTGACTTACATTCAAATGATGGATCTGTTGTTACTTGCTCTCTGATCTTTGGAGTAAATTCTCTAACTTGTCTTAACTTCTGTCTCTTCATTTGTGATGTGGGGGATAATATACGTTAGGATGAAATATATATATTTGGTATGTGCATGATTATTGTTGTTGTTGCTAAGTCGTGTCCAACTCTTTTGTGACCCCATGAACTGTAGTGTACCAGGCTCCTCTGTCCATGGGTTTTCCCAGGCAAGAATCCTGGAGTGGAAAAAAAAAAAAAAAGAATCCTGGAGTAGGTTGCCATTTCCTACTCCAGAGGATCTTCCTGGCCCAGGGATCAAACCTCTGTCTCCTGCATTGGCAGCATGTGTTCACCACTGAGCCACCAGGGCAGCCCATGTGCATGATTAGTATTCAGTAAATAATTACTTTCTTCATATTTTCTACCAAAATGTTAGAGTTGAATTTGTGGCTTATATGTGTACATACATGTATGTATAATGTGTAGTTTGATTAGTAACCTCACTCTTCATCTTAGATTCCTACCCTTATTTAAATATACCTTATTTTTTCTAATTATGCTTAGTGAATGTTTTGCTTGTTTCTTGCAGTCCAGTTCAAACCAAGACAAAATAAATTTTATATTTATAAAATTAAATTAGCAGATCCTAGATCCTCATTGACCATGGTCATTTCTGACTAAGTTCTTTCTGTTGCATTAAGTTAGTTTTATATGTGGTGTGGAAGGAAGCAGCAGCAATGCAAATAACCTAAACTTTTTTTCCTTTTTGCTCTTTTGTGAAATCTGAAACTGCTTTCTTACCTTGAGTGTGAATCATTGATGTACATATTCCTACAACTTTTATTGCTACTGGAAATAAGATTCAGTTACTTGTATTAAGGGCACCTCTAGCATCTCATTTTATTGATAAAGGCAGGATGTAGAATGCTTTTTTTTTTTTTTTTTTACCATTCTGAATAAACACAGGCAAATATTAAACACATGTTACCTCCAACAGCCCTTAGCCCTCTGTTAATATAGTTCTGTTTGGATAGTACTTTTTTCTTCTAGAGAGTACTTTCCCTCTCATACCTTGAAACCTTCAATCACTTCTATTAAATATATCTATAATTTGATCTGCCTTTAAATTTCCAGTCTTTTACCCGCAGTTCCACTGTTGTACATTTCTACTGTGACATCCTGCTCATATCTCAGACTTATGCCCTAAGAGATTTTGCTGTGTTCCTGCCCTACTGAATTTTGTAGTCACTCAGGCTCAAACCTTGAAGATAAGTTTATTATCCATTTTAGTTCTCTTTAACAGCATGAGCAATATCTTCTTAATATTTGTATCTACAGCACCTTGCACAGATAAGATCAGATCAGTCGCTTAGTCGTGTCCGACTCTTTTGCGACCCCAGGAATCGCAGCACGCCGGGCCTCCCTGTCCATCACCAACTCCTGGAGTTCACTGAGACTCACGTCCATCGAGTCAGTGATGCCATCCAGCCATCTCACCCTCCGTCGTCCCCTTTTCCTCTTGCCCGCAATCCCTCCCAGCATCAGAATCTTTTCCAATGAGTCAACTCTTCTCATGAGGTGGCCAAAGTACTGGAGTTTCAGCTTTAGCATCATTCCTTCCAAAGAAATCCCAGGGCTGATCTCCTTCAGAATGGACAGGTTGGATCTCCTTGCAGTCCAGGGGACTCTCAAGAGTCTTCTCCAACACCACAGTTCAAAAGCATCAATTCTTCGGCGCTCAGCCTTCTTCACAGTCCAACTCTCATATCCATACATGACCACAGGGAAAACCATAGCCTTGACTAGACTAACCTTTGTTGGCAAAGTAATGTCTCTGCTTTTGAATATGCTGTCTAGGTTGGTCATAACTTTCCTTCCAAGGAGTAGGCGTCTTTAATTTCACGGCTGCAGTCACCATCTGCAGTGATTTTGGAAGCCCAGAAAAATAAAGTCTGACACTGTTTCCACTCTTTCCCCATCTATTTCCCATGAAGTGATGGGACCGGATGCCATGATCTTCGTTTTCTGAATGTTGAGCTTTAAGCCAACTTTTTCACTCTCCACTTTCACTTTCATCAAGAGGCTTTTTAGTTCCTCTTCACTTTCTGCCGTAAGAGTGGTATCATCTGCATATCTGAGGTTATTGATATTTCTCCTTGCAATCTTGATTCCAGCTTGTGTTTCTTCCAGTCCAGCGTTTCTCATGATGTACTCTGCATATAAGTTAATAAACAGGGTGACAATATACAGCCTTGATGTACTCCTTTTCCTATTTGGAACCAGTCTGTTGTTCCATGTCCAGTTCTGACTTGCTTCCTCACCTGCATACAGATTTCTCAAGAGGCAGGTCAGGTGGTCTGGTATTCCCATCTCTTTTAGAATTTTCCACAGTTCATTGTGATCCACACAGTCAAAGGCTTTGGCATAGTCAATAAAGCAGAAATAGATGTTTTTCTGGAACTCTCTTGCTTTTTCCATGATCCAGCGGATGTTGGCAATTTGATCTCTGGTTCCTCTGCCTTTTCTAAAACCAGCTTGAACATCAGGAAGTTCACGGTTCATATATTGCTGAAGCCTGGCTTGGAGAATTTTGAGCATTACTTTACTAGCATGTGAGATGAGTGCAATTGTGTGGTAGTTTGAGCATTCTTTGGCATTGCCTTTCTTTGGGATTGGAATGAAAACTACCCTTTTCCAGTCCTGTGGCCACTGCTGAGTTTTCCAAATGTGCTGGCATATTGAGTGCAGCACTTTCACAGCATCATCTTTTAGGATTTGAAATAGCTCAACTGGAATTCCATCACCTCCACTAGCTTTGTTTGTAGTGATGCTTTCTAAGGCCCACTTGACTTCACATTCCAGGATGTCTGGCTCTAGGTCAGTGATCACACCATCGTGATTATCTGGGTCATGAAGATCTTTCTGTACAGTTCTTCTGTGTATTCTTGCCATCTCTTCTTAATATCTTCTGCTTCTGTTAGGTCCATACCATGCACAGCAGGCAGTAAATAATTGTTTAAAAAAGAATGAATTGACTAATCTGAATAAACTAAACAATGAAGATGGAGTTAAGAAAGGAATAAAGTAGATAATGAACAGAAGACCTAAGAAAGGAATTAAATCCGTTATCTGTTTTCTGCTAGATCTTGGACCTGCATTTCAGTCCTTGTCACATCATGCTGGGCTATTGAAACTGTCCCTTAACTGGTTTTATCTCTTTCTTGGCTTCTTTCCTCCTGTCCACTGCCTTGTTCTGCTCTGCCTTATATCTCCATTCTTCCTTGCACTGTTTTATCTTCATAAATCGGAGTAACCCTGAGATTATCATTTATTTTTTTTAATGTCCTTATAGTCCGTTTCCTTGTACTTAAATGCGATGTATTCTGCCCAGTTAGAACAGAACCAGATCTGTAGTAATCATTGAATATTTCTTGATAGATCTAATCATGATGAGTTTCATGGGCATAAGTCTGAGGAAACACTGTTGAAAAATCATTACTTGTTAACCATTCTTTCGTTCATCCAGCTAATATTAAGTTTGCAGAACCAGGGGCTTCCCTGGTAGCTCAGACGGTAAAGAATCTGCCTGCAATGCGGGAGATTGACCCAACCCTGGGTTCAGTCCCTGGGTTGGGAAGATCCCCTGGAGGAGGGCATGGCAACCCACTCCAGTATGCTTGCCTGGAGCATCTCTATGGACAGCAGAGCCTAGTGGGCTACAATCTGTGGGTTGCAAAGAGTCAGACACGACTGAGCAACTGAGCACGGCACATGCAGAACCAGACACTTTTTAGATGTTGTTCGTGCAGGGATAGACAGTCTAGTCCAAGAACTCTTGCTCTCTTGTAGTGATTCTTTCAGAGAAAGAGAAAAACAATAAAAGATGTAGATGATATTATATGCAAAGAGGAAGATGAAATGACATACTATTAGCATACAGGTGGGCTGCTTTTGGGGTATGCAACTAATAACTTTATGAAAAAGTTTGGGTATTTAAGCTATAAGTTGAATACTAAGAAAAATCAACCCGTGTAAAGGTCTAATATTCCAAATGAAAAAATTGGGAAAGATCTGCAGATAAGAATGAATGTGGATTTTTTGTTTTGGGTTTTTTTGTTTGTTCGGCTTTTCAATTAAGTTCCATGAAGGGAAGCATTTCAACTTAAGTAAAAGCTTTGAAAATTCAACACACACATACCATTATATATTTATGTAAATATTATTATTGTTTTGTGTGACTTTTTTTGGTCAAGAGTATTTGCAGATATTTCTCCATGTCAGAATATAGGTTTATAGTATTTTTAGGTCTGTACACTGTTCAGTTGTGTGGATGAACTTCATGAAAAAGGTTTCGTGTAATTCGTTATCTCTAGTCAGAATTTTTCACTATATTTTTGAAGTACATTGTCAGAAGTTATATTCGATCTCTCCTTAGATAAATACCTTGACAAGAAATTGCTTAATATCAGGAAGGTTATAAGGATTTTCACTCCTAAGAACAATACATAAATGTGCCTGTTTTATGTATACTGAATTTTATCAGTCTTTTTAGGTTTGTCAATTGAACGTGCAGTAAATCTCCTTAAAGAAAAGGTGTGTTTTTGATTAAAGCGACATTGGTTGTCGTCATGTTACTTGTCATGTATATTTTGAGAACTGTCTTTTGAAGTCTTCTGCTTGTTTATGATTACAGGACATGTTCTTTTAAGCTTTTTTTTTTTTTTTACTGTTCTTATATATAGATGATAAGTGTTTGTTGGAAATTTTTTTTCCCTTAGGTAGAATCATTTAAATGTGTATTATACTTAAATTACCACTTGGAAGTTTTTATTTTTTGATGTTTATATTGTCAAAATTAATACTGTTTAGTCTTCTATATTTATTATGCTTTTAATTCAAATCTCTGCTTCTCATACAATGAAACTTTTTCTGCTTTATAAATAACATATTGTTGTGCATCTGTATAGATAGGTTCTTTCCATTGACAAACTCACTGCGTAAATTAGTAGGATTTTCAAAATTGATTAGTGATTGGCTAAAAGAAGCTCCAAAATCCTTTATTAATACCCTGTTTTGTATTCTTTAGTTGCTTTATGTGTAACTCCTATCTTATTAAGATTAATAATTAGGATTAAGGATGCAGGTTGATAGGCACTGTATTTTTGTTTTTCCTGTTTATGTGTTCCTGGCTTACTGAATAGTCTAGGGATTGAATTTAATTTATTGTCTCTATGAGTCAGGATTCAACTGCAAGTTACTAATCACCGTGGATATGTTTAATAGTAAAGAAGAAAATACTGCTCCTTGGTGCCCAGCTCTTTGCAACCCCATGAATTGTAGCCCACCGGGCTCCTCTGTGCATGAAATTCTCTAGGCAAGAATACCGGAGTGGGTACCCCTTCCCTCTCCAGGGGATCTCCTAACCCAGGGAGTGAATCCGGATCTTTTGCATTGAGGGTAGTTCTTTACCATCTGACCCACCAGGGAAGCCCCCTTTTTAAGTATTGCTACTGCTAAGTCTGCTAAGTCGCTTCAGTCGTGTCCGATCTGCGACCCCATAGATGGCAGCCCACCAGGCTCCCCTGTCCCTGGGATTCTCCAGGCAAGAATACTGGAGTGGGTTGCCATTTCCTTTTCCAATGCGTGAAAGTGAAAAGTGAAAGTGAAGTCGCTCAGTCCTGTCCGACTCTTCGCGACGCCATGGACTACAGCCCACCAGGCTCCTCCGTCTATGGGATTTTCCAGGCAAGAGTACTGGAGTGGGTGCCATTGCCTTCTCCGTTTTAAGTATAAAGGGTATTAATTCCAAAGAGGTGCTTACAGAAATCATCAGAAGTTACAGAGCAGAACTGACCTCAGCTGTACTCCAAAAGCTAGAAAATGAGGACGCTGCGATCATTGCACCTGCTTCCAGGCTCATGGGAGAAGCTGCTATTATTAATGGCTTCCTTACTAAGGTGCTTTTACTCGAGTTGCACTGACAACACAGATGCCCTGCATGCTGTCTCTCAGCACTCTCAAAAGTAGTGCCTGGACACTGGGGCCACAGAAAGCTGAACCACTTTTGTATATGTGTTTGGTGGCAGAAACAAGCTAGTAGCCAAACCCTCTGCCTTGATTCAATCAGTTCAGTTCCAGTAGCTCAGCAGTGTTCTGACTCTTTGCAACCCCATGGACTGCAACACCCAGGCCTCTCTGTCCATCACCAACTCCCAGAGTTTACTCAAACTCATGTCCATTGAGTTGGTAATTGCCGTCCAGCCATCCCATCCTCTGTCGTCCCCTTCTCCTTCTGCCTTCAGTCTTTCCAGCATCAGGGTCTTTTCCAGTGAGTCAGATCTTTGCATCAGGTGACCAAAGTATTGGAGTTTCAGCTTCAACATCAGTCCCTCCAAAGAATATTGAGGACTGATTTTCTTTAGGTAGACTGGTTCGATCTTGCCCATCCAAGGACTCTCAAGAGTCTTCTCCAACACCACAGTTCAAAGGCAATCAATTCTTCGGGGCTCAGCTTTCTTTATAGTCCAACTCTCATATACATACATGACTTCTGGAAAAACCATAGATCTGACTAGATGGACGTTCATTGGCAAAGTAATGTCTCTGCTTTTTTAACATGCTGTCCAGGTTGGTCATAACTTTCTTCCAAGGAGCAAGTGTCTTTTAATTTCATGGCTGCAGTCACCATCTGCAGTGATTTTGGAGCCCAAAAAAATTAAAGTCTGTCACTATTTCCACTGTTTCCCCATCTTATTTGCCATGATGTGATGGGACTAGATGCCATGGTCTTAGTTTTCTGAATGTTGAGTTCTAAGCTAACTTTCACTCTCCTCTTTCACTTTCATCAAGAGGCTCTTTAGTTTCTTCACTTTCTGCCATAAAGGGTGGTGTCATCTGCATATCTGAGGTTATTGATATTTTCCCGGCATCTTGATTCCAGCTTGTGCTTCTTCCATCCCAACGTTTCTCATGATGTACTCTGCATAAGTTAAATAAGGCGGGGTGACGATATACAGCCTTGACCGTACTCCTTTTCCTATTTGGAACCAGTCTGTTGTTCCATGTCCAGTCTAACTTTGCTTCCTGACCTGCGTACAGATTTCTCAAGAGGCAGGTCAAGTGGTCTGGTATTCCCCATCTCTTTCAGAATTTTCCATAGTTTGTTGTGTCACACAGTCAAGGCTTTGGCATAGTCAGTAAAGCAGAAATAGATGTTTTTCTGGAACTCTCTTGCTTTTTTGATGCTCCAACGGACTTGGCAATTTGATCTCTGGTTCCTCTGCCTTTTCTAAATCCAGCTTGATCATCTGAAAGTTCACAGTTCAGGTCCTGATGAAGCCCGGTTTGGAGAATTTTGAGCATTACTTTACTAGCATATAAGATGAATGCAAAACTGCGGTAGTTTGAGCATTCTTTGGCATTGCCTTTCTTTGGATTGCAATGAAAACTGACCTTTTCCAGTCCTGTGGCCACTGCTGAGTTTTCCAAATTTGCTGGCATATTGAATACAGCACTTTCACAGCATCATCTTTTAGGATTTGAAATAGATTAACTGAAATTCCATCACCTCCACTACCTTTGTTCATAGTGATGCTTCCTAAGGCCCATTTGACTTCACATTCCAGGATATCTGGCTCTAGGTTGGCGATCACACCATCGTGATTATCTGGGTCATGAAGATCTTTTTTGTATAGTTCTTCTGTGTATTCTTGCCCCCTCTTCTTAATATCTTCTGCTTCTGTTAGGTCCATACCATTTCTGTCCTTTATCAAGCCCATCTTTGCATGAAATGTTCCACTGGTAGCTCTAATTTTCTTGAAGAAATCTCTAGACTTTCCCATTTTATTATTTTCCTCTATTTCTTTGCTTAGATCACTGCGGAAGGCTTTCTTATCTCTCCTTGCTATCCTTTGGAACTCTGCATTCAAATGGGTGTATCTTTCCTTTTCTCCCTTGCCTTTTGCTTCTCTTCTTCTCACAGCTATTTGTAAGTCCTCCTCAGACAGCCATTTTGTCTTTTTGCATTTCTTTTCCTTGGGGATGGTATTGATCCCTGCCTCCTATGTAATGTCACGAACCTCTGTCCATAATTCTTCAGGCACTCTGTCTTATCAGATCTAATCCCTTGAATCTGCCTTGGTTAGACCTTCCCAGTTTAATTTGGGAATTGTGGAACTTAATCACATCCAGAACCTGAGATGTGAGAGTCTGAGAAATGCAGTTTCTTTTTAGCTGATCAACTTCTGCAAGAAAGCAGAAGATGGGTAGAGTGGATAATGAATATTAATTTCCCATATTCACCACAGTCATACATAGGAATAATAAATACTGGCCTACAACTTTGTTTTTCCTATTTTTAGATCAATTTATGTGAAGAATTTGATTTTTCCTCCTGTTTTTCAGCATTTGCTAGAAGTAAAGTCTTTAAAGCATCTGACAAGTTTGACCATACAGGATCGCATTACCAAGTCTCTTCTTCATTTGCACAAGAAGAAGAAACCTCCCAGCATCAGTGCTCAGTTTCAGGTTGTTTCCTATTTACTTTTTTTCCCTTTTATTTTTAACAAAGAGGAATCTGTTTTGTTCAGATTGAAATCATAAGGTCAAAGTGATCTGCAAGATTCATGTGACTAAAAAGTTATAGTAGAATGGTACTTTTGGTTGGAAGTACCAAAGATGGGAGAAAAATCAGGTGCTTTTGTTCATCTCTGGGTAGTACGTATCCCGAAGAGGAATTCGTTATATTCAACTTGAAGAGAAAAGCACCAGAAAGTTGACTGCCCAGATGTGGCACTGTTAACACAATGATGTATGTTTTTTCTCTGTGTATTTAAACCTAATGCTACTGCCATCATTATTTAACTAAATGGAATTGTAAGATTTTCTTGACTTTTTATTTAGTTTTGTATATATAGGAATCTAGATCATCTTATTATGACTGTGCATTTAGGGATAAATATCATAATAAATTAACCAAATCACTTCCAGAATTAATTTCAAAATTACTCTTCATTTTTCCTGTTCTTATCAGATCATCTCTAATATTCTGTTCATTTGCTAGATATTTATGAAAATGAGCTGAAAATCTGAAGGGTAATGGTATTTTAGATAATTTTATTCTACCTTGTGCTTTATCACTCACAGAAGCAGTACTAACTAAAGCATTGTTAACTAAAAATTTCTTTATCTACTGATAGCTATATTTCTATTTTTTAGCACTTTTCAGTGCTCCTTTTAATCCAGGATATCTAAATGTAAATTATCTACTAACATGTCACTGGATATGATCTTGTTTGATTTTATATAGTATAGTCCTTAAACCTATAAGCTATAAATGTCATTTATTTTAGACATTTTCACCATAGGCCGAGAGAAAATTTTGATTCTATAAAGCTACTTGGTCAAATGTTTTTCTTCAAAAAAAAACACACAAAAAAACAAGATTTAAGAGCCAAATACTTACTAGGTCCTAATAAGTTAAAGGAAAGACAATTGAATATATGTGGAAGCTTGCCATGAATTTTACACAAACCTTAAATCACAATCCTATGGGTTAATGGTATTTGATTATTTAAAAGAGAGAGGTGTTGCTTGGCCCTATTTATCTAAGGAAGCATTAGTCCCCTTTGCATGTAAGGAAGAGTAGAACCATTAGCTACTGTGTCTTTGTTTCATCACAGGATTTACAGAGCCTCTTTATCAAACTCAGTCTTTAATCTGAAGAATACTCGTTACAGCTACTACAATAAAAGCTTATTATAGTCCTATAATGTGCCTTAAAATCCCCCACACTCAGGAATTATGGATATTTTCAAATTATATTCATGTATTGTATTTAACATTTACAAAGAGTCATCTGTAATGTTTCTAATATGTTGTTAAATATTATAAGAGTAATGAATTAATTTTTCTAACTTCTTATTATTTAGAAAATACAGTGAACAAAAACAAATGAAAGTCATTTACCATCCAGAAACAATGATAAATTACTACATTTTCCATATTCCTTATTAAATATTTATACATATGCATTATCTATTTTTCCTGCAATTCTGTGAGATGAATACCATCATTCTTATTGTACAGATGAGGAAATTAGAAGTGATGGAGATAGATGGCAGCCAGATGTCTATGACTTCACACCCTTCTTGTGAATGAATGTTTATTTTCATCAAAGTGAAAATGTAGAACTCATGAAAGATTAACTGATATAGGAATTGCCCTTCTATTATGAGCATCTAGAAAACTAGGCAAAGGTAAACATAGAGTGTTTTTAGTTATCAGACAATAAGCATTACAGGATTATGATCCTGAGAAAAGGGAAATAAATGAGGCAAGTCCCAGGTTACTGCACAAGATAGTTTGCTGTAGCCCAGGGAGAGGGAGCCCAAACAGATGCAAAAGGTTTTGCTCTGAACCTACCCTCACAAAGCTTAATAAAAGTAAGTCTTGAAAGAATCAAAATGATCCAGTGTAACTCAACCCCAGGGGCAACTGTCTGTTGCTCTTTAAAGAAATACAGCAAAATCAAAGAATATAAAATCACTCCAGTGTCCAATCTGAAATTATTAGGCATGTGAAGAATCAGGGAAAGAACCACCCATAAGATAGAAAAATTAATCATTAGAAACAGATTGTAAAAATAACAGAGATGATGGAAATAGTAGATGAGGATCTCAAATAGTTATTATAAACCATATAAGTATGTCCAGAGATGTAAGAAAACGAGAAAAATGAGAAAAAATAGAAGACAGGAAAAGACTCAAATGATTAATCATTTCAGAGATTAAAATTGTAATATTTGGAAATGAGATAAATTAGTTGGGATTAGTGCTGGGATTGGAACTAAGCCCTGTAATTAGTGATTTAGAGTTTACATTTACTTTAAAATGCAGAGAGATGTAATAAACAATGATGGGGAAAAAAATGAAAAAAAGCATTAGTAGCTTGTGGGAAAATATCAAGTCATTGAACATAGATGTAATTGACATCTAAGAAGGAAAGGCAAAAGAGGGGGATACAGAAAAAATTTTGAAGAAATAGCGACAAAAATATTTTCTGATTTTTATGAATAATATAAGCTCAAATATCAAAGAATCTCAACAAGTCCTAAGCAAAACACCCCCCTGCCAAGCATATCAAGACACATCACATCAAATTGGTAAAGCCAGTTAAAAAAAGAAAATTTTAAATACAACCAAAGGGAAAAAGATGATATTTATGTTCTATGAAATGAAAATAAGAATAACAATATGTTTCTCATCATAAACTATGAAAACCAGAATTCAAGAGTAGTATTTTTAAAAGCCTGAAAGAAAAAAAAAAAATTGTCACTCTAAAATTCTCTGCACAAGTGAGTAATGAAGGTTAGAGACTTTTTTAGACAAACAAAAGTTGAGAGATTTCAGTTCCAGGAAATCTACAATATAAGAATGTTAAATTTGGGATAAAAATTATGAGAAAACCACAGAATTTGGATCTATACAAAACATTAAGATTGCCAGAATGACAGAATGTAACTATAAAAAGTTTTTTCTTCTTTGAACCTTTAAAAAAAGATAATTGCTTGTAGAAGACAAAAATAATAGTATGTTGTAAGGTACAAATAAGACATACGACAAAGTAGCACAAAAGAAAGGAGGGGCTAACTGTAAGTTTATACTGTTGTAACTTTTTACTCTAGATAGTCAAAGGGGAAGGAAAAATTTTTAAGTATTTTAAAAATAAATGAGAATAAAGCATCAAAATTTGTGCAGTGCAGCTAAAGTAGTATTCCAAGGTTAATTTATAACAATAAATTCTCTTATTAGAAAAAGTAAAAGCCTCACATCAGTAATCTATGGTTCTACCCTAGAAAACTGGAAAAACAAGAACATTAAACCCAAAGCAAACAGGAGTGAAATTATAAAGTAGAATCATCAATGAAATGAAAAACAGAAAAATAATAAGAGAAAACCCAATGAAATAAAAAAGCTGGTTCTTTGAAAATATCAGAAAATTTATATACCTCCAGTTAGACTAACCTGGAAAAAACAGGCAAAGCACAAATAATCAGCATCAGGAATGGAAGAGGGAACATCGTTACATACTTAAAGGTTAAAATTGAAACAGGAGACTACTACCTTCCTGGATATTCTACTGCAGGAGTCCCCAACCTCTGAGATCTAATGCTTGATAATCTGAGGTGGAGCTGATGTCATGATAATAGAAATAAAGTGCACAATCAGTGTAATGCACTTGAATCATCCTGAAACTATCCCCCTCCCACCCGGCTCCAGTTCATGGAAAAACTGTCTTCCATGAACCTGGTCCTTTGTATCAGAAAGGTTGGGGACTGCTGCCCTACTGAATGGTTTTCCCAAAGTTGCTTTCTAATACTGCATGCATTTGAATAAAATTGTTTCATGAATTCTGAAGAAAAGTAAAAAATGTATTGTAGACTTGTGTAGTTGCTAAGTCATGTCCAACTCTTTGGGACCCCAAGGACTATAACCTGTGAGGCTCCTCTATCCATAGGATTTCCCAGGCAAGAATACTGGAGTAGATTGCCATTTCCTTTTCCAGGGGATCTTCCCAAACCGGGGATTGAAACATTGCCTGCTTGGCAGGTGGATTCTTTACCATATAGCCACCTGCGAAGCTCCCATTATATATTTAGATGACTCTAAAATTATTTGCAGTATTTACCATTGCTAGTCTCTCAGCTGTAAGGTTAAACTGCCATCCTTGTCCTTAACTGGCCTCAGTTTAATCAGTATGGCATTGTACACAATTTGCTTTTCAGAAACAAACCTAGTTCTGTGTTTATCACTTGTTTTTGCATATTTTACCAACATCATAAATCATTTGTTTCCAGTTTGGAATGAGAGACAGTGCTAACTATATTGCTTTGTATTGCAGGTGTCATTAAGCAAGCTGATGGAAACACTTGGTCAAGCAGAACCGTATTTTGTAAAATGCATTCGCTCTAATGCTGAAAAGGTAAGAATGTCTCTTAAATGAGAGCTTCTAGCTCAGCTTACTTCACACCAAACTTTAAATTCGTTCTAAGGAGGATATGTGGAAGTGAAGAGCTGTTTATAATCTTTATAAGGAAAACAGTATTCTGAATTTTCTATGGATATCCTTCTAATTTCCTCACTTACCTGCCTATGAACTATTTATATGAGCTCAATTTAGCATTTTCTAAAATTTAGCATCTGCTACATGTAGAAGCAAAAATCTCTTGAAATTCCATTATACAAAATAATTTTTTGCAACTTTTGTTACCCTAAATTAATCTCTTGTTCAGACATAAGGTATTAATCAATCACTCACAAGTTCTTTAACTTGCCCGGCATTTTTCATGTTTAGATTCTTGTCTCTTTAAAATAGGTTACTGTGGACATTTTTTATTTCCTTCTTTTATGTGACAGTTCCCCTAATTAGAGCTTTGCAAAATATGTCTATTAAGTGTAAACATTTGTCATCTTTATGTCCATCATAGGAAAAAATAGTTCCAGCCCAAACTTCTGAAATGTAGTAGGAAATTAGGTTCAGCTTTCTTAATTCTTAAGAAGCAGTCTCCAGCTTTGCCAGTTACAAGTTTTGTGGTCTTAAATGAGTTGCATGACTTCTCTGTGCCTTAAATAGTTTCATGTGTAATTATATACTGTAAGAATATACTGTAATTGTAGGACAACTCATAAGTATTTCATGAGTACGTGAGAAAAAACCTATGTAGTACTTAGAATGTTCCTGGTCCCTACTAAGTGCTTGGTAAATGTTAGCTATTCCGTAATGATTGGTTCTTTTATGGTGACAAAAAGGGAAACTGTTTTATTTACAGTTAAAGAGAAATTTGAGTCCCTGTTATTGAGACCTTGTTCTACAAAGAGTTCAATTAATAAGGTATTTAAGGACACAGAATAAGTGCTAAATAAATGTTAACTGCTATTATTATTTAACATAAGCTGCCCACTTGACTTTTCTCTTGACAGTTGGTATACCCTATCTTTCTGCAGGAAAATATTTGGGATTTCCTTAGTGGAAAATTGAAGATGGTATTTAGAAAATAAGGAGAAATACCAGAAATTTCAAATACATCTTCTTTTGAATGTCTAAAAACACACCTAAGAGATACCTAGGAGTGACTAGTGATGAGGGACTATAGGAATTTTTTATTTTCCAGGGTGTCTTACAGGATTCTGAAAGAGATGGGCATACCAGACTACCTGACCTGCCTCTTGAGAAACCTGTATGCAGGTCAGGAAGCAACAGTTAGAACTGGACATGGAACAACAGACTGGTTCCAAATAGGAAAAGGAGTACGTCATGGCTGTATATTGTCACCCTGCTCATTTAACTTCTATGCAGAGTACATCATGAGAAAGGCTGGGCTGGAAGAAGCACAAGCTGGAATCAAGATTGCCGGGAGAAATATCAATAACCTCAAATATGCAGATGACACTACCCTTATGGCAGAAAGTGAAGAGGAACTAAAAAAAGCCTCTTGATGAAAGTGAAAGAGGAGAGTGAAGAAGTTGGCTTAAAGCTCAACATTCATAAAACTAAGATCATGGCATCTGGTCCCATCACTTCATGGCAAATAGATGGGGAAACAGTGGAAACAGTGGCTGACTTTATTTTTCTGGGCTCCAGAATCACTGCAGATTGTGATTTCAGGCATGAAATTAAAAGACGCTTACTTCTTGGAAGGAAAGTTATGACCAACCTAGACAGCATATTCAAAAGCAGAGACATTACTTTGCCAACAAAGGTCTGTCTAGTCAAGGCTATGGTTTTTCCAGTAGTCATGTGTGGATGTGAGAGTTGGATTATAAAGAAAGCAGAGCACCAAAGAATTGATGCTTTTGAACTGTGGTGTTGGAGAAGACTCTTGAGAGTCCCTTGGACTGCAAGGAGATCCAACCAGTCCATCCTAAAGGAGATCAGTCCTGGGTGTTCATTGGAAGGACTGATGTTGAAGCTGAAACTCCAATGCTTTGGCCACCTGATGTGAAGAGTTGACTCATTTGAAAAGACCCTGATGCTGGGAAAGATTGAGGGCAGGAGGAGAAGGGGACGACAGAGGATGAGATGGTTGGAAGGCATCATCGACTCGATGGACATGGATTTGGGTGGACTCTGGGAGTTGGTGATGGACAGGGAGGCCTGACGTGCTGCAGTTCATGGGGTTGCAGAGTTGGACACGACTGAGTGACTGAACTGAACTGAACTTAAAGGATCATCAGCAAGAACTATTTAGGGAGATAAACTGCTCTTCATCTTGTACTAGTCATAGAAGATGAATCTGTCAGATCTCAAGTTAAGGCAACTGGAAGCTTGTAGAGTGGGTGGTTTCTGAGTGAGATGGTGGGTAAAATCTTAACAAAAATATACTTTTAACTATGTATGTTAATCTTGTTACAAATTTTATAGTGACTAAACTCTGTGGCCTGTGGGCAGCAACATTTCCTTTTGAGTTTTGAGGGCACTTTTCTTCTGCAAGTTGTGAAGCCTGGAAGCTTGGTGTTTCTTTTTTTTCCCTTTAGTCAGGCAGTCAGAACTTTTCTGAAGCTACCAGTTGTGGAGGTAAGATTGTCTCATTGCCTCTGCTGTATCTTAACCAGACAACCTCCGGTCAGTTCCTAGATATTCAGAATTTAACTATACTTAGAAAACAAACATAAATTTGGAGATCTGTTCTTCTGGTTTAACCGTTTTTCTGTTTGCTTTGTTTTAGTTACCGTTAAGGTTCAATGATGCCTTGGTGCTTAGACAGCTTCGGTACACTGGGATGCTGGAGACAGTTCGAATTCGCCAATCAGGATACAGCTGCAAATATTCTTTCCAGGTTATGCTTTTATAATGATATTTAAATATATATGTACATCAAGTAAATTAGTCCTGTGTCTTGCTTATTTTTCATTTGGGACTCATTTGTTTATTTCTCTTAATTCTCCTCCCCATTCTATCTTTCATATACAGAATTGAAAAGGGATAGAGAATACTCATTTCCATTGACTGACAGCAATATCATTAAGCTTGTGTTGTAGTAGATTCCACTTCTTGGCTATTCTCATTTGATCTGAATGTTTGCTTATATAAGTTTACTCATAACATGGCAGTTCTTCACAGTGATTACTCCAGTAACTGAAATACTCTAATCAGAGCAATTTAGTTCAAAAGAAAAGATCCCTTTTGATTTTCCCTAAAGCTTTCTCAGCAGAATTTTCTTTCGTAGTATGCTGCCAACAAGGCTTTCAGCTGTTCTCATGGGCTGCTGCTGATGTGGGTATAGAAATTATTTTGAAGCTTTTCAGAAGCTGAGCACATCTTTACTGTTGAGGGAATGCTTTATTTTCAGTTATAACCTGAAATAGCTGCCATCTTTCCTTATTTTTCTGCTAAAAATTTCAGAACCTTATTAAGTAACTTTTTCTTTGGTCTTTAGTATAGCTTTTTCAAAGGGAGAATTAGTTTCTGTCCTTCTTTTCTTCCGCTTTGATAACAAAATATGTAGAAATCTCTACTCCCCATTTTGCTAATTAATTAACTTCTTGTAATATTTTAAATTAACAAGTAATTTCTTGGTTTCACCCTGTTTAAAATAATGAGACAGAAATCAATAAAAGGACAATTAACTTGTTTGGGATCTTGTTTACATGTAATTCTCTTGTGATTTTACAATATTTTCTTTTTGTTTTTCAGGATTTTGTGAGCCATTTCCATGTGCTTCTTCCCCGAAATATTATTCCATCCAAATTTAACATTCAGGATTTCTTCAGGAAAATAAATCTTAATCCAGATAATTATCAAGTTGGAAAATCCATGGTAAATATAATATATACAGCCCTTGTCCAAATTGAGTATGTTTTTGTAGGCAGCAGTGGAGACACAAACAGGGAGCACAGACTTGTGGACATGGTGGGGGAAGGAGAGGGTGGGACGAATTGAGAGAGCAGCACTGAGACACATACGTTATCATATTAATGTAAGATTAGAATATTAATACAGATTAAAATTACCAATTAATCTAAAATTAGATAGCTGATAGAAATTTGCCATATGACACAGGGAGCTCACATCTGGTGCTCTGTGATAACCTAGAGGGGTGGGATAGGGTGGAAGGTGGGAGGGAGGTTTAAGAAGGAGGGGACATATGTGTACCTATGGTTGATTCATGTTGATATATGGCTGAAACCAATGCAATATTGTATAGCAATTATCCTCCAATTAAAAGTAAATAAATTTAAAAAAATAATAATTATCCAATACAAAATATTATTAAAGTGATACTTTATGTTCTTTCTTTAAAAAAAAATAATGGCAGTCTTGGCCTAGGAGAATGTTGATAAGAAAGATAATGTACAAGATATTATAAGGAAATTGATTAGACCAAGATTTTTAGTTAATGAGATGGTCAGTATTAATCAAAGAGCTTATGACCAGTGTTTTAGTGCTGCCTATAATTTTAACTGCTTAAAAAGCATCTCTTTCTAGGTATTCTACTATAATTTTCAACTCAGTTTGCCCAAAGTGACGTTAGCCAGATTCCCTTACTGTCTTGAACTAACCAACTGCTCTTTTTCTCTGTCACCTTTCTTGTAGTTTCTAGGGTAGAAACCATAATCATATATGGCTTACCCTTCACTTTAACCTTTTTACAAAAAAGTTGTTCCATTGTTTTTCCTTACAAATGATTCTTACATCTCTGCCTTTCCCTACATTCCTACTGTTTCCATTTTAGTTCTGTTTCTTGCTCTCACACGTTTCTTTTATAGTAAACAGACCCATCATCGATATCAGTCTGTTATTCCATGTAACTCACTCTGCCCTTAGTATCAAAATCATCATCTTCATATACTTCTTTCTTTATGTCAGTTTCCTGCTCAGTAACCTCCTGATTAAACATCTTTCTCTTTTTCAAGAACCTCCATGTTGTGACTTCATACTCTTTAATTGTTCCGTGGTCCTCTGTATGTACATTTATTCTTATTTCCAGTTCCTTGTTTTGCTCAGGTAGGGTCCTCTGTCTCTTGCCCTTGATAGCTTACTGTTTGACTCTATGGGTTTCTGATACCTATCTGTGCTTTTTAAAAATCTTTTTTAAATTTTTGACAAAAATGGGAGATGGTGGACGTGTTTCTTAGTTTGATTGTGATAATCATTTCACAGTGTTTATATATGCATCAAAACATCACATTGTACATCTTAAACATATACAGTTTTTAATATCTATCTGCTCTTAAAGTTGAGGTGTAAATCCTGTTTCCAGAGGGACTGTGTCTAATTTATCTTTCTATCCCCCTAAATTCCTAAAGATTTTTAATTGAATGAAAGAGTGAATAAACAAACTGATGAATATCTTTGGGCAGCAAAGAAGCCTTTGATGCATACTGGATTTTAAAAGATCATTGTTATTTATCACTATTATAATCATTGGCTCCTGACAGCAGTGAATTTCCCCAGGGAATAATATATCACAATCTCTGGCACTGGGATTTTTATACCTATGCTCACCTTTCCAGTTTCCCTTCTAAATTCTAATACCTCCTTTCCAATTTGAGAATGATTGCTTTGGCTAAATCATAGAAATATCAGGACTACTTGTACATGCCTGCTGCTGTACCCGTTCTTTAAAAAATCTTACCATGGGAATCATCACAGGAATGACGATGCATTAAATAAATTTCTCGTTTCTTCTTAAGCTGTATTCTTCATCTCTTTCCCTTTTGGTAGGTGTTCCTAAAGGAGCAGGAACGACAACACCTACAGGATCTGCTTCACCAAGAGGTGCTCCGCAGAATCGTACTGCTGCAGCGATGGTTCAGGGTCTTGCTATGTAGGCAGCATTTCCTCCATCTGAGACAGGCATCTATTGTCATCCAGGTGGGAAGTAAAGGATTCTTTGCATGAGATTGGCCAGTTTATTTAGCATGTGTTTTAGGAACTAGAAATGTTTTATTGTGAAGCATTTAAGTAAGAATGTAAATTTCTTCAGAGATGCGAATGTGTCATACTCATTTTTTAAATGTTCATAGCAACCAACAGATTGACCTGGCAATACAATAATAGACTACTAGTAAATATATTAATGTACAGTTGAAATTAAATTGAATTTATAGTCATAATGTCTTTGAGGTATAATTAGGAGCAAAGGAGTTATGTGCCTTAATTTCTGTTGACAGTTATTTTTAGTTTTCTTAGTGATATTTGAGAATGGTACATATTATTGTTATAATTATTCAAAGTCGTATTTTACATTTATCTTTTTATTTTTTCCCTCATTGATTTCTCCCTCATTGACAACTGTTTTCCATAGAACCTTTTTTATTTGTGCAAAAAAGTCTTTAATATCTTAATCTTTGAAATGTATGCACATTGACCCATTAGTACTGGCAAATTGTAGGTGAGAATATAATGTAATTTATTAAAATTAATTTGTAGGGCATGAAATAATCAAAAACTTAAATTATTTTAAGTTGTATAATTAACTTCATCAAGGTTATATTGTCTAAAATTGTTATTTTCACTAAGCATATCTGGAAAACATTTTTTTTACTTTAACCACCCACAATTTAGCTGTTTAGCTACTTAATCTCTAGTTATGACATAAGAGATTTCTTTTTTCTTTTTTCTGTGAAAATTTGTTATATGATACCAGTTTTATTATTTTGTCTTCCCCACAGCAATTCTGGAGGAATTATGTACATCAGAAGCAAGTCAGAGATGCAGCTGTGCAGAAAGATGCTTTACTTATGGCAAGTGCGGCCACTCTTCTGCAAGCCTCCTGGCGTGCTCACGTACAGAGGCAGCGGTATTTGGAGCTGCGGACTGCCACCGTTGTCATCCAGCGGAGATGGAGGGAGCACTGTCGGCGGAGGCACTTGGCCGCTGTCTGTATACAGGCACGATGGAAAGGCTACAGGGAAAGTAAGAGGTATCAAGAACAAAGGAACAAAATTATCCTTTTGCAGTCACTGTGTAGAGGATTCAGAGCAAGACAAAGGTAATCTTCATTGCTATAATAATTAACTCCTCTTTTCTCAAGTACTTTGCTTATATGTCTGCTCTAACAGTTGCCTAAACTTGAATTAGAACTGGTTGTGTACAGTTTGTCTTCTCTTCTAGACTGTGATCCCCCCAGCAGTTTTAAACCACATTGTGTGGTTTATAATATTGAATTAAATTGGATTGAAAACCTACATGGTCTGTGGTTATAACTGCTAAGAATTAACTTTACATTGGGTTGAATCCTTAAAAATTGGCAACATTCCAACTGTTTTTACTTCAGAAACTTTAATTTCATTTTTAAAGTTTATCTTAAAATAAGATGTTATTAAAATGAGAGCTTTGCTTCTGAGTTAACTTATGCTTTGATTAGAGTGCCCAATTTGGAATAATATAGTTAATAAAACATCATCTCACTCATAGAAACAGAATTCTGAAATATGCATCCATGTTAAAGAAATATTTAAAATTATAAAAAAAAAATTTTTGAGACTTTTTTTCACTTTTTAAAAAATTCTGAATAAACTTATTCTCTCCATTGATAACCAAGAGATATCTCTAACCATTTTTTTTCCCCCTGTTTTGATATAGATTTAAATCTCTGAAAGAACAAAAAGTAAAAGAAGCAAAACTAGAACTTGGATTGGCAAGTATCAAGCCATATGGGACTCTGGAAATTCACGGTTCAGACCCTTCAAAATGGGAGGATTGTTCATTTGACAGCAGAGTAAAAGCCATAGAGGAATGTAAATCTGTGATAGAGAGTAATCGAATTAGTCATGAAAGTTCAATGGACTGCTTGAATGAGTCCCCAAACAAGCGACAGGAGAGAGCCAGAAGTCAAAGTGGTGTGGACTTGCAGGAAAATGTGATTGTAAGAGAGAGACCCAAGTCCTTGGAAGATCTCCACCAGAAAAAAGTGAGTCGGGCCAAAAGAGAAAGTCGGAGAATGAGAGAACTAGAGCAAGCTATATTTAGCTTAGAATTGCTGAAAGTCCGTTCTCTTGGTGGTGTGTCTCCTTCAGAAGAACGTAGATGGTCTACGGAACTGATGCCTGAGGGCCTTCAGTCTTTACAGGGCACCCCTGATAGTGAAAGCTCGCAAGGAAGCTTGGAACTCCTGAGCTGTGAGGAGAGCCAAAAGAGCAAACCCGAGCCCGTAATTCTAGATGAAAGAGACTTGCCATTTGTACCACCTGAGGTATCTCACAGTCCAGATTTTGATCCACAGGACTATTCTCTCAGTGCCGCAAGTGAGACTAACTATACATTGACTCAAAGGGGGGCACCCTCTGACTCAGTGCATTTAAAGAATGGGGCTATGAAGGAAAAACTGGTTTGTAGTTCTGAATCTATTACCTGTAAACCACAGCTGAGAGACCCCTTTGTTTCAAATAGTTTGCCTACATTTTTTTATATTCCCCATCAAGACCCATTGAAAATGAGCTCCCAACTAGACACAAGTGTCAAGAGAAGCAAACGACTGGAAAGTGAAGAAACGCTTCCATCTCTTACTTTGGATATCAGCAGGGAAGCTGGAAAGTACCACCTCCCAGGAGAAAATCAGGTTGTTGCTTCTTTGAATATAGATTCTTCAAATACTGTGCTGAAGAAGTTAGAAAAGTTGAACACTGAGAAGGAAGAAAGGCAAAAGCAATTGCAGCAGCAGAATGAAAAAGAGATGATGAAACAGATTCGCCGACAAAAAGATATTTTAGAAAAGGAACGTAAAGCCTTCAAGACAATTGAAAAACCAAGAACTGGGGAGAGTTTTCTGATACCATCTTTCCATCAGTCAAAGCAGAGAATAGAGAGACCATCCTCTCTACTCATCCTGAAAACCCCAAATAAGGATGAAGAACCCAGTATGGTTGGGACTCCGTCAGTAACTATAAAAGATTCTGTTCTTGCCCCAAAAGACAGTCCCTCTGCTCACTTACCCTTGAAGGATCGACCTGTCACTCTGTTCTTTGAAAGAAAAGGAGGCCCAGGCCAATCTCATACTGTCAAGGAATTATCCAAGACAGACGGAATGTCCACCCAACTGAATGTTGCCTGTAAACACTCTCATAGTCGAATCTCAAAGAGAGAACACCTTAGGCCTGCTCATCCTTGTAGCCACAAATCTGATGACCCTTTCAGAGATGGAGCTACTAAGGCCATTTTTTTCACGCCAAAGGAAAATATGAGTAGTTCCCTGTAAGTGAAGTGTTTATTTTTATGTATAAATGAGAAACTTTTTGGAAATTTTCATTAAGGTGCCTTGGTCTACCTCAGTTATTTGTATGGGTGCTACTCAAATTAGCCATTTTCTGTGTAAAAAATTTCCTGATTGTTGACTATACCAGCCACCTGAAAATTGGATATAATTATACCCTGGGAGTCTCTGACTAAGCACAGGCAGCAGGATTTTTAGTGCCCCCCCATTAAGGGAGAAAGCATTTGTGGAAAGCCATAGAGTGGCTGGAAATGCTGTAGACATTCGGCAAATGCGGGTTGCCCCACAGTTATTAGGTGTAGCAGTCCAAGCTTGTTTGTATCAGGCTTTAAAATTAATGGGATTTGTGATAGCTGTTGGCCTATTTATGGTCTTCATTAAGATCTTTTTACTTTTTTGAGGGGAGTGGATAAAAGCTATAATATTTACCATCTTAACCAATTTAAAGTGTACAGTTCAGTAGTGTTAACCATATGCATGTTGTTGAGCAACAAATCTAGAACTTTATCTTGCAAAATAAATTCAGTTACCCTTGAAAGCAGCTCTCCTTTTCCCTTTCCCCCAGCCCCTGGCAACCGCCATTCTACCTTCTGTTTATAAGAATGGCTACTTTATTTTATTTTTATTTTTGGCTGCACTGCGACCAGGGATTGAACCTAGGCCCTCAGCAGTGAAAGCTTGAAGTCCTGACTGGATAGCTGGAGAATTCCCTGTGACTACTTTAGATAGCTTGTATAACTGGAAGTTCCTTTTAAGTTGTCTTAACTAGTGGTAGCTGTGAGAAAGCATTTAAGTGGTACATAAAACAAATTTTATAAAATTTAAAATATTTGTATTAAGCCCAGTTACACGGTGGATTCTTTCAGTTCTTGTGGAAGAATATCACTGTTTAAATGAAAGGAGAGCTATATCTTAGGGCTAAAAAAGTTAAATTTCATATTAACTGTGAAAATAACTTTCTCATCAAATCCTGAGCTTTTTAAAAAATATTTCAGTCTTTAAAAAACTGCATACAGATTTTACAGAAAATGGGCAGGAGATCATTGATATTTTATTTTTCCACTAAGAATTTTTATATCATATTATAAAATGCAGTTGGACTACATGACAGCTTGAGATCCTAGTCCTGCCCATTAACCTGTAGATTGTCCGTAGCATATAAGCTCATCAAAAAATGTTAAGAACATACTATTTTCTGCTTTCTGATTTAGTTATGTGAGGGATGTTTGTGTGTGTGTGTATAGTTGTTAGACCCATGAATCTGTTTTATAGAAGACTTCAGTTCAGTTCAGTCACTTAGTCGTGTCTGACTCTTTGTGACCCCATTGACTGTAGCACACCAGGCCTCCCTGTCCATCACCAACTTCCCGAGTTTACTCAAACTCATGTCCATTGAGTCGGTGATGCCATCCAACCATCTCGTCCTCTGTTGTCCTCTTCTCCTCCTGCCTTCAATCTTTCCCAGCATCAGAGTCTTTCCAAATGAGTCAGTTCTTTGCATCAGGTGGCCAAAGTATTAGAGTTTCAGCTTTAGCATTAGTCCTTCCAATGAATATTGAGGACTGATAACCTTTAGGATGGACTGGTTGGATCTCCTTGCAGTCCAAGGGACTCTCAAGAGTCAAAAGCATCAATTCTTTGGCACTCAGCTTTCTTTATAGTCCAACTCTCACATACATACATGACTACTGAAAAAACCATACCCTTGACTAGATGGATCTTTGTTGGCAAAGTAATGTTTCTGCTTTTTAATACGCTGTCTAGATTGGTCGTAACTTTTCTTCCAAGGAGCAAGTGTCTTTTAATTTCATGGCTGCAGTCACCATCTGCAGTGATTTTGGAGCCCCCAAAAATAAAGTCTGTCACTGTTTCCACTATTTCTCCATCTATTTGCCATGAAGTGATGGGACCAGATGCCACGATCTTAGTTTTCTGAATATTGAGCTTTAAGCCAACTTTTTCACTCTCCTCTTTCACTTTCATCAAGAGGCTCTTTAGTTTTCTTCACTTTCTGCCATAAGGGTGGTGTCATCTGCATATCTGAGGTTATTGATGTTTCTCCCGGCAGTCTTGATTCCAGCTTGTGCTTCTTCCAGCCCAGCGTTTCTCATGATGTACTCTGCATATAAGTTAAATAAGCAGGGGGACAATATACAGCCTTGACGTACTCCTTTCCCAATTTGGAACCAGTCTGTTGTTCCATGTCCAGTTCTAACTGTTGATTCCTGACCTGCATATAGGTTTCTCAAGAGGCAGATTTCAAAAACATTAATCATACTTGTGAATTACTCCTTTTATCATTTTGCCAAGATACAGTCTTAACAGCTACTTAACCTAGTTTACTTTATCTTGTTAACAACTATTTATCTTCAAAATGATAATGTATTAGATTGTTTGCATGAAAGCTTAAGGAAAATCCGTACTTCACATCTTCTCTTATTCTGTAAGTAATATAAGAAACATTAGCATTTTATAGAATTGTAAATGTTAGTGTTTCTAAGTTATCTATTCAGTTACCACATGTTATAGATGAGGTCACTGGTGCCTGTAGACATGAAATGACCTGGATAAGGTCACATAGTTAGAAATACCTGAGCCCAGAATTTGAGTTTCCTGATTAGAAATCAGCATTGGGTGTCCTGATTAGGAAGTAACATTAGATTAGTGTTCTTTCTATGCCATAGGGTGGTAGGTGCATTGTAGTCTTCATCTGGTTAGTAAGGGAGAACAAAAAAGAAATCATGGAGAAACTTAAGAGAAAATGTTGTGAGTTTAAAAGTTAATCAGAGTAGCTAGGTGCTATCAAAGGTCCTGTTAATAGTCTCTCTTTTGGAGAACAAATCAAAGATAAATGACTCAGCTGTGGCAAGAGAGATTTGAATAATCAAAAGGGAATCTTTTAGGACAACCTAGGATTGCTGGACTTGATTTTATAGTGGTCAGAAAGGGAGGTCTCTAAGATTTTAGCTGTAAGAAAGGTGTATTTAGGGATTATTGGACAGGATAACCTAGGCCTTCATGGAAGATTCTGAATGCAAGGGCAATTAGTCTGCCAAATGATATTATAAGTTAGTGTCTACTTTAAATTCAGCAGTATGCTAGAAGGTAAAATATGATTTTCAGTGAGTTTACAGTCTTGCTAAGAAGAGATGAACAATATGTTACTGATAAATTTTAAGATTGATGGTCCTGAGTTAATACAGATAATTGGGTTCATAAAAGTATAGGAAAAGTATAGGTTCTCTTTAGATTTTCATCAGACACAAACATTCATTTCTGCATAGAATTTAATGATAAAGTAGTCATGTCATGTGGTTATTCAAGCAAAAATTAAATTCTCACAAACTAACTCTATAGAGTCTCTATGGTTTGGAGCATACTTCTTTTAGTTTGGTAACAATTTCCTACTCTGTCAGTGTTGATTTTATTCTGTACAGCCTCAAGTTTTAAAACTAAGCCAGCTGATAAAAGTTGCAGAGAGATTTCAGAAAGAAAACTTGTTTGTCAATAGAACCATCTCCCTATAAAGCAAAGTGATGAGATCCTCATCACTCGGTAGCTACTTATCAGGTGTTCTATAATGATGAGCGTGTAAAGACCCCTTCTAAGACTAATTCTTAAGATTTGTGGACTTAGTATTTTCCCTTTCTCATCATCAAATCCATTTCTTTGACCTGGCTTGTTAGACTATATGTTATGCTGTCCTTTTAAGACTGCTGCCATGAAGTATCTGCTAGGAATCAAAATGTAATCCTGTTGTTTCATCCAAAGTGTCACCACGGAAGCCTTGAACAGTGGAAATCCTCAACTCCAGAAACAAGATGAACCAACTTGGAAACCTGTAAAGTTAACTGGGCCGGGCCAAGGAGAGGTAAGTGTTGAATTTTGTTTTATTTATCTTTTATGCAAAATAGGTGCATACTGTTTTGGAAATTACTGTTCTTGTAGTTAGAACACTTCCATCTACTCATTTACTCCCATGTGTTTATAGAAAAAGAAGCCATGAGTTAAGTCTGTTATACTCAGAGAGGAATACTTCAGGTAGGGAAGGATGCCTACAAATCCAGATTATATTTACAAAAAAGGAATTCTAAAAGAAAAGAAGGCACTTTATGCAGGTGACTTTGGTGACTTACAGTGGCAGTGAAAAGTGACTTCCTTGGCTGTGGAGAAGAACAGTGTGGATTTAGCTTCCATTCTTATTCTTTGTCCAGAGTAATGAATATGGATTGCTTTTTTATGGCTGTCACTTGTAGTGGAAAAGGCATGGGGCGGGAGGGGATGTTTCAAGAGATTCGTGAGCTCTTTGATGTCTTTCATTGGCATCGTCTCCCAAAAAGCCAAAACAAAACATTGTTGTGTTATTTGTTTTATCATTTGGTCAAGCAGGTTGCCAGACCGGCCCATAAAAAGAAAGCTCGAATGGCGCGGACGCGCTCCGATTTCTTGACTAGAGGTACTTTTGCCGATGGGGAGGGGGATACAGAGGAAGATGATTACGATGACATTATTGAGCCCCTTCTCTCCCTTGACCAAGCTTCTCACTCTGAGCTAGGGCCTGCACCCAGCCTGGGTCAGGCCTCTCACAGTGACTCCGAAATGGTAATTTTATAGCAATATAAGAAAAATAGGCAACAAGCAAATCTGATGGAAATAGTCTTTGCTAATCTAAAGCTAACCTTCACAGCTTCTTCTCCATATAATGGTTTGTACGTGGGAAACCTCAGTGAACACAGCAACTAAAGCTAAACCTTAATTTAACAGGACTTGGATTAAGGGCACTCTAGCAGTATATGTCAGTTAAATCATAAATTAGGCAAAAAATATTAGAATTATTTAACTTAGCACTAACGTAGAAGTTTTCTGTTTTATCTTAAAAGTTTCTAGAACAAGAGCCTCAAACTTTTTTTGTAAAGGGCCAGATATTAAATATTTCAGATTCTATGGGTCATACAGTCTCTGTTGGAACTAGTTAACTCTACTATTGTAGAATGGAAATCGCCGTAGGCAAGTGAACAAAGGTGCATGGCTGTGTTCCAATAAAACTATTTACGAAAACAGGCAATGGGCTTTATTTGACCTGCTAGCCCTAGCTTCCTGATCTCTCTGTGTTCTAGTGAATAGAGTCTATGTTAAACAATCCAGTAGCTTTTAACTGAAATAGTATTCTCTCCTTCTCTCTTTTTTTTTTTTTTGCATTTAAACCTGCTTCCCCTCTGCATTTTTTAGTAATAAAAAATAAACATGAATTTTTTTTTAAATTTAATGAGAAATGCCAAAAATATCTTCCTGGACCAACCCAGCCAACTAAAAAAGGCTGTAGATAATGTGAATTTATATTAATCACAAAGTATAACATTAACATTATGTTTAAATAAAGCTGCAAAGATAAAATAGCTTTATTATCATATCTCAACCCAAATTAGGTACATATAGCTTGATAAGTTTGAGTGTATTTATGGATATAAAGTGTTTGATTTTAGAATTGGCCTGGAAAATACAATAGGAGTACCTTGTATGCCTGCTGTGTACTAAATGTTATCACTGAGGAAGTAGAGTGATAGCATTTTATTTACATGCATATTCTTAATTAAGTTTAGTCTCTAATGTTCTTCTGTAGTATCTGTTCATTACGGGAGGAACATTTTAGGATGGTCTTCTTTTGACTCATTAAATATTTTATCAATATTCAAAGAATGATTTTAAGCTGTTTGGGGGCTTCTCTGGTGACTCAGATGGTAAAGAATCGGCCTGCAATGTGGGAGACACAGGTTTGTTCCCTGGGGTGGGAAGATCCCCTGAAGAAAAGAATGTCTACCCGCTCCAGTATTCTTGCCTGGAGAGTTCTATGGACAGAGGAGCCTGGCGGGCTCATGGGGTCGCAGAGTCAGACACAACTGAGCGACTGACACTTTCACTTTTTTTTTTAACTTTCAGGCTATTTGTGCCAAAGACCTAGTTAATTAAAATTATCGTTACGTTCCAGAATATTCTCATTGTCTTTATCTTTTGTTGGAGATAGACCCAGTTTTTAAATGATAATATGGATATTCTAAGGAAGAAAAAATAAAATAACCAACAAAAATAGAAAAATGCACAGCCAGTTATCTAATTAGACTAATGAATCATTACCCTGAACCAAATGGTAAAAGTTGCTCAGTCTGTATGTTCATTAATATATCTAGTTAGAACCAAAGACTTCTCTTCAGTGTAGAGTTAAATAACTCCACTTTGGAGATGGCCCTATTTTTAAGTTATAATTATTGAAACGTATTCTATCATATGCTTAGTTGGTTGAAGATGAAATTATGTAATGGAGCAAACTAATTTTAATGAAAAAACACTGCTATATATTTCTAGTATAAATAGGGAACATACTTAAATTATTCTCCAGTTTTTATTAGTCGAAGAATTTGGCATTTGTAATTGCTATTTTGTTCCTGAGAGTTTCCTCTGATACAAACCTCAATCCTTTTGGTGGTAGAATTCTTTCTGAGAACTCTTATTGAGAGGAACCAAGAAGCTGGGCTTTCTGCTTGGAGCATTCAGCCCCTCTGAGGGTTCTGTCTGGCGGTCTTTGCCTGTGAGTCTGTTCACCTGCTTGACGGTCACTGCATGCCAGTAGTTGTAGAGCGCCCTCCTGCACAGTGTGGTAGTCACCTCTCCAGCTTTCTCCCTGTCCTTGTGTTTCATCACTAGCTATTTTAGGAATAGGTTGTGGTGTTTGTTTCTGGTGGACACTTGCATGAAGAAGCTTTGCTTTCTCTAGACTATGCTGACAGATACTTATTGGGGTTGGGGGTGGGAAGGGTAGGGACAGTTTTAAAGTACGTTTCTGTTTATCTGAAAATACGCCATGTTCTAATGTTATCTGATATTGTGAAAATGAAGACTAATTATTTCTAACTGGAATCTACTGAATTATCAAATTCTGAATATCTTCAGGGTTGTAAATGGTATGATTTTTTAAAAAGCTGGATAGTTTTTTTTTTTTTCCTGGACAGAGTGACTTAGTAACTCTGATATTTGCTAAGAAGTGTGTCATTCCTCAAGGAAGCCATCAACTGACCTTTCCATTGTGAAATACCTGATCCTAATGAGATAGAAACAGTTAGATATGAATTTCTTCAAGGGGATTTGATAAGCATTACCTCTGGAGTTGACAAATGGATAATTAGTTGTTACCTGCAATGAAGGCGTGGAAGTGAGAGTGGTAGTTTCTATCTTTAAGACCTTGTTTTTTTTTTTCCTACTTGTAACTCTGCCATTTGAATAACTGTTTTCACTTAGTTTTTATACACACCATGTTGGTTTTTACCCAAGAACAACAACATGTTCTGCTAAACAGCATTTTAAAGATAGCTTTCATATAGCTTTTTATTTAGTCTCTGAATCTTGTGGATGGTGAGTTAATAAAATCATTTCTACCCCTTATTTGTAGGATTGATATAGGTAACAGAGTTTTCTCTATATAGTTTCTTCTGCCATTCCCCACACTTACAGCAGTCAGCTCCGTGGGTCTGACTTTATCTCCTGTATGATAAAACTGAGTTTCCATTTTCATTCTTCAATACAGAAGACTTACTGTACTTCTTACTTCCTATTTCTGTTTGTATTTCTCTGAGATACTCTTCACTTCTTATCTGTGTTGAATTTTCCTTCTTTTACTCTGCAGAAAACTGCCAGAAAAAAAACCCATTGGTCAAGCACGGCTAAGTCTGTTAGCTTATTTTACAGTAAGGGGAAAGCCACCTCGACTAGGTCTTAGAAATTTTTCAGAAAGGGGAAGTCAGGAAAGGATATTTATAATATTTTAGGACCTAGGCTAGTGATTTTGAGGTGAGTGTTGCAAGTTGGGGGCTTCCCAGGTGGCTCAGATGGTAAAGTATCTGTCTGCAATGCAGGAGACTTGGGTTCGATCCCTGTTGGGAAGATCCCCTGGAGAAGGAAATGGCAAGTTGGAAAACTGGTAAATTGAACAGTTTATGGCATGAAAAGTTTAGATTGGTGGCCCCAGGACAGCAGCATTGCATACACTTAGTATTTACTTATTTTTTAGCATACTGTTTTCTATTTTATTTTGTTTAATTTCTTCAAGTCTTGTTAGGGCTCTCTGGTTTTCAGTTTTGTTATTCAGATTTTCATTAAATTTTTTTTTTGCCCCCCTTTGGCTGTACGTCTCAGCTTACAGTCTTAGTTCCCTGAACAGAACTTGAACCCCTGAACATGGAGTGAGATCCTAACCACTAGGTCACCAGGGAACTCCCTACACTCAGTATTTATATATGTATTTTATTCCCCCCAAAAAGTCAGAGGACAAGTCATAGCATTGCCATTTTCTGCTGTTTGATTTGGTAGAATTTTCCTATGAAACTATCTGGGATTGGTACTTTTTTGTAGCATAAGTTCCTCTATTTCTTCTAGGAGAATTAGACTTTAAAGCTTTCTGTCTAATAAGGCCAATTTTGGCAACTAGTTTTTTCCATTTCATCGTTCAGATTTACTTGCATAGAGGTATATAAAGTAGTCTCATGATTTAAAAAAGTCCTGTTTCAGTGGTTATTTTCCTTTTGTCAGTTCTTATTTCATAGGTTTTTTTTTTTTTTTTTACCTGGTTATTTGTCTATTTTGTTAATTTTTTCCAGGGTAACAGGATCTGGTTTTATTTATTATATTCCCTTTTTTTTTTCATTCTCCACTGATTTCTGTTTTTACCTTATGTTTATTATTTATTATATTTTCTTTTGGTTTACTTTCTTATTTTTCTCATCTTTGAGTGAATAATTTAATTCATTTATTTTTATTGATACAGGTTTTTAAGGCTGTAAATTCTCCTCTGATCACACTTCAGATGTATCTCATTTATTTTAATGTGTAAAGGATTTATTGTTTTTAAGAAAATCTGTAATTTTAGTTTATATTTCCTTTTTTACCTGAAACTTGTTTAATAAAATTTTTTTTAGTTTTCAGATGAAGGGCCTTTTTGTTTTTAAATCTTTGTTAGTTTCTAGTTTTATTGTATTCTGATGAAAGACTATTTATAATGCTTCTGTTTGATCAAATTTATTGATATTTTCTTTGTTACTTAGAATATGATCAGTTTTTATGAATGTTCCATGTACATTTTTTAAATTGAAATATATATGATTGCAATATTATGTTAACTTTCAGATATACTATGTAATGATTTAGCACTTGCCTACATTTTGAAATGATCACCATAATAAGTTTAGAGTCATCAGTCCCCATACAAGGTTATTATAATGTTGCTGACCATATTCCTTATGCTCTATACACATACCCATGACTTGTTTATTATTGAACTGGAGGTTTGTACCTCTTAATCTCAAAATCTACACCTCTTCTGCCCACCCCTCCTTCCCCCTACTCCCTTCTGGCAACCACCCATTTGTTCTTTGTATGTATGAGTCCTTTTTCATTTTGTTTTTGTTTTTTAGAATCCACATGTGAGAACATGCACTTTTTGTCTTTGTCTTTGACTTACTTCACTTAGTAGAATTCCCTCTAGATCCATACATGTTGGCTCAAATGACAAGAATTCATTTTTATGGCTTAGAAATATTCCACACATATGTGTGTGTTTATATATATACCACATCTTTTTTATCCAGTCTTCTATTGGTGAGCACTTTGCTACTTCTATAATTTGGTTATCATAAATAATGCTGCAATGGACATTGGAGTGCATATATCTTATATTAGTGGTTTTTTTCCTTAGGATAAATACCCAGAATGGAATTTCTGGATCATATCATAATTCCATTTTTAATTTTCTGTGGAACTTCCATACTGTTTTCCATGGTGGCCATACCAATTTACATTCCCACTAATAGTGAACGAGGGTTCTCTTCTATCCATGTCCTTGCCAGCACTTGTTACTTGTTGAATGTGTGTTTGATAAGTTGTATTCTCTATTCAGAGTGTAAAATTTCAGTATACATCCATAATCTCTACTTTACTGATAATGTTATTTGTCTTCTATATCCTTATTATTTTTTATCTGTCTTATATCAGATGAATGTTAATATCATTCCTGTTACTCATTGTGAATTGTACCTTTTAGTATTAAAAAGTGTCCTTTGTCAGCTTCCATGTTTTTTTACTTGAATTCTACAGTAGTAGTATCACAGCTTCCGTTTTCTTATTATTTCCATTTGCCTAGAATACTGTTGTTTGTCCTTTTAACTTTAGCCTGTCTGGATCCTTTTGTTTAGAGGTGTGTTTTTTATACAGTATAGTTGGCCCCTGCTTTGTGAGCCAAAGTAAAAAATCTTTCCCTTACTAGGTGAGTTAAATCTATTCATGTTTATTGATGAAAGTGAGAGATTAATTCTCAACTTGCAATTAATTTTGTTACGATCATGTTATGTTAAATTTGCTGTGTTCATTTTTTTTCTCTTTTATTTTTTTAAATTTCTTTTGATGTTTAGCAAACATTGTGGTCTTGTTCTGTTGATTGTTTACTTTTATGTGTAACTTTAAAAAATGCCTTTAATATTTTAAAATTTAATCAATAATACTCTAATTAGTCATTTTTAAATGAGTAATATTCTTACCTATTGTGACACAACTATTGGTGAATTATTCTAGTCTCTATTCCCTTCTACTCCTGTTTTTTTAAGCTTTTATTCCTATTTTGTCAGAAAATGTAATTTTGTATACAATTCTTTCACCATTAGTCCCCACCTTTGTTTTTGTCTTAGATCTACTATTAAATGTGTTAAATTATCACTTCAAATATTTTGCAGAAGTTTCCCTGTTTATCTCTTGGTTGGACGAAGCTCTTCCCTTAGGTTACTCAAAGGGCCAACAATATGGAATTCCCTGAGATCTTCCTATGGCCTTGATATTTGAAGGGACACCTTGGCTACATATGAAGTCCTTGATTCATATTTTCTTTTTCTGAGTTATTTGAAAATGCTATATTGTTGTTGTCTTACTTTGTCTGTTGTTGTTGGTAAGTCTGTTGCCAGTCTAAACCTCTTGCCCTTATAAGTTATTTGATCTTTTTACTTGCAGACCTTGAGAATTTTTTCTTTAAAGTTTGGGCTGTGTCTTTAAGTTGATAACTACTGATTAATTATCCTGTATATCTAGATTTATCAGGTCCTAGATCTTTTGTCTCTGTCTTTAGATGGTTTTGATTTTTTTCTTACTTTTCATTTGATACTCTTTTTTTTTTTCCATTCACCCTACTTGATATTGTTTGTTAAATTGTCAGAAAACATGAGCTGATATTTCCCATTTAGCATTTTTATTGACCCAAGTGCCCTTTACTTTGGATTACTGTTTGAACTTAATGGAATTTTTAGTAGGTTCTTTTATTTTAATGAATCTCTGAGTAATATGAATGTATTTTGTATGTTTTTAATAGGTGTAATTCTCAAATAATTCTGTAATCTGAGTTTTAATTACAGTGCTATGATAATAATTACTTGGCTTTAAAGTCTTTACATATGTAATTATTACAGACATCACAGCGGTTTTCTTCAGTTGATGAAGAAGCAAAGCTTCATAAGACCATGTCTCAAGGAGAAATTACGAAGTTGGCAGTGAGACAGAAGGCTTCAGATTCAGATATAAGGTATAAAGCATACATACACTGAAAGTTAATAGGGGTAATATAATTTTATTTACTAATAGACTATAGCCAAATACTGAGCATCTTTATGAAAGCGTAATTCAAAAAGCAGCTATTGATTTAGAAAGTTCTGAAATTCATTTTTCAGCAAATACTAAGCACCTACTCTGACAGAAACAAACAGTTCAGATATATATAATAAACTTTGTCTTTTTATATGTTAGCACTGTGATTTGGGCAGAATCTTTTTTTTTTTTTTTGGCCACACTGTTTGGCCTGTGAAATCTTAGTTCTCTGACCAGAGATCAAACCCACACCCCCATGCAGTAGAAGTGCAGTCTTAACCACTAGAGCACCAGGGAAGCCCCAGGGCAAAGTCTTAACATCATTAATAATGACTTAGGATTTTGGTTGTAAAGAAAATACATTAGATGAGATGAGAGTATTTCATCTGAAATATAAATAAACTGAAAATATTTCCCAGTTTTGGACTTGAATTCTGCTCTGACTTAAGTGTTTTACAAATAGAACTGGAAAAAGCTTTCAGGAAATAACTGTTCTTTTTAGGAAAGTATATGAAGTTTTTATTTATCAAGAATATGACTTTGTGTCCCTTATTGTATTATGTAAGGCAGTTGGTTCCTCACTGATAAGAGGTCTTCACTGATATTGAATATCACATTGAATATCTATCTGGTTCATAACCCTATTAAAGATCACTTTCTCAATGACTGTAGAGGTATAATCCAAGGTAACCCAAATCTAGAGCAGATTATGCTGGAGATGAAAGTTTGAGAAACAATATATAACACAGTAGAAAAATATATAAGTGGAGATAGCAGATTAAATATATAAATTTAATTTCCATATCCTCCTAAAATAGCCTATATAGGACAAAAGCAACAAAAGCAAAAAAGCAACAGGAGACAGAAATAATAAAAATGTGGAATCCAAAAGGTAAATAGACAAACTTTAAATGTCTTAATAGATAGGAGAAAGCTGAATCTTAAGCCAACTGAGAAAGAAGAATCTGACTGGCTGATCTTGCCCAACCCTAGCAGAAAATAGGAGATATATTTTCTGGAAAGGACAAAACAAAAGATTTCTGCACTTAGAGGTAACCAGATATACTTGAGGATTGAGGTGCATATTTGGAACCAGGGGGATTTTATGAATGTTTACATACTGAATGTTAAGATCCCCCAGATTTTATTCTGTATTCAGCTCCCATGTTTCACATAACCTCTAAGCAGATGATTCAAAGAGTCTTTGGGACTTTGGTCCAACCCTCAAGAAAAGACCTAAAGATATTGGCATCAGCCAGATAACCCTGCAAGGGCAACCATGGTTTGGAGGCCCCACCAATGCACACTAGAACTTTCAGGCATGTGAAAGTGAAAGTCGCTCAGTTGTGTCCAGCTGTTTGCGACCCCATGGACTACAGACCATGGAATTCTCCAGGCTAGAATACTGGAGTGGGTAGCCTTTCCCTTCTCCAGGGGACCTTTCCAACCCGGGGATCAAACCCAGGTCTCCCACATTGCAGGCGGATTCTTCACCAGCTGAGCCACAAGGGAAGCGGTTCCAAGCATGATCACCACACATTTGAGGAGCCATCTTAAATGAAAGAAACTAAAATTAATGGATAAAATATAACTTGGAAGAAATAAACTATACAGGGGAAATAAAACTTCAAGACAGATACATAAAACTACCAATAGATCTTCTGCATAAAGGAATACAACTATATTCATGAAATTAGAATAGTCGAAAGGGAAACATCCATAATAAAAAAAGAGCATTTGAAAATTGAAACTACAATAGCATAAAGAAGTCCAAAGCATGAGAAAGAAAGTTGATATCTCTTAGAAATTTGAACAAAAAGACAAAGGGAGAGAAGAGGCAAGAAAAGAGAAGAAAATTAGAGAAGCAGTTTAGGACATCCAGTGACCACTTGTAAGAACTCTGGAAAGATAGGACAAAGAATACGGACAGGAGCAAATCATTAATAAATTCAGGTAAATGTCACAGAATTGAAGGACTTGAGCCTCTAGATTGACAAGGCTCAACATAATGAATGAAAATAGACCCATACCAAAAGACATGTCATCATAAAATAGTGGAGACAAAAGAAATCTCCATTATGATCCTGAAAGTAGCTTTACAAATGATGGTTGTACAGCAATCACAGAGGGAACCATGCCATATTAGAGCAGGTTAGAAGGCTCTGGGAAAGATTTAAGAACATGGAACTGATGGCATACCTAACTGTGTTTCAACATGTTGAGAGGAGATATTCACAAATGGGGAAACACTTGGAGGTGAATTGAATGTAGAAAAATGAGCAAATATAAAATAAAATATTAACTCTAAAAAATATGAGTTATATAGGGTATATGCCTCAGTTGTGAATATTACTTACATAGTAAAAAAAGGTGAATACTACTAAAAAAAACTGTATATTGACCTAACTAAAATTACAATATTCTGTTGGAGGGGGATGTCTGTGTTTGTGTAGGGTATAGAACTGGAGTGTTGGAATGTGCTTACTTTATTACCTGTGGTCACAAGTATGATAGCAATATAAGTTTGGTGAATATTAAAAGAACCATTTAAGTAAATTCTAAAGGGTTGTTTAGGGATCAGAAAAGGGATAAGAATAGCAGGGAAAAAGCTCTATCATTTGTAATAAGCTTTGTGGAACAATTTCTTTTCATACCATATAGATGTACAAGTTTAGTAATATGCTATTAAAAAAAAAGAGGGCACCATGAATAAAAGAAAATTGACTTCCAAAGCAGATAGACCTGATTTTAACTTCTGTCTCTATCAGCACTCTGAGCCTCAGGTTGTTCATGTGTGGTTAGGATAAAAATACTCATTTATCATGGCAGTTGTGAAAAGTAGTCATTGTAAGTAAGGCCTGGTGCCTGGCTTCTAGAAGATGCTCAAAAATTTTTTCTTTTTTGGTAGACAAACATACAAAGGAACCAACACTAAATGTACAAGTAAGCCTCCTAGTACAGAGTTAGGATACATGGGTTATCCTAACTCTTGTTAGGAAACAAGGGGAGAAGAAAACCACCAGAGTGAAACCTGATACTCACTCAGAGGTTTCAAGCTGTTATTGTCTCAGGATGTTTCTTTGATGCATGTGAAGGGAGAGAGTATGTAAGTGCTAGAATGAGGCAATGTTGCATAGTAGGTATGATCCTCCACTTTGTCACTCACTGGCTGTGTAACCTTGGGAAAGTCACCTAATATTTAAACCACCAGTTTTTCACCTGAAAACTGTTTATGGTTTGAATGTAAATTTGTTGTTATAGGTATTTAAGGTAACTCTATACAAGTACTTATGCCTGGAGCATAAGTACCTATATGATGATAACTAATATGATTATATGATAATAACTCATATAAATGGTGGTTTTAGTTAACATCTCTGGCTCTCATTTCTGTTTTCAAGATGAGGAGATTATCATTTACTTTCCAGATGAAGTTTAACTGTACAGTTGAAGATTAAATATGACTTAAGCTTAACTGTGAAGGTTAAATGAATTAATTCATATGAAAGTTGTTTATATAACTTAAAGTGATATACAAATAATGTCAATAGGACATGCTGATTGCCATTTTTGCTTTTTTTTTTTCTTTTTGCTAAAACAGACCTCAGAGAGCTAAGATGAGATTCTGGGCCAAAGGGAAACAAGGAGAGAAGAAGACTTCCAGAGTGAAACCTGATACTCACTCAGAGGTTTCAGCACTCTTTGCTGGCTCAGATATGATTCCAGCTCATCGGTTTCCAGATGGTAAAAATGGACAAAGGGTGGAGATTGTCTTCATAATTTGTTTACTCATTCTGAAAGTTTTCTATCCCTCTAGTATTTGTAACAGTAATCCTCTTGGCAAGATATTCTATTGAGGTAGGACCAAGATTGTTAAATCCTTCCTTAACTAAGAGATAATTATAGAATTACATTTTACCTGTAAGAGTAGTTTTCAAGGAAATATAGCACCAAAACAATGAAGTAACAACTTCAAGAATAATTGCGAATCTTTGATTAGCCTCAGTTTTCTAAAGTGTAAAAATTTAGCCACCATTCATTCACCTAACAAGTATATATTCCTCCTGCTGCTGCTGCTGCTAAGTCAGGTCTGTCGTGTCCCGACTCTGTGCGACCCCACAGACGGCAGCCCCACCAGGCTCCCCCATCCCTGGGATTCTCCAAGCAAGAAGACTGGAGTGGGTTGCCATTTCCTTCTCCAATGCATGAAAGTGAAAAGTGAAAGTGAAGTTGCTCATTCGTGTCCGACTCTTAGCGACCCCCATGGACTGCAGCCTACCAGGCTCCTCCGTCCATGGGATTTTCCAGGCGAAGTACTGGAGTGGGGTGCCATTGCCTTTTCCATATATATATTCCTAGTAAAAATTATAAGATAGCAGCAGCTAATATTTGATTGTTTACTATGAAAAAGGCACTGTGCTAAGCATTTTGGATGTATTGACTCAATCCTCACAGCCATTTTTTGAGGTTGGTATGATTATTTTTCCCACTTTACAAATGAGAAAGCTGAGGCATGGAGAAATTATTTGCTTATACACGTATAGCAGTTGTTAGAGCTGAGATCTGAATTCAGGCGAACTGGCTCCAGAGTCCGTATTCTTAACTGTTGTGCTAAAAGATCTACTGTATGTCAGTTGCTAGGACTTATAATGGTAGCTGTTATTTTAATTTGGGGGCATCATCATAGCACATAACAAGTACCCAACAGTTAGTTCATCTGTTGATATGGTTTCTCTAAATGCTAGAATTACTGACTCTCCAAGGATTGCAGTAATCCCCAACATTTGAAGATTAGCCCTTTCTCTCTAAGCCCTTTGCTTAAGTATGTATGTGCGTTTTTAATTACTATGTAAAGATGCCAGCTATCTTCAATAGGGGGGATATACATCAGAAGTGGCTATGTGATAATGAGTGGGTAAAATACCAATGAGTGGGTGAAATGTCAGTATTGAATAAAATAGAAATAGGCCCTAGGAAGAAAATTATTATCTCTAAGTAGAAATAGAACAGACCAAGTTAAAATAAGTAAACAAAACTTGTCACATCTAGGCTAAGATAAAATAAAGGGACAGAGGATAAGATAAGATAAAGGGAGGAAAGATGATCAAGTTTCACAAAGGCATGGATCAAACCAGAGCAGAAAGTACCTGTGTGTCAGAGGGAAACTGGTAGAAATTTAATTAGAATCCTGTTTTTCTGTCTTCTGACTCTGCTCCTATCAGTTTGCAAACTGATATGGATAAAACCAGTAGTAAATTAAGTGAATTCTACAAGTTCAGTTTGAAAAATTTGGAATTCCTATGAGGATCCATTTCTTATGTTTTATCTGTTTTATAGTAGTCATTCTAAATTTTTCATTTTTCACAGTTATATTCTCTACTGCTTATTTCCAAGAAGGAATTAGGAAATTCTTGAGTGTTTGCTTAATAAGGATACATGTATAAAAATTAAAATTGTACCTTTTTATTTATCTTTGAGTAAAATTTATTAAGGTAGCCCTTGTTTTTAAGGCTAAACTAGGATTATAGTTTCTTTAGTAACCATTATTTCTTTTAGTATAAGAAAGATATTGTTTGTTAAATGAAATAATTAGATACTTGTATATCTAGGTTATATAATGGAATTAATATCAGTTAACACCAGTTTGAATATACTTGTATCCTCTCTATATCTTCATATTTTTTATTCTCGTGGCATATCTGAAATTTAGTTTGTCTCATTTCCTGCCTATTGTGGCATTTAGCATATGGAAGGTTACTTGTTTCCCTTTATTATCAGAATTAAGCTTTTAGATGGAATGAGGATATATCATTGGCCAGAAGATAAGGTAAATATGTGTGAGAAAAACAGGTATGTGAAATGGGACCAACGTTCTCATCAAGCCCCAGGTAGGCACTGGCAAATCCAGTGTAGTTCTAGATTCCAGTGGACTACATGGAACCAAATTTCTCTGGTATAACAGTTGCAGAAAAATTTTGTTGTGTTTTCCAATATTATATACAAAACTGGTTCAGTCCAGGAGATGTCTGAGAAATTAATACAATTTTGAGGAAAGTATGCATATGAAAAGAAAATCTTAAATAGTAAAGAGATCTAAGCAGAAGTGAACCAACTGAGTTACCTTGCTCCCTAAATAGAGGTTGCCAGGCTAACACCAGATATTGTCACTGAAACATTTATGGCTTTAGACCCTAGTAAAGAAATAATACTAATTATCAAGCGTCACTGATTTATTGGGTTTATATAAGCTGGTCTTTCAAACAGATGTGGTAAAGCTCGGACTGGGTTAGCAGTCAACACTGAACATCCTAGTGTGATTGTGTACGCCTCTCTTCTTTGGGACTGAGATCTTTGGAATCCAGGCTTCAGTTGTATACAGCACTTCCATCCAGGTTTTCAGTATCAGACCTCATCCTTTGGGACACCTGATAGCATTTCCCATTGGAAAGTGATAATTCTTAAACAAATATCAGTACAAACATACAATCTGGATTTATTGCCTAACTGTCTGACCCCAAACATTAATGTTACTTTTCAAGATGTTTACTTATTTCCTTTAGTGACTTACTAAAGGAACTTGAAAAGAAGGTGTGGAGGTTTCAATATTTTACTAAAAAAATTTCTTTTGGATACTCTATCTTGGTTTACAGAATTATCTCATAATCACCCAACACCTCCTTTGAGTCCAGAATTGCCTGGGAGTTGCCGAAAGGAATTCAAAGAGAACAAAGAGCCTTCTCCAAAGGGCAAGGCGCAAGCGAAGTGTGAAGATCAGCAGTGTGGCTTTGGAGTCTGTGCACTGGCAAAATGACTCTGTCCAGATTATAGCAAGTGCCAGTGATTTAAAAAGCATGGATGAATTTCTTCTGAAAAAGGTATTCAGGCCCCTAAGCAGCTTTGACTGTGGAATGCTTGTATATAGGATATGCCCCTAAAGTATGTATGCTTCAGTAAGTTAGAGGGTCTGTTTCTTTATCGGAAATGTGCAAATCATAGGATATGCATGAGTCAGACTGGGTAGACAGAGTTTAAGGTTTTAGGCTTTACTTCTGACTTCACTTTCACTGTAACTGTCATGTTGCACTCCATATGTTAAGGTGAGGTTTGTCATTATACACTTTGAGTTGTTTCCTGGTAGCAAAACAATTGAATTATATGATATTAGAAGAGACCTTAGAAATTATCTCATAGTAAGAAAACTTTGGCTGTCTAGTCATGTTTTATCTGGGTCCCATGATAATTTGCCCTTTCAGGATGGTCATTGTTGAAGAAACAATATGTGTCCAATGTGGCATTCACTTCTTTTCAATTTAGTTGATTGTGTACAAAAACTCTTTCTGTGGTCCCCAGATGAATGACCTAGATAATGAAGACAGCAAGAAAGACACACTAGTGGATGTTGTATTCAAGAAAGCCCTGAAAGAATTTCGGCAGAATATCTTCAGCTTTTATTCATCTGCATTGGCGGTAAGTTGGACTGTGTCAGGAGACATTCAGAAGTTCAACATATGAAAAATTTGACAACGCCATAAAAATAATACAGGGCCATGTTCAATTAGAGATTTCTCCAGTGTCTTCTTTTAGTTTTAGGGATAGATATGGAAAAGCATACTGATTGACCTCTGATTAATAATACCCTTTAATTTCCTTGAGCAGCCTTTCCCCCTCTTAGGGGTATATTTTCATCTTCTTAGGATATTAAATTCAAATACTCTAGCTATGATTATTTTTCACTCAGCGGCACTCTATTTTTGACCTCTTGTGATCCTTTTAGCTCTGGCTCCAGCTTCTAATTCTCATTTATGTTGGAATTATTATACTTTTTTATCCCGGGGAATTAGAGCAGTTTTCAGATGTTTCATAATCTCTATGTGTGAGTTTTTTTCACTTTTACTTTACCTTGAAATGACAAACCCACTCCAGTACTCTTGCCTAGAAAATCCCATGGATGGAGGAGCCTGGTGGGCTGCAGTCCATGGGGTTGCAAAGAGTCAGACACGACTGAGCAACTTCACTTTTCACTTTCATACTTTCATATTATGTTCATGTTTTAGAAAATTTATTCTTGGTACTAAAGTATATGGAGATCAGTCCTGGGTGTTCTTTGGAAGGACTGATGCTAAAGCTGAAACTCCAGTACTTTGGCCTCCTTATGTGAAGAGTTGACTCATTGGAAAAGACTCTGATGCTGGGAGGGATTGGGGACAGGAGGAGAAGGGGACGACAGAGGATGAGATGGCAGGATGGCATCACCTACTCGATGGACATGAGTTTGGGTGAACTCCAGGAGTTGGTGATGCACAGGGAGGTCTGGCGTGCTGTAATTCATGGGGTCGCAAAGAGTCGGACACGACTGAGCGACTGAACTGAACTGAACTGAAAGTATATAGTAACTAATGCTTTTGATCTATAGAATATTAGTATTTCTTGAATTGTCATGTTTATTCTATAAAAAATAATTTGTATTTAATTGATTTTTCTTTGTTCAACCTATAATTTTATGTGAAAAGTGAGAGAACTTTTCTGTGTTATCTTCCACTCAGTATATGGGTTTTTGGCCTTTTGCAAGTAGAAACCAGACAGTCTTAGAGAGCAGTAATTTCTTGACCATAATAAAGTAGTAATTAGACTATGGCAAATAAAGGTTTGGGTAGGGACAATATTGGCCATATTTTTCCAATCCTGCCAACTACTTATGCTTCACACCTATATTTTCTAGATTAGGGATCAGTGTACTTTTGAATCACATAGGAAGGACCAGCATTATAAACTGGAGCTTGATAGTGGTTTTATAATCTTGGATTAAAGAGATTCAACCTCTAATTCTGAGGAAGTGAAAGAGAAATAAATTTTAAATGTATATAGCATGTTTTAGTCACTTAAATGCTATTTTTCTTTCTCACGGAGAGTCTACACCTCATTTAAATTTAAAAGGAATTCCATGTAGATCCCATTGCAAGAATATAGTGTTTTTTAAGGCATGTCATTCTTCCTTGGAAAAATGAAAAAGTAAAGTTAGCTAAGTAAAGTTAGTAAAATTTACCTAATGTTTCACCAGCAAGAATTCAGGTATTCACTTTTAAGGCAGAACTATCTAAATAAGGTTCATTTCTGGAGAGATAGGTAATTAAGGTATGCAAATAATCTTCATACCTTAGGACTTCCCTGGTGGCTCAGACGGTAAAGTGTCAGCCTACAATGTGGGAGACCTGGGGTTAATCCCTGGGTCAGGAAGATCCTCTGGAGAAGGAAATGGCAACCCACTCCAGTACTCTTGGCTGGAAAATCCCGTGGACTGAGAAGCCTGGTAGGCTCTAGTCCCTGGGATCACAAAGAGTTGGACACGACTGAGCGACTAAACTTTCAAATACAGTTAAAAAGCCAGGTTTATGGGAGAAATTCCCAAGACTTTCTCCAATTATTACATTGTTTAAACTATTAGGTATTTTATTAAAATGTAGCAGGTTTTATTCTGCAAATATTCCATAGCAGAGTGGGAGTTTACAAATACCACATGACCTCATGGGCATGCCCATTAGAAAGTACAATCTTTATTCAAAATACTACCCAATGAAATTTTAATCAGTCTTCTCTATATAAAGAATTTCTTCTTAAAACCTTATTTTTCTTATTGTTTATTAGGTAGATGATGGGAAAAGCATACGATATAAAGACCTCTACGCACTATTTGAACAGATTTTGGAAAAGACCATGAGGCTTGAGCAGCGAGATTGGAGTGAGTCTCCAGTCAGAGTTTGGGTTAACACTTTTAAAGTGTTTTTAGATGAATATATGAATGAATTCAAGACTTTGGAATACATACCCACAAAGGTAAAATATATTTTGATTTCTAAAAGAATTCAATTATGAATTCCTCTTAAGAGTCTAGGACATCTAGTATTTGAGAAAAGCACCGCAGTGAACATGTCAACTTTGCACTACTTCAGATCCAGCAAACTCCATTCTCTCTTACAAGTTGATCAGACTATATTATCTAAGCCTTCTTCAATTAATACATTTTTCACTGAATTAAAATATAATGTTGTTAAAAATGCTGTTGCTGTAAGATTATACCCTCAGCTTTGCTAGAGGTCAGTACATGAATTTCATTTTGGAAAACAGTGGTTTTCATCATTTCATTGTATCATCTCGAGACTTTTATGTAAGGACCCACAAATTTCTCCTTGAATTAGGTTTTAGAAAAGAAGTAAGAAAGTATATTAGTCTTTGTTATATCACAGTTTCTGTATTTCTTTCCCACCAGGTGCCAAAAACAGAGAGAAAGAAAAGAAGGAAAAAAGAATCTGATTTAGTAAGTTGTAATCTGTTTTTTTGCCCTGTGTTGTAAAGTAATTTTTGGACTAGCAGTCTGAAGTAAATCATACAGTATTTCTCTGGGTGTATTTAAGGAATAAGTTTATCAGATGTCTAGGGGGTAATCTTTTATGCCTTTACAAAAATTTAGAATGACAAGTATGTCTTGAATTCCTTGACTTGACTTGTTATTAATGATGGCTTCCTAAAATGGCAGAAAACTGAAATGTTTACTCATGAAAGTTACAAACAAATATGACCCTTTTGCAGAAGTAGGGACTGGGAAGGCGCTTTTTTAGGAGCTCTCTCTCTCTGTTGTAAAGAATATGAGGACTATTTAGGATTTTACAAAGATAAGTCCTTCTAACTCAAAAGACATTCCCAAAGGCATTTGAGTATATTTTATCATTGTTCATGTTCTTATCTTTTGTATCATCTCTATTACATACTTTATCATAATCTCTGTAATTAAAAGGATGTGTTAAGCCCCAGAGGAGCCCAGAATCTGCTAGTGAAGGCAGGCATTTAAAAAATTACTAGTTTCAGATGCGATAAATATTATGGTAGAAATAGTACAAAGTGCTGTTGAAATACAAAGAGAATGAAGGAATACTTTACAGAAGAAAAGATATTTTTGCAGGTTCTTAACACATGAGTAGTAGTTTAGACAAGCCGTGTCTAGCCAAAGGGAAAGAGTATGTTCAAAGACATGTGAATAAAAACCTGGCATGTTGAGCCAGTAGCTTTAACAGGTTCGAGTATTGCGTGTTTATAGGGGAGCTGGAAAAGAAGGTAGAACTCTGGTAGGTATTCTGCCTTCAGAATATATCTAATATCTGACCATTTCACATTGCCTCCACTGCTATTACGGAGAAGGCAATGGCACCCCATTCCAGAGTTCTTGCCTGGAGAATCCCAGGGACGGGGGAGCCTGGTGGGCTTCCGTCTATGGGGTCACACAGAGTCGGACATGACTGAAGCGATTTAGCAGCAGCAGCAGCAGCAGCCACTGCTATTAACAATAGTCTGATACACTTTGTGAAAGTGAAAATGGTAGTCGCTCAGTCGTGTTCAACTCTTTGCAATCCTATGGACTGTAATCTGCCAGGCTCTTCTGTCCATGGAATTCTCCAGGCAAGAATACTGAAATGGATTGCCATTCCCTTCTCCAGGGAATCTTTCCATTCCAGGGGATAGAAGCCAGGTCTCCAACGTTGCAGGCAGATTCTTTACCATCTGAGCGACAGGGAAGTCCAATACACTATGTGTTGTGTTCTGATTGGTCTGCCTTCTTATATTATTCTCCCCTCACAGTTTTCTAAATAATAGCCATAATGACCATTTAAAAACAGAAATCAGATCATGTTCCTCCTCTACTCAGATCTCACAAGTTTAGCTCACAGTGTTACTCAGAATAAAACCCAGAGTTCTTACTGTCTATAAGACTTGACATCCTCTTGATCGTGACTTCTCTGAGCTTAATTTCCTCCCACTCCTCCCCCATTCCCTCTGCTTCAGCTGCATTTGCCGCCACTATCTTCTCTTCCTTCTTCTCTGGTTGTTTCCCTTCCTCCTCCTGTCTTTTTCGCTTTCCCCGGAAAATGTTAAGCTTTAGGACCTACAGAACCTGGATTCACCCCTCCCAGTGGCAGATTCTAATCCTAGAATAGTTATTGTTAACCTTAAACTTAATAAATCAGGATTATAAATCATTCCGTATCACTTGTAAACCAAATTCTGAGGTTCTTTAGATCGTTGCTTGTCACTTTTCCACTTTGTGTTTTAGAAGCATGATCTGATTCTGTTTTTAGCATGATCTTACTTCTTGAGAACTGAATCCTGAAAGTAGGGTATCTAAACCCTTTAGCCTGGCTTATTCTTATTCACCGATGGAGGGTTTTCCAATTGAGAAACCTTAGACAACTTAATCCTTTTGAGACTCAATGTCCTCATGTATATAATAGGAGTATATATTATATAAAACAGGAGTAATGCCACCTACCACTGAGAATTTTTGAGATTGTATATGAAGGAAAGGGTAGGCAATGCAGAGGAATAGTAGGAAGGTGCCTGTTATTAACAGGTAGTGTTTAGGCCTTTTATGCATTTTAAGCCTTGTAAGAGTAGTCTTTCATGTCTATATGGGAGAGAACAGTACCTGAAGATAGAAATGAGTAAAAGTGTATGACATTTTTTAAAAAAGAAAATTCATTAATTCAACAGCTGTTATATTTCAGGGCCTGTGATAAGTGCAGGTAATAGAAGGAAATATTAATAAATATATAAATAAGTATTTATACTTAAGAGCATTCAAATTAAAATAAACAACAGTGATTTTCTACTTTGTCCATCTATGAGCAAAACTAAAAATAAATTAATTTCCTGGAAAGATAAATAAATATATAGATATTTTCCCAATACTGCAGATAGGGGGTTTATTTGCATAACTTTCTTGGAGAAGGTACTTTAATGATGATATATTAAAAGCCTTAAAAATATTAAAAACAAAACCAAAAAAACTTTGACTCAGCAGTTCTGCATCTAGGAATTTATCCAGTGGATATATCAACTTTTTCATACTGACATGTACCGACTCTTTATTGAAGAGGAATTTGTGATAAATAAACAGAAAAGTGTGAAAGGTTCTTGAGGTTAAATTTTTAAAACCCACTGCTTTTAATTTAACATGCTGATTCAGAGTTGTATAAGACAGCTCTTATATGTTTATAGCATTGTTTTCTGATTTTCATATAAGTTGGTCTTGTCTCTCTACTAGATTGTTAGCTTTTTGAAAGCAGGGATCAGATAGTTTACCTTTATTTTATTTCTCAGAAGATCATAATTCTCCTCCTGGAATATGTGCCCAATGAAGACAACAAGGAATTGAAGGATTTCCTATTGCCTGACATGTTAGGGCAGCATTTACTGTGTTGGCTTTGACATAAATAGCTGTATTTTTTCATTCAGGTAGAAGAGCACAATGGTCACATCTTTAAGGCCACCCAGTATAGCATCCCTACCTACTGTGAATACTGTTCTTCTTTGATATGGATCATGGACCGAGCCTCTGTTTGCAAATGTAAGTATGAAAGATCTTTGAGGAATGTTTTTAACCACTTGATATTTCCGTTTCCATGAGTTTAACATTAAGGAATAATTCACACTCCCTAATTCTTTAAACTCATCTCTCTTTATACTCCTTTTCATCTGCTCTTTGTAGGCAAATAAGATATTTTGGTGTTCTTTGGTCACTGTATTTGCAGCTCATTGTCTGAAATGTTCTTCTCCTAGATGTTAGTATGACTTACTACTTCAGTTAATTCATGTCTCCACTAGTATATTAGAGAGCTTTTTCTTTACTCTCCTGTCTAAAACACTGCTCTGTCCACCAGTTCTCCATCCCTTTACTCAGCTTTTCTAGTCTTTATACATGGAGCTTCCTTGGTGGCTCAGATGGTAAAGAATCCCTCTGCAATGCAGGAGACCTACTTATCACCACCCAAAATGATACTAAGTATTCATTTCCTTGTTTCTCTGTCCCACTAGAATGTGTTCTGTATAAGATCAAGAAACTGTCTCATACAGAAGTCTCTTCTGAATCACCAGGGCCTAGAACAGTTTTGGCACATTATCAGTTCAGTTCAGTTCAGTCGCTCAGTCATGTCCAACTCTTTGTGACCCCATGAATCGCAGCACACCAGGCCTCTTTGTCCCTCACCAACTCCCGGAGTTCACTCAGACTCACGTCCATCGAGTCAGTGATGCCATCCAGCCATCTCATCCTCTGTCGTCCCCTTCTCCTCTTGCCCCCAATCCCTCCCAGCATCAGGGTCTTTTCCAATGAGTCAACTCTTTGCATGAGGTGGCCAAAGTACTGGAGTTTCAGCTTCAGCATCATTCCTTCCAAAGAAATCCCAGGGCTGATCTCCTTCAGAATGGACTGGTTGGATCTCCTTGCAGTCCAAGGGACTCTCAAGAGTCTTCTCCAACACCACAGTTCAAAAGCATCAATTCTTCGGCGCTCAGCCTTCTTTACAGTCCAACTCTCACATCCATACATGACCACAAGAAAAACCATAGCCTTGACTAGACGAACCTTTGTTGGCAAAGTAATGTCTCTGCTTTTGAATATGCTATGTAGGTTGGTCATAACTTTCCTTCCAAGGAGTAAGCGTCTTTTAATTTCATGGCTGCAGTCACCATCTGCAGTGAAGTTTTAGTAAATATTTACCGGGTAGTTGGACCTATATAGATGGATGGGTGAATTATTGAAATTCTTAGATTATAACTGGAAAGATACTTTATTTGACTATAATCCTTTCATCAGAACCTTTAAATCCTAGAATGTGAGTGGAGGTTTTTTTGAGGGTCCACTTGGTTCTGGCTTACAGAGCCTGTCATTCCATATACATCTGCTCTGGTGCTTTTAATAATTCTGTGAAGCTTTGTTTACTAGTGGGCCAGAATCAAATGAAAGGGCTGGGTCCAGGATGACAGTAAGGATGAAAATCATGTTCATCATAGCAAAATCAGCACTTGGATATTGCTAGATATGTTCACTTGTTCAATGATTCAATAGTGGTTTTCCTTTAAAAAAAAACTATAGTGAGAGTAAAAAATAGGGTGTAGTTTGCCATGTACTTGAATGTTTAATGTTAGCCTGATTCCTATAGGTTTCGTATACTTTTCTCTGTGATCTGAAACTGAAAAATAGAAAGAATCTGCTTCTTCTTTTATGACTTGGGTGGGCTTGCTTTGATTTCTTAATAGAATTAACTTTTTGTGTGGTTATGCTGGTGATTTTACCACTACAATTACATGGCCTCCCCTACTTGACCTTGGCTTTGAAAATCCCTCAAATCATGCTTTTGAAGCTCAAGAAGAATATTGAGGTGTTGATTTGCAAGAGCCAGAGCTGGTCATACCAAAATAACACAGGCCAAGTATTTTCTCAGGATTCTCTTCTCAGTGAGCCCATACTGCTGCCTAGCCACCCTGTTATCTCCTGGTCCAAGAACTGATTTCTGCTCTGAACCTTTCATCTCATCTTCTCAATCACTACTGATGTTCTTTATGTTCTGGTTCCTCAGAGCTCTATTCTAGACTTTCTAGGAGAATGAATAAGGCCTTTTTTATAGCCTAATATGTTACCCGATTTGTTTTTATTTTAGTATAGGTCTTTGATATTAATGCTTTTTTAATCCACTGGAATGATTCTTAATAGGTATTTCTTGCATTTTATCAGATCATAGAGCAAGTATAAGAGGGGAACATGGGCAATGGTTTGTGAATCAAACCAGGAAGATAGATAAATATTTTGCTGGGATATGGTGGGGACAAGGAGGAGGGGCAAGCAGTCTTGAAAGAATAAAAAACTTTTTCCCAGACAGTGGTTAGGATTTTTAGGTATGTTTTTCAGCTTCATTTTTCTGAATTGAATGAGTTAAGACCATTTTTTATTCTATTATGATACAAAGTATATGATGCTATAGGAGTCTCAGATTTAAAAAAAGTATCTTCAAAATAAAACAGTAAACTTGTTAAGTTTTGCCACTAATATATAGACTTCTGAAAATGTTACATTTTAAACCTGTTTTTCAGTGTGCAAGTATGCTTGTCATAAGAAGTGCTGTCTGAAAACCACAGCCAAGTGTTCTAAAAAGGTAAGAAGTTATTACCTATGAGTAATAAATAACAAGTCTGTTGGAGAATGGTGCAAGAGAAGGAAAGGACAAAAAAGGTCTTTTTTGCCTTGTGGAAAGAAATCAAAGCCTCTTTGATGATCTTACAGAGTAGTGGTTTTCAAACTTTTTGGCCACAAAATACTGTAAGAAATAAGTTTTATATCATAATCCTGCTTACACATATAGAGGTATGTGTGTATGTATAACTGAATTGATTTTTCCAGAACTGTATTTACCTTTACTACATGGGAGCTGCTAACCTGATTTCACAACCAACAACTTATTAAAGCACTCTTTTTAAAGGTTTCCTGCTTTTTTTTTCTTTTTAAATTTTTTGGCCACGTTATGCAGTATGTGGGATATTAGTTCCCTGACCAGGGACTGAACCCACTCTCCTGCATTGGAAGTGTTTAGTTTTAACCCCTGGACTGCCAGGGAAGTTCTAAGGTTTCCTACTTTAAACACTCTTAAGTGTTCCTATAAACTGTCTTGAAAGTGGTAGGCTACAGTTAAAGATTTTAACATACACAGTAAAATTCATCAGCATAGTTGGTGTGTTTACAAACTTCTACTTGGATTTGATACTGAACTTGTACTCTGATAATTTTATGCTTCAAAAAGGAACCATTTTGGAAATATTTCAGGCTTGTACTGACATGTGATCACATTTGCTTATTTGTCATATACAATTTTAACAATACTGTGCAGATCTGAACTATAATAAAATATGTGTGCATGTTTACAGCCCATGTATATAGTTTTCATCTGTTCCAAATTAGTAGACAAATCATGGCAAAGTACAAAGATAAATTTGACTCAGGGCTTAAAATATACAATGAAGGTAAGACATCTGCTGGCTAAGATGGAGTAGCTTGTGGTAGACTAATACTTGTGCTGAGAACAACTGAAAAAAGTCTGTTGCCTAGCATTAGATAGCTGCCCAGGAAAATTGGAATTTAGGGGCCTAGAACCTACAGAGAAAAGAATTACAGATTGGTGAATCTATATGTGTGAGATGTTTTCCTCTAAGTGGGAATTTGTCAGTTTTTGTTGTAGGACAAGAAATCAAGATTCTGGGCAGAGGGCCACACTTAAGAGTCAGAAAAGCCAGAAAAGCTTTTAGAAATCTTATAGAGTTATAGAGACAAAAGTTGGAGTTTGGGATTGCCAAGACTTGAAGGACCATGATCCAAACATATAGAGAAGGGAGCCTAAAACTCGGGTTTTCCCTTTAAGGTGTTTTCTGAATTCTTAAGCTGCACAGGTCAAGAGGCTAAGAAGCTAACAGAAAAGCAGATTATTTTGCAGTCTCACAGTGTCAAAGAAAGAAAAATTAGAGTTGTATGAAAAGAAAGGGTGTACTAATAGACTAAAAGAACTCAGCACTGACTGCATGCAGGATGAAGGAGAGACTGGGGTATGCAGTGTTGGGCTAGGCAAGGAGCATGGGGCAGGAGAAGGAAAGGACAAAAAGGAGATTTACATAAAAAGTTTCAGTCTCAGAGATAATAGCTGGCATTCTTCTTTTATTTAAAGTACTTCAAATAAACTTAAGGATAAGCCTTTTTTTCCCTATCACATAAAATAATAATGAAATACAATATCAGAATACACTATTGAATTAAATGAAAGAGGTCACTAATCTTGGGCCTCTGGGTGCCCCTGCCTTTAGCTGTGACATCAGTAGTCAGTTTAACTTCTCTAAAGTTTACGTAAACACCAGAGCATCCTTATGCTTCAGAAATTAGTGACAACTCTAATTCATATCAAATCAATAGGTTTTCTAGTGGTACATGGTAAATGTTTAGTATACAGAGTCTCTCCCCTTTCTCCTTTGCCCACAGCCCATCTTTACATGAAGAGATTTTTTTAAGGAAAGGAAAGCAGTAACCTGTAGCCACTGCCTGCATTCTTCCCCATTATTTGGTGGGTTGGGGGGTGGAGAGGGGGGAGTGCAGTGAGAGGGGGGATTCCAAGTGGAAGAGGATTGAAACGAACTTCTCACTTCTTTATATTCTCAGCATTAACAAGAATTCCCTTTCCTCCCAACTCTCGTAACTATGCTTTTAAAACTTGAGGAAAAGAAAAAATTGTTACTTTTAAAGAATTGGATAAATATATTTAAAGGTGTTTGAATGTATTTGGAATCAAAAATTATCTTCCATGTAGTATGATCCAGAGCTGTCCTCTCGACAATTTGGGGTTGAACTGTCCCGTTTGACCAGTGAAGACCGAACTGTTCCTTTGGTGGTGGAAAAGCTCATAAACTACATTGAAATGCATGGACTGTACACAGAAGGTATTTACCGAAAGTCTGGTTCAACTAATAAAATCAAGGAGCTTCGACAAGGTCTAGATACAGGTAAGATAGTGCCCTCTAAATCAAGACCAAATACTCTTATTTAAGCAGGTCATCTCATGCTGTTAGTTTTTATTACATGTTGATCCTTTGCTTGAAGCCAGAAGAATGCAGTCTTTTCTGTGGTGCCTTTTTTTATTTTTTTTAATCATTTGTAGCTTTCTTTTATATGGTCCACTCAGCAAACATACATTGAGTATCATTTGTACAAGGGATTATTAGATATTTCAGACAGATCTCACTTAATCTTTTTAGCAGTCTGGTAAGATCATATCTTTAATTTACAAAGAAGAAAACTTGGGTTCAGGAAAATTAACTAATGAGCTATTGATAAGATGCAGGGCAATGTGCTGATGTTTTTCTATTAATCTTCACAACAAATGTTTGTACTGATGTTCACAGACAGTGATTATTATCCCTGTTTACAGATGAAGGAACTGAGGCTTATCGAGGATCTTGCCGAATGACTTACCACCAATAAGTGATAAAGCTGGCATTTAACCCATAATCTAAACTGTTGCCTGTTAATCTGTTACTCTGACTCCAAGTGATGTTCTTTCTGGTGTATATTATTGCCTTCCAACACTGAGGACATAGTTATTTAAATTGATAATTAGTGATTTGAATATGTATCTGTGTAGAGCTGTAGCCTCAGTTCTGGAATGTATGCAGAGCTTTGACTTTGGTTTTATGTTCAACTTCTACTCTTTACCATTATTGAAAAGGGATAGATTTTTTTTTGGCTGCACTGCACAGCTTGTGGGATCTTAATTCCCCGAGCAGGGATTGAACCTGAGCCCTTGGCAGAAAGCATGGAGTCCTAACCACTGGACTGCCAGAGAATTCCCAGGAATAGATCTTTTTGAATCACATGTAGGTGCAATACTTGTCTCTGTATAACCAAGAGTCTACCCATAGGCACCATTCATCCTATATCACCCCAGTCATCTCATGTATAACCCTAGAGGGTTTTTAAGTGAAGCATAGTAAAGATTTTCTTCACATTTCATAAGCTCAGTTATCACTGTCCTTTTATCTCTAAGAATCACTTAAAATCAGTCTGACTTGTAGAAGATGTCTTTTAGGCCTTTCTTCTATTGGCCGTCTCAAACATCACTACTAAAAGTGTGGTTCACAGGCCAAGCTGCCGCAAGAGAAGTACAGAAACTGGGAGCAAGCATTTAGAAACTTTGATAGCAGTTTAATAGTGCTTTGACATGAAAACATGTGATCTTTTACTTTACACATCTATCAGTCCACAACAGTTCAAAAAACAGACAAAAACTGTACCTTTACCATAAGAGGAACACTGTTCCGAAGCATGGAATAGGATTGCAGAAGATATTGATAAAGGTATCTTTTGGTCATGATAGTTTCTAAAGTGCATTATTATTTGACCCTCTGCATATTTTGGCTTTCTTATCTAATTCTTTATCTCTGAATAGATGCTGAGAATGTAAACCTTGATGACTATAACATACATGTCATTGCAAGTGTATTCAAACAATGGCTTCGTGATTTACCCAATCCACTCATGACCTTTGAACTCTATGAGGAATTTCTTCGAGCTATGGGTAAGCACAGGTTTCCTGGGTTCAGGAAAGGGCTACACTTGGGAAAGAAATGCTATCTTCATATTAGACTGTTTAGCCATTCTCAGTTGGTTTAAGTTCATATAGATTCAAAAGTAATACAGTAGATATAAAACTGCCACTGAATTCGCACCTATTCAAATGTTGCCTTTCTTAGAGACTCATTAAAATGTCAATGTCCTAAAAACTTTCTGAGCAAGTCACTTAGTTGCTTCTCACAAAGAGGTTGAAAGACTAAGATTATAAATAAATTGTGAATCTAAGCAAGGACTCAGTGTAACGTTGGCTATCTATTCTGTGCCATACCTAACATGCTAGTTTAATTTTTCAGTGCTATAGATATGTAGGATTTTGATGAAGGCCTATGTAGAAGTATTCATTTAGGCCCCAAGGCATAGATCCTCAAATTCCCTTCAGACTTATTTACAGCTTAGGTTGAAAGCAAAAGGAGAAGGGGGTGGCAGAGGATGAGATGGTTGGATAGCATCACCAACTCAATGGACATGAGTTTGAATAAACTTTAGAAGATAGTGAATGACAGGGAAGCCTGGCATGGTGCAGTCCATGGGATTGCAAAGAGTTGGACACAACTTAATGACTAAAGGACAACAACAGATAACTTGTATAGCAGTTGATTAATTTTCATGGGGAATTGGTTTGCCACAAAATGAAAAACTGGGGTATCTCTTGCCCCTTACTGTAATCAAGAATTACTGGGATCTAAATTAAAACTCAGGAGCCTGCTTAGTGAGTATAGAACTCAAGCAGGGGGAGATTAGTGGTAACTAGTGAGTTTTCTTCTGCTATACAGGTATGGCTAAAACTCTTAAAAGTCAGCTGTACCCAGTGAATGTCCAGAAGGAAGGTGTAGTGTATAAGAGAAGATATTCAGTCTTAATTGCTGCTCTTCCTGTTTTCAGGCCTTCAGGAGAGGAAAGAGACAATCCGCGGTGTATACTCTGTCATTGACCAGCTCTCCCGAACTCATCTCAATACACTGGAACGCCTCATCTTTCATCTGGTCAGGTAACTTCAAGAAACAAAGATTTGCTTAACATTTTCTCTTGGATTGTTTTAAGTAAATGAAGAGTTCCTTCATATGGAAAACTGATATTTTTTTTCTTATTAATAAAGTCAATGCCTTGAACAGGTGGTTATGATTCCCTGGAGCAGAAATTCTCCATGGAGTTGGACTGTGTGGCAGGTGCTTCCCCACCCTAATGAGCCATGTAATCATTCAGTCTTATGGTGGCACTGTGTAGCCTAGCTAGATGTCTTAACTCTTGAACTAGAGAAGATGTGTGTTTATTGACATAGCCTAATTCATAGGAGGTGGTGGGGTCATATGGAGCTCAGGAATCGACTGACTAAAGAGACTTCAGGGGCAGTCTGTGTTCTCCTGAGAGTTGATGTTGGGGAAGAAAGCCATCTTTCTCTTTGGGTAAATATCTTTTATCACTGTCTGAAAATGCCTTAAGGTCTCTGCATTCTTTAGACATGTTCATCTATGAATGGTGACCTGGGACAGTGAGTCATAAATTTCCCTTGGTCAGCTATCTGCTGACCTCAGTTGCGTCAGGGAAGGAACAGAGTGAAAGAGTGCTTCCCAGAGGCAAGGAAACCGCTTTGGGGAAATTCTACAGTGTCTCAACTGGTAGGGATATCCTTCCAGTACTATGCAGCTGATGTCATTTGCCTTTCTCTCATCTCTTCTATCTCCCTGCAGTTTTCCTTTTTTATCCCAGTTTCACTTGGGTTTTTTGTTCCTTAGGATTGCTCTACAGGAAGACACTAATCGAATGTCTGCTAATGCTTTGGCCATTGTGTTTGCACCCTGCATTCTCCGCTGCCCTGACACCATCGACCCACTGCAAAGTGTGCAGGACATCAGTAAGACTACCACGTAAGGCCAGTCACTATCACCTCTGCAATACCCCACGGGCTTCTGCGTCAGTGTAGTCACTTTATCCAGCTATCAGAGTGAATGATTTATCCTTTTTTTACTTTGGCTGTGCCATTCAACTTGCAAGAATCTTAGTTGCCTGACCAGGAATTGAACATGGCCACACTGCAGTGGAAGTGCAGAGTCCTAACTACTGGACCACCAGGGAATTCCCCTAGTGAACGATTTCTTAGGTTCATATGTTTTTAATAAGATTGCTAGGCACCACTGGTCTTTTTTATGCTGAATATGAAAAATTCCTTTAGATTCTATGTATGAAGCATCTTTTGTTTTGAAAGGTCTTATTTTTTAAATTTGGCTTTTCTTTACATTTGTTTATAGTTTCCAGATGTATTTTAAAATCTCATTTTACCAAATTACATATACTTTGTATTTTCCTATAATCCAGTCTAACTGTAGTCTTGTGGCTCTGTATCTCTTTGGTCTTAATACTTCAATATTCCTGTATTTCACCTTGGCCTTTTTTCACGGATCTCTGATTTCCTTCTAGAGTGCTGATTTTTAACCTTTCCTGCAAAAGGAGCTTTCCCCCAGAAAGGCCTGGTATTTGTGTCCCATTCCCAGAGAGTCTGATTTACTTGGTCTGGGGTATGACCTAGGCATCGGGACTTACACCTGTTCCTCAGGTGGATACTAAAGTGTGGCTGAAGTTGTGAACCACCATTATAAACCCTGTCTCTGAGCTCATAAAATAAGGGATGTTGATTTTTCTCTTATCCTCCAGTTCTACCACACTTAGCTGAAAAGTAGTCTGTGACTGATATAATGTATTTGATTTACTTCAGCTCTTAACAGTTTTCTCTCTTTCCTTTTGTTTCAGCTGTGTGGAGCTGATTGTTGTGGAACAAATGAATAAATATAAGGCTCGTCTCAAAGACATTAGTAGCCTGGAATTTGCTGAAAATAAAGCAAAGACCAGGCTATCACTGATTCGTAGATCAATGGTAAGATGCAGGACATAGAATCACAGGGGAAAGTGGGCGACTTCCTTGGAGTTTCAGTGCACATTATGATGTGTGGAGAGAGATTATTCTCCAAATCTTTTTCACACAGAGCAAGTGAAAAAAAAATCACCTGTCTCAGGGTATAATGTTATGCCTCATGTTTGATCTTTTAACTATTTTTAGTTTTATATACAATAAAATGTATATTCAATTAAATGTGAAGAATTTTATAAATCAAGTATTTGGATAAAATGTTGGTGGTTTAATAAGTTGCCCTGTTTTCTTTTCCTGTTCTTTCTATGAAAACTTGACCCACCCTAACTTTTGGTTCTACTTCCTTCTACCATCTGTTCCCATCCTTAACCATGTCACTTTTGCTTATCCTGCCAGTACTTCGGGGCGCAGACAACTTAATCACTTACAAGGCTATGGTTCATATGTTACAGATTTCCATTATGGATCTGCTATTATCAAATAAAGATTTGCTAGATTTTGAAGAAAAGCCGTACAAAAATGATAATTAATTTCTTCCATTTGGCCACTTTTCTGTTTAATATCTTCCTTTGTAACCAGTGACCTATATGTAAATAACTCCATTTCACACTGATCCATAATCAATAGGGTCTAGGTAACTGGAAACTTACTACTGCATTTAAGTTTAATTATTGCCCATTTAATACCCTTTCCCTGAATTGTAAAACAAAACTGTATTAGTGAACACCCATTCAGATCCCCAGTAAATCTCTAAAGAGAAGCAAGCTTCCCCACCATCAAGCCCATGCTTTTGCAGGGGCCCAGCAATACTTCCGCTATACTTCATAGTTTATCCTTAGATTAGCATTAAAGTAACTCTGTTTCTTCCTTTACTGTTAAACTGCCTGGCACAGGACAAGTGCCCAACAAATGTCTGTTGATTAAGTTAGTGAAGGGTGTTCTCTAAAAACAAACATAAACACAATTTTTCCAGCCAGTAAAGGTATTCAATAAAGCTCATCGCAAAACACATTCTAAATTTTCTCCCCAGCAGATGAAAACAGAAACCCCATTTAAAAGTGAAACCCTTTTTGTAGTATGAATTTTTAAGAACTCAGTTCTGAGAGATCCAAGTTAGCAGTACCCATCCAGGGAAGAAAGGAAGAGACTTTTTACTATAAATCTACTTTTCACAGCAGGTAGACAAGCCGTGCTTTTTTGCTGATGCTGCAGAAGACGGATATATTCATTCCATTGAGAGATTAAACCTCTTTAATGGGGCGATGACATGTACATTCTAACCATCTGCTTTCCTTTTCATGTCCTTCCTAATCCAGAAACCTGTACTAATTGCAGTTAGATTTATGAGCATTACCCGCAATTCAGTCTCGGTATGTATTAATATTGTAATGTGTCACAGCCACTTTACATTATCATCTCTCATGCATCCAGCAGTTCTGCTCTGTCTGTCATCCATGCCTGTCCACCCTCCATGTGCAGCCCCAGTTCAGGTCCCACTTCCTGTTCAGCCTTCACGTGCTTTTCTCTTACTCTCTTTAGAATCTTTATTTTCTTTCCTCTGTATCATGCTTTTGTCCATTTATAATATTCTGGTTTTTCCTCTTTGTCAGATAAGCCTCTTTGTAGATTTCTTTGGTGTGATTATTGAAAGGTGAACATTGAAAGCAATGAGGTGTCAAATTTCTGCTCTATAAGCTGTGTTCTCATCAGTCTCCTCCCTTACTACTTGAAAAACCTTTTACTGTTATTATCATCCTCGATCATTAGAAATGCTTATTTACCCACTCTTATCTGTGACTTTGTTGTCTTCCTAGAGGTAGAAGTATGACTTCTTATCTACTTAGTATTTTTTAGACAGAGCTGCAAGTAGTAGTGAGCCTGTCGATCGACTGGTTCTAGACTTAAATAGTAATAGTAGAGTAGAGCTCATACCAAAATTTCACACATGCAACAAAAGAATGAAGAGATGGAACACCAGTATATATGGAAACTAATTTCAGAGACTGTCCATCTTTGTGTAACCAGTTTGTTGAAGATCTCGATTTGCTGGGATATAAATATAAATCAGTTTTGCTTTTTATCTAGTAATTGCCTTCCAACTCTGCTGTATTAAAATCCCCTTTCCTACTGGATATATCAAGTACCTTAACACATCTTGTCATTTTTTTCCATAATTTTTAAATGTTCTAGTCTCAATCTATTTTTTAAGACTAGTGAAGTCACTCAGTCATGTCTGATTCTTGGCGACCCCATGGACTGTAACCTACCAGGCTCCTCCGTCCATGGGATTTTCCAGGCAAGAGTACAGGAGTGGGTTGCCCCCCATTTAAGCCTAAGTTCTCTTCATATTATAGCATCAGTCACAGGCTTGATCCAGTACTCTTATCACTTTTTCCCAGATTAGAATAGACCTTAATCTGGGGCTGAAAACTTTAGGTCACACACTTCTGCCTTCCCTCTTTCCTGTGCTGTTTTTATCCTCTGGTGTTGAAACTGGGAGGAGTGATAGGGGAAGCAGAATTCTACATGATGTGCCAAGTATTGAGTCTTCTTGGTTATTCAACACTACTATTCAGGTTCATTGTAGACAGGCTAAATGAAGATGTGCTGACTGTGCTGACAGTGAGCTGAAGTCTGTCCTGTTTCCATAGGCATTGGCAATCCCTTGCAAGATTTGGTTACATCTTCTGATTGATGGCATTCATACCATGTGTCTCTGATATGTGTGTCTTTTTTTTTTTTTGCCTCAAGACCTTACCCAATCAGATCTACCTCCCATGGCCAGTTCTAGGGCCTGCAGGCACACTGGGGAAAAGGTTGTATTTTTCATACCTCTTGGTTCCTAAGAACTTAAGGTGGGTGATAGTCTTGCCTACCTTCCTATGTGACACTTGCCACACAGTCTCTCCCCACTTCTCTTTTCCCGTAAGCATATTATAGAGTTGTAAATCAGTAAGTCTTTTGCCTATACAGACACCCAAACAGGGAATGAAATACCAGTCTGCCTTTCTTTCAGATGACTTCAAACTTGGATTCTTACCTTTTCAATTCGTTATGACACTGCTTTTTTGCTATAAGAGGAGAGACAATATCCTCCTTTCATAAACATTATGTTCCTCTCAAAGTCCAATAACCCCTCTTTTTTTAAAAAGCCTCTTTAGATATATATATTGAAGGAAAGGTGCTAGAATATTGATGACAGTGTTGGTTTAAAGAAAATGGAACTCTCAGTAAGCCCTAAGAGGAGAAGCCAGTTATTGTTGGCTCCTTGAAACTATAAGAGGGGGTATTTAATTATCCTCAGCTTTTGACCTTAGGTACAATTTGGGAACATGAGGAAAACTCCCACTTGCATATGCATCCTATTGCATATGCATCTAGCTGTAGAACAGGTGTTGGGTCCAGACTTAAGATCAAGACTATGTCTCGTACGTATTTGGTATTCATTAAGCAACTAAGGGATTGAATCTGAGAACTGAATCTAGGAGAAAGAGTGATTTTTAGAATATTCACTACAAATAAACTAATCAAAGTCAGTAGTATTCATGTCTTCATAGGTGGAAAAGTTGCTATTCTGTAATTAAATACAGTAGTGACTTTTCTTAAGTGGAATGAAGTGAATTTGTATGTTATTGCTAATGTGAAAAGTCATTTGGGTTGGGTATTAAAAGAGGAGAAATAATTTAACAAATGGAGAGAAGAAAGGGGAATGACAATTCCAGAGGCAGAGAAGCACGAAACAGATATGACTACCTTGTATAGCTAGAGCTGGGCAGGTTGTGTGGATGTGGAGAAGAATTTGGAAAGTTGGACTGAAACCAGACTTGCAGCATTAAAATTTTTGAATTCTCTGATTTTGAAGCTCTGGGAGCTATGGAAAGGTTTTGAAGTAGGAGAACGTTACCATCAATTCTTTTTGAAAAACAACTGGTAGCATTTTAAAGAAGAAAGGATTAGAGATGGGCAAAACTAGCAGCCTTTATCAGTTAGGAGACTCTTGACTTATAGATAATCATATGTGCCTTCACTAAAATAGGTTGAATCCTGATCATTCCATTTTGAAATGTTTTCTACTACCATGTACTTTCCATGTAATTAGATTTGTGTAGTATAAGCTAGGCTGTTCCCATACTAGGATTTCAGAATATGATGTACTCACAGTCTATCCAGTTATGTCTCTTATATAACAAATTAGGTGTTTTTGTAACTTATTTATATTATAATTCTAAACATAAGTATTGATTTAATATTATTTAAACTAATTAATATGAAGAATAGAATTTGAAATAACGTTTACTAATCTGTCAAACCACCTCACAAATTATCCTGTTGAAAGATGCTACAGAAGTTTTCACAGCCAAACAAAGTTTGGGATATAATATGTATCACTTCTAAAACTTTTAACTGTAGAGTACTTTCTTCATAATGGGTCTAGTTTAATAAGAGTTCTAAAAAAGGCATTTTAAAAACAACATTCTAGTTTTTAAAAATAGTATCAGTTGCTATTTTATGTACTTATTTTGGAATTTTGAAATTGCTCTTAAATCTTCAGGGTTTCTTGCTGCACTCATAGCAGTTGGCAGTGCGTGTGAATCTTGCATCATCTAGGCTTTCTGAAGAGCTTGCCTGCATGTCTCTGTTAGAAATGGGCATACCTGCAATTCTGTATATCAGTGTGGGTCTACAGGGATAAACTTGGCAATTGACTACACCAAAGAAGCAAGAAATGCCCTTCCAAAAGTGAAGTGTTACTAATTGAAAAGTTAAGAATCAGTTGAAATGTGGCAGCTTTGAAGAGCTCCAAAGGAAAAAGATACTCAGGTGTGGACTTGACTCTGGCAAGTGTTCCTATCATTTCCTTATGTTAGTGCACAGTGTCTGAGTCTACTCTTCACATTCAGGTGACCTGACGTACAAAGAATTAGATCCACAGAATGAAGATTTTCTGAGAATATAGAACTGTTCTTACTGTTTCTGGTACTGACCAGAAGGTAGTTTTGTAGTGTTAATCTTTTTTTTTTTTTTTAAGATATAGTTGCTATATAACATTGTATTAGTTGTAGATGTAGCACATAATGATTTGATATATGTATTAATATATATTGTGAAGTGATTATCACAATAAGTTTAGCTAAGCTTTGTCACTACATATAGTTAACAATTTTTTTCTTGTGATAAGACCGTTTAGGATCATGGTTAGATAACACCACCACTGGAAGACCCTGGCTCTTTCTATTCCTCCAGAACCCTCTTTCAGAGATCACGATGGTATAGGCAAGAGGCAGGACTTGAAGATCCGCATACAGGAAGCGTGTAGCACCCATGCTGAGGAAAATTCGGCCAAGGACCTCTTCGGCATAGTAGGCAAGAGGAGAACAGTGTTTGTGCTTTTTTGTGTGTATTGTGAAAGCAGCATCTCTTTTGAAGCCTTGAAATTGTCTTATTCTCTCAGATGTGGACAAACAGGAAAAAAGATTATGTAGGGAATTCTTTTAGGAATAGGAGTGGAAGAACCACAGTAATATCTGGCAAGGGTGTTTTTCAAGAAACTTGAAAATTAGGTTTGTGGAATAAAAGGCAGAAGTTATGGAGTAAGGAAATATAAGAATTGCATGATCTTGGCATGGTAGGATTATATGTGAGAGAAGAGAAGATGAAGATTTACAAACAGTAGAGTGAGTGATCCAGGGGTGTTGAGTGTTTAGAGAATAGAAAGTAAGGAATATTAGACAAGAAAGGGTGATGGTGGCTCCCTCTGCATTTTATTTGCTGCAAGAGCTACCATTTGCATTCTAAAAATTGATTGTTAAATAGTCTCATTTCATTCTTGTATCTCCTTTTTTTAAAAATTCATATTTAAAGCTTAAAACTAGCTCTTTTGTATAATTCAGTTCAGTTGCTCTGTCGTGTCCAGCTCTTCACAATCCCATGGACTGCAGCATGCCAGGCTTCCCTGTCCATCCCAACTCCCAGAGCTTGCTCAAACTCATGTCCATTGAGTTGGTGATGCCATCCAACCATCTCATTCTCTATCGTCCCCTTCTTCTCCCACCTTCAATCTTTCCCAGCATCAGGGTCTCTTCCAATGAGTCGGTTCTTCGCATCAGGTGGCCAAAATATTGGAGTTTCAGCTTCAGCATCAGTCCTTCCGATGAATATTCAGGACTGATTTCCTTTAGGATTTACTGGTTTGATTTCCTTTCAGTCCAAGGGACTCTCAAAAGTCTTCTCCAACACCACAGTTCAAAAGCATCAATTCTTTGGCCCTCAGCTTTCTTTATAGTCCAACTTTCACATCCATACATGACTGCTGGAAAAACCACAGCTTTGACTAGGACAGACCTTTGTCAGCAAAGTAATGTCTCTGCTTTTTAATACGTTGTCTAGGTGGGTCATTGCTTTTCTTCCAAGGAGAAAGCACCTTTTAATTTTATGGCTGCAGTCACCATCTGCAGCAATTTTGGCCCAGGAAAATAAAGTCTCTCACTGTTTCCATTGTTTCCCCATGTATTTGCCATGAGGTGATGGGACTGGATGCCATGATCTTCGTTTTTTTAATGTTGAGTTTTAAGCCAACTTTTTCACTCACCTCTTTGACTTTCATCAAAAGGCTCTTTAGTTCCTCTTCACTTTCTGCCATAAGGGTAGTGTCATCTGCATATCTGAGATTATTGATATTTCACCCAGCAATCTTGATTCCAGCTTATGCTTCATCCAGCCCGGCATTCCACATGATAAGTTAAATAAGCATGGTGTCAATTTACAGCCTTGATACACTCCTTTCCCAATTTGGAACCAGTCAGTTGTTCCATGTCCTATTCTAACTGTTGTTTCTTGACCTGCATACAGATTTCTCAGGAGGCAGGTGAGGTGGTCTGGTATTCCCATCTCTTTTAAGAAATTTTCCACATTTTGTTGTGATCCACAGTCAAAGGCTTTCACGTAGTCAATAAAGCAGAAGTAAATGTTTTTCTGGAACTCTCTTGCTTTTTCTATGATCCAACGGGTGTTGGCAATTTGATCTCTGGTTCCTCTGCCTTTTCCAAATCCAGCTTGAACATCTGGAAGTTCACAGTTCACATACTGTTGAAGCCTGGCTTGGAGAATTTTGAGCATTACATAATATAATAAAAGTATTATACTTTTGTATAATAGTTAATGCTTTTAAAGAAACAGTTTTCTAATTTCTCACCAAACTTGAAAAATAAACTACTTTGTATTTAGCATTTTTAAGTCACTAAAATTGTTTTTTCTCTTATATGATATCTTAAAATTAGGCATTTGATAAACCTAAGATCTTATGTTTCTACATAGAAGACACTTTGACATACATGTTTCATATAGTTTGCGGAAAAATTTGAACAGTAGGGTAAAGTGCAAAAAGCAAGAAGAAAATCACAATTTTATGTTAATATTTTAGAATACTTGTATCTCCCTTGGACTTTTTCCTTATGTATATTTAGTGAAGTTATGACAATCCTAAGGTATTCACAGTTTAATATTTCGTTTATTATTTTAGGAAGATTTTTATAGAGCTAAAACATGATTCACTTCAGTATTGTAAACCCATTTAATATTTTTAAACTTTACTAAGTAAAAATGAGATTACCTTCAGTATGTTTCTTCAGAGATACTTCTCTTTTTAGACAACACTTTAGACACTTACTTCTTATCCTTTTCTGCAAGATGAGATCTGTCCCCCTACTCTTTGATTCAATTTCATTTATTCTCATTCTTTTTTTTTTTTTTTTTAAACTAAAGTATAACACAGTTCACCTATGTTTTAGGCACTTGTGCTAGGTGCTGGTGGTATAGAGAAATTAGTATTCTAGTAAACAAAGATACAAATAATTGCAGTTCAGTTTGCTAAATCTCACCTTGTCTGTTCAAAAAGCTGTAGGAAAGCAGAGAGCTGGATAACTTAATGCCTGAGAAAACTGAACAAACTTCAATGGCTGGAATATAAGATTTCTTGGTAAGAATGAAGGAAGGGGAGCATGATAAGATGTAATGAATTAGCAAGTAAGTTTTTGGGTTCTTAAACTCCAGGACTAGTAATTTGGATCTGTTCCTTTTAGGTCAGGAGAGGCCATCAGGTTTCTAAGAGTTTCCTCTTTTAAAAACACCAGACATAAAGTTTCAAAGAGGAATTTTACCAACCCTTTAAAAATATAATATAGTTTAAGGTATTCCAGTGCTGACAGGAAGGGTATAACATTATGAAAAGAGTGTAACATTGGAACTTATTAACATCCCCCCCAAAGAAAAAGAAAAAAACTAATACAAATTTTATGTACAAGTTTTAAAAGCAGAACAGTATAGAGTGGGCTCTTGAGTAAACTTTTGTGTTTAAATCTCAGCAGCATTTTACTAGCTATTGTAACATGGTCAAGTCATTTAATCTCCAAGCCTCAGTTTTATCATATATAAATTGGGGTTAATAGTACCAAACTCAAAGATTAAATGAGTTTGTATTTGTAAGCCATAGAACAGCACTTGATACATATATATATGTATACTTCTACATATATGTCTTTATATATGCACATATATGCATATGTACAAATACATATTGATATGTATGTATAGCAGTAAAACATTTGATATATAATTTCAGAACTGCTACATCTGTGAATATTAATCCAAAAATCCCAAGTTAAAATACTATCAAGCGTAACTCAGTGGCCCATAAACCTAAACTTTGACTAAGTGTGATTTAACCGAGGAATGCAAGAATGACTTTAATAGCATAATTCACCATGTTACTCAGCAGGGAAGGGCACAGGAGATACAGGAGATGCAGGTTCAATCCCTGGGTTGGCAAGATCCCCTAGAGGAGAAATGGCAACCTACACCAGTATTCTTGCCTGGGAAATCCCATGGACAGAGGAACCTGGTGGGCTGCATTGGGGTCACGGGGTCACAAAGAGTTAGACAAGACTGAGCGACTAAACACAACACACACACACAATTGATCTGTAGGGAAAAAAATCAAATTATATTATCCTTATAGATATTTAAGAAGCATTTGATATAATTATATAGATATTATTTTTCAAATCTTATTAAAATATGGTGATATAGCTGTAGTTTCATAGCATGATAAAATATATCTGTTCCCCTCCCCACCCCCCAACAAGTATCTTGCTTACTGGAGAAACATTGGAAGCTTTCTAATTAAAATTAGGAAAAGCCAGTTACCCTCATTGTCTGTTAGCCTCACTATTATTTGACCTTGTTTTGGAGGAACTAGCTAGTGCAATTAGATAATAAAAGGAATCAAAGATATAAATGTAGAAGAAAAGGTAAAATTATCACCATTTTCATTATTATTATATACATGCAGAACTCAAAAAAATCAGCTCAAAAGCAGTTACAAATGATAGAGTATCTGGGTACAATGAATGATTTTGTAGTACCAGTTGGATGATATAAGGGAAGAAGAATACTCACACATACATTGTATTAGCATGCACATACATTCAAAACAGCAACATAAAATACCAAGGAATATCTTGAACAAAGAAATCTAGAATAAGAAATGTTGAAGATTCATATAGAGAAAGTCTTAGGCCCCAAGAATTACAAAAGATTTAAACAAATAAATGATTTGAAAATGAAGACTGAATTTATAAAGGTTGTCAGTTCTTCCCAAATTCATCTATTCATTTATTGTTGTAACACCCAACATGATGGAGAGAGGATCTGTTGCTGCTGCTGCTGCTGCTGCTAAGTCATTTCAGTCATGTCCGACTCTGTGCGACCCCAGAGATGGCAGCCCACCCGGCTCCCCCGTCCCTGGGATTCTCCAGGCAAGAACACTGGAGTGGGTTGCCATTTCCTTCTCCAATGCATGAAAGTGAAAAGTGAAAGTGAAGTCGCTCAGTCGTGTCCGACCCTCAGCAACCCCTGGACTGCAGCCCACCAGGCTCCTCCATCCATGGGATTTTCCAGGCAAGAGTACTGGAGTGGGGTGCCATCGCCTTCTCCAATCTACTTTATAAATAGTAGTGTATATATATATCAATTCCAATCTCCCAGTTCATCCCACCCACCCTTCTTCCCTGGTATCTATAAGTTTGTTCTCTATGTCTGTTTCTGTGTTTGCTTTGCAAATAAGTTGGTGTGTACTATTTTCCTAAATTCTACTTACAAATGACACTGTATGATGTTTTTCTCTTTCTGCCTTACTTTACTCTGTATAACTATCTCTCAGTCTATCCATGTCTCTGCAAATGGCACAATTCCATTCTTTTTTATGGCTTAATAATACTCCATTGTATGTAAGTTTCACATCTTGTATATCCATTTCTCTGTTGATGGACATTTAGGTTGCTTGCCTGTCCTGGCTATTATAAATAATGCTGCAGTGTACATAGTGATTTGATATTTTTATACATTACAAAATGACCACCATTATTAGTCTAACCTGTCGCTGTACAGAGTTTTTAATATTACAGTATAATTGACTATAGTCCCCATTACATCCTTGTGACTTATTTATTTTATAAGTTTGTACCGCTTAATCTCCCTCACCTGTTTAACTCATCCCTCTCCTCTTTGGCAACCACCAGTTTGTTCTCTGTATCTATTAATCTGTTTGTTTCATTGTGACTGTTTTTATATTTCACATATAAGTGAAGTCATGCATTACTTGTCTTTTTCTGTTTGACTTATTTCAGTTAGTATAGCCTAGGGCCATCCATGTTGTTGCTAATGACAAGATTTCATTCTTTTCTATGACTGAGTAATATTCCTGTGTGTGTGTGTGTGTACGTGTATGTGTACCACATCTTCTTCATTCTTCTGTCAGTAGGTACTTAAGTTGCTTTTATATGTGGACTATTGTAAATAATGCTGCAGTGAACATAGGGGTGTATAGATCTTTTTGAATTAGTGTTTTTGTTTTCCTATGATAAATACCTAGGAGTGGAATTGTAAGATAATATGGTAGTATTTTTAATTTTTTGAGGCACCTTCATAGTATTTTCCTAGCAGCTGTACCAATTTACCTTCCTACCAATAGTGCACAAGGGTTTTCTCCATATCCTCACCAACACTTACATGCTATCTTTTGGATAATAACCATTCTGACAGGTGTGAAGTGATAGCTCATTGTAGTTTTGATTTGCATTTCTCTGATGATAGTGATGTCCAGCATCTTTTCATGAGTCTTTGGGCCATTTATATGTTGTCTTTGGAAAAAACGTATATGCGGGTGCTCTGCTCATTTTTTAATTAGGTTGTTTTTTGTTTGAAGTTGAGTTGTATGGGTTCTTTGAGTATTTTGGATATTAACTCCTTGTTAGATATATCATTTGCAAATATCTTCTCACGTTCAGTAGGCTACCTTTTAATTTTGTTGATAACTTCCTTTGCTATACAAAAGCTTTTTATTTTCATGTAGTCCCATTTGTTTATTTTTGCTTTTGTTTCCCTTGCCTGAGGAGACATATCCAAAAAAATATTACCACCACTGTCAAAGAGTGTACTGCCTGTGTTTTCTTCTAGGAGTTTCAGGTCTTACATTTAAGTCTTTAATGCATTTTGTATTTATTTTTGTATATGGTTTGAGAAAGTTTTATTCTTTTGCGTGTAGCTGTCCAGTTGTCCCAACAATTTGTTGAAGAAGCTGTCTCTTCCTCTTGTTTCTCCTTGCCTTCTTTGTTGTAGATAATTAACTATAAGCATGAGTTTATTTCTGCATACTCTGTATCTGTTCTATTGATCTATATGTCTGTTTTCCAGTACCAAACTGTTTTCGTCAGTGTAGCTTTGCAGTAAATTTTGAAATTAGGAAATGTGATACTTCCAGTTTTGTTTTTCTTTCTCGAGATTGGTTATTTGGAATGTTCTATGTTTTCATACAGATTTTAGAATTATTTGTTCTAGTTCTGTGAAAAATTTCTTAGGTGTTTTGATAGGGATTATATTGAATCTGTAGATTGCTTTGGATAGTGTGGTGATATTAACAATACTAATTTTTACAGTCCATGAACATGGTATTTGGTTGGCCAAAAAGTTCTTTGGTTTTTTAAATAAAAATAAAAGGCACATCTCTAATTTTCACCAAAAACTTTATTGAACAACACATTTACCATTTTGTTCCACTACTTTCTGCCATTTTACAGGCAACTTCATAATTCCATCTTGCCAAAACTTATCTTCTTGAGCAAAGATTCCAGATGTTTTTCATGAAGTGCTGCCTTCAGTTGGTCTAATTGGGAGCAGTACTTGTTGGAATTAATGGTTTTCTAGAAGGAGTTCAATATAGAGCACTCCCTTCCAGTCCCACTATATACACTACATCACTTTCTTTGGATGAAGACCAGCATTTGGTATGGTAGTGGTGGTTCATTTCACTTGTCCCACAAACTCTCCCATCCTGTATTATTGTACAGTATACACATCATCATCCATCACAGTCTGCTTTAAAAACTGCATATTTTCTTTATGTTTCAGGAGAGAATTGCATGCAGAAATACAGTCAAAAGGGGTTTTTGTTTGTTTGTTTGTTTGCTTAACTTACGTGGAACCCAAACATCAAATTGATTTGCCAAGCTGGTGCAAATGATTTCCAGTGTTTGATTTAGATATTTGAGTATGTCAGCTATCTCCTGCATGGTATAACTTGATTATTCTCAATTAATGTGTCTGTTCACTGTCAACTTCAACTGATCTACCTGACTATGGAGCTTAATTGCCCTTTCAGATGAAAAAGGTTATCAGCTCCACCTTTTCTATAAAAATGGAAACAAATACATAATGGGAAGTGTAAAAGGATACATCTTTAGGGGAAAAAAATAGGAACAAATGAAAAAGGGGAGCAAAAGGAAAACAGGCTGAAGTGGCTACCCAAGAAACTAAAAACACTCACGTTAGGGTAACACAGACACTGAAACCAAATGTGATCGAATTAATATAATTTATCAAGTCAGTGGGCCCTATATTGTACATCTTGTACAATCCAGAATTATTTTTAGATCAGTTTTTTAGACTTTTTATTTTATATTGGAATATAGCTGATTAACAATGCTGTGATAGTTTCAAGTGAACAGCAGAGGGACTCAGCCATGCATATACATGTATCTATTTTCCCCCAAACTCCCCTCCCATCCAGGCTGCCACATAACATTGAGCAGAGTTCTCTTGTGCTATAGAGTAAGACTTTGTTGGCTATCCATGTAAAATTCAGCAGTGTATATATGTTGCATTTTTAAAAATGCGCTCTTTTAGAGCTCTAAATACATGTGTGTTGGTTTTTTCTTTCTTTTCCCAGTGTGTTATGTGCTTAATTGCTCAATCATGCCCAACTCTTTGCAACCCCATGGACTATAGTCCACCAGGCTCCTCTGTCCATTGGGATTCTTCAGGCAAGAATACTGGAGTGTGTTGCCATGCTCTCCTCCAGGGGAACTTCCCAAGCCAGGGATTGAACCCAGGTCTCCCCCTATGCAGGTGTATTCTTTACCATCTGAGCCACCAGGGAAGCCCCCCAGTGTATATAGTGAGATTTAATTGACATACAACATTGTGTAAATTTAAGGTGTACAGCATGATGATTTGATATATGTATATATTATGAAATGATTGTCATAATGAGATAAGTTAACACATTCATTACTTCATATAGTTGCTTCTTTCTTTTTTTATTTTTGCTGTTGACAACATTTAAGATTTACTCTGTTAGCAGCATTTAAATATGCAGTACAGTATTGTTAACTGTAGTCAGCATGCTGTACCTTATATCTCCAGAACTTATTATCATATAACTGGAAATTTGTACCCTTTGACCACTGTCACCCGTTTTCCCCTGGAAACCACCAATCTACTCTGTTTCCATGAGTTCAATTACAAATATGTATTTTAAGAAGAAGGGAATTCCACCTCCTCCGATCTTGAAAGGGTGAAATCAAGTGCTAGTTTATTTTTCTTTACAAACTGAAAATAGTTAACTCTCCATAAGCATGGTAACATCTTACACCAGATCCTTGATCTTGGCTTTCTGTCATAATTGCTTTTCCTAGTAACTGTTGATAAGAGGTTGGAAATCTGAATATTGTGTATGATATTATATCATGGATTAGTGAGACTTTAGACTTAATACTCATCAACACTTAAAAGTATAGTTAAAAATCTTAATTTTAGAAAGTTTTTCTTTAAAGTTTAAGCTGAAAAGTCACTGGGATAACTGTTCAGAAAAGGATTTACAATATGTTTTTATAGATCTTTCAGTAAGTGTAGTAAAGTATACATTGTTCATGAACTATGTGATCAATCAAAACCAATAAAATCCCTATTATGATAGAAAAATATACTCTGATCTTGGAGTAGAGGAGGTTTTTCTATTATATAAAACTATTAAAAGTTGATAGGTTCATTGGCATAGTTATCAAGTTATGCATGACAAAATGACCATAGCAAAGCAAAAGGGAAATAATATACCTTAGGAAATATTTACAAATCATATCACAAAGTCTAATTTTCCTTAGTTAATGAGCAAAAACCCCTATAAATAGATAGGAGAAAGACCAGCTATCTAGTGGAAAATGAAAAGAGGTTACTATAAACCACTTCTTAGAGTGTTAACTGCTTTTTCCAGGGAGTCCACGAGGTCAAATGTGTTTTTATCATAATGCAGAGAAAATATTTGCCTTTTTCAGTCTATTGAATGTAAAAGAGCAATTATGAGTAAAAACACTTGAAAAGAATATATATTAAATGTTGCTATAAAAAAACTCATTAAAAAAAACTTTGTGCTTATTATGGAAAAGTTGGGAGGTACAGAAAAGTATGGAGAATAAAGGATATTATTCCACTTGGGAAATACCTTGATGTATTTGCAGATTTTAAGAGAACCTATGATATACTTATTTATGGCCTAGTTCTTAGGCCATAAAATAATTAATATATTTATTATTATATAAATATATAAATATATGTATATATTATATAAATAATATAAATATAAATATAATAAAATGTTAATAACACAGTATTAACATTTTCCCATGTTTCTAAAAGCTCTATGTAATTAACTTTAAGATTTACTTTCTCTGACCTTATAAGAGAACTCTGGGCTGTAGGAGTTCTTTCTTAATTTTTATTTAATCCTATCTTAAGAGAGAGAGCATACCTAGAAAGATTGATTTTCTTCAGCTCTGTTAAGTGATTCTTAACTAACCCATTGTGAGGTACTTAGGTGGCCAGGTGATGGTATGAACTCAGAACACAGGCAGCTGTTTTATTGATACTGGGAAGTGAATACTAGGGATAAGCTCAGATTTTTTTCCAGCTCCCTGAGGCTTTTATATCACATTAAGTTTTAGTTGTTCATTTGGCTTCATTAAAATAGTCAAAATCGTATGTAATGAAAAGATGTCTTGGAGTTTATAATGTGATCCTGACCAGTCATAATGGACTTTAACACTCAAAACCCCATTCTCTGCCTCCATTCCACAATGCTGTCTTATCTGGGGTCATCCTTCATTAAATTGGCAGACTGATTTTTTTTTTTTTATTTGGAAGCTGATTACTTTACAATACTGTGGTGGTTTTTGCCATATATAGACATGAGTCAGCCACAAGTGCATATGTGTCCCCTCATCCTGAACACCCCCTCCCACCTCCTTCCCCACCCTATCCCTTTGGGTTGTCCCAGTGCACTGGCTTTGAGTGCCCAGCTTCATGCATTGAACTTGCACTGGTCATCTATTTTACATATGGTAATATACATGTTTCAATGCTATTTTCTCAAATCATCCCACCCTCGCTTTCTCCCACATAGTCCAAAAGTCTGTTCTTTACATCTGTGTCTCTTTTGCCATCTTGTATATATGGTCATTGTTACCATCTCTAAATTCCATATGTATGCATTAATATACTGTATTGGTGTTTCTCTTTCTGTATACTTCTGTATACTTCACTGTGTATAACAGGCTCCAGTTTCATCCACCTCATTAGAACTGACTCAAATGCGTTCTTTTTTATAGCTAAGTAATATTCCATTTTGTATATGTACCACAACTTCCTTATCCATTCGTCTGCCGATGGACATCTAGGTTGCTTCCACATCCTAGCTATTGTAAACAGTACTGCAGTGAACATTGGAATACAGTGTTCTTTCAGTTCTGGTTTCCTCAGTACGTATGCCGAGCAGCGGGATTGCTGGGTCGTAGGGCAGTTCTGTTTCCAGTTTTTTAAAGAATCTCCACACTGTTCTCCTTAGTGGCTGTACTAGTTTGCAGTCCCACCAACGGTGTAAGAGGGTTCCCTTTTCTCCACACTCTCTCTAGCATTTACTGTTTGTAGACTTTTTGATGGCAGCCATTCTGACTGGCGTGAGTTGGTACCTACTTGTGGTTTTGATTTGCATTTATCTGTTGATGAGTGATGTTGAGCATCTTTTCATGTGTTTATTAGCCATCTCCAGTGAACTCCATGGCAGCCCACACTAGTATACTTGCCTGGAGAAACCCTGTGGACAGAGGAGCCTACTGGACTACAGTCCTTGGGGTCACAAAGAGTCGGACACGACTGAGCAACAAAGCACATTAGCCATCATATGTCTTCTTTGGAGAAATGTCTGTTCAGTTCTTTGGCCCACTTTTTGATTGGATCATTCATTTATCTGGTATTGATCTGCATGAGCTGCTTGTATATTTTGGAGATTAATTCTTTATCAGTTGTTTCATTTGCTATTATTTTCTCCCATTCTGAAGGCTGCCTTTTTTTACCTTGCTTATAGTTTCCTTCGTTGTACAAAAACTTTCAAGTTTAATTAGGTCCCATTTGTTTATTTTTGTTTTCATTTCCATTACTCTGGGAGGTGGGTCATAGAGGATCTTGCTGTGATTTATGTCAAAGAGTGTTCTGCTTATGTTTTCTTCTAAGAGCTTTATAGTTTTCTGGTCTTACATTTAGATCTTTAATCCATTTGGAGTTTATTTTTGTGTATGGTGATAGAAAGTATCCTGGTTTCATTCTTTTACAGGTGGTTGACCAGTTTTCCTAGTACCACTTGTTAAAGAGATTGTCTTTTCTCCATTGTGTATTTTTGTTGCCTTTGTCAAAGATAAGGTTTGTGGATTTATCTCTGGGTTGTCTGTTTTGTTCTACTGGTCTATATTTCTGTCTTTGTGCCAGTACCATACTGTCTTGATGTCTAGCTTTGTAGTATAGTCTGAAGTCAGGAAGGTTGATTTCTCCAGTTCCATTTTTCTTCTTCAAGATTGCTTTCTCTATTCGAGGTTTTTTGTGTTTCCATATATATGGTGAAATTTGATCCTTTGTGTTGAGGGCTTTCATAACATATTCCTCACCTCTTGATCCCAGAACTAAAAGTGGAATAGCAATCTTGTCATCCTCCTGATTTTCATCCTGTTGCATGTTTTAGAGGGCATACGTTTGGAAGAATGAGCCTGAACGTCTTTAGAACTACCCTCCACTTTCACCTTGTCATTTGGGCTAGCTCAGCAGTTTCTGAGACAGATCTTCTCAAAAGATAGTAGTATTTTGCACACATAACTAGCTTTGAAGAGGAACTGGCTTTATTGAGAAATATGACACATATAGAAAAGGACGGAGACATATATACATGTCTTGATGAATTATGAGCATCCATGTACCACCCTTAGATCAAGATATAGAACCCCCAGAAGCTCTTATCTTTTTCTTTCCAATCATAATCCTTTCCCTCCCCCCAAAGTAAGCAATAATCTGAGTATTGTGTTAATCACTTACTCTGTTTCTTTGTTGTTTTCCCATTTAAGTGTGTATCCCTGAGCACTATAGTTCTGTTTTTAAGCTTTATATAAATGGACTCATATAATAGGTATTTTATATCCGATTTATTTCACTCAACCTTATATGTGTAAGACTTGTCCATATTATTGTGTTTCATTATAGCACATACTTGTTACTGTAATAGTATTTTAGTGTATGCTTATACCACAGTTAATCTATTCTAGTGTTGATGGACATTGGGCTTGTATTTTGGGGAATTATGAGTAATGCTTCTATGAACATTCTGATACATTTAATTTTGATGGTGACATGGATGTATTTTTGTGGGGGTTATACAGGAGTGCAATACTATATCCTGGGTCACAGGATATATATATATATGTGTGTGTGTAAAATTTGTTTTCATCCTGAGTCCATAATGACAAACTTTTTTTCCAAAAGAGTTGTATTGTACTAGCAGTGCATGAGAGTTCCCAATTGCTTCACTTCCTTCCCAGCTCTTATATTGTCAGATTCTTTAATTTTAGCCATTTTAATGGGTGTATCATTAGTTCAGTTCAGTTCAATTCGGTCACTCAGTCGTGTCCGACTCTTTGCAACCCCATGAATCGCAGCATGCCAGGCCTCCCTGTCCATCACCAACTCGCAGAGTCCACCCAAACCCATGTCCATTGAGTTGGTGATGCCATCCAACCATCTCATCCTCTGTCATCCCCTTTTCCTCCTACCCTCAATCTTTCCCAGCATCAGAGTCTTTTCAAATGAGTCAGCTCTTCACATCAGGTGGCCAAAGTATTGAAATTTCAGCTTCAACATCGGTCCTTCCAATGAACACCCAGGACTGATCTTTAGGATGGACTGGTTGGATCTCTTTGCAGTCCAAGGGACTCTCAAGAGTCTTCTCCAACACCACTGTTCAAAAGCATCAGTTCTTCAGTGCTCAGCTTTCTTTATAGTCCAACTCTCACATCCATACATGACCACTGGAAAAACCACAGCCTTGACTAGACGAACCTTTGTCGGCAAAGTAATGTCTCTGCTTTTTAATATGCTGTCTAGGTTGGTCATAACTTTCCTTCCAAGGAGTAAGTGTCTTTTAATTTCATTGCTGCAATCACCATCTGCAGTGATTTTGTGTCATTAGGGTTTCATTTTAAATTTCTGTATTGTGACTCTAATGTGCTTAAGCACTTTTTCGTAAGTATGTTGGCAGTTTGGATATCCTCTTTGATGGAGGACCTGTTCACAACTCTTGGTCATTTTTCTGATGGGGTTGTCTGCCTTTTTCTGATTTGAAAGAGTTCTTAATGGATTCTGGATATAAGCCCTTTATTGATTACTTCCGTTGTGTAATTTCTTCTTCCACTATTAAAGGTGTCTTTCATTGAACAGGATGTTCTTAATTTTAATGTAGCCTAACTTACCAATCTTTTTCTTTAGACTAGTATTTTTAGGGTCATGTTTAAGAATTTTTTTTACAATCTTAAGTTATGAAGATAATCTTTATTATTGTGTACAAGCTTTATTGTTTCACCTTTCACATTTAAGTGTATAATCCACCTGAAAATATTTTTGTATATGATATAATGTAGGGAGTGGTCTTTATATTCATGGATCTCTTTCTTGTCTATTTTTACTGTCTTTTTATCAACACCACTATTTCAATTAGTATAGCTTTCTAAAAATACCTGCTAGAACAAGTCATTCTACCTTGTTCAATAGTGTTTTGACTATTCTTGGCTCTGTATATATTGCCATATAAATTATAGAATCAGCTTCACAAAAATTGTCTTGGGATTTTTATTGATATTGATTTATAGTATGTTTAGAATTTTTGCACCTTTGTTTGAGTAAAATTGTCCCTTAATAAACTTTCCTTTTAATGTCCTATGTTTTAATATCTAGTTTATGCTAGCCTCTAAAAATGAGTTGGAGAGTAGTCCTTTTTTATAATTTTTATTTATTTATGGATGTGCTGGGTCTTCATTGCTGTGTGGGCTTTTCTTTCTCTAGTTGTGGCGAGCAGGAGAGTAGTCCTTGTCTTTAATTCTGTGGAAGAATTTGTGTTTTATTTCTTCTTGTTTACTGGTGAAATCATCTAAGCTTCCAGTTTTCTGTCTATAAAGATGTTATTTATAGATTAAGTTTATAAACTTAATCACATTTTTTTTTTTTCCTTGACAGTATTAGTTATTTGGACTTTTGTAGAAATTTCTCCACTTTGTATAAAATTTCAGATTTATTAACATAGAGTTGTTCATAGTAGCCTCTTATCTTTTTCATGTCTACTAGATTTGGATAGTGCCCCCTTTTTCATTCCTTTGGTTATTTGTGATTTCTTTCTCTCTTATCAATTTTGCCAGCATTTAAAATTCTTTATTAGTTGTTTCAAAGAGCTGCGTTTGCCTTTGGTCCTCTTTTTTCTAGTGTTTATTTACTCTTTATTTCCTTTTTCTCTCATTGGGTTTATTTTGTTGTTCTTTCCCTAGTTTTCTAAAATAGATACCTTTTTTCTAAAGTTTTCTAAAGTACTTACCTTTTTAATTTTTAACCTTTTTTTTTCTAATGTATGCATATAAAGCTTATAACTTTTAAGATCAACAGGGTTAAACTGTATCCCACAGATTTTTATATTGTTTAGTTCAAAGACTTTTTAAATTCCTGTTGTGATTTCTTCTTTGGCTATGGGTATTTTAGAAGTCTATTTCTTTTTCTTTTTTTAAATTTTATTCAAGTATAGTTGATTTACAGTGTTGTGTTAATTTCTGCCATACAGCAGAATGACTCACTTATACACATATATCATTCTCATATTCTTTTCCATTATTGTTTTATCACAGAATATTGAATATAGTTCCCTGAGCTGTACAGTAGGGCTTTGTTATTTATCCTTCTTTATATAATAGTTTATATCTGCTAATCCCAAACTCCTAATCCATCTCTCCCTCACTGTCCCCCTTGGCAACCACAAGTCTGTGCTATGTGTCTGGGAATCTGTTTCTGTTTCATAGATAAGTTCATTCGTGTCATATTTTAGATTCCATGTATAAGTGATGTCATATGACATTTGCTTTTCTCTTTCTGACTTATTTCATTTAGTATAATAGTCTCTAGGTCCATCCATGTTGCTGCAAATTGCATTATTTCATATATGTATCACATCTTCTTGATGCATAGATATGTGTTTCTTAAATTCTGCATACATAGGGATTTTTAGTTTTCTCTTTGTAATTGTACTATCAGAAAACTTACTTTAAATTACTTTAAAGGTCAGATAAACTGTTTCAGAGAAAAATCTATTACTCTCTTTGCTGTGTGTGCTTTAAAATATCCTGTAGTTGTTAGGTCATGAATTCTATATGTCTATTAGATAACTTGTGTTTATTAAGTTGGTTAGGTATATTACTTTACTGATTTGTGTGTATACACTTGTTTTCTCTGTGCTGACATGGTATGTCTTTTACTCCTGCCTTTTTGCTTTCAGCCTTCCTGAATTTTGAATATTTTATATCCATGCCTTGTAAACTTACTATAATTGAATTTTCTTTTTTTAAATAAAGTCTGATAATCTTCAGGTTTTAACTAATGCATTTAATCACTTAATTTAATGTAATCACTGATGTATTTGGATTTAAATCTACTGTTTTATTTTGTGCTTTTAATTTTTCCTACCTGATATATGTTTTGTTTCTTTCTTACTGTTTTGTTCTTTTTTCCTTTTTCTTTTGACTACATATTGTATTCAATTTTTTCCTTAGTTTTAAAGTTTTATACTTTTTTACTCTTCTTTTAGTTTTCAGCTAAAGATTACAACAGGCATCTCTGATTTATCAAAGTCAGTTGGTGCTTTTATTTTTTTCCTAGATAGGACAAGGTCTTTAATATGCTTTAGCTATTGTTTGATATATTGCTGTTGTTGTTATGCAGATGTTTTAAATTATCTATTTTAAATGCAATATATTATTCTTATGTTTTATGAAAATTCATTTAGACTTACATCTTTACTGTTTTAACTGCTTCATTTCTTTCTCCTTGACTTTTCTCTTTGGGTCATTTTCTGTCTGCCCTTCCTTTAGTGCAGATGTGCTGGTGACAGATTTCCTATCTTAGTATGTCTGAAAATGTCTTTATTTAAACTTCATTCTTGAAGGCTGCTTTTGCAATGTATAGAATTCTAGACAGGCAGTTACTTTTTCCTTTCATCTTTTGAAAATACTATTTGTTGTTTTCTGACTTCCATTGTTTCCGTTGAAAAGTAAGCCTTGAATCAAATACTTGCTTCTTTGTTGCAGATACATTTTTTTTTTCTGACTTCTTTTTAGATTTTTTTTGCCTTTATTTTTTAGCAGCTGTCTCTAGGTATGGTATGGACTTCTTTTCATTGGACTGGCCAAAAAGTTCGCTTGGGCTTTTCCTATAACATCAGATGGAAGGACCCAAATGAACTTTTTGGCCAACCCAATGTTTATCTTTTCTAGAGGTTGAAGATTTTCTGCAGTCAGTAGGTTGATATCTTTAATTGGTTTTGAAAGATGTTCTGCTATCATTTCTTTCGTATTTCTCCTATAGGATCTCTCTTTTCTCCTAGTAATCTTTTTGCATATGGTAGATCTTTTTATTGTGTCCTCTTTATCTTCTTTATTGAATTTTTATAGAAAAAAATGTGTTTTGTTTTCTCTGCTTGATTCTTTATATTTTCTTCCGACCTATTCCAGTCCACTAGTTAAGCTATGTCTTTCTGTGTCTTTCAGCATGGTTACTTTGAGTCTGTTCTGAAAGTCACAATATCTGGTGTCATTGAGGGTTTCTGTTGTTTTTACTGGTTTCCATTTACATTGTCTTGTCTCCTTTTGTGCTTGCTTACTTTTTATTGTATGTGAGCAAAGTATTTTTAAAAATTATTTGTAAAAATATTTTGAAACCTAAGATGGTGTTACTTTCCTCCAGTGTTTTCATTGTTTTCTGCCACGTTCTAGAACACTAGCAATCTGAGATTACTTGAATCCAATTTTAGGGATTACAGTTTTTTTGAACCATTCAGACAACTTGAAGCTAGCCTGCAGTATCTGCAATGACTATAATAATTTCAATTTACAAACCTTAGGGGTCCCAGCGTCAGGCATGCATGGAGTCCACACTCAACACCTGACTACAGCTCACACCCTTGCCTGGGTCTGGACTATTATTCTTACCCCAGGGCTTGGCAAATTTTCTCTAAAGGACCATAGCCTAAATACTTGAGGCTTTGTGGAACATGGAAGCTGTTGCAACTATCAGTGCTACCATTATTCTGCAGAAGAGCCATAGACAATGCATGAATTAATGAGCAGAAAAGTATTTCAGTAAAGCTTTATTTACAAAATCTGCAATTAGGACACATTTGGCCCAAAGGCCATGTTTTGCTGACTCCTGCTGTAGTCTGTCAGAAGCTCTGTTCAGACTCTCATCTGCCTCTTAAATATAAATTAGCCCTGAATACTGGGCCAACCTCTCTTTGGTCTGCCTTGTTAACTCTATAGCGCCTTTAAGAATCTGTTAGGTTTTTATGTTTGGTCCAGTTGTTCTCAGCAGGAGGTTTAATTGTCATTATCAGAGGCTAAAGTTACATACAAGTAACCAATTAAAACAATGAGATTATTCCCCCTCTGATCTCAAGAAGGAAGTTTCTTGAGTTGTTCTTAGAGAATATCTCTCACTAACACCCTATAATATATAAATGGTATTTAAAAAAAATAAAACTGAGTTTTAGGACCTGTTTTGTATAGTCTTCCTGTAGAGCAGTGTTGTCCCTCAGAACTTTGTTTGATGATAGAGATGCTCTATTTCTGCACTTTTCCTTGTGGTAGTCACTAACCACCTGTGGCTGTTGAACTTTTGAAATTTGGCTAGGGTGATTGCAGAGCTAAATTTTTACTTCTATTTAATTAAAAAAAGTTTTATTGGAGTATACTTGATTTACAATGTTGTGTTAGTTTCAGGTGTACAGTGAAGTGAATCACTTATACATATATCCACTCTTTTTAAAGATGTTTTTTCCCATATAGGCCATCACAGAGTATTGAGTAGAGTTCCCTGTGCTGTACAATAGGTCCTTATGAGTTATCTGTTTTATATATAGTAGTACACACATATGTCATATACACATATGTCAATTCCAATCTCCCAATTTATCCCTCCCCCACATCCCATTTAACTTTAATTTAATTAAAATTTAAATAGCCATGTGTGGATATTTAATTTGCAGGATATTTAGTTTTGCAGGAGATAGCTTAGATTAATAGAAGAATCTCATATCATTATAAAGATTAGGATTGATACATATATACTACCATGTGTAAAATAGCTAGTGGGGAAGTTGCTTTATAGCACAGGGAGCTTAGTTTGGAGCTCTGTGATAACTTAGAGGGGCAGAAGAGGGGAGGAGGGAGGGAGGTTCAAGAGGAACGGGAATATGTGTATACATATAGCTGATTCACTTCATTGTACAGCAGAAGAAACTAATACAACATTGTAAAACAACTATACCTTAGTTAAAAAAGAGAACCTCATCCCAGTACACGATGTGTTCTTACACTCCCACCCCCCTACATACCCATTTTCCAGTGCTCTGGCAAGAAATACTTAGCCTATAAATATTTTAGGTCTCATAGAATGTTTCCACTTATTCCCACCATTCACCAGGTGTGATGGAAATATTACACTTGTTATCCTAACTGGGCCAAGTAAAACTGATGGAGTCACTCAATTTACCTTTAACATGTATTTTTCTTTGCAGGGCAAGGGGCGTCTTCGTCGAGGAAACTATCCATGTCCATCCTCTCCTGCTGTGGTTCGGCTGCCTTCCATGTCTGATGTTACGGAAGAGACCTTGACTAGTGAGGTGGCCCTGGAGACTGACATCACAGAGCAGCAGCAGGCAGCTATGCAGCAGGAGGAGAGAGTCCTGACCGAGCAGATTGAGAATCTGCAGAAAGAGAAGTGAGTCGCTGGAAGGAAAGCGAGCAACCGTTACCTGTTTCCATTTTCTTCCTCCTGTCCTCTGTTTATTCTTCCTTATTGTGAGTCAGACTCTACGTCAGGGTACAGGGGATGTGGAGATGACAAGGACATGCTGTCTGTACTCACGTAGCAATGTGAAAGTTGTCACCTCAAGGAAGGATGCTGAAGAGCTAGGAGATCTGAAGCTGCTACAGTGGAGATTCTCAAAAGGCTGACTGGACAGGGTGTGTCGGTCTTAGCCCAGATTCTTAACAGGTCACCAGTCTTGGTGACAAATTTTTCTTTTAAAGGAGAAATAAAGATTCCCAGGCTAAGATGATTCAGAACTCCATGCTACTGCTGCTGCTGAGTCACTTCAGTCGTGTCCGACTCTGTGTGACCCCATAGATGGCAGCCCACCAGGCTCCCCTGTCCCTGGGATTCTCCAGGCAGGAACACTGGAGTGGGTTGCCATTTCCTTCTCCAATGCATGAAAGTGAAAAGTGAAAGTGAAGTTGCTCAGTCGTGTCTGACCCTCAGCAACCCCTTGGACTGCAGCCTACCAGGCTCCTCCGTCCATGGGATTTTCCAGGCAAGAGTACTGGAGTGGGTTGCCATTGCCTTCTCCGTCAGAACTCCATAAAGGAACATTATTATCTGAAGATCAATATAACCATGGGGTCAGCAACTGGATGGTCAGGGTAAGGCAGCAACTCTTGGAGGTGCTGGGACACCAAGTAGGGAAATTGGTTGCAGTTGGGAGAGAGACAGATAAACCACTCTGTGACCTCTGCCATCCCTGGAGCAAGGATGGTAACACTACTTCTTGGGTATAATGTGACCATCCTGTGGTTCTCTCTGAAGGTACTGTGTACTGGTTGTCAGTGATGACTCAAGTTTTAAGAGGATTTTTGTTCATGAGTTCCAGGATCCCAGGTCTGAGAGCTTGATTCATGAGAGATTATGAGTCTTTTAAAGTACTTTTTGCTTGTCAGGATTGCTTCTAGAATTTGGACAAGCTGAAAAAGCAGCTAGGGCTCAGCTGTGCTGAACATGATAAGGTAAAAATGGTCTACTTTGATGAGCAGCTAGCTATTTGATACAAAAATGATCTGAAAAGAGGAGCTAATTCAGCTTTGATGAAAATTGCATGGGAACTATTGAAGGATGAATAGGAATTTGCCAGGAAGGTGAAAGTCCCAGAGAAAGGGAAATGTATGAACATAGTCTCAGAGGTGTGAATGTGCATTGCTTATGACAGTTGTCATTGCAGCAGTGAGTTGTTGGCGAGACTATCCTTGCAAAAATTGTCCATGAATCTCAAGCCAGGTATTGGAGGTATTAAAGGATGAACAGTTTAAAGCTGGGTAGAGTGGAAGAGAAGCTAAGAGGGCTCTGCAAAGGAGGAGAATCGATGAAAATGGAGTTACACTTGGAAGGATAACGAGGCAGTGGACAGAGTGGAGGAGTGGATCGACAAACTCCAGGGTCTGCCCACTGGGGAAAATTGCCTACACAGAGTGGAGAAAAGGTTATTTGGAATTGCAGATGTAAAGGAACTTTGATGTTAGGGTATTGACATGAGCTTTTAACAAAGATATTGATTAAAATGAATCACAGTGGTGTCAGGCAGTAGTGAGAAAGTAAGATTAGAAGCCAGGTACCAAAGACTTCAGGGAATGAGGAGGCATGGCTGAGAGGAGGTGAGTGATTGATAAGAAGGAATCGAGAATAGTAGTCTGAAGTGGAGATGGCAAAGGTTTAAAAGGACAGAAGAGGTCAGTCTGTTTTATTTCATTTAGGAGATCTAGAGGTCTCTCCTTGGCCAAAGAAGGTAGAGGATATAGTGTGTAGCAGCTAATAAAATTTTTTTTAATTTATTTATTTTAATTGGAGGCTAATTATTTTACAATATTGTAGTGGTTTTGCCATACATTGACATGAATCAGCCATGGGTGTACATGTGTTCCCCATCCTGAACCCTCCTCCCACCTCCCTCCCCATCCCATCCCTCTGGGTCATCCCGTTGTACCCCTGAGTGCCCTGTCTCATGCATTGAACCCAGACTGGCGATCTGTTTCACATATACATGTTTCAATGCTATTGTCTCAAATCATCCCACCCTCGCCTTCTACCACAGAGTCCAAAAGACTGTTCTATACATCTGTGTCTCTTTTGCTGTCTTGCATATAGGGTTATCGTTACCATCTTTCTAAATTCCATATATATGTGTCAGTATACTGTATTGGTGTTTTTCTTTCTGGTTTACTTAAACACAGTATTTTTTTATATTTTCAGAATTGGATTAAAAGTTTCAAACCTCATTCAAGATTTTTTTTTAAATCACTAAAAAATAAGATTGCTAGACTTTTAGCAGTAATACTTTGTTGTTCAGTTGCTCAGTCATGTCCGACTCTGTGATCCCATGGACTGCCGCATACCAGGCCTCCCTGTCCTTTATCATCTCCCAGAGCTTGCTCAAGCACATGTCCATTGGGTTGGTGATGCCATCCAAGCATCTCATCCTCTGTCGTCCCCTTCTCCTCCTCTGTCGTCCCCTTCTCCTCCTCTGTCGTCCCCTTCTCCTCCTGCCTTCAATCTTTCCCAGCATCAGGGTCTTTTCCAGTGAGTCAGTTCTTCACATCAGGTGGCCGAAGTATTGGAGTTTCAGCTTCAGCATCAGTCCTTCCAATGAATATGCAGAACGGATTTCCTTCAGAATGGACTGATTGGATCTCCTTGCAGTCCAAGGGACTCTCAAGAGTCTTCTCCAACACCACAGTTCAAAAACATCAGTTCTTTGTCACTCAGCTTTCTTTATGGTCCAACTCTCACATCCATACATGACTACTGGAAAAACCATAGCTTCGACTATATGGACCTTTGTCCACAGAGTAATGTCTCTACTTTTTTAATACATTGTCATAGCTTTTCTTCCAAGGAACAAGCATCTTTTAATTCCATGGCTGCACTCAACATCCACAGTGACTTTGGAGCCCAAGAAAATAAAGTCTGTCACTGTCTAGATGCCAGAATAAATGGAACTATATCAAAACTTTGAGTGAATATAAATTAGAAATCTAGCATTCTATTCATACTTAGTCAAACAAGTGGGATGAAAATGTCATAATTTTTTTTTAATTTAATTTTATTTTTTAACTTTATAATATTGTATTGGTTTTGCCATGTATCAAAATGAATCCATCACAGGTATACATGTGTTCCCCATCCTGAACCCTCCTCCCTCCTCCTTCCCCATACCATCCCTCTGGGTCGTCCCAGTGCACCAGCCCCAAGCATCCAGTATCGTGCATCGAACCTGGACTGGTGACTCGTTTCATATATGATACTATACATGTTTCAGTGCCATTCTCCCAAATCATCCCACCCTATCCCTCTCCCACAGAGTCCAAAAGACTGTTCTATACATCAGTGTTTCTTTTGCTGTCTCGTATACAGCAAAAGGGTTATTGTTACCATCTTTGTAAATTACATATATATGCGTTAGTATACTGTATTGGTGTTTTTCTTTCTGGCTTACTTCACTCTGTATAATAGGCTCCAATTTCATCCACCTCATTAGCACTGATTCAAATGTATTCTTTTTAATGGCTGAGTAATACTCCATTGTGTGTATGTACCACTGCTTTCTTATCCATTCATCTGCTGATGGACATCTAGGTTGCTTCCGTGTCCTGGCTATTATAAACAGTGCTGCGATGAACATTGGGGTACACGTGTCTCTTTCAATTCTGGTTTCCTCAGTGTGTATGCCCAGCAGTGGAATTGCTGGGTCATAAGACAGTTCTGTTTCCAGTTTTTTAAGGAATCTCCACACTCTTCTCCATAGTGGCTGTACTAGTTTGCATTCCCACCAACAGTGTAAGAGGGTTCCCTTTTCTCCACATGCTCTCCAGCATTTATTGCTTGTAGACTTTTGGATCGCAGCCATTCTGACTGGCGTGAAATGGTACCTCATAGTGGCTTTGATTTGCATTTCTCTGATAATGAGTGATGTTGAGCATCTTTTCATGTGTGTGTTAGCCATCTGTATGTCTTCTTTGGAGAAATGTCTGTTTAGTTCTTTGGCCCATTTTTTGATTGGGTCATTTATTTTTCTGGAATTGAGCTGTAGGAGTTGCTTGTATATTTTTGAGATTAGTTGTTTGTCAGTTGCTTCATTTGCTATTATTTTCTCCCATTCTGAAGGCTGTCTTTTCACCTTGCTTATAACTTCCTTTGTTGTACAGAAGCTTTTAAGTTTAATTAGATCCCATTTGTTTATTTTTGCTTTTATTTCCAATATTCTGGGAGGTGGGTCATAGAGGATCCTGCTGTGATGTATGTTGGAGAGTGTTTTGCCTGTGTTCTCCTCTAGGAGTTTTATAGTTTCTGGTCTTACATTTAGATCTTTAATCCATTTTGAGTTTATTTTTGTGTATGGTGTTAGAAAGTGTTCTAGTTTCCTTCTTTTACAAGTGGTTGGCCAGTTTTCCCAGCACCACTTGTTAAAGAGATTGTCTTTAATCCATTGTATATTCTTGCCTCCTTTGTCAAAGATAAGGTGTCCATAGGTGTGTGGACTTATCTCTGGGCTTTCGATTTTGTTCCATTGATCTATATTTCTGTCTTTGTGCCAGTACCATACTGTCTTGATGACTGTTGCTTTGTAGTATAGCCTGAAGTCAGGCAGGTTGATTCCTCCAGTTCCATTCTTCTTTCTCAAGATTGCTTTGGCTATTCGAGGTTTTTTGTAATTCCATACAAATTGTGAAACTATTTGTTCTAGCTCTGTGAAGAATACCGTTGGTAGCTTGACAGGGATTGCATTGAATCTATAAATTGCTTTGGGTAGTATACTCATTTTCACTATATTGATTCTTCCAATCCATGAACATGGTATATTTCTCCATCTATTAGTGTCCTCTTTGATTCCTTTCACCAGTGTTTTATAGTTTTCTATATATAGGTCTTTAGTTTCTTTAGGTAGATATATTCCTAAGTATTTTATTCTTTTCGTTGCAATGGTGAATGGAATTGTTTCCTTAATTTCTCTTTCTATTTTCTCATTATTAGTGTATAGGAATGCAAGGGATTTCTCTGTGTTGATTTTATATCTTGCAACTTTACTATATTCATTGATTAGCTCTAGTAATTTTCTGGTGGAGTCTTTAGGGTTTTCTGTGTAGAGGATCATGTCATCTGCAAACAGAGTTTTACTTCTTCTTTTCCAATTTGGATTCCTTTTATTTCTTTTTCTGCTCTTGATTGCTGTGGCCAAAACTTCCAAAACTATGTTGAATAGTAATGGTGAAAGTGGGCACCCTTGTTTTGTTCCTGACTTTAGAGGAAATGCTTTCAATTTTTCACCATTAAAGATAATGTTTGCTGTGGGTTTGTCATATATAGCTTTTATTATGTTGAGGTATGTTCCTTCTATTCCTGCTTTCTGGAGAGTTTTTATCATAAATGGATGTTGAATTTTGTCAAAGGCTTTCTCTGCATCTATTGAGATAATCATATGGTTTTTATTTTTTAATTTGTTAATGTGGTGTATTACATTGATTGATTTGCGGATATTGAAGAATCCTTGCATCCCTGGGATGAAGCCCACTTGGTCATGGTGTATGATCTTTTAATGTGTTGTTGGATTCTGATTGCTAGAATTTTGTTAAGGATTTTTGCATCTATGTTCATCAGTGATATTGGCCTGTACTTTTTATTTTGTGGCATCTTTGTCAGGTTTTGGTATTAGGGTGATGGTGGCCTCATAGAATGAGTTTGGAAGTTTACCTTCCTCTGCAATTTTCTGGAAGAGTTTGAGTAGGATAGGTGTTAGCTCTTCTGTAAATTTTTGGTAGAATTCAGCTGTGAAGCCGTCTGGACCTGGGCTTTTGTTTGCTGGAAGATTTCTGATTACAGTTTCCATTTCCGTGCTTGTGATGGGTCTGTTAATATTTTCTATTTCTTCCTGGTCCAGTTTTGGAAAGTTGTACTTTTCTAAGAATTTGTCCATTTCTTCCACGTTGTCCATTTTATTGGCATTATAATTGCTGATAGTAGTCTCTTATGATCCTTTGTATTTCTGTGTTGTCTGTTGTGATCTCTCCTTTTTCATTTCTAATTTTATTGATTTGATTTTTCTCCCTTTGTTTCTTGATGAGTCTGGCTAATGGTTTGTCAATTTTATTTATCCTTTCAAAGAACCAGCTTTTGGCTTTGTTGATTTTTGCTATGATCTCTTTTGTTTCTTTTGCATTTATTTCTGCCCTAATTTTTAAGATTTCTTTCCTTCTACTAACCCTGGGGTTCTTCATTTCTTCCTTTTCTAGTTGCTTTAGGTGTAGAGTTAGGTTATTTATTTGACTTTTTTCTTGTTTATTGAGGTATGCCTGTATTGCTATGAACTTTCCACTTAGGACTGCTTTTACAGTGTCCCACAGGTTTTGAGTTTTTGTGTTTTTATTTTCATTCGTTTCTATGCAAATTTTGATTTCTTTTTTGATTTCTTCTGTGATTTGTTGGTTATTCAGCAGCGTGTTGTTCAGCCTCCATATGTTGGATTTTTTTTTTTTTTTGCTTTTTATTTTATTTTATTTTTTTTTTAATTTTATTTTATTTTTAAACTTTACATAATTGTATTAGTTTTGCCAAATATCAAAATGAATCCGCCACAGGCATACATGTGTTCCCCATCCTGAACCCTCCTCCCTCCTCCCTCCCCACACCATCCCTCTGGGTCGTCCCAGTGCACCAGCCCCAAGCATCCAGTATTGCGCATTGAACCTGGACTGGCAACTCGTTTCTTACATGATATTCTACATGTTTCAATGTCACTCTCCCAAATCTTCCCACCCTCTCCCTCTCCCACAGAGTCCATAAGACTGTTCTATACATCAGTGTCTCTTTTGCTGTCCCGTACACCAGGTTATTGTTACCATCTTTCTAAATTCCATATATATGCGTTAGTATACTGTATTTATGTTTTTCCTTCTGGCTTACTTCACTCTGTATAATAGGCTCCAGTTTCATCCACCTCATTAGAACTGATTCAAATGTATTCTTTTTAATGGCTGAGTAATACTCCATTGTGTATATGTACCATAGCTTTCTTATCCATTCCTCTGCTGATGGACATCTAGGTTGTTTCCATGTCCTGGCTATTATAAACAGTGCTGCGATGAACATTGGGGTACACGTGTCTCTTTCCCTTCTGGTTTCCTCAGTGTGTATGCCCAGCAGTGGGATTGCTGGATCATAAGGCAGTTCTATTTCCAGTTTTTTAAGGAATCTCCACACTCTTCTCCATAGTGGCTGTACTAGTTTGCATTCCCACCAACAGTGTAAGAGGGTTCCCTTTTCTCCACACCCTCTCCAGCATTTATTATTTGTAGACTTTTGGATCGCAGCCATTCTGACTGGTGTGAAATGGTACCTCATAGTGGTTTTGATTTGCATTTCTCTGATAATGAGTGATGTTGAGCATCTTTTCATGTGTTTGTTAGCCATCTGTATGTCTAGTTTTTCTCCTGTAATTGAGATCTAATCTTACTGCATTGTGGTCAGAAAAGATGCTTGGAATGATTTCAGTTTTTTTGAATTTACCAAGGCTAGACTTATGGCCCAGGATGTGATCTGTCCTGGAGAAGGTTCCGTGTGTGCTTGAGAAAAAGGTCAAATTCGTTGTTTTGGGATGAAATGTCCTATAGATATCAATTAGGTCTAACTGGTCTATTGTATCGTTTAAAGTTTGTGTTTCCTTGTTAATTTTCTGTTTAGTTGATCTATCCATAGGTGTAAGTGGGGTATTAAAGTCTCCCACTATTATTGTGTTATTGTTAATTTCTCCTTTCATACTTGTTAGCATTTGTCTTACATATTGCGGTGCTCCTATGTTGGGTGCATATATATTTATAATTGTTATATCTTCTTCTTGGATTGATCCTTTGATCATTATGTAGTGACCTTCTTTGTCTCTTTTCACAGCCTTTGTTTTAAAGTCTATTTTATCTGATATGAATATTGCTACTTCTGCTTTCTTTTGGTCCCTATTTGCATGGAAAATCTTTTTCCAGCCCTTCACTTTCAGTTTGTATGTGTCCCCTGTTTTGAGCTGGGTCTCTTGTAGACAACATATGTAGGGGTCTTGTTTTTGTATCCATTCAGTCATTCTTTGTCTTTTGGTTGGGGCATTCAACCCATATACGTTTAAGGTAATTATTGATAAGTATGATCCCGTTGCCATTTACTTTATTGTTTTGGGTCGAATGTATACACCCTTTTTGTGTTTCCTGTCTAGAGAATATCCTTTAGTATTTGTTGGAGAGCTGGTTTGGTGGTGCTGAATTCTCTCAGCTTTTTTAAGAAAATAGTTTAAGAGCTGGAAGGAATCCTAGAGACTATCTAGTTTAGTCTCTTTGTTTTTGTGGATGAGAAAGTTAAGGTCCATAAAGAGGAAAGTACTTTCCTGATGTATTATGAGTGAGTTTAGAATCCCAGTCTCCTGCTTAGCAGCCCAGAGTTCATTTCATCAAAGGATCTTACAGCTTTAGCATAAGCCCTGCCTCAGCCTTAGCCCCATTGTAGGTCCCAGTCTTTGCTGTCTTTAACCTTCACTGTGACTGTGACTTGTTCAGTTGCTAAGTCATGTTCAGCTGTTTGCGATCCCGTGGACTGCAGCAAGCCAGGCTTCCCTATCCTTCACTATCCCTCTTAGTTTGCTCAAACATATGTCCATTGAGTCAGTGATGCCATCCAACCATCCCATCCTCTGTCATCCCCTTCTCCTTCTGCCTTCAATCTTTCCCAGCATCTTTTCCAATGAGTTGGCTCTTCACATCAGGCATACAGGTCCTTATCACCACCCTGGAAGGGAACAGTAAGAAATGTGACTGTTTTTGCTACCTAAATTCCTGACATTCACAGAAGGTCTGCTTTCCTGTTGGCTTATCAAATGTTAATGATTCCTTGATTGTATCTTACAGGGAAGAACTAACATTTGAGATGCTTGTCCTGGAACCACGTGCCTCTGATGATGAAACCCTTGAGTCTGAGGCCTCCATAGGGACTGCTGATAGCTCAGAAAATTTGAATATTGAGTCTGAAGGTGCCATCTCTGAGAAATCAGGTAAATGAACATGTTAAACCAAAGACTCCAGATTTGTTTTGCAGAGGAGGAATAAGGGTTCCCAAGCAAAGACAGTCTCTTTGAAGAAGGCCTTTGACCTTACATGAAAAGATGACAAAGTCCTAAGGAGCTGAAATATACCCGTCCTCCTGAAGCTTCTGTATAAATTGTTGATCAGACCAAACCTTCAGTGTAACATAATTCTTTTGTAATGTAATGTTTCCTTGTATTTACCATAGAGGAAAGCCAGCAGTCATAGCTCATGTTGTCTTACTGACTCATGAACCATTTTCTAAGAGTAGGTAGTGGGAGCTGTGCCCTACTATGAGATGGGACTGGACCCAAGGAAGTCTTTAACTGCCTGCCATGTCTCCGCAAGATGTGGTATTTACTACATATTGTGGCAGTGTTTTAAATGATGGGGATGGCTGTGGGCCTCTTCTAATGGCATGATCCCACTCCAGCTTCCTCAGGGTTGATTCTGAAATGATATGGATGGTATAGAAATGGGTGGTTAGGTCTTCTTGAGTTGTGACTGTGCCCGAAGCAGGTCACCCTGGACCCTCCAGATCTTAGCCCACCCACTTTCACGTGTGAGCAGTGACACCTCTTCATCACACAATGATTTGCTTCAGAGAGAACTGTCATTTACAGCTTTGGTCTCTTTCTTGCATTAGAGAGAAGCTTAGCCCTCATCTCTATGAAGGCAGCTGGCAAGTCTGAACCTTCAAGCAAGTTGCGGAAGCAGCTCAAAAAGCAGCAAGACTCACTGGATTCAGTGGACTCTTCAGTCTCTTCTTTATGTTCATCTGGCACTGCATCTTCTCATGGGACCAGAAGACGATTTCAGATTTATTCCAAATCTCCTTTCTACCGAGCTTCCTCAGCTGGTGAGGCCCTCGGGATGGAAGGGCCATCGGGCCAGACCAAATCCCTAGAAGACAAGCCTCAGTTCATCAGCAGAGGAACCTTCAACCCTGAAAAGGGCAAACAAAAATTAAAGAATGTGAAAAACTCACCTCAGAAAACCAAAGAGACCCCAGAGGGGATAGTTGTGTCTAGCCGCAGGAAAACTGTGGACCCAGACTGCAGCTCGGCCCAACAGCTAGCTCTCTTTGGGAATAATGAGTTTATGGTCTGAACTGGCAGATGTGTGTCCCTTATGGCTACATCTCATCTTGGGGCTTCATCACCTGGTCCACAGTATCCATCCTGATTGTGGTCCTGCCTCTTGCCCGAGCATACAACCAAGACCTTGTGTGCTGAGTCCCGGGTGGGCCTCCTGCCGAAGCGGAAAGTCTTCTTTGAAGCCTGCCAGGGATGGTACCAGCTGTGCCTTGGCTGCTGTATCCAGCTAGAGACTTTGCTGAACAGAGCGCGCAGGGCCTTGGGATTTGGGTCAGTTATAGAGGTCTTTGTAGTTGCCTCTCCTCCCTCCCTTTTTCCCTTCCCAGAGGTGAGTGTGGAACTGGGGGGACATTGTGGGCTAGAGGGACCCACTGATTTCTAACATTTGAAGAAAACATATAAACCTTTCTTAACCATGAAAGCAAAATTCTTTGGGTTTATTTTGGGATAGTTAGGAGCTGGTATAGAATATAATTTTCTTCCAAGGATTTATAAGCAAAAAGCCTAAGCCCTCTATTTTAAGATTTTTGAGAAATACTCCATGTTATATTCTGGGGAAAGTAAAAAAAAAGCAGTTGTCTCCATCAAGCCATCAGAGCATGTTTGAGACCTCTGTGGTTATCCAACGAAGAAGAGAAGACCTCTTTTGTTTTTCAGCGATGTTTGATGTCATAATAATCAGTGCTGGTTTAACCCCTGGTTAGTTCCTGCCAAATGTATTGCATGGGCCGAAGTTTCAATAGCCATACTGTTCTTATATCCCCTGATCCTAGAATCAGGTTCCTCTAATATTTTTTAAATGTCCCAGAGACATGGTGATCCCTGAACAGGAGGGTTTCATTCTAATTTATCCAGGCCTTTCTCTTTGTATAGATTAAACTGAAGACCATATATGAACCTGTTTATCTGCTGGTGGGTTTCCACCACGAGCTCACACAAATGATGTGACCACTTAATCACTTCTCCCCAAGCATTCACACATAGCACTGCATGAATAAACGTTACAGAAAGCTGCCAAAAAAGAAAAAAAGATAAGTTTTTAATATTGACCCATCTAGCTTTTATCTTTTTTTCCTCAGACCATCAGTATTAAATAGATTTAAAAAAATCAAGGACTACTTGAAGCTATTTTTGTTAATATTCTGGTTACTGAAGTTTACTGTAAATATATATATGTATAGTGTGCATATTTCTTTTAACTTTATGCTTCCTTCCTCCCCATAGAATTTCTTCCCACAGATTAAGGGCCATTGGATGTGGTGGTGAGAGCCAGACATCCCTGGGTTGAGGGAAAAGTCAAACCATTTTTCTCACCACTGGGTGTCTCCATGTACCTGAGTTATAAAAGCATTTTAAGCTTCTTAGTGTCTGTGGGATTAGAAGTCTGTTTTTGCTATTTATAATATATGGGAAATGAAACATGATACCCTTTCTTGAGATAAGTATGTGAAAATGTTTCTTTTTTAAAGTTACTAAATGCATCTTGTCTAACTACCACATGCACTGTTCTAAAAAAGAGCCTTTACCATCTGTAACCTGAATTTTGGTTATTCTTCCTTTTCATACTTCTTTGAGATGAAGTTATAGAAACCTGAGGACTTTCATTAATAAGGCAGAGTCTCTCCTGTTACACAACAGTGAACCTCATGCCACTGCCTCTGTGGCTACTGTCGAGCCCCAGAGGCCAGACACAAATATCATCCCGAGTGGCAGCTCCAGGTAGCAGGCAGCTTTTCTCTCCCTGGTGGGGTTCAGAAATGACCTCGGGAAAAGGAATCTTTGTCAATTTCCAGAATGATGATGGTTAGTAACTAAACATGTTTGATTTTATAGCCTGCAAACATCTGTCACCTTGTTCATGCTGCCTTGAGGAGTAATAAAGGTAAATAAGGTCTTTAAAAATCTGAATTTCAGATAATCTCCTAGAGCAGAACCCAGCCCCTCAGCATGGTTGTGTCTGCATGGGTGCCCCAGTCCCTGTGCCAGGCGCAGTCTCTCCCATTATTCTTGGGAAGGAGGTTTTCAGCCCGTGTTGAGTACTCCTTTCCACTTGTTCCAGGACATTGGTTAAATACCATACAAAATAAAGCGAGTACCCCTGTTGAGTAGTTTTCTTTGGCCTAGAGGAATGGCCTGGGAAACACATCTTGGCATATGGTCTCCCTTCTAAATCTTTGTGGAGTTTTTGTTTTGTTGCTGTTGTTTTGCAAAACAAGTTTTTGGCAGTTAAAAAAAAATTAAAAATTAAAATCTACTCATATAGGTCACTTTATAGGAACCAGGTGACGGATGTTAAGAGACTTTATAATTTTTTCTCAGGGACCTAAAACCTGAATTTGGATAACATTAAATAAATATTTGTTTTTCAGTTGCTAGATTTGTGGATTTCTAGTCATTTAACAAGCTGTCAGAATGGAGGGGTGGGGAAAGGGAGCTGCATGGAATGCTAAGAATGGAGAGCAAAGGCGGGACCCTCCCTTTGAAGGAAAGCATGCTGCTGTTCTCTAGAATAATGGGCATTGTTGGCCTGAAAAAGATGAAGCCATAACACTTAACAACTGTTAGAACCGAGTGCTGTCTGTCCTCTCCTCTGATCTTAACTGGTCATCTCTGTGGTTCATGTTACGTTACCACAGCTGATGCTGCATTACAATCACTTATAATTAAGATATTTAACATCTGTATGTGTCAAATGTGTGTTTTCTATTTGCTTCTCCTTTGTTCATTTTCTTTGATCTCAAATGCCTCAAAGGAAACCCATATGTGGCAGCCTAGAGGCAGCCCCTCATTTGGAGCCCATACTCTAAAATGCAGAGCATTCTCTTCTTACCACACATTCCCAGCCCCAGATAGAGCCTAGAGTTTTAATTCTCCCCATTAAAGCCAACGTATCCCTTATCATGGAAAATGTAATGGAAGCAGAGAAGTTTAATTGTAGGGTCAAAGTGTGTATACACAAAATGAAGTAAATACAGAAAGGATTCAGGAAGGTGACTTGCTTCATTTGTAATGCACTGTGTACTTCCAGCCATTTAAATTATTTTGCCACTCTGGGTTTCTGCGAATACAAAGGAGGTAACAGCCCAATATGAGCCTTGTGGAGGCAGAGGGACCTGAATTCAGGGGGTGGGATATAAGAGCCCTCCCTTCTCATGGGAGTTAGTGGAGACTTTTGTCTTCCATCACAGTAGGGTTGTTTTCACTGTCAAAGATGCAGGGTCCCAGAAGCATGCAGAAAACAGGAGCTCCAGCAAGGTTCTGCAGGCCTGCTTCAGTGCCTGTGGGCCACATTTTTCTTTTTTAAACTGTAACTAAGGAATGTGTACCTTTCACAAGCACTTTGGTGAACAAGAGAGAAGAAAATATTCTCAGGATGTGTTCAAAGCTCAGCGAGTTTTAATTTTAAAAAGAAACACTCCAGCTGGCTTTCCTCATTCTCCTCTCTCTCATTTTCCCCCCTCTTGGTCATTCTGTGTTGACCAACACAGCTTCATTCTGTGCTGACAGATATGTTTGTCTACCCATAATTGTGAGACAGCTCCCCATAATTCTGTGACAGTTGGCACTGTCCCCCAATACCATGCTAGCCTTGGTAGTAAAGTTCCTTGGTGTTTGTGGGAGTCTTTCTTGGGGCTTCCCTGATGGATCACATGGTAAAGAATCTGCCTGCAATGTGGGAAACCTGGGTTCGATCCCTGGGTTGGGACGATACCCTGGAGAAGGGAATGACAACTCACCCCAGTATTCTTGCCTGGAGAATTCTACGGACAGAGGTTACAGTCCATGAAGTCTCAAAGAGTCAGACACAACTGAGTGACTAACACTAAGCCATTACTCTTGCCTGAAAAATCCCATGGATGGAGGAGCCTAGTAGGCTGCAGTCCATGGGGTCGCTAGGAGTTGGACGCAACTGAGCGGCTTCCCTTTCACTTTTCACTTCCATGCATTGGAGAAGGAAATGGCAACCCAGTCCAGTGTTCTTGCCTGGAGAATCCCAGGGACGGGGGAGCCTGGTGGGCTGCTGTCTCTGGGGTCGCACAGAGTCGGACACGACTGAAGCGACTTAGCAGCAGCAGCAGCATACCCCTAAAATACTGTCACTCACTTTTCTCTGGAGCTGCTCCCACGTCTTATCTGGTGGTAAAGGGCAAAATAGTGACTATGGAGGTGGATCTATTAGGTCTTGTTGGTCTCTTGGTTGAAACTGTTGTCAAAAAAGCCCCACCAAGGGGTCCATCACCTTGATTTCCATCCATGTTGAATGCCTGCTTATCATCCCTCTTAGGTCATGTAAAAGTTGCACCTTTGGAACCAAGTAATTGTATTTACTAAGGGAAAGGTGTGGACTACAGATAAGTATTATATGAATGGATTTAAAGTAATTTATATAAATACACTGAGTGTAAATTTATAAAAGACTATCTATTGTAAAAGGACATAGCCTGTGAAATATAATATCATTTTACTGTTTAACAGAATAATTCTATACAAAGAATGATGTGTCTCACCCACAGAACTGATTACATTCCTGATGCAATCAACAGGCACTTTGTGATTTCCTTGTTTTTTTGGCAGGGGGTGGGGCTGGGGCCATCAGTTGTATAAAGTGCAGTTTGTGCCACCCAAAATATGCACTGTATGGCTACACAAGAGCAGTTTAATGGACAGATCACGCCATGGCTCATTAAAGAACAAAGCTTCCAGAAGCAGCAATATGTGTGGTTTGTTTTCTGACCATCTTGGCTCCCACCCCAACTCAGGCCAGCCTGAACCCAAGGAACAGCAATGATTTTTGATAAAGTGCTCATTTTTTTTTTTTAAGCAAAGGGCTGAGCCCCAAATTGATAAAGTACAGAGATGGTAATTATTGGGAACTTAATATAGCTCAAGTGAAGGTGAGATTTCAAGTTGTGAGGTTTCCATAAGGGATGCTAAGCTGGGAAGAAAATAAATTACGTTGAAGATCCTCACCAAAAAGGCATAGCTGCTAGTAGAGGGCCCTGGTGTGTCCTTTTTTTGTTCTGCCCCTGCACTTGCATGACTTTGGCAAGGTCATTTGCCTTCAGTCTGGAATGTGTTCCCTCCCCCAGGTTTTCTCTGGGTAACTCCTACTGACTCTGAGGTCATAGTATAAAAGGCATTTCTACTTGGAAATTTCCTCTTCCCCGTTGAACTGGCTTAGATGTCTTGTGTTCTCAACAGCTCCCAGTGTTTGTGACATCAAAAAACTGACATTAGCTTCCCAAGGCAAGAAAGGAACCTATCTTCCTGACTTAGATCCTCTCGGCACCTAACAAAAGGTGCCCACGCTTACATTTTGGATGAGAGAGTTGAATGTGATCAGGGGTTCTCAAATACCAAACCAAATCTAAAGTGGAATTAGAAAAAAAAAAATTGTGGTCAGTTTTTCCCTAATGTGAAATTTATTCCATTTTAAAATTCTGAGATCATCCTTTCCATTTTTTACATTGTTTACATCTACAGTTTGCATTGTCTACATGACAACATAATAAGAAGAGTGGATTGTTTAAGGTTTCCTCAATTGGCTAAATTGGAGAAGGCAATGGCAACCCACTGCACTACTCTTGCCTGGAAAATCCCATGGACGGAGGAGCCTGGTAGGCTGCAGTCCATGGGGTCGCGAAGAGTCGGACACGACTGAGCGACTTCACTTTCACTTTCATGCATTGGAGAAGGAAATGGCAACCCACTCCAGTGTTCTTGCCTGGAGAATCCCAGGGACGGAGGAGCCTGGTGGGCTGCCGTCTACAGGGTCGCACAGAGTTGGACACGACTGAAGTGACTTAGCAGCAGCGGCAGCAATTGGCTAAATAAAACCTAGTAATGCCTAGGAACTTTTTTGAAAGTTCCCCATGTGATAACTAAATCTATAACAAACCTTTCTGATTATGAAGAAAGAGCAGAAAGTTATAAGGAGACACAGATCAGAGCTTTTGCTTGTTAAAATGTTCTTTCTCCTAAATTGGATAACAGTACAGCATCTTAGAGCCAGGGACATAACCATGAACATTGATGAGACACCTATAATATCTATTGGATCTTGTGAGACATCTCAGACTCTAACAGGCATGTCACTTCCCTGTTCTGTGGGGCCATTTATCCCTCATTTGACAAGTGTTGACTGAGCACTCTAGTTGGTTGGGGTACACTGGTGACCAAAGCCCTTGCGCCCTATGGAGCTTGCATCCTAGTGAGGAAAACCAGTGGTGTCCACCAGATGGAGACTAGTCAACCACAATACCTGGGTCCCACTTCAGGTTTTATTAATCTGAATGGTTGCTTCTTGGCAACTTGTGAGTCTTTCTCTGCTCTCCCTACATCTAAATACTCCCTTAAGGGTAGAGGTAGAGTGTTTCACCAGAGACGGCAATGGCAACCCACTCCTGTACTCTTGCCTGGAAAATCCCATCGACAGAGGAGCATGGTTGGCTGCAGTCCATGGGGTCGTGAAGAGTCGGACACGACTGAGCGACTTCACCTTCACTTTTCACTTTCATACATTGAAGAAGGAAATGGCAACCCACTCCAGTATTTGTGCCTGGAGAATCCCAGGGACAGGGGAGCCTGGTGGGCTGCTGTCTATGGGGTCACACAGAGTCAGACACGACTGAAGCGACTTAGCAGCAGCAGCAGCAGCAGAGTGTCTCACAAATCTGAAAACTGCAGTTGAAAAGAAAGGCCCAGATAGGCCCACAGAGTCTATCTCTGTGTGCTTCATAACCGAAGACGTTTCTGGCGCCGAGGGCAGAAAAGAGTTTTCATAGTACCCCCTCCCCTAGCACTGGCCCTAAATCCGTTAGGGTAGAGCTATTACCCATCTGAGTTTCAGCAGGGCCAATTTACAGCAAAAGGTTGAGTAAATCCTAGGATCAACTGGGAGCTGTATTGTATTAGGATTACAGAAGCCACTCAGTGTATTTCAGATGCGAAGGACTTGAGATAGGAATTAGGTGCTTAATGTAAACATTGGAAGAAGTGGGGAAGCAGGTCAGAGAAAGCCCCCACTGAAGGTCAAGAAAACCAGCAGATCTGAACCAAAAGTTCTCAAGAGTTTGCCTAGAAGCTCCTGCAACTCTAAAGAAGGTTGCTATGAAATTGTCTTCCCACACATTTGGCTGTGACTGTGTCCAGAGATTAATGGCTTCTCATTTACTTTACACATCTCACGTGAGTGCCTGTCTTCTACTAGCAAACCATAGGGGAAGGGGATCCTGAAAAATGTACTTACTGGCATCTCTGTGATGAAGACAAGACCTTAAGAAGGGCCATGGGGCAGGGTGAGGGGGTGGATGCTGGGTTGGCTGCAGATAACTAAGTTTATGTACAACACCACAGTTATGGCAGAAAGCAAAGAAGAACCAAAGAGCCTCTTGATGAAAGTGAAAGAGGAGAGTGAAAAAGGTGGCTTAAAACTCAACATTCAGAAAACTAAGATTGGGGGCGGTCCTAAGATGGCGGAGGAATAGGACAGGGAGACCACTTTCTCCCCCACAAATTCATTGAAAGATCATTTGAACGCTGAGCAAATACCACAAAATAACTTCTAAACGCTGGCAGAGGACATCAGGCACCCAGAAAGGCAGCCCATTGTCTTAGAAAGGAGGTAGGACAAAATATAAAAGATAAAAAGAGAGACAAAAGAGTTAGAAATGGAGACCCATCCTGGGGAGGGAGTCATAAAAGAGAAGTTTCCAAACACCAGGAAACCCTCTTACCAGGTGGGTCTGTGGGGAGTTTTGGAATCTCAGAGGGCAACATAACTGGGAGGAAAAAACAAATAAAGCCCACAGATTACACGCCTAACTGCAGCTCCCAGTGGAGAAGTAGCCCAAATGCTCATGTCCACCACCAGCAAGCCAGGGCTGAACAGGGAAGTGTGGACTGCATTGCTTAGGGTAAGCACCAGGCCTGAATGCCCTGAGGGCAATCTGAGGGAGCTAACGTGAGATAGCAACCCAAACCATGGGATAGAGAGAAAAAAGAGAGAACTTTCCCGTTAAAAGCTCTAATCTAAGCCACTGCCAGCCACTCACAGAACAAAGGACTGAGCCAATACCAGAGGAGAGCTAGCTGACAGCGGACTGGCCCATCCCTCACTGGAGGCAGGGAGGCAGGCAGGTGACAGCCAGAGCCGAAGGCAAGGGGCAAACTCGGCCCCAGAGACAGCATCCTCTACCAAACTTCGAGCAGGCTCCCAGTTGCTAACCAAGTCTTCCTGGGATCCTTCCTGGGACAGTTGCCATCCACCAGGAGGGTTGCAACCAGAGATCAGCTCCCCAGAGGAGACACACAGCACACCTGAGACAGGCTCCTGCTGCACACCCAGGAAACCAAGTGGCTGGGACAGGGGAGGTGATAAGATGCACCGCCCACCTGGGGAGTGTGCACTCGCCAAGCATCTGGTCGCCTGAGCTGCTCGGAAGCTCAGGAAGGGCACAAAGCATAGGCCCAACCGAGTCTGTGCCTTTGTGGAGTACCTGGGAACCCGAACCTGAGCGGCTTAGACGTGGAAAGTGCATGCAACCCAGGGCCCACCTTAGACAGTTCCCCTGCAGAGCAACCTGGAAGCCTGAGCAGTGTAGACCGGGAAAGAACACATGCCTTGAGTGGGGGCAAACCCAGTGTGGCTCAGACACTGAGTGCTCCCCACACATGCCAGTGATATTTGTTGGCAATGTTCCTCCCTCCCCACAGCACAATTGAACAAGTGAGCCTAAATAAATGACCACCTTCGCTGCCTTGTGTCAGGGTGGAAGTTAGATACTGAAGAGACTTGCAAACAGAGGAAGCCAAAATAAACAAGAGGGAACCGCTTTGGAAGTGACAGGTGCAACAGATTAAAACCCTGTAGTTAGCATTGGCTACATTGAAAGGGACCTATAGTATATAGACCTATAGACCTTGAGAAGTATAAGCTGGATCAAGGAACTATGTGAAACTGAGGTGACCCCACACTGCCCTCAATAGCTCCAGATAAATTCCTAGATATATTTTACTATTATCATTTTGTAATTAAAAAAATTTTAAGTTTTTTATTACCCCTTTAATTTTCATTTTAAAAATCTACTATTACCTTGCAAAAAAAAGACCCTATTTTTAAAGCAAACTTCATATTTTGTAAATAACTTTTGCAATTTTTTTAATATTGTATTTTTGAGAGCCTATGGCAACCCACTCCAGTATTCTTGCCTGGAGAATCCCAGGGATGGGGGAGCCTGGTGGGCTGCCGTCTATGGGGTCACACAGAGTCAGACACGACTGAAGCGACTTAGCAGCAGCAGCAGCAGAAGCAACCTCTATTCTAGATTTTTAATCTTTGCTTTTTGGTATTTGTTATCAATTCTGTACCTTTAAGAATCCAATCTTTAGTACCCATTTTTACTTAGGAGTGTGATTACTGGCTTGATTGCTCTCTTCCCCTTTTGACTCTCCTTTTTCTCCCCCAGGTCACCTCTATCTCCTCCCTCCCCCTTCTCTTCTGTACTTAACTCTGTGAATCTCTTTGTGTATTCTGGGCTGTGGAGAACACTTAGGGAACTGATCACAGGCTAGATTGGTCTCTTTCCTTTTGACTCCCCCTCCTCTCCTCCTGGTCACCTCTATCTCCTTCCTCCCTCTTCTCTTCTCTATGGAACTCTGTGAACCTCTCTGAGTGTTCTAGACTGTGGAGAGCAAATAGGTAATTGATTACTCTCCCCTTTTGATTCCCCCTCTTCTCCTCCTGGTCACCTCTATCTCTCTCCTCCCTCTTCTCTTCTCCATGTAACTCTGTGAACCTCTCTGGGTGTCCCCCACTGTGGAGAATCTTTTCACCATTAACCTAGATGTTTTATCATCAGTGTTGTATGGATGGAGAAGTCTTGAGGCTACTGTAAGAATAAGACTGGAAGCCAGAGGCAGGAGGCTTAAATCCAAAACTTGAGAACAGCAGAAAACTGACTCCAGGGAACATTAATAGACAAGAGCTAATCCAAAAGCCTCTGTACCTACACTGAAACCAAGCTCCACCCAAGAGCCAACAAGTTCCAGAGCAAGACATACCAAGCTAATTCTCCAACAATGCAGGAACATAACCCTGAGCACAAAAATACAGGTGGCCAAAAGTCACACCAAACCCATAGACCCCTTCAAAATTCACTGCAGACATTTCATTGCACTCCAGAAAGGAGATCCAGCTCCACCAACCAGAACACCGATGCAAGCTTCCCTAACCAGGAAACCTTGACAAGCCACTCATCCAACTCCACCCACAGGGAGGAACCTCCACAATAAAGAGGAACCACAAACTTCCAGCATACAGAAAGGCCACCCCAAACAGCAACCTAAACAAGATGAAAAGGCAGAGAAATATTCAGCAGGTAAAGGAACAGGATAAAAGCCCACCAAACCAAACCAAAGAGGAGGGAATAGGGAGTCTACCTGAAAAAGAATTCAGAATAATGATAGTAAAAATGATCCAAAATCTTGAAAACAAAATGGAGTTACAGATAAATAGTCTGGAGACAAGGATTGAGAAAATGCAAGAAAAGTTTAACAAGGAGCAAAAAGAAATTAAAAAAGTCAATAATGAATAATGCAATAACTGAGATCAAAAGCACCCTGGAGGGAACCGACAGTAGAATAACTGAGGCAGAAGATAGGATAAGTGAGGTGGAAGATAGAATATGGAAAAATAAATGAAGCACAGAGGAAAAAAGAAAAAAGAATTAAATGAGGACAACCTCAGAGACCTCTGGGACAAAGTTAAACACCCCAACATTCGAATCATAGGAGTCCCAGAAGAAGAATACAAAAAGGCCATGAGAAAATACTTGAGAAGATAATAGTTGAAAACTTCCCTAAAATGGGGAAAGAAATAGCCACCCAAGTCCAAGAAACCCAGAGAGTCACAAACAGGATAAACCCAAGGTGAAACACCCCAAGACACATTTTAATCAAATTAATGAAGATCAAACACAACAAATATTAAAAGCAGCAAGGGAAAAACAACAAATAACTCACAAGGGGATCCCCATAAGGATAACAGCTGATCTTTCAATAGAAACTCTTCAAGCCAGAAGGGAATGGCAGGACATACTTAAAGTGATGAAAGAGAAAAACCTACAACCCAGATTATTGTACCCAGAAAGGATCTCATTCAAATATGAAGGAAAAATCAAAAGCTTTACAGACAAGCAAAAGCTCAGAGAATTCAGCACCACCAAATCAGCTCTTCAACAAATGCTAAAGGATCTTCTCTAGACAGGAAAGAGAAAAGATTTATAAACTCGAACCCAAAACAACAAAGTAAATGGCAATGGGATCATACTTACCAATAATTACCTTAAATGTAAATGGGTTGAATGCCCCAACCAAAAGACTGTGGCTGAATGGATAAAAAGACAAACAAACAAACAAACACACACACACACAAAAATGACCCCTATATATGCTGTCTACAAGAGACCCACCTCAAACCTAGGGACACATACAGACTGAAAGTGAAGGGCTGGGAAAAGAGATTTCATGCAAATGGAGACCAAAAGAAAGCATGAGTGGCAATAATCATATCAGATAAAATAGACTTTGAAATAAAGACTGTGGAAAGGGACAAAGAAGGACACTACATAAGATCAAAGGATCAATCCAAGAAGAAGATATAACAATTAGAAATATATACGCAGCCAACATAGGAGCACAACAATATATAAGGCAAATGCTAACAAGTATGAAAGGGGAAATTAACAGTAACACAATAATAGTGGGAGACTTTAATACCCCACTTACACCTATGGATAGATCAACTAAACAGAAAATTAGCAAAGAAACACAAACTTTAAATGATACAATGGACCAGTTAGACTTAATTGATATCTATAGGACATTTCACCCTAAAACAATGAATTTCACCTTTTTCTCAAGCGCACACGGAACCTTCTCCAGGATAGATCACATCCTAGGCCATAAATCTAGCCTTGGTAAATTCAGAAAAAATTGAAACCATCTCAAGCATCTTTTCTGATCACAGTGCAGTAAGATTAGATGTCGACTACAGGGAAAAAAAAAAAAAAACTATTAAAAATACAAACATATGGAGGTTAAGCCACACACTTCTGAATAACCAACAAATCACAGAAGAAATGAAAAAAAGAAATCAAAATATGCATAGAAACGAATGAAAATGAAAACACAACAACCCCAAACCTACGGGATTCAGTAAAAGTAGTGCTAAGGGGAAGGTTCATAGCAATACAAGCCTACCTCAAGAAACAGGAGAGAAATCAAATAAATAACCTAACCCTACACCTAAAGCAACTAGAAAAGGAAGAAATAAAGAACCCCAGGGTTAGTAGAAGGAGAGAAATCACAAAAATTAGAGCAGAAATAAATGCAAAAGAAACAAAGAGACCATAGCAAAAATCAACAAAGCTAAAAGCTGGTTGGTTCTTCAAGAAGATAAATAAAATAGACAAACCATTAGCCAGACTCATCAAAAAACAAAGGGAGAAGAATCAAACCAACAAAATTAGAAATGAAAATGGAGAAATCACAACAGACAACACAGAAATACAAAGGATCATAAGAGACTACTATCAGCAACTATATGCCAATAAAATGGACAACTTGGAAGAAATGGACAAATTCTTAGAAAAGTATAACTTTTCAAAACTGAACCAGGAAGAAATAGAAAATCTTAACAGATCCATCACAAGCACAGAAATCGAAACTGTAATCAGAAATCTTCCAGCAAACAAAAGCCCAGGACTAGATGGCTTCACAGCTGAATTCTACCAAAAATTTAGAGAAGAGCTAATACCTATCCTACTCAAACTCTTCCAGAAAATTGCAGAGGAAGGTAAACTTCCAAACTCATTCTATGAGGCCACCATCACCCTAATACCAAACCAGACAAAGATGCCACCAAAAAAAGAAATTACAGGCCAATATCACTGATGAACATAGATGCAAAAATCCTTAACAAAATTCTATCAAACAGAATCCAACAACATAGTAAAAAGATCATACATCATGACCAAATGGGCTTTATCCCAGGGATGCAAGAATTCTTCAATATTTGCAAATCAATCAATGTGATACACCTCATTAACAAATTGGAAGATAAAAACCATATGATTATCTCAATAGATGCACAGAAAGCCTTTGACAAAATTCCACATCCATTTATGATAAAAACCCTCCAGAAAGCAGGCATAGAAGGAACATACCTCAACATAATAAAAGCCATATATGATAAACCCACAGCAAACATTATCCTCAATGGTGAAAAATTGAAAGTATTTCCCCTAAGTCAGGAACAAGACAAGGATGCCCACTCTTACCACTAATGTTCAACATAGTTTTAGAAGTTTTGGCCACAGCAATCAGAGCAGAAAAAGAAATAAAAGGAATCCAAATTGGAAAAGAAGAAGTAAAACTCTCACTGTTTGCAGATGACATGATCCTCTACATAGAAAACCCTAAAGACTCCACCAGGAAATTACTAGAGCTAATCAATGAATACAGTAAAGTTGCAGGATATAAAATTAACACAGAGAAATCCCTTGCATTTCTATACACTAACAATGAGAAAAAGAAAGAGAAATTAAGGAAACAATTCCATTCACCATTGCAACAAAAAGAATAAAATACTTAGGAATAAATCTACCTAAAGAAACAAAAGACCTATATATATAAAACTATAGAACACTGGTGAAAGAAATCAAAGATGACACAAATAGATGGAGAAATATACCATGTTCATGGATCGAAAGAATCAATATAGTGAAAATGAGTATACTACCCAAAGCAATCTATAGATTCAATGCAATCCCTATCAAGCTACCAATGGTATTTTTCAGAGAATTAGAACAAATAATTTTGCAATTTGTATGGAATTACAAAAAACCTCAAATAGCCAAAGCAATCTTGAGAAAGAAGAATGGAACTGGAGGAATCAACCTGCCTGACTTCAGACTATACTATAAAGCAACAGTCATCAAGAGAGTTTGGTACTGGCACAAAGACAGAAACATAGATCAATGGAACAAAATTGAAAGCCCAGAGATAAATCCATACACCTATGGACACCTTATCTTTGACAAAGGAGGCAAGAATATACAATGAATTAAAGACAATCTCTTTAACAAGTGGTGCTGGGAAAACTGGTCAACCACTTGTAAAAGAAGGAAACTAGAACACTTTCTAACACCATACACAAAAATAAACTCAAAATGGATTAAAGATCTAAACGTAAGACCAGAAACTATAAAACTTCTAGACGAAAACATAGGCAAAACACTCTCTGATATAAATCACAGCAGGATCCTCTATGACCCACCTCCCAGAGTAATGGAAATAAAAGCAAAAGTAAACAAATGGGACCTATAAACTTAAAAGCTTTTGCACAATGAAGGAAACTATAAGCAAGGTGAAAAGACACCCTTCAGAATGGGAGAAAATAATAGCAAATGAAGCAACTGACAAAGAATTAATCTCAAAAATATACAAGCAACTCCTGCAGCTCAATTCCAGAAAAATAAGTGACCCAATCAAAAAAATGGGCCAAAGAACTAAACAGACATTTCTCCAAAGAAGACATATAGATGGCTAACAAACACATGAAAAGATGCTCAACATCACTCATTATCAGAGAAATGCAAATCAAAACCACAATGAGGTACCATGTCACGCCAGTCAGAATGGCTGCTATCTAAAAGTCTACAAAGAATAAATGCTGAAGAGGGTGCAGAGAAAAGGGAACCCTCTTACACTGTTGGTGGGAATGCAAACTAGTATAGTCACTATGGAGAACAGTGTGGAGATTCCTTAAAAAACTGGAAATAGAACTGCCTTATGACCCAGCAATTCCACTGCTGGGCATACACACTGAGGAAACCAGAATTGAGAAACACATGTACCCCAATGTTCCTTGCAGCACTGTTTATAATAGCCAGGACATGGAAGCAACCTAGATGTCCATCAGCAGATGAATAGATAAGAAAGCAGTGGTACATATACACAATGGAATATTACTCAGCTATGAAAAAGATTGCATTTGAATCCGTTCTAATGAGGTGGATGAAACTGGAGCCTATTATACAGAATAAAGTAAGTCAGAAAGAAAAACACCAATATAGTAATATTAATGCATATATATGGAATTTAGAAAGACAGTAATGATGACCCTATATGTGAGACAGCAAAAGAGACGCAGATGTAAAGAACAGGTTGTTGGACTCTGGCAGAAGACGAGGGTGGGATGATTTGAGAGAATAGCATTGAAACATGTATATTATCATATGTGAAATAGATCGCCAGTCCAGGTTCAATGCATGGAGCAGGGTGCTCAGGGCTGGTGCACTGGGATGACTCTGAGGTATGGGATGGGTAGGTAGGTGGGAGGGAGGGTCAGGATGGGGAATACATGTACACACATGGCTGATTCATGTGAATGTATGGCAAAAAACAAAAAAAATGAATATATGAATTGGTAATCTGAAAATATTATAATAAAACATACCCACCTGAAAAAAAATGAAAACTAAGATCATGGCATCTGGTTCTACCACTCTATGGCAAATAGATTGGGTAACAATGGAAACAGTGACAGACTTTATTTTGGGGGGCTCCAAAATCACTGCAGATGGTGACTGCAGTTATGAAATTAAAAGCTGCTTGCTCCTTGAAAGAAAAGTTATGACCAACCTAGATGGCATATTAAAAAGCAGAGACATTACTTTGCCAACAAAGGTCCGTCTAGTCAAAGCCATGGTTTTTCTAGTAGTCATGTATGGATGTGAGAGTTGGACTATAAAGAAAGCTGAGCACCAAAGAATTGATGCTTTTGAACTGTGGTATTGGAGAAGACTCTTGAGAGTCACTTGGACAGCAAGGAGATCCAATCAGTCCATCCTAAAAGAAATCAGTCCTGAATATTCATCAGCAGGGCTGATGCTGAAGCTGAAACTCAAATACTTTGGTCACCTGATGTGAAGAACTAACTCATTAGAAAAGACCCTGATGCTGGGAAAGATTGAAGGTGGGAGGAGAAGGAGATGACAGAGGATGAAACGGTTGGGAGGTATCACCGACTTGATGGATATGAGTTTGAGTAAGCCCCGGGAGTTGGTGATGGACAGGGAAGCCTGGCGTGCTACAGTCCACGGGGTTGCAAAGAGTCGGACACGACTGAGTGAGTGAACTGAACTCAACTGACCTCCTCTAATTCTCCAAGACTTCTTCCTGGAGGTCCCAGTCTCTATCCCAGTGTAGAATTGGTGTGCTCACACATCCCAGATACTAGCATGTGAACTTCAGCTGGCTGCCTTTGCAGTTTTGTATTCCCAAAAGCAAGACTGCAGCATAATGTTCTGGGCCTGTTTGGTCATACTTCACCCATGCTTCTTGCTAATATGCCTTTACTCAGACTTTCTATATGTGGGGCCTTTAAACCTTATGGATAAAACTTTGGATAGGGAGTTGGCTAGTATCATGGCATTATCGACATTAAATGACCCAAATAACTGAGGCAAGTCAGATGCTTCTGGAAGTTCAAGAGTCTCGAGTAGTGCTTAAGTGGGAAGGGATTAAGCTGGGCAGTATTTGCCCTACTGTGTCCTCTCTGGGCAGCAGTCTAGCCATCATTTCCAGAGCAGAGTGTTCTGAACCACCCTTCCTGCATCAAGACAACAGATCTCTGAAAAACGAGGAGAATGCATACACAGGCCAAAGGGCAAGGAAACACCAGGATTTCTCACAAGGCCTTTTTTTCTTCTGGGCTTTAAACATTTATTCTTTGGAGATAGAAAATGAACAGAATTGTTCAGCTGGTTCCAGGAGCAGAGGGGCATGGGGAGAAGGCAGTGCCAGAGTTAAGTAGAGTCACACCAAGTTTTGGGTCCTCTCTTAATTTTCACTTATAAATGGGGATAGTTGATCCCTCTGCCAGATTAATCTGAGAGTTAAATAACAATACACATTCAGTGCTTATTTCACTGTCTTGGTGTATCTAGTGCCTCATACGTATTAACATTTTAAAAAGTACTTTTTCCTAGGTCTTCTGGATCTGCCTTTGAAAAGGAAGAGGTTTGTCTGAACTTCATCTTTCCATAAGGAATTAAAAAGTGATGGAGATTCCCCTCCACAAAGAGTGCCTGTGGCTGCTATGTTGAGTTGCATGGTGCTCACCTTTATTTTCAGGGAAGTGATGAAGGATGGGGAAGAACAATGGGGAGAAGCTTTGGGGTACTGGGATGCCATCTGGAGAGAAGCTGGGTTGCTGAATCCTCTGGGAGATTTTTCACTGGATTTGAATTCATGGCACCTGGACTCTGACTCAGAGTGGCAACCAGATGGAACTCAACCCTGTGCTCACACCATCAGTGTCCTCAAAGGGAGAACCTTGGCCACATTTATTTTCCTGTTTTTGTTTTTTCACTTTTTTTTTTTTAGGTCCAACAATAAAGTGCACAAATCTTAAGCGCATGGTGCAATTAATTTTTAATGAGTGAATAAGTTTGCAAAACCACCCCCCTGATCAAAATGAAGAACATTTTTAGCATACCTTGGGACCCTTCCCAGTCAACCCCACCCCCCCACCCAGAGGTATTCTATTCTAACTTCTACAACCATTGCTTAGTCTTGCCTGTTCTTAAACTTTATATAATCAGAACTGGTGCCTGGATGGTTTTGTTTGTGTCTGAAATAGATCCATGTTGTCACACAATATTGATGGTTCATTCCTTTTTATTGCTGTTTTATAAGATTTCCCTGGTGGCACAGATGGTAAAGAATTTGCCTGCAATGCAGGAGATGCGGGATCAATCCCTGGGTTGGGAAGATCCCCTGGAGAAGGGGATGGCTACCCATTCCAGTATTCTTGCCTGGAGAATTCCATGGACAGATGAGCCTGGTGGGCTACAGTTCATGAGGCTGCAAACAGTCAGACACGACTGAATACGTATAGACCCAGTTTATTAGTCCACCCTACTGTCACTGTACAGTTTGGGGCTGTTATGAAAAAAGCTGCTTCAAACATTCTTTTGGTAGACATTTCTGACAGGTACACATATCCATGAGTGCAACTGCCAAATCAAAGGGTAGCCCAGATTTTTAGCTTCAGTAGATTGCTTCACAGAGTGGTTGCACTCATTTTATTTCTACTTCCACTAGTTTTTGAACATGTCACAAAGGAGCTTCTCCATTGGAGTATTCCCTATGGTCTTGCGGAAAAAGAGGAGCTCAACACGTTCAGAACTGATAAATCTCAAAGACGGGAGGAGCAGGAGCAATTTCCCAAACCTGGACAGGAGACAGGACACCAACAGTGTGATTATCAGCTTCAGAGCCTGAGTCCTGGGCACAGCGCCATTCCAGGAGAGGCAGAGGGGATGGAGAGGAGAGATGAGAGGTGCCCAGGGCAAGTAAGGAGGAATTTCAAGGAAAGGCCCCATTCACCTACCCCGGACCCACTGTGGCCTTCCTCCAGTGTTTAGTTAAGGAGTGTGATGAAAATAGTGAATAAATATTGTTTATTATGTGTAAAGATTATAAAGTAAGAAGTTACTTACATTAATACTATGTTAATGTTATTAATAATCATATAATTATTATAATTACATGATCATTAATACCACATATATTGAATAAGAAAATAAATTCCTGGGAATTCCCTGGTGGTCCAGTGATTAGGACTCAGTGCTTTCACTCATGGGGCCTGGGTTTGATCCATGGTTGGGGAACTAATATCCCCACAAGCCACATAGTGTGGGGAGAAAGAAAGGATATAAATTCTCTGTAAGCCACCTAGGATGATAAGATGGCTTGATATACTCATCCATAAAAATAGTCATTGTAGTTTTTAAATGAGAACCATTTGCCAAGGCAAGGGTTTCCAGCTCAGAGAAGCTAGATGGTGAAGTCCCGAGAGGCAGATGGGGGCGCATTATGCTGACCTTCCTTGGGTGGGAGATCTAACAGCTGGGGTCATTGCCCACGGTCAGGAGGCCACATCCAAGTGGGACAGCTCCAGGTTCAGAACCTCCGTTCTACCACGGAGGTCTATGGGAAGCCTCCCCCACCTCCCAATGACCTACTGAAATTGCTTTGCAGTACCAAGGTCTTTGTTTCTCTTGTGAGAGCCAAGTGGGTGGCACTGAGCCATCATACACCCCCCATCATGCTTCTGCTGGTGCTGGGGCAAGCTGGACAGCCCCAGAGCACTGTCTCTTGCCCCACCATCCCCGCAGCCCCAGTCTCAGCCAGTAACCATTGTCCTCCATACACAGCCAGGCCCCGGGCTAGGGTCCATGCCTATGGCTTATGCCAGATTTTGTCATGTTCCCTGAAAACTCTTCCTCCCGACTTTCCTTTTTCTGTCATCTACCTCTTTCCCCAAAGAGCTCCTCTATCTCATTCTTTATCCACTCAAATACCAGGTCTGAGCCATCCCAACACCTGGAGGCTCCTGCATCTGTCACTGCCTTTCCATTCCCACAAACAGACCTTCAAGGACTCCCTGGATGATGGCAGGGTCTGCCTTCCTCCCTGTTGGAGGCTCTGCACTCACCACCACGCCTCTGCATGAAGCCAGCTCTGTGGAAAGCATTCTCCTGCTCAATGATCTGCAGTGGCTCCTCTCTGCCTGCCAAACCAGATTTGGCCTCTGGCTGCCCTTCAAAGTCCTGAGCAGGCTGGTTCCAGAGAGCCGTTCTGGTTTAGACCCCTACCTTCTCACTGGCGGCAATCAGTTTTGCCTTCCCAACTGGTCTCTTGACCTAAGAATATATGTATATTTGCTTCTCTCCCTCACTTTGTGGGCTTCCCTGGTGGCTTAGATGGTAAAGAGTCTGTCTGCAATGCAGGAGGCTAAGGTTTGATCCCTGGGTTAAGAAGATCCTGGAGAAGGGATTAGGTACCCACTTCAGTCATGGGCAGAGAAGCCTGGTGGGCTACAGTCTATGGGGTCACAAAGAGTCAGACATGACTGAGTAACTAACACTTAATACGCTCCCTTTGTAAATGATAGTTTCTCTCCTTGTATACCCTCTCCTTCCTCAACACCAGCCGTGCCTCCACAAATCCCTCTCAGCAGTGCTTTGCACCCTGCCTCCCAGTGGGTCTCTGTCTCCTTCATATGCATGCAGCCCTCAGTACCCGATAGGCTGGTCCTCAACTTCAGCATGGCCACTGGGCCGGGCATCCCCTAGAAGCAGTGAGCTTGCTTTATGCTTTTTTTGGTCCCTATTCCTGGGCCTGGTGCTCTGCCTGGCACACAGTAGGTGTCAGCCATGTGCTGGTTGCACTGAGATCCCTGTCCCATCTAATGAGTGCAGCCCTAAGACAGTGTCAAAAAGGTGGGCAGAGTGGTAGAGAGCTGAAGGGACAGATGGGCAGGTAGGCAGGTGCTCAGGTCACCTCACAGGCTGGCTGGGGTGATGGGCCTTGCTGTGCTGGCTGAGCATCACCTGAGACTGGTCCTGCAAGGCCTCCACGTGCTCAGGATCCTTCAGGCCGCGTGTTTCTGGAGAGAAGCAGCAGCTGTGAGCTTCCCTCCCAGGCCCCGCTCCCGCCTCACCATCAGCCAGGGCCTCAGGAGTGGGGAGCCCAGCAGCCCAGGAGCCATGCAGCCCTCCCCTCCTGCTCGCAGGGAAGAAGTCTACACACATTCAGGTCTATGAAGGGTGATGGAGGGAAAGTGAGAGGCAGAAGGAAGTCACCAAAATTCCCTGCCTTCATCCCCGCCCACTCTCCTCTAAGACTCGGACAAAGACCTGGTTTGAAGAGGACCAGGGCCTTCATGCAGGCGAACTCCGTGGGGTCCACTGCCAGTGCCCGGAACCGTGAGATGGTTTCCTGCAGGATTCGAGTCTCCGCACTGGCCAGCACCAGTCGGCCCTGAGAGCTGCCGCCAGCAGAGGCCTCGGGCAGGGCCAGCAGTGGGCAATTGTCCAGAGGCAGAGACCACTGGATGGCTCCAAGGAGGAAGAGTTCACTCCACGCCTCTTCCAGCAGGATCACCTGTGCCCAGAGAGGGGGGTGAGGGCAAGTGTGATGGCTGATCACAGCTCCTCTGGCCCAGCCTGGAATCTCTGCCACGTTCTCAGCTGTCTTAGGAGAGGACGGGCTGGATCCAGGTACCCAGAACATTCTGACCTCTGCTTGACATCAGCCAGGGGCTCGGAGCTCTGGGTCTTGGCACCATCCAGCCCAGATGCCTCAGTTCTAAGACATTCTCTGGGCTCCATCGAAAGGTAGAGGTGGAGCACAGGCAAATCCTGGAGCCATGAGAAGCTGGGCAGCTCAGGGACACTCCCCACCAGCATCCCAAGTCGGCCATACTCAGCAGACTCAGTCGCTTCTGAGCTGCTTCATCCAAACCACTGGCTAAGGACTGCTGCGCTCAGCGTGCCTCTCCTCCTGGATGCTGACAGGTCGCCTTGCTCATGAGAAGCCCAGAGGCATGAAGAGGCTGGGCTGAAACTCAAACCCAGAAGTCAGGGGGGCATTTGTGTTCCAAGGGAGCCCAGATTTGCCCATTGATGCTGTTCACAGTGTGCAGACCACCCTGTGACACAAAGACAGAGCATCTCTATCTAAGGCCGGAGGGTTTGTCTAGGAGGAAAGAAGACCCAGAGGGGCATAGACACTGCCTTCTAATGTCTGGTCCCCATGCATACCTGGCCATCAGGGTCCCCTACGTGATGACCCCAACTGCCATATCCCAGAGATATGTGCCCATGACCATCGCTGACTCTGAGACACGCGTGTCTCCAGCCTTTACCATCCCCAAGCTGTGTGCCCCTCCAATCATCACCTGCACAGGGAGGTGTGCGCCCCCAGCCCAGCTGACTCGTGAGCCCCCCTGACGAGTATACCTGATCCCGGAAGGGCAGGTTGGAGAACACTGGCAGGTTCTTGGCCCACTTGACGGCCATGAAGAGCAGGCGAGCAGACGTCTCATGGATGCTGTCCAGGGCACAGGGAGAGGAGGAGGAGTATGGGGACGAGGGGAACTCGGGATCATTGCTGGTGACATCGATATTCTCGTCGGCTGTCGGGACAGATGTTGTGCCTCAGCCCCTGTTCCGAGGCAGGCAGAAGTGGCTTTTCAGGGACCTAGGTGTGGGACCTGGAGCTCAGCCATCGGCCCACTTACCATCCTCGGGCTCCAGCTTAGTGCAGGTTTCAGCTGTTATCAGGCTGGCCATGAAGTGGTGGTGCCCCGGAGGCATGAGGGCCTGGGGTCCCAGGGCTCTGGCTGCAGAGACAGGTGTGGGCCCCCGAGAGCTGGGCCCTGCGAGGGCCGGCGGGGTCGCCAGGGGCTGCAGCCGGGGCTCCGTTTCTGACTCCACGCTGTCCATTCGGACCTGGGCGGTGCTCCGTGGCTGGCGCTCATTCTGCACGGCTGGGGAGGTGGGAAGGGTCAGGACACCCCACGGATCATGCACCCCCATATCTTCTGCCATGCCTCTCCGGGATGGGGTTCTTGACTCACCATCCTGGTTCATGCCCGCCTGCAAGCACTTCTTCAGCCGGCAGGCCTGGCACTGGTTGCGGTGGGCCTTGTCCACCGGGCACATCCCTGCCCCCACCTGGCACCTGCGGGTGGAGGGGAGCCCCAGGGAGTCAGGGTCCTGCCCGGGCCCTGGGCCGTGGGTTTCAGACACTTTGGCTGCAGCCCCTTCTCCCCTGAGCATCCTCCACTCCCTCCCTCCCAGAACACTCAGTGGCCGGCGGGGCTCTTCTAGATGAGGGGGGACTCCTCTGGGGTGGGGGGCCCCCTCTCTCACCTGTAGATGAGCCTTCGCCTCACGCTCCTCTTGAAGAAGCCGCTGCAGCCGTTGCAGGCGTAGATGCCATAGTGCTTCCCGCTGCTGCTGTCCCCACACACGCGGCACTGGAGCGAGGGGCCCACGCCTAAGGGCAAGCCTGGGCTGGGTGGGGGCTGCGCCGGGCCAGTGACACGCCATTCCCACCTCCTCAGGGACCCCTCCACCCTCCTTCCCTCACCGTCCTCACGTTCCTATCCACCCATATTCAGACACACCCGTGTCTCTCCCAGCTGGAAAACGTGTCCCTTGTCACACCCCCTCCCCACTTCTCCATGGCCAGTTCTCAACAAGTGACACTCTCTGCTCCACTTCCCCGTCCCTCTCTCTGCAGGTGGGCTCAGGCTCCATCATGCACAAGAGCCTTCTGGACACCGCCACTAGGGATCTCTGCTCCTGACCTTTGAGGGCCCTCTTCTCTCCTTTCTTCTCCCATCTGATCAGCTATCCTCTCTGACCCCCATGTTTCTAGGATTCTGGGTTTCCTGGCAGGTTTCCTTACACTTGCCTATAGCCCTGGGGGCTTGGCCTGAGTTGCTCTGGCTCCTATCATGGTCCCTGCAAACCTGTGACCCACGCTCCACTCCCCAAGGGTCTATATATGCCTCGAGATTAACCATACCTGTCGGCTCCTCCCCCAGGCCCCACCTGCCTGGAGACTCCTTCCTGGAGGCGGACACGGCAGCCGGCACCGCTGCAGCCACGTTGGAGCTCATGGGCGCTGTCGGCCTGTCCTGGCAGGTCCCAGGGCAGCCAGTGCCTGCCTAAGGGAAGCCTCAGGATTTCTGAGCTGGACCCAGCCCTGCCTCCCTCTCTGAAACTCTGTTTCTCTTCTATCTCTCCTTCTGCCTCTGTCTCTCTCTCCCCCTTGCCTCTCCTCTCTGTGCTCCTGCCTCCTGCCCCCTCTGTCTAAACTCAGGAGCTGCCCCAACTTGCCCTCACAGCAGCAGCTCTGGCTCGGGGAGATTTCTCCCAGGGCAGTGCTGGACGCAGCTTATGATCCTCTTAATCTTTACTGTCTCCACAGGGGATCAACCGGCCACACCTGCGGCATTACCAAGGTGCCCCTGGGAGCCGGTCATTCCTACTGCCCCCACACCAGCTCCCGGGCTGCCCAGTTCCTCGTGCTCTGTGCTCCCGAACTGTTCGAATTGTTAAGGGAGGTGTGGACTCCACCTACGCCAGGACAAGTGGGTCTGGGGACAGGTGTGTGTGGCTCCACACACGGGTGCTCACTGCTGGTCCTGGGTAAGTCCAGCTTTCTGCCCCAGTGCTTCTCACCTAATCCCTTGATAAGAGACTACTTAGGGCTCAGGATTTAAGGGTCTGGGCACCCCTGGAGGGCTAGCAGCCCCCAGATGCCCCTACAGAGGCAACTCCTATCACAGGTGGAAATGGGTTAGATGTAGGGTCTGAGGCCAGCCTGCAGGCCATGGGCGCTGGGCCCAATGTGGAGGGTCTCCTGCAAGACTGGAGGGGGCGAGGACACAGCTCCTGCACCTGCCTACCCTGACTTGCCTTCACAGTCCCAGGTCAGCTGGTCCCTTGGCTTCCCCAGACTCAGTCTTCCCAGCTCGAGCCCAGGGGTGGTTCTGAGGTGGGGGATGAGCCCTGGGGCAAGGGTGGAGACAGCCAAGACAGATCCAAGTTCAAATCCTTGCTCTCTCACAGCCAGCCATGCCTCCCTGAGCAATGATTTAACCTGTCTGAGCTTCAGTCTCCTGGAAAAAGGGGTGACCAGAGTACCTGCCTTGTAGAGCAGCTGGGGAAGCTAATAAGATGATTCTCCAAGTGTTCTGGGGCCTAGTTCTTAGTAGGAGCATAATAAATGATGGGGGGATTCCATGGTGGCCTAGTGGTAAAGAATCCTGCCAATGCAGGAGATGCGGGTGCAATCCCTGGGTCGGGAACATCCCCTTGGAGAAAGAAATGGCTACCCACTCCAGTATTCTTGCCTGGGAAATCCCACGGACAGAGGAGTCTAATGATCTGTAGTCCTTGCAATCTCGAAGAGTCGCACAAGACTTAGAGACTAAACAAGAACAGCAATAAACGATGGGGCTGTTACTATTATTGCTTCTCAGGGTTGTTGAGATCCTAGAGCAGTCCTCAGCAAATAGCCTTTCCTCTCCTGCTCCTCTGCCCCCACTCCACCCCCATGCCCAGGCCAGAGCAGAAAGCCCCCTGTTGGTCTGGGTGTGACATGCATCCTCAGCAGAGCTGGGCTCATCTCTGGGTGCATCTGGGGCAGGGGTTGGCCTAGCCTTAGAGCCTGAGGGGGAGGGGGACAGTGTGAAGCTTCTGGGAGGATCACGGAGTTAAGGGGACAGAGTGGGTGGTGCAGGGCCCTTATGTAAGTGGGGTTAACCCTCCCTGTGACAGGGAAGCACTATTGGGGATTTGGAAAGTCAGCTCGAGGGGCTTTGCAGGGTAATCCGCTTTCTGGGGCCTCAGAAGATCGAGGTCACTGGGCTGCGGCCCCTGACCTGGGCTCCTCCGCCTCTGTCCTCATCTCCACCCCTCCCCGACAGGGAGTCCCTCAGGACCCTCTTCCGAAAGGTCTCCTGCTTCACTGAACCCCAAAGCCGAGGGCATCTCCTTGAACCCGACTGATCAGTCCCATCTTCCCAAAGCTCCTCTCTCTTCCACTTCTTCTGGAACACAGCTTTACCATCTTCTGTCCCTCTGAACTCGTCTGCATCTCCTGTACCCCAGCAGACCTTCCCACTCTCCCCTCGGGTGACCTCACACACAGTCACAGCTTCCACGGCCACTTCACACCAGACTCCTGCCTGAGTCTCTGCCCCGGACTTTCACCTATGGATTCCCCCAGAGGTCTGGTGTGGAGACCAACTCCACACACCACAACCAACCCATTCCTGGCTTGTCTGTACAGATACGGTCCCTGAAACCTCAGGATCAAGGGATCACCTGGAGCATCCCATGCTGAAGGAAAGTGCCTGAGGCTGAACTGAGGGCCCCTAATCCTGGAAGTCTGGGCTGAGGAGGATCCGCTGGCAAAGGAGCTAAGAGGGGAAATCGGGACAGCGTGGGTCATGGGAACAAGAGCAGGGGACGATTCAAGGATGGGGGCGTCTACCAGGTCACGTGTCTTAGGAGGTCATTTGTATCCTCAGTAATAAGGGAGAGGACGTCATTAAGAAGAGTACTTACACAAATGCTGCCAAGCCTCACAGCTTCCCTATTAAGGAGTTATCATCATTGTTCCCAACTCACAGATCAGGAAACTGAGGCTCAGAGAGGTTAAGCAATTCCCTTTGGCCACACAGCTACAGAGTGATGGAGGAGACGGGATGAAGACAGGGGTTTCAAACTTGTGCCTTACCCCCAAACTCCCACTTTCCACCATGGTACTCTCCAAGAAGACTCTGAGCAGTCACTCTGCTGGGCTTTAGCAGCAGGGGCCAGCTGGCACCACGGCAAGAGTTGTTCTGAAGGAGGGGACAGCAGATCCTGGGAAGGGTTGGTAGTGTTGGGGAGGACTGGAAACAGCGATGGGCTGAGAGGAGAAGGAGACAGGCCAAGGGGTTTGTAGGAAGGGCCACATTGAGGAAAGGGCTTTTTCCCTTGTCTAGGGAGATATCAAAAGAAAAATATTTGAGAATAGGAGTTCCTTTTTTTTTTTCTTTTAAAATGTGTGATCTTAATTTTTATAATGATTTACTTTCCCTATCTTAAATCTTCCAGGGCCTCAAAGTGAAAGCAATATTTACATTTAGGCACTGTTAAACTCCCTGTACCAGCTAATGGGGTACAACCTCTTCAAACTGACTGATTTTATTATTCTTCTATTTAAGGTAAGAGTTCAACACAAAATACCTTCACTGCTCACTGATTGTATTGAAAGGCTTTAGTTCAGCTCAGAGGGACGATGTCTGGTGGAACATAAATCTGTATTAGATTCATATTGCTCCTGTAACAAATGACCACGCTAGGAGCTTAGGATAAATATCTGTAAGTTTTAGAAGGTCAGAAGCCTGAAATGGGTCTCCTTGGGCTAAAATGAAGGTCTTCCCTAATAGCTCAGTTGGTAAAGAATCCGCCTGCAATGCAGTCGATCCCAGTTTGATTGCTGGGTTGGGAAGATCTACCGGAGAAAGGAAAGGCTGCCCACTCCAGTATTCTGGCCTGGAGAATTCCATGGCCTGTTTAGTCCATGGGGTCGCAATGAGTCAGACACGAAGATGTTGGCAGGACTTTGACGCTCCCGGATGCCCCAGAGGAGAATGCATTCCTATTTTATTTACTGTGGCCACCAGTGTTCCTTGGCTCATGGTCCTTCCTCCATCTTCAAATTCAGGAGTGTTTTTATAATGAGAGATAGAGAGGAGAAAGAGGCAGGGGGAGAGGGTGAACCTGAAGATGGGGTATAAATCAAATATTCAATCCCTGAGCAAGCCTGGGGGTGCAGGGCATACGTAGAGGGATGGCTTTGACCTGGAGAGAGGTCGTCTGGAAGGAATCTGAGAACCCAGGGCTTCAGGAAGTCTCCCAGTCAGCGTACCTCCTCTCAGACCCTGGTTTTACATCTTCCTGGCTGTGTGAGTTTGGCAAGGGATTCTGCCTCTCAGTCTCGGTCTCATCATCTCTAGACTGGGGAGACTAGAGCCAAGGGGGGTTGTGGTGGCATTAGAGGAGGTGACACAGCAGGGGTTAGCACAGTCCAAAGTGAGAGGGAGGTGGCAGGTGGAAGGGAGCTGGGGTGAGAGCAGAGCTTAGGGGGAATGCCTTGGAGACATGAGGTCTGAAGCCGCTGGCTCAGGAAAGGGACTCAGCCAGGGACTCTGAGGCCCAGCTGAGAGTAAAGACAGTGACAGTCTGGGCAGGTACGGGGTTTTTCTTGAAGCCCCCAGCAGGGAGGCAGATGCTGGGAGCAGGTGGACACCAGGACTGCTCCGTGGCTGGGTTCCTCAGTTTCCTCCCAGCAAGTGTGTGGGAAGGACCTCAAGGAAGGAGTTGAAGGCCTTGGGGAGGGGCTGTCAGGGGGAGAGTTGAGTGGGGAAGCAGAGAAGGAGGGACTTCTTTCCCCCAGCGAGTCTTCTCTGCTCTTCTCCATCTGAGTTGTCCTGCCCCCCTGCTCTATCTGCCCAGTCGCTCCCATCTTTCAAGGCCTATTCAGGGCTCACCTCCTCCAGGCAGTCTGCCCTGACTCCTCTCTTTCTAGAGGCACCTCCAGGGCCAGATATTGTTCTTAATATTGGACCTCATGCCAGGTCCACTTTTTCTCCTCAGTCAATGGGTGACTCCAGGGGCCAGCTTCAGAGCATCAGGTCAGCTGGGCATGTGGATCACAGGCACTTAATAGACAGAAGCTTATTTTTAGCTTGTCCTTCTTTTCTTGGTATTCTAGAATGGGTATAGAATAAAAAGTAAATGAATAGAAGACACCGGCAGTACCAGCAGTGTTTGACCTGTTTGTTCTTACAGTTTGTTTTGATTTTATTATATCGGCTCTTCGTGTCATTTTGATCCCAGCTGAGCTCCTGTTTCACCCTGGCCCTCAGGCCCAGCCAGAGGTGTGACTGTGCTGGGGGAAAAGATGACAGTCCAGCAGGGCTGGGGGAGAGGGAGGTTTCTCCCCGATCTGTGACCACCAGCTGCTGGGGCAGACACCAAAGGATTACTCAGCCCAAAGCCTTGAATCTGCTGACGAAGCCGCCAGAGGCCACCTTATCACTAATACAATTATTCCCCCAGGGGACAGGTCAGCAACTTCCTTCTGACTCCCTGGAAGAGTCTGGGACGGGGTGGCGGTGGGGGCTGGGGGGCTAGGGTTGGCAGGGAAACGGGTACATGGTGAAGGCTGCAGAACTGACTTCCCTCTGGATGGTGAAGACCCTAGCAGGTAAAGCCCCTGCCCCAGCCTGTCTAGGGTCCTCCTACCTGGTGTGACCAGGTCCCAGGCCTGAGAGATGACCTGGGATCTGCCACTGGGAGGAAGCAGTGGTCCCTGGGATGAATCTGCTGCTGATCAGGCTGCCTGGGCTGGATGGCTTGGCTCCTATTCAGCCCGTGGCTGCCACAGGCTTTTCATTTGCTGCAAACCTCCTTCACAGCATTTGGGAACATGTCTTCAGGGATTTCTTTAAAATTCTCTCTTTGTTTGCTCATCCAAGAGTCTTCACTATCTCAGAAAAAGGATAGCTAGTGATGAGTGCATGGGCTCCGGAGCCCAGGACCGAGCAATTCCACTTCTAGGAAACCACTCTCTGGAAAAGTCACAAAGATTGAATTATACGGCTGTTCTCTGCAGCGATTTTAGTAAAACACCCAGCTTTAGACAACTGGCTAGATCAAGTATGCTCTGTCCTTGTGGTGGAACGCTGGGCAGCCATTCGTCCCAAGCGCATTTCCAGGGAAATGTGCCCACACTGTTCCAACCTCAATCCAGCTGCACACCAGCATGCACAGTTTGATTTCCTGTGTCTCGGAGGAGTGTCTGGCCAAAGATCATGGGATTCTTTTTCTTCTCTGCAGGGCCTGAGTTAATTAATGGTTTCTTTTTCTAGAGCAGTGAGTGGAAGGGTCAGGACTCTGAGGGGCCAACACCAGCAGGAAAGTTTCTCAACAAAGCCTCTTTATTTCCTTTTCAAGATAACATTTAGAAATAATCACATATTCCTTGCGCAGTTTCCCAGCTTTTGGCTGCTGAAGTCTCTCTCCTAGAATTGTTTCAAAGGTCAGAGCAGAACATAAGAGGCTCCTGGCCCCATCCAAGGACGAGCAGATGAAAGACATGCTATGCAGGCCATATCTGATCTGCTGCTGCACATTGAGGGGGTAGGGAAAGTGGGGAGTAAGATGGGGAGACACCACTTTTTTAGTGGTGTCTGATGTGAACGACATCTGTTTTGACCTCTCTTTTTTAAAAAAATCTTGGTAAAAATGTTTTTGCCACACGGCAGAGCATGTGGGATCTTGGTTCCCCGACCAGGGATCGAACTCGTGCCCCCGGCAGTGGAAGTGTGGAGTGCTAACCACAGGACTGCCAGGGAAGTCCCTTAAAAGCTCTTTTTTCCTGGTGCTGAGAGAGGCGGGTTTCTCCATCCTCCAGCAGAGCTAAGATCAGCAGAGATCCTCACTACAATCAGAAAATCTTGTTTCCTTTGAATGTTTAATAGTAAACACGTGTTATCAGATGATCAGGTTAAAACAGAGTTCTTTTAAGTTGTTTTTTGTTTTTTTCAAAAAAAGCTTATCTGAAATCAACATAACCAATCCTCCTCCTCATCATCACAGGAAATATTTATGAAGAAATGGTTCAGTGTTTGTGTGTGTGAGAATGGAAAGCTTCTCATGGTCTGGCTCTTCTCTCCTGTTACCCAAGGGCAAGGCCGACATCTAGCAGCTGCTCAGGCTGGGCCTTGGCTTAATCACAACAGCTTTACTGCAGAGGCGGATGCCTGGTCCTGGACGTGCGCCCTCCTCTTGCTGGGCCTGGTGTCTTCCCTTTAGTGCTGGGCCCTGGGAACCTCTGGTGATCAGAGAGGGGTTGAGCCGGGTGTGGCATGAGGGCTGGGAGCTCTTTGAAAACCAGTTGCTGTTCCGTCGTCGTTAAGTCATGTCCAACTCTTTGCGACCCCATGGACTGCAGCACGTTAGGCTTCCCTGCCTTTCACTATCTCCCAGAGTTTGCTCAAACTTATGCCCCTTCAGCCGAAGATGCCATCCAACCATTTCATCCTCTGTCATCCCCTTCTCCTCCTGCCTTCAATCTTTTCCATCCAGCATCAGGGTCTTTTCCAATGAGTCGGCTCTTTGCAGCAAGTGGCCAAAGAATTGGGAGCTTCAGCTTCAGTCACTGTCTGCAGTGATTTTGGAGCCCCCAAAGAGAAAATCTGTCTCCTTGAAAACCAGTACGAAAGTATTTAAAAGTTCAATAGGCGCAACACTACCGTTGTTTTCTAGCTGACTGACCCGCTGGGTTATAGTATTTATTATCTCCTAGAAATGGAACAACCTGAAAGCCGGGTTTTTCCCCTGGGCACGACTGACATGTTGACCAGATAATTCCTCATGGGGCTGTTCTGTGAATCATATGACTTTAGTAGCTTCCCTGACCTCCCCCCACTGGACGCCAGTGGCATCTCCTTTCCAACGGCAACAACCAAAAGTGTCTCCAGACACTGCTGAATGTCCCCCATGAGGGGCAGACTCGTCCCCAGTGGAGAAACACTGGCCTCAGCGGTGGTATTTCCTGGAGACAGACCACCAATCTGTTATCACAGATGCAGGAAGCACTTCCCATGACAAAGATCCGGGAGGAGTCCCGGGCCGCCAGGCATGTAACTTTATCTCCGGTGTGATGTCCTGCTGAGTCAGGAACTGTCCAAAAGGATGCTCAAAGTCGGCAGGTTTCTTGGAAGAAGAATTTTACTGTTTAATTTTCTTTATATTTTTCTGTGTTGTAAGAATATTTAATAATGAACATGTATCATAATTATAATTAAGATAAAGCTTGTGTTTTTTTAAAAAAAAGGTTAGCTAATTTGAAATAAACATGACCTTAAACAATAATAATCGGAAATATTTGCCTAAGAAACTGTTGTGTGACAGATGCAGTTCTATGCGTTTATATGTGTGAACTCCATCCTCACAACACTGTCAGAGACGCATTGCTATCTTCCTCTCACAGAGAGGTTTAGTGACCTTCCCAACATCACATGGGTGGGCTTCCCTGGTGGCTCAGATGGTAAAATATCTGCCTGCAACGTGGGAGACCTGGGTTTGATCCTTGGGTCAGGAAGATCCCCTGCAGAAGGCAATGGCAACCCACTCGTGTTCTTGCCTAGAAAATCCCACGGATAGAGGAGCCTGAAGGACTACAATCCATGGGGTCACAAAGAACAGGGCACGACTAAGCAACTGACACTTTGATTTTTAAATGTCGCACAGCTAGGGTGACAGAGGTGAGATTCAAACGCAGATAAGCTGGTTATTTTGGGAAAATGTATCTGCCCAAGGGTAGGGAGGAAAAAACAATGGGGATATAATTTTTAAAATATCATCTTCATATATTTAATAAAGAAAATCTCCTCCAGACCCGCTCTGTCTCCTTCTAGGTTAAAAGGATAAAGCAGATGTTCTAGGCTGTGGAAAGTGACTTTGAGCTGGCATTTCTCTTCTCAGCTTGTCTGTGAAATGCAGATTCTTAGACTCAATCTACAAAAACACTTCTAGAGAAAAGTAATAGGATGACTCTGTTGGAGCCTTTGTTTTCTATGTTTGCTTTTAAGGGACGGGCTCTGGGGTTGCATCAGATGTGACTGGGAATTACCTGTAGGTGTGCGTGTATGCAAGTGTGAGTGTGTGTTTCTGTGCATGAGTGTGCAGGTGTGAGTGTGTGTGGTGAGAATCGGACTGTCCTGTGACCATGGAGGGTTAACAGACGCTGATACAAAGATTCCCGCTATGCCTGTGTCTGTTGCAGTTTATTCTTGAGGGTCCAGACAACTTTCTGACATCTGCGTGGGGATAAAGAAATTGCCCAAATCGAACTGTTTAGATGACCATGTTCGCATGTATCATCTGGCATATTTTCCTTCCTGACTTATGATATTGAAGCTAGCTGTGTTTAATGACATTCCTTATTAGTTCCATTTATTAATTTGGTGAAGATAGTAAATTGAGGTAACAAAAATCTGGTGCCTTTCCACAGTGATGGAAGATATGTTTTTCAGGACGGCATTTTAGAACATGCCTATGCTCAAAGCAGTCCATGTACATGAGGGGTCCTGGGTGGACCGGCCGCTGCTTATCTTTTAGGCGGGGCTGCAGTCTAGCCTCTGCTCCAGGTTCTGGCCACAAAGGTCTCCTGCATCCCTGAAAAGAGCAAACGTCTCCCCAGAACACAGGCTCTGCAATGCTCTTCCTGCCCCCTAGTATCGTTGAAGGGGTCTGGAAGACCTGCTCTTTAGTGGAATTTCTTACACAAACGCTACATCATGATCTAGAAGATGTTGTTTTCGGTTACCATGCATTGGAAATAGAGAAATACATTTTTTCAGTTAATAAATTATGGTGCATTTCCCAGATGGCTATTTTTCTGCCATTGAAAGGGGGTTATACAGAAAAATGTTACGATGAAATAGCAAGGTACAAAATACTACAAACTCTACGGCATTTGTATACAAAACCAAAATGAATTCTGTTAAGTCAGAGGCATTCTGGTTGATATTGAATTAAATTTAATGCATTCAATAAAAATTATTTTTATTTAATAATGTTATTTAATAAAAATTATTTAATTATAAAATTTCTATTAAACATGATTTAATATCATTAATAAAAAATAGTATTTCGCTGATCTTTTATGTTGTTATGCTGCTTCTTCAGCATAAAGGATGGCCATTTATGTATTTATTTAATAATCCTCATGGAATGGTAACTTTTAACTTTATTGATCTATTATTTTATTCCCAGATATAATCTTAGGGTAAAGACTCTGGAATAAGACACTGAAATTTAAAATCAGTTTTCTGGAATTCTGAAATTATTTTGAAAATTAAAAATGTTTACAAACAAGTACACACAATCAGAACACATTAAGGAATTGTTTTTGATTTGGTGTGTTATGACAGTGGTATTGTGGTTATGTCTAATAAAAGAGAATTTTGTAACTGTTAGAGACATGTTCTGAGGCATTTGCCAGAGAAGTGATTCAATGTCTTGGATTTGCTTTTTAAAGATGCCAGGAAAAAAAAAAATAATGAATGAATGGATATGAAATAAGAACTAAGGTTGGTAGTGGCTGTTGTGGGAGATAGGTACTTGGGATTTCACTGAACCATTATCTCTACAAATTTGTTTATGAGTGAAATTTTATTAAGTAAAATTTTAATTAAAATACATATTCATATAAGCAGACACTGTGAAAAATTTTTGTTGATGATTTTGGACATACTCTCAAGTCTAAGTTTTTTCTGTTTTTCCCTTCGCCCTCACACGCCCACCCCAATCTGTCTTCACTGACCATTTTTAGCTTGCTGTGTAATTTTTGAGGAGCTAAGCGGAAAGGGGCAATGCAACAGAGGAAAATTCCAGATTCTAGCTTCGGACAGGGTCTGCTGAACTGTGCATCAGCGCCCCCTCCTGGAAGAAGCAAGCTGGCATGGCGGCACCCTGCATTTTTCTCTGAATGAGAGCACCTGGCATTTTTCTCTCTCTCTCTTCATTAGGATCCTAATTCCCAAACAGGGATTAAGCATTTGCCTCCTGCAGTGGAAGCACAGAGTCTTAACCACTGGACTCCCAGGAAGTCCCATCTTTTTTTTTATGGTGTTATTTTGAGGATTTATTTATCTATTTATTTGATAATAAAATTCCAGCTTCATTGAGATACGGTTATGACCAAATGGTGCGTGAAAACTTCCCCTAACATACAACTGTGTAAATTTAAGGCGGACAATGTGTTGGTTCGATACACTCATATATTCCAGTGTGATTAAAGATCTGTTCTCTCAGCAACGTTCAAGTATATACCACCGGTGTTGTCAAGTATAGTCCCCATGCTGTACATCAGGTCCCCAGAACATATTCATTTTATAACTGGAAGTTTGTACCCTTTGACAAACATCTTCCCTTTTCCTCCACCCCGAGCCCCTGAAAACCAGCATTTTACTCTCTGTTTCTACATTTAGGTTTTTAGATCCCATTTGGAAATGATGTGCTATGCTAAGTCGCTTCAGTTGTGTCTGACTCTCTGTGACTCCATGGGCTGTAGCCCACCAAGCTCCTGTCTATGGGGATTCTCCAGGCAAGAATACAGGGGTGGGTTGCCATGCCCTCCTCCAGGGGATCCTCCGACCCGGGGCTCCCACCTGTGTCTTTGTCGCCTGAACTGGCAGGTGGGTTCTTTACCACTAGCGCCACCTGGGGAGCCTCCATATAAGTTACTCTGTGGTATTTCTCTTTCTCTGATTTATCTCACCTGGGATACTTACTGTTGGCAGGCCCCAGGACCCTTGCCCTCCTCCTGCGGCTGACTCTTCCTCACAGTTTAAAACTGCACTCCAGTGTCTTTCCTCAGATTGGGACTCTATCATTTCTCCCCACAGCCCTGTTTTAATCAGAAACTCTCTTATCCATCTCTTCGTCTCATCGTTATCGCCTGTCTCCAACTAGAACCAGGAGATTTCTGAGATCAGAAAGTGTGTTTATCTTGTTGAAAGACTTGACACAGAGGAGTCTGACAATTATTTATTTATTTATTGCTGCAATATTTGATTGGAATTGTGTTAAATCTATAGATCAAATTTGGAGAGAACTGATGTCTTTACTATGTGGAGTGTTCCAACCCATGACCACAACTGGCCTCTCCATTTATTTACATGATCTTCAATTCACTCATCAGCAATTTTTAGTTTCTTTTTAAAAAATTTTGTTTTGTTTTGGCTGCATTGGGTCTTCGTTGTGGCACTCGGGCTCAGTAGTTGTGGTGCGTGGGCTTAGTTGCTCCGTGGCACGTGGAATCTTAATTCCCCGACCAGGGATAGAACCTGTGTCCCCTGCACTGGAAGGTGGATTCTTAACAATTGGACCATTAGGGAAGTCCCAGCAATTATTTATTGAATGACGGACCAAACAGGTGCATGAAAGCTTCCCCTAATTCCTAGCAGAGTTTGCTGCTCCTTCCTCGTACCCTGCCCTCTTGCTCGTGCCTCCAAAAGAACCACCTCACTGCTCAGATCGTGGTGCCCACATGGCAGAGTCCAGGCCAGGGCCCAACATGTAGCAAGCCTGCGTGTGTTCCTGCTGCTATCATGCCTACGGCCAGCTTTACCGCTGATTCTGTCCCAGGAAGTTTGAAACATTTACTTGCAACTGAAAACAAGTCAACTTAGAGATTCTCTGGGAAGAGATCTGTAAAAATAAAGAGTTGTTGATAGTCATGATAAAAGGAGAATATGCTTTAATAAAAAGGGTTTTCTTAAGCCAGAATAGAAAACTGTTCAAATAACAAACTACCCCAGGATGGAGATATTTTCCTAGAGCTCTTTCCCAGGTTTCTACAGTAATGTTTCCACATAGATTTACCAGGAAGCAGCCCCTGGTATAAGATGATGGTTTTCAAGGTGGGCTGAGGAAGGGGAGTGGCAAGGGCAGCCCATCTATGCTTCAACCAGAACACCTCTGTGTTGGTCCGTTTTATAATCAGTAGGATCTTGTTTGAAGGAAATTTTCCTTTCCCAAAAAAGTGACAAGAGGATTGCAGGAGCCTCAGGTAAGATGCTTAATAGCTGTGTGACCTTGGACGAGCCTCACGACCTCTCTGGGCTGTCACAGTAAAGTGAAGGCAGGGGTCTGAACTAGACGATCTCTCAAGTTCTCTCCCAGATCTAAGATCCATGGGTGTTCAGTTCAGTCGCTCAGTCGTGTCCAATGGACTGCAGCACACCAGGCCTCCCTGTCCATCACCAGGTCCCACAGTTTACTCAAACTTATGTCCATTGAGACCAAGTCACAAAATTAGAAGGAGCTTGATCTTCATGCAATACTCCAAATAGCCACAAGATGGAGATGTTACTCCACGAGAAAAGCTTTGTCTTCCTGCACTGTGTGACTCCCCAAGTTCTATAATAGATTTGGAAATTTTTTCTTAAAAATTTATAGAAAAGGAAAAAAGTTCATTAGTACTTGAAAATTCAGGCACAGGATTTAAAAGATTTTAGGGATGAATCCTGGCAAAGTTACCCAGGGTTTAATTCATAGCTTTATTTTTCTGCCAAAGCTCCAAAGAACAGTCTTTTCCACGTCTTCCTTCCCTGATAAGAATCTCTGCAAGGTTTTGTTATGATGCATTGGTTCTTGGGTGTCAGAGCTCCTGTATATCATAAACATCCAGGAAAGGGATGCTGAATGGAAAGGATGTTAAATTTGTTGAACTGCATCATTGACCGCCACCTCAGAATTAAAAGATGCATTCTTCTGTGAGAATTTCCTGTTCCCATAAGAACTGTGCATGTGATTTGTTAAAACGGTTAGAGCTGTCTGTTGTTTTTGACTAGAATTCGGCTTTTCTGTATTTTAGAGGCATTTGCCTCAAGGACCAGACGACCAGGGTTTGGGGAGCCCTGAGCTGGCAGGATGTTTGCTGAATGAAGACTTAGGAATCTTTATCACAGTATACTTACCTGGTAGGAAAAGGAGGTCTGAGAGCAACAGGATTAGGCAAACACGTGGCCCCAGAGGACGTCTCACTCAGCAGATGTTGAGAATGGAGGTGGGATGGAGCCCAAGGGTCTGGGGAATTTCTTGCTGCCATGAAAGCAGGGAAGACGAAAGGCGCTGGGAGAAGGTCACCACGTGAAGTCTGAGATCGCCTGAGAGAGATCCTCAGAGACGATAAAGGGTGGATGCCCTGAGCCTGGAGATGGAGAAATTTCTGGACCGAGACCTGCCTGTTGTTTCCCCCAGAGTATGATCACCACCTGAATAGATGAACTGAATTTATGCTGGGCCACTCGGTCAGAGCCCTAGTGAGGAGCCCTGGTGAACTGGGGACCTTCATGATCAGGCCAGAGCAGGTAATGCTACCTCGACTGCTCTCCCAGGCACTTCCTGCAGCCAAGGAGCAGCCAGCCCTTCCAGAGTGGGAGATCAGCAAATTAGCATCAGAACAGCTCTTTCCAATGTCTGATGTTTCAAGCGACTGGTTATTCCAATGTTGCTCATGCTTGAGTAATGTTCAGGCAACAGGTATAGGAAAATAATTAGTTCATTCACCCATTATGTTGAATTAAATAATTTAATGTTTAATCACAATGTTGTTGGGCTTCCCTTATGGCTCAGCTGGTAAAGAATCCACCTGCAATGCCGGAGACCTGGGTTCGACTCCTGGGTTGGGAAGATCCCCTGGAGAAGGGAAAGGCTACCCACTCCAGTATTCTGGCCTGGAGAATTCCATGGACTGTATAGTCCATGGGATCACAAAGCATCAGACACAAATGATTGACTTTCACTTTACTTCACATAATGTTGCAAAAATAAATCTGAATAAAGGGGTTGTAACTCTTATAGAATTATATAATCAAAATGAAATCAGTAAGTATTTCAGAATGAAAGTGAACGTTGAAAGTGTTAGTCACTCACTCGTGTCTGACTCTTTGCAATCCCATGGTCTGTCCATGTAGTTCTTCAGGCAAGAATACCAGAGTGGTTGCCATTCCCTTCTCCAAAGTATTTCAGAATAAACAGAATTAATGGCAATGATATTGATAAAACAGATAATGCTTTTCTGAAACTCCCATAACATGGATTGCTGTTGTTTGGTTGCTAAGTCGTGTTGTTGGACTCTTTGCAACCCATGGTCTGCAGCACGCCAGGCTCCCCTGTCCTCCATTATCTCCTGGAATTTGCTCAAACTCATGTCTATTGAATCAATGAGGCTATCCAACTATCTCATCCTCTGCTGTCCCCTTCTCCTTCTGCCTTCAATCTTCCTCAGCATCAGGGTCTTTTCCAAGGAGTCAGTTCTTTGCATCAGGTGGCCAAAGTATTGGAGCTTCAGCATCAGTCCTTCCAATAAATATTCAGAGTTGATTTCCTTTAGGACTGACTGGTTTTGATCTCCTTGTAGTCCAGGAACACTCAACAGTCTTCTCCTACACCACAATTCGAAAACATCAGTTCTTTGGTGCTCAGTCTTCTTTATGGTCCAACTCTCACATCCATACATGACTACTGGAAAAACCATAGCTTTGACTATATGGACATTTGTTGCCAAAGTTATGTCCCTGATTTTTAATACACTGTCTAGGTTTGAAGGAAATGGCAACCCACTCCAGTATTCTTGCCCGGAGAATTCCGTGGACAAAAGAGCCAGGTGAGGCTGCAGTCCATTGGGTCACAAAGAGTCAGACATGACTGACTAACACTTAGGTTTGTCATAGCTTTCCTTCCAAGGAGCAAGTCTTTTAATATCATGGCAGTGCTCACCGTCTACAGTGATTTTGGAGCCCAAGAAAATAAAGTCTGTCACTGTTTCCACCTTTTCCCTTCTATTTACAAACGTGAAGTGATGAGACCAGATGCCATGATGTTAATTTTTTGAATGTTGAGTTTTAAGCCAGTTTTTTCACTCTCCTCCTTCACCCTCATCAAGAGGCTCTTTAGTTTCTCTTTACTTTCTGCCGTTACCGTGGTGTCATCTGCATATCTGAGGTGGTTTTTATTTCTCCCAGCAATCTTGATTCCAGCTTAAGCTTCATCCAGCCTGGCATTTCACATGATGTGCTCTGCATATAAGTTAAATAAGCCCTGTGATGATATACAGCCTTGTCATACTCCTTTCCCAATTTTGAACTAGTGTGTTGTTCCATGTCTGATTCTAACTGTTGTTTCTTGACCTGCACACAGGTTTCTCAGGAGGCAGGTCAGGTGGTCTGGTATTCCCATCTCTTTAAGAATTTTCCACATTTTGTTGTGATCCACACAGTCGAAGGTTTTAGCATAGTCAATGAAGCGGAAGTCGATGTTTTCCTGGAATTCCCTTGCTTTCTCCATGATCCAATAAATGTTGGCAGTTTGATATCTGGTTCCTCTGCCTTTTCCAAACCCAGCTTGTGCATTTGGAAGTTCTCAGTTCACATACTGCTGAAGCCTAGCTTGAAGGATTTTGAACGTTACCTTGCTAGCATGTGAAATGCGTCCAACTGTATAGTAGTTAAACATTCTTTGGCATTGCCCTTCTTTGAGATTCGAGTGAAAGCTGACTGCAAATGAAAACACAACACAGAGAGGCATCAATTGTCTGGGTTCCTTTGGGTTTGGCGCTAATGAGCAGTAAGTCACCACTCTCGTCTACCCACCCGCCTGCAGATTCTTGCTTCAAACAGCAGATCTGTGCCATAATTTGGCCTCTGCTTGGCATGAATAAACCTTTTACTACTAAATTCAACTCCATTCTTCTTGTGTTAGCTCAGCCCATGACAATTAATGTAATACAGTAAGTCCCCGAGATACAAATCTTCAAGTTTTGAATTTCAAAGATGTGAGGGTGCATTGCATCTGTGTCAGGCATGAGTGAAATTTCAGCTCGCCCTCCGTCTCATCCTTCAGCTCTACCGTCTCCCACCTCCTCTCCCTCCTTCACTCAGTAACTCTTCTTGCCTGTGCACTCGCCGTCAGCTGTTGTGTTCGACTACTGTGCTTTCCAAGGTGCTGTACTGTAAGATTAAACATATTTTATTTTTTTGTGTTTGTTTTTATGTATTATTTGTGTGAAAATATAAACCTATTACAGTACAGTATTATATAGCCGAGTGTGTTAGTCAGGTACCTAGGCTAACTTTGTTGGATTTACGAAAAAATTGGACTTTTGAACATGCTCTCAGAATGGAACTCATTCTTGTGTAGGGGACTTACTGTACTACTTGGTTCCAGGGCTGGAGACAAAGGTGGTGTTGGGCTGCTGTCAGGGCAACTATATGCGGCGTATGTGTTCATGCCTGTATATTTTTTCCCCCAAAAATATTTATTTATTTATTCAGGCTCTGCTGGGCCCTGGTTTCGGCACTCGGGATCCTCACTGTGGCATTCCGCACGCGGAATCCAGCTCCCTGTGCGTGCGTGCTCAGTTGCTGTAGTCGTGTCTGACTCTCTGCAACCCTATGGACTGTGGCTCTCCAGGCTCCTCTGTCCATGGGATTCTCCAGGCAAGAATACTGGAGTCAGTGCCCATTCCCTTCTCCAGGGGATCTTCCCGACCTGGGGATGGAACCCGCATCTCCTGCATCTCCTGAATTGCAGGAGGAGTCTTTACTGCTGAGCCACTAGGGAAGCCCTCTGGTTCCCCGCATTGGGAGCACAGTCTTAGGCCCTGGACCACCAGGGAAGTCCTATGCCTATATATTTTTTAATGCACAGTCATTTTAATGGCAATGCTATTTATAATTTTTAAAAGGTGAAGATAAACCAAAATTTCTAAGCATAGGTGAATGTTCAATCATAATAGTCACACAGCTCTTACAATGACATGTTCACGCCACTTTAAAAAAGATGATTATTAACACGAAAACACAAAATGAAAAAATTATTATTGAAAACACTCTGGAAAAACACTGCTTTATTAAATTCTCTCCTCAGGATGAATTCCCTGGCAGGGAAATATTAAGTGAAAGCTGAAGAGCTTTATGGCTCTTGTTACGTTGTACCGAGTAGACTTTCATAAATCAATATTTTCACTGAAATGGTATTTCTCAGCTTGCCTCCCAGGCTCATAGTTTAATCCAGGAGAATATGGGTTTGGGGGCCCAGCTCATGCGAGTGCAGAAATCATGGCTCAGGCTGCCAGCCTTACTCAAATCCTGTCCCTCCTCTGTCCAGGTCCCTGCTAGCCTCTCTTCTGTCTCATGGTGAAAACACAATCTTTCCCTGGCACCCCAAGCATCTGACCTTCTCTCCTCCTGCGATGCCTGGTTCCCCTGGTCTCTGAACACCCTGCGTGTGCTCCTGGAGCTCGACTCTGGTCTGGAACCCTGACCCGGCTATCCACGTAGCTGGCTCCTCCTGCACCCCTAATCATCCTATTTAAAGTTGCAACCCCTTGCCAGCGGGGGATGGATAGGGGAAGAGATCTTTGTGGAGTTTGGGATGGACATGTGCATGCTGCTACATTTAAAATGGATCGTCAACAAGGTCCTACTCTGTAGCTGGGTGTTGTGTGTGGTCTGGATGGGAGAGGAGTTTGGGGAAGATGGATACATATATATGTATGGCTGAGTCCCTTTGCTGTTCACCTGAAACTCTCACAACACTATTTGTTAATTGGCTCTACCCTAATATGAAATAAAGTTAAAAAAAATAAAGTTGCAAGCTCTGCCTACCTCCTCTTCTCCACTGCTGCCCTCTCACTTTCTTCTTCTTTTTTTTTTTTAAAGATTTTTTTATATGGATCATTTTTAAGTTTTTATTGAAATTTTTACCATATTGCTTCTGTTTTATATTTTGTTTTTTTGGCCCCAAGGCATATGGCATCTTAGCTCCATGACCAGGAATCAAATCCACACCCTCTCTACTGGAAGGTGAAGTCTTAACCACTGGACCACCTGGGAAGTCTCCCATCTACCTTGTCAGCTTGGCTGTTTTCCCAAACACACACCACCCCCGATATGCCAGGCAGAGGCAGTGACTTGTCAGCATCTTTATTTTGTGTCTCCCCAGTCAGAACACGAGCTCTGAGGACAGTCTGCTTACACTTGATGCACCGCTGCGTGTTCAGTGTGGAGCAGAGCATCAGGCACAAGGGGAGATGCTCCAGTCAGAGCTGAATGAGTGAGTGAATGGTTGTCATGACTGGGGAGGCACAAAGGCTGATGATGCAAAGACAGGACAACTCTTGGGATCTGAGGAGACAGAGCTCAGAGGTCAGGAGCAGGCTAAGGGCTCTGCTTATTTCCCTTCCCTAGAGTCTGGGCATGCCTGCGATCGGCCTTGACTGATGGAGAAGAAGAGATGTCTGGACTTCCACGCTCAGGCCTTATGAAATCTGGCAGCTTCCCCCTCCTTCTCTTGTGTGTTCTCCCCCCTCCACTTGCTGTGTTTGAGAAGCCCGGTTATAAGGAGAGATCAGTGGCTTGAGGAGGGGAGGCCCTGAGGCCACATGGAGGAGAAGCAAGGACTCCAGCCTTGCTGGAGAGCACAGACCGCCAGAGACAGGACCCCAGGCATCCGTCCCAGCTGCCTCCGCTGGAGCATCTCCTGTGAGTGAAGAAGCTGTGTCAGCCTCAGTGGACACTGTGTGGAGAAGACACGAGCTGTCCCCCGTGTGCTCTGGCCCCTGACCCACAGAATCCTGAGAGGTAATAATATGGTTATTGTTTCAGCCACTAGGTTTTAGGGAGGAGTTTGTTATACAGCAACAGGTAAGAGAGGCAGGATCATTTCTCAAGAGTGTAAGTTGGTGGGAAGGGGAACAGGTCTGAGCTTAGGTGGGCCGAGAGGCAAAGGTGAGAGGAGCAGTTAGACACCAGGGGCACCGAGTTAGACATCGAGGGCTCGGGTGGAGCCAGGAGCCGTGACCTCCACTGGCGGTGGGAGGGCAGGCGCCAGCACTGGTGTCAAGTTCAAGCTCATCTGGCCCTTTGCAGCCCACTGCCTTGGTCCCCCGCCACTTGGCCAGCCTCCAAACAGGGTTAACTGTGGGCTTCAAAGAACACACTTTTGGGATCCATATAAAAACAGAACACAGAAGTAGATGTGGCTCCTTGAAGCGCCCTCCCTGGAGGCAGTGGTGTGTGTCTGTGTGTCTTTTTATCTCTGCATGTGTGTGTGTGTACATGTCACAGATGTGTGCTGTCCACTGTGGTGGGGCGCTCCACCTGGAGCCTGGGAATCTTTGTGAAGGCACAGTGATCAACAATGACATCTGCTGAACGAACACCACCTGCTCAGGGAGTAAGTTCTGGCTTCAGTTAGTTTTCAAGGCAATGTTTGTCCTGCACATGGGTTTATGCACTCGTGTGCAGAGGCAGCGCCGTGCAGAGGAACAAACACAGGCATTGAGACTGGGCAGACATGGGTTCGACTTCCTCAGCCATTGAGGACCTGTGTGATCACAAAAAATTTCCTCATCTGGCTGAGACATGGTTTCCCCAGCCATGTTCTCTTTGCATGTCAATTTATTTATCCATAAAACAGCCACAAAATGATGTGCTTGCTTTGAAAGGGTTGTCATGAAGCTGCAGTCAGTTCAGTCGCTCAGTCGTGTCCGACTCTTCGCGACCCCATGGACCTCAGCACGCCAGGCCTCCCTGTCCATCACCAACTCCCGGAGCTTACTCAAACTCATGTCCATCGAGTCAGTGATGCCATCAAGCCATCTCATCCTCTGTCATCTCCTTCTCCTCCCACTTTCTATCTTTCCTAGCATCAGGGTCTTTTCTAATGAGTTAATTTTTCGCGTCAGGTGGCCAAAGTATTGGAGTTCAGTTTCAGCATCAGTCCTTCCAATGAATATTCAGGACTGATTTCCTTTAGCATTGACTGGTTTGATCTCCTTGCAGTCCAAGAGATTCTCAAGAGTTTTCTCCAACACCACAGTTCAAAAGCATCAATTCTTTGGTGCTCAGCTTTCTTTTCTTTTTTTTCAGCTTTCTTTATAGTCCAACTCTCACATCCATACGTGACTATTGGAAAAACCATAGCTTTGACTAGACAGACCTTTGTTGGCAAAGTAATGTCTCTGCTTTTTAATATGCTATCTAGGTTGGTCATAGCTTTTCTTCCCAGGAGCAAGCGTCTTTTCATTTCATGGCTGCAGTCACCATCTGCAGTGATTTTGGAGCCTCCCAAAATAAAGTCTGTCACTGCTTCCATTGTTTCCCCATCTATTTGCCATGAGGTGATGGGACTGGATGCCATGATCTTAGTTTTCTGAAATTTGAGTTTTAAGCCAACTTTTTCACTCTCCTCTTTCACTTTCATCGAGAGGCTCTTTAGCTCCTCTTCACATTCTGCCATAAGGGTGGTGTCATCTGCATATCTGAGGTTATTGATATTTCTCCCAGCAATCTTGATTCCAGCTTGTGCTTCTTCCAGCCCAGTCATGAAGGTTAAATGATACAAAAGGACCTAGAGGACACCTAGCACTTAGTAGGTGCTCAATAAGTTAGGATTTCCCAGCCTGGGTGATAATAAAGCATCACCCAGAACTGGCTGCCATGTAGACGCTCTGCTGTCCTCTGGGGAGGTACACGTGTGTGCACACGTGTGTGTGTGTGCATGTGTGACTGTGTGTGTGTGAGTAGGTGTGTGTAATGAGCACTCCAGGTGATGGACAAACTTGAAAACACTGCCAACAACGTTAGTTCTGCCCCCTCCATCCTCTTTTTGTACTTTATTCTCCCCAACTTTTTATTTTAGACACTTTCAAACCTCTTCTGCAAGAATAATATAATGAACACTACACACTAATGTTAACCGAAGTGCATTTACCTTATTTGCGTGTATTCTCCCTCTCTCTGCACACACACACGTGCACACACACAATTTTACTGACAGACCCAAGTGAGAGTAAATTGCAGACCTTGTGACCATCATTCATCCTGCCCAACCAAACACCATCTTCACACCCAAGAAGTTTTACTAGGCTCAGTCGTGCATCTTAAGTACAGGCCATGTTCAAAGCTTCCCTCTGCTCAGATGTTCCTGATCACTCTTTTTATGAGAGTTATTGTCACTGAGCCTATTACAGGAACATGTTATTTTGAACCAAGTGTGACTCTCTGTCCCTTCTCTTTTTTATCTGCTAGAGGTAGATGGTCGACTGTCCCTAGAGACGTCTGCAGATGGCTGAAGACACTTTCCCTCCAGACCCTCCCTCCCGCATCCTGGTCACCATCCTGATCCTCTGGGCTCTTTCCTGGTGGCCGATTGATTTAATGTGACATGTGGTTCCCAGGACTGGAGGCCGAGGGATCCAGCTGGGGTCTGACCCCTGAAGAGGGGTCTGTGGCCTCCCTCTGAGGGGCAGCTGTCCATCTTCAAATGCAGCCTCTGCTCATACTGTCATACTGAGCTTGTATAAACTAAATAGTGTTCAGTTTTGCTGGGAGCCGGCATATTGCATATTGAGTGCATATTGCATATTGCATATTGAGTGCAGCACTTTCCACAGCATTATCTTTCAGGATCTGGAATAGCTCAACTGGAATTCTATCACTGCCGGTAGCCAGCGTGAGGAACTCCGCCCATGACAAAGGTCATGAGGAAGGAGGCTTGGCATACGCAAAGGCAGGATCGAGCTTCAGGAGTCCCCCTGGAATTTCTCGAGCATATACCCCCAAAACCAGAGTCTGCCTACTTTCTGCTTTGTGCTTTCACCTACACCTCTGACTTTACGGGGGGCTGTCCCCCACTACCTCTCTGAAAAAAGAGTTAGCTTACAGCTCCAGTTAATAATTCCTGGGTGTGACAGTGTTTAACCTACAAACTCCTTTGGAAGTCCTCTAGCCTGCCTGAATAGGTTTTTCCGGCCACATGTGATTGTTCAGAGCCTCCCAACTGTGAGAGGCAGATGTTCTAAACTGTCTAAACACAGATTCTTTTGAGTAGTTAAAAGATTGATTAGAAATTGTATTGGTGAAGGGATTTTCACTTGTTGGGCCAATGTTTGCTGCTAAGTTTCCATATCCCTTACCTGCTGTGTCCCTGGCAGTGTATTGATTAATTTAATTGGTGTAAGTAGTAGCTTTAATGTTTGTAACCTGGGACCCTTGAGTTAATTCTTTTTCTTGTTATAGCCCAACACACCTTTGCGCTGTAGGAATGCAACTTTATCTAATGCTTTTGGAGGGTGGCTCCTAACCAATCACCTTTAGAGAAAAATAAGTTTTCTGAAGAAAAGGTCTTAAAATGTTAACAGGCCTCCGGGCCAGAAGATGATGCAAATCACCTAAGCTTTTGCATATGATAAGTTTGCAGGAAGAAAGCCTGGCTTGCTGCAAGACTCTACCCCTTCCCCCATTATCCTCTATGCATAACTTAAGGTATAAAAACTACTTTGGAAAATAAAGTGCGGGCCTTGTTCACCGAAACTTGGTCTCACCATGTCGTTCTTTCTCTTCCCTTCTGGCTGAATTATTCAGCCTCTTTTCTCCACTGAATTTCCTCACTGAGCTATCCTTATTTCAGCCTCTTTTCTCCACTGAATTTCCTCACTGAGCTATCCTCATTCTATTACTCTTTATATCCTTAATTAACGTTTAATTAAGCAATTGTTTCCTGATCTTCGCCTACGCGGTCTCTCCTTCGAATACCCTGGATCAGCCGGGGCTGGTCCCCGGCACAGTTTCCCACCAACAGCCAGGCGCCCCATCTAGCTCTTGGGCAATTGATGTCATTGGTAGAAATTGATGCGGAGAAAGAGACTGAAACTAACATAAGCTGAAACTGTGTGACATGCCAGGCCCTGGGGAGATGAAGATGGGAGGGACACAGGCCGGCCTCCGGGGGGGGGGGGAGCCTAGTGTTACCTGACATACAACCTGTCTGAGGGGCTTCCCTGGTGGCTCAGTGGTAAAGAATCCACCTGCCAATGCAGGAGACGTGGGTTCGATCTCTGGTCCAGGAGGATCCCGCATGCCGCAGAGCAACTAAGCCCGTGCACCACAACTGTTGAGCCTGTGCTCTAGAGCTTGGGAGCCGCTACTACTGAAACCTGCAGGCCCTAAAGCCTGTACTCTGCAACGAGAGAAGCCACTGCAATGAGAAGCCCAGACATCGCCGCTAGAGAGTAGTCCCCGCTTCCTGCAACTAGAGAAAATCCCGAGCAGCCAGCAAGGCCCAGCACAGCCAAAAATGAATGAATAAACAAAATTTAAAAATCAACTAAAAACCCTCTCTGAGTCTCAGTGTTCTCATTTCTAGAAGTGGACAACATTCCAGCCTCCTAGGTCGGTGTGAAGGTGTAATAAGACGGCATGGATTACAGGGCTCTGGCATATAGTGTGTGTCTGATTTGGGACTTGAAGAATAAATGGAATTTGGGGGTAACAGGAATGTTCTAGCAATGGAGACACAAAGCTCTGTACTAAATACCCCCAAATCATACACATTAAAATGATCAATATAGTGAATTCTGTTAAGTGAATGTTACCAAAATATAAAAGAAAGTAAATTAAGATTTTCCAGGCTGGAAAGGTGAATAGGAGGGATGGGGAGCAGATTCGAGGCATGATAATAAGTTTCTGAGTGCTACTGATAATGGTGATGCAGGGCAGCATCAAGGAAAGAGCCTGTGGGGAGCCCACGAGGGATTCCTTTGTCCAGGATGACTTTCAATGTGCTTTATGACCCAAGTCATATTCCACGTTGTTAGGCACCAATATAACCCAAAAGACTTTTCAAACGCTGTGCTAAGCTCAAGCCCAAGGCTAAGTCAGCCCAAGGAGAGTTGGAAGAAACGACTCAAGTTGAGAGATGGAGGGACTTCCCTGGTGGTCCCTCCGGATCACCAGGGAAATCCCAAATGAACTTATCCACAACATAGACTCACAGACTTAGAGAATGAACTTATGGTTGCCAGGAGGGGAGAGTGAGGGGAAGCTATAGTTAGGAAGTCTGGGATAGAAATGTACACACTGCTGTATTTTAAATGGATAACCAATAAGGACCTACTGTACATCCCAGGAACCTCTGCTCAGTGTTCTGTGTCAGCCTGGATGGGAGGGGAGTGCGAAGGAGAATGGATACATGCATATGTAAGGTTGTTCAGATGAAATATCACAACACTGTTCATCAGCTATACTCCAATATAAAATACAAAGCGTAGAAATTAAAAAAAGATTACAAAGTAAAAAACATTTTAAAAAGCTGAGAGATGGAGTTGTATGAATCGGCATGGTGGGTTCTACACTTTCTGCCTCCTGGGAGAGGTTTAAAGAGATGCCTGTTCGGATGTAATCCTTTAAAAAAAAAAAAAAGAAATCCTGAAGAAGTGCGCATGCCTGGATACTTTATCTTAAGCTCTTCATCCAAGGTTGAGGACTCATGTAGGCCAGCAGGCTGAAGGCCCGTCTTTCTTGTCCTCTTAGGGGTCCAGCTACCCCCAAAGCCAAAGTCCCATAGACCAACTGGCCTCTAAGGGCCTGGCTCCTCTCCTTAGAAGGCTGTGTAGTGCAATGTGAGTAGACATGGAATAAAGCCTGAGAAAGCACGGACATGTTAACAAAGCTGATTTTAACACCAGTTTATTGTATTTTTACAATAATAAAAATAAATTAGTCATACACAAAAATAGTTGTCATTTTTGCTGAAGAGAAAGCAGACTATTTACTCATATAATTTGCCTTCTACCCTCCACCTCTTTAAGCAATAATTCACACCCAAGGGTGACATGGGGTTGTTGGAGTATTCTGTGGGTTTCATGCTCCTGGCTGTGGAGTTGACCCCCAGAGCCCCGCTCAGCAGTCACCAGCGGGGACCCTGGAGGTGTGGTCAGAGCAGTGAGTGCATCAGCTTTTGTATACCCCTCCTTGCCCCTGCCAGGGGACCCTGCCCCCTTACCAACTCCAAGTCAGCCCCCTAAGCCACTTACTGCTGGTGATTCTGAAGAATGAGGCAAGACAAAGAGAAGGGTTGAAAAAGACCCCCGTATTTCCTTCTCCAAATATTTGAGAGTGAGAAGAGGGCAGATTATATGAGCAAATATGATATTTAAGGTGGAAAGGTGGCAATCCAGACAGACCTGTTTCAGGTACAATCCCAGGGGTAAAAAGCCCCTGAATGAGTCAAAAAATAGAGTAATTTCTATTTGATCTTAAAACCCAAGGAACTTGGCTAATCAGTATACTTAAGTGTAACCATGAACTTAGAATAAGATGCCATGTGCAGCAACTTTCTGGGGAAGCTGGGTTAGTAGGATCAAATAATTTTACATAAATGTGGATCGAATATGTAAATAAATACCTATTAGGTCCCTTTAAAATTAACATATTCTAAATAATAGAACTATTTTGGTGTAGTGACTCATTCCGCGGGTCGAGTTCAGAATACACATTTCCTATAAACATCTTGTATTTACAAAGAACAAAATAATAAGTTATAACAAAGTATATCCTTCCGTCAAACTGAAATGGTGGGGGTCTGGGGGTCAAGGCAGGTGGAAATCAAGTTTATGTAACAGAACGGCTTTCCTCTCGCTGAAGCAAAGGGCTCAACGTCTGGAAGACGCTGAGAAAGCCGTCTCGAGGGTCCCACCCCATAGGGTCACTTTTCCTCAGCACGACGGTTGTCTCCCACTGTCAGCCACTGAAGAAAAAGAACCAGGAGTGTGGTGCAGGGTGGAGAGAATGATGAAGCTCCAGCAAAGATGCAGGAAAGCAAAGTGAATTGAGACGGAGATGGTATATAGAGGATCCTCCCTGGTGGCTCAGACGGTAAAGCGTCTGTCTACAATGCGGGAGACCCGGGTTCGAGCCCTGGGTCGGGAAGATCCCCTGGAAGATCCTCTGGAGAAGGAAATGGCAATCCGCTCCAATATTGTTGCCTGGAAAATCCCATGGACAGAGGAGCCTGGTAGGCTACAGTCTATGGGGTCGCAAAGAGTCGGACACGACTGAGCGACTTCACTTTCACCTCACTTTCTTGTCTAGTCGAGGCACTTCCTCCATCAAGGTGTGTGACCCCAGGCAGGGAACTAGCCATCAGGATGTTTGATTACTCACATTCTCAAAGCAGGACCAGATAGGGCAGCTCTGAGCAATTGGCTAGTGGGTCCCTGAGGTCACATTCAGCTCTTGGGGGGAGTGCAACCCTGGGTTTAGAATGGTAGTCATAGCAACAGGAAGTACATGTGCTGTGTACTTGCCATCCCAGACCAGGTGAATCACTTGAAGCTGTTCTACTTACAGAGTCACCAAAGTCCAGACTGGAAGGAATCTTAAAAGTCCTATTGCCCCAGCTAGGTGCTCGGATCCCCCCACCCCCTTCAGCATCCATGACAGAGGGCCATTAAGACTCCTCCAGGAATGGGTCAGTCAGCAGTAGCTACCATGGAGCCCTCGACCTTCTGAATGTGCTCATGCGCAGAAAGGAGGTTCTCCTGCAAGAGCTAAAATCTTCCTCTCTGCAACGTTCACCTCCTAGGAGGGCTCCCCTGGTGCTTCCCAAATCTCTCCTCATGAAGTCCTTGCACTGCTTCTCACAGTCTGCACCCCTCCGCAGGATCAGGCATGTTCATCTGAATGTTATATGTTATCAGCATTCTTAAAGTTTACGGCAATCACAAATAGGGTTCACCAAATGTTTTCTCCTTATGCCTGAATGCTCTGTGGCTTTTGTTTGTTTTAGGGTTTTTTGTGTGTATTTTTTGGGGGGCGGTAGTTTCATCCCACTTTCTTGACCCGCATTGAGCTCAGCCAATTGAAACTCTTCCCTGCTCCCCACATTGTACTTCTATAGTTTTGATTTTGTTTTGAAATCCAGAGGTGGGACTTTATGTTGGAAGGACCTGGGATGCTCACCCCCCACTTGGTGGAGAAAGCCCTTTTAGGCTGGTGAACTCACTCATATGGCAGCCAGACCTCTGCTGTGTTGGGAAGCCTGGGTGGCTAGAAGGTTTTCCCTTCATTTAAGCTGAAATCAGCCTTTCCGCTCTTCTACCCATTGATCTTGCTCTGCCCTCCAGCATGTAAAGAAAGCCTCCTCCAAGGAATCCTCCAAAGGACTGGCTTGTTCAGGAAGATCATAGCGCAGCTGCAGAAAGGGTACCCTCCCCTGGGACGAGAAGCAAAGGCAAGTGAAGAAACAGAGAGAGTGAGTGCTGGCTAGGAACCAGCCATGTGCTTGGCCTCTCTGGTTGCTTTTGATTGGTGGGCACGGGGATCTGGGCCTCTGCCCTGTTGCTTATTGCACAAGTTATATAAGGATCAGGAGAGATGGGTGTGCTTTTGGAAAATGGTGACTGGGGCTTTCCAGAAAGAGAACTTATAGTAAGGCCAAATAGAATTTCTGAAAGCCCAAGGGTAATGGGAGCATGATGGAGTGTGTCAGACTGAGCTGGTAATACTGCTTCCAAAAGCACATCATCATCAAATTAGCAGATTTTTGGGTTAAAGGGCTCGTGGGAGAAACTCATTTGCTATAAATTTCAAAGCAAACACTTGCTTTGAATGGGAAATAGGCCCAGGACCATAGTACTAAATAAGACAAATTTTCTTTATGTTTCCAATTTGTTCAGCCTGATTATTTTTCTTAGTGGGTATAAGAATGTGTATATATATATTTCCCCCCTTCTTTTTTCCTCACTGAGTTTTTTCAGATGGCTCATCTTCCATATGCAGTGCATTCTCTTTCCAGCTTGAGGCCTTGGGAACTACAGTTATGTGAAGTGAATCAAGAAGGACCCTACTGCTGTGGCCATTGTGGAGGAGTTCACAGCCCCTTTTCCTAGGCTGATTGCAGTAATAAAGATCTTAGTGTTCATACCTTGGAGGGGAGATATGGGTTGTGAGTCATGGGGCAAGGTGTGTGTGGGCGAGTGGGCAGGATGCAAAGAGAAATCCACAAATCAAAGCAGAAAGACCCAAGGGAGACTCTTTCGAATATAAACATAGGATTCTTACTGGGATAGGTTGGTTAGACTTTCCTCTGGGCGATGTGTGGTGAAGGCCCAGGAGAGATGGCTGAGGAAGAGGCAAGAGCCCAGGGGGCTATGGAGCTGTGTGTGCTGGAAATCTGCTCTGGGTGACAAAAAAGTGACCTTGATGTAGGATTCCATGGGTGGTGTGTCCTACTGGGGAGAAGAATAGTAATTTAGGACAATGACCTTGCTACCCCGATGGCTTTCTTATCTCATGGGCTAGTTCTATTAAGGATGGGGTTCAAGAACCCATGCAGAGTCCTGTCACCAGGACCTGTGATTTTTGGGGGAAGGGAAAAAAGAAACAGACTCCTGAAGCATATGAGTGCAGGGCCAGAGGAAAGAATTCAAAGGTCTGGGCTTTGTTTGCTGAATGGGAAACTTCTGAGCCTCTTGGTCTGAAAGGAAGCCACATTCTGCAGACCTAAGACTTCCGGCCAGGCCTCGGGGTGAGGGTTTTGTGGTCAGACCACAGGGGTTGGACTGACTACATGGACCAGCCTGTGACCTTATACCTGGCAGGTCAGTTACCTAAGCTGAGTCTCAGTTTTCTTGTCAGTAAAATAGGGACTGTGATTCATTCCCTGCCTCTCATTCTGGGGCACCATGAGCCATAATGAGCTAATATCTCTGACTATACCTTCCAAACAATAAAGCACTAAACTGGCAAGAGATATTTGTGTCATAAGGCAGGAAAACAGCCTCTGAGCATGAAAATAGGCACAGCGGGGCTGAGGTAACAGAGGATTGCAGGCATCTTAGCAAGCCTTAGGGGGGCCCTGGAGTGGGGGTGCTGCCTCCTCTGACTCTTCCTGGGGCGTTGATATTGGAAAGGCCTGCAGCGCCAGGGACGAGGCAGCGCCCAGACAGGGCCCAGCTGCTGACTTAGAAAGTGCCAGGACGGAGTCAGCTGAGAGCTGAAGGCACTCCCCACCGCTTGGTCTGCAGAGAGCGCAGGGGCCAGGCTTCTGGAGGAGGGGTCATCAGTTCATGGTGATGCTCAAAGGACAACCGTGGCCTTGCTCTTGGGCACCGTGTGTACACTTTATGAAGGCAGGGTGCAGACTAACTTGACTGGCAGCTCCACAGGCCAGGGAGCCCCTGGTAGGGCAGCAGCCAGCCGGTCCCACTGCTCACAGACTCCCTGACCTGCCCACGGATGTGGAGTGGGATGTTATCTGCTCCCTGGGAAGCCCGAGTGCCTATTGGCCACGCGCGTGCAGGAGGCGCAGCAGGCAGTCTTGTAGTAGTTGTAGACGCAGAGCCTGGCCTGGACCACCACGTTGCAGTTGTAGTACCGGTCCTTGCAGTTTTCATCTGCAGCAGAGGAGAATGGAAAAGCCTTTGAGCACAAGCAGCAGCCTAGACTCAGGGAATGAGAAAGGGCAGAGGGTGTGGCTATCCATCCCAGTTCCACTGTTTACTACCGATGGAAGGTGTGAGTGTGGGCTGAGAGCAAGTTTATATATATTTTTTTTCTTCTTTAAACAGGCAGCTGAAACCTGTCTACTCTGACCTTAAGGATGCTGGAACCAAATCTCTGAATGCATTGCCATTTTAATAAATTCCCATGCAAGTTTCTCTTTGCTTGCCATCTGTGCTATCAACAGCTACCTTAAATTATGAAATTTACACCTGAAGGATGCTGACCCCCTCTGAACTCCATGAATTTGCACACAGTCACAGTGAGACCTAGATGTATCTGGCATTTTGACACCAGAGAATTTGATGGAGATTAAGAAAGATGAATCTTTTACTGCAAGGTACGATTCCCTACTTACCAACTTCAGGGACACAGTCCTGAGGGTTACAAGATTCTTTTTCTTCTGGTTTCAACTGAGGGTCACAGAGATTACTTAGGGTCATGTCATCTGCCAGACAACGGACTTCCCGGACGCGGAAGCCACCCTGACAGGTCTTGGAACACTGTGAGGGGAAAGGAAGAAAGTTAGACTTCTTGGCAGCCCATTCGCTCAGCACACTGAAGAAGGCAGATTTTGGAAATTTCTGACATCTATCAAAGGAGACAATATTAGAACAAACTCCCCTGCACCTACTAATCAGCCTCAATGGGCATCTACTCATGGCTAGCCACGTCCTGTCTGTACCCTCCAGGATGATGTCTCAAATTACTTTGAGGCAGATCTAGACATCATATCACTTCTTCTGTAATATTTCAGTTTGTAGCACTAAACAACCAAGCTTCTTAAAAAATTACCACAATACCATTATTACACCTAGAAATCGACAATAGTTTCTTCTCTTCAAACATATATTTCATTTTGCTTGTGAATCTCAATTTTATTTTAGATTTTCTTGCTTTATTTTGTAGTTTAAAAGTCCAGCTACAATTTTCAAACCCTGTTACTGACATGTCAACTTTCTAAAATATAGATTTTTGGGGGGTGTGGGGATCAGGGTCCACATCAGGTCTCTACATTGCAGTTGGTTGATAGGCCTTTTAAGCCATGGGTTCCCTCCCCTGTGTTTTTCCCCTTGTACTTGAGTGGTTGGAGGAATGGAATCACCTGTCCTGAAGAGTTTCCCACAGTTTAAGATTTTGCTGAGGGCATCCCCCGTGATACAGGCTGACATGTTCCTCTATCTTCCACATTTCCCACAGGTAGGATGTTGGCTCCAATCTATTCAACCTTATCAGCTGCAGGTTTGGGGGGTGTGTGTGTGTGTGTGTGTGTGTGTGTGTGATGAGACCACTTCATAGGGTGTGTTTAGTTGTCTCTCTTTGGAGGAGGTCAACACTCACTCAAAAGCAGATCCATTAGTTCATTTGGGGTTGAAAAATGGTGATAATATCCTAATACCACTTCTTCTTTTACAAGCTGAGAATCTAAAGCATTCCCACTCCTTCACTCATGTTTACTCTGGTTACCCAGTGGGATGGCTTGTTTAGGAAAGACAGGGCAAATGTTTGATTATTTTCCTTTATTTATCAGTTTTCAGAATAATGAGTTGGTTCCTCTAACATCCTACAATGGTGAATCCTCTAATTAGTTTTTTAATCATTATAAACTTATTATACATGGATGGATTTAAATTTATTATAGATGGATGGATTTAAACTCATGGATGGGTTACAGATGGATGGATTTCATTCAATGCATGGCCGTTATTATTTTTACTGATGCTCATTGATGCCCCACCAGTGGCTATCCAGGCCTCAGAGCTGGTTCTTGAGCTCTTTAGACATGAGCTCATCTTTAAGAACCTCCTTGCTGCCTGGTATAAAAAGTCATCCTGATTTAATTTATATCTATACATTCCCAGACCTGGAATCAGACATTTTTCTTTGGCTCCTTTTAGTGGAGAATGGTATTTTGGTGTCATTTTATTTATTTATTTTTTTGGTCTCACTGCTTGGCATGTGGGATCTTAGTTCCCCAACCAGGGATCAAACCCAGGCCTCCTTCACTGGAAGTGCAGCATCTTAACCACGAGACCACCAGGGCTGTCCCAGAGAGTGGCATTTTGAAACCATATTCCAGCTGATAGGCATGGCCTTTGCTACTGGGTTGGTCACTGTTTCCAGGATCTTTCAGTGGATAAAACAGAGAAAATTTTTTTTAAGATAAATTAATTTGTGAGTTCACACTGATATTTCTAAGTCAAATTCAGGACAGCAGGATTTTTGCTTAAATCTCTTCTATTTTGTCTGTTATCTTCTTTCTCCTAAGCTGAGAATACTGTTTCTTAAGGCAACTGGGGATAACAGAGCTATAGCATCATATCTACTATTACATATATCATCAGAGTCCTGGGAAGTAGATTATTCATTTACTTTATCACCTGTTATACACCCAACCATCTCAGAACACAGGAAACAGCCATCACTAAAAATGTGATTATTGCAAACAATGTAAACTTTTTTCTGCAGTTCTTTTTGTCCTTAGGTATAGACAGTCAGATTACTGTGATTTAGAGGCACAGGCAAGAGAGTTGATGCCACCAACTGCATACATATTTCGGCTAATTTGTTCCATTCATTTTCCATTTTTAGGGATTTCTTTTTTAAAAGAATAATTTTGTTTTATAATTATATAAAATATTTACTTTATTCCAAATGCAAATTTATAAAACAAGGTGAATTTTAAAAATGTCTAGCTTCCATCACTGTCTTTGCTACTATAGTGACAATATATTTTATATTTGCTTCAATTGACTTATTTATTTAAAAAATATTTATTTACTTATTTGGATGGTCTGGGTCTTAGTTGCGGCATGTGTAATCTTTATTGTGGAATTTGGGATCCTTTTTAGTTGTGATATATGGCATCTTTAGTTGCTGATCTTTAGTTGCGGGATCCTACTTTCCCAACCAGGAATCGAACCCAAGCCCCCTGCGTTGGGAGTGTGGAGTCTTAGCCATTGGACCACCAGGAGAGTCCCCACTTATTTATTTATTTTTAAATTTACATGCGGAAAAATTCATTTTCTGTGGCGCACAGTTCTGAGTTTTGACAAATTCAGAGAATCGTGTACCTCCCTCTGCAAACAAGAGAGAACTTTGATCACACAGAACAAATTCCTTTGTGTTGTCCCTTTGTAGTGAGATTTGTCCCACCCCATCCTCTGGCATCACTGGTCTGGTCTCTGTTCTGATAGTTTTTCCTTTTGAAGAATATTACATAGACAGTATTATACACTGTGTAGCTTTGCTGGGGGAGAAGGAAATGGCAACCCACTCCAGTGTTCTTGCCTGGAGAATCCCAGGGACGGTGGAGCCTGGTGGGCTGCCATCTATGGGGTCGCACAGAGTCGGACACGACTGAAGCGACTTAGCAGCAGCAGCAGCAGCAGCTTTGTGGGGGGAGGGGAGTCTTTCTTCCATTTAGCAGAATGCATTTGAAGTTCTTCCATGTCATAGGCAGTATCAGTTCTTTGGTTCCTGTTGCTGAGTGGCACCCCATTGTTTGGACAAACCTCTGTTCATTCATTTACCTGTTAAGGGACATCAGGGCTATTCCCTTCAGATGTCTTAGGAGTTTGTGGCCTTTGATGTGGCCTGGTGAGTTTGGTCCTTTCTAGACTCTCCAAACCAGATGGCAGAAGAAAATAGTGGTCTGCTCTTGCTTTCTCAAGGACCATGGCCAACACGAACCTAATCCTAAGAAGCAAATTTCTTGGCCAAGTTGGACCCAGAATCAGTCTTTGCAAACAAGATCCCAGCTGATTCTTAGGCCCATGAAAATTTGAGAGTCACCATTTTATGGCCTCCATAGTTTGGAAGTCAAGCTCATCCCAGCCTCAGGCTCCCTCCTCCCCACCAAGCAGGCTGAATTCAGGGCACCCCGGCTGTGACCAAGGACAGCAGATTGTGCAGGGAATCTGGGCTGAGCCCAGTGCCTGGCACCCAGTAGATGGGCCAGCCATGAGGGGTAGGGGGAAGCAGATGAGAGCACCAAGACTTACCATGCTCCATTCTGTGTGAAACCATTTGGCCCCGCAGGGCTTGAGGTGGCAGGGTTGCTGGCTGGGGGGTTTCTCCAGAAAGGAACATTCATAGGGATCCAGCACTTCAAATGTGTCTGTGTTCTTCCTAACACAGATCACCTCCCTCTGCTGGGTCCCGCTCCCACACTCGACGGAGCACTAGAGGAGGCGGCAGAGAAAGACAGGTGTCACGTGATAGGAAGGGGATGGGAAATACCATCCATCGAGGAAGGTTTACCAGAACTTTCCATCATTGCTTCAGGGAGGTCCCAGTTTTCCTGACAGCTCTGTTTCTGGCATGGAGAGCACCTGCCCTGAACTCTCATGTCTCAAGGATGCTGGTGGCTGAGATCCTGATGCCCTCAGTAATATGGGAGTGAAATCAGGTTTCCCATAGGTTATCCCGCAGAGCATGCCATCCAGTCATTTGGTTTTGTCTGGTAGACTGTGACACCTCTCATTGTAAAACAATGAACTAACATTTAGCTTATCTGCTGGCCTTTGGCGGGGTACAGCTGGGAATGAATGCTTTTCCCAGAGTCTGCATGTATGTGGGTGAAGTGCTACATTAAAATTCTTTGGGATACACAAAACTCATAAGAAGACCACAGACTTGGAACAATGTCCCTTATGATCAGCCCTCCCCTCCCAACAGGCAGCCAGCAGAAAGATCTGCCCACAGAATCCAACTCCCTGGCTCCTTACTTGGAGCCAAAGCTCACTGAGGTTGTGATTGCAAAGAGTCTAGTCAGATAATTACATGTCTTGCTTCATTGCATTAGGTTATGGAAATATGATGCATGTAACTGCCCATTACTTATTTTAGTTAGTATCTATTACTTTGCAAAATGTTTTCTGTTCATGTTTGGTGTACTCTTATTACCTTTTGATTGAAAAAATTTTATAAGCTGTGATCTATATACTTCTAAAGACTTTAAAGAAGCTATTGCGTTTATGAAAAGCCTGTAAAAATGTCTACAGCTGCAACTCTTAATATTAGCCTTGCTACTGTATGCAGGCACATGGTGAAATAAAAAGGACGGTGGGGGGGAACCCATGTCACCACACAGCAAAAAAAGCCCCTCAAACCCAAGCTAACAGACTACAGATTAGTCACACAGCCCATGATAAACATCTCCATCAGCAGTTTCCACTTTGAGCCTGTTTTCTGCCATCTTCACAGGTATACAGAAAACTACAAGGCTTCTTAGTTTTGGAGCTATCTGTTCAGATGTTAGAGAATAAATGTGACCCAGACACAGGGGCAGACAAGAGGCCTGCTCCTAATGGCTAAAGACTGTGGAGGACTCTCCCGCCCCACAAGAACTAAGACAATCTAAGCGTGAAGCAGGGCTTCCCAGGTGGCTCAATGGCAAAGAACCCGCCTGCCAATTCAGGAGACATGGGTGCTATCCCTGGGTCAGGAAGATCCCCTAGAGAAGGGAATGGCAACCCATTCCAGTATTATTGCCTGGAGCATCCCATAGACAGAGGAGCCTGGTGTTCTACAGTCCATGGGGTCGCAAACAGTTGGACACAGCTGAGCAGGCATGCACACACAGGGTGAAGTAAACCCAGAATTGACAGGGAAGGAAGAAAGAAATCATCTGGCATGAGTAATAGACTGGTGGAATATCTTATGAATAAGAGTTGGGCTACTCCATTTCCAGAGTAGGAAAAGGGTCCCTAAACCTGAGAAGTCTCATTCTCTTGGGACAGGTCCTCTACAAGCCTCAGTAGGACCACTGCTAGCGCCTGTGCTCACACCTTCCAAGGGAGTCTTTTCCCCAAAGTCCGCAGTAAAACTCCCAGGGAAGGACTCAGTTTGACTCAGCTTGAGTCACATGTCCAATCTGGACCAACCACTGTGACCAGGCCAGTGGGGCATTTGAGGCCAACTCTCTTTCAAACCATGGGTCTGGAAGGAATATTTCCTTTTATATATTGAAGTCAATTAATGTTTAAGACTTACTTTCAATAACTAAGCGTGCTCTATTTCATTTTCTTTGGGGATAATATCCAAGTCCCAGGGCAGGGAGGTGTCAGCAGGCTCTGACAGTCTTATAAATTCAGGAACAAAACCTGGTCTGCAATCAATCAGGTCCTGACTCTTTGGATGACAGGGTGATACATTCCATGTTTCTAATCTTAGCAGAAATAAATGCTGCCTTCACCAGGATTCATGTGATTCTCATTCTCTGAGTGCTTGCACCCACGCTCAGTCATGTCCAGCTTTTTTGTGACTCCTTGGACCATAGCCCACCAGGCTCCTCTGTCCATGGAATTCTCCAGGCAAGAATACTGGAGCGGGTTGCCATTTTCTTCTCCAGAGGATCTTCCTGACCCAGGGATTTAACCTGCATCTCTTGCGTCTCCTACCTTGGCAAGGGGGTCTTTACTACCTGAGCCACTGGGGAAGCCTGTTCTCTGAGTAGGTCTAGAGTTAATAGGAGGCCCATAAATGAAAAAGAACTGAATCCTGCTCCCCTCTCTTCTTCCTCAGACACTGGTGGACACGTGAGTTGAATTGCACCAGTTATCTGCTCTGTGTGAAGGCTGTCATGGTCTGATACTACAGTTTCACACAGGATTCTTCCCATTGTCTCAGTTCCCATAGATTGCTCTTGTTCAGTCGCTAAGTCATGTCCAACTCTCTGTGACCCCATGGACTGCAGCCTGCCAAGCTTCCCTGTCCTCCACTCTTCTCCCAGAGTTTCCACAGATACTTGGTGTAATTAGTGTCCCATACACCGTTCACTTCTGAATTATCTTTGGGGTTTAGATCCTAGATATTTTGCTACCAACAATGAGATAGAAACATTGGCAGAAAAAATAACAAACATGGAGAAGAGGAAACGAATATTTATTAAGTACTCCCCATGTCCCAAGCAACAACCCTTTTATCTAGAGTGTCTCATGAAAACCCAATAGCAACTCTAAAAAGGTGGTACTATTATTCTCCTATCTGGATGAGGAACCAGGCTCAGAAAGGTTAAATTACCCACCCCAAGTCAGAGAACTAAGGAGACAGAGAGCTGGGATCAGTTATCAAGTATGCCTAACTCTGATACCGACTTGGGTAGCATTGGTAGTACTTGAATTCTTTCTTTTCTGAATTTGTTAATATTCTACAGTTTGTATTATAAAAACATTACAGGGAATTTGAGGAGAAAACATTTGCTCATGTTGTTTATATAAAAAGCTATACTTTGAAGCGGTTGAGATAGGGTTCACATACTTTAACATAGTCTGGTTTTCACTTGCCATTATTTGTACTTTCCACATCTTTTAATTATCATTGTTGTTGTTACATAATACCTTAATGAGTTATGATATGCCATAATATCCCTAATTGCCCTGTTGTCACGAACATCTCTGTTGAAAACCCCTTTTTTTCCTCCTGTTAATTATTTCCTTAAAATGAATACTCAGGAGTGGGGTGACTGGGTTAAAGCAAATGAACATTTTTATGGTTCTTGACTTTTATTGCCAGATTGCTTTCCAAAGGGGCTGTATCAATTTACAAGTTCAAGGCAGTCCATTTTTTTCAGGGTCTGTTTTTAAAGCTACTTAAAAGAAATAAAATTCTATATGGAGCCGGAGGTCCAGAGAATGTATAAATCATGATCATCAGCCAAAATTCTTCAGCCCTGGGAGCCAAATCCTAGATGGTCTGAGAACTCAAAATACTGATGGTCATCATAACAGGGCAAAGAGGGAATGATTGTAGGGGGCTCATGTGCAATTTTGGAACTCTAAGGAAAAATTAATTGATCAGTTAAGTTACTTTATTGAGGTATTTGGTGTTCTTGGTTCTTCATAATGAACAAACATAACCTTCTGTTTCTGCTTCTTTCCCCCAGCTTTACTGAGACGTAACTGGCAAATAAAATTGTAATATATTAAAAGTATGCCCATGATGATATAGTATTCATATACATTGTGAAATTGTCCTTACAATCAAGTTAACGCATCCATCATCTCACATATTTACCTTTTTTACATGCATATGTGAGAACACTTAAGTTCTACTCTCTTAGTAAATTTCGATTACACAGTGCAGTATTATCTACTGCAGTACAGACACCGTGTTTCACACTAGACCGCTCCCCCCGCCAGAACTTGTTCATCTTATAACTGAAAATCTGAACTCTTTTACCAATCTCTTCCTAGTCCCCTCACCCCCACCTCCCATCATTCTACTGTTTGTCTCTTTTCAAAAATTCTGTATTTATTGTTTTTGGCTGCGCTGTGTCTCTGTTGGGGCACGAGGGCTGTCTAGTTGTGGCACATGGGCTTAACTGCTCCAGGGCATGCGGGATTCTAGGTCCTCGTCAGGGACTGAATCTGCATATCTTGCACTGGAAGGCAGATTCTTAACCACTGGACAACCAGGGAAATCCCTCTATTCTCTTCCTCTGAATTTAACTTTTTTTCAGATTCCACTACTTGTGGCACCACTGCAGTATCAGCGGCGTGTGTGGTTTACTTCACTTAGCATAACGCCCTCCAAGTCCATCCAGGTTGTTGCAAGCAGCAGGATTTCCTTCTTATTTTAAAGGCCGAATAATATTCTATTATAAACAAATACCACATATTCTTTACCCATTCATCTGTTGACAGACTCAGGTAATTTCCATGCTTTGGTTACTGTGAATAATGCTGTTACCGACATGGTAGGGGATGCAGGTATCTCTCCCAGATAATAATTTTCTTTTCTTTGGGTATACATCCAGAGGTGGGATTGCTGGATCATATCCATTTCTGCTTTTGACTTTCAAGTACAGGCCAAACTGACTTTATTAACAACAGCAGTACAATAAGAGCAGTAGAAGCTACAATTTATTGTGTAATTGTACATTAGGCACTGCATCCCATACTTGGTAAACATCTCTTCGCTTCTTCTAAAAATAACCTTATAGGTGCTGGCACAATCAGCATTGTATAGATAAGGAAACCATGCTGGACATAGGCTTCCTGAGGGCAGGGATGTTTGTTTTGCTCAATGATGTAGCCCAAGGGTTTAGAAGAGCACATAGTAGGTGCTCAATAAACATTGTTGACCGAATGAGGCTCCAAAAGCATAAGGAACTTCTCTAGGGTCATGGGTAGCACAGCTGAGATTCCAATTTAGCATCCCTGGGAGACACCAAGCCCTGTTTCCTGACCCCTCTGCTATGCTGCTTCTCACCAGGGACAGAGACACATCGTTTCTGGCCACTCACCTGACTCCAGCTCCCTGCAAACCACTCCACCTTGCCCGTGCAGGGCCCGTTGTCACACGGGGTGGCCTCCGCTGGCCGGTTGCTCCCGCAGCCCTCCAGGGGCAGGCTGCTGACGTGGTTGGTCATGCACACCACCGAGCGTGTCCGTACTCCAGCCCCGCACTCCGCCGAGCACTGTGAGACAGGACGGGCACGTTAGAGAGGAGGCCTCCCCACAGGTTCTGAAGTCACTCTCAGAGGAGGTGAAGGAGGTCAGAACCCCCCGTTTCCCTCCCAACTCTTTCCCTTGGAAACCGCTGACCCTTGTCATTCAGTCTCCTCCATTATGGGACATCAGTATGGCACCCAGTCCAGGTTTCCCGGGACAGTCTTCACTCCAAATATCCTGTCCCACGGCTGTGACTAATACAGTTACACTTGTCAGACTACCTGTTCTACCTGTTTCGGCTTTCAAGTTCAAAAATGCAGTTAGTCCCCTACATATAAAGGAGTTCCTTTCCAAGTGTATGTGTTAGTAGCTAAGTTGTGTCCGACTCTTTTTGACGCTATGGACTGTAGCCTGCCAGGCTCCTCTGTCCATGAGATTTTCCAGGTAAGAATATTGGAGTGGGTTGCTATTTCCTCCTCCAGGGGATCTTCCTGACCCCGGGATCGAACCCGTGTTTTCCAAGTCTCCCTCATTGCAGGCAGATTCTTTTACCACTGAGTCACCCAATTTGTTCATAAATCCAACACACTTAGCCTAGGTACCCAACTAACACAATCAGCTATATAGCACTGTACTGTAATAGGTTTATAATACTTTCACACAAATAATACAAAAAAACCAAACACATACAAAAGAAAATATTTTAATCTCACAGTACAGGCTCTTGAAAAGCACAATACAGTGCCAGCTACATCACCGCTGCTTTTATGCTTGCTTCTGGACATCCTGGGCTTGAAATAAAGATACCGCACTGCATATGGCACTGTACAGTACAGTACACAAAAGCAGGACCATTTGACAACGTATGACAGACACGTGAACTAACTTACGCGACTGAACATGTGCACGCACGTTTGCATCTTTGAAAGCTCGAAACTTGAAGGTTCCTATGTAGGGGACTTACTGTATAGTCAGCAGTAGAAGGAGAGCACGAGAATTTGGGCACATGCTTGCCTGCTAGTAGCTGAGTCTGGCCTGGTCTGGGACAGGAGGGTAGAAGTCTCTCACAGGACACTGCTGCCTGATACTAAGGCAGGTGTTTCCATCTCTCAAAGGCCACAGCTAGAGGAGAACTGGGAGGCAGACGGAAATAAAGGGAGAGCTTGGTCTGGGAACCAGGCACATCAGTGTGTGTCACATCCCTATTATCTGTGTGGCTGGGGCTTCCCTGGTGGCTCTGATGGTACAGAATCCACCTGCAATGCAGGAGACCTGAGTCTGATCCCTGGGTCAGGAAGATCCCCTGGAGAAGGGAATGGCAACCCACTCCAGTATTCTTGCCTAGAGAATGCCACGGACAGAGGAGCCTGGTGGGCTACAGTCCATGGAGTCGCAAAGAGTCGTCAGACATGAGTGAGTGACTAAGCATGCACACACATGTCTGTGTGTCTGGGGGCCCACGACCCAGTCCCTTATATCTTTTCCATTATTACCTGGATGGCTGGACACATTCCTGGCAGGAGGACTCTGGTTCTGCACTGTAACCAGGTTTCCAGGGGTTTGTAGGCACATTACAGGGTGGAAGCACCCTGAGGGATTCTTCTAAGGGAAATGGTACAGACTTGCCTAACTGATAGGGAGGGACTAAGAGGCAGCCACTCATACCTCCATCCTGGTTAAACTTGGTCTTCTGAAGAATTCAGAAACCCAGACACTGCTCATCTGATGAGCAGTTCAGCTGCCTTGGTCAGAATACTCCTATTGCCTGTCAATCAACAGCTTCCATAAGAATAGGCAGGCAAAACCATCATCTCCTCCCCCTCCCTCTCCTACCTTTAGGCATATCTTTTAATTGCGCTTAGTATTTTTTCCTAAATTTTTTTTTATTGTGGTAAAATACACATAACATAAACTTTACCATTTTAATAATTTTTAAGAGTACAAGTCAGAGGCATTAAGTTGCCTCTGTGCATTAAGTTGTGCAACCATTACTGCCACCCCTCTCTCTTCTAGGGCTTCCCTGTGGCTCAGCTGGTAAAGAATCCACTGGCAATGCAGGAGACCTCAATTCGATCCCTGGGTTGGGAAGATCCCCTGGAGAAGGGAACAGCTACCCATTACAGTATTCTGGCCTGGAGAATTCCATGGACTGTGTAGTCCATGGGGTCACAAAGAGTCAGACACGACTGAACGGCTTTTATTTCACTTTCTCTCTTCTAACATAAATCTTATTTTTGTCTCTGATAGATGAACTCATAATGTTTTCCCTTGTACACAGGTAACTGGTGGGATAACGATGAACTACATACACCTTTTAGCTCATCTTTGACACCTGACACCAGAGACCCCCAAGGTGGCCTGGCTACTGGGAAGAGGAATGTTGTGAACGATTCTGAGTTTCTAAGAAGCAGGGAAGGGGCCTGTCATTTGCTGAGTGCCTGTTCTATGCCAGACGTTCCCAAGATGTAGGAAAGGTATGATGCATTTATGTACTTTATTTAGAACTTCATTATTTAATATTCATGTGATGTGCTAAGGAGAATTAAGTGAGTTCTTTCACACCCATGTCTTGATCTCTGAGGCCCTTAGTCTTCATAGGAGCACAGGGAGCCTGTGATAGTTCATCTCTAGGCCTCTCCCCAAAAGTCAGAAATCACCCTTGGGATTTCCAACTCGAGATTCATGTCTGTGTGGTTTGGGGCACCTCCTGGTGCACACTGCTGCCCATCAGCCCCGCCTGCCCGCCTTCCCTCCCGCTCACCCGCTCGCTCCACTCGGTCAGGAACCAGCTTTTGGCACAGGGCCCCATGTCGCAGTTCTCAATGTCATTGGGCCGGAGCTTCATGTTGCATTCCTCGTCATCGACCACGTCCCCGATGTTGCTCACACACTTCACATCCCGGGTCCTCTGTCCCACTCCACAAGGCACCGAACACTAAAACGCAGCAAGTGCACGTCAGCGCGGTGGGCAGTGCTGAGTCTGAGGGCCCCCTCCCGTCAGGGCACCCTGGTCCTCCTAACCCACCACCTGAGCAGAGGGCAGGGTAAGGAACAACTCTTGGGTTGCTGTGTACCCAGCCATGCGATGCTACCTGGGGAGGATCCCAGGCTTCCTTTGATCTTTTGGGCCTCAGTTCTGTCATCTGTGAAATGGGAGAGCAGGATGGCAAGGAGGAGTTGACTCTAGCAGTCACTGGTCTTCACTCCACCATGACACAGGAGAGAGGAAACCTGTGTGCACACGGCTCCCATGGGTCACCCTGATGGAAAGTCAGCCCTTAAGTCTACCTGGCAACCAGCACTTCCTATGCTTTGCAGAAAAGTCCTTCCAGAAAACTGCAGGAAGCGTCCTCCTGGAGAGTCCAGGGTTCTCCCACATCAGGTCTGGGAGGGGGGAGGCGGCAGGGCAGCCGCAGGTCTTGCAGGGGGAGCTCCAGAGCAGGCCGCCCCACCCGCGTACCGAGGTCCAGTCTGTCCGGATCTGCCACTCGCTGCAGATCTTGAGCTGGCAGGTGCTTGTGGTCTCGGGCTTCTCCAGGTGCTGGCAGCGGTAGGGCTGCACCGTCAGGCTGCGGTTGGCATACACCTGGCGACACAGAACCTGGCGGTGCTGCATGCCCAGGCCGCAGGTTTTGCTGCACTCGGACCACTCCCCGATGTCCCAGCTAGTGCAGGGAGGAGAGAGCGATAAGGACCATCACTTCAGTCAACAGGAAGAGAGCATCTCATACGGAAGCTGGCCGAGCCAATGCATACAGAAGCATCAGAATCGTTGGTTACGGGTGACCCCCAGCCTAAAGCGCAGGGCCTGGCAGCCTGCCTCCACCCACAGGCCTCCGTAAAGGATGGGACTCTGTTCCATACCCTATTCATCAGTGATTAAGACCCAAGAAGGAACTAGTGATTCTTTTTTTTTAATCTAGTCACCAAAATAACTCAAAGGTGAGTTTTATCACCCTGTAGTACATTAACCCACTTTGAGACTAACTTAGTAATCTTATTCCAACCTTCGTTATTCTTCATTAACTATTTACACCTCAGTGTCACATATTCTCCTCTGTCATCCTGCCTTGTCACTTACTTAAATAAGACATTAGCACATGTCCATTGTGTCTTTGGGTAAGAAGTATGTTCTTATTAGTTTGAGAATTATGTTTTAGCCCCATTTCAGGGCTTTCCCCCCTTGTTCTTCTAAATTGTTTTTTTGTGTTTTTTTTGGATGTGGACTATTTTTAAAGTCTTTATTGAAAGTATTACAATATTTTAAGAAATATTTATTTTTTATTTGTGGCTGTACTGGTTATTTGTTGCTGCACACTGACTTTCTCTAGTAGTCGAGAGCAGGGGGTTGGTTTCTAGTTGCAGCGCGCAGCCTTCTCACTGTCGTGGCTTCTCTTGGTGTGATTTCTGGGCTCTAGGGCGCAGGCTTAGAAGTTGTGGTACACGGGCTTAGCTGCCCTGTGGCATGTGGGATCTTCCCAACCAGGGGTCGAACCTGTGTCCCCTGCATTGTAAGTCAGACTCTCAACCACTGGACCAACAGGGAAGCCCCAGATTTATTACAATATTGCCTCTGGTGTATGTTTTGGTTTTCTGGCCATGAGGCATGTGGGATCTTAGCTGCCCATCCAGGATTGAACTCACACCTTCTTCAGTGGAAGGTGAAGTCTTAACTGCTGCAGTTCCAGGGAAGTTCCCTGCCTTGGTCTTCTAAAAGTGTCCCATTTATCAGTCAATAACTAACCCAGTACCTCTCCTGGGACGCTCCCCAGGCAGACATACTTGTGACTTTGATAATTGTGTCTCTGTACACAGCTCACCTGAGCACTGACCACACTGGATTGTAACTCTTTGCTTCCCTCTTTGTTTCCCTTATCAGCTAAAACCTAGTTGGTCCAATTCACCAAAGGCTTCCTGGGAGTGTGCTCCTGTGGAAGCACATTCCAACATGAGCTCTTGTGTTAGTCCTGAAAGACAGGCATGCTTTCTAAGCAGATTGCATTTTATGCACAGACCAAGTTTCCATTTAAATTAGATGTAGGCTGATTTAAAAAGCAGATTATATTTACTACTAGGGTCCTATGCAAAAGCAACCTGAGCCAGAAACACGCGATCGAAACAGAGAGGTCCTCTTACAAGGCTGGGCAAGGGAAGATGTTGCAGGGCTCCTCCTCGGGGGTCGGCTTCATGGTCAAGTCACAGTAGCTCTCAGGAACCTCTTCGTGAGTGTTTCTGTTCACACAGCGGAAAATAGGGTACTGTGATCCTGCAAGGACAAGAAGAAGTGTTTGAACACTGGGCTTTGGATGCAGACATGCAGAGATCCTGGTGCTGGTGAAGAGAAGCCTCAGAAACGGAACTGTTCACACACACACACTCCTCCATCCTGAGTTGTCAACACCTCCTGCACAAGGGCTTTCCAAGGCTCTGTAGGGGGCAACAGAGAACAGTAGGAATAGTTCCTGTCGTCAAAGGTCTTATGACCTATTTGGGGACATGGTTTGAACATGTTCAATGGCAGAAAAAAACAATTTTCCTAAGAGTTCAAGACAACAAGAGAGATTACTAGGCAGGGGAGTGATTATAAAATGAACACAAATAATAACGTCTTGAAGATTTTCTGGAGACATGAAAGAGAACAGGTCTTGAGGGATCTAGCTGCATCATAGAGAGAGGGTTGATTTTGGGTAGCTGTGCACACGTGTGTCTTGGAGGGAGGAGGCTGTTCAGGTTGTTGACCTAGAACAAAAGTGCATGGCAAACTGGCCTGTGAGTGTCGGGTATGTTGAAGAGACAGTCAGGCTGGGGCAGAGAAATAAGATTCAAGAGAGGCTAGAAAAGCAGCTGGCTTTGCCTTTGCAATCATTTTTATACATTCCCCTAGTAAAGTACTGATCTGATGGTATTTTAGTTATTTGAGTATATATCTGCCTCTTATGAGACGGCGAGCTTCTCGGGGACAGGACTACTTCTTGCTCAATCCTGTAACCCCAGTACAGCAGGGCAGTGAAGTGAAGTGAAGGAAAGTTGCTCAGTCCTGTCTGACTCTTTTCGACCCCATGGACTATACAGTCCATGGAATTCTCTAGGCCAGAATAGTGGAGTGGGTAGCTGTTCTCTTCTCCGGGGATCTTCCCAACCCAGGAATCGAACTCAGATCTCCTGCATTGCAGCTGCATTCTTTACCAGCTGAGCCACAAGGGAAGCCCAAGTTTGTAAGTGCTCATAAAAGTTTGTTGAGTAAATATTTTTCAGAGGTCTAAAATTTATTTGTATTTCTTTTCTAAAAAATTACTAATGGCCTCAGATTGTTTTAAATGCACAGCTGAGTATTTCGTGCTTAACAAAGCATAATCTATTTTGGAGAAAAAGTCAGAATTTGTTCAGTGAACTTTCTAGCTCTCAACTGGGGGAAAAAAATGTGGATTCACTTCTGCCTACCTCTCTCTGCTACCCCCTGGTGGCACCACTGAAGAATTACTTATGAGTGTTTAAAACTGACTGAATGTGCAACTCCAGTGTCTGAGGAATAAGAAGCTTTTTTTTTTTTTTTTTTTTTACAAATAATTGTCTACCCACCCCACCCATCCTAGCCCCAGTCTAGGCCAGTACCTGAATCCTGCTAGGCAGAACACTATCATGTATCCTACAGCTTTGTCTCAGTTCTGTTGCTAATTGGCCAGGCATTTAGAGTTTCTGAATTTCAACTTGCTACAATTTTAATTGTAACTAGAGGGATAACTTTGAATGTTAGTGTCTCTAAATACTTCACCAGCCACAAAGAGTTTCGATGCTCCTTTAGGCTGGTCTTGGGTGACACACTGAGCCAGAGGCTAGCTCTTGTAAGAAACCTGATGGTTTGTAGGACGGTTTTGAATCAGAACAATCATTTGTTTAAACTACTCATGCTGTGAAAATTTACAATGCCGCTACAACTTGAGACCATTATTTTAAAATAATGTTCCAATTAAGCATCGTTATTAGCTGAGTAAAAAGCAGTGCTGGCTATAAAATTAATAGGAAGCAAAAGCTTCTGTGGAATTAAATTCTGTCCGGTGACAAATCTGCTTCCATTAAGAGATTTTTAAATGAAATTCAACAAACATTAAGCACACTGTGCTGAGTTATAAAGATGAATAAGATTCAGTTCACAGCTTGCAGGATACCCACTGGGACTCAGCCATTAAGGGATTAAGTAAAAATCGTATTATTTAGCCCATCCCTTTCCCTCCAGACCATGTGGGTTAAACTTTTCTACTTAGAAGTTTGTGGACTGGAAAGGAAAAGTAAGTACCCCAACTGCTTGGCATTAATGAGGGGAGAATTGAATGTCCCTAGCTAAAAGGATACAGGTTACCCTAGGAATACTCTTGGAAATATGGATCCTGCTTGGGGCTGTGTGCAGATGGCCACTGCCTGCCCCCTTCCACCTTCTTACTGCCTGTACCATATATTTGTCCATTGTCAAGTTCCAGAGATTAGTCAAGGAAATAAATTCAGGGGCACACTTTCTCTGATGGTGAGAAAACAATAGCTCTATAATTCTTGACCCAATGACCAAAATGGTTTCTTTCTTTGGGTCAGTTTATATTTCTGCAAAATGGCACCTGGCCATCTCTTCATTGCCCAAGAATGCCACACAATTAGTCCACTAAGTGCTAGCCAGCAAGAATGGGGTGGGGAGGTCAGGTGCTGGCTGGACTTCAGGCAGCAGGAAAAATCTGGGATTGGTTGGGCTGGACGTTGAGCATGTTAATCAAAATGGAAGTACATTCCACTGGAGCGGGGAGCATACCACAGGTAAAATGAGGCAAGTCAGTGAAGGCAGGGGCCAGTGCAGACGTCAGTGAGGGACTGTGAAGAGAGAGGCAAAATAAGGAGCAAGAAAACAGTAAACGACTCTAGTCTTTAAACTCAGGGATCAGCTGAGCCAAGCCAAGAATTTGACCAGATAGACAGAGGTCTGGGCAATGACTGAGCAGAGTATGGGTCACTCTTGTCCAGTGGTGACAGAGTTCTTTCCTGTGTCGATGCTATCATGGTGCTGAAATTTTAACCCGAGAGGCATGTGTAGTCAGTCTGGCAAGCGCTGCCAGGAAGGACTGGAGAAGAGTTTTAGAGAGGGTTTTTGTGGGGACAAATAATGAGATTACAAAGCAAGTGAACTTGGGTTTTGCAGAAAAGAGAAGAACAGCCCTGGCAGGCTCAGAACTTCTTGGTTACGGCATACTTATCACTACACTAAGGACCACGAGATGAGCTAAATATTTTGTGCATCTGCACTGCCTTCCTGCGCTGCACATCTGAGACCATCGCTGGCTGGGAGCAAATCTTAGAAGGAGCAAAGGGGTCCCTCCATCGTGCCTGGGACAGAATAGATAGGCACCATTGAATGACCACCTGGATGAGTAAGTAGCATCTGTCCAGTGAACACAAAGCTGGGTGAGCAGCAAGCAGGGTGGCAAAGGGCACATGCTGTGTCCTTGTCCCATAAGACAATGCCTTACGGTCTCCAGACAGGCCTACATCTCATCTTACTGGAAAGGCTGGGCCAGGCTACATTTAAAGGCTGAGATGGAAGAGACTCTTCTATACCTGCCATCCGTGGCATCAAATCACACAACAACAATTTTTATCCTTTTTATAACTGCCTTGATTTCATCTAGTTCCGAGTATATTTGGTTCCTTTAACTGGCATCATGTATGTATGTTAGTCGCTCAGTTGTGTCTGACTTTGCAACCCCATGGACTCTAGCCCTCCAGGCTCTGCTGTCCATTGAATTCTCCAGGCAACAATACTGGAGTGTGTTGCCAGTCCCTTCTCCAGGGTATCTTCCTGACCCAGGGATCGAACCCCCATCTTCTACATTTCAGGTGGATTCTTTACTGTCTGAGCCACCAGGGAAACCCCTTAATGGGCATCATGTGTATGTGACAATGTCCGACTCTTTGCCACCCCATGTGCTATAGCCCGCCAGGCTCCTCTGTCCATGAGGATTCTCCAGGCAAGAATACTCGAGTGGGTTGCCATGCCTCCTCCAGGAGACATTCCCAACCCACGGAAGGATCTTCCTGACCAAGGGATTGAACCCCCGTCTCCTGCATTGCAGGCAGATTCTTTACCATCTGACCCATCAGGGAAGCCCATGAATACTGGAGTGGGTAGCCTATTCCTTCTCCAGGAGATCTTCTTGACTCAGGAATCAAACCAGGGTCTCCTGCATTTCAGGCAGATTCTTTACCATGTGAGCTCCCAGGGAAGCCCAACAGGCATCATACCATTACCTAAATGGTAGAATATTTAGGGATTAATGCATGCTGATCTTGAGTTTCTGTGTCAAGTACATTTCGCATTGCTTACTACACTAAACTGATGTTGTGACAGATCCTCACTAAACTCTTTTTGGCCTTAATGTATAATTATCTCTTGCTTTCTGCCTCTGTGAAGACACATTTAGCAGGCATTTACTTTCCCTCGTAAGGCTTTTATAAGAGAAGTTGGTACAATGACTCCAGTTAATGTTTTCTGTGCAGGTATTAAGTATAAGCACAATAAAGCCTCCATAAGTCAGCACTCCAGTTCTGAAAGCATCATGGAACTAGCAAAGCTTCCGATAGAAAGGGCTCCAGACCCCAAGAGGAACTAAAGACTTAAATTTGATTCTCCAAAGCCACTAAGTCAGTGCTCCTATGAAAAAGGTAAAAGCTTTAGAGGTGGTTGTGAAAGATTTTTCCACATGTTGATTATGCCGAGGTTCCCAAATTTTGTGTTCTCAGATACAAGTCTCTTTAAGAAAAGGGAAAAAAAAAAAAATCCCCAAACCAATACGCTGGGAGCTTCACGGTTTCCCAGTTGCAGAAACTTTCTGAGATACAGCTTTTGTTTCTATGATAACCTCCCCTCAAAGAACAGCTGTTTTAGGATCACAAATAGCACTTCACTGCAAGCAGGAAGCTCTTACCATATACACGAAGGAAATCATGACTAAAAGATTATACATACTCTTAAAATGAGATCTAAGGCACCTGGAACAGAGAAGCAGCATCAATTTCCAACCCAGGTGCAGAACATTAGATCAGGGGTTTCTGGACATCGTATCCCACATCTGTCTTAACTTTGGAGTGTTTAAGGACTCAGGGTTGTGAGCCCATGTCACAGTCCAAACTGATAATGATATTGACTCTTTTACACACAGACAGGCTTGGCTTCAAATCTGTTACAACCTTGTTTTATTTATTTACATTAATTTGTATTGGAGTGTTAAGGGTCCCTTGGACTGCAAGGAGATCAAACCAGTAAATCCTAGAGGAAATCAACTCTGAATATTCATTGGAAGGACTGATGCTGACGCTTCAATACTTTGGTCACCTGATGCAAAGAACTGACTCATTGGAAAAGACCCTGATGCTGGGAAAGATTGAGGGCAGGAGGAGAAGGGACAACAGAGGATGAGATGGTTGGATGGCATCATGGACTCAATGGACATGAGTTTCAGCAAACTCTGGGAGATGGTGAAGGACAAGGAAGCCTGGCATGCTGTGGTTCATGGGGTCTCAAAGAGTTGGACACGGCTGAGTGACCAAACAACAAATAGTTGCTTTAAATGCCGTGTTAGTTTCTACTCTGCAGCAAAATGAATCAGCTCTACATATACACATATCCCCTCTTTTTTGGATTTCCTTCCCACTGAGATGGACATTTAGGTCACCATAGAGCACTGAGTAGAATTCTCTGTGCTATAGAGTAGGTTCTTATTAATTATCTATTTTATGCTTAGTAGTGTAAATATGTCAGTTTCAGTCTCCCAGTTCTTCCCCTTCTTCCCCTCTGGTGTCCATACATTTGTTCTCTTATGTCTGTGTCTCTATTTCTGCTTTGCAAATAAGATCATCTACACCATTTTTCTAGATTCTGCAGATGTGTTAATATACATTTGTCTTTCTCTTTCTGACTTACTTCACTTTGTAACAGTTTCTAGGTCCACTCTTGGCATAAAAACAGAAATATAGACCAATGGGACAGGATAGAAAGCCCAGAGAAAAACCTGTACACATACGGTCATCTCATCTATGACAAAGGAGGTGAGAATATGCAATGGAAAACAGCCTCTTCAAGAAGAGGTGCTGGGAAAACTGGACAGCTACGTGTAAAAGAACAAATTTAGAACATTCTCTAACACCATACACAAAAATAAACTCAAAATGGATTAAAGACCTAAATAAGGCCAGACACTATAAAACTCTTAGAGGAAAACATAGGCAGAACACTCTTTGACATAAGTCGAAGCAGGATCTTTTTTGACCCACCTCCTAGAGTAATGAAAATAAAAACAAAAATTAACAAATGGGATCTAATTAAACTTAAAAGATTTTGCACAGTAAAAGAAGCCATAAACAAGAAGAAAAGACAGCCCTAAAAGTGGGAGAAAATATTTACAAACAAAGCAACTGACAAAGGATTAATCTCCAAAATATACAAATGGTTCATGCGGCTCAATATCAAAAAACAAACAACCCAACCAAAAAATGAGTGGAAGCCCTAAATAGACATTTCTCCAAAGAAGACATAGAGATGGCCAACCGATGCATGAAAACATGCTCAACATCACTAATTATTAGAGAAATGCAAGTCAAAGCTACAATGAGGTATCACCTCACACCCAATTTAAATTTCACCAAAACTCCACCCTTCCCCCCAAATCCTATTGCTGGATCTTTTCTTTCCATTGGAGAAATGCTGTATACCTCCTCTGGTGTGTAGCCCCCCTTGCTGCATAAACTGACTTTGCTGGGCTGCAGTCTTGTTCCTGGTGGTCTTAGTTGATCGGGGTTAAGATAACGGGATAAATACAAGATCAAGAAATTACTGAAGAGGAGGAAGGGAGTTGTGAATGTTGGTGAGTATAAAAGCTAGCTAACTAAGCTTGCAAGCTCCAAAAGCACTTTTTTCTTCTGAAATCCTTAGATGTGAGAATGACTCTCCAGTGACATTTGTGTGAGTGTTCCATGACGACCTTGCCTTGAGTGTCAACTTGTAGATCTTGAACTAGGTGAGTGTATTCTCTGATTATTAATGAATGTCCTGTGCAGGAAAGGGTTAACTCAGCAGGCTTGGGTTGCTCAGAGCCTGTGTATTCCAAGGAGAGACCTGTGTCCAGGACTGGCCCTTGACTAAGGCTGGAGATAATTAACCTCAGAGCCCCTGGAATACTCTGCTGATGAGAGTTATTCTATGCTGGAGATCTTGGGTTGCTCTGTATCCTTTTGACAATCTAGTCTAGGCCAACAATGCGATTTATATGAATGCCTGTTTTTGCATGCCTTAAGTCATAGTTTGACCTCCGGCATGCTAGAGGCTGAATAGCTAATGTGGGAGATGCATGTCTGCATGATTGAACCCCAATAAATCCCTTGGAAATCAAAGCTGGAGTGAGCTTCTCTGGTTGGCAATACTAGGCTTATCTATAACATTGCTGGCTTAATCAAATGTAGCCCTGTGTCACTCTACTGGGCCCTAGAGGACACCTGGAGGCTGGCACTTGGCTTGGTGTCTCCTGGACCTTGTCACATGTGCTTTTCCCTTTACTGATGCTAATCTTTAGCCTTTCACTGTAATAAATCATAACCACGAGCACAGCAGCTTTTCTGAGTTTTCCAGGGCCTTCCAGTGGATCATCAGGTCTTGGGGACCCCCTAACACAGAATCCACTGCGAGCCATCCTGCAGTCAGGCTCAAGGAGAGAAGTGTTTGCCACATGCCTGAGGCCCACCTCTATGTTCCCCACTCCTGCCTGGGAGTCTGTAGAGACCTTCCTAGCCCTCACACGCGCTTACCTTTCCCGCAGGTTGTCGAGCACTCTGTGGTCCCCAGCTGCTTCCAGTTGTGATCCCGGCTCTGCCGAGGGGGCTGTGGAGCTGGTGGCACCACGCTGTCCGGCCGGTGGAGAGAGAATCTGTCTGGCTGCCTGACCGGGAAGGTCTGTGCTGATTCCAACGTGAACATTTCAGGTGCCCCACCGCGCTCGTCTGCCTTCTCCTGGTCCCCCTCTTTCTCTTTTCCCTCCTGCTGGCTCCTCCCTTCTGGTACCAGCTGGCCATTGAAGGGCTCCCCTAGGAGAGGCAAGTGCACACACCACAGAAGATGGGTTTGTATGGTGAGTTGTCAAAAGGAAATGATTCAGCATTAGAAATCAGGTAGCGTGAGATCATTTCTAACTCAAAGCATATGTATCTAAAATAAGTAGATGTTAATTTCCCTAATATTAAAATATTATTAAAAATGAATGAGAAAAAGATGAACATCACAGAAGGGAAAGTGAGCAAGGACCTGGGAGAGGCAACTTCTTTTCTTTTCATGAGAAAAGAACTACATACAACCAAAAGTCATACAACAGTGCTCAGCTTCATTCCTAATTAAAGAACTACACGAGAAAGCAGCAATAGCAATTCTATTTATCTTAACGACTGCAAGGAGATCCAACCAGTCCATTCTAAAGGAGATCAGCCCTGGGTGTTCTTTGGAAGGAATGATGCTAAAGCTGAAACTCCGGTACTTTGGCCACCCCATGCGAAGAATTGACTCATTGGAAAAGTTTCTGATGCAGGGAGGGATTGGGGGCAGGAGGAGAAGGGGACGACAGAGGATGAGATGGCTGGATGGCATTACTGACTCGATGGTCGTGAGTTTGGGTGAACTCCGGGAGATGGTGATGGATAGGGAGGCCTGGTGTGCTGCGATTCTTGGGGTCACAAAGAGTCAGACACGACTGAGCGACTGAACTGAACTGAACAATAAAGATGAGAAACTCTGGAAACCTTTAAATCCCTAAACCCCTCATTGAAGGTGCTGTAAAACATACTTTCTCACACTGGGTGAGCCTACAAATAGATGCAAAGCTTTGGAGGGCAACTTGGCAAGATCGCTCTACATTTTAAATGCACTTATCTCTTGACCTAGCCGTTCAATGCCCATTCTTTTACATAAAGCTGTATGTACAAGTACGGCTACTAATTTGAAACACCAAAACAGTAGAATGAGTTTAAATGTCCACCAGAGCGTGCATGTGTGCTGAGTTGCTTCAGTTGTGTCCAACTCTTTTCGATCCTCTTGTAGCCCACCTGGCGCCTCTGTCCTTGGGATTCTCCAGGCGAGAATCTGGAGTGAGTTGCCAGGCTATCCTCCAGGGAATCTTCCTGACCCAGTGGTACTAGTTAAAAGAAATTATACTACAGCCATGAATGAAATACTATGTAATTTTTAAGAAAAGAATGAAGCAAATACACGTCATGACTGACAGGCTGTTTGGTGAAAGAAAAAAGCATGACAGAATTCAGTTTGTATACACATACACATACGCAGACGTGGCAGGACACTTTTTGAGAGATTAACTTGTGTTTTGTTCTTTATCTCTGTTCCTCCTCCTCCTCTCCTAGTCCAAGTGGCTAAATTCTTGGATTTTCTTGCCTGAGAATTTTGTAGGAGAGAAGGCAAAAGCTACTAGAAGTCAACAGCTCTTCTTTCCCATAGCAAAAAACCTGAGCTCCCAGTAAGGATAGCAGGTCCCAGAGGAGCTGGCCCAGGGGAAGGAGGAGGAAAAAGTGGAGAGCACATTCTAAGAGAGAGAGAGATGGAGAAGTAGGCGTCTGAGGTCTTGTGTTTCCTGGGCACCACAGACCTGCCAGGCAGGAAACTTTCCTCATATCTGGCATGTAGGGGGGAGCCTCCAGATTGATTAGGATGGAATTTTCTACCAGTTTCAAGGAAGTTTCAAATTCAGGCTAGTTTTATGTTAACTTATAGAAAAGACTGGCATGTGATGTTCCTGGTATACTTAGATTATAGACAAAGATTCAAATCGGCTTGAACACGTTTGTACATGCACAGAGAGGGCTGGACAGAGTCTTTCCAAATTGTTAAGAGAGATTGCCTCTGGGAAGCTGGGCGAGGTATGAGGTTTGGAATACTACTTTTTTTTTTTTTTTTAATAAATAGAATTTATATATGTGTGTGTGTGTATATACACACACATATAGGTATATCATGAAGTCATTGAGTTGTGTCCGACTCTTCGTGACCCCATGGACTGTAGCCCACCAGGCTCCTCCATCCATGGAATTTTCTAGGCAAGAGTACTGGAGTGGGTTGCCATTTCCTTCTCTAGGGGATCTTCCCAACCAAGGGATTGAACCTGGGTCTCCCGCATTGCGGGCAGACGCTTTACCATCTGAGCCACCAGGGAATTGCATATATAGGTATATACCTATATATATATATATACCTATAGTTGCCATGCCCTCCTCCAGGGGATCTTCCTAACCTAGGAAGACACGGGTTCGATCCCTGGGTTGGGAAGAATGGACAGAGCAGCCTGGCAGGCTACAGTCCATGGGGTTGCAAAGAGTTGGACAGGACTGAGTACACACGCATCGTACACATATAGAACCCGCCTGCCAATGCAGGAGACGTAGGAGACGAATTCAGTCCCTGGGTCGGGAAGATCCCTGGAGGAAGGCATGGCAACCCACTCCACTATTCTTGCCTGGAGAATCCCATGGACAGAGGAGCCTGGCACGCTGCAGTCCATAGGGTTGCAAAGAGTTGGACATGGTGACTAGGCACAGCATGGCAAGCAGTTTTAGGTTTACAGCAAAACTGAGTAGGAAGCGCAGAGTTCCCTTCTTTCTCCTGCCCCCACACATGCACGGCCTCCCCCATCAACATCCCACATCAGAGTGGTACATTTGTTAAAACTGATGAAACTACACTCGACGTATCCGAAGTCCACAGATTACATTAGGGTTCACTCTTGGTGTTTTACATTTTGTGGGCTTTGACAAATGTGTGACATCTGTCAACATTTGCAGTATCACACAGAATAGTTTTGCTGCCCTAAAATCCTCTGTGCTCTGCCTATTCATCCCTCCCTCCCTTGTAATCCCTGGACACCACTGATCTGTTTACTGTCTCCGTAGTTACATCTTTTGCAGACAGTCATACATACTTGGAACCATATAGTACGCAGACTTTTCAGATTGGCTTTTTTCACTTAGTAATGTGCAGCTAAGGTTCGTACATGTCTTTTCCTGGCTTGATAGCTCATTTCTTTTTAGCACTGGATAATATTCCATTGTCTGGGTGTGTCACAGTCCTTTTATCCAAATTCACTTACTGAAAGACATCTTGGTTGCTTTCAAGTTTTGGCAATTGTGGCGCAGTTGCATTTTACTTTACATATTTCTATTTTGATTGAATAGTGTTCAAGCATTCATTAGTTTAATATCAAATAAGGAGGCAAATTCTAGGGTTACTATAAAATGCAGTTAAAACTTAGAGCTTTCTCTCCTCTTTCATCAGCACTTTCTTATTTAGTTGACAGAATACTTCATGGTTTGAAATACTATAGGCAAATTAAACTAATAGAATCAAGACCAGTTATATTGGTATAAATAAGACTGTCCAAATGTTATCAGATAAAACCTTTTAAGATCTTTTATGTGTCTTATATGCCCTAGGTGCTGTGCTAGGATGGACATCTAATTCATTCAATACCTTTCCCCTCCAAAATAAAGCCTTTGAATGTACATTTTCTTCCTTTCTATTCTGTGGATTGTGAATGTGTTCAGAGAAGTTACTCTCTTGCATGAACAAGCACAGCAAAAAAGTGGCCGAGTTGAATTCAAGCTCTGACCTCCTGTCTCTGTTGATATGGAGGATGAAGCCTGGTCCAGCTTGCCTCTCCTCATCAGTGTTTTATGGCTTAGCCCTCTGGCCTGCTCTGTCCCAGGCAGCTGATCCCAGGACCACATGCTACCCATTAACTGAGACCTATTAGGCTTGCTATCAATCACCATCATTCTATATGATTTCAAAGAGTCTATCCAATTGCCCCTATAAGTCAGTATCAGTAATCTCAATATTTTGCCATCTGAACTTGGTTTCTCAGGCTGTATATTGCTCCTGGAAATGGCTTAAAAATTCTTTCAGGCTGAGTGTGCTGACTTGGAGTTTGGACAACACACGTACCCCACATGCCAGGCAAACACCAGGCTCTTGTCTCCAGGAAGCCCAGCTGATGCCTCCTCCATCTGGGACAGACAACCTGGTTATCCAATCAGCAGCCCAGGGAAGGATGGATGGATGGGGTCTCATGTCTGTCCCCTCACTTGCTAGGACAGATGTTGGACCAGATCACCTCTAGGCAGTATAACAAGCACAGGTCTAGTGACCCAGGCTGGCCTGAGGTCCAGGATGTAAGTCTCTCTAAGCTTCTATTTCCTTACTCTTAAAATGGGGCTAATAATAGTTCCTTCCTCTGAGTATACTTGTGAGAATTGATGAGTTAGTCTATATGAAGGGCTCAGCAGTGTCTAGCACATAATGAGGACTCAGTCTGTGTGAGCAATTATTATGAATATTTCTGCAGACCTTTCTGTTTGAAAGATAGAAAAGACAGTCTCCATTTGGGTGGCAGGCTCCATCACCATTTGGTGAAGAAGTATCAGCCAGGGGCTGTGACACATCCAGCAGCAGCCAAGCAGAGCTCCCAGCTCTGTCTCTCAGCAGAGCCCACAGGGAAGAGGTCAATTGTTAGATGCAAACCCATGATGCTTTTCTTATAGGTCAAAGCTGTATCAGTGGAAGCAGAAGGGGACCAAGAGAAAAGCCATGTGGTAGATAGAACAATGGCCCTCTGAAGGTGTCTGGGTCCTAATCCCTGGAACTGGGATGTGTTTGTTTAATGTGGCAAAAGGGATTTTGCAGATATAATTAAGCTATCCTGGGTTTTTAGGTGGAAAGATTTATCTGGCCAAGCTCAATGTAACCAGAAGGGTCCTTAATAAGAAAGAGGCAGGAGGGTGAGAGTCAGAGAAGGAGATGTGACGGCAGAAGACGGTCAGAGGCAGAGAGATCTAAAGGTGTTACTTGGCTGGCTCTGAAGATGGAAGAGGGGGCCACGAACCAAGGAATGAAAGTGGCCTCTTGAATTTGAAAAAGGCAAGGAGATCAATTCTTTCTCAGAGCTTGCAGAGAATGCATAGCTCACCAACACCTTGATTTCTGCCCAGCAAAACCCATTTTGGACTTTTGACCTCCAGAACTATAGGATAGTAAATTTGCCATTGTTTTATGCTCCTCAGTTTGAGGTCACTTGTTGCAGCAGCAATAGGAAACTAATACATAAGACAACTCAAGATGTTGAACTGAAAGGCAGGCTGAGAACGTTCACTTTGGGGTTTTTTCAGTTTTAAAAAAATTTAATTAATTTTATTTTTGGCTGCACTCGGTCTTTGTCGCTGTGCGGGCTCCTCTCCAGCTGCAGCGTGCGGGCTTCCCAATGCGATAGCTTCTCTTGTTGTGGTTCCTGGGCTTTACAGCACAGGCTCAGCAGTTGTGGTGCATGGGCTCCGTTGCTCCGTGACATGTGGGATCTTCCTGGATCAGGGATCAGACTGCAGTGGCAGGTGGATTCTTATCTACCTACCACCAGGGAAGTTCTGTTCACTTCACGTTTAAATCAAGTGCACGAAACACTCTCAGAGAAAGTTCAGGCGAATGCTGAAGCATCCTCTGATACATTGACTCTGAAGTATGTGCCCATGAATTTGCGCTGTGTTAACTAAGAGACAGAGGACAGATATACAAGAAGAACAGAGAAAGGGCTTTAAAAGGAAATGATCTGGGATGATTGGCAGCAAAACGAGGAGTTTTACCTGGTCTCCTGTGAGGTGGCACCTGTGGGCTGATGGCGTTGTTCCCCATGATCACGTACTCATAATGGACTCCTGGGTTAGGCTGCTGGTGTATCATCTGACAACACAGAGGTCAATGTCACTGCACAGGCACATCCCTTTCCGGCTGACTCTGGGCTCAATGGTGTAAGTGGCATTAACTATAAATGAGTGGATTGATTTACATCTAATAATAATAGTGGGCCAGCGACAGACTAAATGAAAGCTATTTTCAGATGGCTTTTTGCTATTTGCTTTTGAAGAATGAGGAACATAGTCTTTGAGAGATTCGGAAGAAAACTAGGCTGAAGGTCAAGATTTTATAAGTTCCAAATGGAAAGATGGGAGCAACGGTAGCTACCCTTTTTGTTGGCTCCCCACCATTTTCTCCATGACGTAGATTTTGTGCACAGATCTCAAAATGTCCAAGAGACACTTAGGTTTACACCACAGAGACACCGTTTGAACACTAGGTGGTGAGGCAGAGTCATGAAGGAACGGCCAGACTTCCGGCAGTGCCAGCAGGAGCTCTTCTAGGTTCCTTTGAAGTCCTGTGCCTGGCCTGTGAGCCTGGCTCAGGAAGGTCTGCCCCAACCTTCTCCCTTATTGACTCTTTGAGTCCCATCCCCTCTCATCCATGGAAAGGTCCAGAATCACAGAGAGGTGGGGTGAGAAATACAGGTACCAAATAAGGGAAGTGTCTCCTGGGTCCTATTCTCTCAGAAACCCATGATAAAAGCTGCATAGGGCCGTGGAAGTCACCCAGAATACAAAACAAGCCAGTACACAGTGGCAGATTAATTCCCTCCCTATTGGGTTCGGAGCACAAAATCCTTTGTACCCATGGCTTTCCTGGTGGGAAGCAGGGTGGTGGGCTAAATAAAGCAGTTGAACAGGAATCTGAAGTGAAAATACGAGCCAGGCAAGGAGACAGGGTCGTGTTTTGATGTTTCTGTACTGCTTTATAAAGGGGTTCTCCTGTTGACCAGCCGTGTCACCTGCAGCAAGTCCCTCAATCTCATAGCCTCTGATTTCTTCATCTGGAGAGGCAGGAGGTTAGAATCACAGCTGATCTCTGAGGTCCTGTTAGCTAGAGGTGTTCTCTGAGTCACTCCTGCAAGGGTGGGTCCTGTTTGGTCCATGAGGGTATCTGCTCCATTCATTTATGCCATCAGCCCTCACTCCTTCCCTACGTGTGAAACAGGGCTTCCTGTCTATAAATCATCCAGGGGAAGGCAGACATAAGAACCCTGGGGGCCCTCAGATCTAGGAACCACGTGGGGAGCAGAGAATCCCTGAGAGACATGGTGGCATGACCACAGGTTCCCACGATCCAGTCCTAGTTCCCTCACTTCTCTTTTCACACAATCGGACACTCCTTCTGAGCCTGGAAATCCTTCCCCACTCTTCTGTGCGAATGTTCTGCCAGTACAAACCTTGTCCCGTTTATGAAATTATTATTGGCCACCACATCCCAGACCACCCACAGTGGGCCTTTAACAACCTGAGTTTTTACCCCTGATGCCATTTGAAACTTACCCAGAGTCCAACAACCACTGGACAGTCTATTAAAAATAGACTCAGTCTATTCAGAATGAGTTATAACAAGGCTTCCTTTGTTGTTTCTAGTCCATGAGCCATTAGGCCCAAAGGGAATGAACAGGTAACTGTATAGTTGGACAAGTAATATTTATAAAACTCACACTCAGCAAATATCAGGTACACCAGTGTGACTCTGGAGATGGTGAGAGAATATATATTGATGGGCGAGCTCATTCCTTTTTATCAAAACTTTGATTTTGAGATTTTATTTCTGGTCCTCTTTTATTTCCTGATCTTTTTTAAGAAGCTTGGATTCTAGTGGTTTCATATAAAAATAAAGCCCATTTTTTAACTCTGGGGCAACTTAATACTTTTAGTTTCTTGTAAAAGAAATCAAAGTGCTGTCTTCTGGGAAGCAGGGAACTTCTAGTAAATCTCTATATTGTTACTCCAAGCTTTACTGTGTCATGCGGAGGACTCTGGAGTTCTTGTTTCTTCACTTGCTTTAATCGAATTTGAAGAGGGCTGGGAACTGTGAGTGGTCTTGTCTTGCTTTAGGCATTTGCTTTCTTTTGCCGTAAAAAGAAAACACGCCAAATTAGCATAGGAGGAAAGTGCCTGGAGGAGATCCAGTGCTCATGAAATAAAGGATATGTTTTGCCTCTGATTTGATTCAACAAGTAAAATTGGTTTTACTGGGTCAGTAAACGCTGAGGCATCTGGGAGAGTTTATGGTTTCTATGAGCTGGTACATTTGGAGGTGAGTGGCAAAGATGAGCGCCAAGCATGTAAGGGCACCCCAAAAGGCGCCGCTCAAATGATCTTACTGAGCCGGGGCAACATTTGTTGTTTAATTTTTCCAAGTGTGGGCCTGAGAAGCAAGAAGACACAAAGGCAATAGTTCAAACTCACATAAACATCCAAGATCTCATTAGTGGGACCTTCGGCCAAAAAGGACTCTCCAGCAGTGCTCGAAATCTCATTTGGACGCTTGTATGTGAACATGGTCCCTCCGCCCTCGTATTTTCCAGGCCGGTCAATTGCCCAGTTCCCATTGATGATGGAGCGGCCAGAACGACTTCGCAAGGCTGTTGAGAAAAATGAGACAGTCCTCAGGTGAGCCCAGGTGTGCGCAAGAAACTGACTGACCCCTGGTTGCTGGCTTATTCATTCATCAAGCTTGTTGCTTCAACCACTATGTGCGGGGCACTGGCCTAGGCCTTGGGGCAGGATGAGGAGTCTAGATCACATCCCTTTGGGCCTCATCACTCCTTCAACTGACTTCAACCCCTTCTACCTCTTGGACTTAATCTAAAAAGGAAGGGTGGGAGAGGTTAGGAGAGAAGGACGTGGAACATGCGAGAAAGGAGAAACTCAGAGGTGGAAGACAAAAGGAAGGGGGAACAGAAACTGTATTCTATCCCATTATCTAAAGGTGAGAGGTTGCACACTGGCAGCTCATGAGCTGATTTTGGCTCACAAATGAGCTTAATTTGGCCATTGTAGTGTTTTTATTTTTAAAAAATTGAACCCAAATTTAAGAATTGGGAGATTTCACATAAAAGGTTTAGAGCTCTAGCTTCTCTTGTAAAACAAGAAGACATGTTACCCTTGGCTCCACGTTCTGTCATGGCAGCAATCATGGAGCTGGGAGCAATCATGGAGCTGGGAGGACCACCTCTGTTAGGGCCTGCATGCTCTGACTGCCCTACTCCCCACCGCTCCTTAATACTCCCCAACACTGAAGCGAAGTCTCAGTTTATTACCCATTGACTCATGAATATAGATTATGCATCATGCTTGAATTATTTTTTCTTACTGAATAGAATTTTTCTTACAGTTCTTCCTACCTGTATGTCTACTAAAAGCAGCAAAACTAAAGATGGGCTAGGAGGGTCATATGATTTTCTCCTACTTAGATTCATGTGTATCCCCTGACTTCTGTGGCCTTCTAAGGATGGGCGCTGTGAACCACTCCCACATACACGGTCAGAATGGATCTTCACAACACTGCTAAGCAGATGTGCAGCTTCATTGTTCAGAGCACGTCTGAGGGGGAACTTGCTCAAGTTCAGAGATGGGTGACAGAACTCTGACTTGGAGTCCACACTCAGGAGGGAGGTAATAAAGGAGAAGAGGGGCAAGGAGCAAGATTCTGTGGTTACTGAGAGAAGAAAGGACGCATATTCCCCCCTCACACATTTGGTACCTGGATACCACCCCGCTCCCCCAGGCCAAAGGAAAATTGGATTTAAAGGAGACCCTATTCTTCTTTTTAAAAAATATTTATTTACTTTTTTGACTGTTGGGTCTTAGCTGTGGCACACACGATCTTCTGTTGTGGCACGTGGCTCAGCTGACCCGTGAAATGTGGGATCTTTAGTTCCCTGCCCAGGGATCAAATCCACGTGCCCTGCATTGCAAGGCAGATTCTTATACACTGAAACACAGGGGAAGCCCCAAAGGAGATCTTGCTCTAAGTGACATGCTCAACAGTAGGCCTGTGGTGGCACTGGTCCTGTGTACTTTCAATTTACAGTTACTAAACTTAATGTGTTTTACAATATATTATGAAAAATTTTACACATGAACAAAAGGAGTGAGAAACGTATAATAAGCCTCCATGTACCCATCCCATCACCCAGCCTTAGCTTGTTTTGCTTTGCCGATTCCAGACATTATCTTTACAATTTTCAGTGGTGGTGGTAGTTTAGTCACTAAGTTGCGTCTGACTCTTGTGACCCCATGGACTGTAGCCTGCCAGGCTCTTCTGTCCATGGGATTCTCCAGGCAAGAATACCTGGAGAGGGGGTTGCCATTTCCTTCACCAGAGACATTTTTTAGTCAGTTCAGTCGCTCAGTCATGTCTGACTCTTTGTGACCCCATGAATCGGAGCACGCCAGGCCTCCCTGTCCATCACTAACTCCCGGAGTTCATTCAGACTCACGTCCATCGAGTCAGTGATGCCATCCAGCCATCTCATCCTCTGTCGTCCCCTTCTCCTCCTGCCCCCAATCTCTCCCAGCATCAGAGTCTTTTCCAATGAGTCAACTCTTTGTATGAGGTGGCCAAAGTATTGGAGTTTCAGCTTCAGCATCATTCCCTCCAAAGAAATCCCAGGGCTGATCTCCTTCAGAATGGACTGGTTGGATCTCCTTGCAGTCCAAGGGACTCTCAAGAGTCTTCTCCAACACCACAGTTCAAAAGCATCAATTCTTCGGCGCTCAGCTTTCTCCACAGTCCAACTCTCACATCCATACATGACCACTGGAAAAACCCATAACCTTGACTAGACAGACCTTTGTTGGCAAAGTAATGTCTCTGCTTTTGAATATGCTATCTAGTTGGTCATAACTTTCCTTCCAAGAAGTAAGTGTCTTTTAATTTCATGGCTGCAGTCACCATCTGCAGTGATTTTGGAACCCCTCAAAATAAAGTCTGACACTGTTTCCACTGTTTCCCCATCTATTTCCCATGAAGTGATAGGACCAGATGCCATGATCTTCATTTTTTGAATGTTGAGTTTTAAGCCAACTTTTTCACTCTCCTCTTTCACCTTCATCAAGAGGCTTTTTAGTTCCTCTTCACTTTCTGCCATAAGGGTGGTGTCATCTGCATATCTGAGGTTATTGATATTTCTCCTGGCAATCTTGATTCCAGCTTGTGCTTTTTCCAGCCCAGCATTTCTCATGATGTACTCTGCGTATAAGTTAAATAAGCAGAGGGACAATATACAGCCTTGACGTACTCCTTTTCCTATTTGGAACCAGTCTGTTGTTCCATGTCCAGTTCTAACTGTTGCTTCCTGACCTGCATACAGATTTCTCAAGAGGCAGTCAGGTGGTCTGGTATTCCCATCTCTTTCAGATCTCACTAAAGTATAAAGACTCTTTGTTTCTTAAAGCCAGTTGCAGCAGTGTTTTCTACAATGGGCCTTCCCAGGCCTGCAGAGTCAGAAGCTGCTTGCAGGAGTGGAAGAACCCCCAAGGCCGAGGTGACCTGTGCCTCCCACCTGCCAAAGATGCTATCCCTGGCTGGCTCATGGCCATGGCTCCTGGGAGACCACAGCTGTGGAACATCGAATACCAAGTTAGAAAATCACTTCAGCTTACTGAGTGGAAAGGAAGAGTCAAGGGTTGAGAATGAGGATGAATAGGTTTGGGCCATTTTCTCTCAAAACCATAGTTCTTGAGAGTGGTCCATATAGGGTCTCTCTGTTCTCATTTCCCATTCACTTCTCAGTCATTTGCAATCTGGCTCTTATTCCCATTATTTCACTGAAACAATTCAAATGAATGTGACCAGGACCTCCACGTTGTCAAATCCAATGGGCATTTTCAGTCTTCCTCTTATTGGATGTCTTGGCAGCATTTGGCACTACTGGCTGCTCCATCCTATTTGAAGTCTTCTTTCACTGGTTTCTGGGACACTCACTCAACTGGCTTTCCTCCTGCTCTTGGGCTCTGCATCTGTTCTTTATTTTTTCTCATCTTTTTCTACTTGGCCATTAAATGTTAGTGTTCCTTAAGGCTTCAGAGTAGACCTGATTTGGGTGTTGTACTCCTTTCACGGGCAATTGCATCTATGCCCATGGCTTCAATTACTATATTCCAGTGAGTTTGATATTTATGTCTCCAATTCAGTATTATCCTCTGGTCCTAAGCTTATGGGATTTTAGTTCCCTGACCAGGGATCAAACCTAGGCCCTCAGCAGTGAGAGTGTGGAGTCCTAACTGCTGGACCTCCAGGGAATTCCCTAGTCCCAGACTTGTATATCTAATCACCTATTTGACAACATCCCTCAGATGTGTAGGTCTGAACTCATTCTTGACCTCTTCCAGTATTTCTTTTTTAACTGAAGTATAGTTGATTTACAACATTAGGTTACTTTCCGGTTTTAGTGCATAATGATTCAGTATTTTCACAGAATATACTCCCTTTCCACTTCCCCTTTTGTTTTCTATATCTGTGAGTCAATGTTTGTTTTGCACATGCATTCATTTATATTATTTGTTAGACTCCACTTATAAGTGATATCATATAGTGTTTTTCTCTGTCTGACTTATTTCACTAAGCCTAATATTCTCTATTAGGTCCATTCACGTTGCTGCAAATGGAAGAATTTCATTCTTTTTATGGCTAAGTAACCTTCCTTGGTGACTCAGTGGTAAAGAATCCGCCTGCCAACGCAAGAGATGCAGGTTTGATCTCTGGGTCAGGAAGATCCCCTGGAGAAGGAAATGGCAATCCACTCTAGTATTCTTGCCTGGAAAATCCCGTGGACAGAGGAGCCTGGCAGGCTACAGTCCATAGGGTCACAAAAGGGTTGAATACAACTTAGCAACTAAACAACAACTGTTACCCCTGCATCCCCACACTGTTGGTGGGAGTGTAAACTGATCCGACCTTGGAAGGCAGTTTGGTTACTAACTATTCTCAGGTCAAGAATATGAGGCTAAATGCCCCTCCTCCCCTTTCCCTCCACGCCCCCGCCTTCCACAATAGGTTTAAATGCCCATATTCTTGACCTGAGAATTATTCTTCTAGGAAACTACTTGATGGATATCCTTCTGTAAGTATACAAAAGTGTTTTTTTAATAAGGATATTCTCTGCAGATTGTTTTCAACTGAGAAAACTAAAACCAACCTAAATATGCATAAATAGAGGATTACTTAAGTAAACTGTCATCTTGGATAACCATGCAATGGAATACCACATGGCCCTAAAAACAATGAGGCAGGTCTACGGGTATGAAATGAACTCTGTGATACATTTTAAAATGAAACAAAAGTACAAAACAGTCCATTTGGTACGGTCTCATTTGTTATACACTTTAAAATAAAAATATACACATTAAAAAACATGTAGGCACACACATAAACATTTTAGGGCGAGACAGTCCTAAAACAATTAACATTTGGGGAAAGGAATGGAGGTTTAAGTTGGGATGGGAGATGAGAAGGGAGACATTTATTTCCCACTTTATATCCTTTTACTACCATTTAAAATTTGTTTTACCACATGCATATATTACTTTCTTTAAAGCTTAAAAAATTTTAATTAATATAAAGGACATGGTACAAGCAGAAATAAAATATTTTCTCCCTTTTCACAGCTTCTCCTTAAAATCCAATTTGGAGCATCAAAAGCTCAGAATTGAGGTAGGTTCTGGCTAAGATTTTATTGCTGTTAATGGCAGTGTTATAGAAGAGGTTATTATCTGGAAACCAAAAAGTCCATTAAAGAACCATTTGAAGTATGGCAAAGAGCCCCCTAGGAAATTAAACACTGGGACCCTGAATCTTTTTTACCATCTACTACTGTTATCCATGGGGCTTCCCTGGTGACTCAGCAATAAAGAATCTGCTTGCCAATTCAGGAGACTTGGGTTTGATCCTTGAGTTGGCAAGATCCCCTGGAGAAGGAAATGGCAACCCATTCCAGTATTCTTGCCTGGAAAATGCATGGATAGAGGAGATTGGTGGGCTATAGTCCTTAGGTCACAAAAGAGTCAGACACAACTTAACGACTAAATAACTATTGTCCATGGATTCTCACTAAGGGTTTAGATGAATTTTAAACCATAGACTAGCAAAACACTTAAAAAAAAAAGCAACATCAGATTTTTTGCAAACATGGTCCTAATACCATATGCCCAGAGGTTAGCTTCTGAGACAGGTCCAAAATTAGCCCCCCATCTGGCCTTACATTGAAAACAGCTGCATCTACAATATCTGTACTTGTAAGCAGCTCCAGGGCTATTGATGGTGTCCAGAACTAACTCACAAAAAGGTGCAGGTGACTCATGGCTCTTGCTAGTGCGTGTGTTCACTGAGGTCAAGATTTGGCAAAGTCTGTGTGAAAGGCAACCTTACAACTATGTCAGTAAGAGGAAATCTCCACTCTTGTTGGACATTGGGGTTTTATTCCAGTTTATTTTTTTATTTATTTTTTTTAAAATTTTATTTTATTTTTAAACTTTACATAATTGTATTAGTTTTGCCAAATATCAAAATGAATCCGCCACAGGCATACATGTGTTCCCCATCCTGAACCCTCCTCCCTCCTCCCTCCCCACACCATCCCTCTGGGTCATCCCAGTGCACCAGCCCCAAGCATCCAGTATCACGCATCGAACATGGACTGGCAACTCGTTTCTTACTGATATTCTACATGTTTCAATGTCACTCTCCCAAATCTTCCCACCCTCTCCCTCTCCCACAGAGTCCATAAGACTGTTCTATAAATGGTCAATGCTGGGCATATATATTTGGCCTAAACTCTTTGTATCAACAGTGCCCTTCTCCAAGGTTCATGTACATTAATATATCCATGCCCTGCTTCTCATACACCTCATCCCACCATCTTAATGCCCGCTGTTGATGACCCAAACACTGGCTCCATGATGGATCACTGTGATCCTCCTACTAACAAGTTCCTCGAAGCTTCTTAATATTTCAGTAATTCTTAGAAGCTATAATGGAAGCAGCACAACAAACTCAAGGGTACAGAGGTCGGACGTCACTGGCACTGCTGCTCTGATACAGCTGGAGGTCTGTGGTCCTGCCATTTCTGGTCTATGAGCTTCCATAGAAGCCCACATACGGGCACCATCCCAAGTGAGTCTCAGAATATGTTACCCAAGCTAGATACCCTGAAAATGGAACACAATCACTCACTTCACAAGGACCACCTTGGAGGGGTCTGTCAATCGCATCTTTATTTTCACTAACCCCCAACTGAAACTTGGCATTCCTTCTATTATAAATATAGGCAACAGACCATAATAGTATTAGCAATACTGTGACTTGGTCACTGATAGAAGTCACTCATGTATTCATATGACATTATAGATGTTACAAATATTTTGAAATATTGTTTAAAAACTCATCACTATTCTGGAATTATAGTAATGTAAAACCCTCCATGACATTACCTATTTTAATGTCAAAGAATCACATCACTATGTATATTACAAGTTATTCTTCTAAAATATTTTTATAATTTTAATTAAGTATAATTGGTTTCCATTTTTTCCTCTGTATCTTATTTTATAGATTTAAAAACAGTATTCTGAGATGGTATCCACAGACTGCCAAGGGAGTCCAAAGCACAAAAATGTGAAGAACCTTTGGTCTAATGATTTATTGTTTTCAAAACACAAATGAACTCACAAAATATGAATGCCAATCCTATAGGGCAAGCAGGACACATACTGTCTGTATCATACAAATGAGAAAATAGGTTCAGAGAGATTAAGTTGCTTGCTCATGGTCGCAGACTATTAGGTTAAGTTCAGGATTTGAACGTTGATGCTCTACTTCCACATTCATTGCAATTGTGGCAGTAATTCTCAGAGTGTGGTCCTTGGGCCAGCAGCATTAGCATCCCCTGGAAGCTGGTAGATGTGTTGGCTCAGGCTGGCTGAATCAGAAATTTGGGTGGGGCCCAGCACTCACGTTAAGCAAGCTGTCCTGGTGGCTGCAGTGCACTCAAAGTTGGAGAAGCACTGCAGTATACCTTCCCACCCTCATCTCTTATTTTTCAGTCCAGATCAAAAGAGAAGATGTCTTCATCAAAGGAGGAACGGTTTCACGTCTTATATATCGGCTTTGCCTGGGCGACAGAGCTGACACTGAGAGAAGGGTAGCAAAAGGGCCAGTCTGGGGGTTGAAACCTATGTTCATTCCACCCTACTACTGAAGCTCTTGTCACAATGCCCTCCTTCGAGCATTTAGGATTCTAGGAGCTGACTTTTTCCATGAATTTCAAGTTACCAGTAATCAACCCTGCTGCTGCTGCTGCTGCCAAGTCGCTTCAGTCTTGTCCAACTCTGTGCGACCCCAGAGACAGCAACCCACCAGGCTCCCCCGTCTCTGGGATTCTCTAGGCAAGAATAGTGGAGTGGGTTGCCATTTCCTTCTCCAATGCATGAAAGTGAAAAGTCAAAGTGAAGTCGCTCAGTCGTGTCTGACTCCTAGCGACCTCATGGACTGCAGCCTTCCAGGGTCCTCCATCCATGGGATTTTCCAGGCAAGAGTACTGGAGTGGGGTGCCATTAACCCTAGAGGATGCCTATTATCAAGTGACTTTACACACAAAGAGTAAACCATTAAAGGTTTGGATTGTGACTAACCCTTGGGGTGTGTATAACACAGTCCAATTCAACTCAACAAAAAATTAAATCAAGACACTGAGAAAACCCTGTAAAATGAAACTGTACTGTTAGATCCTTGCATGTACAATTTTTCCCATTACTGACACGGGATGTGTATTACACCAGAAAAGCAGTAGTTGCCAGGTACATGATTAAATTCTGATGCAGTTGTCATTTCCTAAACACATGTGGAATTGGTCTGATTAAATCATCTCAGTTGAGTTAATTGCATTGGCAACTCAATTTATAGCTATATTAAATTAAAAAAATAGGATGTAACTTGCATATAGTAAAATATTTAAATTATAGCTTGATGACTTTTTTGTCTTTGTATTGTGCCTGTGTTACTGCTACCTGGATAAAGATGCACAACATCCCAGCTCCTGCAGAAGGCTCCTTCCTGCCCCCTCAGAATCATTATCCCATCCTCACAAATCTTAGCGGTTGCCACTACTCTGCTTTCTAGAGTCCTATTTTCCCTGGTTTTGAATTTCACATAAATGGAATAATATCATACATCCTCTTTTACATTGAAGATCTTTTACTTAACTTGATGTCCATGAGATTCATCCACTTTGTTGCTTTTATCGGGAGTTTCATTCTTTTTCACAGCAATTTATTATTGTATAAATATGCCACAATGTGCTTTTCTATTATTGATTGACTTTTGGTGAAGTTCCAGTTTTTGGCTCTTATGCATAAAGCTGCTGCAAACATTATGCTTTCGGTGGACATAAGTCCTTATCTCTGTTGGGAATATACCCAGAAGTAGAATTGCTGGATTATAGGTATATGCATGCTTAGTTGCAATAGGCACTATCAAACATTTTTCCAAGATGGCTGGACGAAATATTGTTGGGAGCCAGGGATCTCACTGTGGAAAGGAGACATATAAATATGGAATGGGGGAAGGCAGCATAGAACCTTGTGGGGATGGATTTAAATTTGAGATAAAAGTGTGAAAAAGGGGTATTTGTGTAGGTGTGGCTGATTCACTTTGGTATACAGCAGAGGCTAACACAGTATTGTAAGGCAACTATACTCCAATAAAAATTAATTAAAAAATTAATTTGAGATAAAAGCATGAATTAATGATTTTGAAATAATGTATATATTGGTGTATGTACATATGCACAAAAATATATATGCATGCATGTGTATTTTTATTACATGTATGAATATATATTGTTGTTGTTGTTGTTTAGTTGCTAAGTTGTGGCTGACTCTTTGTGACCCCATGGACTGTAGTCCACCAGGCTCCTCTGTCCATGGGATTTCCCAGGTAAGAATACTAGAGTGGGTTGCCATTTCCTTCTCCAGGGGATCTTTCCGACCCAGGGATTTGAACCTGTGTCTCCTGCCTTGACAGGTGGATTACTTACCACTGAGCCTCCAGGGAAGCCTGCATGTATATACACACAAGCGTGTATTTCCTAGCTCTGTCTGCTAAGAGGGCTAAGAAGTGGAGACAACTCACTAGCAATAAGCATACCTTGCAAACTTAATCTTGTTCTCTTATACCGCTCTCCATGAAAAGGTGTCTTTTTTTGGAGAAAAGACTAGTACCAGGGATAGGGCAGGGTAGGTACAAGATAAGCCTGGAAGTAAGGAAGTGTTCACAAAACTGGGGACCTGTTATAAGGATACAGGAGTCACCTTGAAGGGCTTCCTACTAGAGACACCTGAGACTGTTTGAGCACCCAAATAAATATGGTAATGAATAAATAAATTACTGGAAAAAAAGGAAATTCATGAGTTCATACCAATAATATCTAGATAAATAAATACACAGAGGAGAAGGGAGGATTTCAAGAGCTGACTGGTAAATATGGAGAGAGTGATGGAGTTGGAAAATCATTTGCAGTTTGTTCATCAAGGTAAATATTGTATCAGCCAAAAATCATCAATCCACATTGAACCATGGGGGAAATTCTGATATGGAGCAAAATATTCCAGTGGTCTTGTCAGCCCCTCAGACTGCTTATTAGTTGCAAGGGAGAAAGAGAAAGATAATTATCCAGTGAAGAAACTGGGCAGCACTCTCCTAGGTGATCAAAATGAGCAGCACCAGTGAGAAAAGGTGGACACTGTGTGGGTCTCCTGATGCGGATCTTGCAGAGGAAACACCATGCCCAACCCCATGCTCAGCTGAGCAGGCATAACTTTCATCTACTCACAAGCAACAGCAGACAGCAAGGAATGCTTTATTTTTGTAAAGTGGAGGACTGATGCTCAAGCTGAAGCTTCAATACTTTGGCCACTTGATGCGAAGAACTGACTCATTGGAAAAGACCCTGATGCTGGGAAAGATCGAAGGTGGGAGGAGAAGGGGAGGACAGAGGATTAGACGGTTGGATGGCATCACCATCATGACTCAATGAACATGAGTTTGAGCAAATTTCAGGACAGGGAAGTGAAGGACAGGGAAGCCTGGTGTGCTGCAGTTCATTGGGTCACAAAGAACCGGACTCGATTGAGTAACTGAATAACAACAGCAACAACTGTATTTTTAAAAAGTGTCAATATGAGAAAAGACGAAGTCTGTGGAAACATTACAGATTAATTGAGGAGAGAGAGAAATGTCAACGAATTGTATCACCTAACTTAGACTGGCTCCTGAACCAGAGGAAGAAAAGTACTGTAACAACATTATGAGATCAACTGACAAATCTGGAGTAGGACGTTAAATTAAATACTTGTGAGTTTAGTGACAGCGTAAATGTGTGAAGTTGCTGGCTCGCCAGTGCTTACATAAGAGAGTGAGTGTTTACTAAGTATTTACCTATTTTTAGTAAATGCTCAGGCTTCCCATGTGGGGCTAGTGGTAAAGAACCCGCCTGCCAATGCAGGTAGATGTAAAAGGCATGGGTTCAATACCTGGGTTGGGAAGATCCTCTGGAGGAGGACACAGCCACCTACTCCAGTATTCTTGCCTGGAGAATCCCATGGAGAGGAACCTGGTGGGCTACGACCCATAGGGTCACACAGTCGGACACGACTGAAGAGACTTAGCACGAACACACACTAAATACTCTCTGAGAGTGGGATGTTTTGGGGTAAAAGGCCACGATGCACTTAACCTACCCTCAAATGGTTCAGAGGAAAAAATAGAAGTGATTCTAAATAAGGAAATACAAGAGTTCGTTGTAGTATTTTAACTTCTGCAACATCTTTTAAAATTAAACTTTTTATTTTGAACTGGCATATAGCCAATTAACAATGTTGTGATAGTTTCAGGTAAACAGCAAAGGGACTCAACCTCACATATATATATCCATTATCCCCCCCACTATCCAGGCTGCCATATAACACTGAGCAACTTCTGCAATATTTTATGAATTCAAATTATTTCCACAGAAAAACTTGAAAAAACCCCACAAGTTGACTTCTCTCCCAAACACTCACGCCTGGGTTACATCTCCCCAGTGATTTGGATTTAACTGGTTGGGATGTAGCCTGGGCAGTGAGAGATCTACAAGCTCCCTGTTGATGTTAATGTACAGCCAGGACTGGATTAGATAATGGAATTTCTAAAGCAGAGGTAGGTGCCACTGTTTTCTGCACCCTGAACCACAAGTGTGTTGCTCCCCAGTTACTCTTGTAAAACTTCGAATTAATTTTAGGCGATAATGTCTACAAATACATGATGTGATGGAGGAGAAACAGCATGTATAATCGAACAAGAAGTTCAGACGAAGCCCCAGTATTCTCTGATGGGCTTTGAACATCTTCTGATAGGTATAAACATGCTGCAGGGAGACCATGTGCACAGATCACGTAAAACATTACTTGACAATATTGAGTTCTAATACTCATGAACATGGAGCATCTCCTCAGTTTTAGTTCTTTTTTGATTTTGTTCACCAGAGTTTCATAATTTTCCTCATATACCAATAGATCTTATACATATTTTGATAGATTAATCCCTGTTATGGTTTGAATATTTGTGTCCTCCCCCATCAAATTCATATATTCAAATCCTTACCACTAAGGTGATATACATTCAAAAAACAAAGATCATGGCATCCAGTCCCATCATTTCATGGCAAATAGATGGGAAAACAATGGAAACAGTGACAGACTTTATTTTCCTGGGCTCCAAAATCACTGCAGATGGTGACTGCAGCCATGAAATTAAAAGACACTTGCTCCTTGGAAGAAAAGCTATGACAAACCTAGTCAGTATATTAAAAAGCAGAGATATTACTTTGCCCACAAAGGTCTGTCTAGTCAAAGCTATGGTTTTTCCAGTAGTCATGTATGGATGTGAGAGTTGGACCATAAAGGAGGCTGAGAAGATTGATTCTTCTGAACTGTGGTGTTGGAGAAGACTCTTGAGAGTCCTTTGGACTGCAAAGAGATCAAACCAGTCAATTCTAAAGGAAATCAATCCTGAATATGCATCAGAAGGACTCCTGAATATACATCGGAAGGACAGATGCTGAAGCTAAAGCTCCAATACTTTGGCCACCTGATGTGAAGAGCTGACTCATTAGAAAAGATCCTCATGCTGGGAAAGACTGAAGGCAGGAGGAAAAGGGGATGACAGAGGATGAGATAGTTGGATGGTATCACCGACTTGATGGACATGAGTTTGATCGAGCTCTGGGAGATGGTGATGGACAGGGAAGCCTAGCATGCTGCAGTCCATGGGGTCACAAAGAGTCGGACATGAATGAGTGACTGAACAACAAGGTGATATATTGGTGGCTCAGTGCTAAGATTCTGCCTGGCAATGAAGGAGATGTGAGCTTGATTCTTGGGTTGGGAAGATCCCCTGGAGAAGGGAATGGCAACCCACTCCAATATTCTTGCCTGGAGGATCCCATGGACAGAGGAGCCTGGTGGGCTACAGTCCAGGGATTGCACAGAGTTGGACGTGACTTAGCAACTGAGCACATAAAGGTGATATATGAGAAGGTGGGGAATTTGAGAGGAGACTAGGTGATGAGGGCAGAGTCCTCATAAAAGGGTGTGTGTACCCTTATAAAAGAGGCCCCAGAGATTGGTTTCTTGTCCTTCTGCAATGTGAGGACACAGTGAGAAATCTTCCTCCTGGAAGAGATCCTTCCCCAGAGCATGACCATGCTGACTCCTTGATCTTGACTTCCAGCCTCCAGAACTGTGAGAAGTAAATTTCCATTGATTATGAGCCAACATTCCTTCTACCCTGCTGAAAATATTCTGTCACTGTGATGCTCCTACAGAACTGCCAAAGACCAAAAGTGGTACAAAAGAAGTTTTAGGATCGGAGTATGAAGAAGGTTCAGAGTGCAACTTTGATGCAACTTTGAAAGAAGTAACACCTATGCATAAATATATGTTTTTGCTGGTTTCTATTACTAAGTTTACTTCCCTGATCTATATGTATATAAACATGCTTTCCTTGCTAGAAGGTGAGTACTTTCAAGGCAGATACTGTGACATATACTTGTTGGCTCCACTGCTTAGCTCTTGCTTGGCACTCAACAAATGCTTATTGAATAGAAGTAAATTATGAGCTGTATTGTTCTGATCTATCTTATTTTAACCTTGGAGTTCAGATAAGAAACTTGGAAACTCCATAAATCCTGCTTTTATCTAGATGTTCCTGTTGAAGAATTCCAACCAATCTCAAAAACTGTTCTCCATTTCTTCTGGTCAAAATGGTAAACACATGCAATGATGCCTAAAAATTCTGTTTTGTTTTTTTAAACAAACAAAAAAGCAACATGTTTCTTTGGGTAGATCCAGGTCCAACCTGATAAAATGTCCAGATTACGGTTTCTGTTAAACAAATACACACACATATCACACAGTGATATCTTTTAGCTCATATCTGCGTTGAAAAGAATTGAACTTTGAGCTGGAAAGAATTGAAACTGTGTGATTTTCTACAACATGATGTAATGATTTGGACTGAAAATCAGAGTATCAGAGAAAGAAAGTTGGGTTTCTTTGGCACTGTACAATTACAGGTTGTGAGGGGTTTGAATAAAGGGAACTGCCAAGTCTGCTTTTATTTTAATTGCTAAATTATGGCTAAGTATACCTAATTCTCATTCTTTATAATATTAAATTTTGATGTATTTTGACTCCAAATTTCCTCTGAATGCTTACTAACTATAAAGAAAATCTGTGTGTTTTTAAGCCCCAAATAATGTTGTATGAAATAGATCTCATCTACGGTTTAAGTGGGGCTTCCCAAATGGCGCTAGTGGTAAAGAACCCATCTGCCAATGCAGGAGACATAAGAGATGCAGGTTTGATTCCTGGGTTCGGAAGATCCCCTGGAGGAGGGCATGGCAACCCACTCCAGTATTCTTGCGTGGAGAATCCTATGGACAGAGGAGCTTGGCAGGCTAGAGTCCAGGGGGTCACAAAGAGCTGGCGATGTCTGAAGGACTTAGCATGCAAGCATGGTATAAATGAGGTGATAAACTGAGCAAAGAAGTACTGAGGGGCTGTAAAGGTGAGACACAGCCCACAATCTTCAGAGCTTGGGCACCTGCTAATATGATGTGTGTAAAGAGGCTAGTAAAATTTCCATGGGGTGCCGAGGACCATGGAGGGCTTGGAGTCTGAGTAGGAACTTGCAAGATGAGAAGCAGTTCACTAAGCAGAGGATGGGCGACAGAGGACATGGACAAAGGCAGAAGCCAGAAAAGGCCTGAGCGTGGAGGAGTGGGGGACAGTCTGGTGCGCTTAGAGGTGTCATGGGGTCCTGGGGGCTGGAGTAGAGGGGGAATGTCTGCAGAGTGAGAGGCCTTGGAGATGAGGTGGGAAGGGGCTGCTGAATAGGAAACCCTCAAGTTCATGAACACCACAGTTCCTGGAGTGCTCACCATGCCTCACAGGCAGCCCTCAGCTCTGTCACTACAGCCACCTGAGGCCACCTCTCCTGTCTACGCTGAACTGTCTACTTCCCACAAGCAGGGGGGACCTGTTTGCCCTTTAAAACAGGGATCCCCAACCTCCAGGATCAAATGCCTGATGATCAGAGGTGGAGCTGATATAACAATAATAGAAACAAAGTGTACAATAAATGTGCCCGAATCATCCCCAGACCACCTGCCCCGACCCTTGTCAATGGAAATACTCTCTTCTATGAAACCGTTCCCTGGTGCCAAAAAGGTTGGGGACTGCTGCATTAGACGGCATTCCAGTAGTCCAGCTTAAGCTAATGAGTCTCATTATAGGTCAGTTCATTTAGAGATAAACCTGATATCTTTCTCACTCTAAATGAGCTTGCTTTCCTAACCCCTCCTCCTTTTAAGAAAGAACTGTCCTCCCATTACTCAGATTCAAGTTTTGGCAATGGTCTCCGGTTTTTCCCTGCCCTTCTCTCTCGCTTTCCCTTACTCAGATTCAAGTTTTGGCAATCGTCTCCGGTTTTTCCCTGCCCTCCTCTCTCGCTTTCCCTTCCTGCCTACTCCCTTAGGCGTTCAAGTTCTCTTTTTCGCCTTTGGACCACGACAGAGGTCTGAACATGGATCTCCTGGCAAGCTACCCTCCGTTAATCTTCCTAAAATCCCCCTTCCTCCTGTCCCTTCCCTGCCTCTGAATTTCCACGCCTAAAGCCCTGACTGACAATCAATGTCTTGTGTGATTTGACTCTGCCTTCAACCATCTCACACAGCCCCCTCGTCTTCAGTCAAGTATGGAAAATATCTGTAATTTGTATCTGTGATTTAAAAAATTTCTGTGATTTTTTTCACAGGAGAGGAGCTCTGTCTGATTCTGTATGTGCCAAAAGAACACTCAGTAGATATTGTTGAATAAAGCCAGTGTCCCCCTCTCATCTTGAAGGTCCTGTTCAGGAGCTGTTACCTCCTGCTTCTAACCTTTTAACCCTGGTGGCGCTAGTAGCTATGAACCCACCTGCAGTGCAGGAGACATAATGAGACCTGGGTTCAATCCTGGGTCGGGAAGATCCCCTGGAGAAGGGCCTGGCAACCCACTTCACTATTCTTGCCTGGAGGATCCCATGGAGTGAAGAGCCTGGTGGGCTACAGTCCATAGGGTCACAAAGGGTTGGACACGACTGAAGTGACTTAGCACATGCCCTGTTCTTTGAGGCTCAATCAATGACTGTCTTGATTGTTTTAAATGCCATGTCTAAGCTCCCAAGATTTTTTTTAACCTCAAGAGCAGAAAGTTGAATCAGACTCTTCAGCTCAGGCCACTTCTGCTGTACAAGGCCCACCTTTCTTGTTTTACCATAGGATTGTCTCTGACATTATTCCTTGCCTGTCCTAACCAGGATCTACACTAATGTGATACATATGTGTGTGTATAATACATGTAGATGTTACTATTTTTTCAACAACCTTGTTTTTAAGATTCAAGCATAAGCTTGAATCCAATGAAAAGATGCAAGGTCTTGTGGGAAATTCCAAACAATCAATCTAATATCATTTCCACCACTTTTTGTCTTTTTTTTTCAGACACATGTGTTGATGTATAGTTAAGTTACAACGTTGTTGGACTTCCCTGGTGGTCCCGTGGTTACGACTCTGTGCTTCCACTATGGGGGGCATGGGTTTAATCCCTGGTTGGGGAAGTTCATCATGGCACGTGGTACAGACAAAAAAAAAAAGAAGAACGCAAAAACAAAAAACTATGCTGTGTTGGTTTCAAGTGTACAGCAAAGCAATTCAGTTTCATATATATATATGTATATACATATACATATACATTCTTTTCAGATTCTTCATTGGGGGAGAGATAAATTAGGAGTTTTTGATTAACCCATACACACTATGTTTTTGCTGAGGGTTCCAAGGTGATGGTACTAACTCAATCCTTACTAGTGAATTGATAATGGCAGAAGTTAATCCAGGAAACATAGGATGTACTAGATGCTAATGTAATAGAAGAGTTTTATTGCGGAGACACAAATGAACCCAAACCCTTGTTTTCAGAGTATGAGAACATTGAGCAATAAATACCCATCAATTTCAAGATCCTCTGAGAGCAAACACAAGGAAAGAAATTTCTGTTTAATGACTTCGACTGTTGAGCTATGATTCTTGCTTGTGATACTTCTCTGAGACTGAACCATTTACGTCTTTGGAGTTACAAGTGTTATACAGCTTCCTAGTTATAATAGCTAGGAAACATTTTCCTGTGATGATAATTTAAAAGATTTTTAGATGAAATCAAATAGATATTAACTAGGGAGCAAAATCACATTTGGAAAATAAAACACAAAATTTCAAAGAAATTCGGACTTGCAATAGAACAACTTTGGGCTACCTTCTTAGTGTCAGGAAGGATTTCTTTCCTGATAGAAAGTACTCCAGTACCAGTACGTTTCTTGGTACTGGAGGCTTAAAGGAAAGTCTAAGAAACACTGGTGAAGTGAATTTATCTCTAAATCATCTTGAGAGTTTGAAAATAGCATTTAAATTTTCTCTAACACACATTGATCTTCTGCTAGGCTCCTCTACTTTAGAATCTCAGTTTACTTAAAAAGAACTTTTTTAAAAATGGAAAATGTCAAACATCTAACATTAACAGTAAACAAAGCAGTATAATAAAGTCTCATCTACCTATCACCGAACTTTAGGAATTATCAACATTTGGCCATTCTTCATTAGAACTTTCTGACTGCTTCCTTGTCTTTCTTGCTTTTCAACACTTCTCTCAGGGGAGATAAGCTTGTTCTTTTTCTTGGAAGTATTCACTCATGTCAGATTTCAAGAATATAGCAGATTTATCTTTTTTTTTTTTTTTCTCTGATTTAATTCCCTTTCCAACTTGGGTTAAGGAATGTAAGGTGGTGCTCAGAATGGAATTAACCCCATTTGAGCACTGTTCCTGCACGTGGGGTATTGAGCACCAAGTAATAATAGGGTCCAATTAGGACAGCACAGAGCTAGAGCCATGGTTCTCAAAGTGTGAGCCCTGAGCCAGCTGTAGCAGCACTTGAGAACTTGTTAGAAATGAACACTCTTATCCCATCCCAGACCTCCTGAACTTGAATCCCTGGACTCAGAACCCAGAAATGGGAGTGTTAACAAGCCCTCCCAGTGTTTCTATTGCACACTCAACTTTGATAACCACCACTCTGAAGATTACGGCAACTTGAAACATGGACAGCTGCAAGAATCAGGAATGTGATACCTAGTCTGTGTTCTCTGAATGCTTGTGTGTGAATGCACACGCACATCCCCCACCCCACACAAGACACTTGTATATAAGCATATTCTATTTAAAATAGCCTAAAACTTGTTTCTGGGCTTCCTTTAGTGGCTCAGAGGGTAAGGAATCTGCCTGCAATGCGAGAGACCCAGGTTTGATCCCTGGGTCAGGAAGATCCCCTGGAGAAGGGAATGGCTACCCATGCCAACATTCTTGCCTGGAGAATTCCATGGACAGAGAAACCTGGAGGGCTACAGTCCATGGGGTCGCAAAGAGTTAGACATGACTGAGGGACTATCACTTTCAGAACATTTCCACCTGAAAAATGAATACAAGTTTGAGGAAGATATTAACAAACAAAAATCTCTGGGTAAAACTTAAGCTTCCTTGTTCTGATATTTCATCTATAAGTCATAGGCAGTGGACATCACCGAACTGTACCTATTTTAGGTATTAACCCATCCATGAAACTCCCTCCATGCCTGCTGCAGTAATGAAGACAGAGTGGTGTGGGAAAAAGGATAAACACGTAGGTCCCCTGAACAGAACAGTCTCAAAATAGACCCGCATAACTATGGCCGATTTTTGACCAAGTTGCAAAGGAATTCAATGGAGAAAAGGTAGTCTTTCAAACAAATGGCATATCTATCTACATTGGAAAAAAAAATGAACTTCAACCTATACTTCCCACTTTATACAAAAATTGAATCAAAATGGATCATAGAATTCCATGTGAAATGTGCGTGCGTGTGTGCCAGGTCATTTCAGTCATGTCCAACTCTTTCTGACCCTTTGGACTGTGGCCCGCCAGGCTCCTCTGTCCATGGCATTGTCTGGGCAAGACTACTACTGGAGTGGGTTGCCATGCCCTCCTCCAGGAGATCTTCCCGACCCAGGGATTGAACCCTTGTCTCTTAAGGCTCCTGTATTGGCAGGCAGGTTCTTTACCACTAGCACCACCGGGGACAACTTTTAGAAGAAACCTCGGATAAAACTTCTGTGACCTTGGGTTAAGTGAAATGTTCTTAGAAATTATGCCCTAAACCAGATCCACAAAAGAAAACATCGATAAAGTGGACTTCATCGAAATTAAACACCTGCTCAATGAAAGTACTCTTGCCTGGAAACTCCCATGGATGGAGGAGCCTGGTAGGCTGCAGTCCATGGGGTCGCTAAGAGTTGAACATGACTGAGCGACTTTCCTTTCACTTTTCACTTTCATGTATTGGAGAAGGAAATGGCAACCCACTCCAGTGTTCTTGGCTGGAGAATCCCAGGGACGGAGGAGCCTGATGGGCTGCTGTCTATGGGGTCGCACAGAGTCGGACACGACTGAAGCAACATAGCAGTAGCAGCAGCAGCAATGAAAGACTGTATTATTCCATACCTAGAATATATAAAGCACTATTGAAATCCAACAAAAATCCACTTAGAAACTGGGGGAAGGATTTGGACTTTACCAAATAAATATACAGGCTGTATATAAGCACACTGATTTCCTCAATTGTTTTTCTATTTTCAATTCCACTGATTTCTGCTCTTCTCTTGATTATTTCTCCCTTTTGCTTGCTTTGGGTTTCATTTCCTTTTCTTTTCCTAGTTTCTCAAGGTTTAAGATTAAATTTTTGATTTAGAATCTTTCTTCTTTTCCAATATAAGCATTTAATGCTATACATTTCCTCTTAGCACTATTTAGCTATATCCCACAAGTTTCAAAGTGTTGTATTTTCGCTTTCATTCAGTTCAAAATACTAAGTTCCTGTAAGATTTTTGTCAGTTCATTTCCATGCATTTTTAAACTTCAAATATTTGGGAAATTTCTGGATCTCTTTTGACTACTGATTTCTAGTTAAATACCCATCATGGACAAGGAAAGCTATTTTATGTGATTATGTTAAATTTGTTATGGTTTGTCTTATGGTTCAGAATATGGTTGATCTTGGTGCCTGTTCCATGTACACTTGGTAAGAATGTGTCTTTCTGCTGCTGCTGGATGGAGTGTTGTGTAAATGTCAATTAGATCAAGAGTCTACTTGTTCTATTAATTATCTTGTTCTGTTAATTATCTTGAAAGGAACATGACAGTCTCCAAGTATAATTGTGGATTTTTCTATCTCTCCTTTCACTGTTACCAGTTTTAACTTTATGTAATTTGTGACTTTGCTGTTTAGGTGTATTAGTCTTACACATTTAAGACTACTATGTTTTCTTGGTTAATTTCTTCTTTATTATTATGCAAGTTCTCTCTTTGTCTCTGGTAATTTTTCCTTGTTCCAAAGTCTACTTTGTGTAATAACACAGTCACTGTCTTTCATTTAATTTCATTTCATCCTGCTGTCTTTCGTTTAGTCTTTCCATGGCATATCTTTTTTGTTTTATCCTTTTAATTTAATCTATTTTTTCCATTAAATTTAGAATAGGTTTCTTACAGATAGCATATCATTAGGTCTTTTAAAAAAAACCCAACCAGACAATATCTATCTTTATTTGGTATTTTAGACCATCTACATTTATCATGTAATTATTGATTAGATTTAGCTGCACCATTTTCTTAGTATTCTATTTGTCTCCTCTGTTTTTTTGCTCCTCTGTTCTCCCTTTTCTTTCTTTAGGATTTGGATAATTTTTAATACTTCATATACTTTATCAACCGGCTTTTTGTTCATAACTCTTGTGCTATTTTTTTAGCTGTTACAAGAGGATTATAATATACAAACCTCATTTGTCACAGTTTAATTGAAGTTAATATTTACCACTTCAAATAAAATGTAAAGTCTTAAAAACATACAGGTCTTATACCCTCCCCTATTTATATTATATTTGTCATATGTATTACATCTACATACAGTGAAATCCTCCCAAAATTACTTTTGTTGTCAATAATCACACATAGTTCATATAACTTAAGAGGATATGACCTTGGCTTTTTTATAACCTCATGATAATCCCATGAGATATGTAGTAGGTATTATGAATTCCATTTTAGAGGGGAGAAAACTGATAAGTTTGGTGACTTGTCTGCATTCACATAGCTGGAACAGCAGAACCAGGAGTCAACTTATTTGTTCTCACTTCCTTTCTCTGCTACTAGGTCGCCATATATGCAAGTTACAGCTTTAGTACTGAAAACTAGAATCTGTGGCACAGGAGGTGCCATCAAATTGTAAAAAGATACTGGAAATGAGAACATCTGGGTTCAAGACATGCTCTGCACATTGCAGGACATGAGGATAGAGCTCATTCAAGTAGAACACTCAATATGTGACTGCAAAGCCTGGGAACTATCTGTAAATAATACATCACTGCGGATGGTGACTGCAGCCATGAAATTTAAAGATGCTGCTCCTTGGAAGAAATCTAAGACATAGTCAGCATATTAAAAAGCAGAGACATCATTTTGCTGACAAAGGTCTTTATAGTCAAAGCTATGGTTTTTCCAGGAGTCATGCATGGATGTGAGAGTTGGACCATAAAGAAGGCTGAGCACCGAAGAATTGATGCTTTCAAACTGTGGTGTTGGAGAAGACTCTTGAAAATCCCTTGAACAGCAAGGAGATCCAACCAGTCAATCCTAAAGGAAATCAACCCTGAATATTCATTGGAAGGATTGATGCTGAAGTTGAAGCTCCAATACTTTGGCCACCTGATGTGAAGAGCCAATTCATTGGAAAAGACCCTGATGCTGGTAAAGACTGAAGGCAGGAGGAGAAGCGAGTGACAGATGATGAGATGATTGGATGGCATTATCGACTCAATGAACATGAGTTTGAGCAAACTCTAGGAGATAGTGAAGGATGGGGAAGTCCATGGAGTCACAAAGAGTTGGACATGACTTAATGATTGAACAACCGCAGCAGTATTTAAGCATTCTTCCCATTAGAAGCACTATGGTGAGCTGGCAGAGGTGGCTTTTACATCCTATGTGTGGCACCAAGATAATAAGTGGAAATAGGCCTGGATCTAATTTTTTAGGCACTTGATCAACCACAGACTGGCTGATGCTGTTCACGTTTCCAACTAACAAATAAGTTTCAGTCCATGGTCATTTATGTTGGCTCTTCTCCATTTGGAATTTTTGCTACTTCTATTCATCAGAAACAATCAGGATTCCAACTACAGATGGTTGAATACAAAATTCATTTCTGTGGAAATCCTATTTCCCTTTCCTTAAATTAGTGGTTTTAAAAACTGTGTTCCCTGAAGTCCTAGAGATTTTCATACAGTTTCCAGATCTCCACAGTGTCTTCAAGGGGTCATCATAAAGAAAATGGTAGAATGGTCCTGACATGTGTTGGGGGAAGGAAGCCACCTCTTTCTTCTTTTGTTTATTTCAAATATTTTATTTGAACAAATAGTTCCATGGCACCATTAAAGAAACTTGAAAACTTCCACCTCAGAGCATTGACTCAGCCTCTCAGGGTGGGTGGGAACTTGAGGTTTGTGGACTTCAGTCTAACCATCCATGCAAGACTTGAATTCATTACCACTACGTGACATCTTGGGCAGCTTCAATGACAGGGAATGTCCACTTCTCTAGCAGTTCACTTCTTTGATTAGTTCTGATGCCAACAGTCCTTTTGCAGGTCAGTGCTTCTCAAACGTGACTGCCCATTAAAATCACCTGCATCTTTGGTATGTATGCATCTGTACATGCTCTGTCATGTTGGACTCTTTGTGACCCCATGGACTGTAGCCCACCAGGCTCCTCTGTCCATGGGATTCTCCATGGCAAGAATACTGGAGTGGGTTGCCATTTCCTCCTCCAGGGGATCTTCCTGATACCCTGGATCGAACCTGCATCTCCTGCATTGCAGGCAGATGATTTACCACCGAGCCACTGTGTAAAGGTTTAAAAAATACTGATGCCTGGGCTCCACCCCTAAAGATTCTGATTTAATGGGTTTGGGGGTGCAGCCTGGGTTGTGGCCGATTTCAAAGCTTCCTAGTGATTCTAATTTGTAGCCAAGTTTGGAGACTTTATAGCCTTGCTGCTGCTGCTGCTGCTGCTGCTGCTGCTGCTAAGTCGCTTCAGTCGTGTCCAACTCTGTTCGACCCCATAGACGGCAGCCCACCAGGCTTCCCCATCCCTGGAATTCTCCAGGCAAGAACACTGGAGTGGGCTGCCATTTCCTTCTCCAAAGCACGAAAGTGAAAAGTGAAAGTGAAGTCGCTCAGTCATGTCCGACTCCTAGAGACTCCGTGGACTGCAGCCCACCAGGCCCCTCCGTCCATGGGATTTTCCAGGCAAGAGTACTGGAGTGGGTTGCCATTGCCTTCTCCGTTTATAGCCTTAGATGAGCTGAAATCTACACCTTAGAATTGTCACGTGGTACTCTTACTCCTCCTGTGAAGACACGTGTAACAATTTGAACCTGTCTTCCACATAAGAACCTATATAAAATCCAAAGAGAGCTTTCACTTTCCTCCCAGAGTTTTCCCATGCCAATTAAAATCCCAGGTTTCCTGGATGTCTCCTCCTGCAACATGTTATCTGGCTAGTCTGTATTTCTTTTTTTTTTTTCCAATTTTGTTTGTTTATTTTTGCCTGTTCTGGGTCTTTGTTGCTGCTCCGGCTTTTCTCTAGTCATGGCGAGTGGGGCTACTCTAGTTTTAGAGTGTGGACTCCTTATTACGGTGGCTTCTCTTGGTGTGGAGCATGGGCTCTAGGCCACCTGGGCTTCAGTAATTGTGACTCGTGGGCTCAGTTGCTGTGGCTCTCAGGCTCTAGAGCACAGGCTCAATAGTTGTGGTGCACAGACTCAGTTGCTCTGCGGCATGTGGGATCTTCCTGGACCAGGGATCGAACCCATGTCTTCTGCATGGGCAGGTGAATTCTTTGCCATGGAGCCACCAGGGAAGCCCTGGTCTGTATTTCTTTTAAAGTGAGGTGTCTTTGCAGAGTGCATCATACTAGAATGGATGGGATGCTTCCACAGGAGAGCAGAAAGAGGACATCTCTGCTTCTCCACACTCGACTCTGATTCCTGCAGTTCCTACGAAGCACATGGTTGATTTCACGAAGAGCTTTTTTTCAAACAGGTGCTGCTGCTTAACTCCTTTCCCCACCTTGTGTTTGGATACCAATTATGAATTACTGGCTAAGGCCTAATGACAACCAGAAGACCAAATCAGCACAGCCTGGAGACAATTCATTCTTCCATCCCTTTAGTCTTTTACAGTTTGCAAAGTAAATTCACACACCTTATTTCAATTACTCCTTCCTCTCAGCTGTTCTGATTCCAATTCCATTATTCAGGTGAGGAAGCTGGTTTTAAAACAAAGGAGAATTGTGCCCCAATCCACGAGGTTAGTAAGCAGCAGATCTGGGTGTGTAATGTAAGGCCCCTGTTTCGCTCTTTCGATTCCTACACTGTGTTACACTACCTCCCACGTAAGTGCACGTCCACGGCAGGCTGGGGACAGGACCTCACGGAATACAGACCTCTGGTTATTGCCGCTGCTCCCTGTGGCCATGTTCCAGGGCCACCCAAGCTCTCTGCACCATGTGTGTGTGGCACTGTAACCACAGGACAGGGGGCCCTGCCACAGTGTTGAGAAAATAAGGCCAGGTTTCAGGCCATGGTACGTGCCCTTCCCTCTGAATGCTGACAGAAAGTATGTGGTTACTTTAAAACCTCCTTGGAGAAAACCCGCCATGTGCACAGCTGAACCAAAACACAAAACCCGGGTCAGAGAGCAGCAACTTATTCGGAAAAAATTCATAATCCATTTCATAATGGAGCCCTTCCTGCATACACACGGGATGCTTTATTCTCCTTTGGTTCCTGCCTTGTGTATGCTCAGTTGTGTCTGACTCATTTGCTACCCCAGGGACTATAGCCCTCCAGGCTTCTCTGTTCATTCTGGGGTTCTCCAAGCAAGAATACAGGAGTGGGTAGCCATGCCCTCCTCCAGGGGATCTTCCCAACCGAGAGACTGAACCTGCGTCTCCTGCATTGCAGGCAGATTTTTTACCCACTGAGCTACCTGGGAAGCCCTGTGTTTGCTCTGCTGCTGCTGCTGCTGCTAAGTTGCGTCAGTCGTGTCCGACTCTGTGCAACCCCACAGACGGCAGCCCACCAGGCTCCCCCGTCCCTGGGATTCTCCAGGCAAGAACACTGGAGTGGGTTGCCATTTCCTTCTCCAATGCATGAAAGTGAAAAGTGAAAGTGAAGTCGCTCAGTTGTGTCTGACCCTCAGCGACCCCATGGACTGCAGCCCACCAGGCTCCTCCGTCCATGGTATTTTCCAGGCACGAGTACTGGAGTGGGGTGCCATTGCCTTCTCCAGTGTTTGCTCTAGGACTCAAATATTCTCTTCTAACAACTGACACATTAATTATAGGTCCTTTCAGTTTCCAGCTCAGCTCTGATCCTGGGCTTTAGTTTTCTGGTTGCACATTTGGAATATTCTCGGGACTTCCTGATTTCAAACTCCCATGGCTGACCTTACTATGGGTCTTCATTTCCCCTATTTCACTGACTGAATTAAAGGCAGTGTGACATCCATTGTCTGGGCAGTGGGCTCTGTCTGTCCTGGGTGCAGGGAATAAGGAGGTACATTGTAGAGGATTTAAAAACGGTAATAAAAGTGTCTAGTAGTGGATGTTTTTTTATTACCACCATGAGAAATACTCCCCCCCTTCCTCTCCTCCCCAGCCTTGGTAACATTCAGTCACAAAGGTCCATCCCAGACTCTATAGCCCTGGGCTCCATCTCTACCCTGTCTGTCAGACAGAATGGAAGTCACATTAACCAGGCTTGGTAGGGCTTCTGAAGAACTTGCTGAACAGCTTAGACAGGACTCTGTTAGAACGACAGACTGCTAGAAGGTCATGCAGCTTCTATGGCCGGCCAGAAAACCAGAGAAAACTGGATTTAAAAAATCTCTAAGACCATGCCCTCACACGATGCTGTGGTTATTCCCAAGCCCTGAAGAGTATCACGCTGGAAAAAAGAGGACATGAAATTGTTTTTATTTGAAAGGCATTTGTTTGAGAAAATGATGCTTTTTCCAAGCAAAATGTTAGCTTGCCTGGTTAGAAGTTAATTACAGTATTTATTGCTTAAAGCTAGCCTGGAATTTTGGCTTGAATTCTTATGAGCCTGTGATTCCGGGGAAAAATTACCTATTCAACCCAAGGCCAGTGAGCTAAAGGTTGATCTGATAATTGCCTATTTCAAAAGGACCCATGAGATAAGAAATAAGTCCCCAAGGGAGCAGAAAACCAAACTGAGGTTTTAAATCCAGGAACATTATCGTGGAGGTGCAGGAATGTTTGTTACTCAGATTAGAGCTAAATGAGGAAATGACTTAAAAGGATCAAGTGGTTAGTTGCTTTGATTTTCAAATTAATAATGTGCTTGTTCCTTTGATATCTTCCATGCTCACATGTTGATTTAATTAAAATATTTGGAAGTTGAAGTCCAGCGCAAGCAGAGAAATCATGCATTTGATAAGCAGCTTAACGGACTTGAGCTTTATCTTCCTAACCTGTCTCCAAAGCAAACATTATCCTTGTTGGTCCACTTCCTTTAGCCCCATCTTTGGGGCTGGGTACCACCAGCTGACTTGTTTGGGCCTCTGGGCATCATGACTGTGTTTTCCAGCTGTCCCCTTCTTGGTGCCTATTTGATCTTGACCTTTGATTTTCTTCCAAGGTTTGAGCCTCAGCCCTTTGGTTTTCTTCTTCCTGCATGACTGTCTCCAACCATAGGGCTTCAGTGCTCACCCCAGGCTGGCTCACTCCCACCTCAGCTCAAAAATTTCCATTCCAACTGTTAACAGGCTATGTCCTTGACCTTAATCCTTCCTGCCTCCTTGAAGATCACCCTCCAGCAAGCATTCCTTCTCCCTGCCTACTCTTATCTCCCTCACTTTCTGCCAGCTCCTCCCCATCTTCCAAAAAACATGTTTAAGGCTACCCTAGCCTTCAAGAAGAAAAGAAATACCACATCTTGCCTCGGCCCTGGCACCCCTAACTCTCCCTCCTCCTCTTCACTGTCAAACTTCCTAAATAACATTTACTCTGGCTGCCCTGCACCTGCAAAGGTCAGGAGTAACATTCTAGTTGCTGGATCCAGCTGCCTCTCCGCCCAGGCCTCATGTCTGTGGCATGTTAACTCTTTCTGCTGGGATGTAGACTGCTCCCCAGTGATCTCCCTCACCCCCCACCTCCTGTGTCCCGCATCCCCTGACTCTGGCCTATCTCTGACCGCACCTCTGGTCCTCTTCTGCCGCCTCCTCCTCTCCAAAGGGATCTGAGGCTGCAGTCCTTGGTTGTCTTTTATTTCTCCTCCATTCTATCGCCTCCTTTCCCCCACCGCCCAAAATCCAGTCCTCCATTTTGAAGAGACAACTCCCAATTTATATCTTTGGTCCTGAACTCCATCACCAGGTTCCCAAGGCCTGCCTGAACTTTACTCTATACCTTTCAAAACTGGCTGCCCCGTCAAGTCCAACATGTCTCAAAGCAAACACTCCGTGATCTCTCCCAGTCCTGCTTTGCCTGTTTGCTGTCCCAGGTGTCCCCCTGTTCACTGGGCTGGAAACCTTCCCTTTTTCCCAGCTCTTTCTTTACTCCTGGTGTATAATCAGTTACAAAATCCTATTTTCCAAGCAAACTGTGATCCCCGTTTCGCCATATTCGGTCAGAGCTTCCACCCTTCCAGGCCCTGGCCCACACTGTCTGCTGGGTCGGAAGGCCTGCCGTGGAGGAGGGCGCTGTGTGGACAGGCGCTGCATTGAGCAAACAGTTCGTTAGCTGCTCCTCACCCAGTCTGCATCTGTTTCCTCATACACACAGAACGGGCTTAGACAGCCAGTCTCCAAAGTTCTTGATTCTCTAGAGGCAATTCCTCACCATGTCTGCACGTCCACAGCCTACTTATCCTTCAAGAGTCATGGGAGTTGCTGACTAGATTTTCCCTGACTCCCTCCCCTGCTGCACCCAAACTAGAAGTAAAGTCTCCTCCTCTAGATTCCTGTATTACTCTATGTATTTCTTTTAGAGATTTATCACTGATCACTTCTTATCTTCCCCATTAGATTAAGGGCCACACACTCTTAGAGGGAAAAGCCCATGTCTGGTTCTTTTTCTTCTTTACATCCTCCTGTGTATAGCAGGCAACCATGAAATAGGGTTTCCAAGGTGGCAGAGTGGTAAAAGAATCCACCTGCTAACGCAGGAGATACAGGAGACACAGGTTCAGTCTCTGGGTTGGGAAGATCTTCTGGAGGAGGGCATGGCAATCCATTCCAGTATTCTTGCATGGAGGATCCCACAGACAGAGGAGCCTGGCAGCATGCAGTCCATAGAGTCGCAAAGAGTCAGATATGACTGAAGTGACTTAGCACTCACGAGAGCATAGAGCCCCTGAGGCCCTGTGCTTGGTGCTACTCAATACCTAGATGAAATCTGTCCCTTTTCTTTGCCGCATGCTTCAGGTTTCAACCACTCACAGGTTCTCTCCCCTTGTTGACTCAGACCACTACACAGGAATGACTGAGTGAATTGTCAGAGGCCGACGGACAGCTAAGTAAATGACACAAGCTAAGAAATACAAAAAACAAAATGGCTGTCTGAGGAGGCATTACAAATAGCTGGGAAAAGAAGAGAAGCTAAAGGCAAAGGAGAAAAGGAAAGATATACCCATATGAATGCAGAGTTCCGAAGAATAGCAAGGGGAGATAAGAAAACCTTCTTCAATGATCAATGCAAAGAAATAGAGGAAAATAGAATGGGAAAGACTAGAGATCTCTTAAAAAAAATTAGACATACCAAGGGAACATTTCATGCAAAGACGGGCTCAACAAAGGACAGAAATGGTATGGACCTAACAGAAGCAGAAGATATTAAGAAGAGGTGGTAAGAATACACAGAAGAACTATACAAAAAAGATCTTCATGACCTAGATAACTCACCTAGAGCCAGACATCCTGGAATGTGATGTCAAATGTGCCTTAGGAAGCATCACTATGAACAAAGCTAGTGGAGGTGTTGGAATTCCAGCTGAGCTATTTCAAATCCTAAAAGATGATGCTGTGAAAGTGCTGCACTCAATATGCCAGCAAATTTGGAAAACTCAGCAGTGGACCTAGGACTGGAAAAGGTCAGTTTTCATTCCAACTCCAAAGAAAGGCAATGCCAAAGAATGTTCAAATGACCACACAATTTTACTCATTTCACAAGCTAGCAAAGTAATACTCAAAATCCTTCGAGCTAGGCTTCAACAGTATGTGAACCAAGAAATTCCAGATGTACAAGCTGTATTTAGAAAAGGCAGAGAAACCAGAGATCAAATTGTCAACATCCACTGGATCATAGAAAAAGCAAGAGAATTCCAGGAAAACATCTACTTCTGCTTCATGGACTATGCTAAAGCCTTTAACTGTGTGAATCACAACAAACTGGAAAATTCTTAAAGAGATGGGAATACCAGACCACCTGACCTGTCTCCTGAGAAACCTGTATGCAGGTCAGGAACAACAGTTAGAACTGGACATGGAACAATGGACTACTTGCAAATTGGGAAAGGAGTACGTCAAGGCTGTATATTGTCACCCTACTTATTCAACTAATTTTCAGAGTACATCATGTGAAATGCTGGACTGGTTGGAGCACGGGCTGGAATCAAGATTGCCAGGAGAAATATCAATAACCTCAGATATGCAGATGACACCACCCTTATGGCAGAAAGCGAAGAACTAAAGAGCCTCTTGATGAAAGTGAAAGAAGAGAGTGAAAGCACTGGCTTAAAACTCAACATTTAAAAAACTAAGATCATGGCACTTGGTCCTAGCACTTCATGGCAAATAGATGGGGAAACAGTGGAAACAGTGACAAACTTTATTTTCTTGGGCTCCAAAATCACTGCAGATGGTGACTGCAGCCATGAAGTTAAAAGACACTTGATCCTTGGAAGGAAAGCTATGACCAACCTAGACAGCATATTAAATAGCAGCTGACAAAGGTCTGTCTAGTCAAAGCTATGGTTTTTCCAGTAGTCATGTATGGATGTGAGAGTTGGACCAGAAAGAAAGCTGAGTGTCGAAGAATTGATGCTTTTGAACCGTGGTCTTGGAGAAGACTCTTGAGAGTCCCTTGGACTGCAAGGAGATCCAACCACCATTCTAAAGGAGATCAGTACTGGGTGTTCATTGGAAGGACTGATGCTGAAGCTGAAACTCCAATACTTTGGCCACCTGATGTGAAGAACTGACTCATTAGAAAAGATCCTGATGCTGAGAAAGACTGAAGGCAGGAGGAGCAGGGGACGACAGAGAATGAGATGGTTGGGTGGCATCACTGGCTCTATGGACAGGAGTTTGAGTAAACTCTGGGAGTTGGGGGGTGACAGGGAAGCCTGGCATGCTGCAGTCCATGGGCTCGCAAAGAGTCGGACATGACTGAGTGACTGAACTGAACTGAATGGAAATATATTCAATCTCCTTTGTAATCGACACAAATTTAAATAAGAAAGCTATATATATATATACATATATATATATATGCATATATATATATACACACACACACACACACACATATTTTCTTACACAAAATGAAATGAGCCTCTAAATGCAGGGTCTTAAATCTAAAACAGTTTGTGAATGTTATTTTCCTGGATTGATTCCTTGTCCCTAAAATGTTAGGATTGAACAAAAAGATCTCCAAGGTCCCTTTATGTGAAAAATTTTCTTAAAAGATTAATTAGAATAATGAATTTGAAATGGTGAAATGAATCAATAGAGTTTAAATATGATGGCCAGCTCCAGAGACTTGATGGTGGCCTCTTCTGGGTCCTGTTACAACACCCCAGGCTGCAGTTATGGTGGTGTTGGGAGGCCTTCCATGAGGCAATATCCTCAGTGAAGCCTTCTGAGCAGCAGGTAGAGCAGATGGGAAAGTTTGACCCTGGGGGGGAAGTTATGGAGTGATTTGTAGACAGCTGAGTTTTTGAAGACTGTTGATTGGTTGGTTCAGGGCTTCCCTGGTGGCTCAGTGGTAAAGAATCCGCCTGCAGTGCAGTCAATGCAAGAGTTGTGGGTTCGATCCCTGGGTTGGGAAGATCCCCTGGAGGAGGAAATGGCAACTGACTCCAATATCTTTGCTTGGGAAACCCCACAGACAGAGGAGCCTTGTGGGCTACAGTCAGGGAGTTGCAAAGAGTCGGACATGACTGAGCATGGATGCACACGTGATTGGTGGGTTCAGAACGACTCTGACTGACAGAGAGGAGGCCTGGCAGTGTGCATCTGGTCTGAAGGTGCTTTTCAGAGTTGACTGTACAGTACTGTTTCCTCTGACAGTTTTAATTTTCCATATGTTTTCCATCAGAACAATTTGGACTTTTTTTGAGTATCACAGAAGTTATTCACAATCATTAAAAAATTAAAAGTCCTAAAAGTAAGAAGTGGAAGCTCTCACTTTCCCCCCCACTTAGCCCTAGTTTCACTTCACTCCACAAGGATAACCATTTTTAACAATTTGGTGTATATCCTTCCAGAACTTTCTGTGCATGTGCAAAGACAGACATATATAAAATTATATATAATTTCCTTCGGGGCATTTTTAAATACAAAGTGGAACCCTATTATAAACTTTTTTATTTTTAAGCCCAGCATCCCTTCAAGGATCTTCATTTCAAGTCAGAAAGTATGGAGTGACTTCATTATTTTTAATGGCTGAAGAGTGTTTCATAGGATGGAAATATCATAATAACATTGACTCATTTTCTTACTGTTGGGCAATTAGATAGCATTTCATATTTTTCAGATTGTAAAACTGGTTGTAATAAACCTTTGTACACAGGTTTTTGTGCTCTTAAAGGGGCATTTTGGTAGGATAAATAGTCAGGAGTGGAATCGTACAGTATTGTGGTATATTATACACTTACAGCATCTGCCAACTGTTTTTGCTTTTCCTCCCATACCATATTTTTACCAACATTTATTTCTGGAATCTATCAGGCAAAGTTTACACTGTAACAGTTTGTACTTTGCTGATTACTGATGAGATTTTTTTTTTTTTCATGTATTTTTAGATCAATAGTATTTTTTCCTCCTGGGAACTACTTGCTTATATTATTTGCCTATTTCACCTTGGGTTGTTTTATCTTTTCTTAGTGAATTGTAGTTTTTTTCAAATATGAGTCACTAGCCCTTTGTTATATATTCAAAAATATTATCTTTCAGGCAATCATTTGTCTTTAATTGGGTCTTTAAATATAGAGAAGAGTCTGACTTTTCTTATATCAAATTTGTAAATCTTCTTAATGTTTACAGAGGCCAAAAGGGTTTAGAGTCTCATTAGAAAGTTGCCCTTCACAATATGATTTACAGATATTTTCCCAGGGTTTTTTATTGATTTTATTTTCCTGTATTTTCTTCTTTTCTTATGATTTTTATATTGGTATATAACACAGAAATCTTATTTTATTTTTTCCCCCAACATGATGACTATCCCAATGTGATTATTGAAGTGTCCAAGCTTTCTTCAGTTATTTAAAATGCATCCTTTATTGTATACTATGTTATTAAATACAGTCTATTTCTAGATTATTTCATTTCACTGCAATCTTGTTGGTATCCCTGTGTCTGTCCCATCCTGTTTTAAGTGCTTTAGGCTTGCAGTATTTTGGTATATGGTAGGACATGTTCTCACTTCATCTTTATTCAAAAATTTTGGTTTATTCTTACACATTTGTTTTTCCAGATGAACTCTTGAATTAGGTGATTGTCATTAAAATTCTTCTGGAATACTGAGGTTTTTAAAACATGAATTTGTGTATTAATTTTGGGGAAATTGATAGCTCTTTAATATAGAGTTATCTTAGACATAAACATGGTATATTTTAAAATTTGTATAAGTTTCCTTATATATCCTTTAGTAAAGTTTCAGTTTTCTTTGTTTGGTTCTTACACATTTATTGCTTTATTTACTCCTAAATATTTTAAATTTTTGTTGTTTTATTGAATAACATCTTTTTAAAATTACATGTTCTATGTGGTTATTGCTTACGTGTCAGAAAACTAGTGATTTTTGAATTTACCTATAATGAACACATGATTATTAATAGATCCAATGACTAGATCTAATAACTTTATAAGGATTAACAATAATTTTATTGGTAAAAGTCATGTAATATGTAAGTTAGGAGAGTTTTATCTCTTTCCCCCCAGTATGTATGTCTTGTTTATTTTTTCATCTCAATTCATTGGTTAGAATCTTCACAGTGACACTGCTATTTCTCTGAAATAGGATTGCTTTTTTATGTTTCACCATTAAGTATGATGAATACTATTGTATTCCAACAGACATTCTTTATCAAATTAAGGGATTCCTAGCTTAAGAGAGTTTTAATACACTTTGGGTGGCAAATGTTATCAAGTGACTTTTTAGAATCTATTAAGATACATTTTTCCTTTCATATATTAGTGTAGTAATAGCTATTCTAATATTAACTATCTTTTTTATTTCCAGAATTATTTGTATTTTAAAATTAAACTGTACTTCCCTCCCCACCATGCCTTTCTAATGGGATTGTCCATTACAAGCAAAAAAATTGTCATGTTAACACAGAAACTACCCAGAATGCTGGACCTGCCACCTCTTAACCAATTCCTGCTGTTTGATGCTTTCAGGCCTGGAAGGCCCCGATGAAGGTGCAGTATGTCCAGCTGTAAGGCTGGACGTAGACCCAGTTTGAAGGTGACTTTGGCAAACCCTAGGCTGAACCTTTCAAGTGGAACGTGAAATGTCCAAATTGGAGAAACAAAGGGAGTTACACTGTTTTTTTTAAGAAAAGAGAAGATAATAGACACTAACAGCTAATATTACTAAATACTGGAATGAAATACTGGCAGAAAACTTGCTTTGAAAGCTGGAGAAAAATAACAGACCAGAAGACATACAAGATACAGGATAAAGACATTCTTGGCTATGAAAAAGACCTAAGTATCTAGCCTTGCTATTCTCAAAAGAAACATTGCATAACCTTGGAGTTTAGTTGGTCTTACAGGAGACCGTAATTCCAAATGTCATCTTGAACCCTCTGAGGGCGACCAGGCTGTAACCTTGCCACCATGGATCATCCAGGTCAGTTTGGCAGATCTCATTGGCAAGGTTCCCTTCCTTCCTTTTTGTTCCTGGAATTCCTAATTCACTTTACCCAGCCCTCCCAGTCTCACTTCCCATTACCCTTTACAATCATCCTAAGTTCTAGTAGTTCCAGACATGTAACATTTCCAGTTTAGGCACATTTATACTTCAATGGATTTACAGTTTGTTCTCTTCACCTTCAAAGCTCTTTCTCCATTCTCACCTGGAGAACTTGACTTATTCTTCACGGCTCCAGCTCAGAGGCAGCTCCTCTGCAGGCCTTCTGTAACCCTTCCTTCTTTCCTCTGCACACCCTCGGGAACAGAGTTTATTGTTCTCCCTTTAATTCTACCTCAGCATTGTGTTCCAGAGGGCTGTTTAATTTTGGTCTCCCCTCTAGACTCTGAATTCTCCAAAAGGCAGCGTATGCTATTCATTTATCTTCATGTCTCCCACGTAAAGTGTGGGTGGGAAGTGGCTGCATCTGGTGGTTTTCAAAGTGTGTATCACAGAGCCCTAAGGTCCTGAGGGAGAGCCTTCCGGGATTCTACAGAGTGTGGGAGGGGACTGCAGATCCCCTAGTCTGTGAGAGAAGTGCCTCATATTTTATTTACATACTGAATTGGTGTGTGTGTGTGCCAAGTTGCTTCAGTTGTGTCTGACTTTGTGACTCTGTGGACTGTAGCTCACCAGGCTCCTCTGTCCATGGGATTTTCCAGGCAAGAATACTGGAGTGGGTTGCTGTGCCCTCTTCCAGGGGATCTTGCTGACCCAGGAATCGAACCCCTGTCTCTATATCTCCTGCACTAGCAGGCAGGTTCTTTACCACTAGTTTCACCTGGGGTGGTTCCGTGCAAAACCACAGAATTATAGATGAATTATTTCATCTATAAAAGTTCCACTGGCATGAAGACAATAAAAACTAACATTTCTACCCATGGCCCTGTTCTGTACATATTTCAGAGAAAATACCACCTAGCGAGCTTTTCTAAAACTTCAAAAAGGAGACCATGAATTTACATTTTGTAAATGAAAAGATGTGACATTTTACAAATATCCCATAACAGTCCCCCTAGCCCCAACACAACACAAATGCAGATTTTGCAAACACTGCAATTTGCACAACCCCAGGTGTTAATCAGTTGTCAGCATGGTGGGTCTATCTTCCTTCTTTCAACTTATACAGTGTATTTTAGACTCGATGGCCTGAATTCTACAGCATACCTATTCTATGGTGTCAGAATCATCACCTCTCCCCCTCTCTCCTGTCACCTGGGTCCAAATGCATGCTCTTTCTTTACAGCAGGCTCCTCGGATGTCCCCTCTCCTGCTATCCCTGTTTCTGGGACCCTCAGAGGGCCTAGACCACTTGCAGAACAGGTGTGTTTCTGTCTCTGTGTCTCTGTGCTCACTTCCCTTGAGCAGACATTTCCCCTTGCTTTTCTGAAATGAACTCCACGTTTGCTCAATGCAGCTGGTGTTCCAACATGCTCTGCCTCCCCCTGGCCGGCTCCTGACTCCCTAATGCCGTGTGCTTCTCACAGATCTTCACTTCATGTCACTGTCCTCCACCCTCACCGTCTGCTCCACCATCCCACCTTTTGGGACAGCTCCCCCACCTAATTTTCTCACTTACCCTGTTTTCCCAACTTAGATTCCTTCTGGAATTCTCTCCTCATGCCTCCCCTTTTCACATAGTAATTGGGATCTGCGTGGCCTGAGCAGTGGCCACCCTATTTCCCCCTACTTCCCTCCCTCTTTACCAGCCTTCACCAGAGGGCACTTCTCCCCTCCTCACCTGCTTCCCTCCCCTAGAAGCCGTGTGTAGTATTTTCAGGCTCAGAGCAGACTTAATTCTGCCAGGAGCTATTTCAGATCAACCTGAAGCCCTCTTCTTCCATCTCTGCAGATTCTCTGCTTGTCCCTGCTTCCTGTGGGTCACGCAGGGAGGGTGGAATTGGGTGGGAGGTAGTGTGCCCCTTCATGTGCTGTGATGTGCTGTTCTTTCTCCTTTTATAATAACTACATTCACTTTACCCTTTGGGCATTCTCTGTCTTCAAGAGTGTGATTTTTGTGCATTTTCTTTTCACCTTTCTTAATCCGTGGCCTCCACCCTTTTTGGCACCAGGGACCAGTTTTGTAGAAGACAGTTTACTACGGATTAGGTTGGGTGATGGTTTGGGAGTGATTCCAGTGCATTGCATTTATTGTGCATTTTATTTCTATTATTATTACATCAGCTCCACCTCAGATCATCAGACATTAGATCCTGGAGGCTGAGGACCCCTGTTCTAGACTGTGGAAGAAATATTTGGAATTGGGCACCTAGCTGCTGCCATTATTTTCAACTATCTGGAACATGGAGCTTTTCAATAGGCCATATACCTTATATAGTAATGTAAAACTACCTAAATTTAGGGAAGACTTACTATGTGCATGGTTTGTAAATGCTTTACCTGATTTAATGATCACAACCACCTTATCAGGTAGGTATCTCTATTGGTCAGATTTTATACAGAAGTTAAGTAACTCATACAACGTGCACATATTGTCAGATATACTCTTAATAAAGTTTCTAGCTAGGCATTATTAGCTGCACTGTATAGATGGGGAAGCAGAGGCTCAGACAGGCCAAGTAATTTGCCCAAGGTCACCAGAGGGCAAAGCAGGGATTTGAACTTGGTTCTAAGCCATGCTGCTGCTGCTGCTAAATCTCTTCAGTCGTGTCCGACTTTGTGTGACCCCATAGACGGCAGCCCACTGGAGTGGGTTGCCATGTCCTTCTCTAATGCATGAAAGTGAAAAGTGAAAGTGAAGTCGTTCAGTCGTGCCCGACTCTTAGCGACCCCAGGGACTGCAGCCCACCAGGCTCCTCCGTCCATGGGATTTTCCAGGCAAGAGTACTGCAGTGGGTTGCCATCGCCTTCTCCCTCTGAAGCCATTCTCCCTTGTAAAGGAAGAAGAAAGTGGCCCGTGTACTGGCTCCTCAGTGTGAGGCACTTAAACTGTTCCCAGACACAGCGGGTGTGACCCTAGGGCAGGGTGGAGTCAGGCCACCTTCCCGCTACCTCTGCTGTGGTTGCCACCACCTCTCCTTTCATGAGGAGGCTGCAGGATGGCAGGATGGAGAGGAGAGGCCCGATCTTCCTTTTGTGAGACTGTCCCCTGCCTTCACAGAGCTGTGGGTCTGCCTTCTTTTGGGGCAAGGATATTCCATGTCTAGGCGGGCCCCTCTCCTGGAATGACAAGGTGAGCAGCAGACACAGGAGTAGGGGTTGGAGGGGGTCTCCGAAGGGAGAAGCTGCAGTCTTCTAACCTCTTTACTGACTTTGATCAACCACAGAGATATCAACATACAGACTGATGTCTCACTCAGGCGACTGTATCTGACTCTGATCTAACCTTCAATTCAACTGTCAGTTGGCAGAAAGCAGAGGACAGAGGAACACACTAAACTGTACTATGGCTCTGCAGTCAGCAAAACGAACCACCATGGGATCCATGACAATCAGTGACCCCGGGTCCTTATTAGGTAACTCATACAGAAAAGAACAGGGACTACCCTGGTGGTCTAGTGTCTAAGACTCTGCACTCCCAGTGCAAGGGGCATGGGTTCGATCCTTGGTCAGGGTACTAGATTCCACATGCTGCAACTAACACTTGGTGCAGCCAAATAAATAAATAAATTAATTCAAAAAACAGAAGAGAGAATCTGTAGACAAAGAGAGGCTTAAAGAACCTAACTGAAAGGTTCAGTTCAGTTCACTCAGTCGTGTCCGACTCTTTGCGACCCCATGAATCGTAGCACACAAGGCCTCCCTGTCCATCACCAACTCCCGGAGTTCACTCAGACTCACGTCCATCGAGTCAGTGATGCCATCCAGCCATCTCATCCTCTGTCGTCCCCTTCTCCTCCTGCCCACGATCCCTCCCAGCATCAGAGTCTTTTCCAATGAGTCAACTCTTCGCATGAGGTGGCCAAAGTACTGGAGTTTCAGCTTTAGCATCATTCCTTCCAAAGAACACCCAGGGCTGATCTCCTTCAGAATGGACTGGTTGGATCTCCTTGCAGTCCAAGGGACTCTCAAGAGTCTTCTCCAACACCACAGTTCAAAAGCATCAATTCTTCGGCGCTCAGCTTTCTTCACAGTCCAACTCTTCCATCCATACATGACCACAGGAAAAACCATAGCCTTGACTAGATGGACCTTTGTTGGCAAAGTAATGTCTCTGCTTTTGAATATGCTATCTAGGTTGGTCATAACTTTCCTTCCAAGGAGTAAGCGTCTTTTAATTTCATGGCTGCAGTCACCATCTGCAGTGATTTTGGAGCCCCAAAAAATAAAGTCTGACACTGTTTCCACTGTTTCCCCATCTATTTCCCATGAAGTGATGAGACCAGATGCCATGATCTTCGTTTTCTGAATGTTGAGCTTTAAGCCAACTTTTTCACTCTCCACTTTCACTTTCATCAAGAGGCTTTCAGTTCCTCTTCACTTTCTGCCATAAGGGTAGTGTCATCTGCATATCTGAGGTTATTGATATTTCTTCCGGCAATCTTAATTCCAGCTGTGCTTCTTCCAACCCAGCGTTTCTCATGATGTACTCTGGTGACTGCAGCCATGAAATTAAAAGACGCTTACTCCTTGGAAGGAAAGTTATGACCAACCTAGATAGCATATTCAAAAGCAGAGACATTACTTTGCAAACAAAGATCCATTTAGTCAAGGCTATGATTTTTCCAGTGGTCATGTATGGATGTGAGAGTTGGACTGTGAAGAAAGCTGAGTGCCGAAGAATTGATGCTTTTAAACTGTGGTGTTGGAGAAGACTCTTGAGAGTCCCTTGGACTGCAAGGAGATCCAACCAGTCCATTCTGAAGGAGATCAGCCCTGGGTGTTCTTTGGAAGGAATGATGCTAAAGCTGAAACTCCAGTACTTTGGCCACCTCATGCGAAGAGTTGACTCATTGGAAAAGACTCTGATGCTGGGAGGGATCGTGGGCAGGAGGAGAAGGGGACGACAGAGGATGAGATGGCTGGATTGCATCACTGACTCGATGGACGTGAGTCTGAGTGAACTCTGGGAACTGGTGATGGACAGGGAGGCCTGACGTGCTGCGATTCATGGGGTCGCAAAGAGTTGGACACGACTGAGTGACTGAACTGAATTGAACTGAACCGAACTCTGCATAGAGGTTAGGCTAGGCTAAACCATGAGGTCCAAGGATGACCTCTTGGGCGATAACATTATACATAAATGCAAGGAAGTTATTTCTCTACAAGTTGGGGGTGGGGAGGGAGCAGAGCTTGGGACAGGGCATGTGGAGAGGCTTCGGGCAACTGGCAGATTTCCAGTTCTTTACCTTGTAATAACATAAAGATATACACTTGTTGTGTGGGATTCTGGAAGAAGGGAGATATGAGGATAATGAAGAGGATATAAAATTAAGAGGCACAAAAGGACAAGTTTAGAGAAACTTGTAGGAAACAAGCATACCTGGGCATGCCCATGCACATGCTGGCTCTTTATTGTCTCTGCCTCCCTTGACTGGCTCTACTTATGGGCTTTCCCAGCAACCAGGTGCACCCGAGTGCCATGTGGATGCCATGGATGTTCTGTGTGGTTTGTTGTGATCCTGTGGAGTCTACTGGGGTGGTCCCTGGCACTAGGAGCGGGCTATGGATGTCCTCAGACTTGTGCTTCAGGCTTCTCCTGATTAAGTCAGACATAGTTACAGCAGAACATCCTGAAAATCCTAAGTTCAGGGTATCTGCACTTTTCCTTGGGACATGACAATATGAGCAGCAATCATTAGACTTTCAAAAAGGTTTTTAACGGCTCCTTTGTTTAGCAGCAGAAGTTTTCACTTAGTTAAAAACTGAAATAATACTTGTGTTATTTCTTACAACTGCATGAGAATCCACAATTATTTTAATACAATTTTCTATTAGACCCTAGAGAAGAAGGGAAAAATAAGCTGCTAGGAAAGTTGTTGAACAACTTAAAGAAAAATGCATAGTTACTGAAAAGTTTAACCACATTCAAAGAAAATCGGATGACTTGAAGTCATGCTTAAAGGATGTCAGACTTTTAAAAAAAAGTCATCAGAAACAGTGATCTGGAGGCAACTGATGAAAAACTAACCAGATGGAGATCTGTATTGTAGGGAAAAAAGACAATATATAGGAAAAAATGGAAGAGGAGAAATCTAGACATTCAGAGATGAATTGCTTGTGACAGTACAAGGAGGATAAAGTCACTTGAACATAAATGAAAATCCATTCAGGGGTTGATGGCTTTTTAAGAGTCTCAGACTCCTCACCAAGGCTCAGGCTTCATCTGAAGGCTATTCTGATTCTCCTCCCCTCAGAGTCCTCCCATCAACCCCAGCTTTGCTCCTTCACCTCCCCTTCCAATCCTGGCATTTTTGTTGCCAGTGGACACAAGGGGACCGATTGGATTTCCTTGCCCTGTTGCCCTACCAGAGAGTACACCCGGACCACCCCACAAACACTTCCTGCTAAGAGATATTTCTAGCTTTCCACATATATTAGTAGCAGTGAGAAATGTCTATCCACTATGGGTTTTCCTGATTTTCATCTTCCATAGGTTGAACTTCCCCCCACCATTCCCACATCCTGAAATTAATAGTGAGTTAACCTCAGGGTTGATTCAGTCTTCAAACAAACCTAAATGTATAGACCTGCAACAAGAACTCTGAGATTTTTTTGTGTCTCTTCAAAGGCAATTTTGAATTCACTTTCTTAGAGGTTTAGGACACTGCTCTCTTTCTGATGTGTTTATTCTTTGCCCAGTTGGAAATTTTAAGGAATTGTAATTCCAGGATAGGGACTTGTGAATGAAGTTGATTCAATGACTCCAATGATAGTCTTTTTTTTTTTTTAATTTTATAGTACAGTTTATTTAGAGGACTAAAGTAGAATACATCTTTAATATTTGAATCTGTGGTTCCCTGGTGGCTCAGTGGTATAGAATAAGCCTGCCAATGCACGGGACTTGGGTTCAATTCCTGGGTCAGAAAGATCCCCTGGAGAAGGAAATGGCAACCCACTCCAGTATACTTGCCTGGGAAATCCCATGGACAGAGGAGCCTGGCAGGCTACAGTCCGTGGGGTCACAAAAGAGCCAGACATGACTTAACAACTAAACAACAATATTTGATTCTGTATATTGATTTCTATATTAATTTAGATTGTCATATCAGCTACAAAATTTCCAAAGATAGTTTTCTTTTTTATAGTTAATTAAAGAATTAATTTATTTTATTGGAGGATAATTACTTTACAATATTGTGATTTTTTTTTGCCATATATCAACATGAATTGGCCACAGGTATACATGTGTCCCCCCATCCTGAACCCCCCTTCCACCTCTCTCCCCACCCTATCCCTCTGGGCTGTCCCAGAGCCCCAGCTTTGGATGCCCTGCTTCATGCATTGAACTTGCACTGGTCACAAAGATAGTTTTAAATATCAAATATAAAATATCACCCAGATTAGCATTTCCCAAATTGCCTTCACGGCAGCATGAATCCCACCAGATACCAGGGTGTGGAGCAGGATTTCTTACGTCCAGGAATAGACCCAGTGTCGCTCCCCTCCCCACTTTCTCCTGCTGCTTCTTTAAGATACCCTCAGGCATCAGAGCTACACAGAAACTCAGGGACGTTCCCGACCAATCACTTAAGCACAAAAGAGGAGACCAGGAGACTGAGGGGTGACAGCTGGGGAAGCTGGTTCTGCTAGCCGAGCTGAGTTCACCATGGCTGGTTCCTGACTTCCAGCTCATTGATAGTTCCCTGCCTACTGCAGAGCTAAATCTTACAACCCAATGAACAACAACAACAAAATCTCCAGTGGAAGAATATGTGTCCTGCCACAAAGTACAGCTTTTGTCTAGCAAAATCCCCTTGGCATTCAGCAAAGTAAAAAGAAGGAAAAAATGTCCTGAACTGTTTTGAGGGATGGCCTGGGAGCAAAATTCCAGTAAGATGACCTCATAATCTCTTTAATTCTCGAAACTTATAACAGGGATTCAGTTTAGAATAATGGAAAAATCAAAATTAGACTCAAATGTCCGCTTCCATGTGCATCTACCCCCATGTGACTTTTATGTTTGTGCCTGGATGTTCTGGAACAGTCGTTTGTATGTATCCATGTCCTGGTATTTTTTTTTTTTTTTCTCTTAAATTAATTATATGAGAAATTGACCCTGCAAGGCTCTGATCATTCAAATAGAGAAAATGCCCGTGTGATTATTTGTTAATTTTGGTGAACATCCCAGATGGAATTTGGCTGCCAGTCGTGGAGAGGTTAAACATTAAAGCCTAATCACACTGCCCTTTTTGGTTACTTGAGGCTTTCACCTGGCTGGTGTGATCTTTGGGAATCATGATGGTTGGGTAATTTTGACTTCCCTTTAGATGTGCTTTGCTGAGTCTTCACATATTAACTGACCCTGGAGAAGAGAGTGTCCAGCTCTCCAGAGTCCGACTACCTGTGATGCTGTCACTAGGAATCCCTGGAGCCAGGCTCCCTGGTGCTGGGAAGGGGAGATAACAAGAGTTCCTACACTCTAAATAAAGAGAAATACTCCCCCTAGTCATTAGTAACAGAGGCTATATGCTGAGAGTCCACTAGGTGCCAGGTATTCACGAGGAGAACTTGCTGCAGTTTAATCCTTTTGTGATACCCATTTCCTAGATGAGGATAATAAAAGGTATGAAGCAATTTGAGTATGACTGTGCAGCCAGGAAGTGATGGCCCTGGAACTCAATGCAGCCCTGCCTGGATCTAAAGTCTGTGCTCTTTCCTTTCCAAGCAAGCTGCCGCTTAATGATGAGTTAATACCTTAGCAGTTACGGTCTCCAGGCAGGTGACAGTAAAGAATGAGACACCCACAGCGGGAGCAGGATAATGAAAGGAGGGTGTATTAGTTCCCCACTGCGGCTGTAACAAATTACTTTAAACTTAGTCGCTTAACACATCACACACTTATTCTCTTGCAGTTCTGGAGGTCAGAAGTCTGAAATGGGTTTCACTGAACCAAAATCAAAGTTTCAGTAGACGTTCCTTTATAGAAACTCAAGGAGATTACATTTTTCTTTCCTATTTCCTCGAGCCGTATTCCTTGTCCCTCTTGTCTCATGGCCCTATCTTCTCATCAAAACCAGCAGTGAAGCATCTTCAAATCTCTCTCTGACTCCAACTTTTCTGCCTTCCCCTTCCACTTAAGAACACTTGTGATTACATCAGACCCACCTGGATAATCTCCCCATCACAAGGTCTTGACTAGAAACTCGAATTCCATCTGCAACCATAATTCCCTTTGCCTTGTAACTTAACACGTTTACAGGTTCCAGGAAATTGGGTGTCAACTTCCTTGGAGGGGGAATTATTCTCCTTCCACAGGCAGTATCAGCAAGACTCTGTGTCCTCACAATGTCTGCACAATTTTACTTGAAGCTGGCTGATGGTGGCAGTCAAGTCCCCATGTGCCCCTCTGACACGTGTGCTAACCCCTGGCTTCCAGCCACCCTGCTAAGCACCTGTGTGTAAATCTAGAAATATAGGCTCTAGCACCATCCCACCCATCCTACTAAGCAACTTTGTGAAAATCTAGAAATATACACTCTAGCACCATACACACACACACACACACACACACACACACACACACACACACATACAGAAGTCGCTCAGTCGTGTCCGACTCTTTGCGACCCCATGGATTGTAGCCCACCAGGCTCCTCGGTCCATGGGATTTTCCAGGCATGAATACTGGAGTGGGTTGCCATTTCCTTCCCCACTAGCACCATATACGAGTATGTAAATACACTCATCTTTAGGGTGAAGTCTGGAGCAAGAGCTACAGCTCCTCTGGGACCTCAGCTTCTCTGTGAGGATTCTGATCTGATGTCCAGAGATACCAGAGAAAGAGCCAGCAATGCTGAAGAGGACAGTTCCACCCGGCAGTCTAAAAAATGGGAGACTCAGAGAACACCCAGAAGTAACTGCCCATCCATCACAAAAACGTATACACCACCAGGGCCAAGACGAAGGGCAAGGATGGTCCTGCTGCAAAGAGCCCTCTGGCTGACTTTTTATTTTTTCCTTTTAAGATTGACCTCAATGCTTAATTGAACCTGATTCCATTGGGATTAAAAAGAAAAAACCTTAGCTGGAGAATGGCTTGGGGCATTTATTCCATTTTATGGATTATGGGTAGGAAGTTTGAAGAAGCAGATTTGGGTTAAACAGAAAGGACTTTTGAGCAATCGGAGCTGTTCAGGGTAAGAGACTGCCTCATGAGGAAGTCACTCCGTGCCTCTAACAGTGTTCAGGAAAGTAGCGGAACATGGTCCAAACAGAAGGATCCAGATGGGATCCTGGACTCTGAGCCCAACCTGGGGGGAAATAACACCTGAAAAAATCCACTCCCTGTTGCAGATGAGGTGCTAGTCTTTTGCAGACACTGATGACTCGACGAGGGTGACAATATTAGCTCCACTTTATGGGTCAAAAAACAGGTGAGTTCCAGAGACTCACTCCAGCTTGTCCAAGGCAGGGCTTGGAGGATGGCCCAGGCTCCTGGCACTCAGGCCACTTTCCTGTCTCATTGGGAAGCCTGGATGCTCTTGGCTCCCCTTCCTGCCTCACTACTTTCTGATAATTCTGAGAGCAGAGACAAGAAAATGAAGCTTATTTTGTATCTGAAGGCAGCTCCATATAACATGATTTCATTTCTGTTATCCCTACATTATATGTCAGGAGAAGGAGATTCACAGAATTCAAAGTATATACCCAAGATCACAGAGCTGCCCAGTGGTGGACACAGAATTCAAAGACTCACTGAGCATCTCCACTGCCCCTTCCCTGATGCTACTTCCAGAAGCCCAGAGGTCCCAAGCCTCTTGAGGAACCAGGTGACAGCTTCCAGAGAGGGAAGAACACACAGGCTTTGAGATCCATCCTTGGACTGACTATACATATCCACACGAGGATGGGCTGTGTGCTTAGGTGCTCAGTCGTGTCTGACTCTTTTTGCCCCCATGGACTGGAGCCCGCCAGGCTCCTCTATCCATGGGATTCTCCAGGCAAGAACACTGGAGTGGGTTGCCATGCCCACCTCCAGAGGATCTTCCCAACCCAGGGATCCAACTCAGGTCTCCCACATTGCAGGCAGATTCTCTACCATCTGAGCCACCAGGGAAGCCTGCACATGAGGCTACCAAGAAGCTAAAACATGTTTTGAGAGTTAAAAACACTCTGCAGAGATTTCCAGCAGGAAGACTGGCTATTTGGGGTCACAGTTTAGACCTACCGTCTATCTATCAGAATCTCACTGAGGAAGAAGTAAACTGAAGATCTCTGCAGCTCCTAAAGGGGAGAGCTTCAGAGCAGGGGACCCTTGGCACTTGCCTGGCACCAAGTGGTGGACAAAAAACTTTCGTGTACATTATCTCATGGGCAGAGATGGATGGGAGCCAGGTAAATGGTCTTGCTCCTGAGAACAGCCAGATGCGTGGGGTTCTGGAACGTCACAACTGGGAATGGAAATGTCAAAGTGAATGACTAAAAATAAATAAATAAATAGAAACTGGACAGGGAGTGATTATTCCAAGATGTTAACATTTTGCCCTCAAAAGTAGGTTTTTAAAAATTATAGGCAGCTCATGAAAAAGGAAAGAAAAATCCCAACAACGATGGATATTAAACAGGTAATTTAATAGAAGAGACTTACTCTTTTTAATTATAAAAGTTTTAATTTCCCTTTCCTCTCAGTTATTTCTGCTAATAAGCTTGTCGACTGGGCTGGAAGTGATTATGAAAGGCTGGGAACAGGTTTTATTATCTGGAATAACACTTTTACACATTAACATTTTACTTTTCAGTTTTATGAGTCAAATGCAATATGGAGCCTCTTTAAAAGTTAGGACACAATTCAGAATATTACCTCAGGATCACTTCATTTGAGTATGTAAATACACTCATCTTTAGGGTGAAGTCTGGGTCCTGGTAATTCTACACAAACCCTTAAAGGCAGAAAGGAAAATGTTCTTTGCAACCTTTGGGAATGATAGGAAAGTTAAGGGAGGAATTCTGGATAGAGCTTAAGACAGAAGACTGGATTATAAAGGCTTTCCACCAGTCAGTAAATCAAAGTCATGTGCTAAGCGCTTTATTCCATGTGGAGTATCCAATTGGGAACTGGGGAGCATTATGAAGAAAAGGGAAAATCCAGATTTTCACTCAAGGAGCTTTTATTATTAAAAGGGAAGGTAGAAGAAATTATCATATAGAATACATACAAGCACATGTGAACAAAACAAACATTTACAAGAAGCTATAACTGAAGTCATAACTGTAGCCTAAAACAGACTTGGCTCAGACTCTCAATAAACGTCTGTTGAGTGAGTGAATAAATGAAGGAAATAAGTAATTAAATGAGTGAAATGAATAACTTGCATAGAAAACACTCCAAGATTTTTGACTAAAGGATCCTTGACACAGATCAGTTTCTGAGATGTTAGTTTTAAGGTTAGTTTATGAGCTCATTTTCCTCTGATGGGCTTTTCCTAAAAATAGAAAGTGCTGTCAGACGGAAGCAATGATACCTTGCTTATGGTCTACTGGCCCAAACAGCCAAGACTCCATGACTTTGAAAAATTAAAGCAGATCAGCACCATTTTTCATAGAACATAAAATTCTTATTTGAAACAGAAGACCATAACAACATTAAGAGGTAGACTAGAGTCCTAAAGAACAAGCAGTTATAGAAAATGAACACCTAGAAATAAGAAGTTGGTAGCTTAATTTTTATTCCCTAGGGCTTACTAGCCACCATCTAGCACTATGCTCAGAATTGACTATGTAAATTTTCTCAGCTAAATGTTGGATGAGGAATGAGTCCAGCTTTGGTGCCTGTTAATAAGCAGGTTGGGGGCTTCCCAGGTGGCGCCAGTGGTAAAAAAAAATCCATTACCAATGCAGGAAACGTAAGAGATGGAGGCATTCCTGGGTCGGGAAGATCCCCTGGAGAAGGAAATGGCACTTACTCTGGTATTCTTGCCTGGAGAATCCCATGGACAGAGGAGCCTGGCAGCTACAGTCCATAAGGTGGCAAAGAGTGGACACGACTGAGTGACTGACCACACAGTGGACAGGGTAGGCGACTACTGTCCTGGTGACTACTCCTCTGTGTGCTGATAGAACTCTCCTTTAGTATGTTCAACAGGTGAAGGGTGAGGAACTCACGAAACACAGGAAAGCCACTTTTCAGATGTACCAGGCACGACGGTCACCATGCTGTACATTACTTCTCCATGATTTATTTTGTAACTGGAAGTTTATACATTTTTAATAAGCAACTTTGATAAAGAAAAAAGCCAAAAGCCTCTCAAGCAATATTACAACTAAAAACAGATAATACATCAGAAAAGTGTGAAAGTGTTTGTCGCTCAGTCATGTCCAACTCTTTGTGACCCCATGGACTGTAGCCTGCCAGGCTCCTCTGTCCTTCAAAATCCTCCAGGCAAGAATACTGAAGTGGGTTGCCATTTTCTCCTCCAGGGGATCTTCCCAACCCAGGGATTGAACTTGGGTCTCCTACATTGCAGGCAAATTCTTTATCGTCTCAGCCTCCAAGAAAGCTCCAATGCATCAGAGGACATTTAAATAATCAGTGAATTCTATATATAATTCTATACTATCATATTTGAAGCTCTCCATGAAAAAGCTACGTTTAAAAATGACCAAATCAACTTAAGATGAACAAAAAAATCACGATAGACTAGTAACCATAAAAGAATTTTTAAGAGTTACCCAAAATAATTTCTTTTAAAGATTCCAGAGCCAAATGTTTTTTATTGGTGTGTTTCCATCAAAATCTAAAGGACTAGGTAATGATATAAACCTTTCCAGAGCATATAAAAATTGGAAAGCTAACCCTACCGGAGCTTCAGAGAAGTAACACAAAATGAATGCAATAGGCCAGTCTTGCTGATGACTTATAGATTTTAAAAGTCCTAAGTAAGGTACCAGCAAACTGAATTCAACAGAAGGAAAAAAGGATCCCTGAGCAAGATGAAGAAGGTTGTATGCCAGGAATGCAAGAATGATTTAATATAGGAAATTTTTAGGAAAAAATAATTTAAATAGCTGCCAAAAATGACATTTAAAACTCATCCTGGTAAAAACATTTACCAAATTAGAAACAGACTTTCTCAATCTGATAATAGGCATGTAATCATACATGAATTTAAAATATGTATTGAGCATACATTTATCTTTCACGATAGGGAAAATTAGAGGTTATTCACACAAAAGAGATGGGCGAAAGATGTCTGCTGTCACTCATGAACAGTGGTTCTAGAAATTTTGGCAAAGTTGTGGTAATACTGAATAGTTCATGAAAAAGAATTGAAAAGAAGAAGGTAATATTGTAATTATTTCTATCTGATATATCATTAGAAAATCATCAACTCAAAACACTCAAAATTAATAAAAGTTCACAATGTGGTGGGGCTTCCCTGGTGGCTCAGACGGTGAAGAATTTGCCTGCAATGCAGCAGACCCGGGTTCCATCCCTGGGTCGGGAAGATCCCCTGGAGAAGGCAATGGCTACCCACTCCAGTATTCTTTCCTGGAGAATTTCATGGACAGGGGAGCCTGGCAGGCTCCAGTCCATGGGGACGCAGAGTCAGACACAACTGAGCAACTTTCACCTTCATAAAGTGGTCAGACAGTGGTAAATGTAAGAAATTCATAACTTTTCTATATGCTAATAATAGCAATTTGAAGATAAAAAGGAACAGATTTCATTCTCCATCATCATCATCATCCTGCAGCAAAACGCACTAAGACCAATCTTCACAAGAAATGCAGAAATCTATACGGGAAATATTAAAATTTTACTGGCAGGTATAAACTATTTGAATAAATGGAAATAAATGCTACATTCTGAGGCTGGATGCATTAATTATGTCTATTACTCCCACAGTGAAGTATACATCTGGTACACTCTAAGCAGAATGCAGGTTCCAATCCAAGTATCACCTCCTTCGAGAGATCTTTTCTGACCACTGAACTCAAGTAGCACCTTGCTCCTCCAGCCGGCCACTCTGTCTCTACTTTCCCTGGTTTTTTTTTTATAGCACATATTTCCATCAGAAAGGATATTTTTGCTCTTTTGTTTCCAAGCTCCTTCCCTAGAAAGTAAGTATCATAAGGGTGGGGGTGTGCCTTCTTCTCTGCAGTATTCCCTGTGCCTAGAACAGAGCCTGGCATACAGTAAGTGCTCAATACATGTTTACTGAGTGGATTTAACACAATCCCAAGAAAATATCAATAGCATTTTTTGAATGTGATAAAAGGATTCCAAAACTCACCTGGGATACAAACATCCTAGATTATCTTTTTTTTTTCTAAGTATTTTTTGTTTTGATGTGGATTATTTTTAAAGTCTTTATTAAATTTGTTACAATGTTGCTTCCATTCTATGTTTTGATTTTTTGGCTGTGAAGCATGTGGGATCTTAGCTCCTTGACCAGAGATGAAACTCGCACGCCCTGAATTGGAAGGTGATGTCTTAACCACTGGACTGCCAGGGAAGTTCACCCAGATATCTTAAATATTGTTAAAAAGAAGCAAAAGAAGAGAGACTTGCCATGCCAAATGTTAAATCACATTTTAAAGCTGCAATAGTCAAAATGTGGTACAGAATTTATTTGACAGATAACTGGAACAGAACAAGCACTCATGAAATAGACCTAGGATAAATATGAGGATGTCGCACATTCTAAGCATTCCAACATTAAATAAATAAATTATCCAAAATGTTGGGTTGGAAAATTGGCTAAATATGAGGAAAAACCCTGTAATCTCATTTTATACTATTCTCCAAGTTAAGCTGTAACAATATTTAGACCCCTCTGCCCCCAAGCAATATATAAAAGAGTATATGCTGTATTTTCCATATTTATCAATGTACAAGGCTTTTAAAAAACAGACAAAACTAATTTAGGGTGTTAATAGTAAAAGTAGCAGTTTCTTTCAGAGGTGGGGGGATTAGTGACGAGGGAGTGTGGGGCCAGAAGGGGCTCCTGGAATGCCAATAAAGTCCTAATTCCTGATCTGGGTATTAGTCACATGAGTGGGTTCACTTTGTGAAAATTCATCAAAGCTGTACAAATTTGAACTGAGGGCTTTTCCTATATATTTATACTTAGTACTTCAATAAAATGCTTATTTAACAAATAAGTAAGTGCTAGGCCAGCTGATGGCTCTGGCCAGAAGTCAGGCTTTCTGTCCTTAAACATGTATTTCTTTTCCATTTTTGTTTTGAGAAGAGGGAATAAAGGTCTGTGTTGACAAGTTAAACTTATCTGTGTCCTCAATCGCTCAGTCGTGTCTGATTCTTTTGTGACCCCATGGATTGTAGCCCTCCAGGCTCTTCTGTGTATGGGATTTTCCAGGCAAGAATACTGGAGTGGGTTGCCATTTCTTCCTCAAGGGGATCTTCCTGACCCAGGGACTGAGCCTATGGCTCCTGTGTCTCCTGTGACGGCAGGCAGACATTTTACCATTGAGCCACATTTTAGTCAATTAAGCAGGTCCATGAAAGTCTTGGGATGAAACACGTCTGTTGGGATTCCCTGACAGCTCAGCTGGTAAAGAATCCACTTGCAATGTGGGAGATCTGGGTTAGATCCCTGGATTGGGAAGATCCCCTGGAGATGGGAAAGGCTACCCACTCCAGTATTCTGGCCTGGAGAACTCCATGGACTGTATAATCCATGGGACTGCAAAGAGTTGGACACAACTGAGGGACTTTAACCTTCATTTTTCACCCTTCCAGGAGGGGTCTGTGTCATAAAGACTCCCAGAGTCCCCACACTGACCAGCACTGAGGTTTATGTTTCTATGAGATACGTAGAATTGAGCACAGCAGAAATTTCCGTGGGTCTCTGTGATATGGTTGAACATTTTAAAAACATCACAAAATAGAAAGTCAGTATTCATATTAAAAGCAGAACATCTAAAGGCCCAATCCCTGATCCCTGCTCAGACTTTAAATATAAGTGTTGATCAACTTCTGACTGCATCTGTGAACATGGTGGTAATGCCTCAAGTCAATGAGCTCCAAGAGGAGACATCACATGGCCTGGATACACTCCAAACAGCCCTTAAGATCTAATTTACTGTCAGTTATAAAAGCATGTGCTGAAAACTTTGATTTCACTATGGGCTTGGTATGGTTAGAAAAAGTCTCTCCTTGTGGAAGCGTTATTTATTATCCAGAAAAATTTTCAAAGCACAAGTATGTGGACCTATAACCATGTAATTCTGGACTAGTTTGTATAACAGTAACAATAAAAATAGTAATAACAACATCTGATACTTGTTGAATACATATGTTGTGTCAGCCACTGTGATGAATGCTTTATTGGTAGTATCTTACTTAATCTTCCATAAGACCCTATAAGATAAGCATTATTGTCCACTCATTTTAAAGGTAAAGAAAATGATATATGAGGAGATCAAGCAACTGACTGAAGGCTATAGAACCAGAAATTTGCATTGTACAACCTGTACAAATCTGTTCCTCTTGAAATGTTGAGACTTTATATTTTGTGTACTTATACCAGTGGAACTGGTAACTATGAATGTTTCTGAAAATTCCAAGTTAGTCTAAGCCATTCACATGTTTGTAAGTAAAGGAAAGGCTAACCACAATGTGGAGCATTTATTTAGAAAAAAATCTTAAGTTAGTTTTTTGATGAACAAATTTCCACTGAACTAATAACAATTCATCTTTAGGGTTAATATTGGTCTTCTTGCAGCAATTTTGGAAATTTATGGGATATATAGGGCTTCTTAGGTGGTGCTAGTGGTAAACGACCCACCTGCCAATGCAGGAGACGTAAGAGTTGCAGGTTGGACCCCTGGGTTGGGAAGATCCCCTAGAGGAAGGCATGGCAACTCACTCCAGTATTCTTGCCTGGAGAATTCCATGGACAGAGGAGCCTGGAGGGCTACAGTCCAAAGAATCGCAGAGAGTCAGACATGATTGAAGTGGCTTAGCATGCAGGCAGGCACTGGATATATGATTTGTGGAGGGTAATTGAAAACAGAGGAATTCCATTCGAGGAAAGCATTAATGGAGGATGGGGACAGGATCTTTGCAGCCTGATGAGAAGCTGCTGTGAGGATTAGGTGATTGGCACGGATAAAGAACTAGGTAACCATTAGGCTTCGGCATTCCTAGAACTCACCACCAAGGAAGGAAAGACTGGGCTGGGTTTGAAGAGTGCTGTTTTAGAGACAAGAAAAGAGACTTGGTTTCTCTTCAATGCAACTTAGATTTCCCCTTAGTATATTGTCCCCAACTCCTCTTTTATAAGTAGGAATGATCTCTTAAATTTTTACTTCTTGAAATTACTCATCTGCTCCTTCTACTCTCATTTGTTCCAGATCATTCCAAATGCCAAATGCACTTTATCATTCCAGGATCTAGCAATGGATATTATGTTTTTGTATAAGGAGACACTTATAGTCACTGATTAAAGACACACATACACAAACTGGTTTTTTAATGTTCAGTCTATTGTTTGGAGTCGTGGAGCCCACTGATACACACCAATATTTTGTTTACTAGCCATATCCTGTCCTCAGACTCTTGGTATAGACTTGGCCTTTCTGAAATGCTTGCTTTCCGTTCTGCTCCTTCCCTGCTGCTGCTGCTAAGTCACTTCAGTCGTGTCCGACTCTGTGGGACCCCATAGACGGCAGCCCACCAGGCTCCCCCATCCCTGGGATTCTCCAGGCAAGAACACGGGAGTGGGTTGCCATTTCCTTCTCCAATGCATGAAAGTTAAAAGTGAAAGTGAAGTCGCTTAGTCATGTCCAACTCCTAGCGACCCATGGCCTGCAGCCTACCAGGCTCCTCCATCCATGGGATTTTCCAGGCAAGAGTACTGGAATGGGGTGCCATTGCCTTCTCCACCTCCTTCCCTACTACTGCCAAAAAAATGCCTTTAAAGTGAGGCATGATTCTGTCACAACCCTTTTCCAGCCCTACATCTTCAGTGACTGAGATCTGCCCAAAGATTCATCCAACAGATGGAGTCTGGGATGAAAGGGCTTCCATGGTCTGGCCTTATCCTACAATTACAGCCTCAAATTCAAGGCCATCCTTACTTACTTATACTGTGTCCAGACATGTGTCGTATTACCTTCTCTGAACCTTAGCTCATGCTTTGGACTGAAATGTTCTTTCCCCTATTTCTTTTGATAAAACCCTGTGCTGTGCTTAGTTGTTCTTTGTAACTCCATGGGCTGCAGCCCACCAGGCTCCTCTGTCCATGGAAATTCTCCAAGCAAGAATACTGGAGTGCGTTGCCATGCCTTCCTCCAGGGGATCTTCCCAACCCAGGGACTGAACCCAGGTCTCCCGCATTGCAGGCAGATTCTTTATTGTCTGAGCCACCAGGGAAGCCCATGATAAAGCCCTATCTATCCTATAAAACAGGGGTTGGCAAACTACAGCAGGGAGACCAAATTTGGTTACCGTCTTTTTTGTAAATCAAGTTTTCTTGGAACATAGCCACAGCCACTCATTTACATATTGTCCATGGCTGCTTTCTCACTATGATGGCAAAGTAGTTCTAGCTGAGACCAAAAGTCTTGCAGAGCCTAAAATACTTATTAAATGACACTTTCAGCCCCAAAAGTTGCCAACCCCTGCCCTAAAAGCCCAGTTTAAATGCCATCTCCCCATGTTCCTCCTCAGTTTATCCTGTTAGAAATAATTTCTCCATCCTTTGCACTCTTATAGTGCTGAGTCTCAAAAATCTTCAAAGAAGTCTCAAACAGACTGTAAATGGGGCTTCCCAGGTGGCGCTAGCAGTAAAGAACCTGTCTGCCCAAGTTAGTGCATCGATATAAGAGATGAGGATTCAACACCTGGGTTGGGAAGATCCCCTGGAGAAAGGCATGGCAACCCACTCCAGTATTCTTGCCTGGAAAATGCTATGGACAGAGGAGCCTGGTGGGCTTCAGTCCATCGTATTGCAAAGAGTTGGACACAACTGAAGGAACTTAACATGCATGCACATTCCGGGGGTAGGGATCACAGCTTCATATCTCTGCAAGGTATTGCACAGGGCAGCTGCAATGAATATCAAGTCACAATAAGAGCAATGTTTTACTTAACCAGATTAAAGAATTACTAGATTAAGGAATTATTAGATTAAGAGAAGAATAAATACTGAGGAGATAAGGAGACAAATTTTGCCCCCAGAGCAAAACAAATATCAGGGTGACAAAAGAAGCTGGAGGAGTAGGGGCTATGTATACTTTCTTAGGAGCATGAATATCAACTTAATTCAGACAGAAGCTGTGTACTTCTCCCACTCTGACATCTGTATGATTATAATTCAAGGAATAATGTCTGGCTTAGGAAAAGGATCCAGTAGAATTAGGAGATGCAGAAAGTTCTAAGAGCTGTTGAAGCTTGGCTAAAATAGCTGGATGATAGCTAGCAAAGGCAGCCCACCCCTAGCAGGAGAAAAGCAGTGGGTCTTCAAAGCTCAACCCTCAGGGGTTTACTAGCAAGAATGAAATGTGTAAAGGAAGAGCAGAATCAGAGTGCAGTTCTGCTTAATGAGAGAAGCATGCTCAGTTTCTCCTGGAGTGAAGAGGGGACCCGTCCTAGAAGGCAGATTTCCCATTTCTGAAGCTTTAGCTCTTGAGAGAAAGCAGAGGACCTCCAGAAAAGAGCATTGACCACAAAGCAGCAGAGCGTGGGCAGCCCCAGCTGCTGGTTAAGAAATTCTGAAAGTTACTCTTTGTCTTGGCTGTCACTTTCTTTCCTGAAGTCAACTATATTTATTAAATGTAGTTTAAGCTTTAGAAATCTCTTCCTAAGGCTTGACTCATATTAATTCTCTAATGTGGAAGAGCAGTGATCTAACACACCCTCAAAAGCCAGACTTTGATTCAAAGAGGGAAAGCTCAGAGGCACTTCCAAGCGGGTTAGAGTGGATAGATTGAGGACGGCTCTGTCCATGCTGGACGCACAGATAATGGGTTCTGAGCCATTACCCTAATCCAGGTATAAGACCTGGAAGTGATTAGCAGCCCTGCTGAAGATGCTGTCTGGAGGTGCTGCTGGGAGAGAATGTCATTCTCCCTGCAGAGACAGGGCTGTCAAACCACTTTCATAAAAATCAAAGAGCCAGCCCCTCAACAGCTGTTTCCTGCATTTCAGGAAAGAATCCCATTAGGTGCAAAAAGCAGGTGTGGGTGCTTTGCATATGCCTGAGACAGATGATACAATTAAAAGCAAAAACAAATCACAGCTTAATTCTTCCCCACAAAACAAAAGGCAAATCCAAGTACAAACAGGCAAATTTAGTCTTACATTTCCAGACAGTAAAAGTAGATAATGTGAAAACACAAGGAGCATAAGGAGGTGGAGCAGGATGGATTTCACTTGGTTCCAGTGTCTCTGAAAGCTTTTCAAGGCAGAGAGACTATAAAAGTTACAAGAAAGCTCATGTAAACCAATGCAAGGACATCAGAGCTTTCCTAAATCAAAGGGAAGCACGCTGTCAGACACCAGGTGGAAAGTACGTAATGCAAAATTAAGTCCAGGAGTGCTCAAACAAATAACAGCATCTTTCCACAGTCTCTCTGGCATGGGATCTTTGGTAAGGGTTTGGTTTTGGACAGGAATCATAAAAGCCTGCTGCCAAAGAGAAGGCAAGAACTGAGTCCAAATATAAATCCAAATGTTCGAGGACCACCTTCTCTTGTGCCAGTATAGATGAGGAACATCCCGCCATGGGCCAGGACATCATTCAGACGTTACCTGGGGCTGCCACTACTTCTAACAGGTAACCAAAAGAGGTCATACAGCCCATCTCAGCATCTTTTCCTGATGCTTGAGAGCAGTCCATGTTTCTCTCTGCTTAAATACTCTTTTAAAAACACACTTAAAAAAAAAACACACTTGAAATGTTGGTGAGGATGTGGAGAAACTGAGACTCTCATGTGTTGCTGGTGAGAATAGAAAAGGGTGCAGCCACTGTGGCAAACAATCGTGCAGCTCCTTAAAAAGTTAAACACAGGATTACCATATGATACTGCGGTTCCATTCCTTAGTATATACCCAAAAGAAATGAAAGTGGGGACTAAACACAATAGCATTATTCACAATAGCCAAAAGGTGGAAAGGACCCAGCTGTTCATCAACAGATGGGTGGATGAAAAGGTGTGGTAGCTACAGAAAAAGGAATAAATTTCTGACACATGCTGCAACATGGATGAACCTTGACAACATGATGCTAAGTGAAATAATCCAGACACAAAAGGACAGACAGTCTGTGACTCCACTTGTATGAGGTACCTAGAATGGGAAAATTTATGAGACAGAAAGTAGAATTTCTAAGATTCATGAGACAGAAAGTAGAGGTTACCAGGGGCTTGAAATAGGGGCAAATAGGGAATTATTATTTATTAGGTATAGTTTTGGGGATGATGAAAAAGTTCTGATAGTGGTGATAGTCATACAATATCATGAATGTACTTAATACCCCCGAAGTAAAAATTGTTAAAATGATAAATTTTATGTTAATATATATTTTACCACAATTTTTTTTAAAAAGGGAAAAAAGCTACACAATGCTTTATTTCTCCAAAATGTTCACCACTGCTTAAGAGCTGGACGTTCCTTTAGGTGCTAGTTTCAGAAGAACTCTGTTGAGGTGGATGGTGAAAGTCTAGTGACAGAGAACTCTGGCAACTAGCCTAAGAATTTCCAACATGAAGGTAGACCAGATGATGTCAATAAGGTTTGAGGTTTGAGGTAATAGTGGGGTAGGGAAGGAAGGGGACAAAAGGGGAGGAGATTAGAATATATCTTTCTTCTCATGGGGGACGGGGGGAAGGAGAAGGACATAGGTCCTCCCCACTCCCCAGTCACATTTTTCTTGCCAGTGGCCATGGGCACATACACAGAATGTGGGTCATGAACAAAGACTGAGCCTGGACTTGAGACCTGACTCCACCACTCACAAACTGTTTCTCTCTGCAGGTCCCTCCACCAGGCTGAGCTCAGTGTCCTGGGCACTAAATGCAGATGCTAGTAGGACCCGTGCCCAGCCAACCACCCCTATAAGTGCTGAATTACACGCAGGAGGCAGGCCCAGGATTCTTATAGTCGACAAGTAACATGGGACTCCAGTACCATTCCAGCGGTCTCCAATCTTTTTGCCACCAAGGACTGGTTTTGTGGAAGACAATTTTTCCATGGATGAGGTCAGGGGGATCAGTTCAGTTGCTCAGTTGTGTCTGACTCTTTGCGACCCCACGGACTGCAGCACGCCAGGCTTCCCTGTCCTTCACCATCTCCCAGAGCATACTCAAACTTATGTACCTAGAGTCAGTGATGCCATCCAACCATCTCATCCTCTGTCATCCCCTTCTCCTCCAGCCTTCAATCTTTCCCAGCATCGGGGTCTTTTCCAATGAGTCAGTTCTTTGCATCAGGTGGCCAAGGTATTGGAGTTTCAGCTTCAGCATCAGTCCTTCCAATAAACACTCAGGACTGATCTCCTTTAGGATGGACTGGTTGGATCTCCTTGCAGTCCAAGGAAGTCTCCAGAGTCTTCTCCAACACCACAGTTCAAAAGCATCAATTCTTCAGTGTTCAATTTTCTTTATAGTCCAACTCTCACATCCACACATGACCACTGGAAAAACCATAGCTCTGACTAGACAGACCTTTGTTGGCAAAGTAATGTCTCTGCTTTTTAATATGCTGTCCAGGTTGGTCATAATTTTTCTTCGAAGGAGCAAGCGTCTTTTAATTTCATGGCTGCAATCACCATCTGCAGTGATTTTGGAGCCCCGAAAAATAAAGTCTCTCACTGTTTCAATTGTTTCCCCATTTGTTTGCCTGAAGTGATGGGATCAGATACCTTGATCTTAGTTTCCTAAATGTTGAGTTTTAAGCCAACTTTTTCACTCTCCTCTTTCACTTTCTTTTTTTTTTTTAGCTTTTCTCTTTTTTTAAAATTTTATTTTATTTTATTTTTATTTATTTTTTTTATTTTTAAACTTTACAAAATTGTATTAGTTTTGCCAAATATCAAAATGAATCCGCCACAGGTATACATGTGTTCCCCATCCTGAACCCTCCTCCCTCCTCCCTCCCCATACCATCCCTCTGGGTCGTCCCAGTGCACTAGCCCCAAGCATCCAGTATCATGCATTGAACCTGGACTGGCAACTCATTTCATACATGATATTTTACATGTTTCAATGCCATTCTCCCAAATCTTCCCACCCTCTCCCTTCTTCTTCACTTTCTGCTGTAAGGGTGGTGTCATCTGCATATCTGAGGTTATTGATATTTCTCCTGACAATCTTGATTCCAGCATGTGCTTCATCCAGCCTGGCATTTTGCATGATGTACTCTGCATGTAAGTTAAATAAGCAGGGTGATAATATACAGCCTTGACCTACTCCTTTCCCAATTTGGAACCAGTCTGTTGTTCCATGTCTGGTTCTAACTTTTGCTTCTTGACCTGCATACAGATTTCCCATGAGGCAGGTCAGGTGGTCTGGTATTCCCATCTCTTTAAGACTTTTCCATAGTTTGTTGTGATCCACACAGTCAAAGACTTTGATGTCAAAGTTGAGGGGGATGGTTTTGGCATAATTCCAACACATTATATTTACTGGGGACTTTACTTCTATTATTATCACATCAGCTACAGTTCAGATTCTTAGGCAACAGATCCCAGAGGTTGGGGACCCCTGCCATATGTGAGGTCATGAAGGTGGTCTAAGGTGTGATCACCATAGTGGTGATCATAGGTGTGATTAAGGTGGGTTAAGGGTGCCTGAGCATAGACCCCCAAAATGGGCTGCACAGCATAAGAGATTTGTCCCCGCTGCTGGCACCAGGAGGGTACTCCAGGGAAGGAATGTCTGAGTCTGGACTGTCTGTCTTCAAGGAGTATACAGGGAGAACACAGACATATAAACAGATAAATTACAATAAAATAATACAGTGAGTGCCAAACTGGAGATGTGATCAAAGTCCTATGGGAATCCAAAGGAAAAATCTCTTTTTGCTTTTCTTTTAGCCTATCTGTCTTTTATTCTTCTGCCATGTATTAAGAAAGTAAGCAAGGACTGCAAATGCCAGAAAGGCAGACTGTAGGAAGGTGCACTAAGCTGGAATTTCTCCTGCTGGGGATGTAACCCAGGGGCTGGCAGCCAACTGACTGAGTTAAAGATTGAAGGTAAACTGAAGGAAGGGGCTTGGGTTGGGAACTAAGAATTCAGAGTGAATTGACAAATGCAAACATAATGGTAGACAGAACAGTCTTTCCAACAGCACCTTAGACATTTATTATTAAGACAACATTCTGAAAGAAAGGACTCATGAAACTTCAGGATCAAAGGGATCTTAGGGATCACATTGGTCAGGGTTTCTCATCTCAGCACTGTTCACATTTGGGGCTGGATAATTCTTTGCTGTGGGCCTCTCCTTGCACTATAGGATGCTTAGCAGCATCCCTGGCCTCTCTTCACCGGATGTCAGTAGCAACTTCCAACCTTACTCAAGTTGTAACAATCAAAGATGTCTCTAGGGTTTCCCTGGTGGTCCAGTGATTAAGAATCTACCTTGCAATGCAGGGGACATGGGTTCGATCCCGGGTCTGGGAAGACCCCATATTCTGTGAAGCAACTAAGCCCATGCACCACAATTACTGAGCCCACGCTCTAGAGCCTGTGAGCTGCAACTTCTGAGCCCAAGTGCTGCAACAACTACTGAAGCCTGCATGCCCTGGAGCCTGTTTTCTGCAACAAGAGAAGCACTGCAACGAGAAGCCCCTGCCCTGCAACTAGAGAGCAGCCCCCGCTCTCTGCAACTAAAGGAGCCACATGCAGCAACAAAGACCCAGCACAGCCAAAAAAAGATGTCTCCAGATATTACCACATGTATGGGTGTTGGGGTGGGAGCAACCTAGCCCCCCAGTTGAAACCCGCTGGATAGGGAAATGGTCTTTTACCCTGAAAGGACACTGGGATCATGTAGGAGCTTAAAAATCCTCATACCCACCTTGTGCCCCAGATGTACTAGATCTGCAGGTGAGAACAAGGCATTGACATATTTCAAACAGATCTCAAATCTATACCTCCTGTGACTCCAGTGTGCAGCCAGAGTGAGAACCACTAACTCAGGGAGATGGAAAAACTAACAGTTACCAAGTACCTCTAAGATGCTGGGTATTTTACACACATCCCATTTGGGCCTGTTTCTTTATTTTACTTGTGAGGAAATGGAATATCAGAAACATTAACAAACTTGTCCAAAAGCAGCCCAGTCAGATATGGTAGCTCTGCAAAGGGCACTTTCAGTCCAAGGCTGAACTGAATGGAAGACAAAGTCAAGAACTGGAGATGACAGGGACTTCCCTGGTGGTCCAGTGGTTAAGACTCTGTGCTTCCAATGCAGGGGGTGTGGGCTTGATCCCTGGTTGGGGAGCTAGGTTATCACATACTATGAGGTGTGGCCAAAAAAAATAAATCAAAAGCTGAGGGTGACACAGGAACAAGAGCAGAGAAACATCACTCGAAGCACTGGATGCCATCTGAGGTGGAGGTTCAGGGAGTAAATACGTGATTCTAAGTTTATCCAGCAAAGAAACCATTTTCTCTTCTTTTTATTGGAGTATAGTTGATTTACAAAGATGTGTTAGTTTCAGGTATATAGCAAAGTGACTCAGTTATACACACATACACATACACACACACACACACTCATAATAAGAAGCCTCTGGAAAAGGCGTCTTTTCCAGAGCCTTTTCCCTTATAGTGAAAGTGAAAGTTGCTCAGTCGTGTCCGACTCTCTGCAACCCCATGTACTGTAGCCCACCAGGCTCCTCTATCCATGGAATTCTCTAGGCAAGAATACTGGAGTGGGTTGCCATTTCCTTCTCCAGGGGTTTTCCTCACCCAGGGATCGAACCCAGGGCTCCCACACTGCAGGCGGATTCTTTACCATCTGAGCCACCAGGGAAGCCCTTTTCCCTTATAGATTGCTACCAAATACTGACTATAGTTCCCTGCGCTATACAGTAAGTCCCTATTGTTTATGTTATATACAGCAGTGAGTATATGCTTATCCCTTTCTCCCCTTGGTATCCATGTTTGCTTTCTATTGTCTGTGGGCTTAACAGAAATCATTTTCTGATTAGAATGAAAGCATCACAGGGGTGATGTTGAACACACATGTTCACTGATGTTTCTGTTTCTGTTCTGTTGGGAAGAAGGAATTACTCCTAGAGAGACAGCTGACGCGGAGGGCAGAAGGACACTCAACTAGAGCGATTAAGTTAAATCAGGTAGGCTTTTGATGTCTAAGAAGAAAGGTACACAGTTTTACACTTGAGTCAACATAATCCTAGAGGCTTCAGGCAGTGGGTGAAAGAGAAGGCTGTTTTCTATTTAGCTGTTACAAGAAAAAGAAGAGTTTTATTAAGCAGTCATTGATAAATACTGGAACCTTGGGATAAGGAAGGGAAAATATGAATTAAAGGAAAACATGAATTAAGCTCTTGCCATGCCGGATGCTTTATGTTTATTATCCTATTGAATCCTTACATAACTCTAAGAGACAGATAAGGAAAAAGTGGAAACAGTGGCATTTTATTTTCTTGGGCTCCAAAATCATGCAGATGGTAAATGCAGCCATGAAATTGAAAGTCATTTGCTCCTTGGAAGAAAAGCTATGACAAACCTAGACAGCATATTAAAAAGCAGAGACGTCACTTTGGGGACAAAAGTCCATATAGTCAAAGCTGTGGTTTTTCCAGTAGTCATGTATGGATGTGAGAATAGGACCATAAAGAAGGCTGAGCACTGAAAAGTTGATGCTTTCGAACTGTGGTGCTGGAGAAGAACCTTGAGGGTCCCTTGGACAGCAAGGAGATCAAGTCAATCCTAAGGAAAATCAACTCTGAATGTTCACTGGAAGGACTGTTGCTGAAGCAGAAGCTCCAATATTTTGGCCACCTGATGCAAAGAATGGACTCAGTGGAAAAGACCCTGATGCTGGGAAAAATTGAAGGTAGGAGAGGAGTAGAAGCAGACAACAGAGGATGAGATAGTTGGATGGCATTACCAACTCAATGGACATGAGTTTGGGCAAACCCCAGGAGATAGTGAAGGACAGGGAAGCCTGGCGTGCCTCAGTCCATGGGACACAACTTGGCAACTGAACAACAACAAGAGATAGTGGGTCTGTATCTACTCTCTGTCACCGCTTGTCCATGAGCAAAGTTGCTTCAGTCATGTTCTTTGCAATCCTATGGACTGTAGCCTGCCAGGCTCTTCTGTCCATGGAATTCTCCAGGCAAGAATATTGGAGTAGGTTGCCATGCCTTCCTCCAGGGGATCTTCCCAACCCAGGGATCAAACCCGGGTCTCATGCACTGCAGGCAGATTCTTTACCATCTGAGCCATTAAGGACTCACAATGTATCTATAATAAGCAAATATTCATTAACTTGATAAATATAAGTTGACAAGGTATCCCTTGTGGCATAGACAGTAAAGAATCTGCCTGTAATGCAGGAGACCCAGGTTTGATCCCTAGGTCATGAAGATCCTTTGGAGGAGGGCATGGCTCTTCTTATGTTCTTGTCTAGAGAATTCCAAGGACAGAGGAGCCTGGTGTGCTACAGTCCATGGGGTTGCAAAGGGATCCTGTACAGTGTCTACAGACACTGTAGAAAAAAAACAAAACACAAAAAAACAAGGGCAAGTTACAATGTAAGTTCTTAAAAGTTAAAGAAAATTCTTACTTTGATAAGAGGTATCCATCAGAATCTTTAGCAAACATCTATTAGACACATTCTCATTGTCAGAAACATGATAAAGAAGTCCTCCATAAGTATGATTATCCCCAAAAGTTTTAGAAGTCTAAGTCTCTAAGTGCTACAACATAGGAAAGAAATAGGAGGTAGAGTAATTCAAGGGAAGATAGCATTAATATTATTTATAGATATTATGATTTTCCACCTAGAAAATTCACATTAAATAATTGAAAGACTTTGAAAATTGTGAAGAGTCTAGCAAAGTATACAGGTATAAAATAAATACATAAAATAAACTGATTTAATATGCACTCTCATGACTAATTGGAAATGTAATGGAAATAAAGATCATATCCCATATTAGCAAAAACTATAAAATTGCCTAGGAATAAACCTATAAAGCATAAGCAAAGTCTAGAAAAAGACATTTAAAAAAAAGAATATAAAAGGGGCAGATATACTATGTACCTGAATCAAAAAAGTCAATATTGTGAAGACAAATTCTTCTTCAAATTAGTTCATAAGTTTATTGCACTTTCAATTAAAGTCTCAACAGAAGTTTTATAGATTTTGACAAATTGATTTATAAAATGTATGTAGAACAAATGTACAAGAAGACCCAAGAAAATGTAGGAAAACACAAAGCGCTTGGAAGGAGACAGAGAGTTGACCTACAAAAACGTAAAACATATGAAATTACAGCAATGAAAAAGATATGGTAGTACAGCAGGAAGAGACAAATAGATCAACAGACCTGAGCTGAGAATTCACAGGTATATCTACAGGTGTTTTAATTTAATAATGGCAGATGTGTCCTTTCAAATTACTGAGGGCAATTTAAACAGCAGTGTTGGGACCACTGTCTACCTATTCAGAAAAAGACAGACCCCCAACCTCAAACTAAACCTCAAATTAATTCCAGATGGAGTAAACATTTAAATATAAAAAATTAATCTAAAGGTAACAGGAGAAAATATTAGAGAATAGTTTACACAGGTCTTCCTGTGTAAGACAAAATCCACTAGCCATAAAAAGATGATTGATCGATTTGGCTAAAAATAGACTAAAATTTTCTCCACAGAATAACTGATATCATGACAACATGCTTACAGCAGAAAGCAAAGAACTGAAGAGCCTCTTGATGAAGGTGAAAGAGGACGGTGAAAAAGCTGGCTTAAATCTCAACATTCAGAAAACTAAGATCATGACCTCTGGTCCCATCACTTCATGGCAAATGGATGAGAAAACAATGGAAACAGTGACAGACTTTATTTTCTTGGGCTCCAAAATCACTGCAGATGGTGACTGCAGCCATGAAATTAAAAGACGCTTGCTCCTTGGAAGAAAAGCTATGACCAACCTAGACAGCATATTAAAAAGCAGAAACATTACTTTGCCAAGAAAGGCCTGTCTAGTCAAAGCTATGGTTTTTCCAGTAGTCATGTATGGATGTGAGAGTTGGACCATAAAGAAGGCTGAGCGCTGAAGAATTGATGCTTTTGAACTGTGGTGTTGGAGAAGACTCTTGAGAGTCCCTTGGACAGCAAGGAGATCAAACCAGTCAACCCTAAAGGAAATCAGTCCTGAATATTTATTGGAAAGACTGATACTGAAGCTGAAGCTCCAGTACTTTGGCCATCTGATGTGAAGAGCTGACTCATTAGAAAAGACCCTGATGCTGGGAAAGATTGAGGGCAGGAGGAGAAGGGGATGACAGAGGATGAGATGGTTGGATGGTATCACTGAACACCTCAATGGACATGCGTTTGATCAAGCTCCGGGGGATGGTGAAGGACAGGGAAGCCTGGTGTGCTGCAGTCCTAGGGTTGCAAATAGTTGGACAGGACTTAGTGACCGAACAACAACAGCAACTGATACCACACACAGAGTTGAAACACAAGATAAAGACTAATAAACATACATGAAGAGAATGGTTATTACTCGTAACATATATGAATTCTTAAAATCAGCAAGAAAACTACAAACAATTCATAGCCAATCCAGCAGAGTACAAATAACAAAAATAGTGGTCAGGGAAATGGAAATTAAAAATCTATACTAAAAATTGAGTGTTGTTTGGTCACTAAGTTGTGTCCGACTCTTTGAAACTTCATGGACTGTAGCCCGCCCATAGTTTTCTGTTCATGAGATTTCCCAAGCAAGAATACTGGAGTGGGTTGCCACTGCCTTTTCCAGGGGATCTTCCTGACCCAGGGATCGAACCCATGTCTCCTGCATTGGCAGGTGGATTTTTTACCACTGAGTCATCAGGGAAGCCCTAAAAATTAAGTACGTTCATAATATTCAGTGTTGGTAAAGATGTAGAGAAAGGATTCTTTCATGAACTTTTGGTGGGGGTATAACTTAATACAAGTCAATCTGGAGAGGAATATTGCTTTATCTTTCACAGTTTTAAACGTTCATTCTATTTGATCTATAAATTCTATTTCTAGGGGTCTATCCTACAGAAATATTCATGTAATATGAAATGATACATATATTAGGATATCCATGAAAGCATTACATGTTAGAGAAGCTTTCTTCAATTTTCTTCTCCAATAATTGGCTGTTTTCTTCTAAAACATCTTTTTCAGATATTTATCTTAGATTTTCATGCTATGGGGTTTTAAAAGGTGTCCATTGATGTTATTTTCAATTATCCATTGATATTAAAGACAAAAGCAGGGGGAAGGCTGTCTGAGAACTCTGTACACGTTGGCCAAACTTGTTAATAGGCCACGTTCTAGGAGATGGGGCACCGGTCCCTAAGCAGCCCCTCTTCTCATTCCAGAATGAATACTGAGGTCTGGGAGCACCAAGTCTCCTGCCCATACCCTTTTGGATGCCAGGGTATGCAAAATGTGTGTGCTGGCATGCCTGTTCACATAACAGGGTTTTTCACTATTTCCTTGTTTTGCCACCCCTTTCTCCCCTCCCACCCTTCATTTACTTGCTGTCTCCCAGATTCACAAGAAAATGCAGGTCAGCACCCCGCCCCCCATCACAGTTCCCTCTGCTACCTAGGCTGTGACTTCCTCTGCTCTGTTAGTGAACTCTCTTCCACTAACTTTTGAGACTCTGTTCCAGAAATTTGTTAAAATCATGTAATAAATGCCCCCCGCCCCGCCCCACCACCCATTTTTTGGATGGTTATAGGTTACACCCTCTCTTATTCCTTTACTGTCATTTTGAAAAATCTTGGGAGGAGGGGAAAAAAACTCATGCACTCAGTCTGTCATCTTGAACCACAAATCAAAAGCATTATTTGCAATATTAGAGCTGGAGATAGTCTAAACATCCCTCAGTAGGAAAATTCTGAAATAAATTAGGTTGCATCTATTGTACGGAATGCTCTTCATTAAAAATATAATGAATTAGCTTTATATGTATTGATAAGAAAAGATATCATGGTATAACATTAAAATATGAAGAAGGCATATATAATATCAATTTTAGAAAATATATATTTATTTGCAATTCCACAGAGGTCTGGAGGGTATATACTAAACTGTTAAGAGTGGTCCTTCATCTCCGTCTTTACACTTGAAACCAGTGGATCAAGGGTGAGATTGGCATGGAGAAGGAATTTCATCTTTTTGCCCTATGCCATGTGTATTATTCAAAACTTTTACAATGTATATGAGTAATTCTTTGAGGTTAACTGTCATATAAAGCTGACATAGGTGTCATGCAAAGGTGATGTATCACATTATTTACATACTCTAGTCTTTCCCACGTTGAAAGCTGCTCAACTAATAAATTAAACAAAGATGTGCAAGTTACAGATGATCCATGATACTTGACATTTTTTTGCTGACCCCTACTTCCACTGTTTTAAAACTTTTAAGAAAACATGCTTAAAAGTAAAGATATTGGCAGTTTATTTTTAAAAGCTTATAAATCTTCAAAAAAATATCCCTTCTAAGGCTCTAAGATAATGTAAGATGTTGGCAGATAGAAGATGTCCTGTAGAATCAATTTTTGCTTGGTATGCTTTTATGTCTGATTTCTTAACTGTTACATAATGACATTAGTAAACTGAGCTGGGTGAACTATGCCAAACTTTGATATTTCAGCTAAAATAATTTCACAACATCTTATTAAGGAAGAGGCAAGTAATATAAAATGTCAATCATTTAAATAAAATTAGATTTAACTTTTTATTTCCAAAGAGCAGGGTTCAGAATAACTCAAGTGGAAAAGGAGACTACATAGCTTACAATAGATACATTGGTTCTAAAGTATTTTTCATGGAAAAAAAAACCAAAAAACAAAAACCAAGATCTAGGAATCTGTAATCCACCAGCTAGTTTATATTTTGGACCATGTGAAAAATTCAAATAAACACTGAAAAGTGGAGCTCTGTAGAACTTCATTGGTTTCCAACCTAAAATAAGACAGATAAATATCCCATCTCCTGAAATCTGTGTGTCATTAAAGGTTATGATTCCTCCAGCTTTGTTCAGAGAAATAGTAAGCATCTTGAGATGCTGAGCTGGCCTGTACTCCCAGCTGCACATGGGCCGGAACTCTTGCAAGTTATGGCAGGAACAGGGCCAGGACGCAGGCTTCAGAATCTGAGTCCAACAGGTCCAGTTCTTGATGACCAAACCAACATTAGCCATAAACTCAGTCAGGTTGAATGCACCATCATTTATGTATCAGCCAAAGTTTTTAATATATAAGACTCTTTCTTCTGTGAAGTTTTTTGGCCACACCATGAGGCATACAGAAGCTTAGTTTTCTGATCAGGGATCAAACCCATACCCCCTGCAACAGGAGCATGATATCTTAATCACTGGACTGCCAGGGAAATCCCTTTTGTGATGTTTTCAATTTTTTTTTAATTGAAATATAGTTGATTTACAACATTATATAAGTTCTAAATGTTCAATAGTGATTCAATATTTTTACAACTATACTCCATATAAGGTTACCATAAAATACTGGCTATATTCCCTGTGTGTACAATATACCTTTGTTGCTTATTTATTTTATACATAGTAGTTTGTATCTCTTGATCCCTTACCCCATCGTGGCCCTTCCCCTTCCCTCTCTCCACTGGTAATCACTTGTTTTTTCCCTATAATTGAGGAAAGTAGGGAAAACCACTAGGCCATTCAGGTATGACCTAAATCAAATTCCTTATGATTATACAGTGGAAGTGACAAATAAATTCAAGAGATTAGATCTGATAGACAGAGTGCCTGAAGAACTATGGACAGAGGTTCGTAACATTATATAGGAGGTGGTGATCAAAACCATCCCCAAGAAAAAGAGATGAAAAAAGGCAAAATGGTTATCTGAGAAGGCCTTACAATTAGCTGAGAAAAGAAAAGAAGCAAAAGGCAAAGGAGAAAAGCAAAGATATATCCATCTGAATGCAGAGTTCCAAAAAACAGCAAGGAGAGATAAGAAAGCCTTCTTAAGTGAACAGTGCAAAGAAATAGAGAAAAACAAAAGAATGGGAAAGACTAGAGATCTCCTCAAGAAAACTAGAGATACCAAGGGAACATTTCAAGCAAAGATGGGCACAATAAAGGACAGAAATGGTTTGGATCTAACAGAAGCAGAAGATATTAAAAAGAGGTGGCAAGAATACACGGAAGAACTATACAAGTCTACGGCTATACCACCCTGAACATGCCCGATCTCGTCTGAACTATACAAAAAAGATCTTCATGACCCAGATAACCACGATGGTGTGATCACTCACCTAGAGCCAGACATCCTGGAATGTGAAGTCAGGTGGGCCTTAGGAAGCATCCCTACAAACAAGGTAGTGGAGGTGATGGAATTCCAGCTGAGCTATTTCAAATCCTAAAAGATGATGCTTTGCAAGTGCTGCACTCAATATGCCAGCAAATTTGGAAAACTCAGCAGTGGCCACAGGACTGGAAAAGGTCAATTTCATTGCAATCCCAAAGAAAGGCAATGCCAAAGAATGTTCAAACGACTGCACAATTGCACTCATTTCACAAGCCAGCAAGGTAATGTTCAAAATCCTTCGAGCTAGGCTTTAACAATACATGAGCCAAGAAATTCCAGATGCACAAGCTGTATTTTTCTAAATACAGGAACCAGAGATCAAATTGCCAGCATCATTGGATCATAGAAAAAGCAAGGGAATTCCAGAAAAACATGTACTTCTGCTTCACTGACTACACTAAAGCCTTTGCCTATGTGGACCAAACAAGCTGTGGAAAATTCTTAAAGAGATGGGAATACCAGATCACCTTACTTGCCTCCTGAGAAACTTGTATGCAGGTCAAGAAGCAACAGTTAGAACCAGACATGGTTCAACAGACTGGAACAATGGACTGGTTCAAAAATTGGGAATGGAGTATGTCAAAGCTTTATATAGTCACCCTGCTTATTTAACTTATATGCAGAGTACATCATGTGAAATGCCAGGCTGGATGAAGCTCAAACTGGAATCAAGACTGCCAGGAGAAATATCAATAAGCTCAGATATGAAGATGACACCATACTAATGGCAGAAAGTGACGAGGAACTAAAGAGGCCATCTCTTGATGAAAGTGAAAGAGGAGAGTGAAAAAGCTGGCTTAAAACTCGACATTTAAAAAACAAAGATCATGGGATTCGGTCCCATCACTTCATAGCAAATACATGGGGGAAAATATGGGAAAGAATGACAGACTTTGTTTTCTTGGGCTCCAAAATCACTGCGGATGGTGACTGTAGCCATGAAATTAAAAGATGCTTGTCCTTAGAAGAAAAGCTATGACAAACCTTGACAGCATATTAAAAAGCAGAGACATCACTTTGCCAACAAAGGTCTGTCTAGTCAAAGCTATGGTTTTTCCAGTAGTCATGTACAGATGTGAACTGGACCATAAAGAAGGCTGAGCACTGAAGAATTGATGCTTTCAAATTGTGGTGCTGGAAAAGATGTTGAGAGTCCCTTGGACAGCAAGGAGATCAAACCAGTCAATCCTAAAGGCAACCAACCCTCAATAATCACTGGAAGGACTGATGCTGAAGCTGAAGCTCTAATTCTTTGGCTACCTGATGTGAAGAGCTGACTCACTGGAAAAGACTCTGATGCTGGGAAAAATTGAAGACAGGAAGAGAAGGGCACGACAAAGGATGAGATGGTTGGATGGCATCTCTGATTCAATGGACATGAGTCTAAACAAACTCTAGGAGATATTGAAGGACAGGGAAGCCTGGCTTGCCGCAGTCCACGGGGTCACAAAGAGTCGGACACTACTTAGCAGCTAAACAACAACAACAACAACAAAATCTATGACAAAGGAGACAAGAATATACGATGGTGGAAAAGACAGTCTCTTCAAAAAGACAACTGTGTAAAAGAATGAAACGAGAATATTTTCTCACACCATATGCAAAAGTAAACTCAAAATGGATTAAAGACCTTTAAGACCGGGAACCATAAAACTCCTAAAAGAAAACATAGGCAGAACACTTTGACTCAAATGCTAGTAATATTTTTTGAATCTGTCTCCTAAGGCAAAAGAAACAAAAACAATAATAAACAAATGGGACCTAATTAAACATAAAAGCTTTTGCACAGCAAAGAAAACCATCAAGGAAACAAAAAGACAACCGATTAAAAATATTTGCAAATGATATGATCAATAAAGGATTAATATCCAAAGTATATTACTAGCTCATACAACTCAATATTAAGAAAACCAAAAGACCCGATTGAAAAATAGGCAGAAGACCTGAATAGACATTTCTCCAAAGTTTTTGAGTTTTAAATTTCACCTTTCACATCGCAATTCAATAATTCAATAACTGTAACTTCATCTTTTGTGAAGCAAGCAAAGTAAAGAATGTCCAGTTTTAAAAGTCAGAGGACCATACATGGAAAAACACTCGACGACTAAAGTACTATACATAAAGTACAATTACCATTATTAACTCAGCAAGCAGCTTAGAATAAGTCATTTAAATATTGTGGGCTTTCAAAAACGCTTTGAAAACGAGGTGATTAAACCATCTTCTTCAGCACTAATAATGCAAGTCCTTCTGTTTTCATGGAAATCTAGTTTCTATCTCTATCAAGTTTGGAGAGTCAGTCATTTAAAAAATTCCAAGTATTTCACATGGCATGTCTGATTTTTATTACAAATAACTACAGGCTATTCAGGAAAACAATAGGGCAACTAAAAAAAGCTTGTTAAAGTTGTGCAATTTTTAAAAGCATCTGATCTATTTCTTTCCTCTAAGTTGCCTCCTCTGCAGAACAAATGTATGCAGACAGCCTACTCAATTTTGTGCATCAAGTCAAATTTTTGTACAAAATACAGTTTACACAGGTAGAAGTCACCAAAACAAAACAAAACAAAACAAAACATCATTACTTGGAAAATTGTGGAGAACCTTACCATATAACTCTTTGAAAGATGTTTCAATGTTTGAAAATGTGAATTGTGAAATATAATCTTTGAAAAATTCAAAAATAGCTAGACAGACCTGTGCTCTAATAGCTTACACATAATCTCAAACAATTGCATGCAATTTAACTTTTAAAATATACAGACTTCACAGAACAGGAAATTTAGTAGAATAAGTGGAATAGATTACGAGAACACCTGTGGTGAGAAAAAGACCATTCCATCCATTGTGCATTTTAAAAGAATTAATTTTACGGAAGGCAAATTAAATCTCAGTAAAAAGGAAAGAAGAAAACAAAAGAGCCTCTTGAGTGATGCAGCTATGTACTAAGTGATGCTTAAGTGCCATAAACACAGCCCCTGTTATCACCTCTGGAAACTTCACTCCCATCTGCCCTTCTGTCTCTACTCTCCCACTCTGCGCATGTGGCATCATGTAACACTGCCATGAGCTGGATTTCTCACACATCCCACTGATCACTGGCTGTAGGAAGCTGTACTTGATTTTCTGAATCACTCTTCCACTGATTCTGGGTACTCACATCCTCCTCTGCCTCCTCTTCATCTTTTTTAGGGAATTACTGTGGCTCAGTTGGCAAAGAATCCACCTGCAATGCAGGAGACCTGGGTTTGATTCCTGGGTCAGGAAGATCTCCTGGAGAAGGGATAGGCTACCCACCCCAGTATTCTTGGGCTTCTCTTGTGGCTCAGCTGGTGAAGAATCCACATGCAATGCGGGAGACCTAGGTTCGATCCCTGGGTTGGGAAGATCCCTTAGAGAAGGAAAAGGCCACTCACTCCAGTATTCTGGCCTGGAGAATTCCATAGACTGTAAGGTCCATGGGGTTGCAGAGAGTCGGAGACGACTGAGCAACTTTCACTTTCACGGAATTTGTTTCCATGAAGCTTGGACATACTGACAAGCTCTCTGAGACAAAATAGACTGAACATTTGTCAACTGCTAACAAGTCCCAGGGGCTCTGTGGGGTCCTGAATATTTGTTATCCTATGGCTTCTCATGAATACTTATAAGAGCAAGATTCTAGATGAAAACACTGGGACTCTGAGAGTAGCTTCCATTCAGACAGCTGGTGGATATTCTCCCAGGTTAACTATTTTAACTTCAGAAGGCACAGCTTAAAAACCACATACTGGTTAGAACTAATTTGATTCAGGGAAAGCACTAAAAACTACACAAAGTTCACAAAAAGTGGCATTGTTTGTTGGTGCGTTTGAACACAATCACACTTAAAATAATCCCTTGAAGAACGTTTTCCATTCTAGGAACAGAATATTTATGAAGATTTGTTCTTTTAATAGTATGAAAGAAAGGAGACAAAAAGACTATTTTTTTTTTTGCAAATGAAAATAATGCAACAAACTGCTCACGGGGGAACCTAGGCTTATTGCTACTTTGGTGGCTTCTGAGTTTGCCAGAGCAAATGTAACAGTTTTTCCACTTTAATTGGATTTATTTCCGAGTCCCATTTGCCATCCCTTCCTCCTCCCACCAGTAAGACCAAAGGAAGCTAATTTTAGATGCATTTGCCCGGAGAAGGACAGGCTGCAGTATCTGGAGGTCTAAGGTTTGGAGTTATCTTCTGGGGTGATCGTGGTATTTGAAATTTGTAAAATTCATGCTCTCTCAGTTGCTGTAGCCATACTACTGCCTGGTGAACCAAAACTGCTCATGGGTATTATTACTTGGTAGATGCTTGGAGACAGACTGCCTGGATTCGAATCCCCACTCCACTTCTTCCTTGCTGCGACTTTGTCAAATTACATAAGTGTCCTGTGCCGGTCTTCTTGTGTATGAAATGGGGAGGGGAATAGCTCCTATCCTCCGGGACTTTGAGAGGGTTCAATGAATTAATACTGTAAAGCACCAAGAATGTCTGGCAAATAGTCTGTGCTATTTAAATTCCTGTTACACAACTAATTAAAGAATAAAAAAGTATATTGCAAAATTGCTTTCCTTATGCTATTTGGTTAACTGATTAGTCCATATTTACATGAATTAGAATTGCTAAAAATTAACTTGCAGGACCTGATTTGCTTAGCATAAAATCAGCCAGAAACCCAGAAGGAAGACTCAACAAATATCTCCATTTGTGGGAAGATGGGTTAAAAATGGTCTCCCAATATTGATGGTATTGCCCCAAATGATCGTTAAGAGGTTCTGCAGCTGTCGTGAAGACGCACACATACTGTTGCCCCAGCCTGATGAGGCAGAAAGAAGAGGAAAATGGCCTTTGCCTTAGATCCCTGCAGAGTGAGAGTCTGGACAGGATGATCGACTGCCCGGTCCCCCTGAAATTCCAACAGAAAAAGACGGGCGGATCTCTGGGCTTTTCAAAGATCTTCCCTTGTTTCAGAGAAACAAAGCAGACTGTTCTCAATTTCACAACATGATTTCTCTTGGAAGGAACAAAGGCTGGTTTAAACATCTCCTTCCAAGAAAGACCTTCTTATTTCCTCCGTCTCATTTCAAGGGGACACAGGTGGTGCTTTGGCATTCTCCAGGGACACCTTCTACGTGTCCACGGACCTCTGGACACTGCGTGTTACCATCCTGGAAGGAATGAAGCATCTGAGAACAACAGATGGTTTCCTCTGGGAAAAAGCCAAGCTTACCCAAATAGTTGTTGCTCTTGTGCATCTCGGTGATGTTGATTTTTGTGGCTCCTTGGGGAATCTCCACAACTCGGTGGTAGCCCAGGCTGGTGAGGGCATGCTTAAACACACCCGACACAACCTGGCAGCCTGTGTTATCGCCTCCGCACACCCCGCATTTGTCCACAACTTTGTCGGAGCCTAGGTAGTCATCACAGCCAATGCTCTGCAAAGAGGTGGAAAACAAGAGACTCTTGTAGCATATGTCAGGAGAGTCCCAGGGATGAAGGGCACAGGAGACCACTGAGGATCTATTGGTGGGTCTTGAACTGACAGTGTTCCTGCCCCCATCCAGCTCCTGGAGATGAGCAAGTTCCTCCTGCCTTTGACTCAATAGAATTTTACTGAGCACCTACTCTGGGCAAAGAACTTCTTTTCTAGGTATGTGCGAAATGTACATTGTAGCGGCGAGGTGGGGGTCACAGAGAGTAAACTGAAAGTGTTCGTCGCTCAGTCAATCCAACTCTTTGCGACCCCATGGACTATATCCCACCAGGCTCCTCTGTCCATGGGACTCTCCAGGCAAGAATACTGGAGTGGGTTGCCATTTCCTTCTCTAGGGGAGCTTTCCAACTCAGGGATCAAACTCGAGTCTCCTGCATTGCAGGCAAATTCTTTACAGTCTGAGCCACTGTAGTAAACAAGTAAGTAAAACAAGCACATCTGGTGGTAGTAAATGATCAAAAGTAACACAGGGAAAATGAACAAGGAGGATGTGGGGGTTGGACATTTATTTACACAGGTTAGACACTGAAGTTGTCCAGGAAACCCATCCCACATTGGAAGATTTGGGGACCAGGATAAGCACTGCACCTAAAACTGGGGTTTGTCCCCACATCTTCTGTTCTAAATTACAGACAATAGAAACACTTAGCCAAGAACCCCCCAAAAGTAGTATTCTCAGGCCCTGTTTCTTAGGAAATTAAATCAAATTGGTTAAGATCTGGATCCCCGCTGGTCTCTGAGTCTCTGAAACATGGAGCAGTAGGACTTCTGATTGGCTCTTCCAAAGCATTTTTCCCAGAGCAGAAAGGTACAGGAAAGCAAGTGACAGAAACATCAGTAAAGGGGATGATATGCATCTAAGTAACAGGATACTGTCTGTAGAGGCAGTCTCCCATCTGGGTTTAAAGGAAATCTGACCTTCTTGCATTTCCTACCGTTAAGAGTCTTCCCATTATTCATCTCAAGATCTTCTTGCTTTATCTTTCCCCTCCCTATTCATGTATCTCTTAGGGCAATTAAACCTTAGGACAGAATGGAATGATTTTCACAGAATCCTTTCCACCACTGATTCCATAGGGCTCACATTCATGTATCCTGAATTTAAAGTCAGGATGTGTGGTCTGCACAGAGAAGCTTCTGTCACAGTTCTGCAGGCAGACAGAAGTGAGCTGACTGCAGTTTGGACAATGAAATATCGGGACGACAGTATTTATTTCACCAGGTTCAGGGGATAAGAAATGATACTTGAAATTAGAATGGTACTCTACAACTTGAGAGACACTTGCTGAATCACAGGGTTGTGATGGTTCTGGAATTCTAAGAGCAGTCATCAAACCCCACCGCAGGGGCAAAGTGGTCAGCAAACCTTTCAAAGTCCACCTTGGATTTTGTTAAACAATCTGTTCATGTGGGTCCTACAGGTCCAATCTTATAGACAGAGGCAAATCAAAAGGTGTTCATTCTCCCCCAGCCCAACGCCTGCTTCGTGTTTTGACTGACATCTCTCTGCAGGCACTGTACATCGGCATTATTACTTCCATATTCCTGCATGCACATTAGTCCATCAACGATAACTGGTCTTTCTTCACAAATAGCTTCTCTGTAAAACATTATTTCTGACAATAGCAGAACATCATCTCAGTATGTTCCTACACATCCCATTAACCTTTCAAAATGCCATGTTTCCTATGTATTTCTCCTCCCTCAAATAGTTCTTGCTCTCACCCCGCGCACATTGTAGCAGAAAAATAAGGAAAATGCTTTCCGTGCATGGTTTCTACCCTGCACCCCTGCTCTGGGTTCTCCTTTGCTTTTAAATAAGCAAACAAACAAACAAAAACCCACAATCAGAAAAAGTTTGGGAAAGTAGATCCCACTTTGCTAAAGAAAGATGCTAACTGAATGAAGGAGATGCCTCTGATGGTCACTGATGGGGAGATGAACAGAGAAGCTGGCAGCACTCACTCCCTGCCCTAGCAATATCTAACTCTCCTCCCTTCCCCCAACTGTGATCCATTCTTGCTACCCCTGGACTCAACCTCTCCCAGATGGAGCTCATTCTCTTGGGGTACTCCAGGTAAATTAAAGAATGGGTACCAAGACACAGAAGTAGGAAAAAAACACTGAGGAATCAGGAAACGTGCTCATAGACAGACATGGTTGAAGTGTAGGTTTGCTAGGAGGGATCAAAGGATGCTGGAGAATTCAGCTCAGTTTCTTAAGGATCTTTTTTGCCAGGGTGAAGAATCAGAATTTTATTCTATTGTATCAACAACTATTGGGTGTCTGAAGAAGGTGAGGGCCACCCTCAGATTTTGTTCAGACAATAACCTCGGCTGTAGCTAGGAGTGGGTCTTAGAGTGGGGAGAAGAGGCAGTCTAGTGAGTTCTTCTCTTGTCAATGGGGTGTATGGGCTATTTCAGGAAAGAACGAGAGCTTTCGAAGATGGGGGCTGACATTGCGTGACTCCTCAGCCTCCAGCCCAGTTAGAGTGGGACAAACACAAAGAAATTATACAGCCGTAGATTGCTTCAGACAACCCAGACACAGACAAAAAAGCATTCTATCTTGTAAATCAGACACGATATTAAAATGTTCTGCACAGTGCAATGGATCCCCCACCAGATTTCCTATACAGCACAGACACTCCTGATAAATCTAGATGTGGAGAGGGAGGGCTACAGCAGTTTTTCCTGGTCTGGGGGTTGCCTTCAGAGAAGCATGTGGTGGCACAAGAGATGGCAAGAACTGAAGATAACATCCTGCCTTCCCAGAACCCATCTCTGGACTCTGAGCGCCCAGGGTTTACTCCTTAAAAAGAGAAGTCAGAAGGGGTGTGTGTGTGTGTGTGTGTGTGTGTGTGTGTGTGTGAATCTTCTTTGAGGAATGTCAGGGGGCTAACAGAGCACACTTCTAGGGTTCTAGTGGCCACCCAGGGCCTCTGAAAGACTGGATTGCCATGGAGGTGTTAAATGTCTTATATGCAGGTCACAAAACAGGAAGGACAATCCCATAACATGAACTGGGTGGAGGACATGCTTTTAAGATTTTTATTTTTAACACTGTGACCACTGGCAAATTACCTATCTGACAATTGTCCCTTCTCCTGCATAGGGCTATGATGAGTATCTGATGATATAAAGAGAGAAAATTTGAACTTGGAGTCCAGGCAGGGCATAGCTAAGGAAGTGACCTTTGGGCTAGAATCTGAAAAGCAAGAAGGATCATTTATGGCAAGATCAAAACATGTAAACACCCATTTTATCACTGATGTTGTTGAGTGACTGCACCAGGCAGGCCATCTGGGAAATGCCAGGCTGAATCTGACACAGGTCCTGCCTATGGGAATTTGACTGTAACTGGGGGGATAAGACACACATGCAGAAAATGACATGCTAATAGGCAATGAGGAGTCCCTGCATCCTCTGTGTCATGCTGAGTCAGATCAACTCTCTTTTAGAAAGCTGATAATTACCAATGGGGCAGATAAGTCTGGAGAATGTGGCAATATCCCAGTCCGAACTAGGGAAATAGTGATGGCAAGAAGAGGATTTCAGAGATGCTTAGGAAGCAAAATGGACAGGCCTTTGTGAGGAGGAAGGGAGCTCCATTTGTCGCCCTCCTCTTCTTCTTCCCCCTCCTCCTCAGTCTTGTCATACCTAACATTTACAGTCTTTGTCATTTTCCAGGTCCTCTGAATATACAGTTTTCTCATTTACTCTTAAAAGCAATCTATACTATTGCTGAAAAACTAGGAAAATAGGACTTAAGAGACAGATTAGGTGACTGACTCAAGGCCATTCTGCTAATAAGTGGTGGGGCTGGATCTGAAGCCAGAGCCCATGCTTATAACTATTATGCAAAAACTGTCCCCCTCCAAAGGATCAGAGGTCACACTGAGGGTTAGAGCATTATTGAAGGAGTGGATGGTGGCAGTGACCCAGATGTAGAGGAGGAAGTTCAAGGCAGTGTTACTAGAGCGACAGTGAGAGCTTGGTCCAGGAGTGACTCTGGTGTTCTCCTCTTTCAACATTATGGAGTATCAAACACATCATGTATCTCTCACACACAGACTATTTTAACACTGTACACACAGTAAGTGAATAAATATTCTGGCCCATTTTCCTATCACATTACCTTCTTATTGTTTTAACTTTTCATTTAAGACTCACAAAAAGCTATAAAAAGAGTACAGAGCATTTCAGTGACCCCATCACCCAGCCTCCCTTGAGAACAATATCTCACATTGTCAAAACCATGTATATCATGCATATCAGTATATTAACTCAATAATAAACTTCATTTGGATTTTGGCATTTTTTGACCTGCACTTTTTTTTGGTGTATGTCTACAAAAGTTTATCACATGTCTGGACTTGTGTGCTGTGTTACTTTCTTTAAAGCATCTAGTATTCTCCTCCAAAACATGGCTGGGTAAATTGATAAGGGGAGCTGACGTCATTTACCAGGAAAAGCAGTTCGGCATGATAGAAAGAATATTGTACTGGGAATCAGGCAACCTGAAGCACAGTCCTGGCTCAGTCCCTAACTTACATGTGATGCTGGATGGGTTGCTTCTCTCTGGGCTTGGTGCTGAACATTTATTTCTATCATCATCCAGACCTACACGGGACATTGCTCAAAAATGAATCTGAAGTGAATCCTGGTTTTGCATATCAGAAGTCTGGTCAACTGGTCTCTGATGGGCATGACTTAATAGCGCTGGTTTATGCCTCTAATGGGCTTTCCTGGTGACTTAGAGATAATCTGCCTGCCAATGCAGGAGATGAGGGTCTGATCCCTGGGTTGGGAAGATCCCCTGGGGAAGGAAATGGCAACCCACTCTAGTATTCATGCCTGGGCAATCCCAAGACAGAGAAGACTGGCAGCTATAGTGCACGGGGGTCACAAAAGAGCAACTGAGCGACCGAACACAACAACACGTCTCTAAACTCTTCAGAGGCACCACCCAAGAGGCAACACTGGAGGCTGCTAGAGCTAGGTCTTGTGCTGCATCTCCAACTTAGGGGTGTGCCTCATTGGACGCGTCAATTAGCCATTCTGAGCCTCAGTTTATCTGTGACTGTGGTGGCACCTTCTAGCACAGTTGTGAAAATTGAATGAAGTAAACACAGAAGGCATTTAGCAGGATGCTGTGATAGGGTGGCTTCTCAGAAAACACTGGGTTTATCATTTTCTTTACAGACTTGGTTTTATCTGGAATCCATCCATTTTCAAGTAAATCCCATCACATATAAGTGCTCAGACTCACTCCTATTTCCATAGCACTTTCTATTACTTCTCAGTTGTAGATATTCTCTTCTTCATTTGGAGAAATTCAGAGAAGTCTGAAGAGCTAAGAAAAGGCCAAGTTCACCAAAAATGTAAGGCACCTTATGTGGTTCCTTTGCATCCTTACTGCTCCAACAGTAACAAGTGAAAATGGTCAGAACAAGCATCTGGTCTTTGGTCTATCTTTATTTCATCTCTTTCTTTTTTTCTGCTCGTCACCTACTGTCATTCAAAAGAGATATTTCTTGTTGTTACAAAGGTGATTGGACAGCCATCAGATATCCTTTTACTCTTCCAGTGATTTTTGCAACATGTTGTAGGAAAATTTTACATGTTGCAAGCCATCACAGGAGAAATTGCTCAAGAATTGCCCCCAGTTGTGTGCCAAAATTAACCTAAATGAAATTTCCTGTGGGAAATGAGCAATCTGGATGACATATTTGGTGGTGAATTTCACAGGGAGGAGGCCTCTGTATATCATGGCAGGGTAGGCTGGTGCCAGGCGTGCAGATACTGGAGCTTTGGACTCCCTAATGGGAAGCAGATGTTTCTCTGTGTGCTCAGTAAACATACCAGATAGGGTAACCTCCACCGGTTGGCCAGATGACACCAACAGGTAAAACGAAGTGCCTTAATAACCATGCTGTCACAACAGTGTGGGAGAGCAGTATTATTAAAATGACTAGTCGTTAACACCAATGTACTTATATTTATGCTGAACTAATTTGTGGAAATATATATGGATTCCAAAACTTCTATTCACAACATCCTGTTGAAAGAAATTCTTGGGCTTATGATAAATATCTCCTTTTTTTTACAGTCAGGAATGTAGATCAATACCACCTTCCTGGAAAGCTGTTTAGCAAAAAATACTGTTTGACCCAGGAATTCTTCTTCTTCTTTTGTTTTGCTTTAAAATTTTATTTATTTATTTTTGGCTGTGCTGGTTCTTTGTTGCTTTTCTAGCTGTGGTGTGTGGGCTTCTCATTGCAGTGGCTTTTCTTTTTGCGGAGCACGGGCTCTAGGGCGCTGCAGGCTCCAGTAGCTGCGAGTCCTGGGCTCCAGAGCACAGGCTCAGTAGTTGTGGCCCACAGGCTTCGTTGCTCCTCGGCCTGTAGGATCTTCCTGGATTAGGGATCGAACTCATGTCTCCTGCATTGGCAGGTGGGATTCTTTACCACTGAGCCACCATGGAAGCCTCCAGGAATTCTTCTTCTAGGAATTTACACTAAGGAAATTATAAGAGGCCAACAATTTATGTATGAAGGATCTCATTACCATATTATTATTAATTAAAAAATGGAAACATCTTAAATGTACAACATAGGGAAATAGCTACACAATAAACAAAAATTATCTGAGAAATACTGGATGGATCTTTTCCCAGTTGTTTTCTCATTAAAATCTTCCAGTGCTTGTGCCTACATGATGGACTCTCAATACAGTTCAGTAAACGTTTCCTGGGAACCCATACTATGTGCTAATACAGGGCTAGGCAGGAGACACGAAGGTAAAACCAACCTGGTTCCTACTAAAAACTTATAGTTCAAATCAGGGGTCTGCAAACTACCACCCACTGGCCAAATCTGGCCACCACCTGTTTTTTACAAATAAAGATTTATTGGAACACAAACATGCCCATTAGTTATTGTGGGGACTGCTTTTGTGTTACAACAGCAGGGTTGAGTGGTTGAGACAGAGATAGTGAAGTGGAGCAAGACCCTATGGTCCTTGTCCTCATGTCCTCAGCTTAACTTTCATCTATGGAAAACTTAAGCCAAAGACGAAGTTTAATCAGAGAAGTGAGAAAATGTGGAAACAAAGGAAAACAGTGAATGGGAAATAATAACTTCCTAGTTGTTTAGCATAGTAAGGACTTCTAGTTCCTTCTCAAGGGTGATAGATAATATTCTGAGCCATATCCTGTGAGCTGTCTTATAGATACTAAAACCCTCCTCAGGTGAAAGAAGCTAACTACATGATGACCAGACTGTAGCTGTGAAATAAGCTGTCACAGTTCCAAGAGCCGGCCTCAAGAAATGGAAACAAACCGACCCTGGAACTGAAGATGAACTATACTTAACCTAGATGATGCTGGTCAGACCACTGATGACCAATTTCAAGATGACTGTCAGAAATGATTGTGGTATTTCTGCATGTAGCCCCCTCCCCTCCCTCAACCTCTTGCCCACTGATTGTCAGTGTGGGGCAAACAACCTCTGGACAGGCATCTGCCCTCCCACCCCTGGCTTTCGGAATCCCAAACAAAGAAAACTCTCCTTTCCACCAACCTGGCCTCTTTAATAGCTTTTGAGCAGCAAGCAGCTGGACCCTACTTTTAGATACAATAGTATGGCCCACAAAGCCTAAAATATTTGTTTAGGAGAAGGCAAAGGCACCTCACTCCAGTACTGTTGCCTGGAGGATCCCATGGATGGAGGAGCCTGGTAAGCTGCAGTCCATGGGGTCACTAAGAGTCGGACACGACTGAGTGACTTCACTTTCACTTTTCACTTTCATGCATTGGAGAAGGAAATGGCAACCCACTCCAGTATTCTTGCCTGGAGAATCCCAGGGATGGGGGAGCCTGGTGGGCTGCCGTCTACGGGGTCACACAGAGTCGGACACGACTGAAGCGACTTAGCAGCAGCAGCAGCATATTAAAAAAAAAAAAAGCCAACCCCTGGTCTAAATCAAAAGGCAGACACGATGCCATCTTTCAATATGGTGTGTAAATGTTCAGAGGGAAGCATGCAGAGCCCTGCACAAAGACGGAAGCTGAACTTGATGGCTCCAGTCTGCCCCTGACGGCCCTCATCCTGTATCACACACCGCTCACTTGATTTGTCTCAATGTATCTCAACTGTAAGATACAAGGTCAAGAGTTACCTTCCACCTCAGTCATTTTCTTTTTCCCCCTTAAGCAGAAAACGCATACTTTTCAAACAAAACCTCATGCAGAAATAGAGAAATTTCAATACATAAACTGAGAAAAGCAGAATTGTTCTGTTGAAGAGGGGCTGGAAGGGTTTGGAAGCCCCATGTCTTGGCATCCTGCCAGCTCTTCCTCCTTGTAGCCAGGGTTTTTCAACAGCAGCTCTAGTGCCATTTTGGCCCAAATAGTTCTTGGTTGTGGGAACTGTCTTCTGTGCTGTGGGATGGTTAGCAGCAGCCCTGGTTTCTATCTACTGGATGCCAGTAGCCACCCCCGGCCTCAGTATGACGAACAAAAATATCTGCATAGGCGTGCGAACATGGGCGCTCAGCTGTGTCCAACTCTTTACAACCCCATAGACAGTAGCCTGTCATGCTCCTCAGTCCATGGAATTTTCCAAGCAAGAATACTCCTTGTCCAGGGGATCTTCCCAACTCAGGGATTGAACCTGTGTTTCTGCATTGGCAGGTGGGTTCTTTACCACCTGAGCTACTGGGGTAGGCATTGTCAAATGTCCCCTAGGGAACACAACCACTCCTGGTTGAGAAGCACTGCTCTAGTTTATTCCACAGTTCATGGGAGACCTAAAAGCACAGGTACCCCAGAAAAAAGCTTTAAAACAGTGGCAATTTCATAGAAGTGCAAAACAGTTATCTGTAAATGTCAGAAGCTAATAAGCAAAGAATACGTAATTATCCAGTCTTAAAAAACACTTCTCCATTGCCATCAAGCTGCCTTCTAGAGCCCTTGATGCTTGCCTTTTGGCGTAACTTCAATACGAGCACATAGGTACTGGAACGAGCACAGTGCCTGGCATACAGGAGCTGCATAGTAAGTGTCTGTTGAATGAGGGAGCAGTTTGGTTGAGGAACCAAGAGAATAAAGTTATAGGAACCAATTTGCTTCTTCAACTGAATCATCTTGAAGTTTCTTCTGGTGCTAAACTGTTTCTGGGGGAAAAAGGGGTACAGTCCTGATGTGAAAAAATCCTGCCATGACTAAAGGAGAAATTTGCTTCATGTAGACAAAATTAAATTGGAAACAAGAATCAATGGGAACCAAACTAACAATGTCATTCATTGGAAGGGAAGAAACGGCGCATGGGATAAAAGGTATTCTGGCTTCCTTAATGAAGGCAATTGTGAAACTGGCAATCTGGCTTTAATCAAGTTTTGGCTGTCCCTTTTCAGTACTTCATCTCATTTCATTAGTGAATAGCACCTTACCAAGTGACTCAACTGGAAGAAAATGTTGGCACCCTCCTAGGATAAAATTGGGTGAGAATCAACTACACCAATGTTTATAAATCTGAAGGATGGGATCCTGAGAGGGAACATTTGATATGCAGTGAGAAAATTACCAACCCTTCTCCTCCTAGGGTCATCTTTCCCTGGAGACTGGGGGTATTTCAAACTTTAAATTTCAATTCCTCACTTTCACGATCTTCCTCCCTATTGGACTGAAATGAGGGGGCATGAATGCATTATAAGGACAACTTCTCTATCATATTAACAAAAGTAAGGTGCCCATATTTTTTTTAACAGAATAGGAGAAACCTCCGAACTTTACTTTTAAAATGTAAGACTGACTGGTAACTTCTCTGTTTAAAGAGAATTCTGTTTAATAGGGAACTCTGCTCAATGTTATGTGGCAGCCTGGATGGGAGGGGAGTCACTCCACTGTGCATTTGAAACTATCACAGCATCATTAATTGGCAATACTCCAATATAAAATAAAAAGTTAAAAAAAGAATTCTGTTTAAAATATCTGGTCAGATTGTATCTTAACTCTATAGGGCTGCCAAGGGGTCAGGACCAGGAAGTTTCTTGCAGAAGGGAGCAGAGAGATGGTGTCTATACTTTAAAGGGTGACGTTCTGGAGGCCAGATCACCTGTGAGTCAGTAGTGAGTTGGGCAGATGAACTATGCTCCAGCATAGAGGTTGCTTGCACACTGGCCCAGTTCCCATGGCCTCCTGGGCACAGACAGCCCACACCCACAGGTGTAGGCCCAACCAGAAGGACTCGGGAGGATCCCAGTCCCTTCCAGGGACCAGAAGGCAACGAGGGAGGCTCATGCTTGTCCTTGTCATTTCCCATAATTCACAGTCTATCTCTAGACCTGCCTGTTTGCATTTTCCTCCACAAGATGGCACCTATAAGCCTTGGTAAAAGGGTACTCACATAAGCAGTAGTTTACGGACAAGAAACAACGGTTAAACATTAAAAGGAGTGGTAGTCCAGGAGCACAAGAAGGGTAGATTCAGAAATTCAGGGTGACTGCATATTTCTTGGCCCTTACGTGCAAGTTTCTGCCATGCTGTTAAGATGTGATGTTCACTTGTCAAAATGTTTTTGTGGAGCATTTAAAAATGTGGGTGGAAAAAAAAAATGTGGGTGGAATATTTAGGCCTTCTATTTCCAGAATGTTCAAGAAAATGCTGAAAAATCTATGTGAGTTAAACTTCCGGGGTTAATGGGATTTTTTGCTGTCTCTGGGGGATCTCTTCAGGGATGGCTGACAGGAGTGGTGGGGTAGGAGGAGATGAGAAGGAAAGACTGGCTACCAAAGCACAAGGGCTCAATCCTAAGACTCTAGACTGGGGGAAGGCACACTAACACTGTTTTCGGAAGATGCTTAGCACACACAGACAATGGATTACGGATGGAAGAGACTAGAGGTTGAGAAGCACAAAGACAACACATTAGGAGGGACACAGAGGGATGGAGGCCAGGACCAGAGAGACGGAATCAGAATGGAGGGCAAGGGCACAATGATGGAAGGCTGATGGAACAACTAATGGATTGAAGAAGGATGGTCTATGGAAGGTGAAGTAAGGAAGACTGGGCAGTCCGTGGCTTTGGAACCTTGAAGATTACTACAGAAGTTTTCCTAGAAAATCAGGTCTTTGATGGAGTCATCTTAGAGCGAGGGTCTGAGGGTACATCTTGATCCTCATTAATTCATTCATTAAATTTAGTCATACAAATTCTCTTTCTCTCTTTCACTGGAACTTTCTCTACGACACTAAACATTGTTATTTCAGCTTTTTGGATGGAAACCCTTTCAAATCTTACTTATCACTCCTCTGTTTTGATTTTCTTTTTAAAAATAAAGAACAATAAGCACTATTGGATCTTCGCTACCCTGCTGCTTCAGAAAGTGTGGTCCATGAACTAGCAGCATAGGCATCATCTGAGAGCTCCTTAGAAACCTCGGGCCCCATCACGGGCTTAATGAATTAGGGTCTAGATTTGAGTAGCATCCTTGGGTGAGTTCTGTGCCACCCAAGATCATTTCCAGGTCACTTTTTGTTTACTCCAAGTCCTTATACTTTTCTCAAGTTGCACAACAAACTCTCCCATCCAGTTAAAACAATGACAACACAACCTTATCACCTTCTTGGTTAAAAATAAAAAAAAGAAATAATGCCTTTGGAAAGTTTTTCTCTGTGATATTTTTAACAGGGACAGGGACAGAGGAGAGACATCACATCCATAAACACAGTATCTTGAGAATCCCAGTGCTGGACAGTAGGGATGTCTCCAGGAGCCCCAGTCCCTTGCTTCACGGATGAGGAACCAAGTTTGGGGAGGAAAGTGATTTCTCCAGGGTGGCAGAGAGGACTTCCTTGCCAGAGTCTCCTTTTAATACTATGCTGTCCTCCTCCTCTTTCCAAGGCTGGGGTTCACTGTTTCCTCACTCAAATGGTCTATGCTCTTTTCTTTCTCCTTATGTCCCCATAATCACATGAAAAAGATTTTTATCTACTAGCCAGAAGAGCAACTCCTTTTGGAAAGCAAATTGTCCCTGTGAAAATATTTGGGTAAACTGTGCAGGCTGGGAGGTGGGACCTTGAGGCCTGGGTGTCAACAGGAACCAAGGCAACAAGAGAGAATGGTGAAACTAAGATAGAGCTAAACAGTAGAAGAGTCTGCTTTGCTTCCAGAGCTGGAGACAGAAGAGAGAGAGAACGACCAGGAGGAGAGAAGCTAGGAGATTGCAGAGGGTCGATGAGAAGCCCTGAGTGGTTGGGAGGACAGTTAATACTGACCTTGAATTTGAAGTTGACTTGTGATTTAAACTCTCTGTTCCCAGACTTCTTAAGTCTTCACTGAAACTCTGCATTTACATTATACCTATTCTCCTGCCTTTAATACTCCTGGTTTAGGTTCTTTAACCCCTTTTCATTTCTATAATCTGGAGTAAAAAATTCTCTTCTGTATTTCCACATCTTCAAAAGTCTTTTCTTCTAGACACATGGATGTCCACCAAAGAGCACCCGTAATGCATGCCACCCCTGTAGGTGATTTCATTTTTCTGAGCCTTAGTTTCCTTCCCTCTAAAACAGTGGCATTAAAATAGAGTTTCTCAAGTCTGCTGTGAAGTTTAAATGAGAACATGCAGATGGAGGCACCTAGTTCAGAACTGGTTTGGACTTAGGGCTAGAAAAATGTTGTTACCTCCCTTCTTGAGGCTGCACCTGCCTCCCTTCAGTGACCTGTTCCTGGGCGTGGCCAAGGGAATTCATCTTCTCACACCAGGCACATACATTCTACTCTAAGAGAGGAGGTTGGTCTGTTTGCACTGTCCACAGAAAGCTCACTTCTATTTACACATGATTCTCAAGCAGTGCTCCAAGCCAGGTTGTAACAGGAAAACTCCCGTGATCTATTTGCATTTCAATCACAGTCTGGGACAATGGTATCATGAATTCCAGAGATTTTTTTCTTACAACTTTGTTACCTATTTTTGAAAAAAAAAAAAAGTATGGGTTCATTTGTTTTGTGTTTCCTGGTTTGTCTTAGACACCAGTAATAGAAACCTTCAAAAGTTGTAAATGGATCATTTTGGACTTCCCAAGTGGCCCTAGTGGTAAAGAACGTGCCTGCCAATGCTAGAAACAAGAGATTCGGGTTTGATCCCTGGGTCAGGAAGATTCCCCCAGAGGAGGACATGGCAACCCACTCCAGTATTTTTGCCTGGAGAATCCCATGCACAGAGGAGCCTGGCAGGGTGCAGTCCATGGGGTCGCAAAAAGTTGGACATGATTGAAGCGACTGAGCACACATGCATACATGTTCATTTTAGGAAAAGAGCAAGGGAGGCTGTGGATGGAGCTCATAGCTCGGGCATGTTGGTGCTCAGTGAAATTTTGAGTGCAAGGAACTTCTTTTCTAGGTATTACGGGCACTGTCTTAGATAGGGATTCAAGCAACTCCCAGGGATTCAGGTAGTAGGAAGCCCCACATACCTGCCTGACAGCTGTCATGGGTAGAGAAGTGGCCATGTGCTAGGCACCTAACATGTTATTCTGTTTGATTTTCTTGACTGTCCCTACTTTATCGAAGTTCACAGAAGGTAAGTAATGTGTAATACAGAGGTGGTGATGGTGGGTTTGAATGAAGGGACTTCTGGCTCTTTCTCCTTTTTGACCTGCATAGTCTCTTAACCCAGAGGAAATCTTTTTACTTTAAAAATGGAACCCGGGACTTCCCTGGTGGTTAAGTGGTTAAGAATCCACCTTGCAATGCAGGGGACACAGGTTCCATCCCTGATCAGGGAACTAAGATCCCACATGCCACAGAGCAACTACTGAGCCCATGCTCCGCAGCCAGAGAGTCCATGCACCACATTGAAAGAGTCCCCATGATGCAATGAAGTTCCCAAGTGCTGCAACTAAGACCCAAAGCAGCCCAATAACTAACTAAATATTAAAAAAAAAAAAAGAAAGAAAAACAGAGCCTGGTGAATGGCCAACCAAGGGTTATACATATTGAGGGCTAGACTATCCAAGAAATCAAATAAGGTTAATGTTTTAATAACTGAGCGACTAAGCACAGCACATTCCTTCTATGGCTAGGACTGCTCTCTGGCTTTTCCTAAGGTGCCTCCACAGAGGTGCTCTGTGCAGTCTGAGGCCTCCCCTTCCACAAGAGCTGACTGAATAGTTTCAGCACCTCCTATAGCTTCTCTTTGTTCTCCTGTTCCCCGCAAAGTCCCCTGATGTCTCTCTCCTCTCACACAGCACTCATTCACCTAAGGGAAGGAACATCTCTATCACTACCCTTCCTTCCATAATAAATTCCTAAAGTCCAAGCTTATTCACTGAAATAGTCACTGATTTTCTCAGTTGTCCTGCTGGGAAAGGAAACTGTTGGTTCACCAAGCTAGGAAATATTTATGACTCAAGGAAAAATATCATTCCATGGGGGAGATCATTACACGATCCAAGAGAATGCACTTTAGGGCAAGATATCCAATCAGATAATTCCTTCTTCTAACCACAGATGCATCCAGTGTGACTATTTATTTCATTAAGAAATAAAGACATTGTGTTCCATGCATGCTCAGAAGGAAGAAATCTGGCTGAAATATTTAAACACGAAGGCTCCTTCACGCTTCTTTTGAAGGACAGCTAAGAACAGGGTTATCTGTCAAACTCAATGTGTTCCATAACAGTAATTCAGGTGGCAGCCAGATGAATAGTCCTCATGCTTGCAGAGAATGTCCCTTCTTCTGCAACTTGGAACCAGAAGGCAGGGCCATGGGAGATAGGATCCCTCCACATGGCTTCCAAGTGACTATATTAAGAATATGCAGTTGTGTACATAAATATTTAGGACATGCAAACCAGTTGGATAAACACTGATTCATCTTCTTTGGTGGAAGCTTGAAATTCTTAATTTTCACCAGTCCCTTCTTTAAACTGATCGTATTTATGAGCTTTTAAATCATACCCCCCAGATGTATAACCATAAGAAAGGCTAATGTTGTGGTTTCAGGTAATCTATCTTGCATGTGGCTGTGAAATTTATCTTCCCCAAAATACTGCTGTCATCATGTCATTCCTCTGGCTCAAAAGGCTTCCTGATGTCAGCTGTCACTTAAACAAGCTGATTATTTCCTCCTAGGCATTAAACCTGTATTTGAGGTCCTGATTCCAGGTGGAAAGGAGTGCCTGGGGCTACAGCAGTTCAAGAATAAGTTTTACCCCAGGTGTGGATAACTGAGCGAGAGTAGACATTTCGAAAATGATCCAGCGTCATTACACTTTGAAAGCAAAAATACTTTGTTAAAGTGACAGCACATATTAATTTTTGTTGTTGTCATCGTTCAGTCGCTAAGTCGCGTCTGACCTTTTGTGAACCCATGGACTGTAGCCCACTAGGCTCCTCTGTCCACAGGGTTTTCCAGGCAAGAATAATGGAGTGGGTTGCCATAACCTTCTCCAGGGGATCTTCCTCAGGGATGGATAAACACCCCCCCACCCCACCCCATCTCCTGCATTTGGCAGGCGGATTCTTTGATTCTTTATCACTAAGTCACCAGGAAAGCCCACATATTAATTAGCAATGCTAAGCACTAATTCTATTCTAATTTGCTGGGTTGGTTTCATGATGATAAAAGGGAGACAAGGTTTATAAAAAGCATCTGACACAGGGGAGGAACTCAATATATATGTTTTATTAAAGTCAAGTTAAAGATAACTGAGAGGGCAAATTCAAAGAAATGCAAACAAATGATATTCATTCCTCGCTTAAACAATAGCTGCCTTGGAATGTTATTTAGCTAAGAGGACAGCCGGATTGTGTACACTTTAAAGAATGTGGAATGGCAGCAAATATAGAAGTAAAAAGAAAAGCATTTCTCTGGCAGAGTAAAAGAAGCCTAGTTAAAAGAGAGTCAGAGCCAAAGTTAAAAAAAAAAAGTCAAAAATTCAATTTTGACAATTTAATAGACTCTCTGGACCCTAAAAGAAAGGCATGTTCTCATTATTCAAAGAAGTCTACAGAGGTGCTAATGGAGACCAAGAAAAGCAATAGAAAGAAAAGAATCAGGCATTTAAGGTGACAATATTTACTACCATTTTAATAGAGGAGGAAAGAGGTCATATAGTTAAGAGCACCTGAGCTTCAATGTGGCTCAGTGGTAAAGAATCGGCCTGCAATGCAGGAGACGCGGGTTCGATCTCCGGGTCGGGAAGATCCCCTGGAGAAGGAAATGGCAACCCACTCTAGTATTCCTGCCTGGGAAATCCCATGGACAGAGAAGCCTAGCGGGCTACAGTTCATGGGGTTGTAAAAGACTCGGACTTGACTTAGTGACTAAATAACAACAAACTATGAACCCACACGGAGAAGGCAATGGCACCCCACTCCAGTACTCTTGGCCTGGAAAATCCCATGGATGGAGGACCCTGGTAGGCTGCAGTCCATGGGGTCACTAAGAGTCGGAAACGACTGAGCGATTTCACTTTCACTTTTCACTTTCATGCATTGGAGAAGGAAATGGCAACCCACTCCAGTGCTCTTGCCTGGAGAATCCCAGGGACGGGGGAGCCTGGTGGGCTGCCGTCTATGGGGTTGCACAGAGTCGGATACGACTGAAGCGACTTAGCAGCAGCAGCAGCAGTATGAGCCCACAACTATCTAGCTCAAACACTTAGAAGTGGAGTGATAGAGTGGGGGTCAAACAGGCGAGGTAAGCAGTCCCTGAGACGGTGAGTATGGTGGTAAACAGCATGCTCTAAGGGGAAGAACAGAAGCTACAAGAGAGGGAGTGAGAACAGCTCCGGAAGTGGGTGAACACAGTGTCCTCAAAGGCAAGTGTCCTCGGGAAGAGGACACGCAGCCTGGGGTTGACAGTGATGGAGGGAAAGATGGCTTCTGACTGCCTGCTCTTCCCTGAGAGGTCATAGAAAGGAGTCTCTTAATATCATGCTGGACTTCCTTTTTATTCTCATGAAAAAGCTCTAATTTCTCAGAATCTTTGGGTTCTCCCTAACCCAATGTTTCCATGTATTGCCGGAAGCCCTGGCATGAAAAACTTTCCCAACCACTTTTTCCTATTGTAATAAAACGATCCAATGCAGACCCCAGGGTCTTTAAGTCTTCTGGACAGCCTCTATTTCTTATTAGGCTCACTCTGCCTCAAGCCTCCAGAATGTTCTCCTTTGACCAGTGGAAAGGGAACCTAAAATCATGGCATCATGAGCTTATTATAGACTTGGATTTCCCCAAGACCACCTTTCACGATGGTGTGATCACTGACCTAGAGCCAGACATCCTGGAATGTGAAGTCAAGTGGGCCTTAGGAAGCATCACTATGAACAAAGCTAGTGGAGGTGATGGAATTCCAAATTGAGCTATTCCAAATCCTGAAAGATGATGCTGTGAAAGTGCTGCACTCAATATGCCAGCAAATTTGGAAAACTCAGCAGTGGCCACAGGACTGGAAAAGGTCAGTTTTCATTTCAATCCCAAAGAAAGGCAATGCCAAAGAATGCTCAAACTACCGCACAATTGCACTCATCTCACACGCTAGTAAAGTAATGCTCAAAATTCTCCAAGCCAGGCTTCAGCAATATGTGAACTGTGAACTTCCTGATGTTCAAGCTGGTTTTAGGAAAGGCCGAGGAACCAGAGATCAAATTGCCAGCATCTGCTGGATCATGGAAAAAGCAAGAGAGTTCCAGAAAAACATCTATGTCTGCTTTATTGACTATGCCAAAGCCTTTGACTGTGTGGATCACAATAAACTGTGGAAAATTCTGAAAGAGATGGGAATACCAGAACACCTGATCTGCCTCTTGAGAAGTTTGTATGCAGGTCAGGAAGCAACAGTTAGAACTGGACATGGAACAGCACACTGGTTCCAAATAGGAAAAGGAGTACGTCAAGGCTGTATATTGTCACCCTGTTTATTTAACTTATATGCAGAGTACATCATGAGAAATGCTGGACTGGAAGAAACACAAGCTAGAATCAAGATTGCCGGGAGAAATCTCAATAACCTCAGATATGCAGATGACACCACCCTTATGGCAGAAAGTGAAGAGGAACTCAAAAGCCTCTTAATGAAAGTAAAAGTGGAGAGTGAAAAAGTTGGCTTAAAGCTCAACATTCAGAAAACGAAGATCATGGCATCTGGTCTCATCACTTCATGGGAAATAGATGGGGAAACAGTGGAAACAGTGTCAGACTTTATTTTGGGGGGCTCCAAAATCACTACAGATGGTGACTGCAGCCATGAAATTAAAAGACACTTACTCCTTGGAAGGAAAGTTATGACCAACCTAGATAGCATATTCAAAAGCAGAGACATTACTTTGCCAACAAAGGTCCGTCTAGTCAAGGCTATGGTTTTTCCTATGGTCATGTATGGATGTGAGAGTTGGACTGTGAAGAAGGCTGAGCGCCGAAGAATTGATGCTTTTGAACTGTGGTGTTGGAGAAGACTCTTGAGAGTCCCTTGGACTGCAAGGAGATCCAACCAGTCCATTCTGAAGGAGATCAGCCCTGGGATTTCTTTGGAAGGAATGATGCTAAAGCTGAAACTCCAGTACTTTGGCCACCTCATGCGAAGAGTTGACTCATTGGAAAAGACTCTGATGCTGGGAGGGATTGGGGGCAGGAGGAGAAGGGGACGACAGAGGATGAGATGGCTGGATGGCGTCACTGACTCGATGGATGTGAGTCTGAGTGAACTCCGGGAGTTGGTGATGGACAGGGAGGCCTGGCGTGCTGCAATTCATGGGGTCACAAAGAGTCGGACAGGACTGAGCGACTGATCTGATCTGATCTGAGCAATCCTGGGACTTCTTTTTTGAAACCTAAGGTTACCTTTGTTGAGGCTGTATTCTACTATATATGTTTGAGGGCTGTGAAGAAATCACTGTATAGTTTCAATTTATTCAACTTATGTTTTTAAATAATGATAGGAAACAGCCTGCTTTTTTTGTTGTTGTTGTTTTTAAGATAAAGGAACTTCTAGAGATACTGAGCCAAGGAGGGCTATAAACCTATAACTTAATAGGTGCTTCAGTAGAATACTGATTTTGAGTTGTTAACCAAGATGAGGAGTGAACTGGAGAGCTAGAGAAAGTTATTGGAAGTATCTTCTTGAACACTGGAAAGACCTTTACCTCAAATAATTCAGTAATAGTGACATGGTTGACACAAAGCCATTCAGATGATAAAAAGCAAAATGATTTACCTGCTTCTTAGGATAGCTGGAAGACCATGTCACCAGCACGTATAAGGACATTTGTCTGTGTTCCTTTCTGCTGTAGTTCAAAGTCATTGACAAATTGAACCTTTTCTTTTTTTTTTTTTAAGCTCAGAGCTAAAACGTCAGGGAACGGAACACAAACAAGGACAGCACAGGGCATTGACCTAGCTGGCTTTGAAAATCAAATTTGAGTTTCTTTGTAAACTTGGACCTTGCCATTGCCAATTAGTGTTAGCAAGAAAACAACTATCTCTGCTTGCTGTAGAAAATCAGTTTTTTATTTTATACTAACATCTCTAAAATGGATAGGAACAATAATAAAATGGATTTGCAGCAAAGAATGCCCTTTTCAAAAAATATAAATTAAAAAAAAATTCTTTTCCTAATAGATTGCTGTAATATAAAGAACAAAATGGTCCAACCAATAGGAAGAGAAGGAGGCTTATTAGAGTAAAATCAGGCTTTGGGAAATACCAAGAATTTCCACTAAATATAGAATGTTGGAATCACAGATTCCTAGAGCAGAAGAAACCAGAGAAGTCATCTGGTTTAACCAAGGTCAGAGGCAGTACTATAAGTGGCCAAGTTAAATATTGATGTCAACCTAGGAACTACTATTCCCTGTTGAGACCCTGGATAGATCACTGGAGTTAATTTAACAGATAAAACGTGACTGCTAGACCACATAGGTTAAGTTATTCTAAGGTTCTATTTTAACGTTTTCACAATCTTTAAAACATTTTTTTTTAGAATATGAAGAACTTGATAAACATGCTTTTAAAGCATCATATATGCCTAATTATAACACACTGGGTACTGCTATATCAAGTCCTTTTTATGCGGCCCTCAGAATGAACTGCTCCCATTTTTAATCAAAGAGATTGTCTACAATTTGCAATTTGTTGCATGCCTTGATTAAGAATTCCTCAAGAATCGTAAACCAAAACAAAATTCAGAAATAAATTGGATGCTGAGGCATCTAAATAATTTTCTATAATCCATGTGCTATTCAACATAATAGCCACATGCTCAGTAATTGCCATTATAACAGTTATGTGTTCATGTTTTAACTTAAATTAATATTAACAAAACACATCAAGCTTTAAGAATTTATTTTATGATTAGGATCTGTCATACCACTTTATGTCACTTGGGAAAAAGAGCATTTTTGCTAAAAAGTGAACGCTATAAGGTTAGAAGGGCTTCCCAGGTGGCGCTAGTGGTAAAGAACTTGCTTGCCAGTGCAAGAGACATAAAGATGTGGGTTTGCTCTCTGGGTTGGGAAGATCCCCTGGAGGAGGGCACGGCAACCCACTCCAGTATTCTTGCCGGGAGAGTCCCCTGGACAGAGGAGCCTGGCGGGCTAGTCCATGAAGTCACAAAGACTTGGACACGACTGAAGCCACTTAACAACAACACAAGATTAGGTGATATAGCACATGCATAGAACTTATTTTATAAAATGCCTTACATAAATTAACTCATTGAATCTGCCCAACATCCCAAGGGCTAGATGATATTATTTCCATTTTAGAGATGAGAAAACTGAATGACAGGGAGGTTGAGAAAATTGTCCCAGATTAGCAAGCTATTGGGCCTTCCCTGGTGGCTCAGACGGTAAAACGTCTGCCTACAATGCGGGAGGCCCGGGTTCGATCCCTGGGTCGGGAAGATCCCCTGGAGAAGGAAATGGCAACCCACTCCAGTATTCTTGCCTGGAAAATCTCATGGATGGAGGAGCTTGGTTGGCTACTGTCCATGGGGTCGCAAAGAGTTGGACACGACTAAGTGACTTCACTATCACTATTACTAGAGCAAGCTATTGAGCTAGAATGTAACCGGGTGATCTGGTTCTAAAACACGGACCGTTAACCTCATCTCTTACTATTTCTCCCAATGACTCCCAGTGCCTGCTGACCCTAATTTTGTAAGCCATTTCTCGGATAGCCCTGTCGTTCTGGGTTTGTTGGACCTTCTCCCACTGTTATGGAGCTGCCCACCTCAGGAAGCCATTCATCCCTGAAAGACTCTGACTTGTAACAAACCCTCCCTCTGGAAACCACTCTCTGTGTACCAACCATCAGTGCGCCATACTCTGATCTCTGGAGACCTCTGGACACTTGCTATTTCCTTTCTGATATTTTCCATTTGGTTGGACATTTTTGTCTAAAAGTCTTTTTCCTCAACATTATCCCTTAAGTAAAGCCCTAGGTTTCCAGCTCCAAAGATAAATTATCTGGAATAGCTTTACTGTTTTACAGTATCAAGAATATATTTTCAGTATAATATCTCTCCCTGGCATTTGGCTTTCCTAGGAAAACAGGGGCTTAAAAATACCTGTTTCACAAATCTTCTTTCTATGACAAAGTACTTGCTCTTTTCACTCTTTTATTAAAAAGATGACATAAGAAATTTTATACACTGAAAAAAGATAAAATTACCATTAAGTAGCAATGACACTGAGTAATAACTGGAAACTCTGTCTTTGGAATCATGCTTTCCTGGGACTGCAATCCTGTTGGCCAGGATGACATTAAACAAGATGCTTAAATAAGAAAATTACAGTAATTTAAGCCACAAAAGGAAAGCATTTATCACAGTACTTGGGATAAGAGTTTGTGATTGTTATTAACAATCAAAGAATAAAGATCTGGAGTGTTTAACAGGAAGAAAAGAAGACAGATATACTAGATGGCTCTAAATATTGGAGGCTTTGTCACATGGAAGAAAGATGTCCTCTTTGTGGCCCCAAGAGACTGGACTGGGACTAACAGGGGGATTGTACAGAAACACTTATCACGTTACTGATCCTGAAATGGAGTCTCAGTGAATGTCTGCCTCATAAGATTGTTGTGAGAACTGAATGCCACAATCTGTATAAAGAACTTAGCACTGAGCCTGGAACATAGTAGGCACTCAATAAATCTTAGCTCTGCTCAGTATCGATATAGTCAGACTTGACTGAGGATGGGAGGGTCTGGAAAGAACAGTTTAAATCATCAGATGACTTACTATATTAACAAAGAATTAATTAAATATCTACCACATGCTTAGCACTGACACAATCCTTTAGAGAAGTCAAAACTGGGGTATGTCATGACTCTGCTCTCAATAGTCTTAGTGTCTCGCTGGGGAGATGGTATCTATGGGCATAAACAAGAGATCAACTGCAGTTTAGGGAAGCCTGGGATGTCAGCAGAACTTGAGTCTTTATCAGTGGCATGCTGTCCTTTTGCTCTTGGCTCTGAAGGAGTCACCTAGTTCAGTGATCTCAACTTGTACCAGGGAAATCAGCCTGACGATGGAACATTCAAGACCAGTCCTGGGCAAACTCTGGCCCTCTTGCCATAAACCACCCACCAGGCTTTGTTATTGTCTGCTCTCTAACTTCATTACACTACATTAGAAGGTTGACTTTGCTACTGCTTTTCAAATCTTCCCTCAATATCACTATTTTGGTGGCTAAAGAACAGTACCATTTTTTCCTTGACCTGTCTCTATTGAAAAAAGTCAGTAATATACATTGTGAGAGGTATTATTCTTCATGATACTAAAGCAGGAGTGCCCAACCCCCGGTACTGGTCCATGGTCTGTTAGGAACTGGGCTTCGTAGTGTTGGGCAAGCGAGTGAGTGAAGCTTCACCTGTATTTACAGTCGCTCCCTATTGTTCACATGACCACTTGAGATTGAAAATGACAGTGGCCTTAAAATCATATTTGAAACAATTTCAAATGTCTATACTTTCTGGGTCAAAGTCAAGACAGAATATCCTGAGACTGCCACAAAAGCACTGAACAGCTTACTTCCATTTCCAACATCCTTATCTTTGGGAGGCAGGGTCTTCTGCAATGACAGCAACCAAAACAAGATTACCAAGTAGACTGGACATACACAAAACGCTTCAGGTGTCACTGTCTCCAATCATCCCAGATGGGACTGTGCAGTTGCAGAAAAATGAGTTCAGGGCTCCCACTGATTCTGCATTATGGTGTGTGTGTGCTTGTTTGCTCAGATGGGTCAGACTCTTTGCAACCCCATGGACTATATAGCCTATCAGGCTTCTCTGTCCATTGGATTCTCCAGGCAAGAATACTGGAGTGGGTTGCCACTCCCTTCTCCAGGGGATCTTCCTGACCCAGGGATGGAAACTGCATCTTCTGCATTAGCAGGATTCTTAACCACTGTGCCACTTGGTGAGTTGTATAATTATTTCATTATATATCCCAATGTAATAATAACAGAAATAAAGCACAATAAATTTAATGTGCTCGGATCAGCCTGAAACCATCCCTCCTCTGTCTGTGGAAAAACTCTCTTCTGTGAAACTAGTGCCCAGTGCCAAAATGGTTGTGGAATGCTGCACTAAACTTTATTTTGAATAAGAAATATCCCTGAATATATTTTATATTTTTCTGGCTTGCTCTTTTTGCAATTGACCTAGACCTTCCTACTAGAATCGGCAGATGAGAATCCTCAGGGATGCATTGGCAGTAGGTCAGGATTACACAAAGCCACATGATAAAGATCACAATTCTTCATTAACGTTTTAACTTAATAGCAAGTCTTTAAAAATATTTAAATCCCAACATTATCGCCAAGCTTGTGTTAAATTTATAGTTAAGTGTCTTGCACAGAGAACATACAAAATTTAACTCTGCATGCCTTTCAGAACAGCACATATTAAGTGATAATAATTCTTGAAATAAGTAAAATTTTATGGCCACAGCTGGGCTTCCTATTCAGTTTACAGAATGTCTCATTTTGACAATGAAGAGATCAGCGTCTAGATCTGCATGGAGCATAATTTTTTGGTTCAGTGCGTTTTGGTTCTGTATTGCATAAGAGGTGTTTATGTCAAAGAGATTGTCTCTAAGCTCAAGTGGATGTCACTCCTGAGTTATATCTGGCTTACTGGAACTCTCTCCCATCCCCCGTGCAAGTCACCAGGACTTACTTCAAAATTACAGTTTATAACATTGATGAAAGTACTCATCTTTTCTTCTTAGGCAAAAGGAATGGGAGGATGAACTTCTGTTCAAATTACGGATGTTTCTCAGTATGTGGTTCTTCTGCTGCTGCTGCTGCTAAGTTGCTTCAGTCGTGTTGGACTCTGTGTGACCCCATAGACGGCTCCCCTGTCCCTGGTATTCTCCAGGCAAGAACTCTGGAGTGGGTTGCCATTTCCTTCTCTGATGCATGAAAGTGAAAAGTGAAAGTGAAGTTGCTCCGTCGGATCTTCTGCTGCTGCTGCTAAGTCGCTTCAGTCGTGTCTGACTCTGTGCGACCCCATAGACGGCAGCCCACCAGGTAAATGGAATATTACAACTTCCTACCCCTCTGAAGTTAGGTGTGACCATGTGACTAGCTCTGGCCAAGGGGATGCATGTGGGAGTGGCATGTATCATCTCCAGGCTGAAACATTAATTATTGGTGCTCAACTCTCCAACCTTTTCTTTCTTTGCCAGAGCAAATCACGCAGACTTTGGGTGAGACAGCAGTTGCTTAAAATAGTAGAGCCTCCACCAACTTGGGACCCTGAGGAATTCTAATAAATAGAGCTCCTGTCAGTCCTAGAAGGACTAAAATGAAACAGAAATGTTTGTTTTAAGCCACTATATTTTGTCATTATTTGTCACTCAAGCATAACATAGACTATTCTTCCTGATAGAACTTCTGGTTAAATTCTTAAACTTACCACCAAAAATTATACAGAATTTCATGCCAGGTGATAAACAGTAGATAGTACGAACTTCTTTTTTGTTTTTAAGAAAGGTCTTTTATTTATTTGCTTTTTTTTTTTTCCACTGGACTATAATTGCTTTACAATGCTGTGTTAGTTTCTGCTGTACAATGAGGTGAATCAGCCATATGTATACTTATATCCCTTCTCTCTTGGACCTCTCTCCCACCCCCTCATCTCACCCACCTCGTTATCACAGAGCACCAAGCTGAGCTTCCTGTACTTTACAGCAGGTTAGGATTGATATAGGTACACTACTATACTAATTTCTAATATCTGGTGTAGTCAAACTATGTTCTGACATCTTTTTTTTCTAGTGCCCAACTAAGGCTATGGTTTTTCCTGTGGTCATGTATGGATGTGAGAGTTGGACTGTGAAGAAGGCTGAGCACCAAAGAATTGATGCTTTTGAACTGTGGTGTTGGAGAAGACTCTTGAGAGTCCCTTGGACTGCAAGGAGATCCAACCAGTCCATTCTAAAGGAGATCAGCCCTGGGATTTCTTTGGAAGAAATGATGCTAAAGCTGAAACTCCAGTACTTTGGCCACCTCATGTGAAGAGTTGACTCATTGGAAAAGACTCTAATGCTGGGAGGGATTGGGGGCAGGAGGAGAAGGGGACGACAGAGGATGAGATGACTGGATGGCATCACTGACTCGATGGACGTGAGTCTGAGTGAACTCCGGGAGTTAGTGATGGACAGGGAGGCCTGGCATGCTGCAATTCATGGGGTCGCAAAGAGTTGGACACAACTGAGTGACTGAACTGAACTGAACTGATTGCACTGATATATCAAAAATTAAGAGAAAAGCACTGGGTCCACAAGAACAATATAGTTTGAAATCGAGTAGTGGAATTGCTTAAAAAGATTTTTTCTTTATTGTATACAAAAGGCAAACTGTTAATATATACAGAATGCTACTTGGCAATTCCACATGCAATTCATGATTTTCATGTGTAACTTTAGGCTCCTAGGTTTCAGACTTTAAATTGGTGCTTCTGGGTCATGAGCTGTAGTTTGGAAAGCTCCATGAAGGGCCCTTTAAGGCATCTATAAAACATTTCATCACAACTTCTATGTATTACACAAAGCCAGAGTAAAACAGAGATGCACAAGTATTAAAATGGCCTCCAGGATTCTGAAAACACAACCTGGAGAATCCTGCATTCTTTTGCCCCATTGTATGCTCTCAGCTCAAGAAATTACGCCTGGGATCACTGACAATCCTGAACTTCACTGCATCTCCAAGTATGATGCTGTCTCCACTGTGGGCTATTATCCTCTAATACCTGGTACAGTCAAACTATGTTCTGACATCTTTTTTCCTAGTGCCTAATTAAGAGCATACAATTGATAAATTGTAAATTAAGAGAAAAGCACTGAGACCACGAGAATAACAAAGTTTCAAATCGAGTCACGGAATTACTTAAAAAGATTTTTTTTCTTTATTGTATAGAAAATAGCAACATCTCCTACAAGCACCAACTTTCATGCAATCATGTCTCTTAACCTTTAGCTACGGATCATCATCACCCCCACCCACCTCCACTAGATTACTGAAAGTTTCTCCATTGAACATGCTAATGACTTCATTTTGCCCTATATCAAATGGGGTCTCCCCAGTTCTCATTCATTCTTGAGAGCGCTGCTCATGCCTCACCTCTTGAATCATTCTCTATCTCAGCACCACCTGGGCCCTCCAAGGTGGTGGATTGGTTCTCCTTCCTTCCTTTGTTCCTAACTGTGGGCTTCCAAAAGCTCAATTTGCTTCTTTATTAGAACTCTTTAGATTTATGTTTGCAAATTTAACATGGAGTGGCAGGGAGCGGGTGCAAAGGCTCAGTTTTGGATTGTACTTTCTCAGCTTATACATCCCAGGATGTATAATCTTTTTAAAAATCTGTTAGTGAATGAACTTTTGTTTTCATCTAAAACTTCAAATACAGGTGTTTTGAAAGTACAGAGAAGTTAAAGATCTGTAAACAATGGTTGAAATGAGTTAATCAGATTTGCAAGTAGCACTGACCACCTATTCCTTACTACCTCCTAACAGTGGATGGTCTCTCAAGATCACAGTTCACTCTCAGAGTTTTCTATTTATTCTGTTGTCATCAGTAAATTCATCTACCTATTCTCACTTAAATTCCTCATACAAAGACGTCTATCTTAAGGAGTCCTTTAGGTGTCTGTGTTTTCCAGCTAAAGACCGTGATTACTGAAAAGCATTCTGCTAATTAGTGTCTTTTCTTTTCTTTTTTTTTTTACTCATCCTCTAAGAAACGCAGAGATACTAAGGCAAAAACACCCGAGTTTCTTGAAGAAATAAAATCCGAATCTAGAAAGCAACTTTGAGAGTGAATAGCTGTTGTCCAAAGCTCTTTCCTAATGAACCCACTTAAACATGAGACATTGATCAATAGAAGAGAATGCTGGGCTAATAATCAAACTTTCAGGGTTCTCACCTCACAGGCCCTCCTGCGGTTCAGTGAATGTCCTAGGAGTTGAGGAGACAGGTGGGGGCCCATAATTCCTGGGGGACCAGCAGGAGTCAGGGGGGTTGAAGGTATAGCTACAGGTCGGCCAGGAAGAGCTAAGCAAAGAAAGATTTCTTTGTGCTGGTCCCCACCCATGACAGAAAGCCAAGAAGCCAAGAATGCAGGGACAATATCGCACAAGGTGGTGGGAGCTCCAGTCCAGGAATGGAAAACAGAAATGACTAGAACGAAATGAAATGGAGGAGGAGGTACTGACATTTATTGACTATCTCTGGACTTCATTTACCCTTATTTCATTTAGTTTTTAGACTAACCATGAAGCAGCCATAGTTTTTCTCATTTTATCTGAGTTGAAGGACAGTTTCATAAGCATTTATCTGTTTGTTGATGATCACAAGACAGACCTGGACAAAACTATGCTCTGTCTCCAAAGCCCACGTGCTTTCCATTGCACCAGGATAACAGAAGTGGGTGAGCAAGAGCTTTAGGCCAGGCAAGACAGGCCTCACCAACATCTGAGTTCCGTTCCTGACATTTCCTAACCGACAACCTTGGTAAATTTCTTAAGCTTAGAAATTGCAACTTCCTCATCTATAAAATGGACATATCACAGTGCCTACTTCATAGGTTTTCAAGAGTCAAATGAGATAAGCCAGGAAATGCATAGATTTAAAGTGCTACAGAGTAAGGACCTAATAAACATTAAACCCCATCATTGCGGGGTTTTTTTTCAGTATCACCTCTGCCGCCATGTCTCCACTCCAAATCATGCTGCTGGGAAAGAACAGTATTTCCTTTCTTGGATAACTGGCAGTCTTTGTATGTTTTTGACTCCTCATTAATTAAAGCATTTGGTAACTAGAAGATCATGTGTTTCAACCAATCCACGGTTGTTTCCTTTTGAGAAAAATAGATATAGGGAAAAAAATAGACAAGTCTTTTAGCCTTCTAGCAGAGTCACAGTTATAAATTGGTCCATTTCTCCTTTCACAGAAAACCCAGCTGCTATCTTCAAGACCATCTTCTCACATGATTACCTTTCCCAGATAGCTTTTCATTTTCCAGGGTGCCTCAAAGAAAGCCTGTGTGTGTGTGTGTGTGTGTGTGTGTGTATGAGTGTGTGTGTGTGCTCCCACCCAATAAATCTCGCACTTGGCAGAGAGTGTTGATGGTTTCTATGAAAGAGTCTTTGTGTCCCTTTTTGTCTAAGAAGCTTTTTCATTAGATGCCTGGAAGTCAAGGTAAGTGCCACACGGATTGGAAGATCTCTTGGCTTTTCTCTGATGTCCAAATTATCTGCTGGAAAAATAAAGTCCTCCATTCCCTGAAGTCAGTTAATAGAAGTGACAGCTGTGAGAGCTTCAAATCTGGCCTTAATTAATGGGCACTATACAAATGTGACCAAAGCATATTTGCAGAGCAGAGGCTTTAAATAGCATCAAATGTTTGTGAGCAGGAGGCCATGGGATGGCAGGAAATATCTGACCATCTTAATGGGATCGGCTTTTGTGTGCAAACAATGGCGAGCAAACCACAGCCCAGCTGAGAGCCATTAGAATAGAGTTTCCATTTGGGGCCATGCGGAAAGGCTCTTAGTCACTAATCAGAACAGAGAACAATGAGACTGGGGTGATGCGACTGTAATAAAACTGGGTGCTCAAATGAATGGCCCCACATAAGTGTTTGCACGGTTTACACTGGACTGGGCTTCCCTTTGACCTTGCTTGCCACCCTGGGCATAGAGGAGCATCATCGCCTTTGAGAAACTTCCCTTCACCTCTGAGGCCAGTATTTTCTTCTCATTTCTGATCAACCTTTCTTCAACTGTTCCTCCATCCATTCAATGAGTCAGTCCCCAAGCTACAATTATTCTTCTCTGTTCACATCTGCCATGTGTCTGATTACCAGGGGGAGATTCCTTCTCCCAAATCACATAGGGATTTAAAAATTTCACTCGTCCACCTGTGGCCCAAGTCCCCGGCATGTCATTGGGTTGTATACACAACTCACATTTACCTAAATACTTATACTGAAGACAGCAGAAGCTTGAACTTGTGAGCATGACATTCATTCATTCATTTCAGACACTTTCATTTCCAGTTACAGATTCAGGAGCTGGTAATGCACACAGAGGAATCCGTGCTCTCAAGGAACTTATAACAACTCTCCTCTTGTCACTGCGCAACTGACCTGGGCTGGTGATGCCAAGAACTGCGAGGTGCTCAACTTACATGACCCCATTATTCCTCAGAACAACCCAGAGAAGTGGCTTCGATTATTCTTCCATTTGATAAATGACAAAACTGAATTTTGAATGGAAGGGCAATCAGACAACTTTCCCCCAGCTAAGGAGCCAGTAAGCAGCAGAATTAGGACTAGAATCAGGTCTTCTGTTGTCAAATCCCATGCCCATATCCATTATGCTATGCTGTCTTTCTTTTCTGGTCATTTGCTTCCCGGTCTAGTGGAGGGAAATAGACAAAGAAGTTCACAATCATTAATAATCATAACCCTGCAGGGAAGAGCACTAATAGGAGGGCATATTAATAATCTCTACCTAGGTGATACCTAATACCGCATGTTCAAGGAGTCAAAATTTATCCCTTCAAGCAACATCCTGCTCTTGATTTCAAGTTGCTATCTTGCCCCAGTTGTTCCATCTTCATCCTCAGTGGAATCATTCTCATAAGGGGAGGCTGCTTACTTGCACACCCAATAGATGGGGACTGACTTAGAACAAAAATCCGAAGAGTCCAAATTTGGCAGCAACGCAACAAAATATTCCTGGGAGCAATTTTTCCTTTGAGAGTCAACCAATGCACAGGAATTCCAGAGTTTGACTTTGAGGCAGTTTGTCTTTTATTTACTTTTTTCCTTTATGAACTCCTTTCTTTCCTGCTCTTTTTGATCCCCTCAAAAAAGGGCTGTCTGTTAGGTAAGCAGTACAGCTGGGGAGACCAGTAATAAAATAACTGCCTTAGACAAGGTCTGTCGTAGTAATTAAGAGATTGGTTGCAGCAATAGGTCAGACAAAAGCTGAAAGGACCTAGATTTCAATTTCCCCTCACTCATGAGTTAACCTCTATCATCAGCCAGGAGAAAATTTCACGTGTAAGATGTTTGTATAGTTTTTTTTATTAATGTAAATAAACAAGACCCTTCATGAGATGCAGAAACGAAATTAATCAGGACCAGGCAATGTTTCCAAATCACTGACAGCATCTGCTGGGAAAACAAAACTTTATATTTAATACATAACAGGAAAAAAATGTGCAATGCTTCAGTCCAAGACATATAAACTGTGGACAGCAGAGTTCATTCGACCAACACTTAGTTGACTTGAAAACATATGGACATTTAAACCCCAAGCAAGGGAAGCCAGTCCAGGCTCTCTGGTGATGGGAAACAAAACTAACAATTCTGAGATACTGTGAAGCCACAGGGAGGCCAAAGAAGTAGATTCTGGCTGTATGGCTTCTGGATTTAACCATGTTGGTTGCGAAGAACCTCTGAAAATTTTAATCAGGAGTCACATGACCCTAGTAACACCTGGATAAAGTCAGCTGCGTGACACAGCAAGGTGGTGGTGGGGTGGGGGGGTGGGTGGAGGAGTGTGTGACCGGTGACACAGAACTCAGATAGAACCAACAGAGATGGGAAGCTGGGGGCCAAATTTTCAAGACATTTCCATGGAACAGGTAACAGAACTTCTTGACCCACTGGATGTTGTGGCTAGAGAATAAATAATGTTAGTAGCTAATATTTAGTGAACACTGTACTTACTGCTTTTCGTGGACTATCTCATTCAGTTCTACCAGCTTTATGAGATAGGCATGAGGATTATCCCATTTTACAGATGAGACAACTGAGGTCCAGGGAGGTCAGGCAGCCTACTTCTCTAAGATCTCTCCACTAGTAAGACAGGGACCAAGAAAGGGGCACACTTTTAGGGACTCCAAAGCCCACATTCTTTATTTCTCTGCCTAGTAGAAATCAGGCTGCAAAATGACAGGAGGCTTTCTGGCTTAGAATATGTGTGTTGGTAGCATCCAGAACTGAAACCCAGAAGTCTGACACTAAAGCATCCCTTGGTTTTTCTTTCCCCTTTTGTACAGGACTTATCTCGCCACAGAGGAAAAGGGAGGAACATCACAAGACCCCCAAGCCAACACTACTGGAGCCATTTTCTGACTCTCGGTTAATTGGAACCAACCTGCCAAGAAGGACTGACTTCTCAGCCTCAGGGCTGCTTCCCCTCCTGGCCTGTTTCTCCCTCTTTCCCTCCTCCCTGAGGCCTCACAGGCTCAGCGGACTTTTCTTTTTAGTATCTCCAAGACACATGGTAGCTCTGGAGGATTCCTCTTCTCTCATAGCCTGGCTATGAGGTATTATTAGGTCTCCCTGACCCTTCCCAACATAGGGCTTCTTCATTTAAAGGCTCTTTGAACCATTAAGGGGGCTTCCCAGGTGGCTCAGCGGTAAAGAACCTGCCCGCGATGCAGGAGCCGCAAGAGACACAGGCTCAATCCCTGGGTGTTGGGAAGATCCCCTGGAGGAGGGCATGGCAACCCACTCCAGTATTCTTGCCCAGAGAATCCCATGGATAGAGGAGCCTGGTGGGCTACAGCTCACAGGGTCGAGAAGAGTCGGACACGACTGAAGCAACTGAGCTCACATGCACGCACACAAGCATTAAGGAAGAAGAGAGAGTAAGCACAGGAGCTTCAGTTAGCCATTTCTCCTTCTTGATCTTTCTTTTCTGACTTCCATTGTTAACAAAATGGGGATGTTCTAAGGCCTGTGTTCTTCTCTTAATCCTTTGATGGAGGTTACGAAACAGTCCTTCCTTTCAAAGTTCTCTCTTTCTCAACCCTGAGTGTATACTAGAGCCACTTGGGGGCCTTTTAAAAGCCAGTGATGCCTGGGCCTTACCCTCAAGACTCTGACCTCGTCTGGGGTGGGTTTGGTCATTGTCACTGTCGAATGACACTGTCTCAGGTGGCTCTGTTGGATGCTCACTACTCTGGGTCCTACAGAGGCTGCCTCTTAGAAAAATCCCTTTTCAAGTTCATTCAGTGCAGCTGTTCTCAACTGGGGGTGAGGGGAGCTTTTTGCTTTCCTCGGGGAACTGTCTGGAGATATTTTTGATTGTACAGTTGGCGGAGGCAGAGGGAACATGCCACTGCTACCTGGTGGGTAGAGGCCAGGGATGCTGCTAGACATCCTCCAATGCTCTGGACAGCCCCACAGCTGTAATTATTGGTCTAGAATGTGAATGGTGCCACTGTTAAGAAGCCCTTCTCTAACAGAACTGGAGACACACCAGTACATTCAAACACCTTTGAGCCTCTCAGAGGCTCCCCGGGGCTGGGAGAGGCCCTATTTGGAAGGCTTCAGTCTTTGTGAGGCTCCTTCTTTCCTGGACAGCCCGCCTTTTATTACTGTTCTGGAAATGGTACAGAGAAGCTCGTTTTTGCCATATCCTATGGATGCTGCGCCTGAGAAGGTGGGGAGAAACCCTTCTCTGTCTCCTGGGGAGGGAAATTGTGCTTTGTATCCTATTCACAGTCAGGCTCAGAACACTCACACCTCTTTAATTATACAAAGAAAGTTCTCAAGGAAAGCATGACAAGAAACAAGAACCCTGAAATTGAGGGTAAAATATAAACAAATGTTTTGGCTGATGTACCGCACATTTTTTAATCACAAAGTGTGTTTTCAGAGTGTACTGAGCCCTGTCTAGAATGGCTCAAATTAAACATCAAAGGAGACAGAGCAGAACTCTGTGCCAATTTCACATCCCCCCACCCCTCTCTGGAAAATCCATGTGGTCATCCATTTGCCTAAGAAGTGCTTGTCTGAAGCACCAGTTAAGCAAGCATTGATTAAAGAAGGGCTTTTTTTTTTTTTTTTTTGGTCTGTTTTCCTTTTTATTGGGGGTATTTTAGAATGTGGTTAGATAGCAACAACTTTTAAGAAAAGAAAGGGCTCCAGAGCCAGCTTGCAAGGACCTAAGTTTGATGCTTGGAAACGGTTTCCATTTTTATTGAGAGATTTCAACTTGAGGCAGAAGGAGGGAAGCTGGCCAAGAGGGGTGGGGGCCCCTCTCTGAGTACACAGTGGGCATGACCGGAGGGCTGGTGGTGAAAAGGAGCCACCCAAGGTCCCAGAACCAAGTCATCACCAGTCACAGAGGGTGGCTCTCCCAGTAACCGGAGGAACCAAGTTCCTGTGGGTTGAGGTTGCAATCAACGTACCTCTTGTGAATGGGAAACATGCACAGAAACAGCTGCTCAATCAGCTGCGTATAGGATGGGTTTTACTGGGGATGGGGACAGTGCATATAGATAAACAAAGAGAAGCTTCCAGGGAGGCTAACACAGCAGTCTAGACGTGGGATGTGGGGTAGGATGGGGACCAGATGAGGAAAAGGCAAGGCTATGAATGTCACAGAGGAGTAACTGGGAAGCCCTGAGCATCTTCTTCAGGTTAATACTTCCTAGATAGAGCCGAGCTTCTCAGACTATCCTCACACACAAGAAATGACAGTACAGCCAGAGAGGTGATAAGAGTTAAGAAGTGCAAACATGGATGTGTGACAGGGAGTGCTGGAGACACGTGACGGGGGACAATGCTTTTGCTTGGATCACAGAGGGTGACAATAACATGTGGCCTGAACAAGAGGCATCATCCTTTGAGGACTATGATGGAGCACGAAGGCAGAAGGACATCCTGGGAAGGCTCTCAGGTCCCTTGCTCCCCTTACTTGAAGCAGGACCTGTAAAACTTCCAGCTCGTTTCACAGCGCTGTATACGACATGTTCAGGTCCCCTCCCCTGTTTGGCCACGCTCCCTGGACGAGGCCCTGTCTGTCACGGTTTCCACTGAGACAGGGCCCAGAGATCTGAAACCAGCCGACAAGCTGCAGGCTGACCAGGCAGAGAGAGCTGGTTTAGGACACCTCTATTCATGCAGATGGAGCCTCCATTAGTTTCCTGGCAATTGCACGACACTGTTTATTCATATTGAGCCAACCTGGTGACAGATTGGACATAGAGGCTGACAGAGTGAGAAAAGTCAGGGTATTTCAAGGGACCAGGCCAGGAAAACTGTAAGCTAGACACATAACCAACCCCATGATAACTGTTTTGGTTTAGGCTCACTTCACCGGATTATAAAAGAGACTTGTTTATCTTTGCATCTCAAGTGCCTAGAATAGTCTCCAGGTCTCTGTGGGCACTCCATAAATATTAGCTGAATGACCAGATGACTAACCCTGTTTCCCTCACTGCCAGCCCCACTCTTATTTCCCAGAGAAGCCTGTCTGATGCTTCAGTGGTTGTGAGTCAAAGTAGTAACGTCCCAAATGTGCATGGATGCCAGGGGGCATCTCCTTCTTTTTCTCAGTCTTTTCTTCTTTTTCTCAAGTTCATTCATCACCGAAGACTCCTGAACAACTTTATGAGGATACTCTACATTCTCAATAGAGGCAGACCTTGTTTTATTGCACTTTATTGTGCTTTGCAGAGATTGCATTTTTAAAAATAAAAGAAAGATTGTGGCAACCCTGCAATCTCAGATAAGAATTAGCATTTTTTTTTAGTAATAACATTTTTTTAAGGTAAGTACAGTGGTTTTTTAAAAAACATAATGCTATGGCACACTTAATAGACTACAGTATAGTGTAAATGTAACTTTTATATGCACTGGGAAACCAAAAAATTAGTGTAACTCACTTTATGATGGTATTCGCATTATTGCTTGGTCATGAACCAAGACCACTATGTCTCCAAGGTATGCCTATATAGACCAATGACCACTAACTAAATTGATATAGTAATAGGGAATCTTCTCACGTCCCATCTTCCTCCCCTAAATCACTAGGTGTAGTTGATTTTGTACATTCCATCAAATGTTCAGGGAACAGATCATCCCCATTCTACAAGTTGTTCCTGAGTACAGAAAAAGAAGGAAAGCTGTCCATTTCATTTAATGATGTTAAAATAGCCTCGATTCCAAAGCTGGATAAGATCAGTGAAAGAAAAGAAAACAATAAGTCAATGCTCCCTACTTTAATATACCACAATCTTGAATAAAATATTAGCTAATGCAATCCAGTGGTGTGTATTAAAATGGTAATAATTATAATCAAGTGATTTTACTCAAATGTAAAGATGATACAATCTGATAAATCTATCAGTGTAATTCATTCCATCTTTGGTACTTCATGCCCATATGAAGAAAAACCATATGGGCATCTCAAAAAATGCTATTTAAATAAAGCATTTGTTAAAGTCCAATTCATATGTAAGACAAAACATTCCCAGAAAAACTTAGAAATAGAAGGGTGCCTCCTAAACAAGAAAATAGTAATCTACCAAAACCTGCCCATGGAAAGCATCACTCTCAAAGGAGAAAAGTGAGACATACTCCATTTAGGGTCTGGGAGAAGACCAAAAGATGCCTACAATCACCGCTGCTCTTTACATATGGATGTCCTGTACAGTAACACACAGAAAGGAAATAAGAAATATAAGGACTGCAAAAGATGAGACAAGACTGCCACTGTTTCCAGATGGTATGTTTATCTACATAGAAAACCCAAGAAAATCCAAATACTCTTAGAATTAGTCATAGAGTATTGTGAGGTTGCAAGTTACAAGATAATCTATCAAGGTCAATCGTACTTCTCTATAGCCATTAAGAAACAGCCAAAAAGAATACAAAATAATACTCTTCGCAAGAGCATCAAAGATGGTAAATTATTTAGGAATTAAGTTCAAAGACATTGTAAAAGATCTTTATGGAAAATGTATAAAAATCCTCTTAGAAAAAAAAGGTCTAAGTAAGTGGAATGATGTGACACAAGTATGGGTGGAAAAAGCATAACTGACGGATGCATTTCCAACCTTGCAGAGTCCTCCAGAGCTTTTCCAGGGAGCCTTCCCCGAGCCTCAGGGGAGGGCTCAGGGACCACCTGTCCACACCTTCCGCGCCTGTGCCACTCTGTGCTCTATCATCCATCAGTCTCTACTCTCTCCCTCCGACTGTGATCTCCTAAAGACAGAAACAGAATTTTCCTATCTTCATTGTGCTGACAACTGCACAGTGCTTGAAATATAGTAACTGCTCAACTAAGACTTATTGCATGAATGAATAAAAGACAGATCCCTGCTTATATGCTCCCAATTATTTGCTGTCCATCAAGACAAACACAAGGGCTTCCCAGGTGGCTCAGTAAAGAATCTGTCTGCCAGTGCAGGAGAAGCAGGAGACGTGGGTTCAGTCCCTGAGTTGGGAAGATCCCCTGGAGGAGGGCATGGCAACCCACTGGAGTATTCTTGCCTGGAGACTCCCACGGACCAAGAAGTCTGGTGGATTACAGTCCATGGGGTCTCAGACAGGACTGAGTGATTAAGCATGCACACATGCAGGATAAACACAAGGATCGTCATTAAACCTAAATGTCCATCAACAGAGAAATGGATAAAGAAGATGTGGCACATATTTACAATAGAATATTACTCAACCATTAAAAGGAATGAAACTGGGTCATTTGTAGAGATGTGGATGGACCTAGAGAATGTCATACAGAGTGACAGAAAGAGAAAAGAAAAACAAATACTGTATACTAATGCATATATATGGAATCTAGAAAAATGAAAGTGAAACTTTCCTTCACCTTTCTTTCTTCTAGATGGTACTCCCTAATTCCCTTAAGAAGATCTTTCTTTCTAAGATTCACTGTTTCGGAGATCCCCAACACACCCAATTGGTGATCTCACCCCTAAAGACTCTTATAAAACAGAACCATTTATTATAGGTCTCCATATGTTAACTGTGAAATTCCAGATGTTCAAGCTGGTTTTAGGAAAGGCAGAGGAACCAGAGATCAAATTGCCAACATCCGCTGGATCATTGAAAAAGCAAGAGAGTTCCAGAAAAACATCTATTTCTGCTTTATTGGCTATGCCAAAGCCTTTGACTGTGTGGATCACAATAAACTGTGGAAAATTCTGAAAGAGATGGGAATACCAGACCACCTAACCTGCCTCTTGAGAAACCTGTATGCAGGTCAAGAAGCAACAGTTAGAACTGGACATGGAACAACAGACTGGTTCCAAATAGGAAAAGGAGTACATCAAGGCTGTATATTGTCACCCTGCTTATTTAACTTATATGCAGAGTACATCATGAGAAATGCTGTGCTGGAAGAAGCACAAGCTGGAATCAAGACTGCCGGGAGAAATATAAATAACCTCAGATATGCAGATGACACCACCCTTATGGCAGAAAGTGAAGAAGAACTAGAGAGCCTCTTGATGAAAGTGAAAGAGGAGAGTGAAAAAGTTGGCTTAAAACTCAACATTCAGAAAACTAAGATCATGGCATTTGGTCCTATCACTTCATGGCAAATAGATGGGGAAACAGTGGCTGACTTTATTTTTATGGGCTCCAAAATCACTGCAGATGGTGATAGCAGCCATGAAATTAAAAGACACTTACTCCTTGGAAGGAAAGTTATGACCAACCTAGACAGTATATTAAAAAGCCGAAACATTACTTTGTTCACAAAGGTCCATCTAGTCAAGGCTATGGTTTTTCCAGTGGTCATGTATGGATGTGAGAGTTGGATTATAAAGAAAGCTGAGTGCCGAAGAATTGATGCTTTTGAACTGTGGTGTTGGAGAAGACTCTTGAGAGTCCCTTGGACTGCAAGGAGATCCAACCAGTCCATTGTAAAGGAGATCAGTCCTGGGTGTTCACTGCAAGGACTAATGTTGAAGCTGAAACTCCAATACTTTGGCCACCTCATGTGAAGAGCTGACTCATTTGAAAAGACCCTGATGCTGAGAAAGATTGAGTGCAGGAGGAGAAGGGGACAACAGAGGATGAGATGGTTGGATGGCATCACTGACTCAGTGGACATGGGTTTGAGTGGACTCGGGGAGTTGGTGATGGACAGGGAAGCTTGGCATGCTGCGGTTCATGGGGTCGCGAAGAGTCGGACATGACTGAGTGACTGAACTGAATGGAACTGGCCCACTGGAAAGGGATTCTTAAACTCTGGTGAATCATAGAGGCTGTTACAGAATAAGTATTCCTTGATCCTACTCCAGCCACCAGGAAGCAGATTCTCTGGGAAGTGAAGTCCAGGTATGCATATATTTTGTGTGTCTGTGTCTAATATTTGTCAAGATCAGCTGAGGTATAATGGGGTGCTCCCTGGGTGATTTTGGCCCAAGACATTATTCACACAGCTCCTCTCTCAAGGCAAACCTGGCAAGGCCTTATTGACATGAAGGATGATGTCATGATACCATGTGAGTTGGATTCTTGGCCAGTGATGACAGTTCATGCCCTTTCTTTAGTCTGAAGCAAGAAATCCATACTAGACTTCCATTTGAAAAAAAAAAAAAGCTTCATAGAAAGAGGGCAGGTGTGAAAACAGTATTGGATTTACACATTAACACCAAGTGGGTTCAAAACACAGTGTTTCAATTAAGCCACACACCAAATGCCTTCCATATTGATTATTTTCATCAAGAACTAAGGCTACCGCTCTACAGCAAAGAAATGCACAGACAGATTTATTGGGTGTTTCCTCCCCACCAAAATAGTACTTTAAAAGGAAAGTATTTCCCCAAGATGTGACTTAAGGTATTTACATATAAAAGAGTAGATAACTTTAAAAATATAGTTATGTTCTTATATTTTGGTGTAGTGGACACTGTGGTATGTTGTCCAGATTCCCTTCAAGACTGAGGACACAGTGGAGTCCCTTCCCAGGACCTGTCAGCAGAAAGAAGTTGCTTTATTCAAAGATTACCCTCCTCTCCCAGGGGCAGCAGCATCCACTGACTGCTTAATGGACAAATATAAGGACCTGGGCTCCTTGCCTTCACTGGGACAACTCTGAAGGGTGATTCTAGCTCTAGAACTCCCTTTAAGATCAGGGAGGTCTCTGTGGCATTGGTCCATTCCTGCATCCTTTATTTCTCATGGACATTGTTACAGAGCACTCTCCCCAGTAAACCTCCTGCACACAAATCTCAAAGCCTATATTCTGGGGAACCCAATGTATGATATCTTTCTGATTCATGTTACAACTTGATTCTCTGATTAGATTTTAAACTCTTATGATAACATACTTGGTCTTAACTACTTTGCTGATGTTTAATAGTTGTGTCTGACTCCTGGCAACCCCATGGACTGCAGCCTGCCAGGCTCCTCTCTCCATGAGATTTCCCAGGTAAGAATACTGGAGTGGGTTGCCATTTCCTTCTCCAGGGGATCTTCCCAACCCAGGGATCAAACCCATGTCTCCTGCTTGGTAGGTGGATTCTTTACCACTGAGCCACCTTACTACTTTAAGATGCTATAATATCAAGTACAGTGCTAAGCAAAATACATATTGGCTATTTCTCATCTCTACCTTTCAAATATTCCTAAAGGTCCTCTTTTATAGTATGGGTTCAGTTTCAGATGACTTAGGTTGAGCTCTTCACTCTATCAATTAGAGGAAATCATTTACCTTTTCTAAGTCTCAGTTTCTTCATCTGAAAATGGCATTAATAATAGTACTTATAAGATTGTTGTGATTATGATTAAATGATATATCTATGTAAAGTACTTAAGCATTATACCTGGCACATAATAAGCAGTCAATTAATGGTAGCTTTGTTGTTGCTGTGAATGGCATAATACTGGCACCACTCTGGTGAACTTATTATTATCTAGTTATTATTACCTTAATCATCACCTTACTCCTTGAATGTTATAATAGAAACTGGTCTTCCACATACAGATGGCTAACAAACATATGAAAAGATGCTCAACATCACTCATTATCAGAGAAATGCAAATCAAAACCACAATGAGGTACCATCTCAGGCTGGTCAGAATGGCTGCCATCACAAAGTCTACAAACAATAAATGCTGGAGAGGGTGTGGCGAAAAGGGAACCCTCCTACACTGTTGGTGGGAATGCAAACTAGAACAGCCATTATGGAGAAAAGCGTGGAGATTCCTTAAAAAATTGGAAATATTGGCCTGTAGTTTTCTTTTTTTGTGGGATCTTTGTCAGGTTTTGGTATTAGGGTGATGGTGGCCTCATAGAATGAGTTTGGAAGTTTACCTTCCTCTGTAATTTTCTGGAAGAGTTTGAGCAGGATAGGTGTTAGCTCTTCTCTAAATTTTTGGTAGAATTCAGCTGTGAAGCCGTCTGGACCTGGGCTTTTGTTTGCTGGAAGATTTCTGATTACAGTTTCAATTTCTGTGCTTGTGATGGGTCTGTTAAGATTTTCTATTTCTTCCTGGTCCAGTTTTGGAAAGTTGTACTTTTCTAAGAATTTGTCCATTTCTTCCAAGTTGTCCATTTTATTGGCATATAATTGTTGATAGTAGTCTCTTATGATCCTTTGTATTTCTGTGTTGTCTGTTGTGATCTCTCCATTTTCATTCCTAATTTTATTGATTTGATTTTTCTCCCTTTGTTTCTTGATGAGTCTGGCTAATGGTTTGTCAATTTTATTTATCCTTTCAAAGAACCAGCTTTTGACTTTGTTGATTTTTCTATGTCTCTTTTGTTTCTTTTGCATTTATTTCTGCCCTAATTTTTAAGATTTCTTTCCTTCTACTAACCCTAGGGTTCTTCATTTCTTCCTTTTCTAGTTGCTTTAGGTGTAGGTAGGGTTAGGTTATTTATTTGACTTTTTTCTTGTTTCTTGAGGTATGCCTGTATTGCTATGAACTTTCCCCTTAGGACTGCTTTTAAAGTGTCCCACAGGTTTTGAGTTGTTGTGTTTTCATTTTCATTCGTTTCTATGCAAATTTTGATTTCTTTTTTGATTTCTTCTGTGATTTGTTGGTTATTCAGCAGTGTGTTGTTCAGCCTCCATATGTTGGAATTTTTAATAGTTTTTCTCCTGTAATTGAGATCTAATCTTACTGCATTGTGGTCAGAAAAGATGCTTGGAATGATTTACAGGCCAATATCACTGATGAACATAGATGCAAAAATCCTTAACAAAATTCTAGCAATCAGAATCCAACAACACATTAAAAAGATCATACACCATGACCAAGTGGGCTTTATCCCAGGGATGCAAGGATTCTTCAATATCCTCAAATCAATCAATGTAATACACCACATTAACAAATTGAAAAATAAAAACCATATGATTATCTCAATAGATGCAGAGAAAGCCTTTGACAAAATTCAATACCCATTTATGATAAGAACTCTCCAGAAAGCAGGAATAGAAGGAACATACCTCAACATAATAAAAGCTATATATGACAAACCCACAGCAAACATTATCCTCAATGGTGAAAAATTGAAAGCATTTCCTCTAAAGTCAGGAACAAGACAAGGGTGCCCACTTTCACCATTACTATTCAACATAGTTTTGGAAGTTTTGGCCATAGCAATCAGAGCAGAAAAAGAAATAAAAGGAATCCAGTTTGGAAAAGAAGAAGTAAAACTCTCACTGTTTGCAGATGACATGATCCTCTACATAGAAAACCCTAAAGACTCCACCAGAAAATTACTAGAACTAATCAATGATTATAGTAAAGTTGCAGGATATAAAATCAACACACAGAAATCCCTTGAATTCCTATACACTAATAATGAGAAAACTGAAAGAGAAATTAAGGAAACAATTCCATTCACCATTGCAATGGAAAGAATAAAATACTTAGGAATATATCTACCTAAAGAAACTAAAGACCTATATATAGAAAACTATAAAACACTGGTGAAAGGAATCAAAGAGGACACTAATAGATGGAGAAATATACCATGTTCATGGATTGGAAGAATCAATATAGTGAAAATGAGTATACTACCCAAAGCAATTTATAGATTCAATGCAATCCCTATCAAGCTACCAACGGTATTCTTCACAGAGCTAGAACAAATAATTTCACAATTTGTATGGAAATACAAAAAACCTCGAATAGCCAAAGCTATCTTGAGAAAGAAGAATGGAACTGGAGGAATCAACCTACCTGACTTCAGGCTCTATTACAAAGCCACAGTTATCAAGACAGTATGGTACTGGCACAAAGACAGAAATATTGATCAATGGAATAAAATAGAAAGCCCAGAGATAAATCCACGCACATATGGACACCTTATCTTTGACAAAGGAGGTAAGAATATACAATGGATTAAAGACAATCTCTTTAACAAGTGGTGCTGGGAAAACTGGTCAACCACTTGTAAAAGAATGAAACTAGAACACTTTCTAATACCATACACAAAAATAAACTCAAAATGGATTAAAGATCTCAATGTAAGACCAGAAACTATAAAACTCCTAGAAGAGAACATAGGCAAAACACTCTCCGACATACATCACAGCAGGATCCTCTATGACCCACCTCCTAGAATATTGGAAATAAAAGCAAAAATAAACAAATGGGACCTAATTAAACTTAAAAGCTTCTGCACAACAAAGGAAACTATTAGCAAGGTGAAAAGACAGCCTTCAGAATGGGAGAAAATAATAGCAAATGAAGCAACTGACAAACAACTAATCTCAAAAATATACAAGCAACTCCTACAGCTCAACTCCAGAAAAATAAATGACCCAATCAAAAAATGGGCCAAAGAACTAAATAGACATTTCTCCAAAGAAGACATACAGATGGCTAACAAACACATGAAAAGATGCTCAACATCACTCATTATCAGAGAAATGCAAATCAAAACCACTATGAGGTACCATTTCACGCCAGTCAGAATGGCTGCGATCCAAAAGTCTACAAATAATAAATGCTGGAGAGGGTGTGGAGAAAAGGGAACCCTCTCACACTGTTGGTGGGAATGCAAACTAGTACAACCACTATGGAGAACAGTGTGGAGATTCCTTAAAAAACTGGAAATAGAACTGCCTTATGATCCAGCAATCCCACTGCTGGGCATACACACTGAGGAAACCAGAAGGGAAAGAGACACGTGTACCCCAATATTCATCGCAGCACTGTTTATAATAGCCAGGACATGGAAGCAACCTAGATGCCCATCAGCAGATGAATGGATAAGAAAGCTGTGGTACATATACACAATGGAGTATTACTCAGCCATTAAAAAGAATACATTTGAATCAGTTCTAATGAGGTGGATGAAACTGGAACCTATTATACAGAGTGAAGTAAGCCAGAAAGAAAAACACCAATACAGTATACTAACGCATATATATGGAATTTAGGAAGATGGTAACAATAACCCTGTGTACGAGACAGCAAAAGAGACACTGACGTATAGATCAGTCTTATGGACTCTGTGGGAGAGGGAGAGGTGGGGAGATTTGGGAGAATGGCATTGAAACATGTAGAATATCATGTATGAAACAAGTCGCCAGTCCAGGTTCGATGCACGATACTGGATGCTTGGGGCTGGTGCACTGGGACGACCCAGAGGGAGGGTATGGGGAGGGAGGAGGGAGGAGGGTTCAGGATGGGGAACACAGGTATACCTGTGGCGGATTCATTTTGATATTTGGCAAAACTAATACAATATTGTAAAGTTTAAAAATAAAATTTAAAAAAAAATTGGAAATAGAACTGTTATATGACCCAGCAATCCCACTGCTGGGCATACACACTGAGGAAACCAGAATTCAAAGAGACCCATGTACCCCAATGTTCATTGCAGCACTGTTTACAATAGCTAGGACATGGAAGCAACCTACAAGTCCATTGGCAGATAAATGGAAGAAAGCTGTGGTACATATACACAATGGAATATTACTCAGCTATAAAAAAAGAACACATTTGAGTCAGTTCTAATGAGGTGGATGAAAATGGAGCCAATTATAGAGAGTGACATAAGTCAAAAAGAAAAACACCAATACATTAATGCATATATATGGAATTTAGAAAGATCATAATAACAACCCTATATGCAAGACAGCAAGAGACACAGATGTGAAAAACGGACTTTTGGATTCTGTGGGGGAAGGCGAGAGTGGGATGATTTGAGAAAATAGCACTGAAATGTGTATTACCATACGTGAAATAGATGACCAGTTCAAGTTCGATGCGTGAAGCAGGGCACTCAAAGCCGGTGCACTGGAACAACCCAGAGGGATGGGATGGGGAGGGAGGTGGGAGGGGGTTCAGGATGGGGGGACACATGTATACCTGTGGCTGATTCATGTCAATGTATGGCAAAAACCACCACAATATTGTAAAGTAATTAGCCTCCAATTAAAATAAATTAATTAATTAAAGAAAAAGAAACTGGTTTTCCTGTCTCTTCAGTTTTCCTTGATATTATGCCTTCCCTCCAATTCTATCCAATGCTACTGAATTATTTTCTTTAAACATTGCTTTCATTATACTACTTCTCCACTCAATGTTCTTCAGGGATTCCTGATTACCACGACCTTCATAAATTGGTGCTGATGTTTATTCCAATGGAGAAAACTCTTCTTCATTATCTTTGAACCATTGCTCAGTCTGAATTACTCTCCCTTATTTTTTTTTTATCAATCTAAACCCTGCCCAGATCAAAGTGAATCCCATTAACCTTAAATTAAGCCCCATAAATCTTAAACTTCCTCTCTACGTCCATAGCTACCCCTTTCCTGAGACTTCTTGAGACTTTACCCTAACATTCTCCCATGTTCCTAACACCATATAGTCAAAGGCACGCCTACTACATTTTCCTTCAATTCATACGCGAGTCAAAAATCTCCCTTGATGAGCTCCCCATCAGGACAGCCTACAAAGGCTGCTAATCTGAGCATCTCCATTGGTTCTTAGGCACTTTTCACATCATTAACATTTACAAAAGCATGATAGTAAAAAATAGAGTGGATATCTCAAAAAAAAAAAAAAAAAGATTTAGGAAAAAAAATAACTCCCACCCATAACTAACACACAAGACCAAATGCTGAGCTGCGATGAGGTAATCAGACATATGGAATTTGTCTAAAAGGAGTCAACTGGCTTCCAGATTTGGAGGTTTGATGCCTCTGAGTTATTTTTACTGGTAGAGATTCCATTTTATGAGTAATATTTGGGACATGGTATCAACAGTTGACAGTTCACAAACTCTTTAAAAAGTCTCCCAGCAGAAAAGGTTTAATTAAGCTTGACAGAAACTATCTAACAGCTTTCATAAGTAATTGCTTTACCCAAAATAGGACGAACTCATAAACTGCATGATTTCAGAAATGATGAATCAATAAAAATGTTTATAGAAACAGGATTTTGATTAATTCCTTCAGACTAACAAATTCATGGCACATGTGATAAACTGAGATTTCTACTGTCAATTAGGGAAACCCAGAAATCAAACCCAGCCCTCAAATATGGCTCTTTGGATAACTAATCCCAGATTTTGGCATTGGGAACCACTTTTTAAGCAGCAACTCCAAGATCAACCGCACCACACCTCTGGACTTTACTCCTGGGATAGTCAGGTTCAAAACCATTTCAATTATCAGCCATGCTAAGAGCCACAGTGAGGTTGGCCACAGACAGCATGCATTATAATTATTATGAAGGCTTGATAAATCAAGAAACAAATCATCCATAAGTAACTAATGGTTTCTTTTTATACATATAAACTCAGTAGCAATCAAAAATCACTAGCAGTTATAGAAAAGTAATAGTTTCTGTATTACTAGGGTAAGAATTAACATGGAAGTTCCATTTATCTGGAGCACAAATATATTTTTTGTTATATGGCACTATGCTTGGCCTCTCAGTCACGTCCAACTCTTTCTGACACAATGGACTGTAGCCCGCCAGGCTCCTCTGTCCATGGGATTCTCCAGGCAAGAATACTGGAGTGGGTTGCCATGCCCTCCTCCAGGGGATCTTCCCGACCCAGGGATCAAACTCAGGTCTCCCACATTGCAGGCGGATTCTTTACCGTCTGAGCCACCAGGGAGGTCCATGTGGCACTATGCTCATAGCAATTAACTCCTGAGTTTTTGTACGAATCTAAAGGACCTCTGAAGCCATTGACAAATATGAAATATTTTCACTATAGTTTTAGTGTCCAAACATATTTATTTGAAAATAATCAACGTGTGACAACTATAGAAACACTCAACTAATCAGTATCAGTGAGTTAACACTTTAATGGAAATTAACATGCAATTATTTAATAGGTACAATATTACTATGTCATTGCCATACACTATCTTCCATTTTTTCCAAAATGCTCTATACTTGATGAGTGCCCCAAATAACCAAATAGCCGAAATAGAGTTGGCATGTCAGAGCATCTCTGAGCTGAAAGGGACCTTCAGGGACATCCAAACCAACCCATCCTCTAGGATAATTGTCCTCACAACTCCTGGGTGGTTTTCCATGTTAAAGTCATGTTAGTGGTAAAGAACACACCTGCCAGTACAGGAGATATAAGAGACACGGGTTCAATCCCTAGGTCGGGAAGATCCCCTAGAGAACGGCAGGCCAACCTACTCGAGTATTCTTGCCTGGGAGAATCCTATGGACAGAGGAGCCTGGAGGGCTACAGTCCATAGGGTTGCAAAGAGTCGGACACGACTAAAGCAACTTAACACACAATCTCTGTTAAGTTATAAGAATTGTACACTCTTATTTTCAATCAACATTTGTCAGTAATTTTCCATTTTTCCTGTAGAAACTCTGGATAAAACAGTACTTATTATTCAGTACTTCTCCTGTATTTAACACTGTATTTCACAGCAATCTAAATTACCATCAGTTGTAACTTCCTGGATTTTAAACTGTGAAAAAATGTGCATTTTACAATTGAAAACACATGGTCATTTTAGTGTGCAATCATACATGCAAAGAACAAGAAATCATGAACATGCGGAATACTGAAGCAAAGGACTCCAGAAATCATCTTGTCTAACATCTTCCATCCCCATTTTTAAAGACCAAGAGAATCAGAGCCAGGAATTTATTTGCTCAAGATGACACAACAGTGGGTAGCTAATGGGGACAATGAAAAACAGGTTGGACTCCCAGTCTGAAGCTGTCCCACTGGCTGTTAACCTATTTAACCCTCACTCCAGTAACAGCGGTCACCAGGGTGGTGAGTCCAGGCTGGAGGGATGACATGGGACATACACAGCCTTGTTTAATTTTTTAAGAAAAATGTAATTATAAACATTAAAAAAAATAAAATGCAATGGCACAAATCACCATAAATGATATAAAATGATCATATCCACAGGCTTCTCTTATGATTACATGCTAAAAATTTACAACTATTCTCATCAACAGCATTTCCCCTCCTAATTAGAGTGACCTTGAGAGCTTCTGAGAATGTGTAATGTTTCCTAAAGTACTACAAAAAACATCGAAAACACGGTTTGTGCAACAGTCACCTTTATCTACCTGAGGCTTCACTTCTCAAGCCTATGCAAGGTTACACATAGAATTCATAGATCTAATTCTGTTATTTGATACCACAATTATCAGTAGGATTGCTTCACAATGAGTTGATGCCCTCTTGAAAGCAAATATTCATGCAAGAAGATGACCTCAGTTTGGTAAAGGGCATATGGATGGTTACAATCTCTCAGGCAAAACTATGCCATGCTAATCTGACCAGAAAGCTGGACCAATAATTTTTTTATGTTAATGCATTCCATGCAAATCATATCTTCATAGATAACATGCAGCATTTACATGTCTCCCTGTGATTCATGTCAGGAACGAGGAAGAGGGAACTCTTAATGCAACTATGCTTTCAGATATCGACAATATATGTCAGGCACTGTATGAAGCATGGTACAGTATTTAACTCACTCAGTTTTTAACCATCCAAAACACTAACCTTGTGTCTTGGAAAAAAAGTAAAAGATCAGAAATGCTAAGTAACTTTCCCGAGGCCTCACAGCTGGTATGGTGGCAGAGCAGCCACTCAGAGCCCCACTTGTCTGATTGCAAACGCTGTGATGGTTCCTTGATACTTCCTTCTCTGGACTCTCAAAGGCCTTTAATCGTAGCATCACTGCAACGGGCAGTGCATTGTATGCTTTTCTTCAAACTACCTTCTGGGACTGCACATGAATTTCTAAAGGGCTGTACATAATTCTATTCTTATGCCAGTCACCTTTGACAAAAAGGATGTTAAATAGATACTGGCAGAACAGAAAGTGCAAAAGTGAAAGTGGCTCAGTTGTGTCCAAATCTTTGTGACTGTATAGTTCGTGGAATTCTCCAAGTCAGAATACTGGAGTGGGTAGCTGTTCTCTTCTCCAGGGGATCTTCCCAACCCAGCGATCGAACCCAGGTCTCCTGCATTGCAGGTGGGTTCTTTACCATCTGAGCCACCAGGAAAGCCCCAACTGAACAGAAGTGATATTAAACAATATTGAAAGAGCTTCAAAACTTGATCAGTATTTCTAATCAGGTGTTAACTGAATTAGTTGGAAAAATGAGCTGTTACCATCAAGCAGACCTCCTTCCATGGGCAGGTATTAGTTTTCATTTGTTAAATAAAATTCTATGTGAAATAGAGAGCAGGCTGTGCCATCACATATAGGCCCTGTTTGGGTGTATGTACTTGAATATAATGAACAGAGAGAAGTGGAAAGTGGTGCCACAAAGGAACAGAATGCAGAGCAGCCGTGGAGATTTCAATTGATGGCATCACTAAGTGGGATTAAAAATTTATGCCAGGCAAGAAGAGTGCAACTGGGAAGTTAAGTCATTAAACAACTTTTACGGAGCTTTTACGGAGTCTTAAGAGCAGGCAAGAGAAAGAAAGAATTGAACACAACTGACTAGTACTCTTGTCTTCTTGAAGACTGGGGCCTTGGCTTGTTTTACTAGATGCCAACCACCCTTGCTTACTGGCTTTGGAGAGAAACCCTCCTGGGTGCTAGACGGTGTGTCTACCCTTTTTGTTTAAATCCTGATTGGGGCTTTAGGTTTAATTTGTAAAATAGGTAAAGATGAAGTAAATTCTGGTTTGGGCTTTATTATTATTATTCTTTATTTTTAGAAAGCATGTTTATTTTGTGAATGCTTTTTTTTTTTTTTTTTAAATGCATTGGGTCTTAGTTGCTACATATGAACTCTTAGCTGTGGCACGTGGGATCTAGTTCCCAGGGGCCCTGGCATTGGGAGCTCGAAGTCTTAGCCACTTGACCACCAGGGAAATCCCTGGGTTTTATTTTTATTTTGTAAAATGTATAAAGATACATGTATGAAACCTTTGAAAATTGTAAAGCACTATAAAATGTAAAGAATTGTTTATTCAATTTAAAAAAATTAAAAATGTGTAGAGATGCAGAAAAGTATACAGAATAATACCAAGTATTCAATAAATTAATTTTTGGATAAATATGCTTTAGATATTTTTTTTCATAGGGAAACACAACATTATTGATAATGTGAAGGAGCCTTTGGTATCCCTTCCTCCTCCCTTCCTCTCCTCAGAGGCAGTCTCTGAGAAGCTGGGGTGCATCCATGCCCCTATATTGTTTGTTTTACATTTTTATTTAGATATTTGCATAAAATTAATGTATCTTTAGTAACAATTTTCTACACTCTGTTCTTGAGAGCGCTCCAGGTGGACACACGTGCATCTAGTTTATTCCTTTTAACTGCTTTAGGAGGCTACATGTGAGAGTCTTGCCCTGAAGTGTCTAGCTAAAGGTGGAATTGCTTGCTTTTATGGTGTACACACTTTCAGTTTTACTAGAAAGTGCCTCTGTTTTTAAGTTTCACGTATCAATACACACACCATTTATACATCTAGGCAAGACTACCTCCAATGCACTAGGCTAAGAGAGAAGTTATATGAAAATCTAAGTGGAGTTCAACGAGCATCATAATTTTCTTCAAAAGGCCACTTTGGGTACTTCTTTGGTTTTATATCTTTCCATGACTAAATGTGCTTCCAAGCTTTGGGCTAGGACCAGAGGTGGAAAATAAGAACCCTTGTTGTTCAGAGGTGTGCGCTGATTGTTTGGGGTCTGTGAACATCAGCTCATGCCAGCCGGGTAGGAACTGGTAAATGGCTCCTTTGAGGAAAAAGATAAACAGAAATAAAGAAATGCCAGAGCTAACTGGAAAATTGTTTTCATAATTCAATTTTGTTTTACATAACCTTGCTCCCCAAATGTTAGCAATTTAGCTCAAAGAGCTGTTAGTGTTATTAAATAGTCACTAAATGTTGCAAAGAGACAGCTCAGCAAAACTCACGAATCGAGAAACCATTTTATGACCATTGTTTCACCTCTGGGGGTGGCTCGCTGCATTTTGTTCCAGGTCCCTAGGGCCCAGAGGTAATAACATCTGTATTTTTAAGACCAGCTTTGCACCACACCTGCATATCAATTCCCTTTTTCGACTTCTGCCTCTAAACCAAAGCCAAATGTTTGGCTACAGATTGGATTTCCAGGGTTCAGCTGAGTATTAAATGCAGCAGCTTCAAGACTTCATTGGTCCCACAAAAAAATTTTAAGTGATGTTAATTGAGTCCTGGGAAAGTTTTAAAAAATATAAATTCTTAGAGGAGAAGAAGATGAAAGGAAATAAAAGGCAGGCAGGAAGAAGAAGAAAAGGAGCAGACAATAAGAAATTACTAATAAAAATAGAGGTGAAATCTAAATGGTGGTGGAAAAAATTTAAATGAAAATAATTTACGAAAAATGATTATAGTCTCATTTCACGTACTTCGTTAGTTTGTTTCTGGCTTGTATCTGCTTTTATTTTAAAAGCAGAACATTGCTGCTAAATGTTCTAAAAACAACTGAAGGAGAGGAATTTGAGATAGGGAATTTGAGGAATCAAGAGTTCTCAGGTTAGAGTTCACATTAGTTGATTTATCACTAGAAACTTCTGCTGACATTTGCCATGAGACCACATGATGTAATTGAATCAATTCTTTAACTTACAAATTATCTTCTAAAAACTAGAAGCAATTATGGATCCCTTGGCAAACCCACTCCAGTATTCTTGCCTGGGAAATACCATGGACAGAAGAAGGAGCCTGGCAGGCTACAGTCCATGGGGTCGCGAAAGAGTCGGGCACTACTTAGTGACTAAATAACAATTATAGATTGGCTACTCCCTGGTGATAGGTAGGAAGTTGCTTTAAACTACTGGTTAAACTCTTCTGAATCTCTGTGACAGATATGGATTACTGTGAGTAGTTCACCTGGAAAATAATGTGAACGTAGCCTCCAAGGGGCTTGGACCTTCATCTGGAAAGGCTCCTTGAAGAGAGGCATTTTCATTATGGATTCCCGATGTTGAAGATCACCCAATTCAAACTTCTTGCCCACTGCAGGGATCTCAGGTACACCTTCCCTGAATAGGTTATCCAGCTACTTCTGTGGAACATTCGCTCTGTGCATCTGGCGGCAGCACAATTCTATTTTCTAGGAAATTTTTCTTTATGGTTGATTAAATTCAGATCCCTGATTACTTCTACCCATTGGTCCTGGTTCTGCCTTTGTGAGTAGAACAAAGGAGATCTATACTCATTTTCCAGAGCTTTGATGATGATATTGCTGCCTCTTCCTGCCTATTAGCTGCTCAGCTGTGTCTGACTCTTTGTGACTATAGCCATGAACTATAGCCTGCTGGGCTCCTCTGTCCTTGGGATTCTCCAGGCAAGGACACTGGAGTGGGTTACCATTCCCTTCTCCAGGGGATCTTCCTGACCCAGGAATTGAACTCGAGTCTCCTGGATTGCAAGTAGACTCTTTACCATCTAAGCCACCAGGGAAGTCCTTCTTCCTGCTTATCGCCTCCAGTATTCTCCAGGTTAAACCATGCCAGCTCTCTCAACTGTACACATTTCATAGGGCTTTCCTGGTGGCTCAGGTAGTAATGACTCTGTCTGCAATGCAGGAGATCTGGGTTGGATCCCTAGGTCAGGAAAATCCCCTAGAGAAGGGAATGGCAACCTGCTCCAGTATTCTTGCCTGGGAAATCCCATGGACTCATTTTATAGAAACCCTAATGACTGGTCCTGGGTACCATCCCTTGGGTGTGTTCTAGATCATCAGAGTCCTTCTGAAAATGAGCTGCTCTGAACAGAACAAAATGTGATCTGACCTGCAAAACATAAGAGAACTCATTTCTCAGGGCCCTTTATTTCTAGTAATGCAGAAACTAGTAATCTAGTTAGATTCACTTTAACATCTTTTCATTGCACTTGTGGTCCTTTTAAAAAATTAATTAACTTTTGGCTGTGCTAGGTCTTTGTTGATGTGATTTTTGCGGTTGTTGCTGTTTACTTTTTTAAGTTATTTATTTATTTTTTTGTGGGGGGGAGTTGGGTGCAATGTGTGGCATGAGGGATCTTAGTGCCTGACCAGGGATTGAACCTGAGCCCTTTGCAATGTAAGCATGGAGTCTTAACCATTGGACTGCCCAGGAAATCCTGCACTAGAGGTTTTTAATGAAAGTCAGCTCAAATTTCCTGATCATTTCTAGATGAACTGCAGAGAGTTATGTAAGCTCTCTGAAACGAGCTACATAAGTCTGGTCCAGATCTTTTTCTTTTTTTTTGGAGCCACCATCAAGCTTAGATATTTGGAGTTCCCAAATTTTATCCTTCTTCATGTTGAAAATGTAGATATGTGTCTATCTCTTGTCTCAGCACAGTTAAATGGCACATTTGTGTTGTGTGTCTATTCTGGGTCAGATGCTGTCCTGGCAGCTGGGAATAGGCAGTGAATGAGACATAGTCTTTGCCTGAGCAGAGCCTCCATCCAGTGGGGAGAGTTAGTAGCAGCAGCAGCAGACCTGCCTCTTGAGAAACCTGCATGCGGGTCAGGAAGCAACAGTTAGAACCAGACATGAAACAACAGACCGGTTCCAAATAGGGAAAGGCATATGTTAAGGCTGTATATTGTCACCCTGATTATTTAACTTACATGCAGAGTACATCATGAGAAACGCTGGGTTGGACGAAGCACAAGCTGGAATCAAGATTGCTGGGAGAAACATCAATAACCTCAGATATGCAGATGACACCACGCTTATGGCAGAAAGCGAAGAACTAAAGAGCCTCTTGATGAAAGTGAAAGAGGAGAGTGAGAAAGTTGGCTTAAAACTCAACATTCAGAAAACTAAGATCATGGCATCTGGTCCCATCACTTCATGGCAAATAGATGAGGAAACAATGGAAACAGTAAGAGACTTTTTTGGGGCTCCAAAATCTCTGCAGATGGTGATTGCAGCCATGAAATTAAAAGACGCTTGTTCCTTGGAAGAAAACTTATGACCAACCTAGACAGAATATTAAAAAGCAGAGACATTACTTTGTCAACAAAGGTCCATCTAGTCAAAGCTATGGTTTTTCCAGTCATCATGTATGGATGTGAGAGTTGGACTATAAAGAAAGCTGAGCACCGAAGAATTGATGCTTTTGAACTGTGGTGTTGGAGAAGACTCTTGAGAGTCCCTTGGACTGCAAGGAGATCCAACCAGTCCATCCTAAAAGAAATCGGTCCTGAATATTCACTGGAAGGACCGATGCTGAAGCTGAAACTCTAGTACTTTGGCCACCTGATGCGAAGAACTGACTCATTTGAAAAGATCCTGATGCTGTGAAAGATTGAAGGCAGGAGGAGACAGGGATGACAGAGGATGAGATGGTTGGATGGCATCACTGACTCAATGTACACAAGTTTGAGTAAACTCCAGGAGTTGGTGATGGACAGGGAGGCCTGTTGAGCTGCAGTCCATGGGTTTGCAAAGAGTCAGACATGACTAAGCGACTGAACTGAACTGAACTGAACATTATTTTGGGTTTCCTAAGGAGTAGGTCTGGCCCTGCACTCTGTTCTTACTTGCTCTAAAAGGGTGATGAGGATGACCAAGAGAAGGAGCAGCTTCTGTTTTGTTTTTTTAAATATTCACTCTGTATAAAGTATATGTTATATATCTCATATTTTACTCCTCCAATCCCTTGTAATCTTCATAGCAATCTGATGAGGTATTTTTATCCTCATTTATGGCTGGAAAACCACTCCAGTACTCTTGCCTGGAAAATCCCATGGACGGAGGAGCCTGGTGGGCTGTAGTCCGTGGGGTTGCTAAGAGTCGGACTCGAATGAGTGACTTCACTTTCACTTTTCACTTTCATGCATTGGAGAAGGAAATGGCAACCCACTCCAGTGTTCTTGCCTGGAGAATCCCAGGGATGGCGGAGCCTGGTGGGCTGCCGTCTATGGGGTTGCACAGAGTCATGGCTGGAAAGATAGGCTGTTTCTTGTCACATTATTAGGAAATGTACCCATCAGTAGCTCAGCAGTTGACGATTGACTAGACACATGTGGAAATAAGGCCACTCACCAGGATCCAAACCCAGGATGCCCATACCTGAAATCCACATATCACCCTGACCACTTTTTCTGATGCCTTGCTGACTTACAGGCCAACAAGAAATCCAAATGATCTAGAAGCCCCTTTTTCAAGGGTCCTGGTGGAATCCAGCCTTGGCCTTCCTAACAGGGTTTCCCTGCATTTCACTGCTGTGTGAGCTCATCAGGGCGTCTGCTTCCCTTCTGCCCACATGACCAATGTTTTGGAAATCCCAGCTCATAAGATCCCCGGGGACAGCTGCCTGGGTTTCTTTGGAAGTTTTCCTCCATCCCCTGGTTCTCATTTCCTTTGTATGGTGTTTCTTTCAATGGTGAAGGGAATGAGTTCAGGGGTTTTGTTTGGTTGCCTCATTTTATTAATTCACTTACCTATCTACCAGCACCTCTATTTTTAGTCTTCCACCCCTTGGAAGCCACATTTCTCTTTGGAGTCTCTAACCAGAGGACCCTGTTTATCTTTTCTGAAAATAGAGATTCTGTGCATCATAGAAACCGCATTTCCATTTTTCCATTTATATTTAAAAGGGAAAAGTGAACAAGCCTGCGGTCAGAAGTGGAGAGCTAGGAAACACTGGAGAATTGTTTTCATTTGTAAAACCAAATTTGTACCAATTGATTTACATTGAAGGGAGTGTAATCTAAGAACTATTCTAAAGTCCTGTCTTTTCCCAGGTCCTGGTTTTGAATGGAGGGCAGTGGTTTGGTAGAAAGGGTGGCATCTTCCATCCCAGGCTGGCAGGACTCCTCACACACAGGCCTCATCTGCTGTTTGTAAAAGCATCCAGCACAGCACCCAGCCCAGAGTCAGTAAATGAGAACTTCTGTGTGTGTTGGGGGGGTTGGGGGTAGGGAGTTCACCTATGTTCACGTGGTCATGCTTCTTCCCCTGCCAAGTCGAGCTCATTACCTCTCTCCATTTTGAAAGGAAGCAGAAACAGTCTCTGAGTTCCTGGTCTCCAGTTACTGCTCTCTTCAAATATTCCATATTCTTCATCTCCACTCAAACTCTTACCTCCTTTTGGAACATTCCACGGTGACTCTCACCAACACTAACCTCTCCCTCTCTTCCTATGCTTGAAGTTTATCTTCCAACGGAATATTTCTGGATTTAATTAAATATTTTCAGAAACTGTTATTTAAGCCTTTCAGATTTATACTTTCCTTTCCACTGAGATGATGCTTTATGAAGTCGGAACTAAATTTCACTCTTACCCTCCTTTCCAAAAATCCCTTACAAGGTTGAGCCAGGCAGTTAGTAAAATCTCTGATCTAGGCTTATAAAATCATTAACAGACATGACCGTTCACCAGAAGGCAGTCACCAGAATTGTAAATAGAGGGCTCCGATGAAACACATACAGCTCTTAAATGACAAGAACATACTCATTAACAAAGCCAGGAAGCATTTTGAAATAACGTATGGGGATATTAGTGAGTAGGATGACTTCTCAGCATAAAATAAAATGGGTTAAATAAATTCTATTTATTTGAACAAGACACAGAAAAAATAAATTTCTTTTATAGACCTGCCCTTGTGCTTCCTAATTTATGACACAGTCACAGATGTCACAGGAGGTCAGGGACACAGGGAAGTCAAAGATAACCCTGATGTTTTAAGTTCAGTTGATCTGGGAGATTTATGATTTCATGCAGAGAAATACAAATATTTGGAGGAAGCAATAGGTTCAGTTTACTTGTTTATTCCCTGCAACTTTCCAAAAGAATTGGAGATGGGGCAGTAACCTTAGGTGGTTGGTGACACAAGAGAAATGGGTGTAAGAATTCCATGTAGAAGATGAAAATTGAAAGGGCTGACTTCAAGGGCATGTGAGAACAAGGAAAATTCAGCATCCTATAACTCAGAAGGATAGATTCTCAAGAAGACTTTGAGGAGGTGGAAAAAATAAAACTACGATGATGGCAATTGAATATAATAATTAGGAAGTTGCCAATGTCCTCACGAGTAAAGGTGGCTGAATTCAGACTGGGATGGGTAACAAAATAGAGGGCAGCAAGGATTTGCAAGAAGTGGGTAGAGTTCTCCCAAACAATTTTGCAAATCTTTATTTGGGGCAGAGAGAGAAATATTTAGCCAAAACAGAGCCACTGAGTACTGGAGAAAAAGAAGATAGGGTACTTTAGGGAGAAAGCATTTCTAGTCTACCATTCTGATGACCTAGCTTGAACTGTAGAGCCTCCATGCCTGCAGCTGGCTTCTGTGGATAAAATTTGAATGAATAAATATCCCTGTAGTAAGGGGAGGACAGGGAAAAGGGTCTATTTATTCAGTGAGTTTATGGTCTGGTCAACATGCAGCAAATCCCCATTCAGATCATAGGTGGGTATCAGTTTCACAGACTCAAAGCCCAGATGAAGTATACTTACTCGCCACGTAAAAGAGGCATATTGGTCAGCTGGGAATTTGGCCCAAATGTTACACTACATTCCACCTAATCAGTACCGGTTTATTGGAGTATATAGGTTCTGCCTGGATTTACTGCTTACATGCAATATGATCCCATGGGTGGATAGAAGAACCCTACTGAGCACAACAGTTGGTATGAATATATGTTAATAAATAATGTGTAGACAAAAAATTGACATGGTCAGGACTGTTTTACTTAGATGGATGTGGGGAGTTATGAAGATGAGAAGGTCTAGATGAGGAAGAGAGGTTTGAAGGGAAAGACTGTGTCTCATTTTGTATATGTGGCTCAATAAATATCTTCAGGCTAATGATTAATTGGCTCAACATTGTCAAAAGTGAGCAAAGACAATTGAAGACAATAAATGCTAATCCTACTTATGTCTTAGTTCTCCAAACCAGTACTTCCTAAAGTTGTTCTGAATATACGGGGTTTTAAAAGATGTTTAAAATTGAAAATAAAAAACAAAACCCAAAATAATGGCTCCATGGGAAACAAGTTTTGGAAATGCTAAATTATACAAAGTCAAGCAGGTTTCCTTAGTGTCTTCACTGTGCCAGTGGGCCCTGTGAATCTCTAAGAGGAGCATATAACACAGCATTTCTTGGGCTTATTCATGTATAAAACCTTTTTTGTGCAGGACTCTCACAGGACTAAAGGTCCTGGAACACACTTTGGGAAAGGTCGCTCTTCACCAGCTCTGTTTATGCAAACACTATGCCTGTGACTGGCTATAACAAATAAAAATGCATTTGCTTTTTCATAAGTCAAGGTGAATTTCAAAATGCTTTTTCATCTCCACAACAAAACAAGCCACTACAACGAGAAGCTGGTACAGAGCAGAGTAGCAACTAGAGAGAACCTGTGCTCATTGACGAAGACCCAGTACAGCCAAAAACAAAAATAAATAAAATAAAAAGTTAAAAAAGCTTTTTCATTAAGGAAGCAGACTCAAATGCTTTACTTTGGTTATTCATGTGACTAAGTGACAATGGCTTTTCTTAAATAAACAATACCCTTCAAGATAGGATTATTCTCAAAAGCACAATTTGTGGATTTGCTAACTCCTTCCTACTGATGGCAATAGCATTCTGATTTAAGCCACATTTAGCAACAATCAGAAACTTCCAGAAATTCTTCCAACAATCAACCACCTTGCTCTAAGCTCATTGGAGCACCCTGGATTCGGTCTTTGAAACGTATCAATGCAGTGACTCTATTGGGAAATAATTTCACAGCTGGGGTCTCTGTCTGAGTGTGACCCTTTCAACTTCAGAATTCAGAAGGCAGGGCAGACGTTGAGAGGAAGTTGAATGGCCTCCCATTCTGGTCCCATAGCAATGTGTCAAAAGTTTAAGCAGCTGCAGATCCCTCTTTTCTGTCAACAGCTGCAGCCATGGAACCCACCCCTTTTCATGGGTGAAAACAGCCATGGACAACCTTGTACAGATTCACACACTAACAATCCAAGCCTGGGATACCATTCTGGCTTCCTGCAGACTGCCCTTTGAATTCCAGATCCTCTATCTCTGTGCAACCATTTCCTCTATGAATTATCTGTTTTCAGAAATCCTTTAATTCAAGGCGCCATCTTACAAAGAAGTTTGCAGAAGAAGTCTGGCATCGACCCCACTGGGGGGTGATTAGTTGAAACTGTGAGCTCATCCAACCTTAGTAAGCCTCATTACCTCTTTTACAAAAGGCTTTAATTCCCCTTTAGCGATTACACTGACAAAACACAAAGATATTGGTCATTCACGACCCTTTTCCAAAGGTCTCCCAGGCCTTCTGACTCCTCCCTGACCACACAGCTAGCGTTTCCCAAGTCTTTGAGAGTTGTCCATTTCCACAGAACTGGCTAAAAGGGAATGTCTTTCAAATGACCCAGCAGTACTTCTGGGGCCCCAAATGCCTTAGCGATGAATGGTAAACTCACTGACTTAAATGCCTCTATTGTTGTTGCTGAGGGCTAAGTCGTGTCTGACTCTTTGCGATCCCATGGACTGTAGCCTGCCAGGCTCCTCAGTCCATAGGATTCCCCAGACAAGAATACTGGAGTGGGTTGCCATTCCCTCTTCCAGGGAATTTTCCCCACCCAGAGATTAAACTCAGGTCTGCTGCATTGCAGGCAGATTCTTTACTGACTGAACCACCTGGGAAGCCCTGCTGCTGCTGCTAAGTCACTTCAGTCGTGTCTGACTCTTAGTGACCCCATGGGACACAGCCTACCAGGCTCCTCCATCCATGGGATTTTCCAGGCAAGAGTACTGAAGTGGGGGGCGGGGGAGGGGAAGCCCTACATGCCTCAATAAATCAGGCGTTCTCGGCAAAGAGCACTCACTCAACTTCTGCTCAACTCAAAGTCTGCAAGACCTGACCCTGGCCAATTTTCCAATCTTAACTAGAGCCATTTCCCATTCCACAACTTACATGCTCAACCAGCACCCTCTCCTTCCTCCCTCCATCCCCCTAGAGATCCAGGCATTCCAAATCCTGTCCCTTGATCCTATCACAATGTAAGCTCTGCCTTAATTGTCCTCCTTGGTCTGCCAAACAAAAATCCTCCCTTAGGCCAACTGAAATGTCATTTCCTCTGAAGCTTTCTCTGACCTCCCTAGGAGGGTTAATCCCTCTCTCTCCTCCACATATAACATGAATCGCTCACCTGTCATGTTATACAATGGTTAATTGTTATCAATCGTCTCTCCTGTCTAGAATGTGAGCTCCTGAGGGTCCCCAGCACAGAGCAGGTGTCCGCAGGGTGCTCACTGAGAAAAAAGGGGGAGTACCGAGCTTCCGTTGCAGATGGGCACAGGGCTTCTGAGGGGATGAAGCTTCCACAAGAGATGTTGGCAGTGGGAAGTAGGCACCAGCTCATTGGTAGGCTAGCCTGGGACCACACTTAACCTGTCTCCAAGAGGAAATGGCAATACTTTCATTTCCAAGGAAAACCATGCTGCTGCTGCTGCTAAGTCACTTCAGTCATGTCCAACTCTGTGCGATCCCATAGATGGCAGCCCACCAGGTTCCCCCGCCCCTGGGATTCTCCAGGCAAGAACACTGGAGCGGGCTGCCATTTCCTTCTCCAATGCATGAAAGTGAAAAGTGAAAGTGAAGTCGCTCAGTCGTGTCTGACTCTTAGCGACCCCATGGACTGCAGCCCACCAGGCTCCTCCGTCCATGGGAGTTTCCAGGCAAAAGTACTGGAGTGGGGTGCCATTGCCTTCTCCAAAATACGTAAACAAATGTATATAAATAGCCTGAGTTTACACTCGAGTACAGAGAGTAAATTACTGGAACCAGGAGTGTCCCCAACATCCGTCCCTGCTAAGTGGAACCCCGCCCCCTTCATGATCTCCCTCCAGTGGTAAGACAGGCTATTTCTCCAAAGGTAGTCCTTGCTGATTTGAACCTGTTTGCAAGGGAGTTCTGGTGTGTTTTTTTTTTTTTTTTTAAGATTTTTTTGCTGTGGATCATTTAAAAAGTCTTTATTGAATTTGTTACAGTATTGTTGTTGTTGTTCAGTCACTAAGTTGTGTCCGACTCTCTGCGCCGCATGGACTGCAGCATGCCAGGCCTCCCTGTCCTTCACCATCTCCTGGAGCTTGCTCAAACTCATGTCCATTGAGTTGGTGATGCCATCCAACCATCTCATCCTCTGTTGTCCCCTTCTCCTCCTGCCTTCAATCTTTCCCAGCATCAGGGTCTTTTCCAATGAGTTGGCTCTTTGCATCAGGTGGCCAAAGTATTGGAGCTTCAGCTTCAGCATCAGTCCTTCCAATATTCAGGGTTGATTTCCTTTAGGTTGAGTGGTTTGATCTCCTTGCAGTCCAATGGACTCTCGAGTCTTCTCCAGCAACACAATTTGAATGCATCAATTCTTTGGTGCTCAGCCTCCTTTAGGGTCCAAATTTCACATCTGTATATGATTATTGGAAAAATCATAGCTTTGATTATACAGACTTTTGTTGGCAAAGTGATGTCTCTGCTTTTTAATCTGCTGTCTAGGTTCATCACAGCTTTTCTTTCAAGGAGCAAGTGTCTTCATGGCTGCAGTCACTATTCGCAGTTTCTGCTTAATGTTTTAGTTTTATGGCTGAGAGGTGTGTGGGATCTTAGCTCCTTGACCAGGGCTCAAACCTGTGCCCCCTGCATTGGAAGGCAAAGTCTTAATCACTGGACAGACAGAGCGGTCCCTTCACAGGATTTCTGTTGTGAAAAAATTAGCACTGCCTGGAGTACACCCCAGTGCCTTCCTAAAGATGCCTCTCTCTGGATAGTGGTGGATCTCTCAGTTCACACGTGCTTATGAAAAGTGGTGCTTCTCTCACTGACAGGAGCAATGAACAGAAAACTAAGGGGGAAGACAGGACAAGGCAGGAGGTGGATGGAGGGGCCTGAAGTGGGGGGTTGGGGACACATCCCACTGGGCAAAGTGCCACATGATCCCTTCCTCTCTGCGGCATATAGTTCCTCTGTGACATGTGAGTGGCTGTCACCATCAACTGCTTGTCGATCTGATGCTTTCTCCTATTTAATATCAGCATATTCTTCTTTAAATCAGGGAAGGAATATACATGACACAAGTGCTCTAAAACAGATTATCTAAATCCCTTTTGCAAACAGTTTTCACCTCTTCATTGCTGATGACAGTGTTGGAATTGATGCCAGGGAACCTGTCTTTAATTTGATTTGCTTATTCAGTCCCAAATGTGCCCAAGGGAGTTCATTTTCTCGAAGTGTCTGGCATATAGTAAGCAGTCAATAAGTGGTAGTTCTGATTATTATTTTTCTTCTGCTCCCCATGTATGGCCAAGAAGAGATTACTGGCCAATTTGGGTCCTTCCAGAGAGCAAATTAAACCCATGTGGCTTATTTGGCCAAAGCCTGAGTTAAACTCTGAGATGACTCTGGACATGCATGTCCTTACCTTGGACCTTCAGGTCTAAAAAGCTGAAGAGATGTGGGAGGTTTCAGAAACATGGCTGAGCTGAGAACAGTTCAGCTTAATTCCTTGTGAAATGACCCCTTCCACAATTATTAACTATATAACACTCTTCAGAAATTGTTGTGGTGGATCACATTTGTTAACTAATTTGTATGAACTCATATACATGTTACCTATTAACACTAATAATCTACATTACGTTTTCTGTTTTTTTTTTTTCCTCCCTTCTCTGCATAGTCACTCATCAGCTCATAAATGCCCCAAAGAACAAGAAGAGGCGTATTATGAAAGGATTCTGTCATGTCAGTTGGTAGTTAATCTTCTTTAGGCTCATCACCAACCTACAAGCCAGGGCTAAGAAGAGCAAACCACAAACCATGAGTACCTTATATTTCGTGTCACTCTCTGGATTTAAAACCCTCCAGTGGGGTCCCCCCAGGGAGACAGCAATGCAGCTCTTGAATTCTGAGCCAAACCTGGTTTGGGTCTGACCCTGTGCCTTCCAAGCTGTGTGACTCGGAGCTAGTGAAATAACCTGTTGACCTCAGTTCCTTATCTGTAAACTGGGGATAATACTCATTTCGTGAGAATACCATCAGGATTAAGTGATATCGAATTTTAAATTACAACATTCACTTTTGGAGAGTTTGCAGCGAAATGCTGCCAGTTTAAACACAGATTGGAAAGAGTTTTTGGAAAACCATTTGGCAATAGGGATCAGGAGGCTGAAAATGCTCACGCTCTTTGACCCAGTCATTCCAGTTATAGGAATTAATCCTGAAGGTATAATCGAAAGCAAGGTCAAAGATGGACATACAAGGATGCTGATCGCAGCTTTATTTATATTTATGCAAACTGGAAACAAGGACTTCTCTGGTGGTCAAGTGATTAAGAATTCAACTGCCCATGTAGGGTGCATGGGTTCAATCCCTGGTCTGGGAAGATTCCACATGCTTCAGGGTAACACCGTCCATGTGCCACAGCTACTGAGGCCCATGCTTTAGAGCCCACTCGACAGTAGCGGCAGTAGCCCCTGTTTGCCGCAACTAGAGAAAGCTCAAGCTTTCTGCAGCAATGAAGCACCGATGAAGACCCAGTGCGGTTAAAAATAGATGAATAAATCATTTTAAAAGACTGGAAACAACCCAAATGCACAGTACTAGGATAATGCTTCAATAAATCATTGTGCATTCACAGGATGGAATATTAGATACTGCTTAGGACGATGCTTATAAAGAATTTTTAATAATGTGGGAGATCCCCTTCAAAATGCTAAGTGATAAAAGGATGGAAGAGACCATATAATACCAGGAAGAAGTATTATCAGGATGCAAACAATGGAAGGTTATGGTCTTCTTTCTTTCTGTGTTTTATAATTTTTTTTTACAAACAGCATATACATATTTTAAACACTCAAAGATCACAACTAAACTTAAAAATATGAAAGCCTTAATAAAGAGTCTGCAGGACTTCGTTGGTGGTCCAGTGGTTAAGAATCTGCCTACCAATGTAGGGGATGCCAGATGGATCCCTGGTTGGGGAACTAAGATCCCAACTGCCATGGAGCGACTGGGATGAAGCCCGCACGTTGCAGCTTCTGAGTCTACACACCTCAAGTAGACAGAAGCCCATGCACTTCAAGGAAGATCCTGAGTACTGCAACTAAGACCTGACAACAGCCAAAAATAAACAAATACATAAATAAAATATCTTAAAAAACAACAAAAAAGGGCCCGCCATACGGTGTGAGTCCCATTCCTCCCCACTTACCCTGCCCTCAGCATGCTTCCTAAGGGGCTACTGATCAGCCCTAGCCCATTTCCTTCCTCATCTCCTGCTCTGCTCTGGATTCCAGACCCTTCACACTTCTGAACTCCCTGTACCTTCCGAGACCTCTCATTCTCTTTCACAAGCCCTAGTGTTCGTCTGTATTGGAAAAAGTTACAGATCCTTCCTCCTTGGACCTAGTTAAGGCTGGATTCAGCATGACTCTATCTGGACACCTGCCCTGAGACTCAGGGTGGGTAAGGCTCTACCTCCTTATTCCTCAAGTACAACTCACACTTTGTGCTGTGTTGAGCACACAGTGCTGTTTCACCACAACAGTGAGGGCTGCTACAGCAAGTGCGGTCACCTTACCTTGATCACCTCTGAATCTTCAGTGCTGGGCATGATGTCTGAGTCTTAGCAGTGAATCAGTGAGTACAGAAGCTGTTCGTTGTTCACTCATTAAGTCATGTCTGACTCTTTTCGACCCTACGAACTGCAGCACACCAGGCTTCCCTGTCCTTCACCAACTCCCAGAGCTTGCTCAAACTCATGTCAACTCATATTGAGTTGGTGATGCCATCCAACCATCTCATCCTCTGTTGCCCCCTTTTCCTCCTGCTTTCAATCTTTCCCAGCATCAGGGTCTCTTTCAATAGTTGGCTAAAGCCACTTCCATCAAGTGGCTAAAGAATTGGAGCTTCAGTTTCCATTCTTCCAATGAATATTCAGGGTTGATTTCCTTTAGGTTGATTGGTTTGATCTCCTTGCTGTCCAAGGGATTCTCAATAGTCTTCTCAAGCACCACAGTTCAAAAGGATTAATTCTTTGGTGCTCAGGCTTCTTTATGGTCCAAATCTCACATCTGTACATGACTACTGGAAAAGCCATAGCTGTGACTATATGGACCTCTGTAGGCAAAGTGATGTCTCTGCTGTTTAATACACTGTCTAGGTTTCTCAACCTAGTGAGAGACTCCTTCTAACACCTTAACTCAGAGCAGTCACCTCTCAAGGTCCTTGTCATTTACAAATGTGGAGATGCCATCCTTTCTCACCTTTAAGCTATCTTGTAAGCTGGACCATCTGCATGTGACCTCCCTAATTACCACTTCTTCCCAAGATGGGTCAAGCTGCCTTTCTCCAACTTTTGGAATGGCTCCTAAATCCCACATCTTCTATGAAACAGGACTTCCTCTGCCACTTCTCACTCAGAGACCCCCCAGAGCCACATTTAGCCACACCAACTTACTGGTGTTGGTTTCTAGCCAGTGATAGACCATCTCCATTCGTATCTCCTGCAAAGGTCTCAAATTGAACTTACCACATTACCCCTAGCCGGCCCCTCTTTTCCTACCCATGCACTTCTGCTGAGTACTGCTAAGTTTTTGGCTCACCCCAAAGCTTTGATGAATTCTTTCTTTTCCCCTAATTCATTCCCCAAAGCTAAACTGTCATCCAGTCCTGCCTTCTTTTCCCTCTGAAAGGTTTTCAGATTTCATCTCCTAATTTTAAGGACAATCATATTACAACTGCTCCTAGAAATATGTTATTTCTGGGAGGTCTTGTTCCTTTGAGCTGTTGACTCTGTCTCCTTGCTGCAGTTTGCTGATCCCAAATTGCATTTGCTTTGCCGCAGGAGCTTAAGTGACAAGGAATATAAAATAAGTTATCGTGCTCCTGCCAAATGCCCCCATCCTCAAAAGGAGCCAGATGAAGGCAACATAAAACCATACAGCTTCTGTTGTCTCTCTGCCTAGCCTACTGCACAAAGTACAATAAAAGAGACATTTCTTGGAGAAATGTCCTTTATCTTTTGCTTTTCACAAGGGCTAACCAAGTAGAGTGTTTGAAAGTGGGGAGAAGACAAAAAGAAAAAATGAAACCAAAACCCCCACAAAAGTAGAGACAGCATTTTCTCTTGAACTTGCTGCAGTCAGGCTTCTGCCCTCACTAGGTCCTGACATTTCCATTGTCAAGGTGGCCACTGATTGTCTGCATGCTAAATCCAATGATTCATTCTGAGTCCTCACCTTACGGGACCTATCAGGAACATCTGACCCAGATGATTACTTCTTCTTCCTTGGAATACTGTCCTCAGTTGGCTTCTGGCAATGCACTGTCTCCTAATTTTATTCTGAATTTCCCTGGTTTTTACTTTTCCATCTTTTTGCTGTCCTCCTCATTTCACAGGCTTTAAACATCATAGCATCCCAGGGCTCGGTTCTTTGACCATCTTCTCTCTTCTATACTTGCCAAGCTCATCCAGTCTCTTGGCATTAAATGCCACATTTACATTCCATTCTGAAGCTCTCCCCAAACGTCTGACTTTTAAACTTATGCTTTGAACATCTCCACATAACTGTCCAAAAAGCACCACAAACTTCACAATCCAAACTCTAGTTCGTGATCTTCTCTCCTAAATCTGTTCCTCATCTCAGCTGTGGACTACTACATCCTTCCCACGGTGTAGACCAGAATCTTTGATGTCACCCTCTACTCACCATTTCCTCTCACATCCTGCACCCAGTAGTATGCCACTTCCCCTTCAAAATACTTCCAGGATCCAGACACCTCTTAACACCTCCATTGCCCTGTGACCCAAGACCTCCTCACCTCTCACCTGGGTTGGTTCAACAGTTAATGAATTGGCACCCTCTTTTTTTTTTGCCCACTTAGCATCTACTCTCCCCTTAGCATCCACTCTCCACGTGACAGTCCAACACTCATGCTAGAGCCAGATCACTAGTCGAAACCTCCAGAGGTTCTAAGTTTATATGTATTTATTTCAATACATATAAAGGCCCAAATCCTTATTTTTTTTAACTTTTAATTTTGTATTGGGGTGGGAAATGGCAACCCACTCCAGTATTCTTACCTAGAGAATCCCATGGACAGAGGAGCCTGGTGGGCTACAGTCCCCAGGGTTGCGAAGAGTCAGGCATGACTTAGTGACTAAACAACAACAATAAGCCAATTAACAGACAATGTTGTGATAGCTTCAGGCGAACAGCGAAGGGTCTCAGCCATACGTATACATGTGTCCATTCTCCCCCAAACTCCCCTCCCATCCAGGCTGCCACATAACACTGAGCAGAGTTCCATGTGCTACGCAGTAGGTCCTTGTTGGTTACCCATTTCAAATATAGGACTGTGTACATGCCCATCCCTAACCTAATTATTCCTTACCCCATCCTTCCCTCCAGCAACCGCAAGCTTGTTCTTGAAGTCTATGAGTCAGTTTCTGTTTTGTAAGTAAGTTCATTTGTATAATTTCTTTTTAGATTCCACATATAAGGGGTGTTATATATTTCTCCCTGTCTGTCTGACTTACTTCCTTCAGTATGACACTCCAATATGCATAAAGACCCAAATCTTTAAATGATCTCTACTTAGGGTTGTGTGTGTGCTTAGTCGCTCAGTCATGTCCGACTCTTTGTGACCCACGGACTGTAGCCCGCCAGGTTCCTCTGTCCATGGGGATTCTCCAGGCAAGAATACTGGAGTGGGTTGCCATGCCCTCCTCCAGGGGATCTTCCCAACCCAGGGATCGAACCCAGGTCTCCTGCATTGCAGGCGGATTACCATCTGAGCCACATACTTAGGGTAAATATAATGTTTCTCATTCAAATCAGGACATTTTAAAAATAAATATTATGAGAATGACAAGTTTATATTGGAATTGTTCCAGGCATATAAGATATGTATTTATTTTCTCATAACCCCCTACACAGTCTTGTGCCCTGCCAACTGTACAGTGTCATCACCCTCTTTCCTCTTCCTTAATCCCTTTGTTCCAGCCACACTGGTCTTCATGCTGTTTCTTAAACATGTACCCTTCTCAGGGCCCTTTGGCTTGTTAAAACCTCTTCTCCCATTTGTTCACATGGCTCACCTCCTTACTTTCTGGTCTCTGAACAACTGTCACCTTCCCAAAAAGGTCCTCCTTGATCATTTTACTTAAAACTGAGCCTCCCATCCCTGTATCTCCTACTGACATTTCTTGCTTTCTTTTTTTCCATAGCATTTCTTCTGCCATCATTTCTAAAGAATATTGTCACTAAATGTAGAATCCTAGGCTGACAGTCTTTTTTTTTTTTCGTTCAACACCTAAAGACACCATTCCATTGTCTTCTATTACAGTGGACATTTTATATACCCTAAAACAGTAAGTAACTGACACTGGTTAATACACAGATATTTTCCCAGCACTTGCTTGCATAACTTTTCTTATTGTTGTTCAGTTGCTAAGTCATGTCAAAGTCTTTGCGACTTCATGGACCATAGCATGCTAGGCTCCCTTGTCCTTCACTATCTCCCGGAGTTTGCTCAAATTCATGTCTGTTGAGTCAGTGATGCTATCTAATCATCTCATCCTCTGCTGCCCCTTTCTCCTTTTGCCTTCAATCTTTCCCAGCATCAGGGTGTTTTCCAATGTTGGCTCTTCAAATCAGGTGGCTGAAGTATTGGAGCTTCAGCTTCAGCATCAGTCATTCCAATGAATATTCAGGACCGATTTCCTTTAGGATTGACTGGTTTGATCTTGCAGTCCAAGGGACTCTCAAGAGTCTTCTCTAGCACCACAATTTGAAAGCATCAGTTTTTCAGTGCTCAGCCTTCTTTACAGTCCAAACTTTTCCGGAGCCCCCCTAAGTTTGAATGGGATATTTGTTCATTTGATGTAGATAACACACATTTTGCCAGGCACTGATGGTAGCATCTTGTCTTCCATTCAAATATTCAGGGTCTTTCTGATTCTTCCTCTTGAACTCCCTATGTCACTCAAAGTACTGAATGGAATGCCACACTAAATCCAACTATAGTTTTGTGCACGCAAATTCACCATTGTGGAAGTATTATAATAAAACTGTGTCATAATAAGTAGAGAAAAAGAGGCCAAAATAATCTGTAAATTACAAAGTGTTACAAAAATGCACTGGATTGCCAGGTGTTATTACTCATTCATATTTCTCACTGGCATATCAATCAGACCATACTTTCCTGAAGTTCAAAGAATAAAAAGGTTGCAGGGGACTTCCCTGGTGGTCAACAGTATGCCTTCTAATGTAGGTGACTTGAGTTAGCCCTCTGGTCAGGGAACCAAGATCCCACATTCTGCGGAGCAGCTAAGCCTGCATGCCCGAGTACTCCTGAGCCCAAGTACCAAAACTAGAGAGAAGTCCACCTGCTGCACCTAAGACCCGACGCAGCCACACACACACACACACACACAAGAATGAAAATGCTGCATCTGTATAGGATGAGAGCCTGGGCAAGGAATTAGCACAACTCTTGTGCCAGTGTTCCAGTTTCATTACTTCAGACTCACTAGGCTGTAAACTTGCTTCATTATTTTCTCCCCCAAACCAAGCTCCCTTTCTATTTCATGCCTATCCCTAGCACCTTCAAGTGGTTAGTCTTCCAGGCTGTGAAACCTAGAGTTAAAAAGAAGAGAAATGTAGGCTAGTTCTATAACTGTATCTGTTTCCTCTCCATCTGTGGCTGAGGCTATTATTTATTTTTTCTAAATCTCACCCTAATTCATTCCTCCACTCTGTTTCGACTACAAAAACCTTGAACTAAACTCTCCTCAACTCATGCCTGGATGATTATAGCTGGCCTCCCTGGCTCACTCCATCTTCACACTAACCCACCCTTTGCACACTGCCAGAAGAACCTTCCAAGAACAATAATTTCCCTAATGTACCACTGCCCACTATCCCAAATTAAACTTTCCCCACCAGAGGGGAGGGCTTTTCAAATCTTTCATAATATGATCCCCTCTTACAGACTCTACCTGTCATAGCCCACCAACTGTGTGTACCAAAAATATTCCATCACGAGGCTCCGTTGGTCAGTGAGCACTGGCAGCCAGCACCACAGCATTTCCTGACCTCAGGTGGAGTCCAGAACTGCTCTTGCTCTTCAAAGGCAATAGCTTGTATGTTACTTCCTGCTAGAAACCTTACTATGTGTCTCATGACCCACGAGGTTCTACATTGTATCTGTCAGCATCATTACATTTGTAAAAATACATTTTACTCATTGACCAAATGTCTGAGACCAGGGACTTCCCTGGAGGTCCCTGTTAAAGACTGGGGTCCTTAACTCCAGTGATTAAGACTCTGTGCTCCCAATGCAGGGGGCCTGGGTTTGAGCCCTGGTTAGGGAACTAGACTCTGTATGCTGCAACTATGAGCCCATGTGCTGTAAGGAAGATCCCATGTGCTGCAACTAAGACCTGGTGTAGACAAATTTTAAACAATTAAAAAAAAAATCTGCAAACAACCACATGGCTAAGCCTTCATAGATCCTGAAAGGACAAAAGGCAGCATAGTCTAGGGGGAAGATCTCAAGCTTCGGCACTGGGAAGCGTTGAGTTGAAATCCCAGTTTGCCAAATGACCATAAACTTTGTGACCCTGGGAAAGTCATTTGCTCCTCTGGTTTTTTTCCCTCTCACCATTATTGTTTCTTGAGATATAATTCACATGCCATATATTTCACCATTTTAAAGTAGTATATTCACAAAGTTGTATAAACATTACATTGATCCAATTCTAGGACTCTCATCACCCCCCAAAGCAACCCCATGCCCATTAGCAATCACTTTCTATTTTTCCCTCTCTCAGCCGCTGGCAACCACCAATCTTCTTTCTGTCCTCTATGGATTTGCATGAATTTCAGTTTTAATTAACTCTAAACTGAATATATAGGGCTTCCCAGGTGGCTCAGTGGTAAAAAAAAAAAAAAAAAAAAAATCCACCTGCCAATGCAGGAGATGTAAGAGACACTGGTTCAATCCCTGGGTTGGGAAGATTCCCTGGAGTAGGAAGTGGTTACCCACTCCAGTATTCTTGCCTGGAAAATCCCTTGGACAGAGGAGCCTGACAGGCTACAGTCTATGGGGCTGCAAAGAATTGGACATGACAAAGCGACTGAGCACAAGCTGAATATAACACTGACCTTATAGGACTAACGTGAGGATAGAGGCAATTTTTGCTAAGCCTCTCGCTCAGCATCTAAGAGGATGTTAATAAATCACAAATGCTTCAGATCCCCGAGTATAAAACCTTTAGCTCCAGGCACCTCATCATCTTTATCAACAGCCCCACATTATACTCTCTGCTCTTGTCCCTCAGCTCTTTCTGTCTCCTAGAACACTGCTTCTCCAAACCCAACATTTAAGATTCAGCTGAAATTCTACCTCCTACATGTGAAACTCTCTCCAGGGTAACTTCTGTTTTTCTTACAGTTTCCCTAAGCTACTACCCAGAAGACAGAAAAAATGCCACTCACCCTGACTTCAAACATTTCCAATATACTGATATTTTGGCCATGACTCCAGGCTAATCAAATTTGTGTTTATTCTAGATTTTGCTTTGTGACACATACAGGACGGCTCATACACACAGCTGCTTTGTTACAATAAAGAAAGAGTGTTACAATGTTTTCAGGAGAGATTTCTGATCTTGCCACCAAACCTCCATCACAAGATGACATTGAAGCAATAAATAGTGACATTTCAGTAGCTCTGTACCTGGCAGTTATATTTTTCCACATTCTTGTGATTTGCAAATTTAGAGCCATCAAAGATTACAGCCTCTTCAGAGTTTATTTAGTCTTGGAAACCTTCTTAATGAGTTTGACATTTTTATTAGGCTCAAAGTCTTCCACCAAAGCCTGGTGCAATTATAGCCATTTATAAAGTAGCCAACATGAAAAGAGGTTTGGCAGGCCCGTGACAATGCCTCCCAAAGTCTGGCCGCCTGGGAATGCTCACCCAGTTTTCCATTCCCTTGTTCTAGAAGCACCATGGAGACCAGGGGGGCAGTCGCTGGAGTTGGGGTAAGTGTAGATGACCTATAACGCTCTTGCTAGCTGCGAAATGCTTTCATTCTAGGCTGATTTCACAAACACATGAATTCTAAAGGGAAAGAGACGGCTCTTGCATACAGCAGAAATCACTCTTTAATGATATTCTTTAGGATAATACAACCGTTCATGGCTCTCGTTCTGTTGTCAAATGGAGCTGAGCTCAAATCTCACTTCTAGCGTTTATTCATCGTGGTTGTTGGGCAAGTTATTTACTCTCTCTAAAACCACATTTTCTCATTACTGAGTAGGGGAACATAAAGTGCTGCGACTTTGTAGAAAGTAGGAACTGTTCCATGAATGATGGTCATTCTTACTATTTTAGTTATCGTCATCATCATCATCATCATCATCAGAGAATGTATTTAGGAACTGATTGTAGAGGTCATTAAAAATAGTTGAGTATGGGTACAAACTTCCAGTTATAAGACAAATCAGTCCTGGGGATGTCATGTAGTTAACAATACTGTACTGTATACTTAGAAGTTGCTATGTGAGGTGATGGATGTTAACTAAACTTACTGTGGTAATAATTTTGCAATACACACATACATCAAATCTTTATGCTGTATACAGTTCAACTAATGCAATATTATATGTCAATTATATCTCAGTAAAACTGTAAAAGAAATCCTGCAAAACAAAAAAATGGTTGAGTATAACTCATTCAAATAATTCCCAATAACTCCTTTTCTATGCCCGTATGTGTAAGGCACTGTATTAGGTATTATGGAAAGAATAATGATTAAGAAGACACAGATTCTTTCCTCAAGGTTCTTAGAGAAGAATACAAGTAACATAGGCACTTATCAAGACAAGACAAAGAAAAAAAATGAAAAGAGTTTCAAGAAGAAGCAAAGCCTTATGGGAATTCAGAAGATGAGTAAAACCAGAGAAGGCTTCCTGGAGGAGGTGATATCTGAGCTAGGGCAGGGATGAAGTGACTTGACCATTGGAAGACTGGGAGGCAGGCATTCCAGGAAAAGGGCAAAGCTTGGAAATCTAGACAGAATTTTCTGTGTGAGTGGCAGTCTTGCACAGAATACTCTTGAATCCACAGTATTGACTGTAGCTAATTAGTGGTATTTTCCCAAGGTCACACTGCTATTAAACCTTAATCGCTATTTCAGTCTTTAAAGAAAAAAAAATTTTTGCAGCTCATATCAGTCACATTGGAAGGAAAATTAAATAGGCTTTCACCAGATGGAGTCAGAACAGAAAGATGACACTAACCTAGCATGAATGTCTCAGAATTTGAGATGTGAGAGCTTACAGGAAGACAGAGACCCAAAGTGCATCTCAGTGAGTTGTGTGGCTCTGCCGCTGAAAAGGCACTCCACAGACTGGGATGCATTGTGGGGAAGACATTGGGGCTTTATGCAGCTCCCTGTCTTTAGGCACAAAGCAAGCTCTGCACACAATGCAGGGAGATGACATTTGCCCTTGAGTGCACACACATTCCTCAGGGCCAGCAGCCAGCAGCCCCCTTGGCAGCTGAGTACAGAATGGAAGAGTTCTTACTTTAAAAAAAAAATGCTCTTCATCAGGTTTTACGAAACAAATGAAGTGGGACCTTTCGGGGTGGGTGGGGGGCAGTGCATACCACTGGATTGATGGAGTCTAATTACCCTGCATTACAGCTGGGCAGGGTTCCTGCTTTTAGGTCCTTTCCACCCTTGAGATACTCCACAGTGTTTCCATGGCCTCCAGGTGACCAAGGTCTGGTCAGAACAGTGAAAAGCTTGCAGAAGTCTGAGCCTCAGAGTTTGGTGCCTAAGAGAAGACATTCTAGTGCATGGAAAGGGTCTGATGTATCAGGGTCTCAGTCTGTCCAGGGAGGATGTGACCATGTGAAGAAACAGGCCGATGGAAAGTGAACTCCATGTATGACATCAGCTCAGAGGACTTGGATCCTCCTCAGGGGACAAACATCCATATTTCCACTTGGATGGGAAAAACCACAGCAAATCCATCAATCAACTATTTAACTTGTACATACCATGTAACCAGCATTGCACCATGCTAGAGTCAGAGGGCTGGATTCAAAGAAATATAACACATGGCCCCTGATCTCAAAGGTTTACCATTTAGTTTGGGAGACAAAACTAAACCACATGAAATAAATACTTGTACCCAACATCACTGAGGGTTTTATTAAGGCTTTTCAAGTGGTCCCAACTGTAAATATTGACTGTGAGTGCAAGTGGGATTCAAGGAAAATAAACAAGTCAGAGCAAGTATGAGTAGTTAAAAAGGGAGTCATGAAGGGGGTGAAACTTTCCCTGGATTGCTCCTAATATTGGTGACACACACCTTCATCAATCTTTAAAAAAAAAAAAAAACTTCAGAGAAACTGAAGGAATGTTCTTTTTTTAAAAAATTAATTTTTATTGGAAGTATAGTTGTTCTACAATGGGTTGTGTTAGTTCCTGCCGTACAGCAAAGTGAATCAGCTATAAGGACACATATATCCCCTCTTTGTTGGATTTTCTGCCTGTTTAGGTCACTACAGAGCATTGAGTAGAGTTGCCTGTGCTAAAACATAGGTTCTCAGTTGTTATTCAGTTGCTAAGTCATGTTTGACTCATTGCAACTCCGTGGACTATAGTACGCCAGGCTTCCCTGTCCTCCACCATCTCTCGGAGTTTGCTCAAGTTCATGTCCATTGAGTCCATGATGCCTTCCAACTATCTCATCCTCTGTAGCTTCCTTCTCCTTCTGCCCTCAATCTTTTCCAGCATCAGGGTCTTTTCCAGTGAAAAGGTCTCAGGTTCCCATTCAGTTCAGTTCAGTCCCTCAGTCGTGTCCGACTCTTTGCGACCGCATGAATTGCAGCACGCCAGGCCTCCCTGTCCATCACCAACTCCCGGAGTTCACTCAAACTCACATCCATCCAGTCGGTGATGCCATCCAGCCATCTCATCCTCTGTCGTCCCCTTCTCCTCCTGTCCCCAATCCCTTTAGTTATCTATTTTATATTAATACATAGTAGTTTATATGTGTCAGTCTCAATCTTCCAATTCAACTCGCCCCCTTTTCCCTCCTTGGTGTCCATTTATTTGAAAGAATGTTATTCATTACATCTCTTTAAGTACTAAGCAGTCTTGTGAGATAACTGTCTTGAGGTTATCTGGTTTGTCAGAGATGTGGTGGGATTGAACCCAGGGCTGTTCCTGAACCTCACACAGCTACACACACATTGTGGAAGTTGCCTAAGCCCTATTCTCATTCTAGATGTTAGAAAAATAAATGGTTCTTTCAGAAGCATATTCAGAATACTATGGTTTCTCTGGATTCTGCATATATTCTGTGGCTGGGAGGGATTGACAGTGAAAAGCTGCATTCAATAGAACTAATTTATTGTGCAGTGGTACTTAATTAAGAATTTATGAAGGAGATTTGTTCTCCCACCTGTGAGCTTAATTATGGAAATACTGTTACGGGCATTAGCCTGGGGCATCTGCCATCTTGAAGAATACCAGCAACTCATTTAGCAATGACACAGATTACAGAGAAGGCTTGGTGGCAACGCTCCTCCAAGCACACAGTGGGGTTCACTCAGATGCAAACCTGCGAGGTCTGCTGGCTTCTGCCTCAAAAATTTCTCTTAGTTACTGTTCATAGCCCAGAGCCCTTGGCTGTGCATGGAAGACTCCAGCACAAAGCCTGGGGGAGAGGAGGAGGAGAGCTATAGTGCCAAAGGAAATGGATTCAACGAGACAGTGATCCTTCTCCCCAAACATCAGTCAGATCCTGGTCTTCCCAAGGAATCCTCTGGCATGTTTATACTTGATCATGTATATTTCCTGGGGCCTGTCTCTTCTCAGTTCCCATTAGCGCCTTCAGATCAAACTCTTGGCTTTGGAATATAACCTGGCTAACCTCTCCAGCCTCCTGATGTAGCCATGCCAGCCAAACTGGCATTTTCCAAACATATCATGCGTTGAATACTTTTGGCTCTTAATTTTTTTAAATGGCTTTTTAGAATTTAATTTAATTATATATATATATATATATATATATATATATATTTGGCTGCACCACATGTCACTCAGGATCTTAGTTCCCCAACCAGGGATGGAACCCATGTCCCCCGTAGTGGAAGCTTGGATTCTTAACCACTGGACATCCTGGGAAGTCCCTCTGCCCTTGATTTTTGTTCTTGCTCCCCTGGCCTGAAAGGAGATCAACGCTTACCAGTCCTCCAAGGTCTAAGCTGAAAGTGAATGTCTCTGAGAACCATGGCTAACCCTGGTGACTCTATCCTCTGATACAGCCCTTCCTAGGTCTCTGTGTGGCCATTCTTCTTAAACTTAGTCTGTACCAATGAGCATGTCTCTCTCCCCTGGGAGCACCTTGAATCATGGCTTATTCATCTGGCAATCCTGGGGCTCAGCACAGGATCTGGCTTGCATCGGGCATTTGCTAAATGTATGAAGGAGAAATGAAAAGCTATTCAGGAGGGTGCTTGAACTCACTTCCTTTATGGCTGACACTACCCCTGGGGCTCAGAAGTTGTGCTTCAGGGTTGGGTGGTGGGATCTGCTTCCCTCCCTCACCTCAGGAGGCCACTGATGGAAGAGGTTTTTCCTCATCTGGAGTGTTGAGTTTGTTAAAACCCCCAGTGACCTGGAAGAAGGACGGGAGTATACAAGAGAAATGAATCCACTGAAGCTCAGTGATTTGACTAGGGAGCATCTCATCTTGTTTTTCCAACTGAAATAAAAAGGTTGTATTCTCTCTCTCTCTCTTTTTTTGCTGTGCCACGTGGCGGGACCTTAGGTCCCTCACCAGGGACGGAACCCGTGCCCCCTGCACTGGAAATTCAGTCTTAACCACTGGACTGCCAGGGAAGTCCTGGTTGTGTTCTCTTGTAAACATGATATTTGGCAGAAAACTTTGTCTCTACAGATCTTATTATCCTTATTATCTGTTACTATGCTCTTTATAGTATGTGTTGTCTATACGAAGAATTACCATAAGTATTCTATATGAAGACATAGAAAGCACTGCATCAATTATAAGTACATATAATCAATTTAACAACTCTGAAAATGTGCAAAATACGAGACACTCTGGTGACACTAGCGGTAAAGAACCTGCCTACCGCCAGTGCAGGAGACTTAAGAGAGGGGGGTTTGATCCCTGGGTGGGGAAGATCCCCCAGAGAAGGAAATGGCAACCCACTCCAGTCTTCTTGCCTGCAGAATCCCATGAACAGAGGAGCCTGGAGGGCTACAGTCCATGAGGTTGCAAAGAGTTGGACACGACTGAGTGAGGTAACACTTATTTTTTATTTCTTAAATTATTTTTATTTTATTTATTTATTTTTTTTGAGGTAGCACTCAGACACTACAGATCCACCGTCGTTTTTAGCCAGGCTGTTGTTACACATTCTTGCCTGTTTGGGACAGAAGAGTCTGGGTTGCACCAAAGAAGACCTATGACTGAAAGCATCCCCAGGAATTTGAGAAATTTGATGCTATGATTTAGAAATAATCTAAATAGTCTACGTTCCACCCAAAAAAAAAAACAAGATTAAAAGAACAATATTGTTGGAACAATAAGAAAAGAAGAAAAGAAACAACTTCAAAGCTAAACTTTCAAGCAAAGAATTTGAACTGAAGGAAAAAAGTGAAATCTAGTCAAATATTTTGGTTTAGCAATAGTTCCTCTCTGCCTCACCCAGCTTCATTCCCTACAGCTTGCAACTTTAATGTCTCTTGGCTGCTTTCCTTCATCCCCACCCCTATCTCTGGCTACAACTCTTTAAACAATGGCATTCCAAGCCAGGAGGGCCAGGGTCACCCCAGGGCCCAGCAAGCCACCAGCACCTTCCACCTCCCTCTGCTTCTGCACTCCCCAAACTGGGCATCTTTCCCCAGCCAGGAGGTGTAAAGGGTTCTCACCCCACCATGCACAATAGGAGGCAATGGTCCCCTGTTAACGGGTCGGCCAAACTGAGTCTGAAGAACACTGCTGTGCTAATATCATCCTGGGTCTCTTCAACACCAGGAAACTTTAGAATTCAAAGAGCCCCAACATGGGACTTCTCTGGTGGTCCAGTGGCTAAGACTCTGAGCTCCCAATACAGGGTCCCTGGGTTCAATTCCTGGCTGGGAATTTAGATTCCATATGCCACAACTAAAGATTCCACTTGTCACAACTAAGACCCAGAGCAGATAAACAAATAAACGTATATTTTTTTTCTCTCTCTCTTTTTTTTAAAAGAGCTCCAACAAGTGTCTTCATCTGGAGTAACTAGATAAAACTAAAATATCTCAGTTTGTTCTCATGGATCTAGTTTTGGGTTGCTAAGGTTTATCTGTATGGTAACTCACTGCTTATAAAACACAACACTCTCAGCAACAAGCTTTCACAGCACCTCTTGGGAGGTGGACACTCGCTGCCTTTATTGGGCTAGAGAAACAAATGGCTACTTCAGGAACGGGGTAGAAGATATTTCTTTTTTCATAAAAAAAGGTCTTTGGATAATTATCTTGTGTTTGTACTTGAGAAAGAGAGAGCCACAATGATGTCATGATTTTGACTATGTCTCTACCCACAGATGGTGGCATGTACCATGTCATTTGTGGAAGGCCACTCTCCCCTCAAACCAGTTGGCAAAACAGAAAGTCGCCTTTCACTCACCATGCAGTGATTTCTCTAAAGACATGTTTTTAATAAAAGATGGAATGAATACTCATAAAAAGCAAAAAACACAAACAAGAAATACCTCAAGGACATTCTGGTTGTGATTTAAAAAACAACAACCAAAAAAAAAAACACCCCAAAACAGAACCTTTGCTGGGAAAGAAAAGTAATGATGAGGTTGGATAGAAGGGCTCATGTCCCATTGTTAAGGGTTAGGAGATAAAGCTGGACCATCTCTCAGTGAAACCAACATGTATAATTATGGAAACACAGACAGAAATCCTTCTCAGCCACTTATACTGACCTTAGCTTCTTTGGGTCCTGGTTTCCTCATCTGAGAAATGGGTATAACAGTACCCACCATCTTTAAATGGATAGTATTGAAGAATTGATGCTTTTGAACTGTGGTGCTGGAGAAGACTCTTGAGAGTCCCTTGGACTGCAAGGAGATCCAACCAGTCCATCCTAAAGGAGATCAGTCCTGGGTGTTCATTGGAAGGACTGATGCTGAAGCTGAAACTCCAATACTTTGGCCACCTCATGCAAAGAGTTGACTCATTGGAAAAGACCCTGATGCAGGGAGGGATTGGTGGCAGGAGGAGAAGGGGATGATAGAGGATGAGATGGTTGGAGGGCATCACCAACTCGATGGACATGAGTCTGGGTGAACTCTGGGAGTTGGTGACGGACAGGGAGGCCTGGGCGTGCTGCGATTCATGCGGTTGCAAAGAGTCAGACACAACTGAGCTACTGAACTGAACTGAACTGATTGAACTAGCAGATATTGGGATGGTGGGATTCTTCTGCTCTAATAATTCAGGGGAGAATGTTCTTTAATTAATTATGAACAGGGCTCTGGAAATACAATAACTGGTAGAGGATGAGATCTGCTTTCTTTGGACTGGCATGTACATACAATGCAATCTGAATTCCTTTGAATTTCCCAAGCTCTAACTAAATTGCTTATTAAAACAAGTTTTAGAACTCACAGCGTCTGACTTCCAAGCCCTTCTTCCCATGGTGGCTTTCCAGCATGACCCAGTATCTACACAAAAGTCCTCCCATGCAGTTGCCAATCCCAGTCTGATTAAACAGTGAAGAGCCCCATACATTTAGTTTAGTAACAACATCACCTGATTTTCCAAACTCAGCTGGTCCATGGCTGCCACACTCTGGCCAACCAAACTTCTCTTGCTCACACCATACCTGCCCACTGAGTTCCCATCCCTGGGACTGCCCAATCCCCTACATACCTGGTAAATGCTTCCTCCTTCTTCCATGCCCAGCTCAGAGGTCACCACCTCAGAGAAGGTGTCCCCAGTTCCCTGATCCCAAGGACACTCAGATACTCACTTATCTCTACTCCCAAGGTTTTGGGGCCTTCTTCAGGCATAAAACATACTTTGGTAAAACATATCTTTCTTGCTCTCTCTTACTCTTCCCCTCTTTCTCTCCATTGTTAATGACTCCAGACCAAGACTATAACTTATGCTACAGTGTATCATGCAGATTGGCACATTGTAGGCAATGGGTTAATGCTTGCTGTGTAAATAGAAGCCAGAGTATAAGTGACCTGGAACATCGTTTTCACATGTCTGCTGTCAGTGCCAAGAAGAAGGCCCCAGGTCTCCCCTGAAGGCAGGGTAGGGAAATTTTTGATATGGCAAGTCTGAATCACCTGGTCACACTGGGGTCAGGCTGGATCCTCCTGGGCCAGGGCAGAGGCTGGCTCACAGAGAAGCAAAAATCTCAGCTAGAAAGAGACCCATGCAGGTTTGGGAATGGACAAGACCACACAGTGACAGCAATCCAGTGGGTCCTTGGGCTGTGGGGTCAAAGGTGTGGACGAGGCTCTCAGCAGGAAAAGGCACCACAGAGTATGTGCTTTGCCCCCCAGAGGGCTCACGTCCATCTGCCTCTTGCCACCTCCCACCTCCCCGGGTCCCTCCATCCTTGGGTGCCTTCCCTTTCTCCCCCTTCCTCACTGCCCCTTTTATTAATGACCATAAACAGTCACTGATTTGACAATAAGAGTTTCCAGCCAGACACAGAGAAGAAATGGGTATAACAGTACCTACCATCTTCGTGTGGGGAAAGGGCAGGAGCGGCTACAAGGGGTGCTACCACCCCACCAATGTCACACAGTCTCTGACGACTGGTTATGTTTTCAAAAGGTCCCTCCATGAGGCTTTCTTATGGGTTATTTTTATCACAATGATGGTAAGGGTCAAGGGTGGGGCAGGAAGAGAACCTCCAATCAAAAGATTTGATCTCTATCTGGAAAGAACTTGAACTACAGACCTCAATTCTCCCTAGCTGTCTACCCTTGGAAAACCTAATTAACCTCTGTCAGAGTCCAATCCCCTGCACAAAAATGCCCCTACCGACCCTGCAGAGTGGGCACACAGCGAGCCCAGCACAGTCCCAGGTACCTGCTCAGTGAATGTCAAGCCCCGTCCCCTCCTTCAACCAGCACTGTAACCCAGATGCTTAACACCTCACATCTCAGCATTCCTCCAAGGTAGGCTGTTCTTGGCTTAAGGCAGACTATATCCCAAAAAACCTATTGAAAGCAGAACTATAAACACATCTTCCCAAAGAATGTATTGGGTTGGCCAAAAAGTTCATTTGGGTTTTTCCATATGATGTTACAGAAAAGCCAGGATGAACTTTTTGACCAACCCACTATGTTATTCATGGTGATTGGGCTCCCAGGGGCTTCACAGGTGCTGCTAGTGGTAAAGAACCTGCCTGCCAATGTAGGAAATGTGGGAGACGTGTGTTCAATCTCTGGGTTGGGAAGATACCCTGGAAAAGGAAATGGCAACCCACTCCAGTGTTCTTGCCTGGGAAGTCCCACGGACAGAGGAGCCTGGAGGGCTACAGTCCATGGGGTCGCAAGAGTAAGACACGACTGAGCGACTAAGTACGCGCGGGCTTCCAGACCTGCCCGTAAAAAGCCCATCTAGTCCACAGTTCTGCAGGTTCTGCAGGACAAAACCCAACACCAAGAAGGACATGGTTTCTGTGGCAAACTGTGTTCTGCATCCTGACTTGTGATACCAGATGCACAGCTTCTCATGGCACCTCTAGAGGGAGGCGTCTGCTCAGCTCCTGGGGTAGCTGGGGCCCTGTGACCGTTTTGTAGGGCTGGCGGTGGGGGTGGGGAACTGGGGAGCTGCCAGCATCTCCCCACCATCTCCTTTCTCTACCCCTACTCCCTCTACCCCGGCTCATCGAGCACTTCACTGCTTAGTGGAACATGCCAGAACACAGCATTCACCTAGACTATGGTCTGCTCAAGAAACCAGAATGGTTTCCCAGCCCAAAGGCCCAAATTTCCCCTTCCAGTATTTCAGACCCCCCTAAATTTACTTCTTTCCATGGTCACCACATTATGGCTTATACAAAAGTGTTCTTTCTCTCTCAGTTTTATTGTTGCATTGTATAGAGGAAACACAATGAACTATGGGGCAAAACCCAAGTTCAAATCTTGGCTTTATCACTTACTATCCAATGACCCTGGGCAGATGAGCTATTGTGTTAGCTCTCGTTTCCTGGTCTTTACATTGAAGGATAATAACATCTGCCTCAAATCCTAAAAGATGATGCTGTTAAAGTGCTGCACTCAATATGCCAGCAAATTTGGAAAACTCAGCGGTGGCCACAGGACTGGAAAAGGTCAGTTTTCATTCCAACCCCAAAGAAAGGCAATGCCAAAGAATGTTCAAACTACATACAATTGCACTCATTTTACATGATAGCAAAGTAATGCTCAATATTCTCCAAGCTAGGCTTCAACAGTACGTAAATCGAGAACTTTCAGATGTTCAAGCTGGATTTAGAAAAGGCAGAGGAACCAGAAATCAAATTGCCAATATCCGTTGGATTATAGAAAAAGCAACAGAATTCCAGAAAAACATGTACTTCTGCTTCACTGACTATGCTAAAGCCTTTGACTGTGTGGATCACAACAAATTGTGGAAAATTCTTAAAGAGTTGGGACTACCAGACCACCTTACTTGCCTCCTGTGAAGCCTGTATGCAAGTCAAGAAGCAACAGTTAGAACTGAACATGGAACAACAGACTGATTCCAAATTGGGAAAGGAGTACATCAAGGCTGTATATTGTCACCCTGCTTATTTAACTTATATGCAGAGTACATCATACAGAATTTTGGGCTGGATGAAGCATAAGCTGGAATCAAGATTTCTGGGAGAAATATCAATAACCTCAGATATGCAGATGACACCACCCTTATGGCAGAAAGTGAAGAGGAACTAAAGAGCCTCTTGATGAAGGTGAAAGAGGAGAGTGAAAAAGTTCACTTAAAACCCAGCATTCAAAAAACTAAGATCATGGCATCCAGTCCCATCACTTCATGGCAAATAGATAGGGAAACAATGGAAACAGTGACAGACTTTATTTTCTTGGGCCCTAAAATCACTGCAGATGGTGACTGCAGCCATGAAATTAAAAGATACTTGCTCCTGGGAAGAAAAGCTGTGACCAACCTAGACAGCATATTAAAAAGCAGAGACATTACTTTATCAACAAAAGTCCATCTAGTCAAAGCTATGGTTTTTCCAGTAGTTGTATATGGATGTGAGTTGGACTATAAAGAAAGCTGAATGTCGAAGAATTGATGCTTCTGAACTGTGGTGTTGGAGAAGACTCTTGGGAGTCCCTTGGACTGCAAGGAGATCCAACCAGTCAATCCTAAAGGAAATCAGTCCTGAATATTCATGGGAAGGACTGATGCTGAAGCTGAAGCTCCAGTACTTTAGCCACCTGATACAAAGAGCTGACTCCTAGAAAATATCCTGATGCTGGGAAAGATTGAAGGCAGGAGGAGAAGGGGATGACAGAGAATGAACTGGTTGGATGGCATCACCGATTCTATGGACATGAGTTTGAGCAAGCTCTGGGAGATGGTGAAGGACAGGAAAGCCTGGCATGCTGCAGTCCATGGGGGTCACAAAGAGTCAGACACGACTGAACAACAACATCTGCCTCAGAGGGTTGTTGGGAAAATTACATGAGATAAGAGTCACCAAAACCTGACACAGCAGGGGAAAGAGGGTGGGACGAATTGAGAGAGTAGCACTGACATATATACACTACCATGTATAAAATAGATGGCTCTTTGGAAGCTGCTATAAAGCACAGGGAGGTCAGCTCAGTGCTCTGTGATCACCTAGAGGGCTGGGATGGGAGGTGTTGGGAGGGAGGCTCAACATAGAGGGGATTCACGTGTACACAGAACTGAGTCTCCTTGTACAGCAGAAACTACCACATCATTGTAAAGCAATTATACTCCCATTATAAAAGTAAACAAAAGAAATTAAAAAAAAAAAAACTAACACAGAGCCTATCACATTTTAGATCCAAAAATATTTCTTTTTGCCTTTTCTTCTGTTGTTTATAGAGTGAAACCACTTCTGAACAACAGCATTCAGTTACTTGCTGCATCCAGTTACTTGTTACACACCCATGGTTTTGTTTGTTAGTTCCCAGTCTATGGAAGATGTCTGGGTTTGTTGCCTTTTTTTTTTTTTTTTTTTGCTAAGGAGAACATCTGGCTCCAGTCTAAGCATCTCTAGCCACACATAAGCTGGCTGTAAACATTCCTGCAGAAGGTTGCACTAGGCCTCATTCCCTCACCAGTTACCCTCTGACCTCCCCTGAAGCTCAGCCAGCAGGAATCTACCAGGTGTTCGCCCTTGAAGTCTCCCTTTCAGTGTCATTTGACACTTGGAACATGACCCATGACCAACAGGGAAGCGCAGGTGAGGACCTGCTCTGGCACCTTGAAGATGGGAGTGAGTTACAGCAGTGTGCTTGCTTCTTGAGAGCCGAAGACGTCTCCATAATCACAGCCTTCATATCACATGCCCATATGTTTGTGACACACAGAAATGAAAACCAGAGATTTAAAGAACAGCACTTGGACTTTGGTCAAAGCTGGGCCCCACATGCCAGTCTTGAAAGATGGAAAAAATGTGAGCAGACCAGATTAAATTCCCCACTTCCCTATACCTTACTATCTTGTCTCAGCCGAGTCATTCAGTTTCTCTAAATTTCAAATTTATGAGGTTGGCCATATAAACAACTGCTCTATCTGGTTACCATAGCCTGAGTAGATGTCTATAAAAGTGTTTTGCTTTTTGAAAAGTCCAACCAAAATACGGGCTATTATTACCACTTGCTATCACACATACTACTTTATGAGAATGGCCTATTCTTGTCATCACCCTAGTCCAAGTTCATTGCCTCAAAGCTACACTGTTGCAAATCTCCAAATCAGCCTCTTCCCAGTGCTGACTTGTGAATTATCCTATAGTTCTGCTCTAAGCGGGCTTCCCTGGTGGATCAGACAGTACAGAATCTGCCTGCAATGCTGGAGACCGAGGTTTGATGCCTGGGATGGGAAGATCCCCTGAAAAGGGGAATGGCTACCCACTCCAGGATTTTTCTCTGGAGAATTCCGTGGACAGAGGAGCCTTAGTGGGCTACAGTCCATGGTGTCACAAAGAGTTGGACAGGACTGAACTAACACTTTTACTGACACTTTCTCCCCCGCTACTTCTCTTCTGCTCTAAGCAAACATACTATAGAATATTTTGAGCCCTGTATTTGAGCAAATACAGAGAATGATATCTCAAACATTTGGGTTCCCATCACTCAATTTTTAACAAATCTTTATTGGAGTATAGTTGATGATTATGTTGTGTTAGTGCATCCCCCAATTTAACACAGCAGATGAAAGGGAATGTCCCTCTCCCTGATGCCACTGCCCTCTCTCCTTCATCAGCCATAACCACTGTCCTCAACTGCTGTGATCATCCTCGTGCATGTTTATACTCCTACTAACATTTGGAGACCCATAAATAAAGTATTTCGTTGTTTGGTGTGTTAAAGTTTTATATGATGATATAATACCTTTATAATTCAGAGACCATGTTTCATATTTCATTTTGGAGGTTTTTCATCTAGGATGATACATGAGTCTCTAGATTTTTAAGTGTCACTCTGTACTTCACTACATGCATAACCAGCAACTCATTTCTCTTCTCCTAAGGATGGATATTAAGGGAGTTTTCAATAACTGATGATTATGGACAGTGCTGCTACCAACATTACTGTACTTATGGACTCATCTGCAAGACTACACAGTTGCCAGGGTTTCTCTGGCCAGTCTTTTTTGAACTTTTTTGACTGCAACTCACAGTAAAAGTATATTTATATCACAATATACTATACAAATCACAAAATATGTCCGTGTACACACACGAGGTGGAACTGCCTCAAGAAACCATACTTATTACCCTCATTGCATCCTCTGTCCTTTAATATATTCCATTCCATCCTATTCTATATTTTAAATGCTGTTCAAAACCCTCCACATCGATTTCACGATCCATGTATGGGCCTAGGGTATATACGTAGGTGTGGAATTGCTGAATGGATGGAAGGCTACATGAACCTTTAACTCCCCATTAAAACACTGCTCTTTTAAATCATTCTCCAGCTAAACAAACATAACAATTCCTTAATGTCTAACGACCTATCCCTGGGTCTCTGACAGGTCATTAACCCTTTGACAGGTTTCTCCCCTTCCCCCAAACACACATTGCTCGTTCCTGCCTTTACAGAGACAGTGCCCCTGCTGCCCCCTTGCTCCTGCCCTCTGCATGTGTGTGTGCTTCATTTCAGTCATGTCCGGCTCTTTGCGACCCCATGGACTACAGCCTGCCAGGATTCTCCAGACTAGAATACTGGAGTGGGTGGCCATTTCCTCCTCCAGAGGGTCTTCACGACCCAGGAATCGAACCTTTGTCTCTTACATCTCCTGCATTGGCAAGTGGGCTCTTTACCACTAGCGCCACCCAGGGAGCCCCACTTCCCCATCAAGTATCCAAAGGTGCCCCAACCTCACCCTGCCCTTGAACTTAAGCTGCACTTAAAAATACCACTAGGATATATTTATTCTTTAATCTGCAACTGCTTTCTGTGTCTCCCATTGTCTTCCAAATGACAAGGTTCTTGAGGGCAGAAATATGCTGTCTTAGAGCAGAGTATCTCATCTGTGAGTCAAAAGTCCCAGCTCCAAATTGCTGGGTTTGTTACCTTGGGTTAATAATCTCCTTGGGCTCCAATTTCCTCGCATATAAAATGAAAACTTGGTAAAGCTTTTTCTTTTCTTTTTTTTAAGAGGCAATAAGATCACATCTGTGGAAATTCTTTGCAAACTGTGAAGAGACACAGAAGGACCTATATGCATTTCATATCTTCCATGGCAGGCATGATGCCTGCTGGTCCTGATAAGCAGCTTCCATCAAGGGTGAGCAGAATTCTAAGATGAGCCCCATGCCCTGGATGCTCTCCAAGACCGCCAACAGGATGGGCTTTGTGCCCATGATCAGGTTATGTTAAATGGCATAGTTGACCTTAAGACAGGGAGGTTATCTGGGTGGCCTGACTTAATCACATGAGCTTTTTAAACTTGCAAAGTCTTCTCTGGTTGGTTACGGATTTGAAACACAAAAATTTGTCATCTTTTTTCTGGCTCGAAGATAGAGAGTTCATGTGGCAAGGAAAAATGGGCAGCCACCCGGGGCTGACAACAAACAAAAAAACAGGGACCTCAGAAATGAATTGTCTATAAGCAGGGAGCTTGGAAGGCTCCATCCGAGTGAGCATGGCAGCCATGGGGACACCTCGATCTCAGCCCAGTCAGACCCTAAGCAGAAAATCTATTCACGCTGTGCCCAGATTTCCAACCTACAGAAACGATGATATAATACATAATATATATAGGTATTAATTTACATAATATAGAAACTATGAAGTAATACAACTGTGTTGTTTTAAGCCACTGAAGTGTGTGGTATTTTTTTACAAAGCAATAGAAAACTAATTACACATGAAACTGGGAAAGTTTAGTTATTACTAATAGCTAGGGTTTCCATTTCTCTTTGCATAAAATTGGTGTCTCTTGTTGCTACTGCTTTACCTTCCAAATCATGGTGGCTCAGACCCTTTAACGGAGAAGGCGATGGCACCCCACTCCAGTACTCTTGCCTGGAAAATCTCATGGACAGAGGAGCCTGGAAGGCTGCAGTCCATGGGGTCACTGAGGGTCAGACACAACGGAGCGACTTCACTTTATTTTTTCACTTTCATGCATTGGAGAAGGAAATGGCAACCCACTCCAGTATTCTTGCCTGGAGAATCCCAGGGACGGGGGAGCCTAGTGGGCTGCCGTCTATGGGGTCGCACAGAGTCAGACACGACTGAAGTGACTTAGCAGTAGCAGCAGACCCTTTAAATCCTATGGAATGATAATAAAAACCAAGGTTGAGGGCAGGGAGAGATAAAGGAACTAATTTGAGAGGTATCAACCAGTTACTACAGAATAGATTGGAATCATCCTTCAAGAGCATAGCAGCAATCTTTCTCTAAGTGAAATACCCTAATAAAATAGCAAACCTTCTGAGCCATGTCAAGTCTGATAGTTGAATTATTATTGAATTATTATTACTTTTCATATGTGTGCTTTCTTTCTTGTTAAGACTTGTTTACCCAGAGGTATTTCTAATTCCTTTCCTCATCAGAAACTCCATAGATTTGCAATAAGCAGATCAACATGAGAACAGCCATGGGCCCCTCTCCAGAAGGACATGCCAGCCCTAGGTAATACTCTCTGAAATCCCAGCCAGCCTCTGGCAACTTAACAATAACAGGCATTGGACAGAAAGAACGAGATCTAAAGGTGAATACAACATAGTATCTCCTTACCAAAATTCAGTTTATCTTCATTCATAAAGGCTTAAACTGACAACACAAGTACCACCAATTTCATAAGAAAAAAGTCAGCGCAATCCAGAGCCCCCAATTTAATCAATGTACATAAAGACAACACCAAATAGCATGTAGCTACTTTACTAGATAACATGAATATGGGGATATAAACCAACCAAATGTTTTCTCTTTACTGTTTAGTCTATCTAATAGCTGTTTGCCTGTTCTCCTTAGGCTATGACACCCCTGTATACTTTATACTAAAAAAAAAAAAAAAAAAACCACATGTGTATGATACTGAAAGTTTAAATAATGAAATCTTTAGTTTTAAAAAATAATAAAGTCAAAAAGAACCAATGAACACAGTGCAGATGAAACCACACTCATCCAACAAGTCACCATCATAACAAAAGAGCATCCCTGCCGCAACCAGCAAACCATGAGTCATCAGAAAGGAGCATGCCCAGCCAGATGTTGGTGTGACCTGTACCACTGTCCAGATGACCACTTGGAGGCTGCCCTGCTGCTCAGGAGGAGTACCAGTCCAAACCAGTTTTCATGAATACCAGCACAGTCCCCTTAGAGCTAAAGCAAGGGCATAGAGTTAAAGCAGTAGTAAAGCCAAATGGTTGTAAACCAACGAGGCATTATTTCACCACACTTTACAGTCTAAAAACCATTTCTCTGTCTTGAAAGCTTCTCCACAATACCACATTTATTTCTGCCTCCATGAATCTGAAGACTTTCACGCATCACCTTCCATAGTCTCCTGCCCTTCTGCTTAACAACTGCGAAGTCCCAGAGTGTTAAGAGACCTTGGCCATCACGTTTAACATTGGAGAAGCCAAGGATTAGGGAGGTGAGTATCAGGCCTTCTGTTCATTTCCTTGCAGCTCATATAGGAAAGTTTTTCTAATTCTCCCAGAACATACAGATCAGTGGATTAGTCAATCAGTAAGTATTCACTGAGCATTCCTTAGGTCCTGGCATTGTTCTAGAAACTATGAGGGATTCAAAGCAAAGTTTCTTCCCACAACAGAGATTACTAGTCCAGGAAAGAAGGTTTAAATATGTGAAATGATTTCAAATAAGAGAATACTAAAGCTTTTCTTGTTAGGACAGTCCTGGAACATACTCTGGAGGCATTTGTAATTCATATTGAATAATTCAGTGCTTTCCAAAACATACCATTTATTATATAAAGAGATCTATTTCTATTTTGGAAATATTTGTACATCACTCCAACATACGCTTTGGAGAGCTTATAATAGAGACATTATAAGGTTGATAAATATAGAAGAATCCAGGAAATAGGAAATGTTAAGGTTAAAGTTGTTTTGGTTGAGTATAAAATATGAAAAGAACCTATCCTCAGTGAAGGCAAAAAGATAACATGCTGTCTTGTTCCCTGAAAGGAGAAGATAAGATAGATCCACAGGACATTAAAAAGGTTCCTAAAAATTCCTCACGTGGAACTTTAAAGTCTACTGTGTAATATAACAGAAGATGTCCTTAATAACAGCTTTAAAATAAAAACAAAGGCAGAAAACAGATCATCTTTCAGTCTCTATAAAAGCTAAGAACATGGCAATGGCCAGTAATTGTTGAGGTCTAAGTATTCTAATGTGCTCAAAGGGTAGATTCAGAATTCCCAACAAGAGGGGAGAAAGGAGAATAATCATTACTTTCCTAAATATTACACTTAAAAAAAAGCATGGTTTATAATAGGAGCTAGACTGTATGCAATATGAGATCATATTTTCTGTGAAGGGGCCAATATATGTAAATGTTGGGAAGGATTATACTAAATATTACTGTATTGGTTTCCTCTTACACAATTGCAGATTTTTCAGAATTTTGGATTTTGTAGGTTCAAAACTTTTAAATTCCCCAAAAGAGCTTTGAAGGCTCTATGGATTTGCTCACTTTTCATTGTCAAGCAGGAACACTTTTTTACCAAAAAAATAAAAAGCGTCTACCATCTTATTCTTACTACTAAAACCGTCTCGTAAAAGAAATTTTAACACCACAAAAGTAGAAAAACATAATCTCTGAGAAAAAGAGCAATTTTTAAAAGGAATATATTTAGCTTCACGTAAGGTTCTCTACCATAGTTTTCATTCACATTTTGCTCAGGGCCACTGAAGACGGCATTTAAGGGGTTAGGAAAACCTCTGGCCTAGATTGTAAGCTTCTTGCAGGCAGGGGATAACCCACATACAAGATACCATGCCCTCAACCTTTTCCATTCCATTGCCAAATATTTATACACCCCACCCTATATAAAACATAGGTTTTATGCTCTAGAGGGGCCATTCATAAACACACCACAGTCCTTACAGCAGTCTATATAGCTAGATTCACCTTAGAGAGGACAATGGCCGAGTGTCACCTAGTGGTGAGAAGGGCAACTGCAGTCTTTCCAAAACTAAATCTTGCTAGAAGATGTAGTTTTCAGGTATGAATTTCCAGTCCTCAAAGTAGGACTTAAAAAAAAAAAAACAAATGGATACCTGTGGCGGATTCATTTTGATATTTGGCAAAACTAACACAATTATGTAAAGTTTAAAAATAAAATAAAATTAGAAAAAAAAAAAAAAAAAGTAAACAAAAAGGACTTTCATGGTGGTCCAGTGGTTAAGAACTCGCCTGCCAATGCAGGGGACATGCGCTTGATCCCTGGTCCAGGAAGATTCCACATGCCTCAGGGCAGCTAAGCCTGTGGGCCACATCTACTGAAGCCTGAGTGCTCTAGACCCTGAGAGTCAAAACTGCTGAGCCTGCACTCTGGAGCCTGAGAGCTGCACCTACTGAAGCCCGTGAATGCTCCACAAGAGAAGCCACTGCAAAGAGAAGCTCCCTCACCTTGACAAAGAGCAGCTCCCCGCTTACTGCCAACTAGAGAAAGCTCGAGTACAGCAATGAAGACCCAGTGCAGCCAAAAATAAATACATAAAAATTTAAAAAATAAACAAACAATAATAAAAAAAACCTCCCTGATTTTCAACACATTTTTGGGTATATGAAGGCATTCCGCTTGCTGATTCATTCAGTCATTTTATTTTTCATCTACTTTATTTAAAACTTACCACTTACAAAAACATACAATGCAATCAAACAAAACAAGATTCAATGTAGGGAGGAAACCTGTTAAAAGGAACGATATAATGTATCTGAAAGTGAAATCAGCACCAAAATGTATGTCACAAGATCTCTGCGTTTGTTAGCTGTTGTTGTTCAGTCGCAAAGTTGTGTCTGACTCTTTGTTAGTAGTGGGTTACTATTCAGCTTCAAGCTTTCTGGTAGATGGCTGGAGAGAGAAATTCATTCACTTCATGAGTCACAAATTTCTAAGATTATAAACAGCTCTAGAGAAGCCCAGGTGTGTCTAGTATGGAGATAAGACAGAAATCTCCCCATCATGTACTGAATGGCAGGACATCTTCAACAACAAACTGAATAGTCTGGTTTCCTGTAACTTTCCTTGCGTAGAGGCTGATGCATCACTAAAGCCCCATTTGTACAGGAAATTCTACTGGGGGCTATCATGCCATGGTTCAGCTCTGCAGCTTCTGGCTTAGTCTGAAGCGATTCTAGGGTCTCTAGGGAAACGGATTGATTATATCAGCTTCAGGTGATCACTATGGCTGTACTTGTTCATGTCTCTGTATCCAAGCCCCTGACAAAGTGACTGTGTAGCTCCTCCCCATAGGGAGATGGAGTCTAGTTCTTTATCCCTTGGAGATCTTGCGTGTTTCTGCTCGTGGTCTTGGAATTCCACCCCTGACACATGAACAAGCCTAGGCCAGCCTGGAAGAGCATAAGAGATGTGTGTTCCATTCACCCTTGTCATCCTGGTGGATAGCCAGGCAACTGCCAGACATGTGTGTGAGGCTCTCTCAGGTTAGCCAGCTTCTGGCCAACCACAGATGCAGCCCAGCCAAGGTCAGCCATTCATGGCCCAGATTGGCAGACCCACCCCAGCTGACTTGCAGACTCAGGAACAATAATAAATGGCTGTTATTTTAAGCCGCTCTTTCCTGCCTTACTTGGTATCAATCATCATGTCCAGGTGATTTTCTCCTTAACATTCTTGTGTCCAGCTGCTCCTCTCCATCTGTTCTGGTGCCCCTAGGTTCATCACCTCTCACCTGGGCACTACAAACTGAGGGCCAGAGAGAAGAAGGAGCTGCTCAGGGTCACAAAGCAGAAAGGCAAGGAGTCAGGGACCCAAACCCTCTGACATCCTGACCCCCTACTTCATAGTCCCCATTGCTTACACAGCTGGTAAAAGAAGATCCAGAAACCAGTTTCTGGTACCATGAAGATGGAGCTGAGACAGCCAGTCTTCCCTTTGATTACACCACCTTGGATGAGAAACTTAAGTGTTTCCAAACCTCATTTTGCTCATCTTCAAAAGGGGATGAAAATATCCACCAAGGTGGTGAAAAGGTTCAAAATAAGAAAGCTGTTTGGAATGCAAGGAGTGCCATGAATGTCTGCTATTGTGTTGACACGCAGCAGGTGCTCAGTAAAGCTGAATGCACACAGAAAAGGTTGCATTATTGCTTAAGGCACAGTCTTGAACTGAGGGCTGTGGGTCAGCACCAGACTTTGTTTCACAGACAGGATTGATCAGGGAGCTAAGATTCACTGAGTGTCTCCAACAAAGTGCTGGGATCAAGTCTATGTCACTGCTTCAAGGACCAAATTCTGGTTTCACTTCTTAAGTGAATGCCTACCTGAACTGCAGGAGTCCTCTCTAATTTCTCTAAAATTTTTAGAGGATTCAAAGTCCACCTTCATTCAAAAGGCATTTACTGGGCACCTTGCTTGTTCCAGGTACTATAGTAAGGTGCTGGAAATATGATGAAAATCAAAGGTAATCAAAGCGACACAATTAGTATTAAATTACCAAATGAAATCACAGCTAGTGAGGCTGCAGGAAATCAATCAGAGCCCATATTGACATTTATTATAGCTCATAATCCTTCAGAAACGGTTGATTCATAACCTACCCCAACAGCAAGGTAGAACCTGTGAATGGAATACATTGTATAAGGGAAATTCGATTATCCTATTCCCTGAAGAGTAATTAATTTATACAGTGGCTTTGAGGAAATATTTTTACATTAAGACAGTATGGCGTTGAACTTATTTCACAGGTGGTGTTTCGGGGGAAAAAGGGACCCATTGAATAGAACCAAACTATGTAATTCACAAAGCAGAGATTAGGGTTTCAAAAGCTCTAGAAACATTCCATTGGCCTATGGGTTCCCGAAGTCAAATACCTTTTCAAAAGCCATATTCTAGTTTTTGTTCAGGGATGAAAAATAAGGTCTACTGGGGTCCTTGGCTTCAAAGTCAGTAAATCTCACCCATGCTCCTTTCTAAATGTCTTCCCAATGGGACCCCACCCTACTCTTCTCATGGCCACCACCCTCAGCATTCCTCCTGGAATCTTGTAACAATCTCTTTCAGATGTAACAAATACTGAGCACTTATCATGCGCCAGGCAGCGGTAAAGAAAATCACAATTTCTGTGCCCCAGAGGCTCAGGGTCCTCACTCACTACCTCTCCCCAGAAACCCCCTCATCTCCTGTCCCCCATACAGGTGCTGCGGTGGCTTTCCCAGACATCCTACATGTCCGCTGAGCTCAGAACTCTATCTGTAACCCTTAGTGGTTCATCAAGACTTTGGCTGAAATGTCCCCCTGGTGAGGCATTAGAGACGTCTTCTTGCCTGGAGAATCCCAGGGATGGGGGAGCCTGGTGGGCTGCCATCTATGGGGTCGCATAGAGTCGGACACGACTGAAGCGACTTAGCAGCAGCAGCAGCGGCAGCAGCACATGTCCCCTGCAGACTCTCCAGGGGCAGCTCCTGTCATGCTCACACAGGCATCCTACACTCAGGTTGGAACAAAGTCCTGGCACATACCTAACCCTACCCAAGCTCCCTTTCTGGGCATTTTTCGCTTTTCCTGGAGTGACCTCTCCCTCCCCCAACTGCCAATCTTCCCTGCTTCCTCTTTGTCACTTTGTCCTTCCAGAAGTAGCTCAGACTCAGCTTCTCTTGGGGAGCTTTCTCCCCTTCTCCACCCCTAAAACCACTTTTCAGACTTAGAAAAGAATGAACTATGTGTGTATGTATGTGTATATATATATAAAACCCTAAGATTATAGTGAACACTGTCGCATTAGATGACTCAGTAAGCCCCTTCGGACTGTGCTGCGCTGCAAGAGGAGGGCTCCTAATATGAGATTTCACAGTAGCAGAAGTGATACACAGCATGTGTATCACATAGCCCAGCAACAGAGCTCGCTACTCCTCTCCCTGGGGGCAAGCCAGTGCTTTTCCTACTTTATCTCCAGACCTAGCCCAGGGTCCGACAAGAGTTATAGGCTCTGGAAGTGGCTACCAAACTACAACTACCACCTTCAAGGTGGGTTGGAAGTAAAAAGGTGGAAACCACCTGCAAGCCCAGCACAAAGGAAATGGTTAAAATGGCAGCTTCATCCATACAACTGAACATTGTGCAGCAATTAACAAACAAGGTTTTGAAGACGATTTAATGATAGACAAAAACTGCTCACTATATAATATTACCCTCATTGTTTTGTGTTTTTGTCTTTTTGCATTTTTATCCTCCAACTAGAAATTCACATAATTTGGCAAGGGTTGAGGATAAATAACCACAGGCAAACATATTTTCGTAAGTCCAAAATATTAACAGCAGTAAATTTGCTGTGGTGGGATTTTATTTCTTTACTATGTTTTTCTAAATTTCTCTCTGCACACTGTCCCTTTCTTTCTCTTTCAACAATATATACAAATTACTTTTAGGAAAAAGAGCAAGCATTTTAGGAAGGGGGCAGTTCAGGTTTGGCAGAAACAAGAAGCAAATGAAAAAAAAACCCCACTCTTCAAAGAGGCTGGAAGAAGAAAATACAATGTATAGAGACATTTCCAAGGCAGTTGCTCGATGGCAGGTTAGCAAGTGAGAGGAGCTATCTGTGGCCAACTCCAGAGCTGACCCTCTCATCGTCTGGAAGGAAGAGAGATGGCCACACCAAGGTGCTGGATGTTGCACAGTATAAGAAATCAACATGTAGGACTTCCTTGGTGGTGCAGTGGTAAAGCACCTGCCTGCCAACTGCAGGAGACATGGGTTCCATATCTGGTCCAGGAAGATCCCATGTGCTGCAGAACAACTAAGCCTCTGCCACAACTACTCAGCCTGCACTATGGAGCCTGCGAGCGGCAGCTACTGAGTCCTCATGCTCTAGAGCCTGTGCTCCGCAACAAGAGAAGCCACCACCATGAGAAGCCCATGCACTGGAACTAAGAGTAACCCCTACCCGCTGCAACCAGAGAAAGCCCAGGCACAACAACAAACTCTCAGAATGGCCCAAAACAAATAATTAATTAATTAAAAAAAATTTTTTTAAAGATCAATATGTAGAGGAGAAAGTAGGCCTGCAGGCTAGAGCTGACTAGCTGAATCCATGTCCTATGCATTCTAACATAACCTCTATAACTAAATTATAGGGTGGGGTTTGAGTCACCCTCGGGGACTCTATCTTCTACAGGGCTCAGAAGAGAATCCTGTCTACAACAGGTGCCCAAAATGAATTCTAGATGCTAAATACAGGCATTTTTAGAAAAGCATACCAGACATCTGGGGATTTGGTAAGGGGAACTTGCCTTAATGCAGTGGGAACATGGAAATCACATTTTGAAATACAAACTCAGGGATCTCTTTTTTCCATTAAACAAGGAATTTCTTGGGATTTGCTAAACATTTCTGTTTTATTCAATACAGAGACTCTGAGGCAAAGGGATGCCAGGAACAAACCTGGAGCCTACAGCTTAGGACAGGGTTTATTTATGTGGGCGCAGGAAACGAACACACAACATCCTACCCTCCCAGGGAGGCCCTCCATGGAGACATAGCTAACTTGTAAGACTCAAAGACATGTACGTGGGATCTTTGGGCTCAGAAGAGGCTTAAAAATGAAAGGGGGGAAAAAGTGAGTTCTTCACCAGGTCTGGGTTTCAACTTCAGGCACTTTCCACCTTAGATCTTCCCAGAAGATGCATGGAAGATGAAGTATCAGTCAGCAACAACAAAGCCTGTCTTGATGATGCTATGGAAACACCCCGTGGGACACCTCAGGCTTAAAGGGAGTTCTGGCTTCTCTCAGCCTTTCACATGCAGCCTGCAAGCCCAGCCTGGCCCCTTTGCAGGCTGGGACAATGGCGAAGGTTAAATGGCTCAGAGAGGCGCGGCCAAGCTGTACCGCAGAGAAACTGCTAATGCGAAAACGACTAGGAACACCCTGGAGTGTAGTCTGGGAAACCGCCCGGAGCCACAGAAGCCCAGAGATGAACAGGCTGTTGCAGCTGGAATGAATCTGCCAGGACAGTTGTCAACCTTCTAATTTTCCAGTTGAAGACACTGCTGCTCCCAGAAGAAAAGGGACTTTCCCAACACCCAGAAACCCTTTCATGGAGGCCCTGGGAGGAGACACTTTGCACCAACTCTACTTAAGATCCTAGAGCCAAATATCCTATTTCCATCATCAGAGTTCTGCCGTCTAGATCACAAGGTAGTGGAAACAGTCTGTCAGAGAATTCTGGATCTGTATTCTAGGTCCACCAACTATTAGCTGTACAATCCTGCCTTCCTCATGGAAAAACAATGTCTTCCTGGCTAATATCTCACAGGGCTGTTTTGAGTAACTGAGTAAATACAAATGGGAAAGCCTTTTGTAAACCGTTAACTCTACTTTTACAAATATAAGTAGCTGTACCTGATGCAGGGTATTCTTGTGCCACAAATACATTGGCTGGGACTGTGCTTGGCATATAAGAAGTGCTCAGGACTTTTCTGGTGACTCAGTGGATAAGAATCTGCCTGCCAGTGCAAGGGACACAGGTTCGATCCTCGCTCTGGGAAGATTTCCCATGCTGTGGGGCAACTAAGCCCGTGCACCACAACTACTGAAGCCGGTGTGCCATAGAGCCTGTGCTCTGCAACAAGAGTAGTCACCATGATGAGAAGCCTGGGCACTGCAATTAGAGAGTAGCCCCCTTGTACTGAAATGAGAGAAAGCCTGTGCACAGCAGTGAAGGCTCAATGCAGCCAAAAAAAAAAAAAAAAAAGTGCTCAGCTGATGGGAGCTAGTGTTATTACTGGTCTTCATAAGTAGTGGCACTGACTCTTTGAATCCAAAGGCTAATGTCTCTTTATCTCTTTTTAAATGTTCTCCAAAATACTTAGCTCAGTATCCCATCCTATTAATAAATGAATTAGTCTCCCCTACTCCCTCCACCCACTGACCCATGAGTCACATATTTGATTGTTTCCTATTTCTATTTGGCTGTTAGGAAGTTCAGAGTAAAGCTGGCCCATATTCAGCAGAACCTAATGGCAGGGATTTTAGATGCTAGTCTTATCCCTGTCTTATTTTTCCTATCCCAGGTTTTCCCTTTACTTCATTTTCTTTCCTTACTTGTTATCTTGTATGTTATATTCACTAAAATTTTCATGGTTGTTTTCAACACTTTTTAGGAGAAAAGAGTTATAAATAAATACATTTTGAGAGATGCTCAATTCACATTCTTGACTCTTGAACAAAAGAAAGAAACAAGAGTGGCGTCAAGATTTGTAACCCTCCTTCCTCTGTCCCCACTCTCCTCTTCTCCTTCCTTCCTTCCCCTCCATCTTTCTTAGCTGTGATGCCTGGCTTAATATTTTCCTTGAAACATGAAACCAAATGTCAAAGAAAGATTAGCATGGGCCTGTGACTCACATCCATGAATATCAGAAAGCAGAATCTTCATTTCTTCAGGGCTTCTGACCAGCAAGGAAAACAACCCAAACCTTGGATATCTGACCAGCAGGCCACATTTTGCCTTGGATGCTTTTAGCAAAACATGCATTTTTAGAAAACCAAGATTTAAGGGGATATCATGGTTAAAAATATTCTTATGAGAGGAAATATCTTTCCATTTTTTCTCCATTTAGGGGTAACACATACTCATTAAAGGAAATTTCCTGTATATCATGCAGACAAGTAGAAAAAATATTCAGCAAAAAATCATGCATGGGAGGAAATGTTTTAAATATTAGACTAAAAAAAGAGGTAAGATCACAGCTATTAAAGTCTGGAGGGTGCTTCTGCTAGTATTTAACTTTCATTTATTTGCCTATTTTCCATGTTAAGAAAAGGGTCCTTTTTTTTTTTTTTTTTTTGCTCTTTTGCCTGTATCACCATATGGCAGTATATAGGAGCTTAGTTCCCTGACCACGGATTGAATTGTACCCTCTGTAGTGCAAGTGTGGATTCTTAACCACTGGACCACTGGAAAGTCTCACGAAAAGACCCCTGATCCTGGGTGGGCTATAAATTGGTTCTGAGCTTCCAAATTGCCAAGACTGAGATGCAAGGATGACAGGTCATCAAAATCAGTGTTTGTAAGTCAAACATACACACAGATCAGGTGTCCTGACATTCCTCCTTTTGATAGCTGATACAGCTTCCTCTTGTGAGTTGGTGGGCAGATACACCAGCTTCCTTGCTCCTCTGCTGAATAATTCTGAGGTATGTGCTACACTGACTCTCAGAGGAGCTCATATGATCACCAATTCGACAACACGCATGTATCGAGTGCTTTCCTCCACACCATCCTTCCCCTCTCCCTACTGGGGTATCCTGTGACCACCTGTAAAATGAACCACGTACACTGGGATCTTTGGCTCAGCATCTATGTCAAAACGAACCCAAACCAAAACCTCGGTGTTCTGAGATCTAGGGAAATGCACTAAACACAATGATGATTATCACATGTTGCCTCTCAGAAGGATGTCCAGCACAGCCAAGGGCAGTTTCACACAGTCACTGCCATGGCAACCTGCTCACTGCTCTGGGTGAAGGGTCGCCTTGATAGAACTAACATTTAGCATTGCTGTGTGAAGTGCAGTGGCAGTGAAGCCAGTTACTTTACCTGGCCTGCAGATGCCTAATCTTCTAACAAGAGGTATGTTGTTATTTAGTCACTAAGTCCAACTCTTTGCCCCCCCATGGACTGTGGCCCACTAGGCTCTTCTCCTCATGGAATTCTCCAGGCAAGGATACTGGAGTGGGTAACCATTTCCTTTTCCAGGGGATCTACCCGACCCAGGCATCGAATCTGCGTCTCCTGCATTGCGGGTGGATTCTTTACCACTGAGCCACCTGGGAAGCCGATCTATTGTTCCCTTCTGGTTCTAAGGTTCCTTGACATAAAATATGTCATACCTCCATGAGTTTCACTTTTTAGGGAGAAAGAAAAATCACAATGCTCTCGGCTAAACTGTTGTTCAGACCATCCTACTCTGTTCTGTAAAAGCCTGTGGGGTTAGAAGATAGGAGGTGGCCCTGAAGAGAGAAGAGCTGGGGTCTGCATCCTATCTGTCCATGTGATGACCAAAGAGGTGGGAATGGCATGGGGAGGTGTGTGTGTGTGTTGGGGGGGTGGTGGTGAGGGAGGCCCAAGAGCTAAGAAACTTTTTTAAGAAAAAAAGAAACTTAAAGTGTTAATCTCTCAGTCGTGTCCAACTCTTTGCGACCCCATGGACTGTAGCCCACCAGGTTCCTCTGTCCATGGGACTCTCCAGGCAAGTATACTGGAGTGGGTTGCCATTCCCTTCTCCAGGGGATCTTCCTGACCAAGGGATTGAACCTGGTTCTCCTGCATTGCAGGCAGATTCTTTACCATCTGAGCCACCAGGGAAGCTCCTAAGAGCTAAGAGGACAGATCATAGACAAGAGAAGAAATGACAGGGCTCCCTAGAGGCACAGTGAGTCAATTATAACCCACAAAATCTGGTTACAGTGTAGGAAGGGATGGGGGGTTATGGGGCAAAAGGGTGTCTATACTAGAGAAACTCAGGGAGGGATGGTATCGCCCAGCGTGGCTGAGGAAGTGAGAGGAATCCTACAGCCATTAACAGGTTACAGCCGGTATCTCCCTTCATCTAAAAATGGGTCAATAATCCCTTTATGCTGGTCTGAGCACCTGAGCACAAATAGATGCTCCCACAACACTGGTGTTGGGATCTATTGGCTGACCCTGAGTTAAAGAAATGCATGGACACCTCTGACCATGAACTTCTCAACACTCAGAAAGTGGGTATTTTGATTCAGAAAGTGGGTATTTTTACCCATGGCTACATCAAGACTAGTATGCATTTTTATTTGATTAAATTCTTATAAAGAGAAAACACACACAATATTCAAACTGTGCACTGTTACAGAATAACCATGCCTGAAGGGTACTTGAATCCACTATTAAATTTCAGCAAAAAAATTTTTTCTAAAGCAAAACCAAATGAAATGGCTTACTTGTTACTTTTCTTTAAGTACTAGCTGTGACCTTATCAACTTATTCCTCTCCCTGGACCTCAGATTTCCCATAACTAAAAATCAAGGGGCACTGGGCCAAAGGTGCTTGAGGAGCCTTTTGGGGTCTTTGCTTTGTTTCCACTCTAGTGCCCTTGGGAAAGAGGAGGACTGAGTCCTTTATGTGGCCAGAGTGACTTCCATCTGCCATTGTCACACTTGTGTCCCAAGCACCTCGGAAGCTGGCTTAGAACATCTAAACCTTAATGAGGCCTTTGCTTTTCTTCCCTTGTCAAGAAATTCCAGGATGATGTTTTTCCTCTTGTTACTGTAGCCCTGTAATTTATATCCTGTGGTCTCAGAGGTTCATTCACATCCCAGGAAACATCTGCCTGCGGTTCCCTCTTCAAATTCAATGTTTGTTTGCAATTAAATTTGCAAGAGAGTCCCTGGAGCAGAAACTAGAGTGATAAGATCTCTCCCATCTCTTCCAACACATCCCCTCACTAACAAGTCAGGGCTGCCTTAGATTTGCAAGTGAAACTACAGCCCTGGGGGCTCATGCATGGCCGGGACCTCGATACACAGTTGCCACCTGGGCTTAAGACTTTGCTCATCAGTTGGATACATTTGTGGGAGATGGAAACAATGACTGGGAAGAAGGGAGCCCTGGTTGGGTAACAACCTTCTTTGAGGCCAGACAAAGCCAACTCTACTGAGGTTACTGACAGACATGCTATCAAACATGGAAATCAGAGGCCACGTAAGTACTTGGAATTAGGTTATTTGAACTCAATAAAAATAAGTGGCCCTTTATAAAAACTTTTTATTGTCTTTCTATTTCAGTGTGCTTTATTTCTCAGGAATAAGATCCCAAATGATTAAGTGTTATTTGGCTTAACCATTATGGTGTATATCTGACTTCAAGTCTTGACTCAGAATTCTGTTAATCATCAAACTGCTTCACGATTAGAGGGCCCCCTTCATCCAACAATCCCATAGTGCTTACTCATACTTCTAAGATGTTTTCAGTGGTATTTGGGATTTCAATTCCCTTTGAATGGGTTTTCCAGAGCATTTAGAGGATGTGGTTCCAAAGGAGCTGCCTCTAGGGCACTAAGTGGGTCTTCACTACCTGGGGCTCACAGGGAAGATTCCTGGAGTAGTATTGCAAGTGCGTCCTCCAGCCAGACTCTCCTACCTTTTATCTCCAAAGGGTTGTGACACAGCTGCTCTGCTTCAGCCTGTCTTACATGGAGGCTCTATCAACGTATGCCACCTGCACGCAACTGAGACCCGGCGCTGTGCCCCGCGGGATGATGCAGGATGTAGAGATGGTTTCCCAGTCTCCAGTGCTCACAGGTTCACCCCGAGATCAGATGCTCACGGGGGACACTAGTAAGAGAGCAACAGAGATCAAACCAGATCCAAGGCTTGATGTTGTGTTATGCGCCAAAGCAGAGGGCACTCCAGGCCAGAGATGGTGTGCTAGGGTGTCACAGAAGTGGTGAAACTGGGAATGGGCAGAGAGGGGAAGGTGTGATGAAACACACACTGCACCACATTCAGGCTCTGCTTTTCAGAGCACGAAAACTAGAATGCGAGGTCAGCACCTTTATCTGGTTGACTCACTGATGTATGCCAACCACTTAGAACAGTGCCTGGCATATAGCAGGCCTTCCAAAGAGAATGTGTTGCTCCAGATGTCCATCGACAGATGAATGGATAAAGACGCTGTGGTATATATATACAATGGAATATTACTGAGCCATAAAAAGAAATGCATTTGAGTCAACTCTAAGAGGTGGATGAACTTAGATCCTATTATACGAGTAAGAGATAAGTCAGAAAGAGGAAAAACAAATGTCATATATTAATGCATATGCATGGAATCTAGAAAGATGGTACTGATAAACCTACTTGCAGGGCAGCAATGGAGATGCAGACATACAGACCAGACTTGTGGATGCAGTGGGAGAAGGAGCGGGTTGGATGAATTAAGAGAGGAGCATGGAAAGCTATATGTTATTATATGTAAAATAGCCAGTGAATGGCACAGGGAGCTGTGTATGACACAGGGAGCTCAACCCAGTATTCTGTGACAATCTAGAGGTTTGGGATGAGGTGGGAGGTAGGAGGGAGGTTCAAGAGGGAGGGGACATATGAATATATATGTCTGATTCATGTTGCTGTATGGCAGAAACCAATACAATACTGTAAAGCAACTATCCTCCAATTAAAAATAAATAAATTTTAAAATGTATCAAAGGAAAAAAGAATGCATTGTTGAGTGCAGTGGAAGCCTAGGTTCCACCTTTCCCCCCTCCCTCCTGGCCACCTTCCTACAGACCTAGAAGGCTGATGCACAAATCTAACCGTTCTGTGGGTCAACATACTTGGGGAACAAACTGCACAGCTGAGGTCTCTTACAAATAGCATTGAACACATTTAATGCATCTGGTTTAACTGCTGCTGCCAAGAAGATTTAAAGCCACAACCACTCTCTTTGAAGTTCCCCCTAAGCTTTTACTCACCCAAAGGTTTCAAATGCTACAGCTAGGCCCCTGGTGATTTTGTGGCTTCTAGACCACTCGCCCTCCAGCTCTGGTTTGAGCAACTGTGTGGTCTTGGGCAAGCCACATAACCTCTTAAAAGATTCACTTTCCTCCTTTTCAAAATTAATGGGTTAGACTAGATTATCTTAAGGTTCCTTCTCAAATAATGATTCAAGAGATTGGAATTTGGTGTTTAACACCACTTTTTGGCTCTAGAGTAGACAGAGTGCTTGTTATCCACCCTTTTGCCAGGAAAACCACAGTGACCTCCTCATCCCTTTCTTCACCCACGAGGAAGGTGTGGTTGACTTGTTCTAGCTTTAAGAATCCTCGTTTTGCTCTTTCTCCGCTTGTAGTAGGCCATTCTGAGCCTCCCATTTTAAAGTATCCTGGATGTTTTCTTCTCTTTTCTCTCCCACTGAGAGCCTTTGCCTCCGTAATATCTGGTTGAGAAACTTGGAGCCACATTGTGGTATCTTGACCATGAACCTCCCCTCTCTAGGATCTTCTCTTTTTTGTTCCCTTAGATGCTCTCTGCCAATCTATATCCTCTTTCTCTCACTTTATATTCTGCTTTAATTTGATAAACATCTCCTTGAAGCTTTACTGAAGAATCTTTTTCCATTAGACTCTACAACCAGGATAGCTGTCATCCATCATGCCTCTACTGGGTACGAAACACTTCATGGAAATCACCTCCTTAATATTCACTAGGGACTTCCCTGGTGGACCAGTCGTAAAGAATCTGCTTCTCGAAGTAGAAGACAAGGGTTCAATCCCTGGCGAATAAAGATCTCCCATGCTGTGGAGCAGCTAGGCCTGTGTACCACAACTACTGAGATGGCACGGCACAACTAGAGAATTGATGTAACATATTGAAAGATCCTGCCGGACGCAACAAAGATCCTGTGTGCTGCAACTAAGATTTAAAAATCTTTACTAAAACTCTATGATGTTGACATGACCCTCCATTTTATTTTTTTTTAAATGTTACATCTTATTTTTTTACTTTCTTTTTAAAATATTTATTGATTCATTTATTTTTGGCTACACTGGGTCTTCACTGCTGTGCCCAGGCTTTCTTTACCTGCAGCTAGCCGGGGCTACTGTCTAGTTGCAGTGGATTCTCATTACAGTGGCTTCTCTTGTTGCAGAGCATAGGCAGTAGGTGCACAAGCTCAGTAGTTGTGGCGTGTGGGCTTAGCTGCCCTGTGGCGTGTGGAATCCGCCTAGACCAGGGATCAAACCTGGGTGCCCTGCACTGGCAGGTCAATTTTTAACCACAAGACTACCAGGGAAGTCCTTCCCCATTTTAAAGACGAGAACAATGATGCTTAGGGAAGTCACCGACCTTGCCTAATTAAGAACGTGCAGGACTGGAGATTCACGCTCAGGCTCGTGTGCCTCAAAGCCCATGGGTCTTCTTCATTCTACTAAAGACAGGAACACTATTCAGGGCTTCCCAGTGTGCATTTGCAGGTTATTGGTCACCTCTAGATTCAGAGAATTGAGAAGTTGGAACATATTTAATTATTTAGTTTCAGTTATTTCTAGTAGAACTTAAGAAATAAAAGAACATAGCCACACAGAGGAAAGGAATGATATAATTATTGCATGGAAGAATGCACACATATACATTTATATTTTTAACAGAAATGTAAAGTCTATCTTTATAAGCTTCCATGGAACATTTACAAAAATTGGAATATTTGACCACAAACAAAGCTTCGATCCTTTCTCTAAGGCTGGAATTGTATTGTGTATCATATGTCCCCAAGTTGTCTTGCATGCACTATCTCCTACTACATGCATGTACTTAATGTTCTGGTCGAGGAAAAAAAAAAGAATTATTTGCCGTTGTCTAAATATGCCTTTATAGTTTTCAATTTAATATGTCTTTATTTATACTGTTCCTGAGGCTTGGAATGTCTTCCTCCACTATCTGTCCATAAAATGCCTAAGCATTCTTCAATCACATCTCAAATACTATTTTTTCCATAAGACTGTCCCTGATCCTCACCATAGGGTGTGATATGTTTATTAGAGTACTTTATATGTTTCCTTTAACTAACCCACGTGCTCGCCTTTAGAGGACAGTGGATGGGGCAGGGGGGTGGCTCTTATCTCCTAAGGAATCCCAGAACACTTAGCACAAACCTCATACACAAACTAGCACTCAATACAGAGCTGTGGGATTTAATTGAGAATTGCTTAGTTTTGCATTGGTGCAATGTAGGAATGTGAAAGAAAAGTGTAGATAGGCAGATTTCAGTATGTTATAATACAAATCACTTGGCCTTTTACATCAATTACTCATTCTGTCTTTTAAATATGCCTGGGTTGAAAATTTAGCATTTTTTTCTGTCAGTTCAAATTAATTTTCTAAGCTAAAGTAAATAAATTTATGTAATATGCTGAATCAGCAAATAAGTTAAAAATTATTTTTTAAAGGAGAAATAACTAATTTGAGTATGCATGCCAAGAATACAGTGCAAGAAAATAGGGGAATAAGACACCACCATGGCATTAGCGTTTAGACTAAATAAATATTTCCATTTATAAAATTTGTGACTTTCTAGTAAGGCACCCAACATTTCTTGGCAAGTAATTTTCTCAAAAAGTGGCTACTAAAATTTTGTTTGTGTCTCTCATGATATGCCAACCACGATTAATCACTTTTCTCTAATGTAGCTGAGCCGCTTTACATCAGCTATTTAAAGGAAAGTTAAAGAAAGGTGCTAAAGGCCATATTCCTATTTGTATAGCTCTTTACAGTTTGCAAAGCACTTACATTGACATTATCTTATTAATGTTCCTTATATGGACTTGAGATGAATACTACTATTATCTGCATTTTGTAGGTGAGGAAACAGAGGTCTAGAAAAAGTCTTTGTTCTATAAACACATGCTTGGAGAAAAAGGAAAAGGAAGAAAAGAAGAAAGGATAAAAATGTATCTGATAAAGGTCAAGATGGTAGACTGAGCAAAAGTACTTGTTTTTCTCTTTTCTTCTACAAATTTCATTCATACAGCAGAAAACATATATATGTTGTAAAAACAACTATAAAAGAAGTAAGGATACAATCAACAGATAAAACATTTTTGAGGAATTTCTGAATATTAAAAAGGTTATGTTGGCAAAAAATCACAGCAGAAAAAACTACTAAAACAGACTACTACAGGGATGGAAAAAATTCTAAACACAGAAACCACAGGTACAATGAACAGGAGAGGCTATTTAGCAAGAGTGGTCATTAATATCAAGGACAGAACTGCTCGAAAAACAGCGAGATCAGTCATGCCTCATCTCCTCCATCGGCCAGCAGAGCAGCTGGTGGGAGATTTCATGTCCCTCTAAAAGACTGATAGATAAAACAGACAAACATTAGCAAAGACATAGACTTGAAAAATTCTATCTACAATCTTGATTGAATACCTACATAAAAAGTCCCATACCCAGTTATTAATATTAAGAATGAACATTCTTCTCAAGCACACTCAAAATGTTTATAAAGTCTGTCCATATACAAGGCCATAAAGCAAGTTTCAACTAATTTAAAAGAATAAGCACTACAGATACCCCATTCTCTGACCATCAGTTTAGTTCAGTTCAGTCGCTCAGTTGTGTCTGACCATAAGGTAATCAAGTTAGAAATGAATTTGGGCCATACTTTCAAAAAGTGGGTTCAGTTGTGTCCGACTCTTTGCAACCCCACGGACTGTAGCCTGCCAGGCTCCTCTGTCCATGAAATTCTCCAGACAAAAATACGGGAGTGAGTAGCCATTCCCTTCTCCAGGGGATCTTCCTGACCCAGGGATTGAACCCAGGTCTCCTGCACTGAAGACAGATTTTTTACCATCTGAGCCACCAGGGAAGCCCAATACTTTTGAAAATATGATATAATGTATGGGCCAAAAAATATCATAATGATAGTTTTAAAAACCACTTTAAATAAATAATAAAAATACTATCTATCAAAAGTTAAGGATGCAATAAAAGTGATATTTCAAGGAAAAAAACCTTCTTTAATGCTTATATTAGAACAGATTAAAGGCTGAAAATTGATGAGCTAACCATAAATTTAAGGAGTTAAAGAAATTAAAGGAAAAAATAAAATGAATAAATTCAAAGAAGGTAGAAGTAAAAAGAAGAGCAGAATTAATCAAATAGAAAACAAAGCTTAAGTACAGAGGCTTGACAAAGCCAAAAGTTGATTTTTCATAAAGATTGATAAATTTGACAGACTTCTCCTGAGAATGGTCAATAAAATAGAAGTCATAGAGGAACAATGTGAGGAAAAACTAAGGACATCAGCAACATCTGAAAAGATAATTAGAGGATATAATGAACATATTTATGTTAAAAAGGTAGAAAAGATAAATGAAATGGACAAATGCCTAGACATACATAACTTTCAAACATTATCCAAGAAGAAACAGGAAGCTTTAATTTTCCTATAACCATTCAACACATTGAATCAGTGGTTTACAATTTCCCCTCAGGAAAAAAAAAAGAAACCACCACATCAAGCCAAGCCCATTTTTTCATGTGCCTCTCTATAAATAGATTATAATCATTTTATTAAAACATTTCCAGGAAAAAGGAAACACTTCTGAAGTGAATTTATGAGGTTAGTATAGCCTTAAAACAAACCAGAAAGGAAGAAAGAAGAGTTAATAGTTCACTCATGAATACAAATTCTTAAAAACCCTCTGGACAAAACAGTTACATGTAGAATTAATTTAATAAAAATCAAAATATATCATAACTAAATAGGATTTATTCCTGGAATGCAAGGATGGCTTAACATTATAATGTCTATTTCTGCAATAGACTGATTAAAGAAGGAAAACCACATGATCATTTCAAGAGACAGAGGCAATGACTTAGGTAAAATTCAATACCTATTCATGATCAAAGTAAGAATCCCTTAGCAAATAGAAGAGAATTTATCAACTTGATACAACCAAGCACTTTCAACAAACTTCATTCTTAATTGCAAAATGTTAGAAGCATTCCCATTAAATAAGGAACAAAATAACATGAGCTCTGCTGCTGCTGCTGTTCAACATAATATTGGAGGTTCTAGTAAGTGCAAGAAAAATAAATAGAAATAAAATGTAAAAGAATTGAAAAAGGAAAAAAAAGCAAGTGGTCATTATTCAAAGTCATTCACAGATGACATGATTATGTACTTAGAAATCATAGATGTTCTTACAGATAATTGATTTAAATTAATAAGAGAGTTTAGTAAGTTGCTTTGGTATAAGATCATTTGCATTTCTAGGCATCAGCAAAAATAAAAAATAATTAAAAAATAATTTGCAATAACAAAACTATAATAAGGTAGCTAGGAATAAATCTAAAATTAAAAGTGCGCAAGACCTTTATGTAAAGTTATAACACCTTATTGAAAAAATTCAAAGAAGACCTAAGTAAATGTAAGGCTTAGAGTATGTTCATGGATAAGGACTCAATATTGGGATGATGTTAGTGCTCTTATATTGATCCACAGATTCAATATTGTTCTGCTAAAATTTTCTAAAGGATTTTTCAAGGAAAATTGAAGATTTAACTTCAAATTTCATAAAGAATATCTACGAATAGCTAAGACACACTACAATGTAAGAATAAGAGAGACTTCAATAAATGGTCCTGCAACAATTTATTACCAATATGGGAAAAAATGAAATTAGATCCCTTATTCACATTAAGCAGATGAACCAATTGCAAGTATTAAAGACATAAATGTGAAATGCAAAACTTCAATAATTTTAGAAGAGAACTTGGGATAATATCTCCATAAACTTGGGATTAATAATTTCTTAAACATGACAAAGATGTAATGCAACAAAATAAAACTGATAAATTCAAATACACTAAAACTGAAGACTTTTGTTTATCAAAAGACTATAAACATTTAAATGCAAGGCACAAACTGGAGAAAACAGTTTATGGAATAACAAGCAAAGGATTCATACTGAAAATACATAAAGAACACTTGAATCAGTGATGAAAAAAAGAAGAACCAAATTTAAAATCAGAAAATAGTCATGAACAGGCATTTCATGCAAGAGAAAACATGAATAACTGGTATACATGTAAAAATTATTCTATATTGCAAGAGTTAGTGATCAGAGAAGTGTCAGTTAACATAGACTAATCACATTTTATACCTACTGTATCAGCAAGAATTAGCCTGTTAATGCCAAACATTGACAAGCAGATAGATAATTGAGAAATCTTAAACACTGCTAGTGGAAGTGAAAAGTGATATAATCTTTTAGAAATCAATTTGTCAGGGCTTCCCTGGTAGCTCAGTGGTAAAGAGTCTGCCTGCCAATGCAGGAGACAAGGGTTCGATCCCTGATCCGGGAAGGTCCCACATGCCATGGAGCAGCTAAGCCAGTGTGCCGCAACTACTGAGCCTGTGCTCTAGAGCCTGGGAGCTGCAACTATGGACATCCCGGCACCCTAGAGCCCATGCTCTGCAACAAGAGAAGCCATCGCAATGAGAACTAGAGAGCAGCCCCAGCTCACTGCAACTAGTGAAGAGCCTGTGTAGCAACAAAGACCCAGCACTGCCAAAAACAAAATACATAAAATTTTAAAAAGAAATCAATTTGACATCATATTGTAGAGTTAAACAAACACATATTCAATGACCCAGGAACTCAACTCCTAGGTATACACCCTAAAGGAATCCTTGCACATATATGTGAAGATATGTTCCAAAATGTTCATGCTCCAGATCTATCAACAGGAAAAAATATGGTATATTTACATAGAAGGATACTATGTGGCAGTGAAAATGAAAGAACCACAGATACATGCATTCTCCTGTTGACAAAAAATCAATTTGACCTAAAAAAATCAAGATAGCGCATCTTTGTAACTCAAAATCAAACAAAATCAAACAATATATTAGTTAGAGATACATACATATGTATGTATTATTTCTTAAAAAGCAAACAAATTACAATCATAAAATTCAGAATGATGTTTCTCTCTGAGGGAGAGAAGTGAGGAGGCTGTACCTGGGAGCAACATAGAGTGTTGAAAATGTTTTATGTCTTTAGTTGGGTGGTGGGCTCTTAGATGTTTGTTTTATTATTTTGCTTTACGACTTGCTTGTATATTATATATATATATGATAATATACTAAATATTATGCATATTTTAGAAACAAAAAAGAAGGAAAAAAGGTAATTAAAGACTGCTACTGCTGCTGCTAAGTCGGCTTCAGTCGTGTCCAACTCTGTGCGACCCCAGAGACTGCAGCCCACCAGGCTTCCCCGTCCCTGGGATTCTCCAGGCAAGAACACTGGAGTGGGTTGCCATTTCCTTCTCCAATGCATGAAAGTGAAAAGTGAAAGTGAAGTCACTCAGTCGTGTCCGACTCTAGCGACCCCATGGACTGTAGCCCACCAGGCTCCTCCGTCCATGGGGTTTTCCAGGCAAAAGTACTGGAGTGGGATGCCATTGCCTTCTCCAATCAAAGACTACCACTCCATAAAAGAACTGGTTATATGACTGAGTTCAATAGAGCTTCAAGAAAAGGCTAATTCCTCTGTTGTTTAAACTATTTCAAAGCACACTAAAGTATGAGAAACTTTTGAATGTACTTTACAAAACCAGCAAAACCCAGTCTAGCCCAATAAAAGAGATCCATGAACCAACAGTACTCATTTTTTTAAAAAAGACAAATTTCAAAATAAAATATTCACAAATAAAATCCACTAGCAAACAATGAATAAATCACTATGATTAAGAAAGTTAAGTTCTAAGAATGCAAAGAGAATCCAACATTAAGAGATCTATTAACATAATTCCCTAAGTAGATTAAAAGATTATATTATATCATCATTTTATGAAGATAAACAGAGTTAGATAAAATTCAACAACCATTTTCTATAAAAACATAGAAGGGAAATTAAAACTAGATAAAATTTATCTACTTAAAATATCTGGCAGGCATCACACTTAGTGATGAAATATTACAAGCTTTCCCATTTAAGTCCAGAAGAGGACAAGAATGTTCATTTTCATTGTGCTAACTCGACACTGTTTCCTGGGAATCCTAGCAATTGCCATTAGACAAAAGGTAGAAACAAGAGGCACCATGTCTCAGAAAAGGAGCAAAACTCATTATTTGCACGTCTTAGGCATGTGTACACGTCCTTGTGCTTGTAAATGTGTAGAAATGGTTCTTTTTATTGATGGTTTCATTAGGGGAGGGAAGAGAAATTGGGAAGTGAGCGAAAGTAAAGAGGAACCTTTAACTTTTTATTCTTTGCATTTCTTTATTGCTTGAATTTGTTTTTACAACAATAAGTTTTCATAATGAAAGGAAAAAAATATATATCTGGAATCTAGAAAAATGGTCCTGACGAACCTATTTGCAGGGCAGGAACAGAGATGCAGACATAGAGAACGGACTGTGGATACAGCAGAGGAAGCAGTGGGTGGGACGAACTCAGAGAGTAGCGTTGAAATACATATATCACCTTGTGTAAAATAGCTAGCTAGGTGGGAAGTTGCCATATAACAAAGAAGCTCAGCCTGGTGCTCTGCGATGACCTAGAATGGGAGGCTCAAGAAGGAGGGGGTATATATGTATATACATATATATGCTTATGGCTGATGCATATTGTTGTATGGCAGAAACCAACACAACAGTATCGAGCAATTACCCTCCAATTAAAAAACCTGCCAAAAGTCAAATGGCTAGACATGGTGGACCTAAGGCTCACACTCAGGTCTTGCACTATCAAATCAGTTCCACATAGTTTATTTTTCATTTTATTCATAAGAGAAAAAGGTGGAGCCACTGAGAACAATGCACAAAGAATCAGTCTCTCAGGGTATTACATTGATCCTTCATTCCTATTTGCCACAAATAACACTTCAGGTATTAATAAGGATGGTGACCTTCTTATAAAGGCAGTCACTGCTATCTTCACTATTTCATTTATTTTAATCCTTGGGAAATAATTTCAATAACCTATGACCGAGAAAATGTTATACAATGGTAACCAAGATCATGTGCCATAAAAATATAGTCGTAAGACTGTAGGGACAGATGTCCAAGAGAGAGGGAATGTATGTATACATGTAACTGATTCACTTCAATGTATAGTGGAAACTAACACATACATATTATAAGCAATTATATTCCAGTTCTTTTTTACAGAATTTCTGAAACTTCCAAAGGCACAGAAAACTCCAACCCTTGGGATCCAGGTGACTGACAAATCTCCTGACACATTCCTCACATTCTGTAATCTGAACTGTTTCCAGAATATGCTAAATTCTTTCTTATTTCTGTGACTCTACAGATGTTTTCGCTCTGCCAAGAACATCCTCCTTCCCTGTTTTTCCCCTTAAGATGCCTACCTATCCATGCAGAGGAGTTAACATAGCAGACCTGACTGTCTTTAGAAACATCTGCTTATGAGGTTGGCCATTGGCTAGTGTCCGGGAACTTAGATTTTGGAACAGAGCTCGGCATTCCCAGAACTGTAGGAGTGGCTGGCTTGCATATACTATGTGAACAAGATGGTTTATGCTGAAGAGAGGTTTCCCTGTGGGAGTGTGTAATGTTGGTACATGGCAGGCAGAGAGTGCCTGTGTGGTCAGCCCCCAACAAAAAACCGAGGTGCTGAGTCTCTACCAACTTCCTTGGTTGGCAGCATTTCACAAGTGTTGTCACAACACATTCCTGGGGGGATGAAGTGGGGCCTGTGTGACTCCACTGGGAGAAGATCCTTGGAAGCTTTCTCCTGCTTTCTCCCCAGCGTCATCCCATGCACCTTTTCCTTTGTTGACTTTGCTCTGTGGCCTGACACTGTGATAACTCATAGCTGTATGTGCGACTATATTCTGAGTTAAAGAATCACTGTGAATTGGTGAACTGGGGGGTTGTCCTGAAGACCCGCAATGCACAACCCTTTGAGTTTTTCAAACTGACGTTGTTTCTGGAGTCCTTCTTCATTTTCTTAGGCAGATTTCCTTGCTTCTTTGCCTTTGCACTTGCAATTAAAGAGTTTCTTATTGTATAATCATTGACTGTTTACACTCTGTCCCCCTTTTAAAGTATAAGCTCATCAAGACAAAGACCTTATGTTTTTGTCTTCCTTTTTCCAGCACTGAGGTGGCACACCCTGGTAGCATTTGCAATAGCAATTGTAGTGATAGCCAATAAGTGCTGTTCACTCTGTGCCTGGCACATCAAGCTGAGAGCTCTGCACATACTATCACATTTTAAAAATCTTTAAAAAAATGAAATAGTTGATTTAAAATATTATATAAATGTTATATTTATATATTATATAAATTTCAGGTGTACAACACACATATATACAATTTTTAAAGGTTACACTCTATTTATAGTTATTGCCTATATTCCTTGTGCTATTCCTAGATACCCGTATAGCTTATTTATTTTTTATATAGTAGTTTGTACCTCTTAATCCTACATTGCTATCTTGCCACTAGTAACCACTTGTAACCACTAGTTTGTCCTCCATATCTGTGAGTCTGCTGGTGGGTGGTAATCCTTTCAATCACCCCTTAACATAGCTAATGTGTCATCACTCATTATTAGAGAAAGTGAAAGGAAGTGAAGTAGCTCAGTCATGTCTGACTCTTTGCGACCCCTGTAGACTGTAGCCTACCAGGCTCCTCTGTCCATGGGATTCTCCAGGCAAGGATACTGGAGTGGGTTGCCATTTCCTTCTCCAGGGATCTTCCCGACCCAGGGATCAAACCTGGGTCTCCCGCATTGCATGCAGACGCTTTACCGTCTAAGCCACCAGGGAAGTTATTAGAGAAATGCAAATTAAAACTCCAATGAGATATCACCTCAAGCAGGTCAGAATGGAACCAACATCAAAAAATCTACAAACAGGGCTTCCCTGGTTGTCCAGTGGTTAAGATCTGTCTTGCAATGCAGGGGACACCAGTTTCGCCCCTTGTGCAGGAAGATCCCACATGCTGTAGAGTAACTAAGCCCCTGTGCCAAAACAACTGGGCTCCAGAGCCTGTGAGCTGCAACTCTTGAGCCCACGTGCCTACAGCCCACGCTCTGCAACAAGAGAAGCCACCACAATGAGAAGCCCGTGCAATAAAACTAGAGAGTAGCCCCTGCACTCTGCAACTAGAGAAAGCCCACACAAAGCAATGAAGACCCAGTGCAGCCAAAAATAAAAGTAAAACTTTAAAAAAAATCTACAAATAATAAATGCTGGAGAGGATGTGGAGGTAAGGGAATCCTTTTGCACTGTTGGTGGGAATGCAAATTGCTACAGCCACTATGGAGAACAGAATGGAGAGTCCTCAAGAAACTAGGAATAAAACTACCATATGACCCAGCAATACCACGACTGGGCAAATACCCTGAGAAAACCATGACTGAAAAAAATACACACTCCCCAGTGTTCACTGCAACACTATTCACAATAGCTAGGACATGGAAGCAATCTAGATGTGCATCAAGAGATGAATGGATAAAGAAGTTATGGTACTAGTATACAATGGAATACTACTCAGCCATAAAAAGGAACAAATGTGAATCAGTTGAACTGAGGTGGATGAACCATGAGCCTGTTATACGGAATGAAATAAGTCAGAAAGAGAAAAACAAATATTGTGTATATTTAAGTATATATGTGGAATCTAGGAAAACGGTACTGATGAACCACCCTGCAGGGCAGGAACAGAGATGCAGGTATAGAGACACAGCCAGAGAAGGAGAGGGTGGGATGAACTGAGAGAGTAGCACTGAAATACATGTATTACCATATGCAAAACAGATGGCCAGTGGGAAGCTGTTGTATAACACAGGGAGCTCAACTCGCTGCTCTGTGACAACCTAGTGGGCTGGAGAGGGGTTGGGAGGGAGAATCAAGACGGAGGGGATATAGGTATACTTGTGGCTGATTCATGTCGTGGTACAGCAGAAACCAACACAACATTGTAAGGCAATTATCATCCAATTCAAAAGAATTAAAAGAATGAGAAAACAGACGGTTATAAGTAGATGTTAAATGAACGAGCTAGCTAAAGCATCCTTTCAGCCCTAAAGGAATCACTGAGCTGAACTGACTTCAGTGTTACGCCTATTAGCTCATGTACACTTCACCTTAGCATGGGCTATGAACAATTGCTGAGGATCTTATCTGTTAAATCACATGCTTTATTTATTACCGAGTGATTTATTATTACATCATATATTTAAATATTATTCTTTAACTAGATAAGACATGTTTACGACACACAATTCAAAAGGAACTAAAAGTGTATAATAAATTGTAAGTTTCACCAGCCCTCCTTCCCCAGCTATGCTATATTCTCCCCCATTTTCTCATATATCCTCCCAGAGAGAGGAAGGACAAAGATATTAACCCATGTTACACAAAGGGTAGCATTTTTATATGTCATTCTTTTCTTACATACCCTGGGAGTCATTTCTTATCAGTGCATGTAAGAGGTACACCATTCTTTCTGAACGTCTTGGTGGCTGTTAACCAAGGACAGAACTAACCCAGTCTGGGGTCCATGCATGGGTTGGAGAACAAACACAGAGAAAGACTGTTCTGTCTTTCCTTTTCTGGTTGCAGGAGCATCAAACTGAGAACACTGAGGTCCCTAGAATGCCTTTGTCCTTTCACAATAGAACAGCATTGGTGTCTGCTTGTATGGGCTGTGTGCATCCCCTGAGAATGTAAAGGACTGTGAGTCACGCTGGACTTCGGGCTCATTAGTTCCCTATTGAGGGACAGGCTGTCGTAACAGCCACATGATGGAAGGTGGCTTAGAGGGCAAATTCAGAGTAAATCTATATGATAAAGTATTAGAAATGGAAAAGTTGAGTCAAAGAGATATTTATTATTTATTTTTAATTTTAAAAATTGAGATAGTACTCACATACCATAAAATCTGCTCTTTTAAAAGGCACGACCCATAACTGTTAGCAGCTGAGATATTTATTTATTTTTAAAAGATTTTTTTTTTATGTGGACCATCTTTAAAGTCTTTATTGAATTCATTACAATATTGCTTCTGTTTTATGTTTTGGTGTTTCGGTCATGGGCCAAAAGAGATCTTAGCTCCCTGACCAGGGTTTGAACCCATGCCCCCTGCATTGGAAGGTGACGTCTTAACCACTGGACTGCCGGGAAGTACCCTGAGATATTTATTTTTAATTTTGATAGGTTTTGCCAAATTGCTTCATCAAAATGAAAATAAATATATTTTTGACTCACTTCTAAGAATTTGTCTCACTACAGTGTACAGAACTATATAGGTTTCTAGCTCCTTCCTTATCGCTCCCCACATATAACAGTATCTCATTGGTCTTCATTCCCTGAAGGACAGGGAAGCCTGGCATGCTGCAGTCCATAGGGTTACAAAGAGCTGGACACGACTGAGCGACTGAACAACAACACTGGCCTAATATGAGAAGCTAAGTCCAAGTTCAGGGAATGCACAGGCACATCCCCACACCCCATTCTGTGGCATGCTGCAAAGAAACTGGGATCCTAGCATGTTTCCCACACCGACAAATGCACCTAAAGTCCAGCGTGACTCACAGTCCTTTACATTCTTTCAAGAGAGGTACACAGTCTGTGCAAGCTGTGTACCAGTGCTGTCCTATTGTGACAAGGGCAAAGGCATTCCAGGGACCTCAGTGTTTTTAGTTTAATGCTCCTGCGACCAGAAAATTAAAGAAGGAACAGTGTTTCTCTGTGTTTGTTCTCCAAACATGTAGTGACCTCATACTGCGTTGTTCTGTCCTTGGTTGACAGTCACCAGTGCCAACAGTGCCAGCAACAGGACACTGAATAAGGTTTGCTTTGAACCACACCATCTCCTCCCATTATATGCCAGCCCTTGGTGATCTGGCAGGACCTCACCCCCTAGGAAACTGAGTCTGAGCTGCTGCCCAGAGTCTGCACCCATCCACACTGAGAACACAGCCAGCCAAGTACCACGAGGCGTATAATACTGTCTTCCTCTTCCTTCCTTTTCCTCATGTGTTTTTATAAACATTCAAAGGAAAGATAATCAAAACCTGCAAGAAAACTGGCTGGCCGAGAAAATGAAAACCTGGGTGACACAGGGAAGAGGCCACATGTTTACGGGTGCCTTTTGTAAGTAACATGGCCATAAAACAAGAGGCTCTTAATAAAGAAATGTCACATTCTCCAAAGCTCTGTATAAGTGACATTCTGTTTAAGGAGAGGAGGGGCATTTCATACTTACGTTCCTTCCTCATCGTTTCATTTCCAACAAGGGGAAAGGAATCCTAAATGTACAGTTTTCTAGGAGCATAGTAGTTATGGAGCCAAGATTTTGCAGCAGCACACAAGGAAGGAAGGAAGAAGGAAGGAAGGAAGGAAGGAAAACTAGAATGAAAAGAGGAAAAGGCACCGGAGGGTCTTTATTTAGCATAGCAGGCTAGAACAAAGGAACAGACAGCAGGCATTCATCACCTCTGATTGGTTTTTCTGACTATTAAGCACACACACTTTAACTCAAAAGACAGAACTCCTGCCTTCCTCTCCTGCACGCTGAGCACCGTCTGAACAGAATCAAGATTTGGATGAGCCCGTGTAATCCCCTTTCATTTTTCATCTGCTGTGCTGATTGTAAAGTGAAACAGAGCCACTGCCCTCTCCGAATGTGACACAAGGCTCGAAGCACACGCGTTGCAGAGTCCCTGGGAGCCAGCTGTGCGCAGGTAACTGGAGCCTGCCCTTCGCCTCGCTGTTAATAAGAGTAATTGGCACGCCACTGAGGGGCTGCTGGAGCGCTGTGATTTGCTCCGTACGGGGGTCTCCCCAGACCATATGCGCATGCAGCGGTGATAGAAATATTTTCCATATGAGCTCTCCCCTCACATGCTTAAGTGCTCCAGGCTGAGTCAGGCCAGCCCATTTGTCATTTACTCTCCACACTGAAAAATCAACAGGGAAGTTGCGAACTTCAACTGCAACTAGAGGGCAATGGTCTGTCTGCTTTCAGCCTCCAGCGTCACTAACCCAATTCAGTTCCTCCAGCTCCCATTCAAGACCCCTACCTCCTACCCACAGCCCCCACCCAACAGGCCCAGAAAATATCTGCAGAGGACACGGGTAACTAATAGGCTAAAAGCCTAGGACAAATGACCCGTGGCCACACGCCTCTGCGCCACATGTCTGCTTTGAACGGAGTAACGAGCCTGCTGCAACCACAGCTTGCCCTGCAGCCTGGATTTGAGAGCAGCTCCCTTCCACTCCTCTTAGAAAAGGGAAAGTCATTACCGGAGGCTTTCAGAGCTCTCTCTGTCCCTGCAATGCTAACAAAAGGCAGAGCTGTGAAGTGGTCCCGTGGCATTTCTAGGAGATACAGTTTGCACTTGGCTTTTCAAAGGGAAGATGGATTCAGGAAAAAGGCTGTCTTCGCATAATTCAGCCCTCAGTCTCCAAGACTTTTCATCAGAATAAGAAGTAAAAGGAGTGGATGAGGTAAATTTGTTGCAGGCTTCTTTGCAGGTGATGGTGGCTACACCCAAGAGCTTCCCTCTCCAGCCCATATGATCATCCTTTCCGATCTCTGCCTGTGTCAAAAACTGGCTCCTACAGGCATCTATGATGTTCAGAAATGTATCCAGCAAACATGAGCTAAGCCAATAAGAATAAATCATCCTCATGGGTCTTATACATGCCTCCCGTCTATGGTACATCTTGGACGCTCCAAGACCTGTTATACTCCGCTCTTCAAACCTATGATACTAAGTTAAGCACAGACTTTTTCCCCCCCAAGCACATCAAAGCTAAGAAGGATAAAAACGTAATGCAAAGCAGCAAAGAAAAGCAATTCCTCTAGCATGCATAAGCAACACTGGAGAAATATTCTCAACAGGTAACAGTCCCTACTGGAATCTGACAAGTACTTTTTTTTTTTTTTTTTTTTGGCAACAGCAGAATTAGAAACGTACATGCTCCAGGTATCTGTCACCAAAGCCATGCCAATCCCCTGGTGTGGTATGTGGTGTACCTTTCACTGTACCAGAGAAAGGTTTCAGAAATTACAAGATTTTTTAAGAAGCAAAGAAATCTTCCTATAAGAAAAGGCAAGGCAAGCCTAAAACAGCAAAATAAAGCATTACTCTTTGCACACCATAAAAACCCCTTCCCTGATTCCTCTTGGTAGATAGAAGAGGAAATATAATGCTGACAAAAATACAACTTCTGACAAGATATTTTATTTGGCTTACCTCTCCCCCAGGTCTTGCTAACACTGCTGTTTGAACGTGGAGCAATGTTAATATCAGGTAGCTGACAAACATTATTACCCAAAATTAGAACTACCCTAGAGGAGAACTCCGTCTGCCAAGTGCTAACAGCTAGCAGATGCACTTGTGTCTCGGGATTCCAGCCCTGGAGTTCCGCTAGGCACCGCACTGGTTCCCTCCGCTCTCCCTCATGTACTGCCCGGAGCTCCCAGCTCAGCCTCTGCTCTGAAGAAAACTGGTAAGCTGATCTCTTCATGTAATAACTTCTCCCGGCTGGGGGAGGGGACAGGAGCCAGCTGGGAGCTGGGGGGCTGCCTTTAACAGAAGGCAGAAAGGGGAGGGACAGAAATGATCAATGTGGAGTTCTGCATCTGGTCTCATTCATGAAAAGGGCTCCAAGGTAAGCACTCCACAGGCAGGGGGATGGGCCCCTGCTTCATCAACTGAGGCAGGCAGGAGGCAGCGATCAGCAGCAGGATAAGCTCTAGGCTGGGAGCCGGGAGACCAGAGGCCTTCCCAGTCCCGCTGCTGATAAGCTGTGTGTGCCTGGATAAGTTGCCAATCCTCTCTGGTCCTCGGTTGGTGGTCTCAGTGGTACAGTCAAGGGTTGGCTGGCCTCTTAATTCCCTTTTGGTTCTGATTTGATGGCTGCAGAAATCTAGGCTGTGCTATCAAGGACAACCTTAAAGAGGAAAGAAGTCACACAGTGCTACGTGTTTACATGCTTAACATATGGATGTGAATAGATGGGAACTGAGGAAGTCACCATAATACCCTCTTGCTGCCTTACTGGGTCTCTGTCCCTAACCATGAGCTTGAGGAATTACTGCAGACAATGTAAAAATAAACGGTAAGGTGGGAACAAGTGAAGCCCAGGTATTGCATGACACTGGCACAGTGCACGCAAGCAAGATGGTTTTAGAGAAATACCTCTGGGAAGAACCACACTGACCATCAAAGTGGGGCTTCTGGAAGAAGGAGCACAGGAACAGGTTGGGAAGTAGGTCATGCTAAAGCCTACAGTCCACTTGATTGTGTAAACCAGAGGGGGGAAAAATGACTATCAGGAAACACACCAGAGGATCTGCACGGTCTTTTCCTTTTGGGATCAAACATCAAGCACCCTTTTGTCCAACAGTGTGAAAAAGGATAGCAACCAGAAGATTGGAAGTAATACCTTGAATCACAGTGAAATGTAAGGTGAATTTTTGTTGTCATGAATATGGCAAGCATACTTCATCTGTTATTCTCCAAAGAATTGATTGTGCTTATAATAAAACATTATAAAAATATAAAAAAAAATAAAGCCTACAGTCCACTTGAGACATCATAAGCCAACTCAGCATGAAAAGACAGGCCCATGACTTAAAATAGGTTGAGAACCCACCAAATATTAGATTCTGCTTAGAAGGGGCACAAGATGCCACTCAACCATCATGAAGTGGAGGACAGGATGACTGCGTGGTGCAGTGGAAACAACCTGGTCCCTGGAATCAGGGGGAAGTCAAGTCAAACCCTCATACTGCTACTAATTTGCTGTGGGTCTGTGGCTGAGTGTGGAACCCCAGTGGGCCCCAGCTGCTCCACTGGTCAAATGGGGAAAGGCCATATGCTGGTTCTGATGATTATCAACGAGGTCATCTAGGTTCAAAACTTGGCATCATTCCTGATACACAGTAAATGCTAAAGACAGCGGCTCTCGCTTTGATCTGATAAATATTGGCACTCGGTCCCAGAAAGTAAATTAATAAACACTTGAAAAGCCTCAGGTTGTGGGCATTTTCCTGTGTTAATGAGGAAACTTTAAACCAGACTGCAGTTTGTGGCCATTTCAGAACATTTATTATCACCAGTCATTGTGAGAACTTACTAGTGGGGAGTAGTTTTGGGGGGTTGGGTGGAGAGACCTTCAATCCTTTTTTCCAGGGTTGTAAGAGACAGAAGGTAATGGTGAAGAGAAAGGAAGGAATGAATTTCCTCTCTTCCCCATGCTTCCTCTTCTTTCTCCTTCTTATTTATCATTATTATTGTTCAGCATTTGGTCTGTTCTGTTTGGTGACTGAAAGGGCACTGCTGTCTACTCAACAACTTCACTGCAAAGGCAGGAATTGTCTAAGAACACCAGACTACTTGAAAGACTGGCGTTTTGTCTAGTCCAAGGGTTGGGGAACTTTCTGTAAAGGTCCAGATAGTAAATACTTTTGACTTTGCAGACCATACGGTTTCTGCGACAGCTACTCAACCTTGCTTGTTGTTGTTTAGTCAGAAAGTCGTATCTGATTCTTTTGTAACCCTGTGGACTTGAAGCCTCACCAGGCTCCTCTGTCCACAGGATTTTCCAGGCAAGCATACCAAGTGGGTTGCTATTTCCTTCTCCAGTGGATCTTCCTGATCCAGGGATTGAACCCGAGTCTCCTGCACTGGCAGGCATATTCCTCACCACTGAGCCACCTGGGAAGCCCACTCAGCCTAGCTGGGGTAGCATAAAAACAACCAAAAGCAATATACACACGAAGGGGTGCACAGAGCTGTGTTCCAACAAAACTTTGTTTATGGAAATAGGTAGCAAGCCAGATTTGGCCATATTTGTCAACACACTTCTCAATCACCCTTCCACCCACTGTAATCTGATTTTTAACACTTCTTCTCTACCACAGGAGCTCTGGAGATGTCACCAATGGCCTCTGAGTCATAGAATAATATAAATGATAATTTTTCAGAACTTATCTCATTTTGACTTCCTTGCAGCATTAATAATGGCCTTCTATTTTTTTAAATATTGTGGTAAAAATACATAGCATAAACTTTAACCACTTTAATAATTTTTAAGTGTATAATTCAGAGGCATTTTAGTATGGTCACAATGTTGTAACACCATCACCACCATCCAGAACTTTTTCATCATCCCAAACAGAAACTCTGTATTCATTAAATAGTAACTCCTCAGTTCTCCTTCCTTTCAACTTCTGAAAACCTCGATTCAGTTTTCTGTCTTTAGGAACTGGCCTGCTTGATGTTCCTCAACCAAGTGGAATCGTATAATATTTGTCCTTTTGTATCTGACTTATTTCATTTAGCATAATATTTTCAAGGTTGTTGTAGCATGAGTCAGAATGTCATGCCTTTTTAAGGTTGCATAATATTCCATTGTGTAGACATACCACATTTTGTTTATCCATTCATCTGTTGATGAGCACTTGGACCTGCCAAATGTACTTCAAACTCAAAAGGTCTAAAATTGAACTAAAGTTTCCCTGAAAACTGTTCTTCCTGTTTTCTCCATCACAGTGAATGATACTGTCTAACTCCTAGAGATGGAGAGGTAGGTGTCATCTTGAGTTGTCTTGTTTCCTTACCAAACCCTCACCAGGTGCGAGACAGTTACCTTCTAGAGCTATCTCCAATCTGCCCTTGGCCCCTGATTCCTGCTGCCTCTGCCCGTATGTGGGTGGGCCTCTACTATCCCTTCCTGACTTTTTGTAGCAAGACCTTGTAACTTCCCTACTCTGGTCTTTCCCTTTCCAGCCTTATTCCTCACTGCAACCACTGAGATGCTCCTAAAATGTGAATCTAATGATGATACTCCCCGATTCTTTTTTAAAACTTATTTTGAAATAATTTTATATTTACAGAACATTTGTTAAGATAATACAGAGTATCATGGTTTATCTTCCCCCCGTTCCTTCTAATATTAACATCTTCAATAGCTATGGTACCTTTATGAAAAGTAAGACATTAACACTGATGTAATGATAGTAACTAAAATAAAGACTTTCTATTTCTCCAGTTTTCCCCCAAATGTCCTTCTATTGTTCCAGGGTCCCACACTGCATTTCGTCAACACATCTCTAGTCTTTTCCCGTGTATGACAGTTTCTCAGTCTTTGTTTCTTATGACCTTGACCCTTATGAAGAGTACTGATTAAAGATTTTATAGAATGCCTCTCAGTTTGAGTTTATCTGATGCTTTCTCATAATTAGCCTCTGGTTATGGCTTTTGGGGAGGGACGCCACAGAGGTGAAGTGCCATTGTCATCTCATTTTTCAGGGGCACCCTACACCAACGTTACTGGCGATGCTGACCTTGATCACTTGGTGGAGGTAATGTCTGCCAGGTTTGTCCACTGTAAAATTACTCCTGATAGTTTTCTTTTTCCAAATCCTATTCATTAGAAATGAGTGAGCAAGTCCAGTGGAATTAAGCTCCACTTCCTGAAGAGGGAGTGTCAAAGAACATTCAGATATCCATCACAATAGTTAATACATATTTGGGGGGAGATACTTTGAGGCTATGCAAATATTCTGTTTTGAAAAGTTTTATCCACTAATTTGAATATTCATTGGTAGATCTTGCCTGCAGCCCTTATTAATGTAGTTCTCTAAATGTCTATTTTCTGTTTCCCATCTACATCTATTAATCATTCATATGGAATATTCGTCCCTCCCGCCCCCATTTATTAATTCAGTCATCTATTAATTCTTCTCTGTTTCTTAAAACCTTGTGATTACTTTCCATTGTGGATGAAGTCCAAACTCCTTAACATGACACTTGCAAGGCTGTTTACAATCTGATCTCTTCCTGCCTTCCAGCCTCCTCTTCCCCCTCTTTTTGGGTTCACACACACTCCACTGTCCAGACATCTTGATCCACAAGAAATTATCCCTAAATGCCATGTGTCCTTGTGCTCCATGTTGGTCCCTTTCTCTAGACTATCATCCCCCCGGCCTCAGAAGGTTGGCTCTTGTTGCCCTCTACCTCTTTGAAAACTCAGCTCAAATAAGCACCAAATACCAGAAACCACCTACATGCCCACTGATAAGAACTAAATGAATAATTTGTGACATCCATAAAATAGGATACTCTGCAGCAGTAAGATAAAGATTGAGCTTACTTCCTATATAATGATATGACACATCTCCAAGATTTATTCAGTGAAAAAAGTGGGATACACTCCAGTGTGTTTACTATCCCATTCTTTGTGCATATGTGTTTATAACTGCTTGTATATATATCAGCTATCAGTGGAAGAACACATCTGAGGCTACCCACAATATCTGCTTCTAGGGAGAGGAACTCAGTAGCTTCAGGGCAGAAATGGAGTCAAGACTTATGCCTGTGTAGGCACTTAGTCACATGTGGTTACTGAGCACTTGTGATGTGGCTTTTCCGAACTGTGATCTGTTATACAAAAATATACTTTGTATCAATGTGAAGACTTGGTATGGAAAAAGAATGTGAAATATCTTATTAATATGTTTTTTGTTGATTAGATGTTGGAATGTTAATTTTATATTTGCTGGTTTAAATAAAGTGTGGTATTACACAACTTGCCTTGTTTTACTTTTTAAAAATGAGACTACTAGAAAACTTTTAAATTACATATTTCTGTTGGACAGCATGTCTATATCCCTGTTATACTTAGGGTATTGTCAGAAATGTGATGCACTGCTATTCCAAAAGTCAATAAAAATGAAGCAATGGTAATAATAACAGTTAATAATAGAAATAAATAAGTAGTCATATACAAATCTCCCTCCACCAATGATTCATTTAAAGGTCATGTCTTCTGGGAGTTGTGTCTTGACAGGCTCCCCACCTCACTGAGGACATGGCCCTTGGCATTCGTCCCTAGGCATTCTCCGATTTGCTCCAGTGCAGTATTTATTGTAATTGTTCACTAATGTATCTGCCTTCATCAGTACAGACTGAGGCCTTGATGATAGGAGATGTGTCTTTTGTGTTCCCATGGCTCCACACATAGCCTTGCTCAGTGTGCACTGAATTAGGGAATGAATGCCAGAAAGGGTCATATAGGAAACTCTCACCTTTTTTGTGACAGAAGAAGAGGTCTTCGAATGGCACATTTAAGATACCATGAAGGGGAAAATGAAAAGCAGAAATTTCCAGAAAGTGTCTCCCTCTCAGAAATGCAGACAACTGTTAACCTAACTGTTGCGTGACCTTGATATAGAACGTACTAGTAAGTGCAGGGAATATGAGTAACCAAGAACAGGGAAAACAAATGTTTTCCTAAAATCACACATTTCATGTAAAATATAATCATATACTACTGTCTGAATAACAAAGAAGAATAACCCCATAGCAAATAGCACCTCTAAGTACTCTTGCCTGGAAAATCCCATGGACGGAGGAGCCTGGTAGGCTGCAGTCCATGGGGTCGCTAGGAGTCGGACACGACTGAGCGACTTCACTTTCACTTTTCACTTTCCTGCATTGGAGGAGGAAATGGCAACTCACTCCAGTGTTCTTGCCTGGAGAATCCCAGGGACGGGGGAGCCTGGTGGGCTGCTGTCTCTGGGGTCGCACAGAGTCGGACATGACTGAAGCGACTTAGCAGCAGCAGCAGCAGCAAGGCTATTCTATTTCCTGCAAAGAATGTCCATCCCCTTATAAAGGAAGAAGTGAGGCCTTTTTCTCCATAGAGATACAGTATATGTATAGCTAAACGAGTCAGACTATCTTTATTTCCTTAAATATGCTTACACTGGATGGAATGGGTAGACACAAAATCTCTGTCAAGAAGTTGGCGATTGGTCTGGGAGCAGGTGTTAGTAATTAACTCTCCCTTTGTGTGGACCACTGAGTGATTAAATAGCCAAGGAAGTGGGAATGAGGAAAGCAAAGGGGGAGTTCTCTGCTCCATTCCCCTCAAACATATGGAAAATCAGGAGAAGCTACAGCAAAGGAAGGCAGGGGTCCTTCCCTTTCTCCAGTTCCTGCTTATAACAGACCAAAGCTGACTCCCATGACCCGGAGGGCAGCTGTGCTGTTAGGCTGAGCACCTTTGGTGTCACTGAAATGAGGGTGATGCTTCTTGGCTCGGCTTTGAATTCGAGACAGGAGCAGGGCCAGAGATGCTGTCAGGGAGATGCTCACACACAGTGCAGGGGGCGGGCTCATCCCAAGTCTGAGAGGACATGGGTAGTGAATGCAGACATTGATACCACTCGTGTTGACCATATTCTTTATTTCAATCATTTACCCTAAGGCAGAGGTTCTCAAACTGTGGTCCCCAGACCAGCAGCCGCAGCACCATCAGGAAGCTTGCTAGAGATGCAAATACTAGAGCCGCACCCCAGATTTACTGACTGAGAAACTCAGGGCACGGGGCTAATGGATTTGTGTTTTTCTACATAACAGTTCTCTGTCTAGTAACCTGAATTCAAACTGTATAACTTGAAAGGGTTATTACATTATATTTTATGTATTATTAATTAAAACATTTTATTTAAAACATTAAAACCATTTAAGTAAAAACATACTGTTTATTAAAAACATTTTCTTAGAAAACATGACTGTCTGATACTAAAACATAGCATAAAGCTGTAATAATGAAAACAGCGGCAAATAAAACAGGTGTAGGGTTAGACATTATTTACATAACTAAACATGCGAAAGGATTTAATGTGCAAACAATGAATCACTACAGATCTGGAAGGAAAAGGATGGAACAGGGTTAGGAGAATGGCTATTTAGTTATTTTCCTAAATAATACTATATGCTGTTAATAAAAATAAACTGCAGGTAGATTTAAGATTTTAATGTGCACAACAGACGTACGAAAGCAGTAAAAAAGAAATAGGTCAATATTTCTATATTCTTGGAATGGGGGAGGACTTTTAAGCATAGCTCTTAAAAAGGCAGAAATTATAGAAGAAAAGATTTGCATGCATTTTTTAAGATTTGGTAAATCAAAAATTCACATACCATTAACACAATTTAAAGTCGAATACATAGTAGAAGATGTACTTTGCTTGTTTATTTACTTAAAATATCAATACTTATCATGTGCTCAGACTTGGAGATACTGTGATCAGCAAAAGAAGACTCAATTCCTGTCTTTATGGAGCTTGCTGCCTGGTGCAGGAGGCCAACATTAACGAAACCCAATAAGTACATTAAAAATTGAATGTGAAAAGGGCTGCAAAGAAAAGATACGTGGTGATATAAGGCGCGTCCTCATTATGGAGACTGGCTTGTGACAGGAGCAACAATGGCTTTCACAAGGACCCGAGAGGAAGCAGGTGTGGATCCAGAGAGAGTGGGCGAGTGGAAGCAGAGCGTCAGATTAGGCTGAAGACAAAGGGGGGGAAAATGACAAAGAGTTGCATCCTTTTCCTAATGAGAATCTGTTTTAAACACGGAGTCAGCAGTTACACGACTAGAATTGCACTTTGCAAAGGCCACTCTGTTTATAGAGAAAGGGCTGAAGAGAGGAGAGAGGCCAGAGTGCAGGCTGGGAGGTCAGTGAGAAGATTACAGCTAGAGTCCAGCTGACAAGGGATAAGAGCTTAAACCAGGGTGGTGAAAAGAAGTGACTCATTTCAAAGGTAATTCACATCATCTATAATGGAAAAGAGTTTGCGTCCATAATAGATTTTTTTAAACTCACAAATCAGAAAATGTCGATTTTAATAGGGAAAGGCTGGAAACAATGTTCAGTAGCAGAGTTGCTAAATGAAGTATGGTATATCTCAAAAGTAAAATCCTATCCAATCATTTAAAGTGACTATGAGATATACTTACTGATATGGGTACATTTTGATATTATAGTGCTTTAAGATAAGAGTAGGCCACTTAACTGGAAGTGCAGGAGGAAACAGACAGAACAGGCTCCATCTTGAAAGCAGGACTCCATCTTGGGCGGGACCGTGGACTTTGAGATATATGCCCAGTATCTATAGAAACGACATACCAACTGGAAAACCAGGGCCCCCAGATGGAAGAGCCCCAGGGCTCTACCTAGACTCTCTGTCGCCTAAAAGAATACCCTAATTATCTGTGTAACCAAATAGAATCATAAATTCTATCATGCTTATTGGGGTATGACCACAGGCCTATTGATAATTGTCCACTCTTAACTACCTAGGCTTAAGTCATATGAATCATGGGTTAACTTTGATTGTATATTTCTTTTCCTTTGTTCAGACTAGTTTCAGGGAATTTGGGCATGTACACTTAGGGTATATAAGGTTTTCAGAAAAACTGGTCAGGGTCCTTGGCTAAGAGGAGACTCTGCCTTGGGCCCACTGGTGTAATAAACTGTACTCTACTCTCTGCATTGTCCTTCTGAATGAGTTTGTTTCCCAGAACGCTGTGGCTACAACATTTGGTGCCTTGGCCGGGAAACTCCTCACTTAGAGGAGACAAGTCCCATTTGGGACTACTCCGAGGCTTTGCAGCTTGAATCTTCTAGATGGGGGAAGACACCTCGCCCTTCTGGAAGGATTCTGCTTCTCAGTGACCGGACCTTTCATGTTAGCAGGTAGTGGAGGGCAGCAGGGAAACTGAGCACTCAGGTGAGGAGGAACCCATCCAGCAGGGTGAAAGAGGGGGCCTGATCACCCCCCTGGGAGGGACTAGAAGGAGCGGGGACCCACAAGAGCCTGGAATAGGCAGGTGGTGATTGCTTGGTACACAGGTCGAGGAGCGTACTAGGGCTTAGGAAGGGAATTTGCCAAGGTCATTTAGGAGGTGTGTCCACACCTTCTCAGGAAAAATTATTACCAGCGACCGCCAGGGGATTTTTAGGATAGGAAACTGGTCCTTGTATGCTCATTTTCTGCCCTCCCCCAGGAGGTGTCCCATCTGCTGTGAAATTCTTGACCCCCTCGGAATTGTCAGGCTAGAAGGAGGGGGATACATAAGTGAGTATGAATTGGCTTTTCCAGAGACGACATGGGATATTTAACCCATCTATGTTTTCATCCGCACCTGATCAAGCCCACCAAGGCAGAATGGACTTTAAGGGAGAAACAGTCTTGGATCACATGGTGTTCTGGTTCGGCTTTGCTGACCGGCAGGTGAAGACACGCTGATCCCCCTTCTCCCTCTGGGATCTGGCAGGATTGGACAAGGATGCCCTGCCCCTCCCCCATACTGGATGATGATGTGGCCACCAGCCCAGTGCTCCACCAGGACTGGAGGCCACCTTAATGCCCGATCCAGGGCCAGGTAAAGTTCCTGCAGCAGCCGCTGCTCCTCCGCCAGCTCTCCCAGAGGTCATAGAGCTGCCACCTCGGTGGGCTCCGATCCTGGTGACAGAAGCCTCTGGCCAACACTTCCAGGATCCAGCTCCTGCCGAACAACCCAAGCTATACCCGCCTCTCCCAGTGAGTACTGACAGGAAGGGGAGGGAGACGTTGCAATTAAGCAGAGACTGCGCTCTGCCAGAGAGCCAGAGGGAACGAAAGAGAACAGACAAGAGATTTGCAGTGCTAGGTGCTGCTCTGGGAAAGTCTATCTCAGGCCCTCCGGAAAACCTCCTCTGCCCCAGGGACAGGACAGTCCTTCAACCGGTCCCAATGGAGGCCCTGGGCCCCATTACAGCCAAACCAGTGTGCCCGGTGCCAAGCTTTTGGCCCCTGGAAAAATGAATGCCCTAAGGCAAGGAAGGAAGAGGAAGCTCCCGCAGTTGTGGGGCTTGCTGACTTGGAAATTAAACAGGGCTGCCAGGGCTCAGAGATATCAGGTCCCTGAGAGCCCATGGTAACCTTAAAAGTGGGGGACCAAAACATTGACTTCATCGTGGATACAGGAACAGAACTGTCAGTAGTAACAAAATCTGTGGCACCACTGTCCAAAAAGACTACTGCTGTAACTGGGGTATCGGAAGAAGAGATGATTAAATCGTTTTGCCAGCCCAGAAAATGTCAGATGGCGGGGCACCAAGTGATTCATGAATTCCTCTACATTCCTGAGTGCCCAGTACCCCTGTTGGGAAAAGACTTGCTCTCCAAACTAGGAGCACAAGTGACTTTCTCCCCTGAGGAGAGGCCCACCTTCCGGACGGGCACTATGACTTATTTGCTCTCTCTCTCAAGAACCGTCTCCAAGATGAGTGGAGATTGCATGAGCCTCCAAAGGAAGAACCGTGTGGGCCGGAAGAGCATGAGAGAGAGCTAACTCAATTATTCCCTGAGGTCTGGGAGGAAGACAATCCCCCCTTTCCCCAGGCTGGCTAAACACCAAGCCTCAGTGATAATAGAACTCAAACCAGGCACCATCCCGGTTAGAAAGTGCCAGTACCTGCTACCAATAGAGGCTTGGGCCAGCATACTGCTCCACATCAATAGATTAAAACAAGCAGGCATTCTAGTAGAGTGCCAGTCGGCTTGGAATATGCCGATCCTGCCAGTCAAAAAGGAAGAAGGACAGGACTATAGGCCTGCACAAGATCTCAGGCTAGTCAACCAGGCTACTGCGACTTTACACCCCACTGTTCCAAACCCCTATACCTTACTTAGCCTCCTCCTGCTGAGGACTAAAGTTTATACTTGCCTAGATCTCAAGGATGCCTTCTTCTGTATACACCTCGCCCCAGCGTCTCAGCCCATCTTTGCCTTTGAATAGAAAGATCCAGTCGGGGGCACCAAACAACAGCTCACCTGGACTCCCCCACAAGGGTTTAAGAATTCCCCAACCATCTAGCCTTGGTTTCTGACCTGGACTCATTCCATCCGAAAGAGTATGGATGTTGGCTCCTACAATATGGGGATGACCTGTTGCTGGCTGCTGAGACCAAGGAAAAGTGCTGGAAAGGGTCAAAAGCACTGCTCCAGCTGCTGATTGAAGCAGGTTACTGGGTGTTGAAGAAGAAGGCACAGATCTGCAAGGAGGAGGTAAGGTATCTGGAGTTTGTTTTAAAGAAGGGTGCAAGGTTCCAGACCCTACTTGGGTCCTGTATACTGATGGCACTAGCCTGATAAAACAAGGACAATGGCTGTCAGGTTAGCTAAAGTGGAAGGGGCCATCAAGACTGAAAAGGGATGGTGGGAATTGCCAAGTGGCAAATTATTGGTACTGGAGGGGCTGGCACACACTCTGATAAGCCAAACCCACCAAGCGACCCACCTAGGCCATGCTGCCTGCTAACAGGTTAATGCTGCCTCTCGGTACAGACAAAAACCTCTGGGCATTCAGCTGAAAGGCACGTTGCCCTTTGAACACCAGGGAGTGGACTTCATTGAAATGAAACCTCACCGACACTACTGTTACCTGCTGGTCATGGTATGTACGTTCATGGGGTGGGTAAAAGTTTTTCCTACCTGGACTGAAAGAACATCAGAAGTAGTTCAGTGCCTGCTTAGGGAAATAGTTCCCAGATTTGGATTTCCTACCAGCTTTGGATCAGACAATGGCCCGGCTTTTGTAGCTGATTTAGTACAAGTAAACAAAACTTTAAACATCAGATGGAAACTACACACTGCATATAGGCACAGAGTTCTGAGATGGTGGACTGAACCAACCGGACATTAAAGAGACTCTCCAAGTGGAGTATAGAGACAGATTGCTCCTGGGTGGACTTGCTTCCGACAGCTCTGCTCAGACTCAGGATGACCCCACAGTCCCATGGCTCTTCTCCGTGCAAAATTGTGTAGGGGAGGCCCCCTCCCATAATAAAACAGGTGTCAACAAATTTGCCTCAGGTAAGGGGAGATGAGATTTCACAACAGATGGAACAACTGGGTAAGGTAATAAATCAGGTAACTAAGTTTGTACAAGAAAGGGTGCCATTCCCCCTTGGGGAACAGATTCACGAATTTGTGCCCGGGGATCAGGTGTGCATCAAAGACTGGAAACACAACTCCTTGGCCCCGCATTAGAAGGGTCCATATACTGTTGTTCTAACCAGCCCTACTGCAGTTAAAGTTTCAGGTGTCACTCCCTGGATCCACCATATGAGGGTGAAGAGGGCATACCACGCAGACCCGGAGGACAGCGAGCGGACTATACAAAAGGAGCCCACTGATTCTCATGGAACCAAGATCATCTTAAATAAACAGAGATGAAGCTCTACAATCAACTGCTGCTACAAGGACTTGCTGGTATCATCTTGAGACTAACCATAGTTTCAGTACAAAGAGGGACCTGTGCTATATAATTAAAGTTGAATGTTGTATATATATTCCTGATTTATCTGGAATATATATCAGCTACCCTAGACGACATGAAAGGTCAGGTAAAATTTATGTCTGATGATAATCTTCCTTTTTGGACTTTGGTCTAATTTGGGTGAAGGGTGATTGGTGGGAAACTATATTTACCATTTACCATGGGTTTACCATTGTTACAGTTGCCTTGATAGTTCTGCTTTGTGGACCCTTTATTTTACAAGGTATTATGAACTTTGTAACCCAAAGGTTAATGTCGTTCTCCCAAATTGGAGGTCGGAGAGTCAGGGTGCAATATATCCCTATGAATGATGCTCATACTATGAGTTAAGAGCATCAAGAGTGGGGAATGAAGGAGGAAACAGACAGAACAGGCTCCATCTTGAAAGCAGGACTCCATCTTGGGCGGGACTGTGGACTTTGAGCTAAATGCCCAGAATCTATGGAAACGACATACCAACAGGAAAACCAGACACCCCGGATGGAAGAGCCCCAGGTCTCATACCTAGACTCTCTGTCGCCTAAAAGTATACCCTAATTATCTGTGTAACCGAGTAGAATCATAAATTCTATCATGCTTATTGGGGTATGACCACAGGCCTATTGGTAATTGTCCACTCTTAACTACCCAGGCTTAAGGCATATGAATCATGGGTTAACTTTGATTATATTACACTTAGGGTATATAAGGTTTTGAGAAAAACTGGTCAGGGTCCTTGGCTAAGAGGAGACTCTGCCTTCGGCCCGCCGGTGTAATAAACTGCACTCCACTATCTGCATTGTCCTTCTGAGTGAGTTTGTTTCCCAGAACGCCCTGGCTACAAGATTTGGTGCATTGGCCGGGAAACTCCTCACTTAGAGGAGACAAGTCCCATTTGGGACTACTCCAAGGCTTTAAAGCTTGAATCTTCTAGATGGGGGAAGACACCTCGCCCTTCTGGAAGGATTCTGCTTCTCAATGCCCGGACCTTTCACGTTAGCAGGTAGTGGAGGGCAGCAGGGGAACTGAGCGCTCAGGTGAGGAGGAACCCACCTGGCAGGGTGGAAGAGGGGCCTGATCACCTGCCTGGGAGAGATGAGAAGGGGCACAGACCCACAGGAGCCTGGAATAGGCAGGTGGCGATTGCTTGGTACACAGGTGGACAAGCATGTTAGGGCTTAGGAAGGAAATTTGTGAAGGTCATTTAGGAGGTGGTGTCCACGCCGTCTTGGGGATAATTATTACCAAGAAATCACTGGAGGATTGTTAGGAGAAGAAACTTGGTCTTCACGTGCTTGTATTCTGCCCTCCCCAAGGAGGTGTCCCATCTGCTGTGAAATTCTTGACCCCCTCGGAATTGTCAGACTAGAAGGAGGGGGATACATAAGTGACTGCTAAGTTGCTTCAGTCGTGTCCGACTCTGTGCGACCCCAGAGACGGCAGCCCACCAGGCTCCCCCGTCCCTGGGATTCTCCAGGCAAGAACACTGGAGTGGGTTGCCATTTCCTTCTCCAATGCATGAAAGTGAAAAGTGAAAGTGAAGTCGCTCAGTCGTGTCCGACTCTTCACGACCCCATGGACTGCAACCTACCAGGCTCCTCCATCCATGGGATTTTCTAGGCAAGAGTACTGGAGTGGGGTGCCATCGCCTTCTTTGACATAAGTGACTATGAATTGGCTTTTCCGGAGATGGCCTGGGGCGTGGGATATTTAACCCATCTGTACTTTCATCCGCACCTGATCAAGCCCACCAAGGCAGAATGGACTTTAAAAGTTAAGAGAGAAACAGTCTTGGACCACGTGGTGTTCTGGTTTGGCTGTGCTGACCGGCAGGTGAAGACACGCCGATCCCCCTTCTCCCTCTGGCATCTGGCAGGTAAGGCTCTTCTCACCCCATTTAGGAAGGAGGCAGAATGGCAATTTAAGTGTCATTGAGTGGCAATATTAGAAGTACATAGGGTACTGAGAACTTTGTAGACAGAACGAAAAGGAAAAGTAGAAGAAGGTCCGAGAAGGTAAACAAGATGGGAGGAAGCGAATCCAAGGCAACTGTATTGGAGTGCATGATTAAAATTTTTAAGAAGGGATTTGGAGGAGACTGTGGGATGAAGATGAAGCTTAACCACCTCCACATACTCTGTGAGGTTGAATGGCCCTCTATGGGAGTAGGATGGCCACCAGAGAACACCATGAACTTAAAAATAGTGGACGCAGTCTATACAGTAGTCACAGGAGAGCCAGGACACCTGGATCAATATCCATATATTGACTCATGGCTAGGGTTAGCTCAAGACCCTCCTCCTTGGACAAGGTTCTGTATCCAGAAGGGAAAGGGGAAAATATTAATGGCACAAAAATTACCTGATGATAAAAAAGCAATCCTACAGGATTTGGATGGGGACGACCTGACCCCTCCCCCATACTGGATAATGACACGCCTGCCTCTCAGTGCTCCACCAGGACCGGAGGCCGCCTTACTGCCCCATCCAGGGCCAGCTGAAGTTCCTGCAGCAGCCACTGCTCTTCCACCAGCTCTCCCGGAGTTCATAGAGCCGTCGTTTCGGCAGGCTCCAATCCCAGTAGTGGAGACCTCTGGTCAATGCCCCCAGAATTCCACCTCAGCTGGACCTCCTAGACTGTATCCACCTCTCCCGGTGAGTATTGATGGGAAGGGGGAAGAAAACACAGCAATTAGAGGCTGCGCTCCGCCAAGGAACAGGGGGAAAGAACACCACTACAGACGCCCCTCAGAGGGTACAACAGCCTCCGGTTCAGGACGCATGGGGCACTACCATCCGTCCCCGGTAGCCTGTTATTACCAGCCATTTTCCTCTACGGATATTTTAAACTGGCAGAGACACGCTCTACCGTACTCGGGGGAGCCACAAGCCATGATTAGGCTAATGGAGACTATTTTTCGAACCCACCGCCCTACATAGGATGACATCACCCAACTACTAGTCTCCCTTTTCAGCCCTGAGGAAAGACACAGGATCCTAACTGAGGCCAGAAAATGGTTAAGAGAAATGGCACCTGAGGGTACTGCAAACCCGCAGCGCTGGGCAGAACTAGCCACCCCCGATGGGACTGTAACACAGAGGAAGGGGGGCGCCACCTGGAGAGATACCGGGCAACTACTTTACCAGGTCTCAAGAGCGGGGCCCGAAAAGCTATGAGTATCGCAAAACCCTCCCAAGTGATTCAAAGGGAAAGCGGATCACCCTCTGAGTTCTGTGAAAGACTGTGTGAGGCCTATAGACTTTATACGCCAATAGACCCAGCCAGAGGCTGCTGGGTCTCATGTGGTGGTAAATGCAGCCTTTGTGTCTCAAGCCTATCCTGAAAATGTCAGATGGGGGGACACCAAGTGACTCATGAATTTTTACACATCCCTGAATGCCCAGTGCCTTTGTTGGGAAGAGACTTGCTGTCTAAATTGGGGGCACAAGTGACCTTTCCCCCACGAAAGACCCACTGTTCAAGTGGGCTCAACCACCTATTTACTCTTCCTCTTGGTAACCCCTCAAGATGAATGGAGGTTGCCCGATCTCCCGGAAGGGAAACCGGATGGGCTAAACAGTCAAGAAAGAGAGTTAACTCAACAATCCCCTGAGGTCTGGGCAGAAGACAACCACCCCAGGCTTGCAAAACAAGTCCCACTGGTAATAGAACTCAAACCCGGTACAAGTATGTCAGCACCCGCCTTGGGCCTGCCAGACCTTGCTTAGCCGTTTACTCTTTACGTGACTGAAAAGCACAAGGTGGCTATGGGCGTGCTGTCCCAGACTATGGGGACATGGGACAGACCTGTGACTTTTCTCTAATCAGCTGGACAGTGTTGCCACTGGGTGGCTGGGATGCTTACGGGCAGTTGCTGCAGTTGCCTTACTGGTCTGGGAGGCAACCAAGCTGACTTTGGGCCAAGATTTGTTCATAAAAGTCCTGCATGAGGTCAACACTCTCCTGCGAGGGGACCCCCATAAATGGCTGTCGACATCCCGGATTACTCAATACGAGGGACTGTTATGTGAGAACCCCCATGTTACTATTGAGCCTTGTCAGGCACTGAATCCAGCCACTCTCTTTCCTGTGGGAGAAGGTGGGCCCTCACATGATTGCAAGGAAATCCTAGAAGGATTTTATGCCAGCAGACCTGACTTGAGAGACCAGCCAATCCCAGACCCAGATTGGGTCCTGTACACCGATGGCACCAGCCTGGTGAAACAAGGACAATGACTGTCGGGATATGCAGTAGTCATGGAAGAAACCATCGTTGAGGCTAGCTCTCTGCCATCACGCTGGTCCGCTCAACAGGCCGAACTATATGCTCTAATCCAGGCCCTCCCGCGTCAAAAGGTAAGAACACAAACATTTACACAGACTCCAAGTATGCTTTTGCCACACTACAGGGCTCTGTATAAGGAGAGAGGCCTTTGACAGCTAGTGAAAAAGATATTAAAAATAAGGAAGAAATGAACACCCTATTGGATCCTGCCTAGGAACCAGAAAGGGTTGCAGTCATACACTGCCGAGGACGTCAAAAAGAGGATACCCCCCGGGCTCAGGGAATAGACTGGCAGATAAGACCACAAAACAAGCAGCCGAGGGCTTGGGGGTGACAAGTGAAGCCCCTATTAAAGCTCTCATGTTGGCGGAGCTACCTGAGCTAATACTGGACTCTCCAAAATACACTGAAGCCCAAAACCAACCAGCCAAAGCAGAAGGGGCCATCAAGACTGAAAAGGGATGGTGGGAATTGCCAAGTGGCAAGTTATTGGTACTGGAGGAGCTGGCACCCACTCTGGTAAGCCAATCACACCAAGCGACCCATCTAGGCCATGATAAACTGGAAGAGCTAATTCGAAAATATTTCTTGGTTCCTTGCCTCTCTTCCCTATGCAGGACAGAATCTCAGAACTGCACTGCCTGCTTACAGGTCAATGCTGCCTCTTGGCACAGACAGAAACCTCCGGGGATTCAGCTAAAAGGCACGCTGCCCTTTGAACACCTGGAAGTGGACTTCACTGAAATGAAGCCTCACCAACATTACCATTACCTGCTGGTCATGGTATGTACGTTCTCAGGATGGGTGGAAGCTTTTCCTACCTGAGCTGAAAGAGCATCAAAAGTAGCCTGGTGCCTGCTTAGGGAGATAGTTCCCAGATTTGGATTTCCTACCAGCATTGGATCAGACAATGCTTTAGTGGTTGATTTAGTATAACAAGTGGGCAAAACTTTAAACATTAAGTGGAAATTACTACAGCATATAGGCCCCAGAGTTCTGGGATGGTGGAAGGAATCAGCCGGACACTTAAAGGGACACTCTCCAAGTGGATCTTAAGAGACTGACTGTTCCTGGGTGGACTTGTTTCCAACAGCTCTGCTCAGACTCAGGATGACCCCACAGTCCTATGGCTCTTCTCCGTACAAAATTGTGTATGGGAGGCCCTTCCCATAATAAAACAGGTGACAACAAATTTGCCTCAGGTAAGGGGAGATGAGACTTCATAGCAGATGGAACAACTGGGTAAGGTAACTAAGTTAGTACAAGAAAGGGTGCCATTCCCCCTTGGGGAACAGACTCACGAGTTTGCGCCTGGGGATCAAGTGTGCATCAAGGACTAGAAACATGACTCCTTGGCCCCACATGGGAAGGGTCCATATACTGTTGTTCTAACCAGCCCTACTGCAGTTAAAGTTGCAGGTATCACTTCCTGGATCCACCACATGAGGGTAAAGAGAGCATAGCATGCAGACCTGAAGGATGCCGAGTGGACTGTGCAGAGGGACCCCTCTGATCCCCGTGAAACCAAGATCATCTTAAAGAGGAAACAGAGATGAAACTCTACAATCAACTGCTGCTACAAGGACTTGCTGGTATCATCTTGAGACTAACCATAGTTTCAGTACAAAGAGGGACCTGTGCTATAATTAAAGTTGAATGTTGTGTACATATTCCTGATTCATCTGGCTGTATATCAGCTACCCTAGATGACATGAAAGGTCAGGTAAAATTTATGTCTGATGATAATCTTCCTTTTTGGACTTTGGTCTAATTTGGGTGAAGGGTGATTGGTGGAAAACTATATTTACCATTGTTATAGTTGCCTTGATAGTTCTGCTTTGTGGACCCTTTATTTTACAAAGTATTATGAACTTTGTAACCCAAAGGTTGATGTCGTTCTCCCAAATTGGAGGTCGGAGAGTCAGGGTGCAATATATCCCTATGAATGATGCTCATACTATGAGTTAAGAGCATCAAGAGTGGGGAATGAAGGAGGAAACAGACAGAACAGGCTCCATCTTGAAAGCAGGACTCCATCTTGGGCTGGACCGTGGACTTTGAGCTAAATGCCCAGTATCTATGGAAACGACATGCCAACAGGAAAACCAGACACCCCGGATGTAAGAGCCCCAGGGCTCGTACCTAGACTCTCTGTCACCTAAAAGAATACCCTAATTATTTGTGTAACCAAATAGAATCATAAATTCTATCATGCTTATTGGGTATGGCCACAGGCCTATTGATAATTGTTCATTGTTAACTACCCAGGCTTAAGGCATATGAATCATGGGTTAACTTTGATTGTATCTTTCTTTTCCTTTGTTCAGACTAGTTTCGGGGAATTTGGGGAGGTGGGTTTGGGCACATACACTTAGGGTATATAAGGTTTTCAGAAAAACTGGCCAGGGTCCTTGGCTAAGAGGAGACTCTGCCTTGGGTCCGCCGGTGTAATAAACTGCACTCCACTATCTGCATTGTCCTCTGAGTGAGTTTGTTTCCCAGAATGGGTGGCTACAACAATAACACCTAATACAATATAAATGCTATGTAAATGATTGCTATAATTGGCAAATTCAAGTTTTGCTTTTTTGGAACTTTTTATTAATGTTTTTTCTAAATATTTTCTATCTTCAGTTTATTGAACTCATGGATGCAGAACCGGTGGATATTGAAGGCTGACTATAATTTGATGTGAGAAGAATTCAACACATCATTGTTGGCCTTGATAAAAGAGCCATGAGCCCATGAATGTGGATATACTCCAGAAAAGGAACAAATTGGGAATCTCTAGAGCCTCCACGTGGAATGCAGCCTGTTGACACCTTGATTTTAGACTAAGGAGACCCACTTCAGACTTCTAACCTCCAGAGCTGTAGAAACATGAATTTGTGTTACTCCAAGCCTCTGTTTGTGTTAGTTTACAGCAGCCATAAGACAGCCATCAGTTTCAGTTCAGTTCAGCCGCTCGGTCATGTCCGACTCTTTGCGACCCCATGAATCGCAGCATGCCAGGCCTCCCTGTCCATCACCAACTCCCGGAGTTCACCCAGACTCACGTCCATCGAGTCAGTGATGCTATCCAGCCATCTCATCCTCTGTCGTCCCCTTCTCTTCCTGCCCCCAATCCCTCCCAGCATCAGAGTCTTTTCCAATGAGTCAACTCTTCGCATGAGGTGGCCAAAGTACTGGAGTTTCAGCTTCAGCATCACTCCTTGCAAAGAACACCCAGGACTGATCTCCTTCAGAATGGACTGGTTGGAGCTCCTTGCAGTCCAAGGGACTCTCAAGACAGCCATATATAGACCTAAATGTAAGAGCTAAAACTGTAGAACTCTTAGAAGAAACACAGAAGTAACTCCATGACCTTGTGTTAGTTGATAGTGTCTTAGACAAGATACCAAAAGTACAAGTGACAAAGGGAGAAATAAACGGGACTCCATCAAAATGAGAGACTTTTGTGCTGCTAACGATAGAAAATGGAAACACAAACCACAGACTGGGTGAAAATTTTAACATATCATGTGTCTGATAAGACCATCCCCATGGAAAATAAGTGCAAAAAAGCAAAATGGCTGTCTGAGGAGGCCTTACAAATAGCTGTGAAAAGAAGAGAAGTGAAAAGCAAAGGAGAAAAGGAAAGATATTCCATTTGAATGCAGAGTTCCAAAGAATAGCAAGGAGAGATAAGAAACCCTTCCTCAGCAACCAATGCAAAGGAATAGAGGAAAATAACAGAGTGGGAAAGACTAGAGATCTCTTCCTGAAAATTAGAGATACCTAGGGGACATTTCATGCAAAGATGGGCTTGATAAAGGACAGAAATGGTATGGACCTAACAGAAGCAGAAGACATTAAGAAGAGATGGCAAGAATATACAGAAGCACTGTACAAAAAAGATCTTCATGACCCAGATAATCATGATGGTGTGATCACTCACCGAGAGCCAGACATCCTGGAATGTGAAGTCAAGAGGGCCTTAGAAAGCATCACTATGAACAAAGCTAGTGGAGGTGATGGAATTCCAGTTGAGCTCTTTCAAATCCTGAAAGATGATGCTGTGAAAGTGCTGCACTCAAGATGCCAGCAAATTTGGAAAACTCAGCAGTGGCCACAGGACTGGAAAAGGTCAGTTTTCATTCCAATCCCAAAGAAAGGCAATGCGAAAGAATGCTCAAACTACCACACAATTGCACTCATCTCACACGCCAGTAAAGTAATGCTCAAAATTCTCCAAGCCAGGCTTCAGCAATACATGAACTGTGAACTTCCAGATGTTCAAGCTGGTTTTAGGAAAAGCAGAGGAACCAGAGATCAAATGGCCAACATCTGCTGGATCATGGAAAAAGCAAGAGAGTTCCAGAAAAACATCTATGTCTGCTTTATTGACTATGCCAAAGCCTTTGACTGTGTGGATCACAATAAACTGTGGAAAATTCTGAAAGAGATGGGAATACCAGACCACCTGACCTGCCTCTTGAGAAACCTGTATGCAGGTCAGGAAGCAACAGTTAGAACTGGACATGGAACAACAGACTGGTTCCAAATAGGAAAAGGAGTATGTCAAGGCTGTATATTGTCACCCTGCTTATTTAACTTCTATGCAGAGTACATCATGAGAAACGCTGGGCTGGAAGAAGCACAAGCTGGAATCAAGGTTGCCAGGAGAAATATCAATAATCTCAGATATGCAGATGACACCACTCTATGGCAGAAAGTGAAGAGGAACTCAAAAGCCTCTTGATGAAAGTGAAAGAGGAGAGTGAAAAAGTTGGCTTAAAGCTCAACATTCAGAAAATGAAGATCATGGCATCCGGTCCCATCACTTCATGGGAAATAGATGGGGAAACAGTGGAAACAGTGTCAGACTTTATTTTTCGGGGCTCCAAAATCACTGCAGATGGTGATTGCAGCCATGAAATTAAAAGACGCTTACTCCTTGGAAGGAATGTTATGACCAACCTAGATAGCATATTCAAAAGCAGAGATATTACGTTGCCAACAAAGGTTCGTCTAGTCAAGGCTATGGTTTTTCCTGTGGTCATGTATGGATGTGAGAGTTGGACTGTGAAGAAAGCTGAGCGCTGAAGAATTGGCTTTTGAACTGTGGTGTTGGAGAAGACTTTTGAGAGTCCCTTGGACTGCAAGGAGATACAACCAGTCCATTCTAAAGGAGATCAGTCCTGGGTGTTCATTGGAAGGACTGATGCTGAAGCTGAAACTCCAATACTTTGGCCACCTGATGCGAAGAGCTGACTCACTGGAAAAGATCCTGCTGCTCAGAGGGATTGGGGGCAGGAGAAGAAGAGGATGACCGAGATGACTGGATGACATCACCGAGTCGATGCACATGAGTTTGGGTGAACTCCAGGAGTTGGTGATGGACAGGGAGGGCTGGCGTGCTGCAATTCATGGGGTTACAAAGAGTCGGACACGACTGAGCGAGTGAACTGAACTGAACTGATGTCTGATAAGATATATTCAGAATATACAAAAATTCCTAAACTTGATAATAAATAGGCAATCCAATTAAAAAAGTCAAAGAACTTGAATAGACATTTCTCCTCCAAAATATACAAATGACCAATAAGCACATGAAAAGAGGCTCAACGTCATTATTTATCAGGGAAATGCAAGTCAAAACCACAATAAGATATCACGTTACAGAAATGCAGGTAATAGCAAATGTGGATGAGAATGTGGAGACATCAAAACACTCACACACTACCTGTGGTAAAATATAAAATGGTGCAGCTGCTTTGCAAAACAATCTGGCAGCTGCTCTATAAAGAGAAACATAGAATACTGTATGACCCAGCAACTCCAATCCTAGTTATACCCCTAAGAGAAATGAAAATATATGTCCACACAAAAATTTTTACATGGATACTCCTAGCAGCATTATTCGTAACAGCCAAAATGTGGAAACAACTCAAATGTTTGTCACCTGATGAATGAATAAAAATACCCAAACAATGGAACAGTATTTTGCAATAAAAAAAATGAAGTGCAAATGCAGGCTACAATATCATGCCTTTCAAAAATATTATGTTAAGAAAAAGAAGCTAGTCACAAAGCCCCTTTATTAACTGATTCCATTTACACAAAATATTCAGGAGAGGTAAATTTATAGAGACAGAAAATATATTGGTAGTTTCTTAGTCCCAAGGAGTGTGAGAAGAAATGGGCAGTATTTCTTCTGGGGGTGATGAAAATTTCTAAAAATTAGATTGTGGTGACTTGTACAACTGTGAATATACTAAACTATGGTGCTATATACTTTAAATGTGTGAACAGTATATGTGCATTATTGAGAAAAAAAATTTTTTTAAGTATACCATAATATGGCATCCTTAATTCTGTTCCAGGTAAACATAAAGGGTGATTTTATTCATTATTTTTTTTTGGCCACTGTGTGGCAGGCGGGATCTTAGTTCCCTGACCAGCGATTGAATCTGTGCCCTGTGCGGTGGAAGCAAGGAGTCTTAACCACCGGACCACCAGGGAAGTTCCATCACATTCCTGTTTTTAAAATTTTAGTCATTTTTCTACAATGGGCAGCAGAAGAATAAATGTAGTAAGAAAAACAAAATCATTTTCATTTGGAAAAAAATGGGGAGTATAATCATAAAAATGGGAAAGATTATGAAATAGTCAATTCACAAATGGAGATATACAAATGCAATACAAAAATGGAAGATGAAAAGCAAGTTACCATTATTGATGGCCAAAGAATTACAAAACCAAATAACATCATACCGTGTTCACCTGATAATTTTTGTGAATGGCAATACTCACTATAGGCTTCCCTGGTGACTCAGATGGTAAAGAGTCTGCCTGCAATACAGGAGATCTAGGTTTGATCCCTGCATCAAAGATCTCCAGGAAGATCCCCTGGAGAAGGGAATGGAAACCCACTCCAGTATTTTTGCCTGGAGAATTCCATGGACTGAGGTGCTGGAGGGCTACAGTCCATGGGGTTGCATTGAGTTGGACATGACTGAGCAACTAACACTATACCCACTATGGGCAAGAGTTCAGAAAAATGGGTAGTCTGACATAAGGCTGCTGCTGCTGCTGCTAAGTCGCTTCAGTCGTGTCCGACCCTGTGCGACCCCAGAGACGGCAGCCCACCAGGCTCCCCCGTCCCTGGGATTCTCCAGGCAAGAACACTGGAGTGGGTTGTCATTTCCTTCTCCAATGCATGAAAGTGAAAAGTGGAAGTGAAGTCGCTCAGTGGTGTCCAACCCTCAGCGACCCCATGGACTGCAGCCTTCCAGGCTCCTCCCTCCATGGGAAGGCTAGTGAGAACGTAAATCTGAATAGGTGCTTTAAGAGCTGGGCTTCTCAAACTTTTAATGTGTCCATAGAAGAGCAACCAGTTACTTCTTACCCTCAAATAGCTTTCCCCTTTCAATTTCCAATCCTACTTTACCTCTCTTTCTTTTTTATCTCTCTTTCTCTCCCTCCTCTCAGCATAAAAGCTAAGCTGGCAGAAAGTGTATCAAGGCCATACCTAGACAGGGAGTTCTGACTTCTGTTAACCTCAACTTGCTGGAACCAGCAACAATCTTGGCATTGAATATAACGAGCCCCCAAGCCGTTGAAACAGCCCTCTGAAGGCTGGTAATTGGCTCTGCTGGGGTATTTCCCCCAGCTTGAATGTAGAACTTTTTCATTTTTTAGTAATAATTTCTACCTGGGTCTTTTATTTTTTTCTCCCCATATAAAGGATTTGAAGAAGATAACATGATGGCTGTAGCTACCAGTAAAAAGCAGCAAGAAGCCAGGATAAATTGTAAAAGTTGATACCATAATTAAAAGCAGTTTAGTACCAACTGATGTGGGGTACACAGCTACTTTACAAGCCTCTGAGGGTGATAATTCAAGTTCTTAAGAATAATTCCAAAGTAAAATCCAATAAAACAAATCATTACGTAAGAGGTCAAGGTTTCAATAGTTATTGTGCATGTTATTTAATATTTATTGTGCCAGGCATTAGGTGGGAGGTAGACATGATCCCCCGGAGAAGGCAATGGCACCCCACTCCAGTACTCTTGCCTGGAAAATCCCATGGACAGAGGAGCCTGGTGGGCTGCGGTCTATGGGGTCGCACAGAGTCGGACATGACTGAAGTGACTTAGCAGCAGCAGCAGCAGACATGATCCCCATTTAATCCTTAAATCCTATGGATTAAGTGTCACTGGGAAAGGTAAAATTATTTTCCGTATGGTTTAAGAAAACATAAAAGTATATAGAATACTTTAGAAATGTTTTTAGGTTTCTAACTCCTGAATTTCTAATAATTTAGAAAAAACAGTTACCTCTATTTCTCCTGTTTAACTGAGCTTTCCCTTTGCAGCCCAGCACCTGGCATCAGGAGTGTTTAATCTAATTTAAAACACAATAAATGTAGTTAATCACTAACCCTGGCTTTCAGCTGAAATTGTTAGGCAAAAAATCAAGTAGACTTCTTGCTGATAAAGAACCTTGTTTCACAGCTCTTATGATCAATATACACAGTATATTTCTGAATAGATAGACCGCATAGTTAGTCTTTAGGCAATTATGAAATTTGTTTTCCCACAGTAATGAAATATAAAACTGGTGCTGTCGTATTCAGAAAAGTGTCAAGTGCCAGAGCAAGGAGAAAATTTTTAAAATTCACCTCTTGTATCATCAAGTTCATTACTTAGGGTGGTGGCAGCTGCTGTAACAGATAAACCTTGAGGTTTTAATGGCTTGATTAAGAGTTTATTTCTCATTTGGGTAAATTCCAGATGCTGGGGCAAGCAGTACTCTGCTCTACATGGCCACTTAAGACATCCAGGCCTCAGCACATGGTAACCAGGGTCACCCCAGACATGGACATTCACCTGGCAGGTGAGGAGGGGAGAAAGTGGAGGATCGTTAGGACTGGCCCACTTTCCACTAGTTACCTCAAACTGCAAGAAGGCTAGTAACTATGACTCATCTGTCGGCCAAAGAGAAAGAATCACAGGACTGGTGGAGGGTTCATCGTTGTTACCTGCATTACACAAGAGTGTGATGTATATTTGTAGTAAGGTGAGCTTGAAAAGCTCAGGTTTATGCCATGCTATGTATGAGGCTTTAACATCTGTTTTGTATCCAGATTTTCTCCTGCCTTTGCTTCATTTCAGTCCAGCCAAGAAACATAATGAATTCACTGAAGAAGCATGTCTCATCATCCCATCATTTGATGCTCAGATTCTTCAGTTTCAGAAACAGAAGCTTCAGCTTCAGTGAGGGAGTTACTGCTTATTCTATGGGGTGCAGAGAGGTAAGGAAACGAAAATCAAGTGCCTACTCTATGCTGCCACTCGACAGACATGATGTTATTTAATTTTAATAAGGAAGGAATTTTTTGAAAATTACTTAGTTGCAGGGCTTCCAGCTGGCACAGTGGTGAAGAATCCATCTGCCAATGCAGGAGATACAAGAGGCTCGGATTCAATCCCTGGGTCAAGAAGATCCCTGGAGTTGGAGATGGCAACCCACTCCAGTATTTCTGCCTGAAAATCTCCATGGACAGAGGAGCCTGCAGGCTGTAATCTATGGGGTCGCAGAGTTGGACAGGACTGAGCACACACACACACACACTACTTGGTTGTAAAAAACTTAGCTCTTTTCATAGAGAAGACTCCGTTTTCTTAAATAATCAAAGATCAGTGAAGAAGACACAAAGCACTGGAAACCATTTGGATAAAAACCCAGAATCTTTCTTGGCTGATTACTTAGAAGGTAAAGAAAATCCTTGCACAGTCTCATGAAGGACAGACCAATAGTCCAAGAACACTTTCTTATTTTAACAGATGAAAGAAAATTGCTTGAGTTTTATATAAATATACTATTGATATTAAAGCTTTTTTTTTCAAGTCATTTTAGAGCTCTTTTACATATTAATATTTGCAATACCCTGTGGAACTAGAATAACATCACATATATGTAACATATCCATGGACATGCATAACATAGAGACAGACACAGACACCCTATAGTTTTTGTTCCAAAACTTTAACCATGAATCAGGCACAACAAATACACAGCTCACTAGTTTATGAATGACCTTTGAATCCAAATTGCTTCTCTGGAAGATAGAACAAGTTATGGTTACCCACTCATATGGCTAAAGCTTTTTACTTTGTGGAGAAGACTTTTTTTTATTGAAGTACAGTTGATCTACAGTATTCTTTTAGTTTCAGATGTACAACATGGGAAGTCAATATTTTTATAGATTATACTCTATTTAAAGTCATTATAAAGTATTGATTATATTCCCTGTGCTATACAATATATCCATGTATAGTAGTTTATAGCTCTTAATCCCCTGCCCCTATCCTGCCTCTCTCTTCTTCTCTCCCCTACGACTAACCACTAGCTCGTTCTCTGTGAGTCTGTTTCTGTTCTGTTCTATTTGTTTGTTTTATTTTTTAGATTCCAGTGTAAGTGGTAAAATATGGTATTTGTCTAGAGAAAGGAGTTTTATTTCCATTTGCCAGGTGAGGAAGCTAAGGCTCACAGAAGTAGACAGCTCTGCCAAGGTTGGGGTAGTAGGAGGAAGTGGACCTCCATTTGGGTGTTGCCTACGTCCAAATACTTTCTACTGTATCAGCGTTTCCTGTGAAGCCAAGCATTCTTAGGTGATACTGCAGGAAGGGGAGGCTCCTGACAAGGGCCGTGACTCTCAGAGTCGAGGAGCCCTCTCTACCACAATAACACCCACAACACATGGGTGAGAGCACCTGCCTTGAATCCTAATCGCTGACCCTGACCATGGTAAAGGTGGAGGGATGAGGGGATTTTCCAAGTTAGTTGTGCCCCATCTTCCACTTTTGTGGTTTCCAGTAATAATCGCTTTAGAAAGTTGGGTATATATCTGAGAGCAAGAGATTTCAAGGTATTCTTCATTCTTACTTAAGGCAATTTTCCTAGGCTTGAACCTAGGCTATCTCGGACAATATATTATAGTATAAACAGAGAAATGGATGGAGATCAGCAGTATTTGAATAATGTCCATGAAGAAAATTCAACATAAGAATAGTAAATGTGAACTGAAGTGTATATGTGTGTGTGTGTGTGTGTGTGTACTGATGCCACTGGTAATAGAGCAGTGGCCTGTAAATTTTCTGTGTGTGTCTACAGCACTATTGCAGATACTCAAATTTGAGGCTGTACACTTGAAGGACTTCAAAGGTGAACACTAGTTATGAAAAAAAAAAAACTTCAGGAAGTTCAAAAAACTTTCCACAGTTGTCACACTATTTACTTTTGTTGCCCTGCATTCAGGAAGAATTGCTTGCTGCCTTGACCACATGCTTTTTTATATTCACAAGAAGCATTTTCATATTGCAATAAATGACCATTTTCCATAGGTGTGAGTTTGATGTGACACAGAACACTATGCCTCATTCTGTGCCACATCGCATAACCTGTTCAGTTCAGCACACCATCTGACAGACACTGTAAGAGAATCTGTTCTAGGATGAAGCAAAAATAAATCCATTCTATCCAGATCGAAATTTGGCAGAACACCCAAGTGCCACAATGACACAATAACCCATGCCGGTGGCTGCAGGGATTCAAGTCACCTAATTAGAAATGTGTCGAATAAAAGTCACAACAGTTGTGCAAGTGAAATATTAAGCTCCCTTTCACATATACAGTCCTTCACCCGGCCCATAAACATGCCAAGAGAGATTCAACATCGTGTTTCAAGTACAGCACTAAAGAAATAGTTTCTTTCAGGAACAAAAAAAGCCAATGCAACGTTAAAAAAGAATCACTACACTAAGCCCAAGAACAGCGCAATAAAATTGCCAAGAACGACAGCATTTCTGTCTACTCGGTAGACCTTTAAGTGACTGTCTCCTAACAAATACTCTGCCTGTGCCAGTGATGTGTGATTTAAGAGAGGAAATACTTAGGGGCTTAAGAGACCTTTGCAGGGAGCCTGGAAGCTGGCTGCAAGTTTGAAGACATCTGCATTCCCTGGAATCTAGGTTCATTTCTCTCTGGGAACCACCAGGATGTAGAGTCCATAAACTGTGATTTTAGAAGGTCTCTGAAGTAGGCAATGAATCAGAACAAAATGAAACTCAGTGCAAGTAGGTAGCAATTTATCATGGCTTTGTCCCCAGTATATGCAAGAAAATTCAGACAGGCAATGGCATAGGGATGGGTCAGTGAAAACACTTTAAAACTTGATAATGTATCCAGGAGCAGAAGGAAGCTGAACAGGGTTGGTTCTCATTTCTTTGGCTCAGCGACTATTTCCTGGGTGTCCACATTGTACGGGTGTTAGAAGCTTCTAGATGAATGTTCCAGGGGCTCCAGGGAACAGAGAGAAGGTCCTGCCTCTGTGGTGAGATGTCAAGGCAGAGCCGTGGTCTCTTAGAGCTACTCACTGGCTCTCGCTGAGGTTTTCTACTGCACTTGTGGGACCAGTGAGATTTCTCTGCTTCTCAAAAATCCCAACTGATTCTGACTTTTCAGCATGATTTAGGATGTAGACTTCTGTGTCTGGGTCCTGTTTCATCACAGTTGGAACATTCTGTACACCGACTGTGATAACGGTAGCCAGTTATTTCTAATTCATTGCTTGGGAAAACATCCCACTAATACATAAAATCTTTGCATGGAATCCTTTCTGCGTTGTAAATCTTATAACCAACTTGCGACCTCATAGTTTGAATAAATGTATCCACGGGCAATTTTCAACCCCTGTCTGCCCCCTAATGGCTCTGAGCCCAGACCTGACCTTGTCTGATTCTGTATCCTCCACTGTCTTCTGCATATTTCCATCTGCAAGTCTTATCAACATTTGAAATCCAAAACATCTACAATTAGATTCATAATCTGGTAGTTATGAATGTCAGTTTTAACATTAGACTGCTTGGAGTCAAATTCTGGTTGCACCACGCCCCAGCTATGCATCCTTGGGTAAGTAACTTTATCTCTATGGGCCTCTGGGTCCCATTTATAAGATCTGATGATTGATGGTACCTGTCCCTGATGGCTGTCACGAGAATTAAATGAGATATTGTGTGTGAAACACTTAATGTGGTGTCTGATGCATACTAGCAGCTCAGTAAACATTCGCTTTTTTTTCTTAACTATTCATTGCAAAATTGATGTCCATAATTTTGTCATTGGTACCAACCATTCTTTTCTACATGGGGCAGGGAGTGCTACAGACAGGAGTGGCTTCTGCCAATTGCTGTCAGTATCTGTAAGTTTGGGAAAGGCTGTCCCCTAGAAGTCCCCTTTAGAAAGCCACAGTGTACATGAGCATGCAAAGAAGCACTGCAGAGAAGCCTGTTCAACCTTGTTCGATCCAGAGTTTCCCAAATGCATTTGTCTATAGAACAATTTCCAGTATTTTACAACACGTGTTTTGGGGAAACATATGTTAGTGTTGCACTAAAACTTTTTCTCTTATTCACCACACATGCAGTAAAAAAGTCCTGGCAAATTCTTTCGTATGTCTCCTGATTCCAACTCCTCTTCTTTACTCCCATGCTCCACCCCCATGAACCCTGCCGCCACCAATCCAGTTCCTCATTTCCTCGGTCCTGGACTAAGGCTAGAGCAGCCAGGGAGCCCACCCTCTCCATCCTACTCCCCTTGTCAAATTATGTTCCTAAGACATCAAACTGACATCATGGCATATAGTCCCATCACTTCATGGCAAATAGAAGGGGACAAAGTAGAGGTAGTTACAGATTTTACTTTTCTGGGCTCAAAAATCACTGTGGATGGTGACTGCAGCCATGAAGTTACAAGACACTTTCTCCTTGGAAGGAAAATTATGACAAACCTAGACAGCTTATTAAAAACAGAGACATCACTTTGTCAACAAAGGTCCATACAGTCAAAGCTATGGTTTTTCCGGTAGACATGTATGGATGTGAGAGTTGGACCATAAAGAAGGCTGTGTTAGTTGCTCAGTCGTGTCCGACTCTGAGACCCCATGGATTGTAGCCCACTGGGCTCCTCTGTCCATGGGACTCTCCAGGCAATAATACTGAAAGTGGGTTGCCATTCTCTTCTCCAGACCTTCCCAACCCAGGGATTGAACCCAGGTCTCCTGCATTGCAGGCAAATTCTTAACCAGCTGAGCCGTTGCAGCTAATCTAAAGAAGGCTGAGTGCTGAAGAATTGATGCTTTCAAATTGGTGCTGGAGAAGACTCTTGAGAGTCACTTGGACTGTACGGAGATCAAACCAGTCAATCTAAAGGAAATCAGCCCTGAATATTCACTGGAAGGACTGATATTGAAGCTGAAGCTCCAATACTTTGGCCACCTGATACAAAGACCTAACTCATTAGAAAAGACCTTGATGCTGGAAAAGATTGAAGGAAAAAGGAGAAGAGGGTGGCAGAGGATGAGATGGTTAAGATAGCATCACCTATTCAATGGATGTGAATTTGGGCAAACTCCAAGAGATAGTGGAGGACAAAGGAGCCTCGCATGCTGCAGGGGGTCACAAAAAGCCAGACATGACTTAGCAACTGAACAACAACAAACAACAACAAATACATCAAAGTCAGGGTAATGGGTTGAATTGTGTTTCCCCCAAAAGATAAGTCCATGTCCTAATCCCCACAACATATGACTGTAGATAATGGAGTTAAGGTCATGCTCCCCCAAAATACAGCACCTTGGCATATTTTAAGCTAAAGGAATTTGAGAAATGGTAGGTGCAGGGAGGACTCTATGATCTTCCCCTGATCAGAGAGTTGAACATGACTGAGCGACTAACACTTTCACTTTGGGGCTTCCCTGATGGCTCAGATGGTAAAGAATCTGCCTTCAGTTCAGGAGACCTGGGTTCCATTCCTTGGATCGGGAAGATCCTCTGGAGAAGAGAATGGCTATCCACTCCAGTATTCTTGCCTGGAGGATTCCATGGACAGAGGAGCCTGGCAGGCTACGGTCCATGGGATTGCAAAGAGGTGGACACGACTGAGTGACTAACACCTACATTCACAAACTCTGGCACTCAAATCTTTTGGTTCCACTTCGAGATACAGAAGTGTTAAATTATATATCCCAAGAGGCACACATAAAGTAAATACAGATTCTGGGTTTGCTAATCCACCAGGTGACTAAAAAGAAAATTGATTTACAGGTTAATAAACTCTTTTAGAATCCAGATGAAGGACTGAGAGCTACCTCTAAGAGGCGATCTCCTTACTTATGGCCATTTGGCAAAGAAGTTCATGGCCCTTCCACAGGAGTTCAGTTGTCCTGGGAGTCTAGATATTTTCAAGTTAGAGAAAGCCAGGCATATGATTAAAAAATGACTTTGCCAAGATCACAGAGCCTAAGAAAACTGAGATCAGATTATCCACCCATGTTTTTGGATAGGAACAGATGAATGTCAAAGAAAATATATTTTTTAAATGATGAAATGGAATCAATTAAATATGATGCCTAAGGAATCTTATTTCATTTATTTAAATGGTTTCCCCTTAAATGATTCCCTCCTGCATATTTGTTTTCTTTAAAAAATCATGGAAAATGAAAATACCTTACCAAAAATTATTCATAATCCTGCCACTTTTCCTGTTTTGTGGGGAGGGTGGAGAAGCAGATAGCTTTTTCGGTGTTCATTAAGTGGAATTAGAAGGGCAAAAATTTGAGCGGTGGCATTTGAGCAGTGTATCGTTTGTATCATTTGAGCAGTGGCACTTTTAGACTTAGTAGGAGAAGACAATGAAAGGAGATCAAACCAGTCAATCCTAAAGGAAATCAGTCCTGAATATTCACTGGAAGGACTAATGCTGAAGCTGAAACTCCAATACTTTGGCCACCTGATGTGAATAACCGACTCATTGGAAAAGACCTTGATGCTGGGAAAGATTGAAGGCAGGAGGAAAAGGGTACCACAGACGATGAGATGGTTGCATGGCATTACCGACTCAATGGACATGAGTTTGAGTAAGCTCTGGGAGTTGGTGATGGACAGGGAAGGCTGACTTGCTGCAGTTCACGGGGTCGCAAAAAGTTGGATACAACTGTGACTGAACTGACTGAGAAGAAGACAAGGAAGTAAAGCAGCAATTTTTTTCTCTCTATTCATATCAATTTCCCCCTTCCAACCCATGTTTCGTTCAAGCCTACTACCTTCAGGTTGCTTCCTGATTCTGACAGTTGGTCTACTAACATTTCAAAATCAGTGTAGTCAAGGAATGCCTTCACTGTTCATCCCTATGATCTCTCTTCCAACTTTGTGTTGTTACATGCACTCATTCCTTTGGGTTTACAAAGACTTCTTGGGAAGCACTCGACCCAGCATACCTGTGTTCCTCACTTGTAGCAGCATGATTAAGGATTAACCTCTGGTATCAGATCGTCAGGGTTTAAATCTCAGGTCCTTTGTGTGTGTGTGTGCTCGGTTGCGTCTGACTCTGATACCCCATGGACTGTAGCCTGCTAGGCTCCTCCGTCCATGGAATTCTCCAGGCAAGAATACTAGAGTATGTTGCCATTTCCTACTCCAGAGGATCTTCCCGACCCAGGGATCGAACCCGAGTCTCATGTCTCCTTCATTGGCAGGTGGATTCTTTATCACTGCACCACGTAGGAAGCTCTCTCAGGTCCATCACTTGCTATAACTTTGGGCAAGTTATATCCGGAGTTCAGTTGATCCATCAGAAAATGGTCAATAAGACTAGTAGCTGTATCATAAGACTGTCGTGTTTAATGAAGGAATAACATATGTCAGGTTCTCAGCATAAAACTTGAAACATAGAAGTACCATCCCCCTTCAAAAAAAACAAAAAAACAGCAAAAGAAAACCAACCCTAAACAATGTTAGGCTGATCCCATTCCATTTCTAATGTGCAGAACTCCTGCTCTGCTGGACTAATGTGAAGCCCACAGATACATAATCTAATTAATCATAGTAAGTGATTATTATCTCCAAATGTGAGTCAGGGAAAACATCTCAGAAATGTGTGGATTTGAGCACTCTCCCCACCTACCCAAGAGCAGTGGGATAAAAGAGGCTGAGACACTGTCTTGTTAGATGAAACTGCTCTTCTCCCACAAGCTGCTTAAGAAAGCAGTCCCAGGGAGGGGGCCCAGGCTTACTCCACCCACCGGAAGCTGCAGGAAAGCTCCTAGTTTGCACTGATCAGGAACCTTCTTTTAGAGTCATTCAGGATGTAGGGCATCATGGGACAAACTTGTTAAACTTCATCACTCCCTCCCAGATCCCCTTGGTCATCTGGGTCTCATCTTCACACCAGTCGGCCCCTCCCTTCTTGAGGTCACTCTTCCACTCTCTCTGACAGCCTCAACCCTTATGGCTCTGACTTAGAGTTAGATCATGTAGTAGCTGCAAGTGTTGTAACTCCTGTCTCAGTTTCCTGTGTAAAATGGGGCCAATAATAGTATCTAAACCATGACCATGCCTGTGTGCTCAGTCGTGTCAGACTCTGCGACCCAATGGACTGTAGCCCACCAGGCTCCTCTGTCCATGGAATTCTCCAGGCAAGAATACTAGAGTAGGTTGCCATTTCCTACTCCAGGGATGGAACCTGTATCTCTTATGTCTCCTGCATTGGCAGGTGGGTTCTTTACCATGAGTGCCACCTCGGAAGCCCTAATAGCATCTGGGATTTAGGATTATTGAGAGGACTAAAGAAGTTATCCTGAGAAAAGCACTCAGAATACCACTAGACATATGGTATACACTCATTGAAACTAGCTCTTATTACTCTGATTTGCCAGCACTGACACCGAAGCAGACTCTCCATGATGCTGCTACTGCTAAGTCACGTCAGTGCGACCCCATAGACGGCAGCCCATAGGCTCCCCTGTCCCTGGGATTTTCCAGGCAAGAGTACTGGAGTGGGGTGCCATTGCCTTCTCCCGCAGACTCCCCATAGCTTCATCTTATTTTCCTTTTCTTTAAAAGCTTTTTAAAGCTTAGTTCCCCAACCAGGGATCAAACCTGGGCCCCCCGCAGTGTAAGCGTGAAGTCCTAACCACCAGGGAAGTTCTTTCATCTTCTTTTGTGAATGCCCCCTTCCCTTTTGCCCAAGAACTGGACCTGGCTGGCCTCTGAGGCACCTCCTCACATCTTGAATATCTTAGGGCCTAGATAAAGGTAAATACTCTTTTGCCGCCAGACCCTTTGCTACTTCCAAAGCCAAGGCTACATCTTCTCCAAAAACTTTCAGTCCCCTTGAAGTTCATGTTCTTCTAACCATTTCCCCTACTCCCCGTCTTGCTCCTGTATCTGCTATTCTCCACATAGAAACCAGAGAGATCTTTTAACAATTTAATTCCGATTATATGTCTCTTTTGCTTAGAACCCTTCTCTGATGCCCTGTCATATTTGGAACAAGACCCAAAGCTTGCCTACATGTCTGCTATTATATCACATCACTCGTCTCTATGGCCAAATAGAAAAACTGGATTTTTGCAGCTCCTGAAACACATAGCACTCACTCTCACCCCAGGACCTCTGCACTTGCTGTTTCCATGGCCCTCAATACCCACATTCTGGATCCTTCATATCATCTAGGTCTGAGATCAAAGGTCATATCAGAAAATCCTTCAAAGAGCTCTCAACATAAGTAGCCCCGTGCTCACTACCACTTTACTTCCTCTATTGTTCTCATGGCATTACCAACATCTGAAATGATCTGGATTTTTTTTTTTAACTTATTCTTTTCCTATCTTTCCTCTCCAGGATATAAGCTCCATAAGATTAGGGATCTCTCTGAGCTTAGAATAGCGCCTGGCCCATAGTAACCATCAATAAAAAAACAAACAAAACTACAAGGTCTAAAGACACTGAGCTGTGGCATTGGACAGACCGAGGTTTGCATTTGAGCTCTGCCATGTATGGGTTGTGTGATCTTTGACAAATTATTTACCTCTCCCAAACTCAAATTCCTCAAAGTAAAATATGGGGGCAGGGAATGGTTCCCTACCATCACAGCTGTAAGCACTATTAATAAGATTTCATCTACAGCACCTAACACACTGCTGGGAAAAATTCAACCATTCAACAAATAGTTATTATAGTTATTATTATCCAGAGGACAACACAGACCCTAACCTTTAGTAAGACTGAGGCTAGTTAAACTGGGATCTGTTTCTCTTTTTCAGAGTGGAGCAGAAACAGAATCTAGCCAGAAGGATGTTTCTATCATTCCCACCCAGATAGGGACTTCCCATTTTGGACAACTGCCTCCCTTTGTCTGAGAAAGAGAGCAGATCATCACATCACCTTCCTGAGAATAATCAATGCCATATTTAGGGTTTTAAAGCTGACAGATGATGATCCCAAGGTATCATAACTCCTTGTATAAATTAGCAAGAGGAACTAAATTTTCCATAACCTAATTGAGTGTATTTAGAATGAAAAAAAAAAAAAAGAGAGAGAACACATTTTCCTGAGAAGAATAAGGGAAATTTTCAGCTCTGTCCTGCTAAGGAAGGGTCTATTTCATACAAACAATGCATACATGTTCCCTAGAGCCTCCTGCTCTTCTGAGAGCTCTTGGATCCAACTTCTCTTTTACTTTCCTGCTGGGGGTCTCTGGATAATTAAAATAAGGAGAAAGGGGGCTGGTCTGTTCTATTCCTCAACATTCATGGCCAACAGACAAAGCATACGTACATCTATATAGCACTTTCCACCTCTGGGGATCCTCCAGAAGCTTTCCAAGTGCTAGCAGGGTCATTTTTTATTGCAAAAGAAGTTACGTCACGCCTTCTAGGCAATTTGTGTTTTGTAGCCTGCTCAATAAACTAGTACCATACAGGGAGTTTTAGGCCCTTCTTTCACGGGCCTGAGAAAAAGCATAATTAAAAATTCTCTTATTCTTCTAAAGGTGGCCTTGGATGGGTGGTAGGTAAAGCAAGTAGTTTGCTGTGGTTACATCAGTGAAGGGCAGCCAGGGGTTTGAGTGGGAAGTGGTTCGGTATTAGGCATGCTGAACTTCAGATTCCAGGGAGACTTCCAAGTAGAGATGTCCAGTGTGCCACTGACCACATCCCTAAGGAATTCCACTGGAAGGGATTCCTTGTGCAAGTTACAACTGAGAATGTCCTCTGACCTGAAGTTACTGCTGCAGCTAAGGGATAATTTACAAAGCGAAATCCAAATTGAATTAAGGGAGATTCTGGGGTGGGAAGATAAGAGGAACATAGGTAGAAAAGCAGAGAAAGAACTAAGGGCAAGAATGAGAGTGAACTAGGAATGTAATAGCAGCAGTATTTACAACAGCCAAGACGTGGAAGCAACCTAAATGTCCATCAACAGATGAAAGGATAAAGAAGGTGGACATATATGCAATGGAATATTACTTAGCCATAAAAAGAAGGAATAATGCCATTTGCAGCAACATGGATGGACCTAGAGATGATCGTATTAAGCAAAGTAAGGCAGACAAATATCCTATGATAACACTCAAATGTGGAAGCTAAAACGTGATACAAATAAGCTTATTTATGAAATTGAAATAGATTCACAGACATAGAAAACAAACTTAGGATTACCAAAAAGCATAATGGGGAGTGGCAGCAGAGAGATAATATTAGGAGTTTGGGATTAATCTATACCAGCCATGAAATTAAAAGACACTTATTCCTTGGAAGGAAAGTTATGACCAACCTAGACAGCATATTAAAAAGCAGAGACATTACTTTGTCAACAAAGGTCCGTCTCATCAAGGCTATGTTTTTTTCAGTGGTCATGTATGGATGTGAGAGTTGGACTCTAAAGAAAGCTGAGCGCCGAAGAACTGATGCTTTTCAACTGTGGTGTTGGAGAAGACTCTTGAGAGTCCCTTGGACTGCAAGGAGATCCAACCAGTCCATCCTAAAGGAGATTAGTCCTGAATATTCATTGGAAGGACTGATGCTGAAGCTTCAACTCCAGTACTTTGGCCACCTGATGAGAAGAGCTGACTCATTGGAAAAGACTCTGATGCTGGGAAAGCTTGAAGGCAGGAGGAGAAGGGGATGACAGAGGATGAGATGGTTGGATGGCATCACTGACTCAATGGAGATGAGTTTGAGTAAACTTGGGGAGTTGGTGATGGACAGGGAGGCCTGGCATGCTGAAGTCCATGAGGTCGTGAAGAGTCAGACATGACTGAGTGACTGAACTGAACTGACACTGCTGTATGTGAAACAGGTGAGCAACAAGGTCTTGCTGAGCACAGGGAACTGCACTCAATACCATCATGGAGAAACCTGAGAAAGAATATACGTATTTGTGTATGACTGCATCACTTCGCTGTACACGTGAAACTAACACAACATTATAGATTACACATCAATTTAAAAAAGTGAACCAGGACACACAGAGGTGGAGCAAGAAGAAGAGAAGCAGGAAAGCAGAGGACACACTTAGACACGTTCGGAAGGTAGAGAGATGGACATTTTTGCTAGCATTTTCTAAATTCATCATTATTCACAGTGCTCAATTCTTTTGGTGATCTTACTTATGTAAGTGTAAATTCATGCATTGGAGAAGGAAATGGCAACCCACTCCAGTGTTCTTGCCTGGAGAATCCCAGGGACGGGGGAGCCTGATGGGCTGCCGTCTCTGGGGTCGCACAGAGTCGGACACGACTGAAGCGACTTAGCAGCAGCAGCAGCAGCAACTTTAGTCCATGAAAGCAGTCAACATGCTCTGGGCAAACTTTAGGCAGAGCCTTCCAGCACAACGTTCCGGGGTGACAGAGCTGCTTTCTGCCTTGTCCAACATGGTAGCCACCAGCCACAGTGGCTACTGTGCATGGAAAATGTGGCCAATTGAATTCAACTGGATTTTACATTTCATTTAACTTTAATGCATTTCTCAGAATATGGTGTGCATAACAAAGAGAATAAAAGTGAAGTATGTTACACAGTTTCAATGAGCATTTAACATATTTAATAGCTATGTAATTATTTCAATTATTTCTGTAATTATTTCTAATTATAGAAAACTATAACCATTATGTCCAACTGATGATTTCACAGATACTGTATTGTTTAGAATAATAAAAAATGAAATAGTGCATTTATTTGAAGACAAATATTAAGTAAGTAATAGTACCTGTGGTGTATGAACATGGCATAAATCGTGAGGGCTAAATGACTATAAAGTCCAGAACGTGCTAGACTAGACAGTGTCTTCTAAGCACATCATACTAAAGAATTTTCTAGGCAAGAAATACTGGGGTGGGTTGCCATTTCCTTCTCCAAAGGATCTCCCCAACCCAAGGATTGAACCTGCGTCTCTTGTGTCTCCTGCATTGGCAGGTAGATTCTTTACCGTTTGCATCACCTGGGAAACCCCAAAGATGGGAAACTGACTTAAATTTGCTACCTTCTACTCACAGTGCAAGAAAGTAGAGCTGCTTTTCAGCTGTTGACATAGAAGAGAAAGATAGACGAGGAAGGAGGTGTGAGACTGCAAAGTCTGTCAAGAAAGCAGAGACTTAGGGGAATTCAAGCCAAGCTCCGTGCTTGTTGTAGAAGCTATTGGGCCATTCACAGTCATGACGCCAGCTTTTGCATTTGCTTGCTGGGTGAATCAGGACAAAATGGTGATGAAGAGATCTCAGAGATGCCGTTGGAATAAATAAGGTGGTCAGCATAGGCTGTAAACTGTCAAGAACTAAATACAAATGTTACTCAGTGTTATTCCTTCCTTTCTTTGTTTGGCTTCGTCTCCTCTTCCAAGACACCACCTGCACCCCATGTGAGTGGATCACAGATATTTTATTAAGGAATACTGACCAATTTCAATGCTTGTGGCTATCCTGGTTCCTGTGGTATGTTGATCAGAGTGCTTCTACTTGGTCAAGAAAACACTTCAGAGGCCAAGCTTAAGTAGTCCATGATAAAGGTTAGGTCTTTAATATGGATCTGTTACGGGTTATTCATGCAGGGTGTGTGTCATCCTGTGAGGATAGCCACAACCCGGTCATGGCATCTGCTGAGCCTCTGAAAAAGCTGCTAGGATTCTGCCAGCATGTGCTCTGAAAAACAGCCAAGGCACAAATTAACACCCACTTTCCGGCAATGGGAACAATTCCTGAAAAAGCCACTTCTGCAAAACCCGAGGCAACCTGGAATAATCTGGGAGCCAAGATACAATTTATTACTTCACAAAGAACAGAGAATTCTGATCCAGCAGCAAACTAGCTGCTGGGTTTTTTCCTTTCCCACACCAGCTACATTTTAAAGGCCTGACAACTCTCAATTTACAAGCCCAGCCTCAGAAAGGAATGCTTCAAATAGCCAAGATTTATAGAATGTCATAATGGAAGACCAAGTAAAGATGGGGTCCTCTTCAACCCCTCATCTTAGAAATGGGGCCACTGAGGCCCAGGCAGAGTAAGCAAGTGAATTGCCAGATGTAACACACTCATGATGATACAGCCCGCCCTGAAACCAGAGTATTTGAACCTCAGGATAATTTCTCTTTCTAACTCCCCCAATTTTTCTACTACATTTAAACACCAACCATGTTCTCAAATTCACATTTTAAAAGAAATATTTTTCATCTCAACCTGCTGCTGCTGCTAAGTTACTTCAGCCGTGTCCGACTCTGTGTGACCCCATAGATGGCAGCCCACCAGGCTTCCCCGTCCCTGGGATTCTCCAGGCAAGAACACTGGAGTGGGTTGCCATTTCCTTCTCCAATGCATGAGAGTGAAAAGTGAAAGTGAAGTCACTCAGTCGTGTCCGACCCTTAGCAACCTCATGGACTGCAGCCTACCAGGCTCCTCTGTCCATGGGATTCTCCAGGCAAGAGTACTGGAATGGGGTGCCATCACCTTCTCCGTCATCTCAACCTAGTAGACTCCAAAAGAGGATTCAGGCATGGCTTGAAAGATGGAGCTAAACAACATCAAAAGTTAGTTTCTAACCCTGATTGGGTTTCCATGAAGAGCTGATACCTAATGTGGGGACCAAAGTCACAGTCTAGGCATTAGGGAGACAGAGGATAACTCATTCATTCATTTCTGGTGAATGTTAATTGGTGAAAGTGAAAAGTGAAGTCACTCAGTCGTGTCCGACTCTTTGTGACCCCATGGACTGTAGCCTAACAGGCTCCTCCGTCCGTGGGATTCTCCAGGCAAAAGTACTGGAGTGGGTTGCCATTTATTCACCAAAGAAAAAAATGACACCACGAATTATATGTTTTAAAGATGTCCAAATCTCAACTTTGACCCAAAATTTTCACTTCTATAGAATACTTGGAAGTTCTATAACTAAGAACATCGTTTATAAGATGTTCTCTTTGCAGGAGGTTAGTAGGTACTAGAAAAAATTAGAAACAACTTGAATATATAATAGCAAGGCTTAGTTGAACAAATTTGGATATGACCATTTGTGAAATGTTATGTAGTCAATAGAAAGGCTATCTATTTATACTCTCCAACAGAGAGAAATGTTCACGAAATGTTGCTTAAAGAGCACATTATAAAACAGCACATTTAGTATGATTCTGTTTTTGTTAAGCTGAAATCTTTTTATTTATTAGCAAATAAAGACATATGAGATCATCACTGGACAATAAGCCCTAGGAAGTTTTAATTTTTTCTTTTTTTGTTTGTTATTTTCTATTTTTTGCAATGGAAATGTAGTGGTTAATTCATAAAGTGTTTTTGAAAAGTCTTAAAAATGAAACACATTAATTATTTACTACTCAAGGTGGAGACCAGCAAAAGAATAACCTTAATACCTTCTCTACTGGCAGATTCCATGAATCAAATGGTGATGCTTATCTCTGTGCCAATGTCTTTCAAGTCCTCCTAATTACTTTCGCAGGTGGCCAGAAGGAATTGGCTCTTTCCATTACAGGCACCGTTACACATCTTATGTCTAAGACAGAAATGTTAAAAAAAAAAAAAGAAATGTGACCTCTGTGATGACTGCCCTTCCTTCCTCTGGTAAAGGGAGCGTCCCTCCTGTTCTTCCTTACCTTTCTCTAGGCTGAGAGAATGATGCAGCCAAAGGGATCCTGGCTCTGATCTCAGTTAGCCCAAGTTCAAGTATTGTGCATGTGTGCTAAGTTGCTTCAATCATGCCCAACTCTTTGTGACCCCATAGACCATAGTCACCCAGGCTCCTCTGTCCATGGGATTTTCCAGGCAAGAATACTGGAGTGGGTTGCCATGCCCTCCTCCAGGTATCTCTCAGCCCAAGGATCAAACCCACATCTCCTATATCTCCTGCACTGCAGGCAGATTCTTTACCTGCTGAGCCATCAGGGAAGCTCTTGACTCTGCCGTTTATTTGCTGCCCCACTTTATTTAATTTATATGCAGAGTACATCATGTGAAATGCCGGGCTGGATGAAGCACAAGCTGGAATCAAGATTGCCAGGAGACATATCAATAACCTCAGATATGCAGATGATACCATGCTTATGGCAGAAAGTAAAGAGGAACTAAAGAGTCTCTTGATGAAAGTGAAAGGAGAATGAAAACACTGGTTTAAAACTCAACATTCAAAAAACTAAGATCATGGCATCTGGTCCCATCACTTCATGGCAAATACATGGGGAAACAATGGAAACAGTGACAGACTTTACTTTCTTGGGCTCCAAGATCACTGCAGATGATGACTGCAGCCATGAAATTAAAAGACGCTTACTCCTTGGAAGAAAAGCTATGACCAACCTAGACAGCATATTAAAAAACAGAGACATTACTTTGTCAACAAAGGTCTGTTAAGAAAAGCTATGGTTTTCCCAGTAGTCATGTATGGAGTTGGACTGTAAAGAAAGCTGAGTGCTGAAGAATTGATGCTTTTGAACTGTGGTGTTGGAGAAGACTCTTGAGAGTCCCTTGGACTGCAAGGAGATCAAACCAGTGAATCCTAAAGGAAATCAGTCCTGAATATTCATTGGAGGGACTGATGCTGAAGCTGAAACTCCAATACTTTGGCCACCTGATGTGAAGAACTGATTCACTGGAAAAGACTGATGCCAGGAAAGATTGAAGGCAGAAGGAGAATGGTACGACAGAGGATGAGATGGTTGGGTGGCATCACTGACTCAGTGGAGATGAGTTTGAACAAGCTCCCAGAGCTGGTGATAGACAGGGAAGCCTGGAGTGCTGCAGTCCATGGAGTCACAAAGAGTTGGACATGACTGGGCAACTGAACTGAACTGAACTTAGGCAAGTACTTAACTTCTCTGAACCTGACTTTCTTCTTTTGTAAAGATACAATTTACACATTACAAAATGCACATCTCTTAGATGTACAGTTAACTGAGTTTGGACAATCATTTACAAATATTACAGATATTTACACATGTATCCACCATCTTAATCAAAATATAGAACATTTTCATTACCCCTGAAAGTTCCTTCCTGGCCCATATATAAATCAAAGCATTTACTTTCCAATTTCCGTGACCACAGCGGAGTCCCCCCTATTCTAAAACCACATAGAATGGAATCCTACAGATCATCTGGTTTCTTTTGATCAAAATAACGTTTCTGAAATACATCCATGATGTTGTGAGCATTAGCATTGAATAGTTTGTTCCTTTTTGTTGTTGAATATATCCATTGTAAGAATACCTCAATTTGTTTATCCATTCACTTACTGATGGAAGTTTGGGTTGTTTCCAGTTTGGGGCTGTTATAAATAGAGGTGCTATTAACACTTCTATTCAAGTCCTGTATGTGTGTGCAGGTGTGCATAGGTGTGTGTGTTTGTGTGTCCGGGCATTTTGATTTCATGAAATTGCTGGATCAGTTCTTCAAAGCGGTTGTGCCATTTTACAAGCCCATCTGCAAGAGATGAAGATTCCAGTTTCTCATCCTCACCAACACCAGGCACTGCCAGTAAAGTGCTATTCGTGATGTGCATGGAAGATTTTACTCGCACGTTCCTGGTAACTAACGATGTTGAACATTTTCTTTTAACAGGTTGTTAGTCTTTTTAGATTATGAATTCTTTCGTTTAATGTTTATTTATATGGTGGCATTGGGTCTTAGTTGCGGCATGCAGAATCTAGTTTTCTGACCGGGGATAGAACCTGGGCCCCCTACATTGGGACTGTGTGAAGTCTAAGCCACTGGACCGCCAGGGAAGTCCCAAGATTATGAGTTCTTTATGTATTCTGGATACCAGTCCATTGTCATGTAAAATGGTTTTAAAAGTAAGTTCCTACCTACCTCAGACATTTAAGGTAAAGAGCAAATTAGACAGTACTGTAACAGGCTATAATTAAGGATAGACTTTCAGCACGGCTGGTAAAGAATCTGCCTGCAATGCAGGAGACCCTGGTTCAATTCCTGGGTCGGGAAGATCCACTGGGAAGCCCAGGTCAGTACTCTTGGGCTTCCATGGTGACTCAGCTGGTAAGGAATCCACGTGCAATGTGGGAGACCTGGGTTCGATCCCTGGTTTGGAAAGGTTCCCTGGAGAAGGGAATGGCTACCCACTTCAGTATTCTGGCCTGGGGAATTCCATGGACTGTATAGTCCATGGGGTCCCAAAGAGTCGGACACAACCAAGTGACTTTCACTTTTTCTTAATGGAAATCACAATTCTCCTATTAGTGAGAATCAGGATAACTGGTGCTACAAGCATTGCAAGGATGATACATCCTCGTGTACAGACAGGCTCTCAGCTTTGCCTCACCCCGTCGGGAGGCCTCTGTCAGTGCTGAAGGGATGTGGACCTGACTCTACTTGACCCCCTGATCCTCTTGATTTTGTCTTTCCTCACACTGCTTCCCCATCAGCTTGTGTCACGATGATATTTCCCTAGACTCTGCTTAGGTTTTGGATCAGTTTATTTGCTCTGATCTCTAACTACTTTTCTTTTTCCTGAAATACTAGGTTTTGGGCTGCCTGCAACTAAGATTTATGTTTTTATTTTCCGGTGTGATTTGTTGCTTATCCTGAATCCTGTCCTTTGCCCAGCTTCCTGCCTGCCCTCTTGGCTCTAACTTGTGGTCTTGCTTTTATTCCAAGGGTCAAAAGGTGCTTGTACTGTTGGTTGTTTATGTGGCTTCAGGCCCTTGGTTCTGTCCCAGCTCCAGCCTACTTTATCCCCTGCATATCTGGGCTTGTCCACGGTCTGCTAGACTTGGTTCCTCATTCTTTAGCTGAGAAATAATATTGCCAGGGTGCTCTGTGTGTGAGAGGTGGATTCCGTTTCCCAGAATAAAAGAGTAGTATTAGCTTCAGCATTGAAGGTCTGCGACAACTGACTGCTTGTCGTCTTTCCCTATCTAGTTTCTGTTGTTTTAAAAATAAATTTTCCAATAGAAAATGTATTTATACTTTTCCCTATTAAATTAAAAAGTCAGTAGAAAGTAATAAGCCAGGATCACAAGGGTTGACAATTCATTGCTATTTCAAAGACAAAGTATTCCTTGCTAGACTAAAGAATCTGGATTCATGTGATTTTTTGACTCTTCTATATGTTCATTCCTTCATTCATTATTCAGCATTTATGGGTCAACAGTTAGATGTGAGTTGCTGTGCTTGGAGCTGAAAATATAAACAAAACTCAGACACAAAACCTTACTCTGAGATGTTCACTGACTGGTGAGGGAAGCAACAGGTAAAGAACTTTGCTTCTATAACACAGCAAGCATTATAATGCAGGTACAAGGTGCTTCAGAAGGTCAGGAATATTTACTCCTGGAGGCCGTCAGGACGGACAGTGGTGGTGATATTTCACCGAAAAGGTAGTACTCAAGCAATGCATTAAAGAATAAGTAGAAATATGACAAATACAGGGAACAGTATCAACACTAATGTATTTCTCCAAACTCTTAACCTCCCAAGATGCTAAAAAGACTCAGTTCTAGAAATTACATTAGCTAAAAAGAATGCTTTGAAAAGAGAGAGAGAAAGTGAAAGGAAAGAAATAAAGTTTATTCAACAATAAAAAAAAAAAAAAGAAAGGATACCGAGGTGAGTCATGCTGGCATGGTGAAACTCCCACTGAGGTGCTATCTGAGAACATGCAAAGAGACTGAACAAGCAAGCGTAGATGGTTTCAATCAGAGCGCCCTGCCCTGTGCCTTCCTGGCAGGTTTGACTATTCGACTAATATTGGCCTGACCTCGTGAAAACAAACACCGGGTCCATTTTGCTCACTGTTTCATTCTGAGAGCTGTGCCTGGCACATGGAGCACTCAATATTTGGTAAAGAGATGGATGCTAGATGCCCCGAACACGCGGCAGCAGAGGGCAGTGAGTCTCCCGCAGGCAGACCACTCACCCTGCCTGTCTGGGCTGTCTACACCCGGACTCTTGTTTCTCCATTTTCATTCTGTGTCAGCATCTTGATGCTTGCTCTGCATCATTTAAACCGTGATGATTTGACAGTTGACCTTAAGAGTATTTCATGCCTATTTGAGAAAGGACTATTGGGGAAATTCTTTTGTAATAGGACATTTTAAAAGAATTCCTCTAGTTTTCCTTTAAACCACTTTTACTTAGAGAGACTGTTTTAGTTAATTATTCAATTTATTTATTTCTGGCTGCGCTCGGTCTTCACGGCTGCACGCGGGCTTTTTCTAGTTGAGGTGAGCGGGAGCTGCTCTCTAGTTGCCGTGTGCAGGCATCGCACTGTGGTGGCGTCTCTTATTGCAGGGCACAGGCTCTAGGGCACTTGTGCTTCAGTAGTTGTACACACAGGCCTAGCCACCCCAGGGTATGTGGAATCTTAGTTCCTGGACCCGGGATTGAACCCATGTCCCCTGCGTTGGCATGTAGATTCTTAACCAGTGGACCACCACGGAAATTCCTACAGAGACTGTTTTGAGGGGGAGAAGACCTGCCCAGGAATCTGACACAGAAAAAGTATAAATATATCTGACATCTAGTTGGGCATGAAATGTTTGAATATGATCACCCCTGGTTTCGTAGAGAAGGCAGGCCAGGTGAAATACAGAAGAGAGGCAGGGACAAAGGTCAACCATAAAGGGAGGGCCAGACTGTCCCAGGACGTGCCATTCCCCTGGGTAGTCAGGGTTCAAGGCAACATCTGAACCACTCCTGCATTTCAGTTCTACTTTTATGGTACGTGTGTGCGTGAGTGTATGTATTATTTGGCTAACTCTTGAGAAACTATAAATCTGTGCTATGCAATATGGTAATCACACTAGCCCAGGTGGCTGTTTAAATTTAAATTATTAAAAATAAAATAAAATGGAAAATTCAGTCCCTTGGTTGTACCAGCCCCATTTCAAGTGCTCAAGAGCCACACGTGGTTCATGGTGACCGCCCAGCAACAATAGATAGAGAGCATTTCCATCATCTCGGAGCATTCCTAGCAGCGTTGCTCTGGACGGTTCACCTGACTCCTGGGGGGGTCAATCATTTATCACCAATCCTTTTAGCTCTCTTTAAAGCCTAGAGTTAAAAGAAGTCTTTCAAGTTTTGTTGTAGGTAAGACCCCAGGCCAGGAAGAAAAGCAGAGTCCTGTGAAGGATGGAGCCCAGCAAGGCCTATTTCTATGTGGGTGTGTCGCTGTCTCAGATGCAGTTGTTCTGCCCTGTGGGGATATTAGATGCTTTTTATTTCTTAAAAGAATAAAAAAAATGAAAGAAAGAAGGAAAAGAATTTCAGTATTGTTTTTATAATACTGCTGGAATAATAAACAATTGTTTAATGTTCTGTGCTATGAGATTAAGCCCCTGGGGGAATAGGTGGGAAGATAAATCAATATTTACCAGTAAGTCTTTATCCTACCTTAAATATTAGCTTAAACTTGAAAACCCATGGTTTTTGTTGCTGCCTCTCCTTAAGCCCACATTTCACGAGTCTCCTGTTCTTGTAGAGAAATAATCATTTCAGAAGCAGTGGGAAATATTTGAACCATGTCCATTCTGTACATTTTACTGTTGGCTTAATAGTTACAGTAAACATATGGGTCACAGGAAAACATCGCCAGACTGAAGTGGCTTGACCTTTGTAACACATAAACCCATAAAAGTTAGTGGCAGTCAACAGGTATTGCTAATAAAGCCATTGTTGCTGTTGTTCAGTTGCTAAGTCATGTCCAACTCTTTGCAACCCCATGGACTGTAGCATGCTGGGCTTCCCTGTCCTTCACCATCTCCCAGAGTTTGCTCAAACTCGTGAGCAAAATAAAGTCATAGGGTCAGCACAATTAATGGTAATTTGCTAGAATTTTGGATTAAACCTTGTGAGTTGAACTAGGGATCTTGCATTTCACAGATCTGCTCATACCCCCAAACTAGAGACATTGGCAGTTGACATAATGGGAATATCCACACCAAAGAAGGACCATGCTCAATGTAGAAGCTGCTGCGTGTTCAACTTGCAGCCACACCCCTGAGTTCTAAGACACTGGGAAAATAGCAAAATTCGGTCTCCAGAGAAGCCAGAAGAAAGTCTCAGTAGGGAACGTGGAGCCAAAAACCAAGTCATTATATAACGTCGGTTAGATGGTCCAAAGAACAGATTTCCTATTGCATATTAAAGCATCACCCTCCCTGCAGCCTCCAATAAACATCTTTTATAAACACTAACTGAATAAAATTCCCGCCACCATCTCCATGGGGGATCTATATTAAATACCAGGCTTTTCTTATCAATGCTCCCACTAAGCTGTGAGAGGTGAAATAACTTGCCTTAAATCACGGCACGCCAGGAGGAGTCCAGGTGCACTGGCATCTGAACCTGCTTTGGAAAAACCTCATTATAATTGTACGGAATACGACAAGAAATACAATCATTATACAAAGAATTTGGAAGTTAAGCAGCTATTTAATCAAAGTCACTTAAATGATTTATGGTTGGAAGGATCAAAGAATTAATGTTACAAAATTAAGCAAAAGCCAAAATGAAAGCAGTGGGGGGGGGGTGGAATATTTGGTTTTCCCACATTTTAACTCTGTTGTGAAAATGAACCCAACAAACACTTAAATATTTGCAATGAAAGTAAATCCTTTTTCTTTTTCTGGGGAGGAAGGAAAATGACAATAAAATTTACATTATTCGACTCAGTGAGAAGATCCAGGTCTTCAAAAAATCTAATCTTCCCACCGTTAGCTAAGGAGGGAAGAGAATCTATTCTTCTTTCTTCAGTCCTTTTAAGCCAAAAGCAGAGAAAGAGGCTGGTGTCGCCAACCTCTGCCTTGGATCAATACCAAATGTCCATGAAAATGCCCATGGAAACCAAATTGGCTATCAGTTCCATAAACAGCACGTGAGCAGAACAACTCTCTTTTCCTTTCTTCCTCGTTTCCCAGCTTCCCATGATTTGGCACCCTATCCGACTGACTGGCTCCACTGAAAACAGAAGCCATGTTTTTATTTCTCCTTATCTTCACTCACACTGCTCTCCACGCTCCCAATGATAAAACAGCTCAGTCACACCACCAAGCACAGTCCCACTCAGACTCTGGGATCAGAGCCTGGCCTGTGGGAAACACCAGTATTTGTTCAGTTTAAGTAAAAATGTCTCCTCCTAGAACGGCCACCCACGGTAAACGATGAGCACTCTGATCGTCCATTCACAACGCAAAAGGCTCTGCTTGCCATCTCTATGCATATGCTCTCAGTGAGTTGAGTTCCACAGAGCGGTCAAAATCCAAAACTGGAAATGAGGCTGGGCTGCAAAGAAACCTTTTTATGTGACTCTCATGTCTACTCTTTTTTTTTTTTGTTAATTATTTGTTTGGCTGCACAGAGTCTCAGTTGCATCACTCAGGATCTTTCATTGCAGCACAAAGACTCTCTAGTTGCGGCATTCAGGGCTTAGTTGCTTCGCAGCATGTGGGATCTTAGTTCCCTGACCAAAGATTGAATCCATGTCCTCTGCACTGCAAGGTGGATTCTTAACCACTGGACTACCAGGGAAGTCTTCCCTCTCATGTCTATTCTTAATCCAGGTAGTATTACTACTCACATGTCCCCGCTGTTGTTCCCATATCTTATTCAGGTTCTACTCAAATATCATCTCAGTGCAAAGACCTCTGACTACATAATCTAAAAGACTGGCACCCACAGCATCTCTCTCCAGCCTTTTCTTCCCATCTGATGTTTTTCAGAGCAATCATCATCACTGATATTCTACATTGGTGTATCTGTTCACTGCTGATCTCCCTCTAGAACATAAGCTCCATGAGGGCAGGAACTCCTGTCTTGTTCACTGCTGTGTGCCTAGTACACTTACAGAACACCTGAATGCATGAACAAATAACTGTCATTCACTGAGAAGGTACTTGCTGTGTTGTGCTTAGTCTCTCACTAGTGTCTGACTCTTTGCAACCCCGTAGACTGTAGCCTGCCAGGCTCCTCTGTCCATGGAATTCTCCAGGCAAGAACACTAGAGTGGGTTGCCATGCCCTCCTCCAGGGGATCTTCCCAAATCAGGGATCGAACCCAGGTCTCCCACATTGCAGGCAGATTCTTTACCATCTGAGCTACCAGGGAAGCCCAAGAAGGTACTTCCAAGCATCTAATCACAACACCTACCAATTACTGAGTGCTTCCAAGACACCAGCCACTGCAGGGAGTACTTTCAGCAAGTTCAATGTGTGTTCTAGCAACAAGGATTTTCTGTCATTGGGTCGTATTCTGCTGTTAATCAATAAAAAGTCTCTTGCAGGAGACTCTGATGTAAACTCTGGATTTGGGTGATAATGATGTGTCACTGCAGGCTCATCGGTTGTGAGAAATGTACTACTTTGGTAGGAGATGTTGTTAATGGGGAAGGCCACGTACGTGTGGGCTCAGGGGGATATGAGGAGTCTCTGTACTTTCAGTGTTTCTTGGAGCCTGCATCTGCCTCCTGGAGAAAAAATTCTTTTTAAAGCAAATAAAACACCACAACAACCAGATTTAAATGCCTTCATTTAATCTAAATGAACCAGTGGTGTAGCTTGGTAGATGAATCCTACAAATAGGTAACAGATGGTAAAATTTTCCAGGGAAAGTAGCTTCAGACTTAACATCTAATTAGGATGAACTCTTTTTCTGAATGAGGAATCCATTTGAAGTTCTCAGTTAATTTCATATGAAATGGTTTCTACTGGGTAGAGGATTCAGTATGGTGTCTGATATGGTGAAAGCAGCCAATAAAATATGTGGAGTTTGGAATCCAGCAAACCCCAATTTGATTTCCAGCTCTGCCACTCATCAGCTGTGTAAAGTGAAGTGAGATGCCTTCGTTCTTGGAGTCTAAATGTCTTTGCTGCACAGCTGTCATTGTTTAGCTAACATGTGATGATTGTTTTCTCTGCGAGCTGATTTGACCCCACTTACAAGATAATGAGTTAATCTATTGCTGGCAGAAGATATGAGACCCCTGGGTCAGAGACTAACGATTTCATTAATTTACATCACAGCAAGCGGCATGGACATAGGTATTTACATCAGTTACTCTTGTCCCCCAAGTCCTTGGGGCCAATGCAGAGGGATCCAGATAGATGCTGCATGTGTGGTGGGTTTGAACTGCAGCTGAAGAGCCTGAGGGATGTCCTACTCTTAGAGCTAGCAGTAAGGAAGCCTGCTCATCATTCTGTAGGTAGATCTTATCTCATTTTTCAGGGATGCTTGCCTAAAACACAACGCTGAAGAGTGGCTCAGGTAAAAAGCAATCATGGCTTCATATTCTTGGCATACTCAGGAAGGCAAATGAGAACACAAGAGACCCATGATTAGATTACCCACAGTGCCTCCAACATGGTAGTCAAAGATGCTATCATTGCTCTTAGAAAGGTATCCTTTTATGTAAAGTTTCAATCTTATTTTGTATCATCACTCAAAGAATCCTAAAATGTTTGAGCTGAAAGGAAGTTTGGAAACCCAATGGTTGTGAAATTTTAATGATGATGCATAATCATTTTAATGAATGGAAAAGTGCTTCATGTAATGTTAGGAAGAGAAGTAGGATCCCAAATTGTATTTATAATATCTATTAGATATTCAGGTATTTTAGGTATATTTTATATACACATGATATTTTTCCACATTATACAATTTCTACAATGAAAATGTGCTTTATCACACTTTTCTCTTCAGAAAAAAATGCCATGTTCTTGGTCAGCCCCTTCACTTCACTGATGAGGAACTCAGAAGCAGACAGGTTAAATGACCTCCCCCAGATCCCCAGCAGGTTCTCTGCAGAGCTGGAATGCAAGCCCTCTGTTTTCCAGTGCTGTGTTTTATGCCCTCTTCTCTAGGGATCTGCAAGGGGTAGCAGGGCAAGGCGGGGTATGGAGGGTCTGACCAAGGTAACCATGACCCTCTGAACTTGGGGGGAAGCTGTTCTTTGCATTTTGAATGACTGCTGGAAGCCGGACTCAAGTTCATCTGCCCCTTATTACAGTGGACAGGAGGGAAAAGAATTCCCTTAGCTGTGAGCTTCTTATGGTAAGCCACTCAATGTTAATAGTTGGCAGCCAACTGGCATGAGGCTTAACCCAGGGCAAAACAAAACCCTGGGACTCCAGTAGGCAGGACTGAGGTTGGGCTCTGGCACAAACTCCTGAAGGGTTGGCTTCAATCTGAGCTATCTGAGTTACTTGTCTAGACAGTTCCTATTTCACTGGATAATTAAGTTGCCCTCCCACTCGCTTAACAATGTTCACAACTCATGTAACACATCTTTCTCAGCCACACACTTATTTCTCTCTTCTTTACCCACTATTACTTTCAAAAGACATGATTACACCACTGTACTTTCTATTTTACTTTTTAGTAGCAATGACTCTTCTCCTCCCTGCTTCAGGAGAAGAGCTCAAGACAAGTTATTAGAAGACCTAACTGGGGTATTGGTCAGTTTGCTTGGTTGAATCAGAGTGGGGCCCTTAGAGTCTCATGGGGTTTACCCCTAAAAATTGTACAGTATGATTCTGGGCTTGCTTCCATGAGGAGTGTATCTGAGGAAGGCATCTGGCTTTCTGACACCTGTTACAGATGATTGAGCTAACATGCCAACTCTGCGTCTAGGATTTTCTGCAGGCATGAGAGAGGTTGAGACCAAAGAGCTGATCTTTGTCTTCAAGGAGTTTGGAGTCTAGAGGGAGATAGAGTTTGCAGTGACAGTACATTGAGGTAACTGTTAGGAACCAGGTGACGTCACCCCTCTTCTCCTCGGTTGCTGCCTTTCAAACTTTTAGACAATGGAAGGAGCAATGTCCCCAGCTAAGAACATATCAGAGAAGAGATCTAAGTGTGGTTGACAGGAAAACACAGATGAGTCTAGGCCTTTCAATATGGACCCCTCAAAAACCTTGTGTTATGCAAACTAGTGCCCTAAGAATAGTAGGATTTTGGGGAAAAGTTTAAGAGCCAACCACTTAAAATCTGTGCAACTTTATAACCAGAAGCCAGGCAAAAAACAATCATTGGCTCCCGGGATATAATTTAACACCCCACACAGGAAGCTTAGAGTTCTGGAGTTGATCTTGGGGATATTTAAATGTACAAAGACAAAAGAGTGGCAGCACTGGCTTGCAGGTGCTGAGGCAAGATGATGAAGCAGAGGCTTGAGCCACAGCGCAGCCATTAAAGGCCCAGAAAAAAGCACAACCAACTGCAGTCCTAGAGCGCCATCAGGCAGGAAGTGTGCTTCTGGAGGCCGGGGCCTTCCACATGCATGCATTTTTAATTTGCTTAGAATAGGTCCAGACAGTCAAAGCTATGGTTTTCCAGTAGTCATGTACCGACGTGAGAGTGGGACCATAAAGAAGGATGAGTGCCAAAGAATTGATGCTTTCGAATTGTGGTGCTGGAGAAGACTCCTGAGAGTCCCTTGGACAGTAAGGAGATCCAACCAGTCCATCCTAAAGGAAATCAACCCTGAATATTCATTGAAAGGATGGATGCTGAAGCTGAAGCTCTAATACTTTGGTCATGTGATGTAAAGAGCCAACTCATTAGAAAAGACCCTGATGCTGGGAAAGATTGAGGGCAGGAGGAGAGGGGGGTGACAGAGGATGAGACGGCTGGATAGCATCACCCACTCAAAGGACAAGAGTTCGCGCAAACTCCGGGAGATAGTGAAGGACAGGGAAGCCTGGTGTGCTGCAGTCCATGGGGTAGCAAAGAGTCAGACAACTTAGCAACTGAACAACAACAACCAAATAGATCTGTAGAGGCTCCAGCCTATGCAGGACCCTACTAAGGCTTTGTTTTGCTTTGTTTTGTTGTCCTGTTGAAGCTGCTGAAGTTTGTAATTCTACTTCTTTTTTAAAAGTTTTTTATATTTTTAATTGGTGAATAATTGCTTTACAATGTTGTGTTGATTTCTGCTGTACAATAATGTGAATCAGCTATATGTGTACACATATACAGTCCATGGGGTCACCTAGAGTCAGACACAACTGAGTGACTGTACAAACAACTACAAATATACATAAACATATATTCCCTACCTCTTGTGTCTCTCCCCAACCCACCTCCCCCTTCCATTCTTCCAGGTCATCACAGATCGCCAACTTTAATCCAATTGTTTGCTTATAGATGGGGCTATCCTCCCTCTCTGTTAGTTGTTTGGCCTGAGGCTACCCAGTTGTGGAGTCTACAGACTGCTGCTGCTAAGTCGCTTCAGTCGTGTCCGACTCTGTGCGACCCCATAGACGGCAGCCCACTAGGCCCCTGTCCCTGGGATTCTCCAGGCAAGAACACTGGAGTGGGTTGCCATTTCCTTCTCCAGTGCATGAAAGTGAAAAGTGAAAGTGAAGTCGCTCAGTCGTGTCCGACTCTTCGAGACCCCATGGACTGCAGCCTACCAGGCTCCTCGGTCCTACAGACTCTATGGTAGGGTTAATCACAACCTTTAGGAGAGTTCATGCCAAAGGGCACCTCCAGGACTGCTGCTGCCAGTGCCCTGTCTCCACAGTGAGTTGACCCATGCCTCTACAGGAGACACTCCAACGCTAGCGGGTAGGTCTGGTTTAGTCTCCTGTGGGGTCACTCCTCCTTCCCCCAGGCCCTGGTGCGTACAAGGTTTTGTCTGTGCCCTCTAAGAGTGGAGTCTCTGTTTTCCCCCAGTCCTGTGGAAGTCCTGTAATCAAATCCCACTGGCCTTCAATGTCAGATTCCCTGGGCATTCCCAGTCCCTTTGTTGGATCCCCAGGCTGGGAAGACTGACGTGGGCTCAGAACCTTCCCAACAGTGGGAGAACTTCTTTAGTATTATTGTTCTCCAGTTTGTGAGTCGCCAACACAGCAGGTATGGGAATTTGATTTTGTCATGATTGCACCCCTCCTACCATCTTATTGTGGCTTCTCCTTTGTCTTTGGACCTGGGGTATCTTTTATTGTGGGTTCCAGTATCCTCCTGCCTATGGTTGTTCAACAGCTAGCTGTGATTTCGGTGTTCTCACAGGAGGAGATGAACGCATGTCCTTCTACTCTGCCATCTTGAACCAATCTCCTATGTGTCTTTTTGAATTATGGTTTTCTCAGGGTATATGCCTAGAAGAGGGATTGCTGGGTCATATTGTAGCTTTATTCCTAGTTTCTTAAAGAATCTCTATATTGTTCTCTATAGTGGCTGTGTCAATTTACATTCCCATCAATAGTGCAGGCAGATTCCTTTTTCTCCACATCCTCTCCAGCATTTACTGTCTGTACATTTTTTAAATGATGGTCATTCTGGCTGGTTGGAGGCTACACCCCACTGTAGTTTTGATTTGCATTTCTCTAATAATGAGTGATATTCAATCTCTTTCTTCCTTAGAAAAACCACAGATGAATCACCTTAGCTTCCATGGTATATTGATATCATTCCTCTTTTTACAGGGCATGTGTGAACTAAGCAACGTCACAAGAATACAAGTTAGAACAGAATAGCACCAGAAAGAAGAGCCTAGAACACAAACCCTAGAAAGTGGCAGAGAGGTCCAGTCATCACTGACCTTGAGCCAATTCCAGCTGAGAAAGATACCCTACTCTTTAAGCAGTCATAAGTGGTGGCACTGAAAAAACTAAAAAAATAATGGGGATTGTGGGATACAGTAGGATCTTTTTTTCCCATATGGAACTTGAAGGTTTAATGTGTTACATAGTTTTGTGTGGATTACATGATGTTTGATAACCTTGTGTTGACATTCTTGTCTGGGATGGAATGCCCAGTGTTGACACTCGTGTTGGATAGGATGAAAGGCTAGACGAGGCAGGCTACTTGCAAACAACCTGGGTTTGGTTGGCAAGAAAGTTACAAAGGAGAGCCAACCTATGGAGACAGATTTACCGCCTGTCATGGTCACAGCTTTCTCCTCTTGCAAGCACAAGGGGAAGCAAGAGTGACAGAATCAACAACCCCAGAGGAGAAAGGTGCTGAAGCAGGCCACTCATCCTGATAGCTAATGCACTTTCCTAAGTGACATGGCGCACAGCCTGGGCCACAGAAGGAAAAAGCAAAAACCAAACTCTTGCTTGCAAAAGAGATTGGACTCCCAATATCAAAACCAGTAAAAATGTAAATGAAAGGTAAAGAATAAAAAGGGCATATACTAACTAGACCACGAGTCTCTGTGGGTAGGGACCAACTCATGACACTCTGTCTGAACAAAGACTATGCACAATAAATTCTTGAGTGAAAGAAAATATTTAATATGACATTGTGGGCAGGAGCCCCATTTAGAAAACATGTTCATGCATTTTTTTCCTCAAAAAATAAACAAAAACCATTTACCAACCTAAATTGTTTAAAAAGGATTTCACATTCTTTTGCTGTTTACTTCTCAAAACAAAGTGACTGTTTATACAAAGAAAACAACAGGCCCCAATACAAGCCTTCAGGACAGTCCTCCTCAGACCCTTCGTTAAGCTCAAGCTGATAGCTATTAATCACGTAAGGGTTGCCCAAAGGTTCCTGCGTTTTCCAAATTGCAGTACTTTCCTTTTGTAAGATCAGATAACTGTAGTATTTGGCTTCTCGTTAAAATCTGCCTTACCTATTTGAAACATATTTTTCCATCTATGTTGTGTTCCTGTACAAACTTGAACCACTTAAATTTCCTCTACTTTTGCAAAATTTTAAAATTGGGAACTTTAGATTTTTTTTTTTAACTTTTGCTTTTGCCCGCTATTCCATTTTTCATTTGCTATTTTCATCACAAATTTTGCCCCTGTTTGATTTGGCTGTCTCCTTTTGGCTGCCATTTTTTCCCCGTCTTGTTCTCTGTTTATATCTCATTTTGCATTTCGGTGCTCTCTGTCTCCTTGCTCAAGCCTTAAGAATGTCTTCTTTTAAAGTGCATGTCTGTTTCATTCATTCTCTTTGATGATGTTTAAACAGACACTCAACAAACCTCTGTAAAAGGAAAGACCATTGCTGCTAAAGCAAGAGTATAAATGTGGTAACAGGGTTTCAGTTAAGGTACAAAGGAACAAGGTTCTGAGGATGTCTGGAAGGAGACTCTATGCTGCTTCACGTGTGCCTGGAAGGATGGCAGACTGGCCATAGCACAGAACTATGTTGCGGCAATGGCAAGAACTATGTTAAAAAAAAAATAAATAAATCTAGGTTAATATCCCTTGTCATGTTGCATGGATATCATTTGTCCCCCTCCCCAATACCATGTGAGAAGAAGGGCACTTCACCTTTGTGGTAATCTTCCCCCAAACCCATAACTCCAGTCTAACCATGAGAAAACCTCAGATAAACCCATTTTTGAGGGATGTTCTACAACATCTCTGACCACACACCTAAAAATTGTCAAAAAAAAAAAAATGCCAAGGGCATGAAAACCAGAAAAGAGTGTGAGACTGTCACAGACTAGAGGAGACTAAGGAGACCTGAAGACTTAATGTGACCTGGGATCTGGGCTTGGACCCTGAAACGGTAATGGAAAAACTGGTGACCTGAATGAAGTCTGTGTGAAAGCTTTAGTTGCTCAGTTTTGAATGACTCTTTGTGAACCCACGGACTGTAGCCTGCCAGGCTTCTCTGTCCATAGGATTCTCCAGGCAAGAAGACTGGAGTGGGTAGCCATTCCTTTCTCCAGAGGATCTTCCCGACCCAGAGATGGATCCTGGGTCTCCTGCATTGCAGGCAGATTCTTTACCATCTGAATCACCAGAGTTTAGTTAATAGCGATGTCCCAGTGTTGGCTTTTTTTTTTTAATTAATTTATTTGACTGCATCAAGTCTTAGTTGCGGCACGCACAATCTTTCACTGTGACACATGGGCTTCTCTAGTTGTGGTGCACAGGCTTAACTGCTCTGTGGCATGTGGGATCTTGGTTCCCTGACTGGGGATCAAACCCGTGTTCCCTGCATTGGAGGGTAGATTCTTAACCACTGGACCACCAGGGAAGTCCCAGTGTTGGCTTCTTAGTTTTGACAAATGTACCTTGATAATGTACCATGTTAACATTAGGCAAAAATGAAACTAGCAAAAGTACTGCATAGGAGTTCTCTGAACTATCTTTGCTAATTTTCTGTAAATCTAAAATCATTCCAAAATAAAAATTTTCTTAAAATAATTAATCCAAATAATATGTTACTTTCAAGTTCCTTGTACTTAGGTCTTTAGCCACTGGTTCCATTTTGTATCTTTTCTTTTCTCTATTTTCTATAATTATTTGCATACTTTGCTTTATTGACTAAGACAAAGCCTTTGACTGTGTGGATCACAATAAACTATGGAAAATTCTGAAAGAGATGGGAATACCAGACCACCTGACCTGCCTCTTGAGAAATGTGTATGCAGGTCAGGAAGCAACAGTTAGAACTGGACATGGAACAATAGACTGGTTCCAAATAGGAAAAGGAGTATGTCAAGGCTGTATATTGCCACCCTGCTTCTTTAACTTCTATGCAGAGTACATCAGGAGAAATGCTGTGCTGGAAGAAACACAAGCTGGAATCAAGATTGCCGGGAGAAATATCAATAACCTTAGATATGTAGATGACACCACCCTTATGGCAGAAAGTGAAGAAGAACTAAAGAGCCTCTTGATGAAAGTGAAAGAGGAGAATGAAAAAGTTAGCTCAAAGCTCAACATTCAGAAAATGAAGATCATGGCATCTGGTCCCATCACTTCATGGCAAATAGATGGGGAAAGAGTAGAAACAGTGGCTGACTTTATTTTTGGCTCCAAAATCACTGTGGATGGTGATTGCAGCCATGAAATTAAAAGATGCTTACTCCTTGGAAGGAAAGTTATGACCAACCTAGACAGCATATTAAAAAGCAGAGAAATTACTTTGTCAACAAAGGTCCGTCTAGTCAAGACTATGGTTTTTCCAGCTGTCATGTATGAATGTGAGAGTTGGACTGTAAAGAAAGCTGAGCACTGAAGAATTGATGCTTTTGAACTGTGGTGTTGGAGAAGACTCTTGAGAGTCCCTTGGACTGCAAGGAGATCCAACCAGTCCATCCTCGAGGAGATCAGTCCTGGGTGTTCATTGGAAGGACTGGTGCTAAAGCTGAAACTCCAATACTTTGGCCACCTGATTCAAAGAGCTGACTCATTGGAAAAGACTCTGATGCTGGGAAAGATTGAGGGCAGGAGGAGAAGGGGATGACAGAGGATGAGATGGTTGGATGGCATCACTGACACAATGGACATGAGTTTGGGTAAACTTGGGGAGTTGGTGATGGACAGGGAGGCCTGGTGTGCTGCGGTTCATGGGGTTGCAAAGAGTAGGACATGACCGAGCGACTGAACTGAACTGAACTGTGAGAGGAGTATATGGCTTTAGTTTTTATGCTTCTGAAATTGTTTCTTCTGAGGTCACCTGACTTAATTAAGAAGTCCTTTAATCTTTCATCAATTCTTCTGCATAAATTAACAGCAGTGACCATCATCACCTTTAATTTTCTTAGCTTCCATAACTCTGCATGCATACGTTCATTCATTCCCTTGTGCATTCATTCAACACACATAAATTGAAGGTCCTATAATAAGCCAGGCTCTGAGCTACCATTGGTGACTTAGAGTTGCAGCCCTCGAGTCATCAAGATAAAGAAAGGTGAAATTCCTCATGACTTGCTCATCATCGAACAAGGGCATGTCCCAGGGGCCTTGTTGAATCTAAAAGGTATGATCTGCCCTGCTATTTGAAAAGCCTTAATTTTCCGCCTCATTTTCTACCATTCTTTTTCACCTCTTCCCTCCCCCTCTAGGCTAAGACCATGATATATATCCTCTACAATCATAATTTACTGAGTAACTGGGTTCCAAAGGTTGTCTGCATGATAAGTGCCAGTATGAACTGGTCCTTCATGGTCATTTGAGTTAGAAAATTACAGCACAGACAAAGGTTCCATTTTCCTGTTTTGTGCATGATTTTCATCTATTGAAAAAGGGGAGGGCTGGCTCCAGGAGCGAAATTGGTGCTTCTTTTGGCTTTATTGTGCTGACTGTCCTTCAAAACTTTCAATTCAGGGCTTGAAAGCAAATAAATTAGGCCATGACCCTGGAGGGTGATGCTCTCTGGGGGAGGGGAGTCAGGAGGTCAGCTCCTAGGTATTGCCCAGACCCTCTTGACTGCAGCAGAGACATATTGCCCAGACTTGCTGCCCCTTGGCTGTAGCAGCTCCTAAGGGTCCCTGCCAAGCTGGAGGTTGCCTTGTTTTGTTTTCACTTATGGGCCAGACAAGGTCCTAACAGGTGGGCTCAGAATCCCAAAGCAGAATGGCTCCATGGAAAGGCCGGATTCAAGCAAAAGTTTTCATGTGAAAAGAGAAGCCAAGAGCTCTATAAACCCAGTGTGCTCATGTGAATTCTGTAACAGTGGATCCCACAAGAGATCCACTGGTTCTGGGCTTTGTAACACTTGAAAAGAAAGACAAATATCATATGATATCACTTATGTGTGGAATCTTAAAAAATGGTACAAATGACCTTATTTCCAAAACAGAAATAGAGTTATAGATGTAGAAAACAAACTTACAGTTACCAGGGGGAAAGGAGTAGGGGAGGGATAAATTGGGAGATTGGGATTGACAGACACACTAATATATGTAAAACAGAAAGCTAATAAGGACCTACTGTATAGCACAGGGAACTCTATTGAATACTCTGTAACGACCTATATGGAAAAAAAATCCTTTAAAAAAGAGTGGATATATGTATGTGTACAAGTGATTCACTTTGATGTACAGCAGGAACTAACATGACATCGTAAATCAACTATACTCCAATAAAAATTGAAAAAAAAAAGAGAAAAGCACCTTTATTGGAAGACTGTTTCCTAGCAGGTTGAGTGGGGTTTTGTTCACATCTCCTATAGTATGTATCACCCTATGCTCTTCTTACACGGTATCAATTCACTTATATATATTATACATGTTCGTATGTGTATATAGTATATATATTGTGTATACTATATATCCCTATCCATATGGACACGCAGCCATGAAATTAAAAGACACTTGCTCCTTGGAAGAAAAGCTAAGGCAGACCTAGAAGTAACTGTGCCAACAAAGGTCCATATAGTGAAAGCTATGGTTTTTCCAGTAGTCATGTACAGTCGTGAGCGTTGGCCCATAAGGAAGACTGAGCACCAAAGAATTGATGCTTTCAAGCTGTGGTGCCACAGAAGACTCTTGAGAATCCCTTGGACTGCAGGGAGATCAAACCAGTCAATCCTAAAGGAAATCAATCCTGAATATTCAATGGAAGGATTGATGCTGAAGCTGAAACTCCAATACTTTGGTGATCTGATGTGAAAAGCCAACTTATTGGAAAAGACTCTGATGCTGGGAAAGATTGAGGGCAAGAGGAGAAGGGGGTGACAGAGGTGAGATGGTTGGATGACATCACCAACTTAATGGACATGAGTCTGAACAAACTCTGGGAGACAGTGAAGGACAGGGAAGCCTGGTGTGCTGCAGTCCACGGGGTCACAAAGAGTCAGACATGACCTAGTGACCGAACAACAGCAGAAAGACCTCATTTACGTGGTTTGCTTTCTCTCTCCAGCTCTCACAATGTTTTCTACCCTTTTTCTATCTAAAGACAGACAGGAGCCTGAAACTATCTTCTGTAGAAACTCTTCCATAATATATAATATTATATATAATGTATAATATTTAATATTGGGCTGGCCAAAAGTTCATTAGATTTTTCTGTAAGATGATGTGGTAATACCTGAACGAACTTTTGGCCAAACCAGTATATACCATATTATGAACCAACCTATTATTTTTCAAGTCAACTGTTTGAACTCTTCTTATATTCTACTTTCCAGTGCTTTAATCATATTTGAGCTCCTATGAGTTTCTTCATTTCTCTAACTTGTGAAACACAAACCTTAATACGTTATTACTATACACAGTTAATGTCAAGTTGGAAGATTTTTAATAGATATTCAGTTCAGTTCAGTTCAGTCGCTCAGTCGTGTCCAACTCTTTGTGACCCCATGAATCGCAGCACGCCAGGCCTCCCTGTCCATCACCACCTCCTGGAGTTCATTTAAGCTCATGTCCATCGAGTTAGTGATGCCATCCGGCTATCTCATCCTCTGTCATCCCCTTCTCCTCCTGCCCCCAATCCCTCCCAGCATCAGAGTCTTTTCCAATGAGTCAACTCTTTGCATGAGGTGGCCAAAGTATTGGAGTTTCACTTTCAACATCAGTCCTTCCAATGAACACCCAGAACTGATCTCCTTTAGGATGGACTGGTTGGATCTCCCTGCAGTCCAAGGGACTCTCAAGAGTCTTCTCCAACACCACAGTGCAAAAACATCAATTCTTCGGCGCTCAGCCTTCTTCACAGTCCAACTCTCACATCCATACATGACCACAGGAAAAACAACAGCCTTGACTAGATGGACCTTTGTTGGCAAAGTAATGTCTCTGCTTTTGAATATGCTATCTAGGTTGGTCATAACTTTCCTTCCAAGGAGTAAGTGTCTTTTAATTTTATGGCTGCAATCACCATCTGCAGTGATTTTGGAGTCCAAAAAAATAAAGGCTGACATTGTTTCCACTGTTTCCCCGTCTATTTCCCATGAAGTGATGGAACCAGATGCCATGATCTTCATTTTCTGAGTGTTGAGCTTTAAGCCAACTTTTTCACTCTCCACTTTCACTTTCATCAAGAGGCTTTTTAGTTCCTCTTCACTTTCTGCCATAAGGGTGGTGTCATCTGCATAGCTGAGGTTATTGATATTTCTCCTGGCAATCTTGATTCCAGCTTGTGTTTCTTCCAGCCCAGCATTTCTCATGATGTACTCTGCATAGAAGTTAAATAAGCAGGGTGACAATATACAGCCTTGATGTACACCTTTTCCTATTTGGAACCAGTCTGTTGTTCCATGTCCAGTTCTAACTGTTGCTTCCTGACCCCTGCATACAGGTTTCTCAAGAAGCAGATCAGGTGGTCTGGTATTCCCATCTCTTTCAGAATTTTCCATAGTTTATTGTGATCCACACAGTCAAAGGTTTTGGCATAGTCAATAAAGCAGAAATAGATGTTTCTCTGGAACTCTCTTGCTTTTTCCATGATCCAGCAGATGTTGGCAATTTGATCTCTGGTTTCTCTGCCTTTTCTAAAACCAGGTTGAACATCAGGAAGTTCACGGTTCACATATTGCTGAAGCCTGGCTTGGAGAATTTTGAGCATTACTTTACTAGTGTGTGAGATGAGTGCAATTGTGTGGTTGTTTGAGCATTCTTTGGCATTGCCTTTCTTGGGGACTGGAATGAAAACTGACCTTTTCCAGTCCTGTGGCCACTGCTGAGTTTTCCAAATGTGCTGGCATCTTGAGTGCAGCACTTTCACAGCATCATCTTTCAGGATTTGGAATAGCTCAACTGGAATTCCATCACCTCCACTAGCTTTGTTTGTAGTGATGCTTTCTAAGGCCCACTTGAGTTCACATTCCAGGATGTCTGGCTCTAGGTCAGTGATCACACCATCATGATTATCTGGGTCATGAAGATCTTTTTTGTACAGTTCTTCTCTTTATTTTTGCCATCTCCTCTTAATATCTTCTGCTTCTGTTAGATCCATACCATTTCTGTGCTTTATCGAGCTCATCTTTGCATGAAATGTTCCTTTGGTATCTCTGATTTTCTTGAAGAGATCTCTAGTCTTTCCCATTCTGTTGTTTTCCTCTATTTCTTTGCACTGATCGCTGAAGAAGGCTTTCTTATCTCTTCTTGCTCTTCTTTGGAACTCTGCATTCAGATGCTTATATCTTTCCTTTTCTCCTTTGCTTTTTGCTTCTCTTCTTTTCACAGCTATTTGTAAGGCCTCCCCAGACAGCCATTTTGCTTTTTTGCATTTCTTTTCTATGGGAATGGTCTTGATCCCTATCTCCTGTACAGTGTCATGAACCTCATTCCATAGTTCATCAGGCACTCTATCTATCAGATCTAGGCCCTTAAATCTATTTCTCAGTTCCACTGTATAATCATAAGGGATTTGATTTAGGTCATACCTGAATGGTCTAGTGGTTTTCCCTACTTTCTTCAATTTAAGTCTGAATTTGGCAATAAGGAGTTCATGGTCTGAGCCACAGTCAGCTCCTGGTCTTGTTTTTGCTGACTGAATAGAGCTTCTCCATCTTTGGCTGCAAAGAATATAATCAATCTGATTTCGGTGTTGACCATCTGGTGATGTCCATGTGTAGAGTCTTCTCTTGTGTTGTTGGAAGAGGGTGTTTGTTATGACCAGTGCATTTTCTTGGCAAAACTCTATTAGTCTTTGCCCTGCTTCATTCCGTATTCCAAGGCCAAATTTGCCTGTTACTCCAGGTGTTTCTTGACTTCCTACTTTTGCATTCCAGTCCCCTATAATGAAAAGGACATCTTTTTTGGGTGTTAGTTCTAAAAGGTCTTGTAGGTCTTCATAGAACCATTCAACTTCAGCTTCTTCAGTGTTACTGGTTGGGGCATAGACTTGGATTACTGTGATATTGAATGGTTTGCCTTGGAAACGAACAGAGATCATTCTGTCGTTTTTGAGATTGCATCCAAGTACTGCATTTCAGACTCTTTTTTTGACCATGATGGCTACTCCATTTCTTCTGAGGGATTCCTTGGCCCATGGTAACCTCTAAATTGTTTCCCACAGAACTTCACAAAGAAGCATATCCCATTAGTTTCATTCATTTCCCCACCCTAATGATGATGAACTTTTGTACTCCTAGGTAATTTCAACATCCTATAAAAGTGTTGAGAAGTATTTTAAATGCTTTCTGGGCTGACTCTGTATTATATATAAGCAGTTCTAAACATCTACAATACCTACATGCACCAACTTTCCCTGATTACGGGCCATTCTATTTAGCAGCAATATCAACTCTAAGAATCATGCTATTTATCCCCATACAATGGGCCTCTAATTAAGGCCCAGTTCCCACAAATGTTCTGGAATTTTGTGAAAATAGTTCTCTATGAGATCAGTATTGTGGATTAGTCTTACTTAATTTCTAAAATCAATCAATGTCAAAGACCTCATTCTCAGTTTTATATTTAAACATGTTCCACATTCCTGGGCAGATCTTAAACAAAGTTAAATAGGTGTGTTCACTGCTATTTAACTTTGTGATTTGTTCTCTCTTTGGTGACAGAAATTATGTAACACATACTAAGTGGAGGAGGCAGAGATGGGAAAGGGAAGCCACAAAGATAACTCAGTGACAACAAAACAAAAATAGTCCTGCAGTTTCACAAGAGTGCCGGAATGGAAAAAATTGTCTGCATCTGTAAATTCATATCTGCCTGTCAGTGTTAGCTTTCAAAAGAGACTCACAAGGTTAATGAATTAATCCAGAGCACAATGGATTAGTTCATCAATTCAGCCATGAAATTTCTTTGCCTTATTGAAATATACTTGCCAAAGGATGCTAATAATGACCTCGGCATTACCTAGTCCTGGTATGAAGGCAGTCAATAGCTCATATTGGCAAATTTGGAAAATACTAGTATGGAGAGGAAGAGAGATGAAGAGAAGAGAGAAGTGGAGAAAAGAGGAGAAAGGAGAAGAGATTGAGGACTCTGGGCAAACCCAGACTCTGCCATGGACTTTAATAACTGAAGTTATTAAATGTGAATCTCAGTTTCTTTCTTTGCAAAATAAAGAAACCAACATTTACTTCATAAGTTTGTACTAAGATACATTCTTCCTGCCTCCAAAAAAAAAGAAAGAATTCCTGGCTTTGGTGATTTTTTCATACCCTTTCATCATCAACAACATTCTTTTTATTATACATAAAGATCTGTGCTAAGCACCTAAGGCATATTAGCCTGGCCTTCAGTTGCTTAGATGATAAATGTAGGAAGATGTAGTACATGGCATCTTATGTGACATATCAAAAAGTGTCAGAGACAATATGTGCTTTAAAAACTCAGTATTGGAGAGACCACTGCTCCATGAGTAGTTAGAATGAAGGATGGGCTTCCCCCTGGGCCTTGAAGAAAGGATCAGACTCAGTAAAGAGACACATCCTTGGTAGAAAGGATGGTATGTGGAAAAACTGCAAAGAGCAGATAGAAACTCTGAGCACCAGGAGTAGGACTGATGAGACCAAGGTGAAGAGTTTGTGTCTGAAAATAAAGAGAGACACGGTAGAACAGGTAGAACTTCTTGATCAATATCAAGCTATATGCTTTCTCTAACATCAACTTAATGCGAGTGGATGTGCTTGAGTTTGCTAATTAGGTGACCTAAGTTACATCATTCAGAAGATAAACCTGGGCACTGCACAGGATCCATGGAAAAGGTAGAAACAGAGGCAGTGGTAGCAGTCATGGAGACTACATCAATGTCTAGGAAACCAGTGGTGAAGCCTGGATGGGGGAGGTGGTCATGGCCGTCTGAGGAAGCAATGATTCTAGAGAGACCCTCAGGATGAGGGGTGCTAGGAAACGCAGCCACAGGATTAAAAAAAAAAAAAAGAGAGAGAGACCAAGAAACAATAAAACACTGTTCTCCAACCCTATGTATCAGTAAGATATAATAAGCACAACTAGAGGGAAAAAATGTTAAATATTCTAAAATATATTTAAGGTTCTTGCACACAGCAGGAAGGTTTTGTGGGTCTCAACCTTCAAAGGGCCCCAAAATGTTAGTGTTTTAATTAGATGAGAAATAATCAGCTTTCTCAAGAAGAATGAGTAGTTTCCCTCATAAAGCATGATAAATGACAATTATTATATGGATTATTTCCACAGATTCTTTCTGATTAGACAGTGTTACAAAACATAATACTGTTTTGAGTAATATAATCCAACAGCAGGGTTTCTATTAGTTAAAAATTACTCAATCATTAAATTCAAGTGTTAGATTTCTATCACCAGCTCATGCTGGCTTCACACCACCCCCAGTTAGGACAAGCACTTAAATCATCAGAAGAATCAACCTATACCCGACTCTTCCCTTGAAGAGAATTGTTTCCTTTAAATATAATTTTAACCCAAACATGTTTAATTTCTCCATCTGAAAATTCCATTGGCGTGTACCAGACAGTTTATTCACCAAGTACAATGAGTTGATGATCTTGAAGCAATATTCTACTTTTCAGGGCATCTATAAAAAAGCATTTATTTTGTTAGACCACAGCATTAAAAACCCATTGTATCTACTCAATGAATGAGAAATCTTTACTGTCCCCTGATTATATTCAAAGACTGACACTCTACTCTAGTTGATGAACAGAAAGAAAGCAATTGCAACAGATCGCAGTAGCCTGAGGACCTTCTAACCCAGTGAAGACTGCTTGGTAAATTATGTTTTTCCCCAGAAAATTTCAGCCTTAAGAGATTAAACTTTATCTATGTAGACAAGACCTCTTGAACAAGGAAGCAATGTAGTAAGCACTCTAAGATTAATTTAATCAGATGTAGTTTTTAAATATATTTCTTATATTCATATATATTATTTTATGCACATATATACCTTCATGCATCTTTTTTGGGTGTTAGTTCTAAAAGGTCTTGTAGGTCTTCATAGAACCATTCAACTTCAGCTTCTTCAGCATTACTGATCGGGGCATAGACTTGGATTACTGTGATATTGAATGGTTTGCCTTGGAAACAAACAGAGATCATTCTGTCGTTTTTGAGATTGCATCCAAGTACTGCATTTTGGACTCTTTTGTTGACTATGATGGCTACTCCATTTCTTCTAAGGGATTCCTGCCCACAGTAGTAGATATAATGGTCATCTGAGTTAAATTCACCCATTCCAGTCCATCTTAGTTCGCTGATTCCTAGAATGTCAATTTTCACTCTTGCCATCTCCTCTTTGACCACTTCCAATCTGCCTTGATTCATGGATCTAATGTTGCAGGTTCCCATGCAATATTGCTCTTTATAGCATTAGACCTTGCTTCCATCACCAGTCACATTCACAACTGGATGTTGTTTTTGCTTTGGCTCCATCCCTTCATTCTTTATGGAGTTATTTCTCTACTGATCTCCAGTAGCATATTGGGCGCCTACCGACCTGGGGAGTTCATCTTTCGTGTCCTATCTTTTCGCCTTTTCATACTGTTTATGGGCTTCTCAAGGCAAGAATACTGAAGTGGTTTGCCATTCCCTTCTCCAGTGGACTACATTCTGTCAGACCTCTCCACCATGACCCGACCATCTTGGGTGGCCCCACATGGCACGGGTTAGTTTCGTTGAGTTAGACAAGGCTGTGGTCCGTGTGATCAGATTGGCTAGTTGTCTGTGACTGTGGTTGTATCAATAACCTCAGATATGCAGATGACACCACCCTTATGGCAGAAAGTGAAGAAGAACTAAAGAGCCTCTTGATGAAAGTGAAAGAGGAGAGTGAAAAAGTTGGCTTAAGCTTAACATTCAGAAAACTACGATCATGGCATCTGGTCCCATCACTTCATGGCAAATAGATGGGGAAACAGTGGAAACAGTGGCTGACTTTATTTTTCTGGGCTCCAAAATCACTGCAGATGGTGATTGCAGCCATGAAATTAAAAGACGCTTACTTCAGTATTCTTGCCTTGAGAACCCCATGAACAGTATGAAAAGGCAAAATGATAGGATACTGAAAGGAGAACTCCCTGGGTTGGTAGGTGCCCAAAATACTACTGGAGATCAGTGGAGAAATAACTCCAGAAAGAATGAAGGGATGGAGTCAAAGCAAAAACAATACCCAGTTGTGGATGTGACTGGTGATAGAAGCAAGGTCCGATGCTGTAAAGAGCAATGTTGCATAGGAACCTGGAATGTCAGGTCCATGAATCAAGGCAAATTGGAAGTGGTCAAACAGGAGATGGCAAGACTGAACCTCAACATTCTAGGAATCAGCAAACTAAAATGGACTGGAATGGGTGAATTTAACTCAGATGACCATTATATCTACTACTATGGGCAGGAATCCCTTAGAAGAAATGGAGTAGCCATCATGGTCAACAAAAGAGTCTGAAATGCAGTACTTGGATGCAATCTCAAAAACGACAGAATGATCTCTGTTCATTTCCAAGGCAAACCATTCAATATCACAGTAATCCAAGCCTAGGCCTCATCCAGTAATGCTGAAGAAGCTGAACTTGAATGGTTCTGTGAAGACCTACAAGACCTTTTAGAACTAACACCCAAAAAGATGTCCTTTTCATTAGGGAACTGGAATGCTAAAGTAGGAAGTCAAGAAACACCTGGAGTAACAGGCAAATTTGGCCTTGGAATATGGAATGAAGCAGGGCAAAGGCTAATAGAGTTTTGCCAAGAGAAAGCATTGGTCATAACAAACACCCTCTTCCAACAACACAAGAGAAGACTTTACACATGGACATCACCAGATGGTCAACACCGAAATCAGATTGATTATATTCTTTGCAGCCGAAGATGGCGAAGCTCTATACAGTCAGCAAAAACAAGACTGGGAGCTGACTGTGGCTCAGATCATGAACACCTTATTGCCAAATTCAGACTTAAATTGAAGAAAGTGGGGAAACCACTAGACCATTCAGGTATGACCTAAATCAAATCCATTATGATTACACAGTGGAAATGAGAAATAGATTTAAGGGCCTAGATCTGATAGATAGAGTGCCTGATGAACTATGGAATGAGGTTCATGACACTGTACAGGAGATAGGGATCAAGACCATCCCCATGGAAAAGAAATGTGAAAAAGCAAAATGGCTGTCTGGGGAGGCCTTACAAATAGCTGTGAAAAGAAGAGAAGCGAAAAGCAAAGGAGCAAAGGAAAGATATAAGCATCTGAATGCAGAGTTCCAAAGAATAGCAAGGAGAGATAAGAAAGCCTTCCTCAGCGATCAATGCAAAGAAATAGAGGAAAACAACAGAATGGGAAAGACTAGAGATCTCTTCAAGAAAATTAGAGATACCAAGGGAACATTTTATGCAAAGATGGGCTCGATAAAGGACAGAAATGGTATGGACCTAACAGAAGCAGAAGATATTAAGAAGAGGTGGCAAGAATACACAGAAGAACTGTACAAAAAAGAGCTTCACGACCAAGGTAATCATGATGGTGTGATCACTCACCTAGAGCCAGACATCCTGGGATGTGAAGTCAAGTTGGGCCTTAGAAAGCATCACTATGAACAAAGCTAGTGGAGATGATGGAATTCCAGTTGAGCTATTTCAAATCCTGAAAGATGATGCTGTGAAAGTGCTGCACTCAAGATGCCAGCAAATTTGGGAAACTCAGCAGTGGCCACAGGACTGGAAAAGGTCAGTTTTCATTCCAATGCCAAAGAAAGGCAATGCCAAAGAATGCTCAAACTACTGCACAATTGCACTCATCTCACACGCTAGTAAAGTAATGCTACGAATTCTCCAAGCCAGGCTTCAGCAGTACGTGAACCGTGAACTTCCCAATATTCAAGCTGGTTTTAGAAAAGGCCAAGGAACCAGAGATTAAATTGCCAACATCCGCTGGATCATCGAAAACACAAGAGAGTTCCAGAAAAACATCTATTTCTGCTTTATTGACTATGCCAAAGCCTTTAACTGTGTGGATCACAATAAACTGTGGAAAATTCTGAAAGAGATGGGAATACCAGACCACCTGACCTGCCTCTTGAGAAACCTGTATGCAGGTCAGGAAGCAACAGTTAGGACTGGACATGGAACAACAGACTGGTTCCAAATAGGAAAAGGAGTATGTCAAGGCTGTATATTGTCACTCTGCTTATTTAACTTCTATGTAGAGTACATCATGAGAAACACTGGACTGGAAGAAGCACAAGCTGGAATCAAGATTGCTGGGAGAAATATCAATAACCTCAGATATGCAGATGACACCACCCTTATGGCAGAAAGTGAAGAGGAACTAAAAAGCCTCTTGATGAAAGTGAAAGTGGAGAGTGAAAAAGTTGGCTTAAAGCTCAACATTCAGAAAACGAAGATCAGGGCATCTGGTCCCATCACTTCATGGCAAATAGATGGGGAAACAGTGGAAACAGTGCCAGACTATTTTGGGGGGCTCCAAAATCACTGCAGATGGTGACTGCAGCCATGAAATTAAAAGACGCTTACTCCTTGGAAGGAAAGTTATGACCAACATGGATAGTATATTGAAAAGCAGAGATATTACTTTGCCAGCAAAGGTCCATCTAGTCAAGGCTATGATTTTTCCATTGGTCATGTGTGGATGTGAGAGTTGGACTGTGAAGAAAGCTGAGCGCTGAAGAATTGATGCTTTGAACTGTGGTGTTGGAGAAGACTCTTGAGAGTCCCTTGGACTGCAAGGAGATCCAACCAGTCCATTCTAAAGGAGATGGGTCCTGGGTGTTCATTGGAAGGACTGATGTTGAAGCCGAAACTCCAATACTTTGGCCACCTGATGCGAAGAGCTGACTCATTTGACAAGACCCTGATGCTGGGAAAGACTAAGGGCAGGAGGAGAAGGGGACGACAGAGGATGAGATGGTTGGATGGCATCACTGTTTCAATGGACATGAGTTTGGGTGAACTCTGGGAGTTGGTGATGGACAGGGAGGCCTGGCATGTTGCGGTTCATGGGGTTACAAGGAGTCAGACACAACTGAGTGACTGTACTAACTGATACCTTCATACACATGGCCACAGTCCCTTTCTCTTGTCCTTATTAACAGAGCATTTTTTTTTTAATTGGAGCATAGTTGCTTTACAATGTTATGTTAGCATCTGCAGTGCAACAAAGTGAGCCAGCTATACACATACACACATCACCTCTTCTTTGCATTTCTTTCCCATTTAGGTCACCACAGACCATTGAGAAGAGTTCCCTGACCTATACAGTCCGCTCTCATTAGTTATCTGTCTTTATACATAGTAGTACCTATACGTCAATCCCAATCTCCCAATCCATCCCATTCCCATTTCCCCGCTTGGTGTGCATACATTTGTTCTCTATGTCTGTGTGTCTACTTCTGCTTTATTACTCAGCCATATAAAGAAACAAAACTGTGCCATTTGCAGAGAGGTGGGTGGAACTAGAGACCATCACACAGAGTGAAGTTGGAAAGAGAAGAACAAGTACCGTCTGTTAACACATAGGTGTGGGATGTAGAAAAATGGTATACATGGACTTATTCACAGCATTTGGAGAAATATTCAAAAATCTGTGTAATTGCATTCTTATTGCAGAAAGATCTCCTTTCAAGTGCAACAATTTCAGAATCTGTAAAATATCCTTTCTTTTGCAAAATACTCTTCAGGGGCTAAAGAGCAATGGCAATGCCAGTGTTCTTATTTCTCAGATGGAAAAGTCCCGAGTATGCCCAGTCTTCATGTATTTCCTTCTCTCTTGGTAACTAATTCATCACCTTGCTCGGGGCACCAAGCTTCCAGCAAATGCTCCCAGAGTGGTTTCTCTCATTTTCACCTGCTGCCACCCCGAGTGGAGAGGGGGCGGGGCTGTGCCACATCTTTTCCTGGCTCTAGCATTGCTTCTGGTGGAGATTCTGAGTCACTTACCCACTCTCTCAATTTCCCTTAGGACAGACACTGCTTTTAGCTCATGCATCAGAGTGCCCAATGACATGATGACAGCTTCTACCCTGTCTTGTTGACAGGGTGTCCAAGGAGACGTCAGTGGAAGGTGTAGGGTGAGTTTCTGGAAAAGTTCCCTGAGAGAGAAGCAAGCAGTACTACACTATTTGTCTTTCCTTCTTTCATCTTGTTGCCTGGAATGCATTTCTGTTAACAGGAGCTACTGCAACCCCTGGGATCCTGAGGCAACCTGGATGAGAGCTGCAAGTTGAGGAGACAGAACAAAAATGCAGAGGAATTTAAGATCCTCACTGCTGCATGCAGACTTCTTTCAAGTGAAAGAGAAAGAAAACCACCTTTGGGACCCTACCATGGTTATTTTGAGTCTTCCGTTTGTACAACAGATTCTGATCTTAATGTAATGTGTTAAACCAACAACTTTCTATTGTATCCTAAGTCAATTTGAATATCAAAAACTCATCTCTTTTATACCATGAGGTAATACTGGGATGAAAAAGCTAAAGTTCAATTAAGCTATAGATAATATATCACTACGCATCATTAAATTATCTCAGTTCAACTGAATCAAGGAACACCTCAGATTTGTGCAGGACAAGTGAGATTCCAAACCAATCTGTATCTTCAGAAACCAAAGGATGGTATTTAGCTGGGCTTCCCAGGTGGCACAAGTGGTAAAGAATCTGTCTGCCAGTGCAGGAGACCTAAGAGATGTGAGTTCAATCCCTAGGTCAGGAAGATTCTGTGAAGGACGAAATGGCAAACCACTCCAGTATTCTTGCCTGGAGAATCCCATGGACAGAGGAGCCTGATGGGCTACAGTCCAGGTGGTCACAAAGAGTCAGACACGACTGACGCGATTTAGTGGCACATCATTTCCAAGAAAGAAGCCTCTGCTTCAAGGTGGGCCAGACCCTGAGCTGGTGCTTTACTGCATAGAGAAGAGATGAGTGTGAGCATCAGCTGACTGTCCTGAGACAAACAGAGGAGGCCCTGTCCTGAATGCTGCCAAAGCCTGAAGCTGTCATCAGGCTTTCTAGGGTCTCTGCTGCTCCTGCTGCTGCTAAGTCGCTTCAGTCGTGTCCGACTCTGTGTGACCCCATAGACGGCAGCCCACCAGGCTCCCCTGTCCCTGGGATTCTCCAGGCAAGAACACTGGAGTGGGTTGCCATTTCCTTCTCCAATGCATGAAAGTGAAAAGTGAAAGGGAAGTCGCTCAGTCGTGTCCGACTCTTAGCGACCCCATGGACTGCAGCCTACCAGGCTCCTCCGTCCATGGGATTTTCCAGGCAAGAGTACTGGAGTGGGGTGCCATTGCCTAGGGTCTCTACCATAGACTTAAACAAGATGCATGCTCTTTTCCTGATGAAATAAGATGGACTGGGCACCTGGGGGAGTCCCTGGGGCCAGAGAGTTGTGTCTATGAAATATACCTTTAGACTTCCTCTTCTACAGCCCACATGGGAGGCTTCTAAACCCACATCCTTTTCTATAACAGTGATTATAACATTGAGCCTCATTTTAATCCTTCTCAACCTCCACACTCTGCAGTCATCTTGACCCAACAGCTTGGGCATGTCCACTTTGATTTGTTGGGTATCAGATTCTCTGAGCAAGAAAAAAAATATCTTTTCCTCCTGTATCATATTTCTAACAAACAAAGAGAAACTAGACTTTGAGTATTTTAGAGTGTTATTCTCAGGGGACTGGATATTGGGAACCATTCACCAATCACAGAAAGACTTTCAAAATTCATTTCTCTATAGGAGCAGACATCTGTTCCTGGAGGGGCTCGTCCGTGGGCCATCTTCATGTTTAGAAGAGGGATTTAGGTGCCTGGATCTTTGCTTCTGAGGTAGGGCTTGAACTGCTCCAATCAGTAGGTGGAGGGGTGGGGATACTCCATGTTAGCATTCCCCCCAGTAACCCCAAAATTCAGATTTATAGTGAGAAAAGTGAAGCTGGCTTGCCATTGGCAGTTGTCAACTTGAATTGTTAGCAGTTTCTACCTTTCGAGGAAACTGTGACTTAGGTCACTCACACCATTTCTTTCTGAAAGGTAATAAATTGTCCCCATTTCCTCAGGCTCCCTCCTTTCACCCGCCACGGGCCTTAGCCAGGTCAGCTGTATCAATAGTTTGGAAGGTGCGTGGACCATTAAGTGGGGAATTCAGTAGAGGTCTTTCTACCAGCACTTCATCAGAGCACATAAATCGCTTCCTAGGCCCCGAAAGAGAAACATATGCCCCAAATATGTCGATTTACAAAATATTTTCGTATCTTTAGGGTATTTTATTTCTCCTGCTTCTTGTGACATAAATAGCACATAACCCCGACCCCAGGATTTTTTAATAACCAGCTGTGAAATTTCACTAGCACTGGCATGAAATCAAGAACCGAAAATAATTCATCCCAATGTATGGGGGCTTCTGTCCTCCTCTGATGGGGCTTTGATTTGGTAATGGTTTATAAAGCCACTCTTCTTCCTGAACTGAAACAGAACTTGAAAGAAAAATATTGAATTCTCTAATGGGCAAGGATCCAGACAGTATTTCTTTGGGGATCCATGATGTGGTGTGATGGGGGAAGGGGGTCAGAATATGGGAAAGTAAAGAGGAAACTTTGTATAATACATACTTAGGCTGCTTGAAAGTTTTTGAAAACATTTAATTAAAAGTCAGTGTCTTGTTGGATCTGGAAGCTGTGTTTTGTGCCAGCCTTTGGAATTGTGACAGCTCTGGGGGTGACCATGACTCAGGTCTTCTGAGCTGTTTAGGCACAAGTTCCCAGCTTGGAAGATGGAGTTAGAGCAGAAAAGATGGGAACAGATATAAACCCAAATTTTTCTTTTTATGTTACTGTTCATCTATTTTACTGTAATTAAAAAAAAAAATCCTCCTCCCTGCAAGTTCAGCTTACAGATAAAAATAGTAGATGTAAAGTGAAAAATATTTTTCTCTAAATTTTTTCATTTACAAAGGTTCATGGGTAATTTTTAAAGCCTTCCCATATTGGTACCAATCTCAAAGAAAGGCAATGCCAAAGAATGCTCAAACTACCACACAATTGCACTCATCTCACACGCTAGTAAAGTAATGCTCAAAATTCTCCAAGCCAGGCTTCAGCAATACATGAACTGTGAACTTCCTGATGTTCAAGCTGGTTTTAGAAAAGGCCGAGGAACCAGAGATCAAATTGCCAACATCCGCTGGATCATGGAAAAAGCAAGAGAGTTCCAGAAAAACATCTATTTCTGCTTTATTGACTATGCCAAAGCCTTTGACTGTGTGGATCACAATAAACTGTGGAAAATTCTGAAAGAGATGGGAATACCAGACCACCTGACCTGCCTCTTGAGAAATTTGTATGCAGGTCAGGAAGCAACAGTTAGGACTGGACATGGAACAACAGACTGGTTCCAAATAGGAAAGAGTACGTCAAGGCTGTATATGGTCACCCTGCTTATTTAACTTCTATGCAGAGTACATCATGAGAAATGCTGGACTGGAAGAAACACAAGCTGGAATCAAGACTGCCGGGAGAAATATCAATAACCTCAGCTATGCAGATGACACCACCCTTATGGCAGAAAGTGAAGAGGAACTAAAAAGCCTCTTGATGAAGGTGAAAGAGGAGAGTGAAAAAGTTGGCTTAAAGCTCAACATTCAGAAAACGAAGATCATGGCATCTGGTCCCACCACTTCATGGGAAATAGATGGGGAAACAGTGGAAACAGCGTCAGACTTTATGTTTTGGGGCTCCAAAATCACTGCAGATGGTGACTGCAGCCATAAAATTAAAAGACGCTTACTCCTTGGAAGGAAAGTTATGACCAACCTAGATAGCATATTGAAAAGCAGAGACATTACTTGCCAACAAAGGTCCGTCCAATCAAGGCTATGGTTTTTCCAGTGGTCATGTGTGGATGTGAGAGTCGGACTGTGAAGAAAGCTGAGCACTGAAGAATTGATGCTTTTGAACTGTGGTGTTGGAGAAGACTCTTGAGAGTCCCTTGGACTGCAAGGAGATCCAACCAGTCCATTCTAAAGGAGATCAGCCCTGGGATTTCTTTGGAAGGAATGATGCTGAAGCTGAAACTCCAGTAGTTTGGCCACCTCATGCGAAGAGTTGACTCATTGGAAAAGACTCTGATGCTGGGAGGGATTGGGGGCAGGAGGAGAAGGGGACGACAGAGGATGAGATGGCTAGATGGCATCACTGACTCGATGGACGTGAGTCTGAGTGAACTCCGGGAGTTGGTGATGGACAGGGAGGCCTGGCGTGCTGCGATTCATGGGGCCGCAATGAGTCGGAGACGACTGAGCAACTGAACTGAACTGAACTGAACTGACCAAGGGGGCCTCTTCTTTAAATGTCATATCTTTTTGCCTTTTCACACTGTTCATGGAGTTCTAGGAAAGAGTACTGAAGTGGTTTGCCATTCCCTTCTCCAGTGGAGCACATTTTGTCAGGCCCTGACTAACAGACACATGCCCTCCCACCACTCCACATAGCCAGGTGCCATGCCCGGTACCCTGGTTGTCCCACTGCTGGTCCTCGTTGAGTGTGCAAACTCTCACTGGGCACGGGGTGTTGGTCAGTGTGTCAACTGGGGGCCAGGGCAAAGGCCCTTTGGGAGTTGCCGGGAATGTATAATTTCCTTCAAAAACTGACCTTCACAGTCCTGAGTCAAATTAAAGTTGGATTATATCTGGGTGTTCCGTTAGAGACGCTACCTGAGAGCAATGCTGTGAACTAAGAAGGGCAGGTCAAGGCTGCTAGATAGAATCGTGCCCTTGCCAGCACACACGACCTGAGCCTTACACAGGCCAGCACTGGATTTAAATCAGCCCCATGTAGGGCTGATTTAAATCCAGTGCAACCTCTGAGGTGCTCTTGGGCGAGGTAACCACTAACCACTCTGAGACTCCCTCTCCCCATGCAAGAGCCCTTCCTTCACAAGGTAGCTATGACTGATTGAACATATTGTCTGTGAAATACCTAGCAGAGAGGACACTACACAGGATATCGTGAGTGGGATAAATATTTCCCCTCTGGTTGAAAGAAGCTGTTAAATCAGGACAAAGAGAGTTTATGGGGGCACTTTCAGGGCAATCCAATTGTGCTTTCTGTCCATGCTGAAGTGTATGGAATTCTCGGACTAGAAATAAAGTCCAGGTTCATACACTGGAATGCTGACGCACACTAGCTGGAGGACTCAGACACAAGAACCCATTAAGGTTTTTTGGAAACTCAGTTTACTCCGTATGAAATGGGGAGAACAGTCAGCTACATTTTCCTCACAGGTGATAAGATCACAGGAAGGAAGCTTTCTGAACCTGTGGGGAGCTATACAAGTACAGGTGATTAGTAAGTTTGAGATGGCTCCTGTCCTAACTCAGGGGAAATTACAAAATATTATTTTTAAAAAATCAAAGAAATATAAGAGCAAGAGGTACAGGGATGGAGTGCTGATTTGTCAGCCAAACTGCAGAAAAGGCCACAGGCAGTCACAGTTAAATGTGAGACTCACCAGCTATCTCAAAAAACTGGCTATCACCTCATTACTCCAGAGCACAGACAGGGCAAGCTGGCTTCGCATGCATGCTATTATGCCACCTTAAGAATGTATTCCCAAACCATTCTACTCTGAGTAACCCAAGGGGTTTGTTTATTTTAAGGCACTAGGGACAACCATATGGTTCAGAAATATCTTCTTGCTGCCTTCTCCCAGCCAAGACACCCACCTGAATTCACACAATTTTATTTGGAAAGTATGATGGCTGGTGTGACTTTTCGAGGGGCTACTTTCTGCATTATAGCGATTAACCCTTTTTCAACAGTTCATTACACGATTTCTGAAAAACATAAAAAAAAGATATTTCATGGAGGGCAAAGGGCTTAAATGTGGCATGCTTCAGCAATAATGCCTGCCACACACACATGCATTCCTGCTACCAGCTTCCACAAGTATGGAATTGATTTAGGGGTTTATACAAAAACAATGGGAGGGAGGCTTTTCTGCTTTGAAGACCCTGGGTTAATTCCGGATTTGAAAAAAAGAAAGGAAAAGAGGGCTTAGGTTTTCCTAACTTGCTAGGTTTCTCTTGTGGAAGCTTTCTTTCTCTTAGGCTGAGGGAGAAGAAGCGAAGTCCTTAGCTTTCCCACACACATATACTTCCCTTCAAAGCAAGACCTAAGGTGGAAAGAATTGTCATATGACTCCAGACTCATAGTATACCATCCATTCTTGCTGTGGATGCTGACAGCACATTATTCTGAGAAAAAGCAAAGCTGCCAACATTCAAAGCACCAAGTGTATAATAGTGCTAACTTTTAAACGTGTCTAACAGATCATGACGAGAAAACAAACACTCCAACAGGAAGATGTGCAGAGGGGATGAACAGGCAGTTCAGAAATGAAACGGGAGTGACAGTTATGGAGAAGTGTTCCACCTCACTAGTGTCCAAAGGTAGGCAAACAAAAATTAGACACCATTCATCAATTTACAGAATCTGTTACAAAATATGATTATGCCCGATGGTGTCAAGGGTGCGGGGATACGGGCAAACTTTCATCTTCTAGTAATGTAAGCATGGATCTTACAGAAAACTGTAACTTTTCTGGTGGACAATTTGTCAGAAGTCATAAAAATGTTCATAAGCTTTGATCAAAATAGCTCTTTTCCTAGGAATTCATGCTGATAAAATAAATATGTATAAACATGATGTGTGTGCTAAGTCGCTTCAGTCATGTCCAACTCTTTGCGACCCCATGGACTGTAGCACACCAGGCTCCTCTGTCCATGGGATTCTCCAGGCGAGAATACTGGAGTGGGTTGCCATTTCTTCCTCCAGGGGACCTTCCCGACCCAGGGATCCAATCTGCGTCTCTTACGTCTCCTGCATCGGCAGGCAGGTTCTTTATCACTGGTGGTACCTGGGAAGCTCCATGTATATACATGGACATTTGGCAAAACTAATACAATATTGTAAAGTTTAAAAATAAAATTTAAAAAAAATGAACATAGATAGATGTTCACTGCAGTACAACAGGATTGGAAACTTTCTCTAAAGGGTCAGATAGCATATATTTTAGGCTTCAGAGGGCAATCAGTCTCTGTGGCTACTCAACGCTACCTCTGTAGGGAGAAATCAGTCATAGACAGTACATAGTAGAATGGGCGTGGCTGTGTTCCAGTAAAACTTTATTTATAAAAACAGGTTGCACAGGCTAGATTTGGCCCATAAAACATAGTTTTCCAACCTGTACAGTAAAATTTATTAGTGATAAAAAAATATGGAATCACCTAATGCTTACAATGTGGAAACGATAATATATTTTATGCAGCTTTTACAGCTCTTTTTTTTTTCTTTCAGTGTTTTGAGAAAATGTTTATGTGAAAAAAAAAATCAAGATACAACACTTCAGGTTTACAGTGATTCCAGCTTTTTAAGGGAAAAAGAATATGTAAGCATGGGAAAAGGATTAGAAAGAAACACACAAGGATTTTAACAGTGATGGTGGTTTTAATTTTCTTTTTTATACTTCTCAGGATCTGAATTTCCTATAATGTATATGTATTTTATTCTTAAAACAGAAAGAAATGTTTAAAATGACAGAAATGGACTTCTGGTGTGAATATAGTTGCCTAGGTCAGCATTCTCCCCCTCCTGCTTGTGGAAATGTTCCAACAATCAGGATAAAAGGAAAAAACATACCATCTTCCATTTCTGGCAAAACCAAGAAACATACATCAGGGTTGCAAAGGGATACAAAAGGCAAACAAATTTTCTCTGGAGCTCCAGAGGAGGAAGTGTAAAGAGGAGGAGGAAGAGTATAGGCGGCAGCAACACCCACTGAGCTCTAAAAATAATGCACTTCTAGAGGGTGATGGACATATCCTAGGGATTACGACAGGGCCATCATCTGCAAGAGGGTTCCCAGATAGGTGAGGTGGGCAGCAGCCAGAAGTAGATTCAGTGCTGTGGGCTTGAAGCTTATACAATTTGAGGGCCCCTTTTAAAGATACACAATACATCTAAAATACAAAATGAGTCACAAACGTTATCTATTTAGAATGAACAAAGAAAGGGTAATAAATGCAAACTTTTAAGCTGATAAATTCTACACACATCACCAAGATCCAGAAAAATGATATACTTAAAAAAAAAATTTAAAGTGTTTATTTTTTTAACTGACGGATAATTGCATGGTAATGTATGGCAGAAACCAACAGAAAAATAATATACTTTTAAAAACTAACTGCAAGGACTTCCCTAATGGTCCAGTGATTAAGAATCCTCCTGCTAATGCAGAAGACACGGATTCAATCCCTGGTTGGGGAGGATTCCACATGCCGCAGAGCAACGAAGCCCGTGCACCACACCACTGAACCCACACACCTAGAGCCTGTGCTCGGCAACAAGAGCAGCCACAGGAAAGGGAAACCCACACACCACTACAAAGCGTAGCCCCCGCTTGCCGCAACTAGAGAAAACCTGTGTGCAGCAGCAAAGGCCCAGCGCAGCCAAACAAACAAAACTAACCGCAACAGTCTGTTTGGCCCACCTCTATAATACCTCTCTTCTATAATTCCCCTTCCATAAATATCTTCTGTCACTATGTTTTTGACTGCAAACTGCTTGATCACCTCTTCACAGGACAATAATTTTTAATATGCAAGAACTCAGCGAACAATGATTCCATGAGTCTTCTGTGAAAATTTCTAGATGAAATACAGCCAACCAAAAAATGACTGGGGACACGATGGCAGAAGGACCTGTGAGGCACGCTGGATACACTTCACTATGCGTCTAAGACCACAACAACTTTGGGTATTCTAAGTTAGAAAAGGGAAAAAAAACTGCAGAGAAGCAGAAGAAAGACAATAAAAATAAAAGCAGATATTAGTCAGTCAGAAAATAGTAGTAGAATAAATAGAACTAAAAGCTTTTTTGGGAGAAAGACAGTTTATCTGTGAGCTAATCAGGAAATAGGAGAAAATAGTAAATACATAAGTAAGAAATGTTGTAAGGAAATGACTTCAAAATCTAAGCAAACTAAAAGAACCATAAAAGACTACTTTGCTAAACTCAAAATAAATACTTTTGAAAACCTAGACGAATGAACAATGTTTGAAGAAGATATAATTTACCTAGGCTGACTCCAGAAAAAGAGAGAACCTAAACAGACCCAGTTTCCATGGGGGAAAAAATGGGGAAAGTTGACAAAGATCCTCATCTAAAAAGAACCAGATCCAGCTGGTTTCGTATAGGATTTCCACCATCAAATTTTAAAGAACAGAAAGTCCCAATGTAATTTAAACTATTCTAGAACACAGAAATAGAATGAAAACTTCTAAATTTTTTTTGCCATGAGCAATAAAATGCAACAAAGATTTCAAAGATAAAGCCGCAGATAATTTATGAATACTGATGCACAAATCCTAAACAAAATGTTAACAAAGTATTGAGAGGTTAGCTAAGCGACTCTGTGGTATTACTGCTTCAGCATCTATTTTGTTCTGCCAAGAAGCTTTCATAGACCTTCAGCGGACACTAGCCTCCTCATAGAAGCACATACCCTAGACAGCAGCTTCTGTCACACACAAACGCGAGTTCCTGATATGGCTTTCCCAACCGTCCTTCTGATCAACAATCTCCCAGGACTTGTACGCCTTGTGAGGCCCTTATATAACACCCTTGTGGGCTTTACCAAAATCCTCTGGTTTGAATCAACCAACCAGGTCCTAACTTGGGAACCCTAAAGCACTCTGCCCACAGACCCTAACAAACGCATGTGTCCCAGGTCCTGTCTCACTATCTCACTCTGCATTGACAATCCGATGTGGCCTCTTAAGGTGTGTTTTTCCTCCAGGAACTATGAGAAATTAACTTTATTTCAATATCTCTTGTGGTCTGTTGTTGAACGGTGCTCACCACCCAGCAACCTGTGCTCCACTTAACAAATTTTAAAAAGTCGTAACACAAATAGAATCCTGGACATTAAAAGAACAATGCATTCTAATCAGCTTGAGTTTATGCCAGGAACAGAGACTTTAATATTAGGAGACATGTTGATATAATTCATCGTATTAATAAGTTTAAGAAGAAAAGCATAATTCAACATCTATTCTTGATTAAAATATTCAGTGATATAAGAATGTTCCCTTAACTTGATAACAATAAACCTATCCCTGCCCCAAGAGCCTGCATCACGCTAAAGAGAGAAATATAAGAAGTGTCTTCAGCAAAGTCAAGAACAAGACAAAGATACAAGGATTTGACTCTTACTTAACTTTGTACGAGAAGTAGTAGCCTATATAATTAAACCACAAAAAAAATATTAGGGCTAAAATACTGATTCAGTTCAGTTCAGGTCAGTCGCTCAGTCGTGTCCGACTCTTTGCGACCCCATGAACTGTAGCACACTAGGCCTCCGTGTCCGTCACCAACTCCCCGAGTTCACCCAAACCCATATCCATCGAGTTGGTGATGCCATCCAACCATCTTATCGTCTGTCATCCCCTTCTCTTTCCCTCAATCATTCCCAGCATCAGGGTCTTTTCAAATGAGTCAGCTCTTTGCATCAGGTGGCCAAATTATTGGAGTTTCAGCTTTAACATCAGTCCTTCCAATGAACACCCAGGACTGATCTCCTTTAGGATGGACTGGTTGGATCTCCTTGCAGTCCAAGGGACTCTCAAGAGTCTTCTCCAACACCACAGTTCAAAAGCATCAATTCTTCAGTGCTCAGCTTTCTTCACAGTCCGACTCTCACATCCACACATGACGACTGGAAAAACCATAGCCTTGACTAGACGGACCTTTGTTAGCAAAGTAATGTCTCTGCTTTTGAATATGCTGCCTAGGTTGGTCATAACTTTCCTTCCAAGGAGTAAGCGTCTTTTAATTTCATGGCTGCAGTCACCATCTGCAGTGATTTTGGGGCCCCCAAAAATAAAGTCAGCCACTGTTTCCAGTTTCCCCATCTATTTGCCATGAAGTGATGGGACCAGATGCCATGATCTTAGTTTTCTGTATGTTGAGCTTTAAGCCAACTTTTTCACTCTCCTCTTTCGCTTTCATCAAGAGGCTCTTTAGTTCCTCTTCACTTTCTGCCATAAGGGTGGTGTCATCTGCATATCTGAGGTTATTGACATTTCTCCCGGCAACCTTGATTCCAGCTTGTGCTTCCTCCAGCCCAGCGTGTCTCATGATAACTGAGGAGGGGGCAAAACTATCACTACTTGCAGGTGACACGATTACATACTTTGAACACTCAAAGGAAAAAAAATTTTAAGTACTGAAATAATTAAAAATTAGGAAGACAATAATATAATTAGAAAAATTATACAGAATGCAATAACTTTCACTTTTATAAGTAATAAGTAGGTCGAAGATATAATGGAAGAAAAGCTCCCATTTACAAAAGTAATAAAAAGATAAAATACACATAAATTAAGAAGTATAAAGGTTACTCATAAAAATATTTAAAATATTTCTGAAGTCTCCAAAAGAACACTTGGACAAATATAAAGTCATACTGTGTTCTTGGATTGTGTACATTTCACACGATCTTAATATAATTATCAATGATTTTACCCCCTTGGAGCTAGACAAATATCTATGTACAAGATGCTGGGCTTGGCTTCAGGAGGATTGCAAACATAAATGAAACAAGAATTCTTCTTCACGATATTACTTGTGACCTCATATTCTGGTTGACAGTTTCTTGCAATAACTATAAATAGTTACTCATAGCAGAAATACTCAAAAAACTGATGTATACTGAGACTCAGAAAAGACAACTGGATCTAGCAATGAAGAGGTTACTTCTTATCTTCAAGAAAGCAGTTTCTGAATGGACTTCTGGACTTAGCCGGGGTAAGGGAGGGTGGGACGAACTGGGAGGTTGGGGATGGTGTATGTGCACTGCCATGTGTAAAACTGACAGCTCGTGGGGAAGTGCTGTACAGCACAAGCAGCTCAGCTTGGTGCTCTGTGATCACCCAGAGGGGTGGGGTGGCAGGGTGGAAGGGAGGCTTGAGAGGCAGGGGTCATGTGTATACTTACAGTTAATTCACATTGTTGTGCAGCAGAAACTAATACAACCTTGTAAAGCAATTATCCTCCAAATTAAAAAGAGCAGTTTCCACAGGGATTCTGAAAACCAGTCAGTAAATGTTACCCAAAGTCACTCATTTCAGTGCCGAAAGAGAGGCACAGAACTTCTCACCTGATTACAGGGAGCTTAACTGAGACAATGATACTGACTCAATGGACATGAGTGTGAGCAAGCTCTGGGAGATGGTGAAGGACAGGGAAGCCTGGCGGGCTGCAGTCCATGGGGTCGCAAAGAGTCAGACACGACTGAGCAACTGAACAACGACAAACTGATACAAAAAGCTGATCCTCCTGCTCACACAGTTAAATTGGATAAAATACAAGTATACACAAAATCCACCCAGCACATTCAGAATAAGAAAGGGAAATCTTGAGGAATCAGAAATGAAAAGGAAACACAAAGTCCAGATACTATGCTGGCATAAATCTGAAAGTTTTGCAGTGATACAAGACCCCACCAAAACCCTGCAGGGGTGAGATATGGATACAATTTAAAAACTGTCCACAATTGAGACTACAGAAAACCCCTTCCTAGGTGGAAAAGAAGCTGAACTTGAGGGGTTTTCTCAGCATAAAACTGGAAGTTTTATGGTGGGGAACTGGTGGGGAACTACTCAACTGGTGCTGTCTTAGAAACAGAACAGAAATTAACTGTCTTAGAACAGAAATTAACATAAAACATGGCCCATGGAGAAATCTATAGCACCCTAAAAGGTCAATTCAGAATCTTCTCATATGTACTCCTCTTGAACCCAGAGCAAATGAGTTGTTCAAGGAGAAGTCTTCCTGCTGAACTAGCTCACAGTCCAAAATTGCAAAGCATGGGAGAAACCATGCTTTGGTTTTGGCCCAACCATGAGCCAGCATCAGCACTCAGAACAAACAAGAGAATTCACACCCAGGAATAGCAGATAAAAGGCCAATCTGAAAGAGGCTTTTAAAAACTCTTTCTAAAATGTTTATAAAAATGAAGGAAAGAATAGGAAAAAATAAAAACTAGAGAAAGGAAGCTTTCCATCAGGGAGGTACCGGTTCCAATGCTTATGGTGAGATGTGAGCAACATCTATAATGGCATAAACCAAAATGGAAAACAGTAAGTGGGAGAATGAATACTGACTGAGCTAGTTCTGTACCAGCCACTCTCCTAAGATGTAAATTTCTTATATACTTCTCAGAGCAACCCTGTGGAGTAAAATTTTTTATTACATATTTATTCCCATTTTTAAAAACTGAGCCTGAGAGTTTAACTTTCCCAAGGTCACATAACTTGGCACTGGATTTGGGACTCCAAAAGAGTTAAGAGGGAGAAACTACAGTGGCTAAAGAAATATGTGTAAAAGTGAGGGCTTAATATCAACCAGGAAGGGAGAATTAAAGAGAGCTGATTTTAAAGGAAGATGTATCCACTTCAACTTTGATGCTAAGAAAGAGAAATATTTTGAGATGGAGGGGCGGGCGGGAAGGGTGTTGGAGACTAAATACCATGCAATATATAAGACTATTAACATCCCCCAAATTGGAATCACCTCTCACTCATGCAATTATTTTAGCAGGAGAGGAAAAAATGATCTGACTTCAATTTGCTCAGCGTTTATTTTCTAAAAAAAGGATATTTGCCACAAGCAATTACTGTGAAAGGGAAGCTATTCCTGGTTAGAAAAGTTTTTAATCATGAAGTGGTATTTGACGATGTAATTATTTCCACAGGCTGAAAAAAGAAGTTGTCACTGAAATGTAGTGTAACTGAGCTCAACCACAAAGAAAATAATATACATTGCTGATACACATGGTCACTAATTTTATAGGAATAACACTAAAATATACAGTAATAAAGATCTGCCATTCTATGAAAGGAATCATAAAACAGTATAGAAAACATAGTTTTATGCTCCATTTTGTTCTTAAAAGTGGGGTGACCTCGGACTTGGGCTGTGGTTGCCCCTTCACAGAAGGTGGGAGAAGGAATCTGGGATCTCCAGTTTTGAATACAAATTCCACTTTATTCAGGACTCCTCTGCCTGGCTAGTTTGCTACCATCAAATGCTCCAGAGTCAATGGTGAGCTCAATTTTCTGTTAATGACCTCAAAACATTTTAAAGATGAATTTGCAGTAGGTTCCTCTCCTACCATTGACCACAATAATTTTGAGCCAAAAATAGTCAATGATGGTGAACTGTAACTCTGCCCAGGGAGGAAAATGAATCACAGAGAAAAACTCCTTAGAGGGTTTCCAGTTCAACCTTGTCAGCTGAGGGCCAAGGATCTGAGGTCCAGAGAGGGAGAGTGAGATGGCAGACCTTGGCCTAGAACCTGTGTCTTCCAGTTCCTCTTCTAGGGCTCCAAACTGTGGTGATGAGAATCAGGTCAGCTGAATAATGGCAGGAAAAAAAAAAAACATGTGTGTGTGTATATATATATATATGTTGAGCCAATGAGGCTTAGAAAAAGCCATTAATATTAATGAGGATGGCAGGAGGGCAGTGGTGGTTACTCATTAAACACATTTCCCTAGCCATGTCCTTGTTCTTCCAAGTCTGGAAACACTAGCTTCTAGGGGCACTGTGGAAAGCAGTGGAGAAACGGCATATGCAAAGGCACAGCCTGATTCAAACATCTGTTGACCATCACCAAGCAGGTCAGCAAGAGTCAGAAGGAAAGCAGGGGACGCTGGCCAGTCTTCTGTTTCTGAGCAGATGGGAAATCTTAAGTGAATTCAACCAGACGCACATTTTATCCACCAGGACCAAACCTTTGGTCAGAAACCCATGACTTCTTTTATTTTTTTTCAATATTTCAAAAGCTGAAGTATAGCTGATTTACTATTTTGTGTTAATTTCTGCTGTATAATAAAGTGATTCAGTTAACACACACATATATAAGTGTATATATATACATATATATATACACATTCTGTTTAAAAATTCCTTTTCCGTTATTACTATAGGATATATTTTTTACAGATTGATTGATTGATTTTTATTTTCCGGCTGTGGGGGGTCTTTGTTGCTGCGTGCGGGCTTTCTCTAGTTGCGAAGAGCAGGGGCAGTTCTCTAGTTGTGGTATGTGGGCTTCTCATTACAGTGGCTTCTCTTGTCGTGGAGCACGGGCTCTAGGCATGTAGCTTCAGTAGCTGTAGCACATGGGCTCGGTAGTTCTGACACATGGGCTTAGTTTCTCCGTGGCCTGTGGGCTCTTCCCCGACCAGGGATTGAACTGGTGTCTCTTGCATTGGCAGGTGGATTCTTAACCACTGGACCACCAGGGAAGACCATCACAGAATACTGAGTACAGTTCTTTGTGCTATACATAGGACTTTGTTTATCCATTCTATATATAGTGAATAAACAATGTATATACAATGGATGTATTCTATATATATTGGATTTACATATATCCTAGATATATTGGATAAACAATCCATTCTATATAGCTTATATCTTCTAACCCCAACCTGCCACTCCATCCCTCCCCTAAACCCTTCCCCCTTGACAACCACAGTCTGTTCTCTATACCATGACTTCTTTTAAATCAGAATGCTTCCAGCTGTCTGAGAAGGATAATCTTGACTCCAGATCCTACTCCATCATAAGGTCAATCATGAATCCCTTGTAGCATAATAGGTCACCTCACATCTCTACCCCTCAGTTTCCTCATCTGTAAGCTGGAGCTAATAAACACAGTTCAACCAACTTCAGAGTTGAGAAGAGGAGGTTACATAAGATGAAAGGTGTGCTTAAAGGATGAGCAGGAGAAGGAAGAGCAAGATGAGAATTTTGATGATGATGCTACCTTTGACTGCTGGTAGGAGTGGAGGCGAAGAGTTCTGCCTTTGGATAAGGCAAATGTGATTTAAAAGTCAGATCTTATGTTATACATAGATTATACTATGTTTTTGTGTGTTAGCATTAAATTCTTCATTTGGACACTTTGCCAACAACCACAATTTAAACAAGAGAATTGAGGGATGTATCTTTGCCTCCAGTGGAGTAGATAGAGTATGAGCCCGATAAAATCCTTGCCCTTCTCTTGTAATTGAAAGCAGTTTAAGAGACTTCCAGGGAAATAGGAAGTGCCACCCGAAGACTTTTAGATATTGTGTGTGATGAAAATGATTAGTGAGGGCAGATACTAACAACAATGCATCAGCCAACTGAATTCAAACTAAAGGGAAGGACCAAGTTCTGTTGTTTGATAAATTTTAACCCTTTGTAAAAACCTTTTCCTGTTCAACATCAACTCATTTTTATGTAAACATTGGAATAAAGCTTATCTATGAATACAAAAAAAAAAAAAGTCAGATCTTGGGCAAAACACATAATATTTCTGAGCCTTGGTTTCTTCAAATTCAAATGTGGAATAATAATAGTACCTATTTCATCAGAAAAACATTTTAGGAAGAGACTCACAGCCAGTTTATTCTTTTGCTATAATTTTTTTGGGCTCCAAAATCACTGCAGATGGTGATTGCAGCCATGAAATTAAAAGATGCTTACTCCTTGGAAGGAAAGTTATCACCAACCTAGATAGCATATTCAAAAGCAGAGACGTTACTTTGCCAACAAAGGTCTAGTCAAGGCTATGGTTTCTCCAGTCGTCATGTATGGATGTGAGAGTTGGACTGTGAAGAAAGCTGAGTGCCGAAGAATTGATGCTTTGAACTGTGGTGTTGGAGAAGACTCTTGAGAGTCCCTTGGACTGCAAGGAGATTCAACAAGTCCATTCTAAAGGAGATGGGTCCTGGGTGTTCATTGGAAGGACTGATGCTAGAGCTGAAACTCCAGTACTTTGGCCACCTCATGCGAAGAGTTGACTCATTGGAAAAGACTCTGATGCTGGGAGGGATTGGGGGCAGGAGGAGAAGGGGACGACAGAGGATGAGATGGCTGGATGGCATCACCGACTCTATTGGACATGAGTTTGAGTGAACTCTGGGAGTTGGTGATGGACAGGGAGGCCTGGCGTGCTGTGATTCACGGGGTCGCAAAGAGTCGGACACGACTGAGCGACTGAACTGAACTGATGGAAACAGTAGCATGTGGGGCCTTTCTGAGAGCTGGTTTAGAAAAGCAGATCGTTCACCTGTGGCTGCTCTTTATCATTCAACAGTGCAAGTGGAACCAGTGAGGTCAGCAGAATTTCCGGGGTGGTCAGAGCTTTAGCAATTTCATAGGAAAATATTTCAAAAGTTTCCTTCGAGGAATAGTCTTGTCTCCATCACAGTTTCAAATCGTGAGAAAGTCCAGGCTCAGAGAAAAGCTGTTTGATGGGCCCAATGGAAAAGAGACACTAACACACAATGGAAGGACCTGTCATTGTTTTCAGTGAACTTTCTCATTTGTCCAGTTTTGCTTACAACTCTATGAGGCGGGCAGTGGCTGCAGCTTCCACTGCCCAGAAGAAGAAACTGAGGCTGTGAAAGTTCACATTCATGTTACTTTCCTAAGCAAATTGTCAACCAGTTGAATGTTCTTCTCATGACACAGGCACTGCCTCTCACTCCACTTTGCCAAGTTTAAGAACATGACTCTCACTTACATAAAATGTCCAGTCAAAAGTCACATATCAAGGACTTCCCTGGTGGTCCAGTGGTTAAGACTCTGCACTACCAGGGCAAGGGGCATGAGTTCAGTCCCTGGTTGGGGAACTAAGATCCCACATGCCATGTGGCATGGCCCCAAAAATAAAGCTAAACTACTAAAATTAAAGTATAGAAAGTCTTGAAAACAAGAGAAAATTCTTTAAAAAAAGCTAAATATCAGAAATTAATAATTAATGTTTTATCCATTATGATACCAGTATATCAAAAAAGATATAAACCATATATTTACTGGTGGTTCAGTTGATAAAGAATCTGCCTGCAATGCAGGAGACCTGGGTTCGATCCCTGGGTCAGGAAGATCCCCCAGAGAAGGGAATGGCAAGCTATGCCAGTATTGCCTGGAGAATTCCAAGGATAGAGGAGCCTGGTGGGTTGCAAGAGTCAGACAGGACTGAGAAACTAACACACTACAGACATACACATTTACATATATTCAAACATACAAAGTTTGGGGGGAAGTTAAAGAAGAAGTTATTCAAGATACTTTGGAACCAGGCTGAAGGACTCAGCACTGCGGTCAGCACAGTTTGGCTTGCACACCATCTCCCTTGGCTCTCTTTCTATCCCTGGATGGTGTTTTTACAGTTCTTTAATATTTTGTATTCCTTGCTGTATAAGACACTTTTTATTAGCAATCCAATACCCATTCTCAACCCCCTTTCTTCTTTTATGTCTTCATCAGAAATATTCACTTTCCCAATCTCCCTCCTAGCTAGGGATGGGCATGCCAACAGTTCTGACCAATGACATATAAGTTGAGCTTGACTGGAGGTAACAGTAATGGGGAAGTTTTCCATTCCTGTTAAAAGGTACAGGCCTGTCTTTTCCATCTCTTTTTAGGCTTTGAACTCAGGTTTGATGGCTGGCCATCCCGTGACCATGGGAGAAAGGCCAAAGGAATCAGTAGAGATGATATGATTGTTAAAGTACTAAATAACAGTTTTTGGTTATTGCCTACCTCTTGACTTTTTGTTATGAGAAGAAAACAAATCCCTCTTGGTTTATGCTACTCTAAGTTGGTTACTATTACTTAAAGTCAAACACATTACTAAACGATATGGCTGCTACCTTAGGACCTTTAGTGATCAGAGTATGGTCAGAAGGAGCAGGAATCATTCTTTTTTACTCTATGTTGATGCTGGACTTTAGGAAGGGCACCCATGGTTCTGGGCCACTTTTCTGGTGGAAAAAGCTAAAAGGATGCATTTTGAAGGAATGGCTGGAAACACCAAGAATGTCTGTTTTTAAAAGTTTCATTTTCCCATGAGTTCTCAAGCTTATATATATATATATATATATATACACACACACATATACATGATAGAATGACTCAAATTTGATAAATATACTTAGAAATTAAAGATATCTCTCAGTACTTTCCATACACGTTTAACAATATGGTATTCCAAAATTACCAGATATCTTGGGTCTAACTGGGGCTTCTTATTTCACGATGTCTAAAGGTTGTATTTAAAGCCAAAATCCATCCTGATTGGACCTTTTTGTTCCTCTCAATCAAGTACAGGTATTTTGCTGTTGCTTTTTGGTTTAGTGGATATCCTCCTATCTCCTCTCCTCTCCTCCCCAAAATCTCACAAACATGGGTAAAAAATAATCATTCCTGGACAATGGTTTTGTTTTTAAACAAGTCTAACAGAGGCAGTCTGGTCACACACATAAATGTCAAAACTTTATATACATTTGGACACCTGACCAATTTTCACTTCTATGACTGTATCCTAAAAAAAATCAATTGTATGTACAAACTGGAAGCATAGGAATGCTCACAGTAATGCTTCCAATAATGAAAAATGAAGACAATGTGCTTGATTACATTCACATGTGGAAATACCTACTCTTCCTATGCCCCTCTCTGTGGACCCAGTATACTTCCTGCTCCATGAATAAAGGCTGAGCCGGTGATTTTCTTTGGGGAATGAAATATTCATGATCAGTATGGAACCCAAGGCTTGATAAGCATTTGTGCAATTGGACTTGCACTCTTGCACATTTATCATCACTACAATAAAAACATACACTGGCCGACATTAGTATGAGAGGATCCCAGGAGATGGATGACAAACTCGTGGATCAGAGCCTCTCCATCCACCCCATTATGTACCAGTACCACCCCAGCCAGTCTGCAAACTCAAGAGCAAGCAGTAATGCTTAATTTCTTCAGGGCACTAAGATTTTGTGGTTGTTTGTTACATAGCATTATTATGACCATAGGGGACTGATACACAACCTAAATGTCAAAAAATAAAGAATTTAATAAATTGTGATATATATATATATATATATAGTGGAGTATTCAACAGTTATTCTTATTATTTTGGCTACACTGCACAGTATGTGGGATCTTAGTTTCCTGACCAGGCATTGAACCTGTGCCCCCTGAAGGGGAAGCACAGTCTCAACTAACTGGACCACCGGAGAAGTTCCAAGAGTCATTATTATCAATGATAGTGACCTATGTACATATTGATATGGAAAGTATCTAAAACATATTAATAATAAAGCAAATTATAAACATTTTATGTATAGCATGAATCCTTTCTTATATAAAATCTATATACATGTATGTGTTTACATGTACAGAAAAGTACAGGAAAGAACCTGAAAAGAAATATACCAAATGTTATCAGTGTTTCTCTCTGAGTGGTAAGAATATAAACATTTTCCCTTTTTTCCTAAAGACTTAGAGCCTATGTTTTTTAAAAATCAGGCAACTACATGTTGAAATGTGCTTCAAAATTTAAACCAAATTCCACAGAACTACCAAAAACAGCCCAGACTGATGTTTCTCAAATTTGTCCATCTCCTAACTCAACTTATGAAAAGCCTTTGATTATGATTCTGGATAGAATATCTGTGACTTAGTCTTTATACAGTTTCCCAAAGGTAAGGTTAATCTTCTCTCCCACTTTTAACTCGATGATTTGTGCTTGATCTGCCCATAAAACCCCAAATCCAGAGCAGTGATTGGGGAAGTGCAGACTCTAATAAAAATAAGTTCATTAGTGTCAAGGAAAGAGAAAGCTTACCCAGTTAAGAGGACTAAGATTCGGCATCAGAAACAGAAGCTGTGAACACGATAAACAACGCTGACAAATGGATGCAGAGAATGCTATTTAAGTCTCCTGGGAATTTGTGTGAACCATGTCCACCGAATACCTCACTCAGGTACAGGGGAGTCATTGAAAACATCTGACCAAAAAAAAAATCTGCCAGTGGTCAGCTAGCATTTACAGATCCCAGACATGCCTTGCAAAAAAATGCCCTAATTTTCCTGCAGGTGTTTCTGCTCCCTTGACTGCCACTGTACTATTGGGGCCTGCTGCTCTCTGGTGTTAAAGATTATAGTTGTTTCGGTTACAAGACACGAAACAGACCTGTGGTTTCAGGAAATATTAAAGACCTGTTCGCTTGCAGGAAAATGACAGAAACTTTCATCTCTGTTAACCAGCAAACAGTCCCTTTCTCTAATGGCCCATTAGAGAAGCCAGAGGAAGACAGGTCTCAGAGCACTTTGCCACACTGCCCAGTGTCTGGAAGAAAGTCCATATGGTTCATGTCCCTTGTGATCACTCATTTGGTTGCCAGGGACCTCCCATTATCAGAAAATGGTCCCCAATATTTCTGTTACATGTTACACAATTAGAGTGAGCATGTGTGCTGTAAGCCACATAAAGGGGATCTGAATTTTAGTTACTACCTGTAACTGACATTCCTTCTAGCTGAAGTTCAAGATTTACATCTCTCCTCATAATGCTGCACTATTTTATAACAGGTTACCAAGAGTGTTGCTATTTTGATTTTGTTACTACTTAGTATATCGTTTGAGTAGAAACCACCAAATTATGTCCTCCACTGCATCTCCATCTGCTGCATCTTTCTACTTGATAAAGACGTCTCTAAAGACACTGTATATGCATGTTCATTTATAAAAATATGAGGAAATTGTTAGTTACTCAGTAGTGTCCGACTCTTTGCAACCCCATGGGCTGTAGCCCGCCAGGATCCTCTATCCATGTAATTCTCCAGGCAAGAATACTGGAGTAGGTAGCCATTCCCTTCTCCAGAGGATCTTCCTGACCTAGGGATCAAACCCAGGTCACCTGCATTGCAGGCAGATTCTTTACCATCTGAGCCACCAACAAGGGTATAACCTTTCCCATTTCATATCGAATCTCAAAGGGGGCTTAAATAAATACATGTTATAATACAAGATCATATAAATTAAAATAAGTAGATTACATAACAAAGCCAAGAGTGGAGTTAGCACACAACACATATTGTACCTTCTCCTGTCCTGCTAGAGGTTAGCTCTGAACTGTCTGCTGGGAGCAGTAATATGACACAGGATTCATGGGATAAGAGTAGGTTGATTGCTCAGTACAGAGATGGCTAATTCTATTCAGCTAAACCTGAGGGAAACCTCTCCCTTGGGTCCACATTAGAGGGCTACTGTGGAATGCAATGAATATCTTCAAGAAAATGCTGCACAAAGCCAGCTAACAGTTTCATGGGGCTGTTTCTTACAACAGCCCTCAAAGCAGGCTGGGAGTGTAAGCCTTCCTCCTCCGGGACCGGAACAATTTGATCTGGACACACAGCTCTACTGCCCGGCACCTGATCCAGGGACAGATTTTGAGGCAAGCAGAAGGACTGTTTGTAATCATTTTTTAAAGCTGCACAACACTGTCTTCAAATGATGCTTTACTCAGGAGTGAGAAACATAGAAAGAGGAGCAGGTTTGGTGCTGCAGATGATGAGAGCAGTTTTAGAGATGCTAACGGCGGACCTCTGGAGGGACATTCAGCTCTTGACCAAGACAGCAGATTGGGAGGGAGATGTGGGCGAGTGATGAAGACTGGAGAACAACAGTGGAAGATGAGACAGGTAGAGAAGAGCCGACCCAGCTAAGGGGGCAAAAACTGAAGGAGCTGAGGACCCACAGATAAAAGAGTTGCTCAAAAGTAAAGGAAGCAGCAGTTTTTATTTCCACTTCTGTAATATGCTGCGTGAGGCTCCCAATGTGGCCTCCATACTCCTAATTGTACTCCTGGAACTTTCAAGTGTCTCTTGCCATCCACTTGCCTTTTCATCCTCCCGGCGCAAGAGCTACGGGCAGTGTGGGGGAAATGAATTCAAGACCCGGGGCTTTTGGTGCAGCACATCCACTTCCTCCACCTCTGGACTCCTCTGGCAACTTCAAATGCTGTTTCCATACATGCTCACAGCTTTCCTGGCTGTCTGTTCACCATCTTGCTCCACTCCATATTCCACAGAAGAATGAGGCAAGCCGGTTGGGCAGCTGGCTCTGGTGGGCTCCCTGATGCTGTGAGCTCATCTTCAGGTTCTAGAAATGTTTGCAAACCAGGATCTGTTTGACAAATGATTTGCATGTTTACCTTGGTGAACTGTGCTATTTTAGGGACCAATTTACAGTTATATTTTCATGGGCTATAAGTGATTTCTGCAGGCAAGTTTGGGCATGGCCAAGTTCCCTAGAAATGAGTTTAGATATCACTGGGAGAAAGTCAAGTACTCTATCTGTTGCTCCAAATAGGAGGACACCACTGAAGCTTCCCTCAGGTTCATCCTAAAGAAAAGAAGGATTAGAGACTTTTCAAAAGGGGAAAACGTTTTCATTGGGATTTAGACCATTCTGAAGAAAAAGATTAATTATATATCTGCCTGGGGGACTGCTGGGGCAGCTGGTGTTTCCTAAGGCTCACTTTTCTAAAAGTGAATGTCTCCAGTGTTTCTTAAACTGGTGGAACAACTACTCAGCAGAGGGTTTGGCAACTCTGCCACAAGCTCCCCTAGAAAGATGCACAATAGTATTTCTGGGTCCCAGCTATTCTTTTGGACCCAGGGATCTTGAAGACAAGCAGGACTTTCTGGAGAAGCTGCCAGTTTGGGACACTGGAGGCTGTCTGAAGGGAGCCAAGGGCAGCTGAGTATGAGCAAGAGACCGAGAATGGGGCAAATAACTATCAGGAATGGGGGGTGGGCAAAGGAGAATCTGAGCTTCCATTGGTGGAATGTCAGTGATGTGTCAAGCCTTTGCTAAGTACTTCATATACATGTGTTACCTTATTTGATCATCATAAAACCTATGATCTCATCCCCATTTTATTGATAACAAACTGAGGCTCAAGGAGATTAAAAAAACTTGGCAAAAGTCAGAGTAAGTAGTTGAATAGAGATCTGAACCCAAAGCCCATTTCTCAGCCATTTCTTTATGCGTACTCTCTAACTTCTCATTATTCAAAACCAGCACAGATCAGTATCGCCAGGGAACTTTTTAAAACTGCAGACTCTAAGGTTCCACCAAAGACTTCCCAAATCTGTGTGTGCCCAAGTGTGAGAAGTATATCCCTGACACATTGCTACTGTCTGGTCAATTAATACTCACTGTGGAATAACTAGAGACTAGTTTGTGTGTTAGTTGCCCAGTCGCGTCCAGCTCTTTGTGACCCCAGGGACTGTAGCCTGCCAGGCTTCTCTGTTCATGGAATTTCCCAAGCAAGAATACTGGAATGGGTTGCCATTTCCTTCTCCAGGGGATCTTTCCAAGCCAGGGACTGAACTCGGGTCTCCTGCTTTGCAGGCAGAATCTTTACCGTCTGAGCCACCAGGGAAGCCCAGTTTAGAACATATAAAATTGGGACAATGTTTTTGGAGAACAAAATTTGTCACTATCTATCAAAATTTAAAATACACTTTCCCTTTAAAGGAGAATGCTATTCAAGAAATTTACTCTCCCTATAAGCTCATATACATGTGCAGAGATCTATACACAAAGATCACAACTGTGTAGAACAGCAAACCTCTTAAATCTGTGTCAACAGGTACAATAGGCAGGGTTCCTAGAGGAAACAGATGGCAGGTTCAAATTATGACAGTCTGAGGAGGGTTTAATAAAGGGATTATCAGCAAAGGTGTGAGTCAGGCAAAAGAAGGTTTAGTGCAGTGGTCCTCAAACTCTAGTGTGCACCAGAATCACCTGAAGGATTTGTTAAAACACGCACTGCTGGGCCCCATCCCCGGAGGGTCTGAATCACTAGGTATGGGGCTGGCCTGGGAGTCCACGATTCTAAGTTTCCAGGTGATGCTGATTTTGCTGGTGCAGCAATGACACTTTGAAAATCACTTGCATAGTGTGGTAATTCAGGACGAGTAAGTAAGAGTGAAGAAGGGGGACAGTGGGACTAGGGAAGGGAGAGACTGCAGAAACCTGAAAGGAAACGGTCATGTGGAAAAAGCACCTAAAAAGTAAGAAGAGGCAAGGGGTGAATTCCCCAGCCTCACTCTCCTTCCCCCTTCCTCTCTTGCGCCGAGCTTTCCCCTGGATGAACCCAACGGGAAACCAGGAGGACACAATTCAAACAGGACCGCCGGCAGGCAGACAGCAGGATGAGGAGGGCCACCGAAGGGGAGCAAGAGGAAAGTATCACAGGAGCAGACCGGCTGCATGAAGCCATGGAGAGCGCTCCAGTCACGAGCAAGAACAAAGCAGCCAACATGCACTGCGATGCTGTCCTTGGTGTACAAATAGGGCAGAACATCTCGGTAAGGGCACAAGAGTCTATGAACCATGATCACCCCTGCCTCTGGGGCACTGGGATTCCAGGAGTGAGCAAAGCCTGACCATGGAGGAGGTCACAGAGGTCAGTGGGCGAGTCTGACCATCGAACCACATGGGAAGGAAGAGTCAGCATTAAGAGACTGCCCAGCAAGGTCCATCACCACAGGGCCCTCGCTGGGGTGAGTCTCAGCCTGGATGTACATCTGAACCACCTGGGAATCTTTGAAAACTACCACAAAGATCCCAGCCCTAGAAGCTCCAATAGAACTCATCTGGAATAACCTGGGCTGATAAGGAAGACTGTCCCAGGCAAGGCTGCACTGGGCTCACTGCTTTCTGTTGAGTGCCCTCCACATGGCAACCTACACATCTCTGTGCATCCGTCTTCTTGTTGTTCAGTTGTTCATCATCACCACCAGCCAAAGTTAACCTATTCTGGATGAATTATCTGTCAGTCAGTTCAGTCACTCAGTCATGTCCGACTCTTTGCGACTCCATGGACTGCAGCACGCCAGGCTTCCCTGTCCATCACAAACTCCTAGAGCCTGCTCAAGCTCATGCCAGTTGAGTCAGTGATGCCATCCAACCATCTCATCCTCTGTCATCCCCTTCTCCTCCTGCCTTCAATCTTTCCCAGCATCAGGTTCTTTTCCAATGAGTCAGTTGTTCATATCAGGCGGCCAAAATATTGGAGCTTCAGTTTCAGCATCAGTTCTTCCAATGAATATTCAGGACTGACTTCCTTTAGGATTGACTGGTTGGATCTCCTTGCAGTCCAAGGGACTCTCAAATCTTCAATGCCACAGTTCAAAAGCATCAATTCTTCAGTGCTCATCTTTCTTTATAGTCCAACTCTCATATCCATACATGACTACTGGAAAAACCATGGTTTTGACTAGATGGACCTTTGTTGGCAAAGTAATGTCTCTGCTTTTTAATATGCTGTCTAGGTTGGTCATAGCTTTTCTTCCAAGGAGAAGCTTCTTTTAATTTCATGGCTGCAGTCCCATCTGCAGTGATTTTAGAGCCCAAGAAAATAAGATATGGAATGTTTCCCCATCTGTTTGCCTGCAGCCATGCATGTGTATGGGGATTTTGCTGGCCCCATTTAGCCCACTCAAGGCCACAAATCCCTCACTTTCAACAACCTACCAAAAGAGGGGGTGGAGTCCCTGACACCACTCCCCTGCCCTCCAGGAGCAGTGGCAATGGGAAGGGAATGCTCCATGTCTGTCTTCTGTGTGCAGGGCTTGGGGCGCAGGGTGAGACCATCTAGTTACAAAGACATGAGCATGTCAGGCACTAGTGCTGAGGCTATTTCTATTAAGAGGGCTACTAATAATAATACTGAAAGAAGTGAAACAGGTTAAGATTCGCAAAGCTGCATATGGTCAATAAAAAATGGCAAAAAGATCAGGTAATATCAGAAAAACCAAAAATAAAATAAAAATAAACCAAAACAAAGCTGAAAAACATACTATTCAAAAAGACCTCACCAGTAACAGCAGTCAGTCTATACAACCCAGGTATTCTTCCCATCTGAGTTACATAAAACAACTCACACTGCCTCCTCCACAGTTTCAAAGGTTACATTTCCTCTCAAAGCTGTTTTTCTAAATTTAGAATGCAAAGTTTACCACTCACACAGTTTCAATTAAGATGACATGTGCTTTATGAGAATAACATACAGCCAACCTCCTGCGAAATCAACCTTTAACATCAAGATTCCATCCCAAGCAGGTCAGCGAGTGGGATTTCCAAAGATGCACTGAGAGAGAAAGAGAGAGATGAATATTCTGGAACATTCATCTTGAAATGAAGGAAAACTCCTTGGGGGAGAAAAACTCTAGTTTGTCTGCTTAGGGTAGCCAAGCCTCTGTATGCTAAAAAAAAAAAAAAAAAAAAGGCAAAGAAACCTTCAGCTGGGAGCTTCTAATTGGGAAGTTTGAGGGACAGCAGGAGAAAGACAGATATGGTCTGAACTGTGTTGGGAAGGGTCTCTACTCAGATAAGGCTTTCACAGATACTACAGATAATTCATCCAGAATGGGTTAACTTTCAGTTCAGTTCAGTCGCTCAGTCGTGTCCGACTCCTTGCGACCCCATGAATCACAGCATGCCAGGCCTCCCTGTCCATCACCAAGTCCCAGAGCTCACTCAGACTCACGTCCATCGAGTCAGTGATGCCATCCAGCCATCTCATCCTCTGTTGTCCCCTTCTCCTCCTGCCCCCAATCCTTCCCAGCATCAGAGTCTTTTCCAATGAGTCAACTCTTTGCATGAGGTGGCCAAAGTACTAGAGTTTCAGCTTTAGCATCATTCCTTCCAAGGAAATCCCAGGGGTTAACTTTAGCTGGTGGCAATGATAATAATGAACGACAGATGAGATTAGTTAGTATTTATTGAACACCCAATATGTGCCAGATAGCCTACCATGTACTTTACGGTGTTACGGCATGAAATCTTTACAACCCTCTGATAAGGTGGATACTACTATTATGGCCGTGTTTCAGAGGAGGAGAAGTCACAAAGTCACTGGTCAGTCAGTAGGCAAGTTGGGATTCCCACCCACTGTGGGACCCTAGAGTCTAGACTCCGACACTGATGGACAGCCTCTGACAGCTGCTGTTACTCAGTACAAGGGATCAACTTTAGAGATGGTTGAATGGCATTGCTGACTCGTTGGACAAGAGTTTGGGCAAACTCCCAGAGACAGTGAAGGACAGGAAGCCCGGCGTGCTGCAGTACAGGGGGTTGCAAAGAGCTGGACATAAACAACGGACAACAGGGACCATCTTACTTGGATCCTCATGACCACACTGCCAGGTAGGTTTTATCACCCCCATTTCATACATTAGGAAATTGAGGAATAAAGTCTGGGGGACTTGCCTGAGGTGACATCCTTAGTATGTCTGTGCCGGGGTTTGGATCCAGGCATGTCTGAGCAGAGCATCCTTGCTCCTAGCCTTAGAATATAGACTATGTTGCAAAAGGCAACATCTGGGACTCCCCTGGTGGTCCAGTGGCCAAGACTTCCATTTTCAATGCAGGGGGCCTGGGTTCCATCCCTGGTTAGAGAACTAGAGCCCTCACGCCGCAACTAAGAATTTGCATGCTACAAATAAAAAATCCTACATGCCACAACTAGGACCTGGCACAGATAAATAACTAAATAAAAAATTTTAAATAAAATAATTACCTGACTGAGGTAATACAAAGGAGGGCCAGGTCAAAGGGAGGAATGAGGAGCAGTGAGCTAGATGGCCTCAGAATGGCACACTGCAGACCCAGCTTTCCACCTCAGAGCTGTTTGGGTGAGCAAGAAGGGCCACTAAAGAGGTGAGAGTGGTATAGTCTGCTTTCAAGGGATGAAACAGAGGGGATTAAACACATTCACAGTCTCAGAGGGAGGCAGGAACTCCTGTAAGAACATTCTAGAAACTGTTCCATGGATCTGATTTTTTGATACCTCTGCATGCTTGCTCTAGTGATTAGTTCTGAACCTTCCCATGCAGAGGGCTAGAGTACTCATGTTTCATGTTCATGGCAGCTGGCATTGGGGCGGGCAGGGAAGAGGCAGGGATCAACCACAGAGGGGGAGGCCAGAGAAGGAAGTCATGCTGGAGAGAGGCCAGGGAATGCTCCTGAGATGTCAGGGCCCAAGGGGTTATCCAAAACCCAGCAAGTTCTTTCTGGTTTTCTTCATAAAAACTTCTTTGCCTGGCAGGAAAACTCAAAAAGTGAAATAAAAGAAACAGCCAGATGACTCTAAATATACAGTAAAACTTTTGAACTGTGCAAGAGTTTAAAAATTCTAACTCAGTCACTTGAGTGACCTTGAGCCAGTCACTAAATCTTGGTGATTCGGTTTCCTCATCTATGAAATAGGGATGCTATTAACACTAGCACCTACCTTAGAAGGTTATTATGAAAATTAAAAGAGTCAATACTATTAAAATGCTTAGAATAGCACCTGGCACTTTGCCATATAAATATCAGCAACTGTTGCTATTTTCTAACTGTGGTTATAGGCGGAGTTTTTTAAGACATTTATATTGAGATTATTGAAATACAGCATTCACAGGGCCGCAAATACTCCACATGTAGAAAGACAGCAAGATTTTCCGTTTTACTGGTGCCCCCAGGTGGGGAATGGATGGAACTCTAACAAATGATGAGATCCTGTTCCATAATATTTGGATGCAAATATTCATTCTAAATCAAAGCTCTGACTTTTGATGAATCAATAGTACTTACAAACCACTTCTAGGAAATAAAAAGGAAGTTTAATTAAAAAAAACACTTTAAAACTATAAGGTCTTTAAGTCGGAGGACCTCTTATACTTATTGCCTAAAGACGGAAAGGCTGTTCTGTGCCTTTAGCCCCTTGTACAGGTTGCTTTCTCCACTTGCAAGTCCTCCATCTCTACCTCCACAGGCCTAGCAAACTCCTATTCATATGACAAAATCCAGCTCAGGCATCTCCTCTGGGCTACATCAACGTATTTATATTGCATGTTTTTTTTAGCAAATGATTGCTTATGTTTGGCTTCCCCCACTAGATTTTGAACTCTGAGGAGAAAGACCATGTTTCAATTATCTTTGCATCTCATCATTTAGCATATGGTGTTCTTTCATCTGTTCATTAAGCAAATATTTATTGAAAACCTATTCTATGTCAGGCTCCAGGTGAAGCACTGAGGAAGGATACAAGAGTGAGCAAGACCAGCGTAGTGGAGAACACAGGGAGGGACATGACCAGATTTTGAATTTCCTGCTTTCCTCCCCTAAAAGGGCAGTCTCCCAAAGATACATTGGATGCAGACGTGTTCAGCGTAAGTTGAATACATATCCAGCTAAATGTATTCATATGAGGGCTGTTTAGTAGATAATATCACCTGTGCCTTGCTTCACCAGAAGGGAGCTATCAGAAGGAGTTAGCGGGTAGCTTTTCAGCCTTGAAGCCAGGCATGAGTGTGTCCATAGACCTGCAGCTATGAGGGAACCATACCAAGAACACTCCTGACTGTTCTTTTACTGTTCACCATGGCTGTTGACTGGTGAATCTGCTGCTACATTCTGACACCTGGTAAATCCAAAATTGTGACCTGAGTCAACCACAAATGTTAAGTATGTGTGCAGACCAGGCATATGTGTGCAACCTAAGGGAACCCCACTGATACAGACACATGGCAACCACAGGGGGTCTGAGCAAGGCAGGCCACAGAGAAGTTACATGGTTTATAACAGCAGTCCCCAACCTTTTTGGAACCAGGGACCAGTTTTGTGGAAGACAATTTTTCCATGGACCAGGGTTGGGAGGGGGGATGGTTTCAGGATGATTCAAGTGCATTACATTTATTGTGCACTTCATTATTATTATTACATCAGCTCCACTTCAGATCATCAGCAATTAGATCCCAGAGGATGGTGACCCCTGGTTTATGAGATGTAGAAAAAAGGTGTGGCACCCTCTTTGGAAGTAGAGCTGTAGGTGTTCGGGAAATAGATCCAAACAAGTTCATGGGTCAGATGTGAGGCTCGGAGGGAACCTGATCACATGCCAAACTAGGCAAGTCACGAACAGGGGACAGGTATTTACTGTTACAGGTTTAACAGAGTCTTCAGGATGCCCCTCGATATTTATCTTCCTTTTCTTCCGTGGTAATAGAATCACTAGGTTTTAACTGGGCACGTGTATTCCCAGAGAAAGACTACATTTCCCAACCAACTTTGTAACAAGGTGTGGCCATATGACTAAGTTCTGGCCAGTAGGGTAGAGGCAGAAGTGGTCTGTGCAACTTCTGGGAAATAGTCTCAAGGGAGAATGCGTGACCCTCTTGATGGTTGGAATGTACGAGGAATGGCTGGACCTGCAGCAGGCATTTTGAATGGCGAAGAAATAAAATGAAAGAAAGACTCATACTGAGGACAATAAAACTGCCCCGCCACGCTCCAACTTCTTCAATGTGAGACAGAAATAGTTTCTTTTAGATCACTGCCATTATTATTATTTCTCTTAGAGTGGAACTCTGTGTAATGGGGGATAAGAAAAAGGGAGTGGAATGAGGGTTGAGCCAGTGAAAGGACTTAGGACCAATCACTTGTTAAAGTTACCTCTCACAATCATCCCCATCTTCAGTAAAGGTACTCGGTTCATGAAAGTAAGCTCATAGCATGTGGACTTCTGTGGAAAATGGATTTGGGAGCTTGACTAATGAAGACAGAAACCAAGGCATTACATGAGGATGTAGAAGTGAAGCGGCAGAGAGAAGCATGAAAAAGTAAGCCCTGGAAGTCTCTGGAAACGTTTTGGCGCTTCTAGGCCTTTCCAAGAATTTAATAAGTTTTCTTGGAGGGGAAACTTAGATGTGAAACAATATCTCAGAGGGAACACCTGATTAAGGGTGTGGGTAAGGAAGGCTGTCTCGACTGAGATTAGAGGAACTTGAGACGTCAGGCTTAGAGGCACGAGAGTGCATGTCCAGTCTAGTGTAGCTGGAGTAGAGCTGGGCAGGGCAAGTGGAGAAGAACAGGAGATGAACAGGCCAGGTGGCAAGCTGCCTCAGCCTTCTTAGGGGGTGGAGATGTCATCCTAAAGGTGATGAAAATGAAGTCCCTCCAGGTTTAACCAGAGGAGCCTGAGATTGACGGTGCCTTCTGGAAAGACAGCTCTGGCTGCAGCACAGAAGGTGGGTCAGGGCAAGCCAATAGGAAGCAATGGGATGTGTGGGGGAGTCCATTTCCAAGCCATTGCAGCAATCGGGGCAGGAGGTAAGAACGGCTGCTACCAGGGGAGGGAAAGAGAAGAGCATTTGAGAGAGATCCAGAAAGTGGAACAAACATTTGAGGGATGAAGGATGAATTTGGAGAAACTCTACCAGAGGCTTCCGCCCCCATGGGACCAGAGAAGGGAGGTCTGACAGATAAAGGACATGACCTTTTAAAGGGTGATGAGACTTCCCTGGTGGTCCAGTGGCTAAGATCCCATGCTCCCAATGCAGAAGGCTGGAGTTCGATCCCTGGTTAGGGAACTAGATCCCACAGACCACAACTAAGAGTTCCCATGCTATGACTAAAGGTCCCACATGCTCCAGCAAAGAATGAGGATCCCAAATGATGCAACCAAGACCTGGCACAGCCAAATAAATAAATGAAATAAATATTGAAGGAAAAAAAGCATGATAAGACCTCATACTAGGGGGCTTGGGGAGTAGCGAGTGTCTCCAGCATATCTGGTCTGACCCTGTTTCCCTGGTCCAGCTTCTCCCCATCAGGCCTCTGTTCCCAGGGTTTAAGTAAAAGAGGGGCAGAAAAGCTGGAGGAGAAGGAAGAAATACCCTTCAGAATTCTCCAGGAAGGGAAGTCAGACCCCCTTCCCTGCATCAGTTTCATCCCGGGCCCTGCTTTCTAGACTTCTCTGTTGTCACAGGAACCTTCAGCACCTACCCGCCATGGGACTGCCAATAAGCACTGTGAATAGACATTCTCTTATTTGCTGCTATTTTAAAACTCATGTAAAGTGACCAAAGCACTTTTCCAGTCTCCTCCCTCCTCCAGCTGATTCTATATACATCCCAAATAAGAAAGCAACAAAGCAAGTTTTTGGAAATAACCTATTAAGCTAAGCTTTTCCCAATAGGAGAGATGAATGGCGACAGTGTAACTGATGAAGTTTGATTTATACGTAGGTATCTTGGGTTGCAGGAATAAAAAGTCTGGGCAAATACAAATCTTAATTTTAAATGCACGTCACCCAGATTTTAAATAATGATCCCCCTTTCCTTTGGGCTCATTAAATCTGAAGCCAAGGAGGGAGGCCAGGGAGAAAATAAAGCATAAATCTATCATTTAGCTTTATAATGTAAAAAGGACTTGAAACTCCCCAAAAGGTAGAAGGAACAGCTTTTAAATCCTGCCTTTTCTCTGCCCCTGTCTACCTTTCACAGTCACTCTAATTAACTGCGGCACAAGTGTCAAACTATGGAACCACAGCCAAGATGCTGGAGGAGCCTGAACTGCTGAGTTCAAAGGGGGCTCATTTGTTTATTACTATTATGTAATGATGCAGCCAATCACACCGGACATCCTGTGGGAGATCCCGCTTCAATTAATAAAAACCTTGTTTTCTTCACAGTGAAATGTTAGAGGAGATTAATACATTTGAAAATGAGTAGAAACAGGCTCATTTAGTAAAGAATTTCAGTGGCTGAAAGCTCCAGTTTCCTAGCATTTAGGGAGAGAGCCAGGAGCTTGAGTTCTATTGTGAGTCACTCACCCACCGGGAAAAAAAATAACCCAGGTAAGGGCCACACACAAGTACAAATGGTACTTAAACTGGAGAGTTTTAAACGGTCATTTCCACTTACCATTTAGGGAATAGAAATTGATGTTTAAAATGCACATATTCACTTTCTAAGTAGGGAATTACATTTTAAGTAAAGAGGTAATGTTATCATCTCTTACTCCAACTGAAAGTCAAAGATTTTGGAAGATCGTGGAATATGGGAAATCAGTAGCTGGCTACTTAGGCAGCATTTACAAATAGGGATTCTATGACTTCTTAGGCAGAAACAGTGTACATCTCACTCCTAAAAGTAAATAAATAAATAAATAAGGAGGAAACTCCTTAATATCAATGTTGGTGATAATTTTTTAGTTTTGACACCAAAAGTAAAGACAACAAAAGCAAAAATAAACTATTGGGCCTATACCAAACTAAAAAGCTTCTGCATAGCAGAGGAAACCAACAACCAAATGAAAAGGGAATCTATGGAATGGGAGAAGATATTTGCAAAGTTAATATCCAAAATATACAAAGAACTCATGTAACTCAACAGCAAAAAACCCCACACACCCCAATTTAAAAGTGGGCAAGAGAACTGAAAAGACATTTTTCCAAAGAAGGCATACCAGTGGCCAATAGGTTTTAATACATTAAAATATGTTCAATATCACTAGTCACCAGGAGAATGCAAATCAAACCCACATTCTAACCTCATACCTGTTAGAATGAATATCATCCAAAAGACAAGAGATAACAAGTGTTGGTCAAGATGTGATGGAAAGGGAACTGTTGCTGGGAATGTAGGTTGGTACAGCAACTAAGGAAAACAGTAATAGAGGTTCTTCAAAAACTTAAAACTAGAAGTACCATATGATCCAACAATTCCACTCCTGGGAATAACTCCAAAGGAAATGAAGTCACTATCGTGAGGAGATATCTGTACCCCCCTATTCATGGCAGCACTATTTACAATAGTCAAAACATGGGAACGATCCAAGAATCTATTGATGAATTAACTGACAAAGAAAATGTGGTATATGTATAAAAGGGAATATTATTTAGCTATAAAAAGAAGAAAATTGTGCCATTTGAGATAACAGGATGGCCCTTGAGGGCTTTATGATAAATGAAATAAATCAGACAAAGAAAGACAAATACTACATTAGCTCTCTTATATGTGGGGTCTAAAAAGCACTGAAATCATCGAAACAAAGAGCAGACTGGTGATTGTCAGGAGAGGGGGTAGGGGGTGGGGGAAATTTGTGAAAATGGTCATAAAGTACAAACTTCCAGTTATAAGATTATAAGTTATCCCCAAGTTACAAGTTCTAGGGATGTAATGTACAGCACAATGAATATAATTAATAATATTGTATTTTATATTTTAAAGTTTCTAAGAGTATATCTTGAAAGTTATCATCACAAGGAAAAAATTTTAAGTAGGTGATGGATGTTAACTTATTGTGATCATTTTACAATACATACATATATCAAAGCATTACACTGGACACATTAAAAATAAAACATTATTTTTCAATTGTTGTTCATTTGCTCAGTCATTTCTGACTCTTTGTGACCCCATGGACTGCAGAATGCCAGGCTTCCCTGTCCTTCACTATCTCCTGGAGTTTGCTCAAACTCATGTCCATTGAGTCGATGATGTCATCTAATATCTCATCATCTGTTGTCCCCTTCTCCTCCTGCCTTCAATCTTTCCCAGCATCAGGATCTTTTCCAATGAGTCAGTTCTTCTCATCAGGTGGCAAGTATTACTGGAGCTTCAGCATCAGTCCTTCCAAAGAATATTCAGGACTGATTTCTTTAGGATTGACTGGTTTGACCTCCTTGCAACCCAAGTTACTCTCAAGAGTCTTCTCCAATACACAGTTCAAAAGCATCAATTCTTCAGTGCTCAGCCTTCTTACATTACTACTGGGAAAACCATAGCTTTGACTATATGGACCTTTGCTGACAAAGTAATGTCTCTGCTTTTTAATATGCTGTTAGGTTGGTCATAGCTTTTCTTCCAAGGAGCAAGCATCTTTTAATTTCATGGCTGTAGTCACCATCTGCAGTGATTTTGGAGCTGAAGAAAATAAAGTCTGCCATAGTTTCCACTGTTTCCCCATCTATTTGCCATGAACCGATGGAACAAGATGCCATATTAGTTTTTTCAACATTGAGTTTTAAGCCAGCTTTTTCACTCTCCTCTTTCACCTTCATCAAGAGGCTCTTTAGTTCCTCTTTGCTTTCTGCCATATATATATATCAATTATATCTCAATAAAATTAGGAAAACAAAAACTCTAAAATAAAGAAATAAAAAGAAACAATGTACATCTCCCCAAACTGGAGAAAATATGGGATAGGAATTTCTCATCTAGAGGGTTATGAGCTTAAGATTTAGAAGGGAAAATGTCCAGATGAGACTATGACTCTAAGACAATGAATGTGTTCCAGGAAAAACACCAAAGCTCTATATTTTCTGTGAGAAAATTAGGGCAAGATCTTTGAGTATGTTGCTCACAATTTAAAGGTCCTGCAAACCAAGAGACAGGCTCCAAGTAACCCAGTTACCTTGAATTGTGAAACTTGATGGGGTGTGTGTGTGTGTGTGTGTGTGCATATGTGCTCAGTCTTGTCCAAGTCTTTGGTACTCCATGGACTGTATGTAGCCTGCTAGGCTCCTCTGTCCATGGAATTTTCTAGGCAAGAATACTGGAGCAGGTTGCCATTTCCTTCTCCAGGGGATCTTCTTGACCCAGAAATCAAACTTACAGCGTCTTGCATCTCCTGAATTGGAAAGCAGGTTCTTTACCAGCTGAGCCACCAGGAAAGCCCTTGATGGTGTGTGCCTGTTCATTAATATCGCCAAGAATGACGGTTGGGACTCATTACTACAAATCAGCACCCTCCTCCCTGCCAAAGTGTGCTTTATCTAAAATTACCAGGCAATGAACTGTACTAGATTATTTACACTGGATTGGGAACTGGGACCCAGTCCTTTCATCTATCTTTCCACCCACTGCCTTTCTAATCCTTCTGACAGGTGAAGGGAAGGTTCTGTGATGGAGGTTCCAAGGTGGAGGCAGGGTGATATGCATCCTAACTACAGTGCTTGAAGTGAAGTGAAGTGAAAGTTGCTCGGTCATGTCCAACTCTTTGCGATCAGGGACTATACAGTCCATGGAATTCTCCAGGCCAGAACACTGGAGTGGGTAGCCTTTCCCTTCTCCAGGGGATCTTCCCAACCCAGGGATCGAACGCAGGTCTCCTGAACTACAGGTGGGTGCCTTATCAGCTGAGCCACAGGAAAGCCCACAGTGCTTGATCCAGTGGAAGTCATATCTTGGTGGGGAAAAAGGTCTGAATCAGAGTAGACTGTCTAAACCTAGTTACCAAATCTAAGACCCAAAGAGAACGTGCATGTCAGAACATGAGGCTCAAAAGAATGGAGAAATCATAGATCCCAACATGTAAGGCTGGATACCTTGGATGATGGAGATAGGTGTGAGTCTGCAGGACTTCTTAAGGTGGAGCAGAGCTGACCAGGGAGGCTTGTTGTGGACTGTGGTTTGGGTAGTTATGTATGGTGCATTAAAGAGTATTGACATGGCATGGAAATAACTTGTACAGGAACTTATACCAGATACTCTAAATATTTGGTGATTTGAACTATAAAAACCTATGAACCTGAGGGTCAAAGTAAAGTGTGGATATGCTAAGTCACTTCAGTTGTGTCCAGTTCTGTGTGACCCTATGGACTGTAGCCCTCCAAGCTCTTCTGTCCAGGGGGATTCTCCAGGCAAGAATACTGGCATGGGTTGCCATGCCCTCCTCTAGAGGATCTTCCTGACCCAGGGATTGAACCCAAGTCTCTACGTCTCCTGCATTGGCAGATGGGTTGTTTATCACTAACGCCACTTGGAAAGGGGGAGAGTGAAGTGAGCCCAAGATAGCTAGAAAGAACAACTGATCAGAAATGATGAGATATGGGTTCTAATCAAAGTTATAATACTTTAAAGTGACAAGGTATCCTTTGGTCCTAAAGGATAAGGTCAAGGGGTCAGTCAACAGATACATCTTCATGAACTTGGCTATTCCCTAGCTTGACCCAGGAGTCTGGTGGTTAGGGAGCTCAAGCAGAGGACAGAACAGTTCTCAGGTTGCCCCATTCCCTTTCTTCCTCTGGAGAAAGAAGCAGGTCACTACGACCGACAACTGTGAATGTCAGAGACTCAGCATGTATTGATTAATCAAGGCATTTGGCAAAGTCTCTCAGGAAATTCTTGTGGACAAGATGGAGAAATGCAGACCAGATGACAGTATAATTTGGGCAACTCATAGTTGGCTGAAAATCTGTTCTCAAAGAGCTGATGGAAGGGGGCATGGAGGGGTCTAGTGACCGGCCAAATGACTATCACTGGCCCTGTTCTCCTCATCACTAGGAGTGACTTGGCTACAAAGAGAGAAGAAACGTTGATGAACACGCAAAGCTGCGAGAAATGTTAAAACAGTGAAATCAAGATCTAAGAGTCAGCAAATATCAAAATGACTTCAGTGGACTGGAACGATGAGCTGGACCAATGAGATATAACTGGATAGAGATAAATGTGAAGTCTTTCATTTAGATTCAAAACCTTGATTACATGAGTACAGGCTTGGGAAGACGAGAACTGAGAAGAGTTCCCTTCGACAAAAACTGATCGTTTTAGTTGATCACAGCCCAAAATAATCCAAGAGTTTGACATGGCTACAAGAAAAGCTAATGTAATCTTTGGGGACATCAACAGAAACATAACATCTAAATTAATGGGAAGAAACAGCATGGCTTGACTCTGTCCTTTTCAGACATCTGGACTGGCACAGTGCCTTGCCCACAGACAGCATTCAACAAATACTTTGTTGCAAATGAATGGACGCCACATTTTCAGATGGACTTTGAAACTCAGATGGCAAGGGATTTGGAGGCAAAAACAAACAAACAAACAAACATGGACGATTTAACCTGGAAAAGACTAAGAAGACCCACGTGAGAGTGGGTTTTCAAATATCTGATGAAATTTCACATTTGGGTTTTCTCTGGGGGGTGGAAAGGGAAGGTCCATGGTCAGAAGATACACAGAGATAAAATGTGGCTTAAGCAGCAAATGAGAAACCTTTGACAATCAAAGGGACTGGTAGTAAGCTTTTTCTCACTTGATATTAAAACAAAGGCAGGGTGATCACCTACGTATCTTTAGAATTTCAGAATATATACCTGCATACAATGGAAGTTAAGCCTGGAGAGCCTCGCAAATTCCCTCCAACCACGAGACTATAAAAGATATCTACAACACTTCTAGCCTTATTCTTTTAGCCTTGAACGCACTTCCAATTCATTGCGGTTGGCTTGCCAACATGCAAAGTTTCGTGCCAGGCAATCTTGGCTTTGGCTTTCAAAGCAGCAGCTGACAAAAGAAACTTGCCTGCACTCCAGGATGGCAATCCATGAAATGGTAACTTTGTGAAAGGAGGTTCAGTTTTGATTTGTTTGTTTAACTTTCCCCAATGCAAACACTGGGGAAGAAAAGAAAACTGAGGGTGCCCATATGGCTTCATCATGGCAGAAGAAAATCCTGTTTGGAAAGCGTGATCAAAAGTGGACTCTAACCTTGAATTTTCTGGACGTTTTGTTTCATAACAAACATCAAGTCAGATGTTTGGAAATGAATCCTTCTTTTAACAGTACTACATGTAATATTGGGTCTTCCTTAGTGGTCTACATATAATATAATACCAGTGGAACCTACAGATTTCAATAGCTCCTTTGGTTCTTTATTTGAAATAACACTTCTAAAGATTGCCTCCAGTAATCCTGGCCAACTGGTGTTCATGCCTTTCTGTAGTTCCCTCGCACAAAGTGCATGTGCTCAGTCACTCAATCATGTCCAAATCTTTGTGACCCCACAGACTACAGCCCACAGGCTCCTCTGTCCATGGAGTTTTTCAGGCAAGAATACTGGAGTGGGTTGCCATTTCCTCCTCCAGGGGATCTTCCTGACCCAGGGATTGAACCCAAATCTCCTGCATCTCCTTCATCGGCAGGCAAATTCTTTACCACTGCACTGAATGAGACTAATCTGTGTAACCAACGAGATATTACAGAAATGATGAAGTGTGACTTCTGAGGCTAGGCCATAAAATGCACTGGGGCTTTCACTTTGTGCTTTTTTGGATCATCTGGGAAAGCCAGCTGCCATACTGTAAAGACACTCAAGCAGCCCTATAGACGCTCATCCAGGAGGAACTGAGGCCTCCTACCAACAGCCAGCACCAACTTAGTAGGCATGTGTGTAAACCATCTTGAAAGATCCTCCAGCCCAAGTCAAGCCTTTACATAGTAGCAGGAAGACGCAAGTAACATCTCTTTGTTTTAATTATTTTATCTGTTTGGCTATGCGGGGCCTTAGTTGCAGCATGCGGGATCTTTACCTGTGGCATGTGAACTCTTAGTAGTGGCATGTGGATCTATTTCCCTGGCCAGAGATCGAACCCGGGTCCTTTGCATTAGTAGCATGGAGTCTTAGCTATTGGGCCACCAGGAAAGTCCCTCAGCTCACCTCTTGACTGCCACCTCACAAGAGCCCCTGAGTCAGAACCACCCAGTTACGCTGCTCGTCAATTCCTGACCCACAAAAACACTGTGGGAAAATGTGTGCATGCTTAGCTGCTTAGCCACGTCCAGCTCTTTGCAACCCTTTGGACTGTAGCCCACCAGGCTCCTCTGTCCATGGGATTTCCCAGGCAAGAGTACTGGAGTGGGTTGCCATTTCTTTCTCCAGGGGATATTCCTGGCCCAGGGATGGAACCTGCATCTCCTGAGTCTCCTGCATTGCAGGCAGATTCTTTACCTGCTGAGCCATTGTGGGAAAATAAATGCTGATTATTATTTTCAGGTCACTGTGTTTTGGAGTAATTTGTTACACAGCGAGAGATAACTAACACAGGAGAGTTAATATCAAGTTACAATTAGTAAAACTCAATTTTTCTTTTTAGTGCTTGAGTAGTAGGGGCCTCACAAAGGGGGCCAATGTGTATAAAATGAAGACCTAGAAAGCCATACGGAAGAAACAGATTTTGTTTGGTCTTTCCTGGACTGACTACCCTGGGCAATGAGCGATTAGTTAAGCAAACTGTGCTCTGGTAACTTCCAGTCCCATCTAGCTGGGTGGCAATGACTAGACATCAGCAAGAAATAAAATGACCTTGACCTTAAACTCTAAAGGTGGCTGAACTGTGTTCAAAAGGGAACATTCATCATTGTCACAAGGTAGCCCTTTTCTATTTTCATTAAAGAGACAGCCACCAGCCAGTGAGAGAAAGGGCAGAACTTAGATAGTCAAAAGTATCTGCTGACTTTAAATGGTTCAGGATAAATCAGCTCCCATAGAGTCATGGGCATTACTGTCAGATTCTAATGTGTGCTCAGGACTTGAGGTATCATAAACCAAGCTACTGTTTCCACAATGTACAACTGTGTCCACATGCCATCCAGCCCTGCAGGCAGGCATAATAAATTCAGTGTGGAATGCACTCTGAAACATTAATTCTGTGAGAGCAGGCATGATATTTAACTGCCTTTTAATATACCATTTAATCTACTCCTGGAGTTATCTGGGACAAAAGGTATGTTAAAAAAAAAAAACGGTGGCTTGTATTTCTTCTCCTTGCTTATCTACCTATATATTTTTGAATGCTGGTAGGTGATTTATTTCTTCTATTAGCATGTGTCAGCTCAGAATAACTGGCCTAGGTTTCAACCTCTTAGCCATTCCCTCAGGGAATCCTTAGGGAATGTGCTTGAGAAATTAAATTACCATCAGCATTGAATCAAGGAGGAGAGAGGGGAGAGCTCCAGAGAAACGTGAAAAAGAAGCCATGGCACTTCTTATCGGACAGACATCAGTGTGGCCAGAGGTAGAACCTTGGAGACAGGCCCAGAGGCAGAGAGTGTTGGTCACTCTGGGGCCATAAAAGGTGTGGTTGAGGGTGGCAGGAGACACGATGTAGATCCAGGCTGTGGGAGAACCATTATCAAGACTGTAAGAGGGAATATAATCCAGAAACTGAAAAAATGTAAAGCCGGATCACATTACAGTGGTTACCAACATCTCAAAATATCATTTATATTCACTATTACTTCTAAATTAGAGTAATTATGAAATCTGCTACCGAATACATGTGATCAACATGTTCTCCTCTGATGCTCCTACAACACTGCTAGTCAATTTCAGGTAATTCTGTGCTCAGCAAATGTTCAGTCACCAAACAGTGATGTCTCATGGTCTCAACCAGTGACTCAAGTACGTTCACTGCTTTCCAAGCCCCTCTTCCTACATAGTTCACTGATCAACAGGTGGAAGGGGGTGAGTCAAGGATCACCTCACTAGTTAATGCCCCTCGTAAAATTTTAAAGTAACAACTGCCCTCACTTTGATGAATCATTTTTTTTTTTTTTTTTTTTTTTTTTTTTTAATTTTATTTTATTTTTAAACTCCACATAATCGTATCAGTTCTGCCAAACATCAAAACGAATCCACCACAGGTATACATGTGTTCCCCATCCTGAACCCTCCTCCCTCCTCCCTCCCCATACCATCCCTCTGGGTCGTCCCAGTGCACTAGCCCCAAGCATCCAGTATCGTGCATCGAACCTGGACTGGCAACTCGTTTCTTACATGATATTTTACATGTTACAATGTCATTCTCCCAAATCTTCCCACCCTCTCCCTCTCCCACAGAGTCCATAAGACTGTTCTATACATCAGTGTCTCTTTTGCTGTCTCGTACACAGGGTTATTGTTACCATCTTTCTAAATTCCATATATATGCGTTAGAATACTGTATTTATGTTTTTCCTTCTGGCTTACTTCACTCTGTATAATAGGCTCCAGTTTCATCCACCTCATTAGAACTGATTCAAATGTATTCTTTTTAATGGCTGAGTAATACTCCATTGTGTATATGTACCACAGCTTTCTTATCCATTCATCTGCTGATGGACATCTAGGTTGCTTCCATGTCCTGGTTATTATAAACAGTGCTGCGATGAACATTGGGGTACACGTGTCTCTTTCCCTTCTGGTTTCCTCAGTGTGTATGCCCAGCAGTGGGGTTGCTGGATCATAAGGCAGTTCTATTTCCAGTTTTTTAAGGAATCTCCACACTGTTCTCCATAGTGGCTGTACTAGTTTGCATTCCCACCAACAGTGTAAGAGGGTTCCCTTTTCTCCACACCCTCTCCAGCATTTATTATTTGTAGACTTTTGGATCGCAGCCATTCTGACTGGTGTGAAATGGTACCTCATAGTGGTTTTGATTTGTATTTCTCTGATAATGAGTGATGTTGAGCATCTTTTCATGTGTTTGTTAGCCATCTGTATGTCTTCTTTGGAGAAATGTCTATTTAGTTCTTTGGCCCATTTTTTGATTGGGTCGTTTATTTTTCTGGAGTTGAGCTGTAGGAGTTGCTTGTATATTTTTGAGATTAGTTGTTTGTCGGTTGCTTCATTTGCTATTATTTTCTCCCATTCTGAAGGCTGTCTTTTCACCTTGCTAATAGTTTCCTTTGATGTGCAGAAGCTTTTAAGGTTAATTAGGTCCCATTTGTTTATTTTTGCTTTTATTTCCAATATTCTGGGAGGTGGGTCATAGAGGATCCTGCTGTGATGTATGTCGGAGAGTGTTTTGCCTATGTTCTCCTCTAGGAGTTTTATAGTTTCTGGTCTTACGTTTAGATCTTTAATCCATTTTGAGTTTATTTTTGTGTATGGTGTTAGAAAGTGGTCCAGTTTCATTCTTTTACAAGTGGTTGACCAGATTTCCCAGCACCACTTGTTAAAGAGATTGTCTTTAATCCATTGTATATTCTTGCCTCCTTTGTCGAAGATAAGGTGTCCATATGTGCGTGGATTTATCTCTGGGCTTTCTATTTTATTCCATTGATCAATATTTCTGTCTTTGTGCCAGTACCATACTGTCTTGATAACTGTGGCTTTGTAGTAGAGCCTGAAGTCAGGTAGGTTGATTCCTCCAGTTCCATTCTTCTTTCTCAAGATCGCTTTGGCTATTCGAGGTTTTTTGTATTTCCATACAAATTGTGAAATTATTTGTTCTAGCTCTGTGAAGAATACTGTTGGTAGCTTGATAGGGATTGCGTTGAATCTATAAATTGCTTTGGGTAGTATACTCATTTTCACTATATTGATTCTTCCAATCCATGAACATGGTATATTTCTCCATCTATTAGTGTCCTCTTTGATTTCTTTCACCAGTGTTTTATAGTTTTCTATATATAGGTCTTTAGTTTCTTTAGGTAGATATATTCCTAAGTATTTTATTCTTTCTGTTGCAATGGTGAATGGAATTGTTTCCTTAATTTCTCTTTCTGTTTTCTCATTATTAGTGTATAGGAATGCAAGGGATTTCTGTGTGTTGATTTTATATCCTGCAACTTTACTGTAGTCATTGATTATTTCTAGTAATTTTCTGGTGGACTCTTTAGGGTTTTCTATGTAGAGGATCATGTCATCTGCAAATAGTGAGAGTTTTACTTCTTCTTTTCCAATTTGGATTCCTTTTATTTCTTTTTCTGCTCTGATTGCTGTGGCCAAAACTTCCAAAACTATGTTGAATAGTAATGGTGAAAGTGGGCACCCTTGTCTTGTTCCTGACTTTAGAGGAAATGCTTTCAATTTTTCACCATTGAGGATAATGTTTGCAGTGGGTTTGTCATATATAGCTTTTATTATGTTGAGGTATGTTCCTTCTATTCCTGCTTTCTGGAGAGTTTTTATCATAAATGGATGTTGAATTTTGTCAAAGGCTTTCTCTGCATCTATTGAGATAATCATATGGTTTTTATTTTTCAATTTGTTAATGTGGTGTATTACATTGATTGATTTGCGGATATTGAAGAATCCTTGCATCCCTGGGATAAAGCCCACTTGATCATGGTGTATGATCTTTTTAATGTGTTGTTGGATTCTGATTGCTAGAATTTTGTTAAGGATTTTTGCATCTATGTTCATCAGTGATATTGGCCTGTAGTTTTCTTTTTTTGTGGGATCTTTGTCAGGTTTTGGTATTAGGGTGATGGTGGCCTCATAGAATGAGTTTGGAAGTTTACCTTCCTCTGCAATTTTCTGGAAGAGTTTGAGCAGGATAGGTGTTAGCTCTTCTCTAAATTTTTGGTAGAATTCAGCTGTGAAGCCGTCTGGACCGGGGCTTTTGTTTGCTGGAAGATTTTTGATTACAGTTTCAATTTCCATGCTTGTGATGGGTCTGTTAAGATTTTCTATTTCTTCCTGGTCCAGTTTTGGAAAGTTGTACTTTTCTAAGAATTTGTCCATTTCTTCCACGTTATCCATTTTATTGGCATATAATTGTTGATAGTACTCTCTTATGATCCTTTGTATTTCTGTGTTGTCTGTTGTGATCTCTCCATTTTGGTTTCTAATTTTGTTGATTTGATTTTTCTCCCTTTGTTTCTTGATGAGTCTGGCTAATGGTTTGTCAATTTTATTTATCCTTTCAAAGAACCAGCTTTTGGTTTTGTTGATTTTTGCTATGGTCTCTTTTGTTTCTTTTGCATTTATTTCTGCTCTAATTTTTAAGATTTCTTTCCTTCTACTAACCCTGGGGTTCTTCATTTCTTCCTTTTCTAGTTGCTTTAGGTGTAGAGTTAGGTTATTTATTTGACTTTTTTCTTGTTTCTTGAGGTGTGCCTGTATTGCTATGAACTTTCCCCTTAGGACTGCTTTTACCGTGTCCCACAGGTTTTGGGTTGTTGTGTTTTCATTTTCATTCGTTTCTATGCAAATTTTGATTTCTTTTTTGATTTCTTCTGTGATTTGTTGGTTATTCAGCAGCGTGTTGTTCAGCCTCCATATGTTGGAATTTTTAATAGTTTTTCTCCTGTAATTGAGATCTAATCTTACTGCATTGTGGTCAGAAAAAATGCTTGGAATGATTTCTATTTTTTTGAATTTACCAAGGCTAGCTTTATGGCCCAGGATGTGATCTATCCTGGAGAAGGTTCCATGTGCGCTTGAGAAAAAGGTGAAATTCATTGTTTTGGGATGAAATGACCTATAGATATCAATTAGGTCTAACTGGTCTATTGTATCGTTTAAAGTTTGTGTTTCCTTGTTAATTTTCTGTTTAGTTGATCTATCCATAGGTGTAAGTGGGGTATTAAAGTCTCCCACTATTATTGTGTTATTGTTAATTTCTCCTTTCATACTTGTTAGCATTTGTCTTACGTACTGTGGTGCTCCCGTGTTGGGTGCATATATATTTATAATTGTTATATCTTCTTCTTGGATTGATCCTTTGATCATTATGTAGTGACCTTCTTTGTCTCTTTTCACAGCCTTTGTTTTAAAGTCTATTTTATCTGATATGAGTATTGCTACTCCTGCTTTCTTTTGGTCCCTATTTGCATGGAAAATCTTTTTCCAGCCCTTCACTTTCAGTCTGTATGTGTCCCCTGTTTTGAGGTGGGTCTCTTGTAGACAACATATGTAGGGGTCTTGTTTTTGTATCCATTCAGCCAGTCTTTGTCTTTTGGTTGGGGCATTCAACCCATTTACGTTTAAGGTAATTACTGATAAGTATGTTCCCGTTGCCATTTACTTTATTGTTTTGGGTTCGAGTTTATACACCGTTTTTGTGTTTCCTGTCTAGAGAATATCCTTTAGTATTTGTTGGAGAGCTGGTTTGGTGGTGCAGAATTCTCTCAGCTTTTGCTTGTCTGAAAAGCTTTTGATTTCTCCTTCATACTTGAATGAGATCCTTGCTGGGTACAATAATCTGGGCTGTAGGTTATTTTCTTTCATCATTTTAAGTATGTCTTGCCATTCCCTCCTAATGATGAATCATTTTTTAAAAAAATTAAAACTTTGACTTGCCAGTTTTAAAAATATCCTAATATGTCAAGTATTAATAAAAATACATATATTACTCTGAGAAAAAGAGGTGTAAAGCTGGGACTTCCCTGGTGGTCAGGTGGTTAAGAATCTGCCTTGCAATGCAGGAGACATGGGTTTGATCCCTAGTCAGAGAACTAAGATCCCATATACCATTAAGCAACTAAACCCATGCACCACAACTAGAGAATTAAGTACCACAATGAAAGATTCTGCATAACACAATGAAAATCCCAAGGGCTGCAACTAAGACTCTGTGCAGCCAAATGTTAAAAACAAAAAAGAAAAGGGTAAAGCCATGCTTAGTTGCTCAGTCTTGTCTGACTCTTTTTGACCCCATGGACTGTAGCCCGCCAGGCTCCTCTGTCCATTGAGATTCTCCAGGAGTGAAGATCTCCAGGAGATGTTCCCAACCCAGGGATCGAACCCAGGTCCCCGCATTGCAGACAGATTCTTTACCGTCTGAGCCAACAGGGAAACCCACAGTAAAGCTTACTGACCTGATAATACTTCCCTGCTGCTGCTACTAAGTCACTTCACTTGTGCCTGACTCTGTGCGACCCCATAGATGGCAGCCAACCAGGCTCCTTCGTCCCTGGGATTCTCCAGGCAAGAATACTGGAGTGGGTTGCCATTTCCTTCTCCAATGCATGCATGCATGCTAAGTCGCTTCAGTCGTGTCTGACTCTTTGTGACCCCATGAACTGCAGCACACCAGGCCTCCCTGTCCATCACCAACTCTCAGAGTTCACTCAAACTCATGTCCATCAAGTCGGTGATGCCATCCAGCCATATCATCCTCTGTCGTCCCCTTCTCCTCCTACCCCCAATCCCTCCCAGCATCAGAGTCTTTTCCAATGAATCAACTCCTCTCATGAGGTGGCCAAAGTATTGGAGTTTCAGCTTTAGCATCATCACTTCCAATGAACACCCAGGACTGATTTCCTTTAGAATGGACTGGTTGGATCTCCCTGCAGTCCAAGGGACTCTCAAGAGTCTTCTCTAACACCACAGTTCAAAAGCATCAATTCTTCTGCGCTCAGCGTTCTTCACAGTCCAACTCTCACATCCATACATGACCACTGGAAAAACCATAGCCTTGACTAGACGGACCTTTGTTGGCAAAGTAACGTCTCTGCTTTTGAATATGCTATCTAGGTTGGTCATAACTTTTCCTTCCAAGGAGCAAGCGTCTTTTAATTTCATGGCTGCAGTCACCATCTGCAGTGATTTTGGAGCCCAAAAAAATAAAGTCTGACACTGTTTCCACTGTTTCCCCATCTATTTCCCATGAAGTGATGGGACCAGATGCCATGATCTTTGTTTTCTGAATAGCTTTAAGCCAACTTTTTCACTCTCCTCTTTCACTTTCATCAGCCCACCTAGGATTTATCAATTCACTTGCCGATCTCTAGTTCAGAGTTACTCACAATGGGCTATCCTTCACAAAACTGAAGTGTCATTCTGAAGTAACAGTTATGATACAACTCCTTAGTTTATATGTAATCACTTAAAAAAAGTATTTATGATTTTTATTTGACTTCACAGGGTCTTAGTCCTAGTATGTGGGATCTAGTTCCCTGACCAGGGATCAAACATGGGGCCCCCTGCACTAAGAGCTAGAAGTCACAGCCACTGGACCACCAGGGAAGTCCCTATGTAGTCACCTTTTATCTTATATTTTGCTGGATTGTGTGTGATTTTTACTTTGAAGGTATATATGTATCTTTTTGAACTTTTCAAATTAAAAAGGAATCTAAATAACTTGCTTCATATATCCTATTTTATGGTTAGAGATACAACTTTTTGAAGAAAACTTGCAGAAGAAATGCTTTCATCTACCTTGAACCAAGAAGGGTGAGCAGACTAAAACCCCAACCTGTGACACTACTGGTGTGCTTTGCTGAGCAGCTCAGAAGCATTTTTTTCTTTTAATAAAGATTTTTTTATGTGGACCATTTTAAAGTCTTCATTGAGTTTGTTACAATAATGTTTCTGCTTTTTATGTTTTTTTTTTTTTTTTTCACCATGAGGCATGTGGGATCTTAGCTCCCCAACCAGGGATCCAACTCACACCCCCAGCATTGGTAGGTGAACGCTTAACACAGGACCTCCAGGCAAGTCCCAAGAAGCATTAATCAGACAGAAAGCAAGAAGAAATGAAAAGGGTGCCTAGCACCGAGGACTCACTGAGAATTAACAAAGTTACACTTAGGGATTTGTGAGAAAGTTATCTTAAGAGCCCTTTCCAGTTCCCTCAAAGATAACGTCCACCTCTTTTCAAATAAAATATGAAACATCAGTGGCAGTGCAGTCAAGGACCCAAGCAGAGAAGTGCCCACCGTGCAAGTCACAGGGCTTGCGAACACACTGGGACCACTTCGTACTATTGTAAAGGAGTAACAGAGTAGAGCTTTTTGAAGCTTCTTTTAAAAATTCTGTGCGGAAGAGTAAACCATAAAGTTGTGGAAACCTCACAGAATAAGGAGGACTCTCAGTAACATCAATGCCTTGAATTTATGTTATTATTTTTCCAACAATGTCTAAGGATGAAAAGAATATTTTCATCACAATTATTTCTCTTTTAGAAAGTTCCAGGATGTCCAGTGTTTTGAAACAGGACAATAATATAATCAGTTGGCACCACATTATGCTTTTTTATAGTTCACGAAGTACTTTTGATACCTTACTTTATGTGAGCTTAATAACAACCCCAAAGGTGGGCATAGTACTTTATGCATGAGGAAATAGGTGTGTGTAAGTCAACCAATATTTATTGTGTGCCTAACAGGTATGCTGGACTCTACTAAATGCTAAATATGTTATCACAGGTGGTGCTGTGAATGAAGTTCTACTTTTTAAAATTTATGTTCGTCATTTACAATAAGAACACTGATGCTTAGAAAGGGAAGTCTTGTCTGTGATAATATTTTTTAAATTGCTCATTTATTTCATTCGGCTGTGCTGGGTCTTAGCTGTGGCACACGGAGTCTTTGATATTCAGTGTGGCATGCAGGATCTTTAGTTGTGGCATGCAAACTCTCAGTTGTGGCACCTGGGGTCCAGCTCCCTGACTAGGAATCGAATCTGAGCCCCCTGCCTCAGGAGTCCCGAGTCCCAGCCATGGACCGCCAAGGAAGTCCCTGTTGTCTGAGATAATATTGCAATAAACATGCTAAAATGCAAACTAAGACAAAATACAAAATAGAAACCTTTTGCTTCCAAATCCCAGGCTCTTCTCACTCTGTAACAATAGACATACACATCAAATTTCCACACAAAATTCATAAAATTCTTGTTCAAAGCTTATATGGCTTTTGGAAAGTCAGTGCATTTCTCCAAGCTTCAGTTTTACCATCCAAGAAAGAGAAATATTGATAAAAATTAGAACAGTTTACTCATGGCCATTAAAGAACTAAACTAATACATATGTAAAAGATATTTATTATAACAAGATTACATTTTCATAGAATTGTGTCATTTTTAATAATTTATCCCAGAACTGGAAAAACCCAGAAATGGTCTGGTAGAGGATTCTGATCATTGCAGGCGCCACAGACTTCCTGAATGCATTTGTTCATCCAACACATATGTGCCAGGCACTGTCATGGCACAGGGAATCCAGTAGTGAGCAAGGTGACCCTGCATCCCTGGGGCTCACCTTCTGATGGGGAAGGCAGGCTATGAACCTATAACTAAATAAATACTGTCATCTCAGACAGCAGTGCTATGGAGAAAGTGAGGCGTTACAAGGGAGGAGAGTGTATGGCGGTGGAGGCAGGGTGGAGCTAGGCTGGTTTCAGGAGGAGCCTTCCAGAGGAGGATGAAAGAAGCAAAGGAGTGAGCCCTGAAAAGATCCCAGCGTTGAGGGCTCCAGGCCAGGGTCACAGCAAGTGCCAAGCCTCAGATGGGCAGAGCTTGGCCACACCCAAGAACAAGAAAGAGAGGCGGCAGATGCTGAGTGACCATAGTGGTAGGAAGGGGCCAGAGTATACAGAACCTGTAGTCCACAGGAAGGAGAGTGGATTTTATTCCAAGTGATGAATCTCTGCTTCTTACCCTCAGGCTGAATGTATAGGTTGGAAACACCAGCATCACCGTCATTCTGAGGCCAGCTCCTTCAGTTTGGAATGGTTTTCTATATCCAGGGGGCCTTCATCCTTGTCTAAAGGGCACTCATGGAGGCTCTCTCCTCATCTACTACTGTGTCACCTCCCCATTCTGTCCCAACTCTGTTTCAAATCCTAACAAGGGCTTGTTGAGAAGGAAGCAAACACTGGGAATCAGCGCAGTGCCCAGATGGGGCTCTTTTTAAAATCATGTATTTCTTTATTTTGGACTGTACTGGATCTTCATCGCCACTTGCAGGCTTTCTCTAGTTGCAAGTGGGGGTTACTCTCTGGTTGCGGTGCATGGGCTTCTCATTGCAGGGGCTTCTCTTGTTGCGGAGCACGGGTTCTAGGGCTCCCAGACTTCAGTAGTTGCAGCACACGGGCTCTAGAGCGCAGGCTCAGCAGTTGTGGTGCACGGGCTTCCTTGCCCCCGTGCACGTGGAATCTTTCCAGACCAGGGATCGAACCTGTGTCCTCTGCATTGGCATGTGGATTCTTAACTTCTGGACAACCAGGAAAGTCCCCAGATAGGACTCTTGGATTCAGAAGGCCCTCAGATGAGGTGTGACTCCTGACTCAGCCACCAACTGGGTGTAAGATCTTGGCCACACTGCTGTGTGCGTCAGGTCTGCCATGGGTAAACTGAGGTTCATGATGAAACCTACTCAGAAACATTGCTTGGGGGCCAGTTGAGATGGGCAGGTAATGTGCTTAGCAGAGAGCTTCACTCATCTTCATGACTCAGGAAACAAGGGGATTACAGGCCAATTCCTGTAGGTCAAAGGAATGAATACCCAATGGGACTGACGGCATATGGACCCACTGGAAGGGACAGGCTGCCCCGGGAGGGCTGCTTATTAAGAGATCAGCCTTCCCCACCCATGAAGTCTCAGGGCGAGGATGGGAGAGCTGACAGGGATCAAGGGTGTAATCTCCACTAGGCTCTCCTTCTAACCCTGCCCACCCACTCTTTTTATTCCAGCAAGTACAAGCATTTCAGCATTTCCACTATGTCACTGATACTTAAAGGCAACTCATTTTTGCCACTGACAGAAATGCTCTCTGGAAATGGAAGAAATTATGCGGGAAAAAGAAATGCGTAAGATTGCCTTAGAATCCGAGGTGCAGAGGAATACACAGGGTGGAAATATATGAGTAAACACGGCATGCTGCCTTGGCACTCCTTGGATGCTGAACTGGGGACATTTCCCCCTATTTATTTAAGTAATCCAAAAGCAAACCACAAGAGGAAAAGAAAGGAAGAGAAAAGTTCTTTCCTCATATCCAAACCAAACACCACCAAATAACACTGCCATTCACACCAGGGAATTCTAATTAAGGGAGCAAAAGCCTGTCATTGTCTACAAAAGGGGCTCAGTCTAAAAAGTCAGTGGGTCAAACTGGGATGAGCTTGACCCTTGACTCTCTGGCAGGCTCAGAAAGAGAGGAAAAACTGACCTGGATGAAAGGGGCAGACATCAGCGGCCTCAGCTGCTTAAGAGAAACAGTAGGACCCATGAGAATTGTTGGGGGGGGAAGCACAAGATTCTCGCTGCAATCCAGGGCCACCCTGAGGTGAAGAGGGCAATTCTGTCCTGACACTTCCCACCTCCCTTTCAGCATCGACTGTGTCAAATTTCTGCCCCCTTCCTCTGTGTTCCTAATTCTTACCCCTACCTCTCAACCAAATTGGAGTTCATCTGGAACAGATTATGTCCATCAATTCACTTTCACGCTAGGCCAGGGTGTCAGGCCTCTGAGGGACAAGGGCTTTTGATTACAGGCCAATTCCTTAGGTCAAAGGAATGAATATTCAGTTCTGGGCATGAGGCTGATGGCATATGGACTCGTTGGTAGGGACCTGGAGGGTTGAGAGCTGTTTATTAAGAGGTTGGGCTTCCTCATCCATGAAGTATCAGGGTGGGGATGGGAGAGTCAGCAGGGATCAAGGATGTAACCTCCACTAGGCTCGCCTTCTAATCCTGACCACCCACCCACCAAACCACTGATACAGCAATCTGAGCCCAAACCATAGGCTCCTCAGTAGGCACAGCTATAAGACAGGCCCCATAATACCACCTTCCAACCATTCTGACACCCTAAGCTCTTTTGATTTAGTCACTGTGGTGCTACCACTGCATCAAATATGAAGACCTTCCAGCCTGGAGAGGCCCAAGGCTTCCATGCAGGGCAGAGGAGGGGAGCTGAGGGGAGAGGGTGGGGAGTGGTGAAGCAAAGTTCTGCTCTTTGCTGGCTCTCATCCCTCTTGCCCTGCAGACCTCTAACAAGCACACAGAGCCACAAAAGATGCCTTGGTCCAGAGAATCAGTTAGGAACTTACTGATGGTAGAAAATCAAGTCCCAACAGACCATCAGCAGGTGAGGGGCAATTTTTTTTTTACGGGGGATGATGGCAGGGGTGAGCATGGGAAGGGAGAGAAAGCTTCTGTGCCCCTCACATCAAACCAAACAGGAGTCTGCTGGCTTTGGAAAGAGAACATACTCATTACCTCTGTCTTGATCCCTTCAACTGAGCTCTGAAGTTTTTATTTCTTCAGTCAATTTAGCCTGTCTTAGTAACCAATCCTTGTGAATTTGGCTCCTCTTTGGAATGACTCTCGTGTCGGGGAGAGACAACTGGAGTGGGGGGAACCCGGCTTCCAACCTCACCCTGAGAAAGCCTTCTTTCCAATTATCTTCCCAACCACTTAGAATGAATTTTAACGGGCTCTGCTTTTCCTGGGATATTTTTCTTTGAACTCCTAGACTTCCCTTCATTGCAAGTTACCATAATATGAACCAGATTTTTTTTCTCCCTCTTGTTTGCTTAAAAGGCGTTAACTATAAATTAGAGTATCTTAAGAACGAGGTGTCACATGCGGGGCCTCGGGCTCCTCAGCCCCGGAGCCCCACAGCTGGGAGAGGGGCCAGGCCGCCTCTTTCTTTGGCAGCCAGGCTCCAAGACCCAGGCCAGAGATGAGCCCGCCCTCCTTTTCAAAGCTATCCAGTTACATCAATGTACAGAAACGGCCTTGTTTGACTTAAACATGAAGTTTTATTCCACCCCCCAACCCATTTCTTTCCTAGAAGAGCAAGAGAGGGAAGAGTGGTTTTAAATGTACATTTCTTCGGAGTTATTTTCCATGTGGGTTCTTTCATTTTAAAGAGTATTCACCCACCATGGGCACCAAGGTTCATTTGCAACAAATAAACCATGCTCCCAGGCCTGTAGTTTACCTCTGGGGGTTGCCAGTGAGTAACCATGATGGTCATGACACAAGGAAGGCAATGAAACCCACACTGGATTTTCGGGTGCTGTCCATTAGATACCCATCAGAGAACCTTCACAGCCGCCCACAACCACAGCCCTCCAGGTCTGAGTACCATGCCTCCAGGAGACAAAGCAGCTAACAAGCAGACATCTGAGTGTAGTTCAAATGTCTACATCATTTGACTGTAGTTCAGTTTTACTTTTTAGGATACTCAAGTTCACAGCTGTTACTCATATCAAAATTCAGAAAACAGTCACTGGGCACCCACTGTTTCCCAGGCAAAGTAATGGTATGGTATCATCATTCAATGCATTGCTCACTCGTGGTCGGTAACACTAAACTGCTCCATGCTCCATGGCCCTCCATCCACTGAGGCACAGTGGAGACCACAGGTCAGTTCCCGAAGCCCATCTCCGACAGAAGGCTTTTGACTTGTAAGAACTAGGTGTTTCAGTGTGGAAGAGTTTAGTTTTAAATTTTGAAAGGGCTTGGCCCACAAGATCACCCCAAGCTGGGTCTGAGCACAGGCTGTCTGGAAGTGACAGGGCAAGCTGGCATGCCACAAGGGGGCAGGAGCTGTCTTAGCTCCGGCTTCTGCAGCAAAACACCACAGATGGGGTGGCTGAAACTACAGACGTGTATTTTTCCACAGTTCTAGATGGTAGAAATCCCAGATCAAGGTCCCACAAAGTCAGTTTCCAGTGAGGACTCTCTTCCTGACTTGTAGATGCCAACTTGGTGCTATGGTCTCCTATGGCCTTTTTTTTTTCATGTGTTTGCATAAAGTGCATGAAAAGAGAGGAAGGGGGTGGGGTGGAGAAGGCTCTCTGGTTCTCTTCTTATAAGGGCAGTAGGCCCCACCCTTGTAACCTCATTTAAACTTAATTTCCTGCCAAAGGATCCACCTCCAAATACCATCACATTAGGGTTAGGGCTTCAACATATCTATTTTGGGGAAAGGGGGCAAAAACTCAATCTGGAATAGGCATAGATGCCCTCAAAAGCTGGGAGAAGGGTGGTAGGAGGTGACGATTTAGTCACTGTCATGTCTGACTCTTTGCAACCCCATGGACTGCAGCCCACCAGGCCCCTCTGTCCATGGGATCTCCCAGGCAAGAGTACTGGAGTGGGCTGCCATTTCCTCCTCCAGGGAATCTTCCCGACCCAGGGATTGAACCCAAAGGCCAGTAGGGGAGGGTTAAAGTTTAAAGTGTGGGACCTGTTCCTTCACCACATGCAGCCCTTCCCCACACCCCTTCTCCATCTAGCCCAGGGTAGAAACACTGGAGGTGGGAGGAGAAACTTCCAGAAAGAGTTGGGAACCCAAAGCTGAGGGGACATGCGCTGTACTTCCCTTGGAAAAGTGGGAGCTGGGAGACTGGCTCCTTGTTTCCCCAGCAACAGGGGAAAGCTGCAGGAGAGAAGAAACAGGCGTGGGCAGACCAGGCAGAGAGAGGAGCCGAGACAGCGGCCCCAAGACCGGAATGTGGCTGCATGAGGAGTCGAGGTGAGAGGTGGACGTGGAAGGACTGGGAGACTCAGGGGCATGCAGGGGGCCCGGGAGCATCAGTGGCCAAAAGGGGCATGAGGAAGGATTGGACTCCATCAGCCCTCAACTGTGCTGCAAAAACAGCCTGAGAGTTTCATCCATGGCCATAGGGGTAGATGCAGTGAGGCTGGAGGGGACCCCAAAGACCAGGCAATAGGGAACCCAGTCAGCCAGGCCCTTGGCCCCCAGCAGCTCAGGGCTTCACCCATGTCCTCTTCCACCTCAACTCTCCCCAGAACAGGGCAGAGAAGGGACCCTTGAGAAAAAGGGAGGCATTCTGAAAGATAGAGGATTTTTCCCAAAGCGACTTAGTCTAGAAGAGACTTCTAAACCAGAAACGACTAACTTGAACTACAAGATTAAATGCCAGCCCCTCCCCAGCCCCCAGAACCTTTGTCTACAAAGTAAAAATTGGGTCTTGTGAACAAGTAGAACTCACTCATGAACATAGTCACATGTCCACAAACTCCCCTTTGTGGCTGTTGATTTTGTACCTGTCTCATTATTTTGGATGCTATAAGTTTTGCTATTTCCCTTTTGAAGATGAGAAAACAGAAGCTCAGAAGGTGGAAGCAACCTGTGGGTGGGCACACAGCTTGTAAGAGTGGGAAGCTGGGTGTGAACTTGAGTCTTCTGAGCCCAGTTTCAATGTGTTTTGGGTTTGTTTCCTGTTCTCATCTCCCCTAACCCTCTCTGGGCAGCTCAGCTCTCCCAGGCGAAAAGAAGGCAAGACAAGTGGTCCTCAGCTGCCTGCATTACTTTCACCCTGGCCCACAGTAACAGGGCACCAACAGGGCGAGTTGACACTTTTCTCCCAAGCCCACATCTCCTCCAGGCAGCAAAACCAACCAGCTAGTAGGACATAGCAACTTCACTTTCACTTTTCACTTTCATGCATTGGAGAAGGAAATGGCAACCCACTCCAGTGTTCTTGCCTGGACAATCCCAGGGACAGGGGAGCCTGGTGGGCTGCCGTCTATGGGGTCGCACAGAGTCGGACACGACTGAAGCGACTTAGCAGCAGCAGCAGCAGCAGGACATAAAAGGCCAGAGGGACAGGTAACTACCCGAGTCATTAGCTACAATGATCCAAACTGGCCTGGTTTAGAGACAGGTTTGCCATCCCCTCCAATGTTCAAACACCTACAGCTGGACTAAATATCTGTCCAACACCAAAACCTTCCTCCCTCTGTCCCTGCTGATACTAAGCAGGACACTGTAGGGCTCCTAGGCACAAAAAGCTTTGTGTCCCCCATTTTTTGATTACAGGAAATAGGCTTTATTCAGACTCCATGACCTTTCCTGAGAAAGGGCAGGTTCAAACAGTTGCTAGATCAGAGGAGGGAGGAGCTGCAGAGACAAGGGAGGAACAGCCAAGAAACCACAGCGCAGCTTGGGGCATGGTCCTGGTTCCCCCTCAAGGGAGCCACACAGTATCTCTGAGCTGTTGTGCAGACACTGAAGCCCCCACCAGGTGAGAGAAGTTAATGGGGTGCTGCCCACAAGCACAGACATCCCAGACAGGTTGGAATCAGAAGGTTGACGATGCTGACTCCCACTTACTGCACCACCATCAATTGAAAGGATGTCCGTGAAATGATCATGGCCTTTTTGAATCATTGCTGTAAAACACCTAACGACTCCCCCTCCGGGTTGCAACACATGATTTTGAGGTCATTAGCCCACTGTGGCCCCCTCTTCCTGCCAAAATAATAGTGTCAGTTGCTCAGCCGTGTCCAACTCTTTGTGACCCCATGGACCTTAGCCTGCCAGGCTCCTCTGTCCATGGAATTCTCCAGGCAAGAATACTGGAGTGGGTTGCCATTCCCCTCTCCAGGGGATCTTCCTGACCAGGGATCAAACCTGAGTCTCCTGCATTGAAGGCAGATTCTTCACTGTCTGCGCCATCAGGGAAGCCCACGTCACCAGGAAAGTCGGGCAGAGTAATAAAAGCTACTTTTTTTACTTCACCCAAAACTCTGGTTCCAAGATTTAATTTGGTGTCTGGGTACAGAGGCCAGATTCAGCTTCACTTCTTTTGATTCTGCCAATATTTGCATCTCACGCCTCCCTTAGCACCATCTGCATCCTCCGTGGATAGTTATTCTGTATCAGAGCCCTGGCCCGCCTCTTTGCATTGTCATGTTGCTTTACTACAGAGATTAGTCTCTAGTCCCACTTTTAAAACCAATATGTTTTCCCCTAAGTGTCTAGTAACCCTACTACGCATCTGTGGTGAAAATGCATAGCAGGGGTTTAAACATGCCAGAGAACTAGGCATGGACTTTGGCCAGCAAATCTTACAGACACAAACTGGGGTTAAACTGGTCAAAAGTAGTTTAAATCTGTTTTTTGTTTTCTAGTAGTTTGGGGTCTGCATTTTTGTTGCAAATCAATTTTTCACTAATTTAATCCATTTCTTTCTAAGACACTATTTTAGCTTGAACCCAGTAATAGACTTTACTGTCAAAATATAATTGATTTTGCTCTCAGCACCTTTTTACAACTCAACTGATTATGAAATGCGTAAACAGTGGGGACCTGATAGATATCACTGTCCTTTGTGACTTTCATGAATCTGGATTACAGGCAACAATAACAGACAGTAATTTATCATTATTTTGTGCACTTACAGTCTAGTAGGTACTGTGCTAGGCGGTTTCCATAGAATTATCTTATTCAATCCTCACAATGACTCTGGGAAGGAGCTTCTAGTAGTACCTCCATGTTTCTGAGGCACAGAGGGCCTAATCAATCTACCCAAGGCCACAGAGTAATGGGTGATAGAAACTAGATGAGTACCCAGGTCCTTCCAACGCCAAAGCCCATGTTCTTTACCACGCTACTATGCTGCCACATAGAAATGATGTCCAGTAGACGTCCAGGTAATTTGGTCAGTCAGTGGCACAAGCGGTGGCTCAGATGGTAAAGAATCTGCCTGCAATGTAGGAGATACGGGTTTGATCACTGGATCAGGAAGATTCCCTGGAGAGGGGAATGGCAACCCACTCCAGTATTCTGGCCTGGAGAGTTCCATGGACAGAGGAGCCTGGCAGGTTACGGTCCATGGTGTCACAAAGAGTCAGATACAACTGACTATAAAGTAGTAGAGGTATTGAATAATGATATATATGCTTATGTCCATGAGAGTAATTTAAAAGTCAATCACCTGGTTACTAACTCAGGCCAACATGTTAACCCCTCTCCGTCTCAACAGTGAAGACAGGGCCTGGTGACCTTGTCTCCTCTGTGATGACCATCCTAGTGTATGACTGACGGACATGACGAGGCTCCCCTGAGTCCTCTGGGGCACTGCTGAGGCGGTCCCTGGTCAGGCAGGCACACCCAGGTAAGACCAGCCAGTCAGTTTCTGGGTTTGCCTGCTTTGGCTGGCCCAGCAGGGACCTGGGATTTGACGGAAAATGAACAGAAGGCAAGGAGATTTCTATGTAATCATCAAATGTGTTTACAGCCAGACCCCAGTTTTCACCACCTTTCCTTTTACCAATCCATTCACCCAGACACGCCTGAAAGCCACCTACATTTAACTTTTCACCACCTCGATTCAAGAATTTGTCAGTTTCTACCAGGCGGTTAATATTACCAGTCGATCGTTTCCCGACTGATGTATGAGTGCCACCTAGATGTGAATGGAGGTAACTGCAGGCCACATTATTCCTCCTCAGTTCTTAGATCTTTGCAGAGAGAGCAAGAAGCAAGGACTACATTAAGATCTTTGTTACATTTGACTCAATACCTAGAAAATTATACAGATGCAGTTTCTGCAAGACTGGAAAAAAGAAGTTAATAAATTTAATTTCCATTCCCGGATGGCTCAGCGGGTAAAGAATTTGCCTGCAATGCAGGAGACACAGGAGATGTGGGGTAGATCTCTGGATTGGGAGGATCCCCTGGAAGAGAAAATGGCTACCCGTTCTAATATTCTTGCCTGAAAAATCCCATGGAGAGAGGAGCCAGGCGGGCTATAGTGCATAGTATTGCAGAGTCGGACACAACCGACCTGGAGCACAGATGGACGGATGACCCCAGGATCATATACACTGAAATCACTGAATGCTCAGAATGTTAAGGGAGATAAGGATAGGTTATTCCCCAAATAATCTACCACTAAATTTCTGATCAAACTTGGGCAAACGACATCTCCATTCTTTCTATATTGTCTCCTCAATATTCTCAATGAGGATGTTGGATAGTGTGGTATAAACCATTCTTACAAGGCTCAATTCTAGGATGGAACACAATACTGCTGTGGGACAGCTTTGAACAGCTGCTATTTTGTTTCAGGCTGGCAGGTGGGACAATAAGTAAAGAATAAATTATCTTGAGACCCTTTGGAGGTGACCAAGGCAGGCACCACCCAAGCCCGTTGCACATTTTCCTGCCTCTCCTCTCCCTAACTAACAGAACCCTGACAATATTTGTGTTGGCAACGTTCCTAGCCCAGACCTAGGTCTGGCTAATGGGATGTAACCAGAAGTCAACTTGGTGTTGCTGCTGAGAAAGCTATTATGTGCGGAAAAGACACAGCCTTAGCTGACAAGCATCCTCAGCACTTCTTCCTGCCTGGAATGTGGACTCGGTGGGGCAGACTGGTCACCTGGTGCTCATGAGGACATGTGGTCACATGCTAAGGTACCAGAAAGCGTCTTGGTCCTCGACAAGAGCATCTTCACAGGCCTAGGGCCTCTTCCTCTGGAGTTGTTATTCCGGAAAAACACACACCTTTATTTGGTTTTATGACTGTTGTTGGACTTCTAAGCAGAAATTCATCCCCAACTGACACGGCCACTCAGGTTTTGTCATTCATTTTCTTACTCAACAAATATTAGAGTACAGAGTACTTGCTTGTGACCACGCGCCAGTCTGATACTAACAGCCAGGGGTGCTTGCAGTCTGGTGAGATCGGCTCTGTGGCCGTGTCACTCATCAGAAGGCCTGGAAGGAAGGGAGGTGGTCAGAATAGTCTCTCATTCCCCACCCCCACTCCCCCACAGGTGACTCATTTGGGTATTCAAGAATTAGCCTGGTAAAATGAACCCCCTTAAGAAGGGGGCTTCCCAGGTGGCTCAGTGGTAAAGAATCCGCCTGCAATCCGCCTGCTAATGCAGGAGACACAAGAGACATGGGTTTGATTCCCCGGGTCAGGGTGATTCCCCTGAAAAAGGAAATGACGACCCACTCCAGCATTCTTGCCTGGAAAATTCCATGGACAGGGGAGCCTGGTGGGCTACAGTCCGTGGGGTCGCAAAGACTCAGACATGACTAGTGAATGAACACACACACACACACACACACAAGGGCAAAGAGGGCTATAGCAGACCCAACCAAATGGGCATTTTCCCTTCCTCTGTGCTGACAGTGCCTTGGTTTTCATTCCAGTGCTCCTCTCTCCCTCCCTCTCCCTTTCATGACTTTGTTAAATCCTTTTGCCTGTGATTTCTTTAGGATGGGCCTGAGACTCGGTTCTAATGAGACAGGAGGCAAATTCTGCTACGATGATGTCTAGAAAAGCTTTATTCACTCTTAAAAAGAAGACAAAGAAGAAAGAATGGGCTGTCCTTTCTTCTACCGGTCCTCATGTCTGCCCACAATGCTTACACCCATGGCAGACATCCTCAAAACAAGGGAAGTGAACCAGAGGAGACCACACTGAGCTTGGCAGAGTGGAAAGACAGCATCTCAGTGGCATAATTTACTTTTTATCTTAATCAAACCTAGACCCACCAGGTGCCCAGGTCTATGTTATGTGAGTTAATAAATCCTCCTAGTGTTTGTCTTTTGGATTGGATTTTCTGTTACTTGCAGCCAAAAATACCCTGCTACGAAGGCATTCTGGAGAGAAGTAGCAGCATATGCTATAGAAACCAGAGATACGACAAGAGATGACCTGTTTTAAGACCTAGAGGTATTAAAGACCCACATCTAAGGTGATAGAGTAGCTTGATGGAATGTATGTGGGTGCTCAGTTGCTCAGTCGTGTCCTGCCCTTTGTGACCCCATGGACTATAGCCCGCCAGGCTCCTCTGTCCATGGAATTTTCCTGGAGTGGGTTGCCATTTCCTCCTCCAGGGGATCTTCCTGACCTGGGGATCGAACCCACGTCTCTTGTGTCTCCTGCATTGAGGGGCAGGTTCTTTACCACTGCACCGCCTGGGAAGCCCAGCTTGATGAAATGATGCCACACAATTAAGCAGAGACCTAAAGACCAAGGGAGAACTACTGAAAATTTTCAGCATATGACACTGGCAATTCTGTATCAGGAGCAACACTAGAAACAGGAAAACCATGACCGTGGTTGCTTTACTTACCTACACCAGCAATGATGAAGATGTGATGAAGGGGAGTGATAGAAAGAAGAGCAAAATACAGACCCACGGAGGCAGCTTAGGGACCTCAATCACCACTGGATGTGGTGGGGGGAAGAAAGAGGAGTTGAGTGACACTCATATTTCTGGCCTGGATAACCAGCAGGGTGTTGCTCAGGGAGATACAGAAGGAAGCACCTATGAGACTGAAATTATTTTCTTTGGGGGAAAGATAAGAAAAATTCCATTTTAATCATCCTGACATTTGAGGTCCTTACTGGGCATCTAGGTGGAGCCATCCTGCATGTAATTGCTAAGGGGGTAAAGTATGAACTGGTCTCCATGACTGAACTCAGCCAGATTTCCCCCATGCTTCATGTTTTAATGTACAAAGAAAGAAAAATATCATAAAGGCTCTGTGTATTTTTACAGGTAACATTTGAAGCCTACCACCTTGAAAAGAACTTTCTGAGGCTTTTAGCCATAAAACTAGACCATCACTTCTTCCCCAGGCAGCCCAACCAATGATCCTGACCAACCCTTGAACTTCGGGCTTGGATATACAGCTGCCTACTTGATCTCACCATTGGAAATGATTGGCAGGATCATCTGAGAAAAGGAAGAAACTCCAGTTGATCAAGTATAAGGAGATGAGAACACGGATCTGGGGTTCCTGTTGTAAATGTGGTTGTAAGATCAGGGGATACTTTCCCAGGTAAAAACTGGTGAAGAATGAATAGATCATACAATCCAGTAGCTCGAGATGAAAAGTGCTGAACAATCTTAGGAGGAGGGCATGGCAACCCACTCCAGTATTCTTGCCTGGACAATCCCATGGACAGAGGAGCTTGGTGGGCTACAGTCCATAGGGTTGCAAAGACTTGGACACGACTGGAGTGACTGAGCACACAGGTATGTGAACAATCTCGTGGCTGGCTGAACAATAGGTTGACTCATTCACTTGAAGTAAGTACTATGCAATGACTCACTGTGCTGGTCAGTGGAGGATCAAAGATGAGTAAGACCAGGTTGGTCATGGTTCAAGGTATTTCTGGGCATCCATGGAGAGGCACACATGTAAATCAAAAAGACAACGGAGAATTATAGGTGTCTTGATAGAAGCCTGTCTGAGGCACAAGAAAAGCCTCCCTCTTCTCCTGGAACCAAGAGGAATAGGGTTACAGAAGAAATGATGCCTGAACTGAGTCTTGTCTTGTCTGACGAAAGGCTATTTGCCATTTGTATAGGGAAGAAGAGACATTCCAGGCAGAAGAAGGTGGGGCAAAGTCTAAAGGCATAAAACAGAGGCATGGCCTATTCAGAGAGCTGTACTTGGTTTGCGAGGGCTGGACTAAGTGCTTCAGGAGTAGAGGGGTAGGCAGTGGCTACATCACAGCACACACTGATGCCACGCTATAGAGTTTGGGCTTTGTGGACAGTGAAGACGGGGATGGCGGGCACAGGAGGAGAGTAAATTTACTCTGATTTATATTTTAAAATCTCTTGAACAGCAAAATGATAGCTCAATTTTCATGAAAGAAAACAAGAAAAGAGGCAGGAAGATCAGTTAGGAGACCCCTGCAATGATCCAAAGAGCTGAAGACCTGAAATGAAGCGATGGCTTTAAGAAGACAAGAAAGGGGCAGACACAGAAGACTTTAAGAATGCATAATGGACAGAACTTGGTCACCATGGATGTGGAGAGGCACGAATACGGAAGGCATCCGGTTGGTCGGGCTTGGGAAACCAGAAGCATAAAGGTGCCACTTGCCAAAATCAGAAACATGAGGATGAACAAGGAGAGACAAACATGAGTTCTGCGGTGATCCAGTCAAACATCTCCAGGTGGAAATGCACAGTAACGAATTAGCATCAGTCAGCAGCGCCAAAGAGACCTGATTGCGGAGGACACATTGGCTCTCTTGGTAGATTTCTGACCGACAATTAAATCGATAAATGACTAGACAAGTTAGGAATGTTACTTGTGCTCACTGAAGAGGTGGTATCAGCCTAAGACACTTCAGATTGACTCAGTGCTTTTGCACTCTTCACTTGATACTTCAGAACGGTGGACTCTGAATATTTTAGATGGAAACAGACCCACAGGTGATCTGACCTGCACTCAGCCTGGACATCCCTCCTCCAGCACCAGTTTCTCGGCTTGTTCACATGCTACCTGCGTGTCTCTGAATGCCTGCCTGCCCCCTGCCCCGTTCACTCCACAGTTAACAGGCATTCACACCGTTTTTGAAATGGAGGGCAGTACCACATGAAAAGGGCCATTCCATTGTTGGAAATTTCTGTTTCTTAGGGACATTTTTTTTTTTAATCTTAGGAACTTTTAAAAAATGTTGACAAAAGGCCTGTTATCTCAGAAAGTACCCTCAGCCTTAGGAGAGGCAGATTTTTCAACTGAGAGAAAGCCTCTGATCTTCAAGCAATCTATGTAACAGAAGGGATGTGTGACAGTCTTCAAGTCTAGGATTTGCCTCAGGTCCTTTCTTCTAAAAAATAAAATAGAAGTATTTGAAGAGCGTTTGCTATGCGGCTTTTGTTTTGAAATGACATTTGCCCGCTGTGCTTTAATTCAGTACATAGCTTAATGGTTTAAGCGATGCTTGCTGCAGAATGGAATGGATTATAGCTTTGAACGTGGCACCTTTCAGGCTTTTCAAAAGCACACCAGCACGGGGAATGTTTTTTTTTAACGAGTGATCTGGGGTGCTGCAGTTCTGCAAATTCCCAGCAGGGGGAGCTGGGCCATGTAAGTGGCAACTTAAAAATTTTTGTTTCTTGCTTCTGAAAGGTATAAGCACTTTTAAGGAGCTGTCTCAATGTCCCCTTGTTGCAAAATTTAACATTATCCCTCCTAATCCCAAATTCCAAAATACATGTGGCTTCTGAGCAATACTGTGTTCACACCTAGGAGGAGAGGAATATGTTTTTCTCTTCATTACAGGTGGAAGCCCAGTTGAGTACAGCCAAGTCATGTCAAGGAGAGACAGTTTGTGGGGAGAGAACAGTTTTGTCTTCTGGACACAAATAGTATTTATAAGCAGCCAGAGCAGCCCAGGGAGGCCATATGAGAAAGGAGGAAAGACACAACATATGGGTCCAATCTCCCCCAAAAGAAATGCTTTAAAGGCAAAAATGAAAACAAAGCAAATCTTTCATTACCTCCCCCCCCCCCACCCCTCCAATTTGTATTTGGAAGGATTACAAACCTAAAGAAAAAGTTGCAACAACAGTTCCATTAACACCCATGTATCCTTCCCTTAGATTCAGTGACCAGTTTACTACACTTGTATTTTCCCTCTCCTCCCCTTTCTCCTCTCTCTCTCCTGTCCATCAATTCCACTAATATTAATATATATATATATTTTAACTGAAGCATAGTTGTAATATAATTTGTGGTGTTAGTTTCTGCTGCCCAGCAAAAGGATTCAGATTATATATACATTCTTTTAAAAATTCTTTTCCATTATGGTTCATCATAGGACATTAAGTGTAGTTCTCAGTGCTATACTGTAGGGCCTTATTGCCCATCCATTCCATACATAACAGTTTGCATTTGTTAACTTCAAGCCCCCAATCCCTCTTTTTCCCCCCAACCAACCACCAATCTATGTTCTCTATGTCTATGAGCCTGCTTATGCTTCACAGATAGGTTCTCTTTGCGTCATATTTTAGGTTCCACATATAAGTGATATCATATGGTATTTGTCTTTCTCTTTCTGACTTATTTCACTTAGCATGCTGCTGCTGCTAAGTCGCTTCAGTCGTGTCCGACTCTGTGCGACCCCATAGATGGCAGCCCACCAGGATCCCCCGTCCCTGGGATTCTCCAGGCAAGAACACTGGAGTGGGTTGCCATTTCCTTCTCCAACGCATGAAAGTGAAGAGTGAAAGTGAAGTCACTCAGTCGTGTCGGACTCTTAGCGACCCTATGGACTGCAGCCTACCAGGCTCCTCCATCCATGGGATTTTCCAGGCAAGAGTACTGGAGTGGGGTGCCTTTGCCTTCTCCGACTCAGCATGAACATCTCTTAAATCCATCCATGTTGCTACAAATTCCACGCTTTCAAAAGACATGTAATTTCAACATTGAACTCTAGATGTCACTGTTAACCAGTTCTACGCAACCACCCTTCATAAGGTAAAAGTCATCACCCACATTAAAGTCACATTTATGTGATATTGTGCTACTTAATCTATAAAAACTGGAACAGCAGTAAGACATAGAATTCCATTAAATAATACTGTATGTTTTCTAGCCTCACTTTGAGGGGCTCAAAAAAAAAATTTTTTTTTAAAGGCCTGTTTTTCCCCAAGTGAGAGATAATAGCAAGAATGCATCATGCACCACTGGAATAGCAGGCATTGTCATATATTTGAAACCTCCTATTGGAAATGGCAACCCACTCCAGTACTCTTGCCTAGAAAATTCCATGGATGGAGGAGCCTGGTGGGCTACAGTCTATGGGGTCACAAAGAGTCGGACACAACTGAGCTGACTTCACGATTGGATATATGAGGTCTTTAGACTGGTCTTTTAGAAACTGATTTGAAACCCAAAGAATACAAAGATCTTTCACTCAGGAAAAGCTCATCATAGCTTTCATAAGGGAAATAAGCACACTTTAAGGTTTTGTCAAGTACAGTTTTGAGAAAACAAGGCTGGTATCTGGAAACCAAAAACTGAAACCAGCTCTTTTAATTCACATGATTATATTCAGTTCCTTGACAATCATGGGCCACTACTAATCTCCCCTCCTTAGTTCATTTGCATGAGTTTGGAGATTGGACAAAAAAGATCTTTTCTCCTGGCACTCTCTCAAGGTTTCACTAGGACATCAGGTATTGCTGTGCTGCTACTGCTGCTAAGTTGCTTCAGTCATGTCCGACTCTGTGCAACCCCAGAGACGGCAGCCCACCAGGCTCCCCTGTCCCTGGGATTCTCCAGGCAAGAACACTGGAGTGGGTTGCCATTTCCTTCTCCAAAGCATGAAAGTGAAAAGTGAAAGTGAAGTCGCTCAGTCGTGTCCAATAACTACTAGCATTATGCTAAAAATAAAACACAGGAAAACATGATAAAAATAAGTAGGAAAATAGTAAATTTCTAACCATCAGGAGATATTGATAAGCTTTAAAGAAATCAATAGGATCCATATACATACTATATAAAATTTCTAGAAGATATTTCTGTTTATTGAATGACAGAAGATGGGACCCCAAGAACCGATTTGCTCTTATGAACCACATTTTTTCCCCTATCAAATCTGGTTTATTCTAAAAGCAAAGAGCTGCTGGAACTTTTATTCTGTGCTTTTCAATAAACCTTAAGAAATCTTATAATTCCTTTTTTTTTTTTTTGCCATGGTTTTGCCATCTGGAGTACCTTTCATGATTGTAACTTCTGTTATTCTAGTCCTAAAAGTCACAAAGCATACATTTTCCAATGAAATGAAAATGTATTGTAAATATGAAGTCTTGCTAAAGCCCCTAAACGTAGCTGGCTTTTCCAAGTGATAAACAACGAAGGCCAGGAGTACAATGGCTCCAAGCAAACTTACCTTTCGTAAGTTTAAATGCCATTCATTGTATTTCTCTTTCAAAATGTATGTTCTGGTATTCATTTATGAATAGACATACAGACTAATGGAATATACTAGAAAGCCCAAAATACATAGCTACATATACACACGCATACATTCATACATATGGTAATAAAGAGGGAACCCCAAAATAGTGGGGGAAAGATTTATTCAATTATAGTAAAGGCATAACTGGATAGCCATCTGAAACAAAGTAAAATTGAATCCATACCTCAGATGATGCTGCTACTGCTAAGTCGCTTTAGTCGTGTCCGACTCTGTGCGACCCCATAGACGGCAGCCCACCAGGCTCCCCCGTCCCTGGGATTCTCCAGGCAAGAACACTGGAGTGGGTTGCCATTTCCTTCTCCAATGCATGAAAGTGAAAAGTGAAAGGGAAGTCGCTCAGTCGTGCCCGACTCTTAGCGACCCCATGGACGCGCGCCTACCAGGCTCCTCCATCCATGGGATTTTCCAGGCAAGAGTACTAGAGTGGGGTGCCATTGCCTTCTCCATGATACACAGGAATAAATTCCAAACGGATTAATATGAAATGTAAAAATGTAACAGCATAGTTATAAATTACTGAAAGACACAGAAGAAAAATTTTAACTTCAAAGTGTAGTCTTTCCATGACACAAAATCTAGAATCAGATAAGAGAAAATTACTAAATTCACCATTTAAAAAATGTAAAACTTCTGCTTAGCAAATAAATAAATAAAACTACATGAACAAAGATATAGGTCAAAAGGCTACTTGAAGAAAAAAGCCTTGAAATTTATATATTAAAAAATTCTTTCCTGTATGAAAAGCTTCTACAAATTAAGAGAATGATCAACAACCCAATAGAGAGACAGATCACAGGGGAGAAATATAAATGGTTCCCCAGGGCAGGAGATCAAGGTGCATAAATGCAGGGCCGGGGCTGGAATGAGGCAGGTGAGGTACTTAAGGTACAACATTTAAGGAGACCCTGAGAATTTCATTTTATTTAGTGCCGCCTTAAATTCTGCATCCAGGGCACCTCACTCACCCTACTCCAAGCTGAATGGATCATCTTACTGAAAGGATCTTAAACACAGGAAAAGAATCACAACCTCACTCAAAATAAACACAAATGAAAACTACCCAAGATACCATTTTTCACTTATCAGATTGGCAAAAATCCAAATGCTGGACAACACACCACCCTCAGACGTGGCTGGTCTAAGGGTTAGTTGTTTCAACCCCTCTGGAGAGCAATTTGCCACCCACTGGGCATTAAAATCACAAATCCATGTGTACTCTTGACTCACTTCTAAGACTTCATCCTACAGATACAGACAAACATAAAATCGACTTACACACAGGAGTATTTATTGTAGAATTCACTGCTGGTGACGGTAAAAGATTGGCTATGACCTAAATATGCATCACGGTTAAATACATTATGGTTAGTTTATATAGTGCAGTGCCATGCCGCTGTCAAATGAAGGGGCACGTGCTTTAGATATTGAAATGGAAAGTTCCCCAAGATATATTAAGTAAGAAAAGCAAGGTCCATGTGGTAGCCAAGGGGGAGGGGGAGGGGGAGGGATGGACTGGGAGTTTGGGGTTGGTGGGTGCAAACTATTACATATAGAATGGATAAACACCAAAATCCTACTGTATAGCCCCGGGAACTATTAATACAGCAATATCCTGTGATGAACCATAAAGGAAAAGAATATAACAATAGAATGTACGTATGTGTAACTGAATCACTTTGCTGTACAGCAGAGATTGGCACAACATTGTGAATCAACTGTACTTCAATTAAAAAAAAAAAAAGCATCTGCCTTAAAAAAGGGAACTATCACAGAGGGGTTATTTCCTGTTGGGGAATGGGAAGCGGGTGGATGGAGACAGAGGATCACTTTTTTTACATTGGAGTCAAGTAAATGTATTATTATCTATTAAAAATATGAAATACAAATGTGTTTTCCTCTGGCACTGCTGTCCTCTTATATCTATTTCTACCGAGATGCATGACACCTCAGGATATTTTTCTGAAGCTTGTCTCTCACCAAGCAGAGCTGCTCACTACTTGGAGTGACCTGACTTTTGGCAGAGATGTAAACAAGATGCCCAAACTTGGAGTCAGGCTATTAGGCTTTCAGGCTCTACTGAATCACTATCAGGCTAAGCAGCCTACTTTTTAAGTCTGATCCTGTGTCAATATTATCGATTAAGAACATAAGCTGACTCGGCAAGAAAGTGCACAGGAGCCAAGGGGAAAGAGGGGACCTTGGCTTGTTAGTCCGAATAGACACTGCCTCGTGGCTTCCATATGCAATAGTTTTCTGCATCCCTAAATATCTTAAAGATATTTATTTATTCGGCTGCATTGCATCATAGTTGTGGCAGGTGAGATCGCTGATCTTTATTGTGGCTGCAAACTCTGTGGGATCTAGTTCCCTTGAAGAGGAAAAGTTAAAATTTTACATAACCTCCTGCTCCTTCTGCCTCTGTAACTCAGCTTGCTCCTTGCAAAGTCTGGATCACGTAAGTCTCAGAAAGTGGGGACTCACAATACTAGGAACTGGAGCTTATCTCATTTACCCTTGTCCTGCTCTTTGCAATCGCCCAGCCCCTGCAAACCCGAAAACTTGCTTAATCATGCCTGGCCGTGTATAAAAACTCTGTAACCCCTTTGTTCAGGGCTGAGAGCTAGGAGTGTTAACTCCTCTGGGCCCGCCAGTGTAATAAACCTGAGTTCTCCAGCTCTCCAAGTGTGGTGCTTGGTTTCTCGATTTCTACAACACCCTGACCAGGGATCTATCTCAGGCCCTCTGCATTGGGAACTTGAGACTTTGCTATTGGACCACAGGGACATCCCCCTGACATTGTTCTATACAGTGAGTGTTGCGTAACTCTGCAGCCTCTGTCTCCTACTCAGCAGTGCTTCTGGCCTGTATTTGGTTCAGGGCAGGAATAGGGATGGATTGGGTCAAAGGTGGACTGTCTGGCTCAGGGGACTTTGCTGACGTTTCATTTTCTCAGTTACACATGCCATTCAGCACCCTGGCCAATTTGGTTAAGAATATTTCTCAAGTTCCCTTTGGGGGAAAGCGGTCCCTTCCTTCAGAAGAACAGGGGAAAGGGACTCGAAAATCCTGTCTCTTCTGACACTCTGGTATAGGACGGACCATAGGGAAGGGCAGGTTGGAGGCTTTGTACACCCTACCCCAATTTCACCTGAGCAAACCTTCTCTCATCTGTTTTAATACTAGAGATCCTGGCTGACCCCCAAAGCTGTTTTCGACCCATAATACCACCTATTTTCCAAGGCAATCTTTTTTGGCCTAGACAATGACTCAGTGGAGGACTTACTCTTGCTAAAGCCAGCATTCGCCCAGGAAAATGTGAATACTTTGGAGGAAAGAAGGATAGCACCATCCGCGGGGGACCAGATTCACCCAAGGGCAGGGAGCAGAAGAAAATACAAAATAATCATCTTGGTATCTATGAGTTCCTGAGCACCGTGAGTGTCCTGGGTCCTGGCTGGAGGCCTGACACACATTTCCGCCAATCCCTGGACATGTATGGCTGGTAGTACTGCCTGCATTTGTAATACAGAACCCTGCTTGCCTTGGAGACCTTCCCCTGACACCCATCTAATGTATGCCTCTCACCACTGTTCACTATTTCAGTTTCCCTATCAGCTTCAAAGTGCTCATCAAAATTTGTCATCAAAATTTGTTTGTTAGTGAAAGTCACTTAGTCGTGTCCAACTCTTTGCGACCCCATGGACTGTAGCCTGTCAGGCTCCTCTGTCCATGGAATTCTCCAGGCCAGAATGCTGGAGTGGGTAACCATTCCTTTCTCCAGAGGATCTTCCTGACCCAAGGATCAAACCCAGGTCTCCTGCATTGCAGGCCAATTTTTAACAGTCTGAGCCACCAGGGAAGCTTTTTGTTTGTTAACTGACTTTTTATCACTTTCTCCATTAAATTTTAAGCTCAGGGTAGGGAGGAACTATTTTCATCTTTCCCATTTTTTTTCTTATCTCCAGTGCCTAGCCCAGTGTTTGGCTGGGAGCAGGCTATACAAAAAATATAAAATTATTTGTTGAAGGTTCAGAGAGGAGGGGATATATGTATACATACAGCTGCTTCACCTTGTTATACAGCAGATCTAACACAACATTGTAAAACAATTATACTCCAATTAAAAAAAAGATGAATTAATTATGTGTATTGCTTGGGTTGTTGATTAATGCTTCGTTAATCCTATGCTTGATCATTTTTAGGAAAAGAGGTTTGGAAAGTCATTTTCTAACTTGCTCTTTGGTTCATTCATTGACATACTTTTTTTTTTTTTTTCCCAACTACAATTTTATTTTATTTTTAAACTTTACAAAATTGTATTAGTTTTGCCAAATATCAAAATGAATCCGCCACAGGTATACATGTGTTCCCCATCCTGAACCCTTCTCCCTCCTCCCTCCCCATACCATCCCTCTGGGTCGTCCCAGTGCACTAGCCCCAAGCATCCAGTATTGTGCATTGAACCTGGACTGGCAACTTATTCAATTTATTAAAAAATCTAATACCTTAAGTGTCAGGGGAAATACTGACTAAAACCGCCTGCCCTGGCCAGGGCAGATAGTAGCTACTTGTATGAGTTAACTTAGAATAGGAAGTCCTGGTAAGGAACTCAGAACAAGCCACCACCAACCGGAAAAATTTGGGAAAGGTCAGAATAAGACAGGAGATGCCAGTCCATATGTCCTACCAACTTTCCAGAATCTTTCTTGCTGGAATCCATCCCGCTGAGGGATGCAAGCATCACTGGGAAGGGCCCCGAGTCAGAATGACTGGCCAGAGGCAACCCAGAAACTAATCTCATCACCATAAAACCCGAAACTGCGAGCCACAGAGCAGAGCAGTTCTCCTGGGTTCCTTCATCCCACCGCTCTCTGCCTGGGCGCCCCTTCCCAAAAAAGTCTCTTGCTTTGTCAGCACGTGTGTCTCCTCGGACAATTCATTTCTGCGTGTTAGATAAGAGCCCACTCTTGGCCTTGGAAGGGATCCCCCCTCCTGCAACAAAAGCACTGAGGATGCAAATATGTATAATACTCCCTCAGCTTTCGGAGTTCAGACACATGTCAAAATAACTGTAACATAATATGATAAGCATTTGAATACTCACAAGCAGAAAGTACTCTTAGAACACGGTTTGCTTGGGGTGGAAATACAACAGGGAATCCACCAAGTCACATAAGCTCAGAACTAGAGCAAAGTAAAAGCCCTCCGCCCTCTTTCAAGGCTCGATTCATGCACATGTCTGGCACAGGCCACAACACTTTACTCAACGCAACTGACTCTCTAGGTTTCATTCAAGAAACAAAAGAACTCTGAGCAAAGCCCACAAAATACAGCCACTGACCAAAAGGGAAAAAAAAGAAGCAACTTGGGGCAAATAGGCAGAGAAAGGAGCAGGGCTGTGTGGTTCAGGAGAGTGCCACGGCAGTCCATAGCAGAGGGCGGAAGACAATTGGCGCCTGAATACAGGGGTGCACACAGATGCCCACGCCCATTGTGTCATCCTTTTCGGTCACGGTGACACTCTGGTCCAGAGCTTATCTCTGAAAGAGTTACCTTGCCGTAATTTATTGAATAAATATGAAACTGTCCACTGATGCGTCCTCCTGGAGCCATTGGAAGCTGAGCAGTGCCCCAGCTGGGAGAGGAGGTGTGAAGGCTCCCCCGCCCTCGCCCCTGAGGACGGGTGGATGGTGCAGGCAAAGGCTGACCAGGCTACGGGGAGGGGCGGTGTGTGGCAGAAAGGGGTCTTCCCCCCACAGCAGAAAGCACCGTGGGAGACTGCACTCTCACACTTGCTTAGCTTCTTCCTGTCATTAGCTCTGTTTGGACTCAAGAAATTCAGTGTGAGCAAAATTAAAAACAAGACGAGGGAGACAGGAGCCTGGGGAGGTGCCAAGAATTCTGCCTGACATTCAAAGCCTTGGGTTCTGGGGATTTGGCCAAGGGGGCTCCGCGTCCTTGTGCGAGCAGCCTTCCACTGCCCATCAAGCCAAAAGGAAAAGCTCTGTGCTGGATTAAAGATGAATTTCACTTGCTAAAACCCAACAGACTGAGTCACCAAGTACCTCAATTCATTTACACATTTATTTTAAGCACCTATTGAAAAGCAAAGTGCCTGGAAGTGCTCCCGGGCCTGGATGGGGGGTAGGCTGGGGAAATGGGAACAAATAAGTACAAGAAGTGGGAACAGAAGAACAGAAACAGTGCTCAAGGGGGTCAGCCAGTGGCTTTTGAGCAGAGTCCACTGGGTGGTCCAAGAGTGGACAAGGAATGGCTCTCCAGGCTGGCAGCGCGTCCACACTTGTGAAGGCACAACCTGAACGCCGGCCGGGCCAGGGAGCAGCAAGTCGCAGCTCGGCCAGCATCTAGGCCCTGGACTTTATTCCGCAGGAAATGGGGACTCACAGATGGAATTTAAGCGAGACGCACATCCTAATGTGTATTTTAGAAAGACAGTTTGCTTTGGAAAGAGGTGGTGAGGAAAAAAAACTCTGAAGAGGGGAGACACTTGAAGCACATGAGTTTCACCCTATCACATTTAAATTACTTTCTGTTCTGATTAACAATTCACTGAAAAAGCTAATAGCCAGCTCTCCATGTAGCACTGATGGTGTCCAACTCATTTTATCTTCATAACAGTTCTCTGTAAAATGGGGACTAATAATTCCTATTGACTGAGTTATTGTGAAGACACATGGCTTAAGGAAATCCTTCTGTATGAACAGCACACAGCACAGTGTCTGGCACAAGGCAAGCTCTCAGAGGGGCTCCTTGCTGTCTGCATCAGCTCCAACACATTCCTGCATGAAGGTTTTGCATCAGCCTATTATTTCAAGGCACCTACTCAAGGACTGTTTCTTTAGCACCAGGGATTTTTTTTCTGGGGGGAAGGAGGATAGGTCTTGGGGGTGATTCTGATTCTTTCAGGATCATTTAAATGTGAAAGCCTGAGGTTTCTGAAAGGCTGGTCTCCAGGGAGCTAAGATGGTTTTTTTTGTGTGGGGGGTTTTTTTCTTTTTAGTTTTTATCCAAGGGACCCTGTTCTTTCAAATGCCTGCCATACTTTTGTAAGCAAAGTTTCATCTATTTTTATTAAGTTGTCAGCAAAAATAGCATGCACATGCTCAAACCATGAAAATGTAGAATTTTTTAGTCAGAGTTTGAAACTGAGATCAAGTAAAAAAAACAAATTCATAGCAAGTTAACGTGATGCTTAACAATAGAAACAATTACTGCACTGTTCTCTATTAATTAGACATATATGCTGTCCCATTCCCATCAATGCCAATCATGAGTGGGTGGAGCAGATACTTCTCTGAAGACTGGCCAGAGGTTCCTATTCGATGTCTAGAAGGATGAGGTTAAGATGAAGAAGAAATCTCTGTGGGTTTCAGATACACTTTCTTGCTTTAGGAAGTCACGGCTAGAACTCTCCCTTCAAAGCCTAGCTATCAAAGTGCAGTCTTTAGCCTGAAGCTAACATTTGGGATCCTTCACTCCCTGTCAAGAAAGGAAGTGTCACACACTTCTGAGGGACTGGAGAGGAATCCCCATGTTCTCCAACCCTGAGCCCAAGGACTTCTGCATTCTTACAAGCCTGGCTTCTCTTGCAACTCTTGGATCAGAAACATCAGTGGAGCTCCAGCAACAGGGTAAACACAGGCTGGCCAGGGAGTGCTCCATGGGCACTGGAAGAGCATTCCAGCTTGCTCTGGGTGGGCCTGGGGCCTTTCTGTGGCTTGGTGTTGGGAGCACGCCCTTCTCCCCCAGCTACTCTTGTGTGGGTTTAGCTCACATTCTCATTTAGTGCTTGTCACTTCTCATTAACTTTTGTTGCAGGCCGGGGGTTTGCCTTCACCTCTCTGTGGCTGGCAGAGGCTCTGTGGAGCTATTTCAGATGCAGAGACTCCTGCTGGAGAGTGATATCAGAGAGGCAGAGATAGCAATTTGAATTCTGGGCTTCCAATCAAATACTCAAAAAGGGCACTCTACCCTTTGAAAGTTACAGAGTAAACAGAACTTAGCTTGGGAAGCAAATGTACTTCTGATTATTTAAACTGAAGTTCTAGTGAGGACACGACGGTCAGTTGTTTCAACAACGTCTATGAGCAAATTTTGGGTAAATACACAGAGAACAAATACGAGTAATATCAAAGTTGTCCTTATAACATCAAATTCCTATTCATCTACTCACATCCTGGGGAATATCTGTCTCAGTCTTCTTGCAATTATCAACTTCAAACTGTGTTGTCCGACACCATTAGCTTTCATCAATTTGTAAGAATTCATACCCATATGTCCTTATTAGTATTTGTTTTTCCTTCGTATCATCAGCTTAGAGGTACTTAAGCCAATACTAAGAAAACAAGCTCCCCCAGTGGAAACAGACCACATTTCCTCTTCCTTCCAACTCATCTCACCACTCTATATTTACATTTCTGGCTCTTTGTGAACTGTGCTTTAATCAAAGGGTCCTTTAAAACTTTGCTACTCAAAATATGACCCATGGACCAGCAGCATCAGCACCACATGGGAACGTGTTATAAAAATAGACTATTCAGGACTTTCCCCAGACCTACCAACATAGGATCTAACATCTCCTGGAGAGTCACAGTGCAGCTCAGGGACACCGCCTCGAAGGGTAATGTGAGCACATGCACCCCAGTGTTCACTGCAGCACCACATTCAATAGCCAGAACATGAAAGCAACCTAGAAGTCTATCAACAGGTGAATAGATAAGCTGGGGTACGTGTATACAATGGAATATTACTCAGCCATAAAAAGGAACAAATGTGAATCAGTTGACCTGGAGTGGCTGAACCTAGAGCCTGTTATGCAGAGTGAAATAAATCAGAAAGAGAAAAACAAATATATATTAATGCATATATATACACGGAATCTAGAAAAATGGTACCGATTAACCTATTTGCAGGGCAGGAATAGAGCCACAGACATAGAGAATGGACTTGTGCACACAACTGGAGGGGAGGGTGGAACGAACTGGAAAAGCAGCCCTGACACATACGCTGCCATGCGTAAAACAGATAGCTAGTGGGATACTGCTCTATAATACAGGGCATCCAGCCTGGTGCTATGTGATGACCTAGAGGAGTGGGACGGGAGGTGGGGTGGGAGAGGCTCAACAGGGGGGATGTATGTATACATATGGCTGAGTCACGCTGTTGTACTAACACAACACTTTAAAGCAGTCATTCTCCAATTTAAAACAATAAATTTAAAAATGTAAAAAAAATTTTAAATTGCAGCCAAAATATATAAGGAAAAATTATTATAAAGATGTATCTGTCAATTAAAGTATTTTAATTCTTCTGCAAAACAGCATAATGTGAATCTCACAAATCTATAATCTGCTAAAAAATTCAAATACTTCTGCATAAAAAGTTCAAATACGACAGGTCATATGGGCATAAGTGAACATAATATTAGGAAAAGCCAGTCTGCTTTATTAAGTGCCAGACCTCATATGAGGACCATATGTGTATTAGCTCATGACTCTTCACTACAACGCAGGAGGTAGGCACCATCCTCCTCGTGTTGCAGGTGATGTAGGGGCACAGAGAGCTCATGGAACTTGTGCAAGGTTACACAGTCAATGATAAAAGAAGTAGGATTTGAATCCAAGCAGTCTGACTTCAGAGGGCATGTTTTTAACCACTGCACTATAACACCTCCCAGCAGTATGCACTTGTATTCAGGAAATTAAACAGTTGATTCGGGATCCGAAAGAAAAGCTAGGTTGCTATAAAGTGCATCATTTCAGGCTCAGTTAACATTTAGAAGCAGGGATTAGTTGAGTCGGAAATCATAAACTCTAATGGGGCTTCCTTCAGCGTTATCTGAAGACAGTAAGGATAGAGGGGATGCATGAAACCCAGTGGTTTTTCCCAAAGGAGTCGAAATTGGGGCCAGATGGGTCTCAGCCTCCAGTGTGCTCCCCACCATATTCCTTGCCTCTTTTGAACCCCATCTCAAAGCTTTGTGGGTTTCTTGTCTGTCCAAAGGCAACTTCACATGCATTGAATATCAAACGACAGCTTTTTCCTTTCTTTATTCACAGTCTCAGACTATCCATGTTGTTGCTGTTTAGTTGCTGAGTCCTTTCTGACTCTCTGTGACCCCATGGACCATAGCCCACCAGGCTCCTCTGTGCATGGGATTTCCCAGGCAAGAATACTGGAGTAGGTTGCCATTTCCTTCTCTCAGGGATTTTCCCAACCTAAGTATCGAACCTGCGTCTCCTGCATTGCAGGCAAATTCTTTACCACTGAGCCACCTGAGAAGCCCCAGAATATTCATATTGCTTTGATAAATTATTTTGTATTCTATTTAAAACCTCATTAAGAAAAAGGCTGGAGGGGGAAGGAGGTGCTTATAAATCATAATTGAGTAGCTCTAATACTAAACAGTGCAGCAATTTACATGGAAAGTACAACAGGAACTTTTAGATGTGATAGCCAAAGAGCTCTTCCTTTGATGAAACTCAGTCCTGCCTGCAATTGAGTGTTAAGACAGAATCTTAGCCTGGGCTCCAAAAAGTCATTTACTTGCTAGAGTCAGACCACCACTCTTACATTTATAGATGAAAGGAGAGTGGACATCCAGGCCCCAATGAATATACTGTGGAACTGGTACCATCTCTCTGGGGCACCTGTTTTTAAGCAAATGGTGCTTTCTGTCAAAGGGTAGCATCCCACAAGGATTCTCTCCAGCCCAGAATGTTTTCAGAATGCAGGGCGGGGAGTTCTTGGAACAGACTTCAGAAGTCCAAGGAGGCTGAAAACTTCCTGTTGAAAGTACAACTTCGGCTATAAAGGCACTAGACCGCTTTCATTTGGAAGCCTGCCCCAGTTGGTGGGAGGCAAGATAAAATATGCCATGCCCTTAAAATGCCACCCTGATGACGCCAACCGCCTCTTGACTGATCCAGCAGTGCCCTTTTCATAACCTCGTCTTCAGAGGTAAGGAAGAAGCTCCAGATCCAACAAGGAAAGATCACTGAGATTCTTACAACGCACATGATGTAAATGTAAATCACTTAATAACTGAAACGCCAGAGTGAGACTTGGCAACTCCCAAAGATCGAAAACTCAGAGCAGAACAAACCGCCCCATTTAATCCACTTCTCCCAGAGCTCACGGTTCAGAGTTGGGGGTTGGGTTGGACCATAGTTGATGGGGAGGAAGCATGTCACAGCTTGGCAAACAGTGCAGTTGGCAGGCACAGATCAAACACCCCGAGACCCACTCCAGATACCCCAGTCCGGGGCACTTACCTTGCACTGCCCGGACACGCAGATGGCCGTACCATTCTGGTCACAGGGGGTACCATCAATGACCTTCTCAGCTTGCCGAACATAGAAGCGGTAGCCCATTGCCTGGCAGTTCAGCTCACACTTCCGATTGCCCTTGACTACCAAAAACAGCAACAAAAACCAATCGGCATCTTTTATCTTTCTGTATTTTTTTTATTAAGATAAAATTCACATAACATAAAATTAACCATTTTAACCAAAGCATGTATCTCAATGGCTTTTAGTATACTCACAATGTTTACAACCATTTTCACAAACTAACCTCAGAACATTTCCATCACCCCAGAAAGGAAATGCTGGACCTATCAGCTGTCACCCCGACCTCTCTCCTCCTCCCAAGACCTTGGCAGCCACCAAATCGATGTTCTTTCTCTGTGGATGTGCCTATTCTCGGTATCTCACAGTCACACACATTTAAGATGCATTAAAGCTATTAGATCTCTCCGTATTTGATGGGAGAGAGAAGAGGTTGCACCTTGATCTGCACACATGGTAGAGATTCGATGCTGAGTGAATACCATAAAGGGATTCTTAAAGAATCTCACAATACAAATAGGACTTCCCTTTTAGGCATCCTCCCATCTTTAACAGTCTCAATTATATCGTATAAATCAGTAATCACGGTGAGCACACAATGTTTGCGTTCTGCTTTTTATTACTTAAAATCTATGCAGTTATACCATTTTATGTTCTTTTAAACGGCCCAAGTTTCCTGTAATAATTCCTCCATTATGAGACATTTAAGTGGTTTGCCTGTCACCTTAGATTGAAGTCTAAAGTCCTCTCAAGAGCTGAACCTCACCTACCTTTATAGTCTCATTTCCTACTGTTCTATTTCCAACGAAGCATTTCCTCTGGGCAGCCGTTGATCACTGCTCTTCTGGCTTTGCCTATTTGACTAGCACCTGCTTCTACTTTGCTTTAGATCCCAGGTCACCCTCTCCGGGAAGCCCTCCATGGATCCTGATCTGCCCTCAAAGTCCATCTAGCACAGGCTGATCTGGTCTCCTCTACTATACGGTTCAACAAACATCATTTAAGGCATGGCTTTGAGGGGCCGCAGAGATGTGTCTGTCTTTTTTAGTTGATTTATTGTTGGCTGCACAGTGTCTCTGTTGCTGTGTGAGGGCTTTCTCTAGCTGCAGTAAGCAGGGGTTACTCTTCCTTACGGTGCATGGGCTTCTCATTGCGGTGGCTTCTCTTGTTGCAAAGCATGGGATGTAGGGTGTGCGAGCTTCAGTAGTTATAGCACATGGGCTCAGTAGTTGTGGCTCTTAGGCTCTAGAGGGCAGGCCCAGTACTTGTGGTGCATGGGCTTAGCTGCTGCATCTGGGATCTTCCCAGAGCAGGGATCGAACCCATGTCCTCTGTATTGGCAGGTGAATTCTTAACCACTGGGCCACCAGGGAAGTCTGAGATGTGTCTGTCTTACTCACTTTTGTATCTCCAGCACCCAGAAGAGAGCTCGGGCATAGGACAAATGCTCAACAAATAACTGAATAATAAAGGGAAGGGTGTGTGCTCAGTTGTTCAGTCGTGTCCAACTCTTTCGACCCCATGGACTGCAGCTCGCCAGACTCCTCTGTACATAGGATTTTCCAGGAAAGAATACTGGAGCGGGTTGCCATTGCCTTCTCCAGGGGATCTTCCCAGCCGAGGGTTCGAACCTGGGTCTCCTGAATTGCAGGCAGTCTCCTGCATCGTAGGTGGATTTTTTACTGACTGAGCCACCAAGGAAGCCCCAAAGAGAGGGACAGAGAAAATAAATATTGGCCTTTGGAGGTGTTTTAATTTTCGTTTTTCTCTCCTCTCTCCCTACTAGATAGACCCCCCTACCTCAGAGTCTTTCTTTATATTTCTGTTACCTCACACAGAGCCTGCTGCTCAATAAATACTAAATCAATTACTGCTATGACTAATATTTTCAGAGCAATCTAGTTGCCTCCAAAATAAGAATGAGAAAAATGTTCAGGCGAGATATATTTCCATATCCAAGGGAGAAAGACATGCCAAGTACACACTGATTTTGTTTCACTGTTCTTGGAGACGAGACTAATGCTATGCTCAGCCATAGACAGCATGTTCCAGGGTCATGTCTTTGTCTGAAAATCTGATTACTGCACTGGATAATACTGACTTTTTCCTACACAACACAATACATCATATTTTCCCCACTGTGGCTGCCTGACTGTCATAGCAATGAACTTCCTTCTACTCCAAAGCCATTGAAAACCGCTAACAGGAAATCGCAGGCAACCTGTGGGACCACATGGATTAGGGAAGATTGAATCTTCTGTGTGCTCTGAGCTCTATCGGAGAAGTCAAGAGACTTGATTTCCTACCCTAGCTGCCCAAAAGCTATGAAGTGATATTGGCAAAGTCAAAGATTACCAAAGACGGAAGCACTATGGGGATTATCTGAAACCAAACTGTCATTTTGTAGATGAAACACACACACACACACCAGGTCCAGGAAAGGAAGTGACAAGCTGGAGGGAAAACCATTCTCCTACAACCTGCATTCTTGTGTCATCTATCTATCCAGACCCCATTTCCTCTCTCCCAGCTCCTTACGTACTGAAGCTATAGCAGGAACTATCCAACTGCATTGCATTTTGATGTAATAAAAGTGTTTATAAAGCAGCCTCACAGAGGGCAAGGGTTTTGAGTTCTGATTTCTCTGGGCTTCCTCCCAGTTACTTCTATCCTTAGGAATAGTATCAGCAGCAGCCACAAGTTTATTCCTCAATATTGCAGCCATACTACAGAAGAACTTTCTGAGAACAACAGCAACAAAATGATGATTAATCAGGAGACAATGACAGCAAGTGGGCTACATGGAAATAACCCAGAGGAATGACTGGGTTTCTTCTACCTGTGGCCCAAACCAGCTGGGTCTACCCCTCTGCTTATGTGGCTTAGGCAATGTCCCTGCCTCTCAGACTTGCAACAAGGAAAAAGGACATCCTAGGAGACAATTGAAACCTGGAGACAAGTGACTACTTAAAAACTGCCCAGAATCCTGCTGCCTTAGCAATATTCCATGTAGAGCTTCTCATAAAATTACATAAGCCCTGGACTTCCCTGGTCCAGTGGTTAAAAATCCACCTGTCAATGCAGGGGACATGGGTTCAGTCCCTGGTCCAGAAAGATCTCACATGTCACGAGGCAACTAAGCCCTTGCACCACAACTACTGAGCCCGCACTCTGGGGCCCACAGGCCACAGCTACGGGAGCCCACGTGTCCTAGAGCCTGTGTTCCAAACTGGAAAGTAGCCCCCACGCACTGTAACTAGAGAAAGCCCGCACACAGCAGTGAAGACCCTGCACAGCCAAAAGTCAACAAATATGTTTTTTAATTACATAACCACTGACTTCTCCAGACCCTGCCCATACTCCCCAACCACTTTAAAATGCCACATAAAAATACATTTGCAGGACTTCAGTTTGCATATCTATGTGCAAAAAAATGAAGCTGGATCCCTATCATACATCATGTATAAAAATTAACTCAAAATGGACCATCAACCTTAATGTAGAAGCTAAAACTATAAAAAAAATCTTAGAAGGAAACATAGGCATAAATCTTCATGATCTTGGATTATGAAGATCTTCCACTTATTAAAAATCTAAGCACACAAAATGATGTTCAATATCATTAGCCATTAGGGAAATACAAAGTGAAACCACAATGAGATACCACTTCACACATAGGAGGATGGTTGAAAAAAGAATAATATGATAAGAAACACTGGCAAGGATGTAGAGAAATCAGGACCCTCTTAAAATGCTGACAGGACTATAAAATGGAACAGTTTTCTTGGAATACCTTTGGCAGTTCATCAGAATGTTGATTTACCATATGACCCAGCAATTTCACTTCTAAGTGTCTAACAATGAGAAATCACACATCTTCACGAAAACTTGTACATGAAAATTCACAGAAGTATTCTTCATAATAGCTAAAAGGTGGAAACAGTCCAAATGTCCTTCCAGTGGTAAATGGATAAAGAAAATGTGGTGTATCCGTACAGAAAATATTTGACAATAGATGGGAATGAAGTAGCACACATGGACATGCTACAACATGTAAACAATGAAAACATTACGCTCAGTGGAAACAGTCAATCACAAAAAGCATATACTGCACAATTCCATTTATATCTAATATTCAGAATAGGCAAAGGTACAGAGGTAGGAAGTAGATTAGTGGGTTCCAGGGACTGGAGGGAGGACAGAATGTGGAGCAACTATTAATGGATATGGACTTTCTTCTTGGGCAATGAAAATGTCCTGAAATTATATTGAGGTGATGATAGCATGACTCCAAACATACTAAACACCAGTAACTTGTACTATTTAAATTGGTGACTTATAAGGTATGTGAGTTTTATCTCAATAGAGCTGTTATTTATTTATTTTTTTTTAAGAGAAGTGGCAGCAGTTAGCTTCCTAGATCCCCAAGTGAAAGTCATTCAGTCGTGTCCAACTCTTTGTGACCTCATGGTCTATACAGTCCATGGAATTCTCTGGGCCAGAATATTGGAGTGGGTAGCCTTTCCCTTCTCCAGGAGCTCTTCCCAACCCAGGGATTGAACCCAGGTCTCCCATATTGCAGACGGATTCTTTACCAACTCCCCAAGAAATCATCAAATAAATATCCGGAAAATTTCTTGATTGAAGGAGTCCACCAAGTACCCGGACAAGGGTGCAAGGGGTGCCCAGATTATCTACTGCTACCACCCCAATCCAAGTGAGGGTTCCCCCAGCAGATGGGAGTGCTGCCAGCTGGTAGCTCACAGGGGTGCCCAGATTATCTACTGCTACCACCCCAATCCAAGTGAGGGTTCCCCCAGTAGATGGGAGTGCTGCCAGCTGGTAGCTCACAGCTGTGTTTTTCTGGAACTCACCCCTAGCCTAAGGAAGCCGCCTCACCAACCTTCTTCCCCGGGATAGCCCCTGTCCAGTGATCCATCTGTGTGGTTGGACAATGGCCCATTCCGTCTCAATGTGGGGTAACTCTATAGGGCTAACCCAGCTCAGAGTTGTTCAACCTGCATCCTGTACCCCTCACAAGAGTTATTCCTGAATCACTCCCTAAAAACCACTGGGCACAAATCTCTACCTGGAGATCGACAGTCAGGAGCGCTGACCTATTACACTATGTGGCTCAGCTGTGAAGAGCATGCACACAGTTATACTGGAAGCACTGGTTATTAGTCTAACAGAATTACCACCTAATTCCATCAAGAGTATGTGGGATGGGAAGTGTGTATACGTGGTGAGGTGGAGTGTGAGGACAATGAAAGAGGGCTACAATCCTCACCTTCAACAGAAAATCCTGAAACTGAAAAATCCAGAAGTAACAATGTAAACATTATTCAGAGATAAGAAAGTAAATATCAAAAGAACAATTAAAATTGTTGAGGAGGAAAGAATAGTAGGGGATGGGCCAAGTGTGTAGAATTATTTGACTCTCTAAGATACATGCATGCAGATTAACTCAGATTAAACAATAAAATTAATTTTATAAAGAATGTGAAAATGAATTCTAACAATTTGGGTTGTGAGAAGTGGAACTCTGTGCAGTTTTATCAGTGGTAAGTCTCTTTCATCTCTATTCAAAATTAGCACAGAACTGTAAAACTCCTTGCTGTCTTTTCAGGAACTCAGCATAAGTGGGAGAGCAAAATGTTGCTTTCTAAGAAAGCAACATGTTGTGGAAGGTTCTAGATTTCATCCAGCTTTGCTACTACCAAGGTTAGCCTTAGCTTGGAGGGAGTAAGTAAGAGGGAGACTCCTCAAAGTGGCAGGAAATGAGGTTCAAACTTTGCAGACAAATGCACATTCCCTGGCCATCCCTTAAAGTAGAGAGAAAATTTCAGGTAAAAAGAGGAGAGATATTCTGTGAATAAATACATGAGGCTATTCCTGGAGAATGGATAACATCTGTGCTTAGTTTTGGATCCATTCAAACTTTACCAGTTCACTCCAAGTTTAACACCGAAGCCCTCATTTCCCAGGCTCAAGTTCCCTTTTTCTGGGTAGAATATACGATATCCCTGTTCAAGAAAAGCAGCCTCGTAAACGCAGCTCGTAAAACTCAGACGTGGCAGGGTGCTTACCCAACACATGCTGATGAGTGAAGTGTAAACGAATTAGAAACATGTGGATGCAATGTCTTAACTGTATATGCGAGGTTTAAATAAAATAAAAAGGGGTTTGCCCAAAGCCCTAGCAGTGGGCACGGAGTTTGTAGCATTTGGTTGGGGTGGAATAATCCAGGGACAGACAGAGCCAGAGTCAAAGCCACACAGCCACGCCAGGTTTGACCTCTGTCGACTACATTATCTATGTGCTATTCCCCCTGTTTATGACACTGGATCTTCTAATTCTGCACTAGACACAGATGATTACTATTTAAACTGCTTTCCCCCAGACTATATTTTCCAGGACAAAGTTATGGAAAATAAGATGAGGAGAATGCTTCTAAGAGCCCAGACTCTTCTCTGGAACTAGAAAACTGTTCTGAAAAAGAAGAGAAGAGGGGCGAGACTGTCGAATTCTTAGCTTTTTGCTCTTCTGAAAAGGAAATTGTTTGGGGTGCATTCCAGTATAAAAACTTAAATGCGAAAGCATATGGCTCATCAATTATGTAATATTCCTAACCTTCTATCCCACACTGTGACTATGTAACTAAAACTTAGAAATTCACAAGCGGTACCCTGGTGAATCTTATTCAATTGTTAGTCTCTATAGGCTTGGAGATCTGGATTAGAAACAGTACACAAAATGTGTTTCTTAAGTCCTGAAAATTCATTGGCTTGATGTTCCAGAGATGTTAAATTCCTCTTTAGCACTGCTCAGACTTACATGTATTTCTAGTAGGTAACACTTTAATGAGGTGGTTCTCAAACTTAACTATATTCAGAATCACCTTGAAGTCATGTTAAACACAGATTGGTGGATGCCACCCCTAGAGTTTCTGATTCATTAGGTCTAAAGTGGAGCCCCAGAATCTGTCTTTCTTTCTTTTTTAAAAATTAATTAATTTATTTTTGGCTCTGCTGGGTTTATGTTGCTGCATGTAGGCTTTCTCTCGTTGTAGTGATGGGGGGCTACTCTGTAGTTGTGATGTGTGGGTTTCTTATTGTCGTGGCTTCTCTTATTGCAGAGCGTGGGCTCTAGAGCTCCCAGGCTTTAATAGTTGCATTGAGTGTCTTCAGTAGTTGAGGCTCGCACGCTCCAGACTACAGGCTCAGTAGTTGTGGTACACCAGCTTAGTCGCCCCATGGCATGTGGAATTTGCCCTAGGAATCGAACTAGGAATCAAACCTGTGTCCCTTACATTGGTAGGTGTATTCTTAACCACTGGACCACTGGGGAAGTCTTGAGAGTCTGCATTTCTAAGAGGCTCCCAGGTGATGCCAATGCTGCTAGTCCAGGAACCACACTTTGAGAACCATGGCATCCCGCTCCAGCACTCTTGCCTGGAAAATCCCATGGACGGAGGAGCCTGGTGGGCTGCAGTCCATGGGGTCGCGAAGAGTCGGACACGACTGAGCGACTTCACTTTCACTTTTCACTTTCATGCATTGGAGAAGGAAATGGCAACCCAGTCCAGTGTTCTTGCCTGGAGAATCCCAGGGACGGGGGAGCCTGGTGGGCTGCCGTCTATGGGGTCGCACAGAGTTGGACACAACTGAAGCGACTTACCAGTTCTAACTGGTGCTACTGAACCCAGAGAGGGAAAGGAGAGCTACTCAGAAACTAGACCACTAGTTATCACCCTGGGAATGCATTGCCAAAGTGGACACACAAAATGATGCTCAAAATCAAAGGTTTTATACATGTGAGCCAGCCAGTTGAGACTGCAATTAAGAGGTCATGCAAGGATGACATTCCCTTCTGAGCTGGCAGGTACAGTCCACACTGTGCAGGAAACAAAGAGGGAAAAGGAAGTTCTCTTTTTTAGCACCTGCATTGCCATCTGGCTGCCTAACCTCTTCCTGCCTTCCACAATTTTTACTCGACATTTTTTGTTGTTTTTAAGTCACTAAGTGGAGTCTGTGTCTTTGCGACCCATGGATGGCAGCACGCCAGGCTTTCCTGTCCTTCACTACCTCCCTGAGTTTGCTCAAAACCATGTCCACTGAGTCAGTGATGCATCCAACCATTGCATCCTCTGTCTCCCCTTTCTCCTCCCGCCCTCAGTCTTTCCCAGCATCAGGGTCTTTTCCAATGAGTTGGCTCTTCTCATCAGGGGGCGAAAGTATTGGAGCTTCAGCTTCAGTCTCAGTTCTTCCAATGGATATTCAGGGTTGATTTCCTCTAGGATTGACTGGTTTGATCTCCTTGCTGTCCAAGGGACTCTCTAGAGTCTTCTCCAGCTCCACAGTATCTATTGTTTACTGAGTACCTACTATGTGCCAGACCCTTCATATACATCAACTCGGCTAATCCTCACCTCTGGAGGATGAGGACACTGAGGCTCAGGCAAGCTGAGTGACTTGCATATCACTCACTTGAACCACACAGGGCCCATTCAAAGGGTGAAGAGACATCCTCCATGGTGGAGGTAGAGAACGAAGGGGGATGAGCTGAGAGGAGGCTGCAGAAGACGGCTGGCAGCCCACGGTGTACAAGATCATCATTGCTGTAGAAACAATGAACACACTTGTCTCGAGTTCCACGAAGCAACACGGCTAGCACTTCTTGTACTTTACTGGATAGCAGAACATGGCACAGCGGAAGCTTCCCATTTGGAGAAAGTTCCCAGACACATCATTTCACGGGAATTGGTTAAGCCAACTTTGTCCAAGTTACCCAACCTTTTTCCGAAATGTGTTCTCTTTTAGTCTCATGTAGATCCAAAGCCAGAAAAAGTGACTGAAAACAAATACTGTGACGGAAAAAACACCATGCTGCTCAAAACTCTTCAAGCAGTGTGACATGTAGTGTTACATCTTAGAATGTTACATTTAATAATAAAAAAAAAAGTGTGAAAGGGGTTCTGTCCATAGAAAGCCAGTTTGGCCAACTGTCAGGAAAGCAGCTTGACAGCATCAATAGAAGTGGGAGGTCATAACCAGTTTCTTAGGGGAAAATATAGATCTAATTTGATGGATGTGGATATTATTAATAAGATACAGTATATATTCATATCCTCCAGAAAAACGATGTGGCTGGAGTTCTTCTTGTTAAGGACTGAGGCTGTCAAGAGTTCTGAAAAAGAAGCTGGAGAAGGGAACTTTGGTACAAACTGTCATGCATGTAAAAGCCTCAGAGGCTCAAGAAACTCAGAGAGAGAGGAAATGGTACCACCCGTGCAGGCCTCACCCAGAGGAGGGCAGCTTGACCTCCTACCACCTGCCATTATCATAGTAAAAATTAGATATATGTATATATGTGTGTGTGTATATGTGTGTGTTTGCATGTGTGTAGTATGTATATATGTTGTATGTGTCTGGGTGTATGAATGCATGTATGCATATATTCAGGCTCCCTGGGTGGCTCTGTGGTAAAGAATTCGCCTGCCAATGCAGGAGATGCGGGTTCAATCCCTGGGTCAGGAAGATCCCCTAGAGGAGGAAATGGCTACCCAATCAGGACACTTGCCTGGGAAATCCCCACAGAGAAATCTGGCTGCTATAGTCCATGGACTCGCAAAGAGTCAGAGAAGACTGAGCAATTGAGCACACAAACACACACACATATATTCATGTGTATATGTGTATTCATTACACATATATAGCTGACCATTGGAGAATACCCTGATGCTGGGAAAGACTGAGGGCAGGCGGAGAAGAGGGCAGCAGAGGATGGGATGTTTGGATAGCACCACCAACTCAATGAACACGAGTTTGAGCAAACTCCAGGAGATAGTGCAGGAGAGGGAAGCTTGGCACGCTGTAATATATGGAGTCACAAAGAGTCAGACGGGACTTAGTCATGTTGTTGTGACTTAGTCATGTTGTTGTTTAATAACAATAATTTGTGTACTTATTTACGCGTGTGTATTTTGTGCCACTGCAGGAGACATAAGAGACAGAGGTTCAATCCCTGGGTTGGGAAGAGCCCCTGGAGGAGGCCGTGGCCACCCATTGTAAAATTCTTGCCTGGAGAATCCCATGGACAGAGGAGCATGGTAGGCAACAGTTCATAGGGACTTAAAGAGTTGGACACTATTGAAGCAACTTAGCATGCAGACATTACATAGTATGTGTGTAAGTGTGTAGATGAGTATATGTAAATAGGTATCTGTTCATGTATATATGTGCATAGTAAGCATGCAAGTACTGGGTTGGCCAAAAAGTTCTTTTGGGTTTTCCACATTACAGAAAAAGCTGAAAAAAACTTTTGGCCAACCCTGTATCTTTTAGAGTCTGTTCCACAATGATAAGAACACAATATGAGCTGGTCTATAAGGTGGTAAAACTTATGGCATGAATGTGTGGGCAGATACAGCAAATCCACATTCCTGAAAACCAAGCAGTGGTTCTAATGATGGCTCTCTCTTTTAAACATTTAATAGCAGACATGGTAAGACACTAGAAAAAAAGATTTCAGGAGAAAGAAAGTTTTCATGGCTTCAGGGAAAGGATTTTTTAATATGACAAATTCTCAGAATTCAGGGGAAAACTTCAAGGAGCCCCAGCTAAGCTCAGACTCAGCTCTCCCTTCTGGGTCTTAATAAAACCCACTGAAGAATGACTGTCATCCTGTTAGTTACCACTGTTCTTGTAGCCACCCCCTCAGAATATCTACATCCAGCCCCAAAGATGGGGTTCAAGGACATGTTTTTCTACAAGTGGATCTTTCACTAACCATAGCCACTCAATTGCTCTCTTCACTGTTCTGGAAATACACCATGGGCATTCACACCTCTGTACCTCAATTTTTTGTTCATCTAACCAGAATACTCTGGACATTCCAATCTACATACACAAACCCTACCTCCAGCATATGACTATAAAATACACAAACATAATAGTTGTGAAAGCAGTCTCCAGGGAACATGGAACAGGATGGACTCTGTCTAGGGAATCAGGAAAGGCTTTACCGAGGAAGTTACTTTTGAACTGAAATCTGAAGAATGAATTAGTTTTATGAGAGAGGGGATGGAGAGGAAGCCGTCTCAAGCAGTGGGTATCAGCCTGTGCAAAGGCCCTGTGGCATGAGGAGTGGAAAGAAGACCAGTGTGGCTGGAGAGATAGTCTGGAGAGGAGAGAGGCTGCAGAGGTGACCCTTCTTTAAGCCCACAGTTCTCATGATCTCTCTGGATCAGGGTTGCCAGATAAAGTGCAGAATGCCCAGTTGAAACTTTCAGATGCACAGTACATATTGTATAGGACATACTCATGCTAATACTTACATTAAAAAGTTATTTGTTTCTTTGAAACTCATATTTGACTGACAATCCTTATTTTTATTTGCTAGCAATCCTACTCTGAATGGGGCTTTCCTGGTGACTTAGTGGTAAAGAATCCGCCTGTAATGCAGGAGACCCAGAACACATGGGTTCGATCCCAGGGTCAGGAAGATCCCCTGGATGAGGGCACGGCAATCCACTCCAGTGTTCTTGCCTGAAGAACCCCATGGACAGAGGAGCCTGGTGGGCTGCAGTCCACGGGGTTGGAAAGAGTTGACACAACTGAAGCAACTGAGAACACATGCTACTCTGAATTGTACAACCAAAGGACTAAGTTTTCTACATAACTCATTTGTATTCTTTACCACAACAGGTCTTTTTTTTTTTAAGCTGGCTTCATGTCTTTCCAGCTCTCATGACCCCAGTCAGAGAACCTCAGAGCAAGAAGAGTCCTAGAAATCAGCTGGTCTGACCTTCTAGCTCCACAGACAAGAACAGGAGGCTTAGAAAGGCTCCAGGGCTGCTCAAGGTCACAGATAAAGACCCCACTGAGGCTTCTTTCATGCCCTCCTGCTGTGCCTAGGACAGTGCTGAGCACATTAAAAAAGAGCCTAATCAATTGCTCCATTGAATTAACAAGCTCATTTACATGCCTCTGGACAGAGGGGGATGAATAGATATAATCCCAGACAGCCAGGAGCTTTCCAAACAAAATAAACAGCCAGCCAGACAGAGCAGAGGCCACTCGCACATGCACAAACACAGGCAGGAACACAAAGGACCCCAGCCAGTGGCTGCTTTGAACAGCTAGACTCCTGCCTTTTCTCGGAGACTCTACAAGAGCCAGGGACCCAGACGGCTCTCCTCCTTGCTGGCTTGGTAAATTTACTCTATGGTAGCCCATGGAACTGACACAGCAAGTGTAGAAAAGGATCCTTTTCTCCCTAAGACAGGAACTGTGACACTTAAGGGACACATCAGCCAGCGACGTTTGTCCCTTTCGGGTCCGGTTATTTGCTAAGAGACTTTTTTCAGGCCCTCTCTGTACGCAGAACACGTTGCATCCAAATACGCACAACCACCCGGAGAAAAAGGCAGGGGTGGGACCTCCGCCACTATTTACCAAACGAATGCAGCCCTCCACATTCAAGCGGACTGAATGCAGGGGGATTATCCCTTTGAGTAAGCTTGGCTTTCATTCCTCCATGGGACTTGAAAAGACGTCAATACATTCCCATCACAATCAAATGCAAGCATTTCACTTGCCCGAAGACAAACAAGGATTTGGACAAATGAGAAATGGAGGCTCCCTTGTGGAGGCATGAAAAGGGAATTCAGCAGCCCCGACTCCCTCTCAAAGAAAGCACCGGGAAGGATGTTCTGGCTGTGGCCACACAAAGCGTGGCATGAGCTCATCACGCCAGAACCTAATTGAAACTTCAGGCTGAAACAGTGTTTTGTGATATTTGGGGAAAGGATGGGCAAAGACAAAAAAGAAAAACAAAGGATGTGTACAGAAGAGGCATGAAAAGCAGCCCACTTCTTGACTGTTGGGACGATTTGGACGGTGGCCATTGAGTTAAATGAGGTGCAGCCTTCCTTTCAATCTCAGACCTAAAGCCCTTTTGCAGAACTAGCTGCTGCCAGCATTATGGCTCCCTAGCCAAGGCCTTCAGGGCCCATTAGGACCTTCAAAATGCAATTGCATTTAAAGAAACACCGTAGAAAAGATTCTGGTTAGACCTTTAGACAAATCACCTAGCGCTCGAGAATCCACTGAAAGGCACAAAGGGAAAAGGGAAGGGGCGTGGTTTCTGTACGTCCTTCTCTCGGTTTGCATGGGAGTTCTGCCACTTACCAAGCTTGTGTCATGAACCTAATTATGTCTATGAACCTTGTTTTCCTCATTTGTTAAAATGGGTATGCTAATGCTTATCTCACAGTCTTGTCTGAGAATTAAGTAGGAGAATGCTCGTAAAAGCACAGGTGCAAATATATGATCACTTCCTTTCTTCTCCCCTCAAACTAGATGCCCAAGGAAGTGATGAAGTCTGCTTCTGGAAGCTTTATTAAGAACTGCAGACATGGAAATATTTGACTTGATAGAAATGTGGCAACCCTTGGCAGTAAAAAGATGGGCTAGGAGGTAGTCCCTGCTAGTTTCAAGGCTTTATTAAAAGTATTTCCTTGCCGGTAGGTAGGTAATTGATGTTAGTCTGTCCCCAAAGCTCTGCAGAGCTGTCTGTTCTTTTAATTTTCTTTGATAATTGCCGAAGCAGTGAGGTCAAGTTAAAATATGTCCTGGAAGAGGAGTAGGGAGAATGGTTCCATGGTGTTTTGGCTGCACTTCAGGACTCCAGCTGCTCAGTAGCCAAACCTTGGGAACACTGTTTAAGATCTCATTATTCTATTTTCTTTCTCCTTTATGGTTCTTGCAAATAGCCACCTGCAAGTTTCATTTTGTTATTAGGTCTGTATAGAAAGATCGTTTTCATCCTCCTTTTTCTGGGAGTCTCCTGTGTTCTGAAAGGCCATCAGTTGCAGTTCAACCCCCAGCTACTGACAAACACAGGTCTTAGTGAGGAACTTGCTATTATCTTCCTTCAGTAGAAGTTTCCATTGACAAGCATACTCTGTGTGTGTGTTAGTTGCTCAGTCGTGTCCAACTCTTTGTGATCCCATGGACTGTAGCCCACCAGGCTCCTCTGTCCATGGAATTCTCCAGGCAAGAATACTGGAGTGGGTTGTCATGCCCTTCTCCAGGGGATCTTCCCAACCCAGGGATCGAACCCAGGTCTCCCTCATTGCGGGCAGATTCTTTACCGTCTGAGCCACCAGGGAAGCCCAAGCATACTTTCTCTACCTCAGTGGAAAATGGGTGACAGATAGGGATGCCTGGAAAGAAGGTACCTCTCCCCAGACTCCCAACAGTACATAGTCACAATCAGTCTACCTTTGTGAGGATATTGGCTCTTCCTAGATTCAGTCCCCTACTTTACTTCGACAATGTAGCTGTAGCCTGATGCTCTGAATTCCTCTGAATAGATTTATTTCTATTTTATTTTTAAGTCTTTATTTAATTTTTCACAATATTGCTTCTGTTTTATGCTTTGGATTTTTGCCTGCAAGGCATGTGTGATCTTTGTTCCTTGACCATGGACTGAACATACACCCTGGCACTGGAAAACAAAGTCTTAGGCACTGGAGTGCCAAGGTAGTCCCCCTTTGGATAGATTTAGCCAGCCATAATTACCTTAAAAATTGGGCAAGGTGAGGTTGGGGGGGAGCCAGGAAAAAAGAGAATTCTCTTTAAATGCCCAATAGGTTTGAGACAAAAGGATGTAACCTTTTTGACTGAGTAATACAGACTATGGGACTTCTCTAGTGGCTCAGTGGTAAAAAAGCCACCTGCAGTGAAGGAGCTGCAGGAGACTAGGGGTCAATCCTTGGGTCAGGAAGATTCCTGGAGGAGGAGATGGCAGCCCACTCCAGTATTCTTGCCTGGAAAATCCCGTGGTCAGAGCAGCCTGGTGGGCTACAGTCCATGGGGTTGCAAGGAGTTGCACATGACTGAGTGACTAAGCACAGCACACACAGCAATCCAGTTTATTACCTACACTCCTTCTGAGTGTACTATGCAGATCAGGCTCCAAGAAAAGTTCCTGGATCATCCAATATAGTAAACTGCTCCTCAGGGCACTGTGACAAATGGGCGAGCACGCATTTAGACCAAGGACATTCAAGGTCTTTCTCTTGGTTCAGAGTGCTGGAGGTCAGGGGAAGGTTATACGACAGAGCAAACATAGGGAGCAAAGTTGGATTCCATCCTGTAGACCTAAGAAAGTCAAATTTTCCATAGATATCTAGGCAATCCAGACATCTTCCAATAGTTGTAACCATATTTCCAAGTCCTCTCTAATCTTTCCCTCTACTTTCCTTGCCTAGCTAAAGCCATACAGAGATTTCATGAAAATCGAATTAGATTACATACAGAAAGAAGAAATGCAATATAAGCTCTTATAAACCTTTGGTCTAGGTTCCACTGGGCCCATCCTGCTTGGTTTTTGATACTAGGTATATTGTGCTCATGCTTAGTTGCTTCTGTCTCTCTCTTTGTGACCCTGTGGACTGTAGCCCGCCAGGCTCCTCTGTCCATGGGATCTCCAGACAAGAATACTGGAGTGGGTGGCCATTTTCTCCTCCAGGGATCTTCCTGACCCAGGGATCAACCCTGCATCTCCTGCAGCTCCTGCATTGCAGGTGGATTCTTCACTGCTGAGCCACTGGGGAAGCCCAAAAGGTATATTAAGAGCCACCAAAAATAAACCAAGAAGAGCTGAACAATATAGTGACAAATGTTATTAGCACTTTTGGTTTGTATCCTTTCATCTGAAAATGCAGGGGTTGTTCTGATATGTTGTTGATTCTGCTTATTATTTCACCCTTCGAACCAATATCTCACACCCACTAGAATGGCTATTATCAAAAACAAGAAAAGAAGTGTTAAGATCGAAGAAACTGGAAAGGTTTCTTTCCAGTTTGTGCCCTGCTGCTGAGAATGTAAAACAGCACAGTTAAAGCGGAAAACTGTACGGACGTTCCTCCAAAAAGCACTCGTAGAATCGCCATGCGATATGACAATTCTGCTCTGAGTGTATACAGCTGACCCCTGAGCAATGTGTCAGTGAGGGTGCTGACACCGCTGCCCCCACCCCCACAGCCAAAAATCTGCACCTCAAAAACGAAAACACTGGTAACTGACACCCAAGGACAGGAAGCTGAAACAGTTTGGATAGAATCAGTACTCAAACCTCAGTTCTTTTGATTGCACACATTCTGATCTCTAATCAAACACGAACTTTTCCCCACACTTAATTAATGTAAAATGAAAATTCAGGGACTATATTGAAAAAAATCTAAATCTGTGGACCTCCATGGTTCAAACTCCTGTTGTTCAAGGGTCAACTGTACATCCAAAAGAAGTGAAAGCAAAGGTCTTTAAAAGTATTACAAGCCCATGTTCACAGTGAGACAGGAAAGAGGGAGGCAGGGTCAGTTCAGTTCAGTTCAGTTGCTCAGTCGTGTCTGACTCTTTGTGACCCAATGAATCGCAGCACGCCAGGCCTCCCTGTCCATCACCAACTCCCGGAGTTTACTCAGACTCACGTCCATCGAGTCAGTGATGCCATCCAGCCATCTCATCCTCTGTCGTCCCCTTCTCCTCCTGCCCCCAATCCCTCCCAGCATCAGAGTCTTTTCCAATGAGTCAACTCTGCTCATGAGGTGGCCAAAGTACTGGAGTTTCAGCTTTAGCATCAGTCCTTCCAAAGAAATCCCAGGGCTGATCTCCTTCAGAATGGACTGGTTGGATCTCCTTGCAGTCTAAGGGAATCTCAAGAGTCTTCTCCAACATCACAGTTCAAACGCATCAATTCTTCGGCACTCAGCCTTCTTCACAGTCCAATTCTCACATCCATACATGACCACAGGAAAAACCATAGCCTTGACTAGACGGACCTTTGTTGGCAAAGTAATGTCTCTGCTTTTGAATACGCTATCTAAGTTGGTCATAACTTTCCTTCCAAGGAGTAAGCATCTTTTAATTTCATGGCTGCAGTCACCATCTGCAGTGATTTTGGAGCCCAGAAAAATAAAGTCTGACACTGTTTCCACTGTTTCCCCATCTATTTCCCATGAAGTGATGGGACCGGATGCCATGACCTTCGTTTTCTGAATGTTGAGTTTTAAGCCAACTTTTTCACTCTCCACTTTCACTTTCATCAAGAGGCTTTTGAGTTCCTCTTCACTTTCTGCCATAAGGGTGGTGTCATCTGCATATTTGAGGTTATTGATTATTTCTCCCAGCAATCTTGATTCCAGCTTGTGTTTCTTCCAGTCCAGCGTTTCTCATGATGTACTCTGCATATAAGTTAAATAAGCAGGGTAACAATATACAGCCTTGACATACTCCTTTTCCTATTTGGAACCAGTCTGTTGTTCAATTGTTAAAAGAATGACACAACAATTAGGAACAACAGGAGGCCATGAAACTGCGTAGAACCCACTAGGCCCAAGAAGGGGGAAGACTAGACTTCCAGTAGCCCTTGAGCCTCATTACACACCCATTGTAATATATTAGCATATGCTAATCGACACACCCACAGGCACCATGACAGTTCCAGGTTTGATTGTAAAAGGCCAAAAAGTGGGAGGTGCCCCAACTCCTGGAAATCCCCCTCTTCTCCAAGATAGAGTATTCCTTCCACTCATCAGCCTAGGACTACCCAGTCCACAGAAACGAACCACCCCCTCACCAGCATCTCACCTTTGGGATCTGACTGCATTGCCTATGGAATGTGTATCCCTCACAGCGCCACCCTCACTTTGTGAACAGAGGACCCCAGCCCAAGGTTCTTGCCTTCAGAGATGGCCCACACTCTGCCTGTGGAGTGTGTCCCTCTCTAAATAAACCTGCTTCACTTTACTATGGCTTGCTCTTGAATTCTTTCCTGCGTGAAGTCAAGGATCGTCACTTGGTGGCCCGTCCCAGAGACTCACCAGAGACCTGGGACATGGCCATCCTCTTACAGCCCATTTTTCCTACAACAATAGCAGCAGCACTATTCACAGGAGCCAAAAAGGTGGAAGCAACCCAAGTATCCATCGACAGACAAATGAACAAACAAAACACGGCCTACACTTCTAATATGGTATTTATTCAGCATGAAAAAGAAAGAAAATGCTGACACATGCTTCAACACAAATGAACCTTCAGGCATTATGCTGCATAAAAAAAGCCAGTTATAAGAAGACTTTGTATGATTCTGCTTATATGAGGCATCTAGAATAATTACATTTTTAGAGACAGAAAGTAGAACGGTGCTTGCAAGGGTTGGGGGAGGGGAAAATGAGGAGCTATTATTTAATGGGAACAGGGTTTTAGACTTGCGAGAATAAAAGAGTTCTGGAGACTGGTTACACAGCAGTGTGAATGTACTTAATGCTACTTCATCAAATACTTAAAAGCAGTTTAGATGGCAAATTTTATGTTATGTGTCTATTTGTGCTCATGCTCAGTCATGTGTGACTCATTACGACCCTTTGGACTGTAGCCTGCCAGGCTCCTCTGTCCATGGCATTTTCCAGGCAAGAATACTGGAGTGGGTTGCCATTTCCTCCTCCAGGGGGATCCTCCTGACCCAGGGATCAATCCTGTTTCTCCTGTACTGCAGGCGGATTCTTTACCCTCTGAGCCATAGGGGGAGTCCTATTATGTGTATTTTGCTACAAATTTGAAAAAATGGAACTAGAGTCTTTACATTCAGAAGCCTGTCCCTCCCCTTACTATATTCCAAAGATCAAATCAACACTCTGATATGAAACTATCTAAAATTGGTGGTCAACTTCCAATAGCTGGGATGATCCACCAGACTACTCTGCCCCACAGAGATTTGCCTTCTAGTCTCTGTCTTCCCCTCGTAAAGTGAAGTGGGCATAAGAGAAGAGTTCAACACAGACAACCTCTTGGAAGAGAATATATTCTGGGAGATGGAAAAATCAGCCATCCTTTGCAAGCAAAGATGACATTACTGACCCCAGACCAACAAAGCATGCAAGAATGCTGTGCTCACCATTACTAGAGATACATTTCCATCGCTTCACCTGCATTTGCCTACTCTTAAAAGCCTGGCACAGAGTGGGCACTCCATAGGTGTTTGGTGAGCAAATGAATGAACCACTCAAAGGCTAAGAGGGAATGAACCAAGTACTATTTGATAAAAATATAAGAACCCCTCAAGAGCGCTAAAAACACAAACTGATTGCCTCTTTCTGGACATATCCGAGGGATGATTTATGAGAAACAAGGTAAAGGAGGTTCTTGCTAAAGTCTCACGTTTTACTGAGAATATGTGATATCCTGAATGCAGTTTTGATTTGCCTTCTGTGTATGTGTGTAAGCCACAGAAGCAGTTAACTGTTGATGGCCAAATAACAAATGTCTCTGCCTCTCCCTGGAGAGATTAAATAGTTCTGGGTCGAGAAAAAAAAAAGAGATCAAAAGAAGATCCAGACATCCCCGGCTGGCAGGCAGCAAGAGGTCCCCTGGCCAAGGAAGGGTAACCTTTGCTTGAACTTAGAGGGAATGTGGAAAAGGGGTTCTGGGCTGAGAAGAAGATCGGTATGATGCTTCTCCTAAGCTGTGCAGAGCAGGATTCTGAGCTGCATACCACAAATTCCCTGACCTGACCGTAAAATTTACTTCTAAGCCTTTGCTGTGTATACCTATAATTAACAAAAAAGAGGTCTTATTTTCTTTTTAAAAAAATGATGGCACGTAAAATAAGTTTGGGGTGAAAGTGATATCTTTGTGTAATTGGTCTAATACTTTGGGGACAATAAGGAAGATATCCAGTGACATATTATTCATATGGACAGACCTATTCATCCCCCTCCTAGAATTTATTCTAAGACTAAAATCTAAAAGAAGAGAACATATTACAATTTTCCTGAAAATGTATTTGAATGAATTTTGAGTTCTTAAAAAAAAAAAAAAACTCATTAGGAAAAATACTGGAGGAGATAAAACATTATCCCACTACACCTAAGGCCATACTAACCCCCCATTTAAGTCTTGATTCATGGGTACCACTTCCTTGGTTTGGAGACAGTCACCAACCACAGCATCCTAAGCAGATCTGAAAATGCTTCCTTAATACCTGAGATCACCCAGACAACGCAGTCCATCAAAAAGATCCCATTCTATAGGCACCCAGACAGGTTGTTTTTCTTTTTTAAAATGTTAATGAGTTATGCCTAGCAGCTAGCTTGCAGGGCACAGCTATTCAACTCTTCAAAAGGGTGATAAAAGCAAGTCCTCAGAAGCCGAAACAAAATGCAAGGAAGCTGTGAAAACAACTTGACCCCCCAGGCCCAGGGCTGCAAGGCAATTTCTAGGGCCCAGGAAAAAAAATCAAACACAAGACAACAGTAAACCCTGAACCCTCGACTCCTTAAGTAGCAAGTACTATAATGCAAACGCGTTATGTTGATTAGAAGGCAAAGAGAACCCTTTTCTGCCTCTGGTTTCCAAACACAAAGCTTGGAAAACAAAAGATTTTTGCCAAGTTCTCCCAAATTGAGAAAGTAATAACTGAGAAAGGCTTTCGTCGTTTTAAAAGCTTACCCTCTGAATTTGGAACCTAGGTGATGTCCATATTTTCTCTTAAGATGTGTTATTTACTTAGAGATGGGGGTCAACATATCTCAGGGATCCTTTCTGCGTCTCACTCCTAAGAAAGAAGCCCTCCCATTTTGGAAAGAGGAAGTCTGGGACAGGGCCCACCTGTCGAACTTTTCTTTCACGTGGTAACATCTCCATCTGCTGGAAATTTAGATGTCTGCATTAAAGGCAGATAATGTTTTATTTTCCTATAACTCTAGGTCAAACTTACATTCACACTTTCCCATTCAGAAGCACTGCCATTTTATTTAAAACATCTGGCTTCTTTCCTTATTTCTGAAGTCCCCAGTGGCCTTCATCCCTCTGGCATTTGCGGGACCTCTCCTAACCCTGGCTCACCCTCCTCCCCACGGTTTGTGCAAGTCTCCATCAGTCTTCCTTTAGAACTGTACATCCTTAAGTTAATCCAGAAACCCTGCTCTAAAGCTGGATATTGTTTACCTGGAGGTCAAGGGGTTCCCGTCCACCCCCTCCCCCCAGGCTGGCATTGCTTTGAACTATGGTCTTAGCTGTTCACAGCACAAGCTCCTTTATCTGGCTGGGTAAACTGTTCAATAACCACCTGTGTTGTCTCTTATTTTAAAAATAAATAAACCCACAAACACTGGGGCAGTGAGGGCAAGGCTGTGGTTGCCATTCTCTTGTTTCTGGTGTCTCTAAGGCTCTTGCTTTTCTGTCTGTTCATGTTGATTCCGTCTTGGCCAGGTACCCACCCAGTGGCTAGCCCCAGGAAATACAAGTGCATTTGCTTGTGTACATGACTACTTTTCTGCCCTTTCTGTTTCTTCATTAGCACCACTTTTCCCTTCAGAATCAATTTCCTCCTCTCCCTTTAGTTTAGTCTCCATTCTGCCATTCCTTTCTTTAAAGTAAACCAACGTGCAATTCTATTTATAAAATATTGCTTCCTGGTATTAAACTTCTAGCCTGACCCGAGCAGCTTTCTGGGCTTCCATCTCTTTGTTTGTACAGTAAGGAAATGGGACTGATCCCTTAAGTCTATGCTATTTATGATGGTCAGAGGAAAAAGAGACCCGGACAAGGAATGAAGCCTCTACTTCAATAGCCTCACAAAGACGACAATCCTGAGAATCAGAATTTGGCAAGCAAAGGAAAGCTAGGTTAACCTTGTCCTCCACTTAGGAACGAGAGCTGGTGAAGGACAAGTTAGCTATGAGAACACCTGACTACAAGAAAACAGGATACGCCCAAGAGGACTCAACATTCCTGCCTCTTCCTAAGAGAACTTAGAGCTGTTGAGCTGAACTGAAATGCAAACCTTTCCCTGTCTTTCAAAACCATCCGCTTCCAGAGAAGGAGAAAAGGAGACAAGCTAAAGAAAAACACCGTCTCTCTCTCTCTCTCTCTCTCTCTCTCTCTCTCTCTCTCGCTCCACAGCTGCACAGTGGGTAGACGCCCTAAAAACTTTTGATCTCAGCAACTGGTTTAAAACACGTTATCTTCTTTTGCCTGGAAGAAAGAATTAGGTTTATTAAGCAGTGACTCACAACAATAAAAGATCCATTAAAAATGATGCTTTAATTATAGCCAATATGTAAGCTTATTCCATTAAAAGCAAGAGCATAATGGAGTGGAACAGTGGATGTGTCAGGACTGAATTTGGGTGCTCAGCACTTTAGACATAAGGTTACTGTGTGATGTCATTTTCCTACTCATGCCTTTACTTAGATTCAGTGTCCCTTGACAATGATGTCTTCTCATCCTAGTAGCTGATATAGAGGTCCTCAGCAGGTGTTCAATAAACGCTTGTCAAATTGAAATGGACTCATTTCAGAGCCCATTCTAATGGTCCATCCACATATGGAGAACAGATGGCTGATGAACCATCTGTAAAGTGCCGGTCCCTCATTCATCTGAGGGGAGCTGTCCAGGTCTCCTTTATGAAGACTTCACAATAATTAGAATAGGTGTCCCTTCCTCAACACACCTTATTTCCTCCCGATAGAAAATTATCATGATGTGTTAATACTGATAGAAACAGCCATTTTTGTCATCTGCTGGAAAGTCGTCATAGTAAATATCCAAGTCACTCAACTTTTGAGTCAACAAGATCATAATAAAAATATGGAGAAAATCAGGGACTTCTCTGGTGGAGTGGTGCTTAAAAACCTGCTCTGCAATGCAGAAAACATTGGTTCAATCTCTGGTCCATCATGAACTCAGGTCCCACATGCTGTGGAACAACTAAGCCCACGCCCCGTAACTACTACCCAGCTCACCACAAGTGGAGAGCCCACGCGCCACGATGAAAGACGCCACACGATAGAACAAAGACCCTGCGTGCCGCAACTAAGACCCATCACAGCCGAATAAATACATATTTTTAAAAAACATGAAGAAAATCAAACCAATAAAGATAAATACTGCCTCTGGAGATGCAGTAACCCATGCAGCAAACCAGCTGATCAACTGTGCAAGCCAGCTGATTTCTTTCAGACATTATGTGACTAATCTTGAAAAACTGAATCTATGAGTTGGTGGTAAATGGTAGAACCATTTATGTTCTGTTACTTTCATGTTGGCTTCAGAAGATTCACTGACAGAAAGAGGCTGGTAATGTGCATGCTTGTGTGTGCGTTAGGGACTTCCCCGGTGGCTCAGGTGGTAAAGAATCTGCCTGCAATGCAAGAGACCCAACTTTGATCCCTGCATCAGGAAGATCCCCTGGAGAAGGGAATGGCTACCCACTCTAGTATTCTTGCCTGGAGAATTCCATGGACAGAGGAGTCTAACGGGCTACAGTCCATTAGACTGTAGCATGTAACATGGTTCCAAACCATGGGGTTTGGAAGAGCCAGACACAACTGAGTGACTATCACTTAGGGAGTTGGGAAGGGGGCAAGCAGTGATCACATGTTAGATCACAAGGATTCTAATGAATGACTTCTCTCCATCATAAGTTCTCAGGCCCAGCAAGTTTTACCTGTTAAGTTGTCTGCAAAAGGATTTCCCTGTCGATACACTGTGAGCTCAGGTACCAAACAGCTGTCCTGACACAGAATGGCCCACAGCACGCTGGGTGTTGTCCACAGACCCACAGGCATACGCATCAAGTCTGTTCCTTTTCCTTGTCCTCGCACAGATTTATACTGTAGACCACCACCCCTTTGGAGAAGGCAATGGCACCCCACTCCAGTACTCTTGACTGGAGAATCCCATGGATGGAGGAGCCTGGTAGGCTACAGTCCATGGGGTCGCTAAGAGTCGGGCACGACTGAGTGACTTCACTTTCACTTTTCTCTTTCATGCATTGGAGAAGGAAATGGCAACCCACTCCAGTGTTCTTGCCTGGACAATCCCAGGGACAGGGGAGCCTGGTGGCCTGCCATCTATGGGGTCACACAGAGTCAGACAGGACTGAAGTGACTTAGCAGCAGCAGCAGCAGCCACCCCCGCTTCCTGGTACCCTCCTGTCCCTTGGACATCTCCAGGTTGCCCTCCTCCTGGGCTATTTCTCCCCACATTCTTCTTCCTCCACCCTGAGGTAGGCATTCTCCGAAGGTCATGTCTCAGATCTGAAGCTTGTCCTTCCCTTTCCAGCTGTCTCCCAGGATGGGGAACCCCCAGCATACCTGTTCATCTCAGTCTGCACACAACCTGCTGTCCTGGCTCTCCATGTCCCTGCTTATCATTCCTGTGGGGACATTTTGACTTCAAACTCACTTTGCTGCTAAATTCAAGCCCTCAACTTCCTCCTACTTCTGCTCTTCCCCACTGGACTTCCTGTTTCATGTCATTATTCTAGTCACAGAGCTTCAAAATAATGTCATCTTTGATTTTTCTCTGGCCCTTAGCTCCTGCCTGAATTCAGCCATCTAGTCCAATTGATTCCCCCTGGAGAATGTTTCCAGTGTTTCCTTCATAGGTCAGTTTCTTTCTAGCTCCGTACCTAGTGCCACATCCATCCTGGATAACTGTGGCAGACTCCTCTTGGTCGCACCTCTGCTGATCACCCTGCTCATACTTGCTAGGTCACAACCCCTACAGAACCTCTTTCAAGTGTCACCATCTTTCCCAGCTCAGAGCTCTGGCAGCTCCCTCCTATAGCACAAAACCCAAACTCTAGAGCTGGGGGATTAAAACCTTCCATAATTTTTACCAATTGTTTGTCAATGTTTCAATACAATGTGCCTTGACATGGTTTCTTTAAAAAAAAAAAAAAAAAAATATATATATATATATATATATATATATATTATATATTGGACTGTAGTTGGTTTACAGTGTTGTGTTAGTTTCAGGTGTATACATACATATATATTTATTCTTTTTCAAATTATTTTCCTTGGTGGTCCAGTAGCTAAGACTCTGCACTCCCAATGCAGGGGACCCAGGTTCAATCCCTAGTCAAGGAACTAGATCCTAGATGCCACAACTAAACATCCCACGTGCTGCAACAAAGATTGGAGATCCCAAGCGCCACAACTAAGACCTGGAGCAGCCAAATATATATATATATAAATATTTAAAAAAGAAAGACCCAAGGGGTGGTGATCACTATGGGGAAGAGGTCCAGCAGCCTGTACTAAATGCCCAGTTACATCAAGACTAATGTAAAAGGGCAGGCCACCCAAACTGGGCCACAAGAAAGAAGTGTGGGCTCTAGAAAGCTATAGCATGAAGCTCAGAACAGAACCCATAGCCAGACTGTCAGCCCTAAGCATGGCCTTCATCTTGTCCTGCATAAATTCAGGACTGTTTCCAGACGAACCATTGCAGACATAAAGGAGGTGAGTATTCCTTACTCCTGAACACATGGCAGACATCAATAATCAACTGTGGCACTTTTTCACTTTGGGCCCAGGAAATAACGTCAAAATCCTTCATATAAGATCTCCAAACAGCCACTGTCAATTAATTGAAAGCACATGAGATAAAGTCTATTTGTCATGTAGATGTAGCTGTGAAAGTTGCTCAGCCATGTCTGACTCTTTGAGATCCCATGGACTATACAGTCCATGGAATTCTCCAGGTCAGAATACTGGAGTGGGTAGCCTTTCCCTTCTCCAGGGGATCTTCCCAACCCAGGAATTGAAACCAGGTCTCCTGCATTGCAGGTGAATTCTTTACCAGCTGAGCCACAAGGGAAGCCCAAGAATACTGCAGCTGGTAGCCAATCCCTTCTCGAGTGGATCTTCCCGACCCAGGAATCAAACCAGGGTCTCCTGCATTGCAGGCAGATTCTTTACCATCTGAGCTATCAGGGAAGCCCTCTATTTGTCATGCCTGGTCCCAAAGTCATAGGTAGGGACAAGTCTGAATGTGAGAGTTCACTGGCTCAGTTGTGAATAGCATGCAGACAGAGCTACAGGGCTCTAGGTCAGCGGATCTCTTACTTTGATGTGGAGGGTTTGTTAAGATCCAGATTGCCAGTTCCCCCTTCAGGGTCTCTAATTTTGTAGGTGTGGGGTGAGGTCAGAAATCTGCAATTCTAACAAATTCCTGGATGATGCCGATGCTACTGATCCAGGGACCACAGTTTGAGAACCAGCAAACAAGGTAAAACCACATCCCTTTCTCTCATTTTGTTCATATCTCTCGGGCCAGATAGAGTCCTCTCTCCTAGACTTCAAATTACCTCGTTTATCTCCACTTTTAGAGAAGATTATCGATACTGTTAATATGATTTATCAACAAACAGGAATTATATTGGGAATGACAGAGACACAAAGTCCCTGTTCCCACAAGTAACAATTTAATAGTCAGTTACAATTCAGTGTGAGAAGCCCTGTGATGGGGGAAGTACAGGCAATGGTGGAAATTGAAAGCACACGAGATAAAGTCTATTTCTCATGTAGATGTAGCTGTGAAAGTTGCTCAGTCATGTCCGACTCTTTGAGATCCCATAGACTATACAGTCCATGGAATTCTCCAGGTCAGAATACTGGAGTGGGTAGCCTTTCCCTTCTCCAGGGGATCTTCCCAACCCAGGAATCGAAACCAGGTCTCCTGCAGACCTGGTTTCAATTTTATGCAGAGCAGCTCACCCAGTCTTAAGGTCGGAGAAGGCTGCTCAGGAGATGGTGGAGCTGAGCTGGGACTTAAAGGATGAGGAGAAGGGAGCCTGGAAGTGGAGGAAGAAACTTACGTGTTGCCTAGGGTTGCTTACCTTTTGGACACATACCTATGTACATGCGTGTGCACACACACACACACATACACACACTCTCTGCCTTATCTCCACATCTAGACAGTAACCAACCTGGATGAAGTGGTAGTCTTTAATCTACTGAGGCATTCCTTAGGGTGCTGGACTCTGGCAGAGGTAGATGTTTCTATTCATTTGCAACATTTGCAACACCTGACCTGCCTCTTGAGAAACCTATACACAGGTCAGGAAGCAACAGTTAGAACTGGACATGGAACAACAGACTGGTTCCAAATAGGAAAAGGAGTACATCAAGGCTGTATATTGTCACCCTGCTTATTTAACTTATATGCAGAGTACATCATGAGAAATGCCAGACTGGAAGAAACACAAGCTGGAATCAAGATTGCAGGGAGAAATATCAATAACCTCAGATATGCAGATGACACCACCCTTATGGCAGAAAGTGAAGAGGAACTCAAAAGCCTCTTGATGAAAGTGAAAGTGGAGAGTGAAAAAGTTGGCTTAAAGCTCAACATTCAGAAAATGAAGATCACAGCATCCAGTCCCATCACTTCATGGGAAATAGATGGGGAAACAGTGGAAATGGTGTCAGACTTTATTTTTTTGGGCTCCAAAATCACTGCAGATGGTGATTGCAGCCATGAAATTAAAAGACGCTTACTCCTTGGAAGAAAAGTTATGACCAACCTAGATAGCATATTGAAAAGCAGAGACATTACTTTGCCAACAAAGGTCTGTTTAGTCAAGGCTATCTTGATGAAAGTGAAAGTAGAGAGTGAAAAAGTTGGCTTAAAGCTCCACATTCAGGAAACGAAGATCATGGCATCTGGTCCCACCACTTCATGGGAAATAGATGGGGAAACAGTGGAAACAGTGTCAGACTTTATTTTTCTGGGCTCCAAAATCACTACAGATGGTGACTGCAGCCATGAAATTAAGAGACGCTTACTCCTTGGAAGGAAAGTTATGACCAATCTAGATAGCATATTCAAAAGCAGAGACATTACTTTGCCAACAAAGGTTTGTCTAGTCAAGGCTATGGTTTTTCCTGTGGTCATGTATGGATGTGAGAGTTGGACTATGAAGAAGGCTGAGCGCCAAAGAATTGATGCTTTTGAACTGTGATGTTGGAGAAGACTCTTGAGAGTCCCTTGGACTGCAAGGAGATCCAACCAGTCTGTTCTGAAGGAGATTAGCCCTGGGATTTCTTTGGAAGGAATGACGCTGAAGCTGAAACTCCAGTACTTTGGCCACCTCATGCAAAGAGTTGACTCATTGGAAAAGACTCTGATGCTGGGAGGGATTGTGGGCAGGAGGAGAAGGGGACAACAGGATGAGATGGCTGGATGGCATCACTGACTCAATGGACATGAGTCTCAGTGAACTCTGGGAGTTGGTGATGGACAGGGAGGCCTGGCGTGCTGCAATTCATGGGGTCGCAAAGAGTCAGACACGACTGAGTGATCTGATCTGATCTGATCTGATCTGATGGTTTTTCCAGTGGTCATGTATGGATGTGAGAGTTGGACTGTGAAGAAGGCTGAGCGCCGAAGAATTGATGCTTTTGAACTGTGGTGTTGGAGAAGACTCTTGAGAGTCCCTTGGACTGCAAGGAGATCCAACCAGTCCATTCTGAAGGAGATCAGCCCTGGGATTTCTTTGGAAGGAATGATGCTAAAGCTGAAACTCCAGTACTTTGGCCACCTCATGCGGAGAGTTGACTCATTGGAAAAGACTCTGATGCTGGGAGGGATTGGGGGCAGGAGGAGAAGGGGACGACAGAGGACGAGATGGCTGGATGGCATCACCGACTCAATAGACATGAGTCTGAGTGAACTCTGGGAGTTGGTGATGGACAGGGAGGCCTGGCGTGCTGCGATTCATGGGGTCGCAAAGAGTCAGACACAACTGAGCTACTGAACTGAACTAAACTGAAGTTGTTCTGTATTTAGGAAAGCATAAGGGAAGAGCAGCAGGTGAAATAAGGGCATACAGGTTTGGCTGAAACCCCTCTCCCCACTGTGATTTGGTGCTTTCTGTGGCTGTGAGGATTTCTCTAATTACCTGTTGCTGCTAAGTCACTTCAGTCATGTCTGACTCTGTGCGACCCCAGAGACGGCAGCCCACCAGGCTCCCCCATACCTGGGATTCTCCAGGCAAGAACACTGGAGTGGGTTGCCATTTCCTTCTCCAATGCATGAAAGTAAAAAGTGAAAGTGAAGTCGCTCAGTCATATCCGACTCTCAGCGACCCCATGGACTGCAGCCTTCCAGGCTCCTCCATCCATGGGATTTTCCAGGCAAGAGTACTGGAGTGGGGTGCCATTGATCGACAGACACCAAGCCCTACTAAGCCCTGTCTCAGCCCAGTATGCCGCTTACACCCAGCAGCTTATCTGCAGACGGTGATTAATGGCCCAACCTCCTAGCCTTTGCATCCACTCCCAGCCCAAGCCACCATCTGTGAACAGTCTCTTGCTTGAGTAATAGCTGTGTCTCGCAAATTGTTTTGCACATTTATAAACAGAGATGGGGCGTTTTCCTCTGCTGCCTTAATTTCAAGTGGTTAGGCTGAGCTCATTCCTGCAAACAACTTCATGCCTAGAATTCAAAGTTGAAGGGTCAGTGCCATTGCTCATCCTCAAGCTTCATTCCCCAAAGCAGCCTTCGAGGGAGCTGGAGGGAAGCCCCAGCACTTTGGTGAGGTCAAGACAGCCTTTTCTGACCACCGAATGGGTAGACGCCACAACCTTCCCCCCCAAACTGCCCCTTTCTGATTTGGAAACTTAGACGGATATTTTCGTCTTACATCCCCTATCTGACCACACGCATTAATTCGTATTTAGAGTCTGGTTAGCTCATGCCTCCCTTTAGGTGGAATAAGTGACAGACATCTACTAAGCTCTTCTGGCTTCTTCTCCATCTTTGTCTCTGCAGAAGACAGCACAACATGACACGTGTTAAATGCTCAACAGATGGAAAATGAAGGAAATAATTAAGATACATGTTCAAGGGGACTTTTGAAATGAAGAAAATGACCCATGTGTTTTGCATAGACAGTTACACACCCTCCACATCCCCCATCAGACAGCTTCAGCTACCCCACAGCCAAGGGCATCTGGGGAGGGACAGTACAGCAGTGAGCACTGGAAATGTGTGCTCGCATCCCCTTCAGGGAGTCCACACAGCACCCAGCCCATGTGCAGCTGTTCTAGACAGAGAGAACACAAGCCAGCATTGTGCATATCATCGCAGGTCTGCCCTCTGACCTAGTTTGTCATTGAACTTGGTCCAGAGCTCATATAACAAACTGAGGAAAGGGTTACCCCAGTGATTTTAAAACTGACTACAGACCAGCAGTTCCAGCACTTTAAAAATAATGATTCTGTAATTCCCAGGGACCAGCATGTAGCACTTCCCTGAGCAAAATGCTTTCTCCAAGAAACACTCATTTGCAATGGGAACACCCTGCTTCGTGAACTGACTGTGACCTTCAGAATGGAAAGCCGGAGGCCCACTGTGCAGTCTTAGACTTTGAGAAGCAGAATTGACCATGAGAACATCTGACCCAACCCCCATATTTCATGGGGAGGTGACTCGCCTAGGGGCAAGTCAGTGGCAGAGTTGGGTCAAGAACTCACAGGTCCTGCCTCACCATCCAAAGTTGATTTGGGAGTAGAGGAACACTCCCCTACCAGAGCGTATGGATCTAGAAGAGACTTCCTGATTGCTTGGGAATGAAATAATAAAAATGTAGTTGAGTCTCCTGTATGCTAATGTTCTTAAAATTTGCTATGTGGTCACGTTGCTGTTGTTTAGTCACTAGGTCGCATTTGACTCTTGTGGGAGGCTCCACTGTCCATGGGATTTCCCAGGCAAGAATACTAGAGTGGGTTGCCATTTCCTTCTCCAGGGGATCTTCCCGATGCAGGGATTGAACCCAGGTCTCCTGCATTTCAGGCACATTCTTTACCACAGAGCCACCAGGGAAGCCCATTTTGGTCACAAGCCATTCCAAAATGCTTTTGTTTTAATCTCTGGCATCTCCTGTGTGTAAGACCTTGAACTAGGAACAATGAAAGTCTGAGTTACGAGAAGCCCACAGAACTCTCTACCCAACAAGTGAATGTGAAAGTGAAAGTCACTCAGTCGTGTCCGACTCTTTGTGACCCCATGGACTACACAGTCCATGGAATTCTCCAGGCCAGAATACTGGAGTGGGTAGTCTTTCCCTTCTCCAGGGGATCTTCCCAACCCAGGGATCAAACCCAGGTCTACCCAACAACCAAAAAGCAAATATCCATGGAACAGTCTTCAAATATCCATGAAAATAGCTACTAAAACTGTCCATATATTAGTCCACCATATCAACCTCACTACAATCTAAAAGTTAGAACTCATATAGGGCTATATTTCTGTTCCCAAAAGAAACAAACTAGAAATGATTCTAGAAGAATAATGTTTAATCTATCCATGTGCAAGTTACAGACGTTCTTTGAAATAACTGATTAAAGAGGCGATCAAAACTGAAATTATAAACTATTTAGAAGAATTGTTTCCAACCCTAGCCCTAACACTATGTGAACACTCTTGGACAAATCCTATAATCACTTAATTTCATTCTCTCAAGAAGGAGGCTGTTATGAGGATTAAAAGAGATAACGTGAAAAGGGGTCTAGCATAGACAATAAATGTGATGCCAGTTCTAAGGCCAAGCTTGTGTAACGGATTTTAAAACGGGGCTGTTCAGTCTCCTGTTCAGCTAAAATAGGAAGATAGGGGATGCTACGTTTTGAAGGGAACATAACACAAAATTTCAAAGTTGGAGAGCAAATACGCATTACATAACTCTTGAATCCCTTACTCACGTGAAGATAGAATAATTTTGAGAAAATGTTTTTGGAGAGAATCTGGCTGGTATTTCCCCCTCCCCAGGGGAAAGAGTAGGGCTTGTCTTTAAAGAGAAAGAAGCTTCAGTGAGATCACTAGAGGGCTTGATTTGGTCTCCTTATAATTATTGAGACACAGAGTGGTGGGTCTAATTCCTGCCTGTGTGCTGTGTGCTGTGATCAGTGGTGTTCAACTGTTTGTGAACCCACTGACTATAGCCCACCAGGCTCCTTTGTCCATGGGGTTTTTCAGGCAAGAATACTGATGTGGGTTGCCATTCTTTCTCCAGGGGATCTTTCTGACCCAGGGATCAAGCTGTCGTCTATTGTGTCTCCTGCATTGGCCGGCAGATTCTTTACCACTGTGCCATGGAAAATTTAAAAGATTAGATGCCCTATCAATACTAGCAAAGGAGAGGTATCTACTGGGCACTGCTCCCCTAGAGACTGTCAGGACAGTACTCTGTAACACATCTGTAACATACCTGTTGGACCAGAAGGTGTGTTGGGGAGAAAGGGAACCTTGATCTATTTCAATCCCACCAAGAGGATTCCTTGATAAGGTGACAGGAGCCTGATCAAAACGGGCCTGTGTGGAGAGTTGAGGAAAGAGTGGCCAGCTGGAGGAAAATGCAACATATGTGTCAGGAAAGATACAGGTCAGTGTTCCTGTAAGCATCTCAGAAGAGCCCACAGAAAAACCCAAGGGAAGGAGTCAGCTCTCTGACGCTCCCAAGCCCATGGAGTGAGGACACCTTACAACAGGACTTGTCCAGTAAGAGCTTTCCTGCCCTTTCCTCGCCCCCATCCATGTACCCAGCAGAGTCAGCAGTCCTGGTCACGGATATGGGTGAAGGTGTGTGAAAGCAGGGTGAAAAGGAAACTCACCCTCTTCTCATCTGCATCAGACTCTAATAAAGAGAGGGGAGCAGATCTCACTTTTTATTTTATTTTTTATTTTTGGCTGTGCTGGGTCATCGTTGCTGTGCACGGGTTTTCTCTAGTTGCAGTGAGCAGGGGCTACTCTCTAGTTGCGGGGCATGGGCTTCTCACTGTGCTGGCTTCTCTTGTTGCACAGCATGGGGCTCTAGAGCACGGGCTCAGTAGTTATGGCACAAGGGCTTAGTTGCTCCTCAGCATGTGGGATCTTCCTGGACCAGGGATCGAACCCATGCCCCCTGCATTAGCAGGCAGATTCTTAACCACTGAACCACCAGGGAAGTCTCCGTTCTAACTTTTAAACAAGTTGGAATTTATTACATAGACCAAACACTTAACAACTAAACTGAGACTGTGTTGTCAACTTCCAGTGGTTCAAGGAATCTATATTAATATTACTTGAAAGTGATCAGAAAAATATGGAACTGGTTACCTGAGCTTTCACCAATGGCAGTGGAAGAACTTTTACTGAAATACCTTTAAAAGGACAGTGGCTGGGGGTGGGGGGGGGACCAAAATGGTTGCTTGCAATTACATCCCATGAGTTTCTTGTTCACTTCAAGTTATAGCTCCATTCCAACCAGAACCCACTTCAGGATGCTGGCATACCATGGACTCCAAAGGCAGCCCCAAACCTTCTTTCAGCTTATAGAATCTCTTCTTTATCCCCCTCCCCACTTCTCCTTATTTCTATAAAGTATTAGCAGATTCTGCTGTTGATGCCTATGAAATATGTGGTAGAGGGATTCTGGAGGACAGGGAAAAGATGGAAAGAGGCTTTTTACTAGAAATGAGGAGTCGGACACGACTGAGCGACTTCATTTTCACTTTCCACTTTCATGCATTGGAGAAGGAAATGGCAATCCACTCCAATGTTCTTGCCTGGAGAATTCCAGGGACAGAGGAGCCTGGTGGGCTTCCGTCTATGGGGTCACACAGCGTCAGACATGACTTATGCGACTTAGCAGCAGCAGCAGCAGGGCAACCACAGCTAAAGGAAGATCAGGTAGGAATCCTGCTAGGCAGAAAGAGGGCTTGATGGAGTGGAGACCATGCTCTTGGGGTTAAGGCTCCTCCTTTGGAGTCCTGTCTGAACCACCACTTTGGCGGCCTTATTACTCTTACACCAGCAACAGAGACATGAGGTACAGAAGACTGACAATCAGAAGGCAAGCTGGGAAAGTCAGAGCTAGTGTGTTCTCTGCTTTCCCTGAAAATCCTCATGTACACTTCTCAAGCAGCACACACCCAGTCAAGTGGGCCGTGGCTGGTGGGCTTACTTTCTCTCTCTACACACACACACATACACACACTCACAGGGGTAGGGAGAGAAACAAATACAATTTTATAAACTATAAAGTTAAAATGAGCATCATTTCCAAGGATTTCTTTCTTTTTTTTTTTTTTTTTTTGTATTCTAGGAAATGTGGTTTAGGTGCCAAAATAATAGAATTCCTAAGATATTTTATTGTTTAGGTGGAAGCCATGGGTGAAAATATTTGTGATTAGTGCTCTTTTCCCCAAATGCAATTTAACAGGGCTTTAAATAACCATTAATTCACACGCACAATATATGTTCCATTTACAATCCATTCCCAGATAAACTTCAAGCAATTTCATACTCTTGTGTGCTTGCTACAACCACAACACATGTGCCTTACCATGACATGCTTTAAAATGCAGTGCCATGCGGTGGCCAAAAAGAGAACACAAATGGTCTGACATGATGTGATGAAAATAAATAAAACTGAATTACATAAATGCTAATTATCGTACTGGGAAATCTTATGAAATCCGGAAATGCTGATATACAAAACATTTACTCACGCATCAAGACTTGACTGAGTGGTCCTCTCTTCTGTGAGGCCTTCCCAAACCCCTAAAGGGAAAGTATTATTTTCTGGAATTGCTTCTTGCCAGTTCTTTTAGCAAATCTACAAGGTGGGTATCATTTTCCGCATTTGAACAAGTAAAGAAATCAAAGTTCAGGTTGCTCAAGTTACTTGCCCATGGGCAAAGAGATCGTCTCTAGCGAGCACCCCAGATGGAAGTTGGGAACCTGACATTGTTACAAACTGCTTGGGCCAGGCAAAGTGGTAAGTATTAAAGCACATGCTTTCTCATTTAATACAACGGTTTGTGAGGGTTATTATTACTCCTCAACTGGCTATAAGCAAACTGGTCTTGCCTGATGTCGCAGGAGTGCTCAGTAGCAGTGCTCAGACTCAAATGTGGCTTTTTACTCCAGAACTGTGTATTCCAAGTCACCATGCTGCTGCTCCTGAAATGGAAGCAGTCCATTCAGTCCCTGGAACTGTCCCCTTCATCCACTTTCACTGGTAAGCCTTCACGTAGAGGACTGCTGGTAAATCTATCTCCTCCTATATCTGAGGCTCAAGCATTGGCTACAGCTGCCAATCACTGAGTTTGAGAAACGCCTGCCAAGATTTCAAAGTTTTCTATATCAGGAGTCCCCAACCTCTGGGTCACAGACTAGTACTAGCCCATTAGGAACCAGGCTGCACAGCAGGAGGTGAGGGACAAGTGAGCAAGCAAAGCTTCATCTGTATTCACAACCACTCCCCATCACTCATATTATGGCCTAAGCTCCACCTCCTGTCAGATCAGCAGCAGCATTAGATTCTCCCAGGAATGCAAACCCTCCTTGTGAACTGCTCACACGAGGGATCTAGGTTGCATGCTCCTTGTGTGCGTGTGTACTAAGTCGCTTCGGTCATGTCTGACTCTTTGTGACCCCATGGACTGTAGCCCATCAGGCTCCTCTGGAATTCTCCAGTCAAGAATGGAATCCATGGAATTCTCCAGTCAAGAATACTGGAGTGGGTTGCCATACCCCCCTCCAGGGGGGTCTTCTTGACCCAGGCATTGAACCCATGTCTCATTATGTCTCCTGCATTGGCAGGTGGGTTCTTTACCACTAGAGCCACCTGGGAAGCCCTGCATGCTCTTTATGAGAATCTAATGCCTGATTATCTGATTCTGCATTATGCTGAGTTGTATAATTATTTCATTATATATCAAAATGGGCTTCCCTCATAGCTCAGTCGGTAAATAATCTCCTGCATTGCAGGAGACCCAGGTTCAACTCCTGGGTCGGGAAGATCCCCTGGAGGAGGAAATGGCAACCCACTCCAGTACTCTTGCTCCAGTATCCATGGACAGAGGAGCCTGGCAGACTATAGACCCTGGAGTCACAAGAGTCGGACACGACTTAATAACTAAACCACCACATCAAACTGTAATAATAATAGCAATAAAGTGCACAATAAATGCAATGCACTTAATCATCCCCAAACCATCCCCCTGACCCAGCCCGGCTCGTGGAAAAATTGTCTTTTGTGAAACCAGTTTCTGGTGCCAAAAAGGTTGGGGACTGCTATTCTATAATCTAGAGTACATTGACCTTACTAAATGTTATTTCTACCACACAAAATTGGGGAAAATTCTGAAAGAACAAAAAAAGATTTCTGAGTATGTTTTCCAGGGTATAATTAGGTATTAGTTGCTTAGTAATGTCTGACACTTTACTACCCCATGGACTATAGCCCTCCAAGCTCCTCTGTCCATGGGATTCTCCAGGCAAGAATACTGGAGTGGGTTGCCAACCTCTTCTCTAGGGGATTCTTCCCAACCCAGGGATTGAACCTGGGTCTCCTGCATTGCAGGCAGATTCCTTACCGTCTAAGCCATGAGGAAAGGGTAAAATTAAGCACTGTTAAATAGCCTTTTTTAGATGGCCTAATTTTATAGGCCTATGTCTTTCATAGTCTTTAGCTGAGCTCTTTTACAACCCTATAAACTATAGAAAACGGATAATAATGCAAATGAATTTTGCCATTTGTGGAGATGCAAATTATAAGCCCCCTTGGTTCCCAGAGGCTAGTTTTTCATCTACAGTCAATTCCTTTCAGCACGTCCGATGATCTTTATGTGCGCTTACTGTCTCCTGAGAACTAGTTGTAACATCTTACTGCTTCCCTCATTATTTCATGAGTTAAATAAAATCTTCAACATGTTCATTTTCTATCTGAAAGAGCATCATGATTGTACCTTTTCCTAAAAATTGCTCTTTAACATTTTCCACTGCTCCCTGAGATACTCAGCCTGAATTCCTCACTAATCTAGAATTACGGTCTGTTTCCTTTCTTTTTCAGTCCATCCCTTTCCAGGAACCACAAGTACACACATAATCCACAAACACACACATGCACATGGATCAGGAACTTCAGCCCTTGCCCAGGAAGACACAGGAAAAGGGAGAGAGTGAAATCTGATTACAGTAAACTAGGAATTAGGTGATAGCAAACTATGGCCCTCGGGCCAAATACGATTTACCATCTGCTTTTGTAAATAAAGTTTTATTGGAACACAGTCACGTGCATTCATTTGTGTGTTAACTATGGCTGCTTTTGTGATACAACTATCAGCAGTGTTGAGTAGTTAGAACAGAGACTACCTGCCCTGCAAAGCCTGAAATGTTTATGTGTGACCTTTTACAGAAAACGTTTGCCAGCTTCTCAATTAGACACAATCTTTACTCTCTACAGCGTCCATAATCTCATGAAGGGAAGTAACGAGTATACCTGGGTGAAAATACAAAAAATGACAATAAAAATAAAGTGAGTCTCCATGGATAGGAGTGGTTAGGAGAAAAAATGAAACTTAGATGGGAACTGAGTATGGTTGAAAATGGAAATAACCAGCTTCAATAATCCCAAAGCCATGCCACGCAAATTATTAATCTGTTTGCTTATTTACTTGCCACAATTTATCTTTGTTATTGCAAAATAGTTCCAAGTATACAGAAAGGCAGTATGAAATACTTATGTGCTCAACTCAACTCACTTTACTATTTTGTCACATTTGCTTTGCTTTAAGTTTTATTTTCATAGTCTTTGATTTGAGAAGATGAGGCCAAGTTTCCTCTCTCATTAACTGACTGCACAGTGAAGGAAATTCATGGAGTATTATTCTACTCCAGGTCTGATGAAGGCCCCAGTATTAATGGTTTACTTGTTTGAATTTTTGCTTTTGTTTTGTCTCCCTTCCATTTTTAAAAAATAAGATTCATATGGTTCAAAATTCAGAAGGCACAACCAAATAAACAAATGAAATATTTTCCTCCTCCTTCTATACCCCAGCTACTCATTATTATAAACAATACTGTAAGTTTCTTATATTTCCTTCCAGAGATATTTTATGTATACTTGACCAAATATGTATGTATATTTACTTTCCACTCTCTTTTTACAATTTTTTTCTCTTTACCCAATACTTTGTTTTGGCAAGCCATCCAGATCAGCACACACAGAAAATCTCATTCTCTTTTTTCAAGGTTTGATAGCATTCCTTCATATGGATGAATTATAATTTGACTAGTTTTCTTTCCATGACATTTAGGTTGTTTCGAATCCTTGGCAATTACAAACAATGCTACAATAAATAATCACGTGCTTCCTCTAAATATATGAATAGCTGTACACTGAGAAGCAGAATTGCTAGGGCAAATAATACATGCATTTATAATTTTGATAGATATCACCAAGTTGTTTTCCACGGAGAAGGCACCAAAATTACAGCAAAGTATGATGAATCCCATACCCTCACCAACTCAGGGGCTATTAGACTCTTTGATCTTTGCTGCTCTAACAAGTGACAAATGGTATCTGTGTAGCTTAAAATTTCACTTCCTTTATTATGCATGATGTTGAGCATTTTTTTTCACATTGTCGTCATCGTCATCCAGTGCTAAGTTGTGTCCGACTCTCTGTGACTCCATAGACTGCAACACGCCAGGCTCACCTGTCCTTCACTATCTCCTAGAGTTTGCTCAGACTCATGTCTGTTGAGTCAGTGATGCTATTAACCATCTTGTCCTCTGTTGTCTCCTCCTCCTGCCTTCAATCTTTCCTAGCATCAGGGTCTTTTCCAATGAGTCTGCTCTTTTCATCAGGATAGCCAAAGTATTGGAGCTGCAGCTTCAGTCTCAGTCTTTCGAATGAATATTCAGTGTTGATTTCCTTTAGGATTAACTGATTTGATCTCTTCACAGTCCAAGGGACTCTCAAGAGTTTTCTCCAGCACCACACTTTGAAAGCATCAATTCTTCTGTGCTCAGACTTCTTTATGGTCCAATTCTCACTTCCCTACATGACTACTAGAAAAACCATAGCTTTGACTATACGGACTTTTGTTGGCAATAAAGGTCCTTACTAGATTAATAAAGGGGGCTTCCCTTGAGGTTCAGTCAGTAAAGAGTCTGCCTGCAATGCAGGAGACTGGGTTCAATCCCTGGGTCAGGAAGATCCCCTGGAGAAGGAAATGGTAACCCACTCCAGTATTCTTGCCTGGAGAAGCCCATGGACAGAGGAGCCTGGTAGGCTACAGGCCATGGGGTCGTAAGAGTCAGACCCGACTTAGTGACTAAACCACCACCACCACTAGATTAATTAAAAGACTTTATTAGATCCATGAATATATGAACTGATGGTTGAAAGAGGCATCTGATGAGGATTTGTATGCTAGCAAAGTACATAATGGATTAGGAGCTGGGGAGTGTCAGGACCGAACTAGGAGATGGTTGTAGTGAACCAAAAACAAAGCACAATGGAACAGAACCCTACAAAGAGTAGAAGTAGAATAGAATAGATAAGAGGGACTTTTTAAATGCAAAACACTGGGTCTTGGTGGCTGGTCAAATAAAGATGGCAACTATCAATTTCTTCCTTCACTATACACACGTTGTTTTTGTTCATCCACTGTCATATCCAATTTCTTGAGACCCCATGAACTGTAGCATGCCAGGCTTCCCTGTCCTTCACTATCTCCTGGCATTTGCTCAAATTCATGTCCATTGAGTCGGTGATGCCATCCAACCATCTCATCCTCTGTTGTCCCCTTCTCCTTCCACCTTCAATCTTTCTCAGCATCAGGGTCTTTTCCAATGAGTCGGTTCTTCGCATCAGGTAGCCAAAGTACTGGAACTTCCACTTTAGCATCAGTCCTTCCAATAAATATTCAAGATTTGTTTCCTTTAAGACTGATTAGCTTGATCTCCTTCCTGTTAAAGGGATTCTCAAAAGTCTTCTCCAGCACTGTTCAAAAGCATCATTTCTTAGGCGCTCAGCCTTCTTTAGGGTCCAACTCTCACATCTGTACATGACTACTGGAAAAAACAGCTTTGACTATACGGGCCTTTGTCAACAAAGTGATATCTCTGCTTTTTAATACATTGCCTAGGTTTGTCATAGCTTTTCTTCCAAGGAGCAAGCATCTTTTAATTTCATCTGCAGTGATTTTGGAGCCCAAGAAAATTAAAGCTGCCATTGTTCCCCACTTTTCCCCAATCTATTTGCCGTGAAGTGATAGGACTGGATGCCATGATCTCAGTTTTTTGAATGTTGAGTTTTAAGCCAGCTTTTTCACTCTCCTCTTTCCCCTTCATCAAGAGGCTCTTGAGTTCCTCTTCACTTTCTGCCATTAAAGTGGTATCATCTGCATATCTGAGGTTATTGATATTTCTCCCGGCAATCTTGATTCTACCTTGTGGTTCATCCAGCCCAGCATTTCTCATGGTGTACTCTGCACACACACATGTCTCTTCTCATGTCAAAAGATCAAGCCTAATAATTCATTCCATTAAATCTGGACTGGCCTTAGAACTTGCTTGACCAGTAAAATGTGGTGGCAGCGAAGGTCTGGGACTTCTAAAGCTAAGTTATAAGAAGCCTTGCAGCTTCCAGTCAATGCTTTAGAATGCTTGTTCTGGGGAAAGACAGCTGCCATGTAGGAAATTTGACTACTCTGAGACCACTATGCTGTGAGAAAGCACAAGCTACCCATAAGGAGGGGTCACGCAGGGAGAGAGAGAGATGCCTAATCAGCCCCTGGATCTTCTCAGCCCAAGAGTCAAATACATGAGTGAAGGAGAGATATCTCCAGTCTTGGTCACCATCTGAGTGCAAGTTCAGGAGAGAAGAAGTAAGAATCACCCACCTGAGCACAGTCAGAATAATAATGAGAGATAATAAAGAGAAACAATAAGCTGTTGCTTTAAACTACTCAGTTTTGGGTGGTTTGTTACATAGACATAGATAGCCAAAACATAAAGGAAGCAGCAGACACAAAATCACAGAGTGGCAAGTGCAGAAGATGAATTCTCACGTACCTGGGTTCCAATCCCAGTTTAATTTACTACTGAGTAGCCTTTAGTATGGAGAAGGCAATGGCAACCCACTCCAGTACTCTTGCCTGGAAAATCCCAGGGATGGCGGGGCCTGGTGGGTTGCCATCTATGGGGTCGCACAGAGTCGGACATGACTGACATGACTTAGCAGCAGCAGCAGCAGCAGATTCTTAAGCTCCCTAAACATCAGTTGGTTCATCTATAAAATGGGATGATTATATTCTTTCCTTCCAAGGTTAATGTGAAAATCAATGAGATGACAAAATAAAGGCACCTATTATGGTGATTATAAGATAGGCCTTTACTGAATGGAAGGTACTGTAACAATAGAGGAAGAATCAAAGGTAACTCAAGATGAATGGGAGAATTGTGATATGAAAGATACAATGGGGTCAGGAAAGAGTATTAGGCATGTTGAGTCCAATATTCAAGGAGAAGGTTCTTCCACGTCTTCAGTGAGCTTTGGGTCTCTGTCCACTGTCCTGGACATGGAAAGGCCCTCAAGACTCATTGCCTGATTGATACACAGCAGAAGAGAAGAGGCAAAAGAGAGAATTGGAGGATGAGAAAAGGAGCTTTTTGAAGATTATGTTAATTTGCACCATAATAAAACAACTGACAAGGACTACACTTGCCATACAGCCAACCACGCTATAATAAAATGGATCCTTCCGTCCAAGTAGCTGACAGGCTATGCAGAGGCAGACTGCATAGGAGAGGGACAAGGAAACTCATTTTTGCCAAGCTTCCAGTAGATGTCAAGCCCCAGGCTAATGTCTTCACATACATTCTCTCTTCTTCTTGACAGTCCTATTAGTATGATAGCCATTTTACATATAAGGAAGCCAAGGTTCAGAGAATCAGGCCACTAGATAGTATGTAAAGACGATGAAGACCATGGCATTGATGCTAAGTAATATTACTTGAGCAGTAGCAGGCACTGTTCTCAGTACTTTATGCTCATTACTTCATTGAATCCTCACAGAGACCAGAAGTAAATACTATTTTTGCATCCATTTCATAGCTGGAGAGCTGGGGCAGTGGTAAAGAATCCAACTGTAAGGCAGGAGACACAGGAGACGTGGGTTCGATCCTTGAGTTGGGAAGACCCCCTGGCATAGGAAAGGGCAACCCGCTCCAGTATTCTTGCCTGGAAAATCCCATGGACCGAGGAGCCTAGAGGGCTACAGTCCATGGGATCACAAAGAGTCAGATGCAACTGAGCACGCAACACTACACAGCTAAGAAACTGAGGCACAGTGAAGTTATGTCTTTGCCCAAAACCATCTCACTGATTAGTGGCTAAGGCAGGATATGAATTTATGAAGTCTGGCTCCAGAGTTGAAGCTCTTTAAAGCCCTGCCTATTCCTGTCTGTTACCCGGTCAGGCTGCTTCTATTAATAGATGGATACCTATCCAACCGGGTTTTGGCTGGACATATGCCTGAAGTCCCACCTGATCACCCTCCATGATGAAAGTACAGTAACTAACAGTCACTAAATATTCCCTGGACTGATAATAAAGCACTTTTACTGTTAGGGGAACCCTGATGTGAGAACTCACCATTAAGCCACCACCAAGAGACACAGGGAGCAGAATTCCAGGAACAACTGGGAAGGAAGGGAGGGATCCTCCACCAGGACATCCCAAGGTGAGGATCTCCAGCCACATGTGACTAAGCCCTCCAAAGCCCAGAGAAGGGAAAGGCCAGGGAGAAGGCCGTGCTGTGGGCACTTGTCTGGATGAGTGGGAGGAGCCAGCTGGGACCTGACAACGGGGATTCAGCCACCTCTCCCCTAAAAGTCCAGGTTCTCATTTTCACGGTGTTAACAGACAATGAAACCCCCTCTTAGAATATAGCCCAAGTTTGAGGTATTTGGTAGGAATCGCAGCACAGGGCCAAAGTGAATGCTTTTTTCCCTCCCTCTTCAAATCAGTACAGCAACTGGTAGTATGATGGGGACCAGGAAAAACCTCAAAACAGATTATTTTACAAACTAACATAACTCAATTATTTTCAGACGGCAGAAAGGGAAAATCCATTTCTCGCCACATTTAATTTTCTCACTCTCTTTCCTTTATCCTTCCCAAATCTCCGTCCTTGCATCTGGAATGTGAGCCCAAGGCGCACTCCCCATCCTCCGCCAGAAAGGACTCGGGTTGCTGGGTTCTGCCAAGACACTTAATCCAGCCCCCGCCCATATTAAAACTGCAGGTCGGAGAGCCAGGAGGGGAGAGGGAGCAAGGGCGTGGGGCCCTGCGTGGCCTCCATGCCTCAAATACTTTCTCAAAGCCTGGCAGCGGCCCTTGCCGCTCCTGGCAGTACAGCCCACGCCCTCTGGGAGAAGCCAGCCCACACGGAGTCCCACCAAGTGGACCTGCTGAAATTCACATGGGATAGGGTGTCAGCTCCCACTGGGGCCAAAAGCAGTAGCCAAAGCAACGTACGCCTCCTAGCCAAGCCATTTCAGGGACGGCAATAGGGTCCCTGTGCCAGCAGAGATGTGCCACTGCACACCGTCTGTCCCCGTGAGCAGCTCAGGTGGGAGGTGAGAAGGCAAGAGGAGGGGACATGCTCCTCAGTAATGCACAGGAGACTTTGGGAAGGAGTGGTCCTTGGCCCAGATGCTGCAGAACACAGATGGGGCAGTTCTGGTCTTGGGGACCTGGGAGCTGGGAGCACAGACATGGATGTTCCCCCCTTATCCCAACTGTACAAGGAAAATCTCTTTCTATACATGCGAGATGGGGAGAAGCAGAGGCTGAGGTGGGCAGCCCCTGTCTCCTTCTTCTCTTCCCCAGGCTAGACCTGACTGCCTCCCTAGGCCCTGTCACGTGGTATCTTTGGGTGCATGGAGCTGCTAATGTCCTAGGAACAAAACTCCCCATAACGCAGGACCTGTGAGAGCTTTCCAGGCCCCCTCAGTGCTGAAGTAGCCATGGCAGACTCCTATCTGACTTAAGACAGTTCTGTGAGCTCCAAGAGGGGAGGGGAGCTGCACTCAGGGAGCAAGGGACCCTTCTTGAGGCCCCTCCACCAGAGCTTGCTTGAGACAAGAAGAGTTATCTATGGCGGCCTCAACGGGAAAGAAATCTAAAACAGAGGGGATATAGGTACATGTACATTCACCTTGCTAACAGTAGAAACCAACACAACACTGTACAGCAACAATACGCCAATAAAAATTAATAAAAGTATACAAGAAGAGTCCATATCCTTGCTGACGTTTCCTCCCTTTATACCCCTCCATCCTTTATCCCCTTCCATTCCTCTCTCACTTTCCTCCCTTCCTTTTTTTTCCTTTCCCCTGCTTTCTGTTCATTTATTCATCACATTTTCATTAAACACCTACTATGCACCAAGTCCTTTTTCTAGGCTCTGGAGACGTGGCAGGAATTAAGACTGCTAGGTCTCCACTCTCACCAACTTACATTCTATTGTTGGGGGCTGGGGTGACAGACACTAAATAAATAAGCAAACAGTTTCCCCAACTCCTTTTTGGATTGTTGAGTGTGATGGAGAGAGGCAGTACCAGGACCAGGCAGAGAGTGACTGCAGGGTCACTTTGGTCTGGGTGCTTGTGGAAGGTCTTTGGGCCCCAGAAGAACCTATCTTCAGAGACTAGTCATCAATCTCATTGGAAGAATCTAAATAGAATACTCTAGAGAAGGAACTGGGGGAAGGCAATGGCACCCCACTCCAGTACTCTTGCCTGGAAAATCCCATGGACAGAGGAGCCTGGTGGGCTGCAGTCCATGGGGTTGCTAGGAATTTGACACAACTGAGCGACTTCACTTTCACTTTTCCCTTTCATGCGTTGGAGAAGGAAATGGCAACCCACTCCAGTGTTCTTGCTTGGAGAATCCCAGGGACGGGGGAGCCTGGTGGGCTGCCGTCTCTGGCGTCGCACAGAGTCGGACATGACTGAAGCGACTTTGCAGCAGCAGCAGCAAGCTGAGTCCCAGGTGGCACTAGTGGTAAAGAACCCGCCTGCCAATGCAGGAGACGTAAGAGACGTGGGTTCAATCCCTGGGTCAGAAAAATCCCCTAGAGGAGGAAATGGCAACCCACTCCAGGATTCTTGCCTGGAGAATCCCATGGACAGAGGCGCCTAGCAGGCAACAGTCCATGGGGTCGAAAAGAATTGGACACGACTGAAATGGCTTAGCGGGCAGCACACATAACTGATTTACGATGTTGTACAGCGGAAACTGACACAATATTGTAAAGCAATTATATTTAAATTAAAAAATTTTTAAAAAGAAATGAATTGTAACTAAGGGGAAGAATCTAACTTAGACAACTTGGGAAAGGCTAAGGCTCCATTTTTGACACACGAAGACAACACTACGTCACTCCTTACTACTTGCCACTGGGCCCTGCTGATGGAAACCCAGTTGTGCAGCAGCACCCTCCCTGGGCGCTACTGTCCACTAACTCAGCTCCCCGAGGTCCAGGCCTGGCTGCCCAAGAGCATGTTCCCAGCTTGACCAGCACCTTCCTTCCCACCCCTGGCTGCCCACCAGGCAGGACCGTCCCTTTCACCTGATGATCCCTCCTCTCCTCTTAGGACACCAGTGAACAAACAACCTGTCCACGCTTGCCACAAAACCAAAAAGTAAGCCTCTGGGAAGGTAGAGACATCTATTTAGGGCTTCTGTTTTGAGTATGCACACATGCCTAGGTGTGCATGTATACACACACACATACAAAACAGGCAAATTTCAAACCAGTTGGAGAGAAGAATGTCTTGCTCAGAAAGTCATCAGGTTTGGAAGGCAATTTCAAACAAAGAAGAGCTCCTTGGTGAGTTGGGTGTAAGGCAGCCAGGATTAACCCTCACCTTATGCAGTTAGGAGTTTCTATCACTCTTTTAGTGCTTGTGGTTTTGCTCCAGGAAAACCTTCATTTGAAACACCATTTGATCCACAGTGCACTGAAATCTTCATAAAGAAGACTCTTACCCCCAACAAGGTCATGCACAAGCTCTATCTCACAGTTGGTGTTCAGAGACATTATTTTTGTTTTATAAACATCTGCACAGGTTTTGTATTAAGACAACATGATTCCCTGCTAGGAAAAGCTCCTCACCTGCAAAAGATTTATCCATTCACCAAACATGGGCAGAGGCACCATGTGGGTACAGGAGATGCAAAGAAGAACAAGAGGGCCATGAAGTTGACAGAAGGATAGAAGGACACCCTACACGATGAAGTGCTCTGGGTATATCCAGAGTTCTGTATGTGAAAGGCATTCATTGATCTCTACCTCTCGCCCCATCAAGATGGGAGAATTCACCATAGACTAGGGATGCAGGATTCGCCATAGACTGGGGAAACTTGAGAGATAATCTAGTCTCCATCCCTTAGACTTGGAGAGATCATGTAGCCAGCCCAGAGCCACACAGTTCATCAGTTTAGCTCAGTTACTCAGTCATGTCTGACTCTTTGCGACTCCACGGGCTATCCAGTCCATGAAATTCTCCAGGCCAGAATACTGGAGTGGGTAGCCCTTCCCTTCTCCAGAGGATCTTCCCAACCCAGGGATCAAACCCAGGTCTCCCACATTGCAGGCGAATTCTCTACCAGCTGAGCCAATTCCTGGAGCTTGCTCAAACTCATGTCCATTAAGTCAGTGATGCACCCAACCATCTCATCCTCTGTTGTCCCCTTCTCCTCCTGCCTTCAATCTTTCCCAGCATCAGGGTCTTTTCTAATGAGTCGGCTCTTCACATCAGGTGGCCAAAGTATTGGAGCTTCAACCTCAGCATCAGTCCCTACAATGAATATTCAGGATTGATTTCCTTTAGGATTGACTAGTTTGATTGCCCTTCAGTCCAAGGCACTCTCAAGAGTCTTTTCCAACACCATAGTTCAAAAGCATCAATTCTTAGGTGCTCAGCTTTCTTTATGGTCCAACTCTCACATCCATACATGACTACTGGAAAAACCATAGCTTTGACTATACGGACCTTTGTTGGTATAGTTCATGGAATTCTGCACAGTCCATGGAATTCTCTAATACAGTCCATGGAATTCTCCAGGCCAGAATACTGGAGTGAGTAGGCTTTCCCTTCTCCAGGGGATCTTCCTAACCCAGGGATCTGACTCAGGCCTCCTGCATTGCAGGTAGATTCTTTACCAGCTGAGCCACCAGGAAAGCCCAAGAATACTGGAGTGGTAGCCTATCCCTTCTCCAGGGGATCTTCCTGACCCAGGAATCAAACCAGGAGTGGATTCTTTACCAACTGAGGCACCAGGGGTGCCCCCAAAGCCACACAACAGACCAATATGTGGTCTGGTTATCTTTTCCAATAGTTATTAGCAACTGCACGAACAGATGTCATGTTAGAACCTTAAATTTCTAATGGTGATGATACCAACCAGGGTTTTAGCCTTCCCCAATCAACCAAAACTGATCAGAGGCCAGACAAGAAATTCAGGCAAGGCATTACTGGGGCCCCTGCTGCAGCAGTGGGGCGTGAGAACAAATAACAGATTCCCTTGCTCGCTGGGTGAGGCAGAAGTGACCTTGTTCCTTACGTGGGGTGAGGGGTAGTGTCTAGGGGTCAGGGCAGAGGTCAGCTTAGGGACTATGTCCACACTTTGAGGGGTGTTGTGAAGGGGGCATGCTCAGTACCCTGCTTTTGCTCCAGGCTCTTCAAAAGTGGCAGTTGGGCTTTTTTGGTCGATTTTTCATCTTTTGCCCAGAATTTGCCCCAACTGTGCACATACACAGTTATTTTTAGTCTCATATAGTTTCTTTGACTCAATGGACATGAATTTGAGCAAACTCCGGGAGATGATGAAGGACAGGGAGGCCTGGAATGCTGCAGTCCGTGAGGTTGCCAAGAGTTGAACATGACTCAGCGACTGAACAACAATAGTTTCTTTGTGTATTTTGTGGCTGGAAGAGAGGTGTGCTCAGGTGCAAGCGTTGCAGCACTGCGGCAGAGTCCTAGGTCCCAGCCTGTCTCAGTGAGACCGCAGGAACCAAGTTCCATGGCACCACTGGCTCTGACTAGCACACAACAGGCATTCAGTAAATTGATGTTACGTTAATAAAAGAGGAATCTTTAACGAGTTCATCAAAAACTTCCTGAGACTGCTACACTTGTGAGAAGTATCTTGTGAGTCCTTACCTAAGTGGATCAGTCTAAGGCCACTATGAGGCCTCCTTGCAGATACTTACTTGTCCTTTTTGACTTCTGTCCTGGCTCCCTGGCCTCTCCTTGGTCTCCTTCATTGGCCCCCTTTTCTCAAGAGCCCCTTGAATCCTGATGCTCTCCAGAGTTTCATCCTCAGCCCCTTTCCCCCTCAATCACCTGGCAATCTCATCTGCTTTCTTTATTACACATGTGTGAATCTCATTATCTGCTCCCATATTAACTTTCCATATTCAAAAGGGAGGAAAAGAAAGTTGAGGTCACATTAGTAGCAAAGGGTCAGGGCAGGATTTGAATTCAGGTCTGTCTGAGTCTAAAATCCATTCCTTTAATGCAAAGAAGCCACTATTTTGTCATCCAGGCTTTGAAGAAATAGTGGGCTTCCCAGGTGGCCCTAGTGGTAAAGAACCTGCCTGCCAGTGCAGGAAACCCAAGAGACACAGGTTGGATCCCGGGGTTGGGAAGATCCCCTATAGAAGGAAATGGCAACCCATTTCAGTATTCTTGCCTGAGGGATCCATGGACAGAGGAGCCTGACAGGCTACAGTCCACGAGGTCATAAAGAGTTGGACACAACTGAGCATGCGCAGAGCAGAGCAGGGACATTACATTCTGTACATAAGGTATACGTTAGTGGCTCCTATTATCTGGGGGACTATCGGACCCTTTTCAGAATTGTCTAAAAGCATGAACTTTCTCCATAGGACCTGACACAGGTATGTGTTGATAGAGAAAGTGTTTGTATGTGATTTGAAGGGTGTCCTGGATCCCCTTGACACTCAGCAATAACTCCATCTGAGTCAGAAACCTCAAATTTAAGAACCTATCCTGTAAAGACACTGAAAACATCTTTGAAGTATTTTAAATAAAACCACAATTTAGGTGCTCTTTCTCCTCTGCTCTGAATTGCCTCTCAAAAGCAAACTGAAAACTGTGTCATATCATGGATTGTTTTGAAAGCAGATTAAGTACTTTCTAAAGAATAATGGGAGACTTTATTAAATTGGGTTATTTATTGTTAAAAATTGCACTAGGCCCAAACCAACTAAAGATGTTGTGTCCCATGAAGATTTTATTTTCCTGACCCCTCACTGCTCTTCTAGGTGTGACATCCTCTGATGGAAATAGAGAAACCTCGCTTCTGTTTCATGCGGCATGTGTCTGTTGATATAAGAAGGATCTGATGGAGATGCTCTGATAACAGAGAAGCACCAAATAGAGAGTGTTCAGCAAAACGTCTGGTACATGAGGTGGTGTTGGATGAATGGGAGCTATTGCCTGCAAGGTCCTTAGAAAGCTGGCCACAGCTGCCTTTACAGCCTCATCTCCTGATCTCCTACTGACTCAGCCTGTAGGACTAGACAGTATTTCCCAGAGTTTTCAAGCTTCTGCACCTTCAGTCATGCAGCTCCCTCCTCTTAGACAGCCTTTCCACTAATGTGTCCATGTGAAAAATTTCATCAAGATTCAACTTAAAAGTTCTCATCACAAGGAAAAAAAATGTGTAACTGTATTCAGTGACAGATGTTAACTAGACTTACTGTGGTGGTCATTTTGCAATATGTACAAATATCAAATCATTATGCTGTACACCTGAAACTAATATAAAGGTATATGTCAATTATACCTTAATTTTTAAAAAAGATCCAACTTAAAAGTTAAGCTTTCCATTACCCCTCCCCCACCCAAACTCTGGAATAAGTAGCCATTCCCTTCTCCGGAGGATCTTCCTGATCCAGGGATGGAACCTGGGTCTTCTGCATCGCAGGCAGACTCCTTCACATCTGAGCCACCAGGGAAGTGCCATAAAGTGCTATAATAGTTGCTAAACTTCTATTATGGGCTTCCACATTGGCTCAGTAGTGAAGAATCCACCTATTATACAGGAGATGTAGGTTTGATCTCTGGGTTGGAAAGATTTCTCTGGAGATGGAAATGGTAATCCACTCCAGTAGTCTTGCTTGGGAAATCTCATGGACAGAGGAGCCCGGCAGGCTACAGTTCATGGGGTCACAGAAGAATCAGATATGACTTAGTAATTAAACAACCATGACAACAAAACTTCCATCTCAGAACATATGATACCATGTTCATTTCTTTCTCCTGGTATCTAGGAACTCATAACTACTGAGGACAGGACCCATGTCTCCAACATTTGTATCCCTCAGTTCAATTCAGTTCAGTTCAGTTGCTCAGTTGTGTCCAGCTCTTTGCAACCCCATGGACTGCAGCATACCAGGCTTCCCTGTCCATCACCAACTCCCGGAGCTCACTCAAACTCATGTCCATCAAGTCGGTGATGCCATCCAACCATCTCATCCTCTGTTGTCCCCTTCTCCTCCTGCCTTCAATCTTCCCCAGCATCAGAGTTCTCAATACTCTTTGGAATGAGCACAACTACACTAGCAAATCCTCTCAAATTCTTTTAAGTCCCAGGGTGTCTAGAAGCTTTAGTAAAGTTCAAGTATGTTCCAATTTACCTGGTTTTTAAAGACCCGTACCTTTCAACCCCATTCATAACAGACCCAGCAGACACAGTAATGTCTGCTAGTCTGTTACGTGGCCATGACTATGTGAAACATCCTGTAATTTATCTCCATACAAAGCCGTCACCAAGGGAAAGAAACATGTCTGCTTCTCAGAAAGAATGGCTGGCAACCATCAGGGCTTTGGATAAACTCAGGTCATGTGTCTTCAGTCAGAAGAAGTTTACCTTGTGGACCAATCATCATACCTTAACCTGGCTGAGGGCTGAATGGAATAGAAATGCTAACACTAGGAGTGACGGTCTTGGAAGTTTCTGTTTTTCCAAATGAATATTCAACATGTTCCTGGTTGGAAAAGAATGCTTAAGGAAAAAAAAAAAAAAAAGCAGGGGGGTGGGGGGTGCGGAGAAGGGACAAAAGGTATCAACTAATTTAAATCACCAACCAGCCAAAAATAAAGGAACATTGTAATCTTTTCTTTGGACACTTTGGACATCAAAGAGGGGAGATGTGAGAGGTACAGGGCTATCATGATTCTTCAAAGTGGGTTTTTATTGGGTAGCTGCACACATGTACTGAGAAGTTTCAAAAAGAACCAAGGCTGGCAAACTGGGTGGAAAAACTAAGTGGCAGGAAGCAGTGGGTTTCCTAAATGCAGACCAGCGTAGGCAAGTTACCATGATTTGGTAACTGACTTCTGAATCAATATGGCCCCTGGAAGGGAGTAAGGAGATAGAAGCAAAGGCAGGGACCGAGTTGGGAGCCCCGGGGAGAAAGGAAACTGGCTTCTCTGGCATTTGCAGGCCAACCTGGCTGCAGAGAAAACCATCAGCAGCCCAGGAGAAGGACCAGGCAAATGCCATCTCCACTCTCTGGTGAGAATCTGGAAATAGCTATGGCAGAGAGTTTGCTGTCTCAACCCAGATAATGAAAGCTACAGCACATGTGAGAAGCATTTAAATACTATTCTGAAGTTATAAAAGGGTTAGTTTTTGTACAAGGAGGAATTTAAGAGCGGACAGCTGGGAGGAGTAACAAGGTTAGAAGTCTCACGAAATCCACAAGTTGAGAGAAAAAAAAACAAACCAGTATTTAGAGAGTAAAATCAATCAACAGAAGCAATATAGTTTAAAGACCTATTGTGACTGTATTACTTACGTATACCTTTCCTAAGGAATGTATGTTTTTTGCAATAATGACATATATATATACATATACATGATATTACAGTGGGAAACACAAAAGCTCTGCTCAGCCCAGGTGGCCCCATGGGCCCTGCCCCTCACTAGCTGAGTCTGGGCCTCTAGGCTTGGGCCAGTGGCTCTCTAATGCCTCTCACAGTGCTCATGTCCCGTGATTGATTTACCACACAACATTTCATTGTGATGCAGGGCTGCCTTCCTACAGAGTATACATGGACTTCTACTACTCCCCAGTGGAGCCCCAGCCACTCACCTGATCCCCCAGGACCACAGCTGGCCTTGGAAACCTCTCCCCAAACAGAGGTAATTGGTACCCCAGCTGGCGCTCAAGCAAAGCTGTTCTAACCGCCGCTTGTTGACAGACCTGTCTGATTATGTTCCTTATACACAGGAACCCAAGCGGCCTCCCGTATCAGCTCAGTTTAAAGGTAACAAAACCATCCATCCTCCCAGAGGTGTTTCTTAGAAGAATTACCAACAGGCTTCATGCAGTGAAGATGTGAGAGGCATGTCCACATGCTTGGCCTGCAACTTATGAAGAGGAGACTCTGCAAACCTGGGGATGGCACACTCTCATCACCGACTATTCTTTTCCCATATATCCTTCTCCTCAAGGTCTCAGTTTGTCTCCCCAGCTCTCCCACCTGCTTTCTTCCTAACTGTCCAAGACAACTCAAGTTTGTTGGCCATTCTTTCCAGTTGAATGTTTTGGAACTGAAGAAATTCGACCTTAGAGTTGTGTTAACAGCAATGTTGGGAGATTTTTATTTTAAGAGAAGAAAGGAAAAGAAAAAAAATCGAGTAACAAAATGTTTACTCTGGAAGTTAGAGCATCTTGGTTCCCAGAGCGGCGGTCACTTCACCAGTTAGTGGCAGCGCCAAAGCAGATTCCCAGCAGAGAACTCGCTTCTGTTCCACTCCTCAGCTCAGCGGGGAATGACTGTGAATTCTAGGGCGCGCGGCTCCCCACCAAGAACACACGCTTCAAAGCGAAGGTGCCAAAAAGAAACACTAAACAGACTCCAATATCCCCTCGTGTTAGATACTGGGAATCATAACTTCAGGATATTTTTAGTGAGTGAATATCAAACTTAGGGACAAAACAAAATTCGGCTTCAAATAATGAAACTCAAGTTAATACACCCCACCTTGGCTTTGGTATCAAATTCACTTTTTTTCTTCTCTTTTTGGTACTTTGCAGTTTATACAATTATAAGACTGGAAATCTATCACACCAGCTGGGCAGGGATATACTATAAATGTGCTAGAATAAAATATAGATGGAGATTTAATTATCATGCTGCTCATGCTTTTTGAATAACAGTATGTCAGCACTTTCATAAACCGATTTGCATTACGTTAAAATTAATGGGCTGTAAACCTCTGCTCCTGGAGAAACATATCGTGTCTCTCCTTCCTGCTCTAACGTCCCTCCTGAGACCAGCCGCTTATCGGCTACCCTGACTGGGCCCACACTCCATCTGCCCCTCAATTACAAAGCCTCTAAAACCTCTAAGAGTAAGGATCCTATCCTATTTCGAAGACAAACGTACGCACACACAGCCTCATCCCATTTCTCCAAAACACGGGAAAGCAAAACAAAACAAAAATCTGATCCTTTGATTAATCTCTCAGCCACACTTATTCTCGCCATTGTGATTTTTTAAAGTGCTTTTATTTTGTTTTTTAATACACATATCATATATACTTTTAAAAATATTTATTTGACTGCACTGGGTCTAAGTTGTGGCATGCAGGATCTTTGATTGACATGAATTCTTTATTTGTGGCATGTGGGGTCCAGTTCCCTGACCATTGATCAAACCCTGGCCCCCTGCCTTGGCAGTGTGGAGTCTTAGTCACTGGAACACCAGGGAAGTCCCACCACGGTGATCTTTGACCAATGCTAGGTATGGCCCACTTTTACCTGTGAAAGTACCATCAACTGAAGAAAAGATGGAGATGCTGTCTCTCAAGAGGTGAGCAGGTCAGAGAATATACAGAATTTCCAGGCTGAGGGCATGCGCTGTGGGGTTGGGGTTACTGACAAGGGCCAGGCAGACAGGGAAGTGATGAGGGTAGTCCGAGGCCATGTCTTCAATAAGCCAGTTAGTGGAGGGAGGCAGGGAGATGGAATAGCATTCCGAGAAAGGAGCAGCTTCATGTCACTGCTTTCCTGATAGCAGAGACCTGCATGATTGGATGAAGAAGCAAAGACCTGAGCAACAAAGGGGTCAAAACTAAAGAGAAAACGGCACAACACTGTAACTCAAATATGTGTGTGCATGCTAACTTGCTTGAGTCGTGTCTGACTCTTTGCAATCCATGGTGTGTAGCCCACCAGGCTTTTCTGTCCATGGAGTTCTCCAGGCAAGAAGACTGCAGTGGGTTAGCCTTGCTCTCCTCCGGGGGATCTTCCCAATCCAGAAATTGAACCTGTGTCTCTTATATCTACTGCATTGGCAGGCAGGTTCTTTACCACTAGCACCACCGGGGAAGCCCTCAAAAAATCAACTATACTGCAATTAAAAAAAAAAAAAAAAAAACTAGAGAGAGAAACAACTAAGAAAGGGAAACATTTTTCAGTGTTTCTCTGGGCTGGGCACTTCTGTATGCCTTGTATCCTCTGTATATACTGCGTTAAACTCTATCCCCACATGTCAGAGAAGCCTCATTTTAAATCAAAACACTGAAATCAGAGAAGTTAAATAATTTGTCTATAATCTCACAACTAAGAAGAACTGACATGGGATTTGAACCCAGATTAGCTTGACTTTTCTGTCCCAGTTTCCCCACCGCACGATCCTGGAGGATGGGATAGACCTGAGCACACAGGTAGGGAGGACCATCCAGAAAAAGTAAATGTGTGTCTGAAATCCAGAGTAGAGAGCTACAGAGACTGCAATACAAGCTGTGCTCGGTAAAGGAAAGCAAATTTCATAACAAAAAGGTAAAACCCTGCCTACCCAAATAGGAGCACTGCCCCCACCTTTCAAGGGGCTCACCCTGGAGATCTGGCATTTATTCCAAAGATGATACTGTCACTCAAAATGTTTATATGACTCCTTATTTACATGGGGTTATGGAACATGCAGCACATTTCTTTGAACAGCTTAATGGAAACAGGTGTTCATCATTTGGAACCAACTCTGAAGCAAAAGGTTGAATGGGAAAGTGTAAACTTTAATTAAAGGCTAAAACAGCCATCATAAATTGGTGTGACTGTAAGACAGAGATACTACATCTTCTCTAGCCCTGCTTGGCTCTGAATACAAGCAAAGCTCTGAGCTGTCCTCTGGAATGGGGGGATCATCAGAGTATAGACTCTAGAGGTATTGCTGTTGAAAGAAAACATTCACCTAGATATCAAGTTGATGAGCAGGTGTTCCAAGAGAAGACAAATTAAAAATAGAGGATAGAGTTAACACTTCTGGGATGCAGCATCTCGGACATCCAGGACCTGCTGATGTGGTCCTCAGACCAGTAACATCAGCACCCACTGGGGCTCATTAAAAGGCAGGCTCTTGGGCGGGTTCCAGACCTCCTAAATCAAAGCGTCTGCATTTTTATAACATTTCCATGTGGCTGTGCTGCATATTAAAGTTTGAGAAGCAATGACCTGGAGGAGGAGGCCCTGTGCCAAGGGTGGGATCCTGGGAAACTTAAGGGACAACCTGGAGTCAAGGGTCCCAGGAATCACCTAAAAAGAAAGCTCTTCAAAAGCTCAGACAAGCAGGAATTTGATTCTACTCACTTTATAACTACTGTAACCATAAGCCCAAGAGTTTCCAAGACAGTCTCAGTTTCAAATATTCTGTTCCATTTGCAGACGGCATATTATGGACGGTCTGGGGCAACAGGGCTGGGCTGTTGGGTACTGTGAATGAGTACTCGGGGGTAAGATGAGTGAAGTTGTTGTGGGTTAGAGATAGGCTAGTTAGTGTGAAGGCCTGCCAAGTGTGTGGATGGCCCAGCTAATCATTTGGGCCATCCCAAATGAAAAATTAAGAAATTTTAATTAAATTAAAATGAAAAACTAAAGTCAGGAGGAAAAGCAGTCAGGGAAGGATCAATGTCAAATTAGGAGGAGAAGAGAGTGGGTTTATGCAGTATATAACAGAGGTGGCCAATAGAACTTTCTGTGACAATGGGAATGTTCTGTATCTACTTTGTCCAATATGGTAATTACTAGCCACATATGACTATTGAGTACTTAAAAAATAGCTGGCAAAACTAAAAAAATAAATTTCACATCTTATTTAATTTTAATTACTTTAAACTTAAAAGCTACTTGTGACTGTTGGCCACCATCCTGGAAGCACAGGTATATATAAACACCATGGATAGGAAACCACCCCCTGTGCCCTCTTCAGGCACAAGGAGGACCAGCAGGATCCCCATTTAGGGAAGGGGCACTGAAGAGGCACTAAAGGTACCAGTCAAAGAAAGATAAAGGTTTGACTGAGTAGATTTAGACATAGAGCAAACAGAGATGCTGATAAAGTCAACCTTTGCCTTAAAAAAAGGTATGGCAGGGGGCGAGCAAGGGAAGGTGTTCGTCTGGTGGTGGACAGGAGCAAGGTGCCAGAGTTCGAGTGGAAGAAAGATGGTATTCATGTGCAAGGGTGATCTGACACTGAGCGGACATCTACTTGGGGCAGGGGTAATGATGGCAATGGAAAATTAATTACACACAAGGTGTTTGAGCAAATAAATATGTTAAGGATAATGGGGTTCCAGTGGTTAAGAAACCACCTTCTGATGCAGGGAATGGGGGTTTGATCCCTGACTGGGGAACTAACATTGCACACGCGGTGTGGCAACTAAGACAGCACACCGCAGGTAGAAAGGCCCACGCACTGCAATGAGGAACCACGTGCCACAGTGGAGACCCGGAGCAGCCCAAAATTAAATAAAGAACAATGGGAGCTGTGTTCCTCCTCAGAGAAGACAGTTACAAATATGGAAAGGGAAAATTAAAATGAACCTTATAATGTTAAACTGAAACTTAAGATATGAATGTGAACTCACAATATTCAACGTATATATAGATGGATACAGAAATTAATGTAGATTTAAATATGTACGTGTGTGTATATATATGTGTGTGTATATATATATATATATATATATATATATTTGGCCTTGGAATACGGAATGAAGCAGGGCAAAGACTAATAGAGTTTTGCCAAGAAAATGCACTGGTCATAACAAATACCCTCTTCCAACAACACAAGAGAAGACTCTATACATGGACATCACCAGATGGTCAACACCAAAATAAGATTGATTATATTCTTTGCAGCCAAAGATGCAGAAGCTCTATACAGTCAGCAAAAACAAGACCAGGAGCTGACTGTGGCTTAGACCATGAACTCCTTATTGCCAAATTCAGACTTAAATTGAAGAAAGTAGGGAAAACCACTAGACCATTCAGGTATGACCTAAATCAAATCCCTTATGATTATACAGTGGAACTGAGAAATAGATTTAAGGGCCTAGATCTGATAGATAGAGTGCCTGATGAACTATGGAATGAGGTTCGTGACATTGTACAGGAGACAGGGATCAAGACCATTCCCATAGAAAAGAAATGCAAAAAAGCAAAATGGCTGTCTGGGGAGGCCTTACAAATAGCTGTGAAAAGAAGAGAAGCGAAAAGCAAAGGAGAAAAGAAAAGATATAAACATCTGAATGCAGAGTTCCAAAGAATAGCAAGAAGAGATAAGAAAGCCTTCTTCGGCAATCACTGCAAAGAAATAGAGGAAAATGACAGAATGGGAAAGACTAGGGATCTCTTCAAGAAAATCAGAGATACCAAAGGAACATTTCATGCAAAGATGAGCTCGATAAAGGACAGAAATGGTATGGACCTAACAGAAGCAGAAGATATTAAGAAGAGATGGCAAGAATACACAGAAGAACTGTACAAAAAAGATCTTCACGACCAAGATAATCATGATGGTGTGATCACTGACCTAGAGCCAGACATCCTGGAATGTGAAGTCAAGTGGGCCTTAGAAAGCATCACTACGAACAAAGCTAGTGGAGGTGATGGAATTCCAGTTGAGCTATTCCAAATCCTGAAAGATGACGCTGTGAAAGTGCTGCACTCAATATGCCAGCACATTTGGAAAACTCAGCAGTGGCCACAGGACTGGAAAAGGTCAGTTTTCATTCCAATCCCAAAGAAAGGCAATGTCAAAGAATGTTCAAACTACCACACAATTGCACTCATCTCACACGCTAGTAAAGTAATGCTCAAAATTCTCCAAGCCAGGCTTCAGCAATACATGAACCGTGAACTTCCTGATGTTCAAGTTGGTTTTAGAAAAGGCAGAGGAACCAGAGATCAAATTGCCAACATCCGCTCGATCATAGAAAAAGCAAGAAAGTTCCAGAAAAACATCTATTTCTGCTTTATTGACTATGCCAAAGCCTTTGACTGTGTGGATCACAATAAACTGTGGAAAATTCTGAAAGAGATGGGAATACCAGACCACCTGATCTGCCTCTTGAGAAATTTGTATGCAGGTCAGGAAGCAACAGTCAGAACTGGACATGGAACAACAGACTGGTTCCAAATAGGAAAGAGTACGTCAAGGCTGTATATTTTCACCCTGTTTATTTAACTTATATGCAGAGTACATCATGAGAAACGCTGGGCTGGAAGAAACACAAGCTGGAATCAAGATTGCCGGGAGAAATATCAATAATCTCAGCTATGCAGATGACACCACCCTTATGGCAGAAAGTGAAGAGGAACTAAAAAGCCTCTTGATGAAAGTGAAAGTGGAGAGTGAAAAAGTTGGCTTAAAGCTCAACATTCAGAAAATGAAGATCATGGCATCTGGTCCCACCACTTCATGGGAAATAGATGGGTAAACAGTGGAAACAGTGTCAGACTTTATTTTTCTGGGCTCCAAAATCACTACAGATGGTGACTGCAGCCATGAAATTAAAAGACGCTTACTCCTTGGAAAGAAAGTTATGACCAACCTAGATAGCATATTCAAAAGCAGAGACATTACTTTGCCAATAAAGTTTTGTCTAGTCAAGGCTATGGTTTTTCTGTGGTCATGTATGGATGTGAGAGTTGGACTGTGAAGAAGGCTGAGCGCCAAAGAATTGATGCTTTTGAACTGTGGTGTTGGAGAAGACTCTTGAGAGTCCCTTGGACTGCAAGGAGATCCAACCAGTCCATTCTGAAGGAGATCAGCCCTGGGATTTCTTTGGAAGCAATGATGCTAAAGCTGAAACTCCAATAATTTGGCCACCTCATGAGCAGAGTTGACTCATTGGAAAAGACTCTGATGCTGGGAGGGATTGGGGGCAGGAGGAGAAGGGGACAACAGAGGATGAGATGGCTGGATGGCATCACTGACTTGATGGATGTGAGTCTGAGTGAACTCCGGGAGTTGGTGATGGACAGGGAAGCCTGGCGTGCTGCGATTCATGGGGTCGCAAAGAGTCGGACACGACTGAGCGACTGATCTGATCTGATCTGATCTGACACATACATACATATTGCCTAGCTTTGTCCACCTTGAGGGCCTGGGAACAGCAATGCCCTAGTAGCAATAGGCACACCTGTTTTCCAGATCTTGTCTTCTAAATTTCATTTCCCACTTAAACCAACCAGGTTTCCTTGGGAAAATGGCTGATTCCAGGGCTTGGATTGGAAAAATACAATATAAGCTTGGAGCATCCTATTGTGCCAGATAGTGAGACAGGGCTTGGGGCGTGAATAATGTTGACACTCAGCCTTCTTTCTGGTCCAACTCTCACATCCATACTTGACAACTGGAAAAACCACAGCTTTAATGATATGAATAATGAGGGCGTGTCAAAAAAGACACAGATAGACAGGCCCCCCATGGGCAAATTAGGACAATATGAGCCTCAAAATAAGAAATGACTGTAACAAATCATAACCCATTGAGTATAATAGAAATCCATGTGTCCATACTGATATAAATAAACGATCACATAAAGGAATGAATAAACACGATGTACCATCTGCTAGGATACAATAAGAACACACCACCTCTTCTGTGATTTTCCTGCTGGAAACACACAGCCTGAATCTACTCTTGAGGAAACTTCAGACAAACCCAAACTGAGGGCCATCCTACGTAATAAATGGCCTGCACTCTTCAAATATGTCAAGGTCATGAAAGTCCAGGGAAGACTGAGAAATTTCTCCAGATTGAAGGAGACCAAAGAGATACAACAACTAAATATAACATATGATTCTGAACTTAGATTCTTTCACTATGAGAACATTCTTGGGACAATTGATGAAATGTGAACGATGTTGGACGGTAGTAACATACCAATATTAATTTGCTGATTTTGATGGACTTGTGATTATGTATGAGAACGTCTCTGTTTATAGGCAATACAGCATGCAGGGGTGATGGTGCACCCCGCTGGCAATGTACTCAAAAAGTTCAGGGAAAAAATAATTCTGGGTACAGGACTTGCAACTTTTCTGTAAGTTTAGGACTGTTTCGATGTCAAAAATAAAAATAAACCATGTTTATCTATTTTGGGCCGATGGATGGTAATGGAAACTCCTTGGAGACATTTCAGAAAGATGTTCTTCTTTAGCAAAAAGAGAGAACACGATTATGCTCATGCTCAGTCACGTCTAACTCTTTGCAACCCCATGGACTGTAGCCTGCCAGGCTCCTCTGTCCATGGGATTTTCCAGGCAAGAATACTGGAGTGGGCTGCCATTTCCTCTTCCAGGGGATCTTCCTGATTCAGGGATCAAACCCGCATCTCCTTTGTTTCCTGCCCGGCAGGCAGATTTTTTTACCTGTTGAGCCAAAAGGGTCAAAGGATTGTAATGGAAATTCCTTAAAGATATCTCGGGCTTCCCTTGTGGCTCAGCTGGTAAAGAACCCCGCCGCAATGCGGGAGACTTGGGTTTGATCCCTGGGTTAGGAAGATCTTCTGGAGAGGGAAAGACTACCCACTCCAGTATTCTGGCCTGGAGAATTCCACAGACTGTACAGTCCATGGGGTCGCAAAGAGTCAGACACAGCTGAGCAACTTTCACTTTCACTTTGGAGACATCTCAGAAAGATGTTCTTGTCTAGCAAAAAGAGAGAACAGTGTGCAGAAAATCTCTTCCCTTCCATGTGACCCAGACATCTATGTGTTGAAGCTGATGCTGGGAGCTGTGGCAATCATCCTGTGAATGAGGAAAAGTCACTAGAAACTCAGAGAAACCATCCCAGGGACTGATGCTGTGGAGTTTCTAAATTAGCAAGCCCACAACCTGCCTCCTTCCAGATTTCTTATGTGTGATTTATCACCAAATCTAGATTAAGAGAAGAAAAAAAAAATCTGCCATCAGGCAGCACTAGCTCTCCTGTTTGAAGAAAGGGGTCCATCAAAGAATTCAGCTCTCCCACTACAGGCTACTCAGTTACCTTTGGCTCTGTGTTTTAGCTTCCCATCCTCCACCGCCTGAAGGTGCTGACATGTAAAATACCCTTCTTATTGACAGACCACTAGGCTACAACTTCTCCCTACTCAAAGTCAGTCCCTCATTCACCCTACCTACACACACACACACACACACACACAGAGCACAGTGAAACAGAACAAAAATGTACCTTACAGAAAGGAGAAATCACATCTCTATTTAGAGCCAATGTCACAGACCCCGTCTAGACTAAGGAAGGTCAAGGATAAAGATGAAGAAACTTGGCAGCAGTTTTCCTTTGGATTTTAAGCCTCATGCTCTCCCCCTAGAATATTTTACCTCGTGAAGTCTGCACCCCTCTTTCCACACGTTTCCCTCAGGACTTCGTACATACTCAGAATTCTTGGCTCACTTTCTTGCCATCACACCTAAAGGGCATCTCCCACCTGGGCAGCTCTCACTGGTTAGACCTGAGAAACAGACGTCAATACTACACTATTTTCAAATCCTTCCCATGGCCCTGAAGATTCTAGTGAGCGAGGTCAATTTGTTTGGCTGATCTTGTACATATGAACACAGAATCCACAGAGGCAAGCATGAGAAATCGTTTTGAATGCTTGCAGTAAAACTCAGTATTTCCATGTCTTTTTTTTTCCCCCTTGAGTGTGAAAATAATGCCTCTACCCTAAGCCCAGAGAAACTTTTGCACCATTTACTATTTTCCCTAAATTAACACGTCCAGCAAGAAACTAAAGATAAGCCTATAGCACAGTGCTAAGTGTCAAGGAGGGCACGAAGGATAAAGGACGTGAGGTTTTTTTGAGCAGACACCCAGCTAGTGTGCTGGAGAGGCAGCTCATATATGTTTGGAGAGGCAATCAACACTTCTCTTTTTTTTACATTTTTATCTATCTCTGTATCTGTTTACGGCTGCACTGGGTCTTTGTTGCTGTACGTTGGCTTTCTCTAGCTGCAGAGAGAAAAAAGACTTTCTATTGGGGAGGGGGGTGGGCTACTCTTGTGGTGTGCAGGCTTCTCGTTGCCATGGCTTCTCTTGTGTAGCTCGGGCTCAGTAGTGGCGCTTGGGCCTGGCTGCCCTGTGGCATGTGGAATCCTCTCAGACCAGGGATCAAACATGTGTCCCCTGCATTAGCAGGCGATTTCTTAACCTCTGGACCACCAGGGAAGTCCCAGTCAATGCATCTTGAGAATCAGGAGGGAGTAGAGGGTTCAGTAGTAGCAAGTGACCTCCTCCCAAATAGATCCAAACCTGAACCCTGGAACTTTGAATGTGATTTTATTTGTCAAAAGGGTCGTTGCAGATGAAGGATCCTGAAATGAGACCATCTTGGATTTAGGGTAACCCTAAATCTGGAGAAGGAAATGGCAACCCACTCCAGTATTCTTGCCTGGGAAATCCCATGGACAGAGGAGCCTGGAGGGCTACAGTCCATGAAGTCACAGAAGAGTCGGATACAACTTAGCAATTCAATCACAACCAATCCAAAGGCAGGTGTTCCTATGAGAGTGGTGGAGGTAGACCAAAGTCACAGACACACAGAAAGGCACCACGTGAAGAAAGAGGCAGCGGTCGAGGGATGCGGGGTAGGAGAGCCGTGGATTATCAGCAGTCATCAAGGCAGGAGAGAGGCATGGGACCCCCGGAAGGAGTCAATGCTATCCACACCTTGGCTTCAGACTCTGCCCTCTGAATTCACAAGAGAATAAATTCCTCTTGTTTCAAGCTATCACGTCTATGATCTTTTGTTATAGTACCCCTAGGAAGCTTGTAGAGTGGGCAAGGCAGGTCATTGAAGGGTAGGCTCTGTCAAGAAATCATCTTCCCTCCCAGTTCTGATGAACACAGGCTCTGGCGCATGGATGAAATGGAACTTTTTGGAGGTGTGGCAAAGGCTGTTTCTCTGAAGACCCTTTTGTGGGCAGAACTGGGCAGAGAAAGGAAGATAGCAGAGAGCCTCAAACAAATGGGGATGGCAAACACCTTCTGAGACTCAGCACTTGACTTTCTCTGAGGGTCTAGGTGGGTCTGACATCAAAGATCCCAGGAGCTGAGTTCACCATGAGGAAAGGGGCATCTAGTTGGTGTGCTGGGCCCCTATCTGTGATGTGGGGTGGGGAAGGCCTCTTTGGTGTTGCTTACAACTGAGGCTGGGCTCCCTCCAACATAGATGCCTGGCACAGCAGTTCTGTCCTAAAAGTAGGGATGGGTATGTTGGAGTCAGCCAGAAGGGTTACCACCATAGGGCACCCAGGGGTGGCTCTGCAGCCCTTCAGGGTCTGTCCCTGCCAGCACCTCAGGGCAGGGGCAGAAGGGGACACAGGGAGCCAGGTGAGGGAGTCTAGAAAGTGGAATATGTTTCATTGTATGTAACCTACAATGGTATGTAGGTATGTAACCCTAACCCTAACCCTAACCCTAATTGTACGGAGGGCAATTCAGTGGGAGGTCTGAGAAGGGAGAGATACAGATGCTAAGGCCGCACCTGTTTTGTTTCCAGGGGTTGACAGAGTGCCTGCAAGGAAAGGACCACAAACCTGAGAGCACATACACCCCTACTTCTTTACTAGATTGACCATTTATACCGCGGATAGTTCACACTACCTACAACAGTCTCTAACACAAATGGCCTCTCCCTTTCAGCTCCCCATGCTGTAAAACCTCATCAGCTGTGTTATTTTTAAACTCCAGGAAGAAAATGGAATTTACTATATGTTGCTATAGCATTTACTGCTCCGTTTTTATAAAAAGCATTTCAGTCACTTGATCTGTTGGTTTCTCTATCAGGACATCCATCAACCAACCCACTCATCTATCCTTCTGTGTGTGTGTGTGTGTGTGTGTGTGTGTGTGTGTGTGTATGTGTGTGAGTGAGAGAGAGAGATGCATTAAAGATGCCTGGAAAAATGTTCACCTACTGTTAACACAAATTAATTCTCAGTGGTGGAATCTGGAGTGATTTTTTTTTTTACTTTCTTTCTAGCTTTCATCTGGATTGTTTGAATTCTTCACATTGGACGCATGCTAATTTTAGAAAAAATTAAGGTACTAGGTCATTATTTGAAAAGAAATGGAATAAAATTCCCATAAGTTGAAGTAAATAGAAAGGAGGGAAGGGGAGGGAAAAGAAGAGAGGATAGAATAAAAGAAGAGAAAAAAAGGAAAGAAAAGAAAAGAGAAAAGAAAACAAACAGGAGAGAATGAGACCCACTCCAAAAAATGCTGAGGCTATGATCGGGATACCCACCTTAGAAACCTTGGGCCTGGTGTTAGGCCTTCCTGTTCCATTTTCAGGAGTGAATCTCCTTGGAAAGCTTATGGAAGAGTCTCTGGAGGCTCATTCAAGCCCAAACACCAGCTGCCTCTCCTACAAAGGAAAGCCTGCAAGGTAGGATGGTGGGAGGGAGCCACAGCCAAGGGCTTCCAGAGGGCAGATGGCACAGCAAGCTTTGGTGTTGCATGGAAAGAGCCACACGTCCTGGTTCCTCTCACTTACTCCCTTGAGGATTTGTTTTGAGAGGCCAGAACCTTTCACCTTCAGGGTGGCGACATTTTAGACTCTCTGGTCCTCACAGTTCCAGGACTTCTTCTATATCTGGAACTTCAAAGTGACCTTCCAGATGTTCCTCAACCTCTAGGAGCGTTAGGTTCCTGATCTATGAAGTGGGGATACAAGATCCATCCTAGCAAAGGGCCAAACCAACCATGAATCTTAGCAGGCAGGTCATGGTGTCCTTCCTCTGCAAACACAGCCTGGTCAAGATTCACAGTACAAAGCAGATCAGCCCCCAACTACTGAGTACCTGCTTTATACATCTTTGTCATTTAACAGCATTCTAGGAGGTGGGCTCTTTAATTATTCACATTTTATAAATTAGGAAGTTGAGGCACAGAGAAGTTAAGAACTTGCCTCAAGTTACAAGCTTGCAAATGCTAGTGCTGGGGTTTTCATCTAAGCAATCCATCTCTTAAACACTGTACCTTATGCTTATGTGATGATAAATAATATATGGCTCTTATTTCCATGGCACTAGTAGTAATGAACCCTCCAGCCAATGCAGTAGATGTAAAGAGATGTGGGTTGAATCCCTGGATCAGGAAGATCCCCTGGAAGATGAAATGGCAACCACTCCAGTATTCTTGTCTGGATAATCCCATGGACAGAGGCTACAGACCAGGGGGTCGCAAAGAGTTGGGCATGACTGAAGTGACTTAGCACAGTGCAGTTGTTTTCAATGAGGTTACATTTTTAGGTATGGACAAGGCACTTAAATATATAAAAATATACTGTGATCAGTTTAACAGGACATGTGTGCTAAGCACAGATGTAACCCAGGGGTAAAATAATAAAATAGCTGTGAAGGCCAAGGAAGATTTCCTAAGACTGATGAAACTCAATCTGGGATTTGAAGGATGAATGGAAGTTTTTCTGGGTTAAAAAATAAAGAAATGTAAAGGAGGCCCAGGCAGAAGGAAGGGTTTAGGTAGGCAGCAGAGCAGAGACCCCCTCCCCCTCAAAAAGAAAAAAGGAAGAAGAAAAGAAAAAAAGCAAGAAACTGCATAGAACACTGAAAAAGTTTAAGGAGACAAAACACACCAGGAAAGCTAAAATGCTATGAAGAGCAGAGCACAATGCACAGAAGCAGTGATATCTCAAGCGCCGAAAACAAGGCTGACAAAAGCGATCTGGGACGAGGTCAGGACAAGATGGCCCTGGAGAAAGCAAGGCACAGAGAAGGCCAGCTGCTGCAGCGACACAGGGTAACTGCCTTGCAAGGAACTTATCCTATAAACGCCAGCCACACAGGCGCGCCTGTAGCTCCCTTCCTGTAGGAACAAAGGTGACCCCTAGGGTAGACAGGTAGCTCCAGAACCCGGACCTTGATCTCAGCTCTGGTCATCCCAAATTGGAGCCTGTCATCTTCGCTAGGCCTACTCTGGTGGTTCAAGTTAGAGGGACTTTTCCATTTGATCTTAATTCCCTCTTCTCTTACCTCCCACTAAGAGTCTGTTCCTGCAAGAGGCTGGTTATGAGGTTTATGAGAGCCTTTTCCTTCTAATAATCTCAGTTTTCCGTCACCGATTCAGCAAACCCAAATAACAGAACTTGCTCAAAAACAAAAAGCTGAACTCTAGTTCTTTTGAGCCGAAGGCACGTGCCTCCTAATCTCCCTTCCTTTCTCTAAAGACGCCATAAAAGGAGAAATCAGAGCTGAAAGAACCTCACTGTGGAGCAGATCAGCATATTAATTTATACAGTCCACATACTCTCGGCATTACCTCACGGCCTGATTCTAGGTTCCATGTGTGAGTAGGGACTGAGTGAGTGATGCTCCCTGATGCATGAGGCTGGCTTAGACACAGGTCCAAAGAACACTGATCATGCAATGTGGGAGCAGACTCTGCTTCTGGAGTCTCTGTGCTACCAAGGAGAGCTCGGAGAGGTCAGGGCAGGGGGACCTGAGCCACCACCAAGGAATCCTGACATTTCAAACCAAGCCAAGATTGCAGGACTGGCTCAAGGTCACTTAGCTAAGGAAGGGAGCTAGCATTTAAAGCTCAAACTTCAGATTCTTCAATGTTAAAAACCATACTTTGAGCTCAGTTCTTTTTTAAAAAATTTATTTTTAATTGCATGATAATTGCTTTATAATATTGTGTTCGTTTCTGCCATACATCAATATGAATCAGCCATAGGCATACATCTGTCCCCTTCCTCTTGAACCTCCCTCCCACCTCCCACCCGCCCCACCCCTCTTGTTACAGAGCATGGGCTTTGAGCTCCCTGCCACGCCTTGAGTGCTCAATCACGTCCAAGCTCTTTGTGACCCCACGGACTGCAGCCCACCAGGCTCCTCTGTGCATGGAATTTTCCAGGCACAAATACTGGAGTGGGCTGCCATTTCCTATTCCAGAGGATCTTCTCGACCCAGGGATTAAACACGTGTCTCTTGCATCTCCCACACTGGTAGGCAGATTCTTTACCAACGGTGCCACCTGGGAAGTCCCTGTGTATACAGCAAATTCCCACTGGCTACCTATTTTACATATGGTGATATGTATGCTTCAACGTTACTCTTTCCATTTGTCCCTCCCTCTCCTTCCCCCATGAACCAGTTCTTGGGGAAATAAGCTGATGGCCTTTGGGGAGGAGAAGACAGAGGGATTTACCATCAGCACAGGGAGGGGAGATGTGAACACCAGCCTTTGTTAGGTACTGCTGGGTGATAAACTGTTTAACACAGTTCTGTTAACCCTTACAATCCTTCATGGACATCATCAGTACCCTGATTTATTTATATAGGGAGGGGGCTGAGGGTAAGAAAGGCTCAGAAATTGGACCACAGTCAGTTAGTGAATGAGAGTCTGGATTAGAACTCAGTCTGACCTTCAAATGAGCATTCTGCCTACATCACACTGCCTCCAGAAGTCACTTTACTAACCCCTCCAGCCTTTGGGGCATGTTTCCAGGCATCCTAGCCTTCTATCAGGCCCATGAGGGGCACCCAACATGCAGAGGCTTACCTTCCAGCCCGGCAGAGGCTTTTGTAGCCCGGGGCCCAGCTTTTTGAGACCCCCCCCAGGGCTGAATAGAGATTTGCTGCATGGATGGCCTGCCAGGGCAGAGCGTTTGAGGGCTCTCTCATCCTATTCCTGGCTGGGAAACCCTTTTGCTATTTATCAGTCTAGACCAGTTTATCCAGTTCCGATTTAGGATGATTTTTTACAAGTTAACTAGTTGATTCTTGTAGGGTTTAGCTCACAGGGCAAGTATTTGTGGTTTTTCTCCTGGGGCGACAGACACTGAATAAGCAGGGCCAGGCCCTCTGGGGCCAGGTTTCCCCGAGCTAACTCGGTTTCAGTCTGCTCCTCACTCCTGGTGCCACCAGCGGCCATGGGGCCTAGCTTACTCATCTACCTGGACCCTAAGCACAGCTGCTGGGTTCTCTGAACTTCCAGGCTGGGTCCACCATCCATTCTACATCTGGCCTGGCAGCTACAAGGACTACTACCTTCCTACTACATTCTCTCTTGGGTTGGGAAATAGCCACTCAGCTTGGCTTCCACCTTTACAGGTGGAACTAGAGAGCAACTCAGCGCTGCACCCAGTCCAGCCACATCCATATCCATGGATGTCCTCAGCCTAGCCCAGGACCAGGTGGTCATTCCAGCCCTGCTTCTTCCTCCACTCTTCCCCCTCCCCTACCGGACAGACACGTGTGCACACACTCTGGTTTGTCCTAAGATCTGGAAGGGCTGGACAGGTAACAAAAAGCCCTCAAGCAACTGCTGTTCAATGACTAATTGTCTGACTCTTTGTGACCCCATGGACTGAAGCACACCAGGCTCCTCTGTTCCCCATTATCTCCCAGAGATTGCTCAAATTCATGTCCACTGATTTGGCACCCAAGCAAATAAAGCCCTTTGTTTTCCTAAGGTGTATGTTTAAATGTGACCAAAGTCACCTCCAAGTGATCTTAATAAATAGCATTTTTCCCTGATGAAGGTGTGAAAGCCTCACTCATTTTGACAGGTTTGTGCATCATTCTTAGAATTTCACCCACTTCCACTTAAATATTAGACATAAATAAATATTAGATTGTGGTTAAATCAGTTTTTTTGCTTCAGAAATTGTACCAAATATAAGAAAACAAGTTATGAATTAAAAAAAATCTTTTGAGGAAAAGAAATGAGTTGCTAGATTAGAGCTTTGAAAGCATGTCTTACAGAAATTTAATATTTCTAGACCTTTTTATAAAGTCTAATTCTGTGAGATCTATTGCTTCCTTGTACACATGGTACTTTAAAACAAATGGAGACATGGTTCAACGTGGAATTGAATGAATGGCCAGTGGTAACACCAACTGCTCCACATATTCATCATTCCCTTTAAGAAAAGCAATTACACCCAAGTGACTGCTTTGCTTTTTCCCTTAAATGTTAAAATGACAAAATCTAGAATTTCTTGCCTTAAATATTGCTAATAGAAATTTTAACTTTTCAGTAACTTGAATTTCAATTTATTTTACATTTAAATGAATTTCAGATTCAATGAAATATTACAAACTTGTAATAAAGGGTATTCATCTATTTATTAGATGCTATGAAATGAAATATTACAAACTTGTAATAAAGGGTATTCATCTATTTATTAGATGCCTCTTCTTTCCATGCATTACAACCCAGACCAAGGCTGTAAATTTATTTTCATATTAAAAGTTGAAAAAATATTGCCCTAAATCACTTAATTGTTTGAATAGACTCTAGAAGAGTAAGCATTTGTGGGAGAGAGAGAGAGTGCCCCACACATGGTGGTAGGGTAGCAGTCACTATACTGCCCCTCCCTAATGAATTAAAGTTGAAAGGCCATCCACTGAGGTGACTACTCCCCAATTTGAGAATTTTAAAAAACTGATTGTGCTTTGTTGTGGTCCAGCTCCTCAAGCTTGGCCTTTCACATCATTCCTTTACAACCCACCCCCATGCCCTTGTAGAAGAAGGATGACCTCAAGTGGGAAACAATCTCCAGCATCGGCTTGGGTCTTTGATTTTGTAGGTTTATTTTACACATCCTAATTCTGCAGGAAACTCCCTGCAGATGTGGAGGAGCCCTCGATCACTGACCTCTTGTTAAAAGACAAACAGCCAGAAACCAGAAACATGACCGGAAAGATAAACAGCTGTTCAGGTCTCAGCTGCTGGCCAGAATGGCAACATCTTCAGAAATGAGCCTCACCCTCATCCTGATGGAGGAGGTCAAGCCTTGAGTCTCCTTTGTTTAATTAGAGATGGTAAATGCATGGGATATATGTCCTCCCAGCCCTCTCCCATATTCATGACAGACATCACTAATCAATCACTATATCCTTTTCCTCTGAACCTGAAATCAGCCCCAGAATTCTTCTTGAAAAGAAGTCTAGCCAGACTCCATGGTATCAGATTAAATCCATTTGCCATCCTGGGAGTCCAGGTTCTAAGGGATGAGGATTATACAAAAATCCTCATGGGGAAAGGGGCACTTCGTTCAAGTCCTAAGCAGCATATGAAGTTCTGTTGCATTGAAATACCATCCCTGACACCAGTAACACTGATTTAAGCAAAGAGCCTTCAGCCAGAAGATGCTGGTGCTGATGTGTTTGCATTTACTGAACGTGAAGTGTGTGCCAGCCGCTCTGAGCACCTCACATGTACTGTCTCATTTAATTAATAAAAGATGACTCTGACACGAACACTACCCAGGATCCAAGATTCATTTCTCAGATCCAGCATGTTTCACAGATGAGCATAGCCCAAGTTGTGCAGGACAGCTGTATGCCAAGAGCACTCTCAGCCTCCCAGGACCTGAGCTCCATTAATTCTGCTCAAGAAGCAGGGCCCTTCTAAAAGCCAGCGCAGCCCTGGCCCATCTGTTTCAGTCTGTCACTCAGCCACATTCTATTTCTGAACATGCAGCTTCAAAAACGCAGCACGCTTTGTAACACAGTCCGCCTTTGCCCCAGATGGACAGCACAGCTTCCATGGAGAACATACATTTCCCTTCCTCCATCCACCAACCCAAAATAAGTCCTAAAAGGCACTGTGCGTGCTAAGCAGCTTCAGTAAGGTCTGACTCTTCGCGACTCCATGGACTATAGCCCGCCAGGCTCCTCTGTTCATGGGATTCTTCAGGCAAGAATACTGGAGTGGGCTGCCATGCACTCCTCCAGGGGATCTTCCCGACCCAGGGATTGAACTCAGGTCTCTTGCATTGCAGATGGATTTACTGCTGAGCCACTGGTGGAAGCCCCCATCTACCGCATCTGATGACATTTCTGAGAGCTTTGAGGGTGACAAATCTATCCATCAATCAGATGATGCCAAAGGCTTCATTTCAAAGAACAAGAGATAGGAAAGCTATGGGGCTTCTTCTCCCAGGCCTGAGTCAGATTCTGACCTGCCGAGTCATCTGCCCTTGTGGGATGGCATTTGGCCACAGACTGGGACAAATTCCAGTGTTACTTGGCCCTCAGGAATGCTCCATGGATCCTGGGTGACAGCCTTGTACCAGCTGCTCCCAGATCTGGGGAGTGAGAAAATCAAAATGATGACGAAAATAATAATTAAAAGGAGAGCTACCGATTTACTGGATGTTTGATAAGCACCCTTGAAATATACCAAATGCTTCACATACACTCTCATGGCTAATGCCCCAACTCTCCTATGACCTACTCACATAGAAATGACACTTATGTTTATCTCTTGGGGAAAAGGCTCTAGCGAAATCATGGCTTGATTTCAAAGCTAAGATTTTGAAGAGCGCCTTTAATTCTGCCTGCCCATGTGCAAGAAGGAGAGAATTCTCCTTGGTTTTCTTCAGGACATATAACCTGGAGAAAAACGATCCATGTGAACATGCCTTGGATGATTTTGTGGAAAAGAGAGAAGCTGTCTATGATGTTTCTGCTTGCTGATATACTGTTCTGGCTCCCTGTTCGCTGGATGTATCTTATCACACTGTCCTCCATAATGTGACTTCTAAATCTTAAAAATGGTCTGTCTTTACAAACTTTCATCAATCGAACCAGCACCCAAAATGGCTGGCTCGGGGGTTGCAAGTTTCTCAAGGGCAGAGGTTGTGTCTCTTACTCATCTGTGAGTTCCACATATCTGGCATAAAAGAGCCAGGCTAGAAATGTGAGTTGAGGATAAGGGACCGGAGAGTGGGCGAGGGAAGGAAGCCACAACTTTCTGTAGCATTATCTTGTCAACTAAAGTCCACACTTTGTCAACAAGCATCTACCAAGCCCTGCAAGACAGGAAGGCTTGTTCCTGCTTGATACTGCCTTAAAGATCGGATGTGTGACACAAATGTCACCTCTAATGAGAGGGAAATAGCTTTGAGTATTAAGTCAGGTATTAAGGAAAGACTTAATATATGTCTCTAATGACAGCCACAGCCCCTAGTATCCTGGTCTGGTGGATTCTCAGGAAAATTAAAAGGTCCACACTGATGGCCTGGGACGATCCTCTCATATCACTGTCCTTCTGCAGTGGACCAGTTGCCAGCCACTCAAATCCACACGTTTCCTGTCCAAAATGGTAGATGCCAGAACAACAAGGCTCCTGGCCAAGAAAAAACAAGGCTCAGCCTAATGAGAGCATGCTGAGGGTGAGAAAGCTCAAATCTGAGAGGCCCACACATCAGAAATGGGAAATAAGAGAGGCAGCTGTTTGGGGTCCAGATGAGCAATCCTCCTCTTCCAGGACACATTAACAGTCAGAGGGGCAGCAATGGGGCCGAGGTGGGGGTGGGGTAGTGCTTTAGATGGATTGGACCCCACTCCACAGAATGCAGGCCTGATCTGAAAGCTGAACCGGTAAACTCCTCCTGATGCAATTTTAGCCCGGAAATTCCAAAGGAAGGAAGCCCACTCTCTTGGGTTGAGCTGTTAAAACTTGCACCGCACCCCTCTTCTTCAAGCAGAAAGCTCAGGGCTCTCTCCACTATGACTCTGGATCCAGCAAAGAGGGACAATGTCTTCCCAGCCCAGCATCCCAGTTTCCCCATAGGAGCACCACAGTTCGGCAGGTCTGATGGGGAAGAGGATGCCCAAATGGAATCTGGGTGAGCTAGACTGGACACCCAACTAACAGTCTGCAATCAATGGATTCATCATATTTACTTCAGAGCCTTCTGTGTACCAAGCACAATTCTAGGTATTGATTACACACCAGAGACAAAGCAGACCCAGCTGCCTTCAAGGATAATGAATGAACCCTACCTTAACCTTGTGAAAGCCATGGGTCATAAGATGTTAAGCTCACAAAGCTTGAACTGGGGTTAAAATCTGAGGCATGCTGTGTTTTAATTGTGCAACCTCAGATGCCCAGCTTCTCCAGGTTTGGGGGGAGGATTAAATTAAAGGAGGAATCTGAAAGACCCTAAATAGGGTCCATGCCTCCCCCAAGGTCTCCAGATTCCAAGCCAGCTGTTCTTCCTTCCATATTCTACAGCCAAGAATTGCCATACACACGTGAACCCATGCACACAGATACGTCATCCTTAAAATAAGATGTCCTGTTCTCTTTGCACTCTTATCTTCACAGCCACCTGCAGGGTAGGTATTTCTAAGAATGAATGTAAGAATAAATGTCCTCTGCAGACCTCTAACTACAGGGAGCATAACTGACTAAGGGTCCCAGGTGCTGGGCTCTGAAATTCATCATTGCATCAGCAGTGGCTCTGAGCTGAGCTTCCCAGAGGCAATGGCTGGGCCCAGCAGGAGTACAGAGGCAAGTCGGCTCCCGAGAGACTCGGATGCTCTGATAACCAACTTTGTTTTGTTGCCGTTTTAAAATTTTTATTGGAGTATAGCTGCTCTGTGTTAGTTTCTACTGTACAGAAAGTGAATCAGCTATATGTATACATAGATCCCTTCTTTTTTGGATTTCCTTCCCATTTAGGTCACCACGGATCACTGAGTAGAGTTCCCTGTGCTACACAGTAGGTTCTCATTAGTTATCGATTTTATACATGGTATCAATAGCATATATGTGTCAATACCAATCTCGATTCTTCTCTCCCTCCTTTCCCCCTTATTATCCATACGTTTGTTCTCTACATCTGTGTCTCTGTTTCTGCTTTGCAAATAGTCTATACTATTTTTTTTTAGATTCCACATATATGCATTAATCAATGCATATATTAATGCATAATTAATGGGGGCTTCTCCAATGACTCAGTGGGTGAAGAATCTGCCAGCAGTGCAGAAGACACAGGAGACATGGGTTCGAACCCTGGGTCAGGAAGATCCCTTTGAGGAGGGCATGGTAACCCACTCCAGTATTCTTGCCTGAGAAATCCCATGGACTGAGAAGCCTGGTGGGCTATAGTCCAAAGGGTTACAAACAGTTGGATATGACTGAGCGACTATGCATGCACACATATGCATTAATATACAGTATTTGTTTTCCTCTTTCTGATGTGCTTCACTTTATATGACAATCTCTAGGTCCATCAATAGCCAACTTTGACTCCAGGGCTCCCTGATATTATCTTCCTCGGAAATCTAGGATCTTCCCTCACAACCTTCCCTCCCTCTTTCCTTCTCTCAAGGGCAGACCTGCACTGCTGTCTGATCATTTTCCTAGCCCAAACATTGCCCCTACTAATGTCTTTGCCCACTGAATCCTGTCTCTGTTTGCTTCTTGCCAGACCCTGACAAACAGAATCTCGTTATCTTTGTACTACAGATGTGGAGGCTGAAGTTCAAAAAAACAAGTAACCTGCCCAGAGTCAAAAAAGGGTTTGAAAAGAGCTGCAATGGTATCAGCTCTTTGGGAATCCAAATGACACAGACACTACCCACCCTTCCACAAAGAGCCCCAGAGCCCCGCAAAGGCCCTGCAGTGTATTTTGTGAAGCTGGACACCTTTCCCCGGGTCCCACGGCTGACGAGTGGCAGGCCAAGACCAAAGTCCAGGTTTTCAGCATCTGAATCTGGGATTCCTCCTCCCAGCTGGTGAGCTCCAGCATCAGAGCCTTCCCGGTGAGAGCGTGCCTCTGCGGTTCACCCCGCCCCATGGAGCCACAGCAGGTTTTTGCATTTAGTAAGTGTTTGGAGACAATCATTTCATAAAAGTTAATCCGCTCTGAGTCGGAGCCAGCTGAGACTGATAACTCCAAGTCTCCCCAAACGTGGAGTTCAGATGCAAAGCCACATTTCTTCCCAGTGATCCTGGCCACCTGAGGCCTGACCGCCTTCAGATGAAACATGGATGTGTCCATATCCATGAATCCTCGGCCTGCCCCAGTTGGAGATTTCAAAGCTCCTTCCCCAGAGTCAGGAGGAGCCTGAGGAAGGATAGCCATGCCTCCGTCACCACTTGCAGGCTGAACACCTAGGTGGCTGGTGGAGACGCCCAAATACCACCGCAGGAAAACCAATCAGTGCTGTCTAGATGACTGTAGCAGAAGACTGCAAGGGGAGACAAACAGCCTTGCCAGCCAAAGGCCACTGAGGGGAGTCCAGAGGAAAGGAGCTCAGTTCTCTGTCTGCATCCTAGGAGATGCACAGGTGGGAGAGCAAAGGTGCACAGCCTCCCTTGGTCTCCTGCCAAGGCCAGCTTTCAGGGACAGCCAGTAAACAGGCTGATCAGCGTCCGAGCCATTCAAACCTCCAATGTGTCAACTGATGTCTGTTTTTTAAGTTACTCACAGAACTAGCCTCTCTCTTGCTCTTGGCAGCCAATCGAGCAGTGGACCAGGGTCAGCCGCAGCAGAGACAGAGAGAGAAAATGAGAAAAGGTGAGTGGGTTTAAAGAACAGTATTTTAGGTCAGAAGGAACACAGGGCCTGAGCACTGCATTCAGCTGGGTCCCTGAAGAACAGAAGTCATGAAGGAAAGGGCAAACGGTTATTGAGAGATTTGCTGATTGCCAGGTACTGTGCTAATTGACTTATGTCCATTATGTCATCTAATCCTCACATTGGAGACAGTCGATACTGTTATGATTTCCAACACACAGAAGACACTGAAGTCCAGAGTGGTCCCGAAGCTTTCCAATTAATAATCGTCAAGCTTGAATTTTAACCAGTTGGCCCACCACCCTTGAAGTTTACTTTATCCACTACAGCAATACATGATTCCCTGTGTTTTCTGAATACCTACTGTGTGCCTGGTGTTTTAACTACCTGACCTCATGTAATCCTTACAAAAACCCGACAAAGTCTGTGTCATACCCATTTCTAAGAAGTGAGAACAAAACTCAGAAGGATGAATTGAGTCAAAGTCACATTGCTAGTAGGTGGGGTGGGGTCAGGAGTGGGGGCACAGGCTGGAACTGAGGCAAAGTGGCCCCACACACCCTAAGTCCTTCTCATAGGTGCACCCAGGGGTAGCCACAGCCACTTTATTTATTTTTTTTTTGCCCAGGAGTGCATTTTTATGCTAGCAATGATCCTGAATACTGATCAAACATTACCAACGGCTTTGGTACCAAACCAAGCACTTTGCACATATTAATAACCTCATATGATCAGAACCACAGCCCTGCCAGGTAAGTGGCATGACCTCGATTTCACAATCTGAGGCTCAGACAGGCACAAGTACTGGATGCAGACCTAGAGTCCTAACTCAGACCCACCATACTGCCTGCCAGCCTAGTGTCTCACAGGAGATAAGAGTTCAACTCGACTGTCACCTTTCCACTCAAACAAAATATGCTTTTTGGCTGAAAAGTCCCCTTTAAAGCAAGTTGTTAAGGAATCAGCAAAAGAAGTTTCAGGGTCTCACCCTGAACAGGATTCCCCAAAAGGACCTCTAGAAGTTACAGGCAGTGTGGGTCACCCGGTCAACAGGCCACCCTGCTTTCCCACTGAACTTTCCCTGGGCCCGAGCCTACACGATCTGCTCCGGCTTCCTAGGACATGGCTTCGGGCTTTCAAATCAGCAAGATTCCAGCAGAGGCCTGAGCTCATGCTCAGCCCAGCCCCTCCCTGTCGCCAGGCAGCCAGCTCCTTGTTTTTCCTCCCATGATGATGGATACAACCTGTCAGGGAAGCTGGGAATATTTTTAGCTCCGAACTGATTTTTATCTAAATTTAACTTTGGGCCACAGCATCAGCAGAGTTCCGTGCGAAGGGCAGCCAGCGTTTTCATGGTGACACATCACAACGAAGGCTCGGTATTTCTCAGATGCCCTGGCTGGGCTGAAGCTTAAAGGCGGCAAACGGCTCTTCAGGAAAAAGATCTTGATCCTGGAAGACCAGAGTCATCTGACTGCAGAGCTAGAGGGAAGCGTAGATACTATCTAACTCCACCCCCCATTTTACAGGTGGGGAAACTGAGACCCAGCAAGCCTAGTGGCTAGAAAAAGCTTGGAAGCTTGGTCTTGCTTTTTTTCCACGACATCACGTTGCCTCTGGGGAACATAGTGAACAAACCAGATGTGACATCTGCAGAGAGCTATACTATTTTTATTTTATAAATCATAAAATCTAATGCTCTGTGTCATGGAGCTAAAGTTTGTTGAACCCTGATCTTCAGTCAGCAGCACTAACAGTCTGGTTCAGCATACTTAACAAGCCCATGGAAAGTGGATTTCTTCCAAGGTTCAGTTTTTTTAAAGTTCCAATCAAAAAATGTCCATGCGGTATGTTCTTCTTTCTCCCCTGCTTAAATGCTGGCTCCTGGAGAGCAGAGCATTTTCAGTCTAATTCATTGTTTTATCTCCATAGCCCAGTTTAGCACCTGGCACTTGGTGGACAAAGGATAAATATTTATTAAATGGTAGAGTGGTTGAATGAATGAACAAATGAGTAAATATCAGGAGGAGAATCATCAGGCCAAACTGACTCTTAGTAGGAAGGAGAGAACAAAGTCACAAGTGAAATACTGTGAAATCCCCCTTTTTCCTTCCTGCCCACCGAGGTATGCAGGCACTCATAACTTTTAGGAGGATTAGATGAAAGATTCTTGAATTGTCTTTCAATAAAAGGCAGACTGAAACACCCAAATGGCCACCATCATTCACACGGTTGGCTAGAATATTACATGACTGAATTCTGAAATAAGAAAAAGAGATAAACAGTATGAAGGTTGTTTTACAAAGAAGACCTGAAAATAGAGCTCCCAAATGACCCAAGCTTCCCAGGTGGTGCTAGTGGTAAAGAACCCATCTGCTAATGCAGAAGGCATAAAGAGATGTGGGTTTGATCCCTGGGTTGGGAAGATCCCCTGAAGGAGAACATGGTATCCCACTCCAGTATTCTTGCCTGGAGAATCCCTTGGACAGAGGAGCCTGGTGGGCTACAGTCCACAGGGTTTCAAAGAGTTGGATACAACTGAAGTGACTTAGTATGCACGCACCATATGACCCAGTAATCCCACTCCTGGGCATATATCCAGAAGAGATGAAAATCTTACTTCAAAAAGATACACACACCCCAGTGTTCACAGAAGCACTATTTATAGAGCCAAGACATGGAAACAACCTAAATGTCCATCAACAGATGAATGGATAAAGAAGATCTGCTGTATAGATATATATGCAATTGACTATTACTTGGCCATAAAAAAGAATGAAACACTGCCATTTGCAACAACATGGACAGACCTAGAGATTATCAAACTGAGTAAAGTCAGAGAGACAAAGACAAATATCATATGATATCAGTTATATGTAGAATCTAAAAAACCTAATTGATAAAACAGGCTCACAGACATAGAAAACAAACTTACAGTTATCAAAGGAGAAAGGAGGGGGGAAGGATAAATTAGGAGGATGGGATTAGCAGATTGCTATGCTTATGTGCTCAGTCATGTGCAACTCTTTGTGACCCCACGGACTCTAGCGTGCCAGGCTCCTTTGTCCATGGAATTTTCCAGGCAAGAATACTGGAGAGGGTTGTCATTTTCTACTCCAGGGGATCTTCCCAACCCAAAGATTGAATCCACGTCTCTTGCGTCTCCTGCATGAGTAGGTAGATTCCTTTCCACTGTATCACCTGGCAGGCCCAGTAGATACACACTACTATATATAAAATAGACAAGCAAGAAAGATTTAATGTACAGCACAGGGAACTATATTATTATCTTATAATAACTTGTCAGGGAAAAGAATCTGGAAAAAATATGAATATAACTGAATCACTTTGCTAGACGCCTAGAACTAACACAATTTTGAAAATTATCTACACATCAATTTTAAAAAGAAGAGAAAGAAACAGAAAGAAGAGAACTAAACACAGCAAGAGCACAAAGTACAGTGACACAGCCTGAGATTAAGAGGAGTCACAGTGGATCCCACAGCAGGACACAATACTCATCCAGAGCCCTCTCCACTGAGCCAGGATTTTTAATAACTTTAGAGTTAGATCACCTCGGGGTTTGGGAATGGAGGACACACAGCCCGATCAGCAAGGCAGTGAAAAGAGTGCCTTTCCTTTTCGTTCTATTCCTAACTTCAGTAACTTTGTGGGCAAAGACACAGGCCTCTGCTACAGTCCGTTTATTTAAATTGAGAAGTTACCACTCTCTCACGGACACAAATGAGTTAATTAATATATTCTGAGGCTCCCATAGTATCAGGTGGCCCAGGCCCCACATGGTAACATGTTTATTTTCACAAGTGAGTCACTAAATATATAAACATAAAAGGTTGTATTTGTGTACATTTGAAGGCTCACAATATGGGGAGCAAGATGAAGAAGAAGGAGCAAGAGCAAAAGCAGGATTTATAGAAAGAAGTCCACATACACTTTATTTATTAAATGCCCATTATATGCTCAGCACTCTATCATTAAGAATTTTGAGGAGGAGGAAATCTGGATAAAAGAAAGCAGATGAGATTCAAAAATATAACAAGAGTTCTTGACTTCACGGAGCTTTAATTTGTTGAGAGATGAAACAAATACAAACATTCATATATAAAATAAATGTATGTGCTTAGCATAGTAAAGTCTTAGTGAATGGCTTTATGAATTGCCATGACTCCAAAGTTCCAAGAAAGAAAGCTCTAGGTGGGTCAGGGCAGTCAGGGAGTGCTTCCTGAGGGCGGTGATCACAATGTGGCGAATGGACACTAAGATTTAGACTGACAGGAGCTGTTTGAAAGAAAGGTGGGTGGCAGGGCTGTGTAAGCCCCTTCACAAACAGGGACCTTTATGCATTTCACAGGAGGAGAAAAGGTAACCATAAAACAATTAAAAAGAGGAAATGGAATAAAATAAATGGTCCATTTGAGTGTTTGAGTTGTTAACTGAAAATTCTTTTCATGAACAGAACTGACGTTTCCTGGACCTGCCCAGCACCAGCTGTTCTCACACATGCTGTCTGCTTTGGTCACCACTACAATCTGAGCTGAAGGTCTTGTTCCCATTTCACAGGTGAACAGTGGAGGATCACTGAGACCAAACATCACTGAGTCCATGAGGATGAGAGGCAAAATGCTGTGTGGTCTGCTGGCCTCCACGCCTCTGTTCTTTCTACTCTTTCTGAAAAAGTTCCGTGCTGCCCACCCCAGCTCTCCTCCAAACTACTATTCTCTTTCCCTTCCACTGCCACTCAGCTACAGCTAGCTGTAATACAACCAGAAAAATCACTCCTGATTCATATTAGCAATATATTTTTCGCTCTGCATCATCATCACTACCATCATCATTATCACCATGAGCAGAAGTCCCACCATCCCCATCACCATTATCACCACCACCACCACCACCATCATCATGATCACCATCACCATTCTCAACACAATCAGTATCGTCACCTGCCATTTATCGAGTGAACACCCTGATCCACTCACTGTGGATCAGATGTTGACCTAGGACTGGGTACTAATAAGCCCTTGACACACATTCACTCACTGAATCCGCAAAACAACCCTCATTTCATATTTCCACTTTGTGGATGAGGAAACTGAAGCTTGAAGAAGTTAAAGCACTTGCCCCAGGTCACAGCAGTGGCCGAATCTGGGTTCAAAATGCATCTTTCCTTCTCCCACGCCATCTGATTCATGCTACACCCAACTGACTAAATTCTACCCCTGGCAGCTCTGCAGAGCAGTTCCATGAAATTATTAAGCAGATGTTCTTGCTCTACTAGAATGCAACATTTATTGCTGAGGCGGAAATTGTTAGAGGATTTGCCATAATGTATTTTACATGCATATCATTAGAATTACTCAGGGGTGAGAGGAAAAAATAGTTCCCAGTAAAAATTTTTCTTTCTTTCTGACTTTGACATCATCATAAACCCATAGTGTTCCCCTGGACGAACTATCTGGACAAACAAACAAATAAAACTATTCTTTTGTTTAATTAACGTCAGAGTCAGAAGTCAAATGGGCTCTAATTTAGCATTTCCTTAGACTCTGATTTGGGCTTAGCATTTCAGAAACTGAGCCCTAAATGCAGTGGTTTAAAAAATAAATCCCTCTCCAGTCAGTCTTATTCCACATTGTACAGATGTGGACAAGGTTTGCAATAATCTTGAATCATGTGGTCTTGTGCTCTGACTTGAGTTTCAAGAAAGATGGGGGCTATGACGTCTCCTACCTTTGAACCCCCTTAGACCATACTGGGGACCTCTCTTGGCTTCCAAGTTCCCTGCGTCCTTCCTTCCACTGTGTTCAATCTCTGCACAGATAACAATAGGTTCTCAGTCATCTCTCTCTCTCTCGCTAGAGTCAGGATGGGCTGGCATCAGCCAGGTACTCAGGGACTACTGAGTACGGAGAGAAAATGGAATCATAAGGAAAAGAGGCAATCATGCTGGACGTTACAGATGAGTCTGACGTCTAGGGATGAGAGGAACAATTCCCGGGCATGTATGAGAAGTCTGCAACAACACTGTGTATAACACTGAGTAAAACCTGAATATAAGCCACATTTTCAGTAATGGCAGATAGGTATATAAATTATTGTACACTCATATAATGAAATGCCATAAAGCTATAAAAATATTGCTATACTACATGCAGTGTAACAGAGGGCAAATATTTGTTCTTGGGAGGTAAAAAATCTTAGATATTACAATTATTTGCAGCCCTCCCAAGAACCACAATATATAATCAGATATACAGTATATCTGTGGTATTAAAATTTCATGGTGGTATTAAAAGGACTCCTTAGTGGAGCCATAATGAAAAGAAGGCCGAGAAGCACTGCTGTAGCAGGATCACTCACAATAGGGGTCACTATTACAGATGCTACATGAGAAAAGCAGCTAATAACGCTGCGACGCTGCTTTGTTAAAACACACACTGATACAGAGAGCGAGAAATTCATGATCACTGGGAAAAACAGAAGTCATAATTTTCAGTAGTATTCTTAGAGTAGTGGGGTTACAAATTATTTTCATCTTCTTGCTTATCTGCATTTTCTAAAGTGACTATGAATATATTCCTTACGAGAAAAAGGACTCTGTGTGTGTGTTTCTAAGAATAAGATTCTTGTGTTAATCTTGTGCTAAATCAAAGGGAACAGCAAAGCCATATAGGCAGCCCTTGATTTTTGCTGCTTCATCTTTTGTATTGAAAGATAAAACTTTAATTTTAAAATAGGAGAAAATCACAACATTCAACGAGCTTATTAAGTTATTCTAGTCTGCTTCTTGAACTACATTTCCTCACTTTTTTGGACCCTGTTTTCTGGATAGTTCCGATAACTAAATGTCCTTCAGCAAGGGTTGAGTTTGTCCAGTCAGCCTACCTACAATCTCAGCCTCCCACTCTCTTTAATCCCATGGAGACCCTCTTTTCCAGCAGGTCACCTATTCCTTCCAGGCAGAATTCCACCTGCAATGGATTTTTAAAAACCATGAGTAGGTGTATTTTAGGGCTTCCCTGGTGGCTTAAATGCTAAAGAATCTGCCTGCAATTCAGGAGACCCAGGCTGGATCCCTGGGTCGAGAAGATCCCCTGGATAAGAGAATGGCTACACACTCCAGAATTCTTGCCTGGAGAATTCCATGGATAGAGGAACCAGGTGGGCTATAGTCCACGGGGTCACAAAGAGTCAGACATGACTGAGCAACTAACGCTTTCACTTTTCAGGAGTCTTTTAATATACTTTGGGCTTGATTTCAACTTAATTTGACCCATATTAAAACTCCCAAAAGAAATCTATGTTATCATTTTACTCAGTCCTAAGTTTGCCCTAAAGTTCTCCTGGATTTTGATTGTTAGTAAGATTTGCAATTGTTGACTCTGGCTTTTATTTGTTTTAGCTGCTTTTCGGGGTTTTAAGAAAGAAATTTTTTTGGCTCCTATGAAATTGACTATAATGTTTTAAGATTCTTTTCAGCTTTGCTCACATTAGCCCATTTGTTGTTTTAACAGGTCTTAAGTTGTTTCAGCTGTTTTTCGGTTAAATATTTGATATACTTAAAATTATCATCTGATGTTTTAGCGTTTTAAGAATGTAATTACATTTATTTCAATGCTTTTACATTCGTAACAGCTTTTAATATTTTAAGGCCTTATTTAGTCCTAATCTATTCTTGGAACATGATTTCAAATATTGTGGGGAGAGGAAAAATTATTTTTAGAGACTATTTTAACCTTATGTTCTAATACAAAGAGTTGATACAAAGTTTTGATGAGGAGAGAGTCATGAAGATGGAGATCTTAGTCCCAGCCCTGGCTTGACTGTCCAGTCAAATAACTGAGTCAAAGTCATCTCACCTCTCTGAGTCTGTTTACTCATCTGTAAAATGATGGAGGTCAACTCATCATTTGGGGTCAACTCTGGAAGGTGGCCCACCAACTGCTATGACAGCAGTCTTGACCGTCATGATTTTTGCCATCACATGGGCTTAAATGTTCCAATTTTTAAAAATTTATTTTCAAAAGAAATTTCATCTTACCCTGGTAAGTGGAAAACCCACATCAATTTCCATCCATGAAAGGTCAAGGGAAAATAAACACAAGAGAAAACCAAATGATGTTATTAAATTTGGTGTTGAAGGCTAATTCAGGCTGAGAATTGTTGGAGATAAATAGCACCCAACTGAAACATTTTCTTGATGTTAAAGAAAAAAAAAAAGATGTAACATGGGGTTGGAAAAGAACTAGAAAAGGATGACTTTCTCCTTGTATGATTCAGTGTTAAATAACCAGATTTCTAGGGCTTCCCTGGTGGCTCAGCAATAAAGAATCTGCCTGCCAATGCAGAAGATACAGGTTCTGGGTTTGATCACTAAATTGGGAAGATCCCCTGGGGAGAAGAAAGTGGCAACTCACTCTAGTATTTTTGCCTGGAAAATTCCATGGACAGAGGAGCCTGGCAGGCTATAGTCCATGGGGTTGCAAAGAGTTGGACACGACTTAGCAACTGACAGCCACAAACCATCCACCTAAAGTCAAGGGATGAGCTACCACCAGCAGCGTATCTCATACTTTCTGAAAAGCTGATGAAAGCTATGTAGTGGAGTAAAACATTCAATAATAATTCAGGAACAGGTTTCCATGCCTATTCAGATCATCTCTTATATATATTATCTGTTTCTTTACCAATACAAGATGGATTGCAGTGTATTATAAGGCCAAAAATGTGAGCCGACCTATTTCAAATCTTAATAATATCAGGGACCTTTAAAAAAGGGGAAAAATTTGTAATAAAGGAGAGTCCCTTTTTCTGGAAGGTGGTATCCCCACAAAAAGAAATAAAAGCAAAGAGCTTGAAAGAAGGGGAGTTGCTGTAATCCAGAGACAATAATTTTGAGGTCAGCAAATAATTTTGAGGTTGTTTCAGTCCAGGTTAGCTGATCATCTTTAGTAAGTTCCAAATATACAAAAGTGTTTTATGAACTCTAGTCTTATACCAAATGTAAGGCATTATAAAATGACCCTATTAGACTGTGGTGTGGTTATTATGGGTGACAACAGAAAGACCTCACACAATATACCCTGATTAGGGATCAAAACTCATTCAAAGGCCAACTTGGGGGAACTGGGCTTCACTTGGGGCAATTCAATAAGCTCTAAGCTCCACAAACATGAATCCCTGAGTCAGCATTTCCCAAAGCACTTTCTTAAGAATGTCAGTGTGGAGAGATTTCTGTTTAAAAAAGAAAGCCCAATTTAAGAAAGCTCCTGTGACCCTTTACCTTTTGGTAAAGTCTGGCTACTATAACTTCCTTTTGAAAATTTAAAATTCCCATTTGTAGTGTAAAAGCTCTGAGAAGTCCTGTAATAATTTGCTTACCTTTGTTCAAGCACATGTTTGTATAAAACCTGTTGGCCAAATAAGCCTAGCAAAACTCATATTCAGGGCCACCCTAACTGATTTCTCTCTTTTTTTTTTTAAATTGGAGTATAATTGCTTTACAGTGCTGTGTTAAGTTTCTGCTGTCCAACAAAGTGAATCAGCTACATGTACACATATATCCCCTCCCTTTTGAGCCCCTCTCCTACCCCCACCCCCAGCCTACCCCTCTAGGTCATCACAAAGCATCGAACTGAGTTCCCTGTACTATACAGGATGTTCCTGCTAGCTATCTATTTTACACATGGTAGTGCATATAGAGAGTGAAAGTGAAAGTGAATTCGCTCGGTTGTGTCTGATTCTTTGTGACCCCATGGACTGTAGCCTACCAGGCTCCTCCGTCCATGGAATTTCCCAGGCAAGAGTACAGGAGTGGGTTGCCATTTTCAATCCTAACTGATTTCTAATGGCAGCATCATTGTCAGGGCACTCTGGGACCAGGACAAAGAAAAATATTGAGGAGGAAACAGTATTCTGTTTTCTTGAATGCTTTTTGGAAGTGTTTTCACTTTGGAATTAATGTAAGAGAGTATTTCCTGGAAATTTTAAGGACTTTGGGACATTTTAGAGATCTTGGAATTCTTGTTTCATGTCAATATTTTAGCATTCCTTGTTTCCTGGACCAGATATAACAAGTGTACTAAAGTGACCAATTAGGACCATGGTGTACTGAAAATGGGCTTCCCTGTTGCTGAAAATAGATCTGGACCAAATATCAACAAACGTAATCACTTAGGAGAGGATCCAAAGGCACATGTCCAAAGCTACCCATCAAGCTGGAACAGAGGGCCCAGTTTCCGAGTGCAGCACTCCCTTCACGGGCTGCACTTGGGCCCCTCTGTCCTCTGCTCCTCAGTTTTACAACTGACATCATCTGACCTTTTTCCAGTTAACCTGGATGTCTGTCTTTCTTCTGCCCTAAGTCTTCAATTCACTGCCCCTAGGATCTTGACCTTGGTGGCTTCCACTCCAGCAGGAAATGATCCTGTGTGGTTCTTCCCTCTCTGGGGTCCTTCTGATGATAATGGGCTAAGCCCCAGCCTTGGCCTCAGATCCTTGGCTCTGTTGTTTTGGTCCAGATGACCTTAATGACTCTGGCCCCATCAGTTACTCTGTGGCCAAACTCTGAGTTCTTCCCAAGAGTTTAGGCCTTGCCCATCAGGATGCTTACTTCAGGAGCCTTCATCTTGGACTAGGATTCCAGCTCTTAATTAAGATTCCATTTCTCACTGTGGCTCAGGAACAAAAGGCCCAGGTGGAGAGGACACTGAACCAGCCCTGCTTCAACCCCCGCCCCTATCCCTCTGGCCACTCCCTGACTGACTCCCCATTGGTTTCCATACCTGACCTCCTCAGCCTTCATGCTGGCGGCCACCCATGGTGACTCTATCCCAATCTATGTTGACCACGAGGCTTCACTGTTTTGAGTCCGCCTTGCCTCTGGCTCGTGGCTCGCCTCCTCTGAAGGGCCTGGAATCTTTTCCTCACCAACTTCTCCCATTGTAGGCCCAAGTAGTTTAGGAACATGTTAACTCCATGCTCCCTGAATCCTTTTTCCCTCTACATACTCCTAAAAGCCACTGGCAAGTGGGTTTTAGGGCAAGAAGTACCCTACTCCTGGGTATATATGCTCTAAGTTCCACTGTCTCCTCTCTAAATAATAGCAGCAGTGAGGACCATAAGAGTCACTAATATCTCCTATGTCTGCTGTGCTCAGTCACTAAGTCATGTCCAACTCTTTGCGACCCCATAGACTGTAGCCACCAGGCTCCTCTGTCCATGAGACTTCCCAGGCAAGAATACTGGAGCAAGTTACTATTTCCTCCTCCAAGGAATATTCCTGATCCAGGAATCGAAGCCATGTCTCCTGCATTGGATTCTTTCACCACTGCACCATCAGGGAAGCCCCAATATCTACTGAGCAGTGACCAAATGCCAAGCATTTTGCTAAATGAGATAAGCCACCTTATCTCATCTCACAGCATAAGAACCTGATGAAGACAGGCACTGCGGTTTTCCCCAGGCTTATGAGGAAAATAAAGGAAAATGAGAAAAATAAAGCTTGAAGAAGTTAAGTAATTTGTCAGATATCAATTTGTAAGTAGTGGATCCAGGATTTGAAACCAGGCCCTCCCCCAATCTTCAACTATTCTGCTTCCCTCCTTCACAGGCAACCTCATCCTTGGAACCTTAAGGAAAAACAAATTTCCCAGAGGGCATATTTTACCATCTTTCAAAGAACTCTACCTTACACACATAGAGAGGGGTTCACAGGAGGCAAACACCCTTCTTCCTTTCATGGCTACTCCTGACTTCTAATTCTCTCAATCACAAATCCGTTCTAGAGGTAAAGGGAACATATCGACTATTTTTGACACCAATATCTAACTCTGAGAATCATCCCTCGGCAGTTTATTCAGACTATTCTTATACAAAGCAAACACTTGAGAAATCTAATCTGTCTAAATATTTACATCCCACCCAATCTTTTTAAAACTCTGGGTTCCGCCAACACTTTCTGAGGGACCTTGGATGGCAGTTCCCATGGCTCATTGTGTGTTGCGTGAAAATCTGTCAGGATTGGCAATGGTTTATTAAGTCCCACAGATAACTACCAAGTACAATACTTTGGTTATTTTTCTGACATGGGCTCTCCCAAAACATGCAGGAAAAAAGTCACATGAGAATCCCCAGATTTTGGCCCTGACACTCATTACGTTGTCTTCTAAGAACTTCACCAAGATGCTGGGAACGTCAGCCTTATAGCTAGCTTCTGCTGCTCACTGGGGGCTCTGCATGTCCTAGGCCCAGGGAGCTCTGCTCTGCTCAGCAGCTGGAACTGAAGAAATTCACCTGCAGGATGGGTTCTATTCAGTCCTTCGGCCACTAGGAGCCAAGCTTAGAAGCATGTTGGGTCTCCACCCCTACTAGCAATGAGCTTAGATTGGAATCTACTGCGTTTAAAGAGTCAAATGACATCCAAGCCCCTGCAAAGTCAAACTTTTGTGTCACTCACCCTCAATAAAGGTAGAGCTGTGTTTGACCTATAGATTCCACAAAAGCCTGGGGCAATCACCTCAGTAATGCCTGGGGCTTCCCCATTCATTCACACTCTTGTCAATCTACCCTCTCTCCTTCCATTCCCCCTTCCTTCCTTCCCTCCCCTTCTTCCTCCTTCTTTCAGTCCCCTTTCTTTATAATTTTCATTGAACCCTTACCATAAGCCAGGCACCATGCTAGACTCTGGGGAGATAGGGGGAGTGCAGTAATCATACTCCTGCTCTCATGATGAATCATTTCTGGATCTGAAAGAAGGGGGGCTCCTACATTTATCCATTTTCACCTAATCTATTTCTTCTTTTTCCTGAACTCACAGATAGTCAGCATTTTCCAGGACCTCTTGTAGCCAGGTGCAGCCATGTGACTTGACTGAGTTCTGGTCAACCTAAATATGGGTAGAAGGCATGTACACTACCTCCCATAAAAATTCCAAATGGTCTCTCTCTTCCATCATACACAGTCCTATGGCAGAGGGTCCAGTGGAGGTCCTCAAGGCCCCAAGTAATACTGATCCATAAAGTAGAAGGAGCTAAAGTCCCTGAATGACTCTGTGGAACCAAGCATTCCCATATATCTACCATTCACTCATGCTGGTGTGTGACATTAAGTGAGAAATACAACCCAATTATGTTAAGTCACTGAGCTTTGGGGGTTACTTGCTATATTAGTGAGCCTACTCTAACAATACTCAGTCATGAGATTGACTAATTACATCATGTTTCTCTGGTAAGAATCCTAAGAAGGTGTTTCTCCAGGGAATATTTAAATTTTACCCAACCATAAGGTCTCAAATTTAGCTTAATTCTTCATATGGATAGCAACCAATACATAACAGCTTAGTGTTATTTCTGCAGAATTTAAAAAGAGTTATTTTTAAACAAATTGGTATATGACAGGAGAATTTTGACAAATCAATGGAGGAAAGATGAACTATTCAATAAATGGCTAGGACAACTCCGTCATAAAATGACAAGATTAGATTCATAGCTCATCACAGAAAAATAAATTCCAGGTCAACTGAAAACTTAAACATAATATTCAAAACTTGAAAACTTTCAGAGGTACAAATAAGACACAGTATTTAATACAAAGAGGAGGGAAGAGGATTTGGAAAAGGACTCCAAAGCAGGAACAGATAGGAAAAGATTGGGAAAAACCAATTGTATTCAAATAAAAAAATCAGTATAACAAAAGTTTTCATAATGCTGCAATAATCTAGAACAGGGGTCAGCAAACCATGACCCTCAGGTCATAATCTGACTCTCTGCCTGTTTTTTTGTGAATAAAGTTTTATTGGAATACAGCCATGCTCATTTGTTTATGTCTACTGCTACTTTCAGTCTGGATTGACAGAGCTGAGTAGTTGCCATTGAGTCTCTATGGGCCACAGTGCTTAAAGCATTCACTAACTGGCCCTATGGAGAAAGAGTTTACTGATACCTGGTTTAGAGGAAAGTATTTGCAATACATATAACTGACAGAAGATTAGTGCATGTTCATTTCACTCATGTGTATAAGGAGGCATTGTCTGCAGGGGCTAAACATCCATCAGTGTGAGAATAGATAAACACAGTTGTGAAGTGTATAGGCACTTCACATATTATATTATACAGTAGGAGTGAATTAGATTTGCATGTATCAACAAAGATAAATTTCAACTGACAATTGCAAGAAGTAAGATACAATATGGTACCATTTTAAAAACACATTGAAGAAATATTACATATTTTATTTAGGTTTGTACATAAGTCACAAATCATAAAAACATCCAAAGAAGTATATTCATTGCCTTCAGGATATTTATTAGCTTCTGCTAAGGAGATTAAGGAACAAGAAAAGATGATATGGATTTTAGTTATTTCTATACCTTTAAAATGGTAACACACATTAAATATTAATAGTGAGTACACCATGTTTTATTACTTTCTATATCCTTCTCTATATTTCTCTATTTGAAATCTTCTGATTGAAATAACAATAATAAAGGTCCAGATCATTGCTATTGGATAAGGGTTCTAAATATAGCTACCAAACTGCAAGGCAAAAACAGGTGTGTCCCCAAAACTGGAGGGCAGTTGCACTGGAGGGCAGTGCAACTTTGGAATAATATCAGCTCTGCCACTCACTAGCTGTCATTGCAGCTCTCTAAGTCTCCTTTTCCTCATTCTGAGAATAAAGATTTTATCTACCTTATAGGTTTGTTTGTAAGAATCAAATGAGATATTCCAGCGAAAGCATTTTTCACAATGCAAACACATAATAATTGTTCAATAAATGGTAGATATTATAATTACTGTTTTTATTATTATCTGTAAATTTATGAACATAAATTGGTAAAACCAAACAAAAAGTAAGATCCACATTAATCATTAGCCACCTTAAAAGGCAGAAAGTTTGTCAAAATAGGGAAGACTTGGCTAGCTTTATTTTTAAAGGTAGTCCGTGAAAAGCAATTTATAAAATGAAAAAGGACCTCTTATTAGAAGGGAGTTGTCTACATGGGTTCTCAAGAAGGTAAGTCTTTGGAGTATGAATTATCTCCAGCTATACTTTAGGGAGAGTTTGGCTTTGACAAATTGGATGAGTGTCTATTTTTTAGACACGTACTTTCTGATAATGAAAAAGAAAGCATCAGGCTCCCAAACTTCAAGCCCTCTTACACTTTCTCTTCTCCATTCACTAGCCAAGTGATCTTCTAATAAAAATACTGTACTATCATAACTACCACAGTGCTTGGAACTTACACATTACATCATGCTATCCTCACAAGTCAGTAAAATAAAGTGAAAGTGAAGTCGCTCAGTCGTGTACGACTCTTTGCAGCCCCATGGACTGTAGCCCACCAGGCTCCTCCATCCATGGATTTCTCCAGGCAAGAGTACTGGAGTGGGCTGCCATTTCCTTCTCCAGGGGATCTTCCCTACCCAGGGATTGAACCCGAGTCTCCCACATTGTAGGCAGACGCTTTACCATCTGAGCCACCAGGGAAGTCCCAGTAAAATAAATGTACTATCTTATCTTACAAATAAGAAAACTAAGGTTCTGTGAACTTGGTAAGATTACATAAAGTCGCACACTGTAAGTGGGAGGGTTGGGCTAGCAACCTATGGTGATGTCACCATTTTCCAGCCAAACAGCTCATGTGTACTAGTTATGTCACATCATGACAACTGCTCTTCATTTGGGATAATAACTGGCTTCCCCTATTTGCATTCCTTTAGGGAGAAGAATGTGCAGACGAGCTAACGTGTCTCTATGTCACCAGGGAGTTGCATTCGTTACTCTTTTTAAAAACATTTGTTTATTTAGTTGCATTGGGTCTTAGCTGCAACACACAGGAGTTTTAGTGGCAGCATGTGAACTCTTAGTTGACGCATATGGTATCTGGTTCCCTGACCACGGATGGGCCCCTGCATTGGGAGCACAGAGTCTTAGCCACTGGTCCACCAGGGAAATCCCTGCATTTATTACTCTTAATAATATGGGGCTCATGTAATTCAAGTCACTAATATTTAATATCTGATTCTGCAGGGGAGAATCCGAATGCAATGTTGGATTCAGACAAGCATCCCCTTTTTAAGGGTGTTGACAGAGTGGCTACACATCTCCTCTCCTATTTTGACACTGCTATTTTTTTCTCTGTTCAATTTCAGCATACTTACAAAATTAAGGCAACTGGAGAAAGAACACGATCTATGCAGAATAAGTTGGTCTCTGAAGGGAGAATGAGTATCATACGATACCATTATTTAGTCCAGCAAAGCATGTGACACCCCCTTAGACACGTCTACATTATACCTGCAAACCTGGCAGAAGCCTGACTCAGCAAACCAAAGAGATGCTGGCTCATGGATTAAGAGGCACCTCTTATTTCTCCTTCAACAACTTCACAGGATCACTACTGATAGAGTAAAAGTAGAAAGGTCCAGTCCTGACACAGGCAATTTCTACCAGTCACAGTGGAAACAAAGGCTTTTTCATGAACTCACTTCTCTTTATTCTTTACCCTGATACTATAAGAAAAAGATAATTAAGCCCAGAAATTTTCAGCAAGCTCTCAAAATCTCTCCTCTTCTTATGGTCCTTTATACTTAAAAATCTACTAAAAAGCTATAATACAAACTCGGGGGATTATGACAAAAAAATAGACTCTTTAAACAACGTGTTAGTCGCCCAGTTGGGTCCAATTCTGCAACACCATGGACTGTAGCCCGCCAGGCTCCTCTGTCCATGGGATTCTCCAGGCAAGAATACTGGAACAGGTTGCCATTCCCTTCTCCAAGGGATCTTCCCCATCAAGGGATTGAACTAGGGTCTCCTGCATTACAGGCAGATTTCTTACCATCAGAGCCACCAGGAAAGCCCTAAAAACAAAGTAAATATGTGCTCTGTAAGCTTTGAAGTATACAAATATCAGTCCAATCAATCAGGGCCATTCATGTAAATATTTAACAGGTATTTCAATAAAATCCTTTCTTGGAAACTCATTCAGAGATAGCAAGGGTTATGATATAATTACCAAAAATATGACACCATGTTGAAATTGTACAAGGTAACGCGTGAGTATCATATGATTCCTGCTCTAAACATTTTTTGTAAGGATGAAGTAGTCTCAATTCCCCCATAGAAAGGGAATGTGGTGCTGGGAAAATATACAGACATCCAACCTAGAAATGAAAATGTGAAATATCAAAATGAAAATTGTTTTGAACACAGCCCACAGCATTTCAGTACTAGAGGAAGGCTAGATTCCTTTAACTCAGGCCATGTTCATAAGTGTTGCAAAATATTTTTAAAAACTGAAGAATTTTTCCAAGACCTCATGATTAAAGTAGTGTTAATGGAATTAGAACAGAGAAAATGTAACTTTTGTGTCCATTTCATGTGTCTTTCTGCAGACTCATGGGTCCTTTTTGAGTAGGGACTAGTGAATCCTAGGGACAGGGGAGCCTGGTGGGCTGCCGTCTATGGGGTTGCACAGAGTTGGACACGACTGAAGCGACTTAGAAGCAGCAGTCTGAAAATGGGGATAAAACTCCCTGAGGACAACCAGCAGTTTCCCACACCAGGCAGAAATCATCCTTGGTGGTACAGAACTAAAAATAACAAACTTAATTATTCATTGGTAAACCTTACCAGTACATTGTTAAATTACCAGGTCTAAAATTCAGCCTGTATGGGGATAGGCTCCCAAGATAGGAACTTGGCCATGACTGAAGTCACACACCAGACTCTCCTATAGTAGATGTATCTCAGTTGCATTCCTGGCCTTGATTTTGCTCTTCGTTCTCACTTCTCCAACTTCTGAATGGCTCTCGCTTAATATCCCAACTTGACTTCCAATTAAGTACATCTAGAACTAAATGCCAGAGAAGGCAATGGCACCCCATTCCAGTACTCTTGCCTGGAAAATCCCATGGACGGAGGAGCCTGGAAGGCTGCAGTCCATGGGGTCGCTGAGGGTCAGACACGACTGAGCGACTTGACTTTCACTTTTCCCTTTCATGCATTGGAGAAGCAAATGGCAACCCACTCCAGTGCTCTTGCCTGGAGAATCCCAGGGACGGGGGAGCCCGGTGGGCTGCTGTCTATGGGGTCTCACAGAATTGGACACGAATGAAGTGACTTAATAGCAGCAGCAGCAGCAGAACTAAATTCACCTTTTGTAAACAAATGTGCAAATAAATCATCCTTTCTCCCTACTCAAAGGCAGACATTCAATCTCTTTTTTGATAAACTGTCTGTTACCAAACCTTTCAAAGCAGCTATGATCATATGACTAAAATGATCCTAACTTACCCAGAAACTTTCTTAGGGTCAGTGCTCTTTAAAGACTGGGAATAGCTGTAGGACTTTCAGCATGTATTCAAAGCCCTTCCAGACAGAAGAATCCACCCGGAAAACCCTCCACATACCTACTGATCTGTATTAGGACATTAAAACTTATTTAAAGGACAGCTTTCATTTGCTTTTGTTAGAAGCCTGGATTGTGTTTTTTTCTGATGACCTGAGTCCTTGTTCAAATACAGTAAATTCAGTGAAAGAGATGATCATGTAGAAAGATGATACTAATAACAGTATGAAAGCCACAGCAAGCTGGTGTCAGTACCAATCTACTGAGATGGACGGAGTCTGTATAGCTATATGACAGCCAAGACCTCAACTACAGGAGGACAGGGGTAACTATGAGAAATCAAAAGTCAAAAACAACATGCTTCTCCTAAGAAACTATTCTCCAAAAGGTGAACACTCTCTTCCTCTCAAAGCAGTATTCTCTTAAATTTTGAAATTATCTATATATTAAAACTAGTTTTATCTTATATCTACTCATCCATTCCAATGAATACGAATCAAACCCCACTGTGTGCCAGGTACTATTCCAGCCAAGTGAAAATACAGCAGCGAACAAGACAGAGGAATCACTGTTTTGTTATCACTGCTCTTATAGAGCTCCCAAACTGGGAGGAGAGGCCTTTCCCAGCAAGAAAGGCCCTGTGGTTAGTAGCACATGTAAGCATCACTCTATTAGGGTGAATCGATTTCTCGATACTCAACTCCTTCTCCTGGATGACCATCTGTGGTAATCTTGCTAAAAAGGTAGTGATAGCCATTACATCTTGGGTGCATCCTAGGTACTGGGCAGTTTATGATAACAACCTCATTAATCCTCCCAGCAACTCAGAGCTAACAAAGAAAATGAACTCAGAGAAGATTTCCTTTGAAGGTCACAAATTCGGAACATATATCTGGCTCCAAAGCCGTGTTTTTATTATTATTATTTTTGGCTGCTCTGGGGCTTTGGTGTTGTACACGGACTTTTTCTAGTTGCAGGGAGTGGGGGCTACTCTCAAGTTGCAATGAGCGGTCTTCTCATGGTGGTGGCTTCTCTTGTTGGGGAGTACTGGCTCTGGGATGCATGGGATCAGCAGTTGCAGCACGTGGGCTCATTCGTTATGTCCCCCCCCCCGACCCCCGCCCAGGCTCTAGAGCTCAGTAGTTGAGGTGTGTGGGCTTAGTTGCCCTGCGGCATGTAGAATCTTCCCAGAACAGGGATCGAACCCATGTCCCCTGCGTTGGCAAGCAGATTCTTAGCCAGGGGACCACCAGGGAAGTCCCAAAGCCATAACCCACTCTCCTCAGCTCACTATGAGTTCCATCTTCTCTCACAATGGCTCCCTTTCTGCTTTCCAGCCCTGCAGCCACTTCTGGGGTAGTCTTGGGAAGAAAATTACCACGTCAAGAACCTGGTGTTTAATGGTAATTGAATTCGTTTCCATCTTTCTACCATTCCATCCTTACATGGCAGATTGTAGGGGGTCCTCTAAGACTCAAGTCTGTCCTCTAGGGACTGGTAATGTCTTGAGTTGGAATTTGTGCTTTGATGTATTGGGCTCGAAGATGAACACAGAAAATGTTTTGTCTTGGGTTGGTAGATGATTGGCTATATGATTTTGATTTCCTTATCATTCATCAGCTCTGGGTCAAGGCAAAAAGTTTTCTAGCTCCTTAGAGTTTTCCCCAGAATCCTTATCAGAAAACACTTGCTCACTTTTCACCAGCAGCAGAGTGGATGGGGAAAGAGGTTAAAAGAATGTGTAGGACCACTGGCAATTGACAGAAGAGAAGTGTTTCAAACAAGCCTCCTGTGTTTATTGCCCAGACCAAGGAGAGAAAATAGCCTTTACTGGACACGTGGATTTGAGAGCATCTGGATCCATTTAGTAAGCATATTTATTTCATAACAACATGAGATCATGATGCCAGGATGATTAATGATCTTTCATACTCTACCACTCTCTTTGCATAAATCGACAAGTCTGTTGGGGAGATTAATTATCTGATATGGGGTAAGTATGCATTTTGGTTACTTCTTTTAAGCAGGAATCTATTACATGGAATACCTTTTAACCATGGGACAAGGTTGGAGAACATTGAAAAGCCCTGTAGGCATCTCCCAAATCAGGCACACCTAAGTTCTTGGAAAATAATTTCAAGGTTCTTAGGTAATGCTCTTATGTCTTCCAGAAGGGAAACACTGATAGAATCCTCAAATTGGGCGAGAAACAGAAAGGAAGAAAGAGAATTGGGACCAAAATTTTAGTGATAAGACTGAAAATGTGACTGCTAAATATATTTTAATATATGTAGGATAATACCACACATTATAACTATATTGGAAATAGCGTTAATTGGAATATACTGGTATAGAAAAGCTATTCTCTATGTGGCAAACATCAGAATAAATTATGTCTCCCTTGAACTCCATCCAGAGGATCAAGGGTCTGAAGTAAGAATTGTCAAAGCACCATCTAACCTCTGAAGGGAACACGGCTCCCCCCTTCCCCTTCATGAGGGGTGGCACAGACAGTCCCCACCAAAAGCCCCACTGGTCACAGCTAGATGGGACACACTTTTTCACATTTCACAAAGAGTGAGAGGTCTCAGCTTTGCATGATTCGTTTCTTTTGGTTTTCCTCCCAGGGCAAGTACAACATTGATCCTGGTGATTTCTGGGATGAGCTGCCACCTTGGGAGGCCTCCTCTCCACAGCTGGAATAAATGGAACAAGCAGCTTGAGCCCACTCTGCTCTTCAGCCCCCAGTACCCTTCCTTGGGGACATGACCTTTCTCCACTTTTGCCATCTGACCCTGAAGGTCACAACTGAGGCCAGCCAGGGAAAGAGAATCAAAAGGGCTGTTCTGGGTCCAGGCAAAGGGGTCCCTGTGAACCGAAGTGGAGCAGCCCAGGATTTCTGGCATGAGGAGCAGCTCAGAGAGGTCTGGAGGTATAACACCCAGTGAGTGTTGAAGGACCTCCGTATGCCTGGTGGTATTCTCTAGGTAAACACTCCCTGGAGTAACTACACTAGGCCCAGTATGAGGCTAGGACTAACCTAGAACACCAGTAAAACGTCCTCCTTGAGGACCCCAAAGGCCAGCATAGCACCCAGTTATGAAGAAGTGTCATCCAAATGAATGGCACTAAATGTAAGACTTCAAGGAAAGGGTGTCAATGGGGGACTTCCCGGGTGGTTCAGTGGCTAAGACTCCAAGCTCCCAATGCACCCATCTGTGGTCAGGGAACTAGATCCCACGTGCTACAACTAAGAGTTTGCATGCCACAACTGAAAAAGATCCTGCACACCCTGACTAAAGATCCCACAGGCAGCGAGGAAGATTCCACATGCAGCAACCAAACCAAGACCTGATGCAGCCAAATGGATGAATAAAAGCAGTAATGTGAGAAAACCTTAAAGGGAAGATTCTGGAAGAGGCTACACATTCAGGACTCAATATCAATTCCTATCAGGCCCTCCATCATGCTTCTTCCTATAAAACCAAAAACAAGTAAGCAGAAACCTCATCTCAAATGTACTGCTTTACCCACTGAACTGGCTTGTGTGAGGTCCACGTTTGTAAGTAAGCACGTATCACATTATTCTTTACAACTTTGGAACCCATTTATCATTCTTCTCCCCATCCCCTTGTTAGCCAGAGCAGACATCAGCGTCTGCCAGGGATCTGTATTAGCTCACACTGACTGCCCGCTTCCTGCCTACAGTTCCCTAACCCGAGTCTACGTGGGCCTTGCCTGGGGGTTCAGCCAGGGGGTGTACAGGTGCCCGGGGCTAGCTGTGCTGATGGCCAGAACCACCTGGGGAGCTTTTATCAATCCAGATTTCAGGGATTCTCCTAGTCATGGAAGATCAGAGTATCCTCCTGGGCAAAAGAGCTTTGGAATGAGAGAGGTGAAGGGTTGTGAGAGGCACACAATGCACAAATGCAGACCTTCTATCCGAAGTCAGGAGACCAAGAGCTTCACTAAGTGTTCTCTGAATGCAGGCTGCCATTTCTAGGTGCCAAAGCAAGGTCTCACAGGGAAAGGTGGCTCTGAGACCCTGTACCCTGCAGAGTGGTAGCGGGAAGAGGGTTCGATGAGAAGTCAGAAGGCATAGAGCCTGCGAGGCCATGGTGTTGGAAGGAGGGGAAAATGAGTACTATCTCCCCAGATGAGGGGAAGTGGCTGACATCATTATGTGCCCTACCCCACCTACCCCTGAACCAGTAAGCAGACTTCCTGCTGGTCCAAAGAAAGGATGTATTCACTGGGCTAAGTGTGTGTTTGGAGACAAGACCCCCAAATCTTCATTACTTGCTGTCTTAGCTCACTCCTCATGGACACCCCCAAACCATCCCACTTGGATCCTGGATGTAAGCATGGCCCTTCGGCAGGTGGTGTGCGCCATGCCAGAGATGGGACCACTCCCAGCAGCAACCCACAGCCTGTCTGTGGATCTGCTGGCCTCATTCTTCTCATCTCTCTGATGACGGCCTTCCCAGCTGCAAGTTCTAGCAGCAGATTCTGTTCCTGGTCCCTGTGGTTCTGGTGACCCACTGGCTTTCCCTCTTGGGATCATCAGGGTTTGGCTTCTCTATTTGGGTCTCAGCTCTACTCTGTCAACCCCCTACCCTCTGCCACTTTTGGTGTTCTCTCCAATCTGGGGTAGAGAATTTCTGTGTAGCCACAGGCCCATGGAATCCCAACGAACAAGGACAGAACACTGTCAGGGAAAGGAGACTGACAGTGACACTTGGTAGCTCACCTCTCACATGCAGAAAGATTTTCAACTACTACTTTAAACCTCAGTCTTCAGAAATATGTCCCCAAATAAACCAATTCTAACCTTGCTTCTTGGGCTTCCCAGGTGGCTCAGTGGTAAAAAGAATCTGCCTGCCAAGGCAAGAGATACAGGAGATGTGGGTTTGATCCCTGGGTTGGGAAGATCCCTTGGAGGAGGAAATGGCAACCTACTCCAGCATTCTTGCCTGGAATAAGCAAGAATTCCAGGCTCCTCCTCACAAAGGAGCCTGGTGGGCTACAGTCCATGGGGTCACAGAGAGTTGGACACGACAGAGCACACACATGCATGCAACCTTGCTCTCACAAAGAGACCCCCAAGTTCTTGTCTGACCATAAAATCAGAATGTCCTGGAATTGCTGTAGCACCAGGGTGGGCATCAGGCAGCCAAAGTCAGACTGCCCGCAAGACCCCCTGCAGGAGGAATCAAAGGCAACCTATTCTTCTAAGGTCATGTATTGAAAAGACTGGGTGATGTTTCCTTCCCTCTCTGCACTGACTAGAAGAGAGGATAGTTACTTTGTAAGTATCCAAGCAGAATACAAGTTCAACTACCTTGATGCACACACTCAAATTAGAAACTTGTAACTTGAAACTCAAATTACTGGAGAAGATCTCTAGAGAGCAAAGAGAACCTTGGAAAAAAAGCAGAGTAAATAAAGGTGAGTCAGGCCTTTCAGATATTAACAAATATTACAAAGGAGTTATAATGGAATCATTAGTAGGATGCTGCAGCAGCTGCTGCTAAGTTGCTTCAGTCGTGTCAGACTCTGTGCGACCCCATAGACGGCAGCCCACCAGGCTCCCCCGTCCCTGGGATTCTCCAGGCAAGAACACTGGAGTGGGTTGTCATTTCCTTCTCCAGTGCATGAAAGTGAAAAGTGAAAGGGAAATCGCTCAGTCGTGCCCGACTCTTAGCGACCCCATGGACTGCAGCCCACCAGGTTCTTCCATCCATGGGATTTCCCAGGCAAGAGTACTGGAGTGGGCTGCCATTGCCTTCTCCTATTAGTAGGATCTCTTTGCTGGCATAAAAAGCTGTTTACAATATATTTTTAAGTGCAGAAAGACAGGTGAGGCAATATTATGTCTGGTATGGTCTCAGTTTTGGTTAAAAAGTTAAATAACATGTAGAACAAATTAATAGCAGTTATTTTTGAGTGATGGAATCAGAGCAGATTCTTTTTTTTCTTTTTTGCCTTCAGTCACTATTTCTGTTTAAAAACATACAACAAAAACAACAAACTCTCAACCTTTAATGAAGAAAGTTTTAGGTAATTAGATAATTATCTACTAAGGGTAATTACCTTTTGGGTAGAGAAGTTTCCCTTTTCTTGCAGGAAAGACACAGATTATTTTAAATAAAACAAGCACTGTCCCGATTTTACCTTCTCCTTTAGCAAATTCTTAAGTCCTAAAAGGGATTTACCCAATTAAGCAGATATTGTTTTGGACAATGGTAAAATCTTAGAGCAAAAGAGCTCCCCTGGGTGTGGTTTCAGAAGCTGGGAGTTGGTTCTTTGGGAAGAAGATGTTTATCAAGGCACTTTGATGCGCCCTTAGAACTTGCCAACACAATCTGTTTATTTTATTATGTGGCCTGTAATTTTTTAATTTGAAACTTAATCGAGTTCTCATATACTGTTTCACTGCCAGACAATACATGAAGAGTTTAAAGCAGACAAAGCCATCAAAAAGAACACATTATACTCTCTAGATTTTTACTGGTACTTTTAAACTCCTGGGCTAGTATCTTCCTGGATAGTTTTGGAAAACTGCTAAGTGTTAGGGATTTAAAAAGTCAAACTCTGCCTAGGATAGGACTGACACATTTAGTGGGAAAAGCGATGAGAAGCATCTATGAATACAGCACCTGGTCCAGACATAACAACTCAGTGGTAAAGGATCAGCCTGCCAATGCAGGAGCTACAGGTTCGATCCCTGGGTTGGAAAGACCCCCTGGAGGAGGAAATGGCAGCCCACTCCAGTATTCTAGCCTGGGAAATCCCATGGACAGAGGAGACTGGCAGGCTACAATCCACAGAGTTGCAAAGAGTCAGACACTCCTGAGCGGCTGAGCACACAGGCTCACACGCACAATCCCTAAAATCACCATTAATCAAACCATCCCAAGTTTCCAGGCATCTCTGTGCAGCTCTGAAAGCCTCTTTCAGACCAAGGTCCATATCATGGAGTGAGAGTTTTCTGATTCCTGATTAAAGGTGCTGTTTATGTTCTTCTGTTAACTCGGGTGTGTTTTTTGAAGAAAAAAAAAGAAAAAAACATACAGCAGTGGTGTATCCCTGAGGACAGGATAAATAAAAATAATATTTGAGCAAAAGCTAAGTTTTGCTAAGTACTTAGAGGGAACACATCTATAGATAGAAAACTGTTCTTTATATGAAAGCTTGGGCCTCATTTTATAACAGGGATGCTAACTTATCAGGATGTTCCAGACTGATACGATGTAAAAATATATTGCACATGGATTTTTTAATAAGCCTCAAAAAGCACATTTATGAAAATTTCACCCCTTATCCCTAGTAGTGTCTGATGACCCTTATGTTAGGGCTTTCTGGATCTAGAGAGAAAGTATACTCAACAATTAGCTCTTACTATAGAATCTCTCACCGCCACCCAGAGCCCTCAGCCATGGTGTTTTTCACAACTTGCTTTCTAAGCAATGCCAAAATACAAGGAAAACCTTACTAGAAAGAAAAAATAGAATTTGCCAGAACTCCTTTCAAAGAAGGCTCTGTAAATGGTTGAAGTCCTGTGATGAGGGGGGCCTGTGGTAGTCATGACAACTGTAAGGGGTATGCTTGAGTGACAGTAGCTGGTCACCAAAATGCTTTCTCGGGTAGATGGTTCCTGTTAATAAGCACACTGTTTTTATTTTGCTCAATGACACATTCAAGCTTGGGACTAGAGGTGAAATGCCCAGAACAACAAAGAGTTGCTGCCCCAGTGGTCCTCCTTCTCCCCATCACCCTGCATGGCTCCTCTAAATAGTGTGGAACAAATATTTGAAGAATATCAGAGCATTCATAATGCTTAGCCCTTATCAAGAAGCCAAGCATTTGAAAACAAAAACTACAAGATGACCTAAGTTTTAAAAACCTCAAAATATGGTAAAACATTTCAAATAGTTCCATGAAAGTCACCTCTTTTTAATTATCATTCTTCCCTGTGTTTCTCATTTGCATTGCCCCGCTCAGTAGGATGAAATGCAACTCTGACCAGACACTCAAAAAAGCCAGGGCAGAATCTGAGTGTACCCAGGCTGGTGTTAGGTAATTTTCATTCCTTATTTCATTTGATCTGAGTATTAATCTTGTTAAGTCAGAATGGCTATCCTCACTTCACAGATGAATAATCTGAGGCTCACAAGGTTTAAGAAATGTGCCCAAGGTCGTATTATTATAGCAAGGGCCTGTTAATTGATTTTTGGACAAAAGTACAAAGATTATTCAAAGAGGAAAGAATAGACTGAACAAATGATGCTTGGATGACTGAATAGCAATATGCAAGAGAATGAAGTTGGACCTCTAGCTCATATCATATACAAAAATTAATTCAAAATGGGATCAAAGACCTAAATTTAAAAGCAAAACTATAAAAATCTTAAATGAAAACATAGGGGTAAATCTTTATGTCCTTGGATTTGGCAATGGATTCCTAGATATGACACCAGAATCATAAATCAAGACTGAATAATGAGGACACAAAGTCTGAATAGACCTAAAACTAGTAAGGAGACTGAAATGGAATCAAAAACCTCCCAGTAAAGAAAAGCCCAGGAATAGATGGCTTCACTGGTGAATTCTACCAAACATTTAAGGAAGAATTCACACCAATCCTTCTCAAACTCGTCCAACAAACTGAAGAGAAAAGAACATATCCAAACATTTTATGAGGCCAACATTACCTGAGATACAGAAGATACTACAAGAATTAAAAATTACAGGCCAATAACTCTAATGAATATAGATGCAAAAATCCTCACCAAATAGTAGCAATATTAAAAGGATTATACACCAGGACCACATGAGATTTATCCTTGAGATGCAAGGATGGCTGCATATGAAAATCAAATAATGTGATATATCACATTGACAGAACAAAGGATAAAAATCACACGATCATCTCAATTGATGCGGTAAAAGTATTTGAAAAAAATGCAACATCCTTTCATGGTAAAAACTCTTAACAAACTAGGAATAGAAGGGGCTTACCACAACATAATAAAGGTCATATTTGAAAAGTCCACAGCTAATATCACAACTGAACGGTAAAAAACTGAAAGCTTTTCGTCTAAGATCAGAAACAATGTAAGGACACTCGCTCTCACCACTGTATTCAACATAGTGCTAGAAGTCCTAGTCACAGCAATCCATCAAGGAAAAAGAAATAAAAAGCATCTTAATTGGGAAGGAACAAGTAAAAATGTCTGTTTGCAAATGACATGATCTTATATATAGAAAACCCTAAATACTCCACAAAATACTGCTAGAACTAATAAATAAATTTTATAAAATTTCAGGATACAAAATTGATATACAAAAATCAGTTGTATTTCCATACACTAACAATGAAGTATCTGAAAAGGAAATTGGAAAACAATTTCATTAACAAGCACACAATAAATAAAATATTTAGGAATAAACTTAACTAAGGAGGTGAAAGATTTGTACACCAAAACATACAAAAATATTCATGAAATAAAATTTAAAAAAAACAAATGGAGAGAAATTCTGTGTTTATGAGTTACAGTACTTAATATTCTTAAAATGTCCAAACTATTCTAAGAAATCTACAGCTTCAATGTAATCCCTATAAAAAATCCTAATGGCATTAAAAAAAAATTTTTTTTTAAGTTTTAAAATTCATATGGAACCACAAAACACTCCAATAGTCAAATGATTCTGATAAAGAACAAGCTGGAGGTATCACACTCCTGATTTCAAAATATATTACAAAGCTACTGTAATTAAAATATAGGGTACTAGCCTAAACGAACAAGATAGAGAGCGCAGAAATCAAACCACACATATATAGTCATCTGATCTTCAGCAAGGGTGCCAAGAATATGTAATAGGGAAAGGAAAGTCTCTTCAACAGTCTTGGGAAAACTGAATATTCATGTTCAAAAAAGTGAAATTGAGCCCTTATCTTACACCACATACAAAAACAACTCAAAATGAGCTAAAGAGTTAAATGGAAGAACTAAAATTATAAAGCTCTTAGAAGAAAACAAGGGGAAAGTTTCATGACATTGGTCTTGGCAATGATTTCATGGATATGATATCAAAAGCACAGGCAATTAAAGTAAAAACAGACCGTGAAACTACATCAAATGAAAAAGCTTCTCTACAGCAATGGAAACAACACAGTGAAAAGGAAACCTATAGAATGGGAGAAAATATGCACAAATTATATAGCACATAAGGGACTGCTTTCCAAAACTTAGAAGAAACTCTTACACCTCAACAGCAAAAAACCTAATAACTCAGTTTTTAAATGAGCTGAAGATATGAATCAACACTCCCACAGGGAAGACAATGCACACAGCCAACAGGTACATGAAAAAATGCTCAACACCACTAATCATTAGGGAAATGCAATCAAAACCACAATGAGACATCACTTCACACCTGCTGGCATAGCTATCTTCTTTTTTAAAAAACTTTTACTGAGGTATAGCTGATTTACAATGTTGTGTTAATTTCAGGTATACAGCAAAGTGATTCAGTTAGACATACATACATATGTATTTTTTTCAGATTCTTTTCCCTTAAAGGTTGTTACAAAACTAGAATAGCTATTTTTTTTTAAAAGACAATACCGTTGGCAAAAATGTGGACAAATAGGAACCCTTGAACACTTTTGGTGTGAATGCCAAAATACTGTAGCTGTTATGAAAAACAATATGGAGATTTCACAAAAATTAAAATAGAACTACCATGAGATCCAGCAATTCTGCATCTAGATCTGTATCCAAAAGAACTGAAATCAAGATCTTGAAGAGAGATTAGCAATCCCATGTTCTTGTAGCACCATTTGCAATAGCCAAAATGTAGAAACAATATAAATGTCCCCTGATTGATGCATGAATAAAGAAAATGTGGTTAATCATAGACTAGTACTCAGTCTTAAAAAAAAAAATGAAATACTGCAATATGTAGTAACACTGATGAACTTTGAGGACATTCAGTTCAGTCAGTTCAGTCGCTCAGTCGTGTCCGACTCTTTGCGACCCCATGAATTGCAGCACGCCAGGCCTCCCTGTCCATCACCAACTCCCGGAGTTCACTCAGACTCACGTCCATCGAGTCAGTGATGCCATCCAGCCATCTCATCCTCTGTCGTCCCCTTCTCCTTCTGCCCCCAATCCCTCCCAGCATCAGAGTCTTTTCCAATGAGTCAACTCTTCGCATGAGGAAGAGTTAATTGAAACCAAAGTACGTTAATTGAAATAAGCCAGTCACAAAAGGATAAATACTGCATGTTTGTGCTTATATGAAGTATCTAAACTAGTCAAACCAATTGAATCAGAGAGTAGAATGGTGGTTTCCAGGGGTTCAGAAGAGTGGGAAATGGGGAGTTGCTAATCAATGGGCATAAAGCCTCAATTATGCAAGATGAATAAGTTCTAGAGATCTGCTATACAACATAGTCTCTATAAATAACAATACTAAACTATATACTTAAAATTTTGTTAAGAGGGTAGATCTCATGTTGTGTTTTTACTACAATAAAATAAAAATTTACAGAAATAGTGGAAGATATACAAGTGGCTCACAAGCACATGAAAATACATTTAATAATGAAATAGGGCATAGGGGGAAAAAGTGAGAAAAGAGGACTAACGCCCATCCTAGTTATAGTTCATATTATCCCATTTAATCCTCACAAGAAACTCCATGATATTAATATTGGATTGACCAAAAAGTTCATGTGGGTATTTCTGTAATATCTTATGGAAAAACCTAAACAGACTTTTTGGTCTACCCTATCATTCTAATCCCATTTCACAGGCAAGAAAACAGAGGCTCAGAAGCACTAAGAAACTAGTCACAGCTAAGTGGCAAGCCTAGGATGAAGCTTCTCAGTAAGTTACCAAAATGGCAGCAACCAAGATTATAACTTAAAGGAAGAGGCACTGAAAACTGGACACTTGACTTTATGGCACTTTTACAGTGTGATAACACACAAAAAGCTGTGATAAAACGTGATGTCTATGAAGCCAGGGACAGAGTCTTGGCCTGTGTCAAGGATAATGCAGGACAGGTGCTGCACAGATTTATGAATGCTCCTTGGCCAACTCCCTCAACCCCACCCTGCACAACAACTTCTCTGATCCAAAGACAAACACCAAGAAAGAGTTGGCAGGAATATGCATCTTGCCCTAGAGGCACAAATGAAACAACTGGCCGCAGGGAGGCTTTGAAGGTCACCTGGTCTTAGTGGGTCCACACACACATCCACCGACCACATGTATCTGAATCACCTGGAAAGCTTGTTAAATGCAAATTCCTGGGCCCCACTCCAGATCGCCAGGGAGTAAGGCCCAGAAATGAGAATTTTTAAAAAGCTCCTCAGGGGAAGGCTTATACATTGTTGATGGATATGTAAAATGGAACAGTCACTTTAGAAAACAATTTGGCAGTTTTCTAAAAGGTTAAACACAGAATTACCGTATGACTCAGCCATTGCACTTCTGGTTGTGTACCCAAGAAAAGTGAAAACACACGTTACCACAAAAATGGGTACATGAATGTTCTTAGCAGCATTACTGACTGTCTGCTAAGTCCATTACCTGGACCAAATGCCCATAAACTAACAGACTAAATGTGGCATATCTGGGCAATGGAATACTATGGAACAACAAAAAGGAACCAATTGCTGATACACAATACAATATTGATGAACCGCCAAGACGTTATGTTAGGTAAAAGAAGTCAAGTGCAAGAGACCACCCATTGCATATTTCTATTTATATGGAATGTTCACAAAAGATAAATCTACAGAGATAGAAAGTACATATATTACTGGTTGCCTGAGGCAGAGGGTGAGAATGGGGGTTAACTTGGGCAGGTAGCCCAGTGGTAAAGAACCCGCCTACCAATGCAGGAGCTGCAGGAGACTGGATTCGATCCCTGGGTTGGGAAGATACCCTGGAGGAGGAAATGGCAACTGACTCCAGTACCCTTGCCTGGAAAATTCCATGGACAGAGAAGCCTGGTAGGTCACAAAGAGTCGGATACAACTGAGCACGCACACACACACACAGGATTTTACTGGAGTGGTAAAAATGTTCTAAGACTGATTTATGGTGATGGTTGCACAAGTGGGTAAATTTACTAAAAATCATGGAATTGTATACTTGAAATGGGTAAATTTTATGATATGTAAACTATGCCTTAATAGGATTGTTTCCTTTGAAAATGCTCTCTGGGTGACTGAAACACCAGCATATTTGAGTACCACTGAATTCCAATATACTTATCTTACAATGGAAACTAAAGCCCAGAGAGGAAAATGATTCACCCAGGGTCACAAAGTGAATTTATATAGGGCCAGAATGCCTCTGATCTGTGACGACACAAAAGGAAACAGAGATCGGGGGAGATGACCTGGTGAGATGAACCAAAGAGAACAGTCAACCTCAATGAGTCAGTCTGTTCCCACTAAACACTTTTCCCCCTCAAATAGCAGGAAGCTGGCTTGTTTTGCTTGAATGACCCAGGAAAGGGGCTCAGGAAGCAGCTGGAGGGCAGTGGATGGACCACAGACTTGAAGTCAGGAGGCCTGAGTTCAAATTTTGGCCCTGACAGTTAAAGGATGACCCAGGTCATCGCAACTCTCTGAGTCTCATCACGTTCACCCATCTGTAAACGAGAGTTGATAACCTCACGCTCCCAGGATCACCGTGACCCCCGTAGGGAAGATATGGAGTAATCCAGGCAAGAGATGACTCTGGAGGTTTCCTTTCCTGCTGAGCTGAAACCACAGATGTCCAGCCCAATCTGCTTATCTAAACGCCACAACTCGAGCATCCCGTCCAGCCTGTTGGGCACTCACAGGCCCTTTCAAGGTTCTCTGATGCAGGCACCACAAATCCACCCGATCTTGGCCTTGTCCTGACTTATAAGTCCCCAGGTGTCATAAAACTCTGGAAATGGGGAAACAGGATTGTATTTCTTTACAGATATGACAGCCCCAGACTGAGAACAATGTATATTTAAAAAATAACAACCTTCCGAGTGGCCACTGATGCATCAATACTGGATTGGGCGTGGTGTTATTACAAGACCAAGAGAATGTAAAACATCCTGTAATATATCTCAGTAGAAAACCTTTGCCAAGGGAAAGAAATCTGTCTTCTATCTAAAAGGAATGTTTGGTAATTGTTTGGGCCTTGGATAAACTCAGGCCATACGTTTCGGGGCCAGTCGTTTACATTATGGATAATCATAGAGCCCTGATGTGAATATAGACATCATAGACCAAGAATAGTAAGCGACCGAGATGGTCCTGGCAGTTTCAACACTTAGGGAGAGACGTGCAGCCTGTGTCAGGATGGGGGAACATTTAGGCCAAGATGCTTTCCGAGAAACAAAAAAATGTAAATACTGGTACCTCCTGAGCTGAACCCATCTCAGTGGATTCTGAGCTCTCGGCCCATGAGATCAGACAATCAGACAGAACAGTGGCGTGGCAGAGACCCTTCCACTCGGCTAGCTCAGGCCATGTTTTCTCAGCTTTATTAGATCCGAGAGAAACCTGATTTGCTGGAGGCAACTGTTTATGTCGCTGAAGAGTCGGGTCCTGGTAACTGAACTAGACAGAGATTAACGGGCATTGTCTGTAAAAGGTCACTCAGGACAGACAAGAAGGCAAAGGAAATGGCAGCTCCCCACTCAGGACAGCATAGCAGGCTCAAGGTCAGGAGAAGGAAAGCTTAACCTGAGAGCATCTAGTTCAGAGAGGCGGCAAAGACCTGTAGAAAAGGTAATTGTGAGCAGTAATAGCAACGGAACATAAATGGGCAGAAGATGGGCTAGAAGAAGGCAAGGACCAAAGCGGAAAGAATGGGAAGGAAAGCAAAGGGTAGGAGGACAAGCACCTATTCATTTATTTATTCGTTTGTTTTTGGCTGTGCTGGGTCTTCGTTGCTGCATGTGGGCTTTCTCTAGTTGTGACGAGGAGCGGGGGCGCTACTCTCTAGATGTGGTGCATGGACTTCTCATTGTGATGGCTTCTCTTGATGCAGACAGAGCACAAGCTTTAGGGCACTCGGGCTTCGGTAGTTAAGGTTCCCGGGCTCTAAAGCACGGGCTCAGTAGTTGTGGTGCATGGGCTTAATTGTTCCACAGTATGTGGGATCTTCCCGGATCAGGGCTCAAACCCATGTCTCCTGCATTGGCAGGTGGATTCGTTACCACTGAGCCACGAGGGAAGCCCAGGACAAGCATCTAAAATGGGGAAGGCAAATACTTTGCGGAGGAGCTGCAAGTGCCCCTGCTTGGAATGTACAGTGACTCCAAAATCCCCTACGCATCCCCCAGCAGCCACTGGCAGTGGGAGGTGGGGATGGAGGGTGGGGTAGGGGTTGGGGGGGTGGAAGAGGGGGCATTTGGGGGACTGGGTTCCATGAGCACTTCTCAGGACTCAGGGGAAAGCCAAGATTTTCACATCTAGTTAAACATCGAGGAGTGACTCTGAGCCTTTCTCAACCTTCTCTCCCTCCCCAAACCCTACTAAAGTGTCAGTAAAGCAATTAAGAATACTGTAGCCCACAAGGATAAAGGCAACAGAAAGGAAACATCAGCAAATCAAAGGTGTCAGCAAAGTCAGTAATAGAGCACATGATGCACACTCAGAATAAAATGTGAAGGGTCTGCTGAGACCAAAGCCAACCAGCCTGACAATTCCAGCAGCTCAGCCCTTGGAGGCAGAAGGTCCATGAAAGATGGGCATCAGGTAAATGAAGAAAACAGCATTATTGTGACTTTATGAGGCCAGATCACTTTGTATTCCTAACCTCCAGCTCCAAGCAGGCAAGAGGTTTATGCCAGAGAGAATCGGAGAAGGGGCTGCAGACTGAGGAAGCAGACCTGGTGGAGAACACAAGTGAGGGATGAGGGGCTCCCAGAGCACCAGCCACACGTTTATCTCCCCAGGCAGGGGATTAAAGAATTCATCTTTGGAGAAAATAAATAAACGCAGAGGAAAGACATCCATATACTGATGTGTGTGTGTGTGAGGTTCCAAGAAAAGAGCCAGCTCAAAAATCTGTTCTCCCCAAAGAAAGTTCATCAGCCAACTACCCCAGTCATGCATGTAGAAATTTTAATCTGGTTTTTAAACTTTTAATCTCAGTTTTATTGCCTTACTGTCAAATATAAATACTCATTAAAGGTCAGCAGACCTAACAGGAAAGGCAGAGCCAAAACAAACAGTAAAATTACTTGGAAGTGAGGGGAGATGCAGAGAAAATAAAAGAACCTTGAAAAATTATGTTCTTAGAAAGTGAATGCATTAAGACATCACATCTATGAAACAAGAAGAGGATCCTAAGTTAAAGAAGTAATCAGAAAACAAGAAAGAGCTCTTAAAAATTACATGGTCACGAAAATTAAGTTCAACAGAGAATCTAGAAGATATTCAAGAAAACTCCCCTTAAAACAGAACCAAGAAGCAAAACCATGGAAAACTGGAGATGAAAGACAGGAAGATTTGAGGCCCCATCCACAAAGGAGTTCCAGAAACTAAGAACAGAGAAAACACAAAGAAACTTATCAAAGAAATATTAAAGAAACTACTCAGGAATGCATTTCTATCTTAAAAGGGCCAGCATAAGGTATGCATACAATGCAATGGACACACACATAAAGATCCTCCCCAACGCATCTCATTGTGTAGTATGGAGACACCAAAGATTAAGAGAAGACTCTAAAAGCTTCCAGAGGCAAAATTCACATCCCGCAGAAAGCAAGGAGCAGTAGAATGGCATTAAAGTTTTCTGTCAAGCAGAATGCTGGAATACAATGGTTAAAAAAAACCTTCAGAATTCTCAAGAGACAAATGATTTAAAACATTGATTTCTAAGCCTAGTTTAATTACACATTAAGCATGGGGTAGAATAAACACATTTTTTACATATGCAAAAACAAAAAATAAAATATGTCCCTTGTATATTTCCTTAGGAAGCTGTGAGAGGCTGTGCTTCCAGCAAACAAAAGAACAAATCAAGAAAGCAGAAGATATGGAATATGGTAGCATCCCAAGAGAGAATGCTAACTTTGCCCTCACCCTAGAACACAGCCAACCAATCCAGACTGGACAGAGCAGGAGGGAAGATCTCCGAGAGAAAGCAAAATATAAACGGCAGGTTATTTTACGTATTTGAGCACTCGGGAAATTGACAGATGTCAGAAAGATGCTGTTATAGTTAGTTTTATGCATCAACTCAATGGGCCACGGGGTGCCCAAACATCTGGCCAAACACTATTCTGGGTGTATCTGTAAAGGTGTTTCTGGATAAGACTAACATTTGAATCCATAAACTGAGTAAAGCAGATTGCCTGCCCTAATGTGGGTGGGTCGTACCCAATCAGTTGAAGGCCTGAAGAGCACAAAAAGGATAACCTTTCTGTGGTAAGAAGGAAGTCCTCCTGTTTAACTGCCTTGAGCTGGGACATCAGGTTTTCCCTGCCTTTAGAGACAAACAGAAATAACAGCTTTTCTTGGGCCTCAAGCCTATTGCCTTTCAGACTAGAACTACACCAACAGCTCTCCCGAGTCTCCAGCTTCCCAACTACTAACCTTGGGACTTGCCAGCCTCCAAAATCACGGGCCAACTCCTTACAACAAAGAAATAAGTAAACAGATACATTTACACACACACATACACACATGTGTACATATATATATACATCCTATTGATTGGCTCTGTTTCTCTGGAGAATTCTAACACAGATGTATTAAATTATAAGGAAATATGGTAACATATGAAAGAACTGTAGTGAATAATATTTTCATGGTTGTAATTACATAAACATTGACCATTTAAAAGTTCAGTTATAACTACATGGGAAGGTTGGGGGGGGTAGTAAGGCTGAGAGTGGTTGGTGTAAGAATGGTAAATCCAGTTACCTTATAAGAAACCAAGAAGGAATATCCAAAGTGGATAACTCACACTGTCTAGAAATATGGAGGTAAATGCCAAAAGAAATAGCTCAAGAAGTTGAAGATAGTTGCCTCTGGGGAATGGATAGGATTTGGGGTGAGTACTGTTTTTCATTATAAGCTTTTTAGGACTATTTGATTTTTAAATTATATGCATATGTTCATAAATAAAAGTTAATGTAAGAAAGGGAACCAGATTTTCAAGATAGATCAATTAGGGTGTGACTATACATGTTAAAAATAACTTAATTGGAATCGGCAGTGGAAACCAAACCTTCCTGCCACCTCTAACACGTGATGACAAGGTTACTTATTTGTAATCAACAGCTTTCTACGCAGTTAAGTGTTTCATGAGCTATAAACAAAATTCAAAGGTAACTAATGTATACATTATGACCAAATTAGATATCTATATAATCTAAATGTTTTTTAAATTAAGCACTAGTGAATGATGCATCTCTGCTCTTCTCAGTAATCAAAGCCTGAAATAAATCTAATCACCATGCATTCAGCTTCCTTGAAATTTAGTTCTTGGAAGCAAAGAACTTTTCCAAGTGTTGGATGTTATTGTAAACAGAATCATCTTTAAAACCAAACCAGTCAGTGGATAGTCATGGAGATCCCAGAGAGACACGAACAGGACAAAAGGGAAGAAAATCAAAATGTCATACAAATGAAAGCTTGGGATTGAGAATGAAATAACTCATGACAGCATCATTCACAGATTTAAAAAGTGCTCTGTTGCAGTGGCCCCCAACCTCTGTGGCACCAGAGACCAGTTTCGTGGAAGACAATTTGTTCACAGACCAAGGGTGGGGGGACGGTTTCGGTTTTATGCCCGTAACACTCACTGTGTACTTTATTGTTATTACATCAGCCTCCTCTCAAATCATCACACATTAGATCCCGGAGGTAGGAGACCCTGCTCTACTGTGCTATTGCAAACACAGAACCCACTCTAGCTGGTTTAAGCAGAAAGCATATTTAAAGAACGTTAGGCATTTCATGGATTTCCCTGGTGGCTCAGACAGTAAAGAATCTGCCTGCAGTGAAGGAGACCCGGGTTCTGTCCCTGGGTCAGGAAGATCCCCTGGAGAAGGGAATGGCTCCCCACTCCAGTATTTTTGCCTGGAGAAGTCCACGAACAGAGGAGCCTGGTGAGCTACGGTTCAGAGGGTTGCAAAAATTCAGACACGACTGAGCGACTAAACTTTTCACTTTCTTTCAGGCAGCTCACAGTCTGCAGGAGAGCCAGCCTGGAAGCTACCCAGTCAGGAATAGCAGCTGTCCCTGGGAAACCCTAAGGGTACAGACCACAGGGTCATGGTCACCCACAGGTTGTGCCATCAATATTACCAAGAGGATGTGGTACAGGTACCAAGGTAGTTTGATCCAGAGCAAAACTTCCATCACCCTTCTCCCAATTCCATCTACTGCAGGAAAGAAAGAACTGCTATAAATTGTTTAGGATCTGATGCATATCTGATTTGGGGAAAGGTGGGTGAGGAGGTGTTTAGCATGTATGGGTGCTCTCCCAATGCTCTGGCACTATCGCTTCATTTTGGATTATTTGGCAGAGAGGTATCATCCAGCTAGAAAACTGGGAAAGTGAATCCCAGTCATTTCTCCTTTATCAAAAGGAAGCCAGAGCCATGTTCTGTGAAAAAGGATGAACCCCAAATAAAAGCTGAGAAGGTGTCAGGCTAAGGCAACATTAGGCAGTTTGGAACTCTATATTCTCTGTTCTTAAAAAGGAGAATTGTTTACATATTTGTTTTCTGAGTCAAATAGGTATCCAGTAATCCATAATAATTAGATTACTGACTGGTCCACTTAATGTCCTCCATACCCACTGAAGAGTTGCCTAATTAGTTCTTTTGAAAATTGCACCTCAAGAGGGAACCCGCAAAGGCCTGGCCTTGGTATCTATCTTAGTCTGGGTTCCATGAGACAGAGCTATTACTCTATTTGGGATAGAATACCCCATATACCTCATACCATATGAGGTATATGAGGTATGAGGGGTATGAGGCAGGGAAGGACTCCTCTCCCATTTTCAAAAAGCAGTAGTAAATAGAAACCTTCACCAGGAGGGGATTTGCCCACCAGAAGTGTTTTGTTTCTTTATGAAGCAGTCCCCCACGCAGAAGACCACAGTCCCTGGAAAGTCCTGGTGGAACTGTGAGGGGAGCCTGAGGACAGAAACTGCACCAAGTATTGTGAGCAGATTGTGTAAATAATGTCTCACACATGTGCACAGGCGCCATTTCAAATGTATGCAGATGCTGTTGTGATGAGTAGGATACAGTGATTTACTGAATGAGCTGAATCACCATTCAGAAGGACTGTCTTCCTTATGGATATGATCGATGTGCTGGTCATTCTCTGTCTGCCCTCCCTGACCCATTCTCCACCCTTCTTTGCTCTGCTCTGCATCTCAGGAGGGAGCCCTTGGCCTTGGACTTCCAGATGGACTTGGTGAGATGGGATGATGAGAGGAGCTGGGTATTTGCTTTGACTCTCCATTCCAATCCTCACCTGCCCATTGGCCCTAGTAGGTCATTAGACACCCCCCTTAGACCTCAGTTTCCCCATCTGTACAAGGGGGAATAACTCTGAGGTGGTTTTCAGGGGCTGTTCCATGGTTTTACTTCTTGGAGATTCAGAAAGAATAGCTATTCACCTTGGCCAAATCAAATACGTCTTCATTCCAAGCTGATATTTCCTTGCTGTGGTCAGGATGTTTTCTTTCAAAAAGAGATCAAAACAACAGGATAAGGAAGTTTTCCATTTATCTTTATCTCTTTTCCCATTAAATGTTTACTGCGGACAGATTCCTTTTTACCATCTAAGTGCAGGCTTGCACTCAGTAAATACCAAGCAAATAGTTATGTGGGACTATAAGATTCATTTTCTTCTGAACATTTTTTATGTCCCATTGGGCATAAACTAGCGTATTTGCCTCAGGAAGTATCAACCAGCACACTTTGTAGGTGGCCTCTCTGTACAAACAGGGCATGGCTGCACATATTGTGTAAAATTGCTCAGATGTGAAAAGGAGTTGCTTTCTTCCTCAAACTTTTTCCCCATCATGGGAACTGCATTAGCCCATGGCCAGAGGAGTCATTCATTTTTAAAATGTAGAAGGGTTAAACATTCCATCTTGAACTTGGTATCTCCTAACAGTTTATCAACCCAAGAAGAATTGCACCCAACTCCAGCGGCTCCGAATATCAAAAGCAAAATATGAAGCATCTGAAATATGCAAGTTCATCCCCTTGGCATTTGACCCCAGGGTGGTCCTTGACTCTGGTGTGGCAGGAGGCTCGCCCTGGTTTCACAATCATGTCGGATTATATTCCACAAGTTATGTTTGCCTCACTCAAAGCTGTTTTTAAAGTCTACATCTATTTGTTTCCTAGGAACACAGTTCTATTTCTCTTCACCACGTGAAGTTTGATTGTTTTTTTGGGTAGTGTCTGGAACTGCTCTAGATATAAAATATCTAAATTTAAAAATATCCCCATGCATATCAAAGAAGAATGTAAGGACATTAATATTATCCCATAATGCTTATTACAGATAGCGCAATGGGTAAAAATCTAGATCTGTAGGCTTTTATAAAAACACTATGGGATAATAAGCATATTATTTTCAGTTTTTCTTGGATGCTCTTACGATTTTCTAAATATTAAATATTAACATAGTATTCTGTAAGATGATGAACTTTCTTCCATTTCCTTCTGTAAATACAAGCATCTGACACTGCTGTATTCAACCACCCCAAACTATTCTTGCACTTTTCCTTTGCTTCCTCAATATTTCATTTTTCTCTAGTGTATTTTCCAGGCAGTTACAATTTTTAGTATTAATTTATTTGTGACTATGAGTTTAACTGAAATGTCATACTTCCCAAATGGGAGTTGCGTTCTGCTAGGAATAGTAATCATTTGTTAAAAACTGGAAATTTGAAGTATAAACTTTAAACACTCAAAAATGTAGATAATAATAGGTAAAACTCAAAATAATTTGAAATCAGTCCAAGTTTTGAAATTTGTTCAATATAAAACTGACAACAAATATTAATAACAATAGCAAAACAACAATAATAATAGGATAACCCCAAACACAACTTAAAACAAACTAGTCACAATCTATTTAAAATGCATAGGAAACATTTATATGCATACCAGAACTTTAAAATATGCATTCTATGTATATGTCAAATAGAGAGTTTACCACTGTAGAGATACAAATGAACCTAAACCTGACTTTTTTTTTCATTTTGCTGGGGAAAAAAATCTGAGGATTAGTTGCATGAAAAAAAGTTTCCTGCAATGATACTTATTAATAAATTATGCAAATTTTTGAGAAAACACTAGGACCTCTTTCTCCTTTTTTTGGAGAAGGAAATGGCAACCCACCCCAGAATTCTTGCCTGGAGGATCCCCATGGACAGAGGAGCCTGTGGGCTACAGTCCATGGGGTTGTGAAGAGACAGGACTGAGAGACTTCACGTTTACATGTTTACATTTTTTTCAGTTTAAGAGAAAAGTTGGGAATGAGGGAGACCCAGATTCGATCCCTGGGTTTGGAAGATCTCCTGGAGAAGGAAATGGCAACCCACTCCAGTATTCTTACCTGGAAAATCCCATGGACAGAGGAGCCTGGTGGGCTGCCATCCCTGGGGTCACAAAGAGTCGGATATGACTGAGCGATTTCATTTTCACTTTCACTTTCATTGGAAAACAATTGAAAGTGAAAGAAAGTGAAGTCGCTCAGTCGTGTCCGACTCTTTGTGACCCCATAGACTGCAGCCCACCAGGCTCCTCCATCCATGGAATTTTCTAGGCAAGAGTACTGGGGTGGGTTGCCATTTTCTTCTCCGGGCGATCTTTGTGACACAGGGATCCAACCCAGGTCTCCCTCATTGCAGGTAAAGGCTTTACTGTCTGAGCCACCAGGGAATCCCAATTAGTGAAGCCTTAAGTTGCTTGTATCTTTGTTCAATGTTAGTTTCAGAAACACCTTAGGAGATGAAGTTCAGTTAGAACACTTGGTAGGGACTTCCCTGGCGGTCCAGTGGTTAAGACTTCACCTTCCCATGGAGGGGGAGCTTGCACAGGTGGAGGGGGGTGGGCAGGGAGGGTGGTTCAACCCTTGGTGGGGAACTGAGATTCCACATGACTCTTGGCCAAAAAAACAAAACATAAAACAGAAGCAATACTGTAACAAATTCAGTAAAGACTTTAAAACTGATCTACATCAAAAAAAAAAAAAACAAACAAACAAATCCAGTGAAGCCCTGATGTCTATACATTAATTTTTCTGGCTTGGATCAAAAGAGAAAGCTAAATTCATTTTGCTGTATAGTAGAAGCTAACGCAACATTGTAAAGCAATTATACCCCCATAAAAAATTAATTTTAAAAATCAATAATACTACCAAATAATTCATTTTAAACTATTCAACAGACACAGGTGAAGGAGCATCTAAGGGACTTTCCAGGCAGTTAACAAGTCTGGTATTAATGATTAGTCCATTCATGGTCTTTACTTCTTATGTTTTTAATATTGTTGTGAAGGCTTATTAACGTACAAACTGCTTAGCTGTAAAATGATGAAATCATTTTAATAAGGTATAACCATTCCACTCATAATAATAATGGTGCTCACATCTCTGAAAATGTAGAGACAAGGCTAAAATTGAGAATGGCAGTCTGAATATAGGCTGGTGAGTACACCCAAAGCTGCTGTAGCTTCAACAGAGAACAAAACTTGAAAGAAGGTCATGTAGACGGTGGCCAACAACTAGACTTTTTAGACACAGGGTAATAAAAAGTGCCCCCAAAGCTTGGCTCTATTGCCTAGGTGAATATTGGCTGTTGGTGGAAGACAGAATAGATCACTGCTAATATTCTTAAACGTACTACTGAATTGTTGCTTTTCTTAATGGAGGAATAACTGTTCTGAAAATAAAGGGTAAAAACCTGGAGACATGGAAGTATCTTGATATTCACAAGTTGACTTCTTTAAGAACATTTTTCTTCATGGTTGAAATCTCTCAAGTCACCACTGCAAGGCAGAGCTGACTGCAGCAATAAAAAAGTTTGAGTTGTATGAATAGTAGAGATCCCAGGAGCTATATGTCTTTGAGACAGTTTATTTACCTGAATGGCCAAAACAAAGAACACCAGTTTTTTTCATTACTGAAATCAGAAACAATTGGGGTCCATCACATTATAGAAGTAACTTGGTTTCTCAGAGAAAGAAATTTTCAGGAGGCTGAAAATACAGCATGCAATCACTTCTTTGGCAATATTCTGGGCATCTTCCCACATACAGTACTTACTTGTATGAGTTTAGGTGGCTCAGAGGTTAAAGCATCTGCCTGCAATGTGGGAGACCTGGGTTTGATCCCTGGGTTGGGAGGATCCCCTAGAGAAGGAAATGGCAACCCACTCCAGTATTCTTGCCTGGAGAATCCCATGGATGGAGGAGCCTGGTGGGCTACAGTCCACAGGGTCACAAAGAGTCGGACAGGACTGAGTGACTTCACTTTCACGTTTTCAAAATATTATAACACCAAGAAAGAGGGAGAAGCTGTCTGGACCTTGAACCTATTAATATGCAGCATTAGTACTCTTCAACCAACCCAATTTCAAAAATAACCAAATAATAGTATCTTACATTTTCTCTCAGTGGTAAGTGATATAAACGTATTCTTCTACCAAGACAAATACGCTATTGTGTTCAGTGAAAAGCACTCATGAGTTTGTAAGAATGTACAGACATTCCTGAGACCCGGGTTCTACCCCTGGGTTGGGAAGATCCCCTGGAGAAGGGAATGGCTACCCATTTCAGTATTCTTGGGGCTTCTCTGCTGGCTCAGACGGTAATGAATCTGCCTGCAATGAGAAAGACCCAGATTCGCTCCTTGGGTTGGCCACTCCAGTATTCCATGAATTCCAGAATTCCATGGATAGAGGAGCCTCGTAGGCTACAGTCCATGGGGTCACAAAGAGTTTGACAGGACTGAGCAACTAACACTTTCATTTTCACAGACATTCCTAGCCTTTCTTTATGTTTCTTGGGGCCACATACCCAGGGTTCTCACTTATCTGCTCTGGGATAAAACATACTTGAGAGAAAAAAGGCATCAGAAGCACTGGACCTCTGGTTTAAGTAGAATATTACGGTATGACATAATTCAATTTAAGAAAAATGTGGAATTCTGGTAATAGACCAATGAGCTGCTCTTTGCTAAGATAAAAGCTCCCAACAGGACAGGAAGGAAAATCTGTTTCTCCTAGATTCTCCATTCCTGGGCACTTTCAACAGAGAAATCCCAGACCCCAGAGCGTAGCAGTTTCACCCATTGTGAGTTATGCCTCTGAACTGTAAGCTGTATAGAAGTCTCAGTTTAAATAGAAACAACACAAATACCCTCCCACGATAACAGCTATCTTTGCGATGAATTAAAGCTATTTACTAGCTTTTTGACCTATCCACTCTCAGCAAGTTGCTAAACCTCTCTGAACCTAGATTGAAACTAAATGTAATAATGGCACTGATAGAGGTATTCTGAGGATTAAATGAGACACTTCTCATAAAGAAGCTCACATAATGCCTGCAGTGGCTAAATATTACTGTTATTAGGCAAGAAGTCTTAAGCAAGTGCTGGATACAGTGCCAAGTGCTATTGAAAGGTTCAGGAATAAAAGACATTTACCCCTGGCATCAAGACTTTACAGACTAGTTAAGGAGACAATATTAACATACAAGAAGCAAGTGGCATGAAACTGTACTTGGGAAATAGGGCTATAGGGCTGGTAGACTTGGTGAGTTCAAGTTCTTGTCTCATTGGCTATGTGAGCTTGACCAAGTAACCATGTACAGTAAAGGTTAAAAAATATTCCACCTGCCCACCTCATAAAGTTGTTAGGAAAGTTAAAGAAATAATAAAGTGAAAAAGCTCTGGGGATAGAAAATTTTGACTCGTGGTTCAGTCACTAAGTCATATCTGACACTTTGTGACTCCATAGACTACAGCATGTCAGGCTTCCCTGTTCTTCACTGTCTCCTGGAGTTTGCTCACATCCATGTCCTTTGAGCTGGTGATGCTATCTAACCATTTCATCCTCTGCTGCCTTCTCCTCCTTTTGCCTTCACTCTTTCCCAGCATCATGGTCTTTTCCAATAAGTCCGCTCTTCGCATCAGGTAGCCAAGGCACTTGGAGCTTCAGCTTCAGCATCCATCCTTCCAATGAATATTTCAGGTTTGATTTCCTTTAGGACTGACTGGTTTGATCTCCTTGCAGTCCAAGGGACTCTCAAGAGTCTTCTCTAGCACCACAATATGAAGGCATTAATTCTTTGGCACTCAGCCTGTTATGGTCCAACTCTCACATCGTACATGACTACTGGAAAAACCATAGCTTTGATTATGTAAGCTTTGTAAGCAAAGTGATATCTCTGCTTTCTAATATGCTGTCTAGGTTTGTCATAGCTTTCCTTCCAAGGAAGTGAAAGTGAAAGTGTTAGTTGCTCAGTCATTTCCAACTCTTTGTGACCCCATGAACTGTAGCCCACCAGGCTCCTCTGTCCCTAGAATTTTCCAGGCAAAAATACTGGAGTGGGTTGTCATTCCCTTCTCCAGGGATCTTCCCAACCCAGGGATCAAACCCAGGTCTCCTGCATTGCAGGCAGATTCTTCACCATCTGAGCTACTAGAGAAGTCCTTCCAAGGAGCAAGCAACTTTTAATTTCATGGCTGCAGTCACAGTCCACAGTGATTTTGGAGCACAAGAAAATAAAATCTATCACTGCTTCTACTTTTTTCCCTTCTATTTGCTATGAAGTGATGGGACTGGATGCCATGATCTTAGTTTTTTGAATGTTGAGTTTTAAGCCAACTTTTTCACTCTCCTCTTTCACTTTCATCAAGAGGCTCTTTAGTTCCTCTTCACTTTCTGCCATTAGAATGGTATCATCTGCATATCTGAGGTTGTTGATATTTACAGGAAAGGTCACCTGGAATTCCCATCTCTTTAAGAATTTTCTACAGTTTGTTGTGATCCACACAGTCAAAAGCTTTTGCATAGTCAATGAAGCAAAAGTAGATGTTTTTCTGGAATTCTTTTGCTTTCTCTATGATCCAGTGGATGTTGACAATTTGATCTCTGGTTCCTCTGCCTTTTCTAAACTCAGCTTGTACATCTGGAAGTTTTTGGTTCACATACTGCTGAAGCCTAGCTTGATGGATTTTGAACATAACCTTACTAGCGTGTGAAATGAGTATAACTGTCTGTTAGTTTGAACATTCCTTGGCACTGCCCTTCTATGGGATTGGAATAAAAACTGATCTTTTCCTGTCCTGTGGCCACTATTGAGTTTTCCAAATTTGCTGACATATTGAGTGCAACATTTTAATAGCATCATCTTTTAGAGTTTTAAACAACTCAGCTGGAATTCTATCACTTCCGCTAGCTTTGTTTGTAGTAACGTAGCTTTGTTTTTAACTAAGGCCCACTTGACTTCACACTCGAGGATGTCTGGTTCTAGGTAAGTGATCACACCATCGTGGTTATGCAGGTCATTAAGAACATTTTTGTATAGTTCTTCTGTGTATTCTTGCCAACTTTTCTTAATGTCTTCTGCCTTTGTTAGGTCCTTGCCACTTCTGTCCTTTATTGTGCCCATCCTTGCATAAAATAGTTCCTTGATATTTCCATGCCTGGAGAATCCAGTGGACAGAGAAGCCTGGCGGACAAAGTCCCTGGGGTCCCAAAAAGTTAGACATGACTGAGCGACTAACACTTTATGAGACTGTTTGTAATTATTACTGTGATTTCCATTACAGTTGATCCTTGAACAATACAGGTTTAAACTGGGAAGGTCCACTTATACACATGGTATTTTTTTAAGAGTAAATACTACAGGGCCATGGGATCCATGGATGTGGAACCACTGACATAGACAGGGTTCAAGGCTGAAAAGTACACAAAAGTTGAATGAGGAAGAAATCAGTGAGGAGTAAGGCAGTCAAGCAAAGTTTCATGGATCTAATGAACATTGAGTGCATCCCAGAGACTAGCTGGGATTTGGATAAATGAAAGGGAACTGGAGGAGATCCTTGGCAGAGTTAATAAATGAGCAAGTTCATGGGGATGGGCCTGGTTAGTGTGAAGTAGAATGGTGGGGAAGCAAATGTGGGTTAGTGTGGGTATACAACGACATGGACGCTCCAGGCCAAGAGAAGAGATTAGATTGGCTATGTTGGAAGCAAGGCACCACTGCACAAGCAAGGAGCTAGTGCTAGAAATTATACCGTGATAATAACCAGGATAAATAACCAGGACAAGCTGTGACAAACCTAGACAGCATATTCAAAAGCAGAGAGATTACTTTGCCAATAAAGGTCCATCCAGTCAAAACTATGGTTTTTCCACTAGTCATGTATGGATGTGAGAGTTGGACTATAAAGAAAGCTAAGTGCCAAAGAATTGATGCTTTTGAACTGTGGTGTTGGAAAAGACTCTTGAGAGTCCTCTGGACTCAAGGAGATCAAATCAGTCAATCCTAAAAGAAATCAGTCCTGGATGTTCATTGGAAGGACTGATGATGAAGCTGAAGCTCCAATAATTTGGCCACCTGATGCGAAGAGCTGACTCATTAGAAAAGACCCTGAAGCTGGGAAAGAGTGAAGGCAAGAGGAGAAGGGGATGACAGAGGATGAGATGGTTGGATGACATCACCAACTCGATGGATGTGAGTTTGAGCAAGCTCTGGGAGTTGGTGATGGGCAGGGAAGCCTGGTGTGCTGCAGTCCATGGGGTCACAAAGAGTCGGACATGACTAAGTGACCGAACTGAACTGAACTGAATAACCAGAATCAACAGGACACATACATAAAGGTGACCCCACCCCCACCCCGCCCCAACACCCTCCCTCGTCTTCTTTTTTCCCCTTTCACTTCTTTATTAGGCTACGGTATAGTTGGGTAGGGTTATCATAAGCTGGTGAAGATAAGACACTTTAATCCAGCACCAGATAAGGCAGGGTCTCCTGATACTGCTAAACACAGATGTCAAACAGTTTCTCATTTTGAATAATGTATAGCAATCTAAACTGCAATACTGAACAAATGCTGAATAAAAAACATTCATTTTGATATAAAATCCTGCTTAGCTTGAGTTAACTGATCTCATCTTGGGGACTAGAAAAATAAGAATAATAGTAATAATATAACAGCTTCACTTATTGAGTACCTAAAAGGCACACCTAAAAGGTGCATGAATTATTTCCTTTAATCTTCTTCAAAGACCTTTAAGGGGACATTACTATGATCCTTATTTTATTGATGGAGAATCAGAGGCCTATGGTCATTAGTCAAGTAAACATCAGAGTTTTAAAGGCTATTTTATGTGGGCCTAAAGCAAAGAACATTGATTGAGCATAGCAGATAAGAATCTTAGTTATTAAGCAGCTTAGAAAATTAGAATCATTGGACTTCCCTGGTGGTCCATTGGCAGGAGGACACAGGTTTGATCCCTGATCTGGGAAGATTCCACATCCTGCAGCGCAACTAAGCCTGTGGGCCACAGCCACTAAGCCCTGTTCTAGAGCCCACCTGCCGCAACTACTGAAGCCTGAACACCCCAGAGCCCATGCTCCGCAACAAGAGAAGCCACTGCAGTGAGAAGCCTGAGGACCACAGCTAGAGAACAGCCCTTGCTCGCTGGAATTAGCAAAAGCCTGCTTGCAGCAATGAAGACCCAGTGCAGCCATAACTTAAAAATAAATAATTTATTATTTATTAAAATATTTATTAAAAAATAAATAAATATTGTAAACAATTGTTATAATCTATAATGCAAAATTCTTTGGGGTAAAAAAAACCAAACTGATAATTATTGAATGAGCAAATAAATTTTTCAAGTGGAAAAATGATGATCTTAAAATTTCCTAGTGCCATGAAAAAGACATTCTACTTAACATAGTATGTGTATTCAGAAACAGTTGTATACATTGAATGTCTGTAAATCAAATGCTAACTATATTTACTTAAAGGACTTCTCTAGGGTAAACACGCAGTAAATATTTAATAAAATGAAAAATTGTCTTGCAATCTGAATAGTCATCCAATAATTTATCTGTTTTGTGAATTTAGATTTACAGCAGACTCTTGACATTCCTGAGGCATACATCTGGAACCTTCTTGAATTCCCAGATTCACAAATACAAAAATGTTTATAGAGGTTCCCAGCTTTTTCGGGTATCACATTTCCATGGAGAGTTTCTGTTCATAGCCTTATGCTACATACTACGAGTTAACCATACTTCCACATCTCATAATAGGTTTATCTCTCACTTGACCGCCATTTTTCACAGAAACAAACAAACTTTTTCTAACTCATTAATGAATGTTGTTGCAAATGCACAAATCAATGAAGGAAGATAAGGCTAAATGACCCTTTTCTGTACAGATATCTTGCAAAGCAGAATTTTCAGATTCATATCTCAGTCAGGGGAGGTCACACAGGGTCACAAACCTGCAAGTGAAATCCACGAACACCTAGGGTTTAAACACATTGATTTAAGTTTGCTTGTGCAAGGGACACAGGCTGTATGAATAAAATCCATAGAAATGCTACTATTCTTGCTAACCCAAGAGCTGCAGACTTTGACTGAATCTTTTAGTGATGAGTCCAGAAAATTGGATTATAGAAACACTGTCCACATGAATTATAGCAGCAGTTCTCAATCTTTTTCGTGGAAGACGATTTTTCCATGGACCAAGGGGAGGGGGATGGTTTGGGGGATGATTCAAGTGCATTGCACTTATTGTGCACTTTCTTTCTGTTATTGGATCGGCTCCACCTCAGATCATCAGGCATTAGAATTTGGGGGCTGGGGACACTGAATTACAGGAATTTGCCTATTCATTCAAAATACCTATATTTTGTATGGTCGGGATTGGTGACAATCAAAGTTGGATGGTTGCCCCTGTCTTTAGTAGTGGAGCTCCGTTACAGTGGACACAGAGTCCCCACAGTCAGACCTTTGGGAAGCACTGTGCTGGAACCCTCAACCTCTGGCTGGGTCACACTCCCCCCACCACCGCCCCAAAGAACACTCACCATTAAAGGCAGAGAGAGAGGAGCAGCAGAGTAAACGAGCATGAGCAAGTAAGGGAAAGAATCGGAGAAAGAGGGACAGGGAGGGAGGGAATGTAGAAAAGAAAGAAAAGAGGGAACAAAAAAGGAATTTGGCTGCTGTGAGGGGAAAATAAAGAACAAGAAAGACATTATCATTTCAAAATATATAGCATATACATTTCAGAACGTATTTGAAAACACGCCTGCCAAATTTTTGAATTATTTATTTATTTATACCCCTTCTTGTTCCAAAGAGGTTTTGCAGCACTTTGCTGCCAGATTAATTTTCCTGAAGCTCAGCTATGATCATGTTACTCCCCTGCTTAAGAAACCCCAATAGCTCCTCACTGCCTATAAAACGAAGTCCAATTTCCTCAGCCTCCTATTTGAGGCCCTTTGTAATCTGGCCCCAGACTTCCAGCCCAACGCTATCCTGCTTTTCTTCCCTTTATACACTTTGTTCCAGCCACAGGACGCTCCCTGATGTTCCCCTAATACATTCTGTATTCCCTCCTTTGCACTGTCAGAGGGAGCTTGTGCTGTTCCCTCTGCTGGGAATGCCTTTCCCAACATCTGCGTGTGCCTCATACATACTATTTTTTTAAATGTTTTCATTTTTTGGCTGCACTGGGTCTTTGTTGCTGTGCACGGGCTTTCTCTAGTTGCAGCGAGTAGGGATCACTCTAGTTGTGGTGCATGGGCTTTTTATTGCAGTGGCTTCTTTTGTTTTGAAGCATGGGCTCTAGAAGCATGGGCTTCAGTAGCTGTGGTGCATGGGTTTGGTTGCCCCTCCGCATGTGGAATCTTCCTAGACCAGGAATCAAACCATATCTCCTGCAGGTAGATTCTTAATCACTGGACCACCAGGGAAGACCTGTCCCATACCATTTACCCTTCTGAAATTCACCTGGAAGATGCAGGCATCTGGTCATCAACAGTGGAACTTACAACCTTTATACACACGCTTTATACACATCATCTCACTGGATCCTCACAGTGGGAGGAGGTCATTGCTTACTGTGGTCCAAGGAGGCTGGGGTTGGTGCCCCTGGGGTTGTGTCCTCTGTTCACTGTCCCTCTTGCTAGCCCAAGGCTATCTCTCACACAGAACAAAAGGTGGATGCCTGAATCAGTGCTGACGTGTTGTAGTAACCTTTTCTAAATTTGTGCTTTTTAAGAGGAAAAGTGTACCTTTCCATTCTGTGTGAACTTGAATTCACCTGTCCAGCCCTGTGGCACAGTTTCATCTGGCAGCCTCTTGGCAGGCTCCATGAGGCAGGACTACACACTTGCTGATTCTAAAGAGTAGAGGCCTGGGAGGTCCAGGGAGCAGGGTGGGAGCAGTTAACCCAGGGGCCCCTCCATGCTCCCTGCCTGGAACGCATGAGAACATACAGGCAATAAGACTGATAATCATCATAAGCATGAGTGGATCAAATTCTACTCCTCTGAAGCCAAAGAACATGCCAAGGGATTTTTTGAAGGTGCCATTTATCACCAGGGGTGGGAGAGTAGGTTGCTAAAACTATTTATACAACCTCCAAAGCCGGCTTAAACAAACAAGGCAACTGGGTGTGGGACAAGCCATCGTGACTGATTGATGGGGGTCTATTAAAGCATGCAAAGCTGCCAATATCTACATGCTCCCTGGACAAGGGCCCAAGGTATTACATGATGAGCAGTTACGTAACCGTAAGAGCAAATGGAATTTGGGCTGATATGCTTATGAATCTGATATGCTTCTCCTTTCTAATTTTTGGCATCAAGAGGTTACATGAATTGACTGGAAGGTCAGAGCCCACCCATCTACTTTCTTCCTTTCCTAAAGACAGGCAAGGCCTAAATGATAATAACAGATACATCTCTTAACAGCAACTGCAAATTTTCCCCAAAATCAAAAGCTCTACTGTCCGGTTTAAATTTGACCCATTTTGAATGCGCTGCTCATTTAAAAAAAAAAAAAAAATCATTTGCTAGAACATGACTTCAGATGAAAGCTGCTTCCAGGGATCAACCCAAACTTCACATCACTCCACTGACCAAAACTTGACTCAGCCCAATAAATTATGGCTAATTTGATAAAATCTAAAAGTAAAAATTAATTTGGTAAATGTGAAATCTACGGTTGCCCTGCCAGTCTCTTTCCCTATTCTGCTGGTGACTCTTGGCTCACTAAACTCATGACAAGGCTTGTCTACCTAGAGGTTCTGACTCCTGAAATATCTGGCTCTCTTCACCCATAACCTGCTCCACTTCAGATTTTCCCAACTGCAAACCTTCTCCATTAGTATCTACTCACCATTCTCCTCCATGCCTCCATGATGAAAAGCATTTGCAACAAAGTTTAGAAGAACACCATTAACTGAGTACAATGTAGAGTTTTGTCCTCCTACCCATTCAGGTATGACCTAAATCAAATCCCTTATGATTACACAGTGGGAGTGAGAAATAGATTTAAGGGACTAGATCTGATAGACAGAGTGCTGGATGAAGTATGGATGGAGGTTCCTGACATTGTACAGGAAACAGGGATCAAGACCATCCCCATGGAAAAGAAATGCAAAAAAGCAAAATGGCTGTGAAAAGAAGAGAAGTGAAAAGCAAAGGAGAAAACGAAAGATATAAGCATCTGAATGCAGAGTTCCAAAGAATGGCAAGAAGAGATAAGAAAGCCTTCCTCAGAGATCAATGCAAAGAAATAGAGGAAAACAACAGAATGGGAAAGACTAGAGATCTCTTCAAGAAAATTAGAGATACCAAGGGAATATTTCATGCAAAGATGGGCTCGATAAAGGACAGAAATGGTATGGACCTAACAGAAGCAGAAGATATTAAGAAGAGGTGGCAAGAATACACAGAAAAACTGTACAAAAAAGATCTTCACAACCAAGATAATCACGATGGTGTGATCACTCACCTAGAGCCAGACATCCTGGAATGTGAAGTTAAGTAGGCCTTAGAAAGCATCACTACGAACAAAGCTAGTGGAGGTGATGGAATTCCAGTTGAGCTATTTCAAATCCTGAAAGATGATGCTGTGAAAGTGCTGTACTCACTACGCCAGCAAATTTGGAAAACTCAGCAGTGGCCACAGGACTGGAAAAGGTCAGTTTTCATTCCAATCCCAAAGAAAGGCAATGCCAAAGAATGCTCAAACTACCACACAATTGCACTCATCTCACACACTAGTAAAGTAATGTTCAAAATTCTCCAAGCCAGGCTTCAGCAATACGTGAACCGTGAACTTCCTGATGTTCAAGCTGGTTTTAGAAAAGGCAGAGGAACCAGAGATCAAATTGCCAACATCCGCTGGATCATCAAAAAGGCAAGAGAGTTCCAGAAAAACATCTATTTCTGCTTTACTGACTATGCCAAAGCCTTTGACTGTGTGGATCACAACAAACTGTGGAAAATTCTGAAAGAGATGGGAATACCAGACCACCTGACCTGCCTCTTGAGAAACCTGTATGCAGGTCAGGAAGCAACAGTTAGAACTGGACATGGAACAACAGACTGGTTCCAAATAGGAAAAGGAGTACATCAAGGCTGTATATTTTCACCCTGCTTATTTAACTTATATACAGAGTACATCATGAGAAACGCTGGGCTGGAAGAAGCACAAGCTGGAATCAAGATTGCCAGGAGAAATATCAATAACTTCAGATATGCAGATGACACCACCCTTACAGCAGAAAGTGAAGAGGAACTAAAAAGCCTCTTGATAAAAGTGAAAGAGGAGAGTGAAAAAGTTGGCTTAAAGCTCAACATTCAGAAAACTAAGATCATGGCATCTGGTCCCATCACTTCATGGGAAATAGATGGGGAAACAGTAGAAACAGTGTCAGACTTTATTTTTGGGGCCTCCAAAAATCACTGCAGATGGTGATTGCAGCCATGAAATTAAAAGACACTTACTCCTTGGAAGGAAAGTTATGACCAACCTAGATAGCATATTCAAAAGCAGAGATATTACTTTGCCAACAAAGGTCTGTCTAGTCAAGGCTATGGTTTTTCCTGTGGTCATGTATGGATGTGAGAGTTGGACTGTGAAGAAAGCTGAGTGCCAAAGAATTGATGCTTTTGAACTGTGGTGTTGGAGAAGACTCTTGAAAGTCCCTTGGACTGCAAGGAGATCCAACCAGTCCATTCTAAAGGAGATCAGTCCTGGGTGTTCTTTGGAAGGAGTGATGCTAAAGCTGAAACTGCAGTACTTTGGCCACCTCATGCGAAGAGCTGACTCATTGGAAAAGACTCTGATGCTGGGAGGGATTGGGAGCAGGAGGAGAAGGGGACAACAGAGGATGAGATGGCTGGATGGCATCATCGACTCGATGGACGTGAGTTTGGGTGGACTCCGGGAGTTGGTGATGGACAGGGAGGCCTGGCGTGCTGCAATTCATGGGGTAGCAAAGAGTTGGACACGACTAGCAACTGAACTGAACTGAAGCTTTTTTTTTTTTCATTAATTACTAAATAGCAATCTTGTAAAGTCTGTTGATTAGCCCCAAAGCTGATAATCAGTTATCAATCATTTGCATTTACAAAACTGTTATCTAGCAGTCTAACTGTAGTTATCTACAGTTCCAAACTGTAATTTATATGGGGCTTTTCCTTGTTTTCACTCTCCTCTCTCTCTTTCATCAAGAAGTTCTTCAGTTCCTCTTCACTTTCTGCCTTAAGGGTGGTGTCATCTGCATATCTGAGGTTATTGATATTTCTCCCAGCATCTTGATTCCAGTTTGTGCTTCATCCAGCCTAGCCTTTTGCATGATGTACACTGCATGTAAGTTAAATAAGCAGAGTGACAATATACAGCCTTGACGAACTTCTTTCTTGATTTGGAACCAGTCTGTTGTTCCATGTCCAGTTCTAACTGTTGCTTCTTGACCTGCGTACATATTTCTCAGAAGGCAGGTCAGGTAGTCTGGTATTCCCATCTCTTTAAGAATTTTCCACAGCTGTGATACACATAGTCAAAGGCTTTGGAATAATCAATAAAGCAGGAGCTAGATGTTTTTCTGGAATTCTCTTGCTTTTTCTATGACCCAACAGATGTTGGCAATTTGATCTCTGGTTCCTCTACCTTTTCTAAATCCAGCTTGAACATCTGGAAGTTCACAGTTCATGTACTGTTGAAGCCTGGCTTGGAGAATTTTGAGCATTACTTTGCTAGGGTGGGATTCCCTGGTGGCTCAGTTGGTAAAGCCTTTACCCGCAATGAGGGAGACCCAGGTTCGATCCTTGTGTCAGGAAGATCCCTTGGAGAAGAAAATGGCAACCCACTCTAGTACTCTTGCCTAGAAAATTCCATAGATGGAGGAGCCTGGTGGGCTGCAGTCCATGGGGTCACAAGGAGTCCAACACAACTGAGTGACTTCACTTTCTTTTTTATTTTTAATTTTATTTATTTTTAATTTTATTTTTAAACTTTACAATATTGTATTAGTTTTGCCAAATATCGAAATGAATCCGCCACAGGTATACCTGTGTTCCCCATCCTGAACCCTCCTCCCTCCTCCCTCCCCATACCCTCCCTCTGGGTCGTCCCAGTGCACCAGCCCCAAGCATCCAGTATCGTGCATCGTACCTGGACTGGCGACTCGTTTCATACATGATATTATACATGTTTCAATACCATTTTCCCAAATCTCCCCACCCTCTCCCTCTCCCACAGAGTCCATAAGATTGATCTATACATCAGTGTCTCTTTTGCTGTCTCGTACACAGGGTTATTGTTACCATCTTTCTAAATTCCATATATATGCGTTAGTATACTGTATTGGTGTTTTTCTTTCTGGCTTACTTCACTCCTTATAATAGGTTCCAGTTTCATCCATCTCATTAGAACTGATTCAAATGACTTCACTTTCTTTCTGCTTTCTTTGCTAGGGTGTGAGATGAGTGCAATTGTGGGGCAGTTTGAACATGCTTTGGCATTGCCCTTCTTTGGGATTGGAACGAAAACTGACCTTTTCCAATCCTGTGGCTACTGCTGAGTTTTCCAAATCTGCTGGCATATTGAATGCAGCACTTTCACAGCATCATCTTTTAGGATTTGAAATAGCTTAACTGGCATTTCATCACCTCCACTACCTTCCATCATCTCCATGGCAAATGGAAGGAGAAACAATGGAAACAGTGACAGACTTTATTTTCTTAGGCTCCAAAATCACTGCTGATGGTGACTGCAGTCATGAAACTAAAAGACACTTGCTCCTTGGAAGAAAAGCTATGACCAACCTAGACAGCATATTAATAAGCAGAGACATTACTTTGCCAACAAAGGTCCATCTAGTCAAAGCTATGGTTTTTCCAGTAGTCATGAATGGATGTGAGTTGGACTATAAAGAAAGCTGAGTGCTGAAGAATTGATTCTTTTGAACTGTGGTATTGGAGAAGACTCTTGAGAGTCCCTTGGACTGCAAGGAGATCCAACCAGGAAATCTTAAGGGAAATAAGTCCTGAATATTCATTGGAAGGACTGATGATGAAGCTGGAGCTCCAATACTTTGGCCACCTGATGCAAAGAGCTGACTCATTAGAAAAGATCCTGAAGGTGGGAAAGAGTGAGGGCAGGAGGAGAAGGGGACGACAGATGAGATGGTTGGATGACATCACCGACTCAACACACACGAGTATGAGTAAGCCCTGGGAGTTGGTGATGGGCAGGGAAGCCTGGTGTGCTGCAGTCCATGGGGTCACAAAGAGTCGGACACAACTGAGAGACTGAACTGAACTTGAACTTTCCTTGTTTTACTTCTAAAGTATTTAAACATATCCACACATGTTTGTCAACAAATTAAACAGTGGTTTCCTCCCCGGGGGTGGGGTGGTGGTGGTGGTGGCAGCGGTGTGGCAGTGGTGGTGTGTGTATGTGCGTATCTTGCAAGCCAAAAGGAATGAAAAAATACAGATAAAAAACTAAGCACTAACCATGAAAGGGTGAGCTGAACAGAAGGACTTTTATAAGAGTAGTGACAGCACTTCTGCTTAGCGCCAGGCGGAGCTGCGGCTGCCCCGTGTTAGCCCCAGCTCAGAAAGAGCAATAAACGTGTGTCTCCTTCAGTGGGCCGTTCAGTGATCACTGGCTTCCAGCAAGGGTGAGAGTGGAGCAGTGACAGCTGCAGAACAGGAAAGAGATCAGAAAAGCAACAATCCAGAAATGTCTCCCATTTGAACAGAAATGGTTGTGAACCAAAGCCTTCTAGTTCAGGCTGTATATCACAATTAGTAACCTTAAGGAAAATATATATATCCCAATAAATACTAGGTTCCTAAGTATTTGGGTTCAAAGGACCTCAAATAGCTGTTCGTGTATCCTGGGTTTTTCAGGAGAGAGGTGTGATAATGACACATGTGTACTCAAGACACGATGACAAGTTATCTGCATAGTTCGGGCTGAAAATAGCTGGGTTTGGAACCAGGATAATTCAGATATAAATCACTGCCACTACTTCATTTTACTTTGCTTTAGTCAACCCACCCTCAGATGCAGACAGGAAACACAACTTCAAATGCAGAATGAAACCTATTTAATACATCAATAGCAGACAATCCAGTTTTTAGAAACTATCCTTGATTTACTTTCTCTACCTCTAGATACACTGGGCCCCTGAAAGAAGCCTGAATTTGAAGGATTACTCTGGGAAATCCAGGCCTGTCACTGACTATTTCAGCCATCCTAAATGTCTTCTTTTGGAAAATTACAATCAGTTGCATATTATTTGGTGTTTTACTTACATTTTAAATGTGAACACGTTTTAGACAAAACTAGTCAATGATGCATTCATTACATTTATTTGCATCATTTCCTTCATTACTGGGTTAATTGGCACGTATGTCATCAGAGTGTGAAAGACAGAAAGAAAGTTACAGATGTTGAGGTTAACAAGCTTACGGTTACCAAATGAGGAACGTGGGAGAGGAGGGATAAAGCAGGAGCTTGGGGTGCACATACGTACACGCCTATATATAAGACAGATAACCAACAAGAACCTACTGTATAGCCCAGGGAACTCTACTCAGTATTCTGTGATAACCTAGGAGAGAAAAGAATCTAAAAAAGAATGAGTGAATATATGTATATGTGTAACTGAATCACTTTGCTGTACACAGGAAACTGGAGAAGGCAATGGCACCCCACTCCAGTACTCTTGCCTGGGAAATCCCATGGACGGAGGAGCCTGGTAGGTAGTCCATGGGGTCCATGGAGTCCATGGGGTCACGAAGAGTCGGACTTGACTTCACTTTCACTTTTCACTTTCATGCATTGGAGAAGGAAATGGCAACCCACTCCAGTGTTCTTGCCTGGAGAATCCCAGGGACGGGGGAGCCTGGTGGGCTGCCGTCTATGGGGTCACACAGAGTCGGACACGACTGAAGTGACTTAGCAGCAGCAGCAACACAGGAAACTAACACAATACAGTAAATCAACTATAAGAAAAGGAGGAGGATACATGCTACCATTTCCCTTCCCATAGTTACGCAAGACATCACTAATCCATGCCAGTGACACTCCGTGCTCCTGAGCCTTGCACACCAGAGACACGCTCAACCAGAGCTGCTTGTTAGGACTCATATATTGATTCTAAAGGGAGTAGATCGGATGGTAAACAAGTGGCGTGCTCCAGTACACATGGAGTCAACTGAAGGAAGTAAATATTTAGCAGATTGGTGAAACAAAATGTAGAATGACAAGACGGCTGCTTTTAAATATCTGAAGAGGGAACTGGAGGTTTCATTCCATGTGGTTCCAAAGGTAGCCAGGCAACAACCATCCCAGGATGAATTATAGTCGCATTATAAGAATGGCCTTATTACAAAGTGTAGGCATTGTGAAGAGGAAGGTGAAGCCAGCCGCCTGGGTAAACACAGGAATGCTGGAGCTTGCTCTCTCCCTTCCTCCTACCCAACCCCAGGTACACAACAGATTTTTCCTTTAATCCTTTGTTAACAAGTTCCACTGACTCATGGAATGTTCTCACTGCAATTTCTAAGAAACACATAGCGCGTACGGCTGCTTTTTAACAGCTTCAGGGGAGGGACTATGCAAATGAAGGAGAATTTCTTTCATCAATATGCAAAAGGATGGGTTGGATTTACAACTCAGACAGAATCTGCGTTTTCATGGATTATTTTCCAGCTCTAAGGCCTCTAATTCTAAAAACCTCTTGATGTTGGCCCCATATTAATGTCTCAACATCCGTGTAAAGGTGCAACCAAAGGTCCTGAGTACTCCTTTGGGACCCAGCTCTATCAATTTATGATCAGAGGCATCTGCTCAGAGGGTGAGAGAGCTGTGCTACAAGGATTAAGACAGAGTCCCAGGATGTCCTGGAAAAGTCTCAGTTGATGTAAAAACACATTTGTTTGTTTTGAAAGGTACCAAATGGGTCACGGCTTGGTTACATGAAGGGAAAAATTCTTTCATAGCCCCTGAGGCAAATGGCTGCTCTGAAATCAGCAGGCTGTGGTTATGTAACATCTCTTTTAATCTGATCCTTCTATTTTATCCTGCGACCCAGGGTAGATCATCCAACCTGGAGGCTCAGTTCTTGAGTCTGTAGAATAATGACATCTGACCTTGCTCATCCTGACCAGACACACCACGAGGATGGAGGCAGTCTTTGAAAGCTGAGCTTCCCAGGAGAGAGAAATGACAGGCCTGGGTCTCATTATTGAATATTTTGCAATGGGTTTAAGTTTTATCCTTGCCTTTAAATCCTCAAAATTATTTACATTTAGACTAATCTGCTTTTTTAGATGTTGAAATATACCCTGAGGCTTTTCTTTACTAATTACCTAGAATGACACTACTGTAAGTGCCAGGAAAGAAACTGCTTTTACATGAATCCTTTACACCTTCCAGAATACTTAAGAGCAGAGGCAATGTTCTCCCTCAAATAATCTTTTCTTTTCCAAAGCCTCAGTTTCCCAGGAAAACACTCACAGAGACATGATTCCATATGCCCCACCCTACATCCTTCTTTCTTTTTAGATACAGAGAAGAACACGTGACCTAGGTGTCAGTCACTCGGTTCAGTCACGTCTGACTCTTTGCGACCCCATGGACTGCAGCACACCAGGCTTCCCTGTCCAGTACCAACTCCCAGAGCTTACTCAAACTCACGTCCATTGAGTCAGTGATGCCATCCAACCATCTCAACCTCTGTTGTCCCCTTCTCCTCCCGCCTTCAATCTTTCCTAGCATCAGGGTCTTTTCCACTGAGTCAGTTCTTCGCATCAGGTTGCCCAAGTATTGGAGCTTCAGCTTCAGCATCAGTCCTTCCAATGAATATTCAGGACTGATTTCCTTTAGGATTGACTGGTTGGATCTCCTTGCAGTCCAAGGGACTCTCAAGAGTCTTCAACACCACAGTTCAAAACCATCAATTCTTCTGTGCTCAGCTTTCTTTTGGAGAAGGCAATGGCACCCCACTCCAGCATTCTTGCCTGGAAAATCCCATGGATGGAGGAGCCTGGTAGGCTGCAGTCCATGCAGTCCTGAAGAGTTGGACACGACTGAGCGACTTCACTTTCACTTTTCACTTTCATGCATTGGAGAAGGAAATGTTCTTGCCTGGAGAATCCCAGGGACGGTGGAGCCTGGTGGGCTGCCGTCTATGGGGTCGCAGAGATGGACACGACTGAAGTGACTTAGCAGCAGCAGCAGCAGCTTTCTTTATTGTCCAACTCTCACATCCATGAATGACCACTGGAAAAACCATGGCTTTGACTATGTGGACCTTTCTTGGCAAGGTGATATCTCTGCCTTTTTAATACACTGTCTAGGTTGGTCATAGCTTTTCTTCCAAGGAGCAAGCGTCTTTTAATTTCATGGCTGCAGTCACCATCTGCAGTGATTTTGGAGCCTAAGAAAATAAAGTCTGTCACTGTTTCCATTATTTCCCCATCTATTTGCCATGAAGTAGCATGGGACTGGATGTCATGATGTTTGTTTTCTGGATGTTGACTTTTAAACCAACTTTTTCACTCTCCTCTTTCACTTTCATCAAGAAGCTCTTTAGTTCTTCGCTTTCTGCCCTAAGGTGGTGTCATCTGCATATATGAGGTCACTGATATTTCTCCTGGCAATCTTGATTCGAATTTGTGCTTCATCCAGCCTGGCATTCCGCATGATGTATTCTGCATATAAGTTAAATAAGCAGGGTGACAATATACAGCCTTGACGTACTTCTTTCTTGATTTGCAACCAGTCTGTTGTTCCATGTCCAGTTCTAACTGTTGCTTCCTGACCTGCATACAAATTTCTCAAGAGGCAGGTCAGGTGGTCTGGTATTCCCATCTCTTTCAGAATTTTCCACAGTTTATTGTGATCCACACAGTCAAAGGCTTTGGCGTAGTTAATAAAGCGGAAGTAGATGTTTTTCTGGAACTCTCTTGCTTTTTCAATGATCCAGTGGATGTTGGCAATTTGATCTCTGGTTCCTCTGCCTTTTCTAAATCCAGCTTGAACATCTGGAAGTTCATAGTTCATGTACTGTTGAAGCCTGGTTTGGAGGATTTTGAGCATTCCTTTGCTAGCGTGTGAGATGAGTGTGACTGTGCAGTAGCTTGAGCATTCTTTGGCATTGCCTTTCTTTGGGATTGGAATGAAAACTGACCTTTTCTGGTTCTGGGGCCACTGCTGAGTTTTCCAAATTTTCTAGCATATTGAGTGCAGCACTTTCACAGAATCGCCTTTTAGATTTGAAATAGCTCAACTGGAATTCTGTCACCTCCACTAGCTTTGTTCGTAGCAATGCTTCCTAAGGCACACTTGGTCTAAGGTTCACAGATCTAGGTGTACTTTACACATATAGTCCCACCAAAGAGTCTGTCCAGGATTACAGAAACCAGCAAGAAAAGAACAACCATTACTAGCCCCATTCACTTCCTTCTGAGGTCATCCTCAACACTGCATGTCACAGGATGAAGGTACCACAGAACCCCAGCCTCTATCCCATGTCCCTTTGCAAATGCACACTGGTCAATCCAAATTACGTCTGACAATGTGTGGAAGCAGAATGAACCCACACAGTCACATACCATACCTATATAAGGAGGCCTATCTGAAGAAATCTTCAGAAATGCAAACACGAGAAGGAAAGAGTGGCAATCACACGTTATAGTCTAATTTCAATAGTCCCTCAAAGGTGTCAAAAAGTCTCATGAAATACAGTTGACAAACCAGGTGGGGATCCTGACTTGTCATGAGTTTCTGTCATGGATATTGGTTGTCTTGGGCCACCCCAGACCATTCTTCCTTCTTTTGGTTCAGCACCTGGATTTCCTTTCTGGGAATCTATTCTCCTCCTCCGCATGTAGTCTTGGTGGGACTGTCAGTCAGGACTCCCCCGACCCTTCTATCCCCAGCCAAGCAGTGGGCATGTGGCCTGTGCCAAGCCATAGGGCTCTTATTTCCAGGGCTCTGAGTCTTGGATGAAGAAACCTGTCAAAATGTATCCACTGTAGCAACACGAGCAGCAGGCAAGTAAGACCATCAGTTCTGTCCACTGGATCCCCAGAGCCCCCTTTGTATCTGTCCTTCACCCAGCCTGCTCCCACACACTTCCTGTTGATTCTTAGAGCTACTGGATAGCCTTCCAACAAAATCCTTTTGTGTTTGACCTAGCCAAAATTGGTGTCTGCTGCTTGTGGAAAAAAGAAGAAGAATACTAATTTACACAGATGTGCAGCTTGCTTCTTCAGATTCTGGACCTAGTTGAGGATTTCTAGGCTCAACTAAGCCCTATGATCCTAAATGATTCCAAAAATGATACTCTGCATATGAGTACATTCTCCCTAAAATCCTCTTGTGCTTCTATGGTCAATAATAATGAGTATTTAAAATAAAATAGAGTAAGAGAGAGAGAGGCAAACTAGCAAGGCTTCAGTTCAGTTCAGTGCAGTCACTTAGTCATGTCCGACTCTTTGTAACTCCATGAATCGCAGCACGCCAGGCCTCCCTGTCCATCACCAACTCCCGGAGTTCACTCAAACTCACGTCCATCGAGTCGGTGATGCCATCCAGCCATCTCATCCTCTGTCGTCCCCTTTTCCTCCTGCCTCCAATCCCTCCCAGCATCAGAGTCTTTTCCAATGAGTCAGCTCTTCGCATGAGGTGGCTAAGTATTGGAGTTTCAGCTTCAGCATCAGTCCTTCCAAAGAACACCCAGGACTGATCTCCTTTAGAATGGACTGGTTGGATCTGCTTAGAATAGTTCTATAATGGTGAAATTTATATTAGCTCTAAATTTTACTTTTAGGAATGAAGACAGAATGGGAAAGAGAATCTACTGTTTATATACAATAGAATGCATAGATCACAAAGGTGCAGTCGATGGGTTTCGACAGCTACACACACCAGTGTAACAGCCATGCCAATTATGATCTGGAACATGACCATCATTCCACAAAGCTCTATCATGGGCCTTTCCAGCTACTCCTTCCCCACACCCATAGGCAAACACTGTGCTGACTTCCGTCAGCATAGCCCAATTTTCCCTGTTCTAGAACAAAATACAAATGTAATCAGGCAGTGCATAGGCTCGTATCTGGCTCACTCTGGTCAACATAGTGTTTCTGAAATTCACCTAGATCATTATATGTGTCAGTAGAGTGTTCTTTGTTATTGCTGAGTAATACTCCACTGTAGAAATGTATCACAGTGTGTTTATTCAGTCTCCTGTTGATGAAATAGTTGGCTTATTTCCAGTTTGAAGCTATCATGAAAAAAGTTGCTGTGAACATTCTTAAATAAATATTTTTTATGGAACTATGATTGCTTTCATTGCTCTTGAATCAATGAATTTTCATTTAATGGTGAAAAGTTTTGTATTAACAGCATGCAGAGAAACAATAATATAATTTTTCCTGGAGGGAAAATGGTGTCTATTTTCCACCTTTTTCCCTAGGATAGACTAGGTTCATAGGTACCATTCTATTAACCCCTTATTCTTCCTTTTTAAGTTTCAGTTTCTCAATCTCCAGAATTCTCATTTCTCTACCATTCTAAACAAACCTTTCTCTTTACCTTAAATTAAGCTAGCAAACACTCTCAATATGCCTTCTTCATGGCAATTTTTAAAAGGAAGAGCTAGCCCTATTCACTGGCTACCCTCTTTTTTAAAATTTTATTTTTAATTGGAGGATAATTACTTTACAATATTGTGAAAGTTTCTAGCACACATCAACACGAATCAGCCATAGGCATACCCATGTCCCCTGCTTCTTAAAGACCCCTCCCCTCCCTGCTCATTCCAGCCACTAGATTCTCTCCAGTGCTTTCCCCACAGTCTCTCCCAGTCTCATTTTCTCAGGCCCCAGCCTCCCCTTGACTTCTGGCTGTGTCAAGCTGTGTTCACTGCTTCTCCCCCACCACTCCTTCTTTTATCTTTTTTAAAGAAAAGTTAAACTTTAATTACTCAGATAGTTTTTACAAGGAAAACAGGCACGGAAAGACTGGTCTAAAATGCTCACAACTCTAACATATCTTTCTCCGGGCTTTCATATACACTGGGAGTAGAGATTCTGTAGCCAGATTCTGAGGTTTGAACCTGGCTCTATCACTTCCTATCTGGGTGACCTTGGGTAATTATTTAACGATTATATACTTTGTTTCTTGTGTAAAGTGAGGCTGATAATAGGACTCACCTCACAGGCTTGTTGTAAAGATTAAAGGAGTTAGCCTGGTACACAGTAAGTGCTTGCAACTCCTATTATCTCATTTGTCCCTCATTGTGGTGTATATAATAGAACTTTATAAACCATAATAGACTTTATTTCTATTAGAGATGATATAAGGCACTATAATACTTTGGTGCCACCTCTTCTCAGGCTCCTTTCATCGTTGGGTCTCTTTCCCCTGCTTCTTTAACGTGGATATACGTCAAACCTCCTTCCTGAGTCCCTTGTCCTCGTGATTCTTTTTTTTTTTTTCTTTTTCGTTTTTTGTCCTCGTGATTCTATACTCTCTTGAAGGTCTTCATCACAGTGGCTTTAATTATCACACTAAAGATAATGACTTCAAATATAGGTCTACTACCCTAAGACATCTCCCTTAAACACCCCCAACTTCTTGCTGGGGAGCTCACTACCATTCATTCATACTCAACTAATGTATAAAACCAAAATCACTGTTTTGTTTTCACAAAGAGGCTGCTCTCAGGATTTTGCTTTGTCCTCAGTGGAAGTTTAGTCGCTAAGTCATACCCAACTCTTGCGACCCCATGGACTGTAGCCCTCCATGCTCCTCTGTCCATGGGATTCTCCAGGCAAGAATATTGGAGTGGGTTGCTATTTCCTTCTCCAGGGGATCTTCCCAAGCCAGGAATCAAACCTGGGTCTCCTGCACTGCAGACAGATCCTTTACCAACTGAGCTACAAGGGAAGCCCCTTGTCCTCAATGATACACTCAAATGCTGAGCAAACATGACCTGGTCTTGCCAGGTATTCCTAGGCCTGGATACAAGAGCTTCAGAATGGCTCTGTGGAGGGTAGAAAACTGGAAAACTCCTCTCCTTTCCCTTAGGCCTTCCCTGTCCACTCTGAAAAGTCCATGATGACTATGAACTGTCTGTGCAGGAGGGATGGGCTGAGGGAGCGAGAATTCCAGGAATGAATCAAGTTGCTTCGGTAAAACATAAACATCCTAACCCCAGGTCCACCAGCACTTGGCCCTAAGCCTTCCTTCCTCACATCATACAGTTTTGATAATACTGTCCATGTTTATGACAGTCCTTGACCCCCTGTGCCAGGGCTAGACTTGTGGGGGAGTCAGCAGCACCCTTTGGCACCAACATTCCATCCCTGACCCTCGGAGCTTTAATCAAGGAGAAGGAATAGTCTAAATGGCTCAGGGCCCTGTAACTGTTAGAGGCTCTATGTCACCTATAACATTCCCTAGAGCCAAATCTACTCTTCTTGCAAGCAGCCTAATAAGTCACCTGAACTTACAGAAGGAAGACACAGCTCAGGGAATTCTCTCAAAGCTTCCTGCTTGGACTAGTCATTAGGGTGGTCATGGATATTCCACTTCTGCTTTGAGCACACAGCAGGATGGTACCTCCCTGCTGCCCTTGAAGTTAAACATGATGCGTCACTTGCTTTGGCTAATGAGATGTGAGCAGAAACAACACCGATCACTTCTGGGAGAAGCGGGAAGGATCCATGGGTGATTCATTTGTTCCCTCTCCTTGCCTCAGTGGAAGCAGAGGTTGAGATGCTGCTTCTATCAGCCTGGACCCCTGAATGAGCAGAATACATACTGCATCACACGGGTGGTCTGGGCAAGAGACAAACTTGTTCTGTTAAGTCTTAAGGACTCAGGGCTCTTTGTTCCTGCAGCTCAAGCTACTCAGTCCCGACAGATACACTGGCCCTGGCTGTATGACCAGTTGGCAACCTCCAGTTTCTGACTCAGTCTCACTTCTGGTTTTTAGATTTGTGCTCTGCTTAGTTCAGCTCTTGGGGACATACGGTGCATTAAAATACCAATACAAAGCTGTCCCCTGGCTTATGGATTAAGACTGATACTTGCTGCTGTAGAGCCCACAGTGACCTGGCAAAATTCTAGACTCTAGTTATGAAAACAGGTACAATTTTCTCCAATGCACCTAAACAAGACTCTACGTATTAAAGTATCCTTTTCTAGCTATATTGACCATACAATTTACAGTTCAAAGTGGTTTGGAGTGAAGGGGGATGAAGGTGACACATGAACTATCACTATACTGAGTAAACAGGCACGCATAGACCCTGGAATTCTACTTCTATCGTTTTTACAATATTAAGTCTATGAGAAAAATTCCTAGAGGCATTATCTTAGGACAGATCACTATGTCCCTGAAATGCAGTTAAAGGTCTAGGAAGAAGCATGTGGTGAAATTAATGTGTTTATCAGAGAGTGTGCTCTGCTTTTACTATTCTATGTGGCACTGGGTTGAATGAGTGCAGCTGTTCCCCTAAGTAGGCACATGCGAACAGCAACAGACATCCAAACAAAACCAAGAGCCGAATGCAAACTCCAGCCGTAAAATACGAACACCCTGCAGAAACATTAACAGCGTCTTCCTCCCACTGGTCAGCCTGGGAGTCGTTTAAGAGGAAAGAGGACAAAATCAAGAAAACAATCTTAGCAGCAAGAAGAATTATTTAAAGAAAGCCAAAGTAAATGCAGTTTCAGGGACTCTGGGAGCCTCTCCTCCTAGGCATGTGAGACATATTAATGTCAGTAAATATTTTTAAAGAATGCTGAATTTTCTAGACAAAGTAACAAACACAGTGCAGAAGATAGTTGATTTATTTAATCTGCTGCTGTTCTGCATTTTTCTTTTCTTTGTAAAACATTTGTAAAAATGCTTTGTAAAACAGCATTCTCACTGGCTCCTTCAAAATTTCAGTGGCTTATGGTGAAGAAGTAGATAATAATTACTGTAGAAGATTCTGTTTTTCTGTCTGTCCCAACTCCCTCTTTCCCACCTCCGCTTCCTGGGATGTGGGTTTCCCACCAGAGGGCTAGTCACGTGACCTGAGTTAACCCAAGGACCACTGCCCCCAACCTAGGCCCTGAACTCATGTCCAGGGATGGGAATATGACCCAAAAAAGATCACAGTGTGGTTTTTCTGAGACCGAAGCCCTCATTAGGCATATTAGCTTCCTAGGCTGCCATAACAAATGACCACAAACTGGGTGGGTTAAAACAACAGAATTTACTCTCTGACAGTTCTGGAGGCTGGGAATTCAAACTCAAGGTGTTGGCAGGGCCCTGCTCACTCTGCAATCTCTGGGGAAGAAGCTTTCTGTTACTCCTCCTGGTTTCTGGCATTTTCCAGAAATCCTTAGTGTTCCCTGACTTGTAGCTGCATCACTCTAAGCTCTGCCTTGGTGTCACATGGCCATCTTTCCTCTGTCTGTGCCTGGGTGTTCTCTATATGTGTCTCTGTGCCTCTTCTCTTTATATAAGGACACTGGTCGTATGGATTAAGGGCCCACCCTCATCCAGTATGACCTCTTCTTAACCTGAATCTTAATTACATGCAAAAACCTTATTTCCAGATGAGCAAATTCATAGGTACCAGGGATAGAAAGATTGGGGGACATAATTCAACCCATAACACTGGATAAGAGAGAGTCTTTCTCACTCTGATTGAAGTTCAAAGCCATGTAAGCCAAGAGATGGAGAAAGAGAGAAAAGCAGGCTCCTAATGTTATTGGGGGAGAAGGCAATGGCAACCCACTCCAGTACTCTTGCCTGGAAAATCCCATGGATGGAGGAGCCTGGTAGGCTGAAGTCCATGGGGTCATGAAGAGTCGGACACGACTGAGCGACTTCACTTTCACTTTTCACTTTCATGCACTGGAGAAGGAAATGGCAACCCGCTCCAGTGTTCTTGCCTGGAGAATCCCAGGGACAGGGGAGCCTGGTGGGCTGCCGTCTCTGGGGTCGCACAGAGTCGGACATGACTGAAGCAACTTAGCAGCAGCAGCAACACTATTGAATCCCTTGAAGGCAGCCACATCTAAATCCCAGCCCCATTCTTGGACTTCCCAGTAACAGGACCACCAAAGTATCTTTCTTGTTTAAACATAGGTAGGCTGGGTTTCGGTCACTTACAACCAAGAGTTTTAATCAATGTATGCACCAGTGAATAATGCAATATAATGTGAATCCAAATAGTTTGCCATATTTGGATGGGGACGAACAGGCAGACTATACATGAAAAAGACTTGCCATGAGTTGAAACTAAGTGATGGGTATATAGGAGGTTATTTTCATATAATTATATTATTCTGTTTTTACATATGTTTGAAATTTTCCAAAATAAAAAGTTGAATCAGATGTTAATTACACCCCCTCCTACCTGAGGACCCACAATTAAAGTCCAGCCTGAGTCAGGGCAAACAAAAGAACAGAAAAAGTAGAATCATACATAGACAACAGCTGGCATCCACAGGCAATACTGATGATAGGCGAAAATACCAGCATGAGTTTTCTTTGTGGGATGCAAAGAGCTTTTGATACTAGACTTGAGTCTACCAGGCTTGACAGGATCAGGTGGCTGGCAGAGGACCACGTGGAACTAAGCAGAGAGGGTTGGGTGATGTGGCTCCAGCTTCAGGCTAAACAATGGGGACAGACAGCGCATGGCTGGAGGAATTCACCTTGCCTCCCAGTGAACCACGGTAAAGCAGCTATTACTACCCACAGCCAACAATAAAGCAAGGGCGCAGCTCAGACAAAAGAAAGGGTTCCTTCTCTAAGTGCTCACTGCCAAGTACTGTTGCCCTGACATAAGAATATATTTCACAGTTGACAAAACACTCATGATTCTGTGCCTTAATTTAAGCCAGAGTCACCATCTCTTCTGAGATCTTGCCTCCCTCCTGGATTAGAGTTTCTCTACCCCAGCTGCCCATCAGAATGACTTGTGATCTTAAAAAAAAAATCCCCATCCCCAGGCTGCACCCCAAATCAATTAAATCACAATCTCTGGGAGTGGCACCCAGGCCTCAGTATTTCTAGAAGGCTCCCCAGTGATTCTAATGGGCAGTGGTCATGAGACCACTTTAAGAATCCAACCCAAGCTGCAGACACTTCTCTGAGACAAATGTGCAGACAAGAATAATTCTGTATCCCATTTCAGAGCAGACATCCACCCCGCCTCCCTCTTCCCATGGCCTTACACCTAGGCACGACTTCTCACATGTGGACACAGATTCTATAATGGAATCAGCACAACTCACTATGGCCCCAAAACCAAAACATAAAACAGAAGCAACATGGTAAAAACTCAATAGACTTTAAAAATGGTCCTCGTCAAAACGAAACAAAGGAAAGTGACTCCAAGATCTAGAACAGTACTGATGAGCTCTGCAATGGTTGTCTACCACACTTCCTCTTGGGAAACTGCATTTGAGGCTCCCCCAGCACAAAAGCCAAACAACTGTCAGCCGTACAACTCCACATGCTCCCTTAAGCCATTCTACCAGCCCTTGCAGCAGGAACCAAGGAAAAGGGAAACTCTATCCTGGCTCACTCCTCACAAGTTTAGCTTGAATCTCTTGCTTCTACTCATTTCTTGACCCTTGCTCTGTCTCACTCATCCTCTCATCCTCAGATGCTGCTTGCTTCGACCAAAGCCTCTCCCATCTGACTAATGGTCCAGCTGTCACCTGAGAGCTATTACTACCTTTGGTAAAGACCCCTACCAGCTCCTCCTCGCACTGCCACTCTAGCCAGCATCACACTGGTTCCTCCAGCAACAACAAAAAGGCAACAGGGTTGGAGAACAGACAAAACTGATTCCTGTGGACAAGGCTGGGGCTACTCTTACCTTCTGCAAATGGTTCCCATTCATAAAACCGGCCCATGAACGGCTTGTTGTTGTAGGATGCACACTGTACCTCCCAGATACTTCTACTGCTTTCTGGACACACCTAATAAAGCAGATATTAAATATGCAATTAGCATCCATATCTTTTCATGGCCCAAGCCAAATCCCATGAGGCCTCACCAATGTTAAATGCCTGTACTGTCCCACTGAAACCTGGGTTTCTAAAAATGTGCTGATCACCTACATCAAAAATTTTAAATGCAGATCCCAGAGCTTCACTCCAAGTTTACTAAATCAAATCTTTGGAAGGACACCACATTTTTAACATGCTTCCCACATGAAGATTTTGCATACCATAATTTGAAAACTACTGACCTAAACCTGCTCTTAACAAAGAGATCTGCTCGCCTCCCTCAGAGAGGCCACCCATTTGCATCTGTTTGACTTTGCTCATGCCATTCTTGTGCATGGGGTAATATTCACAGCGAACACGGACACTGCTCTTACCATGTGCAGCGCTATTTTAAGCATACTAACTAGGGCTTCCCAGGGGGCACTAGTGGTAAAGAACCTGCCTGCCAATGCAGGAGATGTAAGACATACGGGCTCAATCCCTGGGTTGGGAAGATCCCCTGGAAGAGGGCATGGCAATCCACTTCAGTATTCTTGCCTGGAGAATCCCACGGACAGAGGAGCCTGGTGGGCTAAGTCTATGAGGTCACAAAGAGTTGGATAAGACTGGGGCGACTTAGCATGTATGCACATATTAACTAATTTATTCCTCCTGATGACGTTATTGATATTTTTATAGATTTGTTTCTACTAGTGAGCAAACTGAGGCATGAAGCAGTCACACAGCCAGTGAGGGCAGAGGCTGAATTGAACCCCAAGAAGTCTAGTGCCCACCAGGCTGCCTGCTAGTCTACATTCTGGCCTAAATTCTCTCTACCGTCTAATGCAGGATGGTGCATCTTATTTTGTCTAAATTCTCTTCACTATCTACTGCAGGAGATCTGAGCCCTCAGCCTACAGAAGAGACATTCAGAGAGCTCCTGGGAAGTGCAGACTCGTGGATCCCTCCCTCAAGGATTCAGTAAGTCTGGCATGAGGTCCAGCAATCTGTAGTTTGTTAATTTATCCAGGTGATTCTGATATACTAGTCTACTCAGGTTTAATATCCAGCTGCTTCTGGCTTATTTCTTTCTTATTTATAAATGGTGAATATGAGTAAAATGGGACATAAATGTGGAATAAGATCAGAATCTCCTATTCAAATTGTGGATAAGGTAGGTTCTAGCTTTTTAAACCCAGCACACTTTAAGGTGAAGGGTGTGTGCCTATGTGTCTGTATTTTAATAATCAGACAGGAAAGGAATGCAGCCACTTAAATATTTAAAGCCCTGTATGGAAGTCTCTGAAGTAAAGTGCTAATACAATAGATCAAGTCCTACAGGATTAGAAGGAAATCTACTATGTGTATCAAAAACATCAAGTCTCCTGGAAGATGAGGGGAGGGAACAGAGTGGGGAATGAAACCAGGCGGAAGGAAAAACATCCCCTGCTTGATGAAGGGCAGTGGGGGATGCTGCTGGGACAAACACGCAGGGTGGTCATAACCCTACTGCAGCCTGAGCCAAACCATATAGAACGAGAAACCAGTGAAGTAGAACATAATGGAAACTGGGCTGGGGGAAGGGGGCCAGGTGGTTGGGCAGGGTGTGCTGAGCTCTGACAATGGGTGAGAAGCTGACAGGCTGGGGAAAGCTGTCTCCAGGGGCCATGGGAGCCAAGCTGCTGGCGGTCCTTAAGCCGGAACCATGTAGGCTTCCAGCAAAACCAGCTGCCTCCATGAAGGATTTGGGGTTAAGATGCTTTTTACAACCCTTTGGCCAGAACGAGAGTTCAACCAGGTTGAGATCAGCTGGGCAGCTTAGGAGCAGGCACCATCCTTTCAATGAGAAAGACTAGCTAAGGGGATTGTTAAAAACACAGATTCTCGGGCTTCCTTATCCAGTGGAGGATAAGGAAGAGGGCCAGGAATATACACTTGGAATGCCCCCCTCTGGTGATCCTGGGGCAGCCAGCCTGGCACCAGATTATGCAGCCACAAATAAGAGCCACTCCCAGGCCTCAATCACACTCCAAATGATTTAACATGCAATCAGAGTGTGAGAGCGGAAGAAAAGCAAGAACAACTCCTTTAATTTAAAGAGGAGGAAACAGAGGCATGGAGAGATGGGTTACCCTGCCAAACGTCCCACAGTGACACAGAGACAGAGCCCAGAATGCTGAACACCCACCCTGGCCATCACTAGAAACTTGAGATCCACTGCTGGGTGGCAGGTTTTCGTAATGGAAAGAGACTACAACAAATGGGCCAAAAGTCCTGTTCCTCAAATAACCACTCCTACATAAAGCCAAGCTGCTCTGAATGAGGCTCCACCCAGGAGCCACCCTAATTAACCTGGTGGCAGTTACCAGCATCAGAAGCTGTACACCATAAAAACTCAGCCAGTCTGTTTAACCTCTTTATAATTTTATTCTTTTTTTATTTTTGGCTGTGCTAGGTCTTTGTTGCTGTGTGGGCTTTTCTCTAGTTGTGGAGATCTTCCTGGATCAGGGATCAAACCCTTGTCTACTGCATTGGCAGGGAGATTCTTTACCACTGAGACACCAGGGGAGCCCAAAAGTTTAGCTATTCTTAACACCATCACCATTATCATTTGGCAGCAAAATAGTGCCAAACAGCTGGACCACGAAACAACACAGCTATAGAATCATTTTGAATTATTTGATGCTTGATAATCTAAATGTATATTTCATGACATGGAAAGCAGTCCACAATCTACTAAGTGAAAAAAGTGATTCTGTGTGTGTGTTGGGGGGTCTGTGTGTGTGGAGAGAGTGAGAGAGATTAAATTGGTTATCTCCAGATGGGCTATAGATGTTTTCTTTTTATAATTAACTTGGTTTATTTTGTATTATCTAGTTTTTCTGCAATATTTAACATTTATGTAATACAAATGTATCACTATTGAGCTCTTCCAAACACATAGCCATGCAAAGCTGGAACAGCTTAATACTGTTAACATTTTTGCAGAGTTTTTAATGCTAATGCCTGGTGCTTTTATTATATCCATATGCATCTGCCAAGTCTACCAGCCACTGGTGATAGGTTATTCAGGATACCCTGTCTCAGATCAAAAAGTTCTTTATATTTGAGTGTGGCCCCAGTTACCTCCTGAGGCCGGGGTGCTTGTTGACATCTGACCCACAGCGAGGGGTCAGGTGCTAAAACAGCAAATCCACCTATGGTTACCAAGAAGCAGATGAGTCCAGAGATTGACTATGGTACCCAGCGATCACCTGGCATGGGAAGGTACAGAAGGAGGTTAACAAGATGCCCTGAAAGATGACCCACAGGAGGCCAGGTGAGTTGCCAGTGAAAGTCAGGACACTACTTCCTGAGGAGGGGAGAGACCTGGTCAGAAAAATGCAAGCCTCACAGAGTCCAGATGTGGAAGTGGGTTATTGAGACAGAATTACGGTACAGGAGAGGAATATAGATGTCTGGGGTGATAAGAATGATAATGGTGTTAAGAATAGCTAAATTTTGGGGCTTCCCTGGTGGCTCAGTGGTAAAGAATCTGCCTGCCAATACAGGAGACAAGGGTTTGATCCTTGATCCAGGAAGATCCCCACAACTAGAGAAAAGCCCACGCAGCAACAAAGACCTAGCACAGCCAAAAATAGAAAAAGAATAAAATTATAGAAAAGAATAGCTAACTTTTATCGACACTCACCAAATGCCAGCTATTCCACCAAATGATTTATGTATATTTACTCATTTAATCTGCACAACCACTCATATCCATTTTATAGATGAGGAAGCGAAGGCAGAGAAAAGTTAAATGAGCTGCCCAAGGTCACAGGGCACGTGGGGAAGTCAGGATTTAACTCTAGAACTCATGACAGTAAGCACTCTGCCAAGGTGCCCGTCGAGGCCGTGAGGACAGCATAGTTAATTTGTAATGGATCCTCAGACAAGAGAGCCATAAGCTCCTCTTGCTTACTGTCAGGAGACATCCTGGGGAACAGGTTTAGATTCGGCCTCTGAGGCCCGCTGGAGCGGCCCCGGTAACTAAGACTAGGGAGCTGAAGATTGAAGATGAAAACCAAGGAGGGCTGGGGAATTTCTGTTTCATGTCTCTTCTGTAGATTACATCTGTTTGTACTTGTCATACTATTATCAGTGTACGATCTCCTCTCATTTCAACAGACTCTCTGAAGTTAAAACTTCCAGGTTACAGATCATTTTACATTTGTTACACTTTAAGTGGGTTGTTTCCTGATGCCATAGACTGAGTCACCCTCACCTTATCAGTAATTGTCTCTATATTACACTGTGAGTTGGCTTGGGGCAGATTTCCTGCTGATCCTTTCCATGGGCACAGATCCTTATAATCTTCAGGCCAAAAAACTGAAACAAGGGAAAAGCCATGGAGATAGAGATCAGGCTCACTCAGGATGGGGCCAGCTATGACTGGAGCTTTACAGCCAAAGAAGGCCCCTGGGAGATAACCTCCCTTCAAAGGACTCTCTTCCATCCCTAAGAAGGAGGGTTATTCCCACCAGTCTCTTATGGGAAGTGGAATAAAGATGTACTTTAATATAATGAGCAGAATCCTTATAAAGCACTTGAGGCCCTATCCAAAGTTCCATCTAGACAATTGCTTGGAGTTGCTATGAGTCACAAAAATTATTATGGAAACTCTGGCTATGTTTCTAGTGACCCTGGTTAATCTGAGATGACACTGCCCATACATAACTTCACTGCTCAACAGGTCCCTGTCAGTGATCACACAATTACCTTTTGGTAATTAATTATTTCAGTTCCCCAGGAGACTGAAGAATATCATCCCTGATGAAGATAACACCAAGGAACATGACCTTGGGGTCTGCCTGGGTCCAATATGCACTTTTTTTTTTTTTTTTTTTTTTTAGCTTTTGCATTGCTCTGGATTCAATCAAAAGACCAGCTACCATAGCAACACATGATGTATTTAACATCACCACAGTGAAAAAAATCTAAGGAACAAACTCTAGAAAATGTCCTTGCACTGCCATGAGAAAGTGCCTACGTGACCTTGGGAAAAGTACTCTGCTCCTCTAAAATAGCCTAAATGACTGCATTTCAATCCCAAACCCTATGCTACTGCCCCCAACCCTGGAATTCCATGAGGAGTAAGTTAGTCATATATTCAAGTTTGTAGCTCATAGTAATGCATACATGTTAGCTGAATTGAAATCTAAGAAGACATCAAAGATGAGTCCAGCAGTTCCAGAAGCTCTAAGTGCCTGACAGGTGGGTGTTCTCTTCTACAGATGGAAGATTGGCTTTGTTTCCCAGCCGTAGAATCATACAACCATGGATCAAAATTTCTTACAAGTGATCCAGCACAGTTTTCAAATATGCTTAATAACTGCTTTCCCAAGTCACTTGGAACAAACTCAACTTTGCAATAATGCTGCCACCTCCCACCACTTCCAGGGCCCTCTAGACAGTCAGCAAACTGGTTTTTCCAAAAGAGCTTGGTAAAGGCTTTGGATTTAAAAAACAAATAACTGAGGTTTTCTCCATTCTCAGACACTTTTTTTTTTTCCTATCCAAATTCGTACTGTTCTCCTCGAGAAAGGAGTTTCCCTCTTGTTCAGTAAGTGCATCAAAGACCCAAAGGATGTTAATGTAACTAAGCCCATCCAATCACCCAAGAGAACCCTGTTTCTTAAATACTCTGTACACATGTCTATACAAACCTAGGTTTATCACAGGAATGCTTGTTTATTTCTCCCTCTTTAGATTATTCATGTATCTCTAGATCTGTAAGAAGAATATCTCTAAAAGAGAATTAGAGGATATTCTCTCAAAGAGAATATCCTTTTCATAACTAACCAGGAAGTATGTGGGAAAAAGTAAACTTTTAAATTCAAAGCTCCTACTCCCCCAGGAGCACAAATTTTACAGTCGCTACTTTAGGAATCTTATTAATAAGCCTGGTTTCCCTCCCTTCTGCCATCTGCTGAGGCAAGACGTGAAATTCCTTCAAAGGCAAACAGTCATTGTGCCCTTGCTATGATTGCCATTATTGACGATGCAAAGAAAAATCCCTCAAAATAGGCTCCTGCAAGGATTTCGTGCTGCCTGCCAAGTCACTTCAGTCGTGTCCGACTCTGTGTGACCCCATGAACTGCAGCCTACCAGGCTTCTCTGTCCATGGGATTCTCCAGGCAAGAACACTGGAGTGGGTTGCCATTTCCTTCTCCAATGCATGAAAGTGGAAAGTGAAAGTGAAGTTAATCAGTCGTGTCCGACTCTTAGCGACCCCATGGACTGCAGCCCACCAGGCTCCTCCGTCCATGGGATTCTCCAGGCAACAGTACTGGAGTGGGGTGCCATCGCCTTCTCCCAAGGATTTCATAGGCCAAGGTAAAATAAATAAAGAAATAAACCAAAACATGTAATGCCATGGGAAGGATTAATCTTGAAAAATAAGGAGTTGATTGATCCTTCGAAACACTGACAAATCAACAAAACAAAAATTATTAATATACTATATATAATAAAAATATAACTGAAAATAAAATGTGGCTAACAGAGAACAGCAGAGTGGATGTAAGGGGGTCATTTCTTTATCTTTCGGAGTGAGGAGTCAACAGAGAAAATTTGAAGCTGATATATCAAGAAGCGAGGCGTTGGTATACTATTTCAAGTTATGGAGAAATTTAAATTTTAAATGATTGACTGTAATTACATCTTGAGAGAGGGACGAGGATATACCTCTCTTACTGCCACTGTGATATTCCTTCCTATTTTTGTACTTCTTTTTGTAATCATGAAAAGTGACAGTTGTGAATAAAAAACTCAGTATTAAAAAACTATGATCATGGCATCTGGTCGCATCACTTCATGGCAAACAGATGGGGAAACAATGGAAACAGTGACAGATTTTATTTTCTTGGGCTCCAAAATCACTGCAGATGGTGACTGCAGCCATGAAATTAAAAGACGCTTGCTCCTTGGAAGTAAAGCTATGACAAGACTAGACAGCATATTAAAAAGTCAGAGATACCACCTTACCAAGAAAGGTCTGCATAGTTGAAGCTATGGTTTTTCCAGTAGTCATATATGGATGTGAGAGCTAGACAATAAAGAAGACTGAGCACTGAAGAACTTTGGTGCTGGAGAAGACTCTTTAAAGTCCCTTGGACTGCAAGGAGATCAAACCAGTCAATCCTAAACGAATTCAACCCTGAGTATTCATTGGAAGGACTGATGCTGAAGCTCCAATACTTTGGCTACCTGATGCAAAGAACCGAATCATTGGAAAAGACCCTGATGCTGGGAAAGATTGAGAACAAGAAGAGAAGGGCGCATCAGAGGATAAGATGGTTAGATAGCATCACTGACTCAATGGACGTGAGCTTGAGCAAACTCTGGGAGATCACCAGGGAAGCCTGGTGTGCTGCAGTCCATGTGGTTGCAAAGAGTCAGACATGACTGAGCAACTGAATAACAACATATTTATGGGTATGATTCATACACTTATATTTCACACATATATCTGTATGAAATTTATTTGAATATTTATGTTTAATGTATCTAATATTTACATGTTTATATATACTATATACATAAGGCCACTGTTCACAAAACATTCATTTACATATTTCATATATATCTGTTAGTCATTCAGTTGTGTCCAACTCTTTGCAACCCCATGGACTGTAACCCACCAGGTTCCTCTGTCCATGGAATATTCCAAGCAAGAATACTGGAGTGGATTGCCATTCTCTTCTCCAGGGGATTTTCCCAACCCAGGGATCAAACTCAGGTCTCCCACATTGCAGGCAGATTCTTTACCGTCTGAGCCACCAGAAAGCCCATTTCACACACACACACACACATATACACACATATATTTCTATGGAAAATTCTGAGTGGCCTGAGAAGATGAAAGCAGAGTTCTGCAAACAGCACTGACATTCACATGTATTTCCCAGATAAGGCAGCTAGTGCCAAGTTCATGACAGGAGAAACCTAAGTTGAGCCCTGAAGTTAGAGAACTTGTTTATCCAGCAACTGGCCCCATAGTTCCTGGTACATTTTACACTTCACAGAACTGCACTGACTTCTTGATGTGGCCCATTTGCAAAGTTTCTCCTTAAACTGCATGCAGGAAGTTGTTTATCAGTTCCTCTCTCATTTCATATAAGAGTAGCAATGGGATAGAATTAACATCTGCCTAAAGAGAGCTTTAGCTATATTTGAGATTTGTCCAACATCCTCCCTTCATTTTCACTTACTTTGAGCCAGAAACAACTCTGCATGTGGATAAATCCATTGTCAGAAGTCAGTCCCACCCCCAGGGAAATTTACTGGAGAGTCACTGATACCACAACTCATCACAGCCATTTTTTGCTAAAAGCTGCTTTTTAGCCCCAGAGGTTTTTCCCCTCAAAATGCTAAGTGCACTCTGTCTAAACTCAGGATCATGCCTCTTTGTCAGCAAAGCCGTTTAAAAACTCAAAACCTTGTCCCTGCCTTGCACCTGGTGACTCACTGCAGCCTCCTTGATCCAGAAGGAGCCTGTGTGTCAGTTTCCTCTCCAGGGAGGAAGCACCGAACTCAGAGTGCTTAAGAGAAGACGGAGGGAGAGACATCTAGGGCTCCAGGACAAACAGCATAAGATGTCTGGATTGGTTAATTATGTTGCAAATAATAATAATACAAAACCCTAGAAACAGCTGGCAGAAAAGAGCTGTATTTTTATTGCATCTCCACAGACACCAGGAGAGACTGTGGTTTGATTTTCTCCTTCCCATGTGTCACCCATGTAAAGAAAGACTCTAGTCCTTTTGTTCCCAGTCTTGACCTTCAATAAGCATATATTTAAAATGGAAAACCAACAAGGACCTACTGTATAGCACAGGGAACTCTCGTACAGGGAACTCTCATCAATATTATGTGGCAGCCTAGATGGGAGGGGAGTTTGGGGAAGAGTGGATACATGTATATGTGTGGCTGAATCCCTTTGCTGTTTACCTAAAACTATCACAAGCTTGTTAATCAACTATGCTGCTAAGTCGCTTCAGTTGTGTCCGACTCTGTGCGACTCCATAGACCGCAGTCCACCAGGCTCCCCCGTCCCTGGGATCCTCCAGGCAAGAACACTGGAGCGGGTTGCCATTTCCTCCTCCAATGCATGAAAGTGAAAAGTGAAAGTGAAGTCACTCAGTCGTGTCCAACTCTTAGCGACCGCATCGACTGCAGCCTACCAGGCTCCTCCGCCCATGGGATTTTCCAGGCAAGAATACTGGAGTGGGGTGCCAAATCAGCTATACTCCAATACAAAATAAAAAGTTAAAAATAAAAGAAATGTATCTGTTTACACGATGTTTGAATACTTATTATTTTTAGCCACAGTTGAGAACGTGTCCAGAGCTGTGGATAAACCATGTTCACCTCCTGGTGTTGCTCCTTCACTGCTGAAGATTTATTTGCAGGTGAAGTCACCGCTCAAGCAAAAGCATCTCATTCCACGAAGAGGTCCTCCAACATCCCTTCTTGTTCCTCAGCCCTTACTGGAGCCTGAAAGGACTCTTGTAACTCTGTCACTCCCCCTTTCTAGAAAACTCTCCCCTCTGCTGAATCAGCTGCACTCCTTCAGGAGGCCTTCGCTTCCCTTAACCCAAGCCAGGTTCACTTCCACTATCTGGAGATTTCAAAGGATCTACACAGCATGTAGAGTGGTGCCTGAGCACTGCACTTGTTCTTCAGTTCAGTTCCGTCACTCAGTTGTGTCTGACTCTCTGCGACCCCATGGATTGCAGCACGCCAGGCTTCCCTGTCCATTACCAACTCCTGGAGCTTGCTCAAACTCATGTTCATCAGGTCAGCAATGCCATCCAATCATCTCATCCTCTGTCATCCCCTTCTCCTCCCACTGTCAATTTTTCCCGGCATCAGGGTTTTTTCTAATGAGTCAGCTCTTTGCATCAGGTGGCCAAAGTGTTGGCACTTCAGCTTCATCATCAGTCTTTCCAATGAATATTCAGGACTGATTTCCTTTAGGATAAACTGATTTGATCTCCTTGTAGTCCAAGGGACTTTGAAGTGTCTTCTTCAGCACCACAGTTCAAAAGCATCAATTCTTTGGTGCTCAGCTTTCTTTATGGTCCAATGCTCATATCCATACATGACCACTGGAAAAACCATAGCCTTGACTAGATGGACCTTTGTCAGCAAAGTAATGTCTCTGCTTTTTAATATGCTATCTAGGTTGGTCATAAATTTTCTTCCAAGGAGCAAGCATCTTTTAATTTCATGGCTGCAGTCACCATCTGCAGTGATTTTGGAGCCCCAAAAAAGAAGGTCTGACACTGTTTCCACTGTTTCGCCATCTATTTCCCATGAAGTGATGGACCAGATGCCATGATCTTAGCTTTCTGAATGTTGAGTTTTAAGCCAGCTTTTTCACTCTCCTCTTTCACATTTATCAAGGGGCTCTTTAGTTCCTCTTCCCTTTCTGTCATAAGGGTGCTGTCATGAGCATATATGAGGCTATTGATATTTCTCCCAGCAATCTTGATTCCAGCTTGTGCTTCATCCAACCCAGCATTTTACATGATGTACTCTACACACAAGTTAAATAAGCAGGGTGAAAATATTCAGCCTTGATGTACTCCTTTAACAATTTGGAACCAGTCCGTTGTTCCATGTTCAGTTCTAACTGTTGCTTCTCAGCCTGCATACTGCTTTCTCAGGAGGCAGGTGAGGTGGTCTGGAATTCCCATTTCTTTAAGAATTCTCTACAGTTTGTTGTGATCCATGTAGTGAAAGGCTTTAGCATAGTCAGTGAAGCAGAAGTGCATGTTTTTTTCTGGAATTTTCTTGCTTTTTCTATAATCCAAAGGATGTTGGCAATTTGATCTCTGGTTCCTCTGCCTTTTCTAAATACAGCTTGAACATCTGGAAGTTCTTGGTTCACGTACTGTTGAAGCTTGGCTTGAAGAATTTTGAGCATGATTTTGCTAGTATGTGAGATGAGTGCAATTGTGTGGTACTTTGAACACTCTTTGGCATTGCCTTTCTTTGGGATTAGAATGAAAACTGACCTTTTCCAGTCTTGTGGCCACTGCTGAGTTTTCCAAATTTGCTGGCATATTGAGTGCAGCACTTTCACAGCATCATCTTTCAGGATTTGAAATAGCTCAACTGGAATTCCATCACCTCCACTAGCTTTGTTCGTAGTGATGCTTTCTAAGGCCCACTTGACTTCACATTCCAGGATGTCTGGCTCTAGGTGAGTGATCACACCATCACGGTTATCTGGGTCATGAAGATCTTTTTGTATAGCTCTTCTGTGTATTCTTGCCACCTTCTCTTAATATCTTCTGCTTCTGTTAGTTCCATACTGTTTCTGTCCTTTACTGTGCCCATCTTTGCATGAGATGTTCTCTTGGTATCTCTAATTTTCTTGAAGAGATCTCTAGTCTTTCCCATTCTATTGTTTCCCTCTATTTCTTTGCAGTGATCATTTAGAAAGGACTTCTTATCTCTCCTTCCTATTCTTTGGAACTCTGCATTCAGAGGGATCTATCTTTCCTTTTCTTCTTTGTCTTTCGCTTCTCTTCTTTTCTCTGCTATTTGTAAGACCTCCTCAGACAACCACTTTGCCTTTTTGCATTTCTTCTTCTTAGGGATGGTTTTGATCACCACCTCCTGTACAAGGCTACAAACCTCTGTCCACAGTTCTTCAGGCACTGTCTACCAGATCTAATCCCTTGAATCTATTTGTCACTTCCACTGTATAATTGTAAGGGATCTGATTTAGGTGATACCTGAATGGTCTAGTGGTTTTCCCTACTTTCTTCAATTTAAGTCTGAATTTGGCAATAAGGAGTTCATGATCTGAGCCATAGTCAGCTCCCAGTCTTGTTTTTGTTAACTGTATAAAGCTTTTCCATCTTCAACTGCAAAGAGTATAATCAATCTGATTTCTGTATTGACCATCTGGTGATGTCCATGTGTAGAGTCATCTCTTGTGTTGTTGGAAGAGGGTGTTTTCTATGACCAGTTCATTCTCTTGGCAAAACTCTGTTAGTGCTTGTTGTTACATATTTATAAGTCTCCCTCTCCCACTGAACTTTGACTTGCTTAGGGTCAGAGCTTCCTCTAATTTCAGTGTCCCTAACCCCCAATCAATGTCAGGGTTGTGCTCATGGACTCTAAGCAAAAATCCACAGTAGGGAGTGATTAGGAGTGTTATACTAGTAGACATCTACGAAGATGCCTGCTTTAAGCTTTTTTTCTTAATTGACTAGCTTTATTTATTTATGATGTCTTTATTTGGCTGCACCATGTGGCATATGGGAACTTAGTTCCCTGACCAGGGATTGAACTTGCACTCCCTGCAGTGGAAGCATGGAGTCTTAACTACTGGACCACCAGGGAAGCTCCCATAAATTTTTTATTCATACTGAAGTGTGTCAGCTTCACTTCCTCATACACATGTAGGCAAGGATAAAGAAAGTCTTCCTTATTTTTAAAGTCTACTTTCAGAGATCATTAAGGTTCTATTTATTACTGATATTGAAGTACTATTTCATTGAGGACATCTTATATGATCGGAATAATCTTAAAGACACACTACCATGTATGGTATGGCTTAATATTAAATATCCACATCTGAGGGCATAAAGGCTACCCGTAGGCTGATTCTGTCACTTTAAATATGACCCAAGGGTGATTACATTAAACCCACATCACAGCTGAAATGCTGGTCTCTCAGCTTGTTTTATGGTTGGGCAAAGGGAAAGGCTTCCCTGGTGGCTCAGATGGTAAAGAATCTGCCGGTCAATGCAGGAGACCCAGGTTTCACTCCTGGGTCAGGAAGATACCCTGGAGAAGGGAATGGCTCCGCACTCCAGGATTCTTGCCTCGAGAATTCCATGGACAGAGGAGCCTGGAGGGGTACAGTTCAAGGGGGTCACAAAGGGTTACACACGACTGAAAGGCTAACACTTTCACTTTCAAAAGGAAAGGACTCTCAACCACAGGTAACTCAAAGGAAAAGGGGGATTCTGAGCAAGTCTGACCATTTCATCCACAATTCCATGACTGAGCACTTAGGAAATGGGAGCTCTTCAGATATGTACTGGAGAAGGCAATGGCACCCCACTCCAGTACTCTTGCCTGGAAAATCCCATGGGTGGAGGAGCCTGGTAGGCTGCAGTCCATGGGGTCGCTAAGACTCGGACATGACTGAGCAACTTCACTTTCACTTTTCACTTTCATGCATTGGAGAAGGAAATGGCAACCCACTCCAGTGTTCTTACCTGGAGAATTCCAGGGACAGGGGAGCCTGGTGGGCTGCCATCCATGGGGTCGCACAGAGTCGGACACGACTGAATCAACTTAGTAGCAGCAGCAGCAGCAGCAGATATGTAGACATCTTACTCCATTATCTTCAGCCACATTCACTTACCCAGGTCCAATCTTTTTTTCTGCTAACAGCGTGTCAGCACATGCCAAGCTTGAACCTGACCTTATCTGAACCTCACCACAACTCTGTGCAGTAGGTACAATTACTGTCCCCAGATTACAGATGGTCCTCAAAGAGTTAAGTAACTTGCCCAAGGAAACTCAACTCCCAGTTTTGGAGCTGGGGTCTATATCCAGCTCAGATTTGCTCCCAAGCTCATTAAGCCTTTAAGACTTAACCAATTAAGCCAGTTGATTAGAATTGCTTTCTGATTTTTTACTGTGTTTAAATGTTTCTCACCCGTCAATCTCATGTAAGAAAGACCAGCAAGACCACGTGATACTTCTGTATTCTGAGATGTTAAAGAATACATTGCCCATTAAGACTGTGATTATTTGGGACTTCCCTGACCGTCTAGTGGCTGACTCCACACTTCCACTGCAAGGGGCACGGGTTTTATCCCTCATTGGGGAACTAAGATGGTGATGCCATGCACAGCACAGCAAGTAAGAAATAAATGAAGAATAAAATTAAGAAAGTTAAGGAAAAAAAGAAAGGAGAAAGACTGTGATTATTTATAGTGGATAAGAGGAGGCAAGAGGGCAAAAACATGAGTTTGCACAAACTCCGGGAGGTAGTAAAGGACAGGGAAGCCTGGTGTCCTGCAGTCCATGGGGTCTCAAAGAGAGGGACACGGCTGAGCGAACGAACAACAACAAAAGGGGAGGCAAGAGGTCACAGAAGGAGAGCCCCTACCACGTGGCAGGCACTGCAGCACCTGAGATCCTGACCCAGCCCTGTCTTCTTGTCCATGACTATGCTGTTTCCTTGATCTCAAATGCTCTCTCCTCTGTTTTGGCCATCCCCTTCCCCAGCCCTGTGGCCTCCTGCCCTGTGCTCCTAGAGTTCTTCCCCTCACTAAGTGCTCCAGCACCGAGTGTAATGACTTACAAGTAGCTCATTTAGCACCTTCTCTGCTGTGTTGAAGGAGACATCATGACCAGTGATGAGTCACTGTTCCGAGATTTGGAAGCCTGCAAAAACATTTCCCTTAATTCAGACCACCTGCCATACACATGACCTCCCAGCTCAGAACTGAGCCCTTCACTGTGAAGGAAGTCTCAGAAAGGGGGCATTCCATCAAGAACTGGAGTGGGAGGGACCTCCCTGGGGCGAGGAGGCAGTGGTTAAGACTCTGTGCTTCCACTGCAAGATGTACTGGTTCAATCCCTGGTTGGGGAACAAAGATCCCACATGCCCTGTGGTGCAGCCAAAAACATTTTTTTATTAAAAAATAAATAAAACAACTGGGGTGGGATATACTGGGCACTTAGTTAAAGGGATGAAGTTCTGAAATCAGTGGATATTTCCAACCGGCTCTGGGTTACTCTCCCTTCTTTTTCTTCTCCCAGATAATAACTGGGAGAGAACTCTAAATGTATGCATTATTTTTTAATCTTTGAAAGGACATAAGTGAAAGCCTGCACTCCCTGTTCACAGGGAGTTGTTCATACCACTGCCCTTCACCTCTTTCATTTTTGAGTAGGAAAATTTACATAATTGGGGGACTCATGCAATCACCCCTTTTGGACATTGAGAAGGATACAAATATGTCTACATAAGGTCATTGAGGCTAAGATGCTGGAATTCATGGTCCACATGGAGAATGCACAAATAAGACAGCGCAGCAGGACTGAGACTGCTCTCAGAAAAGCCTGCTTGCAATGTCAGTCTTTGGCTCATGTCTGGGGACTTGGATTTCAGAAGGGTTCCCACCACTTCCTAAGAGTTAAGTGTGAGTCACTATGCTCCAACTATATTATACAAGCAATATATTTTATGCTAAGCCCCTGCTTTTCTTCTGGGAGCCTGGCACTTTAGTAAGTAGCAAGCAGAGGGTGCCTCTGAACTAGCCCCCCATATAAACTTTGGCCATGGAGTCTGTAATGAGCTTCCCTGGTAGATGATACTTCACACGTGTAAGAACTCACTGCTGAGGGAATGAAGTACATCCTGTGTGACTCCACAGGGACAGGACTCTTGGAAGACTGAGCCTGCTTTCCTTTGGACCTGGCCCCATGCACCTTGCCTTTGGCTGATTTTCCCAGTAGCCTTTCATTGTCATAAATCATAACTGTGCCTTCAACTGTATGCTGAGCCCAGTGGGTCTTCCTACAAATCATTAGACCAAGGCATGGTTCTAGGAGCCACTAACACAGGGAGTCTTAAAGTGTTCATGGCGCATAGCCCAAGTCACAAGAAGCTGTCTTTCTTAAAAAAAGAAGATATGCATTTAGGTTGCCTCAACATCCTTGCTACTGTAAATAGTGCTGCAATGAACACTGGGACAGAGGAACGGATAAAGAAGATGTGTTGCATATATACAATGGAATGTTACTCAGCCATAAAAGAGAACCAAACTGGGTCATTTGTAGAGACACGGACGAGTCTAAAGTCTGTCACACAGAGTGAAGTAAGTCAGAAAGAGAAGAACAAATAAAGTATATTAAAGCATATATGTGGAATCTAGAAAATGGTACAGATGAACCTGTTTGCAGGGCAGGAATAGAGATGCAGGTGTTGAGAAGGGACATGTGAACATCACAGGGGGAAGTGGATGGGATGAATAGGGAGATAAGAACTGACATATAGACACTACCATGTGTAAAAGATGAAGCTAGTGGGAACCTGCTGTAAAGCACAGGGAGCTCAGCTCGGTGCTCTGTGGTGACATAGATGGGTGGGTTGGGAGGGTGGTAGGGAGGTCCCAGAAGGAGGGGATATACAGATACATATAGCTGATTCACTTCGTTGTACAGCAGAAACACAAGGTTGTAAAGCCACTATACCCCAATATTTTAAAAAGAAGATGTGTATTACTGTGACCTCTAAGGAAAGACATCTCTCAATAAGGATAAGTGGGATGTGGCTTGGGGTGACAGGGTGCAAAGCGTTACAGTGAAAAGAAGGGATTTAAACCTGTACATTCCTTTGTCAACATTTACTTCTTTGTCTAAGAAGATTTGTGAGACACTGCTTTACCTATTTGCAAAATGATGCAGACATCATGAATTCATAAGAATTTTTAAAAAATATTCCTGCAATTCAATCTCCTCAGTAGTGGAATTATCCAGCACCAGAAGAAACCACAGCTTCTACACAAGCAAATACAGCCCTGCTGTTGGCAGCATAGGCCTGGAAAAAAGTGCATGCTTCAAAAACAGAGGTTAAATGAAAGAAATGCTAAGTACATATCAGGTCTGTTTGAGCGTCCTAAAGGTGCGCTAAGTTGCTTTGGTCACGTCTGATTCTTCGTGACCCCATGGACTGCAGCCCGCCAGGCTCCTCTGTTCGTGGGATTCTCCAGGCAAGAATCCTGGAGTGGGTTGCTATGCCCTCCTCCAGGGCATCCTCCCGACCCAGGGATCGAACCAGGTCTCTTACTTCTGCTTTAGCACTAGCACCACCTGGGGAGCTGATATATGCTAAATGCCTTTTCTCTTTTCCTTCTCTTTATGGATTACTCGGTCCTCAAAATGAAGACACATACTAGTCAATGGGAGAGTGTATTCTACATTAGAAATTAATTCATTTCATTTTAAAAGAATTGCAATGGATATTCAAGAACCGGGACCATGTCTTATGGTGAGCCCAAGTATTTTTTTGTTTTGTTTACAAAGCACTTAGTATCATCTCTTTTGATTCTCAAAACAACTCTATGAATTAGATAATATGACTTTTCTTCTATCTTCCATGAAGCCTCATTCATTACAAGACAAGCAATGATGCTCAATTAAGACTTACTGGTTGACTGATTAGTAATGGCTTTAGGAAAATTACTGCTTTAAAAAATCAATAATTCCTGAAGTCTGTCAGTGGAAGAACATGCTGAGAAGAAATCCAGGCATTCAGAGGAATTATTAAAATCACAAATTAAGTCATTTCTATGGACTCTGTGGCAGGAAATATATTTTTAATGAGGAAATTGAAGCTAATATATAACAGCTGTCCTGTTAGCCAGTAAGACTATTAAGGCAGATTAAATAATTAATGAGACTATAGCAACTTGGAAATTTAACCTTTAAAGATTCTCTTATTTATTTCTCTTTTATATCGAGTTGGCCAAAAAGTTCTTTCAGGCTTGTCTGTAAGATGAAAAAACCCAAAATAACTTTTTGGCCAACTCAATATAAAGTCTCTAAACTGATACTGGTTTCCCAGGTGGCTCAGTGGTTAAAAAAAAAAAAAAAAAAAAGATCCTCCTGCCAATGCAGGAGATGTAGGAGACAAAGTTTCAAGCCCTGGGTCAGGAAGGCCCTCTGGAGGAGAAAATGGCAACCCACTGTAGTGTCCTTCCCTGGAAAATTCCATAGACAGAGGAGCCTGGTGAGTCCACGGGCTCGAAAGAGTTGGACACGACTGAGTGAGCACAGCACACAAACTGATTTTTTTTTTTTAAAGCATATTTGGTCACCTTGTGTAGCTTCCATTTATAATTTGCTTTGCTGTAGAGTCATCAGCTATGGAATCTTCAGCAATTTTTCAGTGTCAGACTTTTTCAGGGAGCCGCCAGGAAACTTACTGGATGACCCCCATGCTGGTCAAACCTCCCCAAACTCCCCCTTCTTCGGCACTACCATTGGTTGCCCTAAATTAGCTAAACTGCACCTGACTCACATGCCAATAAGCAAAGAAAAAATAGTGTTGATATAAAGCCACTGAGAATGTGGCAGTAGCTTGATCAGCAATAGTGATCATCAATAAACGACTCAAGAAGTTATCCATAAGTTACTAAAGTAATAGCCTTAGAAAAGTATATGGGAGAACACATGAAAAGGAATGAGAGGAAGGGAGCATTCACACGGTCTAAAAACCCATGCCCCTGCTGTCTTCTACCATCTGTACTGCCGACCAGCAGAAAGATGAGTAGCAGCTGTTTCCAGGGCCCGTCTCAGGCCGTATGTACTCACATTCGTGTTGCACAGCTTGTACTGCCGATAGGCCCCGATGCAGGAGATGGCTGTAGATCTGGTGGGCTGGGAGAAGCTCTGAGCTGCCCTGGGGGCCCCCAGCCCAGGGCTGCTGCTTGCTTCTGGGCTGTGGAAGAGACTGGAGGCTGCAGGGAAGCCTTGGTCATGGGTCAAAGGCAGCTGGTAGACAGAGCCCTCTGAGGCTTGCAGTCCAGAACGCGGGCCACTCTCACTCTGGTACAGAGGTCCATGCTGGTGGGGCTGGTGAGCTGAAGGGTGGTAGCCATGGCTAGAGCCAGATGCCCCCTGGGACCTGGAATTCCGGGATGAGGGCCTCTGCCGCCGAAGCCTCTGGGGTGGGTGTGCAGAGTCTGTCTGCAATGGCAAGATGTACGGGGCTTTCCCATAACCATACTTGCCAGGGCCGATGGGACCTCGAGTCCTGCTCCTAAAGAGAAACACACAAGAGAGGATTTTCATGTTACCCAGAACCTCTGGTCCATGGGAGAGGGGACTGGGTAGCAACAGAAGCCTGGGAGAGAGCCTGTGGTGGAACAGAGAGGCAGCAGGAGGGCTTTCCAGGGGAAGGGTTAGGCCGAAACAGAGGCTCCACAGAGGCTGGAACGCAGAATCAAAGTGGGAATCACCAGTGGGTGATGTGATCGGTAGAAAATGAGGTTAGAACAGTAAGCTGTGGCTAGTATGTGACTTATGTCAGGGAGTTTGGGTGTTTTGTAGGTTGTAGGGAGCCACTGACAGTTTTTTAATTTTTATTGGACTACAATTGATTCACAATGTTGTATTAGTTTCAGATGTACAGCAAAGTGAGTCAGTTATACATATACATGCTGCTGCTGCTAAGTCGCTTCAGTCGTATCCGACTCTGTGTGACCCCATAGACGGTGGCCCACCAGGCTCCCCCGTCCCTGGGATTCTCCAGGCAAGAACACTGGAGTGGGTTGCCATTTCCTTCTCCAATGCGTGAAAGTGAGAAGTGAAAGTGAAGTCGCTCAGTCGTGTCCGACTCTTCGTGACCCCATGGACTGCAGCCCACCAGGCTCCTCCGCCCATGGAATTTTTCAGGCAAGAGTACTGGAGTGGGTGCCATCGCCTTCTCTGATACATATATATGTATCTTTTAGATTCGTTTCGCATATAGGCCATTACAGAGTATTGAATAGAGTTCCCTGTGCTATACAGTCGGTTCTTATTATTAATAGTTATCTATTTTATATATAGTATTTGAGAAAAATAAAGAGAAAATGGTCATTTCAGCCCTAGTAACATCCTGTTCACTTTTCCCCCCCAATAATAGTTAGTGGGGTTTTTTTCTCACTCAACTGTACTAATATTTCAGACCCTGTTTCCATGCCCATTCAGGTAAGAGGAACTTAACTAAGCAACCAAAGACTAATGCAGTCCTGAGCCTTGACTTTCCCTGGGTCAAACTCAATCCCTGAAGAAACTTGAGGAGTTTGAGCAACTGGCTACTCCATCATTTAAGTCAACTCACAAGGAATAATGGGTAAAGGGCCATCTTCACATTCATATGGATCTTTAGGTTTTGCCAAGATCAGTTGCCCTGTGGGATCTTATGACAATTATGTAAACAGAGGTTCCCCACACACCCCCACCAGGGAGAAAAAAATCCCTGATTTATAGCTTCTGTCCATTTCCATGGTGCCAATACTCCCACCATGGCCAATTGATGTGAAGACACAATCAGCTCTAGCAACCAGGGCAACATCAGCTCTAGCACACCACTGCATGCAAATTTATTGTACAACTACTGTTTTCAAAATACAGAGCTCAGAACGATGAAGAAATATAAAAGTGAATCAGATGGGATACCCGAGACCCCAGCCATACAACTGAAAATAACTAGAACATAACACAAGGCAGGGAAACAGCCGTGGAAGCGATACAACAAGCAATGCACTGGTGATCTGAGGCAAGAGGAAGAACTTCTATCTGGGTAATCTCAGAAGGTTTCATCATCACTGATCTGAGAGTGGGGAAGTGAGGTTCCAATATTCTGTGGAAGGATTTAAGTAAGTCACATAACTCTTACTTATTTGTAAAATGACTGAACTGGATTAAATAACTGTGAAGGTCGTTCCAGGTCTAAAATTATATACTTCCATAATTAATTCTACATTTATGTAAAACTGGAAATGTGCCCAAGGGTTCCTACAGGATGGCCCTGTTAAAATAAGCACATTAAAATAGCAATCAAGGTGAAACATTAATTTCTGCCCTCTTGAAGAATTCTTTCTTCACTCTACAGAACCACTGAATATAAAATTTAACAGACCACAACTAATTATTAACATCTTTATCACAAATTGCACCTTCATTCTTAGCTGATATGGTTTCGAATTAAACTGTGCTGGTGTTTATTTTGCCTTTAGGCATTTCTCAATTAATCTCGGCAACACTTAGGACTCTATTAATGATGGGGGTTTCAGAATGCTGCTTTAGGAGACGCAATTAAGAAGTTAGTCATATGTGTGTGTGTGTGTGTGTATACATATATATATATATGTTGGATGTAATTTACTTTTTTCTTCTTGTAGCAGGCCAGGTAAAATGAATGACATCATGCAAAAGTGAAGGAAAGAATTTCTGTGTGTGTGTGTGTCTTTTTTTTTTTTTTAAGATCTGAAAGCCTAATAAAAATTCTAGCTTCAAAGTAAGTATGAGTGGAAACCCCAATGGAAGGTAATAGAGAAATAAACATACGTGGAGTGATGCTTCTCAAATTTGAATGTGCACAAAAGTCTTGTTGGGAGGCATATTCTGACTCAGTAGGTTGGGGAAGGGGCAGGATTCTTCATGTCTAACAAGTTCCCAGGTGATAATGGTGATCCTGGGGTCCATAGACCCACTATTTTGACAAAGTCACAGAATAGAACTGAAATTCCAAGCAAAAGAGTGAGAATTCAACAACATTTGTCAGGTTTAATGGAGAAAGATAGCTATAAAATTGTTTCCAAAACCTCTTAGCCTGTGACACAGACGAAAATTCGGCTGGTTTGAGCCAGGATGCAGTGCTGCAGCTCCATCAGTGAGAGGAGCTGAACCCAGACTGACTTGACCTTGCTCTTGGGAAGTCCAGGAGGCAGAGGGAGAATCTACAGTTGGCCAGTGACTTGTGTAAGCATCTTTTCAAAGGCTGCCCATCACCCCAGAGGGGGTAACATATACATGTGCAAATGTATATTTTTATATGCACAGTGCCTCATGGGAGGCTCTGCCTAGAACCATTCAAAACCCACCCAAACAGCAACACCATTGGAAAGAGGATGATTCAGAAACAAACGACCAGTTAACTCCGATAAACAGACTACAGAGGATGAGCAGCCAATTAGAGAGTGCTTGTGAGAGATATGATTTCTGAATTCTTGACTCAGAACACTTGGACAAGCAGCAGATTCATCCCCACTTGGCCAGGACAAAGTGTGTTTTCCTTACAGCCGGTCAGCGCTAATAATCCTGATGGTTCAGAATGGCCTCTTCCCCACAGGACAGAGTCCATCTGGCCACTTGCAAGGGTAGATTTATGCAGAGTTGGGATAATAAGCACAGATGTGGCCGAGGGGATCTGTGTAGCTGGTTAACCCTTCCAGGGGTGCATGTGGTAGGTGCCTGGGAGCTGTTAGGGTGATCAGTTTTGCTTAATCTCCCCATCACCCAGCTCTGGGATTTTTCCATTTGTCAAAGTCCTAGCTAACTTTGGAAAGTTGGGTCTTGAGAAAGTAACAGAAAAAGCCTGACTTGAAAGTCAAGGACATTGATGTTAGTATTGCAGAGTGGTTAGACTTGGATTTTGAAGCCAAGTTTCCTGGGTTTGAACCCCAGCTCTGCCACCTGCTAATTATGCAATTTGGGTCGGTCACTAGTCCTTTTGGAGATGCTCACTGGGTCATTTGCAGAGATGCGGATGAACCTAGAGAATGTCATACAAACTGAAGTAAGTTAGAAAGAGAAAAACAAATATTGTTTATTAATGCATATATGTGGAATCTAGAAAAATGGTACAGATAAACCTGTTTGCAAGGTAGAAATAGAGACACAGACATAGAGAACAAATATAGATACCAAGGGGGAAGGAGGGGGCATGAATTGGGAGACTGAGGTTGGCATGTATCCACTACTATATATAAAATAGACAACTAATGGGAACCTACTGTATAGCACAGGGAAATCTACTCAGTGCTCTGAGGGCATATATGTATGTTGCTGCTGCTGCTGCTAAGTCGCTTCAGCCGTGTCCGACTCTGTGCGACCCCATAGACGGCAGCCCACCAGGCTCTCCGTCACTGGGATTCTCCAGACAAGAACACTGGAGTGGGTTGTCATTTCCTTCTCCAATGCATGAAAGTGAAAAGTGAAAGTGAAGTCGCTCAGTCGTGTCCGACTCTTCGAGACCCCATGGACTGCAGCCCACCAGGCTCCTCCGTCCATGGGATTTTCCAGGCAAGAGTACTGGAGTGGGGTGCCATCGCCTTCTCTACCTATAGCTGATGGACTTCACTGTACAGCAGAAACTAACAGAACATTATAAAGCAACCATACTCCAAATTAATACAAAAAAGAGAGAGTCACTCTCAGCATTGTGATGTCTCCTTAAATGTTGCATCTCAGATCCAGCCCTGGCCCTGCGTACATTAATAAATAAAGATGATAACAGTGCCTTGCTTCCAGGTTGTTGTAAAACATAAACAACTTAAGTGCAAAGGATTTAAACAATGCCTGACGCAGAGCATGCTTCGTATAAATATTTGCTTTTTTAAAAAATGTTCAAGCTTGGCCATTTACTAGCTCTCCAAACTTGGACAAAAAACACACCCTCTATGTTCTTACCTAGAAAACAAGAGCTACAGCCGCTAGGCTGGTTATAATAAAAGGAACAAACAATAACAAGTGTTGGAGAGGATGCAGAGAAACTGGAACCCTCAGACATTCCTGGTGGGAAGGTAAAATGGTGCAGTCATTTGGAAAACTACCCGGAAGTTCCTCAAAAGTTGCATGGAGTATTTCCATGTGACCCAGCAATCCCAATCCTCCTAGGTATACACCCCAGGGAAATGGAGACGTATGTCTGTGCAGAGACCTGTACTGAACCTTGTACGTGAATGTTCATAACAGCTCTGTTCATAATGGCCAAGACATGGAAAGCACCCAAATGCCTATCACCGGATGAATGGATAAACAAAACATAGTATATCCATACGTCAGATTATTACTCAGCCATAAAACGGATGAAGTACTGATACAGAGTACAACACTGATGAACCTTGACAATATTCTCAGTGAAAAAGGCCAGACACAAAAGGCTACATATCGCATGATTCCATTTATACAAAATGTCCAGAACAAGCAAATTCATAGAGACAGAAAGCAGATTATTGCTTACTAAAATCCCATGGATGGAGGGGCCTGGTAGGCTGCAGTCCATGGGGTCGCTAGGAGTCGGACACGACTGAGCGACTTCATTTTCACTTTTCACTTTCATGCATTGGAGAAGGAAATGGCAACCCACTTCAGTGTTCTTGCCTGGAGAATCCCAGTGACGGACAGCCTGGTGGGCTGCCGTCTATGGGGTCGCACAGAGTCGGATACGACTGAAGCGACTTAGCAGCAGCAGCAGCAGCAGGGGAGACTAGGCAGCAACTGCTAAAGGGTATGGGTTTCTTTGGGGGATGATGGAAATGTTCTGCAATCAGAGAGTGGTGACTATTGCACAACCTTGTGACTATACTAAAAATCACTGAATTATACACTCTAAGTGGTGAATTTTATGGTACATTAATTATCTCAATACAACTGTTATTTTTTTTAATGAGATCATGAATAATTCCCAGCTTATCTACTTACGAAGATGTAAAGATCACATTGAGGTTACCAACAGGAATGCATGTTTTGAATCTGAAAGCAGTTTTTATCACTCATTTTCCATCACTTGTTTCAACAACCTTTAACAAACTTCTGTTGATCTACGAGCTTCATGTGTGATATTTTTTTCTGCTTGTTCACTTTCCAAGCCTGACAACATGAGTAGATGCAGAGCCTCCCTCCCCAACAATGGTAAGAACATGACAGCAAGGGTTCTGCCACCAGGTTCTGGCCTCAGTTCTTCCAATGACCTTCTACGGGTGTCTAGGGAAACTGTTGTTTCTTGAGAAAATGGCTACAAACAGCATTTTGGAAAGAGTAACAAACACATAAAACATTTTCCCTACAACCGGCTGGCTGCCACCCAGGGGCTCATTAAGTGTGATGCTGTCCAGCTTGGTGATGTTAATCCTGACCAGTCAGTGTGATAACTCAAGCAAAGACGCCACATCTAGCTCCCTCTTCCCAGCTCAACACACGAACCCTGAAGTGTGTCATTTATGACTACCATCTGCAACTGACAACACCCACATGTCTACTGCCTGCCCAGACCCCTCTTTTGAGAATAAGTTCCATCGACCTAAGCAACCTCTAGACCAGCACTGCTTCTCACCTGGGAGGTACCTGCAGAATAGCTGGGGATCTTGTCAAAATGCACTTCTGATTTAGGAGGTCGGCCGGTGGGGGTCTGATTCTGCACTTGTAACCACGTCCCAGCTGACATGGATGCTGTGGGTCCCTGGACTATACCTTAATTGCTCTGGACATTCCCGCAGACATCTCAAACTCCACGCATTCAAGCCCAAATTCATCATCTTCACCCCACAAAACAAAGCGTTCTCTTTCTAGCTCTTCCTATACTCTCCTTCTCAGTCATTTTCCCACTTGAGCAAGCATCAGAATCACTTGGAAATTTTACCTAATCGGACCACTCAATCCTGCCTGCAAAGAGTATGATTCAGGAGATTTGGGTGGGGTCTGAGAATCTGCCTTTCCTACAAGTTCCCAAGGGATGCTGATGCTGGTCTGTGGGCCAAACTGCTCTGTTTCACCCCCAAGTACCGCACCATCCCCAGGTCCAAACCCGACCCAAGCCTCCACTCCATAGAATCCGTGTCCTTCTCTTTTGTCCTTCCATTGAGCTCCATGTAATTGTTACAGCCCTGATGTCAGCTTGGTCTTCTATTCTCCTCAACCCTGTGATTGTTAAGTTCAAACTCTTCAGCTCAGCCACCTAGCCTGCACAGCAAAGCTGCTATCACATCTCCTGTCACAGCCTGGTACTAAAGAGACCTGCCACACCACACACCTTGGAGTTTCCCAACAGAACAACCCAATTCATTTCTCCATGCTCTGGCTACGCTGCTTTCTCCTCTAGGCTGCCTTCCCCACCACCATTTTCTGCAACAACCAGCTAGTCACTCTCCAGGACTTAGCTGAGCATTAATTCCTCCATGAAGCTCTTCTGGGTCCAAACCCCACCCCAACCCTCCACTCCCTAGAATCAATGTTCATCTCTTTTGTCCTTCCACCAGACCCCAGGTAACTGTCACAGCATAACAATCTTTTATTACACCAATTTCTTTAGACTGCCTTAGTTTAACAGACTGTAGGCTCCTTCAGAGGAGGGGATATGTCTTATGTGTCTTATATCTCTAGATCCTGGTACAATGGTCGGCATAGAGCAGGTATTCAATAACTGTTGAAAAACTGAAATAACAAATGAATGAATGGCTCCAACCATGACTGCCAAAGCAAGAACAATCTCCTCTTCTCATTGAAAGAAAGTGTGAAAGTGTTAGTTGCTCAGTCGTGTCTGACTCTTTGCAACCTCATGGACTGTAGCCTGCCAGGCTCCTCTGTCCATGGAATTCTCCAGGCAAGAATACTGGAGTGGATTTCCATGCCCTCCTCCAGAGGAACTTCCTGACCCAGGGATTAAATGCAGGGATTCAAACCCAGGGGTTGAATCTGCATTGCAGGCAGATTCTTTACCATCTGAGCCACCAGGGAAGCCCCCACCTTCCCATTACTATCCATGTTTAATTGCCAGTACATGAAATATCCCTCTGTGTAGGAATAAAAGTCTCAACTATTAAGCGAGACCATTCCTGGTATCAAACACCTGGAGAAGAAACAGGTCCTTAGAATGAAACAGAGGATCCAACAGAGGCTGGGACTCAGCTTTATTCTCAAAAGGAGGGAAGAACTAAAAGGTCATGGTGCTCCATGCAAGCCTGTCAGAGCCTGAGAGCCACCCAGGAGAGGTTGTCTGTCAGCTGCTTGCAGATACAGGATGGCATTCCATCTATTGTCTCAGTTCCCAGTATGGAGTAGAACAGGCAGAGAGAGAACCCTGCCTTCTGGAAGCCAGGCTGGTTGTAGGTCTTACACTCTTCATGTTTATTTCCCTTCGAGCTTCGGGCTCAGTCAGGTCTCTGCAAGAGGCCTGGCCTCTCTCAGCTGTGCTAACATGAACCACACATTGGCCCCAGCATCCAACAGAGCAGCAGCCCTTGGGACCAGCCTGTGAGGGTCCCCAGGAGCCTGAGTCTGCCAGCTGGGCAGTGAGGTTGCTGTCCCTGCTCAACTGAAAAGTCTCCTTGTATGCCTTCAGCTCAGAGGTTCCAGGTTTTACAGCATTTAAAGAGGCGCATTCCTTGAAGCAAGCTACCTGAGTTGTTAGGTAAACAGAAGTCAATCCTTCCATAGCAAAGATGGGAAGGAGGCTTGGGAGACAGGATATTACTGGAGATGTTCACAGAACCAAGGGTGGGTGGAAGTTCCTGTATTAGATGCTGTTGAGAAAATCTAAGATCTTTTTAAATCTTAATGTATCTAATGAATAATCTGCATATGATTTAAAGGGATCCATTATGCCACATTTGCACATTGCACTGTTTTTACATATCAAAACTAAGTTCTTCCCAAGCTAATGTTTGGGTGCAAATTTACCTGGCCGGTCTTAGCACCAAAGACAGGTCTGAGGATATGAGAAGCTAAAATCAGAGTCTCCTAGTTACAGATGCGGAGAAGCTGCATCTGAGGATTGCCTCTACACTAGCCTCCAAATTGCGCACATTCTTCTTCCACTCAGCATGCTAAGCGTGGAGAGAGGAAAGGAAGATGTGAGTCACAACTATTATCAAGTGAAATGCTTTTCCCAAAATCCACCAGTTAAAATTTTTTTTTAATTGAAGGACAGTTGATTTACCACGTTGTGTCAGTTTCTGGTGTACAGCAAAGTAATAGACATATATTCATACATACATACATTGGCCTTCCCTGCTGGCTCCGATGGTAAACAATTTGCCTGCCAATGCAGGAGACATGGGTTTGATCCCTGGGTCAGGAAGATCCCTTGGAGAAGGAAATGGTGACCCCCTCCAGCATTCTTGCCTGGAAAATTCCATGGACAAAGGAGACTGGCGGATTACAGACCATGGGGTTCCAAAGAGTGGGACACGACTGAGCACACACACACACGTGTATATACATATATATTTCTTTTCTTTTTCATATTCTTTTCCATTATAGGTTTATTATAAGATATTGACTATAGTTCCCTGTGCTATACAGTAGGTCCTTGTTAATTATCTATTTTATATATAGTAGTGTGTATCTTTGGAGAAGGCAATGGCAACCCACTCCAGTACTCTTGCCTGGAAAATCCCATGGACAGAGGAGCCTGGTGGGCTGTAATCCATGGGGCTGCTTAGAGTCGGAGGCGACTGAGCAACTTCACTTTCACGCATTGGAGGAGGAAATGGCAACCCACTCCAGTGTTCTTGCCTGGAGAATCCCAGGGATGGGGGAGCCTGGTGGGCTGCCGTCTATGGGGTCGCACAGAGTCAGACACGACTGAAGTGACTCAGCAGTAGCAGCAGCAGCAGTGTGTATCTGCTAATCCAAAACTCCTAATTAATCCCCAAATGCGTTTATAAAGAAGTTTTAATAGACATCTTAAAAGATACTGGGCTGCACACATATATATCTACGTATAGAGGCACGAGGGGTCTGAGCTCAGGGGTCCTCAGTGCAGCCTCTTGAACAGGCAGGACACCTGAAACAACCCTCATAGGGCAACGTTTTAAGGAATTAGCCAGTACATCTCTCCCTCTCAGCAATCCCTTCTCTCCCTGAGCAGTGCCTCTAGAATGACCTTGATCATTACAGCACCAGAAAAGAGAAGAACTAAAGGTCAGCAGAAGAGAAGAGGTTTCTTTAGAATCTGAAATCCTGGGCCTTGTCTGGCAAGATCCAAAGCTGGGAGCATAGAGAGCAGAGGTATCGTGTACACTCCAGAATGTGAAGAAGATGCTAAGACTGAAATAATATTCTCAAACCTATAGGAATTAAGAGTTTGGCTAACAGGCACAGGAGGGAGCAACTGAGAGGCAGTAATCAGAGGTTAGGGTAGAATATTCTGCCTGGGGTGGGGAGTAATAGAAACCTCAGATTTGTTTGCTGCTGCTGCTGCTAAGTCGCTTCAGTCGTGTCTGACTCTGTGCAACCCCACAGACGGCCTCCTACCAGGACCCTCTGTCCCTGGGATTCTCCAGGCAAGAACACTGGAGTGGGTTGCCATTTCCTTCTCCAATGCATGAAAGTGAATAGTGAAAGTGAAGTCGCTCAGTCGTGTCCGACTCTTCGCGACCCCATGGACTGCAGCCTACCAGGCTCCTCCGCCCATGGGATTTTCCAGGCAAGAGTACTGGAGTGGGGTGCCATTGCCTTCTCCAAGTAGCCTGAGAATAGAAGGGCCTGCAAGCTTTGTAGGGAAGTCCATGTCCAACATGAGAGGACTTGGGACGGAGGGGCCCACCTGAGCACTAATGGGTCATCCCTAAGGAGTCTTTGTGGTTCTAACAAGAACACAGAGCACATGACCTCTGACTAGAGTACAGGTGGAGACCTCAGGAACAGTTACAGCAAAGGGTGGGAGGCAGTTCATGGAAGCAAAGCAGCAAGCACAAAACAGAACACACTGCACAGAAGCCTCTCATCTGGAGATCCAGGCCTCCCTCAGGGAAAAGCGTACAATTCGAGGGCGGACAGAAATCCTGCGTGAACTAAGTATAAATCACAAAACTGGTCATGTTGGTTGCTGTTGGTTTGTTTGTTTTTTGTTTGTTTTGCTTTGTGTTTTTTGGCCATGCTGCATATGATCATCTGAGCTTCCTGGAGTTGGCAGTTTTCCTGCAGCAGCAGAAACCAAGACTCATGAACCAAACCTAGTTGTAGAAAAATAAATTGCATTTTGCAACTCTGATTTGCTATTGTAAATTTGACACTCAACGTAAGCATCTTTTAACAGGAGAATAACGAGCTAGGTAAATGAAGGTAAACGTCAGAGGACATGCTGGTGGAGTTCAGTGAAGCTGTTTAAAAGAATGAGGCAGATGCATATGTACTGATACAGAATGGTCCCCAAAGTTCCCTGAAATGAAAAAGGACAAGACACAGAGGCACTGAAACATTCACGCTCCCTGTTTGTGTTTAAAAAGAAAGGAGGAAAACATGTATACAAAATATCATATGTATGCTGGATACATTTCTGAACTGATAACAAATGAAATTTTAGGCAAGGATTTCCTCTGAGAAGCAGATTCAGGGTGGAGTTGAAGCAGATGTCTCATTTCTTACCCTTTTGTACTATCATAAAAAAATTTTTTTGTCTTCTGTACAAGTTTTCAATATAGGAAAGTGATATCAAAAAGAATAATACTAAATTGTTTTCCACTGAATTTAAAAAAATGTAGCCCTTTATGGATGTGGGGAAGATCCTAAGAAAGCAAATGCCAAAATTCCTAGGCAGAACTCTCCCTAAAGGTTTTGTCTGCTGTATACACAACGTCACAAAGAGAATACAAGTCAGCAAACTTAATACTTGAATATGGAGGCATTTCAGTTGGACACAAAATACCCATTTATAAATTGTAATCCCCAAAGACAAAAGGAACATAAACAGTTAGGGGAGAAAATATTCTTCTGAAATGTCACTGTCAGTAACTGAAAAGTCATATACTCCCAGAAGATTTTAGATCAACAAGGCCGTCAGAAGCCCTGTGCCAAGCGTCTTTGGAATCTGGATGTGCTTGGGCAACAGAGCCTAGGTAATGAATTGCATTGACTCTGGACATCCAATACAGTAGCTACAGTGATGACAAAAAATGCACCCCAGAGCATATTCCCCGGTTGTCCACGCATCCCGGTCCACGAGGAAGCCGTCAAAGTCAGGACCCGCATGTACTTTTGACTTCTCTCTCCACCAGATTCGTTTTCATAAACACACCCTTTGACCATTACCCTCTATTAAAAAGAAAAAATGCTGATGACTTCGTTCTGCCTAGAAAATAAAGTTCAAACATAGACGGTTTTAAGGCACATTCACTTTGATGCCACATTAAGTCCTTCATCAACGGGTCTCAGTCTCTCTTCTCAGATTCAATTCCAGTCTTCATCCTCTCCTGCCACCAGCCCTATACTTTCCAGGCACAAAAAATCACTCATCATTTTCCAAACACACTGAGCTCTTGTGCCTCCAAGAGCCTGCCTGCAATTCTACCCTACCTACAAACTTCTGAACTGGAGCAGCCTTCTAGCCCAAAATAAACATCAGCACCCGCATGCTTCCCCTAGGCGGCCCCGACACAGTAAGCGCTTTCTATGTCGTTTGCACACTCCTCTGCCACGGCATTAACACTGCATCTTGGTAATGTTGTTGAGTAAAAGGCCTGGCTTCCCCCCAAGTCTTCCAGTCTTTGAGGGCAAGACTTGTCAGTTTCTTATTCCTGTGTGTGTAATCCCTGAGATTAGCAGCGGGTCTGACCCAGAGGCACTCTGTGAATATTTGTTGAAATAACACTTGTTAGAGACCAGAGCTTAATTGCTCACCATTTCTTACCAACGCGTCAACAAAGGTTACCTCTGTGGATCAATTAGTAGAGATATAAAAGCTCTGAGTTCCAATAAGCAAGAAGTCAAGGCAGCCCCACACTTCTGGGTGGGAAACAAAGGGAGTTGATGTGAAATTAAACATCAGTAGCCACTGGCCACCTAGAGAGACCTTGACATTCAAATGCGAGGGGAGGAAGAATGGAAGGGAGCAGCAGTTGAAAAGCAGAAACATGCCTTCACCAAGGGGCTGCGTGATCCGAGGCAAGCTGGAAGGAAAGGAGTCTGCAGCTTAAAGCTGGAAAGAGAGCCCTGTGTTCCTGAAGCTCACCCTGTTCCATTGTGATCACCTGCCAAATGGAGAAAGGATAGCATGTGCTGAGTTCAAAGAGGCTGTGAGCAAATGGTTTAGGTTGAGAGCATATGTCTTCTTAGTTCAGAAGACTGAAAGTCCTGCCAGAGCTGTTCCAGGCAATAAATTCTCTGCTGTCTACAGCAGATAAGAGGCAAAACTCTGACCACTTAGGGAAATAAAAATTAAGATGATGAAAACAAAAGCTTTCCTGATTGTCTACTGGGTGGTACACACTGTCACACACATTAGCTGGTTTAATCAGATCTGCTTGCTCCCCGGAAAGTATTTAAGGTCTGGATTTAAAGACCAACGGAAGAATCAGCGGACAGGTTTGCTCTGAGCCCTCAGGGAAGAAGGATCTCAAAGGCTTATATGTGAGGGAGTGGGGGGCAGGGGGCAGAGGGAGAGAGAGGAAATGACGAATTTGTTTTAATAAGAGTAAAGGAACGAGGTCTTTTCACCAATGGATTCAGGGGCACTAGCAGGAACCAAGATGCTTGAAATCTAGCAAAGGAAGTAGAATGGTGGTTTGGGAGCAACTGAGTTTAGGCATTGAAACATGTATAATATGTATGAAACGAGTCGCCAGTCCAGGTTCGATGCACGATACTGGATGCTTGGGGCTGGTGCACTGGGACGACCCAGAGGGAGGGTATGGGGAGGGAGGAGAGAGGAGGGTTCAGGATGGGGAGCACGGGTATACCTGTGGCGGATTCATTTTGATATTTGGCAAAACTAATACAATATTGTAAAGTTTAAAAATAAAATAAAAATAAAAAAAAAGAAAGGCTAAGCAACTTGCCCAAGATCACACAGCTAGTAAGCAGGCAAAGCCAGAATTTGAATATAGTACTGGTTTTGTTTATGATCATGGGTAATGTATGTTGATAGAGGGAAAATAGTCTGCAGGAAAAAAAAAGGCCTTTCTTTGTGCCAGGAATCCAAGCCCTGAGAAAACCTTCTTCTCAGTGACCCCACCCAACTGCTGGCATCCCAGACAGTGAAGACAGTGAGCACTGTTCCCCCCCACCTCCACACACCCCAAATATAAAACAGCCTTCAGAACAGACCCAGTCCTTCTGGGGCAAGGATCTCAGGAGAGACCTGGACTCTGATTTATTAATAGATCTTGCCATCAGGTGCTTCTCCTTGTCTAAAGGATGGTGTTTGGAGGCCAGTCAAGCATCCCTGAGGACAAGTCACCACAGTGTTGATGGTGCTGCTGCACATCTGAATGATACTGGGTTTCCAGGACTGAGCTTCAGGTGCTTATGCAGTATGGGCCCCGAGGGGTGGAATAAGGGCATGGCCGGCGAGGGCGGGGGGCAGTCTTCAAGGAAACCAACTTCAGACCAATAGAAAGCAATAGCACCCACTGCCTGCACGGCTGCCACCTGTAGTTGAGCAGTTATTCACTCCACCAGGACACCTGGGTGTTGAAATGCAGTGTCTTCCCAGTGGGGGGATGGACCTAATCAGAGGAAGAGGCATCCGCTTTGGATTCACACAAAGGCAAAAGCTGAGCTGGTGGAGGTTTACCAGAGACAATTTCAGTCAAGACTAAGTTAACATTCGATTGCTCAGAGAAAGATGGAGGCCCCACCCTGTTTCATACTGGGCAGGGCATCCCTGAAGATGAGGAAAATAAGAGATCAACTGAGACAGGGGTGGTAACCGGGGCAATAGAGAGCTCCTGGGTACTCCATCAAACCATCCAGGTCGCCACTTAACTACCTTGTGATCCTGGGTCAGTCAGGCCACATTTCCTATCTCCAGTGGCAAAATGGAATAATGGTACCTACCTCATCAGTGGTTGCCGTGAGGGTTAAACAAAATAATGAAGGTAAAGGGCCTAGCCCTTGTGGACTCTCTGTAAATGGTGGTTACCATGACAGCTGAACTGTCCCCAAGAAGAGAGACACGGAGCCTGCAACCTTCACACATGAGGGTCACTGCAGAGGCAGACAGCCAAATGGGGGCAGGGAGGTAGAGCCTGGATTTGCACGAAAGAACAGTAAATGCATTCATTTCTCCAGCTTAACTGAGACGAGCCCTCTTGAGAATCAAACCTGTTGCTGGTGTGTGTTGTGATCTGCACCTGAGCAGCCCTGGGGGACTCAGGGGCTTAAAAGGGAGACCAAAGGAGATGACCTGTGGGGCACAGTACCTGGCCAGGCAGGCGCTGAGCAAACGCGAGCTCCTAACCCCTCTCCCCGGGGCCTCTCAAACAGTGCTCTCTGCCCAGAGGCTGACCCCCAGCAGGTTGAAGCAAACAGAAGGACTATTCTCTATATCTGCTGCTGAGTTTAATAATGGAGCAATAATGTGTTGATGACGCAACTTACATTTCCTGAGCATTTTTTATGTGACTCGTCCATGGAGGAAGCAACGGTGTTTCTCTCAGGTTCTGAATGTCTCCTCTTTTACACATACCACTTAATGTGTACCTATGTACCATGTATATTTTTTATTTATTTTAAATATGAAATATTTCTAATGTGTGTGAAAAAAATTCATAACATTCTCACTTGAATTAGACAAGTTTTTTTTTTTTGGGGGGGGTGCAGGTCTGTTACCCTCAGTTAATTGAAGGAAAAAGGGATTTGTCCTAGACCTTACTCCATCCCCTCAAATAGCATCATGTACTTACATAAATTCAGTATTCAGATCGCAGCAACTTACTGAACACCTGCCAAATGGTTTATACATGTTATCCATTAACTCTCACTGCAAACAGTAACGTGGGTCATTACTCCAATTTTATACATAAGGAAACTGAGTCTAAAAGATATTAAACAACTTTCCAAGATATAAAGTCTACATGAATGGATATTACTGTGATATTAACAAATGTTACTGAACGAATGAATGAATGGTAAGCTCTTAAGGAGCTTAAACTGCTGCAACAGAGTACAGCTTATAAATACCAAATGCCATTCACCAAGGATTACAGGGATGGACTGCTTGGAATGAGAATTTACTGGAAAACAGGGTGGGGGAAATTACTGCTTCCCTCCACATCCAGAAAGAAAACATTTTTAGCACTAGCCCACATGTTCTCATCACTGAGGAAAAGGGAAATCTTAGCTAACTGCTGCTGGATCCACAAGGCCCACGAGGGACTAAGTGTTTCTATAGGAAAAAGAAAACAATGCATGCCTGGAAGTCAAACCATAAAGAGGGAAAGGAAGTCTCTGGGGCAAGGCCTGATCTTGACCTAGGCCTGATGTAGAGGGCATGAGGCCGAGAAATAAGTCAGGGGACAGGAAGAAAGAACTATACAGTGGTTAAGAGCAGAGGCTTAGAGCCAAACTCCGGTTCAAAGCCCTGTTCTCCAAACTATTAGCTCTGGGCCCCAAGGCTCATTACTTCATCTCTCTGAGTGCAGAGTTCTTGTACTTAAAAAAGAAGGATAATATGGATTACTTTATGCATTATAGTCCCTAGAGGTTTAGCTCAGAGCCTTCAATGCTGCATATGTTTCCTATAGCTGCTCTACAAACTACCACAAACTCGGTGGCTAAAAACAACAGAAATTGATTGTCTCACACTTCTGAAGGCCAGAAGTTCGAGATGAGGGTCAATGGACCGAAATGGAGTTGTTGGCAGGGCTGTGCTCCCTCAGGAAGCTCTGAGGAGTCTCTTTTCTGGCCTCTTTTGGCTTCTGGTGGCAGCCAGCTTTCCTTGGCTTGTGGCCCCATCCCTCCCATTTTCAAGAACAGCACCTTCACCTCTCCTCTGTGTGTCTGGGTATCAAATTTCTGTCTGCCCATCTCTTATAAGGACACTCATGGTTGCATGCAGGGCCCACCAGGATAATCTCCCCATCTCAAGATCCTTCATTATATCTGCAAAGGCTTTTTCATTTCTAAATAAGTTAGCATTTTCAGGCTCTAGAGGACTCCATACCTTTGGGGTGGGTGGGGGGAGAGAGCTGTATTCAGCCTGTTACACACAGTAAACCCTCAATAAACATCCACTGTGGCTGCCCTCATTACAATTAACAGAGATGAGCCAGAAGGGCTATATGCCCAGGGAAGTGCACATAGTTAAGGTAAGAAAGTAAGGACTCGAAATGCTCTTGAGGGGCTGTTAGTACTGAACCATGGAAACCAACAGTGAGGCCATAGCCTCTGCATTCCAAACTCTCTCACAGGTAAATTACCTGCATCCACATTGCAGGCTTGGAGTGGGAAGAGTGAAGCGGCTGGGGTCAGGCAATCCTGGGCTCTGATCCGCTCCACCACTTAAAGGAGCAAGACGCTGGGGATCTTTCGACCTCAGTTCAGTGGTCTCAACTGTAAAACAGGGCTGCTTAAGGTTCAAATACACATGTGACTAATGTAGCACATAGCAGGTGCTACAAAAATAATTTCCTTTACTACAACTAAATCAGCAACGTGTGCAGGAAGCGGGTGGCTAAAGCAGATGACGGTAATGCCACACATACGAGATGTACTCCCCCACCATGCTCACACAAAGGCCTCTCTGACTGCCACCAGGCGAGCATCCAAGGAGAAGCCCTAGGGGTCCCGGATGCAAGGTTGAGATCCCCTTCTGGGACACACATATTGCTGTCAGGCTTTTTCCAGAGCCCATCACCCTTCTCTTCTGGAACCCTGAGTTATGAATGACTTGGAGGGGATTCAATGCAGCATTCTTATGGCAAATGTGATCTTTGTTCTGATAACTAATGAAATACTTCTGACACTTAATGAAATGCCACAAGAAAGGAACAAGGGCTCTTTGGAGCCTTGTCTGCGAGCAGAGTCACTCAAGCTTAAAATCTGGCTCCAATCTCTCCTAACCTACAGGCAGAAGCGTACATACCAGTGGGCCCGGCTCTGTTACAAACGCTCGCACCGAAAAGGGGCTAAGGTTTCAGATTCAGGAACCGAAGCATATTAAAACACCGTCTATCTGGTTAGCATCAACAGGTAACTTCATGTCAAACAATTCAGGGACTAAGTGGAAATCCTGCTTTCAAAGGAGGAAAAGAAACAAAACTGTCCTTGCAGGAAGAAAACAAAAAACACTGAAAATATAGAGTCTGCATTTTAAAAACAGATGTACCTGCTTGCTCTGCTAACTGCCCAGATTATCAGGGAGATTTTCCAAGGAGAAACACAGACAAGGCCAAAAGCTTTCCCGTCTTTTGCTGTGTGGTTTTTGCCCCCCTTGAATGTAACAAGACTCCCTAAGTTTCAACAGAGGGTCAGGAAAATGGCATGTGGCTTTGTGAAGTTTAATTAACAGCAAAATTTCCTATCCAGCATCATGAAGGGGCCTACTCAGCTCCAGGGGCCCTTGGGACAGAAATAACATATTGCTCCAGAGTTATTGATGATGAAATGCAAATGGCCTCCAAGAAAGTGAGCAGGAAAGGAGGAGCTAAAAATACAACTGATTCTTACCCATAAGCCAAAGACAATTCCCCGAAGAGGTAGGAAATGGAGGGACAGCCTAGGATCTAGGGCTGATCCTGTCTGTCCTGTTTCGAAACAACAGACCTTTCAAGCAAACACACATACATATACACTCCATGTTCACACACACATGCATGCACAGACAAGATGTTACAGAAAAGATACAAGGCTCTAAAAACCCAGGGTGATCTGGTCAGTGATAATAAAATTATCAAGCCATGTTGGTTTTGAATCGTGTCTTGTATTTTTGAAGTACTTTTACAGTTGTTACCTCAACTGACCCTCTCTGCAGGACTGTATGGAAGACAGACGACAAATAATTATGCAGATTTTATAGATTAGATGAAGTGATTCCCCAAGGTCATCCAGTTAGCAAATGATGGCCATGACACAGGAAGAGGGTGTAATGACTCCCAGCCCGGAGCTTCTCCAAGCGAGGAAACACATGCAGATGCCTCCAATAGAAAAGGTCCAGGGGGAGACCAAGAAGAGGGGCTCAGACGTGTGGACGGCACTTTTAAGAAAAACTCACGTGATGGGGCAGAAGTCTGAACGGTGGGTTATGTTGTGGATTCAGAGAGAGGGAGAGCGAGAAAGCCATCACATTCCTGAACATGTTGGAAAACAGGTCTGAGAGCCATGCCTCCCAGCCACCATCCCTCCATCACTGCGGATGGTAGAAGGACGGTGGGAGCATTTAAAAGAGCAACCCAACTGGACCACAACAACACATCAACATCAGGCCAGAGACCTTAATGACTGGATAAAATCCCTTCATTTTATAAACATGTAAACCAAGGCTCAGAGAAATGAGGTGACTTCCCCAAGATCAAAGCGTTAGCGAGAGCTGGGGACTGGACCCTGGACTCTGGACTGGAATACAGAGTTCCTTATTCTATGCCAGCTGCCCTGGGCAACTAATATGTTTAACTTCATTATCACTGTCCTGATTAACACCGCCTGTCCGAAGAAGAGCACATGAGGGCATGATGGGGAATGCATCCTTCTTGTTCTTTGTTCTGCTGAAACCTGTGCTGCTGGATTTCCCATAAACAACCAGGCATGATATGCGGAAGTGGCTGGTGGTTCTGCTAGCAAAGAAACTGTCCTATTACTAGGGTATTCTCAAGACCCCCAAATGCATGTACATTATGATAGGCTGGCTAATGCTCCCCACCCCACCCCACTCCATCCCAAGATGCCCACATACTAATCCCCAGAACCTGTGAAAAGTAACTTTATGTGGCAAAGGGATTTTTGCAGGTGTGCTAAAGATTTTGAAATGAGGAGATTATTCTGGATTATCTGAGTGGGTGTCATGTAATTACAAGGGTCCTTATAAAAGGAGAAGATCAGTGGATAAGAGTTAGAGAAGGAGATGAGATGACAGAGGCAAGAGGGCTGAGTGACGGGAGGAAAAATCCTCAGGCCAAGGAAGGCAGGCTGACTCCACAAGCTGGAAAAGAGAAGGAAAAAAATCCTCCTCTGAAGCCCCAAGAAGGAAAATAGCCCTTCCAATACCTTGATTTTAGACTTCTGAGTTCCAGACCGTAAGAGAAAAACTTGTGCTGTTTTTCGTCAACCAAATCTGTGGTCAGTGTTACAGCATCAATAGGAGACTGGAACACCTATTGCAAACCTGGAGGAGCAAGCCCAGGCTCCCAGGCAGCAAACCCTAGCTCCCTAAGCTTTACAGAGAGGGGGCAGGGGGTGGCAGAGCCAAATATTGTGAAAAATCCCAAGGGCATTAAGAGATTTAAACCAACTATACAAAGGAGACGTCATCTTGCTTTAAGATGGAAAAGAGTTGGTTTTCCATGTTTACAGGGACTGCCTCTCTCAGAGAAATTCTATTTCAGTCCCCTTAGGACTGCCTGATAACCCCTCCTTGGAAAGGAGCCTGTGGACTTAACCAGTCTCGCCTGCACACACCCTCATATACAGCCTGTGCTCCAGCCCCATCAGACCACTGAGAACTTCCAGAACGTGACAGGCTCACCATGCCCTCGCAGTTTGCTTTTTGGGGAATGACCTCTGCTAAAATCCTTCTTCTTCAAAATTCAGTTCAGTCATCACTGCCTCTGTGATGCTTTCTCTGGCTCCCCAGGCCTCCTTCTGCCCCTCCCTTCCTTCCCCACACCCTGAGTATCCCTCTTAAGAGAGCACTTGGTGAATGTCTGCTTGTCTCCCTCCCCGACCCCACCAGCATGCACTCCTTGAAGTCAAGGAGACTTTGTTCCTCTTGCATCACCAAACCACTGCCATCTCCCATCCATACCAAGTACTTCCCAGCTCTTTCCCACCTGAGTAATGCAAAGTCACCCCACAAGGCAGTACTTCCACCACCAGGTATCTTAATTCTCCAAGAATGAGCTCCACCTCTGTGTTCCTGCAACCCTTCACTCACCCCACAGGCAGGATACTCACTACACTGCATTCTGGTGGTTATCCCTGGGCTGTTTGCTCATTAGGTGTGGAGGTCCTTGAAAACCACACCTCCTTTCCCTGACTATCCCTCTGTATTTAGCACAGGGCCTGGTTCATAACAAATACACCAGGAACGTTGATTGAATTAAAACGAAAATGAAACACAAAACGGTAATGCCCGGGTCATCTCTCTGAATTAAGCCCTGTAATTCAGAGGAAGCCTTTAAAAGCAAATACTTAATGTGAAAACTTTTGCATGGCCAGCTGTTGACCATGGCTAGCTGGTTTCCCCTGTGATCCCACACAGATTTTGGAGTTCACGGTAGAGATGGTTTCAGTGTTACTAGATATTGGGTTGGCCAAAAAGTTTGGATTTTTCCATGTTACAGACAACCCAAACGAATTTTTCGGCCAACCCAAAATGTAACATTATATACAGTCATTATATATGTAAGTTATTACTAAGAGTTTTGGGGGTAAATATTGGAGAAATTTTTCATTTTGCATCTCAAACAGAGAAGTATTAGTTTACCAAACTTAGTTTAAGTCATGAGTATTACCTTTAACTTTGAAAAAGGCTCTCTAGAAGGGCAAGTCTGGGAGGAATATGGTAAGTACAGATGAGTTTAATGAGAGTTCTAATTGGGACTATCTAACACTTTACTGCCCAGCCTCTAAATTCATAACGGGAATTAGATTTATAATTTTCTGAGCAAGTACTATGGCCTGGGCAATGCAAATATTATTTCATTTCAAGATTCAACAATCCCACATGATAGGTATTACTATTGCTGCTCTTGTTTTTTGTTTTGTTTTTTTAATTTATTTAATTGGAGGCTAATTACTTTACAATATTGTAGTGGTTTTGCCATACATGGACATGAATCAACCATGGGTGTACATGTGTCTTTTGGACTCTGTGGGAGAAGGCAAGGGTGGGATGATTTGAGAGCACAGCATTAGAACATGTATCTTATCATATGCTGCTCTTATTTGAAAGATGAAGCCCCTGAGGTTCAGAGGAGTTAAGTACCTTTAGGCTGCTTGGGAGAGCACCAGTCAGTGATGACACGATTTCTAAGGTTTTTTAAAGTGTGAGTGTGTGTGTTTTAATGAGACAAAGATCTGATATGGCAAACAAATGGTAGACTCTTTCCACATAATTCCAGCCAAGTAAATTCTATTTATTCATCAAGGTTGGGTTCAAATTCTATCTGTTCTGTGCAGTATTTCCTGACAGCTCCATCCCAGAAGGACTTCCCAATCTTCCTGAACTCTGGTCACATCTTTACTGTTTTCTGGCCCTTTCAGTGCTCTGTGGGTTTCCCCTCATCCCCAGTCTCAGTGTCAGGCCCACAAGGACAAGGACCATGGCTTCCAACTTTTTTGAACCCCTCTGGTGCCCAGGACTACATGCAAGGATTTCCCCGGTAAGAGAGCTAAACACTGCAAGGAAGAGAAGCAGTTCTTTTAAATCTCGACTACCAAACCTCACGCACTTTTCAAGACATGTCTCTAACCTCCACTTAGCTTTTCTGGACCACACCTGCTGGAAACGAGAAGCCTCACTTTTAAAACGCCCGTTTGAAAAATACTCATTTCAGCTGTGGTACATATACACAATGGAGTATTACTCAGCCATTAAAAAGATTACATTTGAATCAGTTCTAATGAGATGGATGAAACTGGAGCCTATTATACAGAATGAAGTAAGCCAGAAAGAAAAACACTAATACAGTATATTAACACATATATATGGAATTTAGAAAGATGGTAACGATAACCCTGTATGCGAGACAGCAAAATAGCCACACATGTATAGAACAGTCTTTTGGACTCTGTGGGAGAGGGCGAGGGTGGGATGATTTGGGAGAATGGCATTGAAACATGTATAATATCATATAAGAAACAAACTGCCAGTCCAGGTTTGATGCAGGATACAGGATGCTTGGGGCTGGTACACTGGGATGACCCAGAGGGATGGTACAGGGAGGGAGGAGGGAGGGGGGTTCAGGATGGGGAACACGTGTACACCCGTGGCAGATTCATGTTGATGTATGGCAAAACCAATACAATATTGTAAAGTTAAAAAAAAAAGCCACTAAAAAAAAAGTATATTCAATAAAAAATTACATTAAAATTTTATACAAAATAAAATGAGCCAGAAGCAAAAAAAAAAAAAAAAAAAGAAAGAAAAGTACTCATTTCAGAGACAAGAGCTTTAGTGCTGGACTCTGACAAATCTACTGAGAATTCTGGTTCTGTTGCTTCTGAAGTGGGTGACCTTGATGGAGTCACTTCATTCCTGAGTCTCAGTTTCCTCATTTGTAAAATGTGAGTCTTTGCAACCTCCTCATAGGGCCATGTGAGCTGTAAACATTGGGTTGACCAAAAAGTTCATTTGGGCTTCTCTGTACCACCTTATGGAAAAGCCTGAACAAACTTTTTGGCCAAGCCAGTATTACAGTGCATTCGACATAGCACGTGTACATATGAAAGCTCCAAAATGGTAGCCATCACTATTACCATGACTATTTCAACACACTGCCTTGTCCGGAAGGCATTTACACTCATGTGTTTTCCAACTTTCTAGAGCAGTGGTTCTCAAACTCTGGAGCATACTGAAATCATTTAAAATAAAGCTACACAGGTCACAGCACAGACCTACAGATAGAATCCTCATTACGCAAGGGAGAGAGTGGGGGTTGGGCAACTCCACTTTTTTTTTAGAACTTCTTTATGCTATTTTTTATTTTTTAAATTAATTTTTATTGGAGTATAGTTGCTTTACAATGTTGTGCTAGTTCCTATGGCAAAGTGCATCTGCTATACATACAGCCCCTCTCTTTTGGGTTTCCTTCCCATTTAGGTCACCACAGAGCACTGATTACAGTTCTCTGGGCTATACAGTCGGTTCTCATTAATTACCTATTTATACATATGGGCAACCCCACTTTTAACAAACCTCCCCACCCCACTGCAAGTGATTCCAGGTGCTCACCAAACCTGGAAAATTCTGCTGGACAATACTGATTCCTAAATGACTTACCACGGAACCTGGAGGTTCCAAAGAGATACTTCCAGATCAGTGGTTCCCAACCTTGGCTGGATTGACATTATATAGATATCCGAGCATAACCCTCTGAGATCCAGATGTTCATCTGGGATGTAACCAGAGTGTCAAGACTTCTAAAAGATGGGCAAAGGATTCTTATGGTCAACAGAGGCTGAAAACCATTGCTGCATTTGGATCTAGACCCTGGATTTCTACAGCAAGGCCTCTGAGGCTTCAACCAGAGAAGCTCAGCTTTTGTCTGTGTGACAAACTGAGCCTCTACCTAAGACTGATTTTGCAGACAGGATTCTTACGCTTCAAAAAAGAGTTAAGTTTGGTATGGCAGAAACCAACATGACATTGTAAAGCAATTATCCTCCAACTAAAAATAAAAAAAAAGTTAAAGTGGAGTCTGTCATACAGAAGGAGAAAAACAAGTATCATATATTAACGCATATATATGGAGTCCAGAAAAATGGTACAGATGAACCTATTCACAGGAGAGGAATGGAGAGGCAGCTGTAGAAAATGGACTCGTGGACACAGCAGGGGAAGGAGAGAGAGTAGTGCTCACATATATACACGACCATGCGTAAACCGACAGCTAGTGGGAAGCTGTTCTATAACAGAGAGCTCAGCTCAGTGCACTGTGATGACCCAGCAGGGCGAGATGGCACGGGGAGGCTCAAGGAGGGAATATATGTATATTACAGCTGACTCACATTATTATACCGCAGAAATAAACACAACATTGTAAAGAAATTATTCTCCAATTAAAAAAATTTTTTTTAAAGAATACAAAAAAAAAGTTACACTTGCAAACAGCTGCTCTAACTGTCAGTAAGAACCTGGAGCATCCCTAATCTGGTTTTTATACCTTTGTGTCTGTCTGGGGCCTTACAACATATTAGATGCTTAATAAATATTTGTTAGAAGGTTGTATCATTTTGTTTTATTTGTCAGCTGGCTCCAGTTAGGTTTTCAGTTGGCCAGCATAACAACCTAACAGTTTCTTAAACATCTAAACCCCCAATGGCCTCTGCTTCAAACCTTGAACCTGAAACAGAGAGTTAGGCAAACAGCCATCCAGAGAACACACTGACATCTCTTCTGGGGTCACATATGCTATGCAAGTTCCTAATGACTAATAAATATAAGCAAATGTGATTTTCGTCAGCTAGGAAGAGCTCGACATTTGTCAGCAGTGTGGGTCTTCCAGGCTAATATTTGGATTGTTTCATCTGAAACTGTCAAATTACAAAAGCATGATAGAAACTTGTAGGAACTTCATAGTAAACAGTAATTGGCCCCTTGTCAATAAGTTAGAAGAAAAAAAAATTCCTGCTGCCAAAATGCATGGGCTGGAATGCCTGCAGCCCAGGCCTGCAGCCAACTGGAGCCTGTTCCCCAGGCAGCTCTCCTGGGTTCTCAACCACAGAGGCTGGAAGAGAAGTCCCTAGTACTCCACGGATCTGGGAGTTAGTTCAGTTCAGTTCAGTTCAGTTGCTCAGTTGTGTCCGACTCTTTGCGACCCCATGAATCGAAGCACGCCAGGCCTCCTTGTCCATCACCAACTCCCGGAGTTCACTCAAACTCATGTCTATCGAGTCGGTGATGCCATCCAGCCATCTCATCCTCTGTCGTCCCCTTCTCCTCCTGCCCACAATCCCTCCCAGCATCAGAGTCTTTTCCAATGAGTCAACTCTTCACATGAGGTGGCCAAAGTATTGGAATTTCAGTTTCACATCAGTCCTTCCAAAGAACACCCAGGACTGATCTCCTTTAGAATGGACTGGTTGGATCTCCTTGCAGTCCAAGGGACTCTCAAGAGTCTTCTCCAATACCACAGTTCAAAAGCATCAATTCTTCCACACTCAGCTTTCTTCACAGTCCAACTCTCACATCCATACATGACCACTGGAAACACCATAGCCTTAACTAGACGGACCTTTGTTGGCAAAGTAATGTCTCTGCTTTTGAATATGCTATCTAGGTTGGTCATAACTTTCCTTCCAAGGAGTAAGTGTCTTTTAATTTCATGGCTGCAGTCACCATCTGCAGTGATTTTGAAGTCCCCAAAAATAAAGTCTGACACTGTTTCCACTGTTTTCCCATCTATTTCCCATGAAGTGATGGGACCAGATGTCATGATCTTAGTTTTCTGAATGTTGAGCTTTAAGCCAACTTTTTCACTCTCCGCTTTCACTTTCATCAAGAGGCTTTTTAGTTCCTCTTCACTTTCTGCCATAAGGGTGGTGTCATCTGCATATCTGAGGTTGGAGTCAGTAGCACCTTCAAATCTCAGCTTTCTCATGGCTCTAGGAATCTGAGCAATCACTTAAACCTCTTCAGACCTTAGATCCTCATGTGTAACAACACTGCATCACATCCTTAGAGCCAGGACTGCCTGAGTTCCAATCCTGACTCTTCACAGACTAGCTGTGTGACCTCGGGCAGGTTACGCCCCTTCTCTGGGCCTCTGTTCCCTCACCTCTAAAATGAGGATGATATTAGTACCTATTTCATAGGGTTGTCCGTGAAAAGAGACAAGAACAGTGGCTGGTACAGAACAGGCATTCCATAAGCTGTTACAAATCTGCAATTTTGAAACCAGGCGTTTGGAAAACCAACTTTTTGTCTTTCCTTTACTTTTTGCATTTTTCTGCTTGGTACCAAAACTCTTCAGGCAGCAAGCCTCGCCTTAACTGACATAGGCATTTTATGGTCTTTTTTCCCTTCCCTGCTGATGTGAACATTTGGAGGTTTCACTGCAGCAATAGTAATGTGTTTGCTGATGGGGTGCTGCCCCATGCCATGGAAGGAATGCCATTAACATGTGAAATATGCCCTGAATCACCTTGCTAAACTCTGAACAGTTCTCAATTCTAAAATGCCCACTGCCATAAGCATTTAGATAAGGGACTGGAGAGCTATGTTATTATGGGGTTGTGGTCAGGATGAAGAGAGATAACACAAACCAAACCCTTGGCTTTAGAAGCAGCAGCCTCTCAGTCCCAGAGTGATACTGGGGGGTCCTCGGGTCTATACACAGGAACAGAGAAAGAAGGAAGCACTTTCTCCCAGGTGATCTCTCTTTTACTCTCCCACTGGCAGGCCAGCCAGGCCTCCAAACTCTCCCTTCTATCAGCTCAAATTTGGTTTATCAATTCAGGATTCGGCCAAAGCATCTTCTCTGTGAAATGGCCCTTTCTCTCCAAAATCCTAACAACCAAGTCAAGAAAGACCTGTGCAGGCAAGGGTGGCTGGGTTGTAACTCCACTCTATTTCTAGGTGGATGGCAGCTGAGAAAGCCTCAGGCAGTGTTAACCACGGTGGGGAAGGGTGGCCATCGATGCTAATGTTTGAACTGCAAGTGACAAGAGGGGCCAGGCAGCCCATCTTATACACTTGCACCCTCCCTGAACTGGGCATTAATTTGGTTTAATGACTAAACTAAGTATTTCTTAAGCGCAGCGGGAATTCCCAGGTGGCTCAGATGGTGAAGAATCTGCCTGCAATGTAGGAGATCCAGGTTCAATCCCTGGGTTAGGAAGATACCCTGGAGAAGGAAATGCTACCCACTCCAGTATTCTTGCCTGGAGAATTTCATGGACAGAGGATCCCATACAGTCCATGGGATCAAAAAGAGTCCGACACAACTGAACGACAAAGACTTTCACTTTCTTTAAGCCCAGTGAGCACACCTTATACTTGCTATTCTTCCTGTAAATGTTTGTTGTTTATCACTTTCATTCTCTGACAGAGGACGAGATGGTGGGATGGCAGAACTGACTCAATGGACATGAGTTTTAGCAAACTCCAGGAGACAGTGAAGGACAGGGAAGCCTGGTGTGCTGTGGTCCACGGGGTCTTAGTCAGAAAGGACTATACAACTGAACAAAAAATTGCTTTCATAGGAATATTCTCTCAGAATTTATCATGAACCTTGGATGCCCAACAAATGCTGCAGAATGGATACTGAATAATCTGTGAATGTTGGTCGATTAATTCACTAACTAGTTTTCCTCAGCATCTGTATTCCTACCTTGCCATGGGCATTGCCTATTTTGGCTTATTTATGCTAGCCTAGCCACCTAAGGCTTTGGAGAGTTATACAACTATTCTGATACCACTACGCCATTTCTAGAGTTTACATTTTGTTGACTCTAAAAAATATCTAGATCTAATTATAATATGTCTAATTAATTAGACATATTCTCACAGTTGTGAGTTCACCCAAAATACTTTGGAGAAACTTTCTAGAAAAATTCATAGAATCCTGAAATCTATAGGCTGGGAGCAAGTTAGACTCCAGACACCGATCCTGTTCAGGGATTCCAAACTCATGTCAGCTCTTGGCTTTAAAAAGCCCCTTGTTTTGTGTTCTTAGCTCAAATCCACACAGCCTGCGGCCAGGATTCTCCCTTTCCCCCAGCACTAGAGGAGCACGAGGAAGGATATCTCCTCGCTCCAGGTAGCTTTTTCAGTCCTCCGCAGGGCCTCCCTAAAGTTGAGCTTAAGGACATTCTTAAACTCAGCTTCACTTTGAAGACTATTCAGAATCACAGAGTGGGTGGGAGTGGCCTCAACGCTTTAAAGGGCTGCAAAATAAATCAAAGGATGGAAGGAGATCTGTGGAGCCAAGAATTCCTCCCCACCTGGCAGAAGCAAAGCTTTAACCGCGCGATCTAGGATGAAGAGTGGCGAGCGCAGCACATCCCAGCAGGTACCGGGACGATAGCGGGAGGGTGCGCGGGGGTCAGGAGGGCAGGTACCTTCTCTCCGCCGTGGGTTCGCGGCCCCGGGCCTGCGGGTGTCGGCTGCCTCGCAGCGCCGGGCCTTGGCGACTGGAGTTGAGGCCGGCAGGGGCGCGTGTCTCCTCGCGGCTCCGGTGCAGCGGCACCGATGTGCGCACGGCTGACACCACGTGGCCCGCGAAAGCGCGCGCTGGGGCTCCGGGCCGCGGTCCCCCGCGTGTGCGGTACGAGCTGGGCAGGCAGGGCCGGGTCTGCTCCATCACGCCGCCGCTGCAGCTGCGCGAGCAGGCGGACCAGGGGCCCCAGGAGCCCCACACGCCCGGGGCGCCGCCACCGCCGTCCTCCGGAGCGCCCTCGGCCACAGCCATCCGCTGCGGGACCTGTGGAGACAGAGGCCCGTTAGGGGACTGCAATACACGCTGCTGCTTAACCCGCATAGGCCGTGGATAACCGAAAAGGCTTATCCATTAGGCACAAGTTGGCACAGGGCCTGTGTTAAAATCTGAAAACAAGATAGAACCCAGCTTGGGTTATACTCGTCTTCATACAGATGAACTAATAAAATAGGATGAACATATGTCTATACACACACACACATACATACCTACATACATACATATATATATATATAAAGGAAGAGACATACAAAGGCACAACTGTATGTGTATACATATACATATTTTATATATATTTTATATTTATATAATTACTTTATATTTTGTGTATATATATATATATATATTTTTTTTTTTTTTTAATAAAGGAAGGGACACACAAAGGCACAAGTACATAGGGCTCACCTATGTGACCCTGGCTTTGGGGACCATGGCCTTGGAGAGCGCAATGCACTGCTCTCACATCTTAACTGAGGCTTACCCCACAGGTCCTTGGGGTCCAGGCTAGAAGGACAGGGCTTCCCTCAAGTTGGTGAGGAGGCCACAGCCCAGTGTCTCCATGCAGTAAAGGCAACGCAGTATCAGGGTTTAGAGGCCCTGCTCCAGAAGCAGATGCCCCTATCACACCCCTGCCACTTCTACCAGTGTGACCAGAAAGTTTCTGAAGCTCTCTGTGTCCTAAAGCGGGATGGTACCTACCTACCTCACAAGGCTCTAAGAAGATTTAAGTTAGGATATCTACACACACAGCAGAGAGCAGGCACTAAATACGTGCTTGGTAAAACCATAATGATCATCTTTTCTGCTTCCGTGGTGAATCAGGAGAGATTAAAAATGTCAGAAAGTTAAAGTTCTATCCTGAAGGTGATTCGACATTCCCATGCATTTAACTGGCCCTTTCACAGAGAGCTATCATGCCAAGCAGAGTGCTGAGCATGGGAACCCTTCTGTTCATGATGCAGACAGGCTCTGAGTACCAGATGTATACCAATGTTGAGCTAGGACCTGAGAACAAGGAGAGAAGCACCCCAGGTTGCACAAATGGACTGGACCTAGCAGCAAAGAGCTTTATGCAGCTAAGACAAGACTAGAGGAGTCTCCCGGGGAACCGGCTGCCTGGCTGGGTAGGGTATGGGTTGAGAAGTCCTCAGAGGAGGAATCACGGTAAAATAGCTATAATTATTCTGGTATCCACTTGGTGCCAGATAGCACATGTAATTTCTAGTCCTCTCGGCAGCCCTGGTTACAAACATTCTCGCCTTTCAGAGATGAAGTTTCCCACCCAAGGATCAGAGCCTGTGGCCTGCCTTGGTCATGTGGTTGCAGCAGAGGTTGGACTCGAGTCTCCTCAGCCCCCAAAATAGGCAGTTCCAGCACTGCCTGCTCTCTCTCCAGCAAACTGCTCTTGAGCTTCTGGATCATTCCCCTGGAATGTCCTTCATACCCTTGGGACACCGAGTAACACTATGTGAAAGTCACTCAGTCGTGTCCAACTCTTTGCAACCCCATGGACTGACTGTACAGTCCATGGAATTCTCCAGGCCAGAATACTGGAGTGGGAAGCTGTTCCATTCTCCAGGGGATCTACCCAACCCAGGGATCGAACCCAGGTCTCCCGCATTGCGGGTGGATTCTTTACCAGCTGAGCCACAAGGGAAGCCCAAGAATACTGAAGTGGGTAGCCTATCCCTTCTCCAGCAGATCTTCCTGACCCAGGAATTGAACCGGGGTCTCCTGCATTGCAGGCAGATTCTTTACCACTGAGCCACCACAGAAGCCCTGAGCAACACTTTGACTTTCCTTGAAAGGAGGGTTTTTCAGTGAACCTCAGGCTTCTATATGACATGCATAAATGCCTCCAGATTACCTCAGCTTTTTTTTTTTTTAAGATATTGGTTTTAGGTAGCATTGTTTACCCAAAACTCCAAGAGTTTGAAGACCTTTCACAGTTATACTCCTCTATCCCCAGGATACCTCTGAGAGGTGAGAAGGTACAGGGACTGTCTTCCCCTTTGTGTGGAACAAACCCAGTAAGGTTGAACTCCTTCACAGCACCTGGAGACACGGAGCCAAGACTACCTCAGAGGGTGGTGTGAGGACTCTTTGAGGAAACCCACCCAAGTGCTTAAGGCGAGTGCTCAGGGAGTGAGTGTAAGCCACTGCTGCAGCACACTGTGGTCATTAAAAGCCCTCCAGATCTCAGCTGTGGGGTAGAGTCCTGGCACTCAGTTACCCTGAAACCATGGGGCTTGTTCAGCTGAGGCCTCCTTCCTTCAACTACAGCCTTCCTAGGTGGTGCAGTGGTAAGGAATCCACCCGCAATGGGCGGGAGACCCGAGTTTGATCTTCCCTCCATGGGAAACTACCCTGGAGGAGGAAATAGCAACTCACTCCAGTATCCCTGGGAAATCCCATGGACCGAGGAGCCTGGCGGGCTATGGTCCATGGGGTCACAAAGAGTCGGACACAGCTGAGTGGCCGAGCACTGTCATTGTCACTCAACTACATTCCAGGGCACAGAGGGGTCTCTGGATGACCTTGAGAGTTTAAACTGGGTCCCTGAAGGTTCAGAGAGTGACTAAGGCAGGATGAGTGAGAGGGCTGAGCAGCTCAGCAAAGAACCATCTAATCAGAGGTTTAAGCCCAGAGCTGGATGTCAGCCTGCCAGTCCATGGGCACCATGTTCAGAGAGCTGCGGTGAGAGGTCAGAGGTCATGGGGATGGAGCCAGCAGGAGACATGGTTAGAGCAAGGTCAGGACAGAAGGTTCTGTGACTGAAGGGCTGCAGTTTCCTAATCACCAGATGTGAACAGAAGACGGGGATGGCCACACGAGTGGCAAATACGGTCAACGCATCAGTCCTAAACTGGGGACCCAGGAGAGAAGGCTTTTCTCTTATTTGTAAATACAAAACACAGCAAACGGAAAACAAGCTTTTGTTCTTTCTTCTCCTCCCTGACATATCCTGATTTATTAATAAACTGATGATGGATTCACTGGGTGATTATAAAAAACAAGTGTCGAATCAGGTTGCAGTCTTGATATATAAAGTAATCCCTAGAGTATGTGGGGCAGTTTGAATGGTGGCTTTCCCCAAAAGATATGTGCATGCCCTAACCCTGAGAACTTGTAAATGTGACCTTATTTGGAAAAGGGGTCAATGTAGATGTAATTAAGGATCTTGAGATGAGATCATCCTCTTCTGGGGGGGTGGAGGGGGCCCTAAATCCAATAACAAGTGTCCTTAGAAGACAGAGGAGAAGGCCACGTGACCATAGAAGCAGAGACTGTGTTGAGTAGCCATAGGCCAGGAGCTGAAAGAAGTAAGAATTCACCCCTAGCTACTAGAAGAAGCACAGCCCTGAAAATACCTTGATTTCAATGTTTGGCCTCCAGAATTGTGAGGGAATAAGTTTCTGTTGCTTTAAGCCATTAAATTTCTGGTTATTTATTACAATGGCCATAGGAAATTAACACAGTCTGCTGGTCCTTCCAGGGCAAGGAAGAAAGCATACAGACATTTGTGGGGCTCCTTCTCTATGCTGAGCACTGTGCAGACAGCTCACAAGCATGGGGACAGGCTGTATGGTACTGGCACCACTAACCCCAGGTCACACTTTAAAGGGGCCCTGAGCCACTCTGGGAGATTGATTGTTTTGTCTCTTTTACAGGAACAAACTGAGGCTCAGAGAAGCTGTATGATTCGCCCATAGTCTCTGGCTAGTGAGGGGCACAGACAGGACTAAAATTGAGGTCTCCTGACCCCTCCTCTGGGCTTCCCTGGTGGCTCAGTGGTAAAGAATCCATCTGTTGATGCAGAAGACTCAGGTTGGGTTGGAAAGATACCTTGGAGGAGGGCATGGCAACACACCCCAGTATTCTTGCCTGGAAATTCCCACAAATAGAGGAGCCTGGCGAGCTACAGTCCATGGGGTCACAAAGAGTTAGACATGACTGAGCAACTGAGGCACACACATGACTCCTACTCTAGCACTTTGTTTTCATGCAGCATGTTGCCTTCCTGTCTGTGCTTTTAGTGGAAAACAGAAGAGTAAAATGAATAGAAATAAATCCACTTTGATTGTCCTAGTAGAAAGATAATAGGGATAATCAAACAGAGGAAGTATATTTCTGGCACATTTGGGGACTTCAGTTACCCATCACTTCCTGATTTATCATGAACACAGATAACTAAGGCATTGTCTATAATGTCTAGCTTAGACATGCAGCTAAAAATCCACTTCCTAGAACTAATCCCACCCTTAACTTAGTTTCCTATTGCCCAACTGGGCAGGGTCCCTGGGGAAAGAAAACATGAAACCACATTCCATCCTCTTCTATTCATAAGAATTCTCTAATTTATAAAGTTGAATTATGGTGAGTGACTTGAAATTCCATCTCAGTCCCCATGGTGAGAATCTGACCACAAGCTCCAGAATTGTATTTTTATAGTACACAGCCAGAAACAAAGGGGGAAACAAAGAAACAGAAAGGAAAGAAGGAGGGGAAATGCAGAGAAAGAAAGAAATATCAAAGAAAAAAATAAAGGGAGGAGAGCTTTGGATATCAGCCTCCTAGTTCCATCAGCCTCCCATCTGCCCTATGCTCCTTCCCAGTCCTCCTGAGGACCCTCCTCTCTCCTTCTTTTCTGATGATCAAGGAGTTTTCTGTGAGGCAGGATGGGGAAAATTCCAAGTGTTCTCAGACACACTATTCCTAAAATTAGGACTAACCCACAGGACCTTGGTTAGTCAGTGACAAACAGCTAAACCAAAGAATAAATCATAATGAGAGATAAAAACAATAGAAGCTCAAAGCTCTGTCAACTGCTAGCCCATTGTCCCTTCCCCAAGATACACACGACATAGCAAGACTGAAGAAGAAAACATGAGGTGCTTCTCAAATGACCCCAAACCACTGATTTCTCTCACTCATTAAGAGTTTTAACAAATCAGTAAGAAAAAAAAACCCAACGGAAGTAGGTTTAAAGGGCATGAATGGGCAGTTACAGACATTTCGTAAGTTCATGTCTTAAAGCCCTAACCCCAGTGTGATGGTATTTGGACATGGCACCTTTGGGAGTTAATTAGGTTTTGATGATGTCACGTGATGGGACCTCTCCCCTCATGGGATTGTTGTTGTTCGTGTCCTACTCTTTGCAACCCCATGGTCATATACCAAGCTTGCAGCACACCAAGCTTCCCTGTCCTTCACCATCTCCCAGAGTTTGCTCAAACTCATGTCCATTGAGTCAGTGATGCCATCCAACAAGCTCACTCTCTATCACCCCCTTCTCCTGTCCTCAGTCTTTCCCAGCATCAGGGTCTTTTCCAATGAGTCTGCTCTTCATGTCAGGTGGCCAAAGGATTTGAGCTTCAGCTTCAGCATCAGTCCTTCCAATGAATGTTCGGTGTTGATTTCCTTTAGCATTAACTGGATTAGTATCCTTATCAGAAGAGGAAGAAAAACCAGCACTTTCTGTCTTTCTCTCTGCCATCTAAGGATATAGTGAGAAGCCAGCTGTCTCCAAGCCAGGAAAAGAGTGTTCACTGGAGCATCAAATCTGCCAGTGCCTTGATTGTGGACTTTCCCCAGCCTCCAGAACCATGATAAATAAATTCCTGTTGTTTAAGCCACCCTGTCAATGATATTTTGTTTTAGCAGCCCAAGCTGACTAGTATGGCAGAGAAATACAACATATATATGAAAACTGTGTAATGTTCCATGTAATCAAATAAGTGCAAATGAAAACAACAGAATTCCACTTACCCCCATTAGACTGGCAAAGATTATAAAGTTTGACAATATCAATACGGCAAGAATGTTCACTGTTGATGGGAGTCTAAACTGAGGCAGTTCTTAATAGGGAACTTTGCAGTACCTACCAAATTTTAAATGCACAAACCCTTGAGCCCAGCAGCTCTACTTTCAGTAGTTCATCCTTTAGATACACTCAAAATTAGTGCATAACGTTGTATATAGAAAAACTTTTATTGCCATACTTTTCGTGAGAACAAAACCAAAAACTCTGGAAACAACCTGAATATCCATGAAAAGGAGCTTGGTTAAATCCTCTCAAATCTAATCCATTCAAGCAATGGAATACAACTCATCTGTTAGAATGAGGTAGATATATATATCTGTTAAACTGGACAACTCTCCGTAATATATTAATTAGTAAAAAAAAAAAAAAAACAAGAAATAGAACAGTATGTGGAAAATAAACCTATTTATAGATATCATCAACTGTTGTTGTTATTAGGTTGCTAAGTCGTGTCTGACTCTTTTATGACCCCATGGTGGGTAGCCCACCAGGCTCCTCTGGACTATAGCCCACCAAACTCCTCTGACCATGGGATTCTCCAGGCAAGAATACTGGAATGGGTTGCCATGCCCTCCTCCAGGGGATCTTCCCAACCCAGGGATTGAATCCACATCTCTCATTTCTCCTGCATTGGCAGGTGGGTTCTTTACCACTAGCACCACCTGGGAAGCCCATAATATTTATATTATACAACTACTTATATATCATTTACATTGTATGAGGTATTATAAGTAATCCAGAGATTATTTAAAGTTTCTGGGAAGAGGCACATAGGTTATACACAATACCATACCATCTTATATAAATAAGAGACTTGAGCATCCGCAGACTTTGGTATCCTTGGGGGTCCTGGAACCCACATTCCTCATATCCAAGGATTGACTATAATGTAGATCTGACAGTGTCATTGGGTAATGAAATAAAAGAATGAAGAATAGCCGCAAACACGCTAGCAGTCACCAAGCAGGAGCACAAGAGAGCTCCACTTCATCCCTCCACCGGAAGAACTTAAACCATTTGACACGACTTTTATAATGTGTAAGAAGCAGATCCAGCTGTCAAATCAAATTGGTGCTCCTTCCATTCCACTGGAGGTTTTCGAGAATGGGGGAGGGTAGATGTAGCCGCAAGATAAGAGAATTGAAAGAGAAGATTTTTCAAAGTACACATACAATGCCATGCCTTTTCCCCAGAGGTTATGATATGTCTTGCCTGGGGTGAGGCTAGGATCCAAGGAGATGTACACTTTGGATAAAATCCTCCAGTCTTCTAATAGTCCCCTTCCTCATATAAAAAACAACTGCTTGGGACTTCCCTGGTGGTCCAGTGTTTAAGAATCTGCCTGCCAATGCAGGGGGCACAGGTTCAGTCCCTGGTCTGGGAAGATTCTACATGCCGAGGAGCAACTAAGCCTGTGTGCCACAACTACGGAGCCCGCTCGCCCTTGGGGCCGTGCTCTGCAACAAAAGAAGCTACCACCATAACAATCTCGTGCACCACAGCTAGAGAAAGCCCACACACAGCAGCCAAGATCCAGGGCTATCAAATTAATTAGTTAATTTTTAAAAAACTGCTTGTTATTACAGGATTTTTCTAAATAGTCACTGTTGGGCATGAGCCAGGGAGCAGAAAAAATGGAAGGCATTCAGAGAAGGAGGAGAATCAAGGTAGTCACATCCCTATTTTAACTTGACTTGTGCAAAAGAAGGGGTGGCAGTAGGGGGATTGCTGCTGCTGCTGCTGCTGCTGCTGCTAAGTTGCTTCAGTCGTGTCCGACTCTGTGTGACCCCATAGATGGCAGCCCACCAGGCTCCGCCGTCCCTGGGATTCTCCAGGCAAGAACACTGGAGTGGGTTGCCATTTCCTTCTCCAATGCATGAAAGTGAAAAGTGAAAGTGAAGTCGCTCAGTCGTGTCTGACCTCATGGACTGTAGCCTACCAGGCTCCTCCATCCATGGAATTCTCCAGGCAAGAGTACTGGAGTGGGGTGCCATTGCCTTCTCCAAGTAGGGGGATTAAAACCCCACAAAGGTTTTGGTTTGGATCTGGATGCTGTAATGAACAACACTTTGGGATCTGTTGTATGGAAGTTACAGTTGGGGAGGGATGTTTGTGTAAATGGATACTGATGGTAGGATGTATGCATAGGGCAGCCTGGCAGTCATTACCTTTTCTCTGGGTCCTTTAGGAAATCCCCCTTCACGCTGGATGAAGTATAATAGGAATGTATTCAGGGACCCTGACAGCTGAAGCCAAGGTAAGCAGTGTGAGCCAACTGAACAATCCCTGGAATCTGAAATCTCCAGTAAAGTGGCCAAAAGACCACAGACAGCTTTGGGTCCTTCATCCTGATCCCATCGCTTATGCTCTGAGACTATTCCTATTGCTCTCTGGAGTGCCTCAGTGCCTATCTGCTTCCTAGGCTGGTTACAGTGAGTTCCCCAATGCTTATGTTAGTTTCTGTGGCTTGCAGTTAAGAATCCTAAATGATATCTGTGTGTGTTTAGTTGCTTAGTCATGTCCGATTCTTTGCGACCTCATGGACTGTAGCCTGCCAGGCTCCTCTGTCCATGGGGTTTCTCCAGGCAAGAATATTGGAGTGGGTTGCCATGCCCTCCTCAAGGGGATCTTCCCAACTCAGGGATCGAAACCAGGTCTCCTGCATTGCAGGTGGATTCTTTACCATCTGAGCCACCAGGGAAGCCCAAATGATATCTAAATGATTGAAAATAAGATCATATGTGGCAACCAAGATAAGATGAAAAAGTTGGGTCTGCCTTTGGCATACGACTTGGAGAGAAAGCAATGACTGGGATGACCAAAGGTGGTCCTGACTTGGCAGAAGCCTCAGGATTAAAGGAGTCCAGGGCTGGAGGCTTCACATGGAGACAACAGTTGATCACGGTAAGTGTAACCAGAGAACCGAGGCCACCACGGAATAGGAGGCACTAAGTGAATGGGAGGTTCACAGGGACAGATAGCAAGTGAGCTTAGAAAAGAGTTGGAGAAGCAACAACCTGAATGGGGTGGCAATGTTTTATTTCATCATCATCTTTTTAAGGTGGATGAACGTATTTGACTAAAATAGGATGGTCAAATAAACTGGGGCTTCATGACTCAATGAAATATCATCATCATGAATAATAGAGAGCCATGCGAAAAGAGTCCTGTAATATAATACTAAGTGGAAAATGCCAAATACAAACTTGTAACTATACTGAGATTATAAAAATGTAAAGATTCTGTAGGCATACGAACAAAGCCTGGAAGGGGACATGGAAAAATGAAAACATACGATTTGTTACTTAAGCTGGACCCAGGGTAAGTTTTCTTGTAATTTAAAAAAGTGCAGTCATGGTTATAATATTCCTTGCTCAATAAATAAAAATAAATAGATTAAATGCAGAAAGATTCAGAACAGACCGCTGGGGGATGGGGAGAGGTATGGAATAAACCAAGTGTTGGTGGAAGTCCTCCTCACAGAAAGCCCTGGGAATTTCTCGTTGCCACCAGTAGATCCATAAGCAGGAACAGTTCTGAATGTTTTCAATGTATTTGGTTTCGGTACTAATGTGAAATCATGTAAGATTTCACTGGTTTCTAATTTTCTTTCTACAAAATTAAACCCACCATCTGTTCTTCATAGAAAGGGAGTCCCATGCAAAGTCTGACATTCTAAAGTCTTGTTCTAGAAGAAACTGGAAAATAAGCCTTTGGTTTTAGCCACATAACCAAATCAACACCCTAAAGCAAACATGACAAAAACACATCTTGGAGTTTCATCCCAGCAAGCAAAGCCTTGGGACTCTGATAGCACACAGAAGCAGGCATGTCGAGCTGGCACCCCAGCTAGGGTATTTGTTACCTGCGCAGGAGTACTGGGAGGTGGGGCACCTTGATGAAGAAGCTCCAAACTCAAACCAGATGTAAATGAAAGACCTCCATGATGGTTTTCTCAGAGACACAAATTCAGCCTGATATTTTAACCAGCTATCTTGACTCTGCTACAGCACAGACTGCAAAAGCCCCTACTCTTACCTTTCAGCATAATGTCAAGGCCAGCAGCTGCAAAATGAATGTAAGAATCTCACAAAAATGGGAGACTGGAGTAAAACACGCTCAACCTTGATCATCACCTCAAAAGTTTATACATAAGAGAGCTCTACAAATTCATTTTAAAAGGATGCATTTGCACAAAACCATAATAAAGGGGGAGGAGTGTGTGGAAGCCAAGGGAGAGAGAGGGGGAGATGTGTGGAAAGAGGAATACCAAGCCTCAGCTAAAGCATGAACCATGCAGAGGAAAACTCATTGACAGGGAGCCACCCAAAAGCTAAGTAAGTATGAGTTTTGTTGCCCTGCAAATTCAAGTCTATCTGCCAGGCCCTTGGGCCCTCTCTTAACAACTGTGTTCACTGAGTTGACGAATCCTGACAGTAAATGATCTTAAATTCATCAAACTCCATCATATCCATCCACAAATATGGTACTTGAGTATCTGTTGTTATTCAGTCGCCCCATCATGTCTGACACTTTGTGACCCCATGGACTACAGCACACCAGGCCTCCCTGTCCCTCACCATCTCCTGGAGTTTGCCCAAGTTCATGCTCATTTCCTCAGTGATGCCATCCAGCCATCTCATCCTCTGTTGCCCTCTTCTCCTTCTGCCCTCAATCTTTCCCAGCATCAGGGACTATGTTTGCAACAGATGACCAAAATACTGGAGCTTCAGCTTCACCATCAGTCCTTCCAGTGAACATTCCGGGTTGATCTTCCTTAAGATTGACTGGTTTGATCTTCCTGCTGTCTAAGGGACTTTCAGGAGTCTTCTCCAGCACCACAGTCTGACCCAAACACTGGAGAACAACACAGATATACCCTTGTCCTCCTAAGTCCTAGTCCCGTGTTGCTTCTCCATGTGTGACCCACCTGGTACCCACAACGTCATCAACTTCACATCTGCTGGAGACATGCAGATCCCTGGATTTCACACCAAACCTAGTGAATAAGAATCTCCTGGGTGAGGCCCAGGAATATGCATTTTAAACAAGTTTCCCCAGAGATTTGAGTGCATCCTCTGGTTTGAGAATCACTGGTCCCTGGATGCCTCTAGAGCAGCGGTCCCCAACCTTTTTGAAACCAGGAACCAATTTTGTGGAAGACAATTTTTCCATGGACCTGGGTTGGGGGAATAGTTCAGGGATGATTAAAACACATTATATTTATTGTGCACTTTATTTCTAATCTAATGCTGATCTGACGGGAGGTACTGGTTCCCAGCCCGGAGGTTGGGGACCTCTGTGATGGAAAGCATCCAACTGACTTGCCCTCTGGGCTTTGGGCCTCTACTACACATGGCTAATTCCTAACCCCCAAATGCTCTAGCCACACTATTTTATTGCCCTCAAATTCCCTGCTTTTCGTCCCACCTTTTTCACTTCTGTCATTCAATTTGATGACAGCCTAGAGTTTATCAAACGAGACAGGAAAGCATCCACAGAAGGATACCTGCCTCACATGGGATCCACGCTAAGCAGCCTCCGTTTGAAATGTACTTTTAAGAAAGGAAGTACAGCAGCAATTGGAACTGTAGGAAGATGAAAGAGAAGGGAAGGGAAGACTCGTGGGAAACCCTGGACTGGCCCCTGTGTTCTGGTCCCAAGTCTGCTGTAACTCACTTTCTGATTTGGGGCACGTTGGTCTGTGGCTCTGGACCTCAGTTTCCATATCAGTAAAATGAGCTGGTCGGGTTTGATGAGGGCTGGGGTCCCTTCCAGTGCTAACAGGCTCTGATTTTTCCTGGAAGAGAGCTGACATTCCTTGCCATGTATGGATTCGCTTCAAGTACCACAACAGAGAGGCAATCCCACAGGTTGTGCCCTGGGGTCCCCACTGCCAGCCAAGAGCAGACTTTCAGCACAGAAGATCTTCCCTAAATGTGGTGCAAAGGAGGCCCGGGTGCCTTCCCATAGTATTCAAAGGCAGCCCGGCCAAAAGGATGGAATGAGGTGAATATTTGAATGTGATCTGCATAATCGGAAACACTCCCCCTTCTGAAATGGACCTGACTTTTTCATCACCAGCCACATGGAAATCATCCTTTGTTGTAACTAGAAAATAACACAGAGCATGTGCCTGGGTCCCCAGGCCGCCCTGTGTGGCTGCACAGTTACTCGGAAAACACAAGCAGATGTCTTCTCTGTGCGCAGGGCCTGGGTGTGTTCTTTTGTTCAGTGGCTGGTCCATTTGGCCTCATGCTCTCAACAGCAATCCACTACCTGCAAGCCAAGCCAACCGGGACAAGTCAAAGTAGTGAGTAATTCACACAATAAAGAGTGCTGGCTTCTGGACCGGAGGTTGACTCGGAACCTTCCAGTAGAGACTTCTGCCTGGTGATTTGGCCATTTGCATCTGAGTCAATAGCCAGCACTCGCCGGGAAGCAGCTGGGATCAGCAGGCTCCTAGAAGGAAGGCAATTTGAAAGCATCCCCTGGAAATTGGCAGTATCCCATGCAGAGCAGAGCACACAGGAGACATTCAGTAAACACTCTGCGGGATGAAGGAGGCTGCAGATGGGTTGAGATGGGGCCCTACCTGGATTCCCAACTTCAAGTCCTTCCCTTGCCCACTCACTCCTCCTCATGCCATCAAAGCTATTTTCTCCAGATCTAGCGCTACTGGATTACTCTCTTGCTTACCAATGTGTCTTGAGTTCTCACTCTCCAGAAGATAAGATCCAAACTTACTTTGTGCCATGGCATTTGAAGCTTTTCATAAACCTCATAAACCAGCCTCACCCTTCCGTTCCAGCTTCAAGTCCTCTGCTGCCCTCTCCCCGAGTCCCCCACTGCGCTCATGGCATAGATGAAGTTGAGAAGGAGGACACGTGCTTCTCCCCTTCTGCCTTCACCCTGCTAAGCTCATAGCTCAAATGCCTCTCCCTTCTCCCTTCCTCCTCTGCCTGGGAACTCCTACTCAGCTCCAAAGACTTCTCTCTTCCAGGTCTAATGGTCTCTCTCCCATGCTGCAGGGTCATTACCCATATCCCTCTCCATAGCACTTACCACCTAGCACTATAATTATCTGTGTACATAACTATAATTATCTGTCTCCCCAACAACACCATGAGCCCAGAAGGCAGGGATTATGCCTATTCATCTTTGTCTTCCATTTACTCTCTCTAACAGCACCTCTTACAGTGTCTGTCACCTGGCAAAGCCCTCGGAGAATGTTTGATGGAAGGATGAATGAGCACAGGGATGAATGAATGACGAATGTACCAACTGCTTGGCTTCCTGCTTTGTGAAACTTCAAACACCTCCTCTCCCCAGAACAGCATGCCCGCTCTCCTATCTCTTCAAAGTAATGCACTCAGTATTTGATTCCCTGATTATCTCCTGCCTTTTGAAACTTTCTCTCTCCTTGACTCCAGGACACCATGCTGTCCTAGATTTCCTCCTAAACTTACAGCTCTCTTCTCTTCTGTTATCTAGGTCTTCTTTTATCTGCTGGCTTCTCCTCTTTTATTTGCCCTTCAAATGTTAGGGCTCCACTCTTGGCTTTCCAATCTTATCCAACTCTTCTTACAGGGAAATACTGTAGCATCAGCAATGATCTTTCATGATGATACCTCCCTTATTAATGAGTAGCCCCAAACTCTCTCCCAAGCACCAGATTTATATTCTAAATCACCAACTCTACTTACCTAAACATGGGCTTCTCACACTCAATATGTCATCTGACAAGGACCTGAATACCTGTTCCACCTTCTGATTCATCCAACTGGTCATAAAATATGACAGCTTGACCTCAGAAATGTCTCTGTACTCTGTCCCATTTCCCGCACCCCAGGGCCTGTGACTGGGGCAAGGTTTCACTTTCATTTGCTCCTACGTCTCTATCCATTCAACCCCCCTCCCCTCCACTTCCAGAATTACAGTCCTAAAAATCACACATCCAAGTCCCATGTTTATTGACTTCAAGAGGAAGGCAATGGCACCCCCCTCCAGTATTCTTGCCTGGAGAGTCGCATGGACGGAGAAGCCTGATAGGCTCCAGTCCCTGGGGTCGCTAAGAGTCAGGCACGACTGAGCGACTTCCCTTTCACTTTTCACTTTCATGCATTGGAGAAGGAAATGACAACCCACTCCAGTGTTCTTGCCTGGAGAATCCCGGGGACAGAGGAGCCTGGTGGGCTGCCGTCTCTGGGGTCGCACAGAGTCGGACACGACTGAAGCAACTTAGCAGCAGCAGCAGCAGAGCTCCCCTCTGCCTCCAGAACTAGTCCCCCAGCCTGGCTCATAAGTCCCCCTCACTCTTTGGCTTCTTCCTGGGCCTGCAGCCTCCCCTGCTAGCACTTCCCTATTCTTAACTTCTCACTCAGCTGCCCCAAGTCTGTGCCTAATGTCGGAGAAGGCGATGGCACCCCACTCCACTCCAGTACTCTTGCCTGGAAAATCCATGGACAGAGGAGCCTGGTGGGCTGCAGTCCATGGGGTTGCGAAGAGTATAGCCCATACTCCTGAGCTCAAAAGCCCTTGCTCCCACCTTCACCTGGTAAGTTCCTGCTCATTCTTCTAGATCTCCTGGATGTCACACCCTCTTTGCAGACAACCCCAACAGACAGGCAAGGATGGCTGTCTGTTCTTTAGGCACTCAGAGAATTTTGAGCACCCTTTACTGTATTCCATTATAACTTCTTGATGTGTCTCATACCCCAAGTTGTGAAACAAAACCAAATATAAATTTCTTGTGCTCATTTACGAATGGAATAAGTATAAAACTGAGAACAACAATAAAAAATCAAATTAACAATATTAATTTAATGTGATGGACGGTTAATGAAACTAGACATTGCAGAGTGTGACCAGGATATATCTAAGCTTTTGAAATTTTGCTTATTGACTACATTCTTCTGAATTTGAGCATGATGAACTATCATTTGAGTTATTTTTTTCTTGTTGAAAAATGAACTTATTTTAAACCACCAATGCATCACAGAGAAAGGTCTATGTATAAAGCTGAAAAACATTTTAAATCCTGCTTAATTAAAAATATTCAGTATTATTTACCACTGTGCTTATTAGGAATGAGTGTGAGCTGGGTCACGAAAGACAGAACCTGTGCATACAGCTGAAGGTGGACCTGGCTCTGTATTTCTACAAGATGGGGTGTTTGGAGATTGATACCCAGATGGTACCACATATATCTCCACCCTTTTATGGACTGAAAAAATTTTAAACCTTTCCTCACTAAAAGGAAGCTATAAACTATCGTTCAGATTACCCAGAATAGACTTATATTAATATTTTTAGGTTATCATCAAAATGAAAATTCTCAACTAAAAATATCTAATTTAAGATGCAGATCACCAAGCATACGCAAAAGACTCCAGGGATCTATGGGTCATTGCCTTATAAAACACTGTTTTAATTTTAAAGAAAAATGATGAGGCTGAAAGCCAGGATTTGACTCCAGGCTGGGCTGATTCCAAAGTTCAGACTCTTCTCTCTCTGCCCCTGGTGTTTAATTCTCGAGAATGCTCTGAGGCCCAAATAGTGGGCATCAAAGAGCTTCAGAAGCTATAAAGCCCTTTTGTTGTTTAACTGATAAGTCGTGTCCAACTCTTTTGCAACCTCATGGATTGTAGTCCTCCAGATTCCTCTGTCCATCATATTTCCCAGGAAAGAATACTGGAGTGAGTTGCCATTTCCTTCTCCAGGGGATCTTCCTGACCCAGAGATTGAACCCATGTCTCCTGTATTGGCACATGGGTTCTCAACCACTAGCCACCAGGGAAGTCCCATAAAACGTTATATGATGGTTAGTTGAGGGTTATTTTATTATTATTTATCTAGGTCAAGGGAAAATACTTCAGAAAAGGAAAAGGCCTATTTTAGGAAGTGTTCTACCTTGCACAATTTGATACCTCTTTAAAGAGATAGTATTTATATCAGTTCTCTCCATATATTTAACAGGTTACAACTCAAATCTGATATTGTTTGATTAAGGAGGTAAAGTTATTATTTACATGTACCATGGGAGCAGGTGAGTAGAATACTGGGGCCTCCCAACAAAGGAAATGATGCTAATTATCAGGGTCCCAGTTGCAAACGAAACTGGAAAACTGCTGCTAAGCCAGGAACACCCGTGAGCAGCCATTCCCGGAAGAGGTGCAATCATCTGGGAAGCAAACAAATCTTCTGATCCTACCATTTCCATGGTCCAGGTGAATTCCTTGGTCACCTTTGAGAGTCTTCTCATCACATCCAGTGACCTATAAAAATCTATCTCCTTGTATTTAAACAGCATTTCTTTGATTCTTCTAAAAAGAGAGGCAGGTAATGTCTACTACACCCCAACCACGTGCCAGACAGGCACAGTACTAACTTCCTCGACTGGATTTTAAAGCTAGCTTCCCCACACTCATCAGTTGTTATTGTTTAGTCACTAAGTCGTGTTCAACTCTTCTTTGAACCCATAAACTGCAGCCTGCCAGACTCCTCCATCCATGGGATTTCCCAGGCAGGAATATTGGAGTGGATTGCCATTTCCTTCTCCAGGGAATATTCCAGACCAAGAGTTAGAACCCACTCTCCTGCATTGGCAGGCAGACTCTTTACCACAGAGCCATCAGTGAAGTCCCATTGCCAATCATACCTTAATTCAAATGTCATCTCCTCAACGAGGCTTCCCTGGCCACATCTTCTAAAGTAGCAAGTGTACATGGGCACACAGGTACACACTTGTACACACACACAGACACAAACATACACAGACATAGTTACACACAGAGTCACTATTCCATTGTGCTGTTTCGTTTCCCTCATAGCAGTTATTACAGTCTGAAATACTCTTATATGCTTGCTTGTTTATTTTCTATTGCTCCCATCTAGACTAGAAATGCCTCCTTATACATGAGGATCTTGTGTTTTCACCTCTATTCCCAGGCCCTAGGAGCAGAGCCTGCCACATAGTAGATGCTGAGTGGTTGTTGAATGAATATGCTCTATTCAGTAGGAAACATCATCCCTCTATTATAACTGAGAAGCTAATGTATTCTGCTTAGGTTTAGGCTGCTGGAAAGTGATGCAGTCAGAATGGAAACTCCAACCTACCTGCTCCAGGAGCCAAGACGCACACTCCTCCACCTTCTCTAACCGGGGCTATTAGCAGCGCACCAGACATCCCAGGGAAAAAAAGAAAAGATGTGGGACCTTCCCCAATAACTAATTTCCTCAGGACGTATGTGTATGTGAATTTTTCCCTGATGTTAAGTAATTTAGAACATTGTTTTAAAATTAAAACGCTCAGTTGTACTTGGGGACAGAATGTTACATTTCCAAGAATATTTAAAGAAAATAGTAGACTTCAAGGAAATGTTGAGCTCTCAGTAGGCCACTCTAGGCCACTCCAAAGATTGTATTCTGCTTGATTATGTGCCTGCATGGGCGTGTGTGCAAATGTTCACACTCTTCTAGTGGGACATGGAGGAAGACATTTGGGAAGCCCCACACTGTACTGGCCACCACTCAGAAGTGCTGGAGTTGAAATGATTTAGCAGAGAAAAAAGTAGCTAAGGGATAACAATCCTAAACAATGATGTTCAAGGTAAGGAAAGATGGTGCTAGAGAGAGAAAGGTCAACAGACCTCAGCTAAAGTGGTTTAGGTGAGAAAGCAAAAGCACAGACATTCTTTGAAAGAGACTCTGTTGCAAGGATGGTTGCAAAGCCTCCTTCCCAGAACGGGTCAAAATAAAACAGGCTTGTCTTTCTGGGATGGTGTAGGTGTGGTCTTGCCCGGAAGAGACAATCTCTGGAACTTATTTCCATTCTGAGAATGCTATGGTCTAGACCCACCAGCAACAGCCAAATTAGAAGCTCCTACCACTGTTTTTGGAATGATAAAAAGGCGGGGGGTGGCGGGGGGCTGGATTCTTAACAGACTCTGGCTTGATCAGAAACTTCTGCCCCAGACAGTCATAGAAAACTTTGCCTGATGCAGCATCCTTGCTCAGGCGAGGAGCAGAGCAGCACACATCCCGTGAAGGTCAGAGGAACCTGCCTGCCAGGGGAACCGGGACGCCCCTGTCCATGCAGACATGGGTCATGTGGCCAGCCCCGAAAGGGCCTCCTCTGCAGCATTCATAGGCTTCCCCAAACATTTAAACTCTCCCTGGCTGTGAACCAAGAATCCCTCTCAGAGCCAACAGCGTACAGCCCATTAAAAGCCCTGTGCAAATGCAAACACTCTCTCCATTAGACAAGGAAGAAACAAGAACCACGTTTTGGGACCGTGCTAGCAGTTGTTGAAACCAGACCAGGGGCTAGAGTCCCTGAAGAGGAAATATCACTGTATTAAAAACCACAGCTATTTCCAAGGCTCACAGACGATTATGCAGGAGACCAAAGGTGCCGTAGGAAGTGCTGGGAGCGCAGGCGGGTTCCGCCACGTTTAGGGCAGGACAATGTGGAGGAACCAGAGGCATCTTTGGATTCTCGAACTGCTCGAGGCTTGAGATCCAGTGTGTTGGATGGTAAGAACACTGCAATCGTATAAATGTATTTAATCCACACCCTACTCCTGGGAGGTTAGCGTCCTCCCTTTATCCACAGGAGGGTCATCTATCTAATTGGTTAGAATCCCTTATGCTGCCTGGACCACATTTACTGGCGAGCAGAGGTACCACTTTGAAAGCTTCCATCCTCTGGCTCTTTCTTCCACAGCAAGGGGTCCTCCACCTCTTTTTTCTTACAAGGTCTTGAAAGTGCTGGTCACTGCTTAGGGCTCACAGAGACAGAAGGTTCCATTTAGGCCTCACATCCAAGCTATATAATCCACATGTGCTTTGTCAGAACTCTGCACTGGGACCCATTAGGCACTGACCCAGGTAAAGTGTTTTCTGGCATTTTCCTCACAACATAACTCTTACTGTAAATTGGATATAACGGGAATGGTTAAACAATGAGCACGTCCACCATCACGTGGATGTTGGCCATGTGGGATCCCCAAAGGAAGCCAGCCAGGGACAAAGGAGAAGCCACCACTAGTCCCCCAAGTGGGCACAACTCTGTGCGGGGCTTAGGAGCCACCAAGATGGTGTCTCCTTCTGAGGGCGGCGTCTGTGAATGGAGCTGCACTGAGTTGGATTTTCTGCTCCCTGTTCCCCACATCGTATCTCAATTTTGTACTTTATTGATTGTAACAATGGATCATGATGACAGCAGCCTATATATGTTACCAAATTACACCCGGTGACCATTAAAAAGCCTTTATTAATTCTTACAGAAAACCTTATTATTGCACGTACGAAACTCTCAAACACTTAACCCTTTTCTTCCTCCGAAGCATGGCTTTGATGACTTGATGTTTAGCACAAAACCTCTCAGGGGCATAATTAATGCCTCATAAGGACACAGAAGTCTTTGTCTCCCATCTGCTACTGTTGTCAGGGTCTCTCTCTAGCTCAGGAACCCCACAGGCAGGATGCAGGCACTGAGGCATCTCTGGCAGGAATACCAGTGGATGACATGACGAGCTTGCCAAGGTCCAGGGCCGACATTTCCCACAAGGTGATCTAAGTCACATCGCCAGTGAGAGGCGGAGCTTGAGACACCAGCTCGGGATTTTTCCACCAGCCCTGCCCCCAGTCAACCTGCCAGGCAAGGCCAGAGGCCTGCAGAGCAGCCGACAGGGACTCGGCAAAGCACAGACCAATGTGAGGAGTGATGGGGTTCTGGCTGGGAGAACAGCCACAGAAATGAAGGAGGAACACACCAGGCCCAGGAATGTGGAGGGAGCTGGGACGTGCCCTATGTGCCCCACAGCCTCCAAAACTCCCGACTGAAAGAGAGTCTGGGGAACGTTCCAGAGACGCGTGAAATACTTACTGCTACTGTGGTTTCTAGAACAATGGTTCTCAATCGGAGGCCATTTTGCCAACCAGGGGACATTAGAGAACGCCTGGACACATTTTTGGTTTTCATAGTTGAGGGTGTGGGGGATGCTGTAGTATCTAGTGGGTGGAAGTCAGGGATGCTGCCAGCATGCTACAATCCATGAGACAGTCATCTCCGCACCCACCCCGCTGAGATCTTCAGTTCTCGGGCCCAAATGTCAATGGCCCTGAGGATGAAAATTTCTGCTCTGGAACGAGCCAGGGATACCCTGACTCCACTCAGCCTTTCTCTCCACAGAGTTGTCTCTGGCTTGTGCACAGCTAAGGAATCTGGTCCCCAGAGCATTAGCACTGTGACTGAGAGGAGCAAGGGGGAGGGTACAAAATGAGAGGGAACAGCAGCTCAAAAGGAAAAGGTCCAAAGGAATGGGGATGTGGCTGTGCGTGTGTCAGGGATCCCGAGACCTGCCCTTAGCCTTGCTTCTAACATCTCACGGTACTGGTGCAAAGAGCCGGGCAGGCAGTTTGACCCCGAGTGCCTGGCTAGTGGATGTTGATATGGGCTAATTTTAAACAAGGTCACAAATAAAATGACACATCAGGGGATTTCCAGTGAATCTATTAATAGGGGAACTGCTTATGCCAGTTGATTAAACTTAATACTACTGAGGTTAAATAGGAAAGATACCCAGAGTGAAATTGGTCAGTCTAGAATGAAAAGGAATGCTGCTCTGACTCTTTAAATGGTTGCCACCGGGCCCTTGGAATGCTCAAGCTGTAAGTGAGTTTTTATTTAAAGGCCCCTGGGTCATCCATATCAGTGGATGGTGGTCTGGCCACATATGCAGTGCCAAGACAGCTAACCTAGAGCCCATGCCTCCCCGCTGGCCTTCTCAGACGCTGGGCACACCTGGCCAGGTAGAAGAGGTAGACTGCCAGGTTACCAAGCCCCTTACCCTGGACCCCTTATGACCCCTTCTGCCCTCCATGCCCAAAGCTATACCATGACACCAAGACACCTGTAATTTACATTCCTGCAATCACTGGGGAAACCGAGGCAACAGTCACCTGGTGGGGAAGGAGGGAGGAGAAGGAATGGGTGACCCCGCAGGCCCTCCCAACCTGATACGTAAAAGTCTCCATGTCTTGGATGTAGGTGCAGGGGAGACCGATAGCAAAGAAATGGGACAGAGCTGCCCACCAGGCAGAGGGTGAAGGAGGCGGTGTCTGGGCCACAGCCTTCCTGTACAGCCTCACAGGTCACCGTGTTGGCCTTTTCTGTCCCTGCTTTGATCTCTTCCCCTTCCACACATACAACTTTCAGATTTGAGGTCACACATGGATTTTTTCAGGAGCCCTTATCTTTGTGGCATCAGTCCCCCACCTCCAACCTCTATTCCCTACTCTCCCAACACTGCCAAACACATATAGGGCCATACTCCTAAGCCCCTCCTCCCCCCACCTACCAGTCCCCAGCAAGGCTGAGCTGGAGGCAGCAAGGTGCTCAGGCAGATAAACACAGAGTCCTGCAGCCCTCGGGCCAGTCCACTCAGCCCACGATGCGTCCAGTGCTTCTGTGCTGTCAACCCTCAGAGTCCTCGGGGGTTGCCCCTCCATCTGTCACGGGGCACTCTGTTTGCTTTCCCGGGACGTGGCCAGCAAAAACGCCTCCCGCCGACAGAAGGGGGCTCTGTCTCTGCTCTGAACTTGGGAAAGAAGAATGAAAAGGAGCTCTGTCGGAACATCTGGGCCAAAACACACACGAAAGGACGAGAAGCTCTAGTAACAGGAGGGTCCTCTCAGTCCTGAAAAGCCACATGAGGCAGTAGAGATCAGGCCTGATTGACTGAACAGCACAAACCACTGAAGACACGATGCCCTCCCAAGGAAGGCAGGCTTCTCTGAGTCCGGCAGGCAGACCCTCAGAAACTGCCCTTCATTCTCCTATGTGTAACTTTGAGTTCCACGCACCATCATGCAAGTAGCATGAAGCTCCAGGTACTGGGTGAGTGCTGTACAGGATTCATTTCTGAATCCCAGAAAAATGCCCAGAAGTAGTACCTGCTCAGGGGCAGGTATTAAATATGTTCATTCTACACATAAGGGAATAAACTCAGAGAATAACAATCTTGGTAAGTGGAAGAGCCACACTGCAGCTCAGGTCTGTTTCGAGGTCTCCTGAGCCTTTCAAAAGTAGGGTCTATCTTTTTCTATCCTCTGCACCAAACACAAGGCCAGCCTACGGAAACTACGTTTTGAGTGTGTGGTCAGTTGAACTGCGCCCTCCCGAGTTCAGGCAGGACCAAGCATCTTCTCTGACATGCATGGCGCCTGGACAACTCACTTGGGACCAACTCCCACTGCCGGTTTCCGCTATGCTCACCATGACACCATCCTTGTTCCTTGTCCTACATCTCTGAAAGCTATGTCCTCTGTCATTCCTCATTCTAACTTCCTCCAGAACCCACCCCCAACTTAAGAGCCTTTCACCTTTCCATGTTCCTATTCACCCATACTCACAGCTTGTTTACAACCCAAGTCAGAGAAGACGACTGACCCACAACCTGGTATCTCTGCTTCTACTTTGATTGCCATGTTTCTTTCTCCTTTTAGTTGAAGTATAGTTAATCTACAATATTACATTCATTTCAGATGTCCAGCATTATGATTCAATGTTTTTACAGGTATACGCCTTTAAAAGTTCTTACAAGATAATGGCTACAGGTCCGTTTGCTGTACATCTTTGTTGCTGACCTATTTGATACACAGCAGTTTGTATCTCCCAATCCTCTACCCCTAATTTGCCCCTCCTTCCCTCTCTCTCCCCTCTGGCAACCACTAGTTTGCTTCCTATGTCTCTCTATGCCTGTTTCTGTTTTGTGTATACATTCATTTGTATTATTTTTTGGATTCCAGTGATGTCATCGATTGTCACACCTCTGAAACTCATCACAATACCCTCTTGCCTCGTTCACTCAAGACCACCTCCTGTTCACGACATCTGGTGAGGGCATGGCAACCCTCTCTCCCAATATTCGAAGTCACTAAATGGACTCATTATTTTTCCTTGAGTCTCCTTTGCCCTCCAAACCTGGTCCTGTTGTCAAGTTTTCTTACCTCTTCCAATTATGTCTTTCACCTGACCCTTCCTTTCAATTTAATTGTAACTCCCCTAATTTGGATTCCAAATTCATAATAACACCCCCGACCCACCTAGTCCAGCCTGGGATTCGGGTTTTTGTTTGTATGTTTTTGCTTTTATTTGGCTGCACCAGGGCTTAGTTGTGGCATATAGGATCCAGTGCCCCAACCAGGGATCGACCCTGGGCCCCCTGCACTCGGAGTGCGGAATCTCAGCCACTGGGCCACCAGGGAAGTCCCCAGCCTGGGCTTTGAAAGAAAGCAGCCTGGAGTTCAAATGCTGGTCCTGCCATTTACAAATTCTATGACACTGGTGGGCTATTCAACATGGATAAGTCTTAGTTTCCTCATTAGTTGAATGTACTCACTTTGTAGGTTTGTTGCATAAGACAGAAATCATATGTGTACAGCATCTAGCACCTAGGGTATGCTCAATAATTGGTGGTGGTTGTTACTGTTATTATTATTAATACTATTATTATTACAAGCTGGTTTCCCTGCCACCAGTGTCTCCCCATCTCCATCCACCCTGCACACACTCCAGCTGACAAGAGAAATGTCCTCCCTATCAGCCTCCCTCTGTTGAACTCTCCCCAATTCTGCCTTCCCGAACCCTCTGGACCCCAGCAAAGAGGCTGTCCTTCAACTCAATAATGCTCAGTTGTCTTTTTATCTTTCGCAGTAGAATGCACATACCTAGGGCTTCCCTGGTGACTCAGCAATAAAGAATCCACCTGCAATGCAGGAGCCGCAGGAGAAGCAGGTTCTATCCCTGGGTCAGGAAGATCCCCTGGAGGAGGTCATGGCAACCCACTTCAGTATTCTTGCCTGGAGAATCCCATGGACAGGAGCCTGACAGGCTACAGTTCATAGGGTTGCAAAGAGTTGGACACAACTGAAGTGACTTAGCATGCACACACACACATACATACCTAAAGATTTTAACATTTCTTAGCCTCTTCCACGGACTGAGTACTGTTAGGTACATTCACAAACATTATTGGTTTTCTACCTTCTACAATGAAATAATGCAATCCCTTGCACATAAAAGTAGCCAATAAATATTTACTGATTGAAGGAAGTAGTGCCCCCTGAGAGCGTGAAGGGCACATTCCATGTGGTAGAGGATGACTGCAGTTCTTCCTTTAGGTAACCCAGATTCTGTGATGCTGGCCTAGAACAATAACCCGAGCAGCAGCAGGAGATGCTGGAGTTTCTAGAAGTTACGAACCATTAGAATTGTACCAATTCAGTTCCCTTTTCTCCATAACCTCTCCACCTCCAGTATTTATTGTTTGTAGATTTTTGATGATGCCCATTCTGACCAGTGTGTAGTGAGACTTCATTGTAGTTTTGATTTGCTTTTCTCAATACTTTGGCCAGCTGATGCCAAGAACTGACTCATTTGAAAAGACCCTGATGCTGGGAAAGATTGAAGGCAGGAGGAGAAGGGGATGACAGAGGATGAAATGGTTGGATGGCATCACCGGCTCGATGGACGTGAGTTTGAGTAAACTCCAGGAGTTGGTGATGGTCAGGGAGGCCTGGCGTGCTGCAGTCCATGGGGCCGCAAAGAGTCAGACATGACTGAACAGCTGACCTGAACTGAACTGAATAACCCATGTGTAAAATAGTTAGTGGGAACCTACTGTTTAGTACAGGGAGCTCAGCTCAGTGCTCTGTGATGAACTATAATAGATGGGTGGGATAGAGGTGGGGAGAGAGAGCCAAGAAGGATGGGATATATGTATATGTATAGCTGATTCACTCCATTGTACAGTAGAAACTAACAAAACATTGTAATTATACTCTCCGCAAAAATGCTGCTGCTGCTGCTAAGTCGCTTCAGTCGTGTCCCACCCTGTGCGACCCCATAGACGGCAGCCCACCAGGCTCCCCCGTCCCTGGGATTCTCCAGGCAAGAACACTGGCGTCGGTTGCCATTGCCTTCTCCACAAAAATTAACTGTACTAATTGTGCTTAGATGTCTATTCCATTGCCATGTTATGTGTCATTCTGTCTCAGAGCTTCTTACTATTATTCACATGATTCTGTATGAGGCACATCACAAGTTGCCATCCCAAACACCAGTTTGTTTCAGTCAGCAAGAGGCAGGTTTGAAACAGAAGTGCTCCTTTTTGACTGTGGATATGAAGTTCATCCCAGAAGATACAGAGCAGGGAACCCAATGGAGGGCTGTACTAAAACAGCCTGCCTTCTGTACCCATGAGTACCATATCTGCAGATTCAGTCAACCTCGAATTTAAAATATTAAAAAAAAAAAAAGATTTCCAAAAAGCAAAACGTGAATTTGCTACTTGCCATCAGGTGCTGGTGAAGACTCTTGAGAGTCCCTTGGACAGCAAGAAGACCAAACCAGTTAATCTTAAAGGACATCAACCCTTAATATTCATTGGAAAGCTTATTGCTGAAGCTCCAATACTTTTGCCACATGATGCGAAGAGACGACACATTGGAAAAGACCCTGATGATGGGAAAGATTGAAGGCAAAAGGAGAAGGGGCAACAGAGGATGAGTTTTGTTAGATAGCATCACCCACTCAATGGACATGAATTTGAGCAACTCTGGGAGACAGTGAAGGACAGGGGAACTTTGTGTGCTGCAGCCCATGGGGTCACCAAGACTTGGACACGACTTAGCAACTACACAATAACAGCAAGTATTTCCATAGCATTTACATTGTATTTACAACTATTTATATAACATTTACATTGTATTAGGTGTAAGTAATCTAGAGAAGATTTAAAGTATCCTAGGAAGACGTACATAGATTATATGCAAATACTATGCCATTTTATACAAGGGACTTGAGCATCTGCAGGTTTTGGTATCCAAGGGTGTCCTGGAACCAACCCCTGCGGATACCGGATACTGCAGATACCGAGGGACGACTGTACTCAGATTCCCAGCACCAGCCCAGCCCCTGATCAAAAGCAGGACCCGCAGTGCGTCCCCACGGAGTCCCGCCCATTCCGCTAGAAGTCATCTGTATTCCTGCGCAGTCAGCGGTTTGCAGCCAGGTTTGGCTGGGGACGTCCCAGTGCTCATTTCTCTCCTAAACCTCCCTGGTGTCAAGCCAAGTCTCCATTTTATTCAACTTTAAAAACAGAAACGTACAAAGAAAAATGATTCCCACGAAGGATGGAAAACTAATCTAACAAATGATTCTGGCTGTGCTGAGGGCCGCAAGGGGATCAGGGCACCTTAGCACAACAGCTCCCGGGGGTGGGCCGGCCTCTCACAGCCTCATGTACATCACGCAGCGCGAGCCCCTGTGATGGACGAGAGCAGAAGTCATGGACTTGAGCAACCACTGCATCCTTGAGAACTCAGGACACTGAACGAAGTTTATGACACAGTTCTACCCTCCAGGGTTTATAACCCATCCAGGAAAATAACACTGAAATACCTGAAAAAGAGTCCAAAGCGGTTTCACATTAAAAGTAATGAAAGGAATGAAAAACACAAGCGAGTGCACCAAAAAAGGCTTTTGAAACCCAGAAGGTTTGAAAGGCCAAGATGACTAAGCTTCAAGGAGCAGCAGTGCTCCTGGGGGACAGGATGTCACCAAGGATTTGGGCAAAAACGTATTACTAGAACAGGGACAGAGTGAAGCAACCTGGGGGCCCAGGAGGAAAGGGTTCCCGTGGTGCTAAGTCCTACACAGAAGGATGAAAGAAGAGAAGCCTGTGAAGGAGAAGTAGAGTAGATCTGGAAAAGCCTACGTGCGGATCCAAGGATCTTGGTGTTTATTCTGCATGGGCTGGGCAGTCACTGAGGGCTGGGCGCAAAGGGAGAAACAACAGAGTCTAGTTCAGAGGCTCAGAGAAAGTCAGAATTTCTGTTTCACCACTTGTCCTTGGTTATGAGTCTTGGCTAAGTTCCCAACCATCTCCAATTCTGCCTCCTTAGGTAAAAGAGGGAAAATAATAGTGTTTATGGATTCATAAGGTTGTCGGGTTGATAACAGACGTCCTTAGCACTGTGCCAGGCACATGGCGTGAGACCCACAGGTGTTTTGCAGGGAGAGAAGTAAGAGCAGATTAAAAGGAAGACTCAGGATGATGTGTAAATGCAAGGAGAGTGAGACTAGAAACTGGTGGTTCCCTGAAAAGTTCTCACCACAACCCAGCACCAGGGAGCAGAGGCGTAGGTAAGAGTGGCCATCCTACAAAAAAAAAGAATGGCCATCCTGAGAAGCGTCAGAAAGGAAACATGGACCAGACTCGGGCATTGCCTGGATAATGCAGATTAATGCAGCTCAATGCAGCTCAGGTCCCACATGTGGGAAATCAGAAGAGATGGTGGTGCCTGGAATAAAAACAGAGGATCCCAGAGACAGGGTGAGTTCAGTGGACACAGAGGAAGTTCTGTGAGTAGATGCTGTTGGGAGACTGGGACTCAGCATGTCAGGCTGGTCACTTGGAGCTGGAAAAGGAATCCCAAGGGAAAGAAGGTGGGGGAGAAGTGCTGAGGGTCAAAGACAGCGGCAGTGGGGAAAGGCTCCCATTGACAGGGTGAGAGAGGGCAGAGATGTCAGCAGAGGAAACAGAGAAGGAACACAGAGAAGGCAGGACAGTGAAGATGCCTGGAGAGGAGAGGGGGACCAACTCCGTCATGTGGTTCAGGAAGAACAGAGAATGAGAGGTGTCCCTTAGAAGCCCTGGTGGCTTCAGACTAGGGCAGTTTTCATGAAGTATAGTGGGCAGCTGTGATGGAGTGAGTCTTGGCAAAGGTGGTGCCAGCAGCCTGGCACTGAGCAGAGAGGGAAAACCATGGGGCTGAGATTTGGGGAGTCCCCACATGGAAATGTTTCCTCTTGGTGGGACCCTGTGCATCTCAGCATTCACAAAAGTGAGCAAAGGACACTCTGTGGCCAGAACTCTGCTCCTTTGGCATCGCTCCGGGAACACAGCTTCCTTCCTGCTGTTCTGGACAGTGGCTCTCACCCATTTCAGCCTCCTGTCAGGGAGCCTCCAGGACAGTGATGGATATCAGCAGGCCTTTGGCTGCTTTCCCTTCTATTTTGTTTGGCAGAAAAATAAAGAGGTACATGGAAGTGGGTGGGGAGAGAAGGGATGCCCTAAAAGGGAATCCACAGACAGGTTTTAGAAGCCCATGTGGCATCTGGATAAGTAGGTGCCTGCACAGCATTGATGCCTCTGGTCACCGGCTCCCATCACAGGAGGTGATGCTCACAAAGCTACCAACACCAGGAGCCACTGCCAGACAGGCACAGGAGTGAGGGAGGGAGCCCAGCATCAATAATTTTTGTGCAATTTTTTTTTAACGTCTTAGGTGATCCTACTGTGCAACCAAGGTTAACCACTTACTACCCAAGGGGTTTCCTTTAATGAATACATAGGGCACACGTTTTACAGACATAAAATTATTGATCTGGGAAGTACCAGTTAGACTCCCTAGCTTAGTGAACAAAAACACATTTGTTTTGTGAGCCAACTCTGATTTGGGCCTGCCTGCTGCAGAGAGGTGAGAGAGATACTGAGCCCACATCCAGACTCACATAAAAAGAGCACAGTGATCCTTCCAGGTAAGGAAGAAGTGGGAGTGCTGGTTCTGTAGGCATCCTGGGTCAGGTTTTTCTAATCCTGTCACAGTCTCCACAATTTAAGCATCAGTCAGAGACCATGAGCCCCTAGGCCAGCAGTCCCTCACCTGGATGAGCATCCCCAACTGCTAGGGCAGTGGTTCTCAGACTGTGCCTACTCCAGTAGCATTAGCACCACCTGAAATGCAATTCTCAGGCTCCACCTAAGATCTCCTGAATCAGAACCTCCCTGAATCAGGGAGGGGGGCTGGCCATTATCTTTGTTCTAACAAGCCTTGCCAGATGCAAGATGCTGATGCACACATAGCCTGAGAACCAGTGCCTTACAGAATGTAAAACACACCACACACAAAGACACACAGATTCCTAAGCTCACCAGGACCCACTAAATAGAACCTCTGGGGGTAGAGCCCAGGCACCTGCATTTTTAAAGCTCCTTAAATGGTGCTGATGCATATTCTGGTTTGGGTACCACTAATTTAGTATTGCCTTCTATATGGCATTTAATTTCCTCAACAGCATCCCTGGAAATACTCAGACTATTTCCAGAGCCCTGCTGGACGATACTCGCCCTGGGAATGTGTACAACACACACAGCGGGTCTCCTTTTGAGTAGCACTCAACCTCAGCAAATCTCACTTTCTTCATCTGTAAAATGGGCATGCTCTGATCTCAGAGGATTGGATGGTTGTTGTGACAGTGAAGTGAGGGCAATCAGCTTAGAGTTTGGGACACCTGACAAATGGTTTTAATTGAAGGAAAGGAAAAATGGATGAAGAAAAGAAATGACACAGGCGAAACAAATAGCTTCACTGCACATGTGTAACCTCAGCTCTGACTTCAGTCGAGCAGAATTACTACGAAGATGATTAACCCCACGGAACACAGAAACACCCCAGGGCAAGTCATTCTCTGACAGCCCCCTGAAGGGTCCTACCTGTCCAGACTGCATGGTCTGCTCCTGTAAACGTATGCTTTTGGTTTTTTCCTGTCAAAAAATCATGCTAAAATCATTATTTTAACCAGTGTTCAAACAGCAAGCTCATGTCAACTCTTGGCTGGAGGCTTCTGCTTAGAGGAAACCAAAGACACCAGAACATCCATTTGCCTCACCCTGTCATGTGTGGAAAATTTTAATTTGCCTAGTTAATCGTGTGGGACATGGGAGACAGACAGGCAGAAGGGCATGACAGCAAAGAGCACAGTTCAGAAGCAGCCTCCGCCGTTCAAATCCTATATCCGCAGTTAGTACTCGGGTGACCAGTCCTAGACCAGGAGCACCTGAAACCTCCTGTTCACCTTGAGGCTTTCATGCCAGTACCTGTGGCTTTCTGTGGGCTCCAAGGTGAAGCACAAGATCTGCCCCCCTACCTTTCAAGACCTCCACATGCATCCCTTCCCCCTCTCCAGTCCACTTTGTCTTCTCAGAAAAAACCTCCATCTGTGTGGTCTCTTGTGGCAACCCACTCAGTATTCTCGCCTGGAGAATCCCATGGACAGAGGAGCCTGGCAGGCTACAGTCCATGGGGTCGCAGAGAGTCAGACACGACGGAGCGACTAACACTTGCACTCTCATGCGGCCCCTTGAGAACCCTGAACACATTCTTCTTCATGGTTCTGGTCCCCCCGCAACTTCACCCAGGCCTCCTTCCCCCTCTGCCTCGATCATTCTTTTCCTTTGACCCCTAGGTCTTGCGTCAGTCTGAGCCCTGGGGCGCCTCCCTTCCTTCTCCAACCATCGACCTCCTCTGCCTCCAGTCTCTCTACCTTGTTCTATAACTATTGTATTTCTCTTCATCCTTTCCACCCCTTCTAGCTTATGAACACGTGAGCAGAGTGACCGTGTAATTCATTATGAAGACTGGATCACTTCTGAAAGCAGAAGGGGGTCCTATTAAATTATATCAGAATAACAGGCATACACAAGGATTGTCCCAGATGAAGCAGGATGTCTGGTGACCTTAAAATTAGTCCTGTCTTCCATATCCTTATATCCTTCTCAGCACCTGGGCCTTATAAATAGGAGTTGATAAAGTGAAATCCTGGGAATGAGCTCTTGATGGAGGTTGAGAAAGATTAATCTAGCCCGTGCTGTGTAGGGGAGACAAGAGCTAGAATAATAACAGCTCACAGTTATGAATAGAAATGAATAAGTGACATGCTGCTTTTATTTCCTTCTCTATAGAGATGCAAATGCAGCCCAAGGGCTGATGTAAGGTTGAAACAAGCCTTGCATGAGAAATGCGGTTTGCATAGTTTAATACAATTTAATATCTGCTCATGGCCAGCTAAGCATCTGTCTCTAATTCCACAGCCACAGTCCTTTCAAAGTCACTGCCTTTGGATGTAAGTTTTCTCAGAGACAGCCAGCCTGTGTCCAATGCCGGGAAAGCAACAGCATTTGGCCACCAAGCTCTCCTCTCTTCCCAACAAGCAGCCTTTCCTGTTTTGTTTTTAGCTCCAGGAGAAGGACAATGGACAAGTCAATCAGCGCAGATTACCCGGCCCAGGGAGGAGTGACACCTGACAGCCATGCCCTTCACGGAGTCCACCGGGACAAAGGGGCAGGGTAATCGGGGCTTCACGGAGAATGCAATTCTCATCAACCCTTGGGGTTGCCTCATTGTTTTTGCTCTGTTTTCCAGAAGGTCTTTGGAGAAGAGAGGGTGTGGAGGAAGGCAGGGTCTTGCCTACGAGCAGACATTTCAATGCAATCATCACCCTCCCCCAACTCAATGTTAGGGATCAGCCCTTGCAAAGGAGAAGCCATCAGATGAGGCACAATCAGAGGCTGCAGGTCTTTCTGTCCTGCTCAGCCTGCCTTCCCCTGATGAAAGGGCTGCTTTTCCACTAGGCATGCCCCTTGTATGGAAAAAAATTCCACCTCTAGTTTGCTCTTATTTGTATCCACCCACTGCGAACTAAAATTGCACAGAGCAGAGGCCAAGACAGTTTTCCTAGCACATCTAACATCTGCCAGCTCTGCATATAAGGACTCAGATTGCTGGTGAGTAGTTAATGAAAGAATCTCTTGTGAAGTGGGATTATTTATTCCTTGCGTGCTCAGTTGCTTCACTCGTGTCCGACTTTTTGCGACCCCATGGACTATAGCCCGCCAGGCAGGATTCTCCAGGCAAGAATACTGGAGTGGGTTGCCATGCTCTCCTCCAGGGAATATTTTCCACCCAGGGATCGAACCTGCGTCTCATATCGCCTGCATTGGCCGGCGGGTTCTTTACCACTAGTGCCACCTGAAAGTGAGTCGCTCAGTCACGTCCAATTCTTTGTGAGTCCATGGACTGTAGCCCGCCAGGCTCCTCTGTCCATGGAATTCTCCAGGCAAGAACACTGGAGTGGGTAGCCATTTCCTTCTCCAGGGGATCTTCCCAACCTGGGCCTCCCACCACCTGGGAAGCCCATTTATTGCTTACTTTTCATTGAATTGTTTAAAGGCTTTCATGTGAACTATAATTAATCATCTGAAATGCCTTGCCTTCACTAGTAGCCCCATTTTATGGATTATGCAGGTCTAGGCTCTGAAGTAGGGCTTCCAAGGTGGCACAGTGGTAAAGAACCCAACTGCCAATGCAGGAGATGTGGGTTCAATCCCTGGGTTGGGAAGATCCCCTGGAGAAGGGCATGGCAACCCACTCCAGTATTCTTGCCTGGAGAATCCCACGAACAGTGGAGGCTGGCAGGCTATAGTCCATGGGGTCGCAAACAGTTCAGACATGACTGAGCATGTGTGCACACAGACACACACAGAGGCTCTGCGGTAGGTTCTGGGGATACAGACTTGAGCATGTGAGGGACAAAGCAAATGCCACAGAGGTTAAAGGAGTTGCCTAAGGCCACTTGAAGTCCAGCTTGAAAGCCTGAGAACCCAATACCCCTGGGGACCCTGCCAGCCCAGAGACTTTCCCAGCTGTTATTTTCCCCAAGCATAAAATCAGAGGCACTTGAACAACCACTTCAAGGTTGAGGAGTTCACCCTGATCACGTGGGTGAATTATATAAACAAGTGGCTCATCACTTGAGGAAGCACAGGTTGCTCTTCAATGAAAAAACAAGTCAAAAGTTTGAAATCACTTAACTGTGGGCAGAACTGGATGGTGTAACCCCCAGCTCCCAGGGCCCTCTTGATACACAGAGGTCATCTCATCCATTTGCCTTCGTGTTTCTATATTTGCTTTTCCCTCATTCCAGAATTTCTACCTCCTCCTTCTTCCCTCTTGATACTTCCTACTTGGCTTTTAAGACTCAGGGAATTTCCCTTTGAGTCTCAATTTCCCCATCTATAAAATGGGTATAAGAGCAGCTTCAACTTCATACAGTTGTTGTGAGAATTAAAAAAATAGATGATGTGTAGAAAGCACTTTGGCCACCTGATGCTTAGAGCCAACTCATTAGAAAAGACCCTGATGCTGGGAAAGATTGAAGGCAGGAGGAGAAGGGGATGACAGAGGATGAGATGGTTGGATGGCAACACTGACTTGATGGGCATGAATTTGAGCAAGCTCCGGGAGATGGTGAAGGACAGGGAAGACTGGCGTGCTGCAGTCCATGGGGTTGCCAAGAGTTGGACACGACTGAGTGACTGAACAACAACAGAAAGTACAGTGCATGTAAAAAGTGCTCAATAAATGTTAGGTGCCATTCTCTGTGATCCCAAATTCAACAGCCAGACTAGATCACAGCATCTCCTTGACTACACTGTGATCATTTAATTCTTGTCACCCCTATTAGGCTCTGAGATCTTCCAGGGAGAGGCCAGTACCTCACCATCATATCCCCAGGAGCTTGTATAGTGTCTGGCCCACAACAAGTACTCAGTAAACCTCCCACATGTTTTTGCATCAGTGATTAATTCCAGACTGAACTCTCCGCCCTCCTCCTATCGTTTCATGCATGGACATGGAGCGTCCTCCCTGTGAAAGGCACGGGAGGAGACTAGAGAAAAAGAACGAGATGTTCTTGATTGTACTCAGAAATATTCTAAGGCAAAGATTCTACATAATTCATCTGTACTTTGACAGTTTATGACCTTCATTTTCTCTGAGTGCTTTCTGCAGATGCTGATGATTTTACTAAAACTATAAGGACAATGATCCTAAAGCCAGGGGTTTTAATACAAAGTGGAAAATAAAGCAGACCCATGTGGCCTCAGCAGAGGGAAACCAAGGTAGGCCAAAGAGATACCAGGTAACAGATAGACTTATGCTCCAAACCACAGCCTGTTAGCATAAACTGTCATTGTAAAGGGGGGAAAAAGACACCTTACCTTGGCCATTGAATGTAAGGCGTCTTTTCCCCTCCTTTACAATGATAGTTTATGCTAACAGTCTGTGGTTTGGATCATAAGTCTCTCTGTTACCTGGTATCTCTTTGGCCTACAAAAAAATTCTAGTAAAGGCCCTTGAAATTAGGTATAACTCTTTTTCTACACTAAGTTCTTTATTTGGGGCTTGTATGAAGTTCTGTGTCTGGGACAGAACTGGAAGTATATTAAAAGTAATTACTTTCTGCTTACAGAATTAATAGTTTTAAAGAGGTTCACCCTGGAGAAATTTAGATGTTAGGACAACTGGTGCCAGCAGGATAAGTTCTGTGACCTAAGGGTCATTTAGAAAGTTCTAATTTAAAGGTTGGTTTACATCACAATGACTTGTCAGTTAGCAGAAGCACACAGCTTAAACACAAGGAAGAAAAAGATTTGGTTCTTAGCATTAGTGTTAGTCGCTCAGTCGTGTCTGACTCTTTGCAATCCTGTGGATTGTAGCCCGCTAGGCTCCTCTGTCCATGGGATTCTTCAGGCAAGAATACTGGAGTGGGTAGCCATTCCCTTCTCTGGGGCTCTCAGCATAGGGAGAGTAAAAAATAAGAGTCGGGGACAGGGTATGTCTCAGCTGTGACATTATTACATGCAAACAAAACAAAATGATGTCACTCCTGTCACATTTCAGGTCAGCATGAAGCTACTGATGGATAGTTTTATGTGACCAGGATGGAATTTGGGAACCAAAATCTAACTAGGGCACAGACAGGGGACATTCCAAGAGTGAGACACTGCTTTTTACGGAGGCAGTGCTTCTGAGGATAAGTGTCAATGGGATTAAGAACTTTGGAATCGGCAGCCTGGATTTGAATCCTGATTCTGTGATCTTAATGTCTCTAAGCTGAAGTTTCCCAGCCTATAAAATGGGGACAAAAATATCTGCTTTTAAGGGTGAATGTGAGCAATATTCATCACATACTTAGCTCAGTCTGGCATGTGATGATCAGTCTCTCAGTGTTAACCATCAGGGCTCACCCAGTGAGGACCAAGGACCACATCATGCAAACTCCCATAGTGAGAGTCTCCACATGTGGTCTTATGACCTCTGCTTGTTCCCCATAGTGATAAGCAGTAAATTCCTTCAGCTGTAAAGGGTCAGGGGATTGGCTTTCACAGGGAGCCTTGGACTAAAGTGCTAGGATGATTATGTCTCTCCTCCTCTCTTCTAAAGTGGGACTTCCCTGGCAGTCTAGTGGTTAAGACTCTGCACTCCCAGTACAGGGGGCCCGGGTTCGATCCCTGATCAGGGAACTAGATCCCACATGCAGCAACTAAGAGCTTGCATGTGACAACAAAGATTCTGCATGCCACAACTAAGATTCAGCACAGCCAAATAAATTTTAAAAAATAAAGAAGTCCATTTTAAAGAGGAGCCTCTCCTACTAAGGAGGCCGCAGTGGTCACAGCAGAAATGTTCCTCTGGTTCCAGACATGTGGTTAGAGGCACCTGTAACATATAACACGGATCTTCAAAAACATGCTCGGGGGAAGACAACTGCAGGTAACCACTGCTGTGTGCTGTGTTTAGTTGCTCAGTCATGTCCGACTCTTTGCAACCCCGTGGACTGTAGCCCTCCAGGCTCCTCTGTCCATGGGGATTCTTTAGGCAAGAATACTAGAGTGGGTTGCCATGCCTTCCTCCAGGGTATCTTCCCAACCAGGGATCGAACTCAAGTCTCCCGCATTGCAGGTGGATTCTTTATTGTTTAAGCCACCAGGCAAGCCCAAGAATACTGGAGTGGGTAGCCTATCCCACCTCCAGGGGAACTTCCCGACCCAGGAATTGAACCATGGTCTCCTGCATTGCAGGTGGATTCTTTACCAGCTGAACTTCCAGGGAAGCCCCAGGGGTCTCCCTAGAAAGCAGGGGGAGCCACAGTGCTGCCTCTGCAGGCAGATTTACTACCTAAATAGACGGTCCTCCACTTCAGGCAATTCTGTCCCCCAAGGAGCATCTGGAAACATCTGGAGACATTTTTTGAACTGGAAGAGCATCTTATTGGCATCTAGTGGGTAGAGACCAGAGATGCTGCTAAACTTCTAACAGTGCATAGCACGGTCCCACAGCAAAGAATTACCCCACCTAAAATGCCAATAGTTTTGAGACTGAGAAACTCTGGAGACATCAGACTTGGATAGAAATGCTGAAGGTGACATTAGAAGGGAAGTTCCTTGAAAAGCAACCCACTTGGGTATGCAGCACGTAGCTCAAGGCTGGCGTTTGTCATCACAACAGCAAACGATGACAGCAGCACCAACATAGCAATTAGTGGGTCAAATATCATCCGCAACATCCTAAATTCATATCATCCTCAGAACAACCTATGCAATGGCTACTACTTGCAGCCCCATTTCACAGATGACAAAACTGAGGCACAGGACCTTGCCCAACATCCAAAATTAGTATGCAGCAGAACAGATATCGACTAGGCAGTCTGGCTTCAGAGCCTAAGTTCACACAGCAGGCACTTGGTAGGTGTTTGATGCGTTAATGGGGAAAAAAAAGATGAACTTGGCCATAAGTAGAAACATACATTGAATATATAAGAGAAGCAATACAAACAGAATAAAATTCAGAGCAAAAGGACTTATCCTCTATTTCTCCAAGCAACCAAGGAGTGAGCATCCTGTGGAGGGGCTGGACGTTGGCTGGCAGGTGAGGACTCCACAGGGCAGTGGCCTTAAGGCTGCACTGTTCATTTTCTTTTCCAAAGACCAAGATTTGTGGCCTAAGTGATAAGTTGTTCTGTCTGTCAAAACTTTGTTTTAACTGTAATTTGGCCTGGAAACATAACATAGTGGGGAATTTAGAAGTTATTTTAAAAACACCTTTTATGGTTTGAGTTTTGTGTGTATAAGTGTGGGAGGGAATGGAAATTTCAAGTAAAACTTAAAGTACATAAAATACTCATTTTTTCTTATAACTATTTATAGTCTCAAAGTAACTTTGTTAGGGGTCAACACATACAAAAAAAAAATCTATTCTGTATAATTTGGCTTGTTTGTAGTAATATCACATTTGAGATATGGGTATTAGACTAGAGCTTGCTCAGAGAATAATAACAAATTTATAACATATTTATTTTTAAATACCCTTACAAATGGAACCACAAACTTCCAAAGGAAGGAATTTATAAACTTGGGTTGTATGTGTTTCTGGGAAGCAGGAAAATCACTCAGAACAAAAGAAATACTCACAATATAGAAAAAAAAAAAAGCTTTTTTTTGTCCTGAACTTAGTACATATTAAATACTAAAAGCAGTTTTTAAAGATGCCAGGGTAGAGGGCATCATTAGGGAAGGAACACTCAAAACTCAACGGATATAATTTTTGCCATTAAAAATGCCTTGGTTTCCCGAGCTTACACGATCCCAGTGTCTGCTTCCTCTGATGGGCCCTCATCATCTTCACAGACTTCTACAAATAGAATATGTGACAGCTATGACTTCCTCCCTGTCTTCCTGGCGCCAGGCATGGGCAGTGACATCAGGATAGATGGGACAAAGACTCCTCCACAGGAGAGAACTGGTAGACACCCCAAGGCTGGGAGGACGAAAAACCCACCCATGTTAAGTCAACCAAGGCTGGAGAAGGCAAAGAAGTGCCAAAGGGCTGGGCAGGCAGACCCCGTGTGCAGTCGAGGAAGTCAGCAAGCATTGGCCAACCCAGTGAAAGCTGGGTTCTAGGCAGAGTGGTTTCTTCTACATTCCACTTTGTCCCATCTACCCCTGGGCAAAATGCACACTCAGGAAAAAAAAAAAAAAAATGGAGATCTGGTAGGGAATTCTGGCCTTAAACCAGAAAAGGCTAAGAGGCCAGGAATGCCCCATTATGCCCAGACTAAAAGCTGAAGATGTGCTCTTTCTGCTGTGTTGTCAAGGGCTTTCTGAACATGCAGGCTTAAGCTTGCTGTTCCATTTGTAATAGAAGCAAATTTGATTTTTTGGCCGTTGGATTTGAATCCAAGAGATTTGGCAAAGCATGAATTAATGAACATTGACATTCTTCCCAGTCCTTAATAAGGTCTTTTTACTTTAATTTCTTCATTTCTCATAAGTAGAAGTACTCTTAATTTTTCAGAAGCAGTCAGTTATATTTATGCCATTAGAAACAGAAGGTCTGACAAATACCAGCTGGAAAAGACACAGTGCCTGCTTTAGAGTCGGCTTCCAACTCGGCAAGGGTTCTGTGGCTGGACACTCAATAGCGAATGAGAATGCGCCTTATGCTGTACTTTGAAGAGCATCTTTGTTTCCTGGTAACACTCAAAGGACAATCCCACACTGCTCCAAAGACTTTCAGTGCCATTTCAGTACTGGCATTTAATGAACTGCATTTTCTTTATCCTTTTCTTTATTGAGGTATAATGTATTAATATAAGAAGCACATCAAATAGGCTCATGATGAATGTATGGCTCCTGACACATTTAAGACCTAAATAACCAGCACTGAGCTCAAGATTGAGACTATTTCCTACATCCTGGAAGGTTTCCTCATGCCCCTTACTAGTCAATCCCACCCTCTTCAAAGGTTTCCATTATTCTGATTTTATTTTTGCCATATATTAGCTTTGCCTGTTCTTGAACTAAATATAAATGGACTTATACTGTAGGTACTTTTGTGTCTGGTGTCTTACGGTTAGTAAGAAAAACACATTCAGTGAATGGAATTCATGAGAAATTTACTCAGTTGGTGCTTATATGAATAGTTTATTATTAACAACTTTATTGAAGTGTAGTTAACACACAATAAATCATACATATTTGAAGTGTACAGTTTGATAAGATTGCTCATACGTATTCACCCATGAAATCATCACCATCATCAAGATAATGCACATACAGATCACCCCAAAGTTTTCTTTGTATCGGCATGATCATCTTCCCTTCCTCGCCTTCTTAATCCCCCACAAATACAGATATGCTTTACATCATTATAGATTAGTTGGTCAAGAAGCAACAGTTAGAACCAGACATGGAACAATGGACTGGTTCCAAATGGGAAAAGAGTATGTCAAGGCTGTATATTGTATATCATCCTGCTTATTTAACTTATATGCAGAGTACATCATGTGAAATGCCGGGCTGGATGAAGCACAAGCTGGAATCAAGATTGCCAGGAGAAATATCAATAACCTTAGATATGCAGGTGACACTACCCTTATGGCAGAAAGTGAGGAGGAACTAAAGAGCCTCTTGATGAAAGTGAAAGAGGAGATTGAAAAAGCTGGCTTTAAACTCAACATTCAAAAAACTAATATCATGGCATCCAGTCACATCATTTCATGGCAAACAGATGGGGAAACAATGGAAACAGTGAGAAACTTTATTTTCTTGGGCTCCAAAATCACTGCTGCCATGAAATCAAAAGATGGTTGCTCCTTGGAAAAAAAGCTATGACCAACATAGGCAGCATATTAAAAAGCAGAGACATTACTTTGCTGACAAAGGTCCGTCTAGCCAAAGTTATGGTTTTTCCAGTAGTCATGTATAGATGTGAGAGTTAGACCATAAAGAAAGTTGAGTGCTGAAAAATTGATGCTTTTGAATTGTGGTGTTGGAGAAGACTCTTACGAGTCCCTTGGACTGCAAGGAGATCAAACCAGTCAATCCTAAAGGAAATCGGTCCTGAATAATCTTTGGAAGGACTGATGCTGAAACTGAAGCTCCAATACTTTGGCCACCTAATGTGAAGAACTGACTCATTGGAAAAGACCCTGATGCTGGGAAAGACTGAAGGCAGGAGGAGAAGGGGACAACAGAGGATGAGATGTTTGGATGGCATCACTGACTTGATGGACATGGGAAGCCTGGCGTGCTGCAGCCCATGGGGTCGCAAAGAGTCAGACATGACTGAGCAACTGAAATGAACTGAACTACATTTCCTAGAAGGTTATATAAATGAATTCATATAGTGTGTCCATTCACCTGTTGATGGACATTTGGGTTACTTTCCAGCAAAGAAAGCTGCTATGAATATTTCTGTACAAGTTTATGTATGGATCAGTTCAGTTCAGTCGCTCAGTCGTGTCTGAGTTTTTGCGACCCCATATATATATCCTTTTCTCTTGGGTAAAAACTGAATCATTTGATATGTATGGGGCTTCCCAAGAGGTGCTACTGGTAAAGAACCCACCTCCCAATGCAGGAGACCAAAGAGATCCCTGGGTCAATCCCTGCAGGTTCAATCTAGGTCAGGAAGATCCTCTGGAGGAGAGGATGGCAACCCACCCCAGTATTCTTGACTGGAAAATCACATGAACAGAGGAGCCTGGCAGGTTATGGTCCATAGGCGCACAAAGACTCAGACACAACTGAAGTGACTTAGCACACACACATGCATGATGGGTATGAGTAATATTTTTTAACTGCCAACCTGTATTCTAGAATAGTCTGTCATTTTTATAGTCTCACTAACAGCCTACAAGGGAGGTAGTTCCTCCTTGTCACCATCAGCACTTGATCTTTTAAATTTAAGCTACTCTAGTAGGTGTGTAGTCATATACTGTGATTTTAATTTGTATTTCCCTACCAGACCACCTGACCTGCCTTTTGAGAAACCTATATGCAGATCAGGAAGCAACAGTTAGAACTGGACATGGAACAATAGACTGGTTCCAAATAGGAAAAGGAGTACGTCAAGGCTGTATATTGTCACCCTGCTTATTTAACTTATATGTAGAGTACATCATGAGAAACGCTGGGCTGGATGAAGCACAGCTGGAATCAGGATTGCTGGGAGAAACATCAATAACCTCAGATATGCAGATGACACCACCCTTATGGCAGAAAGTGAAGAGGAACTAAAAAGCCTCTTGATGAAAGTGAAAGCGGAGAGTGAAAAAGTTGGCTTAAAGCTCAACATTCAGAAAACTAAGATCATAGCATCTGGTCTCATCACTTCATGGGAAATAGATGGGGAAACAGTGGAAACAGTGTCAGACTTTATTTTGGGGGGCTCCAAAATCACTGCAGATGGTGACTGCAGCCATGAAATTAAAAGACACTTACTCCTTGGAAGGAAAGTTATGACCAAACTAGATAGCGTACTGAAAAGCAGAGACATTATTTTGCCTACAAAGATCCATCTAGTCAAGGCTAAGGTTTTTCCAGTGGTCATGTATGGATGTGAGAATTGGACTGTGAAGAAAGCTGAGCGCCGAAGAATTGATGCTTTTGAACTGTGGTGTTGGAGAAGACTCTTGAGAGTCCTTTGGACTGCAAGGAGATCCAACCAGTCCATTCTAAAGGAGATGGGTCCTGGGTGTTCATTGGAAGGACTGATGCTAAAGCTGAAACTCCAATACTTTGGCTACCTTATGTGAAGAGTTGACTCTTTGGAAAAGACTCTGATGCTGGGAGGGATTGGGGGCAGGAGGAGAAGGGGATGACAGAGGATGAGATGGCTGGATGGCATCACCGACTCGATGGACAAGAGTTTGGGTGAACTCCGGGAGTTGGTGATGGACAGGGAGGCCTGGCATGCTGAGATTCATGGGGTCGCAAAGAGTTGGACACGACTGAGTGACTGAACTGAACTGAATGACTAATGATGTTGAGCATCTTTTCCTGAGCTTATTTGCCAACCAGGTACCTTCCTTAATGAAGCATTTCACATCCCTTGCTTACTCTTGTATCAGGTTGTTTTTCCTTATTATTGGGTTTTGAGTGCTCTTTATGTATACTGAACACAAGTACTTTATCAATATATGCTTTGTAAATATTTTCTCTCAGTCTGTGGCTAGTCTTTCCCTTCTTAAAAGAGTAGAAGTTAGTAGTTTTGATAAAATTTAACCAATCAACTCTTTCTTTTATGGGTCATGACTTTGATGATGCATCTAAAAAATAAAATCTCTAGCTAGTTCTGGTCACAAATATTTTCCCCTTTGTTTCCTTCTAGATGTTTTAAAGATTTAAGTTTTACATTTAGATTTATGATCCATTTTAAGTTAATTTTTGCATATTGAACAAGGTATGGATTGACTGTTCACTCTTTCGCATGTGGATACCCAATTGTCCCAGGATTATTTATTGAAATATTACCCTTTTTCCACTGAATTACCTTTGCATTTTTCCCAGAAAATCAGTTGACCATATATTTGTAGATTTATTTCTATACTCTATTCTGTTCCACTGTTTATCTACCTTGATGCCAAAAAACATGGGCTTCCCCTGTGGCTCAGATGGTAAAGAATCCACCTGCAGTGTGGGAGACCTGAGTTCAATCCGTGGGTTGGGAAAATCCCCTGGAGAAGGGATGGCTACTCACTCCAGTATTCTTGCCTGGAGAATTCCATGGACAGAGGAGCCTGGCAGGCTACAGTCCATGGAGTTGCCAGGGGTCAGACACCACTAAGTGATTTTCACTTCACTTCCTGACTGTAGCTTTATAATACAAATATTAGACAGTGTAGCTCCTGGGATTTTGTTCTTTTTCTTGAAATTTGTTTTGGCTATTCAAGATCCTCTGCATTTCATAAAGTATTTTTAAATATATCTGTGGGGTGGGATGGAGAAGGCAACGGTACCCCACTCCAGTACTCTTGCCTGGAAAATCCCATGGACGGAGGACCCTGGTGGGCCGAAGTCCATGGGGTCGCTAAGAGTCGGACACGACTGAGGGACTTCACTTTCACTTTTCACTTTCATGCATTGGAGAAGGAAATGGCAACCCACTCCAGTGTTCTTGCCTGGAGAGTCCCAGGGACGGGGGAGGCTGGTGGGCTGCCGTCTATGGGGTCGCACAGAGTCAGACACGACTGAAGCGACTTAGCAGCAGTAGCAGTGGGGTGGGATATGGGGAGGGAAGTTCAAAAGGGAGAGGATATATGTATACCTGTGGCTGATTCATGTTGAGGTTTGACAGAAAACAACAAAATTCTGTAAAGCAATTATCCTTCAATAAAAAATAAAAAAATAAAAAATAAATTTTTTTTGTAAAAAGTCCTCTGGGAATTTTATTGGAATTGTGTTAAATCTATAGATCAAATTTGGGAGATGATCATCTTAATAATATTGAGTTCCCTACTCATAAAAATAGTATATTTCTCCATTAACTCTAATTCCTCTCAACAATGTTTCATAGGTATAAATGTATACATCTTTCACATCTTTTGTCAGATTTTGTCAATGATTTCCTTTTTAATTTAATTTTCTATTCATTGGCAGTTATAGAAGTACAATTAATTCTTTGCATATTGATCTTATATCCAATAATTTAGCTAAACTCACTTATGGTCTTTTTTATATATTATCAGATTTTCTACAGACAATTCTGCTGTCTGAAAATAAAGACAAGTTTACTTCTTTCCAATCTGTATACGTCTTGTTTCTTTGCATTGCCTGAATGCATTGGTTAGAGCCTCCAATCCTGTGCACAATAGCATCAGTGAGGGCACTTCCCTGGTGGTTCAGTGGTAGAGAATCCCCTGCCAACGCAGGAGACTCAATTCCTGGTCCGGGAAGATCCCACAGGCTGTAGAGCAATTAGGCCTCTGTTCCACAACTAGTGAGCCTGTGCTGTAGAGCCGAGGAGCCGCAACCACTGAGCCCGTGTGCCACAACTTCTGAAGCCGCAACCCCAGCGCCCGTGCTCTGCAACTAGAGAAGCCACTGCAGGGAGAAGCCCGCATACAGCTGGAGAGAAGTCCCTGCTGGCCACAACCAGAGGAAAGCTGGCACAGCAGCGAAGACCCAGCACAGCCCCAAATAAATAAATATATAAACATGCAAAAAGAAGTGGTGAGGGAAAATATCATTGTCTTTTCTTGATCTTAGAAGGAAAACATTCAGTCCTTCACCATTAAGAATGATTGTTGTTGTTGTTAAGTCGCCAAGTCGTGTACGACTCTTTGCGACCCCATGGACTGCAGCATTCCAGGCTTCCTTGTCCCTCACCATCTCCTGGAATTTGCTCAAGTTCATGTCCATTGAACTGGTGATGCCTCTGTCATTAGCTATAGGTTTTAAGGAAATGTCCTTTATCAGGTTAAATCAAGTTTCATTTCTACTTTGCTGAGAGTTTTTATCAGGAATGGAGATCAGATTTTGTCAAAACTTCTCTGCATTTAATGAGGTAGCCATATGACTTTTCTTTTTTAGTTTGTATACCAGTTCATTTCTAAATGTTGAACCAAACTTGATTGCTTAGTGAAGAGGAACTAAAAAGCCTCTTGATGAGAGTGAAAGAGGAGAGTGAAAAAGATGGCTTAAAGCTCAACATTCAGAAAATGAAGATCATGGCATCTGGTCTCATCACTTCATGGGAAATAGATGGGGAAACAGTGGAAACAGTGTCAGACTTTATTTTTCTGGACTCCAGAAATCACTGCAGATGGTGACTGCAGCCATGAAATTAAAAGACGCTTATTCCTTGGAAGGAAAGTTATGACCAACCTAGACAGCATATTAAAAAGCAGAGACATTACTTTGCCAACAAAGGTCCGTCTAGTCAAGGCTATGGTTTTTCCTGTGGTCATGTATGGATGTGAGAGTTGGACTGTGAAGAAGGCTGAGCGCCAAAGAATTGATGCTTTTGAACTGTGGTGTTGGAGAAGACTCTTGAGAGGCCCTTGGACTGCAAGGAGATCCAACCAGTCCATTCTAAAGGAGATCAGCCCTGGGATTTCTTTGGAAGCAATGATGCTAAAGCTGAAACTCCAGTACTTTGGCCACCTCATGCGAAGAGTTGACTCATTGGGAAAGACTCTGATGCTGGGAGGGATTGGGGGCAGGAGGAGAAGGGGATGACAGAGGATGAGATGGCTGGATGGCATCATTGACTCAATGGACATGAGTCTGAGTGAACTCTGGGAGCTGGTGATGGACAGGGAGGCCTGCCGTGCTGCAATTCATGGGGTCGCAAAGAGTTGGACACGACTGAGTGACTGAACTGAACTGAACTGATTCATGATGCATATCATTTCTTATAACGTTGGATTTAATTTGCTAAAATTTTAATTAGAGCTTTTGTATCTATGTTCATTATGAACAACCATCTATAGTCTTCTGTTTTAACATCTTTATTTATCTTTGGTATGTAATGCTGGTCTCATAGAATGAGTTGGGAAGTTCTCTTCCTCTTCAATTTTCTAGAAGAGTTTGTGTAAAATTTATTTTCTTCCTTAAATGCTTAGAAGAATTCATCAGAAAAGCCATCAGGAATTTTCTTTGCAGGAAGGTTTTTAACTACAAATTCTATTTCTTTAATAAATATAGAATATTCAGGTTATCTATTTCTTTTTAAGTGAGCTTTGGTAGTTTGTATCTTTCAGATGATTTGTCTTTTTCATGTAAGTTGTTGAATTTATAAGAATAAAGAATTCATAATATTCTCTTATCCTTATTAATATCTACAGAATCTGTGGTGATGTTACCACTCTGTCTCCTGATAATGATCATTTATGTCTTCAACTTTTTTCTCTAATGATTCTTGTTCAAGATTTATTCATTTCATTGATCATTCAAAGAACCAACTTTTGGAATAAATGGTTTCCTTTATGGTTTTTCTGTTTCTACTTTACAGGTTTCTGCTTTGGTCTTATTATTTCCTTTCTTCTTACTTTGAGTTTAATCACTGTTGTCTTTCTAGTTGTTTATGGTGGAAAGCTGAGGTTACTGATTTGAGACCTTTTTTGTCTTTATAGTTGATTAGTTATATAAATTTCCCCCTGTGTGCTATTTTAGCAGCATCTCACAATTTCTATTATTTTTTGTTTTTAATTTCATTCAGGTCAAAGTAATTTCTAATTTCTCTTTCATCTCTTCTTTGAGATGGATTATTTAGAAATGTTTTATTCCATTCCAAATATTTAGGAATTCTCCAGATATCTTTTATATTGATTGCTAAATCAATTCCACAGTGATTAGAGAATAAACTGTGATTTGAATCATGTCTATTGAGACTTGCTTTATGGCCCCAAATATGATTTATCTTAGTAAGTGTTCTTCATGCATCTGAAATGAATACATATTTGGTTTTATTTGGGGGAATGTTCTACAAATGTCCATTGGGTCCAGCTGACTGTTAGTCATAGTTAAATCTTCTCCATTCTTACCGATTTTTTGGTTTAAGTACTCTATCAGTGTTTGGAAAGGGGGTGGCTCAGTTGGTAAAAAATCTGCATGCAATGCAGGAGACTCAGATTCATCCCCCGGTCGGGAATATCCCAAGGAGGAGAAAATGGCAATTCACTCCAGCATTCTTGCCTGGGAAATCCCATGGCAGGCTCCAGTCCATGGGGTTACAAGAGTAGGATATGACTTAGCAGCTAAACTACAACCATTAAAACCTCAGGCAGTAATTGTGGATTTTTCTGTTTCTCCTTGCAGTTACTGATTGACTTCAGTAATTTGAAGCTTTATTATTAGGTACATAAATGTTTAGGATTGTTATGTCCTCTGATGAATTGACCCCTTTAACATAATGAAATGACTTTTTTATATTTGGTAATATTCTTCTCTCTAAAATCTACTTTATCTGATACTGATAGAGTCTCTCTAGCTTCCTTTTGACTGATGTTAACATGGTATGTCTTCTTCCATCCTTCTAATTTTAACCTAATCTGTGTCTTTATGGTTACGTGTGTTTCTTGTAGACAGCATACAGTTGACTGTCTTGTTTTTTATCCAACCTGCTCAAACTCTGCCTTTTAGTTGAGGTGCTTTAAAAAAAGACAGAAATAGAAGAAAAAGAGATGGGATAACTAGAAAACAAATAGCAAGTTGATAGACTTAAATGTAGTTATATTAATATCAGATCAGATCAGATCAGTTGCTCAGTCGTGTCTAACTCTTTGCGACCCCATGAATCGCAGCATGCCAGGCCTCCCTGTCCATCACCAATTCCCAGAGTTCACTCAGACTCACGGCCATTGAGTCAGTAATGCCATCCAGCCATCTCATCCTCTGTCATCCCCTTCTCCTCCTGCCCCCAATCCCTCCCAGCATCAGAGTCTTTTCCAATGAGTCAACTCTTCTCATGAGGTGGCCAAAGTACTGGAGTTTCAGCTTTAGCATCATTGCTTCCAAAGAAATCCCAGGGCTGATCTCCTTCAGAATGGACTGGTTGGATCTCCTTGCAGTCCAAGGGCCTCTCAAGAGTCTTCTCCAACACCACAGTTCAAAAGCATCAATTCTTCGGCGCTCAGCCTTCTTCACAGTCCAACTCTCACATCCATACATGACCACAGGAAAAACCATAGCCTTGACTAGACGGACCTTTGTTGGCAAAGTAATGTCTCTGCTTTTGAATATGCTATCTAGGTTGGTTATAACTTTCCTTCCAAGGAATAAGCGTCTTTTAATTTCATGGCTGCAGTCACCACCTGTAGTGATTTTGGAGCCCAGAAAAATAAAGTCTGACACTGTTTCCACTGTTTCCCCATCTATTTACCAGGAAGTGGTGGGACCGGATGCCATGATCTTCGTTTTCTGAATGTTGAGCTTTAAGCCAACTTTTTCACTCTCCAGTTTTACTTTCATCAAGAGGCTTTTTCATTCCTCTTCACTTTCTGCCATAAGGGTGGTGTCATCTGCATATCTGAGGTTATTGATATTTCTCCCGGCAATCTTGATTCCAGCTTCTGTTTCTTCCAGTCCAGCGTTTCTCATGATGTACTCTGCATATAAGTTAAATAAACAGGGTGACAATATACAGCCTTGATGTACTCCTTTTCCTATTTGGAACCAGTCTGTTGTTCCATGTCCAGTTCTAACTGTTGCTTCCTGACCTGCATACAAATTTCTCAAGAGGCAGGTCAGGTGGTCTGGTATTCCCATCTCTTTAAGAATTTTCCACAGTTTATTGTGATACATACAGTCAAAGGCTTTGGCATAGTCAATAAAGCAGAAATAGATGTTTTTCTGGAACTCAATATATATAATAGTTATATATTAATATAACTATATTTAAGTCTATCAACTTGCTATTTGTTTTCTAATTATCCCATCTCATTTTCATCTATTTCTGTCTTTTTTTGAATTGTTGGAGTATTTTTATGACTCTATTTTATTTCCTAAAACAATTCTGTGAGCTAAAATTCTTTGATTTGTTACTCTGTTATTTTAAGGTTTATAATATACATCTTTAACTTATCGTAGTCCACTTTCAAGTTATATACAATTTTATACATTTTATAAGAACCTTCTAATATTATATTTCCATTTATCTTCTTCTGGCATTTACAATATTGGTCCCATACATTTTACTTACACATACATTATTACCTCCACAACACATTATACTATTTTCATTTAAAGAGTCAATCTTTGAAAGAGACTTAATTATTTTTCAAAACTGTATATATTTACCCATGTAATTATTATTTCTGGTTCATTTCATGTATAGATCTATATTTTTTTGTATCATTTTCCTTCTGCTTTAAGAATTTCCCTTAACAGTTTTGGTGTTACAAGTGTGACTCAGCACTTATGTATGAACATGTCTTTACTTTCATTTTTGAAAGATGTTTTTTCTGGATGTAGAATTCCAGGTTGACAGTTTTATTCTTTCAGTATTTTAAAGATATCGCTTCACATGCATGAGTGACAGCAGACAAGGAATATGTTGTCATCTTTTTCTTTGTTTCTGTGGATGTAATGTGTTTTTTTTCCCCCCTAAAGGATTCAAATTTTTGCTTACTTTTATCACTGAATTTTAAGCAATTTGATCATGGTGTAAAGGTGCCATTTCCTTCATGTTTCTAGTGTTTGGAGTTCATTGGTATTCTTAGATTCATAGTTTTAATCAAAATCAGAGTATTTCCTAATATTTAAAAAAATATTTTTCTGTCACCCCTCACTTCTTCTCCTTTTGGTACTCCAACTGCATACACATAAATTCACCTGAAGTCGTTACAAGGTTCACTGATGCTCATCTTTTTTAAAATTCTTTTTAGAAAAAAGTTTCTATTCCTATATCTTCAGGTTCTCTTTTATTGTCCACATCTAGTCTTCCATTAATCCCATCCAGTGTATTTCTCATTTTCATCTCCAGAAGTTTGACTTTTTTTTTAATATTTCCCAAACCTCCACTTAACTTTTTGAATATATGGGATACAGTTTTAATAACTTTTAATACCCTTGTTTTCAAATTCTAGTATCTGTGTCAGTTCAGAGTTGGTTTCAATTGATTGTTCTCCTCATTATGGAGAATAATGCTAATGTTTTTCTACTTCTGTGCATGCCTGGTAATCTTTGACTAAAACCAGGCATCTTGAATTTTACCTTGTTGGGTACTGGATATTTTCATATTCCCATATTCTTAAAAATTGTACTAGGATAGGTAAGCTATTTAGAAACAGTTTGAACCATTCAGTACTGCTTTTATGATCTGTTTGTGATGTCCAGAGCAACGTGTGTGTGTGTGTTCAGTCGCGTCTGACTCTGTGCTCGCCAGGCTCCTCTGTCTATGGAATTTTCCAGGCAAGGATACTGGAGTGGGTTGCCACTTCCTACTCCAGGGAAGATCCATTTCCCGACCCAGGGATTGAGCCCATGTCTCCTGTATTGCAGCTCACAGGATCTTCAATTTTCATTGCAACATGCAGGATCTTTAGTTGTGGCATGTGAACTCTTAGTTGTGGCATGCAGGACCTAGTTCTTGGACCAGAGATTGAATCTGGGCCACCCACACTGGGAGAGCAGAGTCTTAGCCACTGAATCACCAGGGAAGTCCCACTTAATTAATGATTTTGATTGAGCATTGGGGAAACAATGGAAACAGTGAGCAACTTTATGTTTTGGGGCTCTAAAATCACTGCAGATGGTGATTGCAGCCATGAAATTAAAAGATGCTTGCTCCTTGGAAGAAAAGCTATGACCAACCTAGATAGCATATTAAAAAGCAGAGACATTACTTTGCCAACAAAGGTCCGTCTAATCAAAACTATGGTTTTTCCAGTAGTCATGTATGGATGTGAGGGTTGGACTCTAAAGAAAGCTGAGCGCCAAAGAATTGATGCTGTTGAACTGTGGTGTTGGAGAGGACTCTTGAGAGTCCCTTGGACTACAAGGAAATCAAACCAGTCAATCCTGAATATTCACTGGAAGGACTGATGTTGAAGCTGAAACTCCAATACTTTGGCCACCTGATGCAAAGAACTGACTCATTGGAAAAGACCCTGATGCAGGGAAAGATTGAAGGCGGGAGGAGAAGGGGGTGACAGAGGATGAGATGGTTGGATGGCATTACCAACTCAATGCACATGCGTTTGAGCAAGCTCCAGGAGTTGGTGATAGACAGGGCAGCCTGGCATGCACAGTCCATGGGATCACAGGGTCGGACACAATTGAGTGACTGAACTGATATTTCACATGCTTATTGGCCATTAGAATATCCTCTTACACAAAGCATCTGTTCAAGTCTTCTGCCAATTTAAAAATTTAATTGCTTAACATTTTCTTAATAATTAGTAGTTTCTTTATATAATCTGAATATGAATCTTTGGTCAAATATGTAATTGTGAATATCTTCACCCTGTCTTTGGCTTATCTTTTCACTCTTCATGGTGTATGATAATAAATAAAACTCCTCAATTATCATGCAGTTCAAATTTTTTTATGATTAGTTCTTTTGGTGTGTTGTTTAAGAAACCCTTGCCTATCCCAAGTCATCAGGATATTTTCATATATTTTCTTCAACAAACCTTACTGTTTTCTCCTTTGTGGATGTGGAATACAGGAGAAATAATATCAGAAATTTCATGTTACCTAAAACTTATTTTTGTCCTTCTATAGGCTTTCTCTTCAATATCCAATTGTAGGACATTGTCAAGAGGCAATCTGAAGTCAATTGTTTTAGGTGTTGTTTAATTGCTAAGTCACGTCTGACTTTTTGGGCTACCATGGACTATAGCCTACCAGGCTCCTTTGTCCATGAGATTTCCCAGACAAGAATACTGGAGTGGGTTGCCATTTCCTTTTACAGGAGATCTTCCCAACCTAGGGATCAAACCCGAATCTCCTGCATTGGCAGGTGGGTTCTTTATTACTGAACCACCAGGGAAGCCTGTACACAGTAATAGTAGGCTCTAAACCCTTTCCAAGGGCCCCATCTATTCATATTGTGACTTGCAAACCAGTTAGCAAAACAAATATTTTACTTCACTCTTATTTCATTTCGTAGTATGTCTGGGTTTTTTTCTTTGTTTGTTTTAAAGTTTCTATAAATAAATTGAAGAGCACTTCTCTTTGGCTGGTGGCCCTAGGAGTGGGTTTTTATTTTCCTCCTCATTGTTTTTCATTGTTTTCTAAATTTCCTATAATAAACATGCATGTGCTGTGCTTAGTCGCTTATTGTATCTGACTCTTTGTGACCCCATGTACTGTAGCCCACCAGCCTCCTGTGTCCATGGGGATTCTCCAGGCGAGAATACTGGAGTGGGTTGCCATGCCCTCCTCCAGGGGATCTTCCCAACCTAGGGATCGATCCCAGGGTCTCACATTGCAGGTGGATTTTTTACCATCTGAGCCACCACAGAAGCCCATGAGTACTGGAGTGGGTAGCCTATCCTTTCTCCAGGGGATCTTCCTGACCTAGGAGTCGAATTGGGGTCTCCTGCCTCGCAGGTGGATTCTTTTATCAGCTGAGCTACCAGGGAAGCCCAATATACATGCATAATTAAAAAGTAAACTAAAAAAAAAAAAAGTTAAGCAGTGGTGATTCAAGTATATTAATGTTTCTCCATTTGTAGGAATAAAATAACATGTTTCATGGTTTTTTCCTAAATAGATTATGTGACCATACACTTTATGACTTATAGAGCAACTTGCTCAGTGAACGTCTGTCAGACAGACAGAACACTTTCATTAACTTAAAAGCTTTCTACAATCTACATATTCTCTTGTACTAATAACGTATGGTTTTTATTAGAGTCTGGGACAAGTTTTTTCCACTCTTGATCTTACCTTATCTACAAACGAAGCCACAGAGAGTTTTTAAAATGAAATCACTTGCCAAGTGTCATTAAATAACTACCAAGAACAGAGGCTGAACAGTCCTTTCTGATGCCATCCATCAGGAGCAAGAGGAAGACATCTGGATAAAAATATCTTGAAAGAGCTACTTACACTCTGCACTGAGTCCTCTTTTCCTGCACTATTATGGGACAGTTTTTACAGAGATGTATCCAGTCACCCGAGTAGCATTTAGAAATGCATAGTTTATTTGACAGCGTTTACAAATTATGTCTTTTACTCAGAATAACTTACAGTGTAGAAATGCTTCCATATGCTAAAGTTGGACATGCTATAGTAATGAGAAAGAAAAAGAGATGTCTTTTGGAGGGTGGTTTTCATATGCATACTGAACTACAGTGTGCACAAATTCGTAATGCTGTCCCTTAAGAATTTACCATAAATGGTTTTCTAATTCTTGCTGCTGCTCTCTTCTACAGATTGAGAGTGGATCTTGCCACAAAGCAGTCAGCAGGAATTCAATCATGATTTATCCAAGCAACGAAAACAATTTGATAGCAATCATAATTCTTATGTTTTCATGAAAAAATATATTTTTCCCCTAAAAAATATACTTTTTTTTCCCCTCAAATCCTTTGTGTTTCTTAAGGTCCCAGGAGGAGACAATTTCCAACTTCGAAATACATATACAGTAATTACAGTTAACTCTTCTCTATCTTGACTTTAGAGCAGTGGCTGGCAAACGGTGGGTTATGGGCCAAATCCAGTGTTTTGCAAATAAAGTATTATTGGAACACAGACATGTACATTTATTGACAAGTTGTTTATGACTGAATTTGTGCTACAAAAGCAGAGCTGACTAGTTGTGACAGAGATTTTGTAGCCCAGAAAGCCTAGAACAATCACAACTGACCATTTATAGGAAAACATTTCCAGCCTCTGTTTTAATAGGTATCTCCTTATTTCTCATGTTGCAGAAATAAACGGATGCTATTACTGCCAGTACTGTCGCTGCTCCAGGGCTCTGGGGACAGTCAGGAAGGATGACAGCCACGGCTTCACAGAACTCCAACAAAACGTCAGGAAGAAATTTGCGACCCAAAAAAGCACTGAATCTTCCTTCTCTGAGGTGAATGACAATGACAATGATCCTGGCAACTAAAATGCACATAATTATATTTGAGAACTGTCCTAAAATGTGTACTGTCTGAGTAAAGGAATCTATAAGCGATTTTGAAAAAAATTTTCCCAATCTAACTTTCTACTACAAAGTTCTTAATATTTTGACAAGGCAAACCAATACACTAAAATGTGAAACGTTTTACTCAATTTCTAAATTCGACATTCTAAAATGATTCATAAATCATTTTTCAAATTTCTCAGAATAAATACTTTACTTAAGAAATATGGAGACTTACCAAGCACATTATGGTACAACTTTCTAAAGAGAATAAATTAAAAAAGAAAAGAAAGAAAGGAAGAAACAAAGCAAAATGGAGGCAGTACCTTTTTGTGAAACTTTTGTTCAGGTTACGTATATACCATTCAGGCTGACTTGAAAAATTAATAGACACAGCAAAGTAAACTGAGCATTTATAAAATATTTTAAGGTATGAAGGTTTATTTGAATAATACCAAAAGAAAAAAAGAACACTGGTAGACTGATTCAACTGTTAAGATTAATAACCCTGATAGCTCTAAACACTAATAAATAATAGAACATAATAATGAAAACAGACGATTGTCTGATCCAGCTGCAATAAAAGCAGTGCTATAGACTGGGTGGTTTATGGAAAACATAAATTTATTTTTCACAATTCTGAAGGCTGGGGTGTTCAAGATGAAAGGGCCTGTGGATTTGATGTCTGGGGAGAACCAATTTCCTTGTTCATTGACAGCAATCTTCTCCCTGTATCCTCACACAGCAGAGGAAGCAAGAGATCCCTCTATGACCCTTTTAATAAGGGACATTTATCCTCTCATGACCTAATCACCTTCCAAAGGTCCCACCTCCAAAGAGCATCACACTGGGGATTCAGTTTCAACATATGAATTTGGGGGGACACATGTAGTCTATAATATTCTATCCCTGGGCCCCCCAAATTCACACATTTCTTACAGGCAAAATACATTCATTCCATCCCAATAACCTAGAAAGCATTAACTGGTTCCAGCATCATTATTAAAGTCTAGGTTCTAAGTTTCACCTAAATATCATTTAAATCAGACCTAGGTGAGACTCAAGGTATGATTCATGGGAAGGGAAGGGCTTATGATTCATGGGAAGGGAAGGGCTTCCCTTCAGCCTGAAGGGAAGCGTGCCTGATACTGTCCATGCTCAAGGTATGAGCAAACTGCTGTCCAGCTATGAACATGTGAAATCAAACATGTTATGTGCTTCCAAAATATAACAGTAAGACAGGCACAGTACAGACATTCCCATTCCAAATGGGAAGAAGAGGAAAGAAGAAAGTCTGCAACCCACCCAGGAAAGGTTCATAAAGGCATAAGAATAATTCTCTTTGGCTCTGTGCTCTGCTCTCCAGGCCCACTGGGCCCACGGTCCTGCCTGAACAGGTTGGGGCCCCACAGCTCCGGGCTGCCCTACCCTCACTGTGGTTCTCCAGGGTTGGGGTCCTGGGACCTTGGCTCAAGCCTTGTCCTTGGAAATCTGGGTGGAGGTAGTCATGCCCCCCAAGGCTCTCCTGGGCACAGCCCAACCTCGCTGGGTCATCACTGGAGCAGCACCTGGGGCAGCCTAGGAACTCAGCCTGAGTGTGGGGAGTGGAAAGCACGAAGGGAGATGGTGCCAAGATGGACCAGGTCTGGAGGGCACCACCGCCCCCTTACAGTCTTCCACTGTCTTGGACAATAGCCTCTGGCTTCGCTTCTGTCAAGATGGCTGACTAATCGCCTTATCAGTCTCTCAACCACACCCTTAGCGTTTGTTCTTTCCTGGACAGGCTTTCTCATTCTTTTCAATATGGATCCGCTGAAGAATTTCCAAATCTTTAACTTCTGTGTTGTGCTTCCTTTCCAGTTAACAATTCCGTCTTTAAATCAGTTCTCTCTTCTCACATTTTACTATGAGCAGTCAAGAGAAACCAGGCCACTCCTTCAACACTTTGCTTAGAAATGGCTTTGGTTAAATATCTGACTTCATCCCTTACAAGTCCTACCTTCCACAAAACACTACAGCAGGAATGAGCCAAGTTCTTTGCCACTTTATAACCAGCACAGCCTTTCATCCAGTTTCCAATAGCTTGTTCCTCATGACCATCTAAGAACCCATCGGAATGGCCTTTAACGTCCATATTTCTACCAACATTTTACTTGAGATTACTTAGGGATTCTCTAGGAAGATTGAGGTTTCTCTACAGCCCCCTCTTTCGTTTCTGAGCTCTTACCAGAGTCACTTTAAAAAATCCATTTATGTCATCACAGGCTTTTTGTAGCCTGCACCTCAAACCTCCTCAGTCTCTACCAAGTATCCAGTTCCAAAGCCCCTTCCACATTTTATATATTTGTTATAGCAGCATCGCCACTTCTCAGGGCCAATTTCTTAGTCAATTTGGGCTGCTAAAACAAAGTATTATAGATCAAGTGCTGTATAAACAACAGAAACTGATTTCTCACAGTTCTGAAGGCTGGAAGTCTGAGGTTAGGGTGCCAGCAAAGTCCCAACCTTGGGGTGCAGACTTCTCATTGTATCCTCACAGGACGGGGCAGCAAGCTCTCCCCTATTGCTAACAAGGACTAAGCCCATTCTTGAGGACCCCACTCCATCACCTAATCACCTCCCAAAGGCCCCGCCTCCAAATACCATAACATAGGTTAGGTTTTAGCACACCAATCTTGGGCTAGCATGGGGGTGGGGGGTTGGGGTGGAATACAAACATTCAATCTATAATAGTTGTCCTTTCTGACTCTTGAAATCATGAATGGGAATGATGCAGTAAAATATTTGTCTTTGTTTTTAGTCACTAAGCCATGTCCAGTTCTTTGCGATACCATGGACTGTAGCCTGCCAGGCTCCTCTGTCTATGGGATTTTCCAGGCAAGAATACCAGAGAGGGTTGGCCATTTCCTTCTCCAGCGGATCTTCCCAACCCAGGGGTCGAACTCACGTCTTCTGTATTGGCAGGTGGATTCTTTACCACTGAGCTACCTGGTTAAGAAGGGTGTAAATTGCCAGGCATCCACCAAAATAATGTTTAGATCTTGGCCAGTTTTTCCACTCACTCATTCAGTCAGTCATTCAACAGGTGTTTTATTGAGCACCTACAACATGCCAGGCTGTATTCCAGGAGGTAGAAATAGGGTAATGAACAAGATAGGTAAGATCCCACTTTCATGGAGCTGACCCCTAATGAAGAACACCACACAATACAGGTTCATATCTGGCCCAGAAAGACAAAGGCAGAACACAATCCACAGACCTAAAAGAAACAAGACTCATCAGACAAGAACATCAAGAACTTGTCCCAAGAAGGTGCATATCTGGGCAAACCCGTACACATACTCGTTTCTTGGCTCCCTTCTCTCCTGGACTTCCCTTATGAAAACCCCTCTAGGAAAGGTTCCAACCAATTCAGTCACACTTAGATACAAATGGCTGGCCTATTAGTCCTCTCCGACGTGTCTGCATTTCATTACCTTTAGACACCAGGAGTTCTTAGGCAGGAGAAAGGAATTTGAGGGACCCTCCCAAGGTCACATCATGCACCTATTTCTAAGGAAATATTAATCATGCCACAGCTCTGCTGCAGGACAGCGTTGGGCTTGTTTAGGCAACAGCGTATGGTTCATTAACTATGAAACACTCAGAACCTGAAGGGAAGCGTGCCTGATACTGTCCACGTGTCCCTCCAGGTGCTCTGTCCACCTTTCTCCACCCAGCCCTGCTGCCCAGAAGGCTGGCCTTTGAGCACTGCATCGATGGATTTCTTTGTTTTCTGTACTTTGACTGGGCTCAGGTTGAGGGACTCACCAGCAGGAGTTGGAGAGGAGGAAAAAAGAGAGGGCCTGGTTTCCCTGTTCTCTGCCTCCCTGCCTGGCTATTGGCTGGCGTCCTTCTACTGAAAATCATGGATGGCTCCCACCACAGCTCTAACCATCCACACCCATCACGCTGAAGGTGTCCCCAGAGGAGGTTAAAGCTCCATGCTGGTGCTCCTCCACTCCTAGGGGGTAGAGTGTGCCCGCTGACCTCTCCTTAGCTGACCCACTCTATCAGACATGTGCTGCAAGGCCAGCATTGCTTTCAGATCAGAGACTGACTCTGGGCACTGGCTTCATTTTTAAGGTCAAGGACTTAGGAGGGGTGAACATCCTATAAATGGTGTTTCCTCTGAGAATCAGCAGTGACTCACCTTCAAACAGAATAAAACTCAAGGCATGGATGACTAGTATGACCCCAGGACCTTGGCAGAAAAGGAAAGCCTCAGAAAGGCCATGGCTTACCTTTCTGTGTTCAGTGGAGGGCTGCGGGCAGACGAGCTGGAGTCCAAGCAGCAGGAGGGAACCCAGGACACTGAAAAGGAAAAATAGCAATAGGCAGAGCTGTGAGCACGTTCTAGGCAGCAGCATGTAGTGGAAAGGTATATTTCCGTTTCATCTTTGGAAGGAAGTGAAAGTCGCTAAGTTGCATCTGACTCTTTGCGACCCCATGGACTATACAGTCCACGGAATTCTCCAGGCCAGAATACTGGAGTGGGTAGCTTTTCCCTTCTCCAGGGGATCTTCCCAACCCAGGGATCAAACCCAGGTCTGCCGCATTGCAGGCAGATTCTTTACCAGCTGAGCCACAAGGGAAGGAGCACAGCCCAACTGGGCCCTAGGATGTAAACCCAGTGAAGACAGAAAGGGCTAGCCCCACAGGCAAGGAGACAGCCGAGTGCTGTGGGTGGGGCCTTGGCATGAGGCAGACCTGGGATCAAACTCTGCTTTACCACTTGCTGGCAAGGTTTCCAGGTCAGGACATTGAATTTCTTTGAGCCTCAGTCTCCTTCCTTGTAAGATCAGGATACAACAGAGGCTGGCTGGAGGTCTGGGAAGGCTGCATAAGATAACACATGGTGCCTGGCACAGAGTAAGTACTCATGCATGTTGGTCCTCATGGAGGCGGTAATGTCAGCCCAGAAGGGGGGCTTCCGAGCCTGGACAGGGAAGTTCCCCTCCCACACCCTGGGCTTCCTCAGACCCATTCCTCTGTCAGTCCTTGGCTCTTCAGTGTCACATATGTTCTCCACGGGTGGGATTAGCTGTGTTAAGCCCTACTGTCACCAGCCCTGATTAGGGCTTGTCATCAAATAAAGAGAAGGTGTAGAAATAGGAGCCAACTGGCCCCAAGGCAGCAGGGTGAGCTGGAAGAACATGAAGCTTTGGATTCAAACACTTTGAGGCTAGAATCCCAACTCTGTCATTCCCATCCAGGTGATCCTGGGTGAGCCCACGTCTGTGAGCCTTAAGGTTGCCATATGTAAGGATCACCGAGGACAACAGAGGTGAACACGCCCAGCACAGTTAGTGAGTCACTGCCAATTAATTAAATGCCCAGAGTGCCCTGACGTCACGTCATCAACGGCACTGTTTGAAGCATCAGAGTGAAAAGGCCACTGGTCCTACTTGGTTGTCTTTGGAATCCTCTTAGGGTTAAACCCTGAGCACAGTCAGGTAACCCAGTGGTTCTCAACCTTTTAGAGGCCTCCAACGTAGCTGAGAGATGAGCCCTTGTGCTGTGTAGAGGTAGGCACAAGGAGAATCTGTCTGAAGCTGGGGGCAGGGGAGGGGGTGGTAAGACCTGTGGAGTTAGGAAAGCTCCCACCATCTCTAGGAACCCTAAGTTCCACCCTCACTCCCACTGTGTATAGATGAGTCCGGTCCTAGGAAACCACACAGAATGGATGTGGCCAGACTGGCTAGAGATCATGTGATGGGACAAGAAGCAGGAGGAAGGGATATGCTGCTGCTGCTCAGTCATGTCTAACTCTTTGTACCCCATGGATGCCAGGTGCCCCTGTACCAAGGTGTTAAATGTATGGCTGCATTGAGGCCCCAAAACTAAGAACCAAGGGGATGACATATGCACACATTCCAAAGGGAAGAATGCAACCATCTGTTCAGGACCAGAAATGGAGGTGTCCTCCTCTGGCCCCACCCATCCTCAACCTTCCGCCTGAACAAGGAGTGCGGTATGGGCTGGAGAATGGGACACGTTTGCTAGGGATACAGGAGTGCTGAGCATAGCCCCTCCATCCTGCTACAAGGGGAAGAAATAAGTAGGGCAACCATTTAAGAGCTTGATCTGGACCCTCTGTGTCTGCAGTATACTGAGTGGTGCTTGACTGTCCCCTGAAAAGTATCTAAAGGTCAAAACCTAGCTGGAGTGTTGGGAGCACAGAGTGATCAGAGAGAGCTGGAGTGCGAGCAGTCTGTGTACCTAGAACTTGCAGGGGCAGGAGAGGCTGGGGTTCTCCTGTGGAAAATGGGACTTAAGTCGTCCAGTAAGGACCTCCTCAAAGAAGATAAACTCATCAGGATCAGGTAACCCCCAAAGACAGGGTGATATGAGGTGTGTACCCATGGGGCCCGGGAGCTGGGGGACGGCGGTAAAGGGGCAGCCGATGTTTGCACAGCCTGCACCAGGGGATCCACAGCAGGAGACCCCAGCGAGGGGAGGTTCTTCAAAGGACCAGCCAAAGTGCCCTGAGAGGAGAATCCACAGTGTTGACATCTGCCGAGCCAAGACAGCCACATCAGCTGACAGTGGGCACCACTCCTATTGGGATCCTCTATGCCCAGTTACCTCTCTCCCCCATGCTCCCTCCTGGAGGAACAAGGACCAGAAGGAGAGGGCACAGAGGGGAACCAGGAGTATGAAGAAACCAGCCAAGCCTTCTCTTCCCTACTACAGTGCTCTGAGGCCAGACCAGGCCCAGGATGTGGGAGGAAAGGAGCTTTAAATTGGATAGGAGACTAAAGATTTTATATCTGACTAGACTTTCTTTTAATGTAGCAAAATATACACAAAATCCCTCCAAGTAAGGCATCTATTCAGAAAAATATTAAAATGAGTGGTGAAAAGAATCAAGGAGTTGATTTATACTTGCTGAGGCTCTAAGCCAGTGCTGTCCAAGACAACTTTCTGTGAGGATGAAAATGTTCTGTCTCTGTACTATCCAATGCACAGGCACATGGATTTGTGCTGCTCAGCACACAGGGGGCTAAAGGTGCAGGTCTGGATGGTGAAGTTACTGATGTCTTAGATTCATCCAAAAATGACCCAAGGAAAATGAAAACTAAAGCTACTAAAGGAAAACTAAAACTTCTAGAAGGATGGACATGTAGCCATTAAAGCTATCCCTCCTACACATACACACATCTTTGGGGGCTTTTTGATACTTGTAAGTGAGACTGCTCATTAAACCTGCAACGGACCAGAAAACCACCTATCTGTCTTCCCTCGACAAGGCAGGGCCATTTAAAGAAGTAGGTGTGAACACGGTGATGAGAAAAGAACAGTTATTTTCTACTTGCATTCTTACTAGATTTAGGTTGATCTAGAAATCAAGGGACATGGGCATCACAATTCCGGAGTTTATGCTCCTTGGTTACATAACCTTGGGCAGATCACCTTTGCACCTCAATTCCTTCATCTGTAAAATGGGAATAATGGCACCCGCCCTGACTGTCTCAAATGAGTTTATGTGCAAGAAAATACATTATGAAGCTGTGCCCACAAATCTGAATCACTTGTAACACATTCTGGCACTGTTTACTCATTTAAAAAGAAAACCAGATTGGTGTGGTTTTGTTAAAAAAAACAAACAGCAGCTCCAGAAATGTGTTACACCTCAGCCCTTCAAAGTTCTTGGCACACACCTAAGCCACATATTTGTAATGCAATCAGGAGCTGTTTTGCATAACCACTCACCCCAGACTGCACTGCCATAATAGTCAGGGGGACCTGGAGTGGGAGAAGGAGTGGAAAATGGGAGAAGGGGAAATTTTAGGTTTTCCACTCTCTTGGAGAAACTACATTCCAGAGTTGCCTGGTCAACCCTCCTCCCAGATATGGCTATAGCATGTTCCCTCCCCACCACACCCTCTCCCAACCTAGCCTATTTCTATTTCTCCACAACACTTACCATCTCACGTGTTGTTGTTATTTAGTCGCTAAGTCATGTCCAACACTTTTGCAACTCCATGGACTGTAGCCCGCCATGCTCCTCAGTACAGGAGATTTCCCAGGCAGAAATAGTGGAGCGGGTTGTCATTTCCTCCTCCAGGGGATCTTCCCAACTCAGGGATCGAACCTGTGGCTCCTGCATTGGCAGGCAGATTCTTTACACTGAGCCACCAGGGAAGCCCTACCATCTCACATAGTATGTCTTTATTCACTTAAACTTCTTCCTCTGCCCACTAGGATATAAGCTCCACGAGATCAGGGAGCCTGTTTGGTCACTCCTCTATCTCCCAGCACCAAGCAGAGTGTGTGCTATATAGAAAGAGCTTAATTCATTGAATTAATGAATATGCCTTCATCATCTTGTGACCAGTGAAATTTCAAGATGAGTGGAAATAGTGAAAATTAACGCATTTTAAAGTGTCCAAAGTAATGCTGGGAGATTTTAAAAGCTATTTTATGAAGGATTTATAAAAATCAGTATGTTTTGGAGTCTGCATCTGTGTGTTTAGTTGCTCAGTGGTGTCCGACTCTTCATGACCCTTTGAACTGTAGCCCACCAGGCTCCTCTGTCCATGGGATTTTTCAGGCGAGAATACTGGAGTCTCTACATGACTTCCCCCAAATTTGTTCTTAAAGGATTTATACAGGTCTGGTAACAAAATGTTTGTGAGTGCTTCTTGTTGCAAAAAGGCTACGCGAGTTATCTTTAGATGTTCAAATGCTTCTTTTCTTCATCAAATCGGGCCCTAGTGAGGCTCAGATGCATAGGGGTACCCAATAAAATTCATGCTGGAATAAAATCTTAGTTATTAAGTGGGCTCTGCTCTGAATGGAATAGAATAAATTCCCCCAGAGGGGAAATTATTCTTTGGACTGCAATCGCAGCAGCCAGAGCAATATATAACCCCAGGGGCCAGATGAAACTCGGCCAAGGGCTGGAAGCTTCCCACCTCTACACTGCAGACTCCACTTTAGGACACCCCACCCTCCTCACACATACCTATCTAATTGGTAGTCCATAGCTGTGCCCACAGCTCTTCAAAACACTGGCAATCTGGCCCAAAGTCTTGTTCCTGCTGACCCAATTCGAAATTAATGTTTGGGGAATGGGAGAGCATGTGTGTGTCTGTGTGTGTGCAACTCGTGTGTTATTTCACTTTGATAGTTTGCTTTGGCAAACTGCTCCCAGCTTGCAACGTTTTGACAGATTGAAGGCTACCAGGGCCTTTGGCAAACAGATCACATACTCCCCTCCAAGCGGTGGGGGGAGCCACATTCCTAGCAAGACTTTCCGATTCACCTTGCAGGAGAAACAACCCAACAGTTCACACCAATCAGAAAAAAAAAGTCATGCCATTTACCCAACCCTGTTCTAGATTTTAAACACTCCATCATTTCATTTCCTGTAGAAAATAATGCTCATTGAAATTTGGTACAAGATTGACATCATGGAACTGGGACTCTGCCCTTCTGTATCTGCCTGGGCCAACACTTCCCCCAAACCCCCACCCCCACCCCAATCATCCTGGACTCTAGCGAGGGTGGATCATGTCACAGACACTGTGTGCCTGGGATTATCTCAATGAACTCAGTGCCACTTGAACACGGTCAAACTACAAAACAAGAAAAAGAGAGGGAAAAAAAAAAACCAAAACCTTTACTTCTTTTCCTCTTCAGTTAATACAACCCAAGAGATATTTTGGGAGCAACCTGATCAGGAATAAAATTATATCGACCTTTGAAAAGAGAGCCAAAATCTTAGCACTGAAGTGAAATCTCCACGTACTGCACTCTGGAGATCAAAAATGATTGTTAAGCATTCATTTTACTGTATTCAGTCCAACCCTCTAACTTCCTCTCACAGCAGTTAAACAGTAAAGGCAAGAAGTGAAGGAGATGAGTTACAAATGACATTAGCCAGAAGACCACACAGTTACCACTGATCTCAACGCTTACAAGTATTATTTCATGTAATTGCCACAACCATCCTGTCAGACACTTTGTTTATACCCACTCTGCAGGTGAGGAAACTGAGGCATAGAGATGCCAAGTCACTTAGTGCAAGGTATTGAGTGGCGAAGCCTGATTCCAATGCCAACGGTCAGTGTCTCGGCCTGGACCCTTAACCACTATGGTCTGGGCCTCCTAGGACACAACACACCGTGAAACCAAGCATTTGTCATTTTATTACACCAATTTTCTTCCCCGGTCTGTATAAGGTGGTGGCTTCCCACATCTGTTTTACTTTCTGTCATTTCTTGCAAAAAATAATCAGAGAATAAGTAGATACAGGAAAACATGTACCAGTCTCACTAGAGAATATTCTAAAATAATTGAAACTAGCCATTGAAATTCCAAACTTTAAAAAAGTGCATTCTATTTCTTTGCCCCGCTTTCTCATACAGAGTATGCTGAGCTGTAGTAACCTTGTTTAGATGGCTCAGAGTCACCAGAGTATCAATCAATCGGTGCAGCAGAAGGTGGCAGCCTTGGAGCAGAGCAGGCTGAGAGCACGGAGACGCCTGGGGCTTTCTGAATCCAGTTGGCCCTCTGCCGGTTCCTTCCTGCTGTCAGGCACTGCTCACCTTACTGTGGATGAGCCTGCGCCTCTTAACTCCGCTTCCTTAGGGTCAGCCTTGGCCGCGAAAACCTTTAGACAGCCAAGCAGCAGCCAAACCAAGACCAAACAGGTTCAAGGAGAAGGCCTGGCTGGCTGTCGTGGAGTAAATGTTTCCATTTTAGAGTTGGACTTAAGGACACCTCTTCTAACTGCATATTTGTTTTTATTGCTTATTTCCAGGTTCTCAACTCTCACAGCCATTTGTGTTTTCTGGACTGGGGTCTCTGGAAAAGTGAGGTGTCCTGTCACAGCACAGCTTTCTTTTTTCCTTAATTTATTTGGCTGCAGCACGTGGGATCTCTGATCTTCGTTGCAGCAAGTAGGATCTTTAGTTGCAACCTGCGGACTCTTAGTTGTAGCATGTGGGATCCCTGACCAGGGACTGAACCCAGGTCTCCTGAACTGGGAGTGTGGAGTGTTAGCCACTGGACCACCAGGGAAGTCCTTCAGCAAATTCCTCAGCTCAGTGGTAGGTTTCTTGAGGAAACTGTTTCTAATACACCTTTGCAACAAACAGAACAACCAGCACAGTCTTAGTCCAAATGCAGGGCCAATAAATAACAAGTGAAAAAAGAAAGGAAAGAGAGAATGAAGTGAGAGGAAAAAGGAAAACCGGAGAGAGAGAGAGGAAATACCAGTCACCAGGAAATACAAAGTCCTGCTGTGAATGACACTTTCATCAATAAAGTGTTTTCTAAGTACATCCCTAGAATTCCCTGTTGGAAAAACAGAAACTGGTGAGGAAGGGGGCAGGGTAGGGTGGTAGGGGTGGGGACAATCGCAATGGGTGGATCTCTACAAGTTGAAGATATTGATTCTGACCCCCAGGGAAGCGGGTGGGGTGTCGATATTAACCTGAGCCATACAAATTTATTTCAGTACATAAGGAACAGGTAGTTGGCAGCTCAGTGACACACCTTGACTGCGTTGAATCTTTTAGGTACAGAAGATTCTAGAAAATACCACTGTTAAGTTCTGAGGGATGAGGATGCATGCCAGGTACAGGACTGTGCCAGGCATAAAGAAAAATCAATACTGTCTGAACACCTGCCATCGTTTTATAGGGAGGGGTTTGCCAAGACCGTCCTCCAAGAAACTATTTCCTCCTAGCCTCTATGCCTATCATTCAGATGGCTCCTACTGGGCTTCCCACAAAAGATTCCAGCAGGTTCTTCCCTGGCACTCTTCTGCACTCACCAGATGAGTTGTGTTCCTATGGAATTTAACCATGGTCCCCAAATCAATGATGCCAAGGCTTTGTAATTACATAAAATATTCAAACAGTACACAAGCCCATGAAACAAAACGCGAAAAGAAAGAGTAGTTGGTAGTTGTTTCTACACAAATGAAGCTGAATGCTTTGGAAAAGACTTGATAAAGGCAAGTTGCCAAGAAAAAAAACAAAAAAAAAAAACTGGCAAATTTGGTGTGGATTGGACAACTGTAAATGATTAGAAGCAAAAATAATAAAAATTCAGCATCATTCTATACTCAGATTGCTTTGCAAATGTCTTAGATTCTCATTCCACTTGAAAGAAACCCAAATGGAAACCTTTGATAATGCTATGGGTGTGGTTTGTGCAAGAAAGACAATCAGGGGTTCACGCTCAAGGAAAAGTCCTTGGCCCCCACATCAAACACTTGGTGAGTGTACATGTGTTTTATGTTAAAAATAAACTGTTAAAGGTGTGTGTCTGTATCACTTGTACGATTTTCTGCTTTAACCTACTTTTATAATTAAGTAAAAATCCTGATTAGGAAAGAAAAATCTACTTTATTTCTCTCACATTAAAGAGAACTATTAATTTATTCATTCAATGTTCAACAAATCATGGGTTGGCCAAAAAGTTCACTTGAGTTTTTCTGTAACATCTTATAGAAAAACTCGAATGAATTTTTTGGCCAATCCAATATTTATTACGCATCAGTTGGGTAGTGGTTTCAATGTGGGCCAGAGCTGATCTCAGCCTGGCCTCTTCTGCTTTCTGTCCTGCCCCTCCCCTCCCCTTATGCCCCTGCCCTTTCGTTATACCCCTCCCCTTCCCTTATGCCCCTCCCCTCCTCTTGCCCCTCCCCTTCCCTTATGCCCCGCCCCTCTTCCTGCCCCTCCCCCTCCTTCTCCTGCCCCTCCGGCTTCCTCCTCCTACCCTACCCCTTTCCTTCTACCCCTCCTCCTGCCCGCCTCCCACCACTCCCCTCTCTCCTGCCCCTTCCTTCCTCCGGCCTCTCTCCATCCTCCTTCTGTCCCTCCCTGCTCCATCTCTTCCTTGTATTCTTCCTTCTCTTATCTCCCCTCCTCCTCCACCCCACTTCTTGGTCACTGGCACAGGAACACTAACTGATCCCATGACCCTTCCCAATTATCACAGATTTCCCTACTCCAAAGGGAGTCTCAGTTTTCACACCTCAGCTATCACTACTTTGGGCATTCTCTTTCTTGCACTTAGACTTTTTCAACCTCCTTCTTTCTTGCTTTTTGTCTTCAGGATCTTTTTCCAGTTCTCCAAGAACTGGAACCTTTCTCTTTCTCATTTCCTCAATCCCTTATGGTTGTATTTCTCAGTAAAGTAGCTGACAGGCATTACAGTAATATTCCTGTACTGAACTGTGTATCAAGGAAAAGAAAAGCCTCACGTTTCAGAAGACTAAAACCAGACACTTGACCTAGGGCCATCAACCTGTAAAACCCTTAAAATGATCCAGAACTCTCCTTCATAAGATCTATAAAAATCACCATCTAACCCTGTAATCCCTCTAATTACATCTGTATTTCTTCAAAAACTACTATTCCAAATAAGAATCCCCAAATCAGCTTTAACCATTTGCTTGGCATTTTCAATAGTTTTGTTTTCCTCTGTGTTTTCATTTCATAGATATATTATGTCAACTGCACAAAAGCACTCTACGAGGTAAAGAAACAGCCCTTGACCAGGGTGATTGGCTCTAAAGAAACTTGGTTGGCTGGTCATCTTCAACTGTTATGCTGCTTCTAGAGAGAAAACTGAGTTTCATTCCTCTCGATCACTGAACAAACACACAAAGATGTACTTGTACATACAAGGGAAAAAAAAAAAAAAAACAACGGTGCACAATTTGGAGCAAGTCTTTAAGAGATAAATACGCTCCTGTATTACTTAGTGCCTTTTCCTCTCTAACTTGTGATAGGTGACAAATCTTGATCTAGCCTTGACCAACTCTGCTCCAAATGGATATCACCTGTCCTGAATTTTGCACAGCATCCAAGACTCATCCAAGGTTCAAAGGCAACTCAATAACCAGCTCCGTGCAGAGTTAGTCTTAGTGTTTCTTCTGCTACTGCATTTAACTGTGGCTCTTTTTATTACCACAGACTCTGAGCATGGCAGAGGCACTCTTACTATATTAATACTCAGGGCTTCTCCGTCTCTTTCAATGAGGGAGAAGCTGGCTTTCTGTTTCCCTGTGGCTTGGCAAGAACTGGGGAGGGATTTTTAAACAAAATCTCTGCGTATCAGAATTGTGAATCCCCTTCAATTTTTTTTTCCTCTCAGGGGTTTTCTTGGCGACTAACTCCTAATTTTGACCTGTTTTCTCTATAGGTAGAGATATCCTCCAGCTTTTCCTATTAATCTTTATGTATTTGGCTGCCTTGGTCAATATTCTTTTTTTAAACCCTGAGTATTTGTGTGTCCCTGTGTGTTTCTCATCTACCAGTTTTATCAAAGACTTTTACTCTTAAAGTAACCATGGCCCTTTCCCCCAGAACATTTTGAAAACTATTTAAACAAAAGACATTCTTGCTTTTTTTTCCCCCTCCCCCTCAGGTTAAAATATATTTATGTGGGCCTTGAAACAGAATGCAAAATGGTTTATGAGCACCTGGCTTATAAAGAAGGAGACTTGGTGGAAATCTTCAGCTGAGCTGTCCTGAAGACTTGCCTGTAATCATAACTCATATATTCTTTCCTTAGAGCAGGACTGTTGGAGAAATGTCCTGCAGAGTTGTTGTTGTTTACTCACTAAGTCACATCCGACTCTTTGCAACCCCATGGACGGTAGCCTACTAGGCTTCTCTGTCTATGAGATTTCCCAGGCAAGAGTACTGGAGTGGGTTGCCATTTCCTCCTCCAGGGGATCTTCCTGACCCAGGGATCGAACCCACATCTCCTGCTAACCTCTGAGCCAGCTGGGAAGCATCGTCTGACTGAGCAGCTCTTTTCAAACAATCCCTTCAGCAGGACCCTAATCCTACAGGCCTGTCAAGACTCCCAGAGTTCTGCCTGGAGGGTAGCAAGGCCACATCCAGCTTTCAACAGCTCCTACCCTGCTAACTTCTAATCTGTTGGCAATTTCTCTGAAATAATGCACAGCTTGGAGGTGAGCCCACCAGGCCTCCCTGGGAGATGGCCTCCATATCACAGATCATTACAGAGGTTAACTGCAGGGGCATCAATTAAAATTCCAAACATTAAGAAAAAAAAAAAATTTGCAGAAGGGACTTCTCTCAGATGAAGCCCTTCCTGTACAGCCTGGGTGGTCCCACATTTTTGAGGGTCTTCAGTACTCAAGGGGGCCTTTCTGATAGCAGCCAGACTCACACTTGCTTACCACTTGCTTACTACATGAGGAAACAACGTTTAATCTGCTGCTCTTTTTAATTCAATTAAATATACAACTGTGACTTCCACTTCTGTGTCTCCCATTGGGTCCTGGTGCTCAAATAGGTGTGGTCCTAACATGACTGAGTGGTCCAACTGCATGTCTCACTCCCCTGTGGTTTTACAGCAGGACATGGGAGCTTCACAAACTGGATACACATTTTATGTCCTGAAACAGCTTTTAAACTGTGTTTTAAACTATGGCTAAAAACTGTCCCCATGCTAATTTAGATACCAAAAGTGAACACTGAAGAGACTCAGGCTGCTCTGTTCATGGCTGGACTTTGTAGAGGCCTCAGAATGGAGCACTTCCTGCCTTCTCTGACTCTTTCTGACACATTGGTTTATGTCACTGACGAAGAAGCTTATAGCTCTGCGTGGGTCTTTGGACTGCAGGCCTGCACATGTCAGTTCATGTAAAATTATACAAGCAATTACAGACTAAGAGTACACACACGCACTGTACTCAGTGAAATGCCAGCCATGGGCTAAGAGCATCTGCCTGACAAGTGCTCTAGCCCTGGTTGAGCCATTACATGTGGCACCATCATAATAACATGTTATAGACCGTTTTCACTTTTCATTGTAAATTCTGGGCATTTGGGACTATCATAGTTATGGAGGGAAAAAAAACAAGATAACCTTAGTGATTCAACTTTCAAATAAAAAGTTCTTTTCCCTTTCTAGATTCTGAGTCAATTTCTTTAAAGAGTATCCTGAGATTGTAAAATGAGCTTCACTAAAGAACTGTTACCAATTGCAATTACTTACCTAGATGGACCAAGATGTTCTGATTACTATGCAGCTAAAACCAGTCACAAGATAATTGCAATGCAGAGGCTAACGTATAAGCTATCATCTGTAAAATCTGATTCCAAATTATCATGTTTATGCAAATAGACTCATGAATCTCATAATGTGTAAACATTACAAATTCAAACTTCTAAAATAAATTTCCCTTAATAAAATACTGCCATTGGCTATTTTATAATGATGAGGTTTTTTTTACATAGGATTTTGATTGAAGAATTTTTAAAGGGGTCTGCCATCTTTAGGAAAGCTTGAAAAAAGTCTCAATATACAGACTAAATTCCAGAGCACCAAGCCTTTTCCCTGAGTTTGCACTCAAGGAATGGGCATCAGGAGATAAACACTGATTTTCTGATCTGCATACAGAGCCCACACTACTTGTTCCACTTACTTTGCATGGTTGATATCAGTATCAAATGAAAAATGCAGGCGCAAGTCACAGATGCTTTGAACAAACAGGACCAGAGAGGCCACCTTTTAAATATACCAGGTCAATTATATCACAATCTGTGGGGATGCAGCGAGAGGACAATATTTAAAGTTCTTCAGGTAATTTTATTATGCAGCCATGATAAATACCCACAAGTCCATTAACATTTTTATTTTAAGAAAAATCTGAGGGGACTTTTCTGCCGCTCCAGTGGTTAAGACTTCATGCTTCCAATGCAGGGGACATGGGTTAAATCCCTGGTTGGGGAACTAGGATCCCGTATGCCAAGCAGAGTTTTTGAATAAATAATAAATGAAAACTCTGAGTCCTAGATATCTCTCAGTGAATAGCAGAGCACAGCATAGAGCCCAAGCCACTTAATCTCAGTCTAAGCACTTCTCTCCACAGCACATAGCTGTCCTGGCCTCAGCAGCCTTTGTGAGTATCAAACTTACTACACATATGTACATGGCACATCAAAAGTATCTGTGAGATGCAGGCCCTCAAGGCTCATTACTAGAAAAATATACAGTAAAATTCAAATATTGAATTGCTTATTTTCTTATTTTCTTTTCAAAAGATTTTCCACTCACCTGAGAGACTCCATGACACAGGAAACCATGGTCCTGGGTGTCCCAGGAAAAAGCAAGGGCTCCTCAGAGATGTTGCCAATTTTCTGCAGATGGGGGTGATGTTCAACTCCTACAGAAGAATAACAATGCTATTTTTAGTATCATCAGCTTACAAAGAGTCTAGAATCTAAGATTCTGCAGCTTAGGCCAGCCTGTTCAACAAGAAGTGAGCAAACGGAAGACATTAGGACAAAAATACCATTGCCCATTTATGCCCAGTTATGGTCACCAGATTGCCCAAATGAAAACTGTTTATGTATGAAAGTGAGGTAACAAATTTGCAGGACACTCAGCACAGTGACCCATAGGAAATGTTTAATAAGCTACCATCAGTAAGACTACTTCAGAGCCCAAGCTAACATCAGAGTTGTCACTAGGCAGGTGTACATTGGAAATCTTGTTCCATCCATTAAAGGCTACTTGACCCATTAGAAAGTCTTTTCACCTCTCTGTCCTGGTTACTCCACCTGTACAGTAGGGGTAAAAATACTGCCTAAACACAAAGAGAAATGGCGTCTGGATACTGACAAACCTTGACAACATCACACAAGTGAAATACAAAAGGCTACGTATTGTATAGAAAGTGAAGTCGCTCAGATGTGTCCGACTCTTTGCGACCCCATGGACAGTAGCCTACCAGGCTCCGAGTTCCATGGGATTTTCCAGGCAAGAATACTGGAGTCGGCTGCCATTTCCTTCTCCAGGGGATCTTCCCAACCCAGGGATCAAACCTGGGTCTTCTGCACAGCAGACAGATGCTTTACCGTCTGAGCCACTAGAGTGATCCTAGTGGACTTCCCTGGTGGCTCAGACAGTAAAGTGTCTGCCTACAATGCGGGAGAGCCGGGTTTGATCCCCTGGAGAAGGAAACAGCAACCCACTCCAGTACTCTTGCCTGGAAAATCCCATGGACGGAGGATCCTGGTAGGCTACCATCCATGGGGTCGAAAAGAGCCAGACACGACTGAGAGACTTCACTTTCACTTTCATTTTCACATATTGTATGATTCCATTTACAGGAAGTGTTCAGAACAGGGAAATCTATAGAGACAAAAAAAAAATACATTCGTGATTACCAAGGTGAGGAGGGTGGAGAGGGGCTACTTCGAGGGTGTGAGGATTCCGCCTGAGGTGACAAAAATGTGCTAAAGTTAGATTGTGATGATGGCTGTACAATTTTGTGAACACACTAAAAAAAAAAGTTTAATTCTACACGTTAAATCGGCAAAGTATATGGCATGTGAATTACATCTCAATAAAACTGTTCAGGACTTCCCTGGTGGTCCAGTGGTTAGGACTCCGTGCTTCCACACAGAGAGGGAGCGGGTTCAGTCTCTGGTGGGGGAACTAAGATCCTACACACCATGTGCTACGGACAAAAACAACAAAACAGGAAAAAAAAATAAAACCTGTTCAAAAAATACATCCTAAAGAACCGAGGCAGGTTGTGAATAAACGAGTGGACACTGTCATATGCTTAGCCCAGTGCCTAGAACAGAGGATGCTCAATTAAAAGTAGCTGTGGGGAATTCCCCGGCACTCCAGTGGTTAGAACTCAGCGCTTTCATTGCACAGGGCCTGTTTTCAATCTCTGGTCAGGGACTCAGATCCTGTACATCATGGAAAAAAAAAAAAAAACCCTGAAAAAAATAAAAGTATCTCTGAAGATACCGATGCAGGAAGAGGTCAAGTAACATCAAGTCTGTTGTCACAGTAACAACAGGAAGGTAAAACCCGTCACCTACAAACACTACTCCATTCAGAAAATTGCACTAAACAGAATTCCTTAACATCGTCAAATGAGGCAATGGTTTCAAAGGCACATTATAAATAGCATCAGACAGCCTGGGATGGGAGGCTGGGTTGGAATGTAATGGAACTTGGGGAGAAAAATCGTGGTCCAGACTCCTCTCCTCACACACCTCCTCCCAGGGAAAGACAAAGAAATGAAGCAGGGTTTCAAGGTGTGCCCGGGAGTCCTCATTAATAAAGCCAGAGTTTTCCAAAATCATTGGTTTCCAAATTCTCCTCAGGACTTCACATTTCCTTTTCACTAGAAGGGCGAGGTGGGGGATAAATTACAAGGACTTATGAAAAGACTGAAGAATCAGAAAATTCCGTTTGCAGGGGAAAATAATCAAGATGTTTAAAGTCACCACCAGCCATTTCTGGGGGTTATTAAGACAGTCAAATCTCTTGACTGTAATCACCCCTAATTAGCCATCAGCAACTCATGAAATTACTCATGGTATTGAGGACCCTTAAATTCCTGGGCCTCAGCCAAAAGTTACACTGAGATCCACCAGGAAGAAGGCCAACAAGTGGGAATTGGAACAGTTAAAACTCCTCTGAATCCGAGGCATGGTCCTCTTACTCTTGGCTGGGAAGCGGATGCGCACAAAGACGGGATTTAACTTGGGAGTCAGATGAAATCTCTGCCAAGCTCTTGATAATGATCAACTAATCAGTAATTATTTACTTAGTATTTGGGGCACTCAGGTTCTTTCCAAGGTGCTATGGAATTCAGGAGAAGATGAGGCAATGCAGAGTCTTACTTTCCAACTTAAAACGTGGATAAGTTTTAGAGACGTGAAAATGTATGGGAAAAGGTCAGAGTCATCCAGAATAACTTAGGGTAAAGAGTGTGATGCAGATACCCTGAGCATAAATGGAGCTAGTTCAGGAGGAGAATCACTGGGGAGCTAGTATCAACAAAGAAGGTAGAACTGAAAATCAGTCCTTAGAGCCTGTGCGGGTTACAAAAGAACAATCCAGAGGGGTTGGCAAGAGTGTACACTACAGCCTGAAAGACCTGGATCGAGGGCCAACGTTCCCACTTATTAACCAGGTGACCTCAGGCAATTAACCTTTCAGACTTTCAACTTCCTCATCTGTAAAATGGGGGTGCTGCTGCTGCTGCTAAGTCGCTTCAGTCGTGTCCGACTCTGTGCGACCCCAGAGACGGCAGCCCACCAGGCTCCCCCATCCCTGGGATTCTCCAGGCAAGAACACTGGAGTGGGTTGCCATTTCTCCTCCAATGCAGAAAAGTGAAAAGTGAAAGTGAAGTTGCTCAGTCGTGCTGAAGTTTAACGACCTCATGGACTGCAGCCTACCAGGCTCCTCCGTCCATGGGATTTTCCAGGCAAGAGTACTGGAGTGGGGTGCCATTGCCTTCTCCGAAAATGGGGGTACTATCTGTAATACGGTTGTTTTGAGTATTAAATATTTATTGAGAGTCCATGATGTGGATGCTAAACACCCACTCTCTTTCTCTCTCTCACACACACACATCAGGCTTGGTCCCTGCCCTGAAGGAAATTACTGGGTTGGCCAAAAATTTTATTCGAGTTCTTCCATAAGATGTAACAGAAAAAACCTGAATGAACTTTTTGGCCAACTCGATATAATCTAGATGCTAGAGGGCTGCACACCTGTAAGAAAGTGAAGCATAAATAAGTATAAAAATAAAACTGTGATAAGAGCCATGGAAGAAAGTGCAGGTGCCTCAGAAAGTATACTGGACAGTGGTCAGAGACGGTCCCTCTGAAGAAGGCCTTTATGCTGGGTTTTGAGGGGTGAGTAGGAGTCAGTCAGGTGAAAAGAGAAGGGGCACTCCCGGGAGAGGGAATCACACATGAAAGGTGTGTGAAGATCCGGGAGGAAGGAGGAGGCAGCACGGCAGGAACGTAGCAATTGAAGGAGAACACAGGGAGAGCCGATCCTCTGCTGAGTAATAAAGTCCCCAGAAGGTGGTAAATGGCTGGCTGAGGTGGGCAAGGGAAGGAGGTGTCAAAAGTGACTCCCCCCAGATTTCTGGTGGATGGAAGTAGCAAAGGAGATGTTAATGGAGCTTTTCGGGGTTTGTCAGGAAAGGAAGGGCAACGTTGAGGAAAGAGGGTGTGATACAAAGCAGTGGTTTCCAAATCTGACACGAAGTCAACCAGAAAAACATCTTAAATCATCAAAACGGTTTGAAAATAGATTTACAAATGCTGCTGATAACCATGAGCCTCATTCTTTCTGGGTATTTTGCCTTCGGATATTTGCTGATAACAGAAGGAAGCCAACACGATTAGCATGTCATTTTAAAATACAGTTCCTTTCATCTTTATGCCACCCTTTTAAAATTTCCATTTTGAGTGCATGTTTTGTGTGGTCACATCATACACTGGTAGGTTAAAAAAATAACCAAACATAGACCAGTGCTATATGCTGAAACATTTTTTATGGATGGGGTGCAATCAAAAAAAATTTGTGGCGGCCACTACTCTTGAATGTTTTTTGACCAACTTTTTGTCAGATGTGACTGGTCACTTTTATCTCCTGAGATGGTTGGTGAGCGTGTCCTGGCATCCACTTGGGTTTCCATGACTATAATAGGGAATAACAAATCTGACTCCATGTTGGATCTTTCTCTCTTAACTTTTGCACTATATTGCTTTTGCTACAAGTTAACCACTCAAGGGATGTTGCCTATAGTTTAAAGTGTACATAATGGTCCATCTCTGGGAACCTTGCCTCCCACACCTGAGCATTAAGCTAAAATACCTTTGTTTAGCTCACAGGAAACCTCCTGAACAGGCCCACCTGTGAATAGCTACAGGAAGGAAGAAACTAACACATGCCCTCTGGAGTCTGGCTGGAACCAGGAAATCATTCCAACAACTTGTCACCCTTTTGGAAGGCTTCCCTAGTGGGTCGGTGGTAAAGAATCCGCCTGCAATGCAGGTTATGCGGGTTTGATCCCTGTGTCAGGAAGATCCCCTGGAGAAGGAAACGGCAACCCACTCCAATGTCTTTGCTTGAGAAATCCCATGGACAGAGAAGCCTAGCAGGTTATTGTCTGTGGGGTCACAAAAGAATCGGACACAACTCAGTGAGTAAACAACAGTGATAATCCTTTTTGCTTTACCTCTTCACCTCCCCTTCTTTGTTCTATAAAAGAAACTAGCATCCAAACCTGGGCAAGATGCTTCTTTGGGATAATAGTCCACCATACCCACGGCTTTCCAAATAAAGTCACTATTCCTTGCCCCCAAAACTCTCCATTGACTGGCCTGTGGCCTGTCCTGCGGCGAACAGTACAAGCTTGGACATGCTACCATGGTTAGTATGTGTGAAATCAGTTCTGCTTTTCAAACTGTGGGTCATGACCCATTAGTCTGTCATGAAATCAATTGCATGAGTCACGACCTGCACCTTTTTAAATGAAAGAGAAAATAGCAGTGTTTATCACACACAGTGAGGCTAAGTGAGTATGTCTCACTGAGGCTCCTGGTCAGAAAAGTTTAGAAGCCCTGGCTCTGGTGGATCAGAAGGTACTGCGGGATTCTCGCTGTGATGGGGGGAATAAAATCATGAAGATGGAGCCAAGACATGTTACCCAAGCCCTGGGAAATGCCAGGAGAATTCTGATGAGATGGATGAGAAAGAGCCCTTGTAGGTTCTGGAGTGGGGAGGGACCTGATGAAAGTGAAGTTTCCCAAAAACCCACTTGGCCACAGCTCCAGGACTGAGTAAACACGCTATCTGTGGAGTGAGTCGCCTTTGGGGGTTTGCTCCTGTTGATTTATAACCTTTCTTGACAGTGAACGAAAAATAATCAAACAATCTAGTTTCTGTTGGAACATATGCTCCCTGGGCGCTGGAAGCCCCGCTGGCTCTCCTTTCCACAGAGAGCTTGCACGAAGGCTGGACCAGGCATGTGACATGGCTCAGGCCAAAGTCACAGGCCCCAACACCTCGAGGGTGGGGAGGATGTGGCAGCAGGTGCGAAGGCTGGGGACGAGAGGATGGAAAGAAGGCCAGGAGAGATGTGACTCAGGATGGGTCACCATGCCCTAGGCACTGGCACAGCTGTGCTGCCCTTTCTTACAGTCCACCTCTGAGCATCCTTCCTGCCCCTTCTCCTCCTGGCCTGCAGAACCCCTGGAAGATCCCCCTCTCTGATTTCAGCGTATCCCAGAAAGAAGCATCTGCTCAGCCTCTCAGGTTTGGGTTCAGTGAGACCACCTTGTAGCCACATCCCAACCACAGACAAGCCAGTCCCCCTCCCATCCCCCCACAAGGGAATTCCCACAAGGGAAAGCCACCACCCAGACAAACAAAGGCCCTAGTCCCTGAGGAGAGGAAGTGACTCACCAGTGTAAGAATGAGAATCAGAGGTTTCAGAGAGAGGGGCCATTTAGACCCCAAGTCAGCACCCAGGAGGATCATGAGTGAGGACGAGTCTCAGAACCTACCTATTCCTCTGTGAAAGTTGCCCCCGAAGGTCCTGATATGCTGGAGCCTCCATCCTGCCCTGTCCTGTCTTCATCAAAAACGCCAACATCACCTTCTCCTGCCCTGCCTGTGTCTTCTAACAGAACTGTCCTCTCTTAGAAGTCTGGCCCGCTGTGTACTGCGCCCCTACCTGAGGCCCAGTTGTCCGTGGACCAGAGTACCAGGTGTCAGCTCCCAACATCAGGGCATCCAACCCACCTCTGTCTTAAATTATCAGAAAAGTGGAAGAAAACTCAATGCCAGGAATCAACTTTTACTACGCATCAGATACACAACATAAGCATGTGATCTAATTCTCACAGCAAAACTGAGACTACGCGATGGGTAGAGGATAGGGCTTGAACTTGAAGACAGACCACCAACCACAGGGCTTCTCCTCTTTTCACTTTATTAAAATCACTGCCTCCCACGTAGCAGAGAATCATAGCTGAACACTCAATAAATGAATGAATGGAAGGATAGATGCCACCCCAAGGGGACTGGGTGTATCTCACCTATTTTGCTAGGAGACGAAACATTTCAAGACATGACTTGACTGTGCCATGAACATCACTTAGAGCAAAGTGAGCCAAGATGAGCAATGTAATAACCTATTATTTCAGATAATAATAATATAGCTGGGAACTCTAACAAACACCTATTGAGTGGGTGCCATGTGTCATATGGTATTCTGAGAATTTCATATTCATTCATTCTTATAACAACCCCATGAAAGAGGTATTATTGAGAAATGAAGGTGCCAAGAAGTCAAATAACTCTCCCAAAGTCACCCAGCTAGCAGGTGGGAAAGTCACAATACAACCCAGGCAGGCTGAGCCCAGAGTTTATGCACTTAACCATCATTTGATGCTGCTTGCTATCCACATACAAACAGTGCCAGCTTAAAGGAGCAAGACAGAGGTTGCATCTGCTGCTGTCTTCTCCCTGGTGTCATCTAGAGTTAAAGGAACATTCTAAGTCTCAATAGGTACGTTGGATTCCTCAAGTCCCAACACAGCAGAGTGGTCCCATGTCTTCTGTAGGGCTGGGACCAGTCATCCTGAGATCATCCTTGAGTATTTGTATGGGGGCATATAGGTTACCAGCTAATGAGCTTTCAATACCTCTTGGGTTAGGAAGCTTCATGTGAGAGAGTACATATGACAAGGGGTGGGGGATCCCTGCCCTTGAGGAGCTTAAACTTTTATCAAGGCAGCCAAATAAACACACAAAAGTGAAAGTGAAAGTCACTCACTTGTGTCGGACTCTTTGCAACCCCATGGACTATACAGTCCATGGAATTCTCTAGGCCAGAATACTGGAGTGGGCAGCCTTTCCCTTCTCCACGGGATCTTCCCAATCCAGGGATCGAACCCAAGTCTCCTGCATTGCAGGCAGATTCTTTACCAGCTAAGCCACAAGGGAAACCCCAATAACAAATACATAAATAAATATTTCTTTCACAATGACACATTACCCAAGACAGTGACCAATGGCTGGTACAGACAAAAGGAATGCCAACAGTCCAAAAAAGTAAATATCACAGTGGACTTCTATTGTTAGCACTTACATTATTCTTTCGAGAGAGGAATATCCTTTGAAGAGTCACCATTAACAACCAGGTGGGCAAATTTGCCAGCCAACAATGGGAGGTACAGGACAGAAGCTAGAAGCTTGTAAGCTAGAAGCTTACAAGAGAATGGATTATCATCTCTTTTAACAGAGATGTTAGGCATGCTTGCTCTATGCTCTGTTTATGCTTCTCCCTCACTGGCCGGGGAGCTTCGCAAGGCCAGGGATAAGTTTATTCATCTTTACATCTTTGCTCATCTTTGCCTGGTACACAGTGGCTATGCAATAAAAGCTTGATGAATGAATGAAGGATGAATGGTGTGTGTCTCCAACAGACTTTTACTGAATTGCTAGGTGCTCAATGAATTGCTACAGACTGCCCTTGAGACAGAATGAAGGCACCAGGCCATTGCAGATGCATGCTGCCTCCACAGCGGGTCCAACCCTCCCAAGCCCTCTGCTGGCCATCATCATTCGCCACAGCCCTTTCAGGAAATCCTGCCCCAGGCTGCAGTGCTGTGCTCTGCTGTGCTTAGTCTCTCAGTCGTGTCTGACTCTTTGTGACCTCATGCACTGTAGCCTGCCAGGCTCCTCTGTCCATGGGGATTCTCCAGGCAAGAATACTGGAGTGGGTTGCCATGCCCTCCTCCAGGGGATCTTCCCAACCCAGGGATCGAACCCAGGTCTCCCACATTGCAGGTGGATTCTTTACCACCACCTGAGCCACCATGGATGCCCAGGGTATTGAGGAAAATAGACCTTAGGGCCCCAGGCCTGGTCACATTTCCAGTATCACCCTACTGGGCTGAGGCCAGCCAGAGAGATGGGCCCCAGACATTCCCTCTGCTCTCTATCTTTGGTCTTTTCTCCTACCCCTTGCAAAGCCCATCCTTCTTCCACATCATATTGAAACTCAGCCACAGAACTCATTTCTTCCCACTGAACCTCCATTCTGCAAATCGGCTGGCTTGCCCAGAGCATCCTGAAAACCCAGAGAATTGGAATTTAGAAAAAATGTTGAGAAGATCTTAAAACTCCCTGGATACTTTTAAGCAAACACATGACAGCAGGTTTTTGCTAACTCATTAAAGAAATCACCTTAGTTCTCCTTTCTTCCCTGGAGAAACTAGGTAATCAGCATGGATTAGTCAAGGATTTCAAGGCAAACTACATCATTTTCACGGTCATTGACATTAATGTGGTGTATATTTGTTTTCACTCCTAAAAAATGTTTCCCAGGTAACCCAGGAAAACAGTCTAGGGTAGAAATATCAGGCAGGCAAGATATTTTCAATAAATGAGCCATTTGTTCCTGCTTCTGTACAGAGTTGCTTTTTCAATTTCAGATGACATGACACTGCAGATAAAAGGGAGAAATGTATTGGAGTAAGAGTGCCTTCTCTTGTCCAAATATTACTTGGTCATTTGATTTACAGCACTTGATAAACCTGGTTGAATTTCTCTACTTCTGTGTAGGTATCACATTCAGAGCTCCAACCCAGCAATTGTCACAGTGTATCATTATGATTGGTGCTTTCCTTTCCTCCCCATAACAGGACACTACAGAAGAGTAAAGACTTTTCTCAAGGAATTATTTTTTATATTCTTGGTTCCTAGAACAGCACTTCAGGGCCCAGTAGGTGTTCTGTGACGACAGGAAGAACTTCCATTCAATCTCACTTGGAGGGCCTTCTCTTCAGGCATGATTGTAATACATTCCAAACGTACTGATGCCCAGCCTACAGTCTGAATAGAGACTCTACTGCTTTGTAATAACTATAACTGTTTCTGAAATTAACACCATCAATGACATTCTCTGCTCTCTTCAGACACACATCATAGTGAACTGTGAAGGGATGCAGGCCACTCTCACTAGGAATCAAAGATACCTACAGACAGACTCCATTTTTCCTCCCTGCTCAGAATTCAACCCCTCCCCAGCATCCTCTGCCAAGAATGATTTATAATCCCTGGGTTGTAGACATCGAAGGAAACAAGGTCAGACTTCCACAGCCTGAGCTCTGCACAAGAACCACAGATTTTCTGACGTGCTACCCAAGCCTTCTCCAAGATGATGAGCCATCTCATTGCAAAAAGCAATATATTTTCCAGCCACTTTTGATCGAACGCAGGTGGCCACGGGACTAAGGGCAGGTCTTGCTCAGGCTGAGCTACCCTTCTGGCCCACTTTCTCTCCTTTTGCTATAAGGTCCAGGTCCTGACATCCACAAATGGCCCTTGGCCCTCTGGCAATCACCTGTGTACATCTGTGTATGCACACACACACACACACACACCAGGTAAGGCGGGTGTGCCAAGTGTACTAACAGAACAAACTCACAGACAACAAGCGTCATTTTTACCCATAAGGTGGGTCTAGGTGAGACTTAACGGCTGTTGAAAAAAACGTTTATAAAATTGTACATGTTTACTGAAGAAAAATTGAAAACGACAGGGAAACATAAAGAGGAAAGTGATAATTACTCATAATAACCTCACAATCCCAGTTAGCCACTCAATGTTTTTGGTGTTTTTCCTTCTGGCGTTTGTTTCTATGCTTAATAATTTTATATGAAGTGGAAGTGTTAGTCACTCAGTCACGTACGACTCTTTGTGACCCCATAGACTGTAGCCTGTCAGGCTCCTCCGTCCATGGAATTCTTCAAACAAGAACACTGGAGTGGGTAGCCATTGCCTTCTCCAGGGGATTTTTCTGACCCAGGGATCGAATCCAGGTGTCCCGTATTGCAGGCAGATTCTTTACCGTCTGAGTCCCCAGGGCTGGTGGATACACTCTTTGAAAACAACCCATAAGTAAGAAGGATCTTAAATAGTTATACCTTTTGGCTTAGTGATTCTGGCTTTAGGAATCTAGTATAAGGACCTAAGCAGAGAAACGGGTAAAGAATTTCCTACAAAGATATTCATCACCGATTCCAACAATAAAGGAATTCCTTACATATGTTATCTGGCTTCCATGGGGTTAACTATTACGCAGTGATTAAAATATTGATGAATGTTACTAATAAAATGCTTACGATTTAAAGTGAAAAATAAATGCAAAACTATTTAAGTGATTATATATAGAACATATAGATAACATACATAGTTCAGTTCAGTTCAGTCGCTCAGTTGTGTCCAGCTCATTGCGACCCCATGAATCGCAGCACGCCAGGCCTCCCTGTCCATCACCAACTCCCGGAGTTCACTCAGACTCACGACAGAGGATGAGATGGCTGGATGGCATCACCGACTCGATGGACGTGAGTTTGAGTGAACATACATAAGTAAATATTAATAAGTAATATAAAGATTATGCATAAGTATATATTAATAAGTGATATATAGACAACATATATAAGTATATATTCTGTATTTTAGTATAGAATATTAAAATATTTTAATCACTGTTTAATAGTTCATCCCATGGAAGCCAGATAACATTGTCTAAGGAATTCTTTTATTGTTGGAATCTGTGACAAATATCCTTATAGGAAATTCTTTACCTGTTTCTCTGTTTAGTTCCTTACAGTAGATTCTTACTTTAGATTCTACCTTACAGTAGATGCCCTCTCCAATGCATGAAAGTGAAAAGTGAAAGTGAAGTCGCTCAGTCGTGTCCGACTCTTAGCGACCCCATGGACTGCAGCCCACCAGGCTCCTCCGCCCATGGGATTTTCCAGGCAAGAGTACTGGAGTGGGGTGCCATTGCCTTCTCCGTGCCAATACTGTTAGCATTATAATAGTTTCCAATTTGATACATAGTAAGTTAGGATAAGCAAGTAGCTACAACAAGCCATCCCAGAGTTTCAAAGGTTTTGAAAAAAGGTTTGACAAAAAGTTTTTGCTCAATTCATTATCTGATGTGGGTTGGCAGGGGCATTCTGCTCCACACAGGCATGCAGGCATCCAAGGAGCCAGTCTCCTTTCACCTAAGGACGTCACCATTGTCTAGGGCCTCAGAATCCTCCACTGGTTTTCTTTTTTTTTTCCACTTTCCATTCAGTGAACAAACAAGGGAAAAGGGAAAGCATGCGAGACTGAGCTGACAGCTTCACAGAGGTAATTTAAGTCACCGCCACTCTCCTATTCCATTAGTCATATGGCCACACCTAACTGCAGAGCCTGTAGGAAGGTGGTCTGTCCACATTCCCAGGAGGAAACTTTTGGGTAAATGACTTTTCCTGGTACAGGATGGGCATCAATGTGTTAGTCACAATAGGTGAAAAAAAAAGTCATTTTAACTGTATTTCCTTTGATTATTAGTAAAGTTGGAACAGATTTTCATTTTTATTACCCATGTGCACTATCCTGTGCATTTTGCCAGTTTTTCTGTTGAGTTCATCATGTTTTCAGTTGAGCTTTAAGAAGCACTTTCTATATTAAGGACACTGACTCTTATTTTCTCAAGTTCTTTCAGTTTGATTTTTGTCTTTTAATTTTGCCTTTAAATTTTATGGAAATAAGTTTTCTTTTTTTTTTCCTGCCATACAGTAGATCCTTGTTAGTTCAGTTCAATCGCTCAGTCACGTCCAACTCTTTGCGAGTCCAAGGACTGCAGCACGTTAGGCTTCCCTGTCCATCATCAACTCCCGGAGCTTAATCAAACTCATGTCCATCGAGTCAGTGATGCCACCTAACCATCTCATCCTCTGTCGTCCCCTTCTCCTCCTGCCCTCAATCTTTCCCAGCATCAGCGTCTTTTCCAGTGAGTCAGTTCTTCGCATCAGATGGCCAAAGTATTGGAGTTTCAGCTTCAGCATGAGTCCTTCCAAAGAATATTCAGGACCGATTTCCTTTAGGATGGACTGGCTGGACCTCCTTGCAGTCCAAGGGACTCTCAAGAGTCTTCTCCAACACCACAGTTCAAAAGCATCAATTTTTCAGCAGTCAGCTTTCTTTATCGTCCAACTCTCACATCCATACATAACTACTGAAAAAATCATAGCTTTGACAAGATGGACTTTTGTTGGCAAAGTGATGTCTCTGCTTTTTAATATGCTGTCTAGCTTGGTCATAGCTTTTCTTTCAAGGAGCAAGCGTGTTTTAATTTTATGGCTGCAGTCACCATCTGTAGTGATTTTGGAGCCTAAGAAAATAAACTTTCTTACTGTTTCCACTGTTTTCCCATCTATTTCCCATGAAGTGATGGGACCAGATGCCATGATCTTCATTTTCTGAATGTTGAGCTTTAAGCCAACAGTTTCACTCTCCTCTTTCACTTTCATCAAGAGGCTCTTTAGGTCTTCACTTTCTGCCATAAGGGTGATGTCATCTGCATATCTGATGTTATTGATATTTCTCCCGGCAATCTTGACCCCAGCTTGTGCTTCCTCCAGTCCAGCGTTTCTCATGATGTACTCTACATATAAGTTAAATAAGCAAGGTGACAATATATAGCCTTGACGTACTCCTTTCCCAGTTTGGAACCAGTCTGTTTTTCCATGTCCGGTTCTAACTGTTGCTTCTTGACCTGCATACAGATATCTCAAGAGGCAGGTCAGGTGGTCTGGTATTCCCATCTCTTTAAGAATTTTCCACAGTTTGTTGTGATCCACACAGTCAAAAGCTTTGGCATAGTCAATAAGGCCTTTGGCAACTTGTTAGTTACCTATTTTATTTACTTTTTGTCACAATATTTATTTATGTGATTTCTTAACCCAGTGTAGACTTCTCTCCAGTATTAAGAGTCAAAACCTTGGGGGAGGGGATTTATGACAGTTGAATGCTGTGAGGAAGCATGGTTTTATTTATTTTTTAAATTTTTTATTTACTTTTTATTTTTGTTTCGAGGTACAAATGATTAACAGTGTCGTCACCATCTTTAAATCTATCAGTCATTTCCTTTGTGACTTTCTGATTGGCATCTCCTCACAAAATCTCAAAGCACACAAAAACTGGGAGATTCTAACCCAACTCTCCAAATCCATTATTTTTTTAGTCATGATTCACAGATGAATAAACTGATGCTCAATCAAACCAGATAACTGTTACAAAGTATCACAGCTAATTAGACACAGAGCTCAGACTAGAGATTTTTGATTTTTAATGAGTGTGTAATACGTGACAGCTTGCACTGAACACTTTTCAAACATTATTTTATGAGGCAGGTGCTATCGATATGCCCATTTTACAGAGGAGGAAACTGAGGCTGCGAGCAGTGAAGCACTGTGCCCAAGGTCACCAGAAGCAATATGCCCCTAGTAAGGAGCAGAAGCATGATGAAACCCAAGGCCACCTGGCTTGTCTCGGCACTCCACTAAGTTGCCTCTCAGGTCCCCTGACACTCTGCGTCAGATACACATTTCCTGGAGAGCTGTTTGTGTTCACATTCACCAGGTATGCAACACAGGTTGCAGCCTGGGTCTGGCCAGGGGAGCTGGTATGCGTGAGGTTGTGCTCTGCGTGTTCACTCCACTACTGCTTTGGCCTTGAATCCAAAATGTCATCTCAGTGCCCCCACACACATGCCCGTCCAGAACACATCCTGGCTCCATGTGCCTCGACCGCCGTAAATCAGCCAGCCACACACTTTGCCCTTGGTGCTTCTGAACATCAGAGGAAAGGATTTGCCTTTTCCTGCTCGGCACATTTGAGTTATGTCATTATTTTTTTAAGCGATAGAAATCTAGTCAATGATTTGTAGCAATCACTGCTGTGCAATGTAGGCTGAAAGGCTCCATATATCCTTACGGAGGGAAACAGAAACCCAGCAAATTAGTCCTATTTCCTTGACACAATTCTGTGATAGGCTGGTATTAGGTAAAGCTGAAATCGGGTGCTGTGATTAAAAGATGATGATAATGCAAACCAGACGGCCATCTTGCGAATTAGGAAATGTTTTCAAGGAAACCAAGAGAGGCAAGTCATTGAAGTCAAAGGTCACCCAGAGGTCAAGGGGGACGATAAAAGGCAACTGGGTTTAGGAAGAATAAAACTGCTACTGTACCCTTTTTCTTGAACCCCATCATCAGAGGCCATGCAAGTCTATTCCCTGCCTGTCTCCTCTGTCTGCCTCACTGACTTTCCTTGTGACCCAAACAAGCATAGAAAAATATCAATCATAACCCACCCCCGACTAATGAGCTGTGTACACTGGGTAAGGACTCTTACACTCTGACCTCTTTGATAATTATCTCATGATGAGGTCTCGAAAACCCAACATGAGACCTACCCTCTCATTCAGATGCTTTCCTGAATTTCTAGTTTCCTCCTGCTGGTGGTGGCCCACCCAAGATGAATAATAAGAGGACTTGGACCTGGTCATCACTTCCACACCAAGCTCTCTTTCTGCCACCCTTTCCTGCTTTGGTGGTGGTATAACTATTCTTTTTTTTTAATATTAATTTTGTATTTGGCTGCACCTGGTCTTAGGTGTGGCACACAGGATCTTCAGAGTCATGTGGGATCTTTCGTTGCAGTGCACAGATTCTCTAGTTGAGAGGCACAGGCTCAGCTGCTCCACAGCATGTGGTATCTTAGTTCCCTGACCAGGGGTGGAACCCACATTTCCAGCATTTCAAGTCAGATTCTTAACCACCGGACCACCACCAGGGGAAATCCTGGTATCCCTATTCTTCCAATGAATAAAGCTCAAAGCCTGCCTGGGCTCCTGTGATTCCCCCTCCAGTGAGCCTCAGGCCCCATCTCTCACCAGCTCTCAATTCTGCATTTGTATTATCTCTCAGATAAACCTTCCCCTCTGCTCTCCATCTTCTACCGGCCTCTTCAAATCATCATCCAGATCACGGCAGTTAGTGTTTCTTCCACTTCGCCTATGCACCTTTACCAAAAATCAGATGGGCACACTTCTGGGTCCTCTATTTTGTCCTTTGCCAACACCACATGGTCTCGATTATTTTAGCGCTAAGTCTTGAAACCTAGAAGACTGATTCCTTCTACTATCTTTTTTTTTTTTTTTTAAGATTTATTTATTTACTTAATTTGTTTTTGACTGTGGTGGGTCTTTGTTGCTGCATGAAGGCTTTCTCTAGTTGCAACAAGCGGGGGCTACTCTGTTGTGGTGCACGGGCTTCTCATTTCGGTGACTTCTCTTGCGGACCACAGGCCCTAGGTGCATGGGCTTCAGGAGTGGCAGCACATGGGCTCAGTAGTTGTGGTACCTGGGCTTCATTGACCCATGGCGTGTGGAGTGTTCCCGGACCAGGGATTGAACCAATGTCCCTTGCATTGCAAGGCAGATACTTAACCACTGGACCACCAGGGAAGCCCCCTGATTCTTCCTACTTTCTTTCTTTTCAACATTATTTTCAGAAATTTGAGTATAGACATATTTTGGTATGGATTTCTTTGGGTTTATCCTGTTCGGAATTTACTAAGCTCCTTGAATCTAGAGACCTTCCTAACCTCAAGAAGTTTTCAGCAATAAGTTCATTGAGAACTTTTTCATTCCCATCCTCTTTCCTCTCTACTGGGATTTCAAAGACACAAAATGTTAGATCTTTTGTTAGTCCTACAGGTCCCTGAGAATCTGTTCTTCTTTTCTTCCACTCATCTATTTTTCTCTCTGTTGATCAGATTGGGGAATTTTATGGTTATATCTTCAAATTCACTGATTCATCTCCATTTTGCTGTTTAGCCCATCCAGTGAGATTTTTTTTCAGTTATTGTCTTCTTCAATTCTAAATTTTCATTTGGTTTTTCTTTATGCCTTTTGTTTCTTTGCTGAGACTTCCTTTTTTCTCATTTAAGCACGTTCGTATCTGCTCACTGAAGCATTTTCATGATGACTGCTTCAATATCTTTGTCAGAAAACTGCCACATCTCTGTCATTTCAGCTTTGGCATCAGTTGATTGTCTCTTCTCATTAAGTTTGAGACCCCCATGTATCTTGGTGTGACAAGTGGTTTTTAATTGAAACCTGGACATTTTAGGTATTCCCTTACGAGGCTCTAGAAATTACTTAAACATTCCATTTTAGCTGGCTTACTCTGACACTGCTTCAGCAGAGGAAGGGAAATCCTACCACATTACAGTCAGGTGGGGACAGAAGTTCAAGTTCCCCACTTGGCCTTCACGGACAGCTAGCTGAGTGGGCAGGGGACTCGTTATTACACTGAGCAGGTTAGGAGGTTCTAGCTTCCAAGCACGTCTCCACTGATACTTTCCTGGCTGGGAGGGGTAGGAGGGCCTTGTCACGGTGCCTCACATGGCCTCCACTGGCACACTGGGGCGGAGGCAGGAAGCAGGAGGGAGTGCACGACCTAGTTACTGCTGGGTGGTGGGAAGAGTCCTGACTCTCCACGAGGCCTCTACTGACCACTCAGTGGGGCGGGACCAGGCCATCTTACTGCTGCTGGGTGGGAGTGAAGGCCCAGGTTCCCCACGTATCTCAACTGAGAATTGAGTGCTCAGAAATGGCTATCATCATTCATTTAGGAGTGAGGAATGAGTGACCCCAGAGACAGAGTAGAATGGGTTACTGGAGATTAAATGGCAAAGCAGTGGCAAAGTCAGGACTGAACACCCATGCCCCTGGCTCCAAGACCACCTGTCTACACACCAAAGAATTCCAAAAATACAGCAAGAATGCCAGCCCCCTGCCAATATAACAATGCAAAATCTCACCAGCCAAAGGGTAGCGGCTGCCTCTCTTCACATCCTGCCAGACCCCAGGCCAGAAAGCACACGTGGTTATGCACATCAGCCCCCTGAACAACACAAACACACGTCTACTCAAGACGGGCCTTCCATCCAACACACACAGCAAAAGCACACTCGCGAGCCAAGAACTACAGCATCACAGTCACCTTCGGGGCTGGTGGTCTCCCATCTGGAGAGGATCCTGGCTTTCCTACCGTTGGAATCTCTGAAACCAAGATACACCCAGGAGCTGTGGACCTCAGAGCAGCCAGCAGGCCAGGCGCCCCCCTCCTGGCTGGAGAGCCGAGTCTGCACCCAGCTGGAGGCGCCTGCCTCAAACCTGGGGCCTCTCTTCTGGCCCCAGCCGCAGTCTCAGCACAGCACTGCTTATTCTCCGGCAAGGGAAAGCTGGTGACCTGGGAGGGGAAGCTGCTTTCTAACAGCCTTTGTTTTTGTTTCCATTTAAAAAGGTTAGTGACTTTACTGGATGTGGAAAGAACCAAAGTAACAATTTCAAAGAGGCTCAGCATGTTTTGGAGCTGACCGAATATATAGAACTTTTGGGTGGGGAGGAAAAGAAAGGGAAGTGAAGGAATAAAGTTTATCCCACATTCGCCACGCACCAGACATACCCCTTGGTGCTCCATCGTGCCTTCTCCTGGCTTCTGCAACAGCCATTCCAGCCAGAAGCAAGTTCCAAACCCCTTACCATAGGCCATCAGACTGTCCAGAGGCAGGCAGAGGTTGCAAGACCCCAGCATGGTACACAACCGTGAACAATGTTACAGGATGCAATTTGAATCATGAGATGGAGTGATGTAACTATTAAGAAACTGGTTGGATGCCTAAATTTCAAAACAATAAGATTTACATTTTAAAATTCACAAGAATAACTTGGCTACATTGGTATCACCCAGGCTCATAAATACCCACAATCGTTTGATAGAATCTGTGAACTTAGCTATGCTGTTATGAGCACTGGAATGTCTATGAGTGATTTTGTTGACTACAGGGCTACTTTGACATTTACTCTTTTTATTTTTTCAACATTCACTCAGTTGAAGACAATTTTCACATATTATAGTCATCTAGGCCAGGGGTCAGCAAACTCTGGCCAGTGGGCCAAACCTGTCCCAGTGCCTGGTCTTGTCACATTTTCAAATGGCTCAACAAATATTGAAAGGATACTACTTTACGATGTGAAAATTATATGCAATTCAAATTGCAGTGTCCATAAGTAAGGTTTTACTGCCTATTCATTTATGTATCAACTATGGCTGCTTTTGTGCTCAAAAGGCAGAGCTGATTAGTTGTAACAAAGACCCTACAGCCTGCAACTGGTCATTTACAAAAAGAGCTTGCTGGTCTCTGGTCTGGATGGTGCTGGACTGAAAACACGCTGAGATGATGAGGGTGACAAGCACCACCAGCAGCAGCTGTTGAGGAAGCCAAACACCCATCCTGAGATACAAGCGGGCTGCTTGTGAGCAAGCCCTCTGCGCAGCACTGGTGATAAGCAGGGCACTGTGAAAAGCCACGTTCAAGCAAAATTATGCACCAAGCACCCGTGAACTCTCTGTACATTTATTTTACAGGAAAAAACATGGTCTGAATGATGAGAGATCTGAATTCCGTGAGGTTTTCAAGAACGCAGTCCTCCAGGTACGGAGCAAAAGGAACCCTCTTGCTCTCTTGGTGGGAATGTAAATTGATTACAGCCACTATGGAGAACAGTATGGAGGTTCCCTAAAAAACTAAAACTAGAACTATCATATGACCCAGCAATCCCACTCCTGGGCATGTAGCAAGAAAAAACTATAATTCAAACAGATAAGTGTATCCGGTGTTCACTACAGCACTATTTACAATAGCCAGGACATGGAAGCAACCTGAATGTCCATCCACAGAGGAGTGGATAAAGGAGATGTGATACATATATACAATGGAATATTACTCAGCCATAAAAAGAAACTGTGCCACTTGCAGAGATGTGGATGGAACTAGAGACTATCATACAGAGTAAAGTACGTCAGAAAGAGAAAAACAAATAGCATATATTAATGCATATACATGGAATCTAGAAAAATGGTACAGATGACCTTATTTGCAAAGCAGAAATAGAGACAGGCGTAGAGAAGACATATATGGATACCAAGGTGAGGGTGGGGAAGATGAACTGGGAGGTTGGGATTGACATATATACACTGTTGACACTATATATAAAATTGACAACTAATGAGAGCCTAGTGCACAGCACAGAGAACTCTACTCGATGCTCTGTAGTGACCTAAATCAGAGTCCAAAACAGAGAGGATATATGTAAAAAAAACAAAAGAATGCAGCCCTCCCATAAAACAGGCTTATGCATCTTCCTTCTCCCACACAGCCTCCCATTTGAGGGTGCAGCGCTTCAGTCTCTGTGGTTTCCCACCGCTGTCACGCTGATGCCTTTCTCCTGGGCTCCCCCACCTTCCTCCTGCATAATAACGTCGGCTACAGGGATCTCCTCACCTGCACCCTCCAAAGCTGTAAGGCAGGAACACCAGTTCCCTTCTCCTTAAGGAGGACAGATGCCCCAGGGCTGACAGCCTCGCGCAGGCCTCGGTTTCACGAGTGAACGAACGCTGCACACACCACCTCCTCTCTCGCGGCAGGCACGGGGATCATCAGTCTGTGTCAGAGACGAGGAAGCTGGAGTTCGGAGAGGTTAAGCTGTTCACGGGCAGTAAGTGACAACGTCAGGACTGGCGTCCGCACCATTTTCAAACACAGGGTGCGACAACCGTGGGTGGTCGGGGCTCAGAAAGTACTGGAAGCAGGCTGAACGGAGGCATGGCCAGGCCCACACAGAACCAGCAAGGCGTAGTAACACAATCCCAGAGGCCTTCCCTACGCTTAGTGAAAGAGGCCAGTCACAAAAGACCACCTGTCACATGATGCCATTCACACGTGGGCAGCGAACGAACACTGACATAATTTCCCTGCATGGACTCGGAAAGTCCCAACCCACAGCACCTCTTATATCCCTGGTAGCAGTGAGGTGTTGAGTTCCTCCGACGTGAGCCTGAGGAAAGAACAGGGCCTCATAAGGAGAGGAAGAGGGAAGGCCAAAACAAGCACCCACTCTGTTTCTGGGTTCCCCCACCTGGGCCTCCCAGCTGCCTGTTCTCTGAGGGCCCCTCAGCGGCATGAGTGTTATTAGAACAGCTCCTGCTGTGGACCTAGTAAATTACACGACCAGGAACTGAATGTCCAAAACGGAGCCTGAGACCAGAACAGAACAGCACCCTAGGCATTCAGCTTGGTAAGCACTAACTCTTTGATGAGGAAAAAACTACAAACACCCTAGATCCGTAAAGGAAGATGGGGAACGGCGAAAGGAGACCATGATGGGGCAGAATGACGGAGCGGCCATAAGGCTTAAAAATGGGAACCCCGACTATGTCAAGAGAAACGTTACACAAAAATCATACTGTGTGCAAAAAGGCATGCTTCGATTAAAATACAGGCAAAGACTAAGGAGAAAACAATATGAGCAATTAGCGGACTATGCAGATATGTGGGCGGTGGGGGGGTTGTGCAAAGAAGAGAGAGGAGGAAGCAGGAGGAGGAGGAGAATGGAGGGATATTTGGCAGAGTTACATGAACAGTAAAACTCAAGTTAAAAAATAACACAGTTGTGGAATTAAACAGCCTTTCTGGAAGGCCAGTTTGATTATATGTACCAAATACCTTCAGAGTATTTATACCTTTTGTACCAAAAGCAACACTATGCATTAACAGATGCACAAAAAATGCACAAAAGAAGCCATTTTATTTATAAACAATATTGATAAACTGAAAACAACCAACATGTCCAAAATAGGGGACTGCTTAAGTAAACATCAATATTTTTAAAAGTACACTGCAACCATTGAAAAACATTTTAGTTTGGAAGAACACTGAATATTTAGTACACAAGGAAAATGTTTATGATGTATTATTAAGTGAAAGGAGGAGTGAACAAAACAATATGTTTAGTCTAATACCAATTTCATAAACTCTGTGTGTGTCTGTGTGTATATGTGTGTATGTGTGTGTGTGTGGAGAGAGAGAGAGAGACAGAGAGACTAGGAAGATACACATTCAAAATACTGGTCATTATTGGTTGGGGAATTATGGGTGATTTTTTCCTGTGTGTATATTTTCTGTATTTCCTAAGTTCTCTGTAATAAATATACCTTACCTACATAATCAGAAAAAAATAAAGTGTTATATCTAGTAACAGTTCCCTATTGGTTGGGGAATTATGGGTGATTTTTTTCTGTGTGTGTATTTTCTGTATTTCCTAAGTATTTCTGTATTTCCTCTGTATTTCCTAAGGGGCTTCCCTGGTGGTTAGTGGTAAAGAAGCTGCCTGCCAATGTAGGAAACGCGGGTTGGATCCCTGGTCCAGGAAGATCCCACATGCCTCGGGGCAACTAATCCCATGGGCCTCAACTACTGATGCCCATGAACTCTAGGGCCAGGTGCCACAACAACTGAGCTCACGTGTTGCAACTATTTGCAACTATTGAAGCCCATGAGCCTATAGCCTGTGATCTGTGAGGAGAAGCCACTACAATGAGAAGTCCGTGTACTGCAGCAGGAAAAGAGCCCCCACCCCTGCAACTAGAGAAAAGCCCACACAGCAATGAGCACCCAGCACAGCCTAAATAAATAAAATTATTTTTATAAAGCAAATCAGCAGTGCCATCATCAGCGCATGACACTGGGGTCCAGTTCAGTTCAGTTCAGTTCAGTCGCTCAGTTGTGCCCAACTCTTTGCGACCCCATGAATTGAAGCATGCCAGGCCTCCCTGCCCATCACCAACTCCCAGAGTTCACTCAAACTCACGTCCATCGAGTTGGTGATGCCATCCAGCCATCTCATTCTCTGTTGTCCCCTTCTCCTCCTGCCCCCAATCCCTCCCAACATCAGAGTCTTTTCCAATGAGTCAACTCTTTGCCTGAGGTGGCCAAAGTACTGGAGTTTCAGCTTTAGCATCATTCCTTCCAAAGAATACCCAGGGCTGATCTCCTTTAGAATGGACTGGTTTGATCTCCTTGCAGTCCAAAGGACTCTCAAGAGTCTTCTCCAACACCACAGTTCAAAAGCATCAATTCTTCGGCGTTCAGCCTTCTTCACAGTCCAACTCTTGCATCCATACATGACCACTGGAAAAACCATAGCCTTGACTAGATGGACCTTTGTTGGCAAAGTCATGTCTCTGCTTTTCAATATGCTATCTAGGTTGGTCCACCTGGAGTTAAAAGTAATCCAGCAGACTACAGCAGGGGCTAAAATGTCTCCACAGCACCAACATCAGGCAGACTGTGGTAAAGATAGCTCCAGAACCCTCTAGCCCACCTCTCCGAGGCAGGGGTCCATGGCACGCCCATGGCTACTTCGGGGTGCATCTCAGTAAGTTTGGCCAAAGACACAAGCCAAGGGCAGCATGAGTGCCTGGAACAGGGAAGCTGGGCATCCCTGCATTTCCCAGACATGGGAACCCAGCCAAGCACTGACCCGCCTCCACCCCCCACTCTGTTCCTTCACACCTGCCCACAGTAAAAAATGAGCACCGCTTTGTGCTACACCTGCAATTGTAACCCCACCTCTTCTCTAAGCAAAATACCCTTACTTTTTATTTTAAGTGGGTCACACAGCAATAAAAAGGAATGGAGCACTGATACAGGCTTCAACACGGACAAACCCTGAAAACAGTCTTAGGGAAAGAAAGCAGTCACAGAAGACTGGGTTGGCCAAAAGGTTCCTCCACGTTTTTCCATAAGAGGGGATGGGAAAACCCAAACAAACTTTCTGGCCAACCCAATATAAGATTCCATTTATATAAAATGTCCAGAATCCATGGAGACAGAAGGTAGATTCATGGTTTCCACAGGCTGGGAAAGGAAGGAGTGGGAAGTGACTTCTAATGAGTATGGACTTTCTTTGAGAGGTGCTGAAAATATTCTGGAATTAGATCGTGGTGATGGTGGCACAACTCTGTGAATAAACTAACGAGCACTGAACGTGTACTTTAAAATGGTGGATTTTACAGTATGGGAACTATATCTCAATGTTTAAAATTTTCAAATGGGTTACAATTAGGCTTTCAAGTGGCTATACTTATATTTCTCAGCAGGTTATAATTACAGTGAGGTACTACCTGGCCCATTGGTTCTCCCCAGAGCTCATATTCTGGAGTCAGATGAGTTGGAATTCAAATATCATTCTGACGTTCATTTGTTGCATGAGCCCCTGTAATTTCCTTAATCTCTCTGAGCCTCAGTTTGCTAGGCTATCGAACAAGAAGAATAACATCTAGCTCATGTGGACTGTTGAGAGGATTAAATAAGTGCACGCAGGTAAATCCCTGACACGGAGATCCATAAACAGCAGTTCCTTCTCCCTTAGCTGGCCAGAAGATCCTTTAAACTTCAAGCAGAATAAAACCCTGGGCCTTGACTAAAACATCACCAAAGTCAAGCAGGACCTGAGTACGTGTCCGTTCTGGAGAAGACACTAAACGGAGCTAGAGGCGAGGATGCCAGTGTATACTCCGTAATAAGACTTCAAAACTTGAAGACACAGCTCCACCCTCAAGGCTCACCTACTGGGTTGGCAAAAAAGTTTGTTGGGTTTTCCTGTAAAATGCTATGGAAAAACCCAAACAAACTTTTTGGCCAACCCAATATTGTTGTTTTTTAGTAGTTAAGTCGTCTCTGACTTTTTGCCAACCCAATATAACCAGCAATAAATTCTCCCCCGCCAAAGGCTTCATGTCCACTGTCGGGTTGGACCCTCTCAACCATTAGATAAGCATTGCTATTCTTAGCATCAATCAAGGATGGGGTGACAGGAGCTCAGAGAAACCAGAAAATGGGCAGAGCTGTGATTTGCACCCAGATTAGACTGTCTCCACGGGTCCTAACTTTGCTTCCAAGGCAGCTTTTGTCTCTACTCTCAGCCAGTTTTCTCTGGGCTACAGGTGACAGCAAGGCGGCAGTGGGCAGCGCTGGTGTGGAAGGGCCGTGCCACCAGAGGATCGGGCAGGAGTCACCACCCGGTCCAGCAGCTCTGGCCGCTGAGCACGGAGGTGGGGCGGGGGCAGGGAGTAGAATGAAAGGGCGGCTGGAGGCCAGGGAGCCAGCGGCAAAGGGAGGGGGCACCAGAATTCAAGGCATGTGAGGGTCAGAGGTCAAGCAAGTGAGATCCATCACCCTAAGCGAATCTGAGAAGTGTGGAAGAGAAGCTGCTTACATCCTTCCCAGAAAGGCGAGAAAAAAGTGATGGGTAACCTTCACATGGCAAGTCCACGTGCCTGAGACTGCTGTAAGCTTTCTACATTCTCATGAATCTCACCCATGTATGGACTTCTCTGGTGGTTCAGACAGTAAAGAATCCGCCTGCAATGCGGGAGACCTGGGTTCCATCCCTGGGTTGGGAAGATCCCCTGGAGGAAGGCATGGCAACCCACTCCAGTATTCCTGCCTGGAGAATCCCCATGGACAGAGGAGCCTGGCAGGCTACAATCCACGGGGTCCCACAGAGTCGGACACGACTGAGTGACTAAGCCCACAGCACAATCTTCACATGGCAGGTCCGCATGCCTAAGACTGCTGAAAGCTTTCTACATCCCCACGAATCTCACCCATGTTATGTATTATTATGATGCCCATTTTACAGCCCTACAGCACAAGAGGTTAAGGTTCAGGGCTCCCCAGCATGGCAGAGTCAAGGAACTCAGGGAGCTGGTTCCCACCCTCAGAGCCCCAGTGCTCCTTGCTGACCTGAGGAAGGAGGTGGGCCCACCGCCAACGACCAGACTCTCTCCTCCATCCTCCTCAAAACAACAGGAGATCAGGGACACTGCATTACAGAAGGAAAGGTCTGCTTGGCAACTACAAATTTGTAACGTGCTGATATGATTGAAAGGTTTCTGAGAAGGAAGCAGGTAGAGCAGCCTCCCTGCAGTCCACATACTCCATTTTCATAAGAAATTAATCTGAGCCTCCGAGAAAAATGGTTAAGTCAAAGCCGTCGCTTGTCACACCCTGCCCCCCTCCTGCCAGAGTCATGTGGCCACATCCCTGCCGTAAATCAAAGGCCAGGCTCCCCTTTCATCAGATGCCTACAGATAATTCCCCTGAGATTTCCCTGCTGGGGCTCAGAGGGCCACAGCGCAAAGGGTTAACATCTCATTTCCTCTCATCTTTCAAGCCTTAATCCCCATCCTGAGCTGGGTGCATTCCAAGCCCACCTGGAGCAGGTCATGACGAGCCCCAGCCCACGACTGGCCCTTCATTTCCCCTGGCAGGAGATTAGATGGGGCGCCCATTAATCACTCATTACTTGGGTCCTCGCTGCTGGCCAGCCCTCGGGCAGTCGGCCAGCTGGCTGGGAGGATTGCCCAGCCCAGGTCGTGGGCTGCTCGGTGCCACCCTTCTGGGACAACCGCCTTGTAAGCCGGCTTTCTGGACCACACCCGGGGAGTAGAGGGGCTAAGGTAGAAGGCTGCCAGGGTACCGCTCAGTGATCCGCTTAAGCAAGGCTCATAGGAGAAGACAGAAAACACAGTATGTTCAGGGAAGCGTTAGTCACTCAGTCGTGTCTGACTCTTTCTGACCCTTGGACTGTAGCCCGCCAGGCTCCTCTGTCCATGGGATTCTCCAGACAAGAATACTGGAGTGGGTTGCCATTTCCTTCTCCAATGTTCAGGGAAAGATTAGGGGAAAAGAAAGAGAGATAAGCAGAAAGACAGCACTCTCTCGGGACAAGTAACCAGCGAAAAAGAAAACTGCTGCCTACCTTCCTCTTCTTAGAGGAAACCAAAGGGAAAATGGGAGGAGGGAAATGGAGAGGGGAGGGGATGCTGAATGGATAATTAATTCCTTATCATCTCCATCACCATCATCATTATTATTACTGCACAGCTGGGGGTGTTCATTTCCTGGATTTGAATATAAAGTTGTGATATTTAGCCCTTTAAACACAAACCCCCTGGACCTGAGGGGTCTGAGATTACATACTTTTTCTAGTGCACATACGTCCTGTCCCGCATGCTCAGTCATGTACAACTTTTTGTGACCCCATGGACTATAGGTCGCCAGGCTCCTCTGTCCATGGGATTTTCCCAGGCAAGAATACTGGAGTGGGTTGCCATTTTCTTCTCCAGGGGCTATTCCCAACCCAGGAACCGAACCCAAGTCTCTGGCATTTCCTGTATTGGCAGGCAGATTCTTTCTGAGCACCAACTGCCTGCCAAGCACTGACAGTTTCAGAGCAGTTAAACAGGATGAGAAGCGACACTGGGCACCCACTGGGGGCTGGACTTCTGCTGAATGCCCTGTGTGCCTGTGCACCCGACCCCACACCCACCCTCTGGGTTGTGGCCATCCATCGTTACCGACAGACGACTGGAGGGCTGAGGGCACAAAACGAAGGCCTGTAGAATGAAGGAGAGGGGTCAGTGAGCAGACTCCACTCGGGTAAGGAAGAGGTTTGACTCACCACGCCCAGAGAGAGGGAGGGAGTGACTGGCCAGCATGCTCAGCTCTATTTGGGGAGTCCCAGTCCACTGTGATTCCAGGCAACTTGGGGCTGCAAACCAATCCCCTCTGGTCCTTCTCCCTCGGCACTTGCTCTGGCCCAGAAATAGTCAGAGTGAGCCATCATGATGGACGCTAGGCTCACCTGCAGAGAAGGCAATGGCAACCCACTCCAGTACTCTTGCCTGGAAAATCCCATGAATGGAGGAGCCTGGTAGGCTGCAGTCCATGGGGTCACACAGAGTCGGACACGACTGAGGTGACAGCAGCAGCAGCAGGCTCACCTGCCTTTATGGGGACGGGTAGGGAGCACGCTTTTAGGACTAAACTGAAGACCCCTTTGACCAAAAGAGGGCTCACTCCTTAAAGTCAAGGTCAAGGCCTGTTAAAAAGGACCGTCCTATGTGGGATCCTGAGGCTTATTCGCCCACCCACCTGTCATTAGAACCTCCTTTGTAAAGGCAGCCTAGGGCAGTGATCCTTAAACCTGAGTGTGCAGAACTACCTAAGGCCACCTTTACAATGCCCATCCCAGGCCCTGCCTCCATTCTGGAATCTGAGTTTTTCCCACCAGATCTTAATTCTGATTCAGGTGTTCTGAAAGCAACCCTTTCAGGGAACAGTGATATAGCAGGAGGAGCACCAGACTGAGAAAGCTAGGTTCTAAGACTTAGATTCAAAACCTGAGTTGTTGACCTCAGGAAAGGAAGCGGAGTTTCCTCAAGTGTGGATGATACTGCTGCTGTCCTAGGTTGCTGGGGGGACGAAAGCATCAGGCCCAGCACACACAGGCTCATTAAACTTGACCTGAATGAGTTCATCAGGCCAGCAAGGCTCCAGAAACTGGAGAAGTCAGTTTTGACGGGTTGGGGAAAGAAGAGAAGGCAAATCAGACCCAAAGATGAGAAGTAGGCCTGCATCAGTTGCACAGGTCAGGCAGAGAGGGGTGAAGAGGGGGGATCCTGAAACAAGGCAAGTGTCAGCAATGCAATCTAAAGGCACAGCCTCACACTGCAGCTCCCCTCCCGGTGCTGGTCTGCACCATACGTTAGCTACCAGCGCAACACGTCTCATCCATTATCTTCAAAGAGAAGCCAATTAATAAACATACATGTAAATAAATATCACAACTCTGCAGACACACAAAAAGAAAGATCAAAGGTGGGGAAAGTGGAGAGAAGAAGAGAGAGGAGGGAAAAGTAGGATGGAAGGTCAAAGCGAGTCACATTCTCAAGTTCGCTAGTGCTGGCAGTGTGCTGGGACTGTGTCCCACAGCCTGGGAGAGGTCCTCAGAGCAGGAGCTGCTCTGGAGAAACTTCGAGGTGGCTGAGGAGATGAGGCATGCCCATTAGAACATGTCTAGGCTGAATACAGAGTCAGTGCAAAGAGTGTAAAGGAATACCTAAGACAGGCTGGGATCCACTTCCTGGAGAAATTTAGCCCAGCAGAGAGGAAATCTGAATTTCTGAGCTAGGGTTAGGAGGCATATGCTGCTGTTGCTGCTGCTACTAAGTCACTTCAGTCGTGTCCGACTCTGTGCGACCCCATAGACGGCAGCCCACCAGGCTCCATCATCCCTGGGATTCTCCAGGCAAGAATACTGGAGTGGGTTGCCATTTCCTTCTCCAATGCATGAAAGAGAAAAGTGAAAGTGAAGTCACTCAGTCGTGTCCGACTCTCAGCGACCCCATGGACTGCAGCCTACCAGGCTCCTCTGTCCATGGATTTTCCAGGCAAGAGTACTGGAGTGGGGTGCCATTGCCTTCTCCGAGGAGGCATATAAGACCACAATAAAAAGACCAGGTAAATGGAATGAAGGACTTCAGGCAGGAAAGAGTTGAGCTGCTCTTGGATCAAAAATGTAGACTCAAATTAAGGCAGAAGTCCCTGGGTCAGGAAGATCCCCTGGAGAAGGGAATGCTACCCACCCCGGTATTCTTGCCTGGAGAATTCCATGAACAGAGGATACAGCCTATGTGTTGCAAAGATGCGACTGAGAGACTAACACTTTGAAATCCCTAGATGAAGAATGGCCATGACACCACCACGTCCATACCAGTGCTTTCACACTGGATCTTTGCTCAAACTCTTCCCTCTGCCTGGCATGCTTTCCCTCCTTTCAGTCTTTCCCATCTCCTTGAACTGCTCCCCATGTTTCAAAGCCCAGGTGAAATTTCCCCAGCTCTTCTCATACAGGAAAATACTTCTCCCTCATCTGTGTCTCCTTTATGTCTTGCACACCCCAATGATTAACTTTGGTTTGTGATTCTCTCTTTACATCTGTCTCTTGGGTGGCTGTATATTATCTGTTGGCCTGTTAACAATTCAAGGGCAAGGATATTGTCTTGTTATTAATTTAAGCCCCAGCACATAGTAACAGTCCCTGGCACACAGCAGATGCCCAAAAATATTGGCTGGAGAAGATTTAAAGTGAAGTGAATACTGGGAAGCCATTGTGATTTCTTGAAAGGAGTGATGTGGCGAAATCAGAATTTGAGAAATATTAATCTGTCAGCATGAAAGATGATGGATTAAAATGAAGAAAGGGACTCGTGGCCGGGAGTCAAGAGGGGAGACTATTACTGCAATGTGGACATGGTTTAAAGAGGAGGCAGAGGGAACAGACAGGAAAATTATTTCCTGGGATATCACAAAAGAATGTGGAAGGGACTTGGTAACGAATTACCTACAAGTGAGGGGGATGGAATGGGGAGTCTGGTGCTCTCAAAAATAGAGACTCCCAGCCAACTTGGAAAAAGGTGGTACCATGGAGAGAAATGTGGGGGGATGGGCAATCAATATCCAGGCACTCTTTAGGATAATGTGATTACAATCACAATAAGCACTTCTGGGTCAAAAACAACAACAACAACCCTTCAAGTCAAAATATCCAATCCTGATCTTATTCCCAAACTTTAGCTGTATTTTATTTTTACTTAACAATGAACTGGAACCACTTCTTCATGGGAGACTGAAATGAAGATAAGACCAAGCTGGCACCCTGATGGGTGCTGGGCACGGAGATCACACAAGTTCAGCTGACTAGCTTTGCCCACAAGAGGCCACACCAGCTGCTTGTCCAGTGGGGGCTCCAGTATCCTGATCACCCAAACTCACTTCCGGGACCTCTGGGAAATCCCTGTTCCAGCCCTGCATAAGTTTATAGGAAAGTCCCAGGACTCCCATTAGCTTCCTTACATTAATTTCAGGGCTAGATTTTGTTTTCCAAGTAATTCAACCATGGTGCTAACAGAAATCAATAGGAATTGAGTAGCGCTGTATTTAAATCACCTGTTAAAAATGTTTTCTTCTTTGTATTTTGAGACTCAATAAAATCCTTTTAAGCTCAATCACTTCATCACTTTTATCAATGACGTAGAAGACATGAGCACGTTATACAAATTTTAAGATTTTAACATTTAGACTATGTGGTGCCTGGGTGCCTTCGGCTGTGAAAGGACAGTTGGACAAGATGATTCGTTAGCCCTCTCTTGGGTCTCTATTTCTCTTATTCTAAATTCCAACAGGCATCCCATGATCTCTTTGGCTACCCAGGTCCGAGGCTTCAGATTCGCTAACTGCCTGCCAAGGGACAAAGGGCTGCGTGATGGGGGTCACAAAGGAGACCGGAAGAGGCGCGAGCACGCACATTCAACAGGCTGTACTGGAGGCACCCCGGCGCGGGGCTGAGTGGGGACTGCTTAAGGAGATCCCAGACCCCACACATTCCAGATGCTAAGTGGGCTCGAGAACGACCTGAAAGCTTCTTCCCAAGTTAGGACTGATGTTATTTCAAAGAAAAACCAAACAACAAACCCCCAGTAACTTCGCGATCGCTAAAGTTCCAGTGCGGGCTAGTTCCGTGAAAGCTAATCCTACACGCGCGCCCAGGGACCGCAGGTACTTGGGCTGCACTCGAGGAAGTGTCCAGAGTTGGCGGAAGCAACCCATCCACTCCGGCTCCCCGTGGCGCTGGGTTGCAGCGGTTTAGATCAGACACATACACAGATCTGAGGCTTTCTAGAAAACGGTGTGGCCGAGGCCCCAGGATGGGGCTCGACGCGCGCCAACCAAGGCTCCATCAGTTCTCCCGCCCCGGCAAGGAGGTTGGCCAGGCTGCGGTTAGGGCTCGCGGGCTGGGTGTGCACTCACCGGTTCCCATCTACCCCGACCCAGAGAGCTGGGGGCCCAACTCCGGGCCGACCAAGGTTGACCGTCCCTAGAGTTTCCGAGTGGGAGGGTGGAGGGGTGAGTGCTGGCGCCCGGACAGGGCAAATCCCCCAGAAAGCGAAGAGGGGAGAAGGAGGCGCAGCCGTCGGGACGGACCAGACGCGCGCTGGCTTCCCCTGCCTGGTTCGGGAGCAGCCCCCCGGCGCCCCTGACACACCCACTGAGCCCGCCGCCCGCGCCAGCCCTCCTGGCCGTCCAGAGGGGGACCGAGAGGCGGGCAGCGGCCGGGCCGGATCCGGGCCCCCGGGGCAGGGCGGAAGGGGGCGCGCGACGCGGGCGGCTCTGCTCACCTGGCGGTCCGAGTCCCGGTGCGGCCAGTGGCCGCCTTGCCTGGCCCCCGCGTGGTTCCCGGCGCCGGGCAGCCCCGAGCCCGCCGCATGGACGGCTGCCGCCGCCGCCCCGCGCCCGTCCTGCAAGGCTCCCGCTGCGCCGGGGTTCCGCGTCCGGCTGCGCGGGCGGCCAGCGGCTGGGGCGCGCGCGGAGAGCTCTGGCTCGGAGTTTGCGATCAGGAGAGCCGGGATACGCGCTCCCTCCGTCCTTCCCTCCCTCCCCCACTTACGGCCTCCTGCTGTCATCTGGAGTCGCTCCTGCCGCCCCCTGGCGGCCTCCTCATGAAGCACCGGCCCTCAACACACCCGCACGTCCCAGAGGGTCCCCTTACGAGTGCCACTGATCCCTGTGTACCCAGAGAACATCATTCCCTAGGAGGACAGTCTAGATCGAAGAAACCAGGGAGGAGCGTGGCGAGAGGGGAAGGAAGAGTGGCCCGGGCTTGCCAAGTAAGAGGAAAAAGGGGTGAGACCAGGAGGTGAGTAAGCTAGAGACAGATGGTGGGAGGCTTTGAACTTCGAGCTAATCATATTTATCCTGAGGTTTGTGAGAGCCCCTGAAGGGCCGAGGCACAGGAGGGATGCGGGCATCTTTGCGTTTCAGAACAACCATTCTGGCTGCAACAGGGTGAGGCTGAGGCTGAAGGAGGGAGCCAGCAAGGAAACTTGATGTAAACAAGAGGAGAGAATGCAGTGACTCTAAGACAGGAAAGAGGACCCCTAGTCTAAAGGGCATATGTAGTCACACGTGAGCACTCACACACAAGAAAAGCCTCACTGGCTCCTTCTGAAGGCAAGGGACAACGGACAACAGCCCTCCGAATTCTAACTAGGATCCGGCAGCTTGAGGGAGCGAGAAAACACGCTTCCGACAGCCAGAGACATCTGGTACTTTTCTGGTCTTAGGGTAATACTGTTTCCCCACCCCTCGCCACACACACACACAAACCCCACATACACACACAGGGGGGAAAAAAATCCTGCTGCAAAGCAATAATAACCAAAATCAAAGTTTGATTCATATGTCTGAGCCCTTCTTTTTACTCACTGGCAAATATCATCCCAAAGAGGTCATGACCAAAGTTACCCATATAGCTAATGGCAGCAAAATGAGTAGAGCCGTTTCTTGGGTTCCTAATGCAGTGCTACGTTCCTTAAATTCAAATGAAGCCCTTTAGAGCTAGTGAGTTAGGAAAGAGTGACTGGGAGAAAATGCCCCACCTCTACCAGAAGGTGTAAAGTGAAAGTGAAAAGTGAAGTCGCTCAGTCGTGCGACCCCATGGACTGTATAGCCTATCAGGCTCCTCCATCCATGGGATTTTCCAGGCAAGGGTGCTGGAGTGGATTGCCATTTCCTTCTCCAGGGGATCTTCCCCACCCAGGAATCGAACTTCCTGACCCAGGAATCTAACCCAGGTATCCCTCATTGCAGGCAGAGGCTTTATCGTCTGAGCCACCAGGGAAGCCCCAAAAGGGTGTGTTGCCTCCTCGTCGGGGAATCGAACCTCGGTCTCCCGCGTGACAGGCGGGGATACTCACCACTACATTAACGAGGACGGCAGGAGGAGGTGGAGGTGACCTTAAAAATTGGAAGAGATTGTCCAGATACTGGTAGTCTGACTAAATGAGTCGGCCTGTTTGTTGGTGACTGCGTCGGAAGCCCGCCTGCAGGAGCTGTTTTGAGAGCGCAGGTGCAGGGGCGGGACAATGAGGTGGCAGCAGAACGGGAGCTCCCTGCCCCGGAGCCAGGTCGAACAGCGCTGGGTGTGGTGTGTGGGAGCAGTTAGGAGAGCAGCAGGGCGGGTAGCCCCCAGAGGAAAAACACACACAAAAGAGAGTGACAACCCCGAGATTAGGACAAAGAAAAGGCTCTGGCTTTGAGTGCCGACTACTGGCCTGGAGCCTGGGCGGAACCCGTTCTCCCTGATTCAACTTGGTCCAAATGGGGTGAAATAATTCCACTTCGGTCAAACAGATTTTGATTGGACCAGGTGGCTCCTGGTGCAAGTGTCATGAGTCCCTTGAAAATCAAAGTGTTAGTCCCTCAGTTGTGTCCCACTCTTTCTGACTCCATGGCTGTCGCCCACTAGGCTCCTCTGTCCACAGAATTCTCCAGGCAAGAATACTGGAGTGGGTTGCCATTTCCTTCTCCAGGGGATCTTCCGGACCCAGGGATCGCACTTGGTCTTCAGCATTGCACGAAGATTCTCTACTGTTTGAGTCACCAGGGAAGCCCCACGAGTCCCTTGGGTCCAGATTAAGTGGCTCTAACAGCTCTGATCAGTTTAAACCATTTAAAATGAGAGAGAAATTATGGAACACTGGGATATACTGAATGCCAATGCACTGGACACTTAAAATGGGGAAAATGGTCAATTTTATGTCATGTATATTTTACCACAGTTTTTTTTTTAAAAAGAGGAAACCTAATAAAACTTGTTCAAATTGGATTGATTTATTAACTCATTGAAGAGATATATACAGAGTGCTCAGTAAGGTCTTGGTACTGAGAGGGAAAGATGAAATGAAGAAAACATTTGAGTCCAAAGAAGCTCCAGAAGCTTCAAGTCAGGCAAGAAAGGTACAAAACAAAAAATCATACTGGTCAGTGGTGGGTATAATTGGGACATCTGTAGAACTCATGGGAGGGGATCGGAAATCTGGAATGTTCTGCCTGAGCTGAGTCTACAGGACAGGGGAAGTTCATCAGGCAGAGCACAGTATGAGCAGGGCTTAGGAGCCAAGGATATGGGGTTTTTTTAAAACTAATTTTAGACATACAGACAAGTCGCAAAAATAGTACAAAGAATTCCCTTCTATTCCCACCCTTCTTCCCTTGATGTGAGCAGCTTACATAACTAGAGAGCAATTATTATTGACCTAACTTGATCCAAGTGACCTAGGCTGGCTTTCCAGAACTGATTTTGAACCACTTCAAACTTGTTCAGAGTTGTGACCATATTCTGCTAACATGTCCCAGAGTGTTCTCTTAAAGTCAAGACTATACTGTGAAATCCAGTCTCATTTTAAACAGAGTTGTTTACATTATGTATATCAGAAGAGAATATTAATTAACTATATAAAACCAGCAAGTTTTCTATCTTTCAGTCCTGTTGCATTTCTACTTTATCCGTGTGTGTGTGTGTGTGTGTGTGTGTGTGTATACACTCGCATGAATCAGATTGGCAGGATTTTGTCCTCATGAATGAGATAAACAGATTTCCCAGGTGGCGCTAGTGGTAAAGAACCTGTCTGCCAATGCAGGAAATGTAGAAAACACAGGCTAGGTCCCTGGTCAAGAAGATCCCTTGGAGGAGGGCATGGCAGCCCACTCCAGTATTCTTGCCTGGTGAATCTTATGGACAGAGGAGCCTGGCAAGCTATGGTCCATGGGGTCACAAAGACTTGGACATGACTGAAGCAACTTGGCAAATGCACGTATGAGATAAACAACTAACCCTCAGCAGCAGAGAGGGCCAAGTAGAATGGGTGCCTCAGAACCCAATCAAAGACTACCCCATAGCCCTGGCATCTCCCTGGTATGTCAGTGTCTTCTAAACACAGCATCTTGGAAGGCAGCTGTCGAATACCCTCGTGCATAGCTGCAGAACGAGGTACTCACGACTCATAAAATAGCCCATACTGTTGTTGGACACGTTCTGTTACAAAGCCTCTTTTCATTGTTAACTGAAACCTTTTCCCTGTGACTACTGCCCACTGGCCTTAGAAGTGGCTCCTAGAATAAGAAACAAAATTCAACCCCTCTGTCAGCTCCGTGTACACAAGGCAGCCCTGGTTTCCACCTTCTTCCCAGTACAGTGTTTGTCGCTCATTCGTGTCCAACTCTTGGTGACCCCATGGACTGTAGATTGCCAGGACACTCTGCCCATGGTATTTCCCAGGCAAGAATACTGTAGTGTGGAGCCATTCTCTTCTCCAGGGGAATCTTCCTGACCCAGGGATCAAACTCGGATCTCCTGCATTGCAGGCAGATTCTTTACTGTCGGAGCCACCAGGGAAGCTTAGTATAATTATGGATTGTTAATGCCCCCTTCACTCCCTTGTCCAAGTTGCTGGTCATCCTGCACAAGATGGCCAACCATCTTGCTTCTTTAAGTCTGTTGTCTGCCTCCATTCCTTCTGGGGGTCCTCAGCATGGAGCACAGTGTCAGCACCAGTGAAGGCTCCCAAATGTTGGAGGACCAATGGTGTACTGCTGAGAGCGGCTTCCTGGGATTTCAGAGCATATGGGACTGGAATAAGAGCCAAGTATGAACAGACTGCAGGAAGACAGCTTGGGACAACCAGACCTTTGTGGGGGAACATATGAGTAACACAGCTTCTGCACTTCACTCACAAGCACTTGACCAGGAATCCTTTTACTAGCAGAATATTTCTTGGGGCTAGTGTTCCAAAAATTACACTTTGAAAAAATACTGCTCTCTACTCTTGACAAACACTAGTGTTTTCATCTTAATGGCATTTCGGGGGTTGTGTCCCAGCGGGGAAGAAAAGCCCTCCATTATCCCTACTTTGTTAACATTTGGAGGTGGAAGGGAAGCAGACTTTCAGTCAAACCCCTAATTTCAGGCTCCAGTGAGGTACTTTTAGGATCCATCACAAGGCTTGCAAAATTGTCCTTTTCATTTTCTTGGTTGTAAACTTTTGTAGACTGTAAAGTCAAGACAAGCTTGTGCCCAGTGAATAATAAGGAAATAAGGAAAGCGTGATTTAAGCAAAACAATGCGACTCGACACAGCCCCTTGCGAACGGGTAAACATGTAGTTTTAAGCTGCTTCTAAGTACCTTGGGTGAGTGTTAAGAAGCCTTCTCTCCCCTGCTTGCCTCCTCAACTTACTTCTTTCTCTTCCTCCTCTAGGGCATCTGGGACAAAGACCTAAAAATCGAGTTCCTCCTGAGGGCCTGCCTGGGGCTGCCCCCACGTGACCTGTGGTCTACAACCACACGAGAAGAGCTTCAGCCTCAAGCTCAGAGGACAGGAGCAAAAGGACTTCTCAGTGGAACATGGGTTTCCAATGAAGTGTTGGGGAGTCTTCAGGCTGTGTTCAATTTGTCTAATTCCCCTTTCCTCTCTTGCCTCATGGCCAGAAAGAGGAGATAGGAAGCCTGAAGAGTTACCTGGTACAAGACAACTTCTGGAATCCCAAATATTCCAATTATTCCTCTTTTTCCTCTTTGAAAGCAGTAATACTCGCAGCTAAGGAGCATCACTTAGGCTGAAGCGGCTTCTCTCCAGGAGTAGCAACACTGAGCAAGGTGGAGGGTGGACAGCACAGCCTCTTGATCCACAGGCTCCCTTTCTCCTTCTGGCGATGATTAACCAGACAGACAATTGATGGTGATGGAAGAAGTCCATATGCAAATACATGCTCCTCTCACACATGATTGGTCATTGTCTCATTCATCCATTCAACCTGTATTTATTAAAGCCAACTAGGAATGACTGGAGAAGGCAATGGTGCCCCACTCCAGTACTCTTGCCTGGAAAATCCCATGGATGGAGGAGCCTGGTAGGCTGCAGTCCATGGGGTCGCTAAGAGTCAGACACGACTGAGCGACTTCACTTTCACTTTTCATTTTCATGCATTGGAGAAGGAAATGGCAACCCACTCCAGTATTCTTGCCTGGAGAATCCCAGGGACGGGGGAGCCTGGTGGGCTGCCGTCTATGGGGTCACACAGAGTCGGACACGACTGAAATGACTTAGCAGTAGCAGCAGGAATGACTGAAGGGAGGAGGAGAAACGTTAACTGAAGTCAGAAGAGGACAGGGTGGGAAAGATCGTCCTAGACAGAAGGAAACATACTTGCAAAGATCCCTGAGGGAAACATGGCCCACCTGAGGATCATAAAGAAGGGCAGTGTAGCCAGGGCTCAGGGAGAGAAAACAGAGAAGTGGTCAGCGGGCGGGTTTGGCTGTGCGAGCCTTCCAGGCAGGGTTAATGAGCTTCTTTAACACTTGCCTGTGTTAAAGGCACAGGCAAGTCCAATCAGAACAGACATGAGCTACAGGCTGGAGCAAGGGTTTAGGGCCCCCCACTGCGTTAGATGCTGGATAAGGGATCCCAGAGGGGAAGTGGGGGCAGCTCAAAATAGTGGCTGTTCATCAACCAATACCAAAATGTATCATCCCATAATCGACAGGGAAAGCCATCGTGTGCAAATCAGTTAAAAGTCAGTGATGCTTACCATATGTAAAATAGATGACCAATGGGAATTTGCTGTGTGACTCAGGGAACTCAAACTGGGGCTCTGTGACAACCTAGAGACGTGGGATTGGGTGGGAGGAGGGAGGGAGGTTCAAGAAGGAGGGGACATATATATACCTATGGCTGTATACTTATGGCTGATGTGTGGCAGAAACCAACACAATTTGTAGAGGAATTATCCTCTCATAAAAAATAAATATTTTTTTTTAAAAAGTGAGTTATGCTTATGGTCTTTTCTGTGAGCTGGGTTATCTTCAAATGAACAAGAGGAAGCCTCTGAGGGAGTTTAAGCAGGGGCTGACCTGACCAGACCTGTATTCATCCAAATGGAGAAGGGGAAAAAAATCCCTTCAGTTAATTAAAAAAAGAAAAAAAGGTACTATAAAACATCATTCCACGACTTTTTTGTAAAGCAAAAATAAATGCAAAATAAATCCATCACTCTAAAGGAATGCCCTGTGTTTGCCTTCCCTGCTTCCTGGGAAACTCTCCTAATAAGGTCTTGGCCTTCACTCACTGCCCATGCTGCCCTCGTGACCGGCACCATGTGTCTCCAAGGCGGCCACGGGGTCAGAGGTCTCAGCATACGGAGCAGTGTCGCTGTTTGAGGCTAATCAGCTTACACGGTGCCTGAAATCACTGTCACCTTAGCCTCACTGGCAAGTTTCCCTCTTTTATCAAACTGGCTTTTTGTTGAACAAATTGATTTTTACAAAGTCTCAGAGATACCGCATGTCCAGTTCAACACTAGCCAGATACACCTTGTACACAAACCCAGGCACTACAGATCACAAAGTCAAACGGTCTACAGGTTCATTGTTCTACTTTGCCCGTCACCTTCGTCCTGCCCCTGGTGTCAATACCTAAAGACCTACTGCATGCTGATTGTGACATCTTGTCGGTCTTTGCTGCCAAGACGTTGACATTCCTCTTTTACTGTTTTCTGTTTCATACTCTCTGCATGATGGTGGCATCTTCTCCTTGTGAGAAGCAGTTAGCATAGCATAGAAATGCAGTTGCCCCCAACTCCCATACCAGCGTGATTTGTTGGCCATGTCAATGTGGAAATCACCAACCTCGGACCTGCAGTCCCCTCATTGAGAAAATAGGAAGAACATATTTATACCTGTTGGAATAAAACAGTCTCATACCAAGCCCCTCCCAGCCCTCCAATCTGTGATTCTCTCAGAAACCCTGCAATAGGGAAATTCTGTGGCTCATTTTGGATCCATCTGGGAAAAGATGGCACACACAGAGAAGTATGTGACATCTTTTTAAAAAAGTTCAAGCTGCATTTGAAATGGCTTCTTTCTTTCCTATAATGTAGAGAATTACCACACAACTCTAGTGCCAAGTTATGGCTTCAGTAGAAAACTCCCCACAGCCTGTGTCTTGAGTCTTCAAGGCTCACTGACATAGCCGCTGTGTTCATTTATTTGGGAGGGATGAGAGAAGGAAGGCCTGCCGGTTGTGTGAGCCCTGGAATGGCTCCAGTGTTCCCCTTGAAGCAGCTGTTGGTCCACAGGCCAGAGGATCCATGGCTGGCTTCTCCCTAAGGTCACCTTTCCCTATTTCAAACCACAGAGTTCTGGAGGTGGAAGAGAGCACTTCCTCTGATGCAGGCAAGTGAGTGGCAAACAGTCATTCTGCAAGTATGCATGTGTCTGGTCAAGACCAAGAATAACTACCGTGGAGGCCAGGACTTGAGCTCTTTCAGGGAGCCCCTCCACTGTCTTGCCCCTCCTAAGCCCATGCATGGAGAAAGCTGGGGTCTCATGCTGTCAGAAACAGCTATCAAAGCCACTAAAAATATCTTGAGTGTCAGATCGCCTGCACTTTAAAGTTGAGGACTTTGGGCCCTACTCAAAGCACATTTAATCTAATCAAGTGGTGTTTTTCCTTCTTTGGAGTTAAAACAAAAACACTGCTGGATCTTCCTCATGGGCTCATCCAGAGGCTTGGTCCCACAAATTTCTACTACTCACTCATGCCTCTCTCCAGAACTCATCTATGGATCTTGAGTTTGTTCAGGAAGAGTCCTGAGACCTGACAAACTTTTCTTCTAAAGTGTTGGCAGGACTATCACCACCACGGCCAGCAGTGTGAGCAGTGGGGTTGCTGTCTCATCTCTACATCTCCCCGGGAAAGGACTGTACCTACTCTTGTGCCCATCAGACAGCAAGCCTGTGAAGGCGGAAGTCTTTAGACAAGGGAGAGCTCCATCTGCATCAACTGGTATGATATATTTAAGGACAGCTGCACCACGGGTAGGAGGGTAGGAGGAAGGCTGCAGAGTGGGGTGATCTGAGCTATGATTCAGAAAAATGGTAGCAGCTGGTTTATATCTGGTTCTAGACATGTGACCTTGAACATGGGCTTAACTTCTCTGAGCCTCATTTTCCTCATCCACAGAATGGGACTAAACATGGCTGACCTCTCAAGTAGGGAAATGGGTAGAGAGCATGCTCATGCCCTTTACCGTCTCTCTTATTTTTTTTAGGATATTTTTGTTGTTGTTGTTGTTTTTTAATGTGGAGCATTTTCAAAGTTTTTATTGAATTTGTTACAATACTTCTTCTGTTTCAAGTTTTGTGTTCTTGGCCATGAGGCATGTGGGATCTTAGCTCTCTGACCAGGGATTGAACCGATACCCCCTGCACTGGAAGACTGATTAACTGCTGGACTTCCAGGGAGGTCCCTACCTTCCCTCTTAGAATTTTGAGAGAAGGTGGGCTGTGTCCATGGTCTGTTCCCTTTGTCTGGCTAGCTGCGTTGCTGTTCTTCCATTGTCACGAGAACATTCCAAGGATGAATGAAGGGTACGGGATCAAGCAGAGAACAAACATAAGCAAGAACAAGCATGTAGATTAATATACAAACTCCTGACCCAGGCTTCTAAATGGAAAATACCACACAGTGGGAAAGAAACCAAATCACTCTGACATGCAATAATACAGTGGTGCAGATCAAGGGTGGGCAAAAGATCTGGTTGTTGTTTTCTCTTCTCTTTTTAATCTCTTTATTTTTTCTTTCTTTCTTTTGTTCTTTCATTCTTTAAAAAAAAACACACACACACAGCTTGTTTCAAAAAGAGAAATAAAAAAACTTTTCCACAAAGTTAATTTTGTGAAATTGGGGGTCAAGCTTTTTACTTATCAGCATCTGAAGCTCCCTGGAAGCTAATCAGAACCATCTTCTGTATAATGGCTCCTGAAGAGGAAGCATCTGAGCTGAACAAGTGTGCGCCTGCATCCGTGATCTGCTAACTTATCAACTGTGAGACCTGGGGAAAGTGCCTTAATAGAGTCTAAGGTTTTCAACTCTAAAGAGGAGATAATTCTTGAGGACATAGTTTGGGCAGTCATTATCAAGGCTGCCTATTTCCCCCTTAGTGGCAAAAGAGGATTTCATTTCACTGTCCCCTTGAACTTAAATGTGGCTGTGTGACTTGCTTTGGCCAATGGCATATGACTATTCTTTAAAATGAAAGAAGGAAGGAAGGAGAGAGAGAGGGAGGAAAGTTAGCAGATGCTTCAAGTCTCAGTGAACCAATCATTTTCCCTTCCCACTGGTGCCATGATTGTGGAAGCTACAGTTCAGATGTCGCCTTGGTTAGCATAGGTTCCAGAAGTCTCTGATGAGCAGAGCACTCACTGCCTCTTATTGGATGTGTAGCATCTTTTGTGGTGTTAAGCCACTGAGATTTGGATTTGTTTATTAAGGCAGCAAAACCTAGCATACCATGACTGATACAATGGTTTTTATAATAAAATCTGATGGCATTTGTAGATACAAGTTGGCAGTGGTAATGTGCTTGAAAAGCCTTGCTATTTCACTGTCTAGAGCTAATTGTACTGATTAGCTCAAGTTAAGGGGCAAATTCTTGACAAAGGTCAAGCAGGCTACAGAATGTTGTAACTTACCCCCAGACTATTTGTCTCCATCAGGGGCCAGAATCAGAAAAATCCTAAAAAATCTCCCCCAGTAGTTCTGCCATGGTGACCAAATACCCGCTCTAAAACTTTGATTAAACTCCAGGTAAAGGATCAGTTGATGTCCTGAAAGGGAACGTGCGTAGGAGGTTTCACCAGGCTCTGGGGAGTAGAGAGATGTTCAAGAAGGGTGAGCAGGCACCGTAGTGGGAGGGGTCTTGAGCAGCTCTTCAGACTGAGGCCTGAACTGGGGGAGGGGGATCCTTGGCAGCAGGAAGTTTAAGCACACCTCAATACGTGGCCCCTGTCTCTACTCCTTGCCTTAATAATTTTCTTCCTCACATCTTCCATGATAACTTTTCAACTCTAGGTTTCCATTTCCTGGATATTTTGGCAGACTCTTCAAGTCAATGTGTTACAGACAAAACATACCATCTCCCACCACCAAAACTGTTATTTCCTATTCCATGCTCCACATCTGGGTGAAGGGCAGTCATCTTCCCAATCGCTTAGGCTGAAAAGTTTAGAATTCTTACAGCCTTCTTGGAATGCTCTCTATTTCCCCCCTTATTAATGTGAAAGCGGAGCATGTAAACAAGAGAAACAACTGGAAGTATCATGCAGGCCAAGTAAGTCTGCAGTTCAACCTTGGAGTGAATTTGGTCCTCTGAGAATTTGTCTTTCTGAACTGTAGATTCAGAAAATAGTACGGGGACTGCCTAACTCTTTCAGGCCAAAATAAAGAGCTATTGCTGGTCTATGAAATTTTAAAATGCAACTTCTGAGGATTTTTTTTTTCACCAAGCAAAACACCAATGATTTAAAAAGCAAAATGAGATGCTGATCCCAGAAAAGATGGAATAAGAAGGGCACAGTAGTTGCACACTCAATGCAACTATAAATTCTGGACAGAACGGATGGAGCAGCTCTCTGAGGGCCCTGAAACATAAATTGTAGCCCGCAGATTGGGGAAGGAGACCAGAATTCAAAGTTCCACTAAGCCAGCAGTGAGTTTGCCATTTTTTTTTTCCTCCTGTGTTGCACAGCCTGGACCCAAAGGCAGCCAGAAACTCAGAAGTGTGTACCAGGGGCTGATAGGAAGAGCTCCAAGTGAAATCCTCCAAGTGAAATTTCTTGTTTCTGATCCAAGAAATAAGGATACCCCTAACTGTCAGGGAGAGGGGGCGGGGGAATCCCCTGGTTCTCGTTTCTTTTTTCCTTCTTTTCAGCCTCTCCCATAGGCAGTAGTGTGGCAGCGGTGGTGGTGGGGAGGGGAGAGCGGTGGCGGCTGTGGTGAAGGGCGGCAGCTAAAGTCCTGAGGGAGGGGGAAGAATCATTTTGCTTGACCAGAGGAGCAGTGATGGGAAGAATGTGAACAAGTCTCCATTCTTTTTTTTTTCCTTTCTCTGTCCTCCAGTCACTTGGCTCCAGGCACAGTAACAGTCACAGGAAATGAGTGGCAGAAGAAGGAAACCATAGTTCAAGCGTGCTGCCTGGAGCATTAGGAAGAAGGCCCCAAGGAGCCAGAGGTGTTGCGGAGGTCATGGACAGTATATGACAGTTAAAAAGTATAACATTGCCTGAAGGGGTTTTTAATATATGTAGATGTATCAGCGGGCTTCCCTGATGGCTCAGCAGGTAAAGAATCCACTTGCAATGAAGGAGACAAAGGAGACGTGGGTTTGATCCCTGGGTTGGGAAGATTCCCTGGAGGAGCAAATGGCAACCCATTTCCAACCATTTGCAAAAAGTCAGACATGACTGAGTGACTAAGCACACACACACAGATGTATCAATAATACCATAACTAATATAAATAGAGGATGTCAAAAGTACTTATTTGGTGATAAAGTTTCTATAATTCACATGAAATTGTAGAACAGAATTCTACACACATTGTGAAAGTATGTATATTTTAATTCCTAGAGAAACTACTAAAAAGTTTTTTTTAAGAGATATAGTAAAAAAAAATCTCAATAAAAAATATAAAAATATTCAAGTAGTACAAAAATGTAGAAAACAGAAAATGAAAACCAGAAGGAACAAATAGAAAATAGATAATAAAATGGCAATCTAGGTACAAAGATATTACTAATTTAAATGGTATAACATACTAGTTATCTGTTGCTGTGAAACAAATGACCACAAATCTAGCTTAAAACAAGTACCTCACAGCTTCTGTGGGTCAGGAGTCCAGGCATGGTTTAGCTGGTTCTCTGCCTCAGGGTCTCTCATGAATGTGTTGGCCAGGGCCGGGCTTTCATGTGAAGCCTTGACTGAAGCAGGATTGACTTCCAAGCTCACTTACGTGGTTAGTAAGATGATTCCCTTTCTTTTGGGCTGTTGGATAGAGGGCCTCAGTTCTTAGCTGGATGTTGACTGGTAGCTCAGTTCCTTGTCATGTGAGCCTCCCCATCATGGCAACTTGCTTCATCAAAGCCAGCAAGAGAATGATTCTATCAAGAGAGTCCCCTAGAAATATGGAAGGTAACCTAGGTAACATAACCAAAGATGTGACATCCCATCACTTTTGCCAAATTCTATTGGTTAGAAACACCTTATGGGACCTGCCAACATTTGAGCAGATGGTATTAAGCAATCAAATAAATTCAAGAGGCATCAATCATTGGGAACCATTTTAGAGTGTGTCCATCAGACCTATGAAATGAAAGATTGAAAAAAATGAATTAAAAAAAGACACCATTTGTTACTCTGTGATTACCTATATGGAAAAATAATATGAAAAAGAATGAATATATATATATACATATCTGAATCACTAACACAGTATTGTAAATAACTATATTCCAAGATAAAATTAAATTTAAGGGGAAAAAAAGGACACAACTACACTGCCTCAAAGAAATCTACTTTAATATGATAGTTATATTCAAAATAAATATATGGAAAAAACATAAACTGTGAAAACACTAATCAAAAGAAAACTGCAAAGACTATTTTAGCATTAAAGTACATTTCAGTTTGAGGAGAATTACCAGGTATAAAGAAGACGTTGCATAATGATAAAAGTGCCAATTCACAAAGACATAGCCATCCTAAATGTGTATGTACCCACAACAGAATCTCAGAACACAATAAAAACTGGTAGAACCAAATACAGTAATGACAAATCCACAGAGTTGAAGACTTCAAAATCCCTCTGTCTGTAATTACTAGTTTAAGAAGATAGACAGTGGGGCTTCTTTGATAGCTAAGTGATAAACTCTAAAGACTCTACCTGCTAATGCAGGGTTCGATCCATGGTCTGGGGAGATCCCACATGCCACTGAACAACTAAGCCTGTGCTCTAGAGCCCAGGAGCTGCAGCTACTGTGTGCACACACCCTAGAGCCCGAACCCCACAACCAGAGACGCCTCTGCAATAAGAAGCCCATGCACCGAAACTAGAGAGTAGTCCCCACTCACTGCAACTAGAGAAAGCCCAAGCAGCAACCAGAAAGCTACTGAAGAAGGCCCAGAACAACCATAAATAAATAAAATTATTAAGAAAACTAAAGATAGACAGTGAGCAAAAACAGAACCCAGCAACACCATCAACCAACCATATTTATAGACCCCTCCCTGGTGGCTCAGACGGTAAAGCGTCTGTCTACAATGCTGGAGACTGGGGTTCAATCCCTGGGTTGGGAAGATCCCCTGGAGAAGGAAATGGCAATCCACTCCAGTACTATTGCCTGGAAAATCCCATGGACAGAGGAGCCTGGTAGGCTACAGTCCATGGGGTCACAAAGAGTTGGGCACGACTGAGTGACTTCACTTTCGACCACCCAACAGCAGGATGAATATATATTTCTTTCAGGTACACGTGGAACATTTGGGGACTCCTTTGCATAAAGCAGTTCTTCACTAATTGTACCAGAGAGATGGAGATGTGATGGATGGTGGGAGTGCAGTAGCAGAGAGGCATTTTCTTACTTCACAATCTAGCCTCTCAGAGGACATTGTGGGACCACTGGTGGTGCAAACTTTGATATGAAAAGGAAGTTCTCGTTTTAATATGATTGCAAGTAGCTTAAAGTATTGAGAACCAATTTATTTGCATAGAATTGTTTAAACAAGTTATCTAATAGGACCCGGGTGTCAAGTTTGTAGGTGTCTGGTTTTGAAACACAAAATCCAATATTTACTTTCAGGCTTTGAAATGCTTTTTAAAAATGTGGTGGTGGTTTAGTTGCTAAGTTGTGTCCAACTCTTGCAACCCCATGGGGGGCAACCCACCAGTTATCCTTGTCTGTGGGATTTCCCAGGCAAGAATACTGGAGCAGGTTGCCATTTCCTTCTCCAGGGAATCTTCCCCACCCAGAGAGCAGACCCTCATCTCCTGAATTGCAGGCAGTCTTTATTGCAGGTGGCTGAAGCACCAGGTGGTTCATATAAATTACCTTTCAACTTCAGTTTTATTATTAATTGTACTATAACTTGTACTCTCATTCAATTTCAACACCTTTTTGTTCTACTTCTAAACTAGTTTGCCATTTGGATAAATAAGTATGACTAGGTGGCTTCGAAGCCATCAACATAGTTCTGAATTCACTCACTTTTGCAGTGCCCATCAGTATCAAACTATGATTTAATCCAGAAATTCTTTGAAGAAAAAAAATATGAAAAGGTTTTTATTGGAGAGCTATTTTCAGATTACGGAAAGATGGTTCAGCAGTTCATGAGTCAACATATTTTCCACAAAAGCAGCACCACCTTGGGACAGAACCCTCACAGATCTGGAGAAGTCATTTCTCTTTGAAAATGTGTGCTGTTGTAGGTCTAGCTCCTCATTAATTACTTTTGATGAAGCAATTCAAACCTGGGTGTTGTCCCCATGATAAAAAGAGGTTCTCCTGCAATACCAGTGAGGTCAGAGCCTGGTCATGTAGTTCACGTCCACTGAGGGAATCTCTTCTCTAGATATTTGGGAGAACTTTTTTTATTTGCCAAGAACCTGCCTTGATTTGATTAAAATTTAGAAAACTCGAAAGTGTAAAAATAATCTTAATGCCGAGAGAAATCTGTAAATTAATGAACATTGTAGCTGTTCAGTCACTGAGTCGTGTCTGACACCTTGCGACCCCATGGACTGCAGCACGCCAGCTCCTCTGTTCTCCAATATCTCCCAGAGTTTACTCAAACTTATGTCCACTGAGTCAGTAATGTTATCTAACCATCTTATCCTCTGTCATCCCCTTCTCCTCCTGCCCTCAATCTTTCCCTGCATCAGGGTCTTTTCCAATGAGTCGGCTCTTCATATCAGGTGGCCAAAGTATTGGTGTTTCAGTTTCAGCATTAGTCCTTCCAGTGAACATTCAGGGTTGATTTCCTTTAAGCGTGACTGTCAGGTTTTAATTGCTGAATTGGTAAAGGGTGTGCTTTGGATTTCATATACCTCTCACTGATCTATGAAAGCAAAATGTAAACAAGATATAATATATAATTAAGTTTATAACTTATCCATTTCTTTTCTTCCTCAATAAATAGCTAATATTTTTAAAGTCATGATGCCAGATCTGGTTTAAACCAACCAAAACTGGTTTTAGTCCACAATGGCAACAGTATTAAAGATAGAGTTGACTTGATCCAGTCTGAATCAAGCTACTTTAACAAATGTGACTTAAAGCTGCTTTAATTTAGCTAGAATCTGTTTGCTCTGCTAAAAATAATTTTTTGCTGTTTTTCCCTATATGAAGCAGTCACCTCGCTGAATTCAGTTCCTCCTTCTGAACCACTGTGACCCAATTCATGTTGGTCTGACCCAGTAAGGACAAGTTAAAACCAGGCTCATCTGGCCTCAGTCAGCGTGAATTGCTCTGTATCTAATTTGTCCTAAGTCAGAATGTTTTATCCTGCTTGAGCTGGTTTTATCCAATTTGAACCGGGAATGTTGGATTTGACCCAGTTCGAACCATTTAAAAACTGATTTTGACCAATTTGGAATCAGTTTGCTACTTTGGTTCCTACTGAGAACCAGTTGGTTTCTGTTAGAAATCCAACATTCAGAAATGGCTAAGCTAGCCAGAGCCTATTGTGAACCACACTGATTCAGATTATGAGAACTCTTCAGTCTGGTCAAAACACCAAAAACCAAATGGAGATGCTAGAAGCTCAGGTTATACAGGTCAGGGAGTAAAAGAGGTGGGGGAGGAAATGGAAGACATTGAGTCTATACTCTTCTAGATGTAGGTGAAAATGGAGACTCAGGGTCAAGAAATGATCTTTTAAATAAAATATGGACCCAGGTCCCAGAAGAGATAGGAGGGCATAGATAAAGAGACTGGGTTGGAAACGAAGTAGGGACAATGGTATATTGTAATTAAATTGGGGGGAGATGGGACTTTTATAGACATGATAACAGTTTTAATATCATATGAAGACAATTTTTATCATAGGATTGTGGCTTTGGTTAAGCAATTTATGTAACTGATTATATTCTTTTGACAAGTCTATCAACTTCCCAACAGCTACAGTTTTCTACATTGAGACATTTGGAGAGAGCTGCCCATCTGTGTCCTAGCCTATTCCTCACTGGTCCACAAGGAAGGATGCTGAAACAGGAGAAAAGCTAGAGGCCAGCCAAGGGAAGACAGGTTGCCTGAGTTGACAATGGCTGCCTCAGGAGACCCTACCAAAAGGAGTCACATTCTGGGCTGCAGCAAATCCCTGCTGTTGTATCAGGGCTGTGGCGAAGGCAGTCACCAGTCCCTCAATAGAGGTGACTCTACTGTCCCCCTGTGCCTAAGACAATTCTGCTTTACATCTGGGTTCCCAATGCCATTATTAATTTTGGCCCCTATCTCTCCCAAACTTGTTCCAGTTTGGGCAATAAATTCTATGGTCAAGCAGTCTGAGGCCCTGTCTCCTCCCATCCGTCTCTCTCTACTCCTTTCTCTCTTCTCTTCTATGGGGATTGCATTCATTCTCATAGCTTAAAATTCCTTCTGTCCAGAATTCTCATCCCCATCTTTTCCCCTCAGCTTTCCATTTTTAATCTCCACTGGGATATTAAAATAATAATACACTCAATGCTGGTGGAAATGACCCAGAACTGACAGCTGTTGTGTTGGCCTTATCCACCCTTGCCACCCAGAAACCAGTTGCCTGAGTACTCACTGAGCCCAGCCCCCACACTAAAAAGAAAGAGAGGAAATATTCATTGCCACGTTGAAAAATAGAAGGGTATTTGCACGTGTTGCTAGGGTTCCTCTGGAAAGCATCCAAGAATCGTTCCAGAAATTCCACTTCCAGGTGTGTGTTTCTTTAAGGAAACATTGTGCTGCTGAGAAGGAACACCCTGGGAGGTGCCGCATGCTGTAGGCATTGCTACGGCAGATGGGCCTTATGGTGGCACGGCAAAGGTAGAGACACGGGGGAACACCACATGAATGGGCAGGGAGCACCCTCCACCCCTGAGGAAGTCATAATCAGGTAGCTGACACACTTCCAGAGTATGCTTATTAAAGACCCCAACTTCTCAGGCTCCACACCCCCAGCAAGCACATGCTGGAAGGAGAGATGCATTCCACTCCAGGATCAGTGAAGCACCCCACATTTCTGCTCGAGCCCTGAGCTCCTAGTCCAGCTCCCACCTAGTTTTGCACCATCCTAAACCCTTGAGACTGGTTTTAGAAAAGGCAGAGGAACCAGAGATCAAATTGCCAACATCCGCTGGATCATGGAAAAAGCAAGAGAGTTCCAGAAAAACATCTATTTCTGCTTTATTGACTATGCCAAAGCCTTTGACTGTGTGGATCGCAATAAACTGTGGAAAATTCTGAAAGAGATGGGAATACCAGAACACCTGATCTGCCTCTTGAGAAATCTGTATGCAGGTCAGGAAGCAACAGTTAGAACTGGACATGGAACAACAGACCGGTTCTAAATAGGAAAAGGAGTTCATCAAGGCTGTATATTGTCACCCTGTTTATTTAACTTATATGCAGAGTACATCATGAGAAACACTGGACTGGAAGAAACACAAGCTGGAATCAAGATTGCCGGGAGAAATATCAATAACCTCAGATATGCAGATGACACCACCCTTATGGCAGAAAATGAAGAGGAACTAAAAAGCCTCTTGATGAAAGTGAAAGTGGAGAGTGAAAAAGTTGGCTTAAAGCTCAACATTCAGAAAACGAAGATCATGGCATCTGGTCCCACCACTTCATGGGAAATAGATGGGGAAACAGTGGAAACAGTGTCAGACTTTATTTTTCTGGGCTCCAAAATCACTACAGATGGTGACTGCAGCCATGAAATTAAAAGATGCTTAATCCTTGGAAGGAAAGTTATGACCAATCTAGAGAGCATATTCAAAAGCAGAAACATTACTTTGCCAACAAAGGTCCATCTAGTCAAGGCTATGGTTTTTCCTGCGGTCATATATGGATGTGAGAGTTGGACTGTGAAGAAGGCTGAGCGCCAAAGAATTGATGCTTTTGAACTGTGGTGTTGGAGAAGACTCTTGAGAGGCCCTTGGACTGCAAGGAGATCCAACCAGTTCCTTCTGAAGGAGATCAGCCCTGGGATTTCTTTGGAAGCAATGATGCTAAAGCTGAAACTGCAGTACTTTGGCCACCTCATGAGAAGAGTTGACTCATTGGAAAAGACTGATGCTGGGAGGGATTGGGGGCAGGAGGAGAAGGGGATGACAGAGGATGAGATGGCTGGATGGCATCACTGACTCAATGGACAAGAGTTTGGGTGAACTCTGGGAGTTGGTGATGGACAGGGAGGCCTGGTGTGCTGCGATTCATGGGGTCGCAAAGAGTCGGACACAGCTGAGTGACTGATCTGATCTGATCTAAAACCCTTGAGAAGTCATTAGAGTATTAATAGTATTTAAAATCATGAGACAGGGTGAAATCAGCTAAGAGTGAGGGGAGATAGAGATCAAGTCTGATGAAGGAGCCTAGAACACCTCAACATTTAGAAGGAAGGAAGAGGAGGCAAAGCCAGTACGGGGCATAGAGGAGTAATCACTGAGTAAGTAAACCAATAGAGGGACTTTCCTGGTCATTCATCTGTTGAGAATCGGTCTTCCAATACAGGGCACATTGGTTCAATCCCTGGTCAGGGAACTAAGATCCCACATATGAAAGGGTAAGCAGGCCCACATGCTACAACTAGAGAAAAGCATGTGCATCGCCGCCAAGAGACAGTGCAGCCTAAAATAAAAGAAAAAAGTAAGCCAGGAGAGTGGGTACCCCAAAATTCAAGAAAGAAAAGGGTTTTCAGAAGAAGGAAATGACCTACTATGTAAAATACTAATGAGAAGTCAAATGATATGAAGATAAGATTGACCAGTGGATTTAGCAAGATGAGACTTGTTGGTGCCTATTAGAATTCTGGTTTCAGTGTTACCGTAGAGACGAAAATCTGACCGATAAGGGTCAAAGAAAGAATAGGAAGAGGGAAAGGTAGAGTAAGGAGCAACAGTTGTTTTGGAGGAATTTTGCTATAAAGAAAGCAAAATAAATAATAGATAACGAACTGGAGGTCAAGAAGAGATTTTTTTATTTTTTAATATCAAAGGAACTTACAACATGTTGATATGTCAATGGGATAAAATCACCGGAAATGGGAAAGTTAATGATACAAGAGAAAGATGCAATGTCTTTGAATGGAAAGAAGAGATAGGACCCCATGAACAGGTGGTGAGTTTCCCTGGACAGAGGCAGAGGCAGGTCATCCTTCGCAGCAGGAAGAAATGTGGAGGATACAAATGCAGCTGCATGAAATATTTCTGTATGCTTAGGGAAATTGCTTTTCTTCTTCTCTAGAAAATTTGTAAAATTTCAACCTAAGCACCTATTAAATGGCTCACCTGGGGCTGGAGGTTTTGTGCTGCCTGCCAAGCAATGATTTGGGGTTCACAGGCAATCTCAAGAGAATAAAAGCAGGGGACCTGAGGTTACAGACCACATTCTTTTCCATTCTTCTTAGGCCTTAATAAATGCTGGATTGGTTTGAATTATGAGAAACTAAAATATGCTTGTTGAAGACCTCCTTAAAAGATATTTACAGGTGGTGCTGAAAGCCATTGCTCTGGGGAATGAATATAGCCTCCACAGTCTTCTGAGCAGATCTGTCTGCAGATGGGCAATATGTAAGTATAGAACCCTCCAGCAGTGAGAGCTGGGGTTGGTCCACTGACTAGCCCTCTATTCAACAATAGGGCATCCTCTTATTCTCACTTATGGATCCCCATGTTAGACTGTAAGCTCCCTGAGGGAAGAGGTTGTGTCTTAGTCATACTCCATGGCTTCCCCCAACCTCCCCAGGTGCACAGCCCATGTGTGTCAGTGAAAATGACAGGGTCTCTACTCACAGTCGTTAAAGATGGAGAGCAGACTGTAGATATGAAAGGAGACCTTCTTCACATCATGTTCCCTTAAAGGCTTTTGACCCCAAATACCTTAGTTAAAGATACCTTTGAAGTTAACGAGGAAAAACTTCCAGATATGAAAGTCTGAAGTTCTAGTACACTCCTCTGCTCATCCAGCATTTCCTGCCATCATAAATGTGAGATTTTTCTATTTTCCTACTAAGCTTGTAATGTTGGAAGGATGGGGAGCAGATTATCCAAAAGTCTTACTCTCAGTTTGTCCATCATGCAGAGACAGAACACACTGACTGGTTTCTCTCTTTGGATCTGAAGCCATTTATAACAGTCCAGCTATAGCAACCCATGAAGGTCCACCCTGGGTTAACAATCATAAGTGGCCCCTCGATCCTATTCCACTGTTCAGTGGGGGTGATAAGACTTCAATCAGAAAACAAGTCCTTGGGGTTTCCTGACCCCTCATCCATGGACACTTTCTCTCTCCTTCTCCTACCCTTGGATCCTGTGGCTATCTAGATACTTCTGTTCCTTTATTCCTCTCACCTCCACTGGTAAAGAATCTACCTGCAATGTGGGAGACCTAGGTTTGATCCCTGGGTTGGGAAGATCCCCTGGAGAAGGAAACAGCTACCCACTCCAGTATTCTGGCCTGGAGAATTCCACGGACTGTATGGTCCATGGGGTCACAAAGAGTCGGACACAACTGACTGCTTTCACTTTCCACACCCAGGAGTCCTACTTTCCTTTGGCCTTCTATGGGGGCTGCCAGACCTGTGGACTATTTTCTTCCAAAGCTGATCAGGACTAGGCAATTTAGAAAATCAGCCCCGGGAGTCAAAAGTCTATGAGATAAACACATCTTCCAGACTTTCAAGACAGGCCTCCTCTCAGCATGCTTCCTGTGTACTTCCCAAGGCCCCTTCTCATATTTTCACGGATATATGCTATGTCTGCAGAAGGAAATCATGCTAGCAAAACAGACCTGTCCTGCCAGGAAAGCCCCCACATCTGAGTGGCTGTCTGGGACACTACTGGATACGTGGCAAGTTTCTTTCTAAGGCCCTGAACAGCACATACAAGCTGAAAACTTGCTTTTTTTTTTTTTCTTCCCCTTCGGGTTGTTCTAGAAATGATCCCAGGCTTCAAAGTAATTCGGCATATAACGTGTAACTGCAGATGGAGGAAGGAACCATGAGTGAGGCGTACTGCTGAACTTGGATCAGTTTGTTCTTTGAGAGCCAAATCAACACACGAGGTTATGGACAGACATAACCACCTTACAGAAGCTAATGCCCACAGGCCAGAGCACGTCTCTGTTAATTAACTGATTGCATCAGCATATCTAAAGAAAGAGTATGTGGAAACCAGGTGAAAGTGGGTCAACTTGGAATCAGAAAAAACCTCAGTCAGAAAGGCACTTGGGCTAAGCCCATCTATGCCCTGCTGAAGGGGTCTGTCCTGAACTGGACCTGTAGGTCAGCTCATCACCATCACTCTCTGCTGGCTTAAGAGCTGAACTGCTAACACCCACGGAGTTATGAGCATCAACCACTGATAAATCCCAACACTCCTTCCTTGTCTCTGCCCTGACCCTGCTCCGTGATGGGAAAGTAGAGACTAAGAATAGCACACATAAGGGGGTAGGGTCTGGTATGGGGAATCAATTACTCCTGGGGACGGGGTGTGGGGCAGGAACCGTAGAGGTCACCAAGAGTAGGTCAACAGAATTACCCAGACTGGAATCAACACCTTTTTTAACCCCACCTAATTAAAGAATTTTTCGAATTCTTCAGAGGAACTGGTCATTAACTTTAGAACCCAGCCTTAAAGTATGTATGGTTTAGTGTTGTGTTGGGGTCCCCAGGACCACCTCCAGGTTCAGTGATTTGTGAGGACTCACAGGAGTCAGCATATGGTCACGCTCATGGCTGTGATATATTACAGTGAAAGGATACAGAGCCAAATCAGCAAAAGGGAAAAGGCATGTGAGAAGTCCAGAGGAAACCAGGTGCAAGCTTCCAAGAGTCCTCTCCCAGTGGAGTCACACAGGACAAGCTTAATTCCTACAGCAACAAGTTGTAATAACACATATGAAGTGCTGTCTATCAGAGACGCTCATTAGAAACTCAGTGTCAAAGGCTTTTGGGGAGGCTGATCATACATAGACACCCTATTGTATCAACACTCCAGACTCCCAGAAGGAAAACAGGTTTTCAGCATAAACCACATGATGTTGGGTTGGCCAAAATGTTTGTTTGGGTTTTTCCATGACATTTTACTGGAAAACCCGAACGAATGATTTGGCCAACCCAATTCAAACAGGGTAGGCACAGTGAGCTACCCTTATCAATTAGGGAAGTTTTAGATCAGAGTCAGGAACTGTTTACTGGACAATTCCCACACACCAGCCAAGGGCTACCATGACAAGCAAGACTTTCTAAGGACAGCAGTCTCAGGCTTGTAATGGTTAACCCTTATGTACAGGTATATATAATTAAACTTACATTATCTATAGCATAACAGAAAGATTTTATTCAGAAGCATAGGTTCAAACACTGTCAACAAATCTTTTGCTACCTTCTTAAAGTATTAAGACAAAGCACTTCTCCAGATGTTGCTGCAGATCTAGTTTTCTACCAGTAGGACCCCATATGCTGCTGCCCATCAAGAATCTAGTGCTCCAAGCTGGCAAAACAGAACCTAAGCCTTTCCCCACGCACTCCCACTCCTGCCTTCTACCACCACCATGCACTGACCCCCATCCTGAACTGGACTTTAAAGCAGCCCACTTGACCTGGAGTGCTAAATACTGTTCACAAAATGTTCCTTTCTCATCCTTCCCCAAACCAAAACTGACCAGCATGGTGGTCCCAAGTTCTGGTTCTGAGACCTGGAAGGATCACACCCCTCATGCTGAAGAACTACTTCCTGAAGCTTAGGGAGGAACGCCTCTTTCTGATCCATATAAAGTACTCTTCACATGACTTCCTCTGTTCTCCATTTTCCAGTCTCTATTCCACCTCCTTCAACCATTGGGATGTTATTGACTTATTTTCACTTGTCTGAAGTAAGCTCTTACTCTGATTTGGGCTGGGTCACAGTGAAATTTTCTTTAGACAGTTTCTCAAATATCTTGTGGTGAATGAACTCAGCTACCCTAAAATCAACCTTGAATCTTTGCAATGGTAATGACTCAGTTGCTCTTAGACACGTGGAAATCCTAATCCCCAGCTCCATTTCACACAGTAATGACCTTTCCCAGTTTATTTTTCTTTTCCTTTTTTCAAAGGACAGAGTTTAGGGAAGTACTGAGGGGAGATTAACCCTCTTGAGTCTACCTAGCTCAATCGGTCCATTCATGGAAGCCAGATTTGGGTGCCCCTCCACATCTAGAACATTATCCCAGTAGGAATTCCCCTTCTGTTTTTTCTTTTTTTCTCCAAATTTAGAATCTGGGCTGTCTGTGTGTGGGGCTGGGGGTGTTTCAGGACAAATGACATCATTTAGACCCATAGAAACAGATGTTCAGACTTTCTATGCTCCGTGAACTCAGCTTCGTGCCATCTACTGGAATGGAAACTGGCCAGGCCATCCAGAGGGAGTTTCTAAGATGAGTGGGCAGGACTTCACTGCTTTCCTTTCATTAAAACAGGAAGGGCCTGGGCTGGAATATGTTAGTGAGGACATCCAGAAATGGGCATGGAAAGCCAGTGCTCAAACCCACAGTAGGTAAAGACTCCAGTCCACTGAGCAGATTTGCAAGTGAGATGGTGAAATAATTTTTCCGCTCCACTTCCCCCCTCAACCCCTACCTCCAGAAAGGCACAGGATATTTTTAGCAGAAAAAATAAATGCCCCATAAAAACGAACATAAAAATACCATACAGGGGACAGAGTACCCTCCTATCAGTTTCCAAGAGATCCCTGGAATGACCATGAAATTAAACAGGCTTCAAAGCCAGGATTGGCACTACACTTGCTAGTTCTGCCAGAAACACTTTCCTCCCAGATATCCTCACGGTTCACCTTTCAGTTTCTTCAGGTCTTAATTCAAATGCTACTTTCTTGGCCACTTCTAAAAACATCACCAGTCTGACATTTTGGTGTTCTTTTCTCTCCTTTGTTTCTCTCCCTGATGCTTATCACTCATTATCCTACTCTAGAGGAAACGTATTCATCATGTTTATCTGCCTCTGTGCTAGAAGACGAGTTCCATAATTACACAGATCTTTGTCTCTTTTTGTTCACTTTTGCTGCTGTGTCTCTAGCGGTAATCTTTTATAGAATCAATAGAATGAAGAATGATGAGGCTACAGGCTAAACATCCATCATCTCTCCTAAGTTCCCTGTTGTTAAGGTTGACACCACTACTTGTCACATCTGCCAACTCATGGGAGCTCTCCTGAGCTGCTCACACCTAACCAGACACTCAGTTGTACTGCTTCTCCCCCCAACATGGATCTTAACTTCTGAACATTTAATTCAGCTTCTGCTTAGTTTAGAAATCCATGACAGACCTCTCAAAATGATACAGGGCAAGTGGCTTTGACAAAATCCTGGCCTCTGCTTCCTCATCTGTAAAGTGGGTGTAGTAATATCCCTTTTCATGAGGTGGCTGGGAGGAGTTCAGGTAGCCCGTCTATTGCGTTTCTCCTGGTTGTGTGCATGCTAAGTCGCTTCAGTCGTGTCCAGCTCTTTGCGACCCTATGGACTGCAGTCCACCAGGTTCCTCTGTCCATGGGATTCTCCATGCATGAGTACTAGAGTGGGTTACCATGCCCTTCTCCAGGGGATATTCCTGACCCAGGGATCGAACTTGCATCTCTTATATCTGCATTGGCAGGCGGGTTCTTTACCACTAGTGCCACATGGGAAGCCCATTTCTCCTGGTGCCTGATACAAAAGTTAATGCGGCTTCCCTTCCCTACTGTGGGTGTGCCATTCCAGTGCCCCTAATGGTGACCAGGTATTTTTGAAAGCTCTCCCTTCAGTCCCTTCACCGAGCAATCACCTTGTCCACTCTCACGTGATTTCTTCTGTTATTCTCTGGTTCAAAAATCCACATGTTCCTTCCAAAGAGGGAACCTTTCATTGAACCCAACTGCACAGAGTCAAATACAATCAAACCATGGCCAGCACAAACAAGGCGATTTCCTAGACAGAGGAGTGCAGGAACACACACCAGTGAAGATGAGGGCTCCCACCTACCACAAGCAAGTGGTCAGTTCATCAGCTGAGATCTCTGAACCCCCTGTAGACCGTCAAGCCCCACGTGCTCTTCCTTGTCTCTGAGACATCCTGAAAGCTTCCCCAAAACCTAGGAGGCAACTGCCTCCCCACTTCATGACCCTGCAAATAATATCACACTCTTCAGGACCCTTAAGGCAGGCCCTCCTTCAAAAAACCCACTGAGCCCCCTCCCAAAAGTGGTTTAGCTGCCCCTCTTCTACGCTCCCACCACCTTATCTGCTCACCACACCATGGCATGGACCATGCTAAATGGCATCTGCTCCCCAGCCTAGGTTGTGAGCCCTAGTGGGTAGGGACAGTGTCCTATCCCTCCACATGAACTCAATATCTAAGACAATATTTGGCACATCGTAGGTGCTGAATAAATACTTTTTTAATAATTGAGTAAGTGAGTCAGTGAAAGAATGGATGATTCAATTAAGTGAATGAAGAAATGCAACACTCCCCTAAGTGGAGGTGTGTGAAGGTATGAAGAGGCTGGAAAAACATGCCTCTTAGGAACAGACCCAAGACAGCACCCACCCCACCAGCCTCCTCTCCCAAGTCATCTCTTCCCCCTGCACACACTTGTTCTCTCTGATCTGCCTCACCCACCCTGGAGGCTTCCATTTCCACCTGGATGTCATTGACTCCCAAAGCAATGGTCCCAAATTCTGTGCCAAACTTAAACTTTGCTTGCCTGTGGTTTTTTCATTTTAATTTTTGCAGCCACTGCTTCCTCCATGAGAGATCTCTTGTATCTCTGGATTTTGGAGAGTGCTTGCATTCTGGGAACAAGCACCTCTTCGTGTACGGACTGCATTCTGAACCTCCACCAACTGAAAGGCAAATCCAGCTACATCAGATTCTAGAAGAATTTTAGCAGGTTTGGTGAAGGTAAAGGCATCCTCTCTTTCCGTGGAGATGTGTTATTCCACAATGACAGAGGACAGGGGAGCAAAATTAAAGTTACTTGCCTTGAAATGTAGTAGAAAATGTAAAAACCCAAAGCCTAGATGAGTAGGGCAGGAGTGGGAACTTCTGGCTCCCAGATCTTGGCTCAGTTTTCTTCCAATCTTTGGCAAACAGAACAAGTCATGGTTATATTAACCAAGAATGATGCTTATCAGTCGGTTACCACCCAGTCTGGAAATTATCCAGAGCCAATTGGAAGGCACTTGGGTGGTGATACATTTTACAAGCACGTTCTCATTGTCCTGCTTCATTTCAGAATTCATTTTGGCTTCTTACCTTTCAACTCAATCCTCTTTTTATCCAGAACCTGTGCTAAGTTTTAAAGGAAGTCTTTTGCTTTCTGCTCTTGTTTTATATTGTTGACTGAAGCCGTAAAATCACTGGATGTGAGAGCTGGAAAGACCCTGAGAGATTATCTGGTCTACCTCCCTCATTTTTATGGGTGAGGAAACTGTCAGAGGTGACTTTAACTTTGAATTTTATGAGGCCTATTTGTGTTGACAATGTGATGGATCACTCTGCTTCCAAGACTGAAGATTTGCAAGGAAAAATATTAAAAAATGTCAGTGCTCTTCCTAATGGGAGGGAGCGTGGGGTAACAGCTCTCACTGCTATAATTTTTCCTGTGCCACACCCTCTGCAGATATAATGTAAGATCTCTCTACCTGGGGTAAGCCAACCACAGTTGGAATGGCTGTAGAAGCTGCTACTCTTCTTGGAAAGGAAATTATTGAATGCTAAGAGGTCACTCCCTCTCCCCAGGGTGATTCAGATTGACATAAAGGGCGGAAGACCTCTGAGGCAATAAGATGTCCAGTTGGCTGCACCCGCTATTCCCAAAGGGGGTTTCTCTTAGGGATTCTGGCTGTTCAGACCTCTTTAAATGAATCTACTCCTGTGCACTACAGTTGTTAAGTCTCCACTCCCCATTGAGCAGGGAGGCCACAGAAGGCTTCCTGGCAGTGAGGCACAGCTTGGTTTAGGAGCAGTATACATCATAGGCTACGGTGTATGACATCAGAGAGCTGAATCTTGGAATCATTCTGGGAAAAGGCACAGAGTTCAGAGTTAGAAAAGCAAAAGCAAAATCTGTTCACAGAGGCAGTGAAAACCAGCTGGAATGGAGAACTGGTTTCATGTCAATTCTGATTGGTAGTGCCTGCTTGGAGTACCTTATTGAGAAGGGTTGGGAGGCTGTGAGTCAGTGGAAAGGAGCGCTGTTATAGATTAGTGGTGCCTGCCCAGGATGGGAGAAATAGCAACCATACTAGACCTTTTCTTTATAGATTTAATTTTATATAGGAATGATGTATATACAGTTTTAAAGGTCAAATAGCCAAACTTTCAAAATTTGGCTTCTCTGGTGACTCAGTGGTTAAGAACCTGCCTCCCAATGCAGGAGATGTGGGCTCAGTCCCTGGGTTAGAAAGATCTCTTGGAGTAGGAAATGGCAACCCGCTTCGGTATTCTTGCCGGGAAAATCCCATGGACAGAGGAGCCTGAAGAGCTACAGTCCCTGGGGTCTCAAAAGAGTCAGACATGACTAAATGACTAAAGAACAACAGCTTCCAAGGTTTATAATGTAAAACAGGAGTCCTCTTCCTACAGTCTTGCCAGCAGGCTCCCTGTCCTCACTGAAGAAACCATCTTAACAATAAACTTGGATTAAAGAGTGCTCTGGAAATATTAAAGTATGAGATTATTATGAGAGAAATTATAGATGATTTGAGAGTAAAAGCAAGAAGCTATTGGCCCTAGATATGGTGTTGTTGTTCTTCAGTGGCTAAGCTTTGTGACCCCATGGACTGCAGCATGCCAGACTTACCTGTCCTTCACAATCTCCCAGAGTTTGTTCAAACTCATGTCCATTGAATTGGTGATGCCATCCAATCATCTCATCCTCTGTTGTCCCCTTATCCTCCTGCCCTCAATCTTTCCCAGCATCAGGGTCTTTTCCAGTGAGTTGGCTCTTTGCATCAGATGGCCAAAGTATTGGAGCTTCAGCTTCAGCATCAGTCCTTCCAGTGAATATTCAGGGTTGATTTCCTTTAGGATGGACTGGTTTGATCTCTTTGTTGTCCAAGGGACTCTCAAGAATCTTCTCCAGCAGCACAGTATAGAACCATCAATTCTTTGGTGTTCAGCCTTTTTTATGGTCCAGCTCTCACATCTGTACATGACTACTGGAAAAATCGTAGCCTTGACAATATGGACCTTTGTCAGCAAAGTGATGTCTCTGTTTTTTAATATAGAGATAATACAGGTTATCTGCATATCTGAGGTTATTGATATTTCTCCTGGCAATCTTGATTCCAGCTTGTGCTTCTGCAAATAAATTAAAGAAGCAGGGTGACAATATATAGCCTCGACATACTCCTTTCCCAATTTTGAACCAGTCTGTTGTTCCACATCCAATTCTAACTGTTGCTTCTTGACCTGCATACAGATTTCTCAGGAGGCAGGTAAGGTTGTCTGGTATTTATTTCTGTTTCTTGAAGAATTTTCCACAGTTTGTTGTGACCGACACAGTCATAGGCTTTGGAATAATAAATAAGTGAAGAGGAACTAGAAAGCCTCTTAATGAAAGTGAAAGAGGAGAGTGAAAAAGTTGGCTTAAAATGTAACACTCAAAAAACTAAGATCATGGCATCTGGTCCCATCACCCCATGGCAAATAGATGGAGAAACAGTGGAAACAGTGACAGACTTTATTTTCTTGGGCTCCAAAATCACTGCAGATGATGACTGTAGCCATGAAATTAAAACACGCTTGCTCCTTGGAAGAAAAGCTATGACCAACCTAGATAGCATATTAAAAAGCTGAGATATTACTTTGCCAACAAAGGTCTGTCTAGTCAAAGCTATGGTTTTTCCAGTAGTTATGTATGGATGTGAGAGGTGGATTATAAAGAAGGTTGAGCGCCAAAAAATTGATGCTTTTGAACTGTGGTGTTGGAGAAGACTCTTAACGGTCTCTTGGATAGCAAGGAGATCCAACCAGTCCAACCTAAAGAAAATCAGTCCTGAATATTCATTGGAAGGACTGATGCTGAAGCTGAAACTCCAACACTTTGGCCATCTGATCTAAAGAACTAACTCATTGTAAAAGACCCTGATGCTGGGATAGATTGAAGGAAGGAGGAGAAGAGGACGACAGAAGATGAGATGGTTGGGTGGCATCACTAACTCAATGGATGTGAGTTTGAGCATGCTCCAGGAGTTGGTGATGGACAGTGAAGCCTGGTGTGCTGCAGTCCATGAGGTCACAAAGAGTCGGACACAACTGAGCGACTGAACTAAACTGAAATGATACAGGTTATCTATTTTCTCTTGAAGGAGCTTTGGTAGTTTGTGTTTGTCAAAGAATTGATCCATTTCATTTAAGTTGCTAAATTTATGTGTGTAGCGTTTCATTATATGCTCTTATTATCCTTTAAATGTCTGTTGAAACTGTGATTACAGTTCCTTCCCCCAGTGTCTTCTTTTTGTCTTAATCAATCTGACCAGAGATCCATCAATTTTATTGATTAAAAAAAAAAGAAGCGTTTGGCTTCACTGATTTTCTCCTTGGGGTTGAATTACTCTATTTTTGTCTACCTTTTTAAGGTGGTCATTAATTGAGACCTTCCCAAGAAATTCCCTCTAAGAACTAATTTACTAGCTTCCTATAATATTTGATATGTTGTGTTTTGATTTCATTTAGTTTAAAATGCTTTCTGATTTTATTTATGATGTCTTCTTTGATCCATGGGCTATTTAGAAGTATGCTAGTTTCCAAACAGTTAGAGATTTTTCAAGTATTTTTCTCTTGTTTTCTAATTTAATTCCATTGTAGTCAGAGAACATATTTTGAATGAGTTGAATTGTTTTCAATTTATTGAGGTTTGTTTTACATTCCAGAATATTGTCTTAGTCAATATTCCCTGGGCACTTGAAAAGAATGTGTATTATGTAGTTATTGAGTGGGGTATTCCATAAATATAAATACAGTTTACCTCTATGGTTATATTGTGTTTTTCAAGTTTTCTATGTCCAAACAGATTTTCTACTTGATCTATAAATTGTTAAAAGAGGATGTTGAAATCTCTGATTATAGTTGTGAATTTGCCAACTTCTCCTTTCAGGTCCAATAGCTTTCTCCTTGATTTATTTTGATGCTCTGTTACTTGGTACAAAAACACTGTTATGTCCTTTGGTGCAATGACCCTTTTGTTATTATAAAATGACTTTCTTTATCCCTGCTAAGATTATTTGCAATGAATTCTACTTTGTTTGGTATTACTATAGCCCCTCCAGCTTTATTTTGACCAGGGTTAACTTGGTACATCTTTTCCACTTTTATTTTTAATCTGTTGTGTCTTTTGATTCCCAGGTGGCACTAGTGGTAGAGAACCTGCCTGTCAATGCAGGAGACATAAAGAGACATGGGTTCAATTCCTGAGTCAGGAAGATCCCCTGAAGAAGGAAATAGCAATCCACTCCAGTATTCTTGCCTGGAGAAGCCCATGGACTGAGGAGTCTGGCAGGCTACAATTCATAGGGTCTCGAAGAGCCAGACAGGCCTGAAGCGACTTAGCATGCATGTGTGCACTGTGTCTTTATATTTAAAATAGATTGCTTGCAGGCAGCGTATAGTTAGGTGTTACTTTATTATCCAGTCTGACACTCTCTGGCTTTTAACTTGGTGTTTCCACCATTCGTCCTTTATACAATAAGTCATACGCTTCTACCTCACTGTTTGACTTCTATTTGTTCCATCTGTCATTTGTGGACTTTTTCCTATTTTATTGACTTTTTTGGATTAATTGAATACTTTTATGAGCTTTTTTCCCTCCTTCAGGGACTTATTAGTTAAAACTCTGTTTTGTATACAATAGTTGGTTTAAAGTGTATAGTAAACAGCTCTAATAATCACTGCTATCTGCTAAGTCACTTCAGTTGTGTCCGACTCTGTGCGACCCCATAGACGGCAGCCCACCAGGCTCCCCCGTCCCTGGGATTCTCCAGGCAAGAACACTGGAGTGGGTTGCCATTTCCTTCTCCAATGCATGAAAGTGAAAAGTGAAAGTGAAGCCACTCAGTCGTGTCCGACTCTTAGCGACCCCATGGACTGCAGCCTACCAGACTCCTCCACCCATGGGATTTTCCAAGCAAGAGTACTGGAGTGGGGTGCCATTGCCGTCTCCGCTAATAATCACTATCTACCTTCAAATAGTAATATTCTAGCTATATATGTCCATAAATGTATATATGTGAACACAAATGTTTATAAATAAGTACATAAATGTACATAGAAGAGTTTCACTGTGTCTACACATCCTAGTATTCAGCAAAGACTGAGCTGTTTTTCTACAGTGCTTTCCTCTCTGGAACTCTGCCTCTACAGCTTCTAGCTACCTCAGATTCCCAGAACTCCAATCTCAGCTCCTCATCTCAGAGAGAACACTGTGTTCTGCTTGAGAAATCCCTACACACTCTGCTGACCAGAGTGTACCTTCAGGCAGAAACTACAATGATGCTAAGACTCATCTCATTGGTTTCTCTTTTCTCTGGAATGACAGTCTTTATCTTCACATCATCCTGTATCTTAAAACAGTTGCTCCCCATATGCTGTCCATTTTTTTTCATTGTTTAAGGTGGAAGAGTAAATCTGGTTCTGAGATATACTTTTAATATTGTTGGATTCATTTACTGAATATTTATGGAGGACTTTTTCACTCATTTTCATAATGGAACATGACTGTATTATCTACAGAGGCACGTTTCACTTACAAATATAAATACATACATATGTGTATATAACTATATATGTCTCTGTGTGTATGTGTTTCTTATTCAGTTTTGGATTCAGTTTTAAGAGGAAACGGCACCCCACTCCAGTATTCTTGCCTGAAAAGCCCCATGGACAGAGGAGCCTGGTGGGCTATAGTCCATAAGGGTCGAAAAGAGTCAGACACCACTGAATCACTAAGCATGCAAGCAACTTCTTAAAATGTTACAATAATCTCAGAAGTTTCTATTCTTGCTCTATCTTCCTAACTAAATTTAGGGAGTGTTTCTCAATCCTTTTTTTTTTTTTTTTTCTTTTTCAGTAGCATCTCTCCCGTCACTGGAACTTTTTCAGATATGTTTTTTTCCCCTAATCCCTCACCTTGAAATTTTAATACCGCAGAGACAGTGTCTGTTTATGTACTGTGACCCTTTGGAGGACTACACACTATTTTAATATCTAAGATTTTTATCCCTCTTCAAAAACCAGTGGATTTTGATCCCATTGAGAATATATGAACTAGGGAATTACCTCGCTCTTTATGTTTGTGAAGATTTCATCTAAAAACTTTTCCAGGCTGCAGCTTATTGGAAAAGAAAAGCTTTGATTACCACTTTGCTTCTTTAATGCTTACTGGCCTGTATGGTATTTATATTTCTCTTTGGGCCAGTTGGGAATTTAATTTTGATCTCAGAAATATGGAGCCATTATCTAGACAGGACATATCAGTCTGGCAACCAGAGATCACCCTTTCTGATTGGCACATGCCCAGGCTGATTAACCAGCACCAAGCTCTACTTGATGTTGAATAATTTAAATATCATAGAGAGCAAAATCTATTTCATCTACAAGTTCAGTATAGTAGACTATAGTTTTCACAACATTCTTTTATTATTTTTAAATGTTGTATGTATCTGCAGTTATTTCCTTTTTATCATTCTGATTTTGCTTTATATGATCTTTTTCCTTTCTTCCCAGAAGACCGTCTTGTTTATCTTTTCAAAAAATTTAAAGATCAGCTTTTAATTTTACTGATCTTCAGTGTTATTGGTTGTTAGTATTATTATATCTTAAATTATTATTGTTTTCTTATTGCTTACTTTGACTTCTGCCCATAATATTTTTTGCTTGCTTGTTTAGTCACTCAATCGTATTCAGTTTTTTGTGACTTCATGGACTCTAGCCCACCAGGCTCCTCTGTCCATGGGATTTCCCAGGCAAGAATACTGAGTGGGTTGCCATTTCCTTCTCCAGGGAATCTTCCTGACTCAGGGATCGAACCTGAGTCTCCTGTGACTTGAATTGAAGGAAGATTCTTCACCTGCTTAATACTGGGTTGACCAAAAAGTTCGTTTGGGTTTCTCCATAAGATCTGATGGAAAAACCCAAATGAACTTTTTGGCCAACCCAGTATTTATTTTTCTCTCTGACTTCTTTAGTTCTGCTCTAATTTCTTTTTTCTTTCTTCTTGAACTAAACACTTAGCTCATTTGTTTTCAGTCTTTTCTGATTCCTGATACATTTATTTAAATGTGTAAATTTCCCTCCAAATACTGCTTCAGCTAAGTCCATAAATTTTGGCTTAAAATACTTTGTTTATCCTGTTTTCTATATGATAGTCATGAATTCCTTTTTAATCTAAAAATTATTTAGTTGTATGCAATTTCATATCTACACTTAAAAGGATTTTTAAAAGTTATTATCAACAACTGTGAAGAGTCTTATATTTTACCTACTTGTAAGCTACACATGGACATCACCAGATGGTCAACACCAAAATCAGATTGATTATATTCTTTGCAGCCAAAGATGGAGAAGCTCTATACAGTCAACAAGACCAGGAGTTGACTGTGCCTCAAATCATGAACTCCTTATTGCCAAATTCAGACTTAAATTGAAGAAAGTAGGGAAAACCACTAGGCCATTCAGGTATGACCTAAATCAAATCCCTTATGATTATACAGTGGAAGTGAGAAATGGATTTAAGGGACTAGATCTGATAGAGTGACTGATGAACTATGGACGGAGGTTTGGGACATTGTACAGGAGACAGGGGTCAAGACCATCCCCATGGAAAAGAAATGCAAAAAAGCAAAATGGCTGTCTGGGGAGGCCTTACAAATAGCTGTGAAAAGAAGAGAAGCGAAAAGCAATGGAGAAAAGGAAAGATATAAGCATCTGAATGCAGAGTTCCAAAGAATGGCAAGAAGAGATAAGAAAGCCTTCCTCAGTGATCAATGCAAAGAAATAGAGGAAAACAACAGAATGGGAAAGACTAGAGATCTCTTCAAGAAAATTAGAGATACCAAGGGAACATTTCATGCAAAGATGGGCTCGATAAAGGACAGAAATGGTATGGACCTAACAGAAGCAGAAGATATTAAGAAGAGGTGGCAAGAATACACAGAAGAACTATACAAAAAAGATCTTTACGACCCAGATAATCATGATAGTGCGATCACTGACGGGTGCTATCACTCACCTAGAGCCAGACATCCTGGAATGTGAAGTCAAGTGGGCCTTAGAAAGCATCACTACGAACAAAGCTAGTGGAGGTGATGGAATTCCAGTGGAGCTATTTCAAATCCTGAAAGATGATGCTGTGAAAGTGCTGCACTCAATATGCCAGCAAATTTGGAACACTCAGCAGTGGCCACAGGACTGGAAAAGGTCAGTTTTCATTCCAATCCCAAAGAAAGGCAATGCCAAAGAATGCTCAAACTACTGCACAATTGCACTCATCTCACATGCTAGTAAAGTAATGCTCAAAATTGTCCAAGCCAGGCTTCAGCAATACGTGAACCGTGAACTTCCAGATGTTCAAGCTGGTTTTAGAAAAGGCAGAGGAACCAGAGATCAAATTGCCAACATCCACTGGATCATGGAAAAAGCAAGAGAGTTCCAGAAAAACATCTATTTCTGCTTTATTGACTATGCCAAAGCCTTTGACTGTGTGGATCACAATAAACTGTGGAAAATTCTGAAAGAGATGGGAATACCAGACCACCTGACCTGCCTCTTGAGAAATCTGTATGCAGGTCAGGAAGCAACAGTTAGAACTGGACATGGAACAACAGACTGGTTCCAAATTGGGAAAGGAGTACGTCAAGGCTGTATATTGTCACCCTGTTTATTTAACTTATATGCAGAGTACATCATGAGAAACGCTGGACTGGAAGAAACAAAAGCTGGAATCAAGATTGCCCAGGAGAAATATCAATAACCTCAGGTATGCAGATGATATCACCATTATGGCAGAAAGTGAAGAGGAACTAAAAAGCCTCTTGATGAAAGTGAAAGTGGAGAGTGAAAAAGTTGGCTTAAAGCTCAACATTCAGAAAACAAAGATCATGGCATCTGGTCCCATCACTTCATGGCAAATAGAAGGGGAAACAGTGGAAACAGTGTCAGACTTTATTGTTTTGGGCTCCAAAGTCACTGCAGATGGTGACTGCAGCCATGAAATTAAAAGACGCTTACTCCTTGGAAGGAAAGTTATGACCAACCTAGATAGCATATTCAAAAGCAGAGACATTACTTTGCCAACAAAGGTCCATCTAGTCAAGGCTATGGTTTTTCCAGTGGTCATGTATGGATATGAGAGTTGGAGTGTGAAGAAAGCTGAGCACTGAAGAATTGATGCTTTTGAACTGTGGTGTTGGAGAAGACTCCTGAGAGTCCCTTGAACTGCAAGGAGATCCATTCAGTCCATTCTGAAGGAGATCAGCCCTGGGATTTCTTTGGAAGCAATGATGCTAAAGCTGAAACTCCAGTACTTTGGCCACCTCATGTGAAGAGTTGACTCATTGGAAAAGACTCTGATGCTGGGAGGGATTGGGCACAGCAGGAGAAGGGGACGACAGAGGATGAGATGGCTGGATGGCATCACCGACTCGATGGACATGAGTCTGAGTGAACTCCGGGAGATGGTGATGGACAGGGAAGCTTGGCGTGCTGCGATTCATGGTGTCGCAAAGAGTCGGACACGGCTGAACGAATGAACTGAACTGAACTGAAGGTACCAATGTCATCAGTCACAGTTTCAAAAACAGTGGTGAAAGACTCGAGACTTTGATTGAAAGGTCAAAGACAAAGGACTTAATGACTTCATTTTCTCATTGGTTCCCCTTGCCTCCCAAGTCCTACGGGAGTGACGCATGTATGGGTCCAGGAGGATGACATACCTGCAAGAGCTTTCAGTCACAGCTGAAGGACCCTGAGATGAGGAAACTCCTATCTTGCCTAAGGAAGTATAAGCCAACCTACCTAATCTTTTCCACACAGACAGACATTATCTTCATTTTCCTAGATAGCAAACAAACCTGCCCTCTGTCATGGAGGGAGATTATACCCTTATTTTCCAAGGCTGCTTGCTATATGAACATCCTTGAAAAGATAGTCAAAAGCTGACAATACTTCTGCTCAGACAAGATCCAGAAACACAAGAGGCCCATGGAGAGTTGTCTCCCAATAATTCAATTCAGTTCAGTTCAGTCGCTCAGTCATGTCCGACTCTTTGCGACCCCATGGACTGCAGCACACCAGGCCACCCTGTCCCTCACCCAACTCCTGGAGCTTGCTCAAACTCATGTCCATCGTGTCGATGATACTATCCAACCATCTCATCCTTTGTCATCCCCTTCTCCTCCCACCTTCAATCTTTCCCAGCATCAGGATCTTTTCCAATGAGTCAGTTCTTCGCATCAAGTGGCCAAAGTATTGGAGTTTCAGCTTCAGGATTAGTCCTTCCTATGAATGTTCAGGACTGATTTCCTTTAGGATGGACTGGTTGGATCTCCTTGCTGTCCAAGGGACTGTTAAGAGTCTTCTCCAACACCACAGTTTGAAAGCATCAATTCTTAGGTAATCAGCTTTCTTTATAGTCCAACTCTCATATCCATACATGACTACTGGAAAAACCATAGGTTTGACTAGACAGATCTTTATTGGCAAAGTAATGTCTCAGCTTTTTTTTATCTAGGTTGGTCATAGCTTTTCTTTCAAGGAGTAAGTGTGTTTTAATTTCATGGCTGCAGTCATCATCTGCAGTGATTTTGGAGCCCAGGAAAATAAAGTCTGTCAGTGTTTCCATTATTTCCCCATCTATTTGCCATGGAGTGATGGGACCAGATGCCATGATCTTAGCTTTCTGAATGTTGAGTTTTAAGCCAACTTTTCCACTCTCCTCTTTCACTTTCATCAAGAGGCTCTTTTGTTTTTCTTTGTTTTCTGCCGTAAGGGTGGTGTCATCTGCATATCTGAGGTTACTGATATTTCTCCGGGCAATTTTGATTCCAGTTTGTGCTTCATCCAGTCCAGCATTTCTCATGATGTACTCTGCATATAAGTTAAACAAGCAGGGTGACAATATACAGCTTTGACATACTCCTTTCCTGATTTGGAACCAGTCTGCTGTTCCATGTCCAGTTCTAACTGTTGCTTCTTGACCTCAATACAGATTTCTCAGGGGGCAGGTCAGGTGGTCTGGTATTCCCATCTCTTTCAGAATTTTCCACAGTTTGTTGTGATCCACACAGTCAAAGGCTTTGGCATAGTCAAAAAAGCAGAAGTAGATGTTTTTCTAGAACTCTCTAACTTTTCTGATGATCCAACAGATGTTGGCAATTTGATCTCTGGTTCTCCTAATAATTATTTTTTTGTAATTCATTTCTAACACCATTGCATTGTGGTTAGGGAATATAGCCTGTGTGATATCCATATTTAGGATTACTGGTGGAGGCTGGGGAAGATCTATAGGAATGAGAGCACCACACACCACAGAACCTGCAGACCAGCTCCATTCATAGTTTCTTCATGAGGGATTGCCCCATTCAGAGAACCTCCTTGAATTCTTGGAAAGAAGCAGGTTATCTTGAAGAGGTAAAATTCTTAGTCCCCTGTCACTGAGGCTATGGAGAATAAAAGAATGAGGAAGCAAATGCCTTAGGGCAGCTAGATAGTATACACAGGTTCCCACTGAATTTTCAGATTGGCAGGGTCTTAAAGCTACCCATCTCCCCAACTCTTCCATTTCCCCCACATGCATAGCTGGCATCTGGACTGCTCTTGCTAATTTCTAGTCCATGGAAATGATGGGGCCAGAAAAAAGTCCTGCAAAGCAATGTAGGGGATAAGTAAGAGCTAAATTCACCCTCCATAGCTACACCTACTGCTCCACTATGTCTCCATCCCAGACTGCCATGAGTTTCTTCTACACCAACTCAGAATGGTCTTTGGTTTCCTCGTGGCCTTTTTAAACCTTTGATGTTAGTTCCACAGCCTTCTCAACTCCTCTATCAATTTCTCAACTCTGGCTGCATATTATTTGGGACTGAGGTGTATTTTAAAACTTCTAGTGCCAAGATTCTGCTTCTGAAGATTCGGATACAAATGGTCCAAGGAGGGCTCCTGACTATCAGTAGTTTTTGAAGCTTCCATGGGTAATTCTAATGTGCCACAAAGGTTTCCAATTTCCTCTGGGATGGTTTAGGGGAAAGGACCTCACAGTCCAGGTTATTTAGTTTTCCTATTAGAAGCTAGAAATTTGTATTTTGATTAATGCTCAAATTACTAAACTCATATACCTAATAAAAATATTTTTTTTAAAAATTATCTTGAAATTTTAAGATGACTATAATTTGGTTAAGTTCTCCTATATCATTTAAAATGCAATTGCAAATTCATTATGGCTGTTTTTTGAATACTTCAAATGTCATAAAACTTTCACAAATGCAGTGACTACAAAGCTTATTATTATACTTACACTTGAATATATTCTAAAGCCTCGGAACAATGGACTTATTCATTTCTTTGATAATTTATGTGCTTGTTTTATACCTTCTGAGGGGATATTAGTATACTTATTTTAATATCTTCCTAGGGTTTCAGTAATACATTTTTATTTCTTCCCAGGGGTGGAGTAATATTACTAGACCCTCCAAAAAGAAGTATATGTGCTCAGCCCAGCCAAGGCTGTAGAATCTGGATTACTGGCTGATCCATTTTTGGTCTGGGTACAGGACTCATCATCAAGCTGCATTAACTTCCGGCCTTACAGCAACATGATTTTTAAGGTCACACCTTCACTTGGGTTTTACTTTTTTACAACCTGCTGTCTTTCAGGAAATGATGTACTTTTAAAATCTCACTTTGCCAGAGTTACAAAACCCAATGTCCTATCAGTATGATATATTGACTTGGTCTGTTACCTTTTTAAAGAATTATGTATTTCTTATTGGTATTTTATTAACATGAGTAGGGCCATCTAGTGGTTTCATTTCCTGTAAGATGAGGCATTGCGTATGAGTTGTAGATTCTTCCTCTTTGGGATATTTGACTAATTCATCTTTTTGGAAGATCTTGTTGCCCCTTTTTTTCTATGTGGTAACATTGTGTGATCACTAATCCTGATTAAGTGTTGGACTTTCTTTCCACTTAAGTTGTATGTTCAACTCAGTACCAGCGAAACCAGTCTTTTCTCCTCTTGCTAGAGTTTCTGCTTTTTTCCTAGATTATTGGTTTGCTCAGTTCCACAATTTTATTTTTTCCTCTAAAACAAATATGTGTACACAGATTTATACATTTTTATAAAAAACAATAATTAAGTGGGAGAAACAAAATATCCATATACAAATAATAGCTACTTGTTAAAATCCATTAACAAGAGGCAAATTCATAGTTGGTTATCCATTTTTTTGCATGACAACTATATTTTTGTACTCATTATCTTAACTTTTCTGTTTTGATAAATATTATGAATCCGTACTCCTTGGAAGGAAATTTATGACCAACCTAGACAGCATATTAAAAAGCAGAGACATTACTTTGCCTACAAAGGTCTGCCTAGTCCAGGCTATGGTTTTTCCAGTGGTCATGTATGGATGTGAGAGTTGAACTATAAAGAAAGATTTGATGCTTTTGAACTGTGGTGTTGGCGAAGACTCTTGAGAGTCCCTTGGACTGCAAGGAGATCCAACCAGTCCATCCTAAAGGAGATCAGTCCTGGGTGTTCATTGGAAGGACTGATGTTGAAGCTGAAACTCCAATATTTTGGCCACCTGATGCAAAGAGCTGACTCATTGGAAAAGACCCTGATGCTGGGAAAGATTGAGGGCAGGGGGAGAAGGGGATGACAGAGGATGAGATGGTTGGATAGCATCACTGACTCAATGGACATGAGTTTGGGTGGGCTCCAGGAGATGGTGTTGGACAGGGAGGCCTGGCATGCTGCAGCTCATGGGGTCGCAAAGAGTCAGACATGACTGAGCAACTGAACTGAACTGATGAATCCATGGTCTTTCATAGACTCAATTTGCTCCAAGTAACCATAATAAAAATAATATTTCATGCTAAAACTGTTAAAACTTGGTCAATAGAAACTCTTAAATTGGGTTATTTGGCCTTCTCATATTGTCTCTTACACTTTTTTTTTCATAAGAATATTTGATTTTAATTTTTAACTTTACATATATATCTATATTTACATAGCATTTTTAACTAGAAGAGAATAATAAATACTCAAAACCAGTTAACATTTGGACTAAAAGATCATGAGCGTTTACCCATCAGTTGCAGAACTGATTAACTAATTGGTTGGCTAACTATTTGACTGGATTTATACACTGGACCTGCAGGTTAGTGAACTTGAGCAGCGACATCCATTATTTGGTTTTAAGCCATTTCCTATTTTTTTGCAATAATATCCCTCTGCTATTACTGATGGTGGTGGTTTAGATGCTAAATCATGTCCAACTGTAGTGACTCCATGGACTGTAGCCCACCAGGTTCCTCTGGTGATGACCCAGGCCAGAATACTGGAGTGGGTTGCCATTTCTTCTCTAGAGCCTCTTACACTTTAAAAAAAAAAACAATATTCTTGCTTTCTGGGGGCAGTAGGATATTTCAGGCTCATTCTGATCTTTCTTTTTCATTTCCCAGCACGAAGAACCATCTATCCTCTGGGCAATCCTATTTCATTTTTTTACTTGACAAAAGTTTTAGAATCCTGGGCATGGGAGGATGCATATGAAAAATGGGCAAAAGTTTTCAAAGCCAGTGCTTAGTGACAACCTAGAGGGGTGGGAAGGGGAGGGAGGTGGGTTCAAGAGGGAGGGGACATAGGTATACTTATGGCCAATTCATGTTGATGGATGGCGGAAACCATCACAATATTGTAATTATCTTCTAATTAAAATTTTTAAAAAAGTATACATTTTTAAAAAGTTCCAACACTGCTATTGAGCCAGTTGCCTTGGAAAATGTGACTTAAAAAATAAACTATGGTTTCCTAAGATTTTTCAAATGTAATGATGTTATATTGATGTACCCTACTTTTCCAAATCCAGAGAAGGAAATGGCAACCTATCCCAGTATTCTCGCCTGAACAATTCCATGGACAGACTCTTCTGTCTGGAGAAGTCTAGTCCATGGGGTGGAAAAGAGTCATACAACTGAGTGACTGAGCACGCACTTTTTCTATAGTAACTGGTATCACCTGTTATGAACACTTTCTCTCTGGTAACAAAGGTCCTATAAATATACGTGCCCCTAATACAAGTGTGAAAGTCACTCAGTCCTGTCCAACTCTTTGCGACCCTATGGACCATACCCTGCCAGACTCCTCTGTCCATGCAATTCTCCAGGCCAGAATATTGGAGCAGGTAGCCGTTCCCTTCTCCAGGGGATCTTCCCAATCCAGGAATCAAACCTAGATCTCCCTCATTGCAGGAGGATTCTTTACCATCTGAGTCACCAGGGAGTGAAGAGCATATGTGCTGGCCGGGAAATGAACCCGGGTCCCCTGCTTGGAAGGCAGCTATCAATCTTTCTTTTTGGCCACACTGCAAGGCAATTGGGATCTTAGTTCCCCAACCAGGGATTGAAGCTCTGCCCTCCGCCTTGGCAGCCTGGAGTCTTAGCCACTGGTCTGACAGGGGAATATGGTCCTAATGTGGTCCCAGCACCGTCCCTGCTTTGAGGAATTCAGTCTGGTAGGAGAAGACCAGATGTGACAGGCCTCTGTTCTCCCCATGGGACCTTAGATATTGCTTGTCAGAACAGCCCACTTCCCTTGGCACATTAATTCTCCTAAGAATAACTTGATAGAGCTTGAGATCAACACAGAGATTTTTAAGCATCGATATAAAGGTCTTGGAAGACTGAGATAAAGATGAGTGGCTGGAGACACTGAGAAACAAAGAAACAAAAACAAAGACAGGAAGAGCTTAACGGGATGAGAGGGAAGGAGATGTGCTTTGTGATGGGAAGTGTGGGAAAGAGAGAGCACCAAGAGTGTGGAGCAGGAAAGACAGGGGATTACAGAAATCTTTGAGACAAAAAAAAATAATAAATGAAGTAAAATAGATGACAGATATGGAAAAAATGATGACTTTCGAGAGGGGATTTACAGCAAGATATGAGAAGTAAAGGAAAGAAAAATGGACAGGATGAGAAAGAAAAGTAGAGAGAAACTCATTCACACAGTTTCTTTCCTAGACCACAAATACAAGCCACAGACTCACTGATAGAAAAACCCAGCAGAATTTGAATTGTTTTAGCTGAGCTCATGTTGATAAGTAAGCTCTATGGGGTTAGTTACATATTTCCAGTCTCAGTTTTGCCTGGACATTGGTCATTAGGCTACTTATGTTTGCCTACAGCATCTTCATGTCCATTTTAGGCTTTGTGAATTCAGCTACTAGATTTAACTTCCCATAGCTGATGATGTAAAAGAGCTCTGATTTCTTATATTCAGTGCTGGGATTAGCTCAAAGTCAACAGTCTCACTTGCCCCTTGGATTGTTGATCAGTCTTAGGCTGTCACCATTTCCACTGCTGTCAGCAGGCTATCTCATAGCACAGAAGCCAGAAGTGTTATTATTCTTAAATAATACTTAAAGCCACAGTCTCTGCATCACAGTCTCACAAAATGCTCTGTCCCTGGCCACCCGTCTTTTTCCTGTAGTCCAGTTTAATATTCTCTGGACTGTGTGACCAGTGCCTCACAGAAATTTGTTGGAAGGAGGGCTACCCAGTTCTGCTGTTACAATGTCAGCTAGGGGAGAAAGGCAGCGGTCTTAGACATTTGAAAATACACAAAGTTTTCAAAGGTGATGGCCAAACCTTTCCTTGGATTCTTCTTCTCATTCTCTTGTTATAAACCCTTTCTTCTTGTTAATATGGGCTTATGTCACCTGGGCTTTGCTCAGGTTGACTTTCTCCTGGTGAGTCCAGCTTAGTCCAGTGAGACCAAACTGGACTCTTTCCCAGCTTGCAGGAATACGTCAAGTGACTCATGGCTCCAGTGTCAGCATCTACCAAGTATTGGTCTCCAAATTTGGTATATGTAAAGAGTTATTTGGGGGCCTATTAAAAAGGCAGGGACCCACTTGAAGAGATTTTGTCTGAGGAAAGGGAATGCAGACAGCCATCTGAATTATAAGACTCCCTAATGCGATTCTGATGTGGGCATCCCTATGCCATCCTTCCAGAAATATGTCCCAGAGTAATGACAGTAGGTCTTTGCTTACATTTCAGAAGATGTCTTGCCGGTCAGGAACCTGATATGACCTTCTGCTTGTCCGGCACAGGTACATCTAACACTTCAAGTCTTCTTCCCAGACCACGTATCTCACTGTTGCCATCTTCAGCATCAGTTCACAGCTTGGATACACTGATAAACTTGACTTGTAGAGTTGATAGAAATTAATTATGAGCTTCATATCTTTTTTAGAATAAGAAGTCTACTCTTGAAGTGTACAATACCTCCCTATAAACCTGCTAGAAAATGAAAAGTTCATCAGAAGAATTTGTGTATTATGAGCAGCTTTCATTCCCTGAGAGCCAAAAAAATGATAAAATCCATAGTAACATTCTTTTAGATTCCATCTTTTAAAAAATAATTTTATTTATTTTTTGGCTGTGCTGTGTCTTCACTGCTGCACGGGCTTCTCTCTAGTTGCAGAGTGTGGGCATCTGATTGTGGTGCTTCTCTTGTTGTGGAGCACAGGCTCCAGGGAATGCGGGCTTTAGCAGTTGCAGCGCATGGGCTCAGTAGTTGGCGCTCCCGGGCTCTAGAGTACAGGCTCAGTAGCTGTGGTGCATGGGCTTAATTGCTCCATAGCATGTGGGATGTTCCTGGATCAGGGGTCTAACCCATGTCTCCTGCTTTGGCAGGTGGATTCTTTACCACTAAGCCACCATGGAAGCCCCTAGATTCCATCTCTGACGATGTTCTTCCAGCAAAATTCCTTCCATTTTGTTCTTATTTTTTATTGCCTATTATTTTTAATGATTTTCATCTTTGACTCTATTGTAGTACCTGTCAGGTTTCACTTTTCACTAATATCAGAATTACTTACTTTTCATTTTCCCATTCACTCTGCTGTGCACACATGGTGATGCTCATAAGACTGAGCAGTTGGCTGCTGGGCATGGCCACTATGATGTAGCTCAGAATATTCTTTGCTGCCTGGCTTTTAAAAGTCTGAACTTTGCGTCTGGAAGGTGCATAGAAGTGTCAGTGCAAAGGGTTTAAAAAAGGCAGGATACAAGGATTTTAAAAGTCTGGAAGCTGAGGGCTGTCTCAGAAATGAGAATCCAACTTAAACTGGTTTGCTATACAAACTGTAAGATAAAGCTTTATTACTCATCCATATATTATGCTTGCTAACTATGCTGGATTACAGCAATGAAGACATGAAGATAGACATGGTCAAGGACTTTAGAGAATGTTGGAGGAGATAGGCAGGTAAATTACAAGTAAACTTTGTAAAAGAAATACAGGGTGCTGTGTATACACTGACAAGGACCCCTTTCACCCAGAGAAGGCTAAGTGTGGTTTAGCCAGTGATAAAGGTAGAAAGAAATGTTGCAAAATATCCAAGGCCTTAGAAACAAGAAACAGCATGGTATGTGCAGCAAATGGTAGTTTTCACAATTGATGTATCATTATTTCCCATTCCACATGCTTTTCTTGACAGTGTGACTTTGATGCTCCACTAGACTAGAGCTGGATCAATATGCTCTAATGTGATCTCTGATCTGAAAGTGATGCTATGCAACTTCTGAGGCTAAGTCATAGAAGATGATAGAGTTTGGGATGCTTTCTTTTGGAACCCAGCCACCACACTATGAGGAATCCCATTCAGCCGTTTGACGAGGCCATGTATAGGTATTGTGGGTGACAACCCTAGTAGAAGTCCCAGTCAATGGTTAGCATCAACCACCAGACATGTGAGTAATAATCCTTCAGATTGTTCCAAATGCCATTCTATGCCTCTTCCTTCATGAAGCCCCAGACATCGAGTGGAGAAAAAACCCAGCAGTGGAGAGGGCTTCAAGCATAGCTCTAACAGGACTCCTCTAGTCCTCTTTATCAGCAAACCTCTTCTGATTGTGGCTGATTTCTTTTATGGTATTAAAGAGCTGTAGAAGTTCTAGCCTTCATATTTGTACATCTTGAATTAAGAGCAAGAGAGAGTCAGCTCTCTCTTACTCCCAAATATTCAAAGCATAAAATAAAACTATTTCTCTCCGATTGGCCCTACTGAACCAATTACTGATGCTAGAGAAATTCCATATGTTGATTGGCTTATGTCTGATTCACTGCACAATGACTGCAGAAGAGACAAGAGACTGTTAACCAGCTTTTGTCAATTAAGTCTCAACTTTGGAGCAAGTGAAATCAATTCCACCAACCAGATTTCTGCTACACTGCTGGAGGAGGATATGTAAAAACACATCTACATGTATATTTTGTAAGTCATTTTCTCTAGATCACTGGTGGACACCAGCAGTCTAAGTGAATGAACTGCAGATAATTTGGTGGTTTCAGAATAGTCAAAAATACTTTAAAAATTATCTATCTATCTATATATATATGTATATGTACATACACACATATATATGCGCCCTGGTGGCTCAGATGATAAAGAATGTGGTAAAGAATCCGCCTGCAATGCAGGAGACCTGGGTTCTTTCTCTGGGTTGGGAAGATGCCCTGGAGAAGGGAATGGCTACCCACTCCAGTATTCTTGCCTGGAAAATTTCATGAACAGAAGAGCCTGGCAAGCTTCAGTCCAAGGGGTTGCAAAGAGTCAGACATGACTGAAGTGACTTAGCATGCATGCATATATATATATATATATATATTCCACAAATTTGGAACATAAAATTACTTTCACAGAAGTGTAAGCATTCCTATATTTTTATTTTTAAAGATTATCCATGTTATAAACAGTTATTTTCTGCTGAAAATCAGTCAGTAGAATTCTTCTAGGCTAATGGAGCTTCTCACCATGCAGATTGTACTGTCTACTTGATTATGAATTTTATGAGGCTACATTTATTACTGCTCACTTTTATATTCTAAGCCACAGCACTATGCCTGGCATACACTTAATACCCTCATAAGTACTCAATGAGTATTTGTTGAATGAATGCTTCCTTATTATGTATATTTCTCACTTCTATAGAAGAACCTATCTCTTTGCAACCCTGTGGACTGTAGCCCACCAGGCTCCTCTGTCCATGGGATGTTCCAGGCACATGTACTGAGTGGGTTGCCATTTCCTTCTCACTTCTATTATGCTGTGTTTAGTCACAGTTCATAAAAATGGTTTATTGGTCAAGAATAATGATGAGTATATTAAATTAATGTAAATTATGTAAACTTAAATAGTGAGCTGATTCCAGTGTAAATAAAGAATGAGAAAATGAAGGTGCTGTGTAAAATGGAACTGTGTAAAATGATGATTTGATATGAAGAAATGAAATATAAAATTGTGAATATGAAGTATAAATGTTCATTATTAAGTCTATATAAAATTTGGGTTTTTATTGAGTTGGTGAAGTTTTACCTCTAAGTCTTAATTTATTGCTTATTATAAAACTATCAGATATGATATACATATATATATATATATATATGTATAGGGAGGTCACTCATAAAATAGAAACAGAGTGTATATCTTCTAAATCCATATAGGGAAAATTATGCCTAAAAACACCCACCATTTAATACTAAATAATACTCAATAAATCAAAAGGAAGCAATTAAGGATGAAAAAACAAAATGAAATAAAACATGGAAGAGGAGGTATAAGTAAAAGCACAGCCTAAGGTAATTAATTTAAATTGATTTTATATTACAGTAAATGCAAATGAACTAAATTCACCTTTAAAAAGGCCACATTGCTAGCTAGACTGGAAAGAAATATAAATTATATGCTGTTTAAAGAAACATAAGAGGATGCGATGGTTGAATGGCATCATCGATTCATGGATCTGAGTTTGAGCAAACTCCAGGAGATAGTAAAGGACAGGGAGGCCTGGCGTGCTGCAGTCCGCAGAGCTACAAAGAGTTGGACATGACTGAGTGACTGAACAACAACAACCTAAAACATAAGGATATAGAAAGGTTGAAATTAAAACATACACAAATACCTCATTCAAATTGTAAAAAAAAAAAAGCTGATATAGCTATGTTAATATTGAACAAAATAGACTATAGAAATTTCTAGAGACAAAACAGCCATTTCATAATATCAAAACATCATCTCACCAGTAAGATATGTCAGTTTTTAATTTGTATGCACTTAATAACATGTTCTTAAATGCATAAAGCAAAGGATGATTTGAACAATATACTTGAGATTTTTGACCTAAATTGACATACAGATGTTATAGTCACCTTTCAGAACTGAGACAGACCCTTCAATCAAACTTTGGTTCAGATGTTGATACTGGTGATTCCACACACATACCAAAAAGATATAAAATGTTCTATTATTCAAATAATGGGCCAAATACTTGGAAATTGAATAACACATTTCTAAGTAACCTCTGAGTCAAAGAATAAATCACAAAAAATTTAGCATATATTTTGAAGGATATGGCTCTTCTCATTTTCTTTCAGAAAACAGAGTAGATGGGAAGACTTTCCCACTAGTTTTATGAGAGTAACTTAACCTTGAGACCAAAACCTGAAAAAGAGGCAACAGAAAAATATCACAGAACAACATTCTTAATAAACATAGATGCAAACACCTCTAAACAAATATTAGCAAATAAAATTGAGCAATATGTTAAAGGATATCATTATCAGTTCAGTTCAGTCGCTCAGTCGTGTTCAAATCTTTGCGACCCCATGAATTGCAGCACGCCAGGTCTCCCTGTCCAACACCAACTCCCAGAGTTCACCCAAACTCATGTCCATCAAGTTGGAGATGCTATTCAGCCTTCTCATCCTCTGTCGTCCCCTTCTCCTCCTGCCCCCAATCCCTCCCAGCATCAGAGTCTTTTCCAATGAGTCAACTCTTTGCATGAGGTGGCCAAAGTACTGGAGTTTCAGCTTCAACATCAGTCCTTTCAAAGAACACCCATGACTGATCTCCTTTAGAATGGACTGGTTGGATCTCCTTGCAGTTCAAGGGACTCTCAAGAGTCTTCTCCAACACCACAGTTCAAAAGCATCAATTCTTTAGCATTCAGCTTTCTTCACAGTCCACCTTTCACATCCATACATGACCACTGGAAAAACCATAGCCTTGACTAGACAGACCTTTGTTGGCAAAGTAATGTCTCTGCTTTTCAATATGCTATCTAGGTTGGTCATAACTTTTCTTCCAAGGAGTAAGCATCTTTTAATTTCATGGCTGCAGTCACCATCTGCAGTGATTTTGGAGCCCAAAATTTGCCATGAAGTGATGGGACCAGATGCCATGATCTTAGTTTTCTGAAGGTTGAGCTTTAAGCCAACTTTTTCACTCTCCTCTTTCACTTTCATCAAGAGGCTTTTTAGTTCCTCTTCACTTTCTGCCATAAGGGTGGTGTCATCTGCATATCTGAAGTTACTGATATTTCTCCAGGCAATCCTGATTCCAGCCTGTGCTTCTTCCAGCCCAGCGTTTCTCATGATGTACTCTGCATATAAGTTAAATAAGCAGGGTGACAATATACAGCCTTGACGTACTCCTTTTCCTAGGTGGAACCAGTCTGTTGTTCCATGTCCAGTTCTAACAGTTGCTTCCTTTTTTTTCTTTTCTTTTTTTTTTATGCTTTAATTTTATTTTTAAACTTTACAATATTGTATTAGTTTTGCCAAATATCGAAATGGATCCGCCACAGGTATACCTGTGTTCCCCATCCTGAACCCTCCTCGCTCCTCCCTCCCCATACCATCCCTCTGGGTCGTCCCAGTGCACCAGCCCCAAGCATCCAGTATCATGCATCGAACCTGGACTGGCGACTAGTTTCATATATGATATTATACATGTTTCAATGCCATTCTCCCAAATCTTCCCACCCTCTCCCTCTCCAACAGAGTCCATAAGACTGTTCTATACATCAGTGCCTCTTTTGCTGTCTCGTACACAGGGTTATTGTTACCATCTTTCTAAATTCCATATATATGCATTAGTATACTGTATTGGTGTTTTTCTTTCTGGCTTACTTCACTCTGTGTAATAGGCTCCAGTTTCATCCACCTCATTAGAACTGATTCAAATGTATTCTTTAATGGCTGAGTAATACTCCATTGTGTATATGTACCATAGCCTTCTTATCCATTCATCTGCTGATGGACATCTAGGTTGCTTTCATGTCCTGGCTATTATAAACAGTACTGCGATGAACGGTTGCTTCCTGACATGCATACAGGTCTCTCAAGAGGCAGGTCAGGTGTTCTGGTATTCCCATCTCTTTTAGAATTTTCCACAGTTTATTGTGATCCACACAGTCAAAAGCTTTGGCATAATCAATAAAGCAGAAATGGATGTTTTTCTGGAACTCTCTTCCTTTTTCCATGATCCATATCATCCTGGTAATGCAAAGCTGGTTTAATATTAACAGCCTCAAGGAAGACGTATATGATTATTTCAACAGATGTAGAAAAATATTTTACAAAAGTCAATATTCATTCACCATAAAAACTTTTAGCAAACTAGGAATAAAAGGGGAAAAATTTCCCCTGTCTGACAAAGGCTATCTATGTAAACCTATAGTTAATCTTAATAATAGTGAGATATTGAATACTTGTACATTAGGAATGAAACAATGAGAACCACTCTTACCATTTCTTTTAGACAACTGAACTGGCGATCTTAGAGTTTAAAAATAAAACAAAATTTAAAAAAAAAAGAAAGAAAAAGAAATAAGGGGTATGATGACTGGAAAGAAAGATGTAACATTATATTTGTAGACAAAATGTTTTTTGGAAAATCCTAAGAAATTTACAGAAGAATCTATTAAAATTAGTAAAGCATGGATTGTTTGTTGTTGTTCAGTTGCTGTCATGTTGGACTCTCTGCAATCCCATGAACTGCAGCACACCAAGTTACAGGATACAAGGTCAACAGACTAGATCCTCATTATTCACTGAAGTTACATTCTATAAAGATGTTGTGAACACTGAGTCAGCAAATATTAAACAACTGCTCCTGCGGAAAATACAGGGTTAGGTGCCTGTGAACCTCTGAGCACCACATTTTTGTCAGTTAATTAGTATGTAAACTTTTTAATGTATGCTTTGTTTAAAGACATCTTTTAAAATACATATTATTGATTCAATAACATTTAACTCATGGCCACAGCATTACAACTCATCCCTGAACAAAATTTATCTAACTCACGCATTTTCCCTGTTAGGCACATCACAACCATCTGTGCTTTAAGAGACCAGTTTGGCACTATTCTTTGGGGACACTTGAAAAAAAACAAAATCACCAACAGAAAAGATAAAAATGCAACAGACATGACACTAAATATACCATGAAAAGGACACTTGTTTACATTATGACAACTAAGACAAGGAGACAGAATGCTGCCTTCCTTGATCTCAGCTGGGAGGTGTGTGCCGGTTGACTTAAATTTCTCATCACTCTGCTCGGGTCTTTGAATCAACATGAAGGCACTGTGAGTATTGACTTTGGGGTTACAAATACACTTTAGCAATTAAGTGAATTCACAAATACAGAATCTATAAACAATGAGAATCAATTATATATAAATTGTATTACTATGTATTAGCAAAAAGAATTAAAAGTAAAACTTTAAAATACTTTTAAAATATAAAAAGTCATGAATAAATTTACTTTACAATAAAAGTTAAACTGAAACCTACAACATTTTGCTGAAAAATGGTCTTAATAAATGAAGATGTATCTCATATTCATGCAGTGGAAGATTTAGTATTATTAAGATATTCATCTTCCTCAATTCATCTATAGTCAGTATAATCCTAATAAAAATGTCCAAAATAATTTTTTTTTTAGAAATTGGCAAGCTGATTCTAAAATTTATATGGAAATGCAAAGACCTAGAGTAGCTAAAACAATTTTGTAAAATAAAAATGAAATTGGTGGGAGTTACATGATTTTAAGACTTAGTACAGTATTCATGGCAGTATGGTATTCATGTAAAAAGTTTAAAATGGAAAAGAATAGTAAGTATAGAAGGAGATCCACACATGTACAGGTCCATTGATCTTTTAAAAAAGTCGCCAATGCAATTCAATGGGAGAAAGGAACTTTTTGCACCAAGTAATATCCCTTGTAGCTCAGTCAGTAAAGAGTCTGCCTGCAATGCAGCAGACCCGAGTTTGATCCCTGGGTTGGGAAGATCCCCTGGAGAAGGGAATGGCAACCCACTCCAGTATTCTTGCCTGGAGAATCCCATGGACAGAGGAGTCAGGCTGGCTACAGTCCATGGGGTCTCAAGAATAAGACATGACTTAGCAACTAAACCACCACCATATGGGAACAACTGGGTTTCCATATGGAAAAGAAAATGAATTTTGACCCCTACTTCATAGTATTTGCAAAAATTAATTCAAGAAGGATAATAGTCCTGAATGTGATAGCTAAATCTATAAAGCCTCCAGAAGTAAACAGAGAATATCTTTGCAAACTTTGGACAAGCAAACCATTTTAAAGGGAACATTAAAAAGCACTTGCCAGGATTTCCCTGGCAATCCAGCTCAATCAATGGTTTAAACTTTATAATTCAAACAGAAGTATTTTATATAGAACATATATAGAACCCATACAAATCAGTAATAAAATGACAATTCAAATTTTAGAAATGGGCAATAGACCTGAACATTTCCTTCACAAAAGAAGAAATAAAAATGACTAAAAAGCACATAAAAACATGATCAACAGCATTAGACATCAGGGAAAATAAAATTAAAGCAACAATGAGATGGCCAAAAAAGCCATGCTAGAATTATTAAAAATAATAAACGTTCACAACAGCAAACGTTGGCAACCATGTGGGCAGTTGGAACTCTGTATACGTTGCTGGAGAGAGTGTAAAATTATACACCTTTAAGAATGCATGGCAGTTCCTTAGAAAGTCAAACTTATAATGACCCAGTATTTCCACTGAACTTTTATAAAATGTCTTTATTCATAATATCCCCAAAGTTAGAAACAACCCAATAGAGTAGATAAACAAATTGTAGTATCTTCACACTATGTAATAAAAATGACAATTTCAGATACGTGAAACAATATGAGTGATTCTTAAAAATGTATCTGTTGGGTAAAAGATGCCTGACACATGAGTACACACTGTATTGTTCTATTTACATGAAGTTCTAGAACAGACAAAATTAACCAATCGATGGTGAAAAAACTTAGAAAAATAGCTGCTCATGCTGCTACTACTACTGCTAAGTCGCTTCAGTCGTGTCCGACTCTGTGTGACCCCATAGATAGCAGCCCACCAGGCTCCCCGTCCCTGGGATTCTCCAGGCAAGAACACTGGAGTGGGTTGCCATTTCCTTCTCCAGTGCATGAAAGTGAAAAGTGAAAGTGAAGTCGCTCAGTCGTGTCCAACTCTTCGCGACCCCATGGACTGCAGCCCACCAGGCTCTTCCGTCCATGGGATTTTCCAGGCAAGAGTACAGGAGTGGGGTGCCATCCCCTTCTCTGATAGCTGCTCATAGGGAAAGGCAATTGGCTAGAATAACTTTTCTCAAGCGATTAGAATATTTTATATCTTAATTGGGATGTTGATATTTTCAAAATTAATCAGATTTTACACTTAAGTGCATTTCACTGTATATAAACTTCATCTTAAAAAAAGTTCTTGAATAATCTCTTCTCTGCACAAAAGCCATCCTCAAGAACACACACACATACTGTACATTAACTCGTCAGGTTGCAAAAATTGAGAATGTGGAACAACTGAACATGTATTGTGGGAATGTGAACTGATAATGACTTCAGAAACAATTGACAATATTTAATGTAGTTGAAGATGTGCATCTGACCCAGAAATCCCATCACTAATTATGTGCTCTCAAAACTCACCTGTGAACAAGTATATTCAAAGCAGAATTGTGTGTAACAGCTATAAAGTAGAAATCACAATGCCCATCAACAGGAAAATGAATACATAAATTATACTTTGACCATACAGCCAAATATCAAACAGCAGTAAAAAAGAGAAACAACAAAAGCTGAGTTATTTATTCCCATCAATTATGTTTTTGGGTAGAGCTGCTCAGAAACAGAATACCAAGTGGAAAAAAAATATGCAGGAAAAAATGCATATTGCATGATACTATTTATATAAAATATGAAAATATAAAGTCAATTCAATGAACTCCCTATGCATATGTGTATAAATAGGAATGGTATGAAAACATGAATGAATGATAAGCATCAAATTCAGGATTGTGGTTACCTCTAGGGAAAGAGCTACACAGAGGCTCCATTTCTACTTGTGATGTTTTATTTTTAAAATCTGAAGCAAATGTGGAAAAATATCTGTTATGCTTGGTGGTGGATACAAGGTTTTATTTGAGATACTATTCTACCTACATTTCTGCATGTTGAAATATTTCAAGATAAACAAAGAGAAGAAAGAAGTCAACTCTCTGAAAACTCAAGTTTAGAGAGAGCGATATAAGGAATAGTTTCATTGTCTCCTGAAGAGAAACTGTGAAGTGTTTTATTGCCTAAAATATAGGAGTAGTCTATTCTTTGGAGCTTTGGATATACTTTAACTCATTTATTTATCCTTTTCCTCTTTCCAGAAAGGATTTGAGGTAACTTTCAAAAAAAAAAAAAAAAGACATACAATGAGCCAGGAAAACATAAACCTAAGTAGAAAATGAGGATCAAAGATAACAAATACTCCATCAATACTGGTTAACCACAGTCAGGGTGATCAAGTTTCAAACTTGGCTCTGAACTTCTTGGCAACAGTAACCATTCCATCTCCAGCTGACCCATAAAAGCAGGTTAGGAAAACTAACCTTTGTCCTTCAAGATTTAACTTAATATTCTCCTGAGCAGGATCTCTGTGTTCTGGTTTGCATGCTTGCCTTGCTAACTAGCCAGGTTCTTCTTTCCTTTCCTTGCTTCTTCCTTTTCTTTCCTTCCTTTCTTTTCATTCTTTCATTTATATTACTCAGATGCCAAATGCTTAAGATGAAACATGTTTATGAACGCAGGTCCCATGTACTACTTATTGGATGAAATACTCTTGGGTGAGGTTTTTAACCTCTCAAGGTCTCAGTTTTCTAGTGTTCAAATAGGGGCACATGTATATCAGAGTGCAGGGAGAATAAATGAGACAATGCATGTCAAGAGCTTAAAATAGGACTCCCGTGGTGGTTCAGTGGTAAAGAATCCGCCTGCCAATGCAGGGGACATGGGTTTGATCTCTGGTCTAGGAAGCTCCCACATGCTGTGGGGCAACTAAACCCATGAGCCACAACCACAGAACCTGAGCTCTAGAGCACTCAAATAGCAACTACTGAAGCCCTTGTGCTCTAGGGCCATGTGCTGCAGCTGCTGAATCTGCTCACCTAGAGCCTGTGCGCCACAACTAGAGAAGCCACCGAAATGAGAAGACCCTGCATCGCAGTCAAGAGCAGACCCCACTTGATGTAACTAGAGAAAGCTGGCATGCGGCAACCAAGACTCAACATGGGCAAAAATAAAACATTTTTAAAAAGAGCTTAAAATAAGTGCATGATGCCACCCAATAAGTCTTATTTGTTGTTATGATTATTATTACTCAGTGGAGCATACGAATACCACTGTAGCCCCTACCCTGGAAAGGAATAGATCAGGAGCACCATGAGGCTTCATGGTCTCCTGCATCAGGCCTTTAGTGGAGTGAAGCTCACAAAGCAGGGAGCCGACCCGGGCACCATCCTCAGACAGCAGCACAGTTAATTAGCCTCAGATCCAACTGCACACTTAGCAGCCATCCCCAGACCCAACAATAACACATGTAACCACCTAACTGCTAAACCATAACCCGGGGGACGGTATCTCCCCAGTTGGCAGATTGTGTACCTTTCTGCTTTTGAGGTGATATTCTGTTTGAGCTCGAGATTGTTTTTGGAAAAAGGCAATCCTTCAGAATACACTAGCCTTGATAGTCTCAGCCTGTGGGGTATGCATCTCGCTCCCTTCCTGAAGATCCTGGAAAACCCCGAGCAGAGATGACAACTTGTCGCAGGGATCCCCACTAGCCACAGAGTCCTCAGTTGATTTCAGACACAGTAGACCCAGGTCCCCTTGCCCTTTTCTCTGGGGATTATCCTCACCAGCAAGCATGGTCCAGCAAGTCCAGCAAGCATGGGTTCGGAGGAAGTTGAGTGGCAAGGGATAAGAATGAGACGGGAGGACAGTCAGTGGGATTTGGGATCAGGCAAAACAAGGATTCAAGTAACAGAAATCACTCAGTGTGTAACAGCGGGGGTAAGCAAGAGGGAGCTCATGTACAAAGGGATGAAGAGACCAAGTGACTAAAGACGGGGCATTAAAGAGTTTTGATTTTAGAAACAAGACAGAACCCCTCTTACTAGGCTTGAAGCAGGTGCTCTGAGTTGAGCCAACCTGTAGGTTTGCCACCAAGCCAGTGAGTGCTGATCTTCTTTCAGTTCCTTAAATGCCTAGGAGGACTGGGGAGAGCCAAGAATGCACATGAACATGAAGATCTAGGCTCTTTATCATCAGGGTGGGAGGGTAGGGGGAGGAGAGGCAGCATGCAGCAAGCTAGACAGGTCGTTTATTAAACAGCCAGGCATTCCCCTGCCTGGCCTAGAGTGAGCAACCACTCCCTGCATGCCTGAGGAGTCAGATGTCCTTGCCTCTTCTATTTCCTAGAAGCCCATGAACAAGACACTCTTGTTTTTCATCTCAACGTCACCCTCAAGGTGGGCTCTCGTTTCTATGCCAAATAAGACAGAAACCCGGGGAGGGGTCACTGTTTACTAGATAGATGAGAGTTGGTCTGTATGTTTCAATTTGGAGAGATGGAGGATCATCAGCAAACACTAACAGTTCTTCCTGTCCCAGGGCACCAAAACTGTGGTTCAACCTGCTTCTAGAAGATGACAAAGAATAGCTTCATTTACTTTGTGGTCACTTTTAAATGCATTATCTCATCTGATCCTCACCATGATCTTATAAGATATGTGCTATCATGAGGAAACTGAGGTCCAGATGGTTCACAAGCTAAAGTGGGAGCTGAAGTGCCGAGATGCAAACCCAGGACAGTGAGACTTGAAAGGCTGTGTTCTGAAACATGGCTTCCTAAACTTGAGCCATTCCTAAACTTGAGGGTGACCAAGAGCTCTTAAGGACGTAGGCCTTTCTTAGTGTAAGCAAAGCAGCTTACCTTCCTTCCCTTCAAGCATTTCTGTAGGACTCTATCTTCCTGTAACTTTTGTTTTCATTTTCCCATATCCTGGTGATCCATACAGCTGCCAGGTGAAATCTGAGCAAATCGGAGAATTCCTATTTATGGACCTGTAAGATTTTGTTTCTAAAGTTGTATCACTTCTGGGTATGGTCATGGGCTCCAAAATCACTAGCATCCACCAGGACATATAACCCTGGATATATATACAAGCAGGATATAACCCCCTGCTTATATCTTTATATCTTATTTCTCTGTTTGATCTTCAACTGGAATTAGAAAAATTCGAAACTTTCACTCCTAAATCTCTAATACTTTTGAGATACAGGTACACATGCCTGCCTAGAAAAAGAGCCTCAGAGTAGCCAACAACAGAAAGACACACAATTCATAGAAGCAGACTTACTGATTAATCACTGTATCTTACATACATACACTCAGGATCTCTTAAGGCAAACACACTTCCTTCTTGTCCCTATTTGGACTCATTTTCGTATTTTCTGCTCATAGTGACCCCCAGGACTTTCTGCGGTGCACCGAGGATGCATCCTTAGAATGAGGCCTCTTCCTACATAAGTAAAGAGAAGGGCTCCTACTCAGCTCAAGAGAAATATGCAATAAATATGACAATTCTGACTGGATTAAGGAGGCAAACACGTTTTCTTTTAAAGTAATTTATTAATAAGTTTATTCTTCACTCATAAAAAAGAACATATTTTTGGCTTTGAAATCATGACATAAAATAAAGAGGTAAGTAACTAAAAATTATCAGCTGAAAGTAGACAGAAGCAACTCATGCTGAACCATGAGCGAACACTACGTGCTTTGGGCTGTAGCAGGGGCACCAGTCAAATCAAGAACCCAAGACGCAGGGCCCATTGAAGGGCCCTAGAGACTGCTCAGTTCCCAAAGGTTGTTTGGTCAACATATATAGGAAATGAATTTTCCCTTTTGCTCTTTCCTTCCTAACCTTTAACTACAAGAACAGTAGGCAATAGATGCTTTGATGCTAGTCTTTCTAGCTTGAAGGAAAAGTTTTGTTGTTGTTTTAACATTTTTTAACCCACATAGTTTCAACCATCAAAAACATAAAACAAAAATCTCAGTTGTAACTAAAAGCCATTTCTATTTTTGGTCAGTTATCTGCTGTAGGCAAAGCTTCATATAGGAATTTTTATTGCGGATTTCTATAACTGCATCCCTCACAAGCTCAATGAACATCTGTGGCCAAAGTTTCTGCAAAGCTTCATTTTTCATGTTGATTTCCGTGGCTTCCTTCACAAGATCCTCGATATACATCTTGCAGAATTTCTTTTTTTCCTTTATTTCCTGTTAGAAAAAGAATATTTTGCATAGAATCATAATTAAGCCCCAAACCAAAGCAACAATTAGCTGAACCAGAGAAGCTTGATAATCTATTCTGACCCCACTCCTCAGAGCAGGAATACTTTCCTAGACACTCTGACCCAGAGCTCTGCTTGAGTAAAGATAGCAGCTGAAGGCTTCCTTCTTGCCAGTCCACTCCCAGCTCTGTGGGACAGCTCTGTTAAAAATATATTTCTTGGCAACTATGAGAAGAAAACTTCCAGTTGAGCTAATATGAAATTCATTTGCTAATTATGGGGAGAAATAAAGATTTTAAATTGTAATTAAAAAGTGTTTATTTATTGGAATCACTGGATCATAACTACAATTTCTCTGTTGATAGACCTTCTCTCTCAGTGCAGGCAGTTTCCCTCACACAAGTCAGCTGAATGTACAGATTCACGGCTTCTAATGGTAAATGATACTAACAATATTAATTAACATGAGGTCAGTTAATGTGCATGCGTGCTAAGTTGCTTCATTCATGTCTGACTCTCGCAACCCTATGGAATGTAGCCCACTAGGCTCCTCTGTCCATGGGATTCTCCAGGCAAAAAAACTGGAGTGGATTACCATGCCCTCCTCCAGGGGATCTTCTCAACCTAGGGATCAAACCCATGTCTCTTACATCTCCTGCATTGGCAGGAGGGTTCTTTACCACTAGCACCACCTGGGAAGCCTTGAGCTCAGTTAATATCTATATACGAACACGAAATAGCCACACTCTGACTTAATTCCATATTTTAGGAAAGGATGTAGTGATATATTACACTGACTTATGTGACTGAGAATATTTGGACAAAGTTGGGGGGAAGTGTACAAGGAGAAAGAGGACATATATACAAGCCTGGGACCCAGAACTTGGCCTTCAGATGAGACAATGCACCCACTCAACTTCTGGGTCTGGCAGTCTGCAAATGAAAAGTGAAAGTCGCTCAGGTGTGTCCGACTCTTTGCAACCCCATGGACTATAGAGACCATGGAATTCTACAGGCCAGAATACTGGAGTAGTTAGCCTTTCCCTTCTCCAGGGGATCTTCTTAACCCAGGGATCAAACCCAGGTCTCCCGCATTGCAGGCGGATTCTTTACCAGCTGAGCCACAAGGGAAGCCCAAATGAAAAATCTGGGTTCAAAACACAACAGAGGAAGTTTGAGACCTGAGGTAATCGGGGCATTGGGCTTGGATTTCATCCTAGAAGCTAAAACAAAGCCATTTTAATTAATGCAAGAATTTGACACTTAATTTGGCTATTGATACTTTGAGTATTCAGGCACAATGATGGAAAATGCCATAATATATATAGGAAAAAAACATGAAATAGATCAGATAATCAGCATTAGAGGGGAAGCAATTCACATAAATGGATAAGGAAATAAGTAATAAATGTCAATGAGAAAATAGGTTTAACTAATTGAAAAACGATCTACTAAAACCTCCAAATCAAAATAGCAAAATCATTTTTAAAAAGTTAAATTTAAAATATCAACAAATACTGCCCTTAAAATCTACTATGAAGGTTTATAGTAACAAGGAAAATGCTTACACTATAATGCTAAGTGGAAAGAGAACAAGTACAAAATGAAATTTTGATAGAGGTTGGGTTATATGAGTATATGTATTTGTCAAAACTTAACAATTGTATACCTAAGATTTTATTTCATTGTATATAAATTATGCCTCAAAATAAAAAACTATATGAATTACTGAACTCTAATGATCTGCTCCTTGCAGTCCAAGGGACTCTCAAGAGTCTTCTCCAACACCACAGTTCAAAAGCCTCAATTCTTTGGCACTCAGCTTTCTTCACAGTCCAACACTCACATCCATACATGACCACTGGAAAAAACCATAGCCTTGACTAGACGGACGTTTGTTGGCAAAGTAATGTCTCTGCTTTTCAATATGCTATCTAGGTTGGTCATAACTTTTCTTCCAAGGAGTAAACGTCTTTTAATTTCATGGCTGCAGTCACCATCTGCAGTGACTTTGGAGCCCCAAAAAATAAAGTCTGACACTGTTTCCACTGTTCCCCATCTATTTGCCATGAAGTGATGGGACCAGATGCCATGATCTTTGTTTTCTGAATGTTGAGCTTTAAGCCAACTTTTTCACTCTCCTCTTTCACTTTCATCAAGAGGTTCTTTAGTTCCTCTTCACTTTCTGCCATAAGGGTGGTGTCATCTGCATATCTGAGGTTATTGATATTTCTCCTGGCAATCTTGATTCCATCTTGTGCTTCCTCCAGCCCAGCGTTTCTCATGATGTACTCTGCACATAAGTTAAATAAGCAGGGTGACAATATACAGCCTTGATGTACTCCTTTTCCTATTTGGAACCAGTCTGTTGTTCCATGTCCAGTTCTAACTGTTGCTTCCTGACCTGCATATAGGTTTTTCAAGAGGCAAGGAGATCAGCCCTGGGATTTCTTTGGAAGGAATGATGCTAAAACTGAAACTCCAGTACTTTGTTCACCTCATATGAAGAGTTGACTCATTGGAAAAGACTCTGATGCTGGGAGGGATGGGGGCAGGAGGAGAAGGGGACGACAGAGGATGAGATGGCTGGATGGCATCACTGACTCGATGGACGTGAGTCTGAGTGAACTCCGGGAGTTGGTGATGGACAGGGAGGCCTGGCGTGCTGCGATTCATGGGGTCACAAAGAGTTGGACATGACTGAGCGACTGAACTGAACTGAACTGAATGATCTGCTTGCTAAATCATTTAGGGAGAAGCATGGTAATGTGTGCAATTACTTGGAAATAAATTTTAAAAATAAGATGGATTATTGATGGATAGAGGATGGGGAAAAGCATAGATAAGTGATAAAGCAAGTACATGGTACAGTACAATACTAACAGTAGAATTTAAGTTTGGGGAATGAATGTTTACTGTAAAATTATTTCAACTTTTTCATATATTTGAAATTTTCATTAAAAAGTTACAAAAATATATTCAATATTAATGAAAGGAAATATACTGAAGTGTCATTAAGATTGTCTTAGGGTAGTGAGATGAATATTTCTACTCCTTTTTTATACTTCTCTTTCTTTTCCAAAGTTTTACAATTTATAAAACAAAAAATAAATATGTTTTGGATTCTTGATTAATTAACAGAAGTTAACAACGAGTCCCAGTTGTCACTAACTTCCTCTAACAGAGGCACATTTTGGAAATTTTATTATGACATATAAGATTTCTCTAAATAATCACCATTCAGGGCTCAACATGCTGATCTGATTTGATTTAGTTCATGTGCTAAAAGCAACAGGTCACGTATTGACCTATCATAAAAATATGCACATATTCTGATGGGCAATAAATAACAGATGGTTCCAGCTGGTGACTTCTCTGGTGAGCCAAACTTCACTAACTCTGAAATATTGTCTGGGACCTAGTCATGTGCACTAAGTTAGCTTATCAATGAGAACAGCATTTAGCTGCTCCCTTTTAACACTCAGTAAATTTGGGAAACATGGAGAATACCAGGAAGAAAGATAAGTGTGAATCACTGGAGATCAAAAACTAAAACAAGCAATATTTTGCAACGAGCAATGTATTTACATAAGTAGAAGACCTCTCTTACAGACGTGTAAGTTTCTTAAAACATGATTTTGAATTTTTAAAAAATTTCTAGCAGTAGGACCAGAAAATTTTTATAGTAATAAAGGATAAGAAAAATATAAAGATATTTAAATGATTTTTGTTAAATAATTTATATATAATATGAATTAAACTTTTCTAATTGGCATAGTGCAATTTTTGGTGCTTTACAATTTTGTGCTAGTTTCTTCCATGACTTCTTTATAAACATGTTGATACAGAATTATATCTAATATATACTAACCCTTAATTAGTAAATGTGTTTGAAAGCATCTTTGCTTCATCATTTCTTCTCTCCACTAAGCCAATTACTCTGCATCTCCATGCAATATACTCTAAAACTCATCAGGTGTCTGCCAGCACAACTCATTCTGCATGTACAGAATGATCCTCTTAAGAGCACATTAGAGATACTTCTCTTGCCCTGACCTGTCAAGAAGTTGCTCCTCTTTGAATAATGCTTTTTCCATTCTCAAATGCTTTCACACAGCACACACTTATTCTTTTTCTATCCCTGTAGGGGGTATAAAACAAGTATTTCACAAGTTCAATCCTGATGAGATGAACTCTACAATATTGTTTATGTTAGTTCATTGAACTAAAATTCTATTGTCATGAAGATAGAAAAAAGCAGGTCATGGTAGACTTGTTATAAAGTTATTTGAACAATAATGGTACTTGTATAGGAATTTAATCCATATCTCCATTTTATAAACGGGACTCTAAGGTTAACAAAGTTTGAGAGACTTGCTCAGGATTGGCTGTCATCTACTAATACCTACCGGAGAAAATGCTAATTTAGCTCTTGAAGAACCTGCAGTTTAGTTGGAGAGATATCCTATACACATTGAAAGCTTAACTAAAAGAAAGGAAACAGTACATGAGTGCTGGATGAGATGTGTAGACAGCAAATACCACCAGAGTTCAAAGAACGAGAGCCCTTTGAGCTGGGGTGGTCAAGACGACTTCAGGAAGCATTCAGGATAAACTGAAAGGAGCCAAGGCCAGCAATCAGAAGGCCTGAGTCCTAGAGGCAGTTCAGTCAGGAACTCACTATGTGAGCCTCAGCTGTTCACCTAAGTTTCCAGTTTTCCTCAGCTGTCTAATAACAGGATTGGATTCTTTAAAGTCCCTTTCAGCTTTCCATCCATCTTAAATCTTTTTCAGAATGAGTCAGGGCATTGGACCTACCAAGCAACAGAATTATACGTGTCATAGGCATAGTGAAAGGGGCGGCTTATCTTGATTTGTGAGAAACTTACTTCAAGTAATTCCTTCAACAACTCAAGATACACAGAGGCGAGAGAATCAGCACTTTGTGTTGCAGTGAGTAAAACATTTTCCAGGAAGTGGGGAATGCTACATTGTGAGTCAAGAGAAAGTGATTAACGACCAGGGCAAGGTCTTTCAGGTAATAAATAAGTGGTGGAATCATGGGCTCAGATCCAAATCCCCTAATGGCATATTATTCTTTCCAAATGTTATGTGGCTTCAGATTTTATTTTTCCCTTTGATACTTCTCAAAACAGGAGTCAGCATTGCTATCTTTACTTCTTGATTGCTTATTTACCTCTCAAACCACTTTAATCAAGACTCTGCTTATATGACTCCATGGAAACTCTACCTGTTTTTTTCAAAAAATGACCTCTATTGCCAAATTTATCAAAATTTCTCCCTACAGTTTGTGCCCTTGGGGGGTGGGGGGGTTAGAAAATCATAGCCTACCGAATCACGGTCATATTTTCAACTGTTTTTTAAGTGAGAATTTTAAAGTTTGCTTTTCATATTTGGGTTTTTATTTGATCTGGAGTTAATTTTTTTAATATGGTTTTTAAGAAAGTACACCATAGTAGGGATATGTATTCTGATTTGATATTTCATTTCCTCAATAGCATTTATTAGCTAGTCTGTCTGTACTAGTCAGCAATACCTGATATCTGTACAAAGTTTTCCCACAAACATGGGATAGTTCTGGCTATTTTGTCCATGGATCTACGAATCTATTCTTATATGGCCTCAATTACTACAGCTAAAAATAGTACTTCATATCTGGTAAGGCAACTTCTCTTCACTTATACTGTTGTGTTATTTTAAGTTCTTTGCTCTATCAAACACCTTTAGGATCAACTGATGAAGTTCTACAAATAACTTTTCTAAATTTTTATTAGAATTGCCTTATACTGATGGATTTAGGAAGAACTGACATCTTTACTATGTAGAAAGTTTCTGTCCATAAACATAAACCATCTATTTAGTTCTTCCTCAGTGTCTTTCAATAAAACTTTATAATTTTCTCTGTGGAGGGCTTATATATATTTTAAAGAAAGCTGAGCACCGAAGAATTGATGCTTTTGAACTATGGTGTTGGAGGAGACTCTTGAGAGTCCCCTGGACTGCAAGGAGATCCAACCAGTCCATTTTAATGGAGATCAATCCTGGGTGTTCATTGGAAGGACTGATGCTGAGGCTGAAACTCCAATACTTTGCCACCTGATGCAAAGAGCTGATTCATTTGAAAAGACCCTGATGCTGGGAAAGACTGAGGGCAGGAGGAGAAGGGGATGACAGAGGATGAGATGGTTGGATGGCATCACCAACTCAATGGACATGGGTTTGGGTGAACTCTGGGAGTCGGTGATGGACAGGGAGGCCTGGCGTGCTGCGGTTCATGGGGTCGCAAAGAGTCGGACATGACTGAGCGACTGAACTGAACTGACAGTGTTTATTGTCATGGTAAATGGTATATTATTTTAAACTTATTTTTGAATAAGTAACACAACCTATACGGGATTGTTGGTCCCTTTTCTCACTGATTTCTAAAAGTTCTTGATAATTTAGGGAGATTAGTTGCAAATTATTTCTTTCATTTGTTTTTTGTCATTGCTTATTTTATCTCTCTGAAGGTCTTTCTGATCTCAGTGCTGCACATAAATCTTTCATGGTTTTTTGTAGATATTTTACCCTTTCATTATAAACTTCAACATCTCTGACTCATTTAGAATTAATGCGGATGTAAGTATAAAGTCTGAATCCAGCTCTTTTCCCTCCTTAATTCCGTAGTTATTTTCAAATCACTACTGGGATAATCCTTCTTGATTTGCTTGAGATTATTCTTTATCATATAATAAATTCTCTTTTTTATATAGATGTATATTTGAATTTTCCATTCTATCTCATTAGACTATCTTTCCATAAACACCCTGTTTTAACTGATAAGATCATAATACGTCTTAATTTATCTAGTAGTGCTAGTTTTCTCCCCATCATTTTTCTTTTTCAGAGTTTTTATGGTTATTTATGTTTATTTTCCCACAGGTACTGTAGAATCAATTCAATGTAAAATTTTTGGCTTCTTATTGGGATTATATTAAATTTTAAATTATTTTAAGGAAAACTGACTTTTAAAAATTGGAGTTTGGTTTCTTCACACTGCTGTGTTGAAGAGAATCAGCCGTACGTGTACATGAATCTCCTCTTTGTTTTGATTTCCTTTCCCTTTAGGTCACCACAGAGCACTGAGTAGAGTTCCCCTGAGCTACACTCTCCCGACTTACTGATTTACATTATCCCTGCATATGTCTATCTCCTCCATCAGAACGTGAGATTCATGAGGATAATAACAGCGTCTTTTTACAGTCCAAGTATTACACGTGACAGGTGCTCAATACGTGAGTTTTGAATGTAAGAAAGGATAACTATAAAGATGACTTCAAGTAATTCATTTCAAATATTTAAAGAGTTTTCATAAGGAAGATATTTGCTCTGTTTCCTACATAAGGCAACATCAGCATCACTAATTCAAAGTTATTAGGAGGCAGCTTAACATGGGGAAGAATTTCTCCACTGTTGGAGTTGCTCAGTGATATATAACTACCTCATGAAGCAGTAACCTTTCATGCACTAGAATTTAAAGCAGAATCTTTTCAAAACATCCTTCAGGATGCTATAAAAATATTGTTGCATTGAGTTAAATGCTTTTCAAAGTATAATCTTTAGAGGCCTATGGGTTCCAAAGAGATTCTTCAGGTCTGGGAATGAGGTGAGGAGAAAGGAAAAGAATAGAAGATCCAATCAAACAGAGCTCTGAACCCCATCTACAACGGGAGCAGCTCTGCTGTTTTGCTTTCTTTTGACATAATGAGTTTTCAGCTACAATATAGTTTGAATAAAGAATCTCACAACCATTATAAAACATTTGAAAAATATTTGGCCAATACACACTCACACAGCCCCCTAAACCCCTCAAAAACTCTTGCAGAATTTTAACAGCTTATTTTTATATGGATGGCCTGTTTCTTCACCTTCTCTGATTTCCATCAAGGCACATACTGCATGGTTGTCTTCTTTATAGTTCTGCAGTCCCCTAACACAGCATTCCCTCAAAAAACTTCTGAACACATACAGGAGTAAAGAATTGGTTCTAGCCTTTCTGTCTAAAAGACTATAGTGGAAACAAAATAGGTTAAAACTATGTGACTAAGAACACAGAAGCTAATGCTGTAGGAGAATAAAATAGTGAATTAAAACCTCAAGGACCTAGGCAAAGCACAGAAATGGAGGTTCTGTTGTGTCTTCTGCCAGTCTGGCACAAGCTAGGAAAGTACTCAGAGCAAGTCTATTCCAGTTTTCTTAATTCAGAGATCTGAATCCTGGTCCTACTTCGGTCTAAATTTTTGGTACCTATTTCTTTTCAATATTTCTTTTCTGCTTAAATATATTGAACTAAGGGCTCTACTTCTCCCTAATTCCTTGGTGCCTACTGCCCCCAGCTCTGGATATGAGGTTGACTAACATTCCAGATTTTAAAAAGGTTATCTTAAATGAGTAGGAGAGAAACATATAACTCCCAAGTCTCAAGCCATTTGGAATTTATCCAGGCACTAAGTTCCAAAGATAATGGTAGTTTTACCTCTAGCTTTTCAGTATAGAAGTCTCTCGTGGTATAATTCAGTGTAGCACGATTTGTGTTTTCTCCCACAAGTCTCTTGCTATCATTATTTTCTTCACTGACAATACCAGGTTTTTTCCCTTTGGTTTCTAGAAGATATCGGAATTGCTTCTTCCTGTAGAAAGATGGTAAAGAGACTTAGAGAGTTACTTATCCAATTGGTGAAAATGTCTTTTCTGTTGATTTTTGAGGGTGGCATATGCTTTTTTGAATATCTGTTTTATGAGTTTGAGTTTTTAAAGTCAATTCACTACTCCAATTTCTCTACTAATTAAGTTATATAACTCAAATTCTTTTGTTTTTTACTACCAATCATCAACAAAGACATGTCTCAAGCATTTCTAAAATGAAAAAAAACTGTCTTTAAAAAATCAATATAAAACTTAAACAACACAGAACACACACACAAAAAGCAATTAAACACATGGTAGACCAAACTTCCATAGTCTTTATATCCCATGAAACATGTTAGTTACACATCTTATAAATCACAAAAATAGTTCATAATTTCATTATGTAGTTCAGTAGTATTATCCATAGCTACAAATGGAATGGAATACTGGTTTAAGTTTAGGAAAAGCAGAACGAAAGTACTTCTAGCTGTTATCACATCAAGGGCAAGATCTCAGCAGGAGGTAAATAATGAAACAGGAAGCTTCGTTTGATCATGAAGAACATAGACAGTGTTCATAGTATCACCTGCAGACCCACAAGCCTAGAATTACAGACGACAGCAACTCATCATTCATGAAGGTTGCTTTCTGGTTTCTACCACTTAGGGTGTCTCTCAGGGAAGTGATGTAACTACTATGAACTGTGAACTGAAGACTGGGAGCAAAAAGGGAATATATCTTTTAGAAAATGTCTTCATTTTTCCAATTTAATATGAGTATAACACAGCGATTTAAAAAATTATAAGGAGTACATATTTTGAAAAGTATGAAGAAAAAGCGTAAAATCATCCATAAATATATAACATATAAATCTATATAAATCAGTAACATTGTTCACATTAGACATATTTCCTCATAGACTTTCTCTGTGAATTTTTGTAAAAAGTTAAGATCATACTAAACATCCAGGTTTGTATACTGTTTTTGTTTAATGCTATATAATAAGCATTTTCTATGTTATTAAAATTAATATTTTAATAAATGAATAAAATTTAATTGTGATGTAGGTCAATTTATATGATCAATCTCGTTTACTGGATATTTTGGTAGCATAATTTTCTCACTCTTATAAAGAAGAAAGTAATATATATATTTATCTATATTTATTTTATTGATTTTTAATTATGAAAGCAATATACAAGTTATCCATCACTTTCAGTAGTGTTTTCAAATAATCAGTTTTTCATTATGTTTTCAATGTCATCTCCTTTATTTAATTTTCTTCAGGATTACTTTGCTATTGTTTTCCTAACTTCTTTAGATAAATGTTTAGCTCCTTCATTTTCAGTCTTTATTCTTTCCTAATGTACTCATTTCAATATATATATTGATTTTAAGATCTCACAATACTATTATCGTTGCTTTATATAGTTGATGTTTATTTACTTTCATCCCACAAATTTACTACTTTCTTTGCTCTTTAGTTTTCCTTGCACATCAGAATTTCTATCTGGGATCAAGTTCTTTCTGCCTTAATTAGAGACTATCATTTCTTCTACTGCAGGAATACTGATGGCAAATCTCTTAAAATCCTTTTTTTAGAAACTAATACAATAATTTTAACAAAAAGAATAATAACAAAACAGAACAAACCCCAAAAGATAATTCCAAGTACTACATACATACAGTAAAAAGTAAGCTTCTGCACTATGAAATCCTACTGTTTTCAGTTTAACTCCTAGAGACAATCATTTCTAAAAAATAAAATATTTAAAATTACACAAGGAAATCTCTGAAGTATATGTTCTATTTCTCACAAATTGCAGCATACTATACAATTGTTCTATATCTTATATTTTTAGTTTCTAAAACGTCTTAAAGATTATTTCATATCAGAACTTCTAATAATTTTCATATCTGCAAGTAATTGGTCCTTTATTAATGGACATGTAGCTGGTTTTACAAAAGGCAGAGGAACCAGAGATCAAATTGCCAATGTCTGCTGGATCATCAAAAAAGCCAGAGAGTTCCAGAAAAACATCTATTTCTGCTTTATTGATTATGCCAAAGCATTTGACTGCATGGATCACAATAAACTGTGGAAAATTCTGAAAGAGATGAGAATACCAGACCACCTGACCTGCCTCTTGAGACACCTATATGCAGGTCAGGAAGCAACAGTTAGAACTGGACATGGAACAACAGACTGGTTCCAAATAGGAAAAGGAGTACGTCAAGGCTGTATATTGTCACCCTGCTTATTTAACTTATATGCAGAGTACATCAGGAGAAACGCTGGACTGGAGGAAGCACAAGCTGGAATCAAGATTGCCGGGAGAAATATCAATAACTTCATATATGCAGATGACACCATCCTTATGGCAGAAAGTGAAGAAGAACTAAAGAGCCTCCTTTTTTTTTTAATTTTATTTTTAAACTTTACAATATTGTATTGGTTTTGCCAAATATCGAAATGAATCCGCCACAGGTATACATGTGTTCCCCATCTTGAACCCTCCTCCCTCCTCCCTCCTCCCTCCCCATACCCTCCCTCTGGGTCGTCCCAGTGCACCAGCCCCAAGCATTCAGTATCGTGCATCAAACCTGGACTGGCGACTAGTTTCATATATGACATTATACGTATTTCAATGCCGTTCTCCCAAATCATCCCACCCTCTCCCTCTCCCACAGAGTCCAAAAGACTGTTCTATACATCAGTGTCTCTTTTGCTGTCTTGTATACAGGGTTATTGTTACCATCTTTCTAAATTCCATATATATGCATTAGTATACTGTATTGGTGTTTTTCTTCCTGGCTTACTTCACTCTGTATAATAGGCTCCAGTTTCATCCACCTCATTAGAACTGATTCAAATGTATTCTTTTTAATGGCTGAGTAATACTCTATTGTGTATATGTACCACTGCTTTCTTATCCATTCATCTGCTGATGGACATCTAGGTTGCTTCCATGTCCTGGCTATTATAAACAGTGCTGCGATGAACATTGGGGTACACGTGTCTCTTTCAATTCTGGTTTCCTCAGTGTGTATGCCCAGCAGTGGGATTGCTGGATCATAAGGCAGTTTTATTTCCAGTTTTTTAAGGAATCTCCACACTGTTCTCCATAGTGGCTGTCCTAGTTTGCATTCCCACCAACAGTGTAAGACAGTTCCCTTTTCTCCACACCCTTTCCAGCATTTATTGCTTGTAGACTTTTGTATCGCAGCCATTCTGACTGGCGTGAAATGGTACCTCATAGTGGTTTTGATTTGCATTTCTCTGATAATGAGAGATGTTGAGCATCTTTTCATGTGTTTGTTAGCCATCTGTATGTCTTCTTTGGAGAAGTGTATATTTAGTTCTTTGGCCCATTTTTTGATTGGGTCATTTATTTTTCTGGAATTGAGCTGTAGGAGTTGCTTGTATATTTTTGAGATTAGTTGTTTGTCAGTTGCTTCATTTGCTATTATTTTCTCCCATTCTGAAGGCTGTCTTTTCACCTTGCTTATAGTTTCCTTTATTGTGCAGAAGCTTTTAAGTTTAATTAGGTCCCATTTGTTTATTTTTGCTTTTATTTCCAATATTCTGGGAGGTGGGTCATAGAGGATCCTGCTGTGATGTATGTCAGAGAGTGTTTTGCCTATGTTCTCTTCTAGGAGTTTTATAGTTTCTGGTCTTACGTTTAGATCTTTAATCCATTTTGAGTTTATTTTTGTGTATGGTGTTAGAAAGTGCTCTAGTTTCATTCTTTCACAAGTGGTTGACCAGTTTTCCCAGCACCACTTGTTAAAGAGATTTTTTTAATCCATTGTATATTCTTGCCTCCTTTGTCACTAAAGAGCCTCTTGATGAAAGTGAAAGAGGAGAGTGAAAAAGTTGGCTTAAAGCTCAACATACATGGCATCCGGTCCCATTACTTCATGGGAAATAGATGGGGAAACAGTGGAAACAGTGGCTGACTTTAGTTTTGGGGGCTCCAAAATCACTGCAGATGGTGACTGCAGCCATGAGATTAAAAGTCGCTTACTTCTTGGAAGGAAAGTTATGACCAACCTAGACAGCATATTAAAAAGCAGAGACGTTACTTTGTCAACAAAGGTCCGTCTAGTCAAGGCTATGGTTTTTCCAGTAGTCATGTATGGATGTGAGAGTTGGACTATAAAGAAGGCTGAGCACTGAAGAATTGATGCTTTTGAACAGCAGTGTTGGAGAAGACTCTTGCAAGTCCCTTGGACTGCAAGGAGATCCAACCAGTCCATTCTAAAGGAGATCAGTCCTGGATGTTCATTGGAAGGACTGATGTTGAAGCTGAAATTCCAATACTTTGGCCACCTGATGTGAAGAGCTGACTCATTTGAAAAGACCCTGATGCTGGGAAAGACTGAGGGCAGGAGGAAAAGGGGACGACAGAGGATGAGATGGTTGGATGGCATCACCGACTCAATGGACATGGGTTTGGGTGGACTCTGGGAGTTGGTGATGGACAGGGAGGCCTGACGTGCTGCGGTCCATGGGTTCGCAAAGAGTTGGACACAACGGAGCGACTGAACTGAACTGAACTGAGTGAATTTTCGTATTTTTGTTATTTAACATTATAAACACTGTAACGAAAATCCCTGGATACCTATGTTTGTGCTGTCTATAACTTTGTGATCAAACAACTTTTTTAAAGTTTTAAGGCAGTTGTATCTTGTTTTCTGAGAATTTGCTTCTCTTGTTTCTTTGCTTTTCCAATTGCAATTGTACAGGTTTTTGTCTCATTCTTTTTTAATTTTATGATATTATCATTACAGAAAGTTATGTGCATGAATATGCTTTTTGAGATATATGAAGATTTTCTTTGAGTTTAAATATATGTTCAATTTTTGAAAGTTTTAAATAGGTATTTAAATAGGCTTTTTTCCCCCTGAATTGGGAATAAGTTTCTAGAAATAAAATTCTAAATACATTTATTTGGTACAGTGTGTTAAGTGAGTTATTCAAATCCTCAGTATTATTTTCTAATTGTGTTTATTTGATCAAATGATCAAATAGGTTAAATATTTACCACAATAATGTGAATTTGTTAATATGTACTTATATTTGTTAACATATTTAGAAGCTGTGATCTTGGTTACATTAAGTTTCATAATTCTCTTTTTTGGTGGATTTTAAGTTTTTGATATCATCAAAATGACGGGCTGGATTAGTTACAAGCTGGAATCAAGATAGGTGGGAGAAACAGCAACAATCTAAGTTATTTGGATGATATCACTCTAATGCTCTGATGGCAGAAAGAGAAGAGGAACTAAAGAACCTCTTGATGAGGGTGAAGGAGGAGAGTGAAAAAGCCAGCTTAAAATTAATATTAAAAATACTCACATCATGGTATCTGACCCCATTCATTACTTCAGGGCAAATAGAAAGGGAAAAGGTAGAAGTAGTGACAGACTTCCTCTTATTGGTCTCTAAAATCACTGTGGATGGTAACTGCAGCCATGAAATTAGAAGACCATTGCTTCTTGGCAGGAAAGCTATGACAAACTTAGTGTGTTTGCCAACAAAGGTCCATGTAGTCAAGGCTATGGTCTTCCCAGTGGTTACATATGGTTGAGAGAGCTGGACCATAAAGAAGGCAGAGTGCCAAAGAATTGATGCCTTCGAACTGTGGTGCTGGAAAAGACTTCTGAGAGTTGCTTGGACAGCCAAGATATCAAACCAGTCAATCTTAAAGGAAATCAATCCTGAATACTCATTGGAAGGACTGATGCTGAAGCTGAAGCTCCAGCATTTTGGTCACTGATGTGAACAGCTAAATCATTGGAAAAGCCCCTGATGCTGGGAAAGATTGAGGGCAGAAAGAGAAAAGGGTGTCAGAGGATGAGATGGATGGATGGCATCACCAATGCAATGGACATGAACTTGGGCAAACTCTGGGACATGGTAAGGGACAGGGAAGTCTGGCATGCTGTGGTCCACGGGGTTGCCGAGTTGGACACGACTGGACAACTGAACAACATCATCAATTCTATCACCACTAGTAGTAATATTCCCATGGTTATTTATTGTTATTTGCCTGTTATATATTTTCCATCCCTTTATTTTCAACCTTTATATATTGCTTTAGGAGTATGTCTCAAAAACAAAATGAAATTTAGTTTTTAACCCAAGCTGAGAGCTATTTTCAATTAATAGAATTTCATTCATGAATATTTATTGTGATAACTGACATGTTAATTTTTTTCTTCCCATCCTGCATTTTTTGTTGATCAGTGGTTTTTTTCTTTTAATGATTTAGAAATTGTACATCTTATCTTCTTTTCTAATGGTAGCCCTTGAGATTTGAAAACACATAGATAAACATATACTTTTCTATTTCTCCCAAACAGGGAAAGAAACTTGGCAAACTTCAACATCCTTTCTCTGAGGATATTCTGGGATTATTTTTTTCAGGTTATTAAAATTTTTTGCATTATGTGCTGTGCTTAGTTGCTCAGTCGTGTCCAACTCTTTGCTACCCCATGTACTGTTGGTCGTCAGGCTCCTCTGTCCATGGGTATTCTCCAGCAAGAATACTGGAGTGGGTTACCATGCTCTCCTCCAGGGCATCTTCCCAACCCAGGGATCAAACCCAGGTCTACCTGCAGTGCGGGCAGATTCTTTACCAACTGAGCCACCAGGGAAGCCCACTTATTAATGAGTCTTTCCACAACATCATTTCTTTAATTCAGTGCTTCCTATTTTTTACATTTACTGCTCATTTTGTAGCAGCACCTCGCTCAGTACTTTTTTTCCAGAATGTTCTGTGGGCTTTTTAGAGAGTTCAGCTCTGCCAATCAGATACACATGGGTAAGCTCTGAAATCAGAACTGAACTAAGTGGGAGAGTAAGCACGCCAGATACCCCTTTTATTGGTATGAATCATAGTAGAGCCAAGTTTTGAGGAGGGGAGCGGGGAACTCCCTGACCCCTGTGTGAACAGTGGAGGCCATGGTCTGGACAGGCATCCTGACTCCCCAGCCCCAGACTGTAGCCAAGGTGGCAGTGTCTTGGTGGACCGGCTCTGTGGTATCCTTGTGGGACCCCCTCCAGGCCCAGGCTAGAGGCTGCTTCCCTGTCCCTCTCAGTGACTTTGTAGATAGCTCATTTCTTGTATACCAGTTGTTTTCTCCTTCCTCTGGTCAGGGTGAATTCCCTATAACCGAGGCGTGACTGGCACGCCATCTTTGGCTTTCCTCTCTCCACGCCGCACCCTGTCAGTCCGTGTTTTCTGTCAGGTACACTTCTCTGTGTTTTTCAGTTATCTTCTCTATTCTTTCTTAGTTCAGACCCTTATAACCTCTCTCCTGGAATACAGACTGGCCTCCTGAATGGTCTCCGTTCCTTCCATCTCGATCCTCTCAAATGGCAGCTATTCTAGAACATGAATCTAACCACATGATTGTTGTGCTTAATTACAAAGCACAGTATTCATTTTGTTTTTCATGGATTTCTGGGCTCCTCAAAATCAGATCACAATCAATCTTTCTACTTTCACTCTCTATCACAATTCACAATCATCCTATGCTCTAATTATACTGAATTATTTACAACTCCCTGTGCCTTTGCAGATCTCCTTCCCTCATACCCTGTATCTGAAAAAAAGATTATTCATTCCCGACGAGCTAGAAAAACGTTAACTCCTTGTGAAGCCTTCCTCAATGTTCTTCCAAAGCGTAATCTCTCCCATACTTTTACAGCCCTCTCTTACAACATCTGAAATGTCTTATCTTATTAGCTCATAAACTAGTAAGTTAATTTATTAGCTTATAAGCCACAAAAAAGCAAGAACTTTATCATATTCATCTTTATATCCCCAATACTTTGGAGAAGGCCAAACAAAAACAAATTTAGGATGTTTGTGGAATGAATAAATAGCACAATTAAGAAGTGTGTGTTATGTATTACTTTGTCTGGTGCAACAATACTTCTATAAAAACTATAGAAATGAAAGTTTACCTGGCATCACCCAGTATTGAAATCAGACGGTACTGGGGTAATTCAGAAGATGCTACATGGGCTAGGATTCCAAACAGCCTCTCAGCCATTATCATATCATTTTGCGTCACCTGAAGAGACAAATAGGAAAGGGGTAAAAAATGACATTGCCTCTTAACTTGATACAACTAACACAATCTCATAGAAATGTCCAGATTAAATATTTTCTTGGAGGGACTTCCTTGGTGGTCCAATGGTTGAGAATCCAATACAGAGGATGCCAGTTCGAGTCTTGGTTGGGGAACTAAGATCCCACATGCTGCAGGGCAACGAAGCCTGCAAACCGCAACTACAGAGCCATGCACTGCAAGGAAGACCCCACATGTTGCAACTAAGACCTGATGCAGCAGCCAAAAATAAATTAATTAATTAAAAAATTTCTTTTCAGGGAAAATACATTCTCCTGGGCTGTAAGAAGAGAGTGAGTTCTGACTGATATTTCTCTTTTCTCCCTGAGCTTGATTAGAATGTAGATTTACAAATGTGGCTTATAGTGATGGAAGAGGGCTGGGAGGTGAGGTGTTAGCTCTGACTTAGAAGCCATGGTTCCTGAGGATTATACTTGAAACACCTTAAATTCTTAATCAATTTTTTTTTTTTTGCAAAAATCCCAAAGCTTCTTTGAGTAGAATGATTTAAGGGGGAAAATCTCAAGTGTCGATGGAATAGATTAACTTTAATAATGTGTTAAAGGCAAGTCAACGTGTTGTCAATATCTTGTTCCTGAAAGGATAATTTCATCCCTTTCTGAGGGAATGAACATTGGATTAGGAATGGCACTCCTGCTTCTTCTCAAGTTGCATCCACCTTTCTCCCCACAAGGAATAATTTGTCACAGCTATATTCCCCATGTGGGCTCGTTCCTGTGTTAACCAAGAAACTACTAAAAGCTAAAAGCAAGACTTACATTAATATCTGGGCATTTTTTAAATATAAAATTAGGTTTCTTGCATTTTAAATACTATTTCTTTGCCAATAGAATTCAGTGGTTCCCAATCAGGGGCCACTTTGGCCCCTAGGGAATGTTTGCCAGCATCTGGAGATGCTTTTGGCTCATTGCAACTGGTGGACAGATGCTACCAGCATCTAGTGAGTTGAAGCCACTTAAGCCACTTAATAACCCACAACATACGGGACAGTCCCCATAACAAAAAATAATCTGGTCCAAAATGTCAACAGAGCTGAGGTTGAGAGACCCTGATACATTCTGGATCTTTAAAATCTTTATTCTTAACACTTGTTATAATTACCTACACAGGGATTTTCTGGAAAATAACCCATAATTCACAAGCGACTTATACATATGAATCACTGCAGGCTGACTCTTTCCCTTCCTTCCCTAGACTTCAGCAGTTACTGAGGCTGCAGCTCCCTGGAATCATTCCTCCAGCTGACAACTAACTTGTTTGGTCTAACACAGTCACCTAGTGGCCAGTGTAGGCCACTGCTCCATCTTCTCTTGATGCTCACAATGCTCACTCTCTCTCATACAGAGAAAAGCAGAAATACAGCATGACACTATCACATATTGTCAAGGACGAGATAAGCAGTTTTATTCCAGGTCTTTTATTAAAAGGTCAAATATTCCTGGGCATTGACATTTTCAGAACTTTAAATCAGAGTACATTACATTGGTTCTTTCTCATTCTTCTCTACTTTATACAATTATATTATACTATTACTTCCTATTTTAAGGTTTTATAATAACTATTATGTCTCCAGCAGTGATCCACATTTGGGTAAATACAGTATTTGGGGTTAATCAAGATAATGGTTTGGCCATTAACGAGGGAGAATTCCTCACCTATAGCTAAAATAACTACCCTACAGTCCAGGCTAGCTTTGTAAACTTTTGGAACTATTAGATCTGACCAGTACTTACAACCTCTCTGGGGAAATACCAAGAGGGTACATAAAACTAAAACCAATCTCTTGAGAGCTAGTTGGAGAAATTAATAGTCATCTGAAGGTTCCAGGTTTGCCCTACATCTTCAACAGATGGCTGATACTGGGGTCATGGACCTACCATAGCTGATGCAAATTTCACATGGCTCTTGTGTGCTGACCCAGAGACCTCCAGTCTCCTGATGGCATGCTGGAGTTCTCAAGTTTTAGGCCAGAGTTACTTATAGTGTATCAGTTGCAGGGACTACAGTTGCTATTATCACCCTGCTAGCAAAGTTGATTATAGCTCATCTTACAATAAGGAGGTCTGAATTTTAAGAGATAATCACACTAATACTAGTAGCATATTAAAAGATTTTTTCCTTTGGAAGATTATCTAAACTCAGTTCTGGAATTCCACAGTAGAAGAAGAAGCATTTCTCTCTCTTCTTCCAAAGTAATATTTAAAGAGAACATGATCTTTGGATAGCTGGGGGATTACCCTTGTGACAAGCTTAGCAGAATCAATTTGAAAAACAACTCTTTGCTAATAATTTTCCAGTTATTCAGGCTCCAGACCTGAATTATACAATGTAGATATGTCCAATCAGCTGTTACAAACTATTAACAAAGCAATCTAGACTTTTACTTATGCTTGTTTTATTTCCTTTTTCATTCATGTTGACTTTTTCTTCTTTTAACTTTCCTCCTTGCTTATTTCTCCCTCTTACTCTTCTTTTTAAAATCACTCTTCTTTCCCTATGTACATTTTTTTTGCATGTTATTCTTCCCTTCCTCTATCACAACCTTTATTAAATGACATTTAGTATCACTTCCCCAGGCCCTTTTGCATGTCAGTATGTAAAACACTCTGAAAAACACAAAGATCACATTACTTACAGAAGTGTTCTTTTTCTTTTCATTTTAAACTATTATCCTATCAATCCTTCTTTGAATACTCAAAAACAATAGAAAAAAGTATTTACTGTTCACCATGATTTGGTTACTAATTTATTCACAAAATTTGCCTAGTATACTAGAAATTTTTAGACAAATATTTTTAGCTTTTCAACATTTTAAATGTGATGATTTAAAAAAAAATTATTTCTCAAAAGTTCAATCGTGATTTTATACATAAATTCCTGGATATTTTTATGATTATTTCCCTTTAAAAGGAACATTTTAATTCTATAGTTGACTTAGTGTTTAGCTTACCTCTGTTCCATTTATTTTCTGCATATTAAAATGGCTCAGCCTAAACAGGACATAATATTTCCAGAGTGTAAAATTGACAACTGGATTTCCTTGAGGATCAATTGTCAACTGGTCAACTCGACGGAGCTGTGCTAGTGCATTAAATTGCTGCAGCATTACAAGATTTGTTTCCTTGAATTTAAGGTGCTACAATAATAAACAAAAAAAGGGGTAAATATTGACTCTAACCATCTTAAAATGTTACCATTAAAGCTTCACTATCATTCCCCAAATAAGTCTAAACTAGCTAATATGTTTTCATTAAACCAACTAAATGTATTAAACTTAAATACCTTTAATCCATCTAATACAAAATTATTGATAGAATATATTAAGCCACCCAATACTGAATTCGAAGTGATTTCCATTCTGCAAAGGACATCCACCTATCTATTAACTAACTACATTTCTAAAAAATTACATAAATATACAATAATTCAGACTCTTCCAGATATTACAATGATTTTATATGCTTTACATGGAGATTAAATCTACAAAGGAAAAACCAGAAGTAAAATTTTCAGAACTTTACAAATACAGGGCTCACAGTACTTCTGAGAAGAACTAGTTAACCATTACTACTTTTATCTTGCTAATTAGTATGTAGGCTACTTAAACTGGCTATCAGAAAACAAAATACTAACACTGAAATGCTGATAGAAATGTTCTGTCTGTAAATTTGGATGATCTTTTCTAAACACACTGTCTCCACTTCTATCCTTTTTATTAGAAAGGAGAATATAACAAAAGAACAAAATACATTATAAAAGGGTTGGTGATGAGGAAACCAGAATTGAAGGAGACACATGTACCCCAATGTTCATTGCAGCACTGTTTACAATAGCCAGGACATGGAAGCAACCTAGATGTCTATCGGCAGACGAATGGATAATAAAGCTGTGGTACATATACACAATGGAATATTACTCAGCTATTAAAAAGAATGCATTTGAATCAGTTCTAATGAGGTGGATGAAACTGGAGCCTATTATACAGAGTAAAGTATCTATATTGAATTTAGAAAGATGGTAACAATGACCTTATATGCAAGATAGCAAAAGAGACAAAGATGTAAAGAACAGACTGTTGGACTCTGTGGGAGAAGGTGAGGGTGGGATGATTTGAGAGAATAGCATCGAAACATGTATATTACCATATGGAAATAGATCACCAGTCCAGGTTTAATGCATGAGACAGGGTGCTCAGGGCTGGTGCACTGGGATGACACTCAGGGATGGGATGGGGAGGAAGTTGGGAGGGGGTTCAGGATGGGGAACACATGTACACTCATGGCTGATTCATGTCAATGTATGGCAAAAACCACTACAATATTGTAAAATAATTAGCCTCCAATTAAAATAAATAAATTTTTTTAAAAAGCGTTATTGAGGGAAATCACTAGCTAATTGAAAAAAACACAATGATAATAAAAACTCAAGAGAGAACTCAGAAATCACAGCTTTCACAAATTCATACTAATAATTAATATAATAATACCATAACTGGAAAAGGCGAATGTCTCAAAGTAACTTTAATGAGCTATTAAAATGGTTTTAAATGTTGTTAGGAGACTACTATAAAAATTATATGTGAGTATACTTGTCCTGTCAATACCAGGTATAGTAAATGAATATATAGTAGAGAGTTAGATGAGGTCCTGTTGAAAGTTTCCCAAAGTAGAAGCACATCACTTGAATAAAATTACATTGGTCCTTCATACTCCATAAGGAAGCATTTTCTAGAGAGAAAATTTCCAATATTAACAGAATACTGCAAGGCCATTTATGAATACTAATTTAAATCTCAGATTCAGAAATTCAACACAAGAACTCAGTGTCCCTGCCAGATAGAAACGGCATAAATAAAAGTTAAAATAGGTCCTTGGCCTGAATATACAAGTCATGACTGAGAAGAATTCAAATATACAACAAAAAGGAAATGTTTACCAGAGAATTAGGAAACTTAATCTTCAATTTGGGAAGCACTTGGACGATTTCATCAAATTCTATGAAAGTGAAGGACACTGTTGTCACCATTCCTGCTGTTTGCACGCTCCAGTTGCGATCCAGGCACTCCAGCGCTCCCGAGCCATACAGGGAGAGCGTGTCTCCATCCACTTCAACAAGGTGTGTGTCTGTGACAGAGAGGTCCTGTAATGCACTGGTGAGTCCTGAGTCCAGAGACCTGGGAAACCCGTCATAGAATCTTAATGAAAGTTTTATCATGCAAAGTAAATAACACATTATAAAGATCTGTTGGAAGAGGTATTTGAAATTTTGCATCCATTTCTTTTTATTTCAATAATTAAACCCAGAGCACTAAAGACTAATTTTCAGTAGTACATCTGCAAGCTTTATATTCTCCTATAGTCATATACTTTAATTTAAAAAGAGGCACATGTGAACAAAAAATTACTACTTTTAAACCCAAATTATTTACACTGATGAAAGAGAATTGATATTCTATTTAGTTTTAAAACAATACATTTAAGATAACCAAGAAGGACCTACTGTATAGCACATGGAATTCTGCTCAGTGTTATGTGGCAGCCTGGATGGGAGGGGAGTTTGGAAGAGAATGGATACATGTATATGCATGGCTGAGTCCCTTCACTGTTCACCTGAAACTATCACATTGTTAACTGGCTATACCCCAATACAAAATAAAAAGGTTTTAAAAAAAGAAAAAAAGAAAACAATCCATTTAATATAGCATAGATACTTTTGCATGTCAAAACAAGTAAGTTTTCCTACTCTGGCAAGTATTCCACTGTCTGGCTGAAAAAAAACTGCATTTTACAGAATAATATTTCTATAGTAAGAACAATGTAATATAAAACTATGTTTGTAAAATACTTGGGAATTCACATAATAACTGCTAACAATAGTTTCTCTCTCGGAAGCTGGACTAAGAGGTAATTTTGACTCCACATTTTTTATTACTTCAATATTGTTTGAAAATATGCAAGTGTATATATATTACAGTTATAGGCAGCAATATCAACTAAGATTTCCTCCCCGTATTGAAATAAGAAATGATAAAAAATCCACTACATACACATACAAAATAACTTCACATACTCTACTGACTATGATAACGGTTAATATTTTCAAAGTTAGAGCCCCACTTCTGTGAAAGGTTACCTAAATGAATGCTCTTGAAGAAGAAAAGAAATAGCTTCAGTTCAGTTGCTCAGTTGTGTCTGACTCTTTGCGACCCCGTGGACTGCAGCACGCCAGGCCTTCCTGTCCATCACCAACTTCCAGAGCTTGCTCAAACTCATGTCCATTGAGTTGGTGATGCCATCCAACCATCTCATCCTCTGTTGTCCCCTTCTCCTGCCTTCAATCTTTCCCAGCATCAGGGTCTTTTCCAATGAGTCAATTCTTCACAACAGGTGGCCAAAGTATTGGAGTTTCAGCTTCAGCATCAGTCCTTCCAATGAATATTCAGGACTGATTTCCTTTAGGATGGTCTGGTTGGATCTCCTTGCAGTCCAAGGGACTCTCAAGAGTCTTCTCCAACACCACAGTTCAAAAGCATCAATTCTTAGGCGATCAGCTTTCTTTATAGTCCAACTCTCACATCCATACATGACGACTGGAAAAGCCATAGCCACTTGACCCAATCAAATTTTCTGCTTCATGAATACAGACACAACTATTTGTTACTCAACCTCAAAACTCAAACAATGCTTTGTTTTCATTATGGAATTTTGCTTTTAAACAGTATTTATTTGCCGTTACTAACATATTAATGTTTTGCCTTCCTTTCGACTCCGACAGAATTTTGTATACTCCTCTGATACATCACTTCTCATATTCAATCATAATTATTGGTTTACAATTCTGGCTACCTTTTTTCATCTTTGGAGGGTCTGGAATCTATTAATGGGCTTTTCACAATGTAAATGATTGCATTATTAAAGATCTTCAGAAGTTTTATAATGTTGATGTTGTGAGTAAGACTGACAAACCATCACCTTGGTGGTTTATTATGCTTTACTAGATTTCCATGCACTTACTCCATAGGCACCAGTTAACATGTAACATATTTGTTAACACAATAAGAAGTTGAGTAATAACATCCATCAACTCTGTGAATATGTGACCAAGAAAATATAAAAAGGATTGATTTCTGCCAGGTTAGTGCTCATGGCAATGATTATTATACAGTAATAATCAAACATTTAATGAGTAATGGTGTGTGAATAATCTTAGACAAAAATCCTATAGAGGTAATGGCTGATAATAAAACAAAAATAAGATGAGAATTAAGAGTTTCTTATATTGTGGTTTGTGTGATAACTGTGTGTTGAGCTATGTAGAGCAGGTGGAGCTAGTGATAAACAATCTGCCTGCCAATGCTGGAGACACAAGAGACACGGGTTCGATCCCTGAGTCTGGAAGATCCCCTGGAGTAGGAAATGGCACCCCCCTCCAGCATTCTTGCCTAGAAAATTTCATGGGCAGAGGAGCCTGGTGGGCTATAGTCCATTGGACGGCAAAGAGTTGGGCAAGGCTGAGCGACTGAGTGCACACACAACCTGTAGAACATATAATCATTTCTGGAATAGAATAAAGGAGTTACATTTCAATGCCACTAAAATAAAGATGGCTTATGAAAAGAATACACACCACAGTTACAACACTTGCCGTACTGTACTGCAATTGCTTGTTTCCTTCTCTGTCTCTCTTACTAAATAATGTGATCCTTGAGGGTTCAAACTCTATCACATTCACTATAGTAGATCAGCACCTAGCACAGCTCCTAGCACATGTTGTGCTCAATAAATATTTCTTCAAAGAATTAATGAATAAGACAATTATGAATTTTCTTATGAGTATCTACTGAATCTTTAAAAGGGTGTTCCAACCATCAACTGTTGTTTGAACAAAGGGGCAGAGTCAGTGATAAAGACACAGGCTAAGGGGTTAGTAAGACGGTTCTCACAGGTGCTGCTGCTGCTAAGTCGCTTCAGTCGTGTCCAACTCTGTGCAACCCCATAGATGGCAGCCCACCAGGCTCCCCCGTCCCTGGGATTCTCCAGGCAAGAACACTGAAGTGGGTTGCCATTTCCTTCTCCAATGCATGAAAATGAAAAGTGAAAGTGAAGTCACTCAGTCGTGCCTGACTCTTAGCGACCCCATGGACCGCAGCCCACCAGGCTCCTCCGTCCATGGGCTTTTCCAGGCAAGAACACTGGCATGGGTTGCCATTGCCTTCTCCTCTCACAGGTGAGGCAAACACAAATAATGAAAAAGTAAAGTCAAGGCAAAAAAAAAAGTTTGCTAGTTAATGTAGTGATGCCCGATGGCCACGATACTCAGCGAAAGAAGTTGAATCATAGCTATGAGAAGTTGTGTTGTTTTACATCGTCTGTTTGAACATGTCTTGTTTATCTTTTTTCCATATGATTAAAAGTTTAATCAAAATAAATCAAAATAAAATGCCTTTATTAGAAAAATGGTTATTTTCTTTAAAAGTTTTTTAGTAAACTGTTGAGAAAATAAGTGAAATAATAAATAATCCTAGCCTGAGCAAAACAGTTGTACAGGTCCAAAACAAAGCAGAAGTAATTTCCAACTGCTGTAGACTTCATATGGACATTCAGTAGAAACAAATGGCAAGTTTGCTGGGCTGTAGCTAGGAAACAAAGCACCTGTTAAATAGGTCTTACAGGACCAAACCTTTTTCAGTTATTTTTTTTTCCCCTCTATTAAAAAGAAGGAACTTTATTTTTTTTTTTAATTCATTTATTTTAATTGGAGGCTACAATTTTGTAGTATTTTTTTGCCATACATTGGCATGACTCAGCCATGGGCATACATGTGTTCCCCATCCTGAACCCCCCTCCCAACTTCCTCCCCATCCCATCCCTCAGGGTCATCCCAGTGCACCAGCCCTGAGCACCTTGGGCTGGCGATCTGTTTCACATATGATAATATACAAGTTTCAATGTTATTCTCTCAAATCATCCCACCCTCACCTTCTCCCACAGAGTCCAAAAGACTGTTCTTTACATCTGTGTCTCTTTTGACATCTCACATATAGGGTCATCGTTACCATCTTTCTAAATTCCATATAGATGTGTTAATATATGTATTGGTGTTTTTCTTTCTGACTTACTTCACTCTGTATAATAGGCTCCAGTTTCATCCACCTCATTAGAACTGATTCAAATGTATTCTTTTTAATAGCTGAGTAATACTCCATTGTGTATACATACAATTTTCTTATCCATTTGTCTGCTGATGAACATGTAGGTTGCTTCCATGTCCTACCTATCGTAAACCGTGCTGTGATGAACATTGGAGTACATGTGTCTCTTTCAGTTCTGGTTTCCTCAATGTGTATGCCCAGCAGTGGGACTGCTGGGTTGTATGGCAGATCTGTTTTCAGTTTTTTTAAGGAATCTCCACACTGTTCTCCATAGTGGCTGTACTAGCTTGCATTCCCACCAACAGTGTTAAGAGGGTTCCCTTTTCTCCACACCCTCTCCAGCATTTATTCTTTGTAGACTTTTGGATAGCAGCCATTCTGACTGGTGTGAGATGGTACCTCATTGTGGTTTTGATTTGCATTTCTCTGATAATGAGTGATATTGAGCATCTTTTTATGTGTTTTTTAGCCATCTGTATGTCTTCTTTGGAGAAATGTCTATTTAGTTCTTTGGCCCATTTTTTGATTGGGTCGTTTATTTTTCTGGAATTGAGCTGTAGGAGCTGCTTGTATATTTTTGAGATTAATTCTTTCGGTCAGTTGCTTCATTTGCTATTATTTCCTCCCATTCTGAAGGCTGTCTTTTCACCTTGCTTATAGTTTCCTTCATTGTGCAAAAGCTTTTAAGTTTGATTAGGTCCCATTTGTTTATTTTTGCTTTTATTTCCATTACTCTGGGAGGTGGGTCATAGAGGATCCTGCTGTGATTTATGTCAAAGAGTGTTTTGCCTATGTTTTCCTCTAGGAGTTTTATAGTTTCTGGTCTTTCGTTTAGATCTTTAATCCATTTTGAGTTTATTTTTGTGTATGGTGTTAACAGTGTTCTAGTTTCATTCTTTTACAAGTGGTTGACCAGTTTTTGCGGCACTCCTTGTTAAAGAGATTATCTTTTCTCCATTGTATATTCTTGCCTCCTTTGTCAAAGATAAGGTGTCCATAGGTGCATGGATTTATCTCTGGGCTTTCTATTTTGTTCCATTGATCTATTTTTCTGTCTTTGTGCCAGTACCATACTGTCTTGATGACTGGAGCTTTGTAGTATAGTCTGAAGTCAGGAAGGTTGATTCCTCCAGTTCCATTCTTATTTCTCAGGATTGCTTTGGCTATTTGAGGTTTTTTGTATTTCCATACAAAGTGTGAAATTATTTGTTCTAGTTCTCTGAAAAATACAGTTGGTAGCTTGATAGGGATTGCATTGAATCTACAGATTGCTCTGGATAGTATACTCATTTTCACTATATTGATTCTTCTGATCCATGAACATGGTATATTTCTCCATCTATTTGTGTCATCTTTGATTTCTTTCATCAGTGTTTTATAGTTTTCTATATATAGGTCTTTTGTTTCTTTAGGTAGCTTTATTCCCAAGTATTTTATTCTTTTCATTGCAATGGTGAATGGAATTGTTTCCTTAATTTCTCTGTTTTCTCATTATTAGTGTATAGGAATGCAAGGGATTCCTGTATGTTAATTTTATATCCTGCAACTTTACTATATTCATTGATTAGCTCTAGTAATTTTCTGGTGGAGTCTTTAGGGTTTTCTATGTAGAAGATCATGTCATCTGCAAATAGTGAGAGTTTTACTACTTCTTTTCCAATCTGGATTTCTTTTATTTCTTTTTCTTCTCTAGTTGCTGTGCCTAAAACTTCCAAAACTATGTTGAATAGTAGTGCTGAGAGTGGGTACCCTTGTCTTGTTCCTGATTTAAAGGGAAATGCTTTCAATTTTTCACCCTTGAGGATAATGTTTGCTGCAGGTTTATCATATATGGCTTTTATTATGCTGAGGTATGTTCCTTCTATGCCCGCTTTCTGGAGGGTTTTTACCATAAATGGATATTGGATTTTGTCAAAGGCTTTCTCTGCATCTATTGAGATAATCATATGGTTTTTATCTTTCAATTTGTTAATGTGGTATATCACATTGATTGATTTGCAAATATTAAAGAATCCTTGCATCCCTGGGATAAAGCCCACTTGGTCATGATGTATGATCTTTTTAATATATTGTTGGATTCTGTCTACTAGAATTTTGTTAAGGATTTTTGCATCTATGTTCATCAGTGATATTGGCCTGTAGTTTTCTTTTTTGTGGCATCTTTGTTTGGTTTTGGTATTATGGTGATGGTGGCCTCATAGAATGAGTTTGGAAGTTTACCTTCTTCTGCAATTTTCTGGAAGAGTTTGAGTAGGATAGATGTTAGCTCTTCTCTACATTTCTGGTATAATTCAGCTGTGAGGCTGTCTGGTCCTGGGCTTTTGTTTCCTGGAAGATTTCTGATTACAGTTTTGATTTCTGTGCTTGTGATGGGTCTGTTAAGATTTTCTATTTCTTCTTGGTTCAGTTTTGGAAAGTTATATGTTTCTAAGAATTTGTCCATTTCTTCCAAGTTGTCCATTTTATTGGCATATAGTTGCTGATAGTAGTCTCTTATGATCCTTTGTATTTCTGTGTTGTTGTTGTGATTTCCCCATTTTCATTTCTAATTTTGTTGATTTGATTCTTCTCCCTTTTTTCCTTGATGAGTCTGGCTAATGGTTTGTCTATTTTATTTATCTTCTCAGAGAACCAGCTTTTAGCTTTGTTGATTTTTGCTATGGTCTCCTTTGTTTCTTTTTATTTCTGCCCTAATTCTTATGATTTCTTTCCTTCTACCAACCCTGGGGTGCTTCATTTCTTCTTTTCTAGTTGCTTTAGGTGTAGAGTTAGATTATTTATTTGATTTTTCTCTTGTTTCTTGAGGTAAGCTTGTATTGCTATGAATCTTCCCCTTAGCACTGCTTTTACTGAATCTCACAGGTTTTGGGTTGTTGTGTTCTCATTTTTATTCATTTCTATGCATATTTTGTTTTCTTTTTTGATTTCTTCTGTGATTTGTTGGTTACTCAGAAGCATGTTGTTTTAGCCTCCATATGTTTGTATTTTTAATAGTTTTTTTTCCCTGTAGCTGACATCTAATCTTACTGCATTGTGATCAGAAAAGATGCTTGGAATGATTTCAATTTTTCTGAATTTACCAAGGCTAAATTTATGGCCCAGGATGTGATCTATCCTGGAGAAGGTTCCATGTGCACTTGAGAAAAAGGTGAAATTTGTTGTTTTGGGGTGAAATGTCCTACAGGTATCAATTAGGTCTAACTGGTCCATTGTATCATTTAAGGTTTGTGTTTCCTTGCTAATTTTCTGTTTAGTTGCTCTATCCATAGGTGTGAGTGGGGTATTAAAGTCTCCAACTGGGGGAGGAGCCAAGATGGCGGAGGAGTAGGACGGGGAGAACACTTTCTCCCCCACAAATTCATCAAAAGAGCATTTAAACGTCGAGTAAATTCCACAAAACAACTTCTGAATGCCGGCAGAGGACATCAGGCACCCAGAAAAGCAACCCAACTCTTCGAAAGGAGGTAGGAAAAAATATTAAAAACAAAAAAAAAGAGACAAAAGAGGGAGGGACGGAGTTCCGTCCCGGGAAGGGAATCTTAAAAAGAGAGAAGTTTCCAAACATCAGGAAACCTTCTCACTGCCGAATCTGTGCCGAGCTTTGGAAGCACAGAGGGCAACATAACAGGGGGAAAAATAAATAAACAATTTAAAACTCGCAGATTGTGAGCCCTACGGTAACTCCCCCAGCAGAGAAGCAGCGCAGACGCCTGCATCCGCCATTAGCAAACCGGGGCTGGGCAGGGAGGCGCGGCGTGGGCTGCATCACTGAGAGTAAGAATCTGGCCTGAATACCCTGAGCGCTATCTGAGCGAAATAATTTGGGCTAGCAAACCAGACTGTGGGATACCTACCACGCGAAAAGCCAGCCCTAACCTAAGACCGCCAGGCCCGCGCACGGAACAAAGGACTGAACAGAGATAGCCGGCTGCAGACCTTCCCCCTCCGGTGACAGGCAGCCAGAGCCGGAAGGGGGCAATCGCAGCCCCAGAGAGACATTATCTATAAAATTGTAAGCAGGCTTCTTTGCTAACTAAAACTTCTTGGGGGTCTGGACGGTCAACATCTGCCTGAGAAGGTGCGCCGGTTTTACATCCAGATAACCGAGTGGCGGGGAGGCGATAAGTCGCAGCATTGGCGCTCGCCTGGGAAGAGCAAATTGGCGCTCGGACCTGGGAAGAGCACAAAACGCAGGCCCAACTGAGTCTGCGCCTCTGAGGACTACCCGAGTGCCTGAACCTGAGCGGCTTGGACCTGGGAGGTGCATGCAGCCCAGGGCCAGCCTCGGATTGTTCCCGGCGGAACAACCTAGAGTCCGAGCAGTGTGGACAGGGAGGCTACACGCGCCGTGAGCAGGGGCAGACCCAGGGTGGCTGAGGCATTGCGAGCCCACGCCAGTGTTATTTGTTTGCAGCATCCCTCCCTCTCTCCCCACAGCGCAACTGAACAAGTAAGCCTAAAAAAAAAAAAAAAAGCGTCCTCCACCGTGCCCTTTGAGTCAGGGCGGAAACCAGATACTGAAGAGACTAGCAAACAGAAGAAGATATAACAGAGGGAAACGCCTTGGAAGCTACAGGCAATAGATCAAAACCCTGTGGTTACTACGGACTACATAGGAAGGGGCCTATAGATCTTGAGAAATATAAATCTGACCAAGGAACTAGCCAAAAATGAACTGAACCCACAACACCCAAAAAAAAAAAGTCCTAGATATATTTTTATTATTTTTACGATCATTCTTTTTTTTTTTAATTAAAAAAAAAAATTTTTAAGTCCTCTATCGTTCCTTTAATTTTCACTTTTATAACCTATTACTTTGCAAAAAAAAAAAAAAAGACCCTATTTTTTTTCTTCTTCAGCAAACTTCATATATATATATTTTATAATTTTTTGACCTTGTTTTTTTTGTTTGTTTGTTTTTGTTTTTTTCTTCTTTTCTTTAACATTGTATTTTTGAAATTCCAAACTCTACTCTAGATTTTTAATTTTCACTTTTTGGTATATGTTATCAATTTTGTACCTATAGTTTTTTTTTTTATATATAATTTCTGTGACTTTTTTTTTTTTTTTCTTCTTCTCTGTTTCTTTCTCTTCTTCTTTTATATAACATTGTATATCTGAAATTCCAAACTTTACTCTAGATTTTTAATTTATGCTTTTTGGTATTTGATATCAATTTTGTACCTGTATTTTCTTTATAATTTTTGTGACATTGTTCATATTTGTTTGTTTGTTTTCTCTCTTTATTTTTCTTCTTCTTTTTTTTTTTTTTAACATTATATTTTTGAAATTCCAAACTCTTCTCTAGATTTTTAATTTTTGCTTTCTGGTATTAGTTATCAATTTTGTACCTGTACTTTCTTTACAATTTTCGCGACCTTGTTTGTTTTTGTTTGTTCGTTTTTTCTCTCTTTCTTTTCCTTCTTCTTTTCTTTAACATCGTATTTTTGAAATTCCAAACTCTACTCTAGATTTTTAATTTTCGCTTTCTGGTATTAGTTATCAATTTTGTACCTGTACTTTATAATTTTCGCGACCTTGTTTGTTTTCGTTTGTTCGTTCTTTCTCTCTTTCTTTTCCTTCTTCTTTTCTTTAACATCGTATTTTTGAAATTCCAAACTCTACTCTAGATTTTTAATTTTTGCTTTTATGTATTTGTTACCAATTTTGTACCTTTAAGGACCCAATCTTCAGGACCCATTTTTCACTAGGGAGTGAGATTACTGGCTTGACTGCTCTCTCTCCCTTTGGACCCTCCTTTTTCTCCACCAGGTCGCCTGTGTCTCCTCCCTAACCCCTCTCTACTCTACCCAACTCTGTGAATTTCTGTGTGTTCCAGACGGTGGAGAACACTTAGGGAACTGATTACTGGCTGTATCTGTCTCCCTCCTTTTCATTCCCCCCTTTTATCCTTCTGGCCACCTCTGTTACTTTCCTCCTTCTTCTCTTCTCTGTATAACCCCGTGAACATCTCTGAGTGGTCCAGTTGTGGAGTGCACATAAGGAAGTGACTACTGGCTAGCCCACTCTCTCCACTATTGATTCACCTCATCTCATTTGGGTCACCTCTAACTCCCTCCTCCCTCTTCTCTTCTCCATGTAACCCTGTGAACCTCTCTGAGTGACCCCCACTGTAGAGAAACTTATCATCTTTAATGTAGATGTTTTATCAATGGTGCTGTATAGAAGGAGAAGTTTTGAAACTACTGTAAAAATAAGACCGATAATCGGAAGCAGGAGACTTAAGTCCAAACCCTGACTCCAGGGAACTCCTGACTCCAAGGAACATTCATTCACAGGAGCTCATCAAATGCCTCCATACCGACACTGAAACCAAGCACCACACAAGGGCCAATAAGTTCCAGGGCAAGACATACCAAGCAAATTCTCCAGCAACAAAGGAACACAGCCCTGAGCTTCAAGATACAGGCTGCCCAAAGTCACCCCAAAACTATAGACATCTCATAACTCATTACTGGACATTTCATTGCACTCCAGAGAGAATAAATACAGCTCCACCCACCAGAACACCGACACAAGCTTCCCTAACCAGGAAACCTTGACAAGCCACCTGTACAAACCCACACACAGCAAGGAAACACCACAATAAAGAGAACTCCACAAACTGCCAGAATACAGAAAGGACACCCCAAACTCAGCAATTTAAACAAGATGAAGAGACAGAAGAATACTCAGCAGATAAAGGAACAGGATAAATGCCCACCAAACCAAACAAAAGAGGAAGAGATAGGGAATCTACCCGATAAAGAATTCCGAATAATGATAGTGAAATTGATCCAAAATCTTGAAACTAAAATGGAATCACAGATAAATAGCCTGGAGACAAGGATTGAGAAGATGCAAGAAAGGTTTAACAAGGACCTAGAAGAAATAAAAAAGAGTCAATATATAATGAATAATGCAATAAGTGAAATTAAAAACACTCTGGAGGCAACAAATAGTAGAATAACAGAGGCAGAAGACAGGATTAGTGAATTAGAAGATAGAATGGTAGAAATAAATGAATCAGAAAGGATAAAAGAAAAACGAATTAAAAGAAATGAGGACAATCTCAGAGACCTCCAGGACAATATTAAACGCTACAACATTCGAATCATAGGGGTTCCAGAAGAAGAAGACAAAAAGAAAGACCATGAGAAAATACTTGAGGAGATAATAGTGGAAAACTTCCCTAAAATGGGGAAGGAAATAATCACCCAAGTCCAAGAAACCCAGAGAGTACCAAACAGGATAAACCCAAGGAGAAACACCCCAAGACACATATTAATCAAATTAACAAAGATCAAACACAAAGAACAAATATTAAAAGCAGCAAGGGAAAAACAACAAATAACACACAAGGGAATTCCCATAAGGATAACAGCTGATCTTTCAATAGAAACTCTTCAAGCCAGGAGGGAATGGCAAGACATACTTAAAATGATGAAAGAAAATAACCTACAGCCCAGATTATTGTACCCAGCAAGGATCTCATTCAAGTATGAAGGAGAAATCAAAAGCTTTTCAGACAAGCAAAAGCTGAGAGAATTCTGCACCACCAAACCAGCTCTCCAACAAATACTAAAGGATATTCTCTAGACAGGAAACACAAAAACGGTGTATAAACTCGAACCCAAAACAATAAAGTAAATGGCAACGGGAACATACTTATCAGTAATTACCTTAAACGTAAATGGGTTGAATGCCCCAACCAAAAGACAAAGACTGGCTGAATGGATACAAAAACAAGACCCCTACATATGTTGTCTACAAGAGACCCACCTCAAAACAGGGGACACATACAGACTGAAAGTGAAGGGCTGGAAAAAGATTTTCCATGCAAATAGGGACCAAAAGAAAGCAGGAGTAGCAATACTCATATCAGATAAAATAGACTTTAAAACAAAGGCTGTGAAAAGAGACAAAGAAGGTCACTACATAATGATCAAAGGATCAATCCAAGAAGAAGATATAACAATTATAAATATATATGCACCCAACACGGGAGCACCACAGTACGTAAGACAAATGCTAACAAGTATGAAAGGAGAAATTAACAATAACACAATAATAGTGGGAGACTTTAATACCCCACTTACACCTATGGATAGATCAACTAAACAGAAAATTAACAAGGAAACACAAACTTTAAACGATACAATAGACCAGTTAGACCTAATTGATATCTATAGGTCATTTCATCCCAAAACAATGAATTTCACCTTTTTCTCAAGCGCACATGGAACCTTCTCCAGGATAGATCACATCCTGGGCCATAAAGCTAGCCTTGGTAAATTCAAAAAAATAGAAATCATTCCAAGCATTTTTTCTGACCACAATGCAGTAAGATTAGATCTCAATTACAGGAGAAAAACTATTAAAAATTCCAACATATGGAGGCTGAACAACACGCTGCTGAATAACCAACAAATCACAGAAGAAATCAAAAAAGAAATCAAAATTTGCATAGAAACGAATGAAAATGAAAACACAACAACCCAAAACCTGTGGGACACGGTAAAAGCAGTCCTAAGGGGAAAGTTCATAGCAATACAGGCACACCTCAAGAAACAAGAAAAAAGTCAAATAAATAACCTAACTCTACACCTAAAGCAACTAGAAAAGGAAGAAATGAAGAACCCCAGGGTTAGTAGAAGGAAAGAAATCTTAAAAATTAGAGCAGAAATAAATGCAAAAGAAACAAAAGAGACCATAGCAAAAATCAACAAAACCAAAAGCTGGTTCTTTGAAAGGATAAATAAAATTGACAAACCATTAGCCAGACTCATCAAGAAACAAAGGGAGAAAAATCAAATCAACAAAATTAGAAACGAAAATGGAGAGATCACAACAGACAACACAGAAATACAAAGGATCATAAGAGAGTACTATCAACAATTATATGCCAATAAAATGGACAACGTGGAAGAAATGGACAAATTCTTAGAAAAGTACAACTTTCCAAAACTGGACCAGGAAGAAATAGAAAATCTTAACAGACCCATCACAAGCATGGAAATTGAAACTGTAATCAAAAATCTTCCAGCAAACAAAAGCCCCGGTCCAGACGGCTTCACAGCTGAATTCTACCAAAAATTTAGAGAAGAGCTAACACCTATCCTGCTCAAACTCTTCCAGAAAATTGCAGAGGAAGGTAAACTTCCAAACTCATTCTATGAGGCCACCATCACCCTAATACCAAAACCTGACAAAGATCCCACAAAAAAGAAAACTACAGGCTAATATCACTGATGAACATAGATGCAAAAATCCTTAACAAAATTCTAGCAATCAGAATCCAACAACACATTAAAAAGATCATACACCATGATCAAGTGGGCTTTATCCCAGGGATGCAAGGATTCTTCAATATCCGCAAATCAATCAATGTAATACACCACATTAACAAATTGAAAAATAAAAACCATATGATTATCTCAATAGATGCAGAGAAAGCCTTTGACAAAATTCAACATCCATTTATGATAAAAACTCTCCAGAAAGCAGGAATAGAAGGAACATACCTCAACATAATAAAAGCTATATATGACAAACCCACTGCAAACATTATCCTCAATGGTAAAAAATTGAAAGCATTTCCTCTAAAGTCAGGAACAAGACAAGGGTGCCCACTTTCACCATTACTATTCAACATAGTTTTGGAAGTTTTGGCCACAGCAATCAGAGCAGAAAAAGAAATAAAAGGAATCCAAATTGGAAAAGAAGAAGTAAAACTCTCACTATTTGCAGATGACATGATCCTCTACATAGAAAACCCTAAAGAGTCCACCAGAAAATTACTAGAAATAATCAATGACTACAGTAAAGTTGCAGGATATAAAATCAACACACAGAAATCCCTTGCATTCCTATACACTAATAATGAGAAAACAGAAAGAGAAATTAAGGAAACAATTCCATTCACCATTGCAACAGAAAGAATAAAATACTTAGGAATATATCTACCTAAAGAAACTAAAGACCTATATATAGAAAACTATAAAACACTGGTGAAAGAAATCAAAGAGGACACTAATAGATGGAGAAATATACCATGTTCATGGATTGGAAGAATCAATATAGTGAAAATGAGTATACTACCCAAAGCAATTTATAGATTCAACGCAATCCCTATCAAGCTACCAACAGTATTCTTCACAGAGCTAGAACAAATAATTTCACAATTTGTATGGAAATACAAAAAACCTCGAATAGCCAAAGCGATCTTGAGAAAGAAGAATGGAACTGGAGGAATCAACCTACCTGACTTCAGGCTCTACTACAAAGCCACAGTTATCAAGACAGTATGGTACTGGCACAAAGACAGAAATATTGATCAATGGAATAAAATAGAAAGCCCAGAGATAAATCCACGCACATATGGACACCTTATCTTCGACAAAGGAGGCAAGAATATACAATGGATTAAAGACAATCTCTTTAACAAGTGGTGCTGGGAAATCTGGTCAACCACTTGTAAAAGAATGAAACTGGACCACTTTCTAACACCATACACAAAAATAAACTCAAAATGGATTAAAGATCTAAACGTAAGACCAGAAACTATAAAACTCCTAGAGGAGAACATAGGCAAAACACTCTCCGACATACATCACAGCAGGATCCTCTATGACCCACCTCCCAGAATATTGGAAATAAAAACAAAAATAAACAAATGGGACCTAATTAACCTTAAAAGCTTCTGCACATCAAAGGAAACTATTAGCAAGGTGAAAAGACAGCCTTCAGAATGGGAGAAAATAATAGCAAATGAAGCAACCGACAAACTAATCTCAAAAATATACAAGCAACTCCTACAGCTCAACTCCAGAAAAATAAACGACCCAATCAAAAAATGGGCCAAAGAACTAAATAGACATTTCTCCAAAAAAGACATACAGATGGCTAACAAACACATGAAAAGATGCTCAACATCACTCATTATCAGAGAAATGCAAATCAAAACCACTATGAGGTACCATTTCACACCAGTCAGAATGGCTGCGATCCAAAAGTCTACAAATAATAAATGCTGGAGAGGGTGTGGAGAAAAGGGAACCCTCTTACACTGTTGGTGGGAATGCAAACTAGTACAGCCACTATGGAGAACAGTGTGGAGATTCCTTAAAAAACTGGAAATAGAACTGCCTTATGATCCAGCAACCCCACTGCTGGGCATACACACTGAGGAAACCAGAAGGGAAAGAGACACGTGTACCCCAATGTTCATCGCAGCACTGTTTATAATAACCAGGACATGGAAGCAACCTAGATGTCCATCAGCAGATGAATGGATAAGAAAGCTGTGGTACATATACACAATGGAGTATTACTCAGCCATTAAAAAGAATACATTTGAATCAGTTCTAATGAGGTGGATGAAACTGGAGCCTATTATACAGAGTGAAGTAAGCCAGAAGGAAAAACATAAATACAGTATTCTAACGCATATATATGGAATTTAGAAAGATGGTAACAATAACCCTGTGTACGAGACAGCAAAAGAGACACTGATGTATAGAACAGTCTTATGGACTCTGTGGGAGAGGGAGAGGGTGGGAAGATTTGGGAGAATGACATTGTAACATGTAAAATATCATGTAAGAAACGATTTGCCAGTCCAGGTTCGATGCACGATACTGGATGCTTGGGGCTAGTGCACTGGGACGACCCAGAGGGATGGTATGGGGAGGGAGGAGGGAGGAGGGTTCAGGATGGGGAACACATGTATACCTGTGGTGGATTCGTTTTGATGTTTGGCAGAACTGATACGATTATGTGGAGTTTAAAAATAAAATAAAATTTAATTAAAAAAAAAAAAAAATAAAGTCTCCAACTATTATTGTGTTACTGTTAATTTCCCCTTTCATACTTCTTAGCATTTGCCTTACATATTGCAATGCTCCTGTGTTGGGTGCATACATATTTATAATTGTTATATTTTCTTCTTGGATTGATCCTTTGATCACTGTTTCAGTTATTTTCTGAATGAGGCTCAAGGTCAGCCTCAAACTCTGGCCAACAGGAAATAGAGGAAGCTGTTCCTCGGGTAAAATGTGCCCTGATTTCCATAAAAAAAAATTATTCGGGAAGTTTTCTCCCCATGTTCATATGTTGGGGATTGTCCTTCCAGTTTTTCTTGTATGCCTAAAGATACGTCCACATCTTTTTAGTCAAACATGCCTACATATTATTTCTTTTGCTCTATCATTCATTTATTGGCCAAACATTTGCTAAAAGCTCACTGTATACAGGGCACTGTCTTAAGAATTCTGTCATAGGCAACCAACTCATCTGCATTGAAAAAGTCAATCAGAACAGAAATCATGGGCAAGTTTTTTGATACATCAAAACTTTCTTCACTTTTACTGACTTATGGTCCCAGAAAAATAACTGCTCAAATAATACTCTGTAATTAAATTAATAAGCAAATGGGTATAATTTCTAAAGACCTCGACTCCATTAAACAAATAGGTTAATCTGGAGAGGTATTCATTGGGGATATAAAGATAATAGTTACTTATGCTTAAGGAGCTCCCATTCTGTATGAGGGTGGAAAGCAAGATAAATAAATACATTAATCCTAATATAGTATGCTTATTATCTCACAATGAATATTTAAGCAATATGTTACGGAAATGCAGAGGAAGAATGACTAATTCTGCTAGTGTGGAGAAGTCAGGTTTCAGAAGGAGGTAGTATTGATATTTGAACTGGTCCTTGAAAGATAAACAGCAGAATTTTATCAGAAGTAGAAGGAAGAAGCATACTTTATGTAAGAAAAACAGAATGAAGAAAGGCACAGAAGCCTAATTATAACATACTCAGTTAAAAACAATTTCAATATGGATAGAACACTGAAATTAAGAAATTAAACACTAAAATATATAGGGGATTAGAAGCTGAAGATGAAGTCAAAAAAATCAGATTTTATCCCATAAGTTTGAGGAGCAGAAAAAGATTTTTAAATAAAAAAGTAACAGAACCATATTCAGTGCAAGTTTTTAAGCATCTCCAGTGTGCCATGCATGGAGCTAGGTTCTGTGGCTGGGAATAAAAAGATGAATAAGATATGTTCCCTGCCCTCAAGGACCTACTTGAGACAGATATGTTGGTCAATTTTTTGTGGATGAGGTAGTTATTAAGGAGAGATTGAATGGAGGGAGGTTAGTAGGAAGACTAGTGCAATCGTGTCAGCTAGATTATATAACAAAAAAGAAGGCATCATGCAGTGGAAAAGGCACTGGCAAGAAAATCAGATAGAGCTTAGTTCAAATCTTAGATTTGCCAGAATAAACAGATGACTTTTGGAGCAAGTGCCCGAATTTCTTTGTAGTTTCAGTTTCCTTATACGTAAAATATTGATCATAATACATATTTTTTCAGAGTTGTTACTAAGACTAGAAGTAATATTCTAAACCACATGGTGGTGGTGGTTTAGTCGCCAAGTCATGTCTGATGCTTGTGACCCCCTGGACTGTAGCCCACCAGGCTCCTTTGTCCATGGGACTTCCCAGGCCAAAATACTGGAGTGGGTTGCCATTTCCTTCTCCAGGGAACCTTCCCGACCCAGGGATCAATCCTAAACCATACTTAATGCTTACTTCAATAGATTTTAATGATAATTATTAATAAAAGAACACAGATATACCAGGTATTTGAGAGATCATAAAAGGAGGACTTAGTGACTGTGAGGATGGAATGACAGGGAGGATTCAAAAGGTTTAGAGTAGGCGATGGAGTCAACCTGGCCTAGGTTTTACCCCTGTCAAGGCTAAATTCATGCTTTAAGAAATGTGGTATTCCTCTACAGAGGATCCATGCTTTATAATTTGTTTTTCCATGAAGTGTAATACATTTCAATGTATATTTCCCAATTCAAGTACTATTTATATAACAGTAAGGCAGTCTGCCATCAAATAGGAATTCTCTTAAAGATTTTTAGAAGTTAATTCCAAGTGCATGTGTTCATTAATCCAACTCAACCTTTATATGAGAATGAATCAGAAAAATATTCTACGCCTTCCTGATTAGTAAAGGACTCTTAAGACTAGATGATTAACTTTATGCAATAAAGTAGTAAGTCCCAGAAAGCCAGGATAAATGGAGAATATACTCTTAAATGCCTAAGTGGAGAGAAAAGACAATATTTCAGAGGATTACAGGTTTTTTTTTTTTTTAATCTTTATGCATTCTATAACAAGCTAGAATAGAAAGACTTAAAATATTTCGGAAGATTCTTTTCCCAATGAATAAGTGGTGCTGATTCCTATAATAATGTATTTTATGAATTTCTATTACAACATTCATAGGTGTGGAAATTCATTTTATGCATTATTTTTTATTATAGTAGTGTTGGCTAAAATACCACACTGTTCATAGACAGGAAATGACCGAAAATAAACCAGCCTCACTGTATGCATCCAATGTAAGCAAAGAAAACATTACACCACGTACTTTCCCATTTCTGGCAGGGGGAAGAAACCTGTAATATGTCATTTTACTATAGAGCTGTCCCAAGTACAGTGAACAGTGAAATCATTAATGGGATATACCAAAGTTTTACAGAATTTCTTCCCTTTATGTGACTATAATTTTTTCATGGACACTTATTTCCAGTCGTTTAGTTACACACCTATAAGCCAAAGGTCACAGACATTATAACACAAGAATTAGCCACTTTTTTGGCATTATGAAATACTAAAGACCATAAATGGGATTATTAAAAATGGAAAATTTTATGAAGCATTAAAAAGCAAATTGGAACCCTAAAGAAGAGACTCTGTGGCCCTCTGACTTTCTACCTTCAGATAGAGCCAGGCTTGTATCATTCCTAAAAGATGAAATTTAATTATATTTTTAAAGACTTACAGAGAATGTAGTAATAAAACTTCTAATCGTTAAAAACGTTTCACTTTGTGCTTTCAGATAAAATAGTTGACAGAATTAGCATATGTTTGAAACTCTCCCTCCAAGACCCCATTAAGGTAATTAAAAGTTTATAAACCCACAATAACAACAAGTAAAGAGGACAGGGGGAGACAGTCTTTAGCAAGAAGTTTCAGTAAATTTCTGGAAGCTGGGTGAAGAATTTTGAGTGAGGAAGGACGAAGGAAACCATAGCTCTGGATATGAAGTGGGGACAAGAACAAAAATGTCAGCCAAGATGCCCAAACTTTAGAAAGGAGTAAACAGAGATATGATGGAAGATGGGAGTGAGAAGTGAGACTAACACAGGGAGGGGCCTTAATTGAAGGTCTGCAAGGACCCTGCTACTTCCTTCTTCCACTGCCAAAAAACAGGCAGAGGGACACTGCACTTGATTCGGAAAAGCAAAGAATACTCAGCAAATAACACTGGGCCAACTGGCTATTCCTAAAGGGAGAAACAAAGAAATTCAACCCAACCTCAAACTTACAAATCAATTTCAGATGTAATAAAGACTAAAATATGATAGGCCACATTTTAACCTTTAGGAAGACAAAATGGGAGAATATTTTTATAATCTCAGTGTAGTAAAAAAAAAAAGTTTTTACCCTTAAACACAATTTAAATGGGTAAACCATAGAAGAAAAGACAAACATTTTGGTATCTTCAAAATACAAATGGTATTTACAGTCAAACAAATATATGATGTTGCATAGGGGGAAAGCAGAGAGAGAAAAGAAAGCTCAGGACTAAAATCAGAGGAATTCTACCATCTAGAAGTTGAAAGGACAGAAGTACTTGAGGATATGAAAAAGACACATAATCCAAGTAAAAAGTAAATACTACTAGTAATATGATGTAAAACAATAAACTGTAAACAATGATCCAAAAGGAAATAGTGAGATTAAATTAGGTCAGGGAGATAGCAGGCTTCAAAAAGAGTGGAGTCTATTTAACAGATAAATAAGAAGTTCAAAGAAACTGAAATGTGGCAAAGGAAGCACAAGTCTCTTTGTTAAACAAACAAAAACAGGCCATCAGAAACCCCAGATGAAAACAAACTATGTAGGAAAGGCATGGCTCAAATATGAAGCAAACTAAACTGCGGCATGGTTTTGAACAAACTTTGAAGCGTAACCTTTCAGTCTGATACTAGGACTAGTTTTCTTGAATGGTTTAGGAAGCAGAAAATAAGATATAAGTATACAACTTGACTCTCAAGTAAAAAATAGTTACATGATAATTACATAATCACAGAAATTTAAACACTGTATCAGTTTTCAATCTTTGAAAGTGCAAGTCGCTCAGTTGTGTCCAACACTTTGCAATCCCATGGACTGTGGCCCGCCAGGCTCCTCTGTCCATGGGATTCTCCAGGCAAGAATACCGGTGTGGGTAGCCATTCCCTTCTCCAGGGGATCTTCCGAACCCAGCGATCAAACCCAGGTCTCCCTCATTGAAGGTGGATTCTCTACCATCTGAGCCACCAGGGGAGCCCAAGAATACAGGAGTGGGTGGCCTATCCCTTCTCCAGGGGATCTTCCCCACCCAGGAATCAAACTGGGGTCTCCTGCATTGCAGGCGGATTCTTTACCAGTTGAGCTAATCTATAGAAGCTACCAACTAACAAATGTAATGGTTACAGAACAAATATAAATGATACTGATCTTGAAATATAAAAGTATAGTCCATAGACTACAACAAAATTAGAGTACCAAAGGAGAGGAAAAGGCAGGATAGAGAAGTTTGAAACTCCATCTCTCCATAAAGGCAACAAATATAATAGCAAAAACTATCACAATCAACTTTTTCAGAATTCTGGAATCTAAGAAATATTACAACAATCAGGGGAATGTTTAATGAAGAAAAACATTGCTGATTTTTACAGAATTTAAGACAATTCTGTGGCATTTAAGGTTACCCTGTTCCTATCCCCTACTTCCCAGCTCAGTGGCAGCCTTGAACATGACAGCTCACATTCCTTGTGTGGGTTGCTGGTACCAGAGGAAGCAATACATATCTTATTATAAAAAAAAAAAAAATTGTGGTTATACATTTTGACATGTCTAGTAGCTCGCCAAAGGATCAGCTCAAGGACTTGCTTTTGTTTCCCTGCCTCTGAGCTGCCCCGTAGCTGAAGTGGCTTCCTGGGTGGCAGTTTTCAAAAGTATTTAAAGGCAAAAATGTATTTAGCTGCTGCCACACAGGGCAAACAATAGAGAGACCAAAAAGACTAAGAAACAAGAGGCTGGGGAAGAAGATATTTAGGGGAAGAAGGACTTTGGGAAGCTCCTGTGTATTCCAGGGAAGCTACAGGGTGACACTTATGTCCACATTTATGCTCAGAAAAGTCTTTTCAGGTCTTTTCTGAACATCAACTCCAACTGTGGAAAGACAAAGATAAACAGAGATTCTTAAAAGCAACAAGAGAGAAATGACTAGTCCTGTATTAATAAAAAGAATCTTCAATAAGATTAATAGCCAACTTCTCATCAGAAACCATGGAAGACAGAGGCAGTGGGATGGCATATTGAAAGGAAAAAAAAAAAACTGTTAACCAAGAATTCTGTATCCAACAAAATTGTACTTCAAATCTAAGGGAGAAATTAAGACATTTCTAGATAAACAAAAATTGTGAGAGTTCATTGCTAGTACACCTGCTCTATAAAAAAAAATGCTAAAGTGGTCCTTTAGATTGAAATGAGAGGAACCTGGACCATAAGTCAGTCACATGAAGAAACAAAGAATACTAGAACAGATAATTATATGATAAATATAGAATCCAGTGTCCCTGTATTTTTAGTTGGTAACTCCTCTTTATTCTTGCATGATTTAATAGACAAATGCATAAAATAGTACCTATAAATCTATGTTAATGTCCACACAATGTATAAAGACAAAATTTGGAGCTATATGAGAGCAAAGTGTTTACAAATTAATACAACTAAATTTGTATTAATGCAAACTAAACTGTTAAATATTAAGATATCAGTTATATTCCTTAGTGAAAGTGTTAGTCACTCAATTGTGTCCGACTCTTTTGCAACCCCATGAACTGTAGCCCGCCAGGCTCCTCTGTCCATGACATTCTCCAGGCAAGAAAACTGGAGGGGGAGCCATTCCCTTATCCAGGGGATCTTCTTGACCCAGGGATCAATCTCATATACATTCAAAGATTTGGTAGAAATGGAGTCAGCAAGATACACTTAAAAGGGTGAAAGTAAAAGCTGCTCAGTTGTGTTTGACTTTTTGTGACCCCATGGACTATACAGTCCATGGAATTCTCCAGGCCAGAATACTGGAGTAGGGAGCTGTTCCCTTCTCCAGGAGATCTTCCCAACCCAGGGATTGAACCCAGGTCTCCAGCATTGCAGGTGGACTCTTGATCAGCTGAGCCACCAGGGAAACCCACCTGAAGAGTAGTCAGCCATAAAAGCCAACAAAATAATGCCACTGCAGCAACAGGGATGGACCCAGAGATTGTCATATTAAGTGAAGTCAGACAAAGACAAATATCATTTGATATTGCTTATACGTAGAACCTTTTAAAAATGGTACAAATTAACTTATTTACAACACAGAAATAGAGTCACAGGTGTAGAAAACAAACATAATTACCAGGGGGAAAGGAGAGAGGGAGGGAATGAGGGATATATACACTCACCACTATATATATATATATACAGAGAGGTACCTAATAAGGACCTACCATATAGCACACTCTACTCAATATTCTGTAGTAGTCTATATGGGAAAAAAATCCAAAAAAGATTGGATATATGTATATGTATAACTGATTCACTTTGATGTACACCTAAAACTAATACAACACGGTAAATCAACTATACTCCAATTAAAAATTTTAAAAATAAATAATTAAAAACAAAAATTAAATAAAAAAGAGTAGCCACATAGGTAAAAGGAAAATCAAGTGAATGTGCTTTCAAGAATATTAATGTAAAGATCCTATCAACAATGAGTATCAACTATGTCAATGGGAGTGGCATGTTCAAGCAAAATAAGAACTTGAAGTTCAAAAAGTCAATCTGGATTCTCTGTTTAAGAGCCCTTCATGTAGGCATATACAAGGTAAAATAAGCTCTTTAAGAAATATTCCTACCTTTCCAATGTAACAGATTTTACAGGAATCACAACCACAAGCCAAACTGAAAAAAAAAATCTACAACTACTGGAAGTTGTGATTTTGCATTAGTCTCTACTAATAATTTCTTGTCTATCTCTAAAGTGTTACTTTTCTGACTTCATAGATAAATGTCATCTATGTCTCCTTGAATTAAAAGTTTTTAGATCATCAAAAAGGGTTGGACCATGATAATGTAATCGTGTCTTCATGGCACTTTGAACTTAACAACTGTAGAAATTTTTGCCAGAAACTGTGGATCTCTTTCCTAATAATTCATTACTGCTCTCCACATCCTCTGCATTGAACCCACACATCAATTTTCCCATCTCTTCCAAATTCTTCATTTGTGCTCTTTCCTTAAAAAGCCTCTAGCTTTGTGGAACTCCTAATAAAAGTTCTGAAATTCTTGGAAGCAATTTTAAGTCATAGTAATTTTCACTAGCAGATACTTCTTTCTCTTGGAACCAACTGTTTTTTACAGGGTCACAAAATTTTTGGAAAAAAGTTGTTTTAAAAGTTTAGAGTATCAGGAAAGTCACATTAATAGTCTGGAGTCCACCTATCAGTCTGCCTAATAGTCAGAGTCCAGCAATCAGAGATAGTTTTGCCAGGTAAAAGAATCACTTAATGAACAATGACACTCCCGTAATCACTGCTGCTGCCAACACTAGTAAAATGTGAACAGTGAACATCTCTGTGATACGGGCATAGGATGCATGGCTGAGATTGGAAGGAGATAACGATGGTCACCATTGAATACTCTGGCCCTTGGTTCCACACCTAGTTCTATCAGCAATAACTTCCATGTCCACACAATAATAACTTCAACTCATCTCCTCTCCTCTTCTCCTCTCCTTATTCTTTTCTACTCTTCTCCAACAACGCATTCCCAGGGCCGCAGTGGCCTCCAAAGTGTTTTTTATGTTATTACTAACATATATCCATCTCTAAAATCTTCAACTTCAAAAACTTAATTTGACCATAAATTCCCACTAGTTCAGCTCACTACTAACCCTATTACTTTATGTAATTCTCATCATTAATCTCATAAAGACTTCTAGTCCCAGAAATACTACATTTTCTTCCAATTCATTGGCAACCTTCTACTTTTCAACTATTTAAAAGTAGCCTAGACCATATGATCTATCATTTCTTTCAACATTATACTTGAATTTTTAAATTCCTTATCTTTGATCCTTTATTTCCTTATTCTTTCTAAGATATTTAGCTTTTCTACCGATATACCTATAACAAACCTTCACTGTATTAAAAAGCAGAGACATCACTTTGCTGACAAAGGTCCATAACGTCAAAACTATGATTTTTCCACTAGTCATGTTTGGATGTGAGAGCTGGACCATAAAAAAGCTGAGAGCTGAAGACTTGATGATTTCGAATTGTGGTGCTGGAGGAGACTCTTGAGAGTCCTTGTACAGTAAGGAGATCAAACCAGTCAATCCTAAAGGAAATCAAACCTGAATATTCACTGTAAGGACTGATGCTGAAGCTGAAGCTCCAATACTCTGGCCATGTGATGCGAAGATCCAATTCATTGGAAAAGACCCTGAGGCTGGGAAAGATTGAGGGCAGGAGAAGAAGGGGGTGACAGAGGATGATATGGTTGGATGGCATCACCGACTCGATGGACATAAGTTTGAGCAAACTCCAGGAGACAGTGAAGCACAGGGAAGCCTGGCTTGCTGCAATCCATGGGGTTGCAAAGACAAGACTTAGCGACTGAACAACAACAACAACTGATATATCTTGTCATTCTGTACTCCTGGAATACTCGCTCAACAATTCAGACCAGCTGCTATAATTTCATGGTCTGTAACTTCCTTTCAGTCAGTTCAGTTCAGCCACTCAGTCATGTCCGACTGTTTGCGACCCCATGAATTGCAGCACACCAGGCCTCCCTGTCCATCACCAACTCCCGGAGTTCACTCAAGACTCACGTCCATTGAGTCAGTGATACCATTCAGCCATCTCATCCTCTGTCGTCCCCTTCTCCTCCTGCCCCCAATCCCTCCCAGCATCAGAGTCTTTTCCAATGAGTCAACTCACAGCATGAGGTGGCCAAAGTACTGGAGTTTCAGCTTTAGCATCATTCCTTCCAAAGAAATCCCAGGGCTGATCTCCTTCAGAATGGACTGGTTGGATCTCCTTGCAGTCCAAGGGACTCTCAAGAGTCTTCTCCAACACCACAGTGCAAAAGCATCAATTCTTCGGCACTCAGCTTTCTTCACAGTCCAATTCTCACATCCATACATGACCACTGGAAAAAACCATAGCCTTGACTAGACGGATCTTTGTTGGCAAAGTAATGTCTCTGCTTTTGAATATGCTATGTAGGTTGGTCATAACTTTCCTTCCAAGGAGTAAGCGTCTTTTAATTTCATGGCTGCAGTCACCATCTGCAGTGATTTTGGAGCCCAGAAAAATAAAGTCTGACACTGTTTCCACTGTTTCCCCATCTATTTCCCATGAAGTGATGGGACCGGATGCCATGATCTTCGTTTTCTGGATGTTTGTAAAACCAACTTTTTCACTGTCCACTTTCACCTTCATCAAGAGGCTTTTGAGTTCCTCTTCACTTTCTGCCATAAGGATGGTGTTATCTGCATATCTGAGGTTATTGATATTTCTCCCAGAAATCTTGATTCCAGCCTGTGCCTCTTCCAGTCCAGAGTTTCTCATGATGTACTCTGCATATATGTTAAATAAGCAGGGTGACAATATACAGCCCTGACATACTCCTTTTCCTATTTGGAACCAGTCTGTTGTTCCATGTCCAGTTCTAACTGTTGCTTCCTGACCTGCATACAGATTTCTCAAGAGGCAGGTCAGGTGGTCTGGTATTCCCATCTCTTTCAGAATCTTCCACAGTTTATTGTGATCCACACAGTCAAAGGCTTTGGCATAGTCAATAAAGCAGAAATAGATGTTTTTCTGGAACTCTCTTGCTTTTTCCATGATCCAGCAGATGTTGGCAATTTGATCTCTGGTTCCTCTGCCTTTTCTAAAACCAGCTTGAACATCTGGAAGTTCACGGTTCATGTATTGCTGAAGCCTGGCTTGGAGAATTTTGAGCATTACTTTACTAGCATTGAGATGAGTGCAATTGTGCGGTAGTTTGAGCATTCTTTGGCATTGCCTTTCTTTGGGATTGGAATGAAAACTGACCTTTTCCAGTCCTGTGGCCACTGCTGAGTTTTCCAAATTTGCTGGTACATTGAGTGCAGCACTTTCACAGCATCATCTTTCAGGATTTGAAATAGCTCAACTGGAATTCCATCACCTCCACTAGCTTTGTTCATAGTGATGCTTCCTAAGGCCCACTTAACTTCACATTCCAGGATGTCTGGCTCTAGGTGCATGATCACACCATCGTGATTATCTGGGTAGTGAAGATCTTTTTTGTACAGTTCTTCTGTATTCTTGTCATCTCTTCTTAATATCTTCTACTTCTGTTAGGTCCATACCATTTCTGTCCTTTATCGAGCCCATCTTTGCATGAAAGAACTAACTTCCTTTAGTTCCTCAGAATTTTCCTTCAACATCTCAACACTTCCCTAGTTAGCTCCCTAGTATACTTGAAAAATGTAGAGATATACCATGATTTTTAAAGTGATGATTTATTATCTTACAAATGTTAATCCTACTGATATCAACAACTTAAATACCATTTGAAGAAGGTTCTTAACTTTTCATTTAAATGATTTTAAAGCTCATATGTAAGAACAAGTGTGTGAGAATTGAAACTTTGAAAATAGTGAAAGCATATTTCCCTTACTAGATATTAAAACTATAAAATGACAATAATCAAAATAGTCTGGTATTGGCATTAAAACAGATAAGTAGGTTAGTGAAATGGAATAGAAAGTTCAGAAATATATCCAGTATTTATGGGAACTTAATATAAGATGAAATGACATTCTCATTACAAAAGAGAATAATTTAATTGAGGAATGCTATTAGAAAACTGACTAGTCAATTGGAATGGAATCAAGTTAGGCTCTCACCTAACACCATATATAAAAATAAAATTGATGTATTAAAGGAGGAATTTTAAAACCTTATTAAAATCTTAGAATAAAATTTATAAGGTCATTTGGATAAACTTGGAACTAGGAATCCTTCTTAAGGAAGATAGAAAAAATATTTTTAAAGAAAAGATAAATCAGAAATAGAACTAATGGGTAGTATTTCATAAATCTAAAGCCCAATGACATAAAGTTTTAATTTTATAAAGTATAGTTATATACAAGTAGAATTATTTTGACATTTAAATAATATTAAATAAAGTTTCAGGACAATATAAGTGATATATCCATTATATAAGTTATCACTTAATTAAAATGTTAATTCTTGTTTCCTTATTTTTCTAGCTGAAAGATCTGAGAAACTCTACATGTGGATACCCAAGTGAGGTGAAGGAGGTATGCTGGTCAATATAAATTAATCTTATAACTAAAACTGCTAAAGTATGTCTGTCTTTAAAATATATGTCAAACTCTAACTACAGTAAACTTCCAAAATATTATTCTAATTCCTCTTAAATGACTTGTTGATTACACTCTTCATATATGGAAAGCTGAAAGAATACTGGCTGAAAAGCTGAAATAAAAGCTATATTATATTTAGTTTGAAATGTGTTTCAGAATTTGGTCAGGTCATTAGATAACTGTGCATCAAATGAAACAAAACTGAAGTGCATTCTATCTTTGAGTTTTAGCTTTTCTTTTTAAATTGTATATATATACACACACATTTTTAAATGACACACAAACTATGAAGTTATATATGCTTTATATTCCTCTCATTGACTTGATTCTAGTATGCCTTTATGAGAAGAAGGGAAATATGTTAAGCCTAGATAGTGTCCTCAGATTTGTTCATAAACCAAGGGATATGTGTTATATGATCTGTATGTCATAGAAGGAAAAGGTTGTGAGCCACTGGAAAAGACAGATACTATAGATTGCAACTGGAGTAACTGTTTATGTTTTATGCCAAATTGCTTAACACTGATAGTTAAGTAGTAAGGATTTGTGCTAGCTAATGGGGAAACAACAAAGGTTAACACAATCAGGATTTTACATTCTAGTGGGGAAGACAGATACAAAACAACTATTCATGTTGTTGTTCAGTCGCTAAGTTGTGTCCGACTGTGCGACCCCATGGACTATATAGCACGACAGGCCCCTGTGTCCTTCACTGTCTCCTGGAGTTTGTTCAAACTCATGTCCGTTGAGTTGGTGATGCCATCCAACCATCTCATCCTCTGCTGCCCTCTTCTCCTTTTTTCTAACTACCCAGTGGTTATTAATGCTCATAAGTGCTAACAAGGGGAAGTGCAGAGTACTGGGAGAAAAAAAGGTATCTGATCTAGCCCACTCTCTGGGAAGTCATTAGGAAAGACTTTTCAGGGGAAGTGAGGGTTGAAGTCAAGACCTCCAGGCTGAACTGCAGTTAGCCAGGGCAGGGTGAAGGAAGCAGGGCAGGGGAGAATAGACCTGTTTGTAGAAGAAGGGTTCTAAGGTAGGAAGTTTTTGGGAATTGGGAATCACTGAGGCTGTAGCACAAGAACAGAATGGCTGATACTATGGGACAAGATAGGTAAGGTGGGTAGATGGCCTTACAGGCTATATTAAGTAATCTAGATTTATTCCTAAGAAAAATAAAAAACTACTAAAGGGTTCTGGCAACCCACTCCAGTACTCTTGCCTGGAGAATCCCATGGAGGGAGGAGGCTGGTAGGCTACAGTCCATGGGGTCGCAGAGTTGGACAAGATTGAGCGACTTCACTTTCACTTTCACTTTCAAAGCGTTCTTAAATTAGGGGCAAGCCTATATTTTCAATAGTTTCACCTTAACTTTTAAAACCTATTGCTAATTTCAGTAGGTTTTCTTAAGAAAACTATTTTAAAATAATTATATGTAAAATATTTCCCCATTTCTGCTCCAAATTCATTTCTCCAAAGATACTAATATCCCAAAAGAACACCACTGCATACCCTGCTTCCTCTGGAAATGTAGAGACGGTGCTTCCATCGTTCTGACAGTGGTCCTGAGAGTCAGAATCTCTTCTGTCTTGATTTATAGCAATACTGGTTATTCGATGCTGTTGCAAGTCCCACTTTCGAGCTACATTGTTAATTGTTAACCTTTTCTTCTCCTATGAAAAAGTTCATTGTGACAAGAATTACATAATGCCATTTCTGTAGCAGGAGAATCCAAGGAGCATATTGTTTGTACTACTTATCACATCTTTAAAAGGAGTCAATCACTTAAAGCAGCTACCAAATATGTATTCTAAAACATGGTATAAGCAGCCTTTATTCAACCTATGCATTCAAACATCTCAAAAATGCTCTATTATTCTTAAAAAAAGTATATACAAATAACAATTACTCCTACTGGACATAAAAAAATTTCACTATTTACAGGTTTAACTTGACGGAAATTGATATACTCAAATGTTACATTTGCATGTGTGCTAAGTTGCTTTAGTCATGTCCTACTCCTTGCAACCCATGAATTGTAGCCTTCCAGGCTCCTCTGTCTGTGGGATTGTCCAAGAAAGAATACTGGAGTGGGTTTCCACTTCCTCCTCCAGGGGACTCAAGTGTTATGTGAAGTTTAAATTATGTCTTTGTGCTTAAAGATAGTAAGAAAACCTGACAATATTTTAATCTTTTTAACCAATAATTATGGCAAATATGGTGGAGTGATCTCGGAGAGGGAGAAAAGAGAGATTGATCAGTGTTTTAAGCTTCACAGTATAAATTACAATGTCTGAAAATTAACAAACATATATAGACTATTAAAAGAAATTGTACTAGGTTGAAACATTTCTAGATAACTAGTAGCATCTTAGATTATCCATTATCAAACCTCATAACTCAGATGGTAAAGAATCTGCCCGCAATGCAGGAGGCCCGGGTTCAATCCCTGGGTAGGGAGGATCCCCTGGAGGAGGAAATGGTAACCCATTCCAGTATTCTTGCCTGGAGAATCCCATGGACTGAGGATCCTGGTAGGTTACAGTCCATATGGCCACAAAGAGTCAGATATGACTGAGCAACTAACACAACTTCTAAATGGTATGTTGATTAAATCAGAGTGCTGAAAATAGACACCTCCCTTTTTATCTTTACTCAGAGAACAATCATCTAGTGAAAAATCATCGGTGTGATACTGCCCCTCTTCATCTGCTCCCTTTGGAACCAGGGAAGGCTGTCGGGAAGATTCTCTGCCCGTTCCCTCAGCGCATCCACACATGCAGAACACTTATGTTTAGCTCCACTTCTCTGCCTTCCAAAATTTTAGATGTAGAAATGGCACTGTTTAGGAATTAAAACTGGTGACAAAGCTTAATTACAACTAAACATTTTTAAAGTTCTATTTCTGCATTTAAAAATGTCTTTAACATGGGTTCTTTTTTCTATTGCTTGGTATTTGAAATGTGTTTATATAATTAAATGGGTTCCACTTAGTATGTGTATACTTCTAAGACTTCTTGACATTTTATGTATGTCCTTATCTAAAGCAAGAAGGCATTTGACATTCTACTATAAATTTCCCCCCCAAATCTATGATAAGAAGGCATCTTATCTTAAAGGATTCTATTTCAATTATTTGCAGATGACTGGGACAACCCAATTCTTAATCTACACAATACCATTATTTTCACTCAGTGCCAAGGCTATTTTGAAAGAGGCAGGGGCAGTGAGTTAATGGCAGATGGCTATCATGCTGACGCCATGCATGTGGCTTTCTGGCTGACTTGGAGTTGGCAAAAATAAATATTCTTAATGAGGTAGATGTAGCAGTGCTTAGAAAAAAGGCACAAAAGTATACACCACTCAGTATGTTAAATTTATAACAAGATACTCTGAAAACGCAAGCACTTTTCTATACCAACCCCAAAGTTAAGCTTTCTTTAACTCAGTTGTTAAAATCAGATCAACCCCAGGCTGACAAAGAAAATGGGTATTTTCACCGAAGTCAAGAAAAGGGAAGATATAGTTTAAAACAAGAGTGCAATCTGGGGTCAGGTGGGGACCACTGACTGGTTAGAGGGACCAGCAAGGGCTCTAAGTGCCTGTGGGGCAGGAAAAAGAAGAACAAAGGAAAGACAAATATTCTATAAGGCAAAAGAGGGTTCCCCCCCCAGAAAAAATTTATGTTCAAAGATCATGGATGCATCTGGCATATTAGTACAATCACGACTATAGCTAGAGGACAGTCTGTCAAATTTGTGTTAAAGTGATAGTTATTTTAGAAGATGCCAACTTTCAGCTTCTGCCACTTGAGTCTATTCTTTATAAACCAAGCAATACCACACCAGTATATGTCATCACTATCACTTCCATTCATTTTAAAGATTGAAAAGAAAATAGAAAGATAGAAAAGCAACAGGACTAAAGATGGATGTCTATACACCCTTCCTGTCCCTCAGAAACAGCAGTCCCCAACATTTTTGGGTACTGGAGACGAGTTTAATGGAAGACAATCTTTTCATGGACCAGGACGGGGTGCGTGGTTTGGGGAATGTTCAAGTACATTGTATTTATTGTGTGCTTTATTTCTAAATTATTGTACATTGTGATATATAATGAAATAATTATACATCTCATGGAATGCAGGATCAGTGGGAGCTCTAAGTTTGTTTTCCTGCAACCAGACAGTCCCATCTGGGGGTGATGGAAGACACTGACATCTCAACTGAGATGAACAGCTATAAACACAGATGAAGCCTCGGTCGTTCGCCTGCCACTCACCTCCTGCTGTGTGGCCCAGTTCCTACTAGACTGGAGCTGAGAGGACTTGGGACCAAGTTTGTTTTGTTTGTTAATTTAGGAGTAGTTTTCACAAAGTAAAACACACAGATTCAAGTGTACTCTTCGATCAGTTCTGACAAATGCATAAATGTTATCCTGTAACATTTCCATCACCCCAGTAAGTTCTCTTGTTTCCTAAGTTTGCTATATATATCATTGTTATCCCAAAAACCTTTTAAGGACAGTAATATCTGATATGCTAAATCATTTCAAACAAGTTCAAAAAAACCTTTAATTTCTATACTCCTCAAAATCTCTACCACCTCTCTAATGGAGAAGCTAACAGAGATTTTTTTTAATTTAAAAAGCCATCGGATCATTTTGATATTTGGCAAAACTAATACAATTATGTAAAGTTTAAAAATAAAATAAAATTTAAAAAAATAAATAAATAAAAAGCCATCAGTAAAAAATAAACCCATGTAGCAGAGCTTGTTAAAATATATCACTAAAGATGACAGTTTACTACAGTGGTTTCCAAAATGAAATTTAAATGCCAGGAGGATATACAAGGTGATGTACTGGTGTGGAAAGAAGGTTAACTTCTGTTATATATATATACTTTAATCTCTTCCTTTTATAATTTCTCATGTTCGCATTTATTTTATATTGTACATTATATTATATTGTATTTCAGAAGTACAGGATTTTTTATGTTTTAAGGGTGTCTGTTTATTAAAAACACTATCAAAAGGAATGAAAAATTTGCAGTTTGGAAACCACTTTTCTAGCTGATTAGCAAGCTAGCTTCAGTATGTGTGAGTGTGTGTACGTGTGTGTGTGTGTGCACACATACATGAATGTAGACACCAGAGACAATACCTTAAGCAAAGATTGCTTTTGACTTTCCCGCTTCTTCTCTTCCTCTTTTTTGGCTACAACAGATGCCATACGCCTTTCTTCTTCCTAAAAGAAAAATGTAAAAAAGTATTGTTAAGTAGTTAACCTTTTTTGATGCTAAATATCTTCAGTTCTCCAAGTCTGATTTTCTTTGTGAGAGCCATACTACTTGCTAATAGGAAATATGCCCTCAAAGAAAAAGTCAGTGTGTTCCTCTTTATTTTCTTCTTCCAACTTAATTTGAAAAGAAAACTGTGCATTCTTAACTCTACTCCCAACTCTTGATGTGAGATAAACCTAAATAATACAAGAAAAAGACTGAGAAGAGAAAGAAGAAAGGGAGAGCAGGGGGCTTCCCTGGTGGCTCAGTGGTAAAGAATTCACCTGCTAATGCAGGAGACATGGGTTACGGTTCAATCCCTGGTCCAGGAAGATTCCACATGTCATGAAGCAACTAAGCCCGTGTGCCACAACTATCGAGCTTGTGCTCTAAAGCCTGGGAAACGCAACTATCGAACCTACGTGCCACCACGACCGAAGCCTGCATGCCCTAAAGCCCACGCTCCGCAACAAGAGCAGCCACTGCAATGAGAAGCCCGTGCACCGCAACTGAGTGCCCCCACTCACACAACTAGAGAAAGCCACGCACAGCAGCCAAGACCCTGCACAATCAGACATAAATTAATAAGATTATAACAAAAGGGAGTGCGATGCAGGACTGTATAACTTTTCTTTGTACTGTAGTTTTACATGGAGATTTTTAATAAAGTTTTTATCATGAAGATGAAAATCATGCTTCTAACAATCTATTTAATTTATTGTTGCAAAGCAGAGTTTTTTTTAAATGACAATACAATTGTGAAAGCTTTTAAAAAATTTCTATGGATATTAATAAATTATTCTCCATTAATATCATTACTTTGTTTTTAAGTTGATTTGGCCAGTCTAATTTCTTCCATTCTAAAAACTATGAAACTTTACTGTAATAACATTACAGTTTAGAAAAACTTTTAAAAAGTAGTCATAATCCCAAAACCCTAACTCAAATATCATAATTTTTCCATCACATTATGATATTCACTATAAACAAATTTTTAAATGTTGCAATCTGCATATACAATCTGGATCATGATTTTTCACCCTAAGGATTGGAAAATTTTTAATAAAGTAAATTATAGGCATGTAACTCATAATTTTAATATCAAAAGATTTGATATTAAAATGATGTCATAATTTGAGAAAACAATTTCTTCATGAAAGACAAACTTGAAAATATCTTCAGAGACAGAAAACTATAAAAAGTAATTCAGTACATTTGAAGGAGAACATTTTCAGAAATACAATTTACAAAACCTAAATTAAAAATTTAATGGAAGTGAGTTGAAGAGTAGAATGCTCTCATACCACCCTATAATTGCCAGTCACAGCCCTTAACCTCTTTCATTTAAATTATCTCTGGTACTATCTCTTCTCTTTCCTGCAAATAGATAGCTCCATGAAGGTATGGACCATATCAGCTACCCAGCACATAGTAGATATGCAGTAAATATATATTCAAAGAATGAATTATTAAATGTACATCTCTATGACTGTGACTGTGTAAGTTCCTCAGTTGTGTCTGACTCTTTGTGACCCCATGAACTGTAGCCTGCCAGGCTCTTCTGTCCATGGGATTCTCCAGGCAAGAATACTGGAGTGAGTTGCCATTCCCTTCTCCAGGGGATCTTCCCAACCCAGGGATCAAATTCAGGTCTCCTGATTTGCAGGCAGATCTGAGCCACTGGCTCCTGATCTGAGCCACAGGGAAGCCCACAACTGTTCAATAATTTCCTAAAACTGAAACCATTAAATCAAATGGTAGACATATTTCTAGGGCTTTTGCTGTGTTTGCAAAAGTACTCCATAAGTGTAGTACTAATTTATATTTCTACCAGAAGTTAACACTTGATTTAAAATATAATGGATAGTCACAAGAGTTGTTCACCAAATATTCCTATGTCTTCTTACATCCTGGCCATATAGTCAGATGGCACTTCATGTCCTCTTAAAGTCAGGTGTGGTCATGTGAATTGCTTTGGCCAATGTCGTATGGACAAAAGTGATATGTGTTACTTCTGGGTAGAAAATTTCAAAGACAATGTATGATATAGCTATTTCCTCTCTCACTGCTGGTACAGAATTTGCAAAGCTCCAAAGGATGGGCACTTTGAAGGCCTTGGTCGTGGAATGAGGACAACACAGAGTAAAGTTCTCAGACCACATAAAATGGACAGACTGACAGCATGAGCATGAAATAAGCTTTGTTGGTTTAATCCACTGAGATTAGAGAAGTTGTTACTGTAAGATGGAGAAGCTCTAAACAGCAAAAACAAGACCTGGAGCTGAACTCCTTATTGCAAAATTCAGCCTTAAACTGAAGAAAGTAGGGAAAACCACAAGACTTTTCAGATATGATCTAAATCAAATCCCTTATAATTATACAGTAGAGGTGACAAATAAATTCAAAGGATTAGATTTGGTAGACAGAATGCCTGAAGAACTATGGACAGAGGTTTGTAACATTGTATAGGAAGAAAAGAAATGCAAGAAGGCAAACTGGTTGTCTGAGGAGGCCTTACAAATAGCTGAGAAAAGAAGAGAGGCAAAAGCCAAAGGAGAAAGGGAAAGATATAGCCAAGTGAATGCGGAGATTCAGAGAATAGCAAGGAGAGATAAGAAAGCCTTCTTAAGTGAACAATGCAAAAAAATAGAGGAAAACAATAGAATGGGAAAGACTAGAGATCTTGTCAAAAATATTAGAGATACCAAGAGAACATTTCATGCAAAGATGGGCACAATAAAGAACAGAAACAGCAAAGACCTAACAGAAGTAAAAGAGATTAAGAAGTGGCAAGAATATACAGAAGAGCTATAGAAGAAAGGTCTTAATGACCCAGATAACCACAATGGTGTGGTCACTCACCTAGAGCCAGACATCCTGGAGTGTGAAGTTAAGTGAGCCTTAGGAACAATTACTATGAACAAAGCTAGTGGAGGTGATAGAATTCCAGGTGAGCTATTTCAAATGCTAAAAGTTGATGCTGTGAAAGTGCTGCATTCAATATGCTAGCAAATTTGGAAAACTCAGCAGTGGCCACAGGACTGGAAAAGGTCAGTTTTCATTCCAATCCCAGAGAAGGGCAAGGCCAATGAATGTTCAAACTACCATGTGATTGTGGTCATTTCACATGCTATCAAAGTAATGTTCAAAATCCTTCAAGCTAGGCTTCAGTGGTATTTAAACCGAGAACTTCCAGATGTTCAAGCTGGATTTAGAAAAGGCAGAGGAACTAGAGATCAAATTGCCAACATCTGTTGGATCATATAAAAAACAAAGGAATTCCAAAAACATATCTACTTCTGCTTCATTGACTACGCTAAAGTCTTTGACTGTGTGGATCACAACAAACTTCAAAATTCTTAAAGAGATGGGAATACCAGACCTTTTTACCTGTCTCCTGAGAAACTTGTATGCAGGTCAAGAAGCAACAGTTAGAACTGGACATGGAACAACTGACTGTTTCAAAATTGGGAAAGGAGTACATCAAGGCTACATTTTGTCACCCTGCTTTTTTAACTTCTGTGCAAAATGCCAGGCTGGATGACTCACAAGCTGAAATCAAGATTGCTGGGAGAAATATCGACAACCTCAGATACGCAGATTATACCACCCTCATAGCAGAAAGTGAAGAGGAACTAAAGAGCCTCTGGTGAAGGTGGAAGAGGATACTGAAAAAGCTCTCAACATTCAAAAAAATGAAGATCATGGCATCTGGTCCCATCACTTCATGGCAAACAGATGGGGAAATAGTGAAAACAGTGACAGATTTTATTTTCTTGGGCTCTAAAATCACTATGGACAGTGACTGCAGCCATGAAATTAAAAGACACTTACTCATTGGAAGAAAAGTTATGACAAACATAGACAGTATATTAAAAACTAGAGACTCCTTTTGCCCTCATAGGTCTGTGTAGTCAAAGCTCTGGTTTTTCCAGTAGGCATGTATAGATGTGAGAGTTGAACCATAAAGAAGACTGAGTGCTGAAGAATTGATGCCTTTGATCTGTGGTGCTGGAGAAGATTCTTGAGAGTCCCTTGGACAGTAAGGAGATCAAACCAGTCAATCCTAGAGGAAATCAGTCCTGAATATTCATTGGAAGGACTGATGATGAAAATGAATCTCCAATACCTTGGCCACCTGATGTGAAGAGCTGACTTACTGGAAAAGACCCTGATGCTGGGAAAGATTGAGGGCAAGAGGAGAAGGAGGTGGCAAAGGATGAGATGCTTAGATAACATCACTGACTCAATGGACATGAGTTTGAGCAAACTCCAGGTGATAGTGAAGGACAGGTAAGCCTGGTGTGCTGTGGTCCATGGGGTCGCAAAGAGTCAGATACAACTCAGTGACTGAACAACAACAGCCTAGAGCATCCTGATCAGTATATACATTAGAATTAGAATTAAGGAAAGTCAAAGAGGCACAAAAATGTATTCTAGGGTGTGAGCCATTATAAATGCTCCTGAAAACAAAGGACTTAGACTAAAGAAGTAAATAAAAAATACACAAAGCAAACTATCTCCGAGTTAAAAAGGTAATCAGAAATACATCCACTGGAGGACTCAAATTTTAAAAATGAGGAAATGAACAATGAGAAGTTTAGTAACTTATACAAGGTCAAAGCCAGGATCAGAACCAGGGTTCATTGGTGAGAAATGGGGTTTGCATTTTTATAATCAGGATATATTTATATGTGTTTTACTGGCTTTAGACAGATGAAAAAAGTGAGGTCAAAATTTAGCAGTAATCTGCCATACAATTTAGTTCTTTAAAAGGGAATGAAAATTTATGTGATTTTTGGTGAATTTAAAGTATATTTGACAATATGGAAAACAGTTGTTCTTAATGTTTAAAGGCTGAACAGAGGTAATGAGGAGAAATAAACTAAATAAGAAATTCAGAACCTTGGTTCCTAGTTTCATAAAATAGCTGAATTAATAACCACATTAAACTCTTTTGTTCAGTAGATGTTGATTTAGTACCTATTAAGTATAACCTGTTTCAGAAAAAAACTTAAAAAGAACAAAATATATTGATGGTCAATTGTTGACTCGTGTATTGAATGTGAACTAGAAACAGATTGGTTATTCAAAGAGCCAATTTTAAGCAGTACTGGAAACTGTATGGGTCACGTACTATACATACTTAATGGATGATTTCATTAGATTTGCAAAAAGAATCTGAGCTTCTATTAAAGGCAGGAGGACTTTAAAAGGAAAGTTAACCCAGGAAAACTGGATAGATGCCAAATCAATTCAAATATTCAATGTTTTAAAAATGTATAAATATGATGACTGTATTTCAGCCCAAATAATTACAGAGTAACTAAAGTTAGAAACAAAAATAAACCCCTCTAATTGTAAAGATAAGCTATAAACCTGTTGGTAAGAAGGAAAAAAATTGTAAAATTCAGGCATCTTCATGATAATAATCCAATTTCTGTGACAAAAACCATATCCTTTATGTAGCAAAAGAAAGAGATCTACCTGGCCTGAAAATAGACATACACTTTCCTCATTACTGTGGTTTGTCATGAAGACCCAATACAGAAACAGGTTTAAATTAATTAAGAAGCATAGTGATTTAACAGAGAAAGAAATGGCAACCCACTCCAGTATTCTTGCCTAGAGAATCCCATGGACAGAGGAGCCTGGTGGGCTGCCGTCTGCGGGGTCACACAGAGTTGGACACGACTGAAGCGACTTAGCAGCAGCTAAGCAGTGATTTAATAGGTATTTAATAACTTACATTATACACTCTTAGCAGACTTCTAAGGCTCTAAAACAATGAATTTATTACATGAGAAGACATTTTGCTGCAAAATAAATAATAGCAGTCCTAATATAATCAGCAATTTATTATGTGGAATTTTAAAAACAATGGCAATGTGGGTTTTTTAACCATATACTTTAAATAGTTATTCAAGACATTGTTTTCCTTGACTATACTAAATATTAAAACAGACTAAAATTACAGAGCTTTTGTCTAGAGGAGAATGTTCTTTATTTTTCTTTCAATCTTTTTTTCTTAACAGAGAAAACAGATGTTTCCAGGGTCATAGTTAATGTCAGAATGAAGATTAGAAGCTATATCACTTGACTTCTACTGGCCCATGGATAATAGTCATATTATACATTCAGTTCAGTTCAGTTCAGTCGCTCAGTCGTGTCCAACTCTTTGTGACCCCATGGACTGCAGTACGCCAGACTTCCCTGTCCATCACCAACGCCTGGAGCCTACTCAAACTCATGTCCATTGAGTCGGTGATGCCATCCAACTATGTCATCCTGTGTCATCCCCTTCTCCTCCTGCCTTCAATCTTTCCCAGCATCAGGGTCTTTTTCAATTGGTTGGTTCTTTACATCAGGTGGCCAAAGTAATGTAGTTTCAGCTTCAGCATCAGTCCTTCCAATGATTATTCAGGACTGATTTCCTTCAGGATGAACTGGTTGGATCTCCTTGTAGTCCAAGGGACTCTCAAGAGTCTTCTCCAACAATACAGTTCAAAAGCATCAATTCTTAGGTGCTCAGCGTTCTTTATAGTCCAACTCTCACATCCATCCATATATGACTACTGGAAAAACTATAGCTTTGACTAGACTGACTTTTGTTGGTAAAGTAATGTCCCTGCTTTTTAATATGCTGTCTAGGTTGGTCATAGCCTTTCTTCCAAGGAGCAAGCTTCTTCTAATTTCATGGCTGCTGTCACCATCTGCAGTGATTTTGGAGCCCAAGAAAATAAAGTCTCACTGTTTCCATTGTTTCCCCATCTATTTGTCATGAAGTGATGGGACCGGATGCTGTGATCTTAGTTTTCAGAATGTTGAGCTTTATGCCAACTTTCTCACTCTCCTCTTTCACTTTCATCAAGAGGCTCTTTAGTTCTTCTTCACTTTCTGCCATAAGGGTGGTGTCATCTGCATATCTGAGATTATAGATATTTCTCCTGACAATCTTCATTTCAGCTTGTGTTTCATCCAGCCCGGCATTTTGCATGATGTATGCTACATATAAGTTAAATAAGCAGGATTTCAATATACAGCCTTGATGTACTCCTTTCCTGATTTGGAACCAGTCTATTGTTCCATATCTAGTTCTGTTGCTTCCTGACCTGCATACAGATTTCTCAGGAGGCAGGTCAGGTGGCCTGGTATTCCCATCTCTTTGAAGAATTTTCCAGTTTGTTGCGATCCACACAGTCAAAGCTTTGGCATAGTCAATAAAGCAGAAGTAGATGTTTTTCTGGAACTCTCTTGCTTTTTCAATGATCCAAAGGATACTGGCAATTTGATATCTGGTTCCTCTGTCTTTTCTAAATGCAGTTCAAGCTGGAACATCTGGAAGTTCCTGGTTCATGTACTGTTGAAGCCTGGCTTGGAGAATTTGTAGAATTACTTTGCTAGTGTGTGAGATGAGTGCAATTGTGCGGTAGTCTGAACATTCTTTGGCATTGCCTTTCTTTGAGATTGGAATGAAAACTGACCTTTTCTAGTCCTGTGGCCACTGCTGAGTTTTCCAAATGTGCTGGCATATTGAGTGCAGCTCTTTCACAGCATCATCTTCTAGGATTTGAAATAGCTCAACTGGAATTCCATCACTTCCACTAGTTTTGTTCATAGTGATGCTTCCCTCCTCCATCTTGTTTGCAACCCCCATACTACACATTAGGGGAGAAAAAGCCAGAACAGGATAGGTTATACCACCATAATAACTTTAAAACTCACACTGGCTTACAATAAGAAAAGTTTGTTTCTTAATCATGCAAAGAACACCCCAACTGTTCTCCATGTAGTAGGCTAAGTGTTCCTAGGTATGACTTGATGGCATCTTTGACTCAATATATGCTTTCACAATGACCATCACATGGGAGAAAAGCCCAGAAAATTGCACTTTGGCCTTTAAATGCTTCTGTCTGAAAATTATGTACATTACTTCTGCTCACATTTCACTGACCAAAGCAAGGTGCATGACCACGTTTAACTCCATGGGAAAGGGAAATACCATCTTTCCACCTGGAAGACGTAAGAACACACTGGGGGCATTAGTCATGGCTACCACAACAGGACACTCACTTCCACCTCGGACAGGCTGCCTCATGTTTTGGAGAACAAATTGTAAACAAGTTCATATGAAGCCAAATACATGTGAGTTTGAGGTGGAAACTTTAGATACTGTGTCTACTTCAGAATTGTGAGAATAGCTCCTGCATTCACAAAATACTGCCTTGGAAATAAAAAATTCTGGGAGGTGGAATTTTCTATACAATGGTCCTTGTTCTAGTCCTTCAAAATGTGTCTATTTTAGAACTGCCATATGACCCAGCAATCTCACTGCTGGGCATACACTGAGGAAACCAGAATTGAAAGAGACACATGTAACCCCAATGCTCATCACAGCACTGTTTATAATAGCTGGGACATGGAAGCAACCTTGATGTCCATCAGCAGACGAATGGATAAGAAAGCTGTGGTACATATACACAATGGAATATTACTCAGCTATTAAAAAGAATACATTTGAATCAGTACTAATGAGGTGGATGAAACTGGAGCCTATTATACAGAGTGAAGTAAGTCAGAAAGAAAAACACCAATACAGTATACTAACGCATATATATGGAATTTAGAAAGATGGTAACGATGACCCTATATGTGAGACAGCAAAAGAGACACAGATGTAAAGAACAGACTTTTGGACTCTGTGGGAGAAGGTGAAGGTGGGACAATTTGAGAGAAGAGCATTGAAACATGTATATTACCACATGTGAAATAGATTGCCAGTCCAGGTTCAATGCATGAGACAAGGCACTCAGGGTCGGTGCACTGGGATGACCCAGAGGGATGGGATGGGGAGGGAGGTGGGAGGGGAGTTCAGGATGGGGAACACATGTACACCCATGGCTGATTCATGTCAATGTATGGCAAAAATCACCACAATATTGTAAAGTAATTAGCCTCCAATTAAAATAAATTAATTTTTAAAAATGTGTCTATTCCTTCCTTTTTTGTACAGTCATAAAAATATTTGAAGACTACGGTAACATCTTCTTTGTCAATGAATTGTGCTAGGTTTTCTGGAAATGTTTGTTTGCAATCATCTTTCTAAAACTAATAGTTCAGGTATAATTTAACAAAGAAAAAATGGGACTATTGTCCATTTTTCTAAATTCTCTATTTCTATAAATGAATATTGTTTTAAGGCATATTAACTTTGAACAATCATATTTCATAATTAACTCAATTTGGACTTATCAATTTCAACGCAAGTCTTTTTCACACATGCTAATTCTCTTTCCCCCAACTCTGCATTTGGCTGAGAACTGTCATGTTTGTTGTTAAGAAGTTAAGTCTAGAATTTTCAATTTATCTATTTTTCATCTTGTGAAATTCTGCTTCTATTTATAGATTAGAAGTTGGAAAAGTTTTTATACAAAGAGCCAGATAGCAAATATCTAAAGCTTTGTGATCCATATAAAATCTCCAGCACATATTCTTTTTCACAGTGTTTCACAAATATAAAAACCATTCACAGCTTGAGAGCTATGAAAACAAACAAAACAAAAAAAAACCAAACAAAAAACAGGCTGTGGGATGGATTTGGCTCACAGGCTGTAGTTTGCCAAACCTTGTTTTAGATTATTGAGCTTCTTTTGGATTCTGATTTGATCAACTGGTATATCAGGATTTCTAACTTCCCTAGTTTGTCATTTATATATTTTATTAGAATAATATAATGCTCTCAATTAGTCAATACTTAAACATGTTTAAGAGAATGAGACTGAGCAAAAAGCCTCACAACACCCCAGTACAGATTTCTCTGCAGATTGGCCATTAATCCATTAATTTCTGTTCTGTAGGTATAACTGAATCACAAATCCACTTAACTATGTTGTCATACAGTGGAGGTGAGAAATAGATTTAAGGGCCTAGATCTGATAGATAGAGTGCCTGATGAACTATAGAATGAGGTTCGTGACATTGTACAGGAGATAGGGATCAAGACCATTCCCATAGAAAAGAAATGCAAAAAAGCAAAATGGCTGTCTGAGGAGGCCTTACAAATAGCTGTGAAAAGAAGAGAAGTGAAAAGCAAAGGAGAAAAGGAAAGATAAAAACATCTGAATGCAGAGTTCCAAAGAATAGCAAGAAGAGATAAGAAAGCCTTCTTCAGCGATCAATGCAAAGAAATAGAGGAAAACAACAGAATGGGAAAGACTAGGGATCTCTTCAAGAAAATCAGAGATACCAAAGGAACATTTCATGCAAAGATGAGCTTGATAAAGGACAGAAATGGTATGGACCTAACAGAAGCAGAAGATATTAAGAAGAGATGGCAAGAATACAAAAGATCTTCACGACCCAGATAATCACGATGGTGTGATCACTCACCTAGAGCCAGACATCCTGGAATGTGAAGTCAAGTGGGCCTTAGGAAGCATCACTATGAACAAAGCTAGTGGAGGTGATGGAATTCCAGTTGAGCTATTCCAAATCCTGAAAGATGATGCTGTGAAAGTGCTGCACTCAATATGCCAGCAAATTTGGAAAACTCAGCAGTGGCCACAGGACTGGAAAAGGTCAGTTTTCATTCCAATCCCAAAGAAAGGCAATGCCAAAGAATGCTCAAACTACTGCACAATTGCACTCATCTCACATGCTAGTAAAGTAATGCTCAAAATTCTCCAAGCCAGGCTTCAGCAATACGTGAACCGTGAACTTCCTGATGTTCAAGCTGGTTTTAGAAAAGGCAGAGGAACCAGAGATCAAATTGCCAACATCTGCTGGATCATCAAAAAAGCAAGAGAGTTCCAGAAAAACACCTATTTCTGCTTTATTGACTATGCCAAAGCCTTTGACTGTGTGGATCACAATAAACTGTGGAAAATTCTTCAAGAGATGGGAATACCAGACCACCTGACATGCCTCCTGAGAAATTTGTATGCAGGTCAGGAAGCAACAGTTAGAACTGGACATGGAACAACAGACTGGTTCCAAATAGGAAAAGGAGTTCGTCAAGGCTGTATATTGTCACCCTGTTTATTTAACTTATATGCAGAGTACATCATGAGAAATGCTGGGCTGGAAGAAACACAAGCTGGAATCAAGATTGCCTGGAGAAATATCAATAACCTCAGATATGCAGATGACACCACCCTTATGGCAGAAAGTGAAGAGGAACTAAAAGCCTCTTGATGAAGGTGAAAGTGGAGAGTGAAAAAGTTGGCTTAAAGCTCAATATTCAGAAAACGAAGATCATGGCATCCAGTCCTACCACTTCATGGGAAATAGATGGGGAAACAGTGGAAACAGTGTCAGACTTTATTTTTCTGGGCTCCAAAATCACTGCAGATTATGACTGCAGCATGAAGTTAAAAGACGCTTACTCCTTGGAAGGAAAGTTATGACCAACCTAGATAGCATATTCAAAAGCAGAGACATTACTTTGCCAACAAACATCCGTCTAGTCAAGGCTATGGTTTTTCCTGTGGTCATGTATGGATGTGAGAGTTGGACTGTGAAGAAAGCTGAGCGCTGAAGAATTGATGCTTTTGAACTGTGGTGTTGGAGAAGACTCTTGAGAGTCCCTTGGACTGCAAGGAGATCCAACCAGTCCATTCTGAAGGAGATCGGCCCTGGGATTTCTTTGGAAGGAATGATGCTAAAGCTGAAACTCCAGTACTCTGGCCACCTCATGTGATGAGTTGACTCATTGGAAAAGACTCTGATGCTGGGAGGGATTGGGGGCAGGAGGAGAAGGGGACGACAGAGGATGAGATGGCTGGATGGCATCACTGACTCGATGGACATGAGTCTGAGTGAACTCCGGGAGTTGGTGATGGACAGGGAGGCCTGGCGTGCTGGGATTCATGGGGTCGCAAAGAGTCAGACACGACTGAGTGACTGATCTGATCTGATCTGATGTTGTCATACAATTTACTCAATGTGCTATCATAAAAGACTTCACTCAGTGTTCGCTTAGATACCAAAACACTGCTCTCTATAGTATTCATCTGAGAAGGTCTACTTATGATATCTAAAATAGTAACCTAATTTTGTCTGGCACAAATTATTTTTAGTGAACTAATAATGCCTCCTTGTGATCAATTCCTTAAGTACTAACAAATCATCTAAATAATCCAATTTAGATTTCTTTCATAACCTACATTCAAGTTTATTCTCATAATTTGCCACAATATTTTTTCTATCCAAGATAAAAAGAGAGATTAGTTTATCTTACCTTTTAGCTACTCTACTATTCTACACTGCTTTCAGATGTAACTTTCAAAGGCCTAGCAACTTATTCACTACATTTATTCACGGCTCTAGATCAAAGATTGGCAAATTCTAGCCCACAGATCAAATGCAGCATGCCATCTGTTTCCGTAAATAAAGTTTTATTGGAACACAGCCATGCTCACTTTTATGTATTGTTCATGCCTGCTTTTACTTTACAATGAGAGAGTTGAATAGCTTTCAACACAGACTGTATATCCCCCGAAGCCTAAAATATTTACTGTGAGGCCCTTTAGGCTATGTGCTCAGTTGTGTCAGACTCTTTGTGGCCCCACGGACTGTAGCCCGCCAGCGCTTCTCTGTCCATGAAATTTTTCTTTCATGTCAAGAATACTAGAGCGCGTTGCCATTTCCTACTTCAGGGGATCTTCCTGACCTAGGGATTAAAACTGCATCTCTTAGTCTCCTGCATCGGCAGGCAGATTCTTTACCACTAGTGCCACCTGGGAATCCCCATAACGACCTTTAGCCCCTAATAGGTCTGGATTCAAACTTTTTATTCACCTATCCAAGGCTTTATTTTCACTTTATTAATATCTATTTCTTCTCTTTACTGACTAAAAGTCATTCTTCCTAACAGAGATAAGAAAAGCAAAATAGGAATAGAGGCCAGCAACTCACATTATCTTGAGATACCATATTACCTCTTGCCATTCCTCTAGATCAGACCCCCTAGAAGCTCTTATCCTGACTAACCCTGCTTCTCATCTTATCACTCATCCTATCTTTCCCAATGTGTCCTCTGGGCTGCTACTCAGACAACCTTTTCAATAGGCAAATCCAATTTAGGTATCTTAAACTCTTCAAGAGTTTCCTACTATATTCAACACAAAAATCTAAACTCTTTCTTATGGCCTAAAACACCCTCTTCATGACTCAGCTTTTACTGGTCATGCATCCTTTTCCGGCTCCTCTTCTCACCTATGAACACTCAGTGCTCAGCCATGTTGAACCACTCTGAGTTGCTACATCCTCACACCCATCCTCACACACGCATTGTGCGTGCCTTCTCTCTCTCCAGAATACTTTCATACTGATATATTCTTCTTTGTCTCTGGCCCTCTTCAAGTCTCAAGTCAAGTATTTTCTCCTTTGGGATTTTTTTCTATTTCTCCAGTATACATAGGACAGCCTTGCTCTTTGATATCATGGTGCTGTGTGTGTGTGTGTGTGTGTGTGTGTGTGTGTGTATAAACATACACATATCTATTTATCAATCAATTTTATCTAACTAGTTTGTCACTTTGCATTATAATCTGGCTGCATGCCTGCCTTGTACTTGACTGTAAGTAACTTGAGGCTGTTAATTACAATTCTGATCTTGTCATCTCTAGAGTCTAATACACACCCTAGAGCAGAAATTCCAAGGTGCCTAAGACTGTCTTAGGAATTTTTCCATGGTACCACTAGGTCAGAAAAAATATGTTAAAGCTCTGTTTATTAAGTAGTTAGTAAACAACAAGATTCATGTTCTAGCAACTTAGTGAAAGTCGCTTAGTCATGCCCGACTCTTTGCAACCCCAATGGAGTACACAGTCCATTGGATTTTCCAGGCCAGAATACTGGAGTGGGTAGCCATTCCCTTCCTCCAGGGGATCTTCCCAACGCAGGGATCAAACCTAGGTCTCCCACATTGCAGGCAGATTCTTTATCAGCTGAGCCACCAGGGAATCATTTCCAAAATAATAATTTAAGTTAAATAAAAAATACCATTCTTGAATAACCATAAAAACTTACTAATGAAATGTGTGTATCTGTAAGGCATTACACAGCTTCTCAAATATGAGAATTAGATTGGATACTGTCACCCTCATTTCCTGCTCTACAGTGATTTTAGTATTTGTTTTCATCACAACGGTCACTGAAAGGCAGCTTGGCCAGGATATAATGCCATAGAGAGAAATACATTGTGACCGATGGTAAACTACCTTAAGCTAAGTTTTCTCAGGGTCTCACAGATATCAAATCTCATTGCCTTTTGCTTGAAAATTAAAAATTCTCCACAACACCCCTGCGAGTTCACTGCAGTATCTTTGGCACACTCTTTGGGGACCCAGAGCCACAGTACACACAAGTTCATGAGGTATCTATGTAATCCACTCCAGCTAGAAAACAGTAGCTATAGAACTGGCATCAATAAAATTTTCCAGCCAGATGGTAAATATTTCAGGGTCATAGGCTATATAGTTTCTTTAACAACTACTCAATTATGCCAGTGTAGCCTTAAAGCAGATATAAACACATAAGTGAGTGGACATGATTGTGTTCTAATATAACTTTATTTACAAAAACAGGTGGCCCGCTCATGGGCTAGTGTTTGTCAATACTAGCCCAGGTTGAAAAATTTATAGAAAGTCTTTTACAAGGTATATTCTTTACAAATTAAAGTTACTAAAAAGGTATAAACAAAAGGTGAGACAAAATACCATGAGTCTATACTGATATGAATAAGTTAATAAACTGAAACTTTTATGAGGTACAGAATTACAGAAGTGTGATAGTATGATTTATTGTAAGAAATACATGTTTGATCTTCATCCCAGTTTCTGGCTCACAGCTCCTCAAACCCTGGGAATCTCCTAAGTGTGTAGAGTGATAAAGGCGTCTATTGTTTCATTAATGAGATGATGTTGGACCTCATCTAATGATGGAGGCTGGTTGCCAGGAGAACCAACCAGGCAATTAAGAAGGCTGGAACTTTCCATGGCACCCCCAGACCTCCAGGGAGAGGAGAGGAGCTGAAGGTTGAATCAATTGCCAATAGCCAATGATATAATCAATCATGACTACTTAATGAAGCCTCCATAAAAAATCCAAAGGGACAGGTTCACAGAGCTTCGGGGTTGGTGAAGCCTGGACATCTGGGGAGAGTGGTATGCTCAGAAGCTCTTTGTCCCTTCCCACCAAGCCCTGTGCATCCCTTTCATCTGGTTGTTTCTGAGTTATATCATTTTACAATAAACCGGTGACCTAGTTAAGTACTGGGTTAGTCAAAAAGTTTGCTCAGGTTTTCCCATAAGTTGTTATGGAAAAACCCAAATAACTTTTTTGGCCAACCTAACAGTTTCTTCCAGTAGGTCAGAAGTACAGGTAATAACCTGGACTTGTTACTGGCATCTGGCAGAGCAGGGAGGGTACACGTGCAGTTTTCCAGACTGAGCCCTCAACCTGTGGAACCTGATGCTATCTCCAGGTGGATAGTGTCCAAATTGAATTCTTGAACACTGAGCTGGTGTTCTGAGAATTTCTTACTGGAGGTGTGAGGAACCCTGCCCTCCACGTTGGAAATTGAATCTCAGAACACCAAAAGAAAAGGGAATGGGAATAATTTCACATGCAGAAGCTTCATAGACACCATCTTAAAGTAAACAACATCAATAAAGATATACATATAAATTACAGAACACTCAATAGGATACAATAAGAGAAATGCAAAATCACTTGTGTGATATTAGGCCAAAAAGCTGTAACTATTAATTAATCATTAGGAAACATCGACTAAAACTTTAATTAAGGGTCATTCTATAAAATAACTGACCTGTAATCTTCATAAATGTCAGTCATGAAGTCAAGGAAAGACTAAGAAACTGTTCAGGAAATATGGTGACAGCAGACACCTGACAACAAAATGTGCCTCTACGCAATGGATCATTCCAAACGGATCATTCTGCCCCGCAGAACATTATTAATATGCTTGGTAAAGTCTGAATGTGGTGTGAGGATTAGACACTAGCAATCATTCAACGTTTATTTCTTGATGGTGTTGGTTATACTGTTTACATGAGAGAATGTCTTTGCTTGCAAGATATACCATGAAGTATTCAGAGCAGTTGGGGAATTGAGTTAGCAGCTTATTCTCAAATCGTTCAATAAAACAAAGTTCTTTGTACTGTACTTACAACTTTTCTGTAACTTTGAGATTATTTCCATTAAAATTTTTTGAATTTCTAAAATTAACAGTGGAGGAACAGATGCACAAGGATTGCTGCTCTATATTTAGCAGAAGAGCTGGCCCTCTCCCATCCCAGGGGATTTTCCTCATCTCCTTACCAAGCAAGCACATTCTAGGGAATTTACAAGGACAACGATTATAGATAGTATTGTTTGTTCTCCCTTATTTCAGACATGAAAGTGAAAAGTGTTAATTGCTCAGTTGTGTCAGATTGTTTGCAACCCCATGGACTGTAGCCCACCAGGCTCTCTTGTCCATGGAATTCTCCAGGCAAGAATACTGGAATGGATAGCTCTTCCCTTCTCCAAGGGATCTTTCTGACCCAGGGATCAAACCCAGGTCTCCTGCATCGCAGGCAGATTCTTTACTGTCTGAGCCACCAGGGAAGCCCATTGATCCCTGGGTCCAGGAGAGCCCCTGGAGAAGGGAATGGCTCCCCATTCTAGTATTCTTGCCTGGAAAATTCCATGGACAGAGAAGCCTGGCAGGTTACAGTCCATGGGGTCACAAAGAGTTGGACATGACTATGACTGAACAACTAATACAACTTTCCTTTTATTTAAGGCCTGGAAATGGGTAAATTTTACTCAACCCAAAAGTCTTTACTGAATATTACTACATTCTCAGCATTGTATGAGATAGAGAAGGAAAGAAAATAAACATGTATAGAACAACTCCATATATCAGGCAAGGAAGATGAAGAATGGCTTCTGTCCTTAAGGACCATATAAATTAGCTGAGTGGACAAGATTGACATAAATTTACTATGAGAAACACACAATATAATTACTAATTTATATAAATGGGTTAGCTTCATTTCTCACCCTGTGCATTGCAACCTCAACAGGAAAAGAGTACTAAAGATCCTTAACTAAGAAAGACAAGAAGAGAAGAGCAAAAGTATGAGACAGAGTAGCCAGTATAGATCCAAACAAACTGAGAAGACAAAGAATCTTTTCTCCATGCTGGAACAAAGACAGAGGTAGAACCCTAGAAGATTCCTAGTATTTATGAATTCATCAACACTTTGCCTGTTAGCCACCTTGATGTCCATAATATTCAGTTCAGTTCAGTTCAGTCGCTCAGTCATGTCCGACTCTTTGCGACCCCATGAATCACAGCACACCAGGCCTCCCTGTCCATCACCAACTCCCGGAGTTTACCCAAACTCATGTCCATCGAGTCAGTGATACCATCCAGCCATCTCATCCTCTGTCGTCCCCTTCTCCTCCTGCCCCCAATCCCTCCCAGCATCAGGATCTTTTCCAATAAGTCAAGTCTTCGCATGAGGTAGCCAAAGTATTGGAGATTCAGCTTCAGCATCAGTCCTTTCAAAGAACACCCAGGACTGATTTCCTTTAGAATGGATTGGTTGGATTTCCTTGCAGTCCAAGGGACTCTCAAGAGTTTTCTCCAACACCACAGTGCAAAAGCATCAATTCTTCAGCACTCAGCCTCTTCACAGTCCAACTCTCACATCCATACATGACCACTGGAAAAACCATAGCCTTGACTAGATGGACCTTTGTTGGCAAAGTAATGTCTCTGCTTTTGAATATGCTATCTAGGTTGGTCATAACTTTCCTTCCAAGGAGTAAGCGTCTTTTAATTTCATGGCTGCAATCACCATCTGCAGTGATTTTGGAGCACAAAAAAATAAAGGTAGAAATGTGAATGGCACACACTGTGAAACCAGTGGACAGGCAATGAGTCAACTGGCAATTGAATAAACCTAAGTGATCACTCAGAATCCACATCAGGGAATTTGCTGGCTTTCCAGTGGTTAGGACTCTGTGCTTTCACTGCCGAAGGTACAAGTTCAATCCCTGGCTGGGGAACTAAGAAACCAGCAGACACAAGATATAGACCAAAAAAAAAAAAAAGCCACATAAAATTAGCACAGTCTAAAAGTAAGAAAACAGTGGAAGTTTAGGATATTTTCTAGGTCAGAGATTATAAAACTGAGATCATTAACAGATATTTTCTGTTCCAATAAATTTCAGATGCAACAAAACAAATTCAGGCAAGTTTCTTTATTATAGAACTTCTTAGAGGCTAAAGTATGCTTATGTGCATTGTACACCTAAAAGGAGGAGCACTATAAGCAGTTTTTCACTTAGCTCAGGAGCCATATAAAAACTTGTACTGTGAACAATGTCTACCACGGAGACAGAATGAATAAAAAAGGAGATAATTTGAGAAATATAGCATCAAAAGGAATAATAATAACAGCTGCAGATATGCAGATGACACCACCCTTATGGCAGAAAGTGAAGAGGAACTAAAAGCCTCTTGATGAAAGTGAAAGTGGAGAGTGAAAAAGTTGGCTTAAAGTTCAACATTCAGAAAACGAAGATCATGGCATCCAGTCCCATCACTTCATGGGAAATAGATGGGGAAACAGTGGAAACAGTGTCAGACTTTATTTTTCTGGGCTCCAAAATCACTGCAGATGGTGACTGCAGCCATGAAATTAAAAGACGCTTACTTCTTGGAAGGAAAGTTATGACCAACCTACATAGCATATTAGAAAGCAGAGACATTACTTTGCCAACAAAGGTTCGTCTAGTAAAGGCTATGGTTTTTCCTGTGGTCATGTATGGATGTGAGAGTTGGACTGTGAAGAAGGCTGAGTGCTAAAGAATTGATGCTTTTGAACTGTGGTGTTGGAGAAGACTATTGAGAGGCCCTTGGACTGCAAGGAGATCCAACCAGTCCATTCTGAAGGAGATCAGCCCTGGGATTTCTTTGGAAGGAATGATGCTAAAGCTGAAACTCCAGTACTTTGGCCACCTCATGCAAAGAGTTGACTCATTGGAAAAGACTCTGATGCTGGGAGGGATTGGGGGCAGGAGGAGAAGGGGATGACAGAGGATGAGATGGCTGGATGGCACCACTGACTCGATGGACGTGAGTTTGAGTGAACTCCGGGACTTGGTGATGGACAGGGAGGCCTGGCGTGCTGCGATTCCTGGGGTCGCAAAGAGTCGGACACAACTGAGCGACTGAACTGAACTCAACTAAACTGATTGTGTTTCCTGGAAGATTCACACTGTTCTAAGGTTTAGTGCTTAACTTTATCTTGACAAGCATCATATGACATACTTATGATCCCCATTTTACTTTGAGGAAAATTAGATAGAAAGGTTAAGTAAATGGTCAAAGGTCAAACGACTAGAAAGTGGTCAATCCAGGATTCAGGCTCAAGCAGTCTGGCTCCAGCACCCGTCTTAGCCATTACACTATGTAACTCACCAATGAAATCCTTACTCATCTATTCCAAAGTAAACGGTTAGTTGGATATTAAGCAAGAATGAACAACAAGCATGATGATTAATTTCAACAGAAAACTAGGAACTTAATGCAGTGAAATTGGGAATATGGATAGGAGGTAAAACAGAAAGTTTCTCTTTATAATTATGAAGTATATAGTCATGATAATCCATATATTGTTAAAAATCAGCATATTAAGCAAGGAATATGCACTCTATATTCCTAGCCCATAAGTAAACCAATATGATGAGCACTTGAGAAGAGGTCTCACTCACTGTGATTCTCTTCATGTCTAGCTGGCGCAGCTGCATCATATTCTGAAGGATTGTGTGCTTGTACCATGACTCTTGAGCTATGGGATTGCCATCAAAGGTGATGTCTGAGAGAGAAGTGGAATCAGCGAGGCAGCAAACACTCTCAAAACTGGAGGAGAGACAGAAACCAGGGGATTACTGTGAGCCCTTCAAATAACACTTCGTTTTGTTTAACATACATTATTTTTTAGAACACCTTCAGATTTACAGAAAAACTGAGAAGACAGTTCAGAGTTCCCACATGCTCCAGACCAAGTTTCCTCTATTACTAACATCATGGATTAGTATACTTTTTACAATTAATGAACAAATATTGATATATTCTTACTAACTCAATATTTTATCCAGAGTTCTTTAGTTTTATCTAATGCCCCTTTCCAATTCCAGGACCCCATCCAAGATATCACATGACATTTAGTTGTAAGGTCTCCTTAGGCTCCTCTTGGCTGTGACATTTTTGATAACCTTGACAGTTTTGAGGAGCACTGATCTGTTATTCTGTAGACTGACCCTGTATTGGAATTTATCTGATTTTTTTCATGATTAGGATTACAGTAAAGTAAAGTAAAAAGTCGCTCAGTCGTGTCCAACTCTTTGCGACCCCAGGGACTATAGCCTACCAGGCTCCTCCATCCATGGGATTACACTACATACTATTAATTAATATGACACCATTGTTGAAAGTTGACCTTGATCACCTGACTGAAGCAGTGTTTGTTAGGCTCCTCCAATGTAAAGTTACTCTTCTCTCCCCTTCTTTCCACCCTGAATTCTTTGGGGGGAAGTCGTGATGTGCAGCCCATTCTGAGGGAGTGGAAGTTCAATTTCCTTTCACTGAGGACATAGTATCTACGTAAATTAATTGGAATTCTTCTTCCAAGGAAGGTGGTCTTTTCTTGTTTATTTATTTATATTGGGTTTCTATTCATGGACATTTCATTTCATTCTTTGGGTTATAATCCAGTACATCTTTATTTATTTTTTATTGTTCAAATTGTACCAGCTTTGGCTGTTGGAAGCTCTCTCAGTTGGCTCCTATGTCCCTTTGACATACCCCTATTAACATGGATTTTTTTTGTTTTTCTAAGCACTTCCTTACTTTCCAGCATTATAAGATTCTCTACTGCATATTTCCTACTCCAGTCTTAGAATCAGCCATTTCTTCAAGAAGCCATGGTTTCCTTTATTGGGAAATGGCATTAGAAACCAAGATCTGGTGGCAAGGTGTACTATTTACTACTATCATTTCTTCTAGGCCCTCTGATGACACAGCAAGGAAATATATGCATGGATACCAACCTGTGTGTATATGTATATTTTTTCTCTAACCATCTGTGTCTATATTAAGCTAAACATCAGTTCAAACTGATGTTTCCAACTCTATCACCAAAAGGATCATTGTAACCTCTCCCCTTACTTATCTGTAAATTCCTACTCCAACCAGGAGAAATCTGGCTCTCACCATCTCTCATCCATTTAGCTAATTATTAATTCCAGAATATATGTATAGTGGTATGAGAATTTTCAATTTGTTGTACCCTCTTGGGAAATCACTTTATTAACAAAAGCATAATGATAATGTGTAATTCCTTTTGCATCTAATCTTATAGACTCGTTTCCAAAGTTACTTAGGTTAGCACCTTCCCCTCCCACTCTTCCTTACTCACACCTTCAAGAAGGTTGTTCCATAAAATTGAAATGTGGTTACATTCTCTTGTTATAGTCTATATTCATTTCTTCCTGGGATTCTCCAATCTCCTAAATTATTTTTTAATATGCATACATTAAGGTTAACTATGCTGTAAAGTTCTGTGAATTTCGACAAACACATAATGTCATGTATCCACCAAGAAACTATCATGGACCTAAACAATTCCCCATTTAACCCTCCTCCTTTCTCCCTGAATGTCTAGCAACCACTGATCTTTTTACAGTCTATATAGTTTTGCCTTTCCAGAATTTCATATAGTTGGAACTATATAGTTTACATCCTTTTAAGACAGACTTCTTTCACTTAGCAGTATGCAATTAAGGTTCATCCATACCTTTTCGTACCCCAACCAGTAACGCTGAAGAAGCTGAATTTGAACAGTTCTATGCAGACCTACAAGACCTTTTAGAACTAACACCCCAAAAAAATGTCCTTTTCATTATAGGGGACTGGAATGCAAAAGTAGGAAGTCAAGAAACACCTGGAGTAACAGGCAAATTTGGCCCTGGAATACAGAATGAAGCAGGGCAAAGACTAATAGAGTTTTGCCAAGAAAATGCACTGGTCAAAGCAAACACCCTCTTCCAACAACACAAGAGAAGACTCTACACATGGACGTCACCAGATGGTCAACACTGAAATCAGATTGATTACATTCTTTGCAGCCAAAGATGGAGAAGCTCTATACAGTCAGCAAAAACAAGACCAGGAGCCGACTGTGGCTCAGATCATGAGCTCCTTATTGCCAAATTCAGACTTAAATTGAAGAGAGTAGGGAAAACCACTAGACCATTCAGGTATGACCTAAATCAAATCCCTTATGATTATACAGTGGAAGTGTGAAATAGATTTAAGGGACTAGATCTGATAGATAGAATGCCTGATGAACTATGGTCTGAGGTTCGTGACATTGTATAGGAGACAGGGATCAAGACCATCCCCATGGAAAAGAAATGCAAAAAAGCAAAATGGCTGTCTGGGGAGGCCGTACAAAAAGCTGTGAAAAGAAGAGAAGTGAAAAGCAAAGGAGAAAAGGAAAGATATAAGTATCTGAATGCAGAGTTCCAAAGAATAGCAAGCAGAGATAAGAAAGCCTTCCTCAGCGATCAATGCAAAGATGTAGAGGAAAACAACAGAATGGGAAAGACTAGAGATCTCTTCAAGAAATTTAGAGATACCAAGGGAACATCTCATGCAAAGATGGGCTCGATAAAGGACAGAAATGGTATGGACCTAACAGAAGCAGAAGATATTAAGAAGAGGTGGCAAGAATACACAGAAGAACTGTACAAAAAAGAAATCACAAGCCAGATAATCACGATGGTGTGATCACTCACCTAGAGCCAGACATCCTGGAATGTGAAGTCAAGTGGGCCTTAGGAAGCATCACTACGAATAAAGCTAGTGGAGGTGATGAAATTCCAGTGGAGCTATTTCAAATCCTGAAAGATGATGCTGTGAAAGTGCTGCACTCATTATGCCAGCAAATTTGAAAACTCAGCAGTGGCCACAGGACTGGAAAAGGTCAGTTTTCATTCCAATCCCAAACAAAGGCAATGCCAAAGAATGCTCAAACTACCACACAATTGCACTCATCTCACATGCTAGTAAAGTAATGCTCAAAATTCTCCAAGCCAGGTTTCAGCAATACATGAACCGTGAACTTCCAGATGTTCAAGCTGGTTTTAGAAAAGGCAGAGGAACCAGAGACCAAATTGCCAACACCTGCTGGATCATGGAAAAAGCAAGAATTCCAGAAAAACATCTATTTCTGCTTTATTGACTATGCCAAAGCCTTTGACTGTGTGGATCACAATAAACTGTGGAAAATTCTGAAAGAGATGGGAATACCAGACCACCTGACCTGCCTCTTGAGAAATCTGTATGCAGGTCAGGAAGCAACAGTTAGAACTGGACATGGAACAACAGACTGGTTCCAAATAGGAAAAGGAGTACGTCAAGGCTGTATATTGTCACCCTCCTTATTTAACTTATATGCAGAGTACATCATGAGAAACGCTGGACTGGAAGAAACACAAGCTGGAATCAAGATTGCCGGGAGAAATATCAATAACCTTAGATATGCAGATGACACCACCCTTATGGCAGAAAGTGAAGAGGAACTAAAAAGCCTCTTGATGAAAGTGAAAGTGGACAGTGAAAAGTTGGCTTAAAGCTCAACATTCAGAAAACGAAGATCATGGCATCCAGTCCCATCACTTCTTGGCAGATAGATGGGGAAACAGTGGAAACAGTGTCAGACTTTATTTTTTGGGGCTCCAAAATCACTACAGATGGTGACTGCAGCCATGAAATTAGAAGACACTTCCTCCTTGGAAGGAAAGTTATGACCAACCTAGATAGCATATTGAAAAGCAGAGACATTACTTTGCCAACAAACATCCGTCTAGTCAAGGCTATAGTTTTTCCAGTTGTCATGTATGGATGTGAGAGTTGGACTGTGAAGAAAGCTGAGCGCTGAAGCATTGATGCTTCTGAACTGTGGTGTTGGAGAAGACTCTTGAGAGTCCCTTGGACTGCAAGGAGATCCAACCAGTCCATTCTGAAGGAGATCAGCCCTGGGATTTCTTTGGAAGGAATGATGCTAAAGCTGAAACTCCAGTACTTTGGCCACCTCATGCGAAGAGCTGACTCATTGGAAAAGACTCTGATGCTGGGAGGGATTGGGGGCAGGAGGAGAAAGGGATGACAGAGGATGAGATGGCTGGATGGCATCATTGACTCTATGGATGAGAGTCTGAGTGAACTCCAGGAGTTGGTGATGGACAGGGAGGCCTGGTGTGCTGCGATTCATGGGGTCACAAAGAGTCGGACACAACTGAGCGACTGAACTGAACTGAACTGGACTGATACCTTTTTGTGGCGTCATAGCTTCTTTTAAAAAAAAAAATCACTCAGTAATCATATTCCATTTCTGGCTGTATCACAGTTTGTTTGTCCATTCATCTATTGAAGACATCTTGGTAACTTCCAGTTTTCAGCAATTATGAATAAAGCGGCTATAAATATTCATCTTCAGGTTTTTGTGTGAACATAAATATTCATCTCAATTGGGTAAATATTCAACAGTGCAGTTGCTGGATGGTACAGTAAAACTATGTTTAGCTTTTTAGAAACTGCCAAATTGTTTTCCAAAGTAGCTGTACCATCTTGAATTCCTAATGGCTCTCTAGTCTTATCAGCATTTCATAAGCGTCAGTTTTTTCTTAATTTTAGCCATTCCAATAGGTGTTCAGTGGTCTCACAGTTTTAACACGCAACTCCCAAAGGACAAAGATGTTGGCATTTTTTTCATATACATATTTGCTATCTGTATATCTTCTCTGCATTTTCAGTTCTTGGGTAGATTTGTAATCGTTTCCTTATTGCTGAGTTTTAAGAATTCTTTTTCTTGTATCATGAATATGTCTTTTATCAGAATATGTTTTGAAATATTTCTCCCAGTCTGACTTCTTTTCATTTTCTTAACTGTGTCTTTCACATGGCATAAGTTTTTAATTTTAATATGTCCAACTTACCAATTTCCTTTTTCATGGATCATAATTTTGGTGTTGTATCTAAAAACCTACCAAACCCAGGGGTGCCTAGATTTTCTCTTGAGTTTTCTTTTAGAAGTTCAATAGTTTTGTGTCTTATATTTAGGTATAATCCACTTTGAGTTAATTTTGCAACAGGTATGAGGTCTACATCTAGATTCATTTTTAGATGAATACTCTATTGTCACAGCGCCATTTATTGAAAGGACTATTCCTTCTCCACTGAATTGCCTGTGCTCCTTTGTCAAAGATCACTTGACTATATTTGTATGGGTATATTTTTGGATCTTCTATTCTTCTTTCACCAATACTGTGCTGCCTGTATAATACTGTATCTTTATAGTAAGTCTTGAAATAGGACAGTATCAGTCCTCCGACTCTGTTCTTTTTCAGCATCGTGTTGCTGTTCTAGGTCTTAGCTTTTCCATATAATTTTTAGAATCCATTTGTCAATATCTGCTTGCTGATACTGTAATCAGGACTTTCATTTTTGTATTAAGTTATAGGTGACATACAATATTGTATTAACTTCAGGTATGCACATGATTCAATATTTGTATATATTGCAAAATGGTTCCCATTATTAACTAGTGTTAACATCCATCACCATACATAGTTACAGAATATTTTTTTCTTGTGATGAGAACTTTTAAGATCTATTCTCTTGGCAATCTTCAAATATGCAACACAATATCATCAACTATAGCCGACATGCTGTACGTTACACCCCATGACTTATTTATTTATAACTGGAAGTTTGTACCTTTAGACCCACTCTGTACCCATTTCACCAACACCTCAGCCCTTACCTCTGGCAACCACCAATCCGTTTTTTATATATGAGCTTAATGTTTTATTTTTCAGATTCCACATATAAGTGAGATCATATTTGTCTTTCTGACTTACTTCATAGGTCTCAAGGTCCATCCACGCAGTTGCATATGGCAAAATCTCATCCTTTCTTATGACTGAATAACACTCATTGTGCACGTGTGTGTATCACACTCTCTTTATCCATTTAACCATAAATGGACACTTAGGTTGTTTCCATATCTTGGCTACTGTAAATAATGCTGCAGTGAACATTGGAGTGCTTATATATTTTCAAGTTAATATTTTCATTTTCTTCGGATAAATATCCAGAAGATTTGCTGGATTACATGGTAGTTTTATTCTGAATTTTTTAAGGACTCATTTTTTAAAAGAAGCAAATAATCACTTTTCTAAATAATACCTCAAAGCAGACTGATAAATTTCAATTATATTAGAGTCACTCTCTTTAATGACTAAATAACTAATATAAGTGAAAGTCACTCATTCGTGTCTGACTCTGTGACTGCATGGAGTGTAGCCTGCCACACTCCTTTGTACATGGAATTCTCCAGGCAAGAATACTGGAGTGGGTAGCCATTTCCTTCTCCAGGGGATCTTCCCAACCCAGGGATCAAACCCAGATCTCCTGCATTTCAGGCAGATTCTTTACCATCTGAGCCAACACAGAAGCCGATAAACAGGCCTAAAAGCACTTTAGGACTACTTTACTTATTAGGAACTATATTAAATACCCTTCTGTATTAAGAAAAGCTGCTGCTGCTACTGCTCCTACATCGCTTCAGTCGTGTCTGACTCTGTGAGACCCCACAGACGGCAGCCCACCAGGCTCCCCCGTCCTTGGGATTCTCCAGGCAAGAACACTGGAGTGGGTTGCCATTTCCTTCTCCAATGCATGAAAGTGAAAAGTCAAAGTGAAGTCGTTCAGTCGTGTCCAACTCTTAGCGACCTCATGGACTGCAGCCTACCAGGCTCCTCCATCCATGGGATTTTCCAGGCAGGAGTACTGGAGTGGGGTGCCATAGAGGATTAGAATATTAATGGTATAGAAAATAACCTATATGCCTAGCAATTAAGGTGAGATAAAATCTATAACAAAAATAAAATTATTGTATTACTTATTGTCATATTTAAATATTTCTTCTATATTTTCCTCCTATTCAAGGTAGAGATACTCTATCAATATTTTACCTCAGAGCTTATCTTTACCAGTCTAAAAGGTAAATTTCATAATTCATAAACACATTTAGTTTTTCAAGACATGGTTAGAGAATTAAGGAAGACACTTTTTAAAAGGCTAGTATATGCAAATGAATATGAGTGTTCTGAATTTAGACATAATAATCACTTTGAACATAAGTAAACTTGAATAAACATTGCAATTTTTCCTACCTAGCATTGATAAATTTTTTTATCAATATAAAATATCTCGTAACAGTTTATAGTGTTTGAAATGAATGTTGAAAGATGCTTCTCTCCTTCCCCTTGTAGCTTTTAACATACAGCTAGAGTCAAATAAAATGCTTTGAGTAACTTTAAAACTGAAACACAAGGCAAACTTATTTCTTTCACATTGTTAAGTAAACTAAGTCATCACCTTCCCTTCACAAATCTGAATTCTCCATGTATATTTCATAACCTATTAAGTCATCAAGTCAGTTACCACTGTGAGCCAGTCCTTTACTTAGAAACTGATGGCTGAGTTTAGTTTTTTAAGGAACCTGCATACTGTTATGGACTCTACAAAAGTGGTACTAATGAACCCATTTTCATGGCAGGAATAGAGGTATAGCTGTAGAGAAGAGACTTGCAGGGGAGGTGAGGTGGGATGAACTGAAAGAACAGCATTAACACATACACACTATCATGTGTAAAACAGGCAGAGAGTGGGAAGCTGCCGTATGGCACCAGGAGCTCGGCTCACTGCTCTGTGATGACCTAGACGGGTGGGATGGGGGCTGTTGGGGGGAGGCTTAAGACATAGGGGATATACATATACATATGGCTGATTCACTTCATTATACAGCAGAAACTAATACAATATTGTAAAGCAATTATATTCCAATAAAGAAAAAGACATTGATGACTGTGAAGGGTCATCAAGGGATGTGAAGCAAAGGAGGGGGGCTAATATGACTAGAATAATCTTAACTTAGTAACATTAGGGAAGGCATAAAGAAAAAAGTTAAAAAGTGAAAAACCAGTTATAAAGTAGATTGCAGTAAGTAATAGAGGTGAAAAAAGTAAGGGTCAAACATATCATATAAAGATCGTAGCTATGAGAATAAAGAGGCAAGAATAGGTTCCATAGAAATTCAGAGTGAAGTATGAACAGAAATGAATACTTATTTGAATGTGAGGAAGAGAGGAATCTAGAATAACATTCAGGTTTCTCTCTTGGGTTAATGATTGAGGCAGTGGTTACAAGGATGTATACCTTGTCAAGATTCACGGAACATTACACTTAAAGTGGGTGTATTTTATGACATGTAGATTACATCTCAACACATTGATTTACGAGGAAACTTAAAGTATTAAAAAGCTATGTTTGACAGATTACCTGTCATCTCTCGTCTCTCCTTTATCAGGAACACTATGCTACGCTGGTGGTCAGTGGCTGTTAGGGTATATTTCATAAAGACTTTCATTAAGTCTTCCTCCAGCTGCCACAGGATGGGATAACTTATTTCAACATTAAGATACTAACTAATGAGCGACAGAGCTAGTCTATGCTGAAGAGCAATTTTTTTTTCCAACGGCCCAGCATATCTGAAAAGAATTAAACTCTAAGTTCTGACCTAAGACTGCGGTGACTTGATATCTGTCACTAATTAGGGAGATGCACTGAAAAGTAGAAATAATACATCCAGAAGCACAGAAAAACTGGAAAATTTCACTCACTGTAGGTATATTCTAAATGTATTGTTATTTACTATTTATTTTCAAGCTGGGCTGCAGGGAGTCCATGATTTATTCCTTATTGCAGGTATAATTTTAAACTAAAATGATTATAACTGTTCCTAGCTCTACCTCTCAAGTATTCCCCTGGAGAATGAAATTAGTCTAATAATTTCTAATAAGTGTTGTTAAACACAAAGCTTGATTGAAGGCAAAAGGAGAAGGGGGCAGCAGAGGATAAGATGGTTAGACAGCATGACTGGCACAGTGGACATGAATTTAAGCAAACTCCAGAAGACAGTGGAGGACAGAAGAGCCTGGTGTGTTACAGTCCATGGAGTAGCAAAGAGTTGGACATGACTGACTGACGGAATGACAACAACACACAAAAAACCAATATCTTCAGTGAAATCTAATACTATAAGGCATGTTAGTAAAAATAGGGAAAAAACAGTATGCTCAGTAAATGCCATCATGAAGCACTTCAGAGATCTAGAAGACCTACTGATGCCCATCTGGCTTATGTCTATAATTCAAGCAAAACCAAAAAGAGGCACCAGGAATGGGAAAATTATTGCAATCCTTAGCAGGTACTTTCCTGGCAATCCTTCCCAGATCAGCAGCTAGTATTGACACCCAGAATGAAGTCTTTATGCTTTGAATAATTTTATTAAAGTAAAAATAGATTCATATTTGATCCAGAAGATTCCTCACAAAATTTCATTTCCATCTGCAAGGCATTTGACCAATAAACATGCCAGACATTCCTAGAAACACACTGACAAAGGGCACATGATTTTAAAGACATTCTCTAATCAAATAAAACAAGACTCCTTAAGTACAAACACAGGCTAATGAAGAGCGATATCCTACCTAGCCAAAGAAAGTATGAATCAGATTGTTAAAAAACAAAAACACTTGGAAAAATAACAGTAAGTATAGTGGAGTAGTACTGGCTTTTAAGAACAGTCTCTCCTTTTTTAAGAACACTCAGCTGCTTGTCTCTTCAAAGTACCAAGAGTGGAAAAGTTTTGGTCCAAAGGCTGACATTTAACTCATAGTTTGACTTTAATCTTTTTCCAGATTACTCATACATTTGTTCTTCCCCTAGCAGTCTCCTCCCAATGCCACATCTGCTTCCTATCTGCTAAAATACCTATAGAGGAACAATCTGTCCCCACTGACCAAAACTTACATCTCAAAAGGAAAATAAACTATTTCAGCCCATTTTATGCTTGCTTAATAAAACAGAGAAAAAACAAAATTTCCATATATGCATGTATACCACATAGTAAGAATTCTTCAATGCCAGTCAAATTTCTCTAATTAGAAAGTCCTCTCCCAAAAGTAAGATAGGTTTCACTCCTTCATACCAATGAAATACCATGTACTCTGTGATAACCTTAATGAAAAGCTCACTTGTTTTATACTGATCATTGAGAATTTTACTGAATAGTTTCTATGTGTCTAGCAGGCTAAAATGAAATGGAACAAATCAAATAGAATAAATCAAGTGTACTCACGAGGATTTAAATATACACAGTTAATAAACATAAATATCAATAAGCTAGATCAATAAGATATCAATAAGATAGATCAACAGAGAAGGCAATGGCACCCCACTCCAGTACTCTTGCCTGGAAACTCCCATGGACGGAGGAGCCTGGTAGGCTGTAGTCCATGGGGTCGCTAAGAGTTGGATACGACTGAGCGACTTCCCTTTCACTTTCCACTTTCATGCACTGGAGAAGGAAATGGCAACCCACTCCAGTGTTCTTGCCTGGAGAATCCCAGGGACGGGGGAGCCTGGTGGGCTGCCGTCTATGGGGTCGCACAGAGTCGGACATGACTGAAGCGACTTAGCAGCAGCAGCAGCAGCGAGATAGATGAATAAGATAATACCTAAGTGCTAAAGAATGAAGGACAGTTAAAGAAAGGAGCACACAATGATAGTGTATTTCTGATAAAATGATGAACTAAGTTTGTGGACTGAGGCTGTTGCTAAAAACAACTAAAAAATATAAATATGTTTTAAACAACTAAAAATAAAATATATTCTTAAAATCTTCTCAAATGCATCCATGACCTGCTAAAAATACATAAGAATTACACAGACCAAAAAAAAGAAAAAAGCAAAGGTAGGAAGCTAGAGAGGTAAGCAGGGTATTGAAACCCACCTTTTTGTTATGAGGGCACTTAGTGAACACAGTGAAGCTGAGCTCCAGCTTGCATGATCTTTAAAGCTGGAGGACAGAAGACAAATCCCAGGGGCCACCCAAATTGGAGAGTCTACCTGGAGACTTGTCCATAACCTTGAGACCCCAGGGGCTTCCCTGGTGGCTCAGAAGGTAAAGAATCTGCTTGCAATGCAGGAGACCTAGGTTCGATCCCTGGGTCAGAAAAATCCTCTGGAGAAGGGAATGGCAACCCACTCCGGTATTCTTGCCCTGAGAATTCCATGGACAGAGGAGACTGGTGGGCTACAGTTCATGGGGTAGCAAAGAATCAGACACAACTGACTAAGTCACATATACACTGAGACCCCAACGCCTAGAGTCTCAAAATGTGTTACAAACTTTTCTATCCACTACCCCAGGAGTATAGCTTATCTCAAAACTTGGGGCTAAGGTGAGGATGAAAATTCTTTCCTGGTTACTTGTAACCATAAACCACAATTTGCAACCTGAATCCACACTAAATGGGTGGTCTAAATTATTTCAAGAGGAGAAGTGATATTTTGAAAAAGTCGAAGGCTTGTTATGCCTATAGGCATCTGACAGAAACAAAACTTCTCCATGGAGAAACCTACCTTTAAACAAGACCTCAAAGAATTCCCAAAGACAGGTGCTAAGATAAATAAACGGTTCACAGTTCAGAAGGAAATAAAGCACTCTAACAGCCAGCAAAAACAATAGGTGACCCTATCAAACTTGTGACTTCTTCATATAAAACGATCATCAAACATAATATAAAAATTATATTTCAAGAAATTTGAAAATATGAGTAAGCTCCAAGAAGATCTGAAAAGGCACAGATCTTCTACAGGTAAAAAAAAATTTTTAATTAAAATAAAAACGTCAAAGGCAGGGGATGGAGATAAAGGGAGTCAAGCATTTGCCCTATTTTTCCTGCACAAATTGTTCTTCAGGGTAACCAGAAAGCTAGTAAAAGTTTTCTCTAAAGAAGAAACATAGATTTAAAAATGAAGAATGACAGAATATCATCTTGTAATCCCTAAAGAAAGAATGGATCCAGACAACAATCATCAATGACTACTATATACTTCAGCAAAAAGATGATGGGGAACTTTATTAAAACTCGCTGAACCTAATAATACTGTTGAACCTAATAATCACTTTTAATATTACAGCAAGCAAAACTAACACATATTCTTTTCATATATTTTTTTCTCCATTTACATTTTCTTTCACTTTCCTGTTTCTTTTGGTGCTCCAAACATCTAGGTTTGATACATGTTAATTAATGCTAGTCACTAGAATTTTTAGTGCATGATGGTGATAAGGGCTCTTAGAAATGAACTGCTCTAAAGAATCTCAAGATCTCTTCTAATAATAAGTCGCTGTTTTTCTCATGATGGAAAAAAGTTTTCACATAGCAGGAAAAAGAACTCCAAATTTCCCTTGGGGGAAGCCCTTAAAGTACTTTAACCTATCCACCACAACGTTTAAAAGACTCTAATAACTTGAGAAGATAAAGCAACAACAGATAGAAATAAATAGAAGGCCATGGATAAAGTCAAAAGGAAAGTGAAAAGGCAGAGAGTTAAAGAGTTGACAGATGTAATACAGAAAAACGTTAAACTGTCTCTCTACATACCTTTTGTTACAACAATGCCATTGACAACAATTCAATCAGGAGAATATCTGTCTCTCTGCACTTGACTGACAGAGACACTAGCACAGAGTTGAGTGTCTCAGAATTGCAGATGACAATTCTGTAAGTTTTTTCAAGGCTACAATGTTCATTTTCTAGCAATAAAATGAAAAATGGAAAGAGATATATCCAATTGAATGCAGAGTTCCAGACAATAGCAAGGAGAAATAAGCAAAGAAATAGAGGAAAACAATAGAATGGAAAAGACGAGAGATTTCTTTAAGAAAACTGGAGTTACCAAGTGAACATTTCATACAAAGATAGGCACAAGAAAGGACAAAAATGGCAAGGACATCACAGAAGCAGAAGAGATTAAGAAAAGGTGGCAAGAACAGAAGAACTATATAAAAAAGCTCTTAATGACTCAGTTAACCATGATGATGTGGTCACTCACCTAGAGCCAGACATCCTGGAGTGTGAAGTCAAGTGAGCCTTAGGAAGCATCACTACTAACAAAGCCAGTGGAGGTCATGGAGCTACAGATGAGCTATTTCAAATGCTAAAAGATGATGCTCTTAAAGTGCTGCACTCAACATGCCAGCAAATTTTGAAAATTCAGCAATGGCCACAGGACTAGAAAAGGTCAGTTTTCAGTCCAATCCCAAAGAAGGGCAATGCCAAAAAATGTTCAAACTACCACACAATTGTGCTCACTTCACATGCTAGCTAGGCTTCAAGAATTTCCAGATGTTCAAGCTGGATTTAGAAAAGGCAGAGGCAACAGAGATCAAATTGCCAACATCCGTTAGATCATAGAAAAAACAAGGGAATTCCAGAAAACCATATTTCTGCTTCCATGACTATGCCAAAGCCTTTGTGCGGATCACAACTGGAAAATTCTTCAAGAGACAGGAGTACCAGACCACCTGACCTACCTCTTGTGAAATCTGTATGCAGGTCAAGAAGCAACAGTTAGAACCAGACATGGAACAATGGACTGCTTCAAGATTGGGAAAGGAGCACGTCAAGGCTGTATATTGTCACCAGGCTTATTTAACTTAGATGCGAAGTACATCATGAGAAATACCAGACTGGATGAATCCCAAGCTGGAATCAAGACTGTGGGGAGAAATACCAACAACCTCAGATATGCAGATGGTATCACCCTTATGGCAGAAGGTAAAGAGGAACTAAAGAGCCTCTTGATGAAGGTGAAAGAAGAGAGTGAAAAAGCTACCTTAAATTCAACATACAAAAAACTAAGATCACGGCATCCGGTCCCATCACTTCATGGCAAATAGATGGGGGAAAAATGGAAACAGTGGCAGATTTTATTTTCTTGGGCTCTAAAATCACTGCGGACGGTGACTGCAGCCATGAAATTAAAAGATGCTTGCTCCTTGGAAGAAAAGCCATGACCAACATAGACAGCATATTAAAAAGCAGAGACAACAATTTGCAGACAAAGGTACATATAGTCAAGGCTATGGTTTTCCCAGTAGTCATGTACAGATGTGAGAGTTGGACCATAAGGAAGGCTGAGTGCCAAACAATTGATGCCTTCGAACTGTGGTGCTGGAGAAGACTCTTGAGAGTCCCTTGGACAATAAAATGATCAAACCAGTAAGTCCTAAAAGGAAATCAACCCTGAATATTCAATAGGAAGGACTGATGCTGAAGCTGAAGTGCCAATACTTGGCCACCTGATTCGAAGAACTGACTCACTGGAAAAGACCCTGATGCTGGGAAAGACTGAGGGCAAGAGGAGAAGGGTGTGGGAAGGGAAGAGGTAGATATTTAGATGACATCACTGACTCAATGGACATGAGTTTGAGCCAACTCTGGGAGATAGTAAAGGACAGGGAAGCCTGGTGTGCTGCAGTCCATGGGGTCGAAGAGTTGGACACAACTTAGTGACTAAACAACAACAAACAAGAAAAAATAAAAACATAGCTTCTGTCTCAGGTGATTTACGGTTACTCTGATTACTGAGGGTAGATTTCAGGACCTGGTAATGTTCTTGTAATGCTAATCTGTGACACTAAAATCAAATTTAAAATGACAAAGAAAGTTCTTAATGACATATTTCCTTTTACTGAATTGATATGTGAATGCAAATAAGCCTCCTTAAATTTACAAAAGAAAAAAGGACTCTTTGCAATCTCAAAATAAGATAATTCTCAAAGACATGCTCATTTTAGTCACTTTCAACCTTTATATTGTTTACTAATTATATTAGCTATGAAGCAGGCTAAATAATATCCCACATACAAAGAGATCTAAATTCAGTACCGAGTAAGTAAGCAGCTCTCTGAGAAAACAACAACCTGATATAGCATTTGCCAGTTTCCACGGTGTACCTATTTCCAACATGGCTGATTTCAAGCTAAGAGGATGATGTTGCTGAGGTGATGAGATGCACAGAAATTGTTCTGGCGAGCCAGTATAAGCTGCCTTCAGCATACCACTGCAGACCAAGTTCCTTTTACAGTTAGTGGAAGTGAGGCAGGAGACAGATGGGTCCCCTCAAGGTAAAGCAGTTGGAGATTCATTCTCTATGGAGGGAGACTCCCTCAAGGTAAAGCAGTTGGAGATTCATTCTCTATGGAGGGAGACTCCAAGAAGATAACAGCAAGGCAATTAAGGAAGAAGGCTGGGCCCTGCCTGGACCACATATCCCTCATTCCTGAAGTCAGGAGACCTCTCCAACCACACAAGTGTAGAAAAGGCTCCTTGCAGGGCAAAGGGGAAGCAATGTCAAGGGACATTCTATCCAGATACCTTGCATTCTATCCAGATACCTTGGCTAAGAAATGCATGCATACACATGGAAGGATCTTGAGATATACCAAATATAGACTGTGAACCAGGTAAATAAAAATGATTGGCCAAAGGAAAACTGGAAGAAACAGCCCATATAAGTTATTTAAACTGCCACACAGGCGCATCTCAGGGACTCTCCTTCTGAGTCTGCCTATCCACACATACTGTATTCTTTTTCCTCTTAATAAACACTTGTTTCACTGCTTTTTGCCTTTGTGGAAATTCTTCTCTGCAAAGCCAAAGGGCCAGGGCCTTGTCACTGACCACTGGTGTAGTGGCTAGGACCTGGCGCTTTCACTGCCATGACCCAGCCTCAGTTCCTGGTTGGGGAGCCAAGCGCTGCTCCAAGCAGTTGCAGGCTGGGGCCACCCGAGATCATTCTGTCATGAAGTGACTTTGTTTTTTGGAGGAACTTCCTCCTAATGATGGTTTTACAATATTTTTGAACTTTTTATCAACGTACAATACACAGTAAGACTACAAATCACAAGTACACAGCTTGATGATTCTGAACAAACTGAACATACCATGTAACCAGTACCCAGATCAAAATATCACCCACACTCGGATGCCTTTGTGTCCTTTTACAGTATACCTCCCAAAGGTAACCACTCTCCTGATTCTAACACTACAGATACAGATTTCCTGTTTTAGATAAAAGTGTACATATGCATTTGTTTGAATCTGGCTTCTCTTGCTACACATTTTGGTTGTTTGTTTTGTTTGGTTTTTTTGAGATTCACCCACATTGTCTGCAGCTGCAGCTTGATGACTCTCATTGCTGGGTAATATTCCATTATGTAAACACAGCATTCAATTTACTTCCTCTATTCTACTATTAGTGGACGTCTGTCTTGTTTGCAGCCTGGGGTTATTATAAACAGGGCAACTAAGAATATTCAGGTGGACATGTTAAGCGTTTCTATGGAGTATAAACCTAGCAGTGGAACTGCTGAGTGTAAAGTACGCTATTAAGAAGCTCAGCTTAATAGATGCTGCCAGAGTTTCACAGAATGGTTTTACCTAGTCACACTCCTACTAGCAGGTATGAGAGCTTCGGTAGCTTCAGTTCTTGGCCCATACTCCTTATGATATGTTAGAAGTTGACAAATCATACAACCCTGTCTTCTTTTAAAATATTAATTTTTCTGTATTTCAGAAGCTGCTAATACTGGCTGGGCATCAGAATCATTTGTGAAGCTTATTGAATACTTAGAACCCATCCAGATCTAAATCAGAATCTCTAGGAGTAGGGTCATAGATGAATAATTCCTAATAGTTCTGCAGGTGATTCTAATACAAAGTCAACATTTGAGACCACCGACCTAAACTTCAATATCCCCTTAAAACTACAGATTTTAACATGAACTTCACAACTCCTTGCTAATATTGGGAAAGGATTCACAATTCTAAGGAGAAAGATGATTTCTCCAGACTCACATTGTGATATACTAACCCACTTTCACAAAAATAATATGTGAAAAAAGATGCATATTAATTATGACACTGCTTGTAATAACAAAAAAAAGGCAAACTATCTAAATGACCATCAATAAGAGACTGATTAAATAGAGAGTGATCCATATAATGAAATTAAATGCAGCCATTAAAAAGAATGAGATGTACACGTAAGGCTGATATACATGTGATATAACTAACTGCCTTAGTTAAAATTCTGAGATAACTTCCATGCCAGTTGATAAAACACTGCTGTTCTCAAAACACCTAAATGCCCCTCCTCACTGTCCCACTCTCAGCCCTGAGGTGCCCCGCAACACCTATTATTTTGGCAGCAAAAATATAACCCTTGACACAGCAGGGGCCTCATGATCCAATTTAGCATCTATTTGGACTATACCAGTGTCCATGCATGAAAAAAAAATCTTTTGAAACTTTACCTGACTCCATAATTATGCAACAAAAAATCTTAAGTGTATAATGAGATTAAATCAGCAGTCTTCTTTATAGCTGTTCCTTTTGCCTTTTTTTCCTAATTATAAAAATTTTTTCCTCACCCCTAATACAGTGAGGAAATTTAATAATAATAAAGTGAGGAAATTTAGAAAAGTATAAAATCAAAATTTGGCAAAAAAAAAAAAGAAACCATGTGAAATCTTTCCTCCTAAGGACATATAGGTAAACCGGCATATGAAAAGAGCAACGCCTCCACTGTTGGACAGACACTTATGGTTTTGTCTTGAGCTGCTATTAAAAAAATCCTGTGATGAGTATCCTTGTGATATTCGTTTGGGAGGGTTTTCAACAAAGTACTACAAACTGGGTAGTTTAAACAACAGAAATTCATTTTCTGATAGTTCTGAAGGATAAACGTCCAAGATCAAGGTGTCAGCAGGGTTTACTTTTCTGAGGCCTCTCTCTTTGGCTTGGAGATGGCCATCTTCTCCCCATCTCTCCACATGGTTTTTCTTCTGTTTGGTGTAGGTGTCCTAATTTATTCTTATCAGGATTAGGATCCACCATAAGACCTCATTCTACCTTAATTACTTTTTCAAATGCTGTGTTCCCTAATAAGGTCATATTCTCAGGTACTAGGAATTAGGACTTCAACATATGAATGTGCAGGGTGAGGGGAGGACACGATTCATTCAGCCCATAACACTTGCACATAGACCTTATGTATATTTTTTTTTCAACTTTTTATTTTATGTAGGAGTATAGCTGATTAACAACGCTGTGGTAGTTTCAGGTGGACAGCAAAGAGACTCAGCCATATTCTTCTTTAAACTATTTATTCATACATATTCTTAGGTTTGATCCCTGTATCCCTATCCATCACTTCCCTTTCTGAATCATGAATTGACAAAGTATCTATCTCTTATTCAAATGGCAGTTACACTAAATTTCATTTCCTGGATGATCCAGACAGGATGACTGTAAGAGTTCAGTAGGAAACTGGTATTCGTGAATACACATTTCCCTTAAGATTTCATCAGAACATCAAACATTCATTGCAGCACTTTTGACCTTCCCAACCAAATTAAAATATGATAGCATAAAGCAACATTGCTACTTGTTTCTTTATTTGAACAAAAGAGTCCTGAAATCTCTCATTTCATTTTACAATCAAGTCACAAGAATAATAATAATGTAGCCATTCAGGAACCATGGGGCTCTTCTCTAAACTAAACAGCATCATTTTATAGTACTATGTAAATTGTATTCCTTCACTCATGAGGAACATGGCAATTTCTATATATTCAGGTTATCAAATAATAATTCCTAGTGCTGGTTATCTAGTGCACATGGGCATAGTTGCATAGTTAGAAGGGTTTTCACTTCATGTTACAATCCTTTAGTTATCTGCAGCCTTTGGGAAAAGGAAACTTCATTAACAGTAACGTGCAGTTACTACAATTTTGTTTCAATTGTTAATATGAAAAAGAAAGGCTTAAAGGGCATTGCGTATGATAGGCACTGAGACTATTGCTAAGGGCAGAAAGATGAGTAAAACTGAACTGCTACTCTTAAGATAATTACATTCTGATAGGAGAGACAGTATGTAGATAAAACATCTACACACATACAGGCATGTATATATATATATATATATATATATATATATATATATATATATATATATATATGGTAAATGTAGGGGTATAAACACAATGTCCTAGTCTGTCTTTCAAAAAGCAATACAAAAACTATAAGAACAACAGGCAAATTACATAAAACCAATGCCCAAAACAAAAAGAGAATGCTCAAGCATCAAGTTACCTATATAAGTAGGTCACACAGAAGGACACTTTGGAAAAAATCTTGCACAAGAGAGAAATGGGGAACTAGTAGTGGACTAATCCACAATCATTTCCAGAAAGAGAAATTCCACATTTGGTGTAAAAATATTGGAAACGTTCCAATAGCTCTTCCAGCACTACACAGAATGGACTTTTAAAAGCACATGATTTGCAGTCGCAGTCTTCAAAAACACATTGCTTTTGAGATGATAGGAAGGAAGGTAGAAGAGAGGTCTTTAGAAATTGGATGGTGAAGATGAAAATGGGCAAGGAGCAAAAGGGGAAAATGCAAGACAAAAGAGAACCCAAAAAATAAAGAATAGAATGAAGATACACAACCCCTTCTCCCCAAAATTCACACACACACACACACACACACACACACACACACACACAAACACACCATACTTGGCTTGGCTACACTGACAGAAGAAGACACCCTTGACCTAAGAGTCTTGTAAATCACCCACACTCACAAAGGAAATAGGCAAAAATAGACTACATATCTCTAAAATATTTTAAGACTAGAAAATGAAACCCATTCAAACTGATGAAAATTCCCTTCCCCTTCAAAAACAAACATGAAGAACAAGGAAACTGTAATACAACATTCCACACTAAATTAAATATCCTCAAATAAGCACATTAAAGTATAAAAAACCCACCTTGAATATAAAATTCAAAAACTAAAAGCGAAAATGGACAATAAACAGGAAGAAACAAAAACAGGGTTGACTGAGCTTGGGAAAGAAATGAAAGGAAAAGACAAAACCATTGCAGAATCAAAGTCACCAAGGGAGACCAGATCCAAGTAAATTCTTACTAAGGGACATTTAACAAAGCCAGAAAAAACAACCCAGAGAATGAAGACGAGGCAAAGAAATGAAAAGGATCAGAAGTAAAGTGGTTGGAATAGAAAAGACCAAAGACGAAAGCAATGTGCAATAGGAGAGTCTAAAGATAAGAACAACTGAACAGAACTAATACTTAAAACTATAACCCAAGGAAACTTTCTGGAAATAAGGAAAGACCAAACTGTACATATTGAAATGGACCAACAGGTACTTGGGAAAAGTGAACCAGGACAATCAATTTGATACGACAAAGGTCCATATAATCAAGCTATGCTTTTGGAGAAGACTCGAGAGTGCTGGTGAAACTCCAGGAGATTATGAAGGACAGTGAACCCTGGCATGCTACAGTCCATGGGGTCGCAAAGAGTGAGACACAACTTAGCGACTGAACAACAACAATCCTAATAAAACTATTAGATGTAACCTCTAAGCATAAAGATGACAGCTGAAATCAGACTGGTACTATTTGCCCTAAACATAACTTACAATGCAAAGTAGCAAAAGTGATCTATTTAAAAAAAAAAAAAAAAAACCTCATGGAAAAAATGAATAAAGTGAGAATTTCATTTTTCTCATGCTTTTTTTTTTTTAAATAGATCACACTTTTGCTATTTTGCATTGTAAGTTATGTTTAGGTGGGGCTTCCCTGGTACCACAGGTGGTAAAGAATCCACTGCAATGCAAGAGACCCCAGTTCGATTCCTGGGTTGGGAAGATCCCCTGGAGCAGGGATAGGCTACCCACTCCAGTACTTTTGGGCTTCCTTGGTGACTCAGACAGTAAGGAATCTGCCTGCAATTCAGGAAACCTGGGTTCGATTTCTGGTTTGGGAAGATCCCCTGGAGGAGGGCATGGCAACCCACTCCATGAAGAATCCCCATGGACAGAGGAGCCTGGTGGGCTACAGTCCACGGGGTTGGAAAAAGTCAGACATAACTGAGTGACTAAGCACACAGCACAGTCCTTCAAGTATCAAGGTTAAGATTTCAGAATGTTCTGTACCCATGAACCTTCTGGAGGAATATACTGGATAAGCTTCACCCACTAAGAGATGACTGAGGAAACCTGACTAGCACAGATGATGGACGTTCAATAATTAATTAGAGATCTAAGACTCTCTATGACTCTCTAAAATAGAGGCATGAATCCAGGTGAAAGAACAACATGCTATGTATGTTATATAATGGGTTTTATGTGCAGTAAAGTAGAAATAATGCAGCTGAGAAAAACGAAAGGTGGGAGAAGAAGAAAGACAGTAAAACAAGTTCATGATTACTGAAGTTTAATGGGGTTAGATAAGTTGATACTTAAGTAGCATCCCAAATCACCAAGGAAAAGATAGGCTTTTTACATAAGTATCTCTGGGACAACTGGGTAGATGCTTGAAAAACTAAACTTCAAACCTCATGCTATTCCTCCCTCCAAAAAAATAATAACCTCCAAGTGGATCAGGGAGCTAAAAATACAAATACTAGAAATGCCACAGAAACACTAGGGGGAAAAAACACATGTGAGTTCATCTATACTACACATGTATCTGCTGATAGGCGCAAAAAAAAAAAAAAAAAACATGAAGATAAACCAGAAATTTATAAGGTTATGTAAAACAGTGGGTGAAAAAAAAAAGTGGGTGAAAAGAGGATGGAAAGGAAGGGGGTTGAAATTGAGGTAGAAAGAATAGGCAAGTAATCTCTGAGTGATCCCTTTTTTCATAGTTGAGTTTGGAGACCATGTTACAGTTACACAACTGAAAAATCAGTGTATCAGATTAGCAAGGCTGGGGGAGAACAAACAAAGTGGATACAAACAAACAGACAAATCTTACTGCTTAAATGAATAACATAATCACACTGAAAGGGTAGAGGAGAACTAACCCAAACAACTTTAAACACAGTTTTCTGATTACATACTTTTAGGCTAAACACAAAAACACTGTACAAAAAAAAAAAAAAAAAAAATTTGAGGGAATTACCCGGCAGTCAAGTTATAATTCCTGAGGGATGAAAGCATGACTCCTTCTAGAAAATACCAGTGCAATTTAACAGTTCGTAACTTGAAAGGTCATGACCCCAAGGATCAATGCCATAGTGGCAAGACGAAAGAGGGTAAGTGAGGCACACATGCTTACCAAGACTACAGGGAAGTGAATTCAGACTTAGACCCAGGTATGTATATATAGGCTATCCTAAAGTATTCATGTGTTCTTGATAAATATGACTCTGAAATGTGATAGAAGAACCAGGCTGTGAAAGAAGCAAGAATCTCTGTTATCTAGGTCAGTCAGACAGATGGTACTGTGAGGTGAGGGAGATGGGGAGCATCACATTTGCACGCGTGCACGCACACACACACACAAACATGAAATGGGATGAAATGATCCAAAGTGAAGAGGCTAGTAACAGTGAGCTCTGACATTAGTGTGTGCTAAGATCTGAAAGTGGAAATGAGTGTATTTGGGTATCGCTTATGCCCCTGCTTCTCCTGATAACAGAACACTTCTTTTCTGCAGCAAACCCAATCCACAGTATTGTCCTAGGGGATAGAAAACATATGTCTCTATGAGCACTGAGTGTGACCTTGAGCATTCAGCGTGACCTATATGCCTGTGGCCGGAGTGATTAGTTCCAACTGGACATTTGACCTAAATAATAAATAAGCACAATCAGAATCCTCTGTGACAGTGCTTCCCAGACTATAACGTACATTTGAATTACCCAGGGATCTCTTAAAAAGGAGGATTCTGATCTAGTAGGTCTACAATAGCACTTGAGATTCTGGATATCTGATAAGATCCCAGTGATATTGATACTACTGATCCAGAGCCACAGTTTTGAATATCTGAGCTCTTCAAAAACTTTTTGTCATGTATTTGGAGAAAACTCTAATTTAAAAAGAAACATTCACTTCAATGTTCATAGCAGCAATATTTACAACGTTCAAGACACGGAAGCAATAAATGCCCATTGACAATGAATGGATAAAGAAAATATATAAAAGAATATTACCCAGCCAAACAAAGAATGAAATAATGCCATTAGTAGCAACATGGATGGGTCCAGAGACCATTATACTAAGTGAAGTATGTCAGACAGAGAAAGACAAATACCATATGCTATCACTTATGACACAAATGAACGTTTTTTCAAAACAAAAACAGATTCACAGAAATAGAAAACAAACTCATGGTTATCAAAGGGGGAAAGGGCAGGGGGAGGAATAAAGTAGGCCTTTGGGATTAGCAGATACAAACTACTGTACATAAAATAAACAACAAGGTCCTACTGCATGGCACAGGGGACCATATTCATCCCTGTGGCTGAATAGGGAATGGAAAAGAATATATGTATACACATACACATACAAACATACACATACACATATGTGTATATATATTCTTTTTCCTGTTCTTTTCCATTATGGGTTATTACAGGATGAATATGAGGAGATATATATACATATATATATATATACACACATGTACATATATATATATATATATATGTATAATGGAGTCATTTGTTGTACACCAAGAACTAACACAATATACTTTAATAAAATTAAAACTATACTTCAATTAAAAAAAAACCCTCAAAGAAAACATTTTGCCAGCATTATCAGGGAAGAAGAGCTCCTTACACCAGAGCGTCTAAGCTGATAAAACTGTGATACGAGGGCTGTGGGCTTTTCCACAGGCAGCAGGGGTGGTTTGTTTTATGTTTATGCTACTCATGTCTTTGAATGTTCTCTGTCATTAGATTGGGGCTTCATTTTCCCCAGATAGGGAGGTCTCAGGTGGCTCAGTGGTAAAGAATCCACCTGCCAGTGCAGGAGTTGCAGGAGATGCCAGTTCAATCCCTAAGTGAAGAAGATCGCCAGGAAAAGGAAATGGCAGCCCACTCCAGTATTCCTGCCCAGAGAAGCCCATGGACAGAGGAGCCTGGCGGGCTACAGTCCACGGGATCACAAAGAGCACACACGCAGGCGTGCTGTCATCAGATTATCTACTTGTAGAAAAAAAAGGCATATATATCTCCTCTTGTCACTACCCACAATGCCTTATTTGATGTTTTATATAGAGAAATGCATAAACAATGTTCTTCAGAAAGCAACTGGGAAGAAATTTTAAAGTCTTTAAATGAAACAGATGGAGGAGATATTTTAATGAAATTGTAGAGGATGAGAAAGAGGAGGATCAGTTATTAGCTACCATGCTCTGGATATCCCTAAGGTAGTCCTACATCCTAAACCCATGCAGCTATAAAAACACTCTCAGGAGGACTTCCCTGATGGTCCAGTGGTTAAAAATCCCCCTTGCAATGCAAGGGACATGGGTTCAATCCCTGGTGGGGGAACTAAGATCCCACATGCCATGGAGCAACTAAGCCTGAGGTCCACCACTACAGAGTCCACGCGCTGCGACCAAAGATCCTGTGCGATGCAACGAAGATCCCACGTGCCCCAACCAAGATCCGACACAGCCAAATAGATGAATACACACTTGAAGAAAACACTCTCATAATCCCTCAAGCAGGTTATTTTGGAGAATCACAAGCCAATATCCTAGAAGTGCAAAACTCCAAACTTCAAAGCTAAGATCAAAGGAACTAGCCAAAAAATATTACTAATTTGGCTTACACTATTCAGTGCTTCCCAGGAGATTCCTCAACTAAGAACTATGATCTTAACATGGGGCCTACAACTGACACTGTCAACTTCTTTTTAAACCATAAGAAGGAAGTCTTGTCAACAAACAATTCCCAGAGACTATTCGGCAGTTGTAAACTACTCGTTAAGATATCTTGGAGTATATAATTAAGCCACTGCGATATCTTTTTAAGTGCCCAGGACAAACAAATCTAACTGGTTCACCTCCCTTCAAGACAGGAATCTAGAAATAACCTCCTTATTTATAGAGAATCCCAACTCCCATACTTGGATATCAGCAAGATTTTTTGAAGGGGAAGATGCCCAAGGCCTGATTGTAAGTTCAGTGCCTATCAAGTTCAGGCAATAATCTTCCTTCCAGCTCAAGCTAGGTTTCACCACATCATAACAGTCAACTTTAATCCTAAAAACGAATATGGAGAAAGCAAATAATTCACCCCATCTCACACACACACACACACACACAATTCATGCAAGGTAAACTCTTACAAGGGGACGTCCATACATAAGAGTCCCAGGCTCTCTTATTTTTCTTTCAGGTCACCCGTCTCCAGGGTGGGAGTGTTTTCTTAAGCTTCATTGTTCCCAAGGAGGGAGGTCTCGGTTTTCCAGTTCTTTGGCCAGTGAGCTGAAAATCTAATCCAGGAGAGATATACTAGGAAGCCTGATTGTAGATGCATACCTAAACTGCATTCTGCTATTTTGTACTCCATTTATCCGACCGCTGTATCTTTCCATTGATTCAAAGCTTAAAGCAGAAGAGAAAGGGTGTGATTAACTATCACCCTTCAAATATCAAAAGTCAACAGCTTCTATAGAAACATACAATTCTTATAAATGTGCTCCTAAATAATTTAACACACCTTTTAGATAACATGTACTTTTCCATAAGAAACAGGAAAATGTATTTTTATTTTGAGAATGACATGATCCTGCACCCTCAGACATGGACTCAAGAATGACTCTATGTAGGCATATTTGGGTATATTAAAAGCATCCCAATAATTTACTCATACATTCATAATGTTCTCTTTTCACTTTAACCCATCACTAAACCTGTGTTCTACTGTTATATCTTTCTCTAGCCAGAATTTTCTGGTTTAACTAGCTTCTTCCTCAATCTCTTCAATAAATATTAGAGTACATTAAATCACAGTTTTTGAAGGAATTTCTATAGGGAGATAAAGTATGTAAAGACACAGCATGGAGATTTCTGGACAAATAACATGATCCTGAAGTGGATTTTTACAATAGATTTTTAGCTCATTTCTAAATGGTTTATTTTAAATATCAGGAAGGCTTTTGACAGCAACTGCACATCTACCAATTCAGGATTAGATTTAAGTCCCTTGTTCTTAGATTCAAAAATACAGTATTGTTAATTTAAGGGAATTTTCATCTTCTATACACTAGACAGATCGCAAAGATGATATACAACATGATAATTTGAAAATACAGTTGAAGGAACTTGCACTTTTGGCTATGGGGTTATCAGACTCAATTTCTCAATGTAAACAACTATAAAACTGACAAAATATTTGAAGCAAGCATTGAACAACAGACAGGATAGATGTGATCCTCAGAGAAGAGAAACACATGAAAGCCACTTTAATCTTGCTTTCTGCCTGGAGGCCCTTCTCAGATCACAGAAAAGGAAGAGGAGTCAAAAAGAGGACACAAGTCTCACTGCGTGGATCAAACAGAGGTCAGAGTTTGGGTCTGCTGAGGCTGCTGGAATCTGGGGCAGAGGGCTGGACAGTGGAGAGTAAGAAGTTGTATAGGGAAGAAACCCCCAAAAATATGCATAGAGGTCTTGGCTGAAATAATATGCGCCAACATAGTGCAGCCCCAGGAAGCCTAGCGAATTATAACCACTGAGGGGCCATGAGGTGAAAGTGTACCTATTAGCGTAGAGAGCTCGGAGACACTGGAGTTCCAACCAAACAGAGACCACGGGGGCACCCAAGCTAAATGGCTGAGGCCCCAGAAATGCTGTGCCTCAGGTGCTGGTCGCTCTATATTGGCAAACAGTGCTCAAATGTTCATATTTCTGCATGGGCAAAGAAAACTGGCACCTGGGCTCAAAGTGATGGCATAGTCAGAGATCTCTCAAGCGACACGGAATTTTATCTCCCACAACTGTGTGTTTACATTCCAAAGGTCATTTGACCAAGAAGCCCTCCCCATCTCTGTCTGTCTGTCTGTCTGTCTCTTGTATGTGTGTGTGTGAGCATGTATCTGTCTGTCTGTCTCTCCCTCCTTCTCTGGAGGGGAAGAGGTGAAGCTATACAAGCAGCTCCTACATGAGCTCCCAAACTAATAATGTTGTATTCCACTCAAGAGCTAGAAACCCTCACCCTGTACATGTGGGAGACAACTGCCCTCATCACATAAACCTGTGAGGAAAAATGCAGCATTGGAAACCAGTGCAAAGATACTCTGCAGATAAATAATTGCTTTGCCTTTGATGGAGAAATCTTGTGTTTTCTGTCAAGATAAAATAAATATAGATGTAAAGCTTATTACTCTACGTGTAGAATAAGATTACTTTAGACCTGCCTGAAAAAATCCTAAAAATAAACCTGAACACAATCTGATTTTCCTGTACGTTAACTACCTTTAAAACAAAATTCAACAACTTTCAAATTAAGACAACAAAACACAGATTCTCAACAATGTAATATTCACAATGCCAATAATGTAATAAAAAGTTACCAGACATGAGAAAGCAAAAAAAACTCAATATATGTGTCAAAAAGGAAAAACAAGTCACTATAAAAGCCTCAGAGATGACACAGCTGTTGGAATATTGGAATTAGTAGACAAGGACTTTAAAATGACTATTATACATATATTTATCAATAAGAGGGCTGTCTTATCTTTGTGTTACATAATTTAGAAACTTCCTGAAACAGTCTTAGTTTTTCTTCAAAACAACACTTAATCTACTCAAATATTCAAAAAGTAACTGCTAAAATCTTAAGTCACTGAGGAAAGCTTTTAGTCTATATCTGTTACAGTTGTTTCTAATAATCCAATTCTACCATAAAATAATTTTAATTTGGCTTCCTTGTTTTAGTTACTTTTTATTATTTTATACCCCAGGGGACAGCCATGCTGAATTAGCTGCAAACTGGGTCCTTAGACAACCAAACAAGATGACATGCTGAAAAGGGCTATTAAAAATTATCTATGAATATTGAAGAACATCAGCTTTAAACTTTGGTTTCTTTTTTTCATTAATTAAAAGAACAATAATTACATGCCTACCATGCGACAGATATGACTGAGACTATAATTAAGTTATAACTGGGCATACATCAAAATAGATATTACAGAACTCAAAGAGGTATGGTATAGATAATAGAAAAAGAAAATAATTCTTCTTGTTTGGGGTTTGTATTTAATTATAAAGGATGAACAAAAGTTACTCCAGAAGATCAAATTTGAAAGTTCTGCAGTTAGGAGTATATACTTGGGGTTTTGGCATGATTGATTTTGACCTTGCTTTTTTCCTAAAATTAACTGACTGGTTTGTTCATTCCTTTCAATATCTGTTTGCTCACCTCTGCTTTATTTTTATTTTTTTAAACAACAGAAATTTACTATCACACAGTTCTGGAGGCTAGAAGTCTGAAATCAAGGTGATGGTAGTGGTGTTGTTTTCTGAGGACTGTGGAGGAAGAATCTGTTCCAGGCCTTTCTTCTTGGCCTATAGATAGCTGTAGATAGCCATCCTTATGTTCACAAGGCAGTCTCCCCGTGTGTGTGTGTGTGTGTGTGTGTGTGTGCGTCTGCTCAGTCATGTTTGACTCTTTGCAACCACATGGACTGTAGCCTGCCCAGGCTCCTCTGTCCATGGGATTCTCCAGGAAAGAATACTGGACTGAGTAGCCATTCCCTTCTCTGGGGGATCTTCCTAACCCAGGGATAGAACATGGGTCTCCTGCATTGCGAGTGGATTCTTTACTGTCTGAGCTACCACGAAGTCCCTCTATACCTGCCTCCAAATTTCATCTTTTTTATAAGAATATCAGTCTTACTAGATTAGAGCCCACTCTAATGTCTTCCTTTTAACTTCACTACCTCTGTAAAGACCATATTTTCAAATAAGGTTGGTTACATACTGAGGTACCAGGGGTTAAGAGATCAACATAGCAATTTGGGTTGGGGTGGGGGAAGGGTGGGGAGGTGGAATGGACATAAAACAGATACATAAACATTTTTGTTTCAAATTTGTACATCTCTTTTCATGAAAACCAAAACACTCTGCTGTACACCTAAAACTAATACAACATTATAAATCAACTGTACTTCAATTAAAACAAAACAAGACAAGATGAAGACAAGAAGGGAATGTTACAGTCACTTACCTTTATTTTAAATGTTTATGTTCACTGTATTTGACATTGCTGTTGCAAAATACTTCAAACGCTTTTTGGAAGTATTTTCTACAAGTTATAAGGAATAGCACCAGGGGAAGTTACTTAACATACTTTAAGTTTATTTCTAAATGCATTTTGGGTTTACTCTACTTATACTTTGAATTTGTAGAACAAAACAAAATAGAAGTCATAAAACACACTGATCTCAATTTACCATGTGTTTCTCAACCTAGAAACAATCACCCAATATAACATACAATCATGAGTAATTTTAAGACCAAAATTCCCCCTTAGCAATATGTACCAAAAATGTCCACAACTTCTAGAACCTTCACATTAGCAAAACCCAAAAGGGCCTTTGACACATCAATACCTTAAAATGTTAATTCACTGCCATGAATAGCTATCAGCCTCTCAACTATGTATGTGTGAACCCAGTATGAGACTCGGTGTGCAAAACAGCCTGCTCACAGTGTCTTAGTTTAATTTTAGTTCAAGAATCCTTCCTTTAAGAAAAACTCACACATACACACATTGAATAAATTATTCTAACACAAAGGAAAATGAAACTTTAAGATTATAATAAGAATTATCCGGGGACTCCCCTGGTAGTCCAGTGGCTAAGACTCCGGCTCCCAATATTGAGACCCCACAGTGTTTTCTAAACTTTTTAAACCCAATTCATGGTGAGAAATATATTTACATTGTAATCCAGTTCCCAAATATCTATAGCAAAATAACATTCATACACAAACACATACAAATGTATACAAAGATACACCCATATATATTAAAACTGCAAACTTCTCATGAGACAGTGTTCACCCTTACAATGTGTGAGAAACTCTCAACATTTTCTATTCTGCTTTTATGGTTCCAGTCTTGAACTAAAATTGACTAGGATCCTTATATGGGTTTTGACTCAAAGTCTGGAAAACACAGATCAGTGGCATTTTTAAGTCAGCTGCACAACTTGCTAAAGATACAAATTCCTGAGCCCCATCTAAAACTACTGAATTAGAAGCCATGGAGGATGGATCCCCAAGCACTGCATTTTAGCAGGCTCTCCAGATGATCCTTAAGCATATTAAAGTTTGAGAACCCTTGAGATCTTTAGGATCTCAACTTGAGATCTATAGGATCATCAGGTGTTATTCAGACAAAGAGAGGTAGAAAAAAATATTATTGCCAGAAGCCATAGTAAATGCAAAGACTAAATGGGCAAGAGAGAGCATGATTATGTTTAAGGAGGTTCAGTGGAACACGGCAAGTTCACAGGGCTCTATGGGGAAACAGTGTGGATGAAGAGGTAGGCATGGTCCAGTCTGCCACCTGCCTCTCCTAGTTGGTTCCATGCCACCTAAAGAACAATATATAAGTATACATTCTTAAAAAGGAAGGAAACTTTTATACATGCTACAACATGGACGAACTTGCAGCCATGAAACTAAATGATGCTTGCTCCTTGGAAGGCAAGCTATGACAAATCTAGATAGCATATTGAAAAGCAAAGACATCACTTTGGAGACAAAAGTCCATACAGTCAAAGCTATGGTTTTTCCAGTAGTCATGTACGGATGTGAAAGTTGGACCATAAAGGCTATGCACTGAAGAATTGATGCTTTCGAATTGTGGTGCTGGAGAAGACTCTCAAAAGTCCCTTGGACTGCAAGGAGATCAAACCAGTCAATCCAAAAGGAAATCAAACCTGAATATACATTGGAAGGACTGATGCTGAAGCTTCAATAATTTGGCCACCTGATGCAAAGAACTGACTCACTGGAAAAGACTGAATCTGGGAAAGATTGAAGGCAGGAAGAGAAGGAGACAAGAGAAGAAGAGATGGTTGGATGGCATCACCGACTCAATGGACATGAATTTGAACAAACTCCAGGCGATAGTGAAGTATAGGGAAGTCTGGCATGCTGCAGTCCATTGGGTCACAGAGTCAAACACGACTTAAGAGACTGAACAGCAACCACATGGATGAACTTTGAGGACATCGTACAAAGTGACGTGCACCAATCACAAAAAGACAAATATTGCATGATTCCACATACATGACATAACTAGAGTAGTCGAAAGTTCAGAGACAGAAAGCAGAACGGTGGTTGCCAGGGCCTTGGGGAGGGAGAACGGTTGTTTAATGGGTGTAACGTTTCAGTTTTGCCAGATGAAAAGAGTTCTGTGCAATACAAGACTGACTGCACAAGGGTGTAGGTGTATTTATTAACACCACTCTATCGTGTGCTTTAAAATGGTTAGGATGGTACTTCTATGAGTATTTTACCACAATTTAAAAAATAATACCTGAGACTAAGAGTCCTGAGTTGACACTTGACCTTGACTAGTATTTGACTCTTTTCCCAGGGATACGAACGTCTCCTTATTTCTGGGAGCAGTAGCAACCATTCCCTTTTAGGCAAGGAAAACACTCAAATTATAAATGTGTCTTCTTTTTCTTTTTTTTTAAAGAAAAAAGCTTGTTAAAACTTTCTACATTGGAGATTGAAAGAAAGGAGACAGGAAAGAATCAATTATACCTCAACTTGGTAATGAAGAGCAGAGCTCTGTGCAGCCTCAGTGGAAAGGAGATGAAACACCCTGGGTTTTGCCTACAGATCATAAACTACCTCTGGGTGGTAGTACATATTTATCCCTGACAAATATTTTTGTCTAGAAGCTTTTTCTTGTGAAGGGAAATTTTATATAAAATAGTAATCTGCTAGTTAACAAATATTCTTATTTGGGGGTGCCATAACTCAATGGTTCCCAGATCTAGCATCAAGCTGAACAGCAGAATTCTCTGAGAAGCCTTAAAAAAATACAGATCCTTGGCCTCACTCCAGATTTACTGGAGCAGGTTACCCAGCAGTGAACTTAAGGCCTACGTGTTTTTAAAGCTGCCAAGGATATTTTTATGGGTGGCCTTTTGGGGGCAAATCACTCAAAGTAAGGACAGCTATGACAATGGCCGCTTGGTGTGTGATCTGACCTCTCTCTACCCTCTCAAAACCTCTCTGAAACGACTGAATATAAAAGTAGGAAAATATCCTTAGCAATACTAGAAAACCAGAAAAAGTTCCATCACCAGACCAGAACACTAAGGAATTTCTGGAAGATATAAAGCAGATGGAATCAGTAAAACCCCAAATTGCTAAAGAGCCTGAAATGAAGAGTATCTCTGCTAAGTAAATGCTACCGGCAGAACCTCAGAATACTCCCCAGAATAAGTGTGGCCAGCAGATGTGGGTCAGCTGTCCAGTAAGTACTGGAGGGCTTGGTAGCAATTTGCTAGCCTCCTACCCTCAAAAAGGCTGACTCCTGAATTGTCTTCAGGTTGAAAATGATGAGAGAAGAAGGGCTGTGCTTTGGGAAAGTGCAACTGGCCCAAGATGTAAAAGGAGCCCCCATTCCCAGAGGGCAAGTTTCTTGTGAACATCATAAAGCAAAGTCCAACTGGTTGGATAGCCTTCCTCCTCCCTCCTACATCCTCCACAGACAGAGATCTTATAACTTGCATTCACAGCGACATTTCTAAATTATGCGAAGGAAACAAATTCATGTATATCCTCATATATAAACAAGAACAAAAAATCACAGAACAAATGAATGGATGAAAGAAAGTATTTTGTTTAATTTAAAGAACAAGTGTAGGTAATGGAGAAAAATAAATTCTAGAAATTAAAAAAAAAACTTTATCTCATAGAATAAGCCATTAGAGGGACTTCCTGGTGGTCCAATGGCTAAGACTCTGTGCTCCCAGTGCAGGGGACCAAGGTTTGATCCCTGATGAGGGAAGTAGCTCCCACGTCCTGCAACTAAAAAGATTCTGCATGTGGCAACGAAGATCCCACATGCCACAACTAAGACCTAACACAGTCAAATAAATAAATAATTTTTTAAAAAGAATCAGATCAGATCAGTCGCTCATTCGTGTCCAACTCTTTGCGACCCCATGAATCGCAGAACGTCAGGCCTCCCTGTCCATCACCAACTCCCAGAATTCACTCAGACTCACGTCCATCGAGTCAGTGGTGCCATCCAGCCATCTCATCCTCTGTCGTCCCCTTCTCCTCCTGCCCTCAATCTCTCCCAGCATCAGAGTCTTTTCCAATGAGTCAACTCTTCGCATGAGGTGGCCAAAGTACTGGAGTTTCAGCTTTAGCATCACTCCTTCCAAAGAAATCCCAAGGCTGATCTTCAGAATGGACTGGTTGGATCTCCTTGCAGTCCAAGGGACTCTCAAGAGTCTTCTCCAACGCCACAGTTCAAAAGCATCAATTCTTCGGCGTTCAGCCTTCTTCACAGTCCAACTCTTGCATCCATACATGACCACTGGAAAAACCATAGCCTTGACTAGATGAACCTTTGTTGGCAAAGTAATGTCTCTGCTTTTGAATATGCTATCTAGGTTGGTCATAACTTTTCTTCCAAGGAGTAAGCGTCTTTTAATTTCATGGCTGCAGTCACCATCTGCAGTGATTTTGGAGCCCAGAAAAATAAAGTCTGACACTGTTTCCACTGTTTCCCCATCTATTTCCCATGAAGTGATGGGACCGGATGCCATGATCTTCGTTTTCTGAATGTTTAGTTTTAAGCCAACTTTTTCACTCTCCACTTTCACTTTCATCAAGAGGCTTTTTAGTTCCTCTTCACTTTCTGCCATAAGGGTGGTGTCATCTGCATATCTGAGGTTATTGATATTTCTCCTGGCAGCCATTACAAAAAATGCAGACTACTTGGAGATTAAGATTATGAGAGCCAAGAAAAAGAAAACAAATCAAGCAGACAATAGCACCTCAGAAGAGCTGAATAATGGAATGAACACGTCTGAAGAACGAACTAGATACAACTGACTCTCTTGATTAGCCACAGAATATTTCCTTCAAGGTGATCATCACAGAGTGTACTTTGGCAGGTCCCTCCAGCATTCCATGGGCTGGAGGAAGACTTGGAGCTAGTTGGGAGGAGAAGAGGGCAAACATCTCACTGCAGGTTCCCAGAGGGTAGGCCTAGTGAGTCCACTCTGAGCCTTCTACATCTACTTCGGCTAGGTTGTACCCTTACCTGGAATGTCCAAGGACTATTCACTTTACTGAGGTCTACTCCACTTAGAGCTCAGCCCAGGGACCATCTCCCTCTGGGAAGTTTTCCTTGACCTCCCTTCTCTACACTGATTTACATTTTCTAGTGTATCTACGGAGAAGGCAATGGCACCCCACTCCAGTACTTTTGCCTAGAAATCCCATGGACGGAGGAGCCTGGTAGGCTGCAGTCCATGGGGTCACTAGAGTTGGACACAACTGAGCGACTTCACTTTCACTTTTCACTTTCATGCATTGGAGAAGGAAATGGCAACCCACTCCAGTGTTCTTGCCTGGAGAATCCCAGGGACGGGGGAGCCTGGTGGGCTGCCATCTATGGGGTCGCACAGAGTCGGACACCACTGAAGCGACTTAGCAGTATATCTACATTTGACCACAGCTAAGTTTAACTCACTGTATTATAATTACCTATTTGTGTTTCTGTCTTCCTCGTGCTCTGAGGGATATTTTAACAGGAGGCATCACTTCTATTCAGATACACAGATGTGGATATGTCATTCATTCTCTTAATGTATCTTGTATGCCTACTAGAAGAACTAAGTGCCTGTTCTAATATCTACAGGAAAACATACAAAAATGGTCCTGTCTACCAAGGCCATGGTCAACCCATCATTAAATATAGGTACCTATCTACCCCAAGGTGGAGCTCTCTGAATTCAGTTAGGGTGCTATCACATTCTGGAACTTTCTGAATTTCCACCAGGTAATAGTTTATGTAAATGGGCCTCTAAGAATCCAACAACTTGGTCAAAATCTAGGAAGCCTTACTACATTAACAGTCAATTCATTTTTGTCTCCCCAAAATGGATACACGGTTGGATATTTCACTGGGTGATATTTGAAAGTTATCCAGAGAAAGTCCTAAAAGGTACTTTCACCTATATACTGCTATTTCTGCTCTTCTTGTATGTTACTCCTCAACCACTGAATTGCAAATTATGCAACTCTGTCATGCCAGGACTGTAGCAGGGTATGAAAGGACACCACAATTAACACTACAGATCATCTACCATCCCAGTCAACTGAAATATTTGTGTCTTGAATAAAACTCACAGAAATGTGAAAAGGGCTTTCACTCTCTAATTCCTCCTGTCCCCTGCCCAAGAGCCAATATATTCTCTATATCATCTCTTGGATTACATGCATCAACAGGAACAAAGCAGAAAATAGAAAATGTACTTGACCTGAAAAGCAGGTCATCTGGAAATACTAGAGAAAGGTAAAGAGCTAAGCCTTTGCAGAAACACAAAAAAAGCAATCAGTAAGAATACTAAAACCCTTCCTTCTATTCCAATTTCTCAATAAATCCCACTTTTAATAAAAAGTCATAAGTATTAATCCCACTAATCATATATTTATTTCGTTGAGTAGGTAAAACTCCTTTTCAGGTTGGGAAGAAAATTCCCTAAATACAGACATTTAAGATCAACTCCCTACAGAGCCAGGAGTTTAGAAGTTGAGGTATCCAGAGGAAGTGGGCACGTCATAACCCCCATACACCCAAATTTATAATCTCTTTTTAAATTATTCCCCATAAACAAGACAAGAGCAAAAGTAATAAGTTCTACCGCATCACTTCATGGGAAATAGATGGGGAAACAGTGGAGACAGTGTCAGACTTTATTTTTTTGGGCTCCAAAGTCACTGCAGATGGTGACTGCAGCATGAAGTTAAAAGACGCTTACTCCTTGGAAGAAAAGTTATGACCAACCTAGATAGCATATTCAAAAGCAGAGACATTACTTTGCCAATAAAGGTCCATCTGGTCAAGGCTATAGTTTTTCCTGTGGTCATGTATGGATGTGAGAGTTGGACTGTGAAGAAGGCTGAGCGCTGAAGAATTGATGCTTTTGAACTGTGGCGTTGGAGAAGACTCTTGAGAGTCCCCTGGACTGCAAGGAGATCCAACCAGTCCATTCTGAAGGAGATCAGCCCTGGGATTTCTTTGAAGGGAATGATGCTGAAGCTGAAATTCCAGTATTTTGGCCACCTCATGCGAAGAGTTGACTCATTGGAAAAGACTCTGATGCTGGGAGGGATTGGGGGCAGGAGGAGAAGGGGACGACAGAGGATGAGATGGCTGGATGGCATCACCGACTCAATGGACGTGAGTCTGAGTGAACTCCAGGAGTTGGTGATGGACAGGGAGGCCTGGCGTGCTGCGATTCATGGGATCGCGAAGAGTCGGACGTGACTGAGCGACTGAACTGAACTGAACTGAAGGGTTTGCCGCACCTTCAGAAGCTAATATTGTGAGACGTGAGAAACAACACATTTTAAAAATGAGACACTATCTTCTCAAAACAATTGTTAACAGTCTTTAGGTAGAAACTCCTTAAAGAAAATTGAGTGCTCCTTCCATTGCCATTAAAAATAAATTCTACTCTTCCAACAAGATGGGAAGGCAGCTGGAACAGGATTCAACATAAACTGAAGAGGACATTAAAAGTATTTCAGAAAACTTTGTATTTCCACACAAAGAAAAAAAAGAAAATGATTAAGGGTGTTTTCTTTGAAATAATGCCTACATGCAAAATTCACCATCTAGACTTAAGCACTACCTTTTAGAGATATAGTACAGGGATGGGGGCTAACATAGGAAAAAGGCAGAAACAGAAAATGTGCAAAAGCTCAACCGGTTTTTAATAATCAGAAGCACAGACCTAGAACTCAGGAAGAGATATGTCCTCAATTCTTTTATACTTAGTTCTTATCCTTCTATAAAAGTACATTCAGAGAACAGTCTTGAAGTGAAACTAAAGAACTGAGGGGCAAGGGAGAAGAGAAGAAGGAGAGTCAGGGAAGGGTGGCTACTCATTCTGCATTGAAAAGTCTGACTGCCTGTCTCAGCTCCAGTTCTGAAATCTTCCACACTGACACTGAATGAGACATCATCACAACAGAAAGGATGATATGCTTCAAACCTTTACAAAACAACATTTAGACATTTATATATTTGAATATACAGTGTTTAGCTGCATTAGTTCTCCAAGTAGGGATACCAAGTTAGAAGTTATGGCCTAATTAGCAAGTGGCTTAGTGACAAGTATAACCTGCTATATCAAAATTGCTCAGTAGCTACACAGATTGTAGATGATAATTTATGAAAGAAATTCTAATTCAACTGATTAGTGCAGTAAGTGTCAAACAAAGGACAGCAGAATATATGTTGACATTTCCACATACGTGTTTTACAAAGAAGCAACTCTAAACTATAACTATAAAGAGCACATACTATACTAAACCAGTCATCATTTTAGCATCAGAAGCGCTAATAAACACAAGAGCTTTGATTTTGCACAGAGAACTTTGTCACAGATGGCCCTGTCATTTTCCAGTTGAAAATCGTACATGTCAATAGAAATACTCCTAAGTATTTACAATCTTAATTTAAAGCATTAGAATCCACACAATCAAATTATTAATAAATGACAAGTTGGGAGTTTCCACTTACGTAGATATATTGTTGAAGCTGAGAAACAGACGTTGGAGGCAGGGCAAATTATCCACATCTCTCTAGAAGGAAACAGAAAGCAAAAATCTATCAGCTGAAAGGAAAAAAAAAATATTATAAAATGTCTTCTTGTTCAGCTGTTGAAATACATAGCCATTGCTAGTTACTGCAACCTTGCTAGACCACTGAATGCTACTGGGCATTGAGCTCCATTCTTCTCCACTGCAGATTAAATGGGAGGGTTTTAGTACATCCGCAGAACAAGCTGCACCACTCGCAAGGTAGAAAGCACTGAGGAGAACAGAGGGAGCTGCTGCTGCTGCTGCTAGCCTCTTCAAGCATGCTTTTGGGAAAGGAGCCAAAGTGCTACTTCAGCCTTTCAACTGTAGCACAAATACAGTATGATCAACCATTTGTTAAAAATCACTTGGAAAAGAATCTGTTCAAACACTTTAAATTTTAAATTTATGCAATCAGCTTTCCAAACAGTACTGAGAATTTCAAAGCCATTCACCTCACTATTCTCAAACCCACAGAAATACACCACTCAGTTGCAGATGAATCAATACACTGACAATGCCCCCATAATGCTAAAAGGAGATCATCATAACTGTCAATGAAGGGTACTGGAAGGGCAATTTCCATCTAAGCAAGAATCCAAGGTTCTCACAATTGGAAATCTATGCTGTTCTGCTTAGGTGCAGCACTCCTGAGCAAAACACTGCTGTTTAAATACAGTTACCATCAGCAAACATTGAAATGTTTTGGCCCAAATGATTTTTTACTAATTTTATTAAAAGACACAAACCTTCTGAAAAGTCTGACATATTCTGGAATACCAGAATCTTAAGAGGAAGCTTAGTAATTACCTAGTCCATAATCTCATTGTTCACATGGGAAAAAGTGAAACAGTTGAGGCTGTGGCAGGGGCAGCATGGGAGAGGGGTGGAAAGGTGACCAAGATACATATTGTCATACACACAGAAGCCAAAATAGGACATGATTCCAGTTATTCTGACTTCAGTGGTCTGCTCTTTACAATACTACACACACTGGTACTTCTAATATTAAATATTTTTCACTTTTATTATTTACAATAATTTCTAGTTATATCCAATTGAATGATGCTAATGTAAAAATGTACATTTTACATAAATTGTGACCAATATTTAAACCCAATCAAAACTTGTCTTACTCTTTCCGTAAGTCATCATCTTTCTTCCTCCCCAACTTTCCTTCCTCCCTTTTAAAAATACCATTTCCAAGACTGAATAAAAATGTAGGCAATGCATCAAAATTACAGACAAGTTCAGCTTTTCCAAAAAGTCATTTATTTATTTTTAAAAACTTGTTATACAAAGAAAATATAAAAGTGATAGAACTGTGGCAGAGCCACGTCTCATTGATTTTTTAGAGGACACAGGAGAAATAAATCTGGCTGAAGACATTTCCCATATAGTTTTCAGGGCTGTAATTTCCAAAAGGAAAGGATAGCTTGCTTCCTATCTGGTCTCCGGAAGTTTAGAGTTACAGTCAGATTGAAAGCCTGTCTGAGGAATCTCTTCTCTTAAATTCTTCCTGGAATCTAAGGGAGATATTTCTGGGCATAAGCATTGTTTGCTGACATCTAACTAGGACAAAACTGAGAAGCAGTAGCCTGAATCTCCTTTGGATCAAGGCATCTTTAAAAAAAAAAAAAAACATTTGCTTTTTTCTGTGCGGTCACTCTCACAAACATGGAGAACGTTCCTAAAACCCAGTGGGCTTCTTTAAGAAGTAGGAAAGTACAAATCCCACAGAGTGACAGTACAAAAAGGGCAAGGATTCTCCGAATGCCCGAGGAAGAGGCATTACGACAGGAAGCGGAGTGGCCACGGTGGGCACACTAAACCAGTTTTCCGGAAAAAGACTAAAACTACAACGAGGTTGTACTGAGGCCTGACTGCATCGAGCCTAACTGCAGATTTAAGAGAATGAGATGCGAGCATTTTGAACTGAGAGGAGATAAGAGGAGAAAGAACAAGTGATCCAGTTCTGAACTCCATATTTTGTTTCATTATGAAGACAATAAAAATTGGAGACTGTTTGCTTCATTTAGTTGCGATTGGTTTTTGGAAGGGAAATAAACTAGTGCCATCCATTTTTTAAGAAACAGTCTTCTTTTGGGGCCCCAGCCTACCACCATCAAAGACTGCAAACACACAGACACACATTTCAAGACAGTTTTTTTACTATTAAAATATAAACTCAAATTACATCAGGCTATAAATTGTGAGAAAAGGGCTTTTTAAGTTTATTTGATTATAATGTTTTATATTTATTTTCATTTAAGAAGCAAAATTTTACCAGAAGTTTTTATCAAATTTTCAAAATGATTAACTCTCATCTGATAGAGGTATAAAAAGTATTCACAAGTTGAAAAGTTAAAAATCAGAATTCAACAACATATACCCCAAAATCATTTTAGGAGATAGCCTTTCCAGAACTTTAAAAAGCAAAATAATTACCCACAATCATTGTTGTTGTTCCAAACTTCATTCCTATAAGAAAACTATAACTTTAATTTTTCTAGCAACTCTAAGATATACTCTGTAATGAATTTCTAGCATTATAATAGACAAAAAGAAATATTCTATTTATATCAATTATCATGCATGAGTTATTTACAGAAGAAAAAAAAAAAAAAGACTGCTGAAAGTTACCAGAAGATGGTTGCTCTAATATGAGAGTGAACCAAAGATGTAGATACATAAGATCCAGGAAGTCAATTCACTATTGGAGAGACACAAGAGAAACTCAAGGATGTCATCTCCATAGCAGGCCTAAGGGCAACCAATCTACATTAGAGACAGAGGACAAAGGGCTAGAAAGGGTATCTTCGAAGACAGAAAATGAAACAGATATACTTGAGATCTTTGCCCATATAGAGAAGAATTTTAGAGTTCTGTTGGGGAGTTTGGACCTTCAGTTAATGGAGAAGTTATTAATGCCAGAGAAAACAAAAGTTTAGTATCATGGTCCAACATTCACTTTGAAAAGCTCATCTTGTTCTGCCAGACAATCCTAACCTGAAAATCCGAAATCTGTTAGTTGCTCAGTTGTGTCCGATTCTTTGCAACCCTATGGACTGTACCCCACCAGGCTTCTCTGTCCACAGAATTTTCCAGGCAAGAATACTAGAGTGGGTTGCCATTTCCTTCACCAGGGAATCTTCCTGACCCAGGGATTGAACCTGGGTCTCCTGCACTGCATGCAGATTCTTTACCATCTGAGCCACCAGTGGGTAACCTATTATGTCATAAATTCATCAATCTGAAGCCAGTGCACTGAAAGACCCACCTTAAACAAGACCCCCAAGAAATCTCAAAAATACATATCCTGACTTGGTCCTTAAAATATGACTAAGACTGTGTCAAGAAAATGTGCTCTTCCTGTCAGGAAGTAATAATCTCAACTTTTCTTTATCAGCAGGTTGTTCTGGTGTTACACTGGGGAACCAGCACTCAACAATCTGCATATAATTATTTTGGAATAATGAGGAAAGCTAAAATAGGGGTTACAGATAATTTAAGAAAGCTAAATAAATCCTTATAATGTTGAGAAAAAGTCAGCACATTTATTTCACTGTCAAGTATCAAATCCTCCCAGAAATTCTTTTCTGGAGGTAACTATTTCACAGGCACTGAAACTATTCCAAAGGGGCAATAACATACCTAAGATGAGAAAAAGAAGATGAAATATTTACATACAGGGGAAGATTTACAGTTCATCTGTTAACCTCTTAATATCAAATTTATTATATTTAACAAAACACACTTCTGGGAATCACATTCGAAATATGTTTTGAAGTTAAGACACAAAACCATTTTACAGATTTTTAAAAATATATTCTTTAAAAATAGACTTTAAAAATTATTTACTATATGGTTATTGAGAAGAATATAATTCTTTATTTTTCAAGAGAATAATGACCTGCCAATTTAGAAGCATGTTTGTCCTACCCAGCTCAGATGCTGTTTTCCATATTCCTAAACTTCACAAAAGAACTAAATGATTCAGCAATTTGACCCTGTATAGAACATCTATTACTGGAGCTATTTTTAGAGCAGCCTCCTGCAGGGGAATAAGGAAGAAGGGTGAAGAGACGGAGGGTTTGGCATACAGCAAGGAGAACAAAGATGACTGTAATAAAATTACAGCAGTTCTCATTTTGTTACCTATTCTGTGACACAAAAAAGTCAGTGTTAAAATATGTAGGGGTAATTATCTTCATTTTGAGAACTAAAAACAAAGCACTGAATAAGCTTGAAAAAAAAAAAACAAAGAAAAAAGTGTTCCTTTTTATAAAAAGGTTTGTAAATTCTAAAATGACTTACTATGGCCATCACTGTAATACAGACACATATTATATGAGGAATAATATGTGTAAGCCATCATATTAACAACTCAAGTCATATTTTTATATACCATGAAAAAAAGTCTATTACCTGCCTCTATTATCCAAAAGCAGTAATATCCATATTTACTTTTTACATTTATTTATGACATATTACCTGGCAATTATCAGTCAACCTAGCTGCAAGCTGCTCTTTCAGTCTGATTTATTTCTATACACTGTTGTAATCCCCTGAAAATAAAAAGGAACTGAAAACCAGACTAATAAGCAGGAAATGACACTCTGACTACAGAGATTTTCAGTCTTTATAATCTAAGAGAGCTAGATATAACCTCTATGAGGAGAAATAGAAAAAGCCTCAATTTCACAATCACAGGCCTTTCCACACTTGAATTTCTAGTTCAAATTTACATCACATGCTTGATCTAACAAAAAAGAAAGTGTTAGTTGCTCAGTTGTGTCTGATTCTTTGTGACCCCATGGACTGCAGCTCACCAGGGTCCTCTGTCCATGGGATTCTCCAGACAAGAGTACTGGAATGGGTAGCCATTACCTTCTCTGGAGATCTTCCAGACAAGGGATGGAATCCAGCTCTCTTACACTGCAGGCAGATTCTTTACCATTTGAGGCACTAGGGAAACCCAAGATTCCTCATAAAAAATGGCCCCTGACATTCTTACCCTTACCACTACAGGCAAAACTCACTAGAGAGACACAAACTCAAGTCAGACTGTACAGCGTGTGTGTGTGTGTGTGTGTGTGTGTGTGTGTGTGTGTGTGTGCACATGCACGTGCACTCTCAGTCGCTCGGTTGCCAGTTGTGCCTTAGTCTTTGCAGCCCCGTGGACTGTAGACTGCCAGGCTCCTCGGTCCATGGAATTTTCCAGGCAACAATACTGGAGTGGGTTGTCATGCCCTACTCCAGGTGATCATTCGAATCCAGGGATCAAACCAGTGTCTCTTGCATCTCCTGTATTGGCAGGTGGTTCTTTACCACTAGCGCTACTTGGGAAGCCTTATTGCATTTTCACAATGCAGTAATGAAAAAAACTACTATGAGCAATAGTAAGCATAAATTTTAGGCAATAAATGTAGAATTACCAAAAAACTAAGAAAATATAATAACTTGATAAAGACTATGGAATGTCTATGTTTAAAATTATTAGATAAATAAAATAAATCAAAACATGAGAAATTGGGCATTTATTTTTTGAAATTCATGCAGAAATTCTAGAAATAAAAAATTATGGTCATTACTAAAAATTCAATGGATGGACTGAAAATCAGATTAGACAAAACTAAAGAGAAGGTTAGTGAACTGGAAGAAACATTAAAGAAATAAAAATCATGCACAAATTTAGCAGAGAAAAGTAAGAATGATGGAAATTTTAAGAAACAAAGAATAGAACAAGAAGGTCCATACCATTGTCTAGCAGGTGCTGAAGAAGCAGAAAATGGAAGAGATCAATATTTGAAATATAAAGCCTCAGAATATTCCCGCCCCCATAATTAGTCAAAGAAATGAATCCACAGATTCATAAAACATAGATATTGGGTATGTTAATAAAATTATCATATTTAATAAAATCTAAGATATCCGATGATTATTTTATGTAAACCTGGTGAAAATAAACTTATGATTAACCAATAAAATATCACTTTGAATTTTTATTTCATTATTACCAAACGAGTTCTTTTAATTTACTTAACCATATTTTTTAAAACCAAATGTCATTTCTTTACACATAAAAATTAGGCAAAATAAATTTGTTAAATTAATGATCTCCCCAAATATCTCCATGTATAAAGCTAAAATAGTTAGACAGTATAGTCTTGGCATAATGGTAGACAAATAGATGGAACAGAATAGAAGGTTCAGAGAAAGACTCATTTGACTATAACTCAATTTTGAAAAAGAAACCAGTTTAATTAAATGGTGGAAAACAAGTCCATTTGAATAACGGTGATGGAGAAAACAGACATTTCTATTTGGGAAAAATGAGTCATGACCCCTACATCTCACACCGTGTGTGTGTGTGTGTGTGTGTGTGGTCACTCAGTTGCATCCGACTCTCTGTGACCCCATGGACTATAACCCACCAGGCTCCTCTGTCCATGGGATTTCCCAAGCAAGAATACCTGAGTGGGCTGTCATCTCACACCATACACAAAACTTAATTAAAGGTGGATCACAAACCTAAAATGAAAGGTAAAAAGTATAAGCCTTCTGGAAGATAACAGAGGAGAACATATCTATGATATCTGGATAAGCAAAGACTTCCCAGACAAGACAAAAAAAGACACTAATGATAAAAAGAAAACAAATTGATAAACTGTATGTCACTAAGACTTAAAGTTTCTACAAGTTGAAAATATTGTTAAGAAAGCAAAAAGGAAGCCATGCAGAAAATGCATTCAATATATAAATGAAATAAAGGGCTGAATCTAGAATGAAGATCTACCATACTCACTGATAAAAACATTATATTTTTTAATGGGCAAAAGACATGAACTGATACTTCACAAAAGGATATACCAGAATAGCTAATAGGTACCTACTGTCCATGAGTTATCATTTAGTCTGAATAACTGCAAGTAAAACTACAGTGAGACTGTAACACAGCTTTGTCAAAGGCAGTTATCTTCCTTTTAAGTATCTGACTGTTAATTAGCAAAATCGTGTGGAGTTAGAGTCATTCCTCCAATGAAAAGCATATTTCACTAATATTAAATTTGTTTTTGCTATTCTATTTCCATGTTTTTTGGAATAATGTTTGATTTCAATTCTAAATTATGCTATAAAATTTTAAAATACATTTTGCAGAGTAATTAAACTCCACACATGTAATACCAACAACTGAAGTGATAATAATATAAACAGTTATCAAAGTCAAATTCCCTGGGGGTTCTCAGTTCTTTAGCCAGATCCCCAGGTTGGGAAACCTGTTGTAGACCCTAGAACTTTTGCAACAGTGTGAGAACTTCTTTGTGTATAATTGTTCTCAAGTTTGTGGGTCACCTGCTCAGCAGCTCTATACTAGAGCTAATGGTGGCCTCCTGAAAGCTAGTGGAGGTGATGGAATCCAGTTGAGCTATTTCAAATCCTAAAAGATGATGCTGTGAAAGTACTGCACTCAATACGCCAGCAAATTTGGAAAACTCATCAGTGGCCACAGGACTGGAAAAGGTCAGTTTTCATTCCAATCCCAAAGAAAGGCAATGCCAAAGAATGTTCAAACTACCGCACAATTGCACTCATTTCACACGCTAGCAAAGTAATGCTCAATATTCTCCAAGCTAGGCTTCAACAGTACGTGAACCAAAAACTTCCAGATGTTCAAGCTGGATTTAGAAAAGGCAAAGGAACCAGAGATCAAATCGCCAACATCTGTTGTATCATAGAAAAAGCAAGAGAATTTAGACAAACATCTATTTCTGCTTCATTGACTATGCTCAAGTTTTTGATTGTATGGATCACAACAAACTGTGGAAAATTCTTCAAGAGATGGGAATATCAGACCACCTGACCTGCCTCCTGAGAAACCTGTATGCAGGTCAAGAAGCACAGTTAGAACCGAACATGGAATAACAACTGGTTCCAAACTGGGAAAGGAGTACATCAACGCTGTGTATTGTCACCCTGCTTATTTAACTTATATGCACAGTCCATCATGTGAAATGCTGGGCCAGACAAAGCACAAGCTGGAATCAAGATTGCCAGGAGAAATATCAATAACTTCAGATATGCAGATGACACCACCAGAAAGCAAAGAGCAATTAAAGAGCCTCTTGATGAAGGTGAAAGAGAAGAGTGAAAAAAGATAGATTTAGAAAAGGCAAAGGAACCAGAGATCAAATTGCCAACATCCACTGGATCATCAAAAAAGCAAGAGAGTTCCAGAAAACATCTACTTCTGCTTTATTCACTATGCCAAAGCCTTTGTGTGGATCACAGCAAACTGTGGAAAATTCTTAAAGAGAAGGGAATACCAGACCATCTGATCTGCCTCCTGAGAAATCTGTATGCAGGTCAAGAAGCAACAGTTAGAACTGGACATGGGACAATAGACTGGTTCCAAATTGAGAAAGGAGTACGTCAAGGCTTCATATTGTCACCCTGCTTATTTAACTTATATGCAGAGTACATCATGAGAAACGCTGGGCTGGAAGAAGCACAAGCTGAAATTAAGATTGCTGGGAGAAATATCAATAACCTCAGATATGCAGATGACACCACCCTTATGGCAGAAAGTGAAGAACTAAAGAGCCTCTTGATGAAGGTGAAAGAGGAGAGTGAAAAAGTTGGCTTAAAACTAAACATGCAGAAAACTAAGATCATGGCATCTGATCCCACCACTTCATGGCAAATAGGTGGGGAAACAGTGGAAACAGTGGCAGATTTTATTTTGGGGGGCTCCAAAATCTCTGCAGATGGTGACTGTACCTGTGAAATTAAAAGACACTTGCTTCTTGGAAGAAAAGTTATGACATAGACAGCATACTCAAAAGCAGAGACATTGCTTTGCCAACAAAGGTCTGTCTAGTCAAAGCTATGGTTTTTCCAGTAGTCATGTATGGATGTGAGAGTTGGACTATAAAGAAAGCTGAGCTCAGAAGAACTGATGCTTTTGAACTGCGGTGTTGGAAAAGACTCTTGAGAGTCCCTCGGACTGCAAGGAGATCCAACCAGTCCATCCTAAAGGAAATCAGTCCTGAATATTCATTGGAAGAACTGATGCTGAAGCTGCAACTCCAATACTTTGGCCACCTGATGTGAAGAACTTACTTACTGGGAAAAACCCTGATGCTGGGAAAGATTGAAGGCAGAAGAAGAAGGGGATGACAGAGGATTAGATGGCTGGATGGCATCACTGACTCAATGGTCACGAGTTTGAGTGAACTCTGGGAGTTGGTGATGGACAGGGAGGCCTGGTGTGCTGTAGTCCATGAGGTCACAGAGTCGGACATGACTGAAAGACTGAAGTGAACTGAACTGATGTAGATTGTAACATATATTCAGATTTCAGATTTGTTGAAATATAGAAAAATACATGCCTCAATTTGGTCAAATATAGTAGTTCCCTATCTATATAGATCATAGTGAGTCTGAAAGACTTCAAGAAGAAATCTTATAATCTTAAAACAAACAGAGGAAGTAAAAGACTACCAACAAAAAGTGATTGATGACAGTTTAATTACAATAATAGAAAACTGAAGACAAGGGAATATGCACTTCAAAACATCCAGGAGAAAAACAACTGTCAACCAAATCCAGAATCAGTCATGAGTAAAAGCAAAATAAACAAGTTACCAAACAGAAACTGAGAAAGCTTACTACCACCATAGCCGTCTTAAAGGAACTTTATCTAAGTTAAATACTTTGGGAAGAGTGGTAAAGCCAAACAAGTATATGGCTGAATCCAAATAAACACTGACTAAAAACACAGCAATTAAAATATATAAATTGGATGGTTAAAAAAAAAGGAAATACTAGGCAACGAAAGCATGCAAAATGAGAGGGGTTTACTGGATTCAATGATTCTAAGGTCCTTTTTTGAGAAGAAGGTAGGGACGTGTACTTGACTATAATTTAAGTCAACTGTGTATTTTAAAATGCAATAGTAACCATTAATGTAAAGAAGAACAGAGAAAACTCTATCAACTGGAAATCTTACACAAGAAGAAAAACAGAAAGTTTGAAATAATATCAAATTGATGAACGGAAATGTATGTAATCACAATTAGTATAACAGACAAACATCTGATCAGAAGACAGATTCTCAGATTGTAAATTTAAAAATGAATTGTGCATTTGACCTACGCATATGTGGATATTTAATTTGCTAAAAGAAGATAATGCCAAGGGGAGAGGGAAGAACAAAAAGAATTTACTTTTCAAAAAATGTGCTAGGACAACTGGTAATCCATATGAGAAAAAAAAAAATGAAATTGGATTTCAGTGGCACATCACAAGCAAAAATCAATGCTAAATAGATGAAACACCCCCATGTGAAGAACAACTTTAAAACTCTTGCAAGACAACATAGAAAAATATCTTTATGTCCTCAGCCTATAAAAAAGGATTTTTCAAACAAAAAGAAGAAACAATAAAGGAAACTACTGATTTTTACTTCTGTTTCTCAAAGACAGCAGAAAGAAAAGAAATACTACTGATCAACAGGAAACTGCAGCCATGAAATTAAAAGACGCTTACTCCTTGGAAGGAAAGTTATGACCAACCTAGATAGCATATTCAAAAGCAGAGACATTACTTTGCCAACAAACATCCGTCTAGTCAAGGCTATGGTTTTTCCAGTGGTCATGTATGGATGTGAGAGTTGGACTGTGAAGAAAGCTAAGTGCCAAAGAATTGATGCTTTTGAACTGTGGTGTTGGAGAAGACTCTTGAGAGTCCCTTGGACTGCAAGGAGATCCAACCAGTCCATTCTGAAGGAGATCAGCCCTGGGATTTCTTTGGAAGGAATGATGCTGAAGCTGAAACTCCAGTACTTTGGCCACCTCATGCAAAGAGTTGACTCACTGGAAAAGACTCTGATGCTGGGAGGGATTGGGGGCAGGAGGACAAGGGGATGACAGAGGATGAGATTGCTGGATGGCATCACCAACTGGATGGACGTGAGTTTGAGTGAACTCCGGGAGTTGGTGATGGACAGGGAGGCCTGGCGTGCTGCAATTCATGGGGTCGCAAAGAGTCAGACATGACTGAGCAACTGAACTGAACTGAATAGGAAAAAGAAAAAGATGTTATAACAGTGGGCAAAGGATAAGGCTATCTGCAGAACAAGCAATATCAATATCAAAAATGGAAAAAAGATGATAGACATTCAATCCCACTAGAAATTCAAATTCAAATCTCAAAATAATACAATTTCATAATTATAAGACTGGCAAAAATTAGAAGGTCAACATCTGACAACATCAAGTGTCAATAAAGTTGTGAAGTTAAAGAAATTCTCAGGGAATGCTGATGGAAATGTAATTTGGTACAACCACTTTGGGGGAAATGTGGCAGTAACTAATAGAGTGAAATGACGTGCATGGTCCTGGCACCAAGCAATGCTTCTCCCAAGTCACCATTTAGCATTATTTTTCAAAGGCAGATTACAACCAGTTTTTCATTAGTCAAGAAATCAATTCAGGGACTTCACAGGTAGCTCACTGGTAAAGAATTCTCTTGCAATGTTGAAGATGCAGGAGACATGGGTTCTATCCCTGTATTGGGAAGATCCCCTGGAAAAGGAAACAGCAACCCACTCCAGTATTCTTGCCTGGGAAATCTCATGGACAGAGGAGCCTGGTGGGCTACAGTCCATGGGGTCACAAAGAGTCAGATACAACTGAGCATGCATGCACAATGTAAATTTTATTTATTAACATAGATTATGGCTAAAACTGTCTGAAAGCCACTGTCCAAGGGAAACTGTTATAATTATGCACAAAAAGATACATACAAAAATATTATTTCTTAACAATAAAAATTAGAAATATTATCCAAAAACAGAAGAATAAATATTTAATCATAATCATACAGTATGATATTATATAACAATGAAAATTAGTGAACTGGAGTGATAGGTATCAACACATATAAATCTCAAAGCATAATAAAAGTAACTTACAGAAGATATGTACTGTTTGATAAAAACTATGTACAGAAGACTTAAAAGCATGCAAAATAATTACTTCATTGGTTAGGGATATATATGGGATTGTTTGGGAATATATATATATACAGGAAACACAAACAGACATGCATAGAAATAAACACCAAATTCATAACTGTGATTACATCTGCAAAGGAGGGAGGGACTGTGTTGGGGGAGGGCTACAGAGTAGGTCTCAACTATATTTAAAAGGCTTTTATTTAAATTCATTGGTTGACACACAAATGTTGCTAATCTTATTTCCTGTTCTTTGGGAATGTTTGAAATGTTTCATAGTTCTTCTAAAGGGAAAGATGTACAAACTAAAAAGATATTTGCTTAGAAACTTATAAAATTTCCAAGAAAAAGATCAGAGAATTGAATACAACTATACTGTATTAAATAGTCCTTGATTTTTATTGTATTAAATTCTTTTCTACACTGAAATTATCAGTGAAGACAGTTTCTGATAAGATGGTAAAGTAGGTGATGCACTTATTTCGTCTCCTTCGCAAGATTCAATGGGTGAAACAAACAAAATAAATGAGCAATTCCACAGAAAATGTTAAAAACAAAAGTTACTAATAGAGCCACACTTTTGATGAAATTTCAGGAAGCTGAAAAGCAGATGGATGTTATTGGAGACAATCTTGAACAAAGAAAACTGCAGCTCAGAACTGGCCTGAGAGATGCTGTACTGCAAACGTGGCAATTCTCTCCATGAGAATGCCAACTTCCACTCTCAGAGTCAGCACAAACAAAACACAGGCATGCACTACGAATAGCTATGACTAATCAAGTAGATGTATAATTAAAGATGTGTCTACTAAACAGCTAATCCTGGAACACCAACAAACCCACTGCCCACCCAGCCCACTCCCACTCCTACCATGCACACACACAATAATGTACAGAGCAGCTGGCCGAAGAAATCCTCAGCTACAGCCTCAGGATCTGTTTCTAACAAACAGAGACTCAAGGAAGGATGGAGAGCATGGGTGTTTTATCTATCAGTTCAGTCGGTCAGTTCAGTCGCTCAGTCGTGTCCGACTCTTTGCGACCCCATGAATCGCAGCACGCAAGGCCTCTCTGGCCATCACCAACTCCCGGAGTTCACTCAAACTCATGTCCATCGAGTCAGTGATGACATCCAGCCATCTCATCCTCTGTCATCCCCTTCTCCTCCTGCCCCCAATCCCTCCTAGCATCAGGGTCTTTTCCAATGAGTCAACTCTTCACATGAGGTGGCCAAAGTATTGGAGTTTCAGCTTCAGCATCAGTCCTTCCAACGAACAGTCAGGACTGATCTCCTTTAGAATGGACTGGTTGGATCTCCTAGCAGTCCAAGAGACTCTCAAGAGTCTTCTTCAACACCACAGTTCAGAAGCATCAATTCTTCAGCGCTCAGCTTTCTTCACAGTCCAACTCTCACATCCATACATGACCACACGAAAAACCATAGCCTTGACTAGACGAACCTTTGTTGGCAAAGTAATGTCTCTGCTTTTCAAAATGCTATCTAGGTTGGTCATAACTTTCCTTCCAAGGAGTAAGCATCTTTTAATTTCATGGCTGCAGTCACCATCTGCAGTGATTTTGGAGCCCAGAAAAATAAAGTCTGACACTGTTTCCACTGTTTCCCCATCTATTTCCCATGAACTAATGGGACCAGATGCCATGATCTTAGTTTTCTGAATGTTGAGCTTTAAGCCAACTTTTTCACTCTTCTCTTTCATCAAGAGGCTCTTTAGTTCTTCTTTACTTTCTGCCATAAGGGTGGTGTCATTTGCATATCTAAGGTTATTGATATTTCTCCAGGCAATCTTGATTCCAGCTTGTGCTTCTTCCAGTCCAGCGTTTCTCATGATGTACTCTGCATATAAGTTAAATAAGCAGTGTGACAATATACAGCCTTGACATACTGCTTTTCCTATTTGGAACCAGTCTGTTGTTCCATGTCCAGTTCTAACTGTTGCTTCCTGACCTGCATACAGGATTCTCAAGAGGCAGGTCAAGTGGTCTGGTATTCCCATCTCTTTCAGAATTTTCCACAGTTTATTGTGATCCACACAAAGGCTTTGGCATAGTCAATAAAGCAGACTTAGATGTTTTTCTGGAACTCTCTTGCTTTTTTGATGATCCAGCAGATGTTGGCAATTTGATCTCTGGTTCCTCTGCCTTTTCTAAAACCAGCTTGAACATTTGGAAGTTCACGGTTCACATATTGCCGAAGCCTGGCTTGGACAATTTTGAGCATTACTTTACTAGCGTGTGACATGAGTGTAATTGTGCGGTAGTTTGAGCATTCTTTGGCATTGCCTTTCTTTGGGATTGGGATGAAAACTGACCTTTTCCAGTCCTGTGGAAAAAGTCCTTTTCCAGTCAGTTTTCCACTGCTGAGTTTTCCAAATTTCCTGGCGTATTGAGTGCAGCACTTTCACAGCATCATCTTTCAGGATTTGAAATAGCTCAACTGGAATTCCATCACCTCCACTAGCTTTGTTTGTAGTGATGCTTTCTAAGGCCCACTTGACTTCACATTCCAGGATGTCTGGCTCTCGGTGAGTGATCACACCATCGTGATTATCTGGGTTGTGAAGCTCCTTTTTGTACAGTTCTTCTATGTATTCTTGCCACCTCTTCTTAATATCTTCTGCTTCTGTTAGGTCCATACCATTTCTGTCCTTTATTATGCCCATCTTTGCATGAAATGTTCCCTTGGTATCTCTAATTTTCTTGAAGAGATCTCTAGTCTTTCCCATTCTGGTGCTTTCCTCTATTTCTTTGCATTGATCGCTGAGGAAGGCTTTCTTATCTCTGCTTGCTATTCTTTGGAACTCTGCATTCAGATGTTTATATCTTTTCTTTTCTCCTTTGCTTTTAGCTTCTCTTCTTTTCACAGCTATTTGTAAGGCCTTCTCAGACAGCCATTTTGCTTTTTTGCATTTCTTTTCCATGGGGATGGTCTTGATCCCTGTCTCCTGTACAATGTCATGAACCTCATTCCATAGTTCATCAGGCATTCTATCTATCAGATCTAGGCCCTTAAATCTATTTCTCAGTTCCACTGTATAATCATAAGGGATTTGATTTAGGTCATACCTGAATGGCCTAGTGGTTTTCCCTACTTTCTTCAATTTAAGTCTGAATTTGGCAATAAGGAGTTCATGATCTGAGCCACAGTCAGCTCCCAGTCTTGTTTTTGCAGACTGTATAGAGCTTCTCCATCTTTGGCTGCAAAGAATGTAATCAATCTGATTTAGGTGTTGACCATCTGGTGATGTCCATGTGTAGAGTCTTCTCTTGTGTTGTTGGAAGAGAGTGTTTGCTATGACCAGTGTGTTCTCTTCGCAAAACTCTGTTAGCCTTTGCCCTGCTTCATTCCATACTCCGAGGCCAAATTTGCCTGTTACCCCAGGTGTTTCTTGACTTCCTACTTTTGCATTCCAGTCCCCTATGAAAAGGACATCTTTTTTGGGTGTTAGTTCTAAAAGATCTTCATAGAACCGTTCAACTTCAGCTTCTTCAGCGTTACTGGTTGGGGCATAGGCTTGGATTACCATGATATTGAATGGTTTGCCTTGGAAACGAACAGAGATCATTCTGTTGTTTTTGAGATTGCATCCAAGTACTGCATTTCGGACTCTTTTGTTGACCATGATGGCTACTCCATTTCTTCTGAGGGATTTCTGCCCGCAGTAGCAGATATAATGGTCATCTGAGTTAAATTCACCCATTCCAGTCCATTTTAGTTTGCTGATTCCTAGAATGTCAACGTTCACTCTTGCCATCTCCTGTTTGACCACTTCCAATTTGCCTTGATTCATGGACCTGACATTCCAGGTTCCTATGCAATATTGCTCTTTACAGCATCGGACCTTGCTTCTATCACCAGTCACATCCACAGCTGGGTATTGTTTTTGCTTTGGTTCCATCCCTTCATTCTTTCTGGAGTTATTTCTCCACTGATCTCCAGTAGCATACTGGGCATCTATCAACCCAGGGAGTTCCCCTTTCAGTATCCTATCATTTTGCCTTTTCATAGTGTTCATGGGGTTCTCAAGGCAAGAATACTGAAGTGGTTTGCCATTCCCTTCTCCAGTGGAGAAGTCAGAATGTGGTCCACTGGAGAAGGGAATGGCAAACCACTTCAGTATTCTTGCCTTGAGAACCCCATGAACAGTTTTATCTATGGAGATGTTTAATAACTGCCACAGTAGAACCAGATGGGGAAGAGGAATGGCAATTTCAGCTGGCACAAAAGATACTAAGGTCCTTCTTATTCCTCCTCCCTGCCCTCACAAAGTAGTGTTTCTTATTTTGATAGTTACACAGTGAGCCTGCCTGTTGTCCACTCACTCTAAGGGGAAGTCTGCCAGTGTGTGGGATTCAGCAAATTACACAAATCTAGTGATCATTCTAGGGAGAGACTTATGGTTAAAAAAGACCTATTCAGCTGTAGAAGAGAGTCAGCCATGCCTTAACATGGTCCTTCATTTAAGAATTACCAGTCACTGAGGAAAATCAAAACCATGAGAAAAAACAAAGCAAAAAAAATAATGTGATAACTGACCCTGGAGAAAAGAAGAGGTAGTTTAAAAAAAAGAGAGAGAGGGGGGAAAAAAGGAATCCTCAGATTTAAAGTCTCTTGGGCCTTCAGGAAAAGGATGCTTCAGAAAAGAAATAGAGTTGGAAAAGTTTATTTATTCTTACACATACACTCACAGTATCCAATAAATTAATACACATGATGCTTATACCATATACATAATATTTAAACCTTTTTCACTTTTAGAAATTAAAACAATTTCCTTTTCCATAAGATGCTTACTGCTGCCTAATCTATAACAGTAATGATTAGGTACTCAGTGGGAAATTCATTAAGCAATTTCCTGGATGTATATTACACATTTTCCAAATGAAGGACAAACTGTAGACAGAAATATGCTAAGGCCAACAGATTTCTGTACCCCACTCTACCGAAGTGTTTGGATTCTTACCACACCCAATGTCCTGAGGACGGATTAAGTCCAGCCTGAACAGTTCCTCGAGACAGCAATGTAACAGATTAACTCAATATGGATGCCTCTTAAAATAAACAAGCCATTTCCAATATTTAAATCCAATCTGGGGAAAGGTTGGCAGAATTTAAAGGTTCTGGAATAAATCTATGTCTTAGAAAAGGTTTTGAAATTATCTCAACCTCCTAGAAAATGTAAGCATTACTTGGCTCAGATTTTCTGGGGAAACTTCAAAATGAAACCAATCTGTCCAGTGAGGCCTAGAGATAAGGTATCAACTGTCCTCCAACTTTTTCAAGTGTACCACTTAAGTTTATGTAATTATTTACTAAGGAACTCGATGGGCTTACCTACTTACTAATGGGCTTCCCTCATAGCTCAGTTGGTAAATAATCTGCCTGCAATGTAGGAGACCTGGGTTTGATCCCTGGGTTGAGAAGATTCCCTGGAGAAGGAAATGGCAGCCCACTCTAGTATTCTTGCCTGGAGAATCCCATGGACAGAGGAGACCAGCAGGCTACAGTCCGTGGGGTTGCAAAAGTCAGACACTTAGTGACTAAACCAACCAACCAAGGAACTCAATGTCTTGAAAAAGTTAAGAATCAGATTGTGCCTTTAAGAGCGCTTACGTGATATCCACAGAAAACCTAATGCAGTTTCTCTGTTGCATATAAACAACAGAAAACTTGTTAAAACTTAATAAGAAACTTTAACAGGAAACTTGTTAAAAAACAAATAGTGTTTTTATAAAGCCTTAGATGTCTTCTTGGCCTGTATCATGTCATATAACTGAAAGTTATTTCTAGAGCTCCTCACATATGCAAGTTCAACATACCTGAGCATTAAGCAGTTATTTAGCTGCTAAACATGAGTAAAACTATAAATCTAACGAAGTTCATCCTCAGAGTTTCAGAGTAGTCTCATGATGCCAGCTCTTTTCCTCCTGCTCACATGCCGCTTTCTATCATATTTATATCTTTTTTTCAGTCAGCAAACCAAAAAGGACTGCAGAGATGATCTAGCCCAATGTCCTCATTTTAGAGAAAAGTAAACTGAATCTCATAGGTGAGCGACTTACCCAAGGTCACACAGTTACGGGATCTTCCCTATAGCTCAGATGGTAGAGAATCTGCCTGCAATGCAGGAGAACCAGGTTCAATTCCTGGGTCAGGAAAATAGAGAAGGGATTGGCAATCCACTCCAGTATTCTTGCCTGGAGACTCCCATGGACAGAGGAGCCTGGCAGTCTACAGGACGTGGGGTAGCAAAGAGTTGGACACAACTGAGCAACTAACACTACACTACTACACAAGTAGTGAGAGATGAAGCAGACCGGCACTGGGCCTCTGATGTCCTGTGCAACAGTGTTCTTTCCTCCAACCAAGCTGCCTTCGAAAAACTGCCAAGAATATGATATTTATGTGTCTTCGAAGCCCTCAGTCTCTCCTCACTGCGTCTTTTTCCTCTCTGTGCAGCAATCTGCCAACTTTCAGTCACCAATAACCGTCTTTCTTATTAATTCTATTTCTATAACAACACAGGAAAGGATTCAAAATTCATTTATCCATAGTTGATTCATTTACTGATAACACTCCTGCTCCTAATTTTACATTTATCTTTTAGAATGGAAAATAACATACCATTTCCCAAACCATAATATTATAAAGCTTAACAATTATATCCACAATTTAAATTCAGAAAAAAACTAAATTACCTTAGACTCCTACTTTACAGAAAGCAATGCTATAACATTTATTTCATTCCCTTAAAAGAAAGGCCAGAAATCACATATTGATTCCATTTTAATACTCACCACAAAAGTAATTTGATTGTGTCGCAGGTTAAGCTCAGTTAGTGAATCCAGCCCATTAAGATTATCAACGTGACTTAAAAAGTTCCTGGCAAGATTTAAAACTCTCAAATCACACAAATGATTGACATTTTCAATTTTGGTAATCTGTTAAAAAAATGAGGTAGGGATGATTAGCAGGCATAAATCTCAGAGGTACATGTTATAAAAATAAAAGACCCAGTCACTGGATTCTGTAACAAACATATTTATATGAAGACATTTCAAAATCTATTTCATGTTTCCTCTGTTATAGATATTATGAAGTTACTTAATTTGTGAAAATTAACTAAAGGAACACATCTTGTAATTTGACCATGGTAATTATTTGAAGTATATTTTACCAAATAATCAATAAGCACTCATTTGGGCATCTCCAAGCAACAGCTAGAACTGGACCTGGAACAACAGACTGGTTCCAAATAGGAAAAGAAGTACATCAAGGCTGTATATTGTCACCCTGCTTATTTAACTTATATGCAGAGTACATCATGAGAAACGCTGGGCTGGATGAAGCACAAGCTGGAATCAAGATTGCCAGGAGAAATATCAGTAACCTCAGATATGCAGATGATACCACCCTTATGGCAGAAAGCAAAGAAGAACTAAAGAGCCTCTTGATGAAAGTGAAAGAGAAGAGTGAAAAAGTTGGCTTAAAACTCAACATTCAGAAAACTAAGATCATGGCATCTAGCCCCACCACTTCATGGCAAATAGATGGGGCAACACTGGAAATAGTGGCAGACTTTATTTTGGGGGGCTCCAAAATCACTGCAGATGGTGATTGCAGCCATGAAATTAACAATGCTTACTCCTTGAACGAAAAGTTATGACCAACCTAGACAGCATAGAGACATTACTTTGCCAACAAAGGTCTGTCTAGTCAAAGCTATGGTTTTTCCAGTAGTGATGTATGGATGTGAGAGTTGGACTATAAAGAAAGCTGAGCACTGACGACTGATGCTTTTGAACTGTGGTGTTGGAGAAGACTCTTAAGAGTCCCTTGGACTGCACGGAGATCCAACCAGTCCATCCTAAAGGAAATTAGCCTGAGTGTTCATTGAAAGGACTGATGTTGAAGCTGAAACTCCAATACTTTGGCCATGTGATGCAAAGAACCGACTCACTGGAAAAGACCCTGATGCTGGGAAGGACTGAAGGCAGGAGGAGAAGGGGACAACAGAGGATGAGATGGTTGGATGGCATCACCGACTCAAAGGACATGAGTTTGAATAAACTCCAGGAGTTGGTGATGGACAGGGAGGCCTGGAGTGCTGCAGTTCATGGGGTCACAAAGAGTCGGACACAACTGAGCGACTGAACTGAACTAAACTGAACTGCCCAGCACTGAGCCAGGTTCCCAGGAAGGTGAAGAGAAATATACGTACTAGCTGCAAAATAGAAACTGTAAGCCTAAGGCATGAGCTCACAATGTTTTGACCAAACAAGACTACCCTCTGAGAGAAAAGACAGAGAAAAGAAATGATACCAATTCTCCCTGTTCATACTCCACTTATACTGTAGGATCCTGAAAGCAGTCAAGAGTCTGAATGGAAAAGGAACTAGGAACCCCAGGAGAGGGTGAGGATAGATATTCTTTATTACTGAAACTGCTTAAGAGAGGAGACAGATAATGTTGAGTCAGGGTACAATATGGTGGACACTGGCTGTTTAGAACAAGAGGACTTGAATTACAGACTATACACATGAACATAAGCAGAGGAATCTGAGGTGCACAAGCAAGGGTGAGTTACAGGGTATGGCCCGTGAAGTGACGAGCGTGCAGCATGACTTTAAGCCCCACTATTGTAATACTGCAAGAACAGCACAAAACAGGGTGAGTTTCTAAATGACCCGGAAGTAGGGCTCCTTGGGAGGGCTTCATCAACCTTTTAATCTAACAGACTTAAGTAATATCGAGTTATTCATAACATTTTTTTTTCTGGACATTAAAATATATAAATTTCACAGTCACTGGAGATTAATTTTCTCATCTGTATTTCCATCACAATATTATTTGAAAATTTCTATTTAACATTTCAAAGCAGATATTGGCTAAAATAGCCTTTTTAAAGACTTAAAATACACTTTCTATGATATTATTTAGCCCTTCTCTTACATTCAAGAAATACCATCTAGATTTCATCTAGATTCAAGAGGAGAAATCTAAGTATATTTATCGCAAATTTAATAATATAAAAGATAAACTATGACCATGCTTTAAAATTTGCACTGAGATTTTTGGTTTAACTAATAATAAAATGAAAACAATTAAAATCTGTAAAAGAAAAAAACAAGGTTATGAGTATTTGCAGATGACAGAACTGTAAAGACACAGAAAATGACATTTCAAAACTAAATAGATGATAGAATTTAAAATGTAAAGAATCAGCAAAAAGTAAAATGGACACTATAGGAAATCAGTAATATCAATAAAAGCTTAAGAAATTCTACTAAAATACTAAAAAAAAAATAGAGATAGGTATATGAAAAAGCAATATGTATATGTATACATGTATATATTTTATATATATAAACCTTCTCTGAACTCAAGAAAGATAAATACACAGAATGAAGGGGCACATGACCTGTGTATCATGTCTTCCCCCTTCTGCTAATAATCCTGGAGCACTTCTTTTAGAAAACTACCTTTCTCCAATTTCATTTGCTCCTGGTGGGACATACAATTAGGATGCCTACATTTTAGAGTCCCTTTTTAGTTTGGTAACTCTGAAAAGAAATGTTGTTAATTCATGCTGCTAAGCTGCTAAGTCATTTCAGTCGTGTCCGACTCTGTGCGACCCCATAGACGGCAGCCCACCAGGCTCCCCCGTCCCTGGGATTCTCCAGGCAAGAACACTGGAGTGGGTTGCCATTTCCTTCTCCAATGCATGAAAGTGAAAAGGGAAAGTGAAGTTGCTCAGCTGTGTCCAACCCTTAGCATGGACTGCAGCCTACCAGGCTCCTCCGTCCATGGGATTTTCCAGGCAAGAGTACTGGAGTGGGGTGCCATTATAGGTATAAATCAGTAATTAAAAAAAAAAAAAATCACTGGGGATATTGTTCAATTTCTTGGTTTGCGAACCGACATGGCAGAATTGGGTGGAACATCTCCGATAGAATAAAATTTGTTACTCTGTTGCAGCCATGGACAAAGTCACAGGAATAGAGCAAATGACAGAATCTTCAAGCAAAAGGTGGTGTATAGTGAGAGCAGAGTTCTTAATCAGTTAATAAATTTCACAGCCAGAAGAAGAGATGATAGGAATGTTCAAAAGCCTAAACTTAGGTCACACTGATCAGAGGGGGTCTTAAGGTAGATAGGAAAGCTTCTCAATACATTAAGGAAAGCTGGATCCTGCAGCTTTTGTATGTGTATGAGTGACCCAGATTGCTCTATGTGGATAAAGATGACCTTCCTATTAAACAACACTGAAAAGAAAGATGTCTGCTTTCAGGCGAGCAATCACAGAAAGGGCAAGCTCTCCCTGAAGGAAAAGATGTCACTGAAAGAACAGATTCTTCTTGAAGCATGTTTGTGTCCACGTTAAAGCAACCATTCAACAGGAGAACATTTTCTGGTAGACAAAAAAAGAAATCTAGGTTATAAATTAAGAATCAGTCTCCCATATTCCTCTGTATTCTCTACTACTCACATACAATCAATTGCTAAATCTTAATGTTTTTACTTAAATATTTATTCAATCTGCCCCTTTGTTACACCCCTATTGTTATTGCTGTAAGTTGTCATCACTTCTCACAAGGATTATTGAATTAGTCTCCCAACTGTTCTCTACCTCCGGTCTCACCTCCCCTCTCTTTCCATTCCCCATCTGTCTCTTGCTCCGGTCTCACGTCCCCTCTCTTTCCATTCCCCAGTCTGTCTCTTGAGCACTATCACTATTCCTCCCAATGTTTGCACATCAAAAAACCAATTACATTTCATTTTACAATGTACACCATGTATCATTATTATTCCCAATGGAAGTAAATTCAAACTATAATAAATATTCACTTAATAGTCTTTTAGTTTTTAAACTATCTGATGCTATTTTTTTAGAGTTGCACATTGTTCAACTTGAGTTAAAACATCCCCTGACTTTTTAGTCACCAAGACTATCTTTGCTTTGAAATACTCCAAATTTTTGCTTATTGGATTTAAATATTTGAAACAAGACTAAGATTTTCACTTAAAATTTCTTTCTTGTATTCACAGAATCTTGAGAAATAATTTGTGTGGTATAAATATTTAATCTTAATACACAGACTACCACAAACATATGCTGGGATTATAGAACACATAATATAGGTCATTTAACAAGGAATAGAGCATTTTTAATCAACATAACGTTGGTAAGTAATCCCTATACAAGATATATAGATCAAGTGATATGTTATTCATTTGCCAGTTGCTCTTATAGATCTTGGGTAATGCCCATGAATTCTTAAAAGTATATTATAATATGAAGAACACATAATAAATGCTTATACATTTTAAAATAAACTTAGGAAAAATATTGCTACCATAAAATGTTTCACTTATATTTATGAACAATATTTAAAATAGGGGGATAAATAAAGACAAAATAGCAATTTCTTAGTACTGCATATAAAGCCCTCCACAATCTGGCCTTATATCTACCTCTCTTGCCTCATCTCTCACCATCCCCCAACATGTGCTGAATTCTCTAGCAGTAAAAAAATACTTACCATGTTATTTTTAGCCTCAGTGCTTTTGTATGTGATATTCTCTTACTGACGAACACTTTAATTCTTCTTCCCCTTCTACCAACATCTATTAATAACAGGCTAACTTTCTCTCTACTAGAAAGACACTAACCAGCCTGCAGGGCTGGACAGTTCCTAGGCCATCAAAAACCCTCCCTCTGTGTGCACATATAGGCAGACATACAGATGGAGCTGGGATCCCAGCCGCTAGCTGACCCCAGCTGCTAGCTGATGCGGCCTATCCAGATCTATCATGGTTTTATTAATAAAATTCGGTTTTCAACAAAACGCTTGGGACTAACAGCTATTAGAGCCCCCAGAGAGATTACACTGAGGTTTATGTCTGACCGACTGCAAGTGGTCTCAACAGGCAAGGACTCCCAGATCATCCCACAATGTACACCTGCCACCTCAGGAGAGGCTTTACCTTCTGCATGCGCATGTAGCTCATGTAGTTATTTAGAAATAAGTATTCTTATTGAAAAGACTAAAATTTAAATGTAAGAGCAAGGGGTTAAAAAAACAGCCAAGATGCTCTGAGAGAGAAGATAAGGAGGGGAACATAACAAACCAGACACAAATTAAGACAGACAAATATGTGGGTAGATAAATTGATCAAACATGATAATGATCCCAGGTTATACAGTAATCAGGGAAATATAAACCCAGACCGTAAGGGGCCACCCCTTTACACCAATTCAATTGGCAATTAAGAAGTATGACAATTCCAAATGTTGAAAAAGATATGAAGCAACAGGATCTATTATGTGTTACTGGTGGGAGTATAAACTGGTACAATCACTTTGGAGAACAATTTGGCATTATCTTTTAAAGTTAGACATTTAAATAACCTATGACCCATCAGTTCCACTCCTAGGAATATACCCTAGAGTAATATAATGTATGGGAGAAACATATATAAGAATGTTCTTAGACATGTTATCCGAGTAGGAAACAAAACAAAAAGGCAAGCAAACAAAAAGGAATCAAGCCAAGTGCCTATCGATAATAAAATGGAGAAAAATGTTTTTGTATAATCAAACCATGGAACATATAACAATAAACATAAACTACAACTACATAATCAAAATAGATAAATCTCAGTAACATAATACTGTATCAAAAAAGCAAACATTAGATGACAATATACAGTGTGACACCTTTTTAAAGTTAAAAAACAATACTACTAAACAATATATTATTTAGACACATGTATATGTGATGAAACCAACTAAAAACACCCACAAAGGGATGATAAATGTGAAATCCACAATAGTGGTAACGGAATAAAGAAGGAACACTTAGGTAGAAGAAAATCAATAGTAATATTCTAGTTCTTGATTTGGGGTTGGCTATTAACTTAATAAAAGACTAAAGAAGAAACAAAATAGGCATAACTACAAGAATTCTGAATGTTTTATGTCTTATCTGTCATTTGCTGTTGAGAAATCTATGTAAATAGACTTAATACCTTAATACCACAGCTAATTTCAGTGAATCAGTAAAGTAACTCTGGAAAAATTCAACACAAGTATAATTATTAAAAGTCCTATGCCAAATTTCCTAGAGCTTTTTCAAAAAAGTAAGTTACAAAAGGGCTTTAATAATACCTGATTTCCATGAAGGTCCAAGACATCTAAGCTCTTTAGATTCTCCAGATTTGAAATTTTCTTAATTCTGAAAATTAGAATGGAAATACAGATGTATCACATCTATTGCAAATCAAAACAGTCTAAGGCATAACTTATTTTAATGTATTCTATTTCTCCAGATAGATATATAGACACAGAAATACATATATACATAGAGAGAGAGATTGTATATAATCACATATATTAAAAAACATATCTCCATTGATTTAATTGTAATGTTAAAGATGCAGTCCCACTGGGGGAAATGTTCCAAAGACAGCTTAAAAGTGCTATCTTTAGGAAAGAACAATTCTACTTCTACGAACTTTAGCACAAGGCACTTATTTAAGGCAATTTCCTTCACCTTAGAATACAACTTAAAGCCCTCACCTCAGTCCTCAAGGCCCTAAACTGCCTGGCTGACTCTTCCTTTAGCTTATCTCCTTCCATGGCTTATCTCCTTCTCAGGCTTACCCACTCACTCTGCTCCAGCCACAGGGGCTTTCTTGCTATCTCTAACTTGACAAACTCATTTCTGCCTTGGGGTGTTTACCCTTGCTGTTCCTTCTTCCTTAATGTTCTTCCACCAGAACTTCACATGGTTCAGTCCTTCCCATTATTCAAGTCTTGGCTCATACATCTTCTCAGAGCAGCCTTTCCAGATGACCCTATCGAAAAGAGCTCTGTCTTCCTTTCCACCACTCACATCATAGCCAAATCCAGAATTGTATTACCAAAAGCAATCCAACCCAGTTTAAGTTATAAAAATATTTATCATACACCTATTATGTTCTGTTGCAGTGTGACTCTTCTTCCTCTCACCCTTATCTCCCCACACCACCCCCTGCCCACACTACTCCATTAGGACCAAAGCCCCCTCTCAGTCTCCTCTCTCACACCTCTCTCCTCGCTGACACGGATTATTTACTGTCTGAGCCACCAGGGAAGCCAAAATAATAAAATATATTTAAGTAAAAAACAGATCACATAAAAACAAATTTTTAAAACTTACATGTGAGTATAGAATGGTGTATTCAGTATTGATAACCAATGCTTGGAAACAAGGCAAAGGGGTGAATGATGGTCCTTTCGGTGTTGTATCAGAGCACTGTCAACAGACCTACCTAAGGATCATCTATTTACAACTGACTAGCGCCCAAACCGGAGAAGGCAATGGCACCCCACTCCAGTACTCTTGCCTGGAAAATCCCATGGACGGAGGAGCCTGGTAGGCTGCAGTCCAAGGGATCGCTAAGAGTCGGACCTGACTGAGCGACTTCACTTTCACTTTTCACTTTCATGCATTGGAGACGGCAATGGCAACCCACTCCAGTGTTCTTGCCTGGAGAATCCCAGGGATGGGGGAGCCTGGTGGGCTGCTGTCTATGGGGTCGCACAGAGTCGGACACGACTGAAGTGACTTAGCAGCAGCAGCAGCAGAGCCCAAACTCTGTAAGTTATATACTAAGTTGTAAAAAACTAGTAAGATACCAATGTGACCTGAAAGCTTTTACTTAAAAAGAAATTCTCCCATCAAATGGAAGTGAACTAGAAAAAGACAAGGCCCACTCATCACTCAGCAACTACAGACCTCTAGGGACATACCACAGCTTGTCTCTGCAGGCCACATTATGTGCTGATGTTAGAATAAGGACCCCACTACAGGATCTATATGAGGCTTCTATACCTGGCTTCTCAGGTGTCAAAGACAAATCCTTAAGTGAGATACTTCAAGAAATCAAAAGCAAAGGAATATGGAATTCCAGGGTCTAGTAGAAAATTCTGTTATCTGTAGAACTGGGAGATCACGAGAAAACCCAGCAAAGTTCTGGTCATGAGCCTGTGAACATCAGGGTACCAGAAGATCTCCGAAAGGTAAACAGAGGATATAGAGAGTAGAAGAGTTAGACGGGAAGGACTTCAACAGCAAAGTGGTATGGAGGGGTTGGGAGTTCTTTGGTAGCAATGTAAACTTCACATATGGAAGCTGAGCAGGATCTTTCTATCTTTGGAGCAGAAATCTTTTTTGGATCTGCTTGAATTTAAAGGCATATGGTTGCACTGGATTCTCATATGTGGTTCCACTGCCTTGGACTCAAAGACTGCAGTGCTTTGAGACGTGCGAGGGAGTAAATGTCATTGATTTAACCAGCAGGGGGCAACTAGTCACCAAGAACGAACACAAGGAGACAGGGCGGTGGATGTGTGTCTCTTCTTCAGCAATCCTCAGCCGGGTTGGCCTAATATCCACTAAAGTACTGGCTCAGTACAGATCTGCATCTTCTAGGCTCACAGGCTCCTTGCTGTGACTAAGACAGCTGTGACTAAGTCAGCTGACTGGAGAACAGGAGGAATAGGTCAGAATTGCTTGTACTGATACTTCAAAAATATGCAATTTGGGAGAATGTGGAAAGTAGTCTTCTGACACATTTTTTTTTTACTCCAGAACACTAAAAGTTTTAGAACTATTTAATAGCTACTTTCTTTACGTGAAAAATAAAGTGTGAGCAAAAGTAAACAAAAAACAGATGGAGGAATAGAAAGAGAAAGACAGACTTGTATCTTCAAAGAACAAAATATTAAAAATATATATATATTTCCAAGAAGCCAGATAAACTGAAAAAAAGAGACAGGAATGTGGAGAAAAGAAAACCTTCATGCACTGCCGATGGGAATATAAATTGGCGCAGCCACTAAGAAAATGTTATGGAAATTCCTCCAAAAATTTGAAATGGGGGACTTCCCCATTGGTTCAGTGGTTAAGAATCTGCCTGTCAGTGCAGGGGACACAGTTTGACCCTAGTGCAGGAAGACACCACACGCCACGGGACAACCAAGCCTGAGCGCCACAACCACTGGCCCCACGCTGTAAAGCCCATGTGCTGCAACCACTCAAGCCCACATGCCAAGAGCCTGGCTCCACACCCAGAGAAGCCACCACCGTGAGAAGCGCTTGAACCACAACAAACAGTAGCCCCCACTCACGGCAACCAGAGAAAGTCTGTGCACAGTAATGAAGATACAGCTCAGCCACAGAGAAAGAAAGAATTCTAAAAAAACTTAACATGGAACTACTATATGATCCAAAAAGTCCATTTCTGGGTATATATCTGAAGAGAAAAGCACCACTTAAAAGATACGTGCACCCCTATGTTCATTGTAGCGTTATGTACAATAGCCACAATATGGAAGCAACCCAAGTGCCCATCAGTAGGTGAATCGATAAAGATGTAGTGTATATATACATGGAATATTACTCAGCCATAAAAAAATGGAAACCCTGCCTTGTGAAACAACATGGATAGACCTGGAAGGTATAATGCTAACTGAAATACATCAGACAGAGAAAGGCAAAATACCATATGATTTCACTAATATGTAGAAACCAAAAAACACAAGAAAACAGAAATGGTTGTAGAGAACAAACAGGTGGTTGCCAGAGCGGGTACTGAGAAAGAAATAGGTGAGGGAGATTAAGAGACACAAATTACCATTTGCAAAATGAATGAGTCATGGGTATGAAATGTATTGTGTGAGGAAGATAGTCAATAATTATGTAATATCTTTGGTGAGAGATGGTAACTAGACTTACTGTGGTGATCACTTTGAAATGTAAACAAATATCAAGTCACTACATTGTGTAACAGGAACTAACAGAGATTTGGAGGCTGATTATATTCATAAACAAACAAAATCAGGGAAAGAAAGCAGATTCGTGGTTACCAGGGGCAAGGAAAGTTATGACCAACCTAGACAGCATATTGAAAAGCAGAGACATTACTTTGCCAACAAAGGTCCGTCTAGTCAAGGCTATGGTTTTTCCAGTGGTCATGTATGGATGTGAGAGTTGGACTGTGAAAAAGGCTGAGCGCCAAAGAATTGATGCTTTTGAACTGAGGTGTTGGAGAAGACTCTTGAGAGTCCCTTGGACTGCAAGGAGATCCAACCAGTCCATTCTGAAGGAGATCAGCCCTGGGATTTCTTTAGAAGGAATGATGCTAAAGCTGAAACTCCAGTACTTTGGCCACCTCATGCAAAGAGTTGACTCATTGGAAAAGACTCTGATGCTGGGAGGGATTGGGGGCAGGAGGAGAAGGGGATGACAGAGGATGAGATGGCTGGATGGCATCACCGACTCGATGGACCTGAGTCTAAGTGAACTCTGGGAGTTGGTGATGGACAGGGAGGCCTGGCGTGCTGCAATTCATGGGGTCACAAAGAGTCAGACACGACTGAGCGACTGAACTGAACTGAGGCAGGGAATAGGTGAGAGGAGGGGGAACTGGATGAAGGCAGTCAAAAGACACAAATTTTCAGTTATGAGATAAATAAGTATACTAGGGACATAATGTACAATCAGTTCAGTTCAGTCGCTCAGTCATGTCCGACTCTGCAACCCCATAAACCGCAGCACACCAGGCCTCCGTGTCCATCACCAACTCCCGGAGTTCACCCAAACCCATGTCCATTGAGGCGGTAATGCCATCCAATCTCATCTTCTGTCGTCCCCTTCTCCTCCTGCCCTCAATCTTTCCCAGCATCAGGGTCTCTTCCAATGAGTCAGCTCTTTGAATGAGGTGGCCCAAGTATTGGAGTTTCACCTTCAACATCAGTCCTTCCAATGAACAACCAGGACCGATCTCCTTTAGGATGGACTGGTTGGATCTCCTTGCAGTCCAAGGGACTCTCAAGAGTCTTCTCCAACACCACAGTTCAAATGCATCAATTCTTCGGCGAGCAGCTTTCTTTAGAGTCCAACTCTCATATCCATACATGACTACTGGAAAAACCATAGCCTTGACTAGATGGACCTTTGTTGACAAAGTAATGTCTCTGCTTTTTAATATGCTGTCTAGGTTGGTCATAACTTTCCTTCCAAGGAGTAAGCGTCTTTTAATTTCATGGCTGCAGTCACCATCTGCAGTGATTTTGGAGCCCCCCAAAAAATAAAGTCAGCCACTGTTTCTACTGTTTTCCCATCTATCTGCCATGAAGTGATGGGACCAGATGCCATGATCTTAGTTTTCTGAATGTTGAACTTCAAGCCAACTTTTTCACTCTCCTCTTTCACTTTCATCAAGAGGCTTTTTAGTTCTTCTTCATTTTCTGACATAAGGGTGGTGTCATTTGCATATCTGAGGTTATTGATATTTCTCCTGGCAATCTTGATTCCAGCTTGTGCTTCTTCCAGTCCAGCATTTTTCATGATGTACTCTGCATAGAAGTTAAATAAACAGGGTGACAATATACAGGCTTGACCTTTTCCTATTTGGAACCAGTCTGTTGTTCCATGTCCAGTTCTAACTGTTGCTTCCTGACCTGCATACAAATTTCTCAAGAGGTAGGTCAGGTGGTCTGGTATTCCCATCTCTTGAAGAATTTTCCACAGTTTATTGTGATCCACACAGTCAAAGGCTTTGGCATAGTCAATAAAGCAGAAATAGATGTTTTTCTGGAACTTTCTTGCTTTTTTCATGATCCAGCAGATGCTGGCAATTTGGTCTCTGGTTCCTCTGCCTTTTCTAAAACCAGCTTGAATATCAGGAAGTTCACGGTTCACATATTGCTGAAGCCTGGCTTGGAGAATTCTGAGCATTACTTTACTAGCGTGTGAGATGAGTGCAATTGTGTGGTAGTTTGAGCATTCTTTGGCGTTGCCTTTCTTTGAGATTGGAATGAAAACTGACCTTTTCCAGTCCTGTGGCCACTGCTGAGTCTTCCAAATTTCCTGGCATATTGAGTGCAGCACTTTCACAGCATCATCTTTCAAGATTTGAAATAGCTCAACTGGAATTCCATCACTTCCACTAGCTTTGTTCATAGTGATGCTTTCTAAGGCCCACTTGACTTCACATTCCAGAATGTCTGGCTCTAGGTCAGTGATCACACCATCGTGATTATCTGGGTTGTGAAGCTCCTTTTTGTGCAGTTCTTCTGTGTATTCTTGCCACCTCTTCTTAGTATCTTCTGCTTCTGTTAGATCCATACCATTTCCGTCCTTTATCGAGCCCATCTTTGCATGAAATGTTCCCTTGGTATCTCTAATTTTCTTGAAGAGATCTCTAGTCTTTCCCATTCTGGTGCTTTCCTCTGTTTCTTTGCACTGATTGCTGAGGAAGGCTTTTTATCTCTCCTTGCTATTCTTTGGAACTCTGCATTCAGATGCTTATATCTTTTCTTTTCTCCTTTGCTTTTCACTTCTCTTCTTTTCACAGCTGTTTGTAAGGCCTCCTCAGACAGCCATTTTGCTTTTTTGCATTTCTTTTCCATGGGATGATCTTCATCTCTGTCTCCTGTACAATGTCACGAACCTCAGACCATAGTTCATCAGGCACTCTATCAGATCTAGGCCCTTAAATCTATTTCTCAGTTCCACTGTATAATCATAAGGGATTTGATTTAGGTCATACCTGAATGGCCTAGTGGTTTTCCCTACTTTCTTCAATTTAAGTCTGAATTTGGCAATAAGGAGCTCATGATCTGAGCCACAGTCAGCTTCCAGTCTTGTTTTTGCTGACTATATAGAGCTTCTCCACCTTTGGCTGCAAAGAATATAATCAGTCTGATTTTGGTGTTTACCATCTGGTGATGTCCATGTGTAGAGTCTTCTCTTACGTTGTTGGAAGAGGGTGTTTGCTATAACCAGTGCATTCTCTTGGCAAAATTCTATTAGCCTTTGCCCTGCTTCATTCTGTATTCCAAGGCCAAATTTGCCTGTTACTCCAGGTGTTTCTTGGAGAAGGAAATGGCAACCCACTCCTGTGTTCTTGCCTGGAGAATCCCATGGACGGAGAAGTCTGGTGGGCTGCAGTCCATGGGGTCGCACAGAGTCGGACATGACTGAAGCAACTTAGCAGCAGCAGCAGCCAGGTGTTTCTTGATTTCCTACTTCCTACTTCCCCAACCCTGCAGCAGACCACTGCCAACCCACGCCTCTGTCGGAGACTGCTGGACACTGACAGGCAAGTCTGGGTCAGTTTCTTGTGGAGTCACTGCTCCTTTCTCCTCGGTCCTGGTGCATATAAGGTTCTGTTTGTGCCCTCCAAGAGTCTGTTTCCCCAGTCCTGTGTAAGTTCTGGTGGCTCTACAGTGGGGTTAAAGGCAACCTCCTCCAAGAGGGCTTATGCCATACCCAGGTCTGCTGCACCCAGAGGCCCTGCCCCTGTGTCAGGCCACTGCTATCTGTATCTTCGCAGGAGACACTCAAACACAGTTCTGGCTCAGTCTCTGTAGGGTCTCTAGGTCCCGGTACACACAAGGTTTGTTTGAGCCCTCTGAGAATCTCTGGAGGGTAAGGGGTTTGATTCCAAATGCAATTTCACCCCTCCTACCATCTTGCTTATGGCAGACACCACCCTTATAGCAGAAAGCAAAGAAGAACTAAAGAGCCTCTTGATGAAAGTGAAAGAGGAGAGTGAAAAAGTTGGCTTAAAAGTCACATTCAGAAAACTAAGATATCTGGTCCCACCACTTCATGGCAAACAGATGGGGAAACAGTGGCAGACTTTATTTTCTTGGGCTTCAAAATCACTGCAGATGGTGACTGAACCCATAAAATTAAAAGACACTTGCTCCTTGGAAGAAAAATTATGACCAACCTAGACAGCATATTAAAAAGCAGAGACACTACTTTGCCAACAAAGGTCCATCTAGTCAAGGCTATGGTTTTTCCAGTAGTCATGTATGGATATGAGAGTTGGACTCTAAAGAAAGCTGCTCGCCGAAGAATTGATGCATTTGAACTGTGGTGTTGGAGAAGACTCTTGAGAGTCCCTTGGACTGCAAGGAGATCCAACCAGTCCATCCTAAAGGAAATTAGTCCTATATTTTCATTGGAAGGACTGATGATGAAACTGAAATTCTAGTACTTTGGCTACCTGATGCAAAGAACTGATTCATATGAAAAGATCCTGATGCTGGGAAAGATTGAAGGCAGGAGAAGAAGGGGATGACAGAGGATGAGACGGTTGGATGCCATCACTGACTCAATGGACATGAGTTTGAGTAAACTCCGGGAGTTGGTAATGGGGATGCCTGGCGTGCTGCAGTCCGTGGGGTCACAAAGAGTCGGACCAACTGAGGGACTGAACTGAACTGTCTTGCTGGGGCTTCTCCTTTGCCCTTGGTCATGGGGTATCTTTTTTTTGACAGGATCAGTATCAAAGTCTGCAAGTGTTCAAATCCCTTATGTGAAATGGTAGGGCATATGTAGACTTTAAATCACCTCTAGACTACTCATAATATGTACCACAATGTAAATGATACATAAATAGTCTCCAGGAAGACAGTAAACTCAAGATTTACTTTTTTGGAACTTTCTGGAATATTTTTTTCAAGTGTTTTTCGATCCTCAGTTGAATCTGTGGATGAAAAACTGGATACAGATAGCCAACTATAATTTGACAGTCACAAAGTATCAAATGCCCACCCTTAGTTAAGCACTGAGAAGAATTACAAGTGAAACACATAAGCTTAATGTGAATACACATATTTAAAATATAGCCTGCTGCTGCTACTGCTGCTACGTCGCTTCGGTCGTGTCCGACTCTGTGGGACCCCAGAGACGGCAGCCCACCAGGCTCCCCTGTCCCTGGGATTCTCCAGGCAAGAACACTGGAGTGGGTTGCCATTTCTTTCTCCAATGCGTGAAACTGAAGTCGCTCAGTCGTGTCCGATTCTTAGCGACCCCATGGACTGCAGCCTACCAGGCTCCTCCGTCCATGGGATTTTCCAGGCAAGAGTACTGGAGTGGGGTGCCATTAATAGAACATTAAGGCCAAAGTCTGTTATTTACTCCCACATATGATATGGCTCTGGAAAGCAATGGAAATAATATGCACTTAATAATGCTATGGGCTTCCCAGGTGGCGCTAGTGGTAAAGAAGCCACTTGCCAATGCAGGAGACATAAGAGAATTGGGCATGATCCCTAGGTTGGGAAGATCCCCTGGAGGAGGGCATGGCAACCCACTCCAGTATACTTTCCTGGAGAATCCCTTGGACAGAGAAGCCTGGTGGGCTACAGTCCATGGGGTCACAAACAGTTGGACACAACTTCGGCTTCCCTGGTGGCTCAGATGGTAAAGAGTCCACCTGCAAAGCAGGAGACCTGGGTTCAATCCCTGGGTTGAGAAGATGCCCTGGAGAAGGGAAAGGCTACCCACTTCAGTATTCTGGCCTGGAGAATTCCATGGACGGTATAGTTCATGGGGTGGCAAAGAGTCAGACATGGCTGAGTGACTTTCACTTTCAATAAATGTTATTTGGTTTGAATAACTGTCAATATGAAACTCATAAAACAAATTATAAATGAATCTTAATCCAAACAGTCTTTCAAAAACATTAGTCTGTTAGGTTCTTAAGTTTTATTCAATGTTGAGTTGCTATCTAGAGACCACAAGAGGACTCAACGTTAGTCCTAAGTATAACAAACAGTGACTGATCTATAACAATTACCTGTTTTTCCCCAACAGAAGGACACGGAGGGATCTCAGAGTAGAAAGTCCACTAATTTCTTCAATTTGATTATCATATAGATCCAAGAATATTAGCCTCTGAAGATTGGAGATATTCTGGATCTGAGTTATAGAATTGTGCTGAAAGTTCAGGAGACGAAGGTGCTCTTCCCCGTCAATAATAGGACACACGGTCAGCTTCTGCCTAGAAAACATGTTTAAAGTTAGTAAGGTTCTGATTCAGCAGTCTGCCTCTTCTCAAGAATATTAACAGTAGTATCTTTATGTGCCCACGCCATGAGAAGAAGAAAAACAGAACCACTTCTTGCCTTCATGAACCAAGCATTCTAGATCTAATTGTAAATCACTCATATAAAAACTGATATACTTTGGCAAGGGTAGTTATTAAAATTAAGTCTAGCTCTCATAGTATTAAAAAAAAACTCCAGTATTAATTATTTCATATAAAGTTAACCATCAGAAAACACTCAGTGTAACTGCCTTCTGTGGGAAAGGTTGAGATGATTCAAGGAACCATGTCACATAACCAGAGAAATGCGCTTGCCATTAACCCACTGATATAAACACTGCTCAGGCATTGCTAAGCTAGAAAGTTTGCTTAACGCCCTGCTGTTACATATGTACTGCTGAGCTATAGGTATGCACAGCAGAGAAGGTTTCTCTGCAGAGAAGGTTTCTCTGCTGGTTATAACACTAAGGTAAGGTTGAAATCCTTCATCCACCATTCTACTGAAGATACTTTGCTAGATTTAAAGATAGGGATTAAGTCCTAAACACACTTATTCATTCAAGATTTCTTAAGGGTTTATTTTGTCCAGGGCTTTGTTTTAGGTGCTGAAGATACAGAATTGAACAAAACTCCCCATGTCTGTGGAGTTTACATTCTACTGGGAGGAGACAAACAATGAACGACAATAAATATGCTAAGTTAAATATTTAATGTGTGAGAGGGAGATAAGTGCTGAGAAGAAAAGCAGAGAAAGGTGCTGGAACTGTCAGGGTTGAAGGAGTTGCTGCTTTGGAGAGTAGGGGCAAGGAAGGCTGTCCCTGTATGGTGACCCTGGAGGAAAGGTCTGATGGAGGTAAGAAAGTGAGCCTACTGACACATGGTGAAGTAGCATTCCAGGCAGAGGGAACAGCAAACGCAAAACTCCTGAGGTTTAAGCGCTCTTGGTGTATTCAAGGAGCAGGTATGCAGTAGCAGGGTGAGTGAAGGCCAGACCAGGAGCAGGTGAGGTCAATAAGGTAAAGGGGAACTCAACTTAATAGTGCTGAGAAGCCCATTGGAGGAGTGTATTTTGAAGTTTTTTTCCCTATCCTAAAACCCATTTTTATCAATGTCATATTTTAGAACCTCTATAGTACTCTTTTGGAGTATAGTCAAGCTCCTTTACATTACACAGATATAAAATTTCTCTGCATACTCCTGGAAGGATAAATTTTAAATTGGCAACAGTGATTATCCCTAGGTAGGAGAACTAAAAGGTTGAAAAACAAGGGGGAGGAAGAGAGACTTTTGTACCTTTCAAATCCTGTAGTCAAAAAAATTAAATAAGTTGTCCTCACCTTTCTAGGGTCAACCTGTCTGAGTAAAGAATCTTCTCTTCAGAAGAACGTTGGAGAATGGGAAATGAAGGCATTGATGAGCTCACCAAATTAATATGATCACCTATTAAAAACAATATACAAATTACTTGAATAAGAAAAATCTTTCAGATTTTGAAACTTATATTTGGAGAATTTTGGCACCTACCAATATCCTTTCTAGAAAACACAGCTTCTATAGCTCTCTGTATCTGAAACTAAAGTTCAGCTTGTTTTCCTCCTCAGGTCTAAACTACATGTTCTGTACATATCAAATAATTTTTCCCTTGTCTTTAGATTGGTTGAAAGTACAGGACTACTCTAGTGCTACATTTATCCCTTATAATCCTGACTCCTAATACTATATCTTAACTCTCTTGTAACTGAGATGATAGTTCCCTCATTACCAGATACATTGGGGCCAGCACTATGACAGCCCTGCCGGATTCTGGACTTTGAAGGTGTCTGAATGGAAGAATCTCCAAATGCTGATAAGGAGCTCGTGGCAGCTTTCATTTCCAGCCCACATAGTTCTGTCACATTTGTTGTGGATGAGATGCAGGATGATTTATTATGAGGCGAAGGACTTATTACTCTTCCATCTCCTTCAAAATATCAAAACATTTATCACAAAGCTACACAGCACATGACTTTAGAGAAATATAGAGAAAGTAGTTTTGGATAGCAAATGTAAATCTCGAATCATCCTTTTTTTCTTTGTATGTTCGGCTACTATTGGTAGAGAATATTGCAGAGACCCAAGTGGAGTCAATAAATCTTGTACATTTGCAGTTAGGTTTTTAGTTAGGGTCTAACAGGTATTCGACACCCGTATGAGACTTATAAGCTGTTGGTCTGACGTTGTCCCTGCCGTTAAGTAGCTTTCAATCTAGTGGGCATAGGAAAGTAATAAACCATACAGAACAACGTGCACAAAATGCAGAAGGAAAAACAATACCTATTTATATATTCACACATTAATGTGTCTGGGTAGTTTTCACTTAAAGAAGATCACAGATGGGTTTCAGTGGAGGTGGATATTAAGATATATTCTAAAGACCTAGAAAAATGTAGAATAGTTAATAAAAGATGCTGAGAAGCTCCAGAAATGAAGTAAGACTTGAGAAATGGGTCAAAGGTACCAATTTGAACACCAGAAAAAACTATTTTCTTCTACCAAGAGAAAATTTCCTGAAAGCAGCAACTGATGTTGATGGAAGCAAAAAGCAATAAAATAGAACCTAAAGTGCCACAGAATTCTACTGCTTAAACTGACTGATAAGACAAAAAGATAAAGCTAAATATAGGAAGCTATCATTCTTTGGGAGGCCATCTTAAAATCAAGTTCCATACATATCATGTTAAAGAGCTGTAAAGCAATGGTATTTGCTAACTTCTCCAGGTGTGCAAGATATATACCAAAGGGCACATACCTGGCTTATTGAACAAAATATTAGTGTTCACACCCCACTTTTTTGAGTATCATGAAATATCAAGATAATTAACAATGATGTTCTAGAGTACAAGCATTCAGAACAAAGATCATATTCATAAATGAGCTGGTCTTGTGACATGACCAGTTGCTAGCAAAATACCCAAGCAACCATAAGTCAGTAAACTGATTTGGAAATCAAAAACTGAATAGTTAAAAAAAACAAAAACTAGAGTAAGGATTAACTGGTTAAGGATTAACTGGTCAGCTAAAAATAATAGAGGAAAAACTCCAAACAATAAACAGCCTTGATTTCCCTTGTTAGTGTCAGAGTTAGGTTTTTAAAATTACTTTGTTAAGGCTTCAACCAGTGCTCAATTTAGAAAGCAAATTTAAATTTAATAAGACTTGGGATGTAGAGGCAATAATCAAGGAGTAAATTTCACTTACAGTCAGTGAATAAAGGAATTTCATCCTCACTCTTTCCACCTCTTATTATGCACAGAAGTCAAAATCACAGTCTGCATGATGAGCTTACTATCATGATCAGTATAACATACATCTTACAATAAATAGCAGAATACGAGAATGATGAGATAGAAAGGCCTTAAAATACACAAATGACCCTCTAAACAACTGGGGACCAGAATGATCTGCAGTCGAAACATCCACAATAAATACCCACACACATATACATACAGTAGATGTACGTAGCAAACACCCATACATATATATATGTGGACTGTTTCATCCTGCTTTAAAGCAAAATTTTAATTGAAACATTTCCTCTTACTGGTAATTTCATATATCACTATTTAATGTACCAAATAGTAGCTTTTGTCTTCCGAATTAAATTTATAAGCTCCTGGAGAAATGGAGCTCATTTTATATTCTTTATATTCTTTGCAGAATCTAAATTCAGTAGGCAATCATTAAATTAACTGATTTTCCAATTTATTGAGAGTTAATCAAAAATCGGTTTTGTGAATGTTATTTCTGTTAAAAAAGAACATCAGAAATATTTGCATTTTAGTATAAAAATTCTGAATGAATTCTTTCATACTTAGAATCCCAAAGTGTTTAAAGGCATAATGGTATATATTTGGTATGAGTCTTTACTACACCACACCCTAGATATATGATAGATGGAGGGATAGATGAGATGGATAGGTAAGTGGATGGATAGAGGGAAAGACGGACAGAGAGATGGGCAGGGGGATGGACAGATGGTTGGCTGGATAGATGGATAATACAGTACATGTTCATATGCTTGTCCACTTAGCCTTATCTTTAAGACTGTGTTGGTAATCAAAATCCTGATTTTGTATTTTTCATGATTCATCATGATCTTAAGAGTCAAGCACTACCTCTTCCTCTCTATATACATATTTTGGCATTCTTACCCAAGGGATTTAATCAATTAAGGTCTGGAACTGAGATTTTACTGTATAGCAGTCCCTGACTCTCACAAAATTTCAAGGATACAGGGCTTAACTCTTAATATTAATATAAAAAGCCTAAAAGAAATCATACACCAAGTTTAAGACCAAGTAGCCTAACTCCAACAAAGAGTATCTTTACTTTGGGTTGAGAGTACCACTGGTTAATTTATGGTATATGTTCAATTAATTTTGAAAAACATAAAAAATATGAAATGAAATAAAATTAATTATAATAATTCAGTATCAGAATGCAGTTTATTAGATAGAGATTCCCTCATTTTTCCTGACAAATTGCTACTTAAAATTTTTCCAGAGTTTTTTGCCTTTGGAGGAAGAACAGTGAGTACAGACGTCAAGAATACAGCTATACACGGTGAGGTCTTCTTTGCATAAAACTGCCTGGAACTAGGAAGGAGGCACATTTGGAAACAATCAGTACACATTTTAGAGAGAATGATTTTGAATAAAATCTTTTAATGAAAAAAATAGGTTTATTTTTCCCTAAGGAATTAATTTGTATTTTACATTAAATATACATTATTTATGTACAGGACTTTATTCATCTTTCAGGTTTTCAAAATTCAGTGCCTCTATACTATTTCCTCATTAGCAAATATCTAGAAATACTTAAACACTTAAATAAATTTATTCAGCCAGACATACACAAATCTGTCTACCAACATCATCCTCTAACTCAAGAATACCTTGGGGAAAGTATTTAAGTTTGGCTCATGAGTCAGAAAACAAATTTAAGAGTTATTATCAAAAATGTAAAGGAAGTTCACAATGTAAACACAAGAAAATTCTACTTGAAAATTTTCAGGTTCACATCTATAGCTCTGAGCCTAGTACAGTGTCTGGCACACAGAATACACTCAACAGATATGTACTGAACTGAACCAAAGAAGGGAAGACAGATGCTCTCTGCACTGCGGAACAGTGGTTAGGTTGATGACATGTCTAGCAACTGACCAGGAGAAGAATTCAAGATACAGGAAACAGAAAAGTGATGTCAGATTAGCTGGGCCCAAGAGGAAAGTCCAGAAATTACAAAACAAAAAAAGAAAGCTAATATTCAAAATTGCCACGTGTTCGTGCAAGATGAACAATCTAGAGAGGCCTATACCGATTATCCTTCTCATATAATAACTCCTAGATGAGGACAGTACTGTATGTAAGTATTTTGCAGTGCTTAACTCTAGTACATTACAGAGAGCTAACAATTGTTGACAACTAAGATGGGAATACCAAACCACCTGATCTGCCTCTTGAGAAACCTATATGCAGGTCAGGAAGCAACAGTTAGGACTGGACATGGAACAACAGACTGGTTCCAAATAGGAAAAGGAGTATGTCAAGGCTGTATATTGTCACCCTGCTTATTTAACTTCTATGCAGAGTACATCATGAGAAACACTGGGCTGGAAGAAGCACAAGCTGAAATCAAAATTGCCGGGAGAAATATCAATAACCTCAGATATACAGATGACACCACCCTTATGGCAGAAAGTGAAGAGGAACTCAAAAGCCTCTTGATGAAAGTGAAAGTGGAGAGGGAAAAGGTGGCTTAAAGCTCAACATTCAGAAAATGAAGATCATGGCATCCAGTCCCATCACTTCATGGCAAACAGATGGGGAAAGAGTGGAAATAGTGTCAGACTTTATTTTTTGGGGCTCCAAAATCACTGTAGATGGTGACTGCAGCCATGAAATTAAAAGACGCTTACTCCTTGGAAGGAAAGTTATGACCAACCTTGAGAGCATATTCAAAAGCAGAGACATTACTTTGCCAACAAAGGTCCATCTAGTCAAGGCTATGGTTTTTCCAGTGGTCATGTATGGATGTGGGAGTTGGACTGTGAAGAAAGCTGAGCGCCAAAGAATTGATGCTTTTGAACTGTGGTGTTGGAGAAGACTCTTGAGAGTCCCTTGGACTGCAAGGAGATCCAACCAGTCCATTCTAAAGGAGATCAGTCCTGGGTGTTCTTTGGAAGGACTGATGCTAAAGCTGAAACTCCAATACTTTGGCCATCTGATGCGAAGAGTTGACTCATTGGAAAAGATTCTAATGCTGGGAGGGCTTGGGGGCAGGAGCAGAAGGGGACGACAGAGGATGAGATGGCTGGATGGCATCACCAACTTGATGGACATGAGTCTGAGTGAACTCCAGGAGTTGGTGATGGACAGGGAGGCCTGGCGTGCTGCATTTCATGGGGTCAGAAAGAGTCAGACACGACTGGGCGACTGAACTGAACTGAAGTAACAACTCAAAAGTTCTAAAGAAGATTTCTCCTTTAATTGAACAATACATTTCAGAAATATAACCAGATCATATGAGGCTATTTTTCAAAGGGTGGTCCACAAACCACATCCATCAGAGTCTTTTGAGAAGTTATTAAAACACACTTTTCCAAATCCCACCCAAGACCTACAAAGTCAGAATGGGGAAGGGGATGAGGGAAGCACTAAGAATCTGTATTCCTAATAAGATCTTGCATGATGCACACAAATTTGATATAATTTGATATAATTCTTTGATATAATTTTGATATAATTCTATAATTATATGTATATATATATCAAATTATATAATTTGATATAATTTTGATATAATTCTATAATTATATGTGTTAGTAAGGGAAAGAGATAGCTTCTTTTCTACTCCCGACTTTCCATTCTTTCCAGTGTCCTTACTTACTAAATATGTGTTCCCATAGTCTTACCCTCACTAATTAGCTATTTTTCTTAGTTCTAAGACATTATTTGGTAGATTCTTTCTAATTCTCTTGTGTATAGCCCACTCCAAACTAAAATATGACAATTTTTCCTATATTAGAAATAACCTATGTTGTGTACATAAAATCAATTCTGATTTAAACAAATGCCCAATGAATTTGGTAACCAATGAATAATGTCATCTTTAACTGAAGTCTATTTGGATGCAGAAATTCAATATTATTAAACAATATTACTTAAAGATGACAAATCATATCTGATCTCTATTCTCTGCCAATACCTTGTCTACTTGAGTAGTTTCTTTCAAGGTCATGTTGTAAGAGTCGACCAGGGAATGATGGCGTTTCTCTATTTAGCTTGAATTCAACCTAAAAAACATTAGTTAAGACACAAGATTCAGAGACTGTTTTATAAATTCATTTGTACCTTTTTGGATGCTAGACTTAAGTGACGTCATATGCCATTTGTCTCTGTCTGACTTCCTGCACTCAGTATGACAATGTCTGGGTCCATCCATGTTGCTGCAAATGCCATTATTTCATTCTTTTTTATAACCGAGTAATATTCCATTGTATATATGTACCACAGCTTCTTTGTCCTTCATTTAAGAATTCCTCCAGTAACATCTATTTTAAAACTTTTTAGGAAAAACCTGAATTGTGCCAGTTGAAGGTGCCCAACTTGGTCAAAGAAGAAAAATTTGTGTTGTGTCTTAAGACACAGTTGTGTGGGACATGGGTACATATATCTGAGCGCTCAGGTGACATGAGGGTAAGAAAACGTGTGTATCTCAAAAATCAAATCAAAAGCCAGAAATTAAGGAAATCCCAGGGAGAATATGGGCAAATTGTTTGGGGAAAAGAATGTTCAAATCTTAATTTCTAAATCTCATTAGGCCTAAAAAATTTCCACTGCTAATCAATTTTTTCTGGAATGTTAGATATGGGACCCCAAATTATCACATTTTATCTAATATAAGATTCTATGAGTAGTAAAACATGCCATCATTTTACCCACTACTAAGAAAGAAAAACTTTCCCAATTAAAATAATAATATGATCTGCCATCAGTTTCAAGAAGGATCCTGATTTAAGAAATGCTTAAAATGTCAAAAAAGAAAAAAAAACAAACTCATATTACCTCTTGCAATTGATGAAATAAGATTCAGTTTGTAAAGGAGGTGAGGTTTTTTTGGTTTTGCTTTGATTTTTCTTAATTGACGTACAGTTGATTTATAATACTATATTAGTTTCAGATACACAATGTTGTGATTCAGTACTTTTATAGATTACACTCTATTAAGTTATTACAAAATAATGGTTATAATTCTCTGAGATATACAATATATCCTTCTTGCTTATCTATTTTTACACAATATTTTTTATCACTTAATCGTATACCCCTAATTTGCCCCTCCCCCTTCCCTCTCTTTGGTAAACTAGTTGGATTTGTGTAGGCAAAAAATAAAAATTAGCTTCAAAGTAGAGACCAAAGTAAATATACTTAAATTATCCAGTTTAGACTCTGCTCTTTAAATCATGCTATTTGTGCAGAATATAAAACAATTTATATTCAATCTAAATACAAATCTGCTTGAATCTTACTTTGTTTTTTTCAGGAAGCGATGATGTTTGAATAACCAGATGAAGCCCACAGTTCACCTACAATGTAAAAATTAAACCATAAAATATGCTCTTAACTTATACACACACACACACTCCTCCCCAAAACAGTACATAAAGATATAACAAAAAAATTAGAATGAAACAGAATGCTCGCTTTTTGTTTCTGGTAAATTAGCATGTTCTGGATATTTGCTGAAAACAATAAAATTACAACTAATAATTAAAAGGTTTCACTGTGATTTATCTTCCAAAATGTCTGCAATTTAACCCTCTACTTAGCACCTCAGGCTTTCGTCACCTGCCGTTTGAAGTCTAAGTAAATATCTCAGTGAGACAGGTAAAGGAGGTGGGGGTGCCTATTAATATTTTCTTAATTAAAAAAAAAAAGGAATTGATCAGTTAAAGGAATTTAAATGAAGCTTAGCCTTTCACAGCAGACCAGCTCCACCTTCTGGGAAGCGGAGATCCTGGACAAGACTTTGAATACCCATCACACAATGTTAAATACCCTCCAAGTGCCTTGGTCCATTCCAGGAACCTTAAGCCTCGGTCAGACAATAGCTTGAGTAGACTGAGCGGTCCTGGTCTCAACAATACAGCTCATCACCTAGGACAAAGACGCCAGTCAGAAAGGACGGTACGAATGGAAATAAAGAGAAAGTAGGGAACCCAACCTACGTTGCTCGCAGCCCGGCCAGAAACAGAGCGGTATTTCCCGGGAATCATGGCAGGAGACAGTCCAAGAAGATCAGTTAGATCTGCCTTAGAAATGACGCTACAGCACAGATTCAGAGACCGAAAGGGGTCATCTCCTAGGCAACCCGCTCAGGAGTTACCATGGAAACTGCCATTTCCGGTCTGGTCCTCTCCCAAATCTACCGATCAGTGCACTCGTTAGAGCCTCTGGTTATATTTGAGGGGCCCAAAATATCAGCATTTCCTCGCTCTAGTTTCCCAGTTTCAGAAAAACAGAGCATTAGGGTGGAGAGGAGAATAAAACGAGGAAGAGGCCGGACACCTAGGTAGCTATGACAACCACCACTTCCGGTCCGTCCCTCTTTACCTCCCACCTCAGCTGGGCCCGCGCGAAATTTGTATCCCTTTGCCTGCTCTCAGGGGAAGACTGCTGGAAGGAGAAGGACCTCCAAAAGCCGGGTACTCTCCAAGGTAGGGGCCGCAGTTTGGCACTTTCTCGCGGCCGAAGAAGCAGCAGCCGACACGGAGTCGGCAGGTGAGGGCTCTGGGAGTGCGAGACCGTGCTAAGGATGCAGGTCCCCAGCTCCCAGCCCCGAGGCCGCTGCCGTGCCCATGCGCTGCGGCAACACCACCAAGTCCGGGAAGTTGCTGTTTCGCTTCCCCAAAGGACCGGGCCGTGCGACTGCTGTAGGACCGCTTCGTGCGGGGCCTCCGGCCAACTGGTACCGGGGCAGTGACAGCTCCGTCATCTGCTCCGAGCACTTCGCTCCCGCCTGTTTTGATGTCTCTTCGGTTATCCAGAAGAATCTGCCCTTCTCCGAGCGCCTGAGACCCGTGGCGGGCGCCGCGTCCATCTTGCACTCCGTATCCTCCCTGCTGAAACCTACAGGGAAAGAAGAGGGAGACTGTGCGGGCGGCCTGGGAAGGGAGGAAAGCCCCAGGCAGTCAGGCAGCCCCAGGCTCCCCCAGGGCCAGCCTCGTGTACACTCCTCTGGCCCACGAAGAGGGCTTTCGGCTTCACAGATAAAGGGCCACTCAAAGAGTCCCCCGAGGGTCTTGCAAGAACCCCAGTCTGTGGCTAGGCTCCTCTACTTAATGTTATCTTGGAAAAGTCACCTCACCACGAAGGTTTTTGTTAATCGGTGATCTCCAAGAGCCTATTAAGTATTAACACTGTGGAATTATAGCTTCTTCTACCTCCTGTTCCCCGAAACACACACGCACACTCTTTCTTTTCCTTCACATTATAGAGAAGCCTTCACTCTCCGCTCCTGAGTTTTTAAATACGAAGCATTTAATTTGAGTAAATCTCAAGAGATGAGGTACTTTAAACTTTCTGCATAGCATATCATTGCATGATAAGCTGCAAGAATTATCAATTATACCGTCAAAATGGTGGGGGAATGGGAATGCAAGATGCTGATGAAGATAGGGCTTTGCTGATAGACATCCCTTCCCCCCTCCTAAACTTCCTCTTGACTAGCTGCTTTTAAACTAAGTCGTTACAGTGAGTTGAATTCTCCTATCCTGCTCTCTTCTGCCTACTTTCTCGGTACTCATAAGATTGATTACACTTATTTTGCATCTGGTCACTACTGCCTTCTTCCCAACTTCCTAACTTCTCAGCCTTCTTTGAGTTAGTCAAACTTCAGCCCTATCACCATAACATAGATTATAATTTATAACTCTTCATTGGATCTAAAAGGTGTTCAGTTTTAGAGATAGGAAGAGTTCACCAAGAAGTCAGCGGACCTGTAACTGACATTCTGGTTGTGAATATACAGAGGTATTCTTGAATTTTAGAGCTGAAGAAAACCTAAGTGATCATATAGTCTAGATTCACAATTTATGCACAAGGAAGCCAATCCAAGGTTAATTTCCTCAGGACCTTATAATCTTTTCTCTAGGTCCAATCACCAGACAGAAACTTTCTGCAATACCAACCTCCTTCCTACATGGGGTGGGTGCTTAAGACCCTTTCATGACATCCAGCAATTATTAAGGTGGAGAATAAAATTATTAACAAAGTTCCTGCATGGTTTTTGGCCCTGCTTGCGACAGCAGTCCTGCTCCAATCCATGGTCTTTGTTGCTCACTGTGCACCAATCCTGCTGATCTTTTCCGTTTTTGAACATACTATATTCTTTCCTACCAAGCCTTTTCTGAATTATTTCATATAATGCCCTGGAATTATGCCCCTGCCATTCCCCATCATCACCGATTAAATCCTTTTACTTCAAAAATCTGTTCAAACATCTTTCCGTTTTCATCTCCTAATTTTATAGTCTCATTCTTCAAACACTTCGGTAGCACATATACTTCAGTTGCACTCACCACAGTTGTCATGAAATAATTATGTATTTTGCTTAATATAATGTTTGTCCTCACATTAGAATGGAAGCTCTCTGACCGCAGGGCTCTTATCTGATTTGTTCATTATTAACAGTAACTAGAACAATATTTTGCAAATTTAAGGAATTCAGTAAATATTTGTGGAATGATTATATGACTACGGGAACAGTTTTCTTTAGTACAGTGGAATTTCAGTTCTCTGCCTGTTTCCCTTTTCACCAAACTGTATAGCACTCAAGAAATCTCTGCCTTTTCCTTGAACCAATTATCCACCATCGTTACCTAGCCAGTCTTTACCCAAGCCCATATTTAAATATCTATCTATAGATATATGTAAATATGTAGTAAAAGAGTTAAACATGTGCCACACACACCTTTATACTGCTTTTCTCTTTTTTATAATTCTACCATCTAATCACGGAGAAGGCAATGGCACCCCACTCCAGTACTCTTGCCTGGAAAATCCCATGGACGGAGGAGCCTGGTAGGCTGAAGTCCATGGGGTTGCTGAGGGTCGGACATGACTGAGCGACTTCACTTTCACTTTTCACTTTCATGCATTGGAGAAGGAAATGGCAACCCACTCCAGTGTTCTTGCCTGGAGAATCCCAGGGACGGGGGAGCCTGGTGGGCTGCCGTCTATGTGGTCGCACAGAGTCGGACACAACTGAAGTGACTTAGCATAGCATAGCACCATCTAATCAAAAACTGGGAGAAGAAGGGCCAGGCTAATAAAACAATCAAATGTTTTATAATACAACAAAGGCTAACTATTAAGAAATCCAGAATATATACCAACTCTGTTTTTCAATTAATAAAGATATCCAGCCAGCATTCCTAACAGTCCATATTACATTACTATATATTCTGAGTTATTAGGAGACTGTGTAGGTTTTAACAATAGTACTTTAAAAGTATAGCAATAAATAGACTTGATAGCAGTAAATATTTTTAGCCTTGACATATGACATAAAGAATCTGCCTTCAGTGAAGGAGACCTGGGTTCAATCCCTGGTTTGGAAAGATCCTTTGGAGAAGGGCATGGCAACCCACTCCAGTCCAATGTTCCTGCCTGGGAAATCCCAAGGACAGAGGAACCTGTTGGGCTACAGTCCATGAGATCACAAAACAGTCAGACACAACTTTGCAACTAAACAACAATTTTAAACACTGTTTTAGGTGCTTGGTGCTATAGGTAGATAAATAGAAGTATGAATGTAAGCTATCTTCAGGGAGCTTGAGGAAAGATTAGGGACCACCCCTAAGGAAGAAAGGGGGTTCTGATGAGCACCATACACTGGCAATTTGTTTCATGTAGCTAGGATTATTGTCTCTCCTTAACTATTAATTTTGCATCCTTGTTTTTCTAACCCAACTGTATTTTTTAAACTTTAAATTCTGATACAGCAAAGTACAGCAAAGTGCTTAGATCATTAAATGACCAGAAGCTGAGCATGTGTAACCACTATGTAAGTCAAAGAAATAAAACATGACTAGCAACTCAAAGAGCCCAAGCCTCAGCCCCTCAGCCCTCCTCAAAGCAAGCAAGTTTGCTTTCTTTTGAACTTAATATAAGTAAATTCATATTGTTGGCATTTCTTGCATCTGGCTTTCTTATTCAACATTATATTTGTGAGATTTATCTATGTTGTTGCATATAATATAGCAGTAATTTGTTTACATTATTATATAGCAATCCATTGTTCAAATATACCAAATTTTAAAAAAAATCTCTTCTATTGGACATTTAGATTGTTAATGTTTGAGGGCCATTTTAAGTAACACTGCTGTAAATATCCTTCTATGTGTCTTTTTCACATGATCTCCCTTAAGATTGACTAGTTTGATCTTACTTTCCAAGACTCAGGAATCTTCTCCAGCACTACAGTTTGAAGGCATCAATTGTTCAGCATTCTGCCTTCTTTATGGTCCAGCTCTCACAGCCATACATGACCACTGGGAAGACCATAGCCTTGACTGTACAGACCTTTGTCGGCAGAGTGATGTTTCTAATTTTCGACACATTGTCTAGGTTTGTTATCGCTTTCCTGCCAAGAAGCAGTCGTCTTCTGATTTCATGGCTGCCGTCACTGTCTGCAGTGATTTTGGAGCTCAAGAAGAGGAAATCTGTCACTACTTCCACCTTTTCCCCTTCTATTTGCCATGAAGTAATGGGGCCAGATACCAGGATCTTAGTTTTTTTAATATTTAGCCTTAAGCCAGCTCTTTTACTTCTCCTCCTTCACTCTCATCAAGAGGCTTTTCAGTTCCTCTTCACTTTCTGCCATTAGAGTGGTATCATCCTCATATCTGAGGTTGTTGTCATTCTCCCACCTATCTTGATTCCAGCTTGTAACTCATCCAGCCTGGCGTTTCTCATGATGGGCTCAGCATATAGGTTAAACAAACAGGGTGACGGCAGACAGCCTTGTACCCCTTTCTCGATCTTGAACCAAGCAGTTGTTCCATACAAGATTCTAACTGTTGCTTCTAGATCTGCATACAGGTTTCAGACCACTGGCAGCATAATCAGAGTTTATGTTGTTTCACATTCTTCCTTACATTTAGGTTGTCACTCTTTCACACTGAGTCCTTTTGAAGGGTTTACTTTGCATTTTTCATTTCCAAATGAAATTAAGGAACAACTTTTCAAATGTTAATTGAACATTTGGATAGCCTCTTGAGTGATAATGCCCATTTTTCTGTTGGATTATCTTTTTCTTATTGATTTAGAGTTCTTAATAAATTTTGTCCTCACATCTCTTCTCTTCACTCTTAATGGTGTTTTTTGTTGTACTGAGCTTTTTTCTTTTTTTTTTTTTTTTTGGTGTACTTAGTTCTTAATTTTAATGTAAGCCAAACCAACAATCTTTTTTTCTGAACACTTAATGCTTAAAACATGCTACTTTGCTTTTCTCCATAAACTTACTGTTTCTAGTTTTTACATTCATATCTACAATCCATTCAGTGTTTTTCTCTCTGAGGTGGAGTTTGTTTCATTTTTTCCTCAAAGAGAGATCACTATTGACTGAGTGTCTTTTATGGAAAAGAGTAGCATTTCCTCATTGTCCTGCAGTGTCAACTTTGTCATAAATCAAGTTGTCATATACACATTAGCCTGTTTCCACATTTTAAAATTCTGCTCCATTTACCTGTTTGCAAATCTTTACACCATTATCTCAGAGCTTTAATTACTATAGCTTATGTTAAGAATTAATATCCAGGACTTCCCTTGTAGTCCAGTGGCTAAGACTCCATGCTCCCAATGCAGGGGGCCTAGGTTCAACCCCTGGTCAAGGGACTAGATTCCATATGCTGCAACCAAAGATTCCACATGCCGCAACTGAAAAAAAAGATCTCATATGCCATCCCACATGCCACAACTAAAGACCCGGCCTAGCCAAATAAATTAAAAAATAATAATAATGATTAATACTCATTTGGCATATTTTCCTGATGAATGCTTATTTTCAATAATGATTGTTTTTTATGCCATTAGTTTAAATGTACTTTCTAAAATTCTTAATTCTTATAAGCCCTTAATCTAAATCAAAGTTGAGGTAATTGAGTAAGTAATCTTACTTTATATGAAGGTTACTATTGAGATTAAAAATCACAGAACATGGAAAATAAAACATGGTCATTGTACAGCCAAAGAAAATTAATATCCAGATGATTAATTCCTCTTACCTCATTCATCTTCCTTATCCATTCATCTGTTGATGAGCCCTTAGGTTGCTTCCATATCTTAGCTATTGTAAATAATGCTGCTATGAACATTGAGCTGCACATTGAAAGATTTACAGTGTTTTTATTTAATTTTTAAAGGCCTTACTTTTTTAAGAAAAGTTTTAGGTTCCCAGCAGAATTGAGAGGAAGATAGGTTTCCCATTTACCCAGTGCACCCACACATGCATAGCCTTCTCCATTATCAACATCCCCCACCAGAGTGGTACATTTGTTCCACCTGATGAACCTACATTGATATATTATTATCGCCCAAAGTCCATCCTTAACATTACAGTTCACTCTCTCATCTTTCTACTTTTTCAATTTTTATTTACCATTCTTCTCTTTAACTTCTTGAACATTAAATTACACCATTGATTTTCAGGATTTTTGTAGCAAATGGCAGATGGAGCAGCTGAGATTGACATGCTTATTTCCCAAAAGTAGAGTTCAGTAGAGTGGTATTATTTGAGGAAAAACTCCTGAAATGAAGATACATTAGAAATACCTTGTGAAATACTTTTTTAAATGGTGTTAAAACTGCAATCTAACTTAATCAAGCCTAATAAAATTTGTCTATAGTATTATGTACATTTAAGCATTAATGTACATAATAAGCATAGCATTGACTGAATCCCACAAGTTTTAGATTTCAGATTATTTTTATTATTTAGTGGAAAACATCTTCTAATTTCCACTGTAATTTTATCATGGGTTTAGAAGTATATTAAACATTTCCAAACGTGCAGGCATTTTGTAGTTGTATTTTTGTTAAGACTTCTAGGTCAATTATACTGTCACCAGAGAATATACAACATATGGATTTAATCTTTTGAAATGTACTGAAACTATATGAGGCCTAACATGGGTCAGTTTTTATGAATGTTCTGTGTACACTTGAGATGAACATGCATTCTGCAGTTGGGTACGTTTCTCCGTATATGTCTATTAATCATGTTGTTTAAATTTCTTATCCCTGTGGAATTTTTGCCTACTTACAAGTTACTGAGAGAGGTATGTTAAAAATCTTCCACCTCAGTTTTTAATTTACATATTTAGCCTTCTAACTCTAACAATTTTGTGTTACATATTTTGAAGCTGTGTTATTATATAGCACTAATAGAGCAATGCCAGCTTTCTGTAGGTTAATGTTGCCATAGTACATCTTTTTACACTCTTTTTATTTCAGTCTTTCTGTATCCTTAAGAGTTTAGGCATTACTGTGTCTTCCAAAGGTTGTCCTTTGGAAGAGAATATATCTTTGTCTCCTCCCGAGCTTTTCTCTTCATTTTCCAATTTTACTGTAATATGCATAGATATGGTTTCCTTTGTTTTCATTTACTCATTTGTGTTTGGCTGTGCTGGGTCTTCATTGCTGCCTGTGAACTTCCTCTAGCTGCAGTAAGTGGGGCTACTTCGTGGTTGTGGTGGGTGGGCCTCTATTGCGGCGGCTTCTCTTGTCGTGGAGCATGGGCTCTAGGGTGTCTGGGCTCAATATCTGTTGCTCATGGGCTCTAGATGCACAGGTTCAGCAGCTGTAGCGCAGGGCTTAATTGCCCCATGGCATGCGGAATCTTCCCGGACCAAGGATCAAACCCATGTCCCCTGCATTGGCAGACAGATTCTTAACCACTAGACCACTAGGAAATCCCCTTTGTTTTTATTTTAGTAAATACATTTAGTACTTTTGTAAAACCATGATTAATGCCTTCTACTGATTTTGGTAAATTCTCAGATATTATTTGTTCAAATATTGTTTCTGTCCCATTTTCTCTGTTTTACTTTGGGGCTACAATTAATATTACATATTATGCTTTTTCATCTTATCTGCTATTTGTTTTAATGACCTTTTCTATAGTTACCATCATTTTGTCTTTCTCTCCCTACTTCTAAATATTTTCTTTTGACTCATGTTCCAGTTGATTAATACATATCTGGAAATTCTGTTTCTTAAGCTTTTAATATAAATAAGTAATCATGTATGTGCAAAAAAGATTTATATTTAAAGATTTCTAATTTATGGATTATTTTAATAAATTATAGTTTATCTGTACAGTAGATTATATACAGCCATAAAAATTATATGTAAACTATTTAATAACATAGAAACATGTATTAAAGAGGAAAATAAGATTATAAAACATATGATCAGAATTTTAATAAATAAAAGACAAAGATAAGAAATATAGCAAAATATGAAGCTGTTAGCTATAAATGATGGATTTGTGGCTAATTTTTTCTTTTTCCTTCTCCATTTGCCACAAATTTTCTTCAGTGATAAAATGTTGTTATAAAGAGAACAAAACTTATTTCTTAAAGCCTTAATAAATTCCTAAAACTCTGTTTTACCCGCTGTACATCTGTTTTGTAAAGAAATATATACTTATTCTAGACTTTTATAATTCTTGGTTTAGAAGTAGACATAGCTGTCAAAATTAGTCATAATTTTATAAACACAAAGATAAGATTTCAATTTTTATTTAAATCCTCAATAATAGTAGGTGTAATTATTCATGTTACAAGGGGACTCTTTACTAAAATTTCTTCATAAAGTTTCTTTAACTTGGGTATTAATAGCTTGTCCAAAGATGGGCTGAATAAAGGACAGAAATGGTATGGACCTAACAGAAGCAGAAGATATTAAGAAGAGGTGGCAAGAATACACAGAAGAACTATACAAAAGAGATTTTCACTATCCAGATAATCACAATGGTGTGATCACTCACCTAGAGCCAGACATCCTGGAATATGAAGTCAAGTGGGCCTTAGGAAGCATCACTACAAACAAAGCTAGTGGAGGTGATGGAGTTCCAGTTGAGCTCTTTCAAATCCTGAAAGATGATGCTGTGAAAGTGCTGCACTCAATATGCCAGCACATTTGGAAAACTCAGCAGTGGCCACAGGACTGGAAAAGGTCAGTTTTCATTCTAATCCCAAAGAAAGGCAATGCCAAAGAATGCTCAAACTACCGCACAATTGCATTCATCTCACACGCTAGTAAAGTAATGCTCAAAATTCTCCAAGCCAGGTTTCAGCAATACGTGAACCGTGAACTTCCTGATGTTCAAGCTGGTTTTAGAAAAGGCAGAGGAACCAGAGATCAAATTGACAACATCCACTGGATCATGGAAAAAGCAAGAGAGTTCCAGAAAAACATCCATTTCTGCTTTATTGACTATGCCAAAGCCTTTGACTGTGTGGGTCACAATAAACTGTGGAAAATTCTTCAAGAGATGGGAATACCAGACCACCTGACCTGCCTCTTGAGAAATCTGTATGCAGGTCAAGAAGCAACAGTTAGAACCTGACACGGAACAACAGACTGGTTCCAAATAGGAAAAGGAGTATGTCAAGGCTGTATATTGTCACCCTGCTTATTTAACTTATATGCAGAGTACATCATGAGAAACGCTGGGCTGAAAGAAGCACAGGCTGGAATCAAGATTGCCAGGAGAAATATCAATAACCTCAGATATGCAGATGATACCACCCTTATGGAAGAAAGCGAAGAAGAAATAAAGAGCCTCTTGATGAAAGTGAAAGAGGAGAGTGAAAGAGTTGACTTAAAGCTCAACATTCAGAAAACTAAGATCATGGCATCTGGTCCCATCACTTCATGGCAAATACATGGGGAAACAATGGAAACCATGGCTGACTTTATTTTTGGGGGCTCCAAAATCACTGCAGATGGTGATTGCAGCCATGAAATTAAAAGATGCTTACTCTTTTGAAGGAAAGTTATGACCAACCTAGACAGCCTATTAAAAAACAAAGACATTACTTTTCCAACAAAGGTCCATCTAGTCAAGGCTATGGTTTTTCCAGTAGTCATGTATGGATGTGAAAGTTGGACTATAAAGAAAGCTGAGCGCCAAAGAATGATGCTTTTGAACTGTGGTGTTGGAGAAGACTCTTGACTCCTTGAACTGCAAGGATATCCAACCAGTCCATCCTAAAGGAGATCAGTCCTGGGTGTTCATTGGAAGGACTGATGTTCAAGCTGAAACTCCAATACTTTGGCCACCTGATGCAAAGAGCTGACTCATTGGAAGAGACCCTGATGCTGGGAAAGATTGAGTGCAGGAGGAGAAGGGGACGACAGAGGATGAAATGGTTGGATGGCATCATCCACTCAATGGACATGGGTTTGGGTGGAGTCTGTGAGTTGGTGATGGACAGGGAGGCCTGGCATGCTGCAGTTCACGGGGTCGCAAAGAGTTGGACACAACTAAGTGACTGAACTGAACTGAACAGCAACCAAAGGTGCTCACTGAAATATTTTTTCAGTGGTCTAGGTAAAATTACAAAGCACTTCTTTTCATTTCTCTCTCATTTGTTTTTTCCTCCCACAACCCTTCTTACATTTTCCATATACCTTTTCTTAGCCTCTCCACGTAATTTGTAGGTACTCAGTTTTGTATTACCTTCTAAATATCCAAATTCTCTTCCTTTCTACCTCTTATTTTCCCTACAAATAAAAATTTCCATTTCACACTGTAATTTTTCTCAGGAAAGTATTAAAAACATTAAAGCCAATCATGTCGTCTTACTGAAGTATTCCTCATAATGTATAGAGGACTGATGATTATGTTTTCTAAAATAATGTTACTGCTTTATTCTAATATTTAGTGCTGTTACAATAATAGCTAGTAGTAGTATCTCTTCCAGCTGTTAATTTGGGGGAAAATATAATGGGTTGTAAACAAATAGCTTAATAGCAAATAGGTTTCTGCTTGACCAGGGTGCTTAGCAATTTTTAATTTAGAAATAGTAAAGAACAGTATGGCAGAGTTCTTAAGAACTTGGCCTATCAAGCCAGCTTGCCTAGGTTCAAATTCCAGCCTTCCTGATATGTGACGTTGATAAGTATTATCTGTACTCTTTTACTACTTATAACTGTAAAGAAATAAAATCATATAAAGTAGACCTTACCTTTGATATAATTCTCTTCTGATTTATATTTTTAGATTGCATGTGAGAATCAAGTTATACAAACACAATGGATGTAGGCCTGCATATATCTTTTGTAATTAGTGTTTTTGGTTTCTTTGGCTAAATACCCATGAGTGGAATGGTTGGATCATATGGTAGTTCTATATTTAATTTTTTGAGGAATCTCTGTATTTTCCGTAGTGGCTGCATCAATTTACATTCCCATCAACAGTGCAGGAAAGGGTTCACTTTTTCCGACATCCTTGCCAATACCCGTTATTTGTTATCTTTTTTGTAATAGCCATTGTGACAGGTATGAGGTGATGTCTCATCATAGTTTTGACTTGCATTTCCATGATGATTAGTGATGTTGAGCATCTTTTCATGTGCCTGTTGGTCTCTGTATGTCTTCTTTGGAAAAATGCCTGTTCAGATCCTTTACCCATTTTTCAATTGGGCTATTTGAGTTTTGTTATTGAGTTGAATTCTTTTTATATTTTGGATATTAACCCCTCATCAGATATATCATTTACAAATATCTTCTCCCATTAAGTAGGCAGACTTTTAGTTTTATTGATAGCGTCCTTTGCTGTGCAAAGGCTGTGGCTTTATTTTAAATAGAATATACGGAACTTATAGTTTATATATTACTATTTACTTTTTGCATACATATTTTTGATTATCAAATTTTCTTTTATTATTGGATGAGTTTATTGGGGGGGGGTTATATTTACCTCAACATCTTCCATATTATTCTTCATTTATTTATTTAATAAATACTTACTAAACATACTTGTGCCAGACAGTTGCCCTAGACACTAAGGATACATTGGTGAATAACACAAAGATTCTGCCCTCTTGGTGCTGAGCTTTTAGTGAGGAGCCAGACAAGAAACAAAGAAATAAATGAATAAAAGATCAGCAGAGTAAGATGGTAGAGCATCATTCAGGTGGAGGAGAGCATTTACTCTTTTAGGTAGTATAGTCAGTAAAGGCCTCTATGAAGATACAATATATGATCAGAGACCTGAATGATCAGAAGAAAATGAAAGTCGTTCAGTTGTGTCCAACTCTTTGTGACCTCATACAGTCCCTGGAATTCTCCAGGCAAGAATACTGGAGTGTGTAGCCTTTCCCTTCTCCAGGAGATCTTCCCAACCCAGGAATCAAACTCAGGTCTCCCGCGTTGCAGCAGATTCTTTACCAGCTGAGCCACCAGGGAAACCCAAGAGTACTGGAGTGGGTAGCCTATCCCTTCTCTGGCAGATCTTCCTGACCCAGGAGTTGAACCAGGGTCTCCAGCATTGCACGGGGATTCTTTACCAACTGAGCTACCAGGAACAGCACATGCTCTGGAATTTGAGGAATAGCAAGCAGGCTAAGGTGTTGCTGGAGATAATGAACTAGGCAGAGAATGATTAGAGATGAGATTGGAGTGGTATATAGGGCCATACCACCTAAGACATTTAAGGTCACAAGCGTTTTATTCTGGGCTTAAATTCTGTTTTGAATGTGTTCTTTGAGCTGGCTTAGCTAGTATTTATTTCTTATTCTTAAAAAACTTGATTAGATACACATGTAAAACCGTTAGACTTAGGTAAGAGAAGAAAGATATGGCAAATGTGAATATAAAATTTGATCAGTCAAAAATAAGCCTCTAGGAATTCTGGAAAGATGGTAGCAGTGAACGGTGTCATTTCTTTAAATCTCTTGAAATTTTTCCATGAAAGCAAATAGAGTAGTTCCTACTCTGTTAGTAGCAAAGAAGCTTGTACCAGATTAACCCTCCCATGGATGACGTGTAAATTTGGGGAAGAAACATACCAGACAGCTCTGGAGGCAGGAACTAGGGAGCATCTACAGCAAGTAGGACCATGAAGTTAGTCTTCAAGAGTTGAACTGCACTGGGGGGATGTCCTTTATGTGCCTTTCCACCTGGTACACTCCCTGTTCCATACTGTGAAAGCGGCAGAACTCAGGCGGAAAACTGCAGCCTTACTGGCTTGAGTCAAAGGTGAAAATTAAGCACTATCAGAATGAAAAGTAATAGTCATGGAAAATGAGAAGCCACTCAGGAGGGGGAACCAAAATCTGCTTACAAATTCTACCCAGATCCTTGACTAATCACTTTTATGTTTTATGGAGAGACCTCAGGGGACCCAGCAAAAAGCAGCAGTTGGAAGCTTTACTTTAGTTGTTATCCATCATAGTGGGAACAGGGAGTTTGACTCCAGCCAAGTTAACTGGCTATTTGGACAAAATCCATCATGCTTTGGAAGAAGAAAACAGAATTTATCATCCAAAATATCCTGTGCAAAATTTAGAATTATTATTTATGCAGAGAAATTGGAAAGCATGACTCATAATCAAGACAAAAATAATTGATAGAAACCAACCCCAAGATAACCAGATGTTGTGATTACCAGGCAAGAACTTTAAAGGAGATATTATAAATATGTTTAATAGGAAAATATAGCAGTATGGAAAGAAGAGTTAGGGAATCTCTGCATAGAAAAGGAAGCTATAAAAAAAGAGCCAAATGGAAGTTCTAGAACTGAAAACAGACTATCAAAACTGACACAAAAAGAAACAGAAAATCTGAATAGCTTTATAGTTATTAAACAAATTGAATTTATAATTATCCTTCCTTTCACAAAGAAAAGTCTAGGCCCAGATGACTTCACTTATAAATTCTATCAAACCCGTAAGAAAAAAAATGCCAATATTACACAGCTCTTTCAAGAGAAATGGACTGGCAAACACTTGATTTCATGTATGAATTTAACATCACTCTATTACCAAAACTAGGCAAAAAAAAAAAAAAATTAAAAGAAATTACAGGCCAACATCCCCTGTGGAATAGATGCAAATATATTTAACTTTTAGCAAACATATCCTGCAATATAAGACTAATATAACATGTCCAAGTATAGTTCAGCTCAGCAATGCAAGGTTACCTTTACATTTAAAAAAATCAATGAATGTAGGGACTTCCCCGGCAGTCCAGTGGCTAAGACTCCCAATGCAGGGGGCCCACGTTCAATCCCTGCTTGGGGAACCATATCCCATATATTACAACTAAGAGTTTGCATATACCACAATGAAGATTGAAGATTCTGTGTGCTGCAACTAAGACCCGGAACAGCCAAGTGAATAAATAAATACTTTAAAAAAAAAAAACCAATGAATGTAATTCACCACATTGAGAGAATAAAGGATACAAATCATATCATCTCATTAGATTTAGAAGGAATATTTGACCTCAACATCCATTCATAATTAAAAAAAAAAAAAATAAAGGAGACCTCTTAGTAAAATAGGATAGGAGGGAACTTAATATCTCAATCTGATGAATGGCAGCTGTGAAGTATACACTAATAATATCATAGGTAATGTTCAGGGGCTGAAAGCTTTATTCTTAAGATCAGGAACAAGGCAAAAATATCCATTCTTCAATATTCCTATTTAACATTCTGCTAAAGATCCTAATTAGTTCAGTAAAGATAAAAAGAAAGAAAATACATAGATGTTTAAAAGGAAGATAAAAATCTGTTTCTTTCTATAGATGACACGATTATATACATAGAAATGCCTATAGAATCTATAGGAAAACTACTAAAACCAATAAGTGAGTTAATAGTCAAAGTACAAAAATCAACTATTTCTATATAGTAGCAATAAGTAATTATGGAGAATGAAATTTTAGAAATCCATACCACTTACATAAGAATTCCCTGGCGGTGAAGTGATTAGGATTCCATGTTTCCATTGCAGGAGGCCTGGGTTCAATTCCTGGGGAACTAAGATCCCACAAGTCACATGGCAGGGCAAAACAAAAACAAAAAAAAATCCATACCACTCATAATATGGAAGTGCAAAGTATTTAAAATAACCAAGGGTTGGAGAGAGAAAGAGCAACTGAAATTCTCATACATGGCTGTTGAGAACATAAAGCGTCACAACATTTTGGAAAACAGTTTGGCAAACTTTCATAAAAGTAACATATCCAAATCATTCGAACACATAATTTCATTCCTTGGTATCTATCCAAGAGACATTAAAATATATAGTCACACAAAGACTTTTTACACAAATATTCTTAAAAGTCAAAATCTGAAAACAACCCAAATGCTCATCAACAGACAAATGGATAAACAGATAGTATTATATTCAAACAATTAAATTCTCTCCGCAAAGAAAACAAACAAACGAACAAACTTACATGTAACACCATGAATGAATTTTGAAAACACACTGAGAGAAAAAATTCAGACTCAAAAAAGAGTACACACTCAGTATTTCTGTTTATGTGAAAGTTTAGAAAAGAGAAAAACCTGTATTAATAGAACCTCAAAGGGTAGAGGAAGTGTTTGGGGGCTATTCAAGACTTTTATATTCTGATGTGTTCAAAGTTACATTGGTACACACAGTTGTAGTTGTGTAAGTCACACCTTTGTGAAGCTGACTAAAGAAAAAAGCAATACATGCTAATTACCAAATGACCAACACAAACAATAAATTCAATAAATTCAAAGTAGGCTTCACAGAATAGGTAAAACTCCAATGACCCTTTGAAGAGAAATAGGATATAGGTATGTTATATTTTTAAAAAAGAAATGGAAAGCAAAAAAAAAGTCAACCCTGGCATGAATGCAGAAGAGAATGGGATAGAGCAGGGTTTCCCAATCTCGGGTCTGGAGATCGCTACCAGTGGGTGGCCTGTTAGAAGCCTGTGTCACACAGCAGGAGGTCAGCAGCGGGTGATTCAACAAAATTCATCCACTACTTCCTTTCAGCTCGCATTACAGCCTGAACCATACCTTCTCCCCCGCCTACCCGACCACCCCCGTTAGTGGGAAATTGTCTTCCATGAAACCACTCACAGGTGGAAAAAGGCTGGCTATCTCCTCTAAAAGGGTTGAAAGTGAAAGTGAAGTCGCTCAGTCGTGTCCGACTCTTTGCGACCCCATGGACTGTAGCCTACCAGGCTCCTCAGTCCATGGAATTTTCCAGGCAAAAGTACTGGAGTGGGTTGCCATTTCCTTCTTCTTCTCTGGGCTGGGGGTCTTCCCAACCCAGGGGTCGAACCCAAGTCTCCTGAACTGCAGGCAGACGCTATTGTTATTAGATTGAAAGCAGAGGCTCTTAGAATGAGATTCCTAGGATGTGGGAGGATAAAGCTAGAGGCAGAATGTTGCCAAAACAAGGGGATTAATCCTTACCCTTTGAGCTCTGAATGACCTTTTGCAATTTTTTAATGGGAAAGTATGTTAGACAAATGAATCTGGAATATGGTGTGAAAAGAATTGACGAGAGAATTGGCTTCCACTGTAGCAGCTGCTGCTGCTAAATCGCTTCAGTCGTGTCCGACTCTGTGCGACCCCATAGATGACAGCCAACCAGGCTCCCCCGTCCCTGGGATTCTCCAGGCAAGAACACTGGAGTGGGTTGCCATTTCCTTCTCCAGTGCGTGAAAGTGAAAAGTGAAAGTGAAGTCGCTCAGTCGTGTCCGACTCTTGGCGAGAGGAGGGTTCAATCCCTGATCAACTAGGATCCAGCATGCTTCAGCCGGCACTGCTCCTCCCCCGCCCCGCAAAAAAAAAGGGCGCGCGAATTGGCTAGGGTTAAGATGACAGACTTCCGCAATGGTCTTGGCTTGAGGACATAAAAGACTGAACTAGAGTAGGGGAAGGAGAAGGCAATGGCACCCCACTCCAGTACTCTTACCTGGAGAATCCCATGGACAGAGGAGCCTGGTAGGCTGCAGTCCATGGGATCGCTAAGAGCCGGACACGACTGAGCGACTTCACTTTGACTTTTCACTTTTCTGCATTGGAGAAGGAAATGGCAACCCACTCCAATGTTCTTGCCTGGAGAATCCCAGGGACGGCGGGGCCTGGTGGGCTGCCGTCTATGAGGTCGCACAGAGTTGGACACGACTGAAGCGACTCAGCAGCAGCAGCAGCACCAGCAGCAGAGTAGGGGAAGATAGAGAACGGAGGCAACAAGAAAGAAGAATTGATTGGACACAGTGATTAATTTAGACACTGGATTGGTGAGCAAGGAGAGACTTGTACACTATGACTGAGTTTTTAAGCCTGGGTACATAAAAACAGCAGTATAATTAGTAAAAATAAGAAAGAGCCAGTTTGTGGAGAAAGATAGTGATTTCAATTTTAGGAATCAGTTGTCCGAGAGACCTACCATGACCCTACTCTTACTGTCCCTTAATACTGGATGAAATATCATTGCATCTAGCAAAGCATGTCATGCTTAACTCACCAGAGCATTTATCACTTTGCTGTAAATGACTGTTTATCAATATCACCCCACTAGTCTCTATCTTGAATGTGAGGATTGTCTTTCATTAGTATTTCCATGTGCCAAGCACTGTTCTAAAGGTCTAAGGGGTTTGCAAATGTGCTTGGCATGTTTATAAGTTATTTGCTAATAAATGCTGAATGTTGAATTTGAGAGAATAATGGAGCAGGAAAGCAGATGCCTTTCTCAGGCAATTAAGAGTGGTGAGGCATGGAGATGTAGCCTTGGGAGGCATTTACAGAAAAGTAGTACTTGAAGCCATGATGTAGAATCCCTAAAGGAGAGCTTATAACACTCCTGTGGCATTTAATGTCTTCATTACTTACCTAGCGAAACTGCTCCAAAATAAGAAGCAGGAGAGACCAAGAAAATTGTACAAGCCTGCGCTATCTATTAATCAACAACTTCTGAGTATTCTGGAACTGGCTCTTGAGATAGATAGCTGGCAAAACAAAATCAAACAAACAAAAAGACCCCGACTCTGTCTGGTGTTTGATGCTTGCCTCTTCCCTTTCTGTGCCAAGAATAATGAAGCAGTGACATTGAGAAAGTAGGAGAAAAATTCTGGGAAGATGGCAGCAGCCTGAATGCACCTATCCTGGCTGAATACTGAAACTTGAGTGCAAGCTGCACCACTTATCAACTATATGAGCTTAGACAAGTTACTTCATCTCCCTGGGCCTCAGCCTTCTCGTCTAAGAAATTGTGATTTTAGTACAGACATCCTATTTTTGTTGAGAGGGTTAAGTAAGTCACAATATGCACAACTTTCAGAAACAGTGCTTGACAGAGGGTAAGAACTGCATAACTCTTAGCTAGAATCGGGGATGTGCGGTGGTTAAGAGGATGGACCTTGTAGCTCACTATCTGGACTTGAACCCTGGCACTGCCATTTACCAGGCATGTTACTTTACCTTTCTGTACCATGTTTCCTTATCTGTTATGAGTACCTTTCATGGGCTTGTTGTGAAAACTAAATGAACATCAACTGCTGAGAACAGTGCCCAACACAGAATAAACATGATGTCGGTGTTAATTGTAACTTCCATCAACCCTATACCCCTTAGATCTTGATTCTCAAGCCTGTCTTCAGTTGCGTCCATACTCTTCAGTGGCCTCTCATCAGTCAATAGGACTACTGGAGGTTTTCAAATAAAGTCACACAGTGACACTAGATGGGGTTGCTGAGCTAAAGCACCTAAGAAAGGCTGGGCAGCCGTAGCAGAACTTTGGAGTCGAATGAGACTTTAGGGATGATCCAGTCTGCTCTTTTCATTTTGCAGACTAAGAAACTAAAGGTCAGGGAAGTTATCTGATGTAACCCCAGCATGAAATTTTCTCAACAGTCCAGTCTCTTCATTTCTGGTAAACCTCATCCAATTTCTTATCAGAAATGATGGGAAAATGAAGCTGGATAAGTCTACAAATCTGACTTCTTTGCTAAAATAATTTGATCAAGCCCAAATGATACTGAAATCTCCAAAGAGGTGGGACCAAGCTGCTGTCATTCACTGATTGCTCTGTCTGGCATATAGTAGATCCTCAGTTAATATTTCTTGTGTGAATGATAGGGATCTACCATGTTTTTAAAGCTCTAGAGATCTTAGATCTTCCTCAATATCTGTTCCATGCTGTCTGAAGTGGATTCCCTTGACATACATGTCTATTCTTCTCTGTCTAGCTTCCATGAAGATGTCCAAGCTGAAAAGAACTTTGGAAAAATCATCCAGCCAAAATCCCTCATATTGTCAACGAGAAAACTAAATGAGGTGATTTGTCCGGGGTCAGCTAACTGACTGATTAGTGGCAGAGCAGAGATTAGAATTTTCCCTAACTCATGGTCTTTAATAAAAATTCAAACTGCTTCAAGAAACTATCAATTTTTTTTTCCACCTGTCCTTTTAAATGTTCCCTAAACTTTCCTCCAGGTCACAGATGACACCAGCTTATTATTAATTTTGAAAAAAAAATGTTTTTGTAACTTCCCTCTGGGATCAAGCTTACCTTTCATATCCTTCCCGCGCCCCCCCCCCCCCCCCGGATTCCATTCAAACTACTAACCTGCCCTATCACAGCTACTCACCCATCTACCCTTTGTCCTTCTGGATCTTAATCCCTGCTCTTGAAGAAACAGTAGGTCCTCTTTCCACTGATGCGGGCAAGGATGGGTCTTCAGATATTTCTAGGAGGCTGTCCCTGCCTTGTTATTAATAGTTTCAGAACAGACAGATTCCAGACATCTAGAACACCTCCAGGATTGTTCTAAGATGGTTCTATTAAGGGTCTCAAACGTTATGCTGGACTGTGTGATAACATAACCCTGGGCGTCCCTAAACAGAGTGTGCCTCAGCTGGACTAAACGACATTCAGGTATTTTTGCTACCACCACCTAGGAAATGAAGAATTTCTATATCCAAGAACTGTCTCCCTGATATACCTAAGTTCTAAGGAACAGTTTATTTCTTTACCAACCCTACAATACATTTTTTAAGTGACCATAAAGTCTTCTACTCTCATCAAGAGATAAAATTTATTTGTCCACTCCTTGAATCTGGCTTGGCTATATGACTCACTTTCACCAATGGGACATTAGCAAAAGTTATGCATACTGAAGCTTTGAAAACGCATGATTATCAAGCTTTGTCCTCCTCCTGTGCTTGGAAACCTAATATCACTATATGAATGAGTCCAGGCTAGCCTGCTGGAGGATGAGAGGCCATGTGCAGAAGAAATCAGACTCTTACAAGAGCCTTGAAATGCCAAACATCTGAATGAGACCATCCTAGATCATCTAGCCACTGCCAATGTGCCTACCGACTAGAGAAGCTTGAGTAAGTCCAATAGCATCAGTCAAGCCTGTCCAAATTGAAGAACTTCCCAACGAACCCATGGAATTGTGAGCTGAATTACTGGTTGTGTTTTAAGTCATTACACTGTGGAGTTACACATTATGTGACAAATATCACTTGATGTATATGTCATGGTAAAGGCTCCCTAAGGCAAAGTCCATCAGTTCTTTCTTCTTCATCTTAACCCTCATCCTCCTATTCTTCTATCATCATAGATTTAGTTAGCTCTTTTGACTGTATATGATGTTTAATTTCAATGAGGGAATAGCTGAGTACAATAGGTATTGGTTCAACTGCAAACTTAGATTACCTCTGCTTGGCAATCCATTGTTAAGGGCTGTTTCTCTCTCAGGCCTTGGAAACTCTTCAGAAATAAGGTCCCTTTTCACTCAAGGCATAGATCCACTCCATGGTTTCAGATCAAAATTACTCTCCTCATGGTCATGACATCTTTCTTAGATTCTAATTATGGAACTGCCCTGGTCTAGATTTCCTCTTGTATTAAAGTGACAATAATTTTCTCCTTTTTGACAATGTTTTCATCCTTTTAGACTACACACACTTTTGGCAACTCTAAATTGTATCACAACTTGATCCCCAACATCTTCCCAGGCTTCTACACCACTATTCTGGATCCCTAAACCAGACCACTCAGGAAGTTCCTTCTAAGTATTCATCCTCCGGGTTAACCTCGTAGCACTATATGAATGTTTTTTCACTGATTCAACAAACTGAGGATAAAATCAATCATGACAGAAGCAGGCCTTCCTTTAAAGACCTTACAGCATATCTAAAAATTCTTTAAACCAATTCCAATCATGTTTTAGTTTCAATTTGATTCCCAGTGGGGAAGAGGATAAAATGATGACCTTGATAAGATAAGATAGGATAGGATAAGAGTTACCTAATAGGCTTATTCAGAATAGTTCTGTCCTGAACTGTTTTACTCTTTGGAGTTGATGCAACTTCACGTGAATCTGACGTGTCACCAAAAAGTGGTAACCAACTATATGGCATTCGCTCATTTCTAAAAATGAAAAACCACAGTGGAGTTAGCGTGACACTGCAGCAGGAATTTTATGACAAAGTGTGGGATGCTCTGCAACAATCCCAATTCAATTTGCTGATGACTCACACCTCCAATTTTCAAGTCTATAAATCAATGGGGAAAACCACGCCCTGCATCTTTGATTCAGCATCAGTCTTTGCTGTTGGAATTCTCAGAGAGTTGCTGGGGGAAATGACAGGGCTTTGCTCTGCATACAACAAGAATTTTGCCTGGACACATTCCAAACTTAATAAACGGTCCCCTGGATTTTGAACCAAACTAAAAGAAACCAAGACAATCTCTCAGTTTCTGAAGCTCAGCGTGTCAAAAATAGGAAGGTTTGGGGCTGAGTTTCCTTAACTAGGAAACATTTCAGTAAATATTTTTTTTCTACCTGCAACTCAATGTTTTAATTTTAATAATATTTTCCTACTATTAAAGGGACAATGTATTGAGTGTAGGAGATTAAGAATAAACAAATAGGCAAGAATAAACAAAGTCACCTATTAATTTAAGACCCTGCCTAAGCATGGGTGGGGAAAGTTTATAAAGATTAAACTGTAACACTTTTGTCTCTGTTATATTTCCATCTTCCCAACCCAGGGAAAATCCCCTGGAGGAGGGCATGGCAACCCACTCCAGTATTCTTGTCTGGAAAATCCCATGGACAGAAGAGCCTGGCAGGCTACAGTCCATGGGGTCGCGAAGAGTCAGACGGGACTGAGTGACTGAACACACACACACACTAGTTAGCTCCAGTCAAAAAAAAAGGGAGGTTGTTGGAAATGTATCAGGGACAAAAGTGTTACTGTTTAATGTTTACAACCTTTCCCCACCCATGCTTTTTAAAGAGGATTTGTGTGTGTGTGTGCATGTGCTGCTTAGCTACTGAACTTGTAGATGATAATAACCAGTAGAGCTACAGATCAGCGGCCTCTAATGACACACAACCCGAGGGGGTCACCAGTCCTAAGTCTGCATATGTATCCCACAGCTTCCTAACCACAGTTTCTGGATTTGGTAGTCCAGTTTTGTGTTGAAGCCTCTGATAGGTTCACCCTGGGTCAATCACTTTCAGGTCCAATCACCTATCACTGGAAGGGTGGGGCCACTTGCTACACATATGGCGGCCTAAAATTCCCCTTCTGTATTTGGAAGGATGGGGCGATGGGTAGGACATGTTGTTTTAGAAGATCAAGTAGGGAGGAAATGATTAATATCTATTGTGCAAATGTAATGCAATCCAGAATTCATGACTATTAACATTTCAGTGCATTTTCTTACTTGATATGCTATTTACAGCAGGATATATGAATTTTGTATTTGATGTACTATATATGTAGCTCTGTGCCTTGAGCTTTCATTTAATAGTATATCACAAACCTTTCCTCTCATCATTAAAAAAATTTCCTTTGGTAGTGGTATAATACTCCATTGTATGGATATTACTGGAATTTATGAAATATTGGGTATTTGTGTGATTTTCCGGAGAAGGCAATGGCACCCCACTCCAGTACTCTTGCCTGGAAAATCCCATGGATGTAGGAGCCTGGTAGGCTGTAGTCCATGGGGTCGCTAAGAGTCGGACACAACTGAGAGACTTCCCTTTCACTTTTCACTTTCATGCATTGGAGAAGGAAATGGCAACCCACTCCAGTGTTCTTGCCTGGAGAATCCCAGGGACGGGGGAGCCTGGTGGGCTTCCGTCAATGGGATCGCACAGAGTCGGACACGACTGAAGCGACTTAGCAGCAGTGTGATTTTCAAGTCCCTACCACTTTATATAAACTGCGGTAAATATTTCTATACCTTAGTCTTTGCATACATTTCTGATGGGTTCCTTAGAGATACCTAGAAGTGGGATTACTAGTTCAATACCTGTAAATATTTATTTACCCCCAATTAGTGTTTTAGAATGCTTGGAAAATCCCATGGATGGAGGAGCCTGGTAGGCTGCAGTCCTCCATGGGGTCGCTAAGAGTCGGGCACAACTGAGTGACTTCCCTTTCACTTTTCACTTTCATGCTTGGAGAAGGAAATGGCAACCCACTCCAGTGTTCTTGCCTGGAGAATCCCAGGGACAGTGAAATCTGGTGGGCTGCCCTCTATGGGGTCGCACAGAGTCGGACACGACTGGAGCGACTTGGCAGCAGCAGCAGCAGCAGCAGTTTTTTAGAAAGTCTGTATCAAAGTCCCTCTCACCATCAATGACTAAGTGTCATCATCTCATTTTGTCACCAATTCTTACCCATTTATAAAAACAAAACAGAGCATGAAACTGGGCATTGCCAGTGTGTACAATTTTTACCCATCTTTGTATTGCATTCAATTCCTCACTCAGGCTGACCAAGGTTTAAAACTAAGATTCTTAAAATATGGTCCCAGACCAGTAGCCTCAGTATCACCTGGAAACTGATTAGAAATGCAAATTCTCTGAGATGCTGAATCAGAAACCCCCAGGAGATGGGAGCCAACCTGAGTTTTAACAGGTCTTCCAGGTGACTCTGCTGCCCACCCAAGTTTGAGAACCACCATTTGAAAGCACTGAAGTGTCCTTTCTAAGCTCTCTTGAGTGTTTTCCCTTTTGAGTATCCAAATACCCATTTTCTGGAGGAGAAGGGGACTACGGAGGATGAGATGACTTCACCGACTCAATGGATAAGAGTTTAGGCAAGGTCTGGGAGATGGTGAAGGACGGGGAAGCCTGATGTGCTGCAGTCCATGGGGTCGCAAAGAGTTGGACACGACTGAGCCACTGAACAATAACAACATTTATTTACAAGGGCCAATGTGACAAAGCATGAAGGCAGGGCTTTATTTTAGAGGGCCCGGGCTGTTAAGTCCTGGATGACTCCCTACTGGGTTTGCATCCAAACACGTGTAATAATGACTTATTATACTGTTAGAGCTTACATTTCAAGGTGAACATTTTTTCTATATCATTTAGCCCAAATGTGACACTGGAGGGAAGTTTTAAGCTAAGTTACCCCAGATGTTTCATGGTTACGCAAGAGTGCAAAACAAAACATGTTTTCCCCACTGAATGAAAACACAATATAAGTTTTCTTTAGCAGCTGTGGCTGGAGATTGCAAAATGGAATAATCTGGCCACCCTCCAGGCTATTTGCACCCCTCCCCCTCCCTCAAGGGCAAAGGACAATCTCACCAAAGAGAAGAGAAAACAGGGCTCCGAGTTCACAGCTAATATTGAGAAACGGCGCTGCTGGAGCATCTGGAACATATCAGGATAGAGGTGACAGAGAGGAGGAATACAGAGCACCTCGCCCTACGACCTCTGGATCAGACTAGTCCATTCAGAATGACTCTGAGCACCATGACCCCAGGATTCATCTCAAAGCAATGCGTGCCAGAATTTCAGGCAGTGTGCTGAGTGTAGAAGAGAAAATTAGGGAGATAAAAGTCTTTGCAGTGCCCTTCGAATAGCATGGCAGCCATGATGATCCTCTTCACCCAGATTTAATAATTTCCCCATTTCTAAGGCTGTTGAGACCTTAGTGCCATTGCATCTCCAAAAGAAAGCAGGGTAGTATAATGGGAAAAGTGTAGATTTGAAGTCAGATAGCATAACTCTTCATGTCTGTCGCATCCCAGCCATATGACCTTTAGAAAAAGCCACTTTTCTAAACCTCAGTTTCCCTGAAAAAGGCTTCATTGGAATTTCTACAAGGATTCAGTAAGGTCATTTGCACAGCAAACAGTATTTGCTCTTAAGTGGTCATTCCCTTTATCTCCTTTACTGTACTTTGGTGTCTTAGTACTTCTGTCCCCCACTTTAGTGTGACAGACACATGCAAAGTACTCCGCTGATGCTTAAAAAACCAATCTCATCATACATTTCGAAATTCCTTCACAGTTAGGAAGTTCTTTTCCAAATACTCTTGTCTATCAGTCTTTAACTGATACTTCATAGAGCCCCTCACACCTCTTTTTCCAGTGAGCATCTAAACTAAGGATTCTTGCCACTAATTCATCCCTTTATGACTTAGCCTGGGTCCCACCCGGATGTTCCTCTGGTAAGGGAGAAAGGAGTGAGAGAGCATGCATTGAGATGTGTATCGCCCATTTGGACTTCCCGGTCCAGGGCGCTGTGCCTTCAAGATTCTACTTCAGGTCAGCCTCCAACTGACCCAGTGCTACTTCAAGTCTGTCACCAAATCTTCAACCCAGATTTTCCCAAAGGCCAGACATGACTTTGAGTCCATCTGAAGCTCAGACCAGGTCCAGAATTGAACCACCTTTCAACTGCCCTCCTAACCCTATCCCCTCCTTCTTGGTCTATCAGAGACCAATCATTTAACGGCCCTGAGGGGTTCAACTCTGGAGAAAGGGACAAGGACTGAGTGGAACTATTTTAATTTCTACTTGATTTAGTTTAATTTTCTTGCAGTGTTACTGATCTCCTTAGGACCCTCGTACATGGACCAGTGCTGCTTAGCATTGGGTAAAGTGTCTCCAGATTCCCTAATACCCCCTACTTTTATCTGTACCCTCACTGCATGAAGCCTCTGAGGTCTTAGAGGCTAAGATCTGCATCTGATGTTGAAGATTATTTAAACGTCCAGAATCTTACCTGGAAGGCTAGGATGATTGCATGGGATGCTTGTCCAGATCTCCGTGCAGGCAACATAATCTACCAACCAGGGCTGCAGTTTTAAATACTGGTTAAAATTGTCTTTGCTGGGCATTCAGAAAATATATGCTGAATTCTGCTTTCTATATTTAATTGTGAAGTATTGACATCATTAACTTATTCCTTCATTCAACAAATAGTTAATAAAACTTGCTATGTACCTGAACTATGGGAATACAGTGAGGTTAGAGTAGGGAGAAAGACTTGCCTGTCCCTGCCTTCATGGAGTTTACTGTCCACTGAAAAATCAGACATGCAGCAGAGTCAAAAACATGATGAGTTTTGCAAAAGCATAAGCATAGGATGCTTATCAAACCATTTATCAATCAAGTGTGGCTGAATAATATTGGATTATTGTTTTTTAAGGGTAGCCTCTTTCTAATTTTTATTTTATTTTATTTGGCTGTGCCACATAGCATGTGGGATCTTCGTTTCCCCAGGGATCGAAACTACCTCCTGCATTAGAAGCACAGTCTTAAATCTTAACCACTGAACCACCAGGGGAAGTCCCTGGATTATTATTATTATTAGGGATTTATCTGAACCTTATAACCGTTAAAGTAAATATCCAAGTCTGTGCCTCTTTGCCTCTGGGGTGATCAGCTCATCCGGGTTTGCCCAGAACGTTCTTGATTTGGACAGAAAAGTTCTGTGGTCAGAGAAAACCCTCAGTCCTGAGCAAACCATGACAGTCGGCTGCACTTGTCTTAGGGAAACTTTGGAGCAGAGTTCTTTGACTTTGGTTTACAAAAACCTTAGTCTTTCAGGTTAACTGGCGTAAAACCTTCAAAAAAGTCAATTTCAAAAAGCAATATCAGCCATAATATAAAAAGGCAGAGAAAGTTTGCTAGATTAAAACTATATTCTAGAACAGTATAAGGTTAAGAATGTGTGACTCAGACTCTGGTTTTTGTTTTTAAGCATAAAAATTATTGGAATGATACATTTGGGAATAATTTGAATACAAAGTAGATATTAGATTATTTTGTGGAAATATTGATAATTTTGTTGGGTGTGATGGAGCTGTTGTGGTTATGAAGACAAATGACTTTATTTTTAGAAAACATAGTCTGGAGTACTTAGCGTTCAGGAAGTAATGATGGCAAAATATCAACAATCTTTTAATTCAGTAGAGTTTATAAGGATGATCACTTTTTCTTATTCTTTCAACCTTCCTTTATCTATGAGAATAATAAAAAGTATTGGGAAAGAAGTTAGCGACCATTGAGCTGAATACGATTTGAGATGAGAGTAACTTCTCTGGGAACTAGAAAATGATTCCTCTAGAAGGAAAGCAAGAGGAGAAAGGAAGAAAATGGGTGTGTGTCAGGGGTGTTGATTCTAGGCACACCAAATCATGGCAAACCCAGCAAAGATCCCCATGCTCCAGTTTGGGCCTTGCAGCAGCAAACTTGGCATTGAGGCAGCCAAGACAGCTTCCGCCTGAGGATGATCTTGGTAGATCGATTCCTGGGGAAACAGACAACTGGCGACCAGATGACTGTGTGGAATTTTGATCCAAATCCAAGTTACGAGAAAAGTGCAAACTAAAACTGAGATTCAATTTCCAGCAACCCAAAGAGCTACACTTTTTCCACATCTGAGTTTATGTTGTCGTTCAGTCTCTAAGTCATGTCCGATTCTTTGTGACCCCACGGACTGCAGCACACCAGGCTTCCCTGTCCTTCACTGTCTCCTGGAGTTTACTTAAATTCATGTCCATTGAGTTGGTGATGCCATCCAACCATCTCATCCTCTGTGGCCCCCTTTCCCTTCTGACTTCTATCTTCTATCAGGGTCTTTTCCAACAAGTCAGCTTTTTGCATCAGGTGGCCAAAGTATTGGAGCTTCAGCTTTAGCATCAGCCCTTCCAATGAATATTCATGGTTGATTTCCTTTAGGACTGACTGGTTTGATCTCTTACTATCCCAAGGGACTCTCAAGAGTCTTATCCAGCATTACAATTTGAAAGCATCAGTTTTTGGGCGCTCAGCCTTGTTTATGGTCCAACTCTTACATCTGTACATGACTACTGGAAAAACCCTAGCTTTGGCTATAGAGACCTTTGTTGGAAAAGTGACGTCTCTGCTTTTTAATACACTGTCTAGGTTTGTCATAGCTTTTCTTCCAAGGAGCAAGCGTCTTTTTTTTTTTTTTTTTCTGCTGAGTTTATGGACTGCATTTAATGTCCTAGACCCTGAGCTGGTGACTCTGGAAAGGTCCATCTGAGTGAGTGACATTTTGGCTGATAGATTAGTAGGAACTGGCCTGTAGTGGGAGATGAGGGGGTGCCAAATTAGCATTTCAAGCACCTGAAGCTTAAGAGAGTGTTGGTGGCTTAAGGTAAATGGAGAGAAGCTCCACATGGTTGGAGCAGAGACCTAGGGCCAGGGTGACAGGAGATAAGGGTGGGAAGGCGGGCAGGGGCCAGGATGTGCTAGAGCTTTCAGCCTCAGGGATCCCAGAGTGCTTGGTCTGGGCTACAAATGAGAAGTCACTCTGACTGGGCATTAAGTTCCTTCTGCAAAAGGGGTGACAACGAAGGAAAGCCCCATCTTCTGTATCTGTTACCCATGATTTTGGGGCTCCTTCCACCCGCCCCTTCTCACTCACTAATGCCATTAATATGGATCCTCATTCCTGCGCCACCCCAAACACGGCCAAGCACCAGTGGGAATTCCCTGGGTGGGGGTGGGTCTCACATGTGTCCACAGGTGAGTGTACCTAGTCATCACCTGGTGGTTGTAGGTCCTCCTTCCTCTGCTGCCCAGTGTTTCTCGGCTACACAGTGCCCCCTCCCCTGGGCACAGCTGTGTCCACCAGGCACCACAGGCTCCGTCCTGCAGCTGAGGAGGGGCACAGGAGGTGCCAAAGCTGTGAAATGTTCTGGCAAGCGGCAAAGAATGCCTCCCCGTTTATGTGCATGTCAACCAGTGGGGTTCCACGGTCCTTTTCCTTCTGCCCAAATAGTTTATATTGGTTATAAGAAAACAGCTCTTCCCATTTTAATACACGGGCCCCCCAGTTTTCCATGGAACTTGAATATATAACCACAGAGCATCAACAGGGTTTCGGTCGCAGGGCTTTGGCCCATAAGCAAACACACATCAGAACTGAGTGGTCTGCAAATCACTCTTCCTTTCAGACAGTGGAACCTTTGTTAGTGGGACAGGCTGGTGGTGCCTGGCTCCTATGTCCCTGGGATGACTATTCTCCTGGGAGGAGCTTCCTCTTGTAGAGATTTCTGAGCCTGCTGGCTGGTTCTCTGAATGTGCCAGATCCATATGAGCCCCAGCAGAACCCACACTTTTGTCTGTGTCTCCCACTAGATCAGGATGCTTGAAAGGAGACAGGATCTTACTTGCTCTTGTATCCTTGAAAGGTGGCGCAGACCTGGCATGTAGAAGGTACTCAATTTATGTTTATTGAAAGAACATCCCATACACTTACCTGTGGTCACCAACTTCAGCTTGATGGAATACACTCAGGATATTGTTTAAAAAACAGATTTCTCAGCCCTGTTCAAACATCTGATTCATTAGATCTGGAATAAAGGTCCAGGAATTTGTGTTTTAGTAAAATTGCAGGTAATTCCAATACAGATGGTTCTTGAATCTCCCTTTGCTTCAACCTCAGGCAGGCCTAAAATATAGACACTATTAGCCCTTTAGCTCCTTTGTGAGTATTAAAAATAGGCCCCTTTTCCCCTTCTAGTGGTATCAAGTCCAAGGCCAGGGCAACAGCTTGCTGAGCAGAGTTTAAGCTGTAGTTTCAGTCCCTTCCTACCCTTTACCAAGCATCCTTGTACTGTGTACAACCTACACAACTGTTCGCAGCAACCTGGTCAGAAGTCTGTTTCTGCTAAGAGATGGTAATTCACCTTTGAGTCATCTAGTTTCTCAGTTAACTCTATGAAACTGCTGGGACTGAATTGGACTCTTTACTCACACCTGGAAATCAGGTGAGCCAGTAGCCAGTCTCCAGATCTTTTAAGAGAAGCCTGGGAAGGAACATGAACTTGAATCTGACACAGACGTTCTTATCCTTTGCCACACATTAGAATCACATTGAGAGTTCCGGGGGATTTTAATGCCTGAATCTTACCCCCAGATTGAGGGAGGTACAACTTGGGCATCAGACTTTTGAAGAGCTCCCTAGGTGATACTAATGTACAAGAATCTCAGACCCACTAGGGTTCCCACCCCAATCAGGTTGAAGCTTTCACTGCTGTGCATCTTCCTAGGAACTGGAGGATTGGGGATGCACTCATCTTTCTGATCAGAGAATGCAACTGACTCTCTTGGTCTGAGTGATCCAGCTTTGTTCTAGTTCTTCAGACTTTCCCTAATTGAATATCTCTGCTTGTGCTTTTTGGCACTTCTGCCAATCACCTTTACCCCTGACATTTCTGAATACTCTCCTAGAACTATCCCTCTTCTCACTTCCCTCCCATCCCAAACAAAATCCATCTATTTTTAATGTGTCATACTCCCCAGCAGTTTGATAGACTAGTCTTCTACAAGGCATACTGGCAGGCAAAGTTTAAACGCTATCTCTCTGAAGTTGTGCCAAAACAATTTGATAATATGCCACAAAGAAATTAATGTTAAAATAGCAAGGTGTTACTTTGAAATAGTGGGATGCAGGCTTGGGGTGTTGCTCTTTTGGGGAGAGGGAACCTCAAACTTAAGGGAGTAGGAGACAGTATCTGAGAGCTTTGGAAGCCCCCACTGTTTTTGCCATGTGCAAAAATGACTGGACTTCCACTAGTAATGCTGGTGATGCTGTTGCAAAGGGATTGTGCATGCTAAGTCGCCTCAGTCATGTAAAGCATTTTACTCCCACCTCATCAACCAGAATTTAGTCACATGATTAGGACAATACACAAAGCATTCTGGGAAAAATAATTTCTAGTTGGGTGGTTATTGGGGATTTATATTATTTAATAAAAGCAGTATATTGATGGAAAAGGCTCTTAAAACACCTCATATCTGTGGATGAATGTCTTAATTCTTACTGAAGCCAGAAATGAACTATAAAAAGAAAAGATCCTGATTTCCTGCCCAGAGATGTTCTGTTTTGTCAGTATATTCAGAATCAAGTTGGCTCTAAAAGGCTATCTCAATTTATAAAGATTTTTGCATTTAGACAAAAAAATACCAATTTCTTGATTTACAATGGAGGAAGATATATATGTAGTAACTGAAACATTTGTGTTCCCCACACAGGCTAAGACTTTCCTTGAATGAAAGTACTTAGAAGGCCGTATCATAGCATATACCAGCATACACTGAGCACCTCATCTGGGCCAAGTGCTGTGCTAGGCATTTTCCACAAACACCCTGATTTAATCTGTATCTCTCACTTGATGAGATAAGGATCATTCAGACCATTTTACAGGTGTGAAAACAGCAGCAGGAGCTTTATGTTGCTAAGATGTGGCAAGGCTGGTGTCTGACTCCAGGTCTATTTGATAACAGAGCAAGTACTTTTTCCACTACACTCTGCTGCTTTTCTAGTAAGTGTCAAGACATCCCTGGTGATATTTTTATAGGCTGTGCCTCTTTGTTCAGGTTTCTGCTACAACGTTTATTGCAGTGGACACATTCTTGTTATTGAAGGCTCTCTTTTCCAGGCTTCCTCCATCTTCTGGTATTCATGGATCATGTCTTAGTCACTTTACAAAATTGAGGCCAGCACAGGGCCTGGTATTTGTTACATGCTTAAACAAATGATTGAATAAGTAAATAAAATGCCTCCTGCACCTACAGTTATTGGAAGGGTCTTTCAGAGTTAAGTTTTTGCTTTAATTTAACCTCAGGCCATCTCTATGCCTTCTCAGTGTTTTTCCTTCTGTTTTATCCTCAGAAACTATGGAAAAAAGCTATGTCCCAGTTTGAGTTTACTATAAAAATGAGCTCTCAAGATTCCAGGAGAAGGGAATGGTGCCAACTGTGAGCTGAGGTCATGATTTTGTTGAAGGAGACTTTGCTAATCATCTCAATACTGATGCAAACTGCCAGCAATGATGCTAAACACAGGCCTGGGTGGAACTGGCCTCACTCCCTGGCCACAGCCCTGTGAAGGAAGAAGCTGGAAACCAGAAGGGGCCCTTTAAAAGGCATGGTTCCTTCATCAGTGACGCAAGATGATGAGGTGTGTGGGTAGGATTAATCAAATCAAACGTGAAGTTGCCTTAAAAATTTCATGCAAGTTTTGCATTTGATTCTCTCAGTGGGAGCCTGGCAGAAAGGTTTGTACTCTTGCTGTACCCAGTGCAGAACAGGAAGAACTCAGGGCTGGATGGTGTCTTACATCCTTTCTAAATCCAAAATTCCTTTACTCAGAGTCAGAAATAAAAAATACCAGAATCAGCATAGGTAGACAATTTGGATCTAAGGGCTTCCCTGGTGGCTCAGACGGTAAAGAATCTGCCTGCAATGCAGGAGACCCAGGTTTGATCCCTGGGTAGGGAAGATCCCCTGGAGAAGGGAATGACTACCCACTTGAGTATTCTTGCCTAGAGGATTCCATGAACAGAGACTGAGCTTAGTCAGTCATCAGACATGACTGACTAACACACACACACTCAAGGACATATAAATTCAATTTATTTTTTCAAAACTCCAACCAAATAAAACACTTCTGAGGATCAAATATACTTACCAGCTGCCAGTTTTCAAATTATAGGGGACTAGGAATTGGCATTTTCAGAACAGTCCCCAGGGGACTCTTATGATCAGGCAATTGGAAACCCTGATATAAGGTATGCATAAATTCTACATAAATTAAAACAATGGAGCCATTATCATGGGTAAGGACAATAATCCCTGAAGTGTTTGTCACACAGAACAGTTCAAATGAGAAGATGCATATTGTTTTGTGAATTTAGGAACTAAATTTATCAGATCAGGATATGTGGAGCGGCTTACAAATCTCTCTCTTGCTCTTCACTGCAGTTGTGAACCAGGTGTGCAGAGGTCCTATAACCACTCTAGACCTGGAGGGAGGCACAGCTGAGTTGGAAAAAGATCCCCTTAACTTTTTGCCTCTTCCAGTAGCTCAGACTGCAGGCTGTGAGCTGTTCTGGAGCAGAACACCAAGGGTCTCCCTCTTCTTTCACTTACTCATTCTAGGACCTCTTTTTTCAAAAGAGAGATCTGAAAGAATACATGCACCCCATGTATCACTGCAGCACTATTTACAGCAGCCAAGACCTGGAAGCAACCTACATGTCCATCAGCAGAGGATTTGGACAAAGAACACGTGGTATACTCTGTCCATGGGATTCTCCAGGCAAGAATACTGGAATGGGCTGCCATTTCCTTTTCCAGAGGATCTTCTGGACCAGGGATTGAACCTGGGTCTCCAGCATTGGCAGGCAGATTCTTTATCACTCAGCCACCAGGGAAGCCTCACAAAGGAATTAAAAGAACATTAAAAAGTCATTAAAAAGAACAAAATAAAGTCATTTGCAGCAACATGGATGGACCTAGACATTGTCAGCAAGGAGATCAAACCAGTCAATCCTCAGAAATCAACCCTGAATACTCATTGGAAGGACTGATGATGTTGAAGCTGAAGCTCCAAGCATTTTGGCCATCTGATGTGAACAGTCGACTCATTGGAAAATCCTCCGATGCTGGGAAAGATCAAGGGCAGGAGAAGAGGGCATCAGAGGAAAGGATGGCTGGATGGCATCACAGATGGAATGGACATGAACTTGGGCAAACTTCGGGAGATGGTGAGGGACAAGGAGGCCTGGTGCGCTGCAGTCTATGGGGTCGCAAAGAGTCGGGCATGACTGGGCAACTGAACAACAGCAGACATTGTCATACTGAGTGAAATAAGTCAGAGAGAGAAGGAGAAATATCATATGATGCCCCTTATATGTGGTATCTACAAAGAAATGATACGAATGAATTTACCTCCAAAATAGAAACAGACTCTCAGAGAATGAATTTATGGTTGCCTGTACACACTGCTATATTTAAAATGGATGACCAACAAGGACCTACCCACTGTATAGCACAGGGAACTCTCCTCAATATTATGTGGCAGCCTGGATGGGAGGAGAGTTTGCGGGAGAATGGATACATGTATATGTATGGCTGAATCCCTTTGCTGTTCACCTGAAACTCTCACAACATTGTTAAACGGCTATACCCCAATAGAGAATAAAAAGTTTAAAAAAAAAAATTTAAAAGAGAGATCTGAAAAAGAAAGGGATGCAGATTCCAGTGAGATCTTGAGCGGCTATTCTATTGCACCCCTGGGTCTCTCCTGAAAGTGAAAGTTGCAAAGTCTCTCTTTGCAACCCCGTGGACTATACAGTCCACAGAATTCTCCAGGCCAGAATACTGGCCTGGGTAGCCTGAAGTGGGTAACCTTTCCCTTCTCCAGGGGACCTTCCCAAGCCAGGGATCAAACCCAGGTCTCCCGCATTTCTGGCAGATTCTTTACCAGCTGAGCCACAGGGAAGCCCCAGGTCTCTCCAGGCCCAGCTCAGATGCCAAGAGCCTCCTGTGTGGTGTTCTTTTTCAAGGATGCTGCTTTCCAAGACCCCATTTCCTGAGTCAAAAGGTATTCTTCTGAAGCCCTACAGTGGCAAATTAACACAACAGATTATGCGTAAGTCACTCAATCAAGAGCTTTGTGAAAGCAGATTGAGGTTTTATACTTAGCTATGGCCCCGTCCCGGGAGAAGGCAATGGCACCCCACTCCAGTACTGTTGCCTGGAAAATCCCATGGATGGAGGAGCCTGGTAGGCTGCAGTCCATGGGGTCGCTAAGAGTCAGACACAATTAAGCGACTTCACTTTCACTTTCCACTTTCATGCGTTGGAGAAGGAAATGGCAACCCACTCCAGTGTTCTTCCCTGGAGAATCCCAGGGACGGGGGAGCCTGGTGGGCTGCCGTCTATGCGGTCGCACAGAGTCGGACACGACTGAAGCGACTTAGCAGCAGCAGCAGCATGGCCCCGTCCCTAGATTCTGGGTCACAATTGAAGGGTTGAGATAAAATTCAATATAAGCTAAAGGTGGAAAAGTGGCAGGGTTTCGACCATACTGGCATTTCAATAGCTTCATTTATTCATTCAACAAATATTTGGATGCTTACTAGCTATGTGCAGGGCATATTCTAAGAGGCATATATAGGGCAGTGGATTTCAAACTTTAGTGAATTTCAACATCACTTGGAGGGCTTGGTAAAACACAAAATTCTGAATCATGCTGATAGCTTCCTAATCAGGTAAAGCTCAAGCTGTTAGTCTGGGGACCACACTCCGGGCACCACTGCACCGGAGCACCGCCAGAGCCAAATCCCTGACTTCACAGGACGCACAGTATAGGGTGGTTATGCCAAAGAGACCTAAGGTGGAGACTTCAGTCGTCTGTGCGAGGCAGACGGGGAGACGCGCAGGAAGCACAGAAGCCCCTTAAGCTCCTCTCTGTACCTGCCACCCTCAGATTCATCCACAAACTGTGAAGTCAGATGTGCCGCGCCGCTCCCCTCCTCCGGGCAGCCTGGAAAGGAGCGGGCGGGAGGAGGGAGCCCCGGCACGTCCTCGCGGGCTTGGGCCGCGCAAGCCGCGGGCGCGCACTGTGAGGATCGGGGGTCGGGGAATCGGTCCCGGACAGCCCCCTGCGGGAAGACAGCAGAGAGGGCCTTCCCCTTGCGCGGCCCCGCCTGCGCGGGCGCACGGGGTGGTGGCTGCAGCGCGGGGCGGGGCGCCGCGACCCCCGTCCTTCCCGGGGCCGAGCGCTCGCGCCGCCCCCGCCCCTCGTCGCATTAGCCGCCGCCCCGCTGGCTCGGCCTCGCGGCGCGGGGATCCGGCCGCGCCGCAGTCCCGGCCGGCCCGCGAGCCATGGCCCAGCCCGGCGAGGAGACTCTGCCAGGGCCCGAGACCGCGGTGCAGATCCGCGTCGCCATCCAGGAGGCCGAGGACGTGGAGGAGCCGGAGGACGAGGAGGAGGGGGCGGAGGCGCGGGGCGCCGGGGACCCGGCTCGGTACCTCAGTCCGGGCTGGGGCAGCGCCAGCGAGGAGGAGCCGAGCCGCGGGCACAGGTAGGCGCGGCCCGGGCCGGGGTGGTAGCCGCCGACCCCGAGTCCTGGTCGAACACGAGTTGGGGGGCCACAACTCCGCGGGCACGGCGGGTCGTCGGCCCCGCCGCCCGGGCGCTGCCCCGGGCCGTCCCGCGGAGTCGGAAGCGGCTCTGGGCGGTAGTCGGTGCCCGGGTCCGCAGTCCGGGAATCCTACCAAGACTCCCGGGGCTGGCGACGGGGATCTGAGGGGCCTGGACGTGGGCATACTCTGGGACCCGGGGTAAGTCCTTCCTGGGCCAGCCTCGCCATCTTCTCTCCGGAGGAGACTCTGCTTGCCTGCTGAATTCAACCAAAGACCCTCCAAAAAAGCCTAACCCAGCCCAGCCTTCACTTCCGGAGCCGCCCCGCCTCCCCAGGAGAGTGGTCCCACCTAGCCTTCACTGGCACCATTGCCATGTGTGCTTCTCGGTCCGAATGGGGCTGGGGCGTGGGGGGCAGGCCAGGCAGAGTTGACACTTGCTGCTGGGAGATCCGAGGACAGTTGATTTCATGATGTAGAGAGCTCACGTGCCCCGATTTGGGATCAGTTCAGGGCATGCTGCTTCATCCTGCCCTGCTGGGGGATTCCCGTTTTCATTCACCTTCTACAGATTTCTGAGCTTGCATCATCATCTTGCTGCCTTGGCATGGGGTTCCTGGGTAATGGGTGGTCAGTCTAGCGCAAGAAACCACCTGTCTAACCTCGCCTCTGGGCCCTCATCTCTATTATCAGCCAGAGACCTTAGTTTTGCCTCCACTAACACCCAGGCCTTTCAGGACTGTGGTTTTTCTAACTGCTGTTGACAGGAGATGCGGTATGGAGCATCCATAGAAATGAGGGTAGGGCAGTGCTACAACTTGTAAATTCTGGGAAATTCCACGAGGCACTTCTTAAGAGCCCTCTTTCTTCAGGGACTCAGTGCACACACTTTGAGCTGTCAGAGCTCTGCAGCATTATTCCCTGGCAGGCTCATTTTTACTTCATTGGGAGAATACTCAAGGGTTTGAGGATACAGGGGCCAGAACTATTCCCTTTCACAACCTGATGTTTTCCTAGTGGAAGAGATCTGGGTTTAAGGACCCAGAGTATTCTAGGAGGAAAGTCCAGCCCAGCAATTTAGTGCAGGAAAGCGGGGCCATAGCCGATGACACAAGAGATTAGTACATAATATCAGTACTTTACTGTAAGGTCTGATTTAATCATTCACTCAGCTCTGTGCTTTTTTTTTTTTTTTTTCCTATTTTTTGATTGCAGCATGAGAGAGCATAGTTCCCTGAGCTGGGGTTGAACCTGGGCCCCCTGCAGTGAAAGTGCAGAGTCCTAACCACTGAACAACCATGGACGTCCCCATGCTGAGTATTGAGAGCATAAAAATAATGAGTCACTGACATCTCACAGTCTTAAAAAGGCAGCTACCTAGTCAAAATAATTTCAGAGTTTGTGTCAAATAACCCAGAGTGACTTATTCTGCTGCCTTTATTTGCCTATGACTGTGGCAAAGAGCTGTTACATATCCTGGGGACTACACGTTGAGACTGTACCATTAGCAGGGATCAAAGCCCTCCTTATTTCCCTAGGGAGCCCTAGGAGAACACGGGCCCCCCTTCTTTCAGGGGGCAGGGGCTTCTTATCCTCACCCCTAACGCTTTCCCTCCAGAGCCATCCTCTCTCCCAGCTCCAGGGCTGGAGTGTCGTGGAGTATTCAGCCTGAACCCTCCTGCTGCCCGCTGGCATAGAGTTGACCCCAGATAATCCCTGGGGCTCTTCAGGGTGGTGGAGCTGACAGAGCCCAGCCGGCAAACACCCAGAGCACAAGGAGAGTGCAGCCAAGAATAGGAACCATGCTGTCCCCTGTTTGGGCCAGCCTGGCACAGCAGCCGCCACCGCCCTTTATGAATACTTCTGGACTCCCAGAGCCTGCAGGAGAAAGCCCAGGTTCCTAAACCCACTCCTTGAGGTGGGCATCCACCCATATCATCCCTCAACCCATTGCTTCCTTCCCTGCCTGTTTTAACAATTCCTGCTCCCCAGTGCTGAGCCCCTCCAGAGCCCTGAACACGGGGTGCTGTTCTGTGTCCATCTGTCTTTGCACTCCCACCTCTGATCCCTCTGATTAATTTCTAGTCACCTTAAAACTTTGCATCATCCCCACCATCCTCAGTCCCTACCCCAAAGCCGAGTTTGTGTTCTCTTCTTTGTGTTGTTTAATACTCTGTACACACCACGGTGCTAATTTTGTCTCCCTCGTAAGAATATGAGCTCCATGAATTCAGGAACCACATTGACCTTGTTATCACTGTATACTTAGCTCCCCAGCACAGCACCTGGCACCTCATGGGTGCTCTGTAAATATCTGTTGGATGAATGTCTCTCTCATCACAGTCACTCCAGGAAGTTGAAATAGTTGTGTGTTTCTCCTCTTCTAGACAGTGAGGTCTTTGAAGGTAGCAACTTTGTCTTAATCTTCTTCATATCCCCAGTACCTAGCCCAGTTCCTGACTTATCCCTGGGGAACAGGGGAAAAATGGAATTAAGGAAAAATCTTTATAACCTCCAAATGTTCACTAGTCTTACCCCTCACCTTGCTTACTAAAAAAGTGTCTTTTCTCTTATTCTCACCTTTTTAACATAAAAAAATCAGACATAAATGTGAAAGAGAAATAATGTGAGCATTTGTATATCTACCATCTAAATTAAACAGTTGTTAGTATTTTGCCATATTTATTTGTTGGATATATAATGTGTGTGATTTTTCCCTAAACTATTTGGAAGTATGTTGTACACAAGATTTATCCCCTAAGTACTTCATTTTGTAGCTTTTAATAATGACATTTTCCTATAAAATCATGATACTGCTATTGCAACTAAGAAAATTAACCATTTCTGTTGTTATTCAGTCCCTCAGTCATGTCTGACTCTTTGAGACCCCATGGACTGCAGCATACCAGGCTTCCCTGTCCTTCCTGTCCAGTATTTTCCGGTGCTTGCTCAGACTCGTGTCCATTGAGTCGGTGATGCCGTCCAACCATCTCATCCTCTGTCACCCCCTTCTCCTCCTGCCCTTAATCTTTCCCAGCACCAGGATCTTTTCCATTGAGTTGGCTCTTTGCATCAGGTGGCCAAAGTATTGGAGCTTCGGCTTCATAACTACCTAATATAATCCCTAAAATAATCTGATAGCCAAGTTCTATATTCAGGTTTTCCCTAATTGTCCCACATTACATTTTACAGCTGCTCTTTTCCTCTTCAAACCAGAACACAAGCCAGATCAAAACAGTCGTCTATTATCTCTCTTTAGAATCTTTCAATCTAGAGCATCCCCACTTTTTAAAATGGTTTCCTAGTTTAGAAATGAGAGCCCAGATGTCTTGATGAATGTTTCACTCTTTGAACTGGTCTGGTTATGTTCTCATCCTCTAGCTTAACTTGCTCCTTTGTACCATGCGTTTCCCATGAGCTCAAGTTAGTGCTAAAGGACTGGTTAGATTCAGTTAAACATTTTGGCAAGAACAATTTGTGGGCACTGCCATGAACTTGTCCTATGACCACAGGCAGCATCCAGCATTTGTGATGCTAAACGACTTCTTAATTAAGGTGATCCCTCCATTGTGATTAACAACATCTGGGCTTCTTGTGGATTTTCTTTGACTTTTCACCTAATGCTGTTAGCATCCAGGAATGATCGATGCTTACTTACTTGAGTCAGTTCATTGGAAATTACACATTGATGATTTTCTCATTTTATTATTCTTGGTACATTTATTAGCTGACATTCTTATGTAAAATAGAACACTCCCTGATCATCTGGGATTGAACAAGTGTTCCTTTTAAAGAGGCAAGCAGATGGGGAGGTGGGAGGGAGGTTTAAGAGGGAGGGCACATATATGTATGGCTGATTTGTGTTGTTGTATGGCAGAAACCAGCACAACATTTTAAAGCAATTATCCTACAATTAAAAACAAACAAAAAAAAGAGGCAAGCAGAAACGAGCACTTCCTTTCCTTTTCCCCCTCAGTTTATTTTCTCCCCTCATTTATTGAAAGTTTATTTAAGTTTATTTTTATTTTCTTTCAGTTTCAATGAGATATAATCGACTACAGCATTGTATAAGGTGTACAAAATAATGGTTTGACTTGCTTACATCGTGAAATGATTAGCCCAGTAAGTGTAGTGAATATCCATCATCTCATGTAGATACAAAATTAAAGAAATAGAAAATAATTTTTTCCTTGTGATGAGAACTCTTAGGCTTTACTTTCTGAACATGTTTCATATGTAACCTACAGCAGTGTTAGTTATATTTATCATGTTGTGCATTAGATCTCTCGTACTTACTTATCTTATAACTGGAAGTTCGTTATCTTTTGATCACCTTCATCCAATTCCCCCTTCTCTCACCCGTCCTCTGCCCCTGGTAACCACAAGTCTAATTCCTTTTTCTGACTTTGTTAGCTTGTTTGTGAGGTATAATTAACCTCCAACACTATGTTATTTCCTGTTACAGAGTGATTGTAGTGATTCAATGCTTCTGAACAGTTCAAAATGATCACCCCTTAAGTCTAGTTACCATCTCTCACCAAACAAAGATATTACATAATTAGTAACTATATTCCCCATGCTGGACATCTCATACCCATGACTCATTTATTTTGCAGCTGAAAGTTTGCACCTCTTCATCTCCCTCACCCATTTCTCTCCTTCTCTACCCCTTCCCCTGCAACCATCAGTTTGTTCCCCGAATCTGTTCTGTTCTGTCTGTTCACTTGTTTTTTAGCTTCTGCATATAAGTGAAATCATACAACGTGTGTCATTCTGGGTCTGACTTATTTCATTCAGCATAATACCCTCTAGTTCCATTCATGTTGCAAATGAGGAGATTTTATTCTTTTTTTTTTTTAATGATTGAAATTCCTGTGTGTGTGTGTGTGTGTGTGTATGTATTCCTCATCTTCTTTATCTGTTCATCTGTTTATGGATACTTAGGTTGCTTCCATATCTTGGCTATTTTAAATTATGCTGTAGTGAACATAGGGGTGGATATATCTTTTATAATTAATATTTTCATTTTCTTCAAATAAATAGGAGTAGAATTCCTAGATCATATGGTAGTTCTATTTTTATTTTTTGAGAACTCTCCATCTTGTTTTCCATAGTGGTGGCACCAACTTACATTCCTATCAGCAGTGCATGAGGGTTCCTTTTTCTGCATATCCTTGCCAACACTTGTTATTTGTTGTCTTTTTGATAATAGCCATTATGACAGCTGTTAGGTAATATCTCATTGTGGCTTTGATTTGTATGTCCCTGTAGTGATACTGAGCATTTTTTAATGTGCCTGTTGGCCATCTCTGTGTCTTCTTTGCTTTCTGATACTAGATAGTCTAGGCTTAATTTATACTTTTGTCATGATATGTATCCATTTCCACAGGAATCCCTGTTTTTTCAAATACTAGGTGGGAGGTATTTAGAACCCAAGGCCTGGAATTAAAAGTGCTAATCTCTACTGGGGCATCATTGCTTTCAAGTCCTTTCAATAGAGCTAGGAAATATATTTTTAACAACTAAGAGTATATTGATAATTCCAATTCAGATTTAACATTTCAGGGTTTTTGCTTTATTTAGTTTTTTTAATACTGAAAATCTGATTCTTGGTAACATTACATTTACTTATTTGCATTGTCTTACAGTATGTAAAAATGATTTAAAATATAATTCTAAATATCAGTATGAATAATAAAACCACTGAGCATACCTGCCCTTCATTTAACAAACAAAAACATCTAGGTTTCTTTCTCTCTGTGATGTTTCAGGGCCATTGCACAAGGCTGTCTTTTCCCTTGTTCTGGGTGATGCTAATAGAAGCATTTATTAATGCCAATTGTGGGCCAGGGTTGTCGCTATGTACCTTGTATACATTATCTCTGCTCCGCACCACAAACCATTATTTAGATGTGGAGAGACATTCACTTGCTATACTTTTCCTAGGCCCTAGGAAATATGCCAGAACACCATAGCAGAAGACAGGATTGCAGAGGAAGGAAGGTCCTGATCTCTGTAATACATATGTAGGAACCCATGGACCAGCCATACATAGCATGGAGCCCTTCCATCTCCAGTGGATCTTCCCAACCCAAGGATCAAACCTTGGTCTCCCACATTGCAGGCAGATTCTTTACCATCTGAGCCCCCAGGGTTGTTCCTCCAAATAATTTACAAATGTAATAAATATTTCACCACTGGTCTGTGCAGCCCAGTCATCTATTTAAAATGTATCCCTTATTTCTATGCTTTGTTTCCATTTCTAGCAGGTTTACAGTCATGATATAATAACTGATCACCACTCCCAGTTTATAGTGTTTTATTTAAAGCAAAACAATAACATAAGCATAAAACTTTTTCACAGTGAAACCCACTAATGACATACTCACTAGAAACCATACTTTATCTCTAAAGGAATCCTGATAAGTAATTTGCCCATACAAAAACAATTCATCTTACCTTGGTGATGCTTTTTAAATTTCTGCTATGTGCAACACTCTGGGTAGAATGAAAAAAATCAATATGAATCCTACCATCCCAGAACTTAGAACTCAGGACACTAATATATGCACACAAGTAGCTCTAATACAAGTAGACACAAGTACTTGGAGAAGTTGAAATCATTTTCTTCCTGGGAGAGTTGCATTTGAGATGGATCTTGATGTGTGGCTAGGATTCAGACCTGAGAGAGAGGGGTATTCACGGAGATGAGAGCTGCATGCGCAAAGGCATAGAGTCCAGAAACCTTGTGCTATTTACAGGGAACTATAAGTCTTTTATTTGCTTCAAAAGATCTGCATGAAAGTAGACAGAAGTAAATTTGGAAGCTGGTTATAGCCAGACTCTAAGTGCATCTGAATAAAGAGCTAAGGATTGTGCTTTTATTTAATAAGAAATAGAAAAATTATTAGTATTAATGCAGAGCAGTGGTATTTTATAGCTGGTCTTGAAAACGTATAATAAAACACAAAATAGAAGAGACTGTAGCCCAAAATACAACAGGAGGTGGTGGGAGCCTAGAAAGGCTGTTGTGGGGAAGTATGCAGAGGATGCAACAGTGAAAAGGGATGCTGATATCTGAGAGATAATTGAAATTCTTCCTTTAGAACAGTTGCCCAGTCTCTCTGCTTGTCAGTGAAAGATAGCAAGCAACATGCCCTTTTACTTCCCAGGGAAAAAGAAACCGGATAATTTTCTAAAGGAATTGAATGAACTACCTGGTGATCTAGGGCTGCTAAGATAGAGCTGGCACCTGTTTTAAGGCTCCTACTTAATGATTCCCTTCCTGCTCACTCTGAAGCAATGTCTGCCATTTGGCATGCCCCACCCACATATGTAGAGCCACCTAAGGTAGAAAAGGAATAGGAGCATACAGCGAGAGGAGCCTGCACACCTTAGACCTTCATTCTTCAAAATGAATAGCTATGGAACCATAGATCCATACTCCTTATATATGGACTTCTTTCCAAGGACTTCCCTGGTGGCTCAGACAGTAAAGCATCTGTCTACAATGTGAGAGACCTGGGTTTGATCCCTGGGTTGGGAAGATTCCCTGGAGAAGGAAATGGCAACCCACTCCAGTACTCTTGCCTTGAAAATCCCATGGACGGAGGAGCTTGGTGCAGGCTACTATCCATGAGGTCACAAAGAGTCGGGAACGACTGAGCAACCTCACTTTTTTCAAGGTGTACAGTATGGAAAGGGAGAACAAGGAGTCATTTTACAGTGGAGTCACCTGACAAATATGTCAACCAGGTGGTCAGGGTCAGCATCCACAATAATCAGTCATGTTGACAGTATTACCATATGACATGATAAGAATAGACATTTACATCTGTGGCCCTCTTCCCAAAAATTCATGTCTCTGGTCTAAGTATGAGAAAAATATCAGACAAATCTGAATTGAGGGACATTCTACAATATACCTGACCAGTACTCCTCAACATTGTCAAGGGCATCAAAAGCAAGGAATGTCTGAGAAAGTGTCATAGCCGAGAGAAAAGAGTCCCAGTGATTAAATGTAGTATGGGATGAAATCTTGAAACAGAAAAAGGATATCAGGTGAAAACTAAGAAAACTAAGAAATAAAGTGTGGACTTTAATAATAATGTATCAAAACTAGTTTATCAATGGTACCATACTAATGCAAGATAATAAGAGGAGACTTCTGGTGTTGGATATATGGGACTTCTATGCTATTTTCACAGGTTCTCTAAACTCTAATCTAAAACTATTCTAAAGTAAGTTAATTTAGAAAAACCTTTTAGCAGAAAAAGATGACTTGTTTACCTGTCATGTGAAGGAAATCAATGACATGAAAATTAAATGGGAAAACTGACCCCAGAGGATATAGAGGCAACACTGTTGAAACAAAGGAGACTGTTAAAAATTACATATACTCCAGTTAGTGCCCTGGGAGAATTTAAGATATTGTATCCATGAAACAGCAACAGGACCGTGTGTAAAATAGTGAATGGGAAACCGCTGTGTAGCACAGGCAGCTCAGCTCGGTGCTCTGAGATGACCTGCAAGGGTGAGCTGGGGAGAGGATGGGAGGGAAGCCCCAGAGGGAGGGGATGTGTGTTTACATATGGCTGATTCACCTTGTTGTACAGCAGAAACCAGCACAACATTGTAAAGCAATTATACTCCAATTTAAAAAAGAGAAATAAAATAAGACATACATGTAAAAACAGGATGCTCTTAAAGACGAACAGCCTGAAGAAATAAAAAAATTTTTTAAAGACTAAATAATTACTGAAATTTTAAAATTTACTGGAAAAGGTTAGAAAATAATGTCAAGGAAATCTCTTAGCATGTCTTGGATTTACATTCAAAGACAAAATATGAGTGAAAATAATAGATGTGGAGGATCAACACAAGTAGTCAACCAACTAACAGTATTTTAAGAAAAGAAGTGTAATCTTAGCAAATGCCTTCTCCCTGTGGTGACCAGTGTTTATGTAGTCATAATATTAATAATAACCTACAACTGACTGACTTTTAAGTGTTTACTAACTATAGACAAAGAATGAAATAGTAGTTCTGGAAGAGACAATAAATATTAAGAACTATGATGCTGGGAAATAAAGGCACATCTGATAAAATTTGGGAAGTTGGAAATGTAAGAAGAGGTGAAGGACAAGGAGAGATAATAATATGCACATTGTATGTTATGAGGAACTGAGAAATATTTTTTAATGTTGGTGGAATAAGAAACAGAATTTTAAATATATTATTTAAAAACACAGGGAAGGCTAATAGAAAAAAACAAAAATAGCATAAAATTTAAAAGTTGGAAGAGGAGGCTTTCACCCCCTGAAATCATTTTGTATAATAGGATGTGAACAGAGAACTTTGGAAATTGCCGAGTGGTATGTAGAGCTGTGAACTTTAGTTCAGTTCAGTTCAGTCACTCAGTCGTGTCCGACTCTTTGCGACCCCATGAATCGCAGCACGGCAGGCCTCCCTGTCCATCACCAACTCCCAGAATTCACTCAGACTCACATCCATCGAGTCAGTGATACCATCCAGCCATCTCATCCTGTGTCGTCCCCTTCTCCTCCTGCCCCCAATCCCTCCCAGCATCAGAGTCTTTTCCAATGAGTCAACTTTTCGCATGAGGTAGCCAAAGTACTGGAGTTTCAGCTTTAGCATCATTCCTTCCAAAGAAATCCCAGGGCTGATCTCTTTCAGAATGGACTGGTTGGATCTCCTTGCAGTCCAAGGGACTCTCAAGAGTCTTCTCCAACACCACAGTGCAAAAGCATCAATTCTTCGGTGCTCAGCTTTCTTCATAGTCCAACTCTCACATCCATACATGACCACTGGAAAAACCATAGCCTTGACTAGGTGGACCTTTGTTGGCAAAGTAATGTCTCTGCTTTTCAATATGCTATTTCGGTTGGTCATAACTTTTCTTCCAAGGAGTAAGCGTCTTTTAACTTCATGCTGCAGTCATCATCTGCAGTGATTTTGGAGCCCAGAAAAATAAAGTCTAGAGAACTATAAGGATCTCCTATAGAAATTAAATGGTTGAACAGAGGTTGCATCTAGGAAGGGGTGGAGTGGGAGATTGTTGCTCTCTCTCCAGGTTCTCTACTATTTTAATTTTTTCTATATATATGTATTACTTTAATTTTAAGAATTATTTTTTATAAGCTATTAATAGGGTCCAAGGGAAAAGTAATGAGAACAGTTGGAATGAAAAAGAGAGAACAGATGGGAGACACTGCAGAATAAAATCAACACTTGATAACGACTCAATTTGGGGGCAAAAGAGGAGGCTGAAAAATGCATTTTAGGTTTTGAGTCTAAGCACAGAGAAGAGAGTATAGGGAAAGTGGTGGAACAATTTGGGAGGAAAGATATGTGGCTATTACAGGATCGTTGCACAATGATTAAAAAGTTGCCAATGTTCGTATATAAAGACTATAAACTTCTTTAATGTTTGTGAAGGATACATGGTCTTTTGTGTTCAAAGGCTGTCACAAGAACCAGGAAATAGTGCAGCAGGCTCCCATATTTAAACTAGGCCTTCCTGCTCTTCCATGATTCCCCTTGGGAGATGCACAGTTGCTCCTGACAGCACCCATGCAGAGGGAGGGGTCCTCTGAGTACAAGCAGCTCACCTCTGCACTCATACAGGGATTTTTTTTATCGCCTTCCAGTACTGCCCACCTGCTCTGGAATTTCTGGTTATTTGCTCACCAGGTGCAAATAACCTAGGAGTCACCTCCCAATACATTATGGATTATCTACTGAGAGACTGTATGAAAATAAGATGAGCTGCCCATGTAGAATGTCTCCTGGTGAGCAGACCTAGGCTCAGTCCTACCCAAGGCTGAGTTCTGCAGAAGGTGACAGTTTGATTCTGGATATATTGATATTGAAGCAATATCAGCCTATCCACATGGAAACATCCGGCCAGCAGTTGGGAATTGATGAGTGGACTTGAGTGAGAGCAGGATGGAGGGGTGGGAGGAGAGGCAGACTTGAATCAGATGAACCAACCAGCAGCTTAAGTGTGGAGATTGCCAGGGAATAAAGAACCCAAGGAAAGATTCTTGGGGAATACCTGCATTTAGAAATGGGAGGAGAAAGATAAACCTGAAAGGGCAGTCAAATGGGGAGAAAAACTAGAAAAGAACAACTCATGTAAGTCCAGAGGGAGACTGTCAAGAAGAAGATGACCAACTGTTTCCCATCCTATAGCTGGGGGTGGGAGACTAAGATGGAGAAAAGGCACCCAGGTAGAGCGAATGAATTTTTTGGTGGACGTCCAGACATGCAGATAAGCTTGAGGAAGGCCTGGGCAATCTGACTGGATGAATTTTATTTTCTCAGTCAAGCTGGAGGTAGAATCATCTGCAGAGAATAAAGTCTTCCCATGGGAATAGCAACCTTGGGAAGAATGGGAAGATCTAGCATAGGCACTGAAGAAACGGAGAAGGCACATCATCTTCCTTCCGTTATGTTTTGTTTGCTGTGTTTTATTTGATTAGTGATAGCATCAACTGCTCTGGTTTGGGAGTAGGACTTCTTGGTCTGTGGGTCCTTCCGATGGTCTGGTCACCTCTGATATTAGCCATTTGTCATAACTTTGGTCATTTTGCTCATACCCCTGAGTCCACCCAAAACTCTTTGCTGGTCATTATCGCACATATCACCACATTCCCTGCTAGTTATTGTCACTCTTGTCAGCTGGGCCTAGAATTTCGTGTGCATTTGTAGTTATTTTACCTTGTATATTCAGCCTCTATTTTTTTTTTTAATTTTTTTAAAATTTTATTTTATTTAACTTTACAACATTGTATTGGTTTTGCCATATATCAACATGAATCTGCCACAGGCATACATGTGTTCCCCATCCTGAACCCTTCTCCCTCCTCCCTCCACATACCATCCCTCTGCATCGTCCCAGTGCACCAGCCCCAAGCATCCAGTATCGTGCATCGAACCTGGACTGGCGACTCGTTTCATATATGATATTATACATATTTCAATGCCATTCTCCCAAATCATCCCACCCTCTCCCTCTCCCACAGAGTCCAAAAGACTGTTCTATACATCAGTGTCTCTTTTGCTGTCTTGTATATAGGGTTATTGTTACCATCTTTTTAAATTCCATATATATGCGTTAGTATACTGTATTGGTGTTTTTCTTTCTGGCTTACTTCACTCTGTATAATAGGCTCCAGTTTCATCCACCTCATTAGAACTGATTCAAATGTATTCTTTTTAATGGCTGAGTAATACTCCATTGTGTATATGTACCACAGCTTTCTTATCCATTCATCTGCTGATGGACATCTAGGTTGCTCTATTTTAACTATTGTCTAGGGCAATAGACACTTTCTCTAAAATGAAAATTTATCTTTCCATCTTGCATTACCTTTTTCATTTCATTGTCCCACTGATATTTTTCCTGTGGCATGTTTTGAAGACCTCTTTTCTCTGTATAGTTTACTATCCTAGGATTTGGCTGTAAGTAGGAGAAAACCCAACTAACAAGTGAATTAAACAGAATTTTATCTTTCTCTTATAATAATAGTTCTGCAAGTAGTTAGTTGTATCAGTTGGTTCAGTAACTTGGTAATGTCAGAAAACCAATAATGAAAATAAACCAGACCAAGCTGATTCTCTTAGCCTTTTCCTTATGGTAGTAAAATTGCTGCTATTGCTCCAGCCATTACATCCACACTCAAAACAGATAAAAGGTGAAAGGACAAGGCCAAGAGATGTTCACTGATATGTTATTGGCCATAACGTGACCAATGGCTGCCATGTGTAAGAGAGACGGGAAAGTGAGCATTTAGTTTTCATAGCCTCCACAGTAAAGGAGGGTAAGTGAGAAAGAGTTTGCTGTTAAACGTCAGGTGAGTCAGACTGGTGTCTGCCACAGGTGCCCTTTAGGACTTCTGAAACATTCAGCTTATCTGTTTAAGTTGCACTTGACCTGTTGTCTCTAATGGGCTGCCTTAATGTATGCCCCTAGTTTATCATCACATTTTTAAAAAGCCTTTCTAAAAAACATACTCTTAAAATTAGTCTCTCTGTTGTTTTTTTTTTTTCTTTACAAATGTACACATTTGTCTTGTGACATCAGTAAGGTATTTTAAAAAACCACTTCCAAACTATCTACAGGCAAATAAATAAAACACTTCATTTTAAAAATCAACCAATGTCTGTATTTTATGCTAAATATAATTTCTGGATTTGAAAAATTAAGGTAGATTTATTTAGTTTTTTCCTCTCCTGCCAGAATATTTGATTTTTGTTCTCATTTTGACTCTTACACAATTGCTTTTTTTTTTTTTTTAAGGTTGTGAGCCAGTGAAAATTTTACTGAAGTTGAAGGACCTATGTGTATGAGTCTTTTTTGACTATCACCTGTCACATTCATAGATTCTTTTACTTTACGAACCTCATTTTTAATTGGTTCATTGTTTATATGAACTCTCTAATTCCTTTTGGAGAAGGAAGTGGCAACGCACTCCAGCATTCTTGCCTGGAAATCCCATGGACAGAGGAACCTTGCAGGCTACAGTCCACGGGGTCACAAAGAGTCGGACACGACTGAGCGACTGAGCACGCATGCACCCACCAAGCCCTTTGGGGAGCCTGGCAAGTTCTCCCAACACACTGGAAGTGCCTTGAGTGCTTTAGAAAGAGTAGGATCATTTAGGGGATTAGGTGTGTGCCTCCATCCCAAGAGATGCTCTCTGCTCAGAACATGTTGACAGAAGTCCTGGGTCTGATGTCCTAGACATCAAAGTCCTAGACATCAAACTGCCACAAAGGAGAGCAGTTCTTTTTCTTTTCTCTGGAAGTAATTTTAACCAGTCCTTTGTATTGAATTATAAATACAGCCTTTATATAATACATAATTTGGTAATTAAATATACAAAAGAGAACTCACTTTTGATAACTTCTAATAATGGTATCAACTATGATGTGGATAACCAGAAATTCCTTAAAATATTATGAAGATTTTGTAGTCTCTTCATGAAATATTGGTCTTCTTAAAAAAGCTTTGCCCCAGTACTTCTTTGCCTAGTTCTCCTGTCCTAATATTCTGGGAGAGAGGGAGAGGAAGTGTGTCCAGGTGGAGCTGCTGGGGAAAGGGATTCATTCAGAGGGGCCCCAGTGAATGAGATTGTTTCCAGATTCCATGCAGTGTCCCAACATAATATGGAAGGTATCATCTGAGCTGACTTTGGAGACAGAAAATTTGAGTTTTAATCCTTTATCTGGCACTTATGAATGAATAAATGAATGTATCACTTACTGAGCTGTCAGGGTGTTCATAGATCTTTCCACAAATTAATTAATCTTCATACAGCCCTATTAAGAAAGTGATAATCGTGAATCCCGATTTACAGCTAGTAAGTACTGAGGTGTGGCAGTGGAGTTCTTGCCTAAGTTGACTCAGCTAATAAATGTTGGTGTCAGGATTCAAACTCAGGCAGCCTAACTCTAGAACCCCAGGGCTCTTAGTCACTCTGCTGAACAGTCTTGTAGAAATAGGGATTTGTGGGGTGGAGTGGGGAGGGAAGAATAAGCAGGGTGTATGAAAAGCATGCTGTCAACGGCAGAGCAACATAACTGTTAATAGACGGTTAAACAAAAACTTGATTTCTTAGCTAGTTAGGGGCAAACTGTCCCCTTGTGGTCATGTGATTCTCACCTCTGAGGAGTCCAGTTCAGATACGAGCCATTACAGTTTCCTGCAGCCGCTCTAACAAAGAGCCACAAACTGCGTGGTTTAGAACGGCAGAGGTGTATTGCTTCAGAGTTCTGGAGGCTGGCAGTCCAAGATCAAGATGTCAGCAGGGGCTCGCTACCTCTTGAGGTGCTGGGAAGGGTCTGTGCAGGCCTGTCCCCTAACTTCTGGTGGTTTGCTGGCAATCTTAAGACACTCCTCGACCTGTGCCACACCTCCCTAACCTCTGCCTTCATTCATCCTCACAGGGTACTCTCCCTACTCTGAGTGGAATAGGGCCCACCCTCAACTCTAGTATGATCTCATCCTTTCATTACACTTGCAAGACGTTTTTCCCAAATATCATCACACTCTGACACATCGGGGGTTGAGACTTCCACATATGAAACTTGGGGAGATTAGAGTTCAACCCCTAACACTTCATGTCCCCTCTGGTTCTCAGTGGCGCCACGACAAGTGGGGGTGAGAATGAGCGTGATGACCTGGAGCAGGAGTGGCAGCCGCCGGACGAGGAGTTAATCAAGAAGCTGGTGGACCAGATCGAATTCTACTTTTCTGATGAAAACCTGGAGAAAGACGCCTTCCTGCTCAAGCACGTGAGGAGGAACAAGCTGGGATATGTGAGTGTCAAGCTACTCACCTCCTTCAAAAAGGTGAGGCTTCATTCTCAGAAGCTGCTCTGAGGATTTCAGGGGTGCTGTGGGTTGTGGTTCTAAATATTTTTTACCCCCTTGAAACCTGATAACTAACAACTTTTTATTTCCTCTGAGGCCTGAAAAAGAGGGGAAAAATGATCCAAAGAAGGAATTTAGGATCATTATTAAGAATGTCCTCCCAGAAACTACCCTGGTGGTCCAGTGGTTAAGAATCTGCCTTCCATTACAGGGGACACAGGTTCAATTCCTGGTTGGGCAACTCAGATCCCACATGCCACTGGGCAACTGAGCCTGTGCTCTGCAACTAAGATCCTACACAACCAAATAAATAAATGAAAAGAATGTCCTCCTACACCATTGAAAGGGTCCTGGGTATCGAGATAAATCTCAGCTGGTAGCAGTTATGACATGACATTCCTTGTCTTAGCAAAGTTTAAACACTCTTGCTGGGCAAGTGGGTGGCCGGGAGCATGCTTTGCCAGGACAGGGGGGCTCAGAGGCCTTGAGAGACACCTACCAGGCCTTGTCATTGTTCAGTCGCTAAGTTTGTCTGACTCTTTGCAACCCTGTGGACTGCAGCATGCCAGGCTTCCCTGTCCTTCACTGTTTCCTGGAGGTTGCACAAGTTCGTATCCATTGAGTCGGTGATGCTATCTAACCATCTCATCCTCTGCCTCCCCCTTCTCCTTTTGCCTTCAGTCTTTCCCAGCATCAGGGTCTTTTCCAATGACTTGCCTCTTCATGTCAGGTGGCCAAAGTATTGGAGCTTCAGCTACCAGGCCTAGAAATACATGAAATCTAAGCTTTTCATTTGTGGAATTGAGTAAATAAGAGGTTCAGGTTCAGGAAGGCCCATCTCAGTCTGGGAGATGGGCCTTCTCCAAGACTTCAGCCACCTTTGCTGTGTAATGCCAACATCCTCATCTATTTCTCTGCTGTATAGATCCAGCAACTGGGTTGTACCTTTCCTACTTGTTGATGAGGTGACAGGCCAGTTGGAGTAAGAACTCGGTGTCTCCCTTGGGGGAAGTGTATTTACTAGAATGGAAAAGCCCGTGTGGCCTGTTGCATAACGGGATGTGTAACGAGTGGGTCCCAGCCTATGCTGCTGGTGTACTTGGTTAGAGAGCCCTGGAGGGCGCTTTCCTCCCAGAGTTCTTCTCTGCCTTGCCTGTTAGAATTCTCTGCCCTCTTCTCTCGATCTCCTTCCTTTATTCATTCACCAAACATATTTATTCTATATGCTGAGTGCTGTGTTAGTCATAGGATATACAGAATGAATATGGCATTCTCCATGCCCTGGCAAAGTCCAGTAAGAGAGAGAAACCAGCGAAGGATCACAATATGACCATCAATAGATCACATCAAGAGATCGCCACCAATGTAATCACAATAGACCATCAACCTGCAACAGAAAAGAACAAAGTACTGTTCGGAGCTAATTGATCAAAACAGCTAACCCTGCGTGGAAGATTGAGAAGCCTTCCCAGAATTGGTGACATTGAAATAGGATCTTGGAGGATGAGTAGGAGTTTTCAAGGTAGAGGAGAAGGGAAGGGGCATTTCAGGCTATGAAGGACAGCCCACTCTGCCTCCTCACAGTACTTCTGCCACCAGGTGTAAAGGAGGTTTCCCCACACCAACCAATTCTGCAACACCAGCTGGATCTCCTGTGGTCTGACTCAGTTCTGGCACCATCTACCTGGAGATGGCATCAGGTCCCACAGATTAAGGATTCTGTACCCCTCTTCAGGTGCCAATCACAAGTAGCACATCCTTAGAATCTACAACTTCTGTCCAACCCGGCTACAAATCAGAGGTTCTAATGACCCTTTGGCTTTGATTATTTGCTACAACAGCGCACAGAACTTAGGAAAAAGCTTAATTACATTTACCAGTTTATTAAAGAATAAGGTAAAGGATACAGATGAACCTCCAGATGCAGAGACACATAGGGCAGGGTCTGGGAGGGTCCTGAGTGTAGGAGCTTCTGTCCCCATGGAATTGGGCTGTGACACCCTCCTGGCAGGTTGGATGTGTTCACCAGCCTAGAATCTCTCCAAACCCTGCGTGTTTGGACTTTTTTTTGGGCCTTCATCAAGTCGTCATGATCAGTTATAACTGCAGTTCCTGCCCCTCTCCCCTCTCTGGAGAATGGCAGGCTGGGCTGAAAGCTCCAAGCTTCAAATCATGACTGGTCTTTCTGGTAACCAGCCCTGCCCCATCCAAGAGCCCACCCAGAGTCACCTTATTAGAACAAAAGATGCTCCTGTGGTTGTTTAGTCACTGAGTCACTTCCGCCCCTTTTGGGACCCAATGGACTGTAGCCAGGCTCCTCTATCCATGGGATTTCCCAGGCAAGAACACTGGAGTGGGTTGCCATTTCCTTCTCCAGGGGATCTTCCTGACCCAGGGATCGAACCCAAGTCTCCTGCATTGCATGTGGATTCTTTATCACTGCATCCTCTGGAAAGCTGCTTCTTGTGCTCTTATCACTCAGAAAAGTTACAAAGGTCTTAGGAACTCAGTGCTAATACCAGGGATGAAGACCAAATAAATATATTTCTTAGTGTAAATCACAGATCACACATGCCCAGAGAACAGTGAGAAAGCCCTCACATGGAAGGTGTTTGTGGGGGACCCCAGTGGAATCATCCTGTACCTTCCTTTTTTTCCTCCACAGGGACTTTTAAAGTGAGCCTAATTTTGTTTCATGCTTCCCACGTAGCTCAGTCAGGAAAGAATCTGTCTGCAATGCAGAAGACCTGTGTTCAATTCCTGGGTTGGGTAGATCCCCTGGAGAAGGACGTGGCTACCCACTCCAGTATTCTTGCCGGGAGAATCCCAAAGACAGAGGACCCTGGCAGGCTACAGTCCATGGGGTCGCAAGAGTCGGACACAACTTAGCGACGCACTTGACTTGTATTTTGTTTCACTTTTAAGCTGCCACTTAACTGGATCTGTTTAGGAGCGTTCTCCTCTGTTGAAAACTGGCTGCAGAATAGACACAGACTCTCCAACAGCTCCAAAATAATAGCAAAGACCTTTTTCATTCTAAAAGATTTCCTGCTAATCATAATAGGAAGCATATATAATAAAGGTAGGGACTTCCTACAAAGAAGGCAATGGCACCCCACTCCAATATTCTTGGCTGGAAAATCCCATGGACAGAGGAGCCTGGTAGGCTGCAGTCCATGGGGTCACTAAGGGTCGGACACGACTGAGCGACTTCACTTTGACTTTTCACTTTCATGCATTGGAGAAGGAAATGGCAACCCACTCCACTGTTCTTGCCTGGAGAATCCCAGGGACAGGGGAGCCTGGTGGGCTGCCGTCTATGGGGTCGCACAGAGTCAGACACGACTGAAGCGATGCAGCAGCAGCAGCAGCAGCAGCAGCGGCTTCCCAGGTGGCACTAGTGGTAAAGAACCCACCTACCAATGCAGGAGACGTAAGAAATGCAGATTCGATCCCTGGGTCGGAAAGATCCCCTGGAGGAGGGCATGGCAACCCACTCCAGTATTCTTGTCTGGAGAATCGCATGGACAGAGGAGCCTGGTAGGCTATGGTCCATAGGGTCGCAAAGAGTCAGACATGACTGAAGCAACTTAACCTGCCAAGCGTTACAAAGGTAACTAACAGGGCAATCACAGAGCTTCACAAAGTTTTACCAAGCTCTAGTAACTGTACAAAGATGGCAGCTGCCTGGCTCCTCTTCCCAGATTATACCTGGACACTCCTTCTCCAGGCTTACAGACCCAGGCTTGGGATGCTTGGTCCTAACTGAAGTTTTCTAGTGGCCCTGACTCCTGGCTTTGAGCAGCAGGTGCTGGGTCCTGCTTCTCTCTGGATTGGGCATGGTCTTCCAGCAGCTTCTCCAGCCCTCTAAAGCCAGGTTGCCTTGGCCTCCCCCAACACTCCTTGTCTTCACCTCTCTCCTGAGTTCTCCCTCCCTGACCAGCAACAGACAAGGCTCCCCTATGTTTCACCCTACAGGGCCACTGTGTGGGTGTCCCATGACCCAGAACTGTCCCTTGGTCATTTTCTTCACGTTTTCTGGGTCCCTCATTGACTCTGTCCACCTGAAGTCCACCCTTTTGCCTGGATCTGCTTCTCTCTGCCCTTGGCTCATGCTACCGTGATCAGCCCTGAGTCTGTTTGTAGGTGACACGTGATTCCCGAATCCCAAGCCCCAGTCTGGGCCATTTCACCCAGAGGCCACAGGACAGTAGACAGTGCCCGCTCCACAGGAGCTTGGCAGTACCAGTTCCCACACCTGCCCTGTTTGGGAGCCCTCCCTTCTTCGTTCCGGGAAGTTTCTGTTTGAGTCAGGGTGCCTCTGCCCACTGTCTGCACTGGCTCAGGTTACCCACCCCACCCGCCTCCGCTGGTTCTTTGGGATGACTCATTCTCCATGGCATTCCCTTTCCCGGAAGTGGGCCTCTCGAAAATTACTGTTTTACAGTATAAATATAGCTTCCCTGGGCTGTAGCATTGATACACACAATTTCCACTAAAAGAAGAGGAGTGAGGGAGATATTGAAAGATCTTTTGGCACCTTCTGTGTATTAAATGCAGAAATATCACTTCAGAGAAGGATTCGAATGTTAAAATCTCCAGATCCTGTCAAAACGGTAGCATGTAATATTTGAAATATGGATACCACATAATATTTATTGAATACTCTGTGAGCTGGACACTGCCCTAAGTTTTATATAAATGTGTATCTGGGTGTAGATATGTATATATTTCTCTATTCATTTAATTCTTATGACAGTTCTCTGAGGTAGGCAATATTAATATCTCCATTTTACAAATGAGAAAGTTGGGGTACTGAGAGACTGAATTAGTCTTCAGGTCTTACTGCCAGCCAGAGGTGGACCTTGGAATTTTGTATCCAATAGACTTGTTTTGGATTTAACCTCTCCACCTGCACAGAATAGAATATTTCCATCACCTCAGAAAGGTCTGTTGGGCATCAGTGCTCTAAACCATCCCACCTTGTTCATAATTATAGAGAGTGTGTTCGTTCACTCACTAGGTTTTTGAGTGCCTGCACACACCAGGTATGATTCCAGATCCTGGTGTTACGGGGGTAGGGAAAGGAGGGAGGGCGATTATAGAGGGCGCCAAGAGGACAAGGACAATAGGTACCATTTCCAATTTGCTCTGTGTTCTTCAGGTGAAACACCTTACCCGGGACTGGAGAACCACAGCTCACGCCTTAAAGTACTCAGTGACCCTGGAGTTGAACGAGGACCACCGCAAGGTGAGGAGGACCACCCCTGTCCCACTCTTCCCCAACGAGAACCTCCCCAGCAAGATGCTCCTGGTCTATGACCTCTACCTGTCCCCCAAGCTGTGGGCCCTGGCCACCCCCCAGAAGAATGGAAGGGTTCAGGAGAAGGTGATGGAACACCTGCTCAAGCTCTTCGGGACCTTCGGAGTCATCTCCTCAGTGCGAATGCTCAAACCCGGGCGAGAGCTGCCCCCTGATATCCGCAGGATCAGCAACCGGTACAGCCAAGTGGGGACCCAAGAGTGTGCCATTGTGGAGTTCGAGGAGGTGGAAGCAGCCATCAAAGCCCACGAGTTCATGATCACAGAGTCTCAGGGCAGGGAAAGCATGAAAGCTATCCTGATTGGCATGAAGCCACCCAAAAAGAAACCATCCAAAGAGAAGAATCAGGACGAAGAACCCACCTCGAGCATCCACCTGAATAAGTCCCTCAACAGGAGAGTCGAGGAGCTGCAGTACATGGGGGACGAGTCTTCCGCCAACAGCTCCTCCGACCCTGAGAGTAATCCGACATCCCCTATGGCTGGCCGGCGGCATGCCGTTGCCAACAAGCTCAGCCCTTCCAGCCACCAGAATCTCTTTCTGAGCCCCAATGCCTCCCCGTGCTCCAGTCCTTGGAGCAGCCCCTTGGCTCAGCGCAAAGGGGTCTCCAGAAAATCCCCACTGGCCGAAGAAGGCAGGCCGAACACAAGCGCCAGTCCTGAGATCGTCCGCAAGTGCGCGGACTACTCCTCGGACAGCAGCGTCACTCCCTCTGGCAGCCCCTGGGTTCGCAGGCGCCGTCAAGCCGAGATGGGGCCGCAGGAGAAGAGCCCTCGAGCGAGTCCCCTGCTCTCTCGGAAGATGCAGACTGCAGATGGGCTACCTGTGGGGGTACTGAGGTTGCCCAGAGGCCCTGACAACACCAGAGGGTTCCATGGTGGACACGAGAGGAGCAGGGCCTGTGTATAAATACCTTCTAATTTTAATACCAGCTCCACTGAACATCGCCTTTGTTTTCAAGGTTCTGACAAATACCTGGCATGACATTGAAAGAAATTAATGTCCCCTTGGAAAGATTTTGTATACCTGTAGACCTCTTAATTTATATATTTGTAATATATATGAATTGCCTGGTATGCTCTGGTTTTAAGACCATCTTCTAGTTCAGAACACCCATTCCTCCCAGCATGACCATTATTTTGATAATACCCAACTTGTGTGAATGGCTCTGCAGGGCTTTGGGACAGAGGCTGCCCAGAGAGGGCCTGGCAGTGGGTCTCTTCTTCGGGGCAGGATTCTTCTCTCCAGTGACTGAGCTGTCCTCAGCTGGCCACGCAAGGGCTTCCTGAATGCCCAAAGGAGTTCTGTTGTACAACCGCAACGAATTAAGCCAGTAGCATGGTGTTTTATATGACCAAATGTATGTTTCCTGTCAAGTGAATAAATAATAAAACACCTAACGGGGAGTGCTGGCTCTGAACCCATAGACTGTGCCTAATGTGCATCTGACAAGGTGTCGGTGGTGTCATGAGGCTCCAAGGAGCTTAACAGAGACACATTTCCTGAATGTGCCCCAGGGCTCTCCTTGGGGCTCCTAGCAGCCTGAGAGGTCAGCGGAGTTTTTGCAGATGTTGTTCAGTCTCTGTTGTGCCCGACTCTTTGTCACCTTATGGACTGCAGCACCCTATCCCAAGCTTCCCTATCCTTCACCGTCTCCCGGAGCTTGGTTAAACTCATGTCCTTTGAGTCAATGATGCCATCCAACCATCTCATCCTCTGTCACCCCCTTCTCCTCCTGTCCTCAATCTTTCCCAGCATCAGAGTCTTTTCCAGTGAGTCAGCTCTTCGCATCAGGTGGCCAAAGTGTTGGAGCTATCAGTCCTTCCAATGACTATTCAGGGTAGACCACCACAATCTCTCATCACAATGAATTGTACCCAACAAAGGCAGCTTAGTATAGGCCAAATTCATTGACGTCATCTGGGAACTTGTTAAGAATGCAAATTCTCAGGCTCTACCTCAGGCTGACTGAATCAAAAACTCTGGGAGAAGCAACTATACACCAATAAAAAAAACTTTTTAAGATGGTGCACACTTTCAGCTATAAGATACATAAGTCCCGGGGATGCAATGTCCAGTCTGGTAACTGTAGTTAGTAATACCCTGTTGTATATTTGAAAGTTGTTAAGACTGTAGTAGTAGGATCAGAGCCATATTTCCTTCTTAGGAATAAAACCCATTTTTAATTTCAGAAGTGAAAGAAAAAACCCCATGAAATCCCTGGAAGAAGGGCTTGTAATCTGAATTTTAGCAAGCCCTCCAGGTGACTCTGATCCACACTAGAATTTTAAGAGTGACTGGCATAGACAGTGGTTGTGGGACTTGAGGTCAGACAGTCTGACTCCCATATTCCCAGCTAACTAGTTCTGTGACGTTAAGAGACTTACTCGCCCCTCCTCAGCTCATAATATCCCTGTGAAGTGCTTTGCCTTGATGTCAGTGTCTTGAGATGGTGGTCCTCCATCAATGTTAGCTCATTTTCAATGGAAGCTGCCACAGTGTAGCAGAAAGAGTGTTGTGCTAGATTCCAGTGTTGGCTAATCCACTTGCTATTGGGGGTATTTTAGGCAAGTCATCCTTAATGAAATTTGTCAACAACTATTGAACAGCGATTCGATGCCAGGGACTATGCCAAGAGCTTTCCATGCTTTATCTCATGTAACCCTCCCAACCACCACACAAGAAAGATTCACATGTTATTTCTATTTCCTACTGGAAGAAACAAGCTCTGTGTGGGTAACTAACTTGTCCAAGGTTTAAGGACGAGATGATTGGCGGAGCTGGCTTGAAGCTAGCAGTCTGGCTGTGGAGCCCACACTCTTCACTACCAGATGGGACTCAGCATGTGGGACCTCACCATCCACATCCTAAAAAGAAGCAACCACAAAGGGAGCTAACATGTATTCAGCACCTCCTATGGGCTAGACAGGCTTCCCAGATGGCACAGTCGTAAAAGAATCTGCCTGCCAATGAAGGAGACGCAAAAGACACAGGTTCAGTCCCTGGGTTGCAAACAGCAACCCACTCCAGTAGTCTTGCCTGGATAATGTCATGGATAGAGAAGCCTGGTGGGCTACAGACCATGGGGTTGCAAAGTCAGACACGACTGAAGCGACTGAGCACAGCACAGCATGTGCTGGGCGTTTAGCTAGACACATCCTTTCATTTATCCTCTGTGTCTCCATGAAGAATTATTATACAGTTTTACTCATGAAGCTGCTATGGCAGGATAATACCTCAGGCCACTGTGAAAATGGAGAAAGTGTATTCTTAATTACACAGCTCAATGCAAATTAGCAGGTGATTGTTATCTGGCTAGTAAGATGATGTGTCCCTAAATTTCCAGAAGAATTCCTATTAACTGGTAAATGCCTCCAGGAATTACTCAGATTTGCTGTTTCCACCACTACAACTGAGGTCGCCCAAGACTCATATCTGGAGCTCAGGCCCCCAGGCCTTCTGGACAGTGCCACACCGGGTCCTGCCCTGGGCTTCCCTCTCTTACCTTCAGTCCCACTCACCGTCTCCCTGACCTTTCCCATCACCCCCTGACAATGGGACGCCCAGACCTCACCAACTATCTCTGGCCTGGCTACATTCCCAGTGTCCCACTCCTTTATGCCCTGGCCACAGCTGCAGCTCTTGTTTTAAGATTTGCTCCTGTGATCATTATTACTTTAAAAGGTAGCTACACTCTCACCTTTTTATGTGAATGCAGATGAGCTTGGCCTTCCTTCTGTGGCGCTGCCCTGTGTGGCCTTATGAAAGAACTCTGGACTGGACTTCAGCCGATCTGGATTCTAGTCATGGCTTTTCCAGTCAGTAACTGTTTGACCTTGAGCAAGTCAGTTCTCTCATTTTAAGTCATAGTTTCCCCTTCTAACTTGTAGATAATGAGACGATACTCCTTAAAAAAGGCCATAAGGCCATGTATGTGAAAGTTTCTTATGAATTGAAAAGTACTTTATAGATGTTAGTCATTTCCCTGCTCTCTGATCATCTCCAGACGGAGTCCTCCTCCTGTGCTCTGGTGCTTAATTCAAGTCTCACACGGGAGTCACCTAAAGAGCTTTTCAAAACTGCCTGTGCCCACCCTGACATAGGCTGATTTAACTGGATCTGGGATGCAGCCTGGGCATCAGTGCTTTTTAAATCTCCCTGAGTGATTCTGATGAGTGGGCAGGGTTGAGAAGCACTGCTTCGTTGGAACAAGGAGAGGACTTGAGATAACTGACAGTCTCAGAGACACCGATCCTTCCCCCTTATTCAGGTTGGGGTGTGGTCTCCTTTATAGACCTCTCTGCAGCCCAGAGACCCTGAGCACCTTGCTGATGAACCTGACCTTCCTAAATTTCTGGCCAAACCTTCAGCTGGGGCATGGGCTTCCTGTTTGTGAGCATAACAGGACTTTCTGGAATAGTTTGACCAGGGAAGTCAGCCAACAGCATTTTTACAGATGTTTCATATTTTTAATGAAAACCAGCTCCCTCTCCAAATTGGGACCTGAAGCCTGCTGTACATCAGCACTTGAGGTGCCAGCTTCTTGTTGAGTTGCTCATTTGTGTCGGACTCTTTGCGACCCCATGGACAGTCGCCCGCCAGGCTCCTCTGTCCATGGGATTTCCCAGGCAAGAATACTGGAGTGGGTTTCCATGCCCTCCTCCACAGGATCTTTCCAGATCAGGGATTGCATCTGCATTGGCAGGCAGATTCTTTACTACTCAGCCACCAGGGAAGCCCGAGGTGCTGGCAGAACATCCAGATTCCTCACAAGTCTAAAACATCACCTTGTCTGCCCTCCTCCCACTCCCACCGACCCACACACTGACACCTACTGCTCCTGACTTCCTATCTCAGCCAGTGACATCACTGTCATCCTCGTCCCCCAGACTGGAGAAGAGACTGTGCGATGTGATAAGTGGAGGTTCAGGACTTTGACAACCTGAGTTCAGATCCTAGTCACTTTGACAAGTGACTTAGCCTCTATGTGCCTCAGTTTCCTGTCCCAGGAAAAGTGGATGATAATTCCCACCTCCAATTTGTCATAATTAAATGAGTCAATTCCCATAAAATGCAAACTGTCTTGCACATGTGGAAGTAACTCAGTCGTGTCCGACTCTTTGCCAGCCCATGGACTAGCCCACCAGGCTCCTCTGTCCGTGGAATTCTCCAGGTCAAAATACTGGAGTGGGTAGCTGTTCCCTTCTCCAGGGACTCTTCCCAACCCAGAGATTGAACCCAGGTCTCCTGCACAGCAGGTGAATTCTTTACTGTCTGAGCCACCAGGGAAGCCCATAGTGAATGGGCATATAGTAAATGCTCCAAGAATGTGAGGTCATCATGTTTATACCTTCTTCATTTTTCCCCCATATTCAATCAACAACTCAGAACTGTTAGTTCCATCCTTGAAATGTTCCTTACGTGTTCTTTCCCTTCCCATGTGCTTACTTACATCCACATACCCTCCTCCCTGTCTTCAGTCACCATTTTTAATCTATCCCCCCATCGTGCCACCAAACCCATCTTACTAAAGGGGAGTTCTGTTTGCATAATTTCCCTACTTAAAAAATTGCTGGCTGCCCCTTTCCTGAACGTAGAATAAGTGCCGAACTGCCTCAAATTCCGGCCATGCTTTTCATCTTGGAGGGAAGTCTGATCGTTAGCTTGGTTGATCCACAGCCTGTTGGACTGTAGGGTGACCTGAGCTGCTGGCCAGCTTCACATCCAGAAACATGTCCATGCCTCTGTCTTGTTTACTATTGCATCACCCCAGGGTGTGGTGGGTTGAGAAGGCTCTGTTTGGTTTTTGCCATGCGGGACTGAACCATGTGAGAAAGTACTTTTTGAAGATACATTGGTCACTGATTGTTTTTAAATCCTCTCCCTAAAATGTGAACTAGTTTTTTCCAGTAGTTTTCAGCTACATATTCTGCTTATGAGTTGTAAACATGCTGGAAAAGCTATTAATACCTAGCAACTAATGGCAAAGCTCTAAGAAGGAAGGGGCTTCCCTGGTGGCCCAGATGGTAAAGAATCTGCCTGCTATGTGGGAGACCTGGGTTCGATGCCTGGGTTGGGAAGATCCCCTGGAGAAGGGAATGGCAACTCACTCCAGTAGTCTTGCCTAGAGAATCCCATGAACAGAGGAGCCTGGTGGGCTACAGTTCATGGAGTCGCAAAGAGTCAGACACGACTGAGGAACTACCACTTTGACTTTCTAAAAAGGAAAGGATTGAAACAGCAGGGAATGTTGACTTCTTGTTTCCAATACTGATTGATACCATCGAATGCTCCTTCTCTAAGCAGAGAGGTAATCCTGCAGGTGACAGCCTGAGAACTTCCTCCCTGTGGAGCATCCCTCAGGTTGAGAATCATGCTGATGGACAGTCTTTTAAATGCTGCCAATGGAATGGGGGCTATGCCAGCCACTCATTGCTCTGGGAGCTGGAATAAATGGGGTTGTGGGGGACGATTCAGGAGAGTGTATGTAGCCCCCAGATGAACTAGGCTACTTTTGCTTGGATGAATTTCTTTTTGATCAACTGTCTGCATAACAGCCCTGTTATGGCATCAGCTACAGGATGAGCATAAGCAAGCCTGTCGTGGTGTACAGGCTTGTACACAAACTGTAATTGTACACAAACATCAGTTAAATTCGACACACATTCCCCACGATGCGTAAAAGTAGTAGTGAGCTGAAGTGCTTTGGATGAAAGATTAATCCTAAGTGAACCTTGCCCTTTTCTGTAACTGGAATGTGCGGTAGGTTCAGACCTGCCTTCTCACTGTTGTAGTTACAGTTAATCCACCTTCAAAGATGACTTTGGGAAGGGCAATTTGTTGTAGCTGTTCACGGAGAGGTAGCCCAGAGGCAAATTCTTCTCATTCCTATACTCTCTCAGTGCCCTCTAGTGTCCAGATTGGGACATAGCCCTGTCTAAGGGGAGCATAACCTGGCACCTGCAGAGTCCGAGTCCAGCGCATATTCTCATGGTTGAGAAACAAATGAAAATCTTGCCATCTGTCAAATTATGAGGCCTGTCTCATATCTCTAAATTTCAGTTTCCTCATCTGTAAAATGAGAATGATAATACTACAACATCACTGTTCTTGTAAGGATTAAAGGGGATACTGCAATACATGGAAATTTCTCTCTGTGAATAAAGAGCTCATCAGGACTTCCCTGGTGGTCCAGTGGTTAAGAATCACCATTCCAACGCAGGGGACTTGCGTTCAATCCCTGGTCAGGGAACTAAAATCCCACATGCTGCCAGCAAAAGCCCCCAAACCACAACTACTGAGCCTGTGTGCCCTAGGGCCTGTGCTCTGACAGCAACTAGAGAAAAGCCAGACACCAAAATGACCAGGCACAGCCAAAAAAAAACCCCAACAGTTCCCCAAAGTACATCATAATCATAACTCTTGGCGGTAAACTCATCCTAATAAGAGAGAAAGACTTATTCAGAGCACTAATCACTTTGCATTATAGCAGTTGTTTTGCCCATTTCTTTGCTGGATTATGAACCACAAGGTAAGAATCAATATCTCAAAACATCTTATAGAATCTAGTCCATGGCTGGAGCTCAGGAAATCGTTGTTGAATGGATCCCGAATAAAAACTTATTTTCTCCAGTCTTAAAATTATTGTGCACTATAATATAAATTCAGTGTTTCCAAACATCCAAGCAGGGCATATAGATTCTAAGGGCTCTACATTCCTGCACCATTTGACAACTTCACCTTGTCCTGAAATACTCTGACCCTGGACTCCACCTTGGAGTATCCAGTCAAAGGTATGGAAAAGCATCTTTTGTGTGATTAAGTTTGGAATGGGGACTCTTGAGCTCTGAATCACTGAGGAATCTGAAAATAAGCATGAGTCCCTAGGATGGATGCAGGGGAACTTGGCGATGCAATAGAGACTTTTGGAAGTCAGGACCAAAAGACCACCCAAGCTGCCTCTCTCGATAAAAAGAGGGTGATGGTCCTAACCTGAAGCACCTGGAGTACACATGAAAGGTCAACCCCAGTTAACAAGCGCCCGGATGAATTCCATTATACACATATCTTTATGTCTGTAAATGTTGTCTTGAGTGGCCATGGGGCAGACTTCAGAGAGAATGAATAGGAACTGTTAGGAACATGAATATTTTCTTTATCCAAAAATGATTATTCTAATATCACAAGTCCAGAAACCCAAAACCCAGAAGAGGAAATAAATGACACAAATAGATTAGTTTTAAGCACAATAAATACGCAGAAATGTCCACTGTGTTTTCAGTTTTAACGACCTAAATGTGGAAGAGACACGTGCTTATTCTGAGTTGCACAGCCCCTTCTCAAGATGGGGAAGGTGAATTTGGCATTGAGAACTGACTGATTAGACGCTGTTAATTGCAGATTTATAGAGCACACCATCTGTTCTTCATGTATAGCCTTGAAACAACGTAAGGAAGATAGAACCTATAAAACCTAAACATCTTTGAAATCAACAACCTCACAGAGGAACTTAACAGTAGGTCAGATGAAAGTGCTGGGCTTTGGTGCCTTTTACATATTGGCAGATAACCAAATCTGAGGGCCATGAAATGACCGTGAAGAGCTTCTGGAGGGCACATAGTCCCTACATCATCATAATCCTTGCTGTCCATCCAAGGAGAAAAGAGCTGGGGCGTGTGTGTGAAGGGCTGGGATCACTTTGAGACAAAGAGTGAGGCCATCCTGAGATCTTATTCTTTAAATGAAGTGTTAGTTGCTTGGTTGTGTCCAACTCTTTGTGACCCCATGGAGCCCGCCAGGCTCCTGTCCATGGAATTTTCCAGGCAAGAGCACTGGGGTGGGTTACCATTCCCTTCTCCAGGGAATCTTCCTGACCCAGGGACTGAACCTAGGTCTCCTCATTGCAGGCAAATTCCTTACTGTCTGAGCCACCGGGAAAGCCCATTCTTTAAATAGTATCAAAAATAAAATACCTACCAACTCAACACATCCCCTGTTTGGGCAATCACAATAGATGTAAGATGCTGATAAAGTTCATTGTTTTAAGCTGTGCTGGGAGTAAAGACGTGAATGTGGCTCAGGTACATTCTGCGTATGTGGCGCTTTAGTTGCCTCCTCTGGGAGGAGGCAGACAATACACCAATAAATGAGATAATTTCAGATAATAGTTTTAAAAATATAACAATGTAATGGAGCAGAAGATGACAGTAGGTGAGGGTGAGAGGCTGTATATTATATTTATTTTTATAATGAAAATATTTCAAGAAATCCAAAAGTAGAGTACAATGAATACTAGTACATTCCCCAGATTTAACGATTGTCAGTGTTCTCCACATTTATTTCATTTGGCCATATTCCGATTTTCTTTCATTTTTCCCTTCCTTTTTTCTTCTTTTTTTCTGAAATATTTAAAAATAAATTCCAGATTTCATTCACGTCACCCCTACATTCTTCAGTATGCATCTGTAATAATTAAGGGCTAGGTAAGGTTTTTTTTTTTTAACTTTTGTTGAAATAAGTTTGTAATTCATAAAAATTGTATAAATTATAAACATATGAGAGTACAACATAACCTTACATTTTAATATTAATAATAGTTATAGAAATTATATATACTATTATAAAGTTATAAATTATTAAATAATTAACATTATAAAACAACATTAAAAATTAAATTATGTAATAGCTATAATCTAGTCACCCAAACTTAGTGACTATTTGAATTTAGGTGCTTTTTTTAAAAAATGGAGACGTGAGTTTTCTTATTTCTCTATTAAACAGTTTATTTATTTTTGTATTTTTTATTTTTTTGGCCTTGCCATGCAGCATTCGGGATCTTAATTCCCAGACCAAGGATCTAAGCTGTGCCCCCAGCAGTGGAAGCGCAGAGTCAGCCACTGGACCACCAGGGAAGTCCCTAGATGCTTTTTCTTCCATCTTTTAAAAAATATTTTTATTACAATATAACATACTGTTGAAAAGTACACTTTATCATAAGGTTATAGTCGGCTGAAGAGTCCTTAAGTGAACACATCTGTGTAACTACTACTCTGGCACTTCAGGGTTCTTCTTTTGCAATTTATTTATTAAAGAAATATCTCATTGTTTTATAGTTTCCCACATACCAGACCTATTCAATCTTTCTTCTATTTCTATCTGTTCTCTAAGGTGGTCATGAGATCCAGACTCTAGACCAGGGTCAAATCAGCAATGGTGCTGAGCCGTAATGGAGCCTGGGGCAAAGGAGAAATCAGTGATTCTGATTCTGTCTTTATTTAAACTATTTTGTTCCTAATTGTTTTGCAGTAATTTCTATTTTTAAAAACCTGCATTAAAATGTTGTTTATCTTGATCACTGACTTTTTTGGCATCCCCTAGTATCAGCTCTGGCTAAAGGCTTGATTGGTCTCAGGCTCAATTTTTTGTCAAAAATACCTCATAGCTGACTGTGCATCATGTTAAAACTGACTTGCTTGCTGTCTGGCTGTCTCTGTCTTTGTTATGTTAAAAATGATCAGTGGAGCATAATAACTCTAACCACAACTGTTCTGTATTGCACCGGAAATCCTGGCAAGTAATAGACAGCCTATAAAAGTCATTGGGATGGAAAGGTAGAAATAAGACTGTTTGGGATCACAGATGACATTATTGTTTATGAAGAAAATCCCAAGGAATCTATAAAACACACTTCTAGAACTAAGTGTGTTTAGCAAGATCAAGGTCAACATACAAAATCAACCATTTTTCTATACCAACAAATGAACAATTGGAAACTGAAATTCAAAGCATTCAAAAGGTTTTCAAAATTTTAAGAACATTAACACCTATAATAGCATCCAAAAGAATATCATATACTCAGCTATACCTCTAACAAAACATGTGCAGGGTCTATATGGTAAAAACCACAAAACACTGATGAAAGAAATCAAAGAAAACCTTAATAAATGGGAAGACATATTCTGTTCATGTATTAGAAGGTTCGTTATAGCTAATATGTCACACTCAACCAATGGATCCATAAATTTAAGATCATCTTAAACAAATCCCAGTATGATTATTTATAGATATAGGTAAGCTGTTTATAGCACTAAAATACCCAAAACAAAGTTGAAAAAGAAGTTGAGACTCTACTACCTGATTTTAATATATATTGTATATTATAATATATATTATATATAAATATAATATATATGTTTATACATAATTTAATATATATTCAGTGCAGTTCAGTTCAGTTCAGTTGCTCAGTCGTGTCCAACTCTTTGCGACCCCATGAATCGTAGCACGCCAGGCCTCCCTGCCCATCATCAACTCCCAGAGACTCACGTCCATCGAGTCAGTGATGCCATCCAGCCATCTCATCCTGTCGTCCCCTTCTCCTCCTGCCCCCAATCCCTCCCAGCATCAGAGTCTTTTCCAATGAGTCAACTCTTCGCATGAGGTGGCCAAAGTACTGGAGTTTCAGCTTCAGCATCATTCCTTCCAAAGAAATCCCAGGGCTGATCTCCTTCAGAATGGACTGGTTGGATCTCCTTGCAGTCCAAGGGACTCTCAAGAGTCTTCTCCAACACCACAGTTCAAAAGCATCAATTCTTCGGCACTCAACCTTCTTCACGGTCCAACTCTGACATCCATACATGACCACAGGAAAAACCATAGCCTTGACTAGACGGACTTTTGTTGGCAAAGTAATGTCTCTGCTTTTGAATATGCTATCTAGGTTGGTCATAACTTTCCTTCCAAGGAGTAAGCGTCTTTTAATTTCATGGCTGCAGTCACCATCTGCAGTGATTTTGGAGCCCCCAAAAATAAAGTCTGACACTGTTTCCACTGTTTCCCCATCTATTTCCCATGAACTGATGGGACCAGATGTCATGATCTTCGTTTTCTGAATGTTGAGTTTTAAGCCAACTTTTTCACTCTCCTCTTTCACCTTCATCAAGAGGCTTTTTAGTTCCTCTTCACTTTCTGCCATAAGGGTGGTGTCATCTGCATATCTGAGGTTATTGATATTTCTCCCGGAAATCTTGATTCCAGCCTGTGTTTCTTCCAGCCCAGCGTTTCTCATGATGTACTCTGCATATAAGTTAAATAAGCAGGGTGACAATATACAGCCTTGATGTACTCCTTTTCCTACTTGGAACCAGTCTGTTGTTCCATGTCCAGTTTTAACTGTTGCTTCCTGACCTGCATACAGATTTCTCAAGAGGCAGGTCAGGTGGTCTGGTATTCCCATCTCTTTCAGAATTTTCCACAGTTTATTGTGATCCACACAGTCAAAGGCTTTGGCATAGTCAATAAAGCAGAAATAGATGTTTTTCTGGAACTCTCTTGCTTTTTTCGACGATCCAGCAGATGTTGGCAATTTGGTCTCTGGTTCCTCTGCCTTTTCTAAAGCCAGCTTGAACATCTGGAAGTATTGCTGAAGCCTGGCTTGGAGAATTTTGAGCATTAACTTTACTAGCGTGTGAGATGAGTGCAATTGTGCGGTAGTTTGAGCATTCTTTGGCATTGCTTTTCTTTGGGATTGGAATGAAAACTGACCTTTTCCAGTCTTGTGGCCACTGCTGAGTTTCCAGATTTGCTGGCGTATTGAGTGCAGCACTTTCACAGCATCATCTTTTAGGATTTGAAATAGCTCAACTGGAATTCCATCACCTCCACTAGCTTTGTTCGTAGTGATGCTTTCTAAGGCCCACTTGACTTCACATTCCAGGATCTCTGGCTCTAGGTGAGTGATTACACCATCATGATTATCTGGGCCATGAAGATCTTTTTTGTACAGTTCTTCTGTGTATTCTTGCCACCTCTTCTTAATATCTTCTGCTTCTGTTAGGTCCATACCATTTTTGTCCTTTATCGAGCCCATCTTTGCATGAAATGTTCCCTTGGTATCTCTAATTTTCTTGAAGAGATCTCTAGTCTTTCCCATTCTGTTGTTTCCCTCTATTTCTTTGCATTGATCGCTGAGGAAGGCTTTCTATAATATATATTATATATATAATTTAATCACTGCAGATGGTGATTGCAGCCATGAAATTAAAAGATGCTTACTCCTTGGAAGAAAAGTTATGACCAACCTAGATAGCATATTAAAAAGCAGAGACATTACTTTGCCAACCAAGGTCTGTCTAGTCAAGGCTATGATTTTTCCAGTGGTCATGTATGGATGTGAAAGTTGGACTGTGAAGAAAGCTGAGCGCTGAAGAATTAATGCTCTTGAACTGTGGTGTTGGAGAAGACTCTTGAGAGTCCCTTGGACTGCAAGGAGATCTAACCGGTCCATTCTAAAGGAGATCGGTCCTGGGTGTTCATTGGAAGGACCGATGCTGAGGCTGAAACTCCAATACTTTGGCCACCTTATGCGAAGAGTTGACTCATTGGAAAAGACTCTGATGCTGGGAGGGATTGGGGGCAGGAGGAGAAGGGGACAACGGAGGATGAGATGGCTGGATGGCATCACCGACTTGATGGACATGAGTTTGAGTGAACTCCGGGAGTTGGTGATGGACAGGGAGGCCTGGTCGCAAAGAGTCGGACACGACTGAGTGACTGAACTGAACTGAATATATTATATAATATATATATATTTAATTAATATATATATAATAAAACTACAGTGATCAAAATACCTTGGTATTGACTAAAAGTGAAACAGAATAGAGACTTCAAAAATAGATTCATAAAATATGGTCAATTTTAAGTAGTTTTATTGAGGTACAATTGACATAACAAATTGCACATACTTAAAGTGTCCAATTTGATAAATCTGACATACATATACATCTGTAATACCATCACATCTATCAAGGTAATGAACATATCTCTTATCTCCAAAGGTTGCCTTATGTCTTCTCCTCTCCACCTCCCCATCTTATCTCCTGGCAATCACCAATATGCTTTCTGTCATTTACATTTGCTTACAGTTCTCAAAATTTTATATCAATGGAATCACACAGAATGTACTTTTTTGTCTTGCCTCTTGAATGTGATATAATCACTTTGAGAATTATCCGTGTTGTAGCATCTATCAATAGTTCATTCTTTTTATTGCTATGCAGTACCCCGTTGTAACCATGCTTATCCATTCTCTTGTTGATGGGCATTCAGGGCTTACCTAGTCTCCTTTTTAGGGATAAAGATGCTAAGAATACCCTGTATGAGTGTTTGTATGGAAATATGCTTTTATTTCTCTTGAGTAAATATCTTGGAGTATAATGGCTGGATTATATGGGAACTGTGTGTTTAACTTTCAAAGAAACTAACAAACTGTTTTCCTAAGTTGTTATACCATTTTACATTTCTACCAGCAGAGTTCCAGCTCTGTGACACTCTTGCTAGCCTAAAAAGTGCATGATGATTATTTGTTGTGGTTTTAATCTGAATGTTCCTAACGTGGAAATTGAATGTCTTTTCACATGCTTATTTACCATCGGTATATCTTCTTTTGTGAAGTATCTGTTCACAGTTTGAAAGCAATTCAATAGATGTCTATCAACAGATAGTGCTAGAACAACTGGATATTCATATGTAAATTTGAGCCTCAACTATTCCTCAAATTATATACAAACATTACTGAAAATGCATCATAAATATAAACGTAAAATTTTAAAAGTTATGAAACTCTTAGATTCAAAATATATGAGAAAATACTTGGATTCTTGGATCACAAAAGATCCTTTAAATAATTGAGTTTATTGAATTAAAGGGGCTTCCCTGGTGGCTCAGACAGTAAAAAAATCTGCCTGCAATATGGGAGACCCAGGTTCAATCCCTGGGTCAGGAAGATCCCCTGGAGAAGGAAATGGCAACCCACTCCAGTATTCTTGCTTGGAAAATCCCATGGACAGAGGAGCCTGGAGGGCTACAGTCTATGGGGTCACAAAGAGTCGGACATGACTGAGCAACTAACACCTTAAACTTTTGCTCTACAAAAGACACTGTTAAGGGAATGAAAAGATAAGCCACAGACTGGCATCCAGAGTATATAAAGAACTCTCAAAACTCAACAGTAAGTAAACCAACAACCCAATTTTTTAAACAGACCAAAGAATTGAACATGTACTTCACCAAAGAAGATATACAGATGGCAAGTAAATATATGAACAGATATCCACATCAGTCATCATCACAAAAATGTAGATTAAAAACCACAGTGATGTTCCATTACGTACCTATCAGAACAACTAATATAAAAATTCTGATAATACAAAATGTCCACAAGGATATGGAGCAAGTGGAACTCTCATACATGGCTGGCGAGAATGCAATATGATACAGGACAGGCCTCTAGATAATAGTGTGGTATTTTCTTATAAAGATAAAAATATACTTAAAAACATATATTTTACCTTTTGACTGAGCTATCTCCTCTGTAGGTATTCATCTATTACAGAGAAGTGAAAACTTATATCCACACAAAAACCTGTGTATTAATTTTTAACAGCAGCCTTACTCATAATTTTCCCAAACTGGAAATGACTCAAATATTCTCCTGTGAGTAAATGGATTGGAAAAAAAAATGGTGATCTGTCCACAAATAGAAATATATTTGTGGATATATAGAAATATATATAGAATATAGAAATATATCCACTGCTGCTGCTCCTAAGTCACTTCAGTCGTGTCTGACTCTGTGCGACCCCATAGATGGCAGCCCACCAGGCTCCCCCGTCCCTGGGATTCTCCAGGCAAGAACAGTGGAGTGGGTTGCCATTTCCTTCTCCAGTGCATGAAAGTGAAAAGTCAAAGTGAAGTCACTCAGTCGTGTCCGACCCTTAGTGACCCCATGGACTGCAGCCTACCAGGCTCCTCCATCCATGGGATTTTCCAGGCAAGAATACTGGAGTGGGGTGCCATTGCCTTCTCCAATATATCCACTAGTCAGGAAAAAAAAAAAAGGAATGGGCTATTGCTACCACACAACAACTTGCATAACTCTCAAATGCATTATTCTAGGTAAAAGAAATCAGCCTCAAAAGATAATATACTGTTTGACACCCTTCATATCGCAGTCTGGAAAAGGCAAAACTGTAAGAACAGATGAATGGTTGCCATGGGGAGGGGCCAGAAACTGACTATACGAGGGCAGCATGAGGAGATTCTTTTGGGTGTACATGTTGTTTTGTATCCTGTTTATGGCAGTGATTACAAAAATCTATGCATGTATAAAACCTCATAGGACTGAACAACAACAAAAATGGAGTTTACTGTATGTAAATTTTTAAAAAAAGTAATGAAAATGGTTGATGAGTATATGCCACCTAATCCATCCTTAGCTGGCTAGCTGTGCTATGCTCAGTCATGTCCAGCTCCTTGTGATCCTATGGACTGTAGCTCTCCAGGCTCCTCTGTCTGTGGAATTCTCCAGGCAAGAATACTAGAGTGGGTTGCCATTTCCTTCTCCTGGGGGGGTCTTCCCCACCCAGGGATGAACCTGCATCTCCTGCAATGGCAGACAGATTCTTTACCACCTGGGAAGCCCATCCTCATCAGTCCCCCAGACCTGAAGCGCTTGGTACCAAGGCCAGTGTGGCTGGAGCTAGGGGATGGGAGGAGATACAGTGACTTCAGACAGAAGGGCAGGGCGAGCCCATGGAGAGCCATAGAAAGAGTTGGAAAGGAATCTGTTCGTGCCGCGATGTGGAAAATGAATCTGTAACAGTGAATTATGGGAAAAGGGATTTTTCATTACAAAAAAAAGATTGATTAAAAAGAAATGTTATCATAGCTTGAGAAGAGAGGTCCAAATAATTGGAACATTGAACTGGGACTGAGGACTGGGAGGGACAAAAAACAGTCTGCATTTAAAATGTGGTTTTGTCTTGCGGTTAGAGAGAATTTCCATGTCTAGCTAACTCTGAGGATGAAGGGTCAGGGCTCCTCTCGATGTCTTTTCTTGGCTTTCTGTCTCAGAATAAACAAACGTGGTGTCTCCAAGCTTTCTTGAGGGTCCCAGGTACAGGGTGATCCAACCCAGACCACAGGAGCCTTACAGCCAGTTTACAGTGTGGGTCCTGTTGCTATAAACACACCACTCAGGAGGCCCCGGGCAAGTTTGAACACCTACTGGAACTTGTTTCTATGTCATCCTGACTCCCCCTGGATAAAGGAGGCTCAACCATGGAGCACAGAGCATCACAGGAAGGGCCTGCACCTCTGACCTCAGAAAGCACTGGAAAATGAGACTATTGGAAGGCCCATGAGTCACCACTTTAGTGTCTTCTCATTTAATGCAGAAAAGAGATGATGCTTAGGCACCAATAGAAGTGTCTATTTGCTGGACCCTGTGGCTGGTAGCAAAAATGCCAACTCAAATACCAACAAAATGGCTATACAGATATTAATCCTGTGAGAGAGAGACAGAGAGAGAAAGAGAGGGGGAGAGAGAGAGGAGAGAGAGAGAGGTTTAAGCCTGCACATCACGGATTCCTTCCTTTTTGTCTCCCCCATGTAGCCAATTCCCATTCAAAGGGGGCATTTCATTTAGTCCCTGAATTGTTTCTGTACCTCTTTCCTGCTTTGTTTCTCCTCTTCAAAGCCCTGGTCACCTTGGTCATGAGCGAATGTCTCCTCTTGGAATCACTTAGCATGAGGACTGCAGCCAAGCTCCGTGGCTCAATTTCAAGTTCCCTTTTAAATGGAACCACTGGACACACTTTGCCCATGAGATCCTAGTCACTGAGTTTACTGAAAACAAAGTGGAGTCTCTGACTCAGGGATTTAATTCTCTGCCTACACAAACATTGGTAATCACTCTGCTAAAAACAAAACAAGGCAAAAATAGACTTTAAAAACTGAAAATAAAAATTTCCTTTAATTAGCACCAGAAAACCCAGTGCAGGAGTCTTGGTTGGTGAGTTCCCCAGAACATCTAATGCATTGCCTTTCAATGTGTTCATCAGAGTCAATTTTAAAGTGGAAACAGGACCAAGATACACCTAGGAAAATAGCGAACAAAAATAAGACTTGGGGACTTACCTGATGGTCCAATGGCTAAGCCTCTGGGCTCCCAATGCAGGGGTCCCCCCAGGACTAGATTCCTTAGTCAGGGAACTAGATCCTGAATGCAGCAATTAAAAAAATCCTGCATGCCTCAAAGAAAATCAAAGACCCCACATGCCACCACCAAGACCTGGCACAACCGAATAAATAAATTAATCAAAAACAAAAAAAATACAAGACCTGATCTGGATGTCAGGAGAGGTGGGCTCTAGACACAGATCTCAGATGTCAGTGACCCTTGCCCCCCAGGCTTCTCAGTTTCCTCTTATGGAAAATTAACAACTAGAACGTGATCTGTATCTCCAAAAATTCCTATACTGGCTTGGTGGTGATTTAGTCGCTCAGTCGTGTCCAACTCTTGCAATCCCCGTGGACTGTAGCCCGCCAGGCTCCTTTGTCCATGGGATTCTCCAGGCAAGAATACTGGAGTGGGTAGCTATGTCCTTCTCCAGAGGATCTTCCCAACCCAGAAATTGCAGGTCTCCTGCATTGCAAGCAGATTCTTTACCGACTGAGATATGAAGGAAGCCCCATACCTGCTTAGACGCTCAAATGTTTATTTTGGTCTTAAATTGTTGACTTTCTACTCACCATATATATCCTTGTATCTATGGGAAGTCTCTTCCTGAATGTCCTGCTGTTAAACCAAAACAATCAAGTTAAAAATCACACCTCTGGATCAGCCCTCTCAGTCAACCATCCTTCTCCCCGCCTTTTATCTCAGTGATGAAGGAATTTATGGTACAACCTAAATGATAGCCCTCCTTTCCTTCGTAAGTGTTCCCTTCCTCCCTCTATATTTGGGAGAGTAAGCATTGTTTCCCTTGTCCCATGTCTGAGTTTCCCTGCCCTCTGTCCCTCTGAGTCTGGCTCTCTTCCTGGCTCTGGGTTCTGTGTGGGTCACGACTCAGGTCAGCGATCACCCCCAACATCCTGTTGCTTACTGAATAATGGTCTACCTGCAGGGAAAGGCATAGATATGTGTCTCTTCTCTCTCCACAATATTATCACACAATCACGAATAAATAAATGTTTCACATTTCCCTGTTGGCTCAGATGGTAAAGAATCTGCCTGCAATGCATCAGACCTGGATTAGATTCCTGGGTTGGGAAGATCCTCTGGAGAAGGGAATGGTAACCCACTCCAGTATTCTTGTCTGAGTAATCCCATGGACAGAGAAGCCTGGAGGCTACAGTCCATGGGGTCACAGAGTTGGACACGATTGAGTGACTAACACTTTCACTTTCACACTTACAGACTTTACTAAAGGTTTTAAGAATTAAAGTTACAACAAATTAGACAGAATTTTAAGCAGCCATTAACACCATTTTTCCTGGAAAAACATCCAAGAAGTTAAATGTTTTATAGGAGGAAATTCTTTTGGTGGGGGCTCTCTAGAACCTGATTTTGCTCCTTTGATCTTAGATCTGCCTTCCTTTTGGAGAGGCAGTTTCCTCTTCAAAACATCTCAGCTCTGGGGTGTGCATGCCTTCCCATGTTTAAGAAATACCACCTCCCACCTATAGGCACTGGTCTGACACAGGGATCTCCACCCACCCCCATGCAACTCCCCAGGAGTTCATTAAGCCAAGGCTTTAGTTATTCCATCCAGAATGGCCCAGCCAAGTCATACAGGATGCACTTGGACCCTCCAAGTCCTTCAGAGCCAGATAAGCTGTGGGGGATGTGGGGACACCATGAGTGAGTGAGCGAAAGTCGCTCAGTTGTGTCTGACTCTTTGCGACCCCACGGACTATACAGTCCATGGAATTCTCCAGGCCAAAATACTAGAGTGGGTAGCCCTTTCCTTCTCCAGGAGATCTTCCCAACCCAGGAATCGAACCCAGGTCTCCCACATTTCTGGCAGATTCTTTACCAGCTGAGCCACAAGAGAAGCCCAGTTCCTAGGATAGCATAGAGTACCTATAGACCCTTAAGGAGAAAAGAAACACTTTCCCCCTAACTTCCTGTACTTTGCAAGGCTGCCCCCTTGAAATTTCACTTAGCATTCTTTTGGTGACCAGAATATACTTCCATGCTTAATGCTTTCTCCACCCTTTCTTCTTTCCAATTGTACTCCCTTAGTCTGGCTAAGAATAAGAAAAGGGGCCGACTGGCCATATACTTTTTTATTAGTAGCTTGTGGGGCTTCTCAAAGACCACCCCCTCTGGAGACCTGGAACATATTCCTTGCAATGTGAGAGATGGATGAAATTCTTAGCTGATGGGCCCATGCTGCTCTCAATTCCTGTATGAAAGGGGGTAGTGAGGAAAGCATGTGTATGTAAGGGAGTAATTCTCCCAGTTATAATAGCAATAAAAAGGGTGATGTCTGACCTGTGCTCACCAATTTTTACAGCATCTTTCAACCCTGACTGCACACTAGAATCACCTGGAGAGCTTTAAAAATACCAAGGCCTCACCCTTGAACTATTAAATCAGAATCTCTGGGAGTGAGATCTGGGCATTGCTGTTTTTAAAAGCCTGTAGGTGATTCTGCTGGGCAGCAGGGCTGAGAATCACGGATGTGTGGGGGGTGGGAAATGATCACAGCTGGAAAAGGTCACGTTTGTTGCCCCTGGAATGAATTCTGCAGCCCCAGGCAGTCTAGTTCCATCAGGCTCCTTTCAGCTTCCAAGAGTCTCAGTGAGATTTCAAATAGAGTGAAGAGGGAGGTTATTGGGTTCCTATGATGCAGCCCTTATGGAGGGTCTGGAATGACTGCTATCATCCGTCCCAGTGAAAGTTTCCCACCGCATTAGCAGACTCTTATTTTTAATATAAGGAAATGGCTGCAGTTACTATACAGCGCCTGATAGAGAGTGGACTCTCAACAGATACAGTACTTGTTGAAATAATGAATTATTTCAGCAGAGCATTAATGGGCCGTTTCCCTCTTCTACCACGAGATGGCGACCTTACAAAAGATCAGTGTAGAACAGTGTTTCAACTCCGCCAAAACAGAAAAAGGGATGAACAGCAGAAGCTGAAGATAAAAAACAGCATATTTTGGATGTATGGGTGTATGGTGGGGAGGGGAGCCATGGCTTTTGTTTTCCGCTCTTTATCCTTTTTATTTATTTATCATTTTTGGCTGCACTGGGTCTTTGTTGCTCTGCGCAGGCTATCTCTAATTGTAGAGAGCAGGCTTCTTCCTGCGGTGGCTTCTCTTGTTGCGGAGTGCAGGCTCTAGGGCTCAGTAGTTGTGGCTCGAGGGCTCAGTTGCCTCGGTTGCCTCGCGGCATGTGGGATCTTAGTTCTTGGATCAGGGATCGAACCCCGTGCCCCCTGCATTAAAAGGCAGATGCTTAAACACTGGACCACCAGGGAAGTCTCTATTTATCCCTTCAAAAAAGTGGATCAACAAAATTCAAAGTGGTTTAAAAAAAAAAAGAGAATGCAGTGAATTCACATGGCTCATCTCTCTCCTAGGAGGCTAAGCTCCTTGGTTGACATCTGTGAGCTCATGGCATTTCCAGAAGGTAGGCCAGGGCCAAGCACTAAGCTACTTTACATGTAAGGACAATAAGTGGCCCCAGTTTGGTTGCTCTGCCAATAATCCTCTGCCAGAAAACATGTTTTCAAGTTACGCTGGTCTCTCGCTCTCTTCACCACCTGGGGAATTTTGGGAAACAGCTAATCTGTGGAAACAAAGATACAGTCAGTTATGTAAAAGAATCTGCCTGCCAATGCAGGAGAAATACAAGATATGGATTCAGTCCCTGGATAGGGAAGATCCCCTGGAGGAGGAAACAGCAACCCACTCCAGTATTCTTGCCTGGAGAATCCCATGGACAGAGGGGCCTGGGGGGCTATAGTCCATGGGGTTACAGAGTCAGACACGACTGAGTAACTAAGTACATACATCAGTTAATAAAACCTCTGGGCAAGCCCCTTTAATGAAGTTGGCCTTGGCATTGGGGAAGCTTGGTAGGATTTCTTGTCCACATGTTGGTGCTTGGAGAGGCAGGGGAGTGACATCTCATGAGCAGTGTTTGATTGACAGGCTGAGATCTACATCTTAGTATCTAAAGAGTGTGTACTCCAGGCGATGGGCGGTTCCACCCTGCCTCGGCTGCGTGCTGCTTCTGGAACACTGGGCCCCAGGAGATCCATCATGGCCAGAGGGGCAGGACTGCCTCCCTTGCCATCTGCTCCTGCAGCACTCAAGCTGACCAGGGAGCCAGTCACTTGACCCTGGAGGGGAGAGGAGGCAGAGATGGCACGTGGGGATGGCCTACTGGTGACTAAAATCTTTCTACTGCTGGATGCTCTGGAGAGGAAATCATAAATGCAGTCTTCAGGGCATCTGAGCCCTCCTTCGCTATGTCTCTAGGAAGTATCCTGCCCCTTCTCCAGGTTGACTGTTCTAGATCCTCACCACTATGCTCTCATTCTGTCCTGACTCCCCTTGTCAGCAGATGGCTTTGCTGCCTAGTTCCCAGAGAAAGCTGAGACTGTGCACCACGAAATCCCTCAACTTCCAGCTTCCCTCCTACAAAGGTATTTATGTCTGTGGCCCCCCACACCCTCCCAGTGACGTCAGAGAGCAGAGGTGTCTCACTCTATGGAGACCAGATTCTCTCTGCCTATGTTCTGGCTTCCAGAGCCTTCAGCTCCTCCCAGGCTTCCTCTGGGGCTTCGCTCTACCAGCTTTCATCTCTCTCTGCTTTTCTGGCTCTTTCCACGTGCAAACTCCCCCATCTTAAAAAAAAATGAAACAGGGACTTCCCTGGTGGTCCAGTGGTAAAGAATTCACTGCAGGGGACAGGGGTTCGATCTCTGGTTGGGGAACTAGGATCCCATATGCTTCGGAGCAGTTAAGCACACACAACACAAATACTGAGCCTTCGCCCTCCAGAGTCCAAAGCACAACTAGAGAGCCCGAGCGCTATAGCTCCTGAAGCTGCATGCTGCAACTAGGTAGCCTGTGGGCCACATCAAAAGATCCCAAATGACACAACTAAGACCTGACATGCCCAGATGAATAAATAAAATGAAACAAAACAAAATAAAACCTACTGTAGCCCTTTCTCAAGTCTGTCTCAGGTCCCTCACTCCTAAGCACTCAGCTTCAGATGGGGCGCAGGTGTAGAGACACAGTGGGTGAGGGAGGGGGAGAAGCCCCTTCCCCTTCTTCTCCCCACCCTATCAGTGGTCTGTTACCACTCAGCGGTGGAGCAGAGAAAGGAGACGCAGGGCCCCAGCAGCAGCACTGCTGAGCAAATGTGACAGTGACCTTGAGGTTGAGCTGTTGACATCCGAGCTGGCATCGGAGGCTTCTGTGGGCAGTGAAAGCCTCTGTCCTAGGTTTCCCCTGGCCTCGCCTCCTGCCAAATCTCGCCTTCAGTCTCCAAGACCGAGGCCCAAGTGGACACGAGCCAGGCAAGAAGCCTGTCCTTTCTGAGATCAAACGGAGGCAGGAGCACTCAGGGTGAGGGATGGGTGGGTGTGCTCCGGGCCGAGGCCAGAGTGGGTAGCCAATGGGCAGGTGCTGCCTGGAGATGAAATGAATTGCGAGAGGGGGCTTGGAGTAATGTTCAAGTCGCTCTCCAAGTTCGAAGAGCAGAGAATCCTCATGCTCAGAATCTTGTCCAGGAAGTCTTCAGGCTGGCCTTGGCGTCACAGTCATGCCCCTGCCTCGGGCTGAGTGTGTCCCCCTCTGAGATGCTGTTGCTGGGCACTGACTCGAAGGCCTCCTGGGTGCCTGCTCTTCAATTGCCCTAATCATTGTAACAAAAACAGCATTGTCTGAGCTCATTCTATGTGTCCAGCAATATGCTAAATATTCTGCATACCTCATCTCAGTGCATTTAATCATCCCCAACACTATGAAGTAAGTTTTATGATCTCCAGCTCATAAAAGAGGAAGTTGAGATATAAAGATGTCAAGTCACCACCCAAGTTTATGTGTGAGACTAATGAGCAATGGAGCCAGAATTTGAGCCCCACTCTGTTTGACTCTGGGCTTCCCTGGTAGCTCAGCTGGTCAAGAATCTGCCTGCAATGCAGGAGACCTTGGTTCAATTCCTGGGTTGGGAAGATCCCCTGGGGAAGGGATAGACTACCCACTCCAGTATTCTTGGACTTCCCTGGTGGCTCAGATGGTTAAGAATCTGCCTGAAGTTCGGGAGACCTGGGTTCGATCCCTGGGTTGGGAAGATCTCCTGGCATGGCAACCCACTCCAGCATTCATGCCTGGAGAACCCCCATGGACAGAGGAGCCTGGAGGGCTACAGTCCAGGGGATCACAAAGAGTCGGACACAACTGAGCGACTGAGCGCAGCACAGCTGTTTGGCTCCATGCCCTTCTGATTCTATAGCCCAAATGGCTATAACAAGGATGAGTTTGTTTCAACACGCGCAGGCGCAGGAGAAGTCATATACTAACAGCAAGATGCTAGTACCAGCTGTTACCGGGAGCTCTCACCTAAGCTCATTTTTCCAATTGAAAACAAGAGGCAAACTGATATGCCAAAGCTTTATGGGGAGTGAGTTAATCCCAGGCCAGATACTGAGGGAACTAGGACAGGGCAGACAAAGAGCAAAGCACATGCAAAGCGGTCCATTACTGAACTGACTGCGGTGCCACGAGAAACTGAACGAATGGCTCAGCCATGCTGAATGTCTCTGGAAGACCATGTGAAGTCACTGTACCCAGGAACAATCTGCTCGGGAGAAGACTTAGGAATCTCTGTTGCTTCCTCCCTGTCTTGGGTCTCTTGTTGGTCAAAATTCAGCCTGTGGGGCATTAACTCTGTTGTACTTATGGGTCGCAAAGAGTCAGACGTGACTGAGCGACTGAACTGAACTTATGGGTTGTGTAGCTGGGCCCCCTGGGCAGCTTTGAGGCCAGACTCAGTGAGTCCAGGTCTGGATGGACATGTGTCCAGGGGTTGTTTCAGTTCCTCCGATCATGGGGGACATAATAAAGGTCATGCCCAAACCCGAAAATGACCCGAGGATGGCTGAGGCAGTCTGTTGTGTTAGGAGGTAAGGGACAGTCACAGCACAGCTTCTCCAATGAGCAGGGACAGGAAAAGAGCTTGGTGGGAGGCCTGTGGGCTGGAGCAAATTTACTTTCCATTCCCTTTAAGTCTACATCCAATTTCCTCGGCATGCATCCAGGACCTTGCATGGGGTGGCCCTAGCCTATTGTTTCAAGCTAGTCCACAGCACCTCCATCCACACCCCAGGCAGGGCCACCATCAGCCCATGAAGCACCTACATATGAATAAGAAAAAGGCACCTCTCTAAGTGGTCACAGCCCTGTGGCTCTGGCTCTGGCTGGCAGAATGGTGTTTGGGTGTAAATTAGAAAAATAAAACACTCTTCCTGGTCACAGCTCACACCAGAGTGTACAGCTGGATTTTCAAGTGTCCTCTGGCCACCGGGCACAGAGGCTTGGCCAACCACAGTAAATCCTGGATGAGGAAACAGGCCTACAGAGGTAGACGCCCTTGCCCAGAGTCACAGAGACCTGCCAGACACAGGGCTCAGCTTCTGACCTGAATTCAGCCTCTGCCTCCTACTTCACCCAAGGCTCAGCTGGGCAGCTTGGAGCGACCCCTCCTCCAGCCCACACAGAAATAATTTATGAAATTTCCCAGGTGTGTCTGGCATTGACCCCATGTTCTGGCCTGCTCTAGTGCCCACAGCTGTGAGAAAGGGTTGTACCCCCGCTTTCTCCCAGCCACCACCCCGTGACCTCCAGAGAATCAGCCCCTGGGGGCTGTGCCAATGACCTCATGGGGAACTGCTGCCCACTGACTTCCTGTTTTTATATTCTTTCCTCCTCTGCTTGTTTTTTCTGCTTTGTTGTTCTTTGATCATTTTTGGTTCTCCACCCCCCGGCCATTCTGCAGAAACTAAACTTGATTTTTTGTGATTATTTAAAATCCGTGTTTAGACAAAGAGATCTCATACTTCTCTTCTGTCCATTTGGGGAATTGGAGTTGAGGGTAATTGCCCCCCACCCCACCCCACCCCTTTTTCTCTCTCCTCATTCCCCATGGTTTATCTCCCAAATGACGTTCTTCAGGTTCCACAGCCCATGAGAAGCAAACTCAGAAACTGTGTCTGCAAGGACCATGTGACTTCAGGATTCTGCTTCTACTAGAGATCTTCCTTCAATTGGATGCTGTACTAGATGGAAGGGAAGAGATCTGCCAGCTTCCCCACTGTCATATCCTCAGCTCCAGGAAACTGCAGACAGAGCCCCTACGGAAAAAAACACACGCTTCTCCATTTCTTCCAAGATCAAGGGCAAATTCCGTAGCACGCATCAAAGAGCCTCCAAAGGGTGGGCGGCCCAGGGTCGCTTTCCACCCTAGTCCGTTGTTACTGCATCTGCTTCTCCCTCCTTCCACCCTCTTTTCTCTATTCCAGCCACGCTAATCTCCTTACCTTTCCTGGAAACACTGTGCTCCTTCTTACCTCCCCACTTTCACGCTTGCTGTTCCTCTGCCTGGAATTCTCTTCCCTTTCTTCCTTGGGAATTCTTATTTACCCTTCAAAGCCTAACTAAAACGTCACCTTCTCAAGGATGACTTAACCGTGTCCTCCAAGCTGAATTTGTTACCCCTTCTTCTGTGTTCCTTTGGCTCCTTTTTCCTAAGAGGAAATATAAATGTATTATAAAAGTAAATATAGGGAAGCCCAGTGGTTAAGAATCTTGCTTGCAATGCATAGGTTCGCTCCCTGGTCAGGGAACTAAGATGCCACATACCTGTGGCCCCCATGCCACAACAAAGACCCAGCACAGCCAAAAAGAAAAAAAACAGGAGTAAATATAAATGTTTATAACCTCATTCATCACTTCCCTCGTGGCTCAGATGGTAAAGAATCTGCCTGCAATGCAGAAGACCCAGGTTCAACCCCTGGAACAGGAAGATCCCTTGGAGAAGGGAATGGAAGCCCACTCCAGTATTCTTACCTGGGAAATCCCATGGACAGAGGAACCTGATGGATTCCAGTCCATGGGGTCGCATAGAGCTGGACAGGACTGAGCGACAAACACACACAATTCAACCTCATTTAGGTGCTCTCTTTGGTGGTATTTGAGTCTCTTGAGCATTGCCTTTTTTGTTATTGTATAATAGTTTCCTCCTCTCCTTTATTGAATTAGTCCTGTGTGTTTATATTTATTTGCTTGTAAGTCTCTGAGACAAATGTTTCTCTTTATTCTGTGTATGCCTAGGAATGTGTGTGTGAAAGTTTGTGGTATGTATGAAAGTTTTACTGATTACAGTGTTGAAATATGATTTATGCCACAAAGGTCTGTGGGGCAATCCCTCATGGGAAGGCGTGAACTGAAAAGGTTGGTCACTCTCAGCGTTGGTCTCAGAGGAGATTATGGTTCATTTAACAGGAAGCCAGAACCTGTGGCAGGTGGGAAAGGAAATTCTTATGTCTTCAGGGCAGTGCTTATCAAAATACAGCTTGTGATCCAACCATATCAAAATCACCTGGGGATGGGGGTCGGGAGGTGGGACTTGTTAAAAATTCAGACTCCAGGGCTCAAATTCAAGCCTTTTGAATCTAGCTCTCTGGGGGTAGTTCCCAGGAATCTGCCTTTTAATAAACTGCTGGGAGGTTTATCTGCACCAGCCTTTGAGAACCACTGATCCAGGTGTTTTGGGAGCTGGAGTGCATGCTACTGAAACCTGTGCTTGTCAAGGTCACTCGTTGTCACACCTTCTGAATGTTCAGTCTACTAGCTGCTCCCAGGCCTCATTCTCCAGCTCTTGGTGGTTTGGGACTCGGAGGAGCATGGCCTCTTTTTTGAATCTCTTCACTCCCTCATGTTCTGTGAAGCCCTCTGTTCCCGGTTCATATCCTGACTCTTGACTCATTCTTTTCCATAGTCCCCACCTGTCTCCTCTTCCTCCAAATGCTCCCTCACTCCTGGGGCCTCTCTCAGGTTTTGACCTCAGCCCTGTCCTTGACACTCCACACCACACCCGTGGCTTCCTCCGATGACTGTGGACACTGACGGTGGCCAAGTTTATGTTTCCAGCACCGACGCTCTCCCCAGATTCTGTCCTATACACATACCTCCTTATGGGAGGGTCCACTGAAATGGTCCAGGCCTCCCACATTGCACATTTCCAAGACCTTTCTGTGCATCTTCCTCTTATATTTCTTCTCTCTGTGGACCCTGAGCTGGACATCTAAGGGTCATTCCACCTCTGAGTGTCACCTTGGACAAGTGACCTATCTTTCTGTGCCTCCACCTCCTCATTTCTGAAATATGGGCATCATGATAGTTCCTGTCTTGATGGATTGTGAGGATTAATTGAATTTGTGCCTATAAAGGGCTCAGAATAGTAGCGGGCATGGTGCACATGCTCAATAAACACCAGCTATTAATAATAATGGGTCAACTCTTCGTGTGAGGTGGCCAAAGTATTGGAGTTTCAGCTTTAGCATCAGTCTTTCCAAAGAACACCCAGGACTGATCTCCTTTAGAATGGACTGGTTGGATCTCTTTGCAGTCCAAGGGACCCTCAAGAGTCTTCTCCAACACCACAGTTCAAAAGCATCAATTCTTCGGCACTCAGCTTTCTTCACAGTCCAACTCTCACATCCATACTTGACCACTGGAAAAACCATAGCCTTGACTAGGCTTTGGTTTGTTTGTTTCTAGGGATCTCATAAAAACAAGAGGTCCTATTTTATTGTGATTTTCATTACTTTATTGTTAACAGAATCAATCACCTCTTTGCCCTTTTTGATTATTTATGCTTCTTCTCTGAATTACTTCTTATTATTGGGTTCTTTGTCTTTTTCTTACTGCTATTTAGGAGCTTTTTGTGTGTCCAGGGCATCATTGGAAAAGACTCTGATGCTGGGAGGGATGGGGGGCAGGAGGAGAAGGGGACGACAGAGGATGAGATGGCATCACTGACTCAATGGACCTGAGTTTGAGTGAACTCCGGGAGTTGGTGATGGACAGGGAGGCCTGGCGTGCTGCAATTCATGGGGTCGCAAAGAGTCGGACACGACTGAGCAACTGAACTGAACTGATTGATAATAATGGTGATGAGACTAACACTACATAGTAGTTATCAAACATTTTTATTGTTCTGGTCTCCTCCTCCTTCCCCTCACTCCCACCCACTAGACAGTCACCTTCCGGTTTCCATCTCTAACACTTCCTCTCTCTGACGTCTGCCCCAGCTTCCCAGTCACCTCTGCTCAGTCTCGGTCAGAGTACCCTCATGTCTTTCCTGGACTTGTCTAAGAATGATCTCGCTCCTGAATTCTCATCTCCTTTCCCACCTTTGTGACCCCCTGAAGGGCTCATGCTTCATTTCTCTTTGGGTCTCCTAGCACCTGAGTGTATTTTAAGTATTTACAGGATAAATAGGTGAAATAGTGGATGAATGGATGGGTGGATGGACAAAATCAATGCATTACGTAGAAATCTTTGAAGATGGTAAGATGCCTTATAAATCAAGGTGGCAATGATATTTAGAAACTTGAGAAAACAAACTCTAAATAAGGTTGAATTCCCAGGGTTTCCCTGGTGGTCCAGTGGTTAAGAATCTACCTGCCATTGCAGGGGACAGGGGTTTAAAACTTGGTCAGGGAAGATCCCCATGCCCCAAGGCAACTAAGTCCGTGGGCCACAAGTACTGGGGCCTGCACACCTGGAGCCCTTGCTCCACAACAAAAGAAGCCCGTGCACCGCAAAGAAGAGTAGCCCCCGCTGCCTGCAGCTAGAGAAAGCCCAGGCACAGCAACGAAGACCCAGCACAGCCAAAAAGAAAGAAGTAAGTAATTGTTTGTTTATGTTTTAAAGTTGAATTCCCATAAGGTGCTTCTGAGTAAAACAGTAGCAAGAGCTTCACCAGTCTGGGGAAACATGTCTCCCAAAAGGAATGGATCTGCAGAGATGTTGGAAGAGGAATCCCTGTCTACAAGCTGTCAGTGTGCCTCCTGTTATTCTCAAGGGAGACAGGCACTGGACCGGAGAGTCTGCGGTTTTCCCACTGTCGGGGAGAGGGCACTGTTGTCAGACAGAGGCATTTCATCCTCCTTTTCTGACTCGTGTGAAATAGTCGCTCTGAGCCTTCCCACTTACTTTCCTCTCATTCCACCCTCTTCATGGGACTGAGTCTTTGTGATGACCAATTTAGTCTCGGGAGCAGATAAGATTCATTATACCCTCAGAGAGTCCTCACGTTTTATTTTGCTGTCAGTATCTCACAAATGTGGTTCTTGTTGGTTTCCTCCCAAGAGACCAAGCAGCTCCAGATGCACTACCAACAATGAACTTCTGGACCTGTGAAGCTGGTGAAGAGATCTGTGGCTCTAGTAAAGTCACTTGGGACTGCCCCAGGCAAACCTGGATTGCCAGCTAGAGTCCCAAATCTTGGGTTTCCTTAGTCACAGAATTGTGTTCCCTGGTGATGTCAGCGGTCCCCAACCTTTTTGGCACCAGGGATATGTTTAATGGAAGACAATTTTCCATGGATGGGGGGTGGAGGTGGAAGGATGGTTTCAGGATGATTCAAGAGCATTACTTCTATTGTGCACTTTATTTCTAATCTAATGCCACCACTAATCTGACAGGAGGTACCAGTCTGTGGCCCGGAGGCTGGCCCTGAATAATGTCTGGTTGAGTTCACTCAGGTTCTGCCTTCACCATCGCTGTTCCCAGGAAATGTTACCTAATTCATTGGAAAATTCCCTTTCCAATTGACCCATTAACATTTAACTTTGATGATTCTGCTTTCCTTACTCACTGACCACTGACTGATAATATGGAACAAGGATGGCACATCTAAGGCAGACATATTGCCTCTATGCCCACCCATGTTCTTTGTACACATTGCTAGAATCTTGGCTTTCTTTTCCACCAAGTTGTCCTCAAATTCTTCTCAACACAGCCTCCAGAAAGACACTACCAATCAATAAAATTGATAGATGGGATGTAACTTGTTTATCATTGCTGATCTAAGTTATATATATATATTTACAAAGAAGTAGTATCTCAATTATCTCTTATTGTATAACACGCCAACCCAAAAATCAGTGGCTTAAAACTACAATTATATTTTCTTTTGATTCTGTGGGTCAGTCAGCAACTTGAACTCAGCTCAGCAGGACAAGTCTTCTTCCGACTTTGTCTGACTGCAGCCATCTGGTGGCTTGGTAGGGACAGGAGGTTCTAAAACGGCCTCACTCACATGAACAGTGGTTAGAGCTGGCTGTGGACTGTGCATCTCTAGCAGCCTGGCTCAGGCTTCTTCATGTGGTGTGCATGTTCTGATGTGCTTTTCAAGCCCGTGTTGTATCATGTTTGCTAAGGTCCCATCGGTGCCAAAGCAAATTATGTGGCCAAGCCCAGAGTCAATGTAGAAGACATACAAGGACATGGACTCGGAGAGACATGATTCATTGTGGATCATTTCTGTAACCATACACCCCAGATTGGTTGGTACTTCATTGATCAGGAACTTACTGATTGGCAGATACTATGCTTGGCACAGCGTATAAAATGACAAAGAAATCTGGAAGAACTTTAAAGACTGGAAAGGCTCTGACTAGGTGCAAAGAGGGAAGAATTCAAACTGCTGTTTTTTAAAATATTTATTTATTTGGCTGCTTTGGATCTTACTTGCAGCACTTCATTGCATCATGTGGGATCTTTCTTGCTTTGCACAGTCTTAGTTGCTCTGTGGCACGTGGGATCTTAGTTCCCTGGCCGGGGATTGAACCTGAGTCCTCTGCATTGCAAGGCAGACTCTTAGCCACTGGACCACCAAGGAAGTCCCCAAACTGCTATTTGAATCCTGATGGATGCATTTGCCTCTATGCCCACATGTGTGTACATACTAGAAGGAAGAAGAGTGTTGAACCATTCAGAAATTTTTTTCTATTCTCCATTTCATGTGATCTATGCAGCCTTGGTTGAATGAGTAACGCTATTGTTGTCCATTGTGATCTGTGCTCTAAAGCTTTTCTTCAGACTCTAAAACGTTCAAAACAATCACAGAAGTGTGGTCTTCATGATTACAAAGAGCTACTTCAGGCTTTTTTTTTTCCTCTAGAAACCTGGCCAAGTCCTAGGCTGAGGCCCAGGCTTGCTAACTCTGATCTCTCCTCCCTCCCCACATTCCTGCCACCCACAGCTGCTCCAGTGCAGAGTGAAAGTTCAGAGGCCAAATACTTACTGTCCAAATAGCTCTCCAGCGGTGATGGCAAAGAGACAACTCCACTTAGGAAAACAAACAATCACCCCTTCCACTTATATAGCTCTTGAGCCTGCTTTCCAATGCATATTCACATCCTTCCTCTCATTAGATCATCCCCAAAACCCTTTGAGGTGGGCAGGGCAGATAACAGATGGGGAAACTGAGGACCAGAGAGGGGAAGTGACTTTCTCAGTGAATGACAAGGCTGAAAGTAGAGCTCCAGCTTTCCCACTCTAGATCTCCACATGTCCAATATGTTACTCAGCCATGAACTGAGCTGCATCCTCCTCCCAGGTCTAGGAACCCTGCTTTGAAATCCTGCTGGGGTTTTCTACTCCATACCTTAATAGTTCTACTGAAACGGAGCAGGGTCCTATGGTCCTTGTTCCCCACCCATGTCCTCTGCCTGCCTTTTGTCTGTGGGCAACTTTGGTCAAAGAACAAGTTTAATCAGAGCAGTGAGAAATGTAGAAACAAGGGAAAACAATCAAAGGAGACTAGATAATAAAAATGTAATCATTTAGCATAGTCAAGAACCTTTAGTTCTTTCTCAAGGGCTATAGACAATATTCTGAGCCATATCCTGTGAGCTGTCTTATACTAAAACACACAGGTGGCAAAGTTAACTACATGATGATCAGACTGTACCCAGGACATGAGGTGCCACAATTCTGAGAACTGGCCTCAAAGAACAAATCGACCCTAGAATGAACAAAAGACCCTGAAACTGAAAATTAACTACCTAAAACAATTAAGATGACTCTGGTCAGACCACCGATGACCAATCTGAAGATGACAGTCAGAGCTGATTGTGCTATTTCTCCATGTAGCCCCTTCCTTCTGTCTATAAAAGCTCTTGCCCCACTGGTTTCCCACTGGTTTCTTGGGGGCCATCAGCCTTTGGACAGACATCTGCCCTCCCCATCCCATCCCCCCCCCCAGTTGCTGGCATCTGAAATAAAGCAAACTTTCCTTTCCACCAACCTAGCCTGTTTATTGACGTTTGAGTGGCAAGCAATTGGACCCTACACACTCTTTCAGTAACACTACTAATAGCCATTTATTTTTTTTAAAAAGTATTTATTAATTTATTTTTATTTTCAGCTGTGCTGGGTCTTCATTGCAGCTCAAGCTTTTCTGCAGTTGCAGCAAGCAGAGGCTACTGTTTATTTGTGGTGTGTGCCCTTCTCATCATGGTGGCTTCTCTTGTGGAGCACGGGCTCTGGGGCAGGGGCTTCAGTAGTTCCACCAGGTGAGTTCAGTAGTTGAAGCTCCCATGCTCTAGAGCACGGGCTCAACAGTTGTGGCGCACAGGCTTAGTTGCTTCACTGCAGGTGGAATCTTCCCAGATCAGGGGTCAAACCCACGGTTCCTGCATTGGCAGGCAGATTCTTCACCACTGAGCCACGAGGGAAGCCCCAATAGCCATTTAAAAGTTGCTTTACTTTCATTTCCATGGAAAGATTGAAGGGAAATATCAAACATTTCCCTGTGCACCAGTTTCTAAATCTTTTGTCACCAGAAGATAGAGGATTCTCTTTGAAGTTCCAATTTCCGAGCCATAAATGATCCAGGCAGCATCTTCCTGGTGGAAAAATAGGGGCCTGGAGCCAATGGCTCTATGATTACCCACTGAGCCTCCTCAAAACAAAATGTGATACAGAAGAAAATTTTAAATTAACATCAAGAGAAGGCTTGGAGAGGATAAGTCACATCCAAGAGTAAAAAGCGAGTTGACGAAGTCCTTGCCTCCATGCTGCTAGAAGGCTTTGGTGCTGTGCAGGTCTGCTCCTTAGCACCAGTCAGCTCCTTCTTCCTAAACTCATTTTTCTTGAGAGAACTGGTTTTCTGTATCACCATCCTAGAGCACAGGAACCCTTTGGAAAGCTGGAACTGGAACAAATATACTGATTCTCGTACAGAAGGTCAGGGAGGGAGAGAGATCGTGGTACTGCTGCTTCCCACATTCCTTCTTTGGGGCAGACATGGCAATCTCTATGGCTGAGAATGGGAGCGGCTTAGCATCCTTCTCGGTATAACCCTTGATTAGGCTGCCATGCTGAATGAAATCCCTCTGTTAATTCCCTAGTTCCCTGTGACCCAAAGGCCTTGCAGAAAGGAAGAAGTGGGAAAGTATTCAGGTACATGTGAGGTGGACACTCCTCTCTCCTAAAGGCTCCCATGTGCTAGGTTTTAAATTCAGGGGGCGTGATCAGTTAGAAAGCAGAGCTTGTGGCTATAGAAGAGGTGACTGCAGGATTTTGACACTCAACATCAGAACATCAAAGTTTGCCTTGCAGTCTCTCCAGGCCATTAGTGTAGGATCAGTACTCAGCTGTAAGATTCAGAAAGCACAAAAGGTTGTGAGTAGTCACAAAAGGAGTGTTCCAAACCATGTTACTAAATAAACATCACATGAGGGAAGAAAACAGCGGAGCAGCTAAGGGAGAAAAGGATAGCAGAGCTCATTTGGTCTGGTGCCCCTGGTTAACTGATGAAGGAACGGGACCAGAGTAGGAAAGCAACTTCTTCAAAGCCACACAGCACATTGACAGAACTGGAACCCTGTCTCCTCACTCCTAGCGTAACACGCTGTGGATTCACTGCATACCCTCTCCTTTCTTCTATACCCCTCACCTTTTGTTGTTTTGTTAATAAGTCACATCTGACTCTTTTGTGACCCTGCAGGCTATAGCCTGCCAGGCTCCTCTGTCCGTGGGATTTCCTAGGCAAGAAAACTGGACTGGGTTGCCATTTCCTTCTCCAGGGGATCTTCCCATCCCAGGGGTCGAACCTGCATCTCCGGCTTGACAGGTTGATTCTTTACTACTGAGTCACCTGGGAAGCCCTCCCCACACCAGTATTCCTTTATAAACCTGTTGCCGGCACCAGCACCCATTCCCTATCCAGCCACCTCCCTCCTTGGTGGGGAAGATTATTAGTTTAAAGAGTCAGCTCGATTTAAATTGTACTAGGGAAACTTCCCTGGTGGACCAGTGGTTAAGAGTCCACCTGCCAATGCAGGGAACATGGGTTCTACCCCTGGTTTGGAAGATCCCACATACCGAGGAGCATCTAAGCCCATGAGCTGCAACTACAGAGCCCACACGTCCCAATGACTGAAGCGTGTGCGCCCTAAAGCTGGTGCTTTGCAACAGGAGAAGCCACCACATTGAGAAGCCTGGGCACTGCAACTAGAGTAGCTCTGGCTCACTACAGCTAGAGAAAGCCTGAGTGCGGCAATGAAGACCCAGCACAACCAAAAATAAATATATTTTTTTTAATTGTGAAAAATAAATAAATTATACTAGGAAGTTGGGGGTGGGGGACGGTGAGTGGGAAGAATCTTACCCTGTTGTTGTTCAGTCACTCAGTCATGTCTGACTCTTTGCAACCCCATGGACTGCAGCACGCCAGGCTTACCTGTCCATCACCAACTCCTAGAGCTTACAAAACTCATGTCCATTGAGTCGGTGATGCCATCCAACCATCTCATCCTCTGTGGTCCCCTTCTCCTCATGCCTTCAGTCTTTCCCAGCATCAGGGTCTTTTCCAATGAGTCAGCTCTTCGCATCAGATGGCCAGAGCATCAGATGGCGCTTCAGCTTCAGCATCAGTCTTTCCAATAAATATTCAAGGTTGATTTTCTTCAGGCTTGACTGGTTTGATCTCCTTGCTGTCCTGCTTTCTAACAAATCCGACAATTTGTGTTTCTGTTCTGAGCCCTCTCAGGGTAGAGGTGTGAAGTGAGAAGTAACCGAGTAGCCCAAGAGTACCCAGGACCTGGGGCTCTAGAAGGTGAGTAAGTCCCATAGATAACACGAAATTAAGAGCCTTTGCTTTTACAAGAAGCTATAGTGCAATCGTGTCCCCTATGTGCACAGCTGGCCCCCTTCCTCTGACACTAACAGTCGGAGGAATCTGGTGCGTCCCTTCCTCATCTCACACAGCACAGACAGCACTCTACCTGAAGCCAGCAGGTCTGGGCTCTGGGCCTGGGCGGTCTATTCTGCCACCACCCCCCGGTTTTATTCCTTTTGTAGCACTTTTGGCCAATCTCTGGGTTTCATTTTCCCAACATATGGAGATCAAAAAGTTGCAAGCAATTTGACTTCTGGGAATGGATTCCAAAAACGCATTAAGCATTTATGCAAATATTTAGCTGCATGAATGTTCATTACAACACTCTTATGAATAGAGAAAAAGTTGGAATAACGTAAGCGTTTAGCAATGAGGAACTGGCTAAATAAACTGAGTAATTTAGGTAGTAGGAATGTATGCAGGCATTAAAATGATGTTGAGAAATATATCTATAGCCTCATAAAATGTTAGGTAAGGGGCAGGGAAAAAAATTACAAAAACAGTATAAACAGGATGAACCCATTTTTGCTTGAAAAAAGTACATTTGGGGTGTGTGTGTATATAATTATATTATATATAATATATAGTACATTATGTATTTTATATAGTACAATATATTCCTTATATATAATAACATGTATACATATATATGGAGAAGGCAATGGCACCCCATTCCAGTACTCTTGCCTGGAAAATCCCATGGATGGAGGAGCCTGGTAGGCTGCAGTCCATGGGGTCACTAAGAGTCAGACAAGACTGAGAGACTTCACTTTCACTTCTCACTTTCATGCATTGGAGAAGGAAATGGCAACCCACTCCAGTGTTCTTGCCTGGAGAATCCCAGGGACGGGGGAGCCTGGTGGGCTGCTATCTATGGGGTCGCACAGAGTTGGACACGACTGAAGTGACTTAGCAGCATACATATATACATATATATATTTACTGAGGAGGGTATTCTAATTATCTAACATGGTGTTAATAGTGTAAAATGTTATACCAATTATAAAAAAAATCAATATCATTATTTATATAGGGGGATATTTTAGCTATCTAACATGGTGTTACTACATGGTAATTGTTTAAAACAGGTGAGATTATGGATATTTGACCATTTCTTCTTTTCACTTGTCTGTATTTTCTCACTTATTTCTAATGAGCAGTGGTGCTGTTTAAAAAGAAAACAACAGGACGTCCCTGGTTGCTAAGGTAAGAATTCACCTTCCAAGGCAGGAGACTTGGGTTATATTGCTGGTCAGGCAACTAAGATGCTATTCATACATGCTGCGGAGCAACTAAACCCTCTCCAGACAACTGCTGGGCCACAACCAGAGAAGAGCACAAGCCGGTACGAAGACGCAGCGCAGCCAACAAATAAAAACATTCAAAAAGAAAAAGCCAGTAAAAGAAATTTTATTTTGACAGAAAGGATCGCTTGACTATGACTGCTGAAGTTCAGTCATGCCCAAGAATTCTGGAAGGAAGACCCAATGCCGATAGAACAGTGGTGGGATGGTGAGAGGGAAGGATGCCTCGCCCTGGGCTGAGGCTGGGGGAGCCACCATCACCTTGACTTTGGCCTGTACTCTCCCACGTGGATATCCTCCCCACCTAGCTCATGCACCATCCTGGAGTTACTCATCCCTGGCTTTCTGCTTATTTTGCCTCACTCCTCAGACTTCATCTAAAAGGAATTTCTGTTTAACCACAGCGCCCACATGAAGAATTCTACTAAAATTTTATTTTAACTAAATTCCAGCAGACAGATGACTAAAATAAGCTGCAGTGGACTCAGAGAAAGTGATGCTGCAGTTGTTGCTCATGGGCCTGATCAGCAGACGGGCAAACTCCATTTTATACACACACCCTCGCCCCCTACATCCACAAAGTCCAGGCATCGGTTGACAACGTGCCCTTCGTTCTTGAATTCCCAGCATGGACCGGTCGCCAGGGCTGGCTCCTGATGCGCCCCTGTCTCTACTCCAGCGGTTGAAGGGAAGCCCCTGTGGCACCAGGGGCACTTGTAGCCTTGGATCCAGAGTGACTTTGCGAGCTGTGGACGCACTGTTCCACCTCACAGGGAACCCTGCCATTTTCCCTGCATTTGGCTCGCCCGAATGCTGATTTTCCTTTCGGTTTATTTTTCCCCTCAGGCCCACCCAAGGAAGCTCTTCCATACCTCTCAGTGTGCTTCAAGAAATGTGCGTGGGCTTCAGCATTTTCTTGGCTGGCTCTTTGGGAAGGCCTTGATGTGCTGTTATTTTTCCTTTAATGTTAAGGTCCCCTGGGGTCCCCTTGACTCTTGTGGGCTGGTTACACTTGGCTCAAGACTGGACCCCACTGTGTGTGTGACCAGAAGCAGTGTAGCAGGGTAGGGCTGGTGGGAAATGGGGGTGGGGGACTTTTCCACATCTTTAAAGATAATATAATAACATCATGCTTAAGATGAGAATGGAAATATGTTCAGTTCAGTTCAGTCGCTCAGTATATAAGAGAAAGCAAGATTGTGAGACAGATGGGGAAAAGCTACCTGACCCACCAGTGGTGGAGGCTCTGCAGCCCCAACTCTACCAGCTTAGGTCTTGACCTCCCCTCTGCCTGTGACAACAAAGCTCTCCTTGGGATTTCTTAAGAGTCCTGGGGCTTATTTCCCAAGATTCCTCTGCTCCCTGCATCTGCAGTCTTTCTTTCTTTTAATTTTTGTTTTCAATTTATTTTTAATTGGAGAATGATTGCTTTATAATGTGTTCGTTTCGACCATACAGCAATGTGAATTAGCTATAAGTAAACATATGCCCCCACATTCTTATGCCTCCCTCCCACCTCCACCCCATCCTAACCCTCTAGGTCATCACAGAGCACCAAGCTGAGCTCCCTGTGTTGTAGAGCAGTGTCCCACTAGCTATGTGTTTTACACATGGGGCTGCCGTCTATGGGGTCGCACAGAGTCAGACACGACTGAAGTGACTTAGCAGCAGCAGCAGCAGTGTATGTATGTATATATACACACACACACATGTATATATGTATATATATACACACACACACTCTCAATGCTACTCTCTCAATTTGTCCCACCCTCTCCTTCCCCCACTGTGCCCACAAGTCCATTCTCTATGTCTGCAGTCCTTCTTGCAGCATGTCTTTGTTTAGCCCCATGACAACAACAGAGGCTCACCTCAGCCCTGCAGTGGTTTCCCAACAGCATCTCCGCACCATCTCCATCTCCCATGCCTGGCCTCCTGGACAGGTGCTCCAGCTTCTCTTCCTGATCCAGCACACTCTCTTGCTGACACTTAGGGTCTCCACTCCTTGCCCCTGCATCCCTTCACTCTATCCCTGGCACTTTCTCCCTTTCTCAGCATCAGACTTACCCCTTTTCTGCCATGAGGCACCAGGTCCTCTTCCTTTAGTTCTCATTTAACTGTGAATCATTTGTCAGGAAAATCGCTTCTCTGCCAGTGTCTGTTCAAAGGTGAAGATTGGCCTCAGCCTTCCCATCCTCCTCCCCCACCCTCCCAATTCGAGGTTTCCAGGGACTACTTGGTGCCAACTTCTGCTTTTTTTTTTTTTTAAGCTTATTATTATTTTTCTTCTAAGGAGCAAGTGTCTGGAAGAAAAGTTATGACCAACCTAGACAGCATATTAAAAAGCAGAGACATTACTTTGCTAACAAAGGTTCGTCTAGTCAAAGCTATAGTTTTTCCAGTAGTCATATATGGATGTGAGAGTTGGACTATAAAGACAGCTGAGCACCAAAGAATTGATGCTTTTGAACTGTGGTGTTGGAGAAGACTCTTGAGAGTCCCTTGGACTGCAAGGAGATCCAACCAGTCCATCCTAAAGGAAATCAGTCCTGAATAGTCATTGGAAGGACTGATGCTAAAAGCTGAAGCTCCAATACTTTGGCCATCTGATTTGAAGAACTGACTCATTGGAAAAGAGTCTGATGGAAAAAACTGATGCTGGGAAAGATTGAAGGTAGGAGGAGAAGGGGAAGGACATTAGAGGATGAGATGGTTGGACGGCATCACCATCTCAATGGACATGAGTTTGAGCAAGCTCTGAAAGTTGGTTATGGATGGGGAAGCCTGGTGTGCTGCAGTCCATGAGGTCGCAAAGAGTTGGACATGACTGAGTGACTTAACTGAACTGATTATTATTTTAAAATGAACACTATTTTATTTATTTGGCTGTGTCAAACCTTAGTTGTAGCGTGAGGGATCTTTTGTTGCAGGGCACAGGCTTCTCTCTAGTTGCATTTCTTGGGCTCTAGAGTGAGTTGGAGAAGGCAATTGGCACCCCACTCCAGTACTCTTGCCTGGAAAATCCCATGGATGGAGGAGCCTGGTAGGCTGTAGTCCATGGGGTCGCTAAGAGTCGGACATGACTGAGCGACTTCCCTTTCACTTTTCACTTTCATGCATTGAGAAGGAAATGGCAACCCACTCCAGTGTTCTTGCCTGGAGAATCCCAGGGACGGGGGAGCCTGGTGGGCTGCTGTCTATGGGGTCGCACAGAGTCGGACACGACTGAAGCGACTTAGCAGCAGCAGTAGCAGCAGCAGCAGAGTGAGTGGGCTTAGATGCCCTGTGGCTTGTGGGGTCTTAGCTCCCTGACCAGGGATCAAACCCATGTCCCCTGCATTGGGAGATGTATTCTTAATCATCAAAGGAAGTCCCCAGGCTTCTGCTTTATACCTAGGATTTTGAATCATAACTAGTTTTCTCTCCTTGGACTGAAAAATGAGCTTGGTAAAGACAAGGACTGGGTCTTTCATCTATGCTTCCAGCTCTGCTTATGACCTATGTCTTTAACATGCATTTGAGCAGGTATTGAGTGAAGTTGTGCTGGTGACACTGGAGACAAGACTGAATAATGCCTATTTGTAGGCTAGGTTGTCCATTTTGTGCCCGCCCACCAAGAGGAAATCCAGAAAAGTGCCTTCATGGATGGAAGAGAACTGGTCTACAGTAAGTGGCGTATGGGTATGGTAAGGAAGGGAGCACCATCCCATATGCCTCTTCTCAAAGGGGAGAGGTTCCCATAGCCTTCCCCAAGGGCCTGTTGGATGAGACTACCCTACCTTACTCTTGTCATTCATTCAACACCATTTATCAAGCATCAACTACTTCCCTAGTGGCTCAGATGGTAAAGAATCTGCCTGCAATGCAGAAGACCTGGGTTTGATCCCTGGGTTGGGAAGACCCCCTGGAGAAGGGAATGGCTACCCACTCCAGTATTCTTGCGTGGAGAATTCCACGGACAGAGGAGCCTGGTGGGCTGTAGTCCATGGGGTCACAAAGAGTTAGATACAATTGATCGACTAACACTTTAACTAACTACCTGCCAGGTCCTATCTCAAGGTTAAATGGGGAAACTCAGGCACCAATCAAGCCGCTTGTCTGAGGGCTCCCAGCTAGGCAATGGAAGAGCTAGAGGACAAGCGTGACTCCCATTGCAGAGCCCCTGTGTTTCGCCTCAGGGCCAGATGTTTGAGATGAAGAGCAGAAGCCTTGAGCGTTTCCTGGGTTTTGTTCAGCCTGGAATCTGCTGGGAATCTGACCTCCCTGCAGCTGGAGTCTGACAGTCTTTGGAGCAGCAGAGGGAAGGGACAATCTCTAGTGGAGTCACCTGTCCAGCTGGCAGCTGGCCTCAGCTGACTCTTGCTGGTGGTGTTTGGGCTGGGCATTTGTGGGGATCAGTGAGTCCACCTCCAGTTCTCAGGATAAACAAGCTGCACTGGTTGGCCAAGATGTTTGCAAGCGCCGTTTCCATTCAACAGCACAACCCAGATTTAGGTTTCTGAGACCTGCTAAGCAGCCACCCCCTTGGATCTTTATCCTTCCTCCTGTGTCCTTCCTGCCACCTGTAGTCTAAATTTAGAGACAAGCACAGTAGAGCACCTTCCGGCCTGGGTCACTCTGGCAGGCCCCTGAGCTGCTGATGAGCTGTACTGCACCATCTCTCAGCACCAACGGGGTGGGGAGTATGTGGGAGCCTCCTGATAATCATCCCGAGAGGGTCTCCTGAGCTAAGGGCTTTCTTGCATTGTTTTCCTTTGATTATACAAATGATATATAGCTTGGAAAATGCAGAAAAATATAAAGAAAAAAATAACAATTCATTCCCTTTGTTAGGTTTTGTTGTTAATATTTTGTTCAGGTTTGCTTCTTTATATTTAAATCATATTTTTATTTTGATAATAATAAAACTTATTGATAAAAAAAGATGATTATGAGCAAGGAAGAATCCTAGCCCCCAGAAATACCACTGCTAATATTTTGACATATTAGGTTGGCAAAAAAGTTCATTTTGGTTTATGTAAAATGGTACAAAACAACTAGAATGAACATTTTGGTCAACCCGATAATTTTTTAAGGTATTTAAAAATTTTTCTTTTTTTGGCTTACAGAGTTAAAATCATACCATACGATCAATTTTGTCTCCCACCCTCTCCACTTATCACTTTGCAAAATAAGCAGTCTCCAAGTTTTTATTTCAAACTCTTTAAAATCATTTGTCAACACAGTATTTCATTGCTTCAATAAACTATGATTTCCTTAACCATCTTGACTTCCTTCCATCTCCCTCTTTTGAGGTTGTTTCTGATATTTTGCAACTATAAATTATACAAGTTGATGATGAACATCTTGATGCCTAAATGTTTAATGACATTTAGAATTACATCCTTAAGATTGGTATCTTAGGATTATAAGATAAAAGGCTATGAATATTCTTAAACATTGTGAGCCTTCCTGCCAAAAAGCTTTCCAAAAGACCTGGGTCATCTTTCGTGATCTGCTCCCAGTAGTGCAGTCAGCATTTTGATGTGCGTGAAACCAAGTTCAAAGAAAAAGAAAAAGAAATTAAATTCTTTGGCAAATAGTAACTTAAAGGAAAAAGTCAGAAAGGGAGAAAGTGAAGCATTATCTTTGCAGTGTGTTAATTGTTCAGTTATGTCCAATTCTTTGCAACCCTTTGGACTGTGGCTCTCCGGGCTTTTCTGTCCGTGGAATTCTCCAGGCAACAATCCCGGAGAAGATCCAGGGGATCTTCCTGACCCAAGGATCAAACCTGGGTCTCCTGCACTGCAGGCAGATTTTTTACTGTCTGAGCCACCAGAAAAGCCCACAGAGAGAAGAATTTTCACAAAAAAAGTCATAGGAATGAGACTCTTGGGACTTTTTCCAGATCAGTTTGGAAAGTCATCTGCTATTCCTCCCCTCAGCGTTATGGATAACGCCCTTGTCCACTTCTCTTAGGACAGTGGCACAGCAGTCAGCTCCCCTGTGGACAGATGGCTCTTCCTACCACAGTCACCTTCCAAAAGGCAGAAACTTGCCAAAAGAAAGAGATCTGAAAAATTCTTTGGTCCAATCCTTCATTTTGTCAGATCAAAGTCTAGACAAATGATGTGATTTACCCAAGAAGTGACTCACAGCTAGTTTGTTGGAAAATGTTGGACTAGTACCCATATTTCCATCCATAGTTGATGATAAATAAAAGTCATTGTGTAACAGTTCAGCACAATCTTTGTATACGTGATTCCTTGTATACATTTCCCTCATTAAGTTTTGAGGATGTATGTAGCTGTCTACAGTTCTTAGAAGGTGCACTTAAGAAAATCTGAAAGAAGTTAAATTTTAAAGCCTCCCGACTGATTGGCATACATTACTAAGGTGAATGATTTCTTATGTCTTTGCAACTTGTCTGGATGCTCTTTAAGTTACCCTGAGGTCTACATCCACCCATGCTCCAATCCACGTGTGTGCTTCCTGCTCTTGATGTATCATGACCTGTCAGGGAGGGAGTTGCAGCATGTAGGTATGGGCGCTTCTTGTGGCCTTTCTCCTTTCACATGCATTGTTGTTGTTTAGTCAGAAGTCATGTCTGACTCTTTTGTGACCCTGTGGACTATAGCTGGCCAGGTTCCTCTGTCCATGGGACTTCTCAGGTAAGAACCCTGGGATGGGTTCCAATTTCCTTCTCCAGGGGATCTTCCCCACCCAGGAATCAAACCAGTATCTCCTGAATTGGCAGGCAGATTCTTTATCACTGAGCCACCACGAAAGTCCTTCACATACACCAGGACTCCTGAAGTGGGTTGAACCTCAGATATGCTCTTGCCGTTAAAAACTTAATCATTATTCAAAGATAAATTCAAATCCTATCTCTTTCAGGTAGGAAAAAAAAAATCCTTTGACCCACCTAGGCTAACATGTTCACTTTCTTTTCTAAACTTGGTCTGTCTATACCAGTGGTTTGAACAATCCTATTTGGGTATGATCATCTCTCTTTTTTAACTTCAAAAAATCTTTGCATAACCTACATCACAATAATTGTTCTTTTAGTACCTATTATAAAAATTCATGATGACCAAAGGATAGCATGGCAAATAGCTATGTATTTCACCAATCATAATATGTATTTGAAAAGTAAATATGTGTACTTTTTGAGATGTGTCTAAGTCATCTTATAGATATGTGGATTTCTGAGGCTTCGTTCAACCCATAAATTACAAGAGATTTGAGGTCCAAAGTTTGTGAATCACTGGTCTATGGATTCATTTGCAATGAATCACAGGTCAAGGGTACTGCTTGCATTGTCGCACAGCTCTTCAGGTTGGACTGTATTCTTCATTTAGACTGAATCCTCCCTGAGGACAAGAACTTCCTCTAACATGCCTTTGTACATCCACCATGCTAAATGGACCAATTAATCAAGGATCTTTAATTGAGCACTAACCATATCCAGGACACTGAACTTGATCCTGTGGGAGATACGAAGTGTAAGATCCAGTTCCTACCTGTGAGGTCTCACAGTTAGTAGAGACAGGACATATGTCTCTATAAATGGATTAATGAATGAAGGCTCTAAGAGAAAGGCTTGAGATATAAAGTAACAATTGGATTGCTAAACTCCACAGGCCTATAGGACGAATTATGAAATGAGTTGAACAGACACTAAAAGGTAAGAGCACAGAAAAGAAGGAAAGTGTGCCAGTGAGCAGGAAGGCTTTATAGAGGAGAGCTCTGAGTATGAATCTTCAAGTAATCAGAACTTGACTGCTTCCCTCAGGCCTGGAAGGTGCTCAGAGAATAATTTAATGAATGTGCACAAAAAGCATTTTGGGTCATTTATACCTCTATAGATACAAGTGAAGTCCTTGTTCTAAGATGATGCTGTGAAAGTGCTGCACTCAATATGCCAGCAAATCTGGAAAACTCAGCAGTGGCCACAGGACTGGAAAAGGTCAGTTTTCATTCCAATCCCAAAGAAAGGCAATGCCAAAGAATGCTCAAACTACCGCACAATTGCACTCATCTCACATGCTAGTAAAGTAATGCTCAAAATTCTCCAAGCCAGGTTTCAGCAATATGTGAACCGTGAACTTCCTGACATTCAAGCTGGTTTTAGAAAAGGCAGAGGAACTAGAGATCAAATTGACAACATCCGCTGGATCATAGAAAAAGCAAGAGAGTTCCAGAAAAACATCTATTTCTGCTTTATTGACTATGCCAAAGCCTTTGACTGTGTGGATCACAATAAACTGTGGAAAATTCTGAAAGAGATGGGAATACCAGACCACCTGACCTGCCTCTTGAGAAATTTGTATGCAGGTCAGGAAGCAACAGTTAGAACTGGACATGGAACAACAGACTGGTTCCAAATAGGAAAAGGAGCACATCAAGGCTGTATACTGTCACCCTGCTTATTTAACTTATATGCAGAGTACATCATGAGAAACGCTGGACTGGAAGAAACACAAGCTGGAATCAAGATTGCCAGGAGAAATATCAATAACCTCAGATATGCAGATGACATCACCCTTATGGCAGAAAGTGAAGAGGAACTCAAAAGCCTCTTGATGAAAGTGAAAGTGGAGAGTGAAAAAGTTGGCTTAAAGCTCAACATTCAGAAAACTAAGATCATGGCATCTGGTCCCATCAGTTCATGGGAAATAGATGGGGAAACAGTGGTAACAGTGTCAGACTTTATTTTTTTGGGCTCCAAAATCACTGCAGATGGTGACTGCAGCCATGAAATTAAAAGACGCTTACTCCTTGGAAGGAAAGTTATGACCAACCTAGATAGCATATTCAAAAGCAGAGACATTACTTTGCCAACAAAGGTTTGTCTAGTCAAGACTATGGTTTTTCCTGTGGTCATGTATGGATGTGAGAGTTGGACTGTGAAGAAGGCTGAGCACCAAAGAATTGATGCTTTTGAACTGTGGTGTTGGAGAAGACTCTTGAGAGTCCCTTGGATTGCAAGGAGATCCAACCAGTCCATTCTGAAGGAGATCAGAACTTCCTTCCTGGGATTTCTTTGGAAGGAATGATGCTGAAGCTAAAACTCCAGTACTTTGGCCACCTCATGTGAAGAGTTGACTCATTGGAAAAGACTCTGATGCTGGGAGGGATTGGGGGCAGGAGGAGAAGGGGACGACACAGGATGAGATGGCTGGATGGCATCACTGACTTGATGAACGTGAGTCTGAGTGAACTCTGGGAGTTGGTGATGGACAGGGAGGCCTGGCGTGCTGCGATTCATGGGGTCTCAAAGAGTCGGACACGACTGAGCAACTGAACTGAACTGAATGGTGCAGTGACTCATCCAGGATCATATAACCAGTTAGTAACACAGTTGGGACTTGACACCTGGGAGCTGGACTTCAAGGTTAGTGTACTTTCTACTGTATCCTGTTACCCATAGAATTCCCTCCCTTTTATCAAACTTTTCAGAACAATATGTATAAGTTTCCCTGAGGCTAACCATTCACACCTCCTCCTTTTTCTAATCTCAGTGCTAGACATGCGTTTCTTCTCTTGCTATCCGAACATGCCCCAATTATAAATTAGAAGCAACTTCTGGGCCTTGGCCAATGCTTCAAAGGGACTGTGTATTGGCATCCACTATGCCAAAGCCATCTTGTAAAATACAAACTATTAATACAAAAACCAAACCATTGCTTTGTGGATTGTGGGGATCTCATGAGCATGGTGGGAGATGGGGGTGTTTCTGGAGGGGCCCTCTCCACTGCCATTAGGTTTCACCCACAACAGAGAGGGTTGCCTCCTTTAGGATACCACAAACCAATTAGTTTGGGACCCTTCCAAGGAAACTGTCACCATCTGCTGAATATTCAGGCAGCTTGGGTGATCTGAAAAGACAGTGGGTGGTCACTGGGATACACAGACAGGACTTACGGCCAAGGATGCTCCAGGCTCAGGAACCTGGAAGACAAATACCTTTAAGAAATTACCTCCAATCCCCTGGGCATCTGTGGCCTGAAGTCAAGCCATTGGTTTAGCTTGTTCCATTGTGAAGTATCTAGCAAATTCTTGGCTTCTCCTAACTGTACACTTCTCTTATTTCAGTGATAACTTCCTTTATTACTATCAAAGACTCCTGGGCTTCATACTTTCTCTTTCCTGATCTACCCCAATGAAGCCTTATTCTCAGAGCCTGAATCCATGAATCCACTCACAAAATGTATCTACTTCGCTGGCTTAGTACAGTGAAGTCACTACTTAAAGACCCCTGGGAGATGTGACTTCCTCTGATTCTACTGCTCACTGTGACTTGGGCAAGGCATTTACTTTTCTGGTCCCTCTGCTCTAATCTCCTTACATATAAAGTGAGGGAGTTATATAAAATGATTCTTTTTCATTCTATCTTTGTCATTCAAGGTAGGAGACAGAAACCACACCATACTAGGAACAGGGAAGGTTTCGTATAAGGATTTATTGGCTAATAACAAGGAACTAGCAACTCAGGGGTAAAGCAAACTTCTAAGAATACTGGAACCACAGACAGAAGGAACAGCTTAGGGCCTGCCCCAGGGGCTGAGGCAGAGTGCCCAAGGAAGGAACACATTTGGAGAATACCCACTTCCAAGGCTGAAATAAAGACCTTTAGCTGTATCCCGACCAATGGCACAGAGATTCACTGGGGTATTATAGAATGGGGCTGACAGGTGAGGGGTACTAGAAAAACTCATCGAGGAGCTGCCTGTCTCACGGAGAAGTCAGCTTGGGTGCTGGTGGAATTCCACAGATGTGCCTGTGGGGCGCTCCTGATACTCACCTGAGGTGAACATGCCCCCAGCCCCTTGTCTCCACAAGAAAGCCTCAGGAGTAAGTAGAAAAGAAAACACACCCGGGAATTCCCTGGTGGTCCAGTGGTTAGGACTCCGAGCTTTCCACTGCAGGGAGCTCAAGTTTGATCCCAGGTTGGGGAACGAAGATCTAAAGTAGGATTAAAAAAAGAAAATTTAAAAAAGGAAAGAAATCACACTAGAACCAGGAAAAGAAGTCCCTTTCCCCTACTTTCCCACAGTCTCTCTCCAGAACCCTCTGCGGTCAAAGCTTCCATCATGCTGTCAGATAAAGAGGCATGTTTTAGAGGGCCCAGTTTGCTGGGTAATGAAGGGTGAATTTGGAGATGAGAAGCAATAAGTCAATAACTGACACATCATCAGTATATAATGTGTGACTCTTTGATTTGTTCAGTTTTTACATTAAAATGTAAGAGAAAAAGCGAATCAGCTGTATTGTACCGAGCCTAGACATGATCTCAGCTTATTTTTCTATGCCTTCCTCAATAGTTAACAAATTGTTTCAGACTGAAACTACTTCTGAGTGAGATGACCTTTGACCTTAACACTCTAAACATGCCACAATCATGTAAGATCTAGAATAAATTTACATATGATTCTAAATATATATATACATATATATATATATATATAATTGGTCATTCGATATTAGTTATATCTATGCCAAGGACAGAGGTGGATCTGTGAGCTTCCAGGAGAATGACTAGAAGCTATCAAGGCCTTCCATATCCTTCCTGGTGACAGCAAATAACTCAGAGTTATTTGATTAAGAGTGAAGTTAATCTCAGACCAGATATTATCAAGAACCAGGTGAACAACAGAAACAGTGATAAAAGTTCATAGGAAGGAAAAAGATCCAAAGACTGAAATGGTCAAGCAAAGGTTTGTGATGGCAGCTGGACTTGAGACGAATGTTGAACCATGGACAGAAGTTGCACATAAAGTGCAAAGGAAATAGTCCAAGATGTGGCTACAGGTGAGAAACAGACTAATGGTCCCTCGACCCCGAATTGGCTAGCGTCAGCTTTGAACTGAGCCAGTCCATTGGCAATGGATGTGTCATGCGTGTAGGACAGAGAGCAGGGACACCAGCATGCAGGACCTCCAAGAGTCACTGAATCTCCTGTGGCCTCTTTGAGGAAACATCATTACACGGACCTCCTCCATCATGTAGATACACCTGTGGTTCTCATGTCAATGGGTTGAGCGTTTGCTAGAATAGAGGATTTACTGTTCTAATAACTTCTCTGCACATTGTTTAATTGAAATACCAAGAAGTAAAGCAAACAGATGTCCCAAATAATTGTGATCAACTGCAAATTCAGTCTTGCCATGTCAGGCCATGTTGGGTGCCTTAGGTTTCTCTGTTCTCTCAGGACTGAAGATAGGGTGTGGCTCAGAAGTGTTCTGAGTGTTTGACAAGCTGTGCTCTGTGAGAATGACAGTAGAAAAGTAGCTGTTGACTTCTGTCTGTATCACTTGCACTTAGTATTTACTGGCATTTGGCCTCTCGACCCTAAAGTTTGCTGGCCTGCATTTCTGAATCCATTCTCTAAAGACTACCATTCCTTAGGCTCTGTCCTATGGTTTACTCTACATACCTCCTGGGCCTTCTTATCTATTCCTGTGGTTCAGATTGTCATTTATATTTGCTGACAACACCTGAGATTTTTATCTTTAGTTCCAGACCAGAATGGCCTCTGTGCTGCTAGATAAGGATGCGTTATAGGCAACTCTAGCTCAGCACCAGAGAAAAGTCTTGAGCCCTTACAATATCCTGCTGGGAACTACATGATGTAACTTTTTACTCCACCTTACTTCTCTCAGTTCATATCCATCTCTTGCCCTTTTTCATGTTGTTCCAGTCACATGGGCACGTTTCACTTTCTGTTCTTTGTCCTTCAGGAACAATGATTAATCTCAAGGAGTCTGAAGAGTGCCTGGCACTTGAAAAGTACTCAGCAAGTATTGAATGAATGAATGAGTGAATCCATTTTCTCAATCACAAACTCTCATATTGCTTAATTTTTCCTGTTTTTAATGATGCTCTTTGCTATTTCAATTGTTTTTTGAAATGTTTATGTAGAATCTCAATTTTAGACAGCATTGGCTAGATTTTTGCTTCAAGTGGACAAGAGAATGCAGGGCTCCTACAATACCAGGAACAGTCTTTTTCAACCCTACACTCTAAGTCCTGCTTGTTCTGACATGAATCAGGAATGAAAGTGGGAAGACATAATTTTGGAATTTCACATACCAATCACCAATCACCTGTGACTTTATAAATGCACCACTTTGGTGAGTATTCATAATCTTAAACCTGAGACAAGATGGTCAATGAATCCTTTGTTTAAGGTGACATTAACCTAAATCTTTGTGTGTGAGTTGTTTTCAGACAGAAAACGCAGTTGCTTACATTACCCAATGTCAACACCAACTTCTCAGCGCTTATTTGAGGAAGCTATAGGCCTCAAATTATACAGATATATTAAAACACAGAAAGTGACCACTCTTACTCTCTATATGTGATTATACCTTATTCATTTCATTATTTCAATATTTTGGGAAAAAAGACAGAAGATCTGAACAAAATGCAAACACTGGAACAAGATAATCTCTTACACCTATTCCTAATCCTAGTATCAAAAGTATATTAGAATCAGTGCTCTTATAGTGAGAGATTTCATTTTATTCATTTAGCCCATAGAAGGGGTGCTATAATCTCAGAACAACTGAACTTTTGAGATCTCAAAGTCATCCTTGCTAAACATACCCAAGGAAGCATGAGGTCTGATGGTCCCAGAAGGTCTCTTACTAACTTTTTCCAATGGTGTGCTATAAGAGCTGATTCTTAAATTTTAAGGAATTTTTACAAGCTGAACTCCATGCTACTTGAACTCCAAAGTGGGATTATTTACACTATGGGATTGAGCAATTACTGCAAACCCATTAACCCCACAAGAAAAATTAAAAAGCCAACTGTTAAACATTTTACCAATTCTGCACCACCAGTTGAATCACTTCTACAAAGTCACTTGACAGACTTTGTAGAATCAACTGGGGTTTCTAAATTCCCATTTATCCATGTTGGACTTTCTGAAGGATTTTAACTTTCTATAGCGAATTGTATACCTTTATAGGTATAGGTCTTTTATTTCAGTTTTGGCTTTATAGTCCCCCCCCCCCCCCCCCCCCCCCCGCCGTGGGCAAATTATTAACAAGCATGAATACCTTATTTACTAATAGATTTGGTTTTGCATTCATTTACACATCTTTTCTAATTATATGGCATGATTAATAATGGTTGACTCTCTGTCTCTCCCATCTCATGGACAACTTCACCGTCTCTCATGTTGATACAATTTAGCCTTTGTAAGCTTCATATGCATTACTTATAAAACTGAGATAATAATAGTATGTGCTGCTCATTTAGTTGTTGGGAGTATTAAAAGAAACAACATAGGTAAGGAACTTAGCACTGTGCTTGGTACGTGGTGGTACCTCAATACATTTGACTCAGGTAGTAAAGCCACTTGGACTTCCCTGATGACTTAGCAGGTAAAGAATCTGCCTGCAGTGCAGGAGACACAGGAGATGCAGGTTAGATCCCTGAGTCAGGAAGATCCCCTGGAGAAGGAAATGGCAACCACTCCAGTATTCTTGCCTGAAAAATCCCATGGAGAGAAGAGCCTGGTGGGCTATGGTCCAATGGGTTGCAAAGCATCGGACCGACTGAGCAACTAAACACGAGCACAGTAATAGTAGTACTCATTAGTAGCACTTTGTGCGGTGGGGTACATACACAAAAAGGTGAGATGTGGTCCTTTGGTGGCTCAGTATTTTAACCCATCCCTGCTTTACAGCCTGGGAACCCAAATTAACCAATATGTGCTGCTTGGTGCTTTAGATACTGGGGGACCGTGTCTGAGTGGGTCCCTTTACTAGTAGAAATTTATCAGTTGAATAGTTATTTCATGCTCCCAGAATAACATTGAGGATCTCAGGTCAGGCAGAGAAAATTGATATTTTGGAGTTGTAAGACTGAAAGATATTGGCTCTTTCACACCTTCTCATTTCTCCTCAGACTTCCAAAAACCCCATTTCCTCACTGCTCATCTTCCCTTTAACTGATGATGATTCATAAGAAAATAGATGTAACCCACTTGAGACCTTCTATTTTTCTTTCCTCCAAATATACCAACCTCTGTGTACCTGTGCCTGTATTTTTTTTTTTTTTACCTTCCTTCCCGTTAATACAGATGATGAGTTCAGGCTTCTGTCTGAGGAATCAGACCCCCTTTTCACCTTCTCAAGGACGTAATCCCTATGAACAGCTCCCTTCTCTGTTTCATGAGTCCTTGCCCCTCTCCTGGATCATTCTCCTCCCAGCTTACAGAAAAGCTTCAGTAGCAATAGCTCCCACCTAAAAAGACTTCTACTGACCTCTTGTTGCCCTCTAGCTATTATTCCCATTTCTCTGCTCCCTTTTACACCATGTTGGTCATAATCTCCACCCCATTACTTTCCATTCTGTCTTGAACCTATTTTAGCCAAATCTGATGGAAATTGTTTTGCCAAGGCTATTCTTACTGTACTTGATGCCAAGTCCAGTGGTCTCTCATCTGTCTTCACGCTTCTCCATCTTTCAGCACTGTTTGGCAGAGCTGACCTTTGGAAATCCATCCTCTCCTGGCTGCTGCATCGCCACCCTCTGGGGCTCTGCCTGCTCTCTAGCCATTGTTTCTCAGTCTCCTCCTCCTCACCCTCTCCTCTCTTGTTTTCTAAGTGCTGCAGTATCCATGTTCTTGGCCTTTGGCCCTCTTCTTCCATAATAGAGCTCATCTGGTCCCATGGCCTTACATTTCATTTATTAGCTTTTAATTTCCAAATCTGTGTCTCCAGCCCCATCTCTCCAGTGAGTTTCACTCTGGCTGTTTAGATTGTCTAGTTAAATACTGCTGTTTAGATTGTCTAGTTAAATACTGCTGTTTAGATTATCTAGTTAAATACTGCTGTTTAGATTGTCTAGTTAGAGTTCTTTTGGTGTTTTTCCATAACATAGTTCATTCATGGTTTTTCCATAACATCTTATGGGAAAACTCCAAATGAACTTTTTGGCCAAACTAATATATCCCCACTGGGATGCCCAATGGGAAGTTCAAACAGCATGACCAAAAAATAACACTCAAATAACATTCAAAGTTTCCCTTTGAAACAGAACTCCTGTAGTCATTCCCACCCAGTAAATGGCACCACCATCCACCTAGTCGCTTAATGTCTCCTCTCTGTATCCAGTCTACTAGCAAGTTAGTTCTAACTCTAGACTGTGTTCCAGTCCTGTTCATACCCTCCTGCTTTCCTTCTTGCTCATTTATGATCAGTTCTTTCCCCATAAATAGAAAGATATTTTTAGTATATAAAAAAGATCCCATCATCTCTTGCTTAATTAGCTTCCTGTTAGAAAACAATCCAAAACCTTACATTGGCCCGAGAGGCCTTACTTGTGTTGGCTTCAGCCTGCATCTCCACACTCATCTTGCTCATATTCTTTCCCCATTATGTGCCAGTCATGCTGGCCTTCAGTGTGTTCCTTCAGCAGACTAACCTGGACCTCCGCCTTTGCATTTGCTGTTCCCTCTGCCTCCACAGTTACACTTTTTTTTTTTTAGTTAAGATCTTTTGATGTGGACCATTTTAAAAGCCTTTATTGAATTTGTTACAACATTCTGTTTTATGGTGTTTTTTTTTTTTTTTTTTTCGCCACAAGGCATGTGGGATATTTGATCCCCAACCAGGGGTGGAACCCACACCCCCTGCATCGAAAGGCGAAGTCTTAACCACTAGGCTGCCAGGGAAGTCCTGTCCATATCTATACTTGGCAGGCTCCTTTAAGCCTGTTTGAGGAGGCTTAATTTGATCTCATGCAAACTTGAGGTCAAATTCACTTCTCCAAGAGACCTTCTTGAGTACCCAATCTGCAGTAACCCCCTCCTCCCTTATTCTCTAGCACATGACTCTTCCTATTTTCCTCATGTACCACTATCTGAATTTATCTTGGTCACTTATTTGTGTGTTTACATTTTCTCCTCCCTTCCACCACTCTTGCGAGAATTAAGCTCCATGAGAGCAAGTCCCTTGTCCACTTTGCTCCCCTTTGTTTCCTCAGCACTGTCTTACATGTCATCGGTGACTAACTAACACTTGCTGAGTGAATGATTGAACATCCTGGATGCTTAACAAAGGTATTTCTAAATACTGCGAGGGTAGACATAAGTGAGGAGATTGTCCACCACACCGCTCACTGTTCTGTATGCGACACCACACCCATATGAGAAATATATTCTAGAATGCAGCATCTGGGAAACTTGACTTCTGGGAAGAACCTGCTGTGCCTCTTTCTTTCCTCATATTAAAGCTGTCACTGATTGTTTCCATTTTTGTTTTGCCCTAGCTGTGGACCCAGAACAGTGGGACTTCCCTCGTGGTCCAGTGGCTAGCTAAGACTCCATGCTCCCAGTGCAAGGGGCCTGGGTTTGATCCCTGGTCAGGGAAGTAGAGCCCGCATATCACAATTAAGAGTTTGCATGCAATGACTAAAGATCCTTATGCTGCAGTGAAGACCCAGTACAGTCAAATAAATTAAGAAGAAGAAGAAGAAGAAGAATTAAAAAAAACAGGCCAGCAATAATAGTTGTTTTAACAGTCCCTTCCTCTGGTTTATTTCCTACTTTTCTTAAGGAAAGTACGGTAGTGAGATTTGTTGAAAAAGTGAGTATTAGCCTTTCAGTCATGTCTGACTCTTTGTGACCCCATGGACTGTAGTCAGCCAACAGCCTCTGTCCATGGAATTCTTCAGGCAAGAATACTGGAGTGGATAACCATTCCCTTTTCCAGGGGATCTTCCTGACCCAGGAATGGAACCTGGGTCTCTTGCATTGCTGGCAGATTCTTTACTGTTTGAACCATCAGGGAAGGCTTTTATGTCACCTTAGTTTCTTTTTGGAGAGAAGTGTGATTTAAACGACAGCTTTGAAAGCGTGGACATCTAGTGTTTACTTGGAGCAATGAGATATTGGATGGGAGCTTTCTGGCCATAAGGGCTCATGTGGCAGTGTGAACTTTGTTATTGTTAGGGGTTTGCTGTGATTCATATTTGGGGATTCCCCAAGGTCACTTTAATTAGGATTTACTTGGCTAATCAGAGCCCAACCCTTCAGGTATTAGGGTAGTCAGGCTTATTTGTATTTGTTGACTCAATGAATGTCACTTCAGGGTTATGAGCCAAAAAGCTGATGCACTTGAGAGTTTATTATTCTCTTCATGTCTCAGGAGCGGAAGAAAGATGCCTTTCAGTTTAGCCTTAAAATGCTATGCCTTGAACTTAGGGTAATTTATGAACTACACCCTCCTAAGATTCAAAGGAATAGTTCTTAATTGTTATTTAGGTCTAGGGATGGTCTTGAAGTTTATGGAAGATAATATGTAATGCTTCTCCTTAGTATTACAAAATTAGAATGTAACTCTTTGAAGTCCAGAGTGTGTTGATATTTTAATTGATTAATTATTTTATGTATTTTGCTTGTAGCAACAGCATTCATAAAACAGCAATTATGTAAGTAAAGGATAAATTGATCCATTATTATTGAATATCTTGATGCTTATAGTAAATTGATATCACTGATGTAAAGAATATATACGTGGTTAATTCATGAGGGCATGAGGGTGGACAAATCTCTTTGAATAGTTAAAGAATGCTTTTAAAACTGCCCTTACTGCTTATGTGCAGGGTGGGATAGTGCCACTGTACACAAGAACTGTATCTTAACTTAAACTTTTCTCTCAAATAAGCATTGTAATTAAGCATTACTTAGAAATTTGATACAAAATTAAAGTTTAGTTTTTGATAGTAATTTAAACATTGATGCAAGTAGTTTTGAAAAAAGGGTACAGACAAAAATTTTTTGCAAGCTTTTCTCATACAGGAAGCAAAAGTCTGAGTCATTTGGTAACCAAATCCAAACACACATAATACATAAATCCTGTATGATACTGTGCAAGTAACTGATTTTGAAGATTAACCTTTTGAAATACAAATTTACCCACACTAATATGGTTCAGTTTTTTATACGAAAATTAGGACTTACATCAAGATTTGTTAATTTGTGAAGCTATTTTATGAAGAATTCCATTTTCAGTTTGCTGACTTTCTGAATAAAGTCACTATTACTTGCCTCAAAAAAATGGGTCCTAAATAATGCTTAAAAATAATAATATAATATAATCTTGTATAATGTGAAATATAATGATATAGTATCTAATATACATAATAGGCTGCGTTTACATATAACTTTTTTAGAACATCTATTTATCCAGCATTTTGCTGTGACCTTTCTTTCAGCATAACCTAAACCACTATAGTTTTAATTCAAATGACTGTAAGATCATTGTTAAATATGTATCATAAAGCCTGGGACCTTTACCAAGCATATTTGAATGTGAGATTCACCTTGACTTATTGTCTGGGATGTTCTTTCATTAGCTTAAGTAGCAAAGATTGGCATGGAACAACTTATGGTATACAAGTAACATAATTTACTAGTAATTATTCAATCAAAAATATCATTTAAACTCTATAGAGATATTCTTTATTTACCATATTTTCAATTTAAAAGCAAGAAACCTTTCTATTCCTCTTCAACAGTGCTGAAGTCTTGAGAGTTTTTTGGCTCATTGTGAATATCCTGGTGTGCTGGCCAAGATAAGAAAAATCCAGGGTCTGGAATCCAGGAAAGTTTATCATGGAAGTCGGATGATTACTGGTTCCTGAACCAAATGCCTTGCATTTATCTGGGTTCCAGGTTGAGTAGCCTGTTTTAAAAAAGGCAATCCAGACCTTCTACCACTCACACTGAGGGCCATCAGTCTCACAGAGAGAGGCCAGTGGTATTTCTGGAGCTTTGTGTAATCAAGACTCGATAATAAAGGCTACTTTTCACCAAAGGAGATGGGTTGGATTTTCTGACTTTAACTCTGACTGAGTTCAGAGAAAAAGTTATGGCTGTTTTTAAGTGTAAGCTCAGTTATGGCAGGGAAGTCTGGTTTTGTTCCTGACAACGCCTCTCCCTGCTCTTTCGCTCCCTCTTTCAGTATTGAAGCTCATGACACATTTGATGTGTCATACATGAATGACAGTCTGTAAACGCCAAGGAGGACAGGGAGATGGAAAGCAGTCCTCTTCAGGAGATAATTGGTAGGCTCAAGCTTGCTACAGCAGAACGCAAAACAGCCCTCAGCAGGAGATTAAAGCGTCTCTGAAGAGGGGAGCAGCTACCGCCTCTCCCTACTTTTCTTCTTCCCACTCTAGTTTTCCAGGATGGAGTCATTGGAGAGCTTACTAGAAATGCAGATGGGTTTAAAATTAGTGCCAAAGATGACCTATTTATTTTTTTTAAAGCTGTCTTATGCAATGTGTTTTATAGTCTTGACTGTGGCAAGAGAAGAGGGTGTGAGAACTGCCTCAGGTCTCTCATTCCTGGGGCTGCCCTGTAAGTTGTGGGTGCAGATGCCTTTCCTCATGACCCTGTGGCCACACGTGGGTCTGCCACTAATCTGCTTTGGTATCTGAGCTGGGAGAGAATTACTGATGTCCTGGGATTCTCCACGGAATTACTGACTGACTTTGTTGGCAGGGTTCCCCGGGGTTACCAGGGGAGACAGGAAGTTCTGAAAATGAAGAGGGAAGTTGTTGGGCATAAAATTCATAAAATTCGCGATTAAAAGTAGATCATTTTAACTGTAAATTTTTGTTTCTCTGTGCTTAATTTGTCTTTGTCATCATGTTGCCATTATCATCACATGGTTATCAACGAGCATCTCCCAACGGAACTCTCTTATCTGCTCTGGCTGGTCCCCAGGGAATCCTTTGCCTTCTTGGTGTTCCTTCTCAGTACACTCACTGAATCTTCTCCCAACCTTGGCTATTCTCCCGATCTTTCTCCTGATCTTTCCTTCCCTAAATACCACCCACATCTGCACTCTACCATAGTTTAGGAAGTAGTTGCTCTCCAGTTGAGCTGTGTATGTTAGCTTTGTCCCGCAGACTAGAATACAAGTTCCTTGATTGCAGGAGCCAGAGTAGAGGTGGTAAGGAGACTCACTTTCCCCCTTCTGTATTACTTGAGATGTCTTTATATTATGAATGTATAACCTATTAAAATAATTTTAAACGCATTTCCCTTCCAGATCTCACATATTATAAGAAGCAAAACAACAACCAAAAAATCACATAGATTCAGCATGGTACCAAATAAATTCCATCTAGATTTGATAAGTGTCTTTTGCTCTGAAGGGGAGATAAAAAATAAATAATAGTGATAATGGTTAAAAAAAAACACAAAACCTATCTGGCTGAATACTAATAAAAGTGCCTTTACTTCATGTGGGGAGCTTCCAGATCAATACAAAAAAGATGTACTGCACATTCAAACCAGTGCTATTTACTTAGCAGCTCTCGAATGGGAATTCGCAGACAACAGCTATCAAGTTTCTAGCCTGGAAAAATCCACAAAGGCCACTGAACACAGACACCATGGGGACATCATGCAGACAGTTTATAAAAATAACTTGCCCACGCATTTTTGGAAACTGATGTAAGCTGTACTTGTGGCTCTGTCTGCTTCCTTTGCTTTATCCAGTAACAACTGAAAAGAGACCAGTTACTAGGACTCCGAGAACTTGGATGCTCAAGAGACACCCAGCATTCACCACAGGGCAAGTACCAATCCTGTGTTACATGAATACACACAACAAACTGTAATGCAGTTAGTAACAAAAAAAAAAAAATGCATCAATCTATTCAGAAATATTTATCAAGCACCTGACACATGCTGAGCACTCTGCTGCTGCTGCTAAGTCGCTTCAGTAGTGTCCAACTCTGTGCGACCCCATAGACGGAAGTCCAACAGGCTCCCCCGTCCCTGGGATTCTCCAGCTGAGCACTCTAGGGAATTCAAACATGTATCAGTTACTCCCTGGGTTTGAAGAGTTTGAAGTCTAGTAGTGAAATAAGGCAATGGCACCCCACTCCAGTACTCTTGTCTGGAAAACCCCAAGGATGGAGGAGGCTGGTAGGCTGCAGTCCATGGGGTTGCTAAGAGTCGGGCACGACTGAGTGACTTCACTTTCACTTTTCACTTTCATGCATTAGAGAAGGAAATGGCAACCCACTCCAGCGTTCTTGCCTGGAGAATCCCAGGGATGGGGGAGCCTGGTAGGTTGCTGTCTATGGGGTTGCACAGAATCGGACACGATTGAAGTGACTTAGCAGCAGCAGCAGTGAAATAATGCTTGTTCAGAACATATGTTATATGTTAACATATGTTACATGTTACATGTTAACATATGTTAGTATCATCTGAGTAGTTCAATTTAATCATTCTGAAGTTGGAGAAATCACTTTCAGTTGAGCGATCAGAAAATGCTCTATTACAGGGGAGGACACTTGAAATGGATGTATGAGTTTAAAAAACTTTTTAAATTCAAGTATATATAAAAGTGCACATATCATAAAGACTACAAGCTAACTGATTCTATACAAACTGAACACATTAGTTATGTAATCCGCACACTTTACCAGATAGACTAGTACAATACTCCAGAAGTTCCCATTGTGCTCTCTTCTGATCATTCTTGGCGGGGGGCAGTAGAATTTTGTTAGATGAATGTAGACAGAGAGAAATTACTGGAGGAAGGATTAGCATGCATAAAGATGTGAAAATTAAAAGGCAAGATCCATGTTTGAGGAATGGGCTGAAGAGTTTGCTTGGAGTATCAGCTGGAGAACAGGATTGGGTACATATTATACGGCCTTAAATGCCAAGTAAAAGAGTTAAATTTTATTAGCCCTGAAGCTGTTTGAATGAAGAAGGACTATTTTGTAAAATTTTGTGATGATTGGTAGTTCAGAGGTCAGCAACCTCTGTTGGAAAGCTTCTATAACATCCAGGTGTGAGATTATTTTGGATCTGCAGTGGCAGATGAGGACAGAGAGTAACTAGCCATCCACAGACACTATAAAGAGCCAACAAAACTGAATGACTGCAGATCTTGAGGAAGGAGGTGGAAGAAAACTTACTTCCATAGAACTAATCAAGAGAAAATTTAATAACTTTCTCTTAAAGTAAAGAAGTTAACTGTTACTTAGTGTTTTGTTAAGGGTAAACACAGGGGTGTTGTCTCTCCAAAACAGTTCTGAAAACCTTCTTACACTATTTGAATGAAATCTTTAGTTATTCTAAGGAAACTCCAAAGAAGCAACTGACCTTTCAGACAAAAAGAGTCCTTTGTTAGTGGGAAATGTGGACTGTTTATCTTTTCAAATGGGTGAATGCTAGAATAAATATTTTCCTGGGAAAAACTGACTCCCAGGAAGACTTCTTAAGATGTCACTATAACAGCAAATTATTGGGTGTTGCTCACCTGCCTGTTTATCCATCCAGATTTCTGGACAGGATGAATTAATTTCATTGTATACTTTCACCTGTAACGTGTTTCTACAGGAAACACCATCATTTTTTGGGAAAAAAGACAATGTTTTTTTCTTTGACAGCTTTTTATGTATCACTTTGGCCATGTGGGTCATTTTTGATTAAAGCTCTCCCCCTCCAACTTTCAACTCTTACCCTCCAAAGCAGTAGATTCTGGACTCAACAAATAATTATTGAGCACATGACACGTGCTTTGATTTTCTATAACGTTTTCAGTCTGTTCCTAATCCTTCTGTACAACCTTATTACCTTATTCTTCAAAGTCTGTTTTTTCCTTTTCTTTTTTTCCAGGAGTTTTGGATGCGAGTAATTGTTTCCAGATACTGGGATCTGTCTAGCGAAACATCAACCGATGTAAGGGAAGTTGTGCTTGGAAGCCGGTGAGTGTGCAGGTGACCAAGAGTCTTTTCTGGGATCAGACGGAAGAAAGAGAAATTTACTTGGGAAAGAGCACGTGGGTGGGAAGAGGAGGGGAGTCCGGGTAGATGAGAGCTGGTGTCGGATAGACTCCATGCTCTCTCTAGATGTGACGCTCCATCATCCAGGTAGTCGTGGCGCCCACGGCCTTGAGCGTCTAGAGTCACTCCACATCGCTGGCTGCTCACCTCCACCGCTTCCCCAGCTGAAGTTCCAAACTTTTTCCTGAGGGGAGAGGAAGGGTGTTATTAAGTTTGAAAGGGAAGTCCCTCCCCTTCCCGGATTCCTATTGGTCAGAGCCAGCCCCATCCCCACCAGGATCATGGGCGGATTGGCTGTGAGAGGGGAGTCCCGCCGCAGGCCCGGAGCCGACGGCCGCCCGGCGGCCCCCAGGTGGCAGGTGGGGCCGGGACCGCCCTCGCCGCCGCCGCCTCCGTGCGTTTCCAGCCGGCGGACTTTAAGGTTCGCGCGCAGGTCGGGGGCGCCGCGCTCGGCGGGAGTGGGACTGCCAGGTCTTGGCCATGAAGAGCCTGAAGTCCCGCCTGAGGAGGCAGGACGCGCCCGGCCCCGCGCCGTCCGGCGCCGCCGCCGCCGCCGTCAGCGCGGTGAGTTCCATGGCCAGTGCGCGCCCGAGCGCCCGGCGCTGCCCTCCGGCGAACCGCAGAGCCCGTCTCTGCTCGGCTTTCCTTCACAGTGTCCCGCTGGGTCGGCCCCGGCGACTCCTCCTCCCTCCTCAGACCAAGGCTCCGCGTTGGCCCGGAGACCCCGGGGACCCTCCCCGCCGCTGCCTCCGGGGCTCTCCGGGCCCCTTTCCCCACCCCTCACCCTTAGGTCTCCCAGCTCCTGGCCTTTAGGATCGAATTGTTCGCTCTTACTCAAGTCGGTGTTTCGGGGTTGTCCACCACCTCGGCCCTTCTCCGGTGACCCTAGTCCCTGCCCTCTCCCCGGCTGACCCCCGCACCCCACGCGCGCTCAGGCCCGTCCCGGCTCTGCTGGGCACAGCGGGCGCCCCTCAGTCCCCGGGCCTGCGGGTCCGGCGGGGGGCTTGGCGCCCCACAGTCCAGGTGGGCAGAGCAGTGGACCCGGCGTCGCCCAGTCCAGACTCCGGACCTTTCGTGGGTGAGCGCTGCTGGGCTGGGTGGACGCCGTGTGCTGGCCGCTGTCGCTGGGTCACTGGGACTCAGAATCAAACACGCAGAAGTTTGATTTCTGAGTGATGCAGATGCATCTGGCGTAGTTGTAAAGACAAAGCCCCAAATGGGTGGTGATCCTGAAAGTGGTGGTGAAGTTGGGAAATTGTCTTATTAAGTCTCACCTGTGGGACAGACAGACCCCCGGCAGACCTGCATTCGGTGCTGATCCGCAGCCCGGCCTTTGCAAGCTAAGAAGTTCTCAGGGCCTCTCTTCAGTTGGCAGGAGAACAGAAATGTTGAGAAACAGCCTGACTGCAGATGTTGGGATTTAGATAATTTGGCAAGTAGAAGAATGGCTATATCTTCCACATTATATGTTGTTGGAATAAACGTTATTTTAAAAGTCTTGAGAGTCAGAAACGTTTACGAGGTGTAATGCTCAAACTGCCTGGTTGTCCCTGTGGAGTCATTAAAACAGATTTTAATAATTTAACATAGGTTTTACCAAATGATTAAATGCATTTTTTGAGACTACTCATTAATCTGCTTTGGTTTTTGAGTGAATTCAGAATTATGCCCTTCTCTCTACTTGACTACTTCTAGGATGATTTTACTTGGGCTTAAAGGAAATTGTGGTGAAACTTGGCTCTTTACTTCGCAATTGAAAAAAAAAAAGAGGGGATAGTTTCAGATAGCATGATATTTGATGCTTTGATGTTGGTTAATATGGCATGAAGTCGTTTAAGTAGCCCATAGAAGGGACGATTACTTTCAGATTTTTTAAAAGAAAATAATTGACAGACTAGTGATTTAGTGATATCAGATCACTGTACACAGCTGAGTTGAAGATTCAGTTTCTTTGTAGTGCAGGTTGTTTTCAGCTTTAACAGTTACTTTTCTAGCATTATTCACAATGTTTACCCCATTTGGTTTGCACTAAGTTTGTACACCTTAATTTTAGCCTGTTTTCTCTTCTAGAGATGCAGAGTATTTAGTTGTTACTGATACTACCAGCATGCCGGTTTGCAGAAAATGCATCTTTCTGAGTGTAAATCTTTAGCACTTGTTACACTGGGCATTGTTGTTTTTTAAAAAATAATGTCATAAAAAATAAAGAAGAGTACATGGTATAAAAAAATAGAACCTACCTGCTTAGAAAAAGTGAACATCTCTCAGTCTTAGCTAAATTTTCGAATACATTTTGTAAAATATTTAAATGAAAATATGTAAGTGTGATGAGTAATAAAACCAAACTAAACATTGATAGAGTTTAATAAAGGAACAGGGGAAATAGATTCTGCTTTTCAGTGCATAAACCATAAACCCTAATGTTCTATTTGGTCACATGTGTATGTATTGTTATGATTGAGCATTTAAAAAAATCTTTTTGCTTTCAGAGTTATTTAAAATTTATTAGTTTTTAAATAGATAATGTAACATATTTAAAAGGAACAAAATTATTTACAGCAGAAAGCCCTTCTCCCACCTGTGTACTTCAGTTCTTCTGCTTGCCCCCACCATTCCTCAGAGGCCATTGGTGTTATCAATTGCTTGTATATCCTACCAGAGAGAGTTTAGCATATACAAGCAAATATTAATATAAGTATTCACCCTTTATGTAAATGGTAATACACTGTACTTGCTATTCCATATATTTTTTTAAACTGTAGAATCTAGGCCCATTTAGAGCATCCCCATTCAAATCTTTGCTATAATGTACATCATGCTATGATGAGTAAGCCTGTGTATATGCAAGCATGTGTGTGTATACTTGCGGGATCAATTCCTGGAAGTGTAATTGCTAGATTAAAGGACATGTGCATGTATGATTTTAAAGAATGTTGTTGAATTTCCTCTGTGCATCATGTACCCAGTGTATAAGAAAGTATCATTTCCCATGCTTTTATTTAAAGTTTGTTCAAATTGTTAAGTTTTGTCAGCCTGATAAGTAAATATGGTACCTCAGGATAGTTTGAATTTGCATTTCTTTTACTGTGGGTGAAGTTGAGCATCTTTTCATGTTTTTAAGAGCCCCTTCCATGTTCTTTTCTGTGAAGAGTTTACTCTTTCCATTTTTCTATTGGGTTGTCAATTTCTTTCATTTGTATGTACTTTATATCAGGGAAATTAGCCTTTTCAATATGAATTTTTTTTCTTAATTGGTTTTTTGTCTAATGAGTTTGTTTATGGTGGCTTTTGCTATGCAGAGTGTGGCTTATTTTTATACAGTTGAATTTATCAGCCTTTTATTTTGTGACTTTTTCTATCTTGGCCTTTCCACTCTGCAATATTAAACAAAAATAAAGAAAAATCTCCCTGGTTTCATGTAGTCTTTGTTTCATTTTTAAAAATATTTAACTCTTTAATCCATATAGAATTTTTTCTGGTGTAAGATAAGAGGTATACATCTTGTTTTCTTCCTTCTCTTCCATTTCCCCCTTGTGGCTGCCTAATTGAATCTTAAAGCATTCATTTAATCATTATGGAGATGATCACAATTTGTACAACTTTAAAGATTTAAAAAGTGTATTTCATAAATAGTTTTTGTCATGCATTTATAGTATTTAAGGTATTGATCTGGAGACACATTAGAAATGAACTATGTAAATATTTTATGATATTATAGTATGAAAAATACAGCATATTAACGTAACATGCTAAATTATAATTATATGCTATATAAGGAATTTCAAATATTCTGAGTAGTACCGTGGTTATAAATATGTCAGTGAGTTTAGAGTTCACGAAAAGAGGGTGTGTTTATATACATGAATAAATATAGTTCACAATTTTAAATTGTGCATAGAATACATGTAAGTGTCCTTTACTAGCTAAATCTAGAGATAGCTGCATCTTTTAATCATAAGACAATTTTTGTTGTCAGATTTATTTTTAATTACTAAATTGGAGTTTCAGATTTCTGAAAGGGATAATTAAATAACTATAAATGCTACTTCAGATCTAGTCAATTATATGTACAGTCAATTATGTGTACAATTATATGTACAATGAGAAGAGGCTTGTTCCATTTTTACCTAGTTCAGATTAGGAAATTTGAGTAGTAATTAAAAGGAGTACTGCAAACCCGTATTGCAAGCACACATTTTGGAAGGAGGTTCCGCTTTAAATTGTACCTATACTACTAATCTCCGACCTGGGAAGTTCCACAGTGACAATTTTCGCTGCCATTTCTTTAGGCCGCTCTTAAAATGGGGCAATCAATTTTATAAATCAGCAACCAAATATGTTCTAAAGCATCTCATTAATGTCTCAGTACCCTGAAAAACATTTTGGTATTTCTAAAAGAATTTGGAGTTATAAATATAGCAACTGAAAAATCTTCAAAAACCTTCTTTTGGTTCCCACCAAGAGCAGAAGTTTGAGATGTTTTGAAAAGCATAAAGGATTAAGTATTACTTTGTTTTAGTTGTAATTTTGAGAATGAGGCATTTGTGTTTTCCACTTGGTGATATGGGTGTGTTTGAAAGGATGTTATTGTTATTTTTGTATTGATGATTTTGTGGTAATAAAATTAAGATCACAAATTGTTTTTAAACTCATGATACTTAATTGAGCAGTGTTTACTCATTTTCATTAAAGATGCCAACCTTTAGTCAAAATGTTTACCTTAATTAAAACTTTATTCAGATAGTTTCCCAGGATTATTCCTGTGTTGTATTTCTTGCGGTTTCTTGCAGGAAGAATTTCTTGCAGGAAGATCGCAGTAAAGAAGCCCTCTTTTTATACTTTTGGATTTCAACCCAGCAGCAGTTTTGCTCAGCATCGTGCTGACTTTAATTGCTGAACTTTATTATAATACCAAAGCAGGAAGGTTGAATTGCTTTGGTATGTCTTTTAGTATATAATGAGTCCAAGAACTTAAATGATGAGTACTTAAGCATTTTAATTACTTCTTTTAATAACAGTGGAGTAATGATTGTGCATTTATTTATTCCACATCATACACATTTTTCAAATTTTAATTCATTAGTAATAAGGCAACTGCTTTTTTACATTTGTGGCACATTTATGGCACACATAAGCTAGGCTCAAGAAGACTGAATTAATAATTAGGTCCTCTTTGAAGATATGGATAATTCCAAACTGGGAGCAGAAAATGTGCAAGATGACCATGGCATCCTTCATCACACTAGAAGGCAAAGAAGTCATCAAAGATCAGGACTAAAATAAAGAGAAAGAATGAAACTAGTGCTTTTTCTCAGGGTAACTAAAGGTATTTTACCCCAGCTAATAGATTAAGATGGGATGATAGAATCATATCATAGTTTTTAGCTCCTCATGAATCAATGGCTGTAGAGTGCCGACAGGCATGTATGAGTGGCTACTAATGTCTCAGAAAGGCAGTTGGACATAGTTTATCTCCTGATGGAAATGTTCATTGCTACTCATTGTCTTGCCAAAAATGCCAAACCTGAATATGATCGGTCTCTAGACCTTAACCACCAGTTTACAGAAAATACAGAGGACAGAGAAACATGGGGGTGCAATGAACAAAATTCTAATCATGGAAAACTCTAGAGTAAGTGACCTAGTTTCTTAAAAAATATATATTCTAAGAAGAAGAAAAAAAATGGGGGAGAAATCTATATATTAGTAGATTTAGGGAGACATATTAACTAACTACGGTGGTAGACCTCATTTGACCCTGATTAAATAACTGTAAAAATAAAAGTTTATAAGACAGTGGAAGAAATGTGAACACCATCTGAATTTGTGTTGATAGTATATTATTATTTTAAAAGATTTAAGTGTGACAGCGCTAGCAACACAGTTACATTTATAAAGAGGTCTGTCTTTCAGAGAAACATTTGAGAGTATACTATTTACAGATGAAATGATGTGGAGTGTGGAATTTGCTTCAAAATAATCTGTGGGTGGGTGGGAGAAGTAAGTGGGGGATATAGTTGAAATAGGAATGGTTGTGAGTTAATAATTATTGTAACTGGTTGGATAATGATACTGTTGTATTTACTTTTGTGATACTATTTTGTATATGTTTTAAAACTTCTGTAATAAGAAAGATAAAATCATAATTTTCATGAAGTTTTTTCAGAGAGCCAGACATAAAATAGTACTCTAGTATGCTAAGAGCCGTAATATAGGTGTGTATACATTGCTGTGAGAGCACAGATGTATAGGGTGGGGTCAAGGGTAAAGGTAGAAAGGTGAAGCTTGAACATGGGTCAGACAGAGTTCGAAGGGCATTGAGGGCAAAAGAGAAGTGAGCACAATGTTTTGGAGTCGTGAAATTATATAGCCAATTGTGGGCATATTAGGTTTGAAAACAAAATTTGGTGTTCGTGTAAAGGATGGTGCAGATGAGTTACTGAGAAGGATTTCAGTGCAAGTCAGGAGTTAGAGGGTGACAGCTTGCGAGGAGAGTGAAAGGAAGATTTTTCTTTCTTTTTTCGTTTTTTTTTTTTTTGCCTTGAATTAAAACTTCGAATTTCTTGACAAGTTTTAACCATTGTTTAGAGGGATCTCTGACTAGAGTCAGTTTAAGTTTCATCTTCAGAAATTATCCTGTTAATAACAAGTTCATGTTCCCTCTCATCCCCTCTCCTCTAGAATTAGCTAACAGCCAGCAAAGTTTTGTTCTCATCAGCCCTGTTTCACTTATGGTTGTATCCTTGTTGAAGAAATCTAGATCCCAGAATATTAGATTTAAACATAACTCATGTGGTCTCTGTATCAGTATCATATGGAAACCTTTAGCGTCCTGTTACAGATCATGCAAACATTTGTCTGTCCTCACATAAGGGATCTAACAGACTGGTGAAAATTCCTACCTGCGTGAGCTATCTGCGTGAGTGAAATCAAATTGATTTCTGTAATGAATTTGCCTAAAAATAGATGTTTGAAATGTACTTCCTGAAATTATAAGCAGAATGATAGGCTAATATATGCATTGTGTCTCTTCCTAAGTCATACATCATTTAAAAGCTTTACATAGTTTTTATGTAGTTGGAAAAAGTAATAGGTCTTTAAGGTTTAAAAATATAACACAAAAACACAAGGGTAAACTCACTGGTTTGTAGTTACAAAAACAGTTTTGTCTGTTGGGCTTTTTTCTATTCTCAGGAATCCTGATTATTGTTGATGTGGACTAACTTATTTCCACAGAGTGTAGTCTCTAAAATGAAGTGTAAAACATGAACCAGTGCAGTTGCGTGACTAAAGCTCTGACCGAGGCTGGGATTTGATGAGCTGTGTTTATGTAATGGAATCAGACTGGCAGTGCCCTTGAGAGAGAGTAGATATTAGACTGAACCAGTAAGGATAAATGGCTATAGATTTTAAAAATCTTTTTTTCCCCATAAAAGTCACACATGCTCATTTTAGAAAACAAAATATAATTGAAGATAAAGAACAAAACAAGTCAATTGTAGTTCTGTTCATCAGATTTTAAACCACAGGTAATGATATTTATTGAAAGATTCCATAGTACCTCTTTGTTATCCACTTAGCATTTAGTGACCTTAATACCACAGTAATGATATGTGTATGTTTTTGAATAATATTTGATTCTAAGACATTTTGTACTTAAAACTACAAATAATTTGAAATGCTTTGAGCAGATTCAAATGTCCCATTAGAAGAACTCAGTAAATGCTAGTGAATTTTCTTAAAAATAAATGACATACAAGAAGTCCAAGTGCCAATAGCCAGTATTTATTGAACGTGGATGTCCATGCATCATTTTAAGTGCTTTACATGAACTCACATACTCCTCACATTAACCCTAAGAAGTGAGTACTGTTGCCATCATTTTATAGATGGACGTTAAATAATTTACTTGCCCAGGTGCTATGGCTAAAAGTGGAGAGCCGGGTGGTCTGACTCTGGAACCATGTTTTTAACCATCGTGAACTGATATAATTTCAAACTGAAAGCTATGACATTTGTGTCTTAAGCCAAAGACCTAAAATATTGGGAGGCAGGGTATTTGGGCAGAAGCAAGACCTTTTATGGTAAGTCTCAAAACCATTTTGTGTTCTATCCAGCAGTTGCATTCCCCATACCCTTCCAATAATCATACTATGATTTAAAACATGTTTATTTATCAGCCAAAATATTATTGCTTTAATCTGTGTCTTTATTTTCCAGGGAGTGCGACAATATTCTTGTGATTATTGGCTCTTGCACTTGCATGTTATTTGACCATTTCTTTCTGTTGATGCCTTGTTCATATTGATCTTTGAGAGCTTTATATCTCTATTTTTGCTATTTTATGGCCCATCATAGCTTTGAGAGTAGTGTATCTTTGACTATAGTTGCGTTTCTGTCCTCTCCCCTTTATATTTCAAACAGTTTTTGCTTTATGTACTTAATTTTGTTTTAATTGATATTTTAAGGTTCCTGGCTACTTTATATTCGTTGTAAAGTCTAACTAGTTATTATAAAAATCTTGAATTTGTCCCATTATAATTTTGTCTTGAATTGTTGATATTAATACTGTCATATTGTATCCTCTTTGCCTTTTGCTGTTGTATATATGTGTATGTTCACCCAATAGACTATCCCATCATCCTTGGCTTTAGCATTAGTTGGAGGATGTATGGGTGAGGTAAGTCCTGAGTGTCCAATAGAACTAAAAATTGTTGGCTTACTGTCTGGAAAGGGGTGTGTATATATGTGTGCACGTGAGTGCATGCTTGTGTACATGTGTGTCTAAAAGGGTATATGCTTTTTGGGGTGGGGGGAGATATGTTTTTAATATTGACCTTATTGATATGTTGTCAAGGTCGACATTACTTCTGTAGTAAAGTTTTTCCTTTTGGATGCACAAACATATTTTAAAAAGTCTCATTGACTTCTGGTTAATTTTTTTCTTACCAGATTCTGGTATTATTAAAGAGCGGAAGGGAGGAAGGACATAAAACAATCATGCTTTCTAAACTAAAAAAAAGTGTGTGTAAATTTTCTTCTAGCTTGTTCTGGTTATTCTGTGGTTTTCTCATCCACATAATACTTAGCCTGGTAGAGGTTGGGGTATCATGAAAATACCGCAGCCTCTCTAGTGTGGGAGTCTTATGCCTGTGGTTCTAGTGAGACTGATGCACTCTGATCTTTTCTGCTGTGTACATGAGAAATAGCTCACAAACACTCGCTGAATGACACATGAGAAGTTTTTTTTTTAAATGGGAGATTTTTTTATGATTCACCTCTATTTTTTTGACTGTTGGATTCTTTTAAAAAATTAACATTTTGTATTTTAAAAACACTTTATAAAATATAAACAACATTCATGGCAATGGATAAGTAGATAAATGTGGAATGTGGAGTGTTTTCTCAGCCTCAGAAAAGGCACACTGTGGGCCCAACTATGCATAGTTTTTGAAACTTTGCCTGGAGCAGTGTGAAGGGGCAGCTGGTGTGGCAGTGTCCTAGGGTCAGGCTCTGCAGTCTGGTAGACTTGAACTTGGATCTTGCTGCTCCCAATAATCAGCTTTATGACCTTGGGCAAGTTACTTCAATATATTTTGTTTCCTTATTTGGAATGTGGGGTTAATAATTGCAGTTAACTCAATAAATGGTGGTTCTTTTCATTACTCCCTGAAAAATCTCACCTGAGCTCATTCCATTTTTGTCCTTTATAACTAGATAAATAGCAGTCTTCCTGATCTTTTTCTTTCCAATTAATACATGCTCTTGTAGGCTTTTTATAGAACTGAGATCTTCAAAAGATTGTTTGCCCCTAGCCTTTTGCCCCCAGGGAGATAAGTGGTATCTCTATTTTTTATTGATTAAAAATTAATTCTTGAGGGCCTAGGCTAAGCACAGGGAGATGAGAAGATGAGGAAGATAAAGAGGCTCAAAATACTGTGTGGAAACTCTATTAATGGATAATACAAAGTAATAAGTGCTGTGATAGAGGAGTTTACAAGGTGCTGAACCAGTCTGGGGCTGAGGAGTCGGTGAAGGTTTTCTGTGTTTTTTGTAGGCTGGGCTGCTGCTGCTTTTTTTAAAATTAAGATGAGAGTCACACAACAGAAGTCATTTTAAAGTGAACAATTCCATGGCATATAATATAGTAACAGTATTGTGTTAGCACCATCTCTGGTTCCCTATCTTTTTCATCACTCCAGAAGAAAACCCTGTACCCATTAAGCAGTTGCTTTCCAGCTCTTCTCACCTACCCCTTGGCAGCCCCAACCACCAGTCTGCAGGATGAGCCTCTTCATCTGAAGCTAAAAGAAGTGGGTAGGAGTGATCCAGGAAAGGAAGACATTCCTTTCAGAGGGAACAGCAAGAACAGAGGCATGAAGGGAAGAAATGTTGGAGTTGGGGGAAGGGGCAGTTGGATTGTCAGCTCAGCTTTTTGCCACCAAAATAATCAGCAAGGGATTGAAGGGGAGCTAGTCAGGAAGGGCGGTTGGGGCTAAATCTTGGAATGGCTTAAAATAGGCCAGTTGTTAGTGTTGGACTTTGTCCTGTGTACGCAGAAGTGGCGAATCATATGATCACAGGTGTTTTATTAGATGGATTACTGTGTAGCTGTGTTCAGGATGGATTTGAGGGGGTCTGTCTTAGAGGTGGGCAGATTGTCTATGAGTCTACTACCATAGGATAGGCAAGGATTAGTGAGGGCCTGAATCATAACAGTGCTGGATGGGACAGAGAAGAGAGAATACGTTAGAGAAACATGGGTTGTCTGAGACCAGAGAAGCTGTGACTTGCCAGTCATACAGTTAACTTGCCTTGAGCAAGTCCCACTAAGCCCCCTGCCCCTGATGATGCAGTGTGGGGAAGGTACAGTCCCAGACTGGAGGTAGTAACTCTCAAGGTGGGAGTGGAGGGGTGGCTGGAGAGAATGCCATCTCCATCTTCCTGTATCCTAACATCTTAGCCTTGTTTTAAAGTACACTGATTCATAGTTTGGATGAATAGTTCAAAGTTCTGATGATATTGTTTGAAAAATACTTTTGAAAGCTTAACATGCTATGTTAGTAAAACATTATAAGCACATTATAAGCACACATTGTTTATAATAATCATTATAAGCAATTTGTATAATTCTTATAAGCATTATAAGAACCCTCAATTTAGAGCATTTTGCTAGCCGTGGAAGACATTACTCTTGTATTTGATAGAGTTGAAGCTATAGTTGGTATTTTTTTTTTTTTTTGGCCTCACTGCGTCACATTATAGTTAGTATTTTATATTTACCACTGTATGAGCTTATCATTCCATGATATCATTCATATCTATCAGTGTACTCTTCCCACCGGTTAATACAGATAGGCAGGATCTGGCTTATTTTGCTGGGAACAAATCTTTGGAATTCTGTTGTGGAACATACTATATCTACTTGTATTGATATATCTGCCATTGTATAAATTATAATTACTTTGAGACTGAAAATTTCAGTTCCGCTCATATTTGTCAGACTTTCTTTCTTGGGCTTAAAACTTCTGTTGTTTGCCCTCATTTTCTTCTCTCACTCTCAGGAACTGCTCTCCAGTCCCTTGCAGATTGCCCCACCTTGGACCCCACTGTCAGTCTATCAGTAGCCTATTGGTAATGGTTAGCCCATTAGTAGCTGAGATTTACAAAGACTTGTCTTCTCTGTTCAGAGGAGTGAAGTTCCTGAAGGCTAACATACATATTTATTGTCTATTACGTTATGCTTTCATTCAACACATATTTATTTAGTACTTTCTTTGTGCCAGATTTGGTTTGGTTTGGTTTGGTTCCTTCCTTCTCCCTTCCTCTTTGCTTTTCCTCCCCTTTGCTTTTTTTTTTTTTGGCTAGATTTCTGTGGTGGGCATGACTGTCTCATACCAAAGTCAGTTGGCTGAATCCCTCTGAGATGCGCTGCTACCCTGATCCCTGGGTTGTATCTTTAGTCGTCGTTTTCCTTAATGAACCTTGGGTGGAATAGCCTAAGAGCCAGGTTTTCATTTGGCCGGTTTACTCCTCTGCTCTTTAGAGCAAGAATCAGACTGGAGTTTTGTACTATAGAAGCTGTCACTGGTGTTAGGGTTCTTCACGTCTGGTTTACCCAGTCATTATGATTTGGCACTAACCTTTATTTCTATAGCCATGCTTTGCCTTTTGGTGTAGAAAATTGGCTCCAAAAGGTGATGATTTTGCAAAAACATGTCTTACATGTCTTTTTTTTTTTTTTTAACTAGGGGAAAGTTCAGTTCCCTTTTTAATGTAACTAATTTTTAAATTCATATAATTTGATTTTCTTAATGAGTTTTAAAATAGCCCTTCACTTTATCTCTGTAATTTGTTTAAATATTAGATTTTTAAAAAGCATTTTAGGATTAGAAAGGACCTTAAAGTTTGACTGTTATCCACAGTTAGAATACATTTTCTATTGTGACAGAGAGGTAGTGGGCAGAATTCTAAAAATGGCTTTCCCTAATTTCCCACCTTAATCCCCAGGACTTTGAATTTGATGAGATATTATGCCCATGGTTATGTCTGTTACATGGCAAATGAGATTTTGCAGATGTAGTTTAAGGTTACTAACAACTGGACTTTGAGTTAGACAATAGGGAGTTTAACCAGGTGACCTATTCTAATCACATGAGAATTAAAAAACAGATTTTTCTCTGGCTCACAGCAGAATTGGAAAGCAGAGAGATCTGAAGGACAGGAAGGACTTGGTATGTTGTTGCTGGCTTGAGGATGGATGGGGCCATGTGTGAACGAATGCAAGAGGCCTTGAAGAGCTGAGAGAGAGGCTCTGTGCTGACAGCCACCAAGGAAACAGAGTCCTTGACCTACAGCTTCAGGGAACGGAATTCTACCAATAACCTGAATGAACCGGAAGTGAATTCTTCCCAGACGAGAACCCAGCCTGGCTGGCATCTTGATTTTGGCCTTGAGAGACCCTAAGTAAAAAACCCAGTCAACCCCACTGGACTTGACCTGTGAACTCATAAATAAGTTTCGTTTTTAAGCCTCTAAGTTTGTAGTAATTTTTTTTACACAGCAGTAGAACAATGTAAGACTTTTGCCATAGTCTTATTTTGCTATATAAATGAATTCTATGGAAGAAATGGAAATCTTATAAGTGAAAGAAATCAGAATAAAAAATATAGGTACAACTTGATAATAGTCATATAAAAATTCACATGGGAAAAGACCAGCAGGGGAATACACAAAGGTGATCATCGTTATGGATTATGAAGGTTTTATGTTTCACTTCTTTGTTATGATTTTAATTTTTATAATTAAAATAGATTTATATTAATATAATTTTAATACACTTATTTATGAAAACTAACAGCTTAATTTTATTTGGGGATTTACTACTGGGAACATGTAAGTCCATAGGCCTCAAAGACTCTTGCTGGCAAGTGTTACATGTAAAAAGCTTCTGAGTGGTTTCCCTTGCCTTAATTATTGAATGTATATAATTAAGAAAATTGGTAGAAAGAGCCCATTGGCAATAAGCTAAAACCCCTATATTCCTTAGCATTCACCCCATCACTGATTTGCTGAGGAAGTAGCCTTTGCTGTCCTGTGTTGTTGAGGGGAACACATAGGCCTGCACAGTTTTGGAAAAGAGATTCTGTGTAGGGGTCATGAGGTGGCCGTTGAAAAGATAGATTTAAATTGCTTACATGTGGCCTTTAAAATAAAGATGTGAAAGGACTTGTACCAAACATTACTGGTCTCCAAGGCACTTAAAGTGATCTAGCCTTAATAACTGGCATTATTGCAGGGGGTTGGGCAAGGTAAGCTTTGTTATCAGAACTCTTTCTCTGCACAGTTGAGGAAATGGAACAGCAGTTTTCCTAATTGCTTAGATCTAATAGCATTCCTGCTGTTGAACTGTTTTGATAGTGTGGGAAAGGGTGAGTCACAAAAGAGGAAGGAACTATACTTAGGACCCTTGACAAACACTTCTGGGCGTGGTGGTGTGTTTGGGTCTACTCCTGAGACAAAAAAGTGTCTCGTTTTATGTAATGAGACTATCATGTAGGGTTTTTCTTGTCAGTGATTCTAACTTTTAAGATAAATTTCCTTTGTCTGCTCCTCAGTAGCGTTGAAGACCATAAGTAGGAAAAGAATAGTATTGCATCATGAAGATGAACTCCTACCCTATAGTTATTTTTGGATTGAAACTGATTTATTAAAACTAATTTTGCTAACCACAAGGTATACTATTGCTTTTCAGTGTTTCTAGTTGATAACACTGATTCAGTTAAATGGTGATAATTGGGAAAAGATGTTGAAAATGATAACATTTCCATTGAAAGTGTGAATACACATGCTTAAAAATTATAAACCACTTATAAACGCAAGGCCAACTTTATAAAGGACAATCTTGGAGTTCCTGAAATGCCCCTTTTTTTTCCCCCAACCTTCAAAATTTAGGTGTTCCAGTTGTATCCATGTGGGTGACTCTTTCTGCTGGATTCCCCAGTTCCTTGTTTGGTACCATCAGACTGACAGTCTAGGCAGGCCCTGTGGTTCTTTGAGGGCTCTCAGAAATAAGGAGAAAGGTATAAGTGCCAAGGCTCAGGACAGGACAGAACTTGGAGATGCGGAAATCAGGGTGCTGTTTCCTGCTGTTAAGTGCAATCCCTGCTGAACCGGAGGTAAGATTAAAACAGCAGTTGCTTTCCTCACATTTTAGCTTATTACCTGGCCATTAGGATGAGCCCTTCCTTAAATTTGGTGTCCTTAGCACTTTACTCCCCTTACCCTGGTCCCAGCCCTGCTCATTGGTGCATCACTGGGTTAGCAAGTTATCCCATTTTCTTTTCTCTGAAGGAGAAATTATTAGATTTTTGCCCAGAGAATCCAAAAGGAGGGTCTTTAAGTTGGTTCTTGTATATATGACTTCACTTGGCCAATGCTATCACAGATATGTATATGAATATAAGTTAGAAGATATTTAGTTTATGCATTTGAAGTAGTTTGGCTTGTATGTAGCATTTCCAGAACATAAATATTGTGAGAACAGTTTAGATCAATAAATATTTCGTGACTGTGACTGCAAGGTCTTCCAGTATGCCCAGGAATGTTCTGATTTGTTATTTTCTTCCTTCTTTTATTGAGACTTTGTACTCCTGTAATTTATGACAGAGGTTTGCATGGTGTGTTTCATCTTTGTAATTGCTGTTAGAGTGAGGGGTGGAAATGGGATGTATATTGCCATTGCCTTGAAATGGGGAGAGAGAGGATTGGACATGAACTGTAGTTTTGAGACAGAATTTTACCTTTGGAGATTGGGAGAGAAATATCACCATTTCTTGGTATTTATTTGTTGTAAAATATAAATAATAAACCAATCTGGGATTTATTTATGCACCATACTAAATCCTAGTGAAAGTGAAGTGGGTCAGTCATGTCCGACTCTTTGTGACCCCATGGACCATAGCCTACCAGGATCCTCTGTCCATGGGATTTTCCAGGCAAGAGTACTGCAGTGGGTTGCCAAATCCTAGAGGTAGTACTATTAGTTTAGTTGAACTTCTGATAATTAACTTCTTTCATATTGATTGCCGAAATATGGTTGTGTTTTTGGTTAAATTAGCAGGAATCTTACGTATTATCAGTGAAATTTTGAATTTTTAATATGTAAACTGTTAAGAATTTGGTATACATTTTATATATCTGTAAATAAAGTTTACCTTTTAGACTCATTTGAATGGCCTTTTAAAGTAAAATTAGGTTATATTGGCAGGAATAAGACCAAGTTGTCCATACTTTATTTCATTCCTTTTTAGCAGTGGTTCACAGCTATGAGTGGTTTCTGTTCCCTGAGAGATATTTGGCAATATCTAGAGACACTTTTCGGAGAAGGCAATGGCACCCCACTCCAGTACTTTTGCCTGGAAAATCCCATGGACAGTGGGCTGCAGTCCATGGGGTCGCTAAGAGTTGGGCACGACTGAGCGACTTCACTTTGACTTTTCACTTTCATGCATTGGAGAAGGAAATGGCAACCCACTCCAGTGTTCTTGCCTGGAGAATCCCAGGGACAGTGGAGTCTAGTGGGCTGCTGTCTATGGGGTTGCACAGAGTCAGACACGACTGAAGCGACTTAGCAGCAGAGACACTTTTGGTTACTACAACGTGGGAGTGTACCACTGGTGTGTAGTGGGTAGATGCCAGGGAGCCATGCTGCTAAGCATCCTAGAGTGCATAGGACACACCCTTCACAACAGATACTTACTTGGCGCAGAGTTTCAATAGTGCCAAGGTTGAGAAAGCATGCTTTATAGGATTTATAGCAACACATAGTTTATATCATCCTGTGTATATTTTATTCTCCTCACCCCCACATCTTAGATGAACCAGCGTTTTGAAATCGTGCTCTTGTCAGGCGTGATGTGTGGTAGACTGATTACAAAATGGTTCCATTCTCTACCCTTCCCCGTATCCATAGTCTTTGCAATGTGACTTGGCCTGTTTCCCTGCTTCTTGAATATAGGTTGTACAAGCGCCTTGCTTTGCACAGTGTTGTGCCTAGGTCTCAAAAGGCCTTTTATGGCTTCTGTTTTCTCTTGTGATCAAGCCCACACTTGCCTGGCTAGACTGCTGGTTACTAGTTGCTCCTATTGTCCCAGAAGGCATCTCAGCAATCACCAGACATGGGAAAGAGGCCATCCCAGTCCAGCCAGCCAGGCCATTTGACGGTAGACACAGGCATTGCTGAGATTACCCAGCCTCACCAGCACAGCAGAACTGCCCCGCTGACATGTAGACTCATGAGCAATAATATTAATTCATGGTAGCTATTTTAAGTCTCTGTCTGGTTTTGCAGCAGTGGAAAACTGATAAATTATCATAGTAAGCTTTTTGAAGGGAATGAATGTATCTGCTTTTTCTTCTAATTATTAATAATTCTAGGCAGATGTCTTGTTTAAAAGCCTTGAGATGCAATTGTATTTGTTTTCTTTGTAATTTAAAAACAGGGAGACCATTAAAATTGAAGTGAGGTGAGCAAAGGGGAGAAAGTGGAAGGAAATTTTGTCAGTGATCTCTTGCAGGTACAGATCATGGGTAAGGATTTTGGATTGTATTTGGATCCCAATCTAAAAAGTCCAGTAGGCCAATTCTTCTGTTTGTTTGTTTGCTTTTTACAAAACATCCCACAGTTTGAATTGTCTTGATTGTTTCCTAATATCACTTTCAGGTTAAATATTTGAGAATACTAACTACTGCCTCCAGTAATAGCAAAGGAGTGATATGATCTGACTTCGATTTTAAAAAATATTCTGACTACTGTGTAGAGTGTAAACTGTAGCTTACAAGTAGTCAAGGGGCACAGATAGAGTGGGGAGGCCAATTCATAGATTATCGTCATAGTCCACAGTGATGCAGAAACTAAAAAAAACACAAAACTCCCGAGCAAAACCATAACATGTGCATGTGCTCAGTGGCTCAGTTGGTTCCAACTGTTGGTGACCCCATTGACTGGAGCCCATCAGGCTCTTCTGTCTGTGGGATTTTCCAGGCAAGAATATTGGAGTGGGTTGCCATTTCCTCCGCCACAGGATCTTCCTGACCCAGGAATTGAACTTGCATCTCTTGTGTCTCTTGCATCGGCAGGTGGATTCTTTACTACTGTGCCAGTTCTTCTTATTGCCATTAATTAATAGAAATCAATTTTATTGTAGGCTATTTAAAATGTTTTCTGTATTTTCCATATACTCTCACTTGAGAAATAATGAAATGTTTAAAAATTGGCCTTTTAAAATAATAAACTCATGGGTTTATTTAAAAGCTCATCTTTCCTCCAAACGTTAAAGAGAAAGATGAGAATGGAATAACAAACTATAAAATGTGTGAGGCTGTGTTATATCTATATTGTTAGAAAAGTCTAAGCAAATTTTTTATTGTAAGAGTGAACCTCTGAGTTTGGCTTGCTTTGTATTTAAGTACTATGACTGAACTTGTTCTTTTTAAAAGAAATTCTTTCATTTTTAAGGAAAAGGCTGTGATTGAAGTACAAAAGATATTCTTAAAAAGAATTGAACCATCTCGTATTTAACAAAATAATTATATTGTATAAATACATATAAGTAAGTAGATTTAGCAAGTGTTTTTGAATATAGGAAAAAAATACTGTGCAAGTTTAAAACTGAATAAAACTTATTAGGAAGAATGTAATAAAGTTTAAGATTTTTACCTCAAGAGAATACAGGTTTTTTTTAATCTTTAATGTGTATGTTTTATATAAGACTTCAGATGAAATAGCTTGCTCTTCTTGATTTGTTCACAGTATGAAAGTGGTCCCCAAAAAGGGTCCTGCTGCACTCCAAAGGGATAGACAGTCTTCTCAGTCTCACACTCTGAGCCCTGATAGCTGCCTATTCAGATTTGTTTCCCAGCTTTGAACAGTAGTGATTTTAAAGCACCGCAGCTGTGCTAGATCTTAGATCTCCGCCTCATTAAACATCCTTGAAATTCAGAAAAATATGGTGATGAATATGAGCCACCCTTGTACCTCTCACAGTGCCTGAGAGGATCACTGGGCAACATGTGAGAACCAGTGACCTGAAACTCTTACTGCTCACAGCGCCTAGCCCTGCCGTTAGCAAAGTCATGAGCTTTGTCACTGTCAACTGAGAGGTTATAAACGTAAACATTTATTAACTCCAACTGGAATAATCACTGCAATAGAAGTAACTACAATCCTTTGTTAAGATGAGAGTAAAGATACTGAACTTTAAGCTCCATAATTTCATAAGTACAGAGTATTATTTGAAATCTGTTGAGTATGCCACTATTTTATTAAAATCAATACAAAATATCCCAATTCCAATTGTATAGTGAAATACAGTTAGAATAGTTTGCTATAATTTCATTATAAAATAATACTTAAATCATACTAATTTGAAAACTACTTATTCATGCTAAATTCAAATTATTCTTCATATGCAGTTACATGACTGATGTAAAATATGTGAAAAATTCAAAATTGCTAGTAAGAGTTATTAAATATTTCCAAAACATGAAGACTATAATTAAACTAATTATCCAATTTAGAAATCTGCCAGGGCTTCCATGGTGGCTCAGACGGTAAAGAATCTGCCTGCAGTGCAGGAGACCTGAATTCGATCCCTGTGTGGGGAAGGTCTCTTGGAGGAGGGAATGGCTGCTCACCCCAGTGTTCTTGCCTAGAGAATCCCATGGATAGAGGACGCTGACAGGCTACAGTCCATGGTGTCACAAAGAGTCGGACGTGACTAACACTTTCACTTTCAGTGAACGTCCAGACCCCAAACCAGGCATGTTTCCCATAAAGGTACCTTCCAGTACAATATTAATGTTATAATCCCTAACGTTAAACTCTAAAATCAATTCACAGTACTCAAAATAACAAAAACACCAATGGAAGCATTTGTTATTCATTCCTTTTTAAAAACTTTGTTTTCTCTGATTATAGAAAATTGTAATCCTTAGAGATTAACATTTAGATTGTGAAATCATCATATTTACATATATGTGACATGTCAAGATATCCAAGATATATTTATTCTGTGAAAAAAGTAAGTTGGAGGATAGCCTATTAGTATAATCCTAGTTTGGTTAGTTGGAGAAGGAAATGGCAACCCACTCCAGTGTTCTTGCCTGGAGAATCCCATGGACAGAGAAGCATGGTAGGCTGCAGTCCATGGGGTCGCACAGAGTCGGACATGACTGAAGCGACTTAGCAGCAGTTTGGTTAGTAGAGAATTTTTTTTTTAATTGGAAAAATATATACTAAATTCTTTATTAAACTCTTAAAAGTAGTTTCCTATATTTAAGGAGTACAGGAATATGGGGTTCTCAAAGATACTCCTGCACCACACTTTAAGAGGTGGGTTAGATTTGGTATCATTCTGTGTGTTGAATAAACTCACGTACCAGGTTATTTTGATGCTGATGGCTTACCTGCTACATACAGCTCAGCTTGCAGGGCTGAACTGCTCTATGGAGTGAGTATCTTAGGTGGTAGAGGACAAAGGAAAAAAAACAGTCAGCAAAGGGACCCTATTTTCAAAGAGAAACTCCTCTTCTTGATTCACTTCAGGACTTCTTTGAAAAATTTTTCTGAACCACCATCTGAGATTGCTGTCCACATCAAGTAGAAGTTCTAGAACAGTTTGAGGGTATTTAGTAATTAAAACTTAAATGTTTCTACCTTACATATATTTGGAGTTTTTAGTTTTTGAGAACATTTTCTGTTATTTTCATTTTAATCAATTTAATCTGAGCAGGATGGGAAAGTGTGTTAGAAAAGAAGATGTTTCTACCATGATGAAATATTTCACATAATTTATAAATAGATTGCCAATATAAATTAATCTGCTCTGTGGACAGTAAAGTTCAGAAGAAATATCTATTTAAAAGGGAACCAATCAGTTTTATAGTACTTCATATTATTTATATGTGATGCAGTATCAGATAATTTCAAAGTAATCTGTTTTGATTATGTGCATTTTCTAATTGTTGTATAATCATTGTTTATGTAGTAAAAGGAGAAACTAAGGATATTGTGCTTTCTTAAATAGTATTTTTACCATTTTAGAAACATAAATATTAACTTTCCTTTTGTTGGTTGTTCCCCCCCACCTCCAAACGTTGGGGAGGAGAGGGAGACCTCTTCTTTTTGTAGTCCTTTCTCTATACTGGCTTGTTGTTCTTTAGTCACTAAGTCGTGTCTGGCTCTCGCCACCCCATGGACTGTAGCTTGTCAGGCTGCTCTATCCATGGGATTTCCCAGGCAAGAATACTGGAGTGGGTTGCTGTTTCCTTCTCCAGGGGGATCTTCCCAACCCAGGGATTGAACTTCTGTTTCCTGCATCAGCGGGTGGATTCTTCACCACTGAGCCACCAGGAAAGTTGTAATGTTGGCTCTGTCTAAAAACCATGTGTGTGTATTCAACACATAATCTAAAAAAGTACAATTCAGTCCGTAAGCAAAAGCTGCTTATTTTCCTAACCTTCTTATACCTAAACACACAGTCTTCTGCTTAAAATGAAGGAAATTTGGACTTTAAGGTGGAAGCAAAGAAAGCATGTCCATGGCTGACTGAGTGGAAGACATGCATGGACTAGAATTGAACAATGTACGTGGCAGAGCTTTGGTAGGCAGCTTCACTCAGACCTCTTCTTGAGTTTTCTGGAGCAGAATTGATGCCAGGTTCACCCTAGTTCCAGACTTGTAGAGCTCAGCTCAGCTGTCATTTTCTGTGAGATTGCTCTTCCAGCTCTTTGTTTATATAGCTTTATGATAAATCCAGTTTTTCTTAAGGCTACTGAATGGGTGTTTTTTTCTTGCAAGTAAAGAAGCTTGAATAAAACAATATTCATTGTAGAAAATACAGAAAATATAAAGAATTCAGGTCTTCTCTAATCCCACATTCCATAGTTGTTAACTGTTTTGCTATTTCCTTTCATTATTTTTCTGAATGTTTATTCCTTAAAATTGTGGTCTTACAACCTAGATTAATGTTTGCATGCCTTTTCAGTGTACTGAGCTCTCTGATCTTATTTCTACTTCAGATGAAAATTAAAGCCAAGTGAAACGAGAATTGGAGAGACTAGTAGGTATGTACTTTTAAAACCTGAATTTTGGAGAGATTTAGTTTTATTTTTAAAAGAGCAGCAAAGAGGATGCTTCTAAGCTAGTGAGAAAATCGTTGCTATTTTCAGTTTTTACAGATTTCCTCAGTGTTGCTCATACATGTCTTGTAAAAGTTTGAATTTCAAGTTTTGTTAAGGGAGACCCAGTTTCCTCTTGTCAGGGGAAGCCTTTTTGTCACCTTGATAAATTCACATTAGGCTTGTTTGAGCAGAAGCTCAATCTTGATTGGATTCGAAGATGCTGAGTTACACTGAAAGTTCACTGAAGTATTAAATGTCATCTTATTGTATTATAAGAAGTAAGCAGCTGACTAGTGGGCTGGATACTTCATCCAGTCTTTCCCTATAGGGAAGCAAGTTGATCAGAAGCTTTCTTGGTGAAGGCAGTATCAGAAGAGTGGGAATGAGTCATACCGTTCCAATGTTTGAAGCCACCATTGTGTTTTGATGACTTGGTGTCCTGTCATCTTCCCTGGTTTGTTCTTGCAAGGTCAGTACCTGAATTTCTGAAACTTTCCCTCTTAATGCACCTCTCCTTTTGTTCCAGTTTGTTCACAGTGACTTTAGTTGTGCCTCTCACTCTTGATTCCTATTTTTTGGTTAAATGACAACATAGGAAAGGCATGGTTGAGCCTGATCACGGCCCATCCACCTCTGTGGAGACTGTGGTGCATTAAGAGATCTATCACCAGAGATCCTCCTCAAGGCTGAAAGTCCATCAAGAAAGTTGAAGGATTTCCTTTTCAAACATGGAGGAGGGAGATTTACCAGAATTTGTTGGCTATCTCCCTCCTGTCACAACCATCAGCAGCAAATGTTCCCTGTAACAATTAAAATCACATGTTTTTCTCACATTTTGGACTACTGCTTTATTTTCAGGGAGGTCTGTGGACATCTTTGGTCTAAAGGAAAGAGGGCCAAGACTGACTTATCTATATTTGCCATGGGAGTGGCCACATATAATGCTAATTATTTACCATTCCTGAACTGGATGATCCCCCAACAGCTTGATTCTATTTTATATATATGAGCTTATTTTAAAATTTGATTTTCCCTAACGTAACAAGGAAATAATTTTTAATTTTCTATATGTCATAATGCAGCTTTGGAGTCATAAAAGTGAAAAGTGAAAGTTGCTCTGTCATGTGCGACTCTTTACAGTCCATGGAATTCTCCAGGCCAGAATACTGGAGTGGGTAGCTGTTCCCTTCTCCAGGGGATCTTCCCAACCCTGGGATCAAACCACCAGGGAAGCCTATTTTGGAGTCATAGGATCTGCTAAAATCATCAATAAAGAGAAAAATCTATCCAACACATCTGTCAAATGAGTTTATCAGATATTCTGTCAAATAAGATTTGAGTCTAGGAGGTGTGTTGCAAACATTGCTTTGTTTGGTTGGGGCTTTCCTTGTTGAGGAAAAGCCGTTTGGGGCAAAACTTATATACTTGGGAACGTTTACTATATAAGGAAGGAGTTAAATCTATGGAAAGGTCACACTCTTTAAGGCAATTGGAGGTAGGTGTTGGTTTAAAATAGTGCAATATACATACTCGGAGAAGGCAATGGCACCCCACTCCAGTATTCTTGCCTGGAAAACCCCACGGACAGAGGAGCCTGGTAGGCTGCCATCCATGGGGTCGCTAAGAGTCGGACACGACTGAGCGACCTCACTTTCACTTTTCACTTTCATGCATTGGAGAAGGAAATGGCAACCCACTCCAGTGTTCTTGCCTGGAGAACCCCAGGGACGGGGGAGCCTGGTGGGCTTCCGTCTATGGGGTCGCACAGAGTCGGACATGACTGAAGCGACTTAGCAGCAGCAGCAGCAGCAGCAGCAATATACATATTTCTGGAAGAAACCATGAAGCACAGCTTTTAGCTGGTTATTGCTAGCTCAACTAATTTGCCAAGCACAAATCCCCTTGAAAAGTAAAACTCTAATACAGTGTAAAACACTCAATTTTAGACAGATTTTCAATTGAATATTTGTTACAAAAGCAAGCCACAGACATTAATTGAAAAATCATAAGTATTAAAGGATTATCATATATTTAGGTTTCTGTGTTCTTAAAAATTCTTCTCTTTGAAGTGTACACCTTAGTTAAAGATATTTCTGTGTATTATTGTCTAACTTCATGAACAGGCTTTATGAGCAGCCTGCCTGAGAAGTTATACAAAGGAAAATATCCATAATGTTGTTTTACATTTATATGGCCACCTTTCTGTGTGAAGTAGTCAGGCTGAGAAAGAATTCTTTGATTTCAGTATTTGTTAATTAAGTTTATTCAGTCACTCAACAGATACTTAAGTGCCTACTCTATGCAGCCAAGTGGCAAGGCTGTGAGGGTGCAGAATACTACTCCCTGATCTTGAGGAACTTGTAGACAGACAAGGGCGGGTCAGGAGGCAGTATTACAGGGCTAACACATTTAAATATACAGTTACAGCTCTGTGTGGTAATACGTAATAGGGATAATACATAATAGGGAAGGTCTGACTTGGTCTGGGAAGGCAGAGCAAGTGTCTCTGCAAAAGCTGAACTGAGATCTAAAAAAATGAGTTATTGTTAAGCAGCATCGAGGAAGGAAATGCTGTAATTAGGTACTCTGTGAAGGAACCTGGTACTTTTGAAGAACTTCACTATGAAAAGAGATTGGAGGACTGAAGGGAGAGTATCCAAGTTCAAGATTACACTCCAGAAGTTAGAAGGGGCCAGACCATGAAGAATCTTAGCGATCATTTTAAGGAATTTGATCTTGAGAGCAGTGGGAAGTAGCGGAGAGTAAGTACAGTACGTTTACATTTTAAAAGTTAATCTATTTGAATTTGATAACTGTATAGTATTAATAGTTCTTTAGAGGGTATGTTGTCTAATCCCGACTTAACCCCTTGGTGGTGGTGGTGATGGTAATAGCAGTAATACTTAACTGCCATGTATCTTGCGTTTAGTCTATTGATTCTAATTTTTATAACTAATTGGGTGGTTATAAATGCTAAATGATATTAGCTTCATTTTACAGATGAGGATACTGAAACTCTGAAGGGATAAATAATTTGACCAAGGTCATTAGCAAATAAGTTATCAAGCTGGGAACTTGCTGGGAACTCAGTCGAGGATTTTCTGATGCTAAATCCCTGTTGGCTAATAGGAGCACACTCAGTAATAGGCCATTGTACTCTTTCTGGCCAAATTATACATTCAAACAAGTTGTCAAAGATGTTTTTAATAATGATAAATGAGTGCTTCTCTGAGACTGAGTTAGTTTTTAAACAAAATGAATAATAATAAAAAGCTTCTCTTAGTGTCCAGCAGAGGGAGCCAGAAAGACTGGTATTTGAATACAGTGGAGTTCTCCAAGTTAGGAATATTCATTTACAAGCAATTCTGTTGAACTCATATTAAAAATAACCATGTAAATGAAATATGTGTATTTTGATTTAAAAGTAAATGTTTATGTATTGAAAATGAGGAAGGATGTGTAACAAAATGTAAAGTTGTTATTATCTCTTTAATTGTGGTTTTGCTAGGTTGTCTTTTCTGCTTTTCTTGAATTTATATCAGTCTTGTATAATTTGTCTACCCTTTTCTTGAGTTTATATTAGTTTTGTATAACTTGTGTGTTATATGATAAAAATAGCTGTCATTTTTTGTTTATATGGGTGAGATAAGAGCTATTAAATGGTTCATCAAGTGTTTTAAATGCTCTTCTAATCTAAAATGCATCGCCAGTCATTTTCTTGCATTGTTGATTTGCTTGGGAAATCTTTTTCATATTAACTAGGTAAATTTAGGCCATTACTTAACCTGAATCTTCAAAATTTTGAGTTACTATAATCTACATTTAAGAAAATATATTCAGTAGAAATAAAAGATGTATTATTTTAGATTCTTGGTTGTCATATTAATAGGGACATCTTAGAATATAAAAGAAAAAATTCATTCTGAATAATATGTTTAATATGATTTGGATTTAGAACTGAGCTCATGGCATCACCTTTCTCTTGCATCCATTTTGTAGAAATGTAAAAAGTTTAAAACCAAGATAACTCTTCTATGGACTGATGACTAGATAATCTTTGCCCTTTTTTTGACAGATTGGTATACAAAAACATTGAAATTTAGAATTAGAGAGTCTTGAATTTGAATTTTTACTCTGTCATTTGGTAGCTGTTTTACGTTGGCAAGTTACTGAATGTCTCTAATTTTCTTTCTCTTTACATGGAAAATGAAGATGGTAAATAAAAGTCTTTTTGCTCAAGTTGAGGATTATGTGAAGGGAATGTGAAGTGCTTATTATTAATAATAAATGTTAACTTATCGGGTTTGCAACTTTAATTCTTTTTTTGCTGCAACCTCACTTCCAACAACTGAACTGAACTGATTTATTCTTTATGGACTCTATATTTACTCATACCCCCAGCTGCTAGAGAAATACACATCTTTCACTAACTGTGCTAGCCTATAATCATAGGTATCCTGCCCTGTATTCAGCTACTAAAGTAATAGCTTCGCATCACAGAATCCCTCCACCTTTTTTTTTTTTTACCTTTTGCTTCATTTGATTTCTTTGTTAATCAACTTGGCTATAGAAATAGATAACTCCCAGATTTCGGTGGCTTATAATCAAATTATCTTACACAAAGACTTCGGGCTGCCTGTGCAGAGTGGCCCTGTTCCATGTGTTTTCAGTCTAAGACCCAGACTGAAGGAGCAGCCTCTGTCTGGACTTGCAATTTGCATGGTATTGAGAGCTCAGAGGGCTGACTGAAACTTGTGATAGCCCTTAAAGCTTCGGTTCAGGTGTGGAGTGCCTCATGACTGCCAAAACATGTCACATGATTAGGTTCAAAGTCAGTGAGGCACAGGGACAAATATTGTTCCCACTGGAGGGTATAGGCAAGTTAGAATTAATGAGCAGGGATATAGAGCCTTTTCCAAGGATGGGTATGGTAAAGAGTGAACAGTAATGTAATCTGCCACAATCTCGCCTCTTGATTACAAATATTAACTTTCTTCCTTTCTGCGTACTAGATTTATTTATCCTTTCCTCAGGAAAAATAGCTCATGAATTTCTTCCAATCATATTAAAGTCTTGAAGCACATTAAAATTTCTACATCATTTCTGTATGTAGATTTTCTTGATCCAGAGACAAGTCATCTTCTACCCTCTGTCTCCCCAGTGTACAATGATGGAGCAGGGATAGGCTGTCCACAGTAAACCCATTTGTTAAGAAAGGGGGAGAATGGAGGCACACAGCAATCACTGTGCTGTGCTTAGTCGCTCAGTTGTGTCCAACTCTTTGCAACCCCATGGACTGCAACCTGCCAGGCTCCTCTGTCCATGGGGATTCTCCAGACAAGAATACTAGAGTGGGTTGCCATGCCCTCCTCCAGGGAATTTTCCCAATCCAGGAATCAAACCCAGGTCTCCTGCATTCCAGGCAGATTCTTTACTGTCTGAGCCACCAGGGAAGCCCAAGAATACTGGAGTGGGTAGCCTATGCCTTCTCCAAGGGATCTTCCCAACCCAGGAATCAAACCGGGGTTTCCTGCATTGCAGGCAAATTCTTTACCAACTGAGCTACCAGGAAGCCATAGCAACACATTCTTAGAATTGCCAGGGTACAGCAATCACTGGATCCTAGCAATTGTAAGAATGTGAGTGTGTGTATGTGTGTGTGTGTGCGTGTGTGTGTGTGTGTGCGCGCGCGCTTGCTTGCGTGTGTCACGCATGCTCAGTAGCTCAGTCATGTCTGACTCTCTGAGACCTCATGGACTATAGCCCACCGGGCTCTTCTGCCCATGGGATTTCCCAGAAAGAGTACTGGAGTGGGTTGCCATTTCCTTCTCTAGGGGATCTTCCTGACCCAGGGATTGAACCCACATCTCTTGTGTCTCCTGCATTGGCAGGTGGATTCTTTACCACTGTACCACCTGGGCAGCCCCAGTTATAAGAATATTCTTGGGTAAATACAGTGAGGCCTCCTTTTCTTCACACTAGGGGATGCTCCTTGACTAGGCCCTGGTTGTGCTCCTGTGTGAGGCTCCCTAGGTCATCATTTTCTGTGGCCGTTGGCTGTGCCGTCTGTGAAGTGTTTCCTTTAATATACTCATCCATATTGGAACAGAGTGTTGGAGGGTATACCCTTCTCAGCTGGGGAATGGGTAAATGGTGAGCAGCTTTCCTGGCCAGCTTCTCACCTGTAGAAATGTGGGGACCCATGATGATCTAGGAGAGTAATAGGTCTGTTAACTCAGGCTAGGGATTGTTTTGGAAGTTGTCTTTTGTCTTTTTATCTATTTGATTTCAGTCAGATCCATGTGCTATGAACTAATCCTCAATTCCTTGAGAAATGCATTTTTCTCTAGACATCAGTACAATTATCTTGAGCTTATCAGGCTTCTCTGGCACCACATCCTTAGTCTCTTCCTGTGGGGAGTTACCCTCCAAGCCATTTTGTTCCACTGAAAGAGTTTACTGGGTGAAAGGAAAACATTTGTTTCCTTTACTCACAACTCACTGAATAGTTTTGTATTCCCAAGTATGTGTGGGTTTTTCCCACACCACGCAGTTCTCTCTGGATACCAGCTGGGTGTCCTATACTATAACTCAGTGTTGGCACTACCCAGAACTAGCTCAGACCTCACAGTTTCAGGGATCAGTCATGGAACTATAGATGCTCCTCTCCCACTTGGTGGCTCTGGTTAGTTCACGGGGTCGCAGAAGAGTCAGACACAACTTAGCAGCTAAACAACAGCAACATTAAGGTAATAATGACCTTAAATTTTAAAAAGGATACTCTGATTTTTGTATGTTATCCAAAACTCTGTAAGAAAGTTGTGGTAGACAGTATAATTATTTCAGATTATCCAATCCCCTGCTTCCTTGAAGATGATCATATATGTGTCTGTGTGTGTGTGTGTATAATATATATCCCCACGTGTATGACTTTTGCATATCTCACAAAGACTAGACCTCCCACGGTTATTGATTTGGGGACTGCTCATGTCATATGCTTTGGCCAAATTTGGGCCAGCCTTCTTGTTTCAATACTTTATCAAAAGAATGCCCTTCCTATAAGGGTTGTTCTTTCAGCCTTGGTTTTGGAGGGGCGTCTCAGGCTATTTCTACAGAGCTGACCCACAGTCTACAACATAATGTTAATAGGATATACAAGTTTGTTATTTTGAGAAACCACTGAAATTCGGAGGTAATTATTACAACAAAATGAACACTGCAGGAACTGGAACCAGAAGTAGGGTGCTACCTTCAGTACCAGTACCACCAAAAATAATAAAAATATGTGATGTAGGCATGGAGGCCAGGGGGTGGGACAGCAAGGAAACTGTAAGTGCAAACCACATAATGTAGTGGTAAACAAAAAGGTTAGGTGTAAAATATTAGACAACTTAGTGAAAAGACTGGAATTGTGATTGGCATCTAAAGTGGGAGTATGTAAAAGTAAAGTGTTAGTTGCTCAGTAATGTTCAACTCGTTGCGACCCATGGGCTGTAGCCAGCCAGGCTCTGTCCAGAGGATTCTCCAGGCAAGAATACTGGAGTGGGTAGCTATTCCCTTCTCCTGGGGATCTTCTCAACCCAGGGATCAAATCCGGGTCTCCTGCATTACAGGTGGATTCTTTACCACTGAGCCACCAGGAAAACCCCATTATTGAATCAGGTAGGGTTCTCCAGAGAAATAGAATAGAAGATACTTATATATCTCTATCTCAAAGATATCTGTATCTAAGAGAGAGATACTTATTTACTTTAAGGAATTAGCCTACGTGAATATGGGATTGAAAAATCTGATGTAAGGCAGGCCAGCAGACTGGGAACTCAGGCAGGACTTCTGTGTTACAGCCATGAGGCAGGATTGCTTATTCTCTGGAAATTTTCAGATTTTGCTCTTTAGGTTTTCAAGTGATTGGATGAGGCCCTACCCCACATTATCAAGGGTTATCTCCTTTACCTCCTTTACCTGATTTCAGATGTTAATTACATCTACAAAATACCTTCATAGCAACATCTAGACTCATGTGCTGTTTTGAAGAGAGTGGAATATGAATACAGAAAGTACATTCTAATAAATCTCATGATAAGGCAGCAAACAAATTAGTTTGATCACAACTAATAAACTAGATGTATTTTGGCTGAAGATGTTTGAGCATCTAAAACAGTGGTTGGCAACTGTGGCCCACTGCTTGTTTTTTTATAAATGAAGTTTTATTGTAACACAGCAATACTTATTTTTTGTATATTGTCTGTGGCTGTTTTCATTCTGCAGTGACAGTTGAACAGTTATAAGAGAAACTGCATGGCTTGCAAACCCTGAAGTACTTACCATCTAGCCCTGTATAGAAAGTGCTTGCCAGTGCTTAAAGAGTACATAGAAATGCTGCTTGTGGTTCTTCTCTGTTATGGTTCATTCCTAGTTCAATATTTCCCTTCAAGTATGAATGTATACTTACTAAACGTTACAGTAGCAATGTTTTGTTGTTGAAAGCCACAGATTTTACTAGTTTCATAAAATTTAATAATTTCTTAATTTTTCTTTGCATGGACATTCAAATTTTCTCTTAGATCACTTGCTGAATTCAGTTTTTATGGATAAAATATATATGAATGCTGTTAGTTTTTAAATGAACACTTGTGTATCTTTGGGAATGAAGAGAAAGTACTTTTTGTACAAAATTTGGTCAGCTTCATATTATTACAGTTGCAGAATTCATTGTTTGTCTCTATTTTCCTTCTTTTAAGATGGTAAAAAGGTATATTTCTATGCCCAGCTCATCCCCCTTTTTTTAGATAATGGATTAAAAAAAAGTAAGCTATTTTTTAATTTGCTTCTTTATCTATAAAATGGAATCAGACTACAAGATACATTTGTTTGCCAGCCAAATAATAAGTTGCAGCTTTAGTAGGTAGAGAGAGTCTAGGTCCTGGATTCAGACAGCCCTTGGTTTAAATGTAGTGGTTTGAAACAACAGCTATTTTACTTGCTGCTGACTCCATAGGTCAGCAGTTTGGGCTGGGTTCCGCTGCTTGGTTGTTCCACTGGTCTTGTCTGGGATTACTCATGTGGCTGCCAAGTCATCTGGTAGTGCCTCTAAGGCTGGGTGGTCTAAGTTGGCCACGCTAATGTGTCTGGCAGTTTTTGCTAGATTGCATGACTGGGTGGTTGGGCTCTTCCTCTCGTAAGATCTCTCATGCTCTAGGAGGCTAGCTTGCTTACACTGTGTCAGCAGCAGCCCCAGAGGGGAAGCTGCAAGGTCTCTTGAGACTTAGATTCAAAGTTCTACAAGATCACTTCTGCCACAGTTCAACTTGTCAAGTCCAGCCCAGATTTAAGGGATGAGGAAATAAATGCCATCTTTTGATGAGAATCATGGCAAAGTCATATTGCAAAGGATGGGTTTACAGGAGAGGAGGGAATTAATAGTAGCTGCCCAAGCTAACACCATCAGTTGCTTAGTTCCTTTATGCCCCGTTTGGAAAGTAGAAATAACAATGTGACTTAGAGAGTTTTTCTTATAGTGTAACAATTATGTCTGTAAAGCACTTCGAAGTATTTCTTAAAGATTTTTGAAATTGAATCTTTATTTTAAATGCTGTGTTTTATTATTGTATGCTTAAATATCATCAGAGTAGTCATTCGTCCTCATTATTAATTTTGTCATGTATTTTTAATGAAGAGAAACATATTAAGACTCATTGGGAACAAATCCTGTGTAAAATAACTGTGCAGGAAGAGTTAGGCATATGTGTAGAACTATTATCTTTTTCATAGTTAAAAAGAAAAGCAGTTAACTTCTAATGTGTTTGTAAAAACATGTATTTTCTTATGACCCTCTGTCTACATATCTTTGTATTTCCAACTTTCAATTTTAAAAATACTGGCTAGTAGGGTAAGATTTATTATCAGTTTAATTCTCGAAGGGTCTTTTTAGTTCTAGCAAACATATTTTTATTTAGCTGTTTCTCTGCAAAGCCAAGAATAAATAGAAAACCAAAGAAACAAAAATATCTCTTTATTTTTCACTGTAGTCAAGTAGCATCAGAGGCTCTTTTATAAGTGTATCTGTTTTGCTTTTTACTTCATCAAGAATAAACATAGAATGTTTCCTAAATCTGTCCTGTTTTCAGACATTAGCAGAAATGTTTGTTAAAACTTACCAGAAGTATTACTGTGTTCTTTGGTGTGTGTAAGGTGGGGTAGGAGGCATAATAGACCCTTCTTGGTTTTTACCTTTATACTGAATAAAATTCACTCATGACACTTAGATGTTAGAACTAATTTGAATACATTTTTCTCTAAAATTTTCTCGGGAGAAATTTTTCTCCCAAATAACCAGTTGCTTAGCATTTTAAAGGGGATCTTAAATAAGATCTTTTATATCCAGCCTAAGAGCTCTATTCTTGTATGATACACATTTATAATTTGTTGTGTTCAAGATCTGTGTATATATTTACTTTAGAATTTGACGCTTCTTCTGTTACCAGAAGAATGTTAAAATAAAACAGGAAGGGTGAAATATGTAATATTATGAAAAAAATGATACATATTAAAATTGGAGAGGCAATTTCCTATCTATTTTAAACAACCTGTTTTGGGCCCCTAGACAGCTCTAATAAAGGAGCAAATACCTGCAATAGTTCGTGGTAGACAGTCTGGTATTTATACGACAGACTAGAATAGAATCAAACGGAGTGGTCAGGAAATCTTATCAAGGCAGTGCTGAGTCTTTTAGACTGTAGTTTGTTTAAAGTTATTTTATTTATTTATTTATTTTTAAAATTTTATAGCATCTTCAGTATTTAAGATGTTAGATTTGTTATTTAAGTAATAATAATAATTATTGTTGATTTTTCTTGACATTTTTATGTAGAGAAATTCAGGAAAGCAGGATTTAGCCTGTTAATGTCTTGGTCAGAAAAATGGTTGACAGGATAAATTTTCCCCTTCCTCTAATTGTTCCAGTGAGTCCTGACTAAATAGTGCTTTCAGATGACATAGTGGAAGACTTGAGTAGATAAGATGGGGCCTAATTAAATAAGGAAAAGGAAAAATCAGAAAGGGAAGAGAGCCTGGCATCTAGGAGAAAGATAGTGGATGCACAGCTTTTGTTTTCCTGTTTTATTTTAACATTCTCTTTTTTTTTTTCTTTTTCTGTTATGTAAGATCTAACTTGCTGTTATATAAGAAAGAAGAGTAAATAACCTTTGGACTAAATGGAATGGGGGAAATATTTCTAACTATCATCAATCCAGTGAACTGTAGAACAGTTCTTAATTGTGCAGCCTAATCTTCAAGGAATGTTTATGCTTCATGAGCTTTGCTTTCTGCTGTTCGCTCCATTTTCAGTTGGGGCTTGTCTTGGGTTTAGTAATGAGAATGGTAATAATTGTAGTGTACTGTGGAAGCCTTAAACTCATTGAGTTATGTACTTTAAATATGTACTGCTTTTTACATGTCAATTATACTTTAATAAAGTGGTTTAAAAAAGAGAGAATTTGGCTGTCTTATTCACTTCTATATCTCTGGTGCCATGCCTGACATATATTAGGTGCTTCGTTGAAGTTTGTGCATGCAAATATGGAAGTTTTTATTTTTTTGATGTAAAGGACATCTAAGTTTCTGAGGCTTAAATTTTTAAAAGATACTTGCTTTTTACATCAAAGATTTATTTTCAGATGATTTGAGAAGTTGAAATTTCTTAATTAGTAGAAACCAGTGGACAGGTCTAACAAAAGAATTCTCTAATCATTCTGCAGCTAACTGCAATTGCCTTATACAGAATCCCATAATCTCCCAGTGACTCAGTTTCTGCATATATAATATGAGAATCAGTTAGCATTTCAATATGAGGAGGCTGAAGGAGGTAGTGGGGATAACACTATTCAGGGATTTGTAGACATGAGCATAGCTTGGTGTGCTACAGTCCATGAGGTTGCAAAGAGTCAGACATGACTAAGCAACTGAACAACAACAGGACATGAAGGAATTTGTTTTTCTCCTCCAAGAATAGGAAACTACTGAAAGATTTTCAGTGAGGTGGCAGAGGGCGTTTGAAAGGGAGTGGTGGTGGTGTGATTTGGTGTGCATTCTGAAAATCCCTTTGGCTACAGTGTGGAGAATACAAGGGAAGGGGCTGGAATGAATCTGGACAGACTGTTTAGGAAATTAATGCAGTAATCCTGGTGAAGGATGGTGCTGACTTGAAGTAGGGTGATGTTGATTGACATGGAGCTGAGCAGTTGGATTTGAATAATGGGGAGGTACTCATCTCACACGCTGGTAAAGTAATGCTCAAAATTCTCCAAGCCAGGCTTCAGCAATACGTGAATCGTGAACTTCCTGATGTTCAAGCTGGTTTTAGAAAAGGCAGAGAAACCTGAGATCAAATTGCCAACATCCCCTGGATCATCAAAAAAGCAAGAGAGTTCCAGAAAAACATCTATTTCTGCTTTATTGACTATGCCAAAGCCTTTGACTGTGTGGATCACAAGAAACTGTGGAAAATTCTGAAAGAGATGGGAATACCAGACCACCTGACCAGCCTCTTGAGAAACCTATATGCAGGTCAGGAAGCAACAGTTAGAACTGGACACGGAATAACAGACTGGTTCCAAACAGGAAAAGGAGTACGTCAAGGCTGTATACTGTCACCCTGCTTATTTAACTTATATGCAGAGTACATCGTAAGAAACTCTGGGCTGGAAGAAGCACAAGCTGGAATCAAGATGGCTGGGAGAAATATCAATAACCTCAGATATGCAGATGACACCACCCTTATGGCAGAAAGTGAAGAGGAACTCAAAAGCCTCTTGATAAAAGTGAAAGAAGAGAGTGAAAAAGTTGGCTTAAGGCTCAACATTCAGAAAACTAAGATCATGGTATCTGGCCCCATCACTTCATGGGAAATAGATGGGGAAACAGTGGAAACAGTGTCAGACTTTATTTTTTTGGGCTCCAAAATCACTGCAGATGGTGACTGCAGCCATGAAATTAAAAGACGCTTACTCCTTGGAAGGAAAGTTATGACCAACCTAGATAGCATTTTGAAAAGCAGAGACGTTATTTTGCCAACAAAGGTCCGTCTAGTCAAGGCTATGGTTTTTCCAGTGGTCATGTATGGATGTGAGAGTTGGACTGTGAAGAAAGCTGAGCGCCGAAGAATTGGTGCTTTTGAACTGTGGTGTTGGAGAAGACTCTTGAGAGTCCCTTGAACTTCAAGGAGATCCAACCAGTCCATTCTAAAGGTGATCAGTCCTGGGTGTTCTTTGGAAGGAATGATGCTAAAGTTGAAACTCCAGTACTTTGGCCACCTCATGCGAAGAGTTGACTCATTGGAAAAGACTCTGATGCTGGGAGGGATTGGGGGCAGGAGAAGGGGACAACAGAGGATGAGATGGCTGGATGGCATCACCGACTCGATGGACGTGAGTCTGAGTGAACTCCGGGAGTTGGTGATGGACAGGGAGGCCTGGCGTGCTACAATCCATGGGGTCGCAAAGAGTTGGACACGGCTGAGCGACTGAACTGAACTGAAAGTCTCTGAGATTTGGTGCCAGGGGAACAAGGAGGGTCTGGTGTCAAGACTCATCTCTATATTTCTGTCTTGTACAACTAGATGGATAATAGTATCATTTACTGTGTTAGTGAAAGTTGGAGTAAGATCAAGTTTCAAGAGGAAGAACATGTTTATAGTTTGAAACATTGAGGTACTTTTAAGACACTGAAGAGGGATTGTCAAGAAGAAATTTGAATATGTGGGCCTGAAGCTTAGAGAAGCCTGGGTTGCAGATGTGTATATGGCAGTCGTATGTGAACAGATTTTTTAATTACAATATGATGAAGTGCTTTGTCTACAAGTTGTGTTTAATTTTCTAATTTGTGGTGTTATTTCAAACCTGGTGATTTTTCTACTCATCTTTTTTTTTTTAATTTTAATTTTTTTAGAATGACAGAAAATATTTTACTAAAACATAAGATTTACAAAAGTTTCCAGACAAGCCACACAAAATGATCACAAGGTTTTTCTTGAAGGGAGAATTCTACACTTGACAGGAAGGTCACAGTGTTACTAATAAGGGCTGTGATATTTGTTTAATGTTTCCATTTTAGTTCAAATGATAGAGCTTGTCCATCTACAGTGTCTAAATAAAGTTAGACTTGGCTGGAGAGCATATTCTAAAAAACTGGCTAGCTGTTTTTACCCAATGCAGTTAGATCACCATAAGACGGGAGAAAGGAACTCATTAAATAAACTAAAACTACCTTCTCCCTCACCAAAAAAAAGTATAACACCCGCACCCCTGCTGCTAACCCTGACCACCACCTTTATTCACAGTGCTTTCTATTTAAACCGTGATGGGGGAAATGAGTAAAAGCAGAGAGGGGTCACTGCTTTTGAATGTTTCACAACATCCAGATAATACTTGAAGCCTCTACTCAGGCTTTACAACAGTGAATCAGGGCAAGACATAGACTTGCTAATGTGTATTTAATCACCAAAGGACTGAACCTGTCTAGGCTTTTATTCTGTAATGTTTTTAAGACTGTGTCCATTAAATGCAAACAAAAAAGGAAGACGTCTTGGCAGAACAGAAGTCATGCAGACTTGATGATCGGATCAATGTAAATATTATTCATGGCATATAGCCTAGTCCATGCTCTAGCTGTTTCTATGGCTTGGGCTTCGTTGGCCTTCCAGTGCTCTTATACTGTTTGCTAATGGATTATCTGGTTTGGAAGCACTTAACAAAGCCAGGATCCATGGCAGAACTGTTCATATGGCAGTGCTGGGGACCACCTATTCAAAATATCTAAACATATTCTTCCCAGCTTGTCTACATTAGGATGATAAATTTTGGTTATAAAATGTACTTTAGGGGCTGTCATTGGGTACTCTTCTGGAAGGAATAGTTCAAGTTTAAAAGTCCCTCCCTCAAAGGGGGAATCCTGTGGGCCAGCAGCGACCACATGAAAATAACAGGCATTGCTTTTCTCTGGTTCTGCTTTATGCCAGGAACTGGTTCTGCCAGCAGGTGCTGGGTTTCCTTGATAATCTTGTGGGGCAGCCCGGCCATCTTGTTAGATCCTGAGTTCGGCCTCTGATCTTGTCTCCCTACTCATCTTTTAGTAGGTAGTTTACTAAACTATCTACTTTTTTTCCTACAATTTTTTTTTTCTGATTTTCTCTCTTTGGAACTATTTCTATACCTTCCATGTAATTAATGTAGTATTACAGCAGGGAGAATCCCATAGACAGAGGAACCTGGCAGGCAACAGTCCATGGGGTCATAAAGAGTCAGACACAACTGAGCATCTGAGCATAGAACATAGATGGCAGTGTATTATGATTATTTGCATGTTTACATATGTATCTGTCTTTTTCATATTGTGAGAGCAATTGAAGAAAATAACTGGGTTTTATTCCTGTGAATTGCCTGAGGCCAGGTCTCATGTATATTTTGTTCCCTATTTTATATCCTGCACCTGACTTGTGGCATAGCACATACCAAATGATAATGTGTATTTAAATCCTGAGTCGAGTATTTAAATATATCCCTTTACACATAATGCTTGGTAAATTTTTACTGAACAAAATAAATTATCCCATCTTCTGACAGTTATTCAGTATTTTAGAAACGAAAGACAAAACTCCTTTGCTGCTTCTCCTTATCTGTGTTAGCGGTTTTTGACTTGGAGTTCTTGGATTCCATATTTGTAGAGAGATCAGTGATCCTCCAAAAATAAATGTAAATTATTTTGATTATGTGCTTATATATACATTTAAAAAGAGTGTCCATTCCTTTCATCTCATTCTTGAAGGGGTCTGCGACACTAGAATGATCAACAACTGTGAATTAGTTTAGCATGTCTTTTTCTTGGTTTTAAGCAGTTTCTATGAAAGTTTTGTGGTAATCTGTGAAAGTTTTCTGTATGTTTCTCTTTTGGATAATGCATCTAAAATGGCCTTTAGGCTAAAACTGGTCTTTAAATAATATTACCTGTGACCTATTGAGTCTATCCCTTAAATATATAAATACTTTATATGAATTTGCATATATTTTAAAGTCTACTTGCTTATTTGCTTCTATAAAGTTCTTCTCAAGAGACCTTCTTTCCTAAATATTGAATAAATGAAGCAACTGTTGGACTCATTTATATTTAAAAATCTTAACCAGACCTTTTAACAGAGAAGAAATTAGAGGTTAGTATACAAAATTTTTAGTAATTTTTTTTCTGTGTGGTGGAATTTCTATTTTTATATGTAAAGTTAAATGTATTACAAATTTTCTACATTAGATATGTATTATGTAAACATTTTTAAAATTTCATTTAATTTCTGAAAAGTTATGAATTTGCAGTTGATGCTAGTATGAGGAAATCACTGTTGAAACTTTTAAGTGATTTTCTTTATGGTGATTTAGTGTTTAAAGGTATCATCTATTTAGGTCTACCTAGAATCTTTGTGTTAGAATGTTTTATTTATTCTCTAGAAACAACTGTATTTTGATTTTTACCATAGATGTGTTGGCTTGGTACATTCTGAGTTTAATGAATAGCTTCTTTTCAAACAGTACAGTACTGAAGTACAGAAACATATTTATTATATATGTGGTAAATACTTAATGCTTTAAAAAAAAAACTGCTTCTTTTCAGAATCCTTTCATTCAGTAGCACAGGACTCATCTTGTAAGTATATGGCTGTGAATGAAAATGGCTTCATTTTAATCCAGAGAGGACTGAGTGGAAAGGATATACTGTGTTTCCTGCCAAATTAATGAATCAGTGAAGGGCCTTGGTGAGAGGCATGTTAAAAAATTTATACATCAACCACATTTATTGGACCAAGTGTCAAAAGTGCATGAACCAGAAGTTGAGAGAATAGTTTAGCCTAGTGAACCCCTGATGAACCTGTAACTCAGCTTTAACAATTATTGACCTGTGGTCAATCTCATTTCATCTCTATCTTCACCCTCTTAATTTTGTTTTTAAAAGTTTATTAATTAATGTAAATCATGCTAATGATATTGTGAGACTGCATTCCTTTTGTTTTCTTTTGAATTGTGGTAAAAAGCACAGACAGTTTACCATCTTAACCATTTTTAAGTGAACATGTCAGTCATATTAAGTATATTCACACTGTTGTGCAAATTATCATCAGAAAATTTTCACCTTATAAATCTAAAATACATCCATTAAATAACAACTCCCCATTTCCCTCTTTCCCCAGATCCATTCTATGTTTTGTTTCTCTGAATTTGACCACTTTGGATACCTCATAAGTGGAATCATAGAGTATTTGTCTTTGGAGGGCTGAAGTTTATTTCACTTAGCATAATGTCAAGATTCATCTGTGGTGTAATATGTGAAGAATTTCCTTCCTTTTTATGCCTGATTCCTATTCCATTGCATGTATATACCACATTTTGTTTATCAGTTCATCCATCAATGGACATTTGGGTTGCTTCCACCTCTTGGCTATTGTGAATAATGCTGCAGTGAACATGGGCGTGCAGATACCTCTTTGAGACTCTACTTTCAATCCATTCAGATATATACCCAGAAAAAGGATTAGTGGATTGTGTGGTTCTATTTTTAATTTTTTGAGGAATCTTCATCTCGTTTTCTGTAGTGGTTACTCTGTGTTCATTCCCACCAACTGTGGGAAGGGTTCAGATTTCTCTACCATCTATGGGAAGGGTTCAGATTTCTCCACATTCTTAGCAGAACTTATCATTTTCTAATTTTTTTATCGTAGCCATTCCAATGGGCGTGAAGTGATATCTTATTACGATTTGATTTGTATTTCTAATTTAAGGATGTTTAACATCTTTTTATATGCTTATTGGTCATTCATATATCATCTTTGGAGAAAGGTCTAATTTAACTCCTTTGCCCATTTTTAATTGGGTTATTTGTTTCTTTATAATTGAGTTACAGTTCTTTATATAGTCTCCTTATTAACTGTTTATCAGATACATGATTTGGAAATAGTCTCTCATTCTTTGTCTTTCATACGGGAGTTTCTAAGTTGGATCTAGTTCCAGTTTTGCTTTTGTTGTCATGTATAAGAAATTACTGTTAAATCCAGAGTCATAAAGCTTTTCCCTGTATTTTCTTTTAGGAGTTTTATGTTTGAATGTTAAATTTAGGTCTTTAAATTTAGTCTTTAATCATTTTGAATTAAGTTTTCTATATGGTGTAAGGTAAGGGTCCATCTTCATTCTTTTGCACGTGGATATCCAGTTTTCTCAACAGAAATTGTTGAAGAGACTGTCCTTTCACCGTCAACTGGTCTTACACCCTTGTTGAAGATCATTTGACCTTATATATTAGGGTTTATTTCTGGTCCTTTATTCTACTTCATAGATCTGTGCTGTGTGCGTTCTTAGTCGCTCAGTTGTGTCTGACTCTTAGCGACCCCATGGACTGTAGCCCACCAGGCTCCTCTGTTCATGGGGATCTGCAGGCAAGAATACTGGAGTGGGTTGCCATGTCCTCCTCCAGGGGATCTTCCCAACCCAGGGATCAAACCCAGGTCTCCTGCATTGCAGGCGGATTCTTTACTGTCTGAACCCCCAGGGAAGCCCAATGAGCTATGTATCTGTTCTCATGACAGTACCATACTGTTTTGATTACTGTAACCTTGTAGCATGCTTTGAAATCAGAACATGTGAGACCTCAAACTTTTTCAAGATTATTTGGCTATTTTGGTTCCCTTGAAAGTCAATATGAATTTTAAGATAAATTTTTCTATTTCTGAAAAAAAAAATGCCTTTGGAATTTTGATAGAGATTATATTGAATCTGTGAATTGCTTTCAGTAGTATTGACATTAATGATAGTGAATCTTCCAGTCTAACATGAACTGTCTTTTCATTTATTTGTTATCTTCTCTAATTTCTTTCAGCAATGTTTTGTAGTTTTTGGTATACAAGTCTTTCACTTTATTGGTTTAGTCCTAATTATTGTATTATTTTTGATGCTATTGTAAGTGGAATTGTTTTCTTAGTTTCATTTCTGGATTACTCCTTGTTAGTGTATACAGAAGCATAATTGTTGTGTGTTGCTTTTTTATCCTGTAATTGTGCTGAATTCATTGATTAGGTCTAAATTTTTTATTCTTGTGGAATTTTTAGGATTTTCTGCGTATAACATCAAGTTCCCAGGTGGCTCAATGATAAAGAATCTGCCTGCCAATACAGGAGACCTGGGTTCAATCCTTGGTCAGGAAGATCCCCTGGAGAAGGAAATGGCAACCCACTCCAGGGTTCATTCCTGGGAAATCCCATGGACAGAGGAGCCTGGCGGGCTACAGTCCATGGGGTTGCAAAAGAGTCAGATATAACTTAACAACTAAACAACAACAACATATACCATCATGTCGTCTGCAAACAGAATAATTTTACTTCTCCCTTTCCAATTTGAATGCCTTTTGTTTCCTTTTTTTGTCTAATTGTTCTGGGTAGAACTTCTAATACTTTGTTGAATAAAAATAGTGAGAGTGAGCATCCTTATTTTGTTCCTGATGGTAGAGGAAGTGTTTCATCATTGGATATGATGATACCTATGTGCTTTTCACATATAACTATTATTATGTTGAGGTAATTTCCTTCTTTTTTTATGATTTAGTTATCTTTGGCTTTGCTGGGTCTTCATTGCTGTATGGGCTTTTCTCTAGTTGCAGTGCAAGGGCTTCTCATCGCCATGGCTTCTCTTGTGAGCACGGGCATGCAGGATTCAGTAGTTGTGGCTCCTGGGCTCTAGAGCATGGGCTCAATAGTTGTGGCGTATAGGCTTAGTTGCTTCATGGCCATGTGGGATTTTCCCAGACCAGGGATTGAATCCATGTCTCCTGCATTGGTATATGTGGTGTCATGGTGTATAATCCTTTCCATGTGCTGTTGAATTCAGTCTGTCCCCCTGATTATTTTGATTATTTTTGAAGTAAATACCAGAAATAGGAAGTAGGCTAATAAATGGGTAAACATATGATATGCTGGCAGACACTGATAAGTATTATGAAGATGGATGAACCAGGGCCGAAAGATAAAGAGGGCAAGGGTAGCATGGGGCTAGTGCTGTAGATACAGTATTTGAGAAGTTCTCTGAGGAAGTGATGTTTAAGAACTAGAATGACGGTAAGGGAAGAACCTTATTGGCACAGGGGACAGCAGAGGTGGGAATTTGTCTTGAGCTCTTGGGAAATAGCTGAGAAGGAGAGAGAGAGAGTAGGAAAAGGAGATTGAGAAACAGAGGAGGTTCAGGATATCCACAGTGTAGGAGGGTCCATCATCCTGTCTCCTGAGCCTTAGTTATTACAGAAGACAGCTCCATATATAGCTGTTATTACTCCTTGCAGATTTCCCCCTTTCTTTCTATTTGCTTTGCCTTTGCTGTCCTATTTCTAGAAAGGATGTGCTTGCTTTGTTAACCAAAGGATGGGGCCTGAGTTCTATCCCACCCAGATTTCCTCTGAAGAAGGGTGAAATGGAGTGGGCAGAGTCTCTGGGTCCAGCCAAGAATCCGTTGTGATGTCTAACGTGATTTGGGGGGAAAAAAAAGTTGTTTCAAAAATAATACATGATGGCATATGATCTTATGTATCTCAGAATATGTGCCTAATATTTCGCATGGTAGAAAATGGCTTTCTTGATGATATCCGTAACAGAGTTTAGCTGGCGGCATGCTCTGCAGTGTAGCCCTTGCCTCCTTCCTGTACACAGTTGTATTGGGCGGGTTTTCATTCCCGTGGAGTGGTTTTCCCAAATCTGACTTTTTGGAGGAAGTGTAAATTACTCTTGTGCCAGTGCGGGAACTAGACCAGAAGCAATCCCTGGAGCTTGTGGGGATTTGTCACCGTCCTTGATAATGTAAGGGATGTTGTAGTACAAGCAGGTAAAACAGCAGGAGGAGGACGTGAAGAGGTGGGTTACTTTGTCCCCAAGTGGAGTTTTATTTACAGTCTAGCTCAGTGGTTAATATGCATTTGCTTCCTTTAATATTTAATCATCTTACTTGTTTTTTAAAATCCCTGAATCCTGATAATTTGATTTTCCACTGATAAAATATTTACTTGCTATATCAGGCAGGGTGCTAAACTTGGAAATTAAGAGCAGTGAGTTAAATTTAAAATTTGTTGAAAAGTATTCATCATAATGCAGACTATTTAATGTCTTGGCAGTGCCTCGCTCTTCTCATTTAACATGTTAGGAGACAGACTGGCAGCAGTTGTAAGCTGAAACCTGGTTGCATGCAGAATGAGACTGAGGGGGTACAAGGAAAATGGAGAAAAATCTGAAAATGTTTCTTTGTGTGTGTGTTTCCTTAAAGTGTGATTCTATTTGCCAAAAATAGAATTTTATATTCTGTTTATCAAGGTTATTATAACTTCTGTTTAGACAATCCTAAGACTGAAACGGGTTTAAAATGTTTTTTTGTGGGAATAACCAAATTTGTCTGTTAACAATATTGTTGTAATGTCACGCAAGTTGCTTTGATATAAAAAGCATGTTTTACAATGTGTTTGAGTCATTTTTCCCTCGCAGACCTTAGGTTTATTACTCAGAGGAGAAGCATGCATTTACAGTATATTCTTAGCTGCTCTTCTCTATCCATCACTCAGCTGTCAAGGCCTATGGAATCTAAAATAGATCCTGACCAATGGGAGACAGTCTACACGCTGTTTACGGGATGATTCGGATGTGGACAGCTTTATTGTGCACAGACGCTGGTCTGTGCCGCAGTGTTGAGGCGGCAGGATGTAGAGTGCTGTTCAAGCTTTCCAGTGGAGTCCCCGAAAAGGGAAGGCAGAGAAAGACATCTTCTAAATAACAAATAGGAGGAGTTACAGTACCTGACTTGGGGCTGCTCTTAATCAAGTGCTGCCGCTGCAAGGAAGATAATTTTCAAGCGTTATGAAGGCGGAGAAGGATTCCGAAGACGAAGAAAATATCCTTAGAGATCCAAGCTAAGTGTAGTGCAGCATGAAGATTGCAGAACAGGAAGAGTTCTAAGAAGAAGGACTGAGTCACTAGTTAGGAGTCTCTCTGAGGGCTGGCTTTGTGAGCCACAGTGATTTGTAACTTAATGCGAACTAATTTGCTGTTAGCAACAAGAAACTAAATCCTGTCTATGATGAGCTGTTGGTTTTCTTGTGCTCCTAAGAACAGAGTAGGTATCCCTGTAGTCAGTGAAACAAAAGCGTCTTGGCCAGGCTTTCTGAACTGTATTCTTTTAAAACGTACTACTTTTTTAAAAATTTGGTTTCTTTGTCTTACTCTGTTCTCTCTAGTTTATTTGATTAGCAGGCTGGGGCTAGTGATCGAAAACAAAAGTGCTTGTTTCTTTTTCTGGATTGAAAAAGCTCATAATAGAATTTTAGTAATTGAGCAGTATTTCTGTTAACTGACAGTGGACCAAAGTGCTTGGTAGAGAAGAACTGAAAATCACAGGATTAATACCAGACTTTAATCTCATTTAGTTATCTTTTAAAGAGCCTTACCTTGGGATTTTGCAATTGCTCTAGTGTTTTAGATAGCTCCTTTCTCCACCGACTAGTTTACTTGGAAATAAAATTGGGATTGTTCTAACTGCAAGGGTAAACTAATCAATTTAGAGCAAGGGTTTGTTTGCTAAACGTGACTTAATCCCTTAGGCATTTGAAAACACAAAAGCCTGCATCTACTACCACTCCCCAAATTAGAGCCAGTACACTGATCGTTTTGTTTTAAAGCTAAAGAAAGGGGAAGCTGAAAATGTTGTTTAGACTGAGGCAGTAAGTAGGGCTCCTAGGACTCATATCATAGTTGATAGTTTGAACTTTTCAAGTTAGAAGGAAGTAGTTCATCTCCAAATTTGACTGCAGACAACAATTCTGAAGTCTGTGTAGATACTTGAACCAGATTCCATTGAAATGTTACATTTCATTGGTGGGTTAAAATTTTAATATATCTGTCTTTTTTCATATTCAGTTTTTATATTTTTCACTTCAAGTATTTAATGAATACATTACTTATTTAGCTAGAAGATTGGTTACTTTTTTGTTTTGTTTTAGAGAAGAGTGGATATAAAATAATCCTGTTGATCAAACATTTGCTTTATATAAGGTGATTCATTTTTTTCCTCCAGAGATTTGTTATTGTATTTGTGGACATAGGAATTGCTTTGTAAGTTAAGTGAAAGATGTGTACATTGTTTTTTGTTCTAAAAATGATATTGAACTTAGCAAAGAAGAATTTAGCAATAAGTTTACTGTACAGAATTTTAAAAGGCTAAAACCTTACTTGTTTAAATAATGTATATTTTAGTTCTGAGTAATACATTTCTACTTACTAAGAAAAGGTTAAAGTTATTGGCTTCAGAATATCTAATATCTTGAATGTATTTTCTTCAATTAAAACTTGATAACTTTGATATAATTAAAATATATATCATTTGATATGTTTTTCTATTTTTAAAAAAATTGCCTTTAATGTTCCTTTGAAATACATATGCACTGTTTTGGTTGAAATCAAACTTTTTTTTTTTAATAAAAAGCAGTATATGTTGAATGTAAAGAAGCAAGAAAATGAAAGTCATCTCTGATCCTATAATTTTAGGGTTTTTAAGTAGTTAATATTTTTAGAGCTTTTTAAAAAATAATCTGTGTATATGTTTCTTTTTATCCTAATATATAAGCATAATGGATTGCTTTTCTAATTGCATGTATGTGTGTACAGTTTGCTTCTATAATTATATTTGCAGTAGTACCTTTTAAGCAACTGATGCTGAGGGGAGAGGGGTGAGTGTTCTTAAATGTGTACAGAATTCCACTGCCGCTAAAGGTCTTGGGCGATAGGTAACCAGGGCCAGTTTCAAAAGCATGAATTACAGAGTAGGAAACAAGCGCACTGCTTTGGGAAGTCATGAGAAGTCAGAATTGGGCTTGGCCTCTTAAGTCGTTTAATATCCCTGGAGCCTTGATTTTTCTCACCTGTTAAATGGAGGTGATAAATCGAGTTGACTAGGGTTGTTCCAGTAATTTATACCTGGCACATGGTAGGTATTCAACAGTTAATTCCTTTCCTTTCTTTGCTCCGAAGGCAAAGAAAACAGGGCAGAAAACATGAGAAACCCCCTTTTTCTCAAATATATAATATATAAAATATTTCTTGTATATTGTGTGTTTTGGAAAGGCTCTTTTCATCAAGTTAGAATAGCGAGGAGAAAGGAATTTGAGACACATTTGACAACCGAATGATGCATTAGACAGCACTGTTTCCCTTCTCGTTCCCTCTTTGGAGAGCCTTTCTAATACAGTATGTAGTGTGCTATGTTTACTTTTTTCTCCTTTGTTGTAGCAAGCAGCAGATTGGAACAAATACGATGACCGATTGATGAAAGCAGCAGAAAGGGGAGATGTAGAAAAAGTGTCCTCAATCCTTGCTAAAAAGGGAGTCAATCCAGGCAAGCTAGATGTAGAAGGCAGATCTGCGTGAGTATTACTGGTGGTAATTCTCTCCAGGGGACACCCTTGGCATACAAATGAAATTTGTGGATTACGGTTATCAACATGCAGTTTAAAAAGTCTTTATCAAAACCCACACTCTAAAATCTTTCAGACATGACTTTCATCAATTTGGACTAATAATTGTCCTCAATATGAAAGATTTTCAAAGTGAGAGAGAGACTACTAGAATACTACCCAGCGGTCTAGTTGTTCGGGCCCTATGGCAAATCACAGCTTGGGTTATTTGGTGCAGTTTTGTTTATAAGCTTTTTTTTAATATTCCTTATCATGTTTGATCCTCACAGTGGTCTTCTGAAAGAAGTTTACAGAGGCTAAATAACTTGGTGTCTAGTCTCATTAAAATTCACAGCCTGGGGTATAAACCCAAGTTTTCTATTTTGGAAGAGTTCTATAAATTACTTTGCCTTTCCCCCTTAACCCCAATCCATTTTTCTATTGGGGTAATTAATTTAAATGAAGACGTCTAGGACAATAGAGAGGCAGAATAACTGGTGTGACTTAGGGAGATACAGGCAGTGATCCTGCCCTTTTGTGTTACTGAAGGCTGCTGGCTTGTCTATATGCTTATAAACCAGGTATCTTTTCTCCCACCGCTTCCTAGTCTTCATTATTTCCCTTGATGTTGAGGATAGGGAGCGGTTGGGTTAAAGGGTAGATCTAGATTCTGTTCCTATCCTCTATAAATACAGCAATTCAAACCTTATCTGGGAAACCTTCCAAAGTTAGAGGTGAAAAGTCTCATTTCCTTAAATTCCTCTCTGCCTTATACTTGCATGAGTTTTTTTTTTAGAGAGTTTTTTTTTTTTTTTTTTTAGAATTCTAGAAACCAGATACTAAATATAGAAATGAATATTAGGAAGTGAATAGTTAATGTTTGATGTAGAATGCTTAGATACATAAATATAATAAAAATAGCAGAGCATGACTTTAAGTTACTTATAAGAGCATTGAAGTTTGAGAAGTCCCAATTTTTTGTACTGTTTCAGTTTTGTAAAGTAGGCAATTTGATGGCTGCAGAAACTGGTTATTTTGAGTCCTGCTTCTATTTTTGCTAAATTTTAAGCCATTTATAGGGCTCACAGTATAAATAGTAAAAATTTAATATCAAAACTGTTTTTTGTATTTTTTCCCCCAAGTGCCATGATGTTAAGAGTTCAAAGGATCTTCTTTGTGATGAAAATCTTCAGTGAAACCTTATTTCTACAGTTTTGTCTGCCCATGCTTTGCATGTTTTGAATGAATGGTTACTTGAGATTTTGTTCAGACTTTTTTGATCGAAGGTTCAGTTTTGAGGGAAATTACTTATATTAATCAGATCAGATCAGATCAGATCAGTCGCTCAGTCGTGTCCGACTCTTTGCGAGCCCATGAATCACAGCACACCAGGCCTCCCTGTCCATCACCAACTCCCGGAGTTCACTCAGACTCACGTCCATCGAGTCAGTGATGCCATCCAGCCATCTCATCCTCTGTCGTCCCCTTCTCCTCTTGCCCCAATCCCTCCCAGCATCAGAGTCTTTTCCAATGAGTCAACTCTTCGCATGAGGTGGCCATAGTACTGGAGTTTCAGCTTTAGCATCATTCCTTCCAAAGAAATCCCAGGGCTGATCTCCTTCAGAATGGACTGGTTGGATCTCCTTGCAGTCCAAGGGACTCTCAAGAGTCTTCTCCAACACCACAGTTCAAAAGCATCAATTCTTCGGCGCTCAGCCTTCTTCACAGTCCAACTCTCACATCCATAAATGACCACAGGAAAAACCATAGCCTTGACTAGACGGACCTTTGTTGGCAAAGTAATGTCTCTGCTTTTCAATATGCTATCTAGGTTGGTCATAACTTTCCTTCCAAGGAGTAAGTGTCTTTTAATTTTATGGCTGCAGTCACCATCTGCAGTGATATTGGAGCCCAAAAAAATAAAGTCTGACACTTTTTCCACTGTTTCCCCATCTATTTCCCATGAACTGATGGGACCGGATGCCATGATCTTCGTTTTCTGAATGTTGAGCCTTAAGCCAACTTTTTCTCTCTCCACTTTCACTTTCATCAAGAGGCTTTTGAGTTCCTCTTCACTTTCTGGCATAAGGGTGGTGTCATCTGCATATCTGAGGTTATTGATATTTCTCCCGGCAATCTTGATTCCAGCTTGTGTTTCTTCCAGTCCAGCGTTTCTCATGATGTACTCTGCATATAGGTTAAATAAGCAGGGTGACAATATACAGCCTTGACGAACTCCTTTTCCTATTTGGAACCAGTGTGTTGTTCCATGTCCAGTTCTAACTGTTGCTTCCTGACCTGCATAGTTGTGCAAATCTGGTGTAATATGATGAACTGTGAACTTTAGTTTATGATGAACTGTGAGCTTTAGTTTATGACATACTTGAGTAGTGTAAATTTTTGAGGTATTCTCTATAGAATTAGAAGTCTTTCTAGGATTCACAGGATAAAATATTTTCCTTTTGTTATTCATACACAAAGAGTTTCTTAATTAAAGCATTTCATATTTAGTTAAGTACAGGACATACTACAAATATATTTTCTATAGTTATAAAAATAGTTTAATTTTGAATTTTTTTTTTTTTTTTTTTTTGGTTTTTAATTTTTGAAAGGTAAGGCAAAATTAACAAGTCCTTCTTGATCTCTGAAGTGAAAGTGTAAGTCACTCCATCATGTCTGACTCTTTGCAACCCCATGGACTGCAGCCCTCGAGGCTCATCTGTGTGTGGGATTCTCCAGGCAAGAACATGGGAGTGAGTAGCCAATCTCTTCTCTAGGGGATCTTTCCGACTCAGGGATAAAACCCAGTCTCCTGCATTGCAGACAGATTCTTTACCGTCTGAGCCATCAGCAAAGCCGCTCTTGATCTCTATACAGTTTCAAAAATGAAATATTTGAGGCTTTGCGATAGTCATTACAAGAATCTATTTTATTCCTGGTCACCTCTTTCCCAGGGATGTAGCCCTTTGCCAATACAAAATGGGGCAAGTTCACCTAGAATCCCTATTGGCTCTTGGAGAGCTGTGGGTTCCAGTTCCTGACTCGCCTTCCCCTCAGGCTGTCAAAGGACTGTTCAACCTCTTAGTTCTTTTCTCTCTAACCAGCAAATGCTCCTAGAGAAAAAGTAGCCCCGTATTCCAGGTTCAGCTCTCTGGGCCTCTGTGCTTCCCTGCATACTGTCTTAGTAATTTTTCACTATCATGTTAGCTCACTGATACCTTCAGGCAGATTTCTTATTTTGTATGCTTTTCTGGTTGTCTTCAGATTTGGGGACTGTCCAAATTACGGGGCTCTCCTATTATAGTAGTAATACTTGTCTTGTTTTTAAAAAGAAAAAGTTGATTTTTTAATTGAAAAAGCATATTTCTATAAAGCAGTTTTCCAGATCTCCTTTGCAACTCTGCATACAGTGTAATGGTTGATGTATCTTCTTTCTGAAGCACATCTACTATTCATAGCACACCCATATTAATAATGCATTGTAGATTTGCTGATTTCCGCCCTTGTAGTGCATCATTGGTATAATGCGAAGTTATTTTGGCAAAAAGAAGTCTTTCCAATTTTGTGAGCTAAGAAGTGAAAACAGGTAGACAAAGAATGAGATCTCCAAAGTTGTTTGAAGATGAAAAACCTTTGCTTGAAGGAAATTACCATTCCTCAAAAAGTTCTCTCAGTGCGTTGCATAATATAATTCCCCACTTCAGTGCTGCAGAAAGAATTGATACCCTCAGCCTTATTGCAGTTTAATTCTACTATAAGGAGAACTTATCTGACTTTTAAGAACAGTATATTCTTTTTATCAGAAGTATCTCTCTCTCATTCAAACTGTACACAAACCTGGTTTACTTTACTTAGTGCTTGGTCTCTAGTTTGCATTTATATTCATCATAATGCTAATGGAGGCATAATTGAATATCTGAAAATGAATTTGCAAGGTATCTCTACATTTTGTCTCTAAGCATTCAGTTATTCAAATATTTGAGGGTCTATCATCTGTCTGGTGGGCTTCCCAAGTGGCTCAGTGGTAAAGAACCCACCTGCCAATGCAGAAGACACGGGTTTGATCCCTTGGTTGGAAAGATCCCCTAGAGAAGAAATTGACAACCTACTCCAGTATTCTTGCCTGGTAAATCCCATGGACAGAGGAGCCTGGTGGGCTACGTGGTCCATGGGGATTCAAAAGAGTCGGACACGACTTAGTGAATAAAAAACAATACATCTGTTTGGTACTTTAATTGGTTCTGGGAATATAATAGGAAGCAGAACAGCCAAGAATCCCTGCTTTCTTAGAGGAGATTAATAGACCATAAAGAAAATAAAATTTGAATTTATATATATTAGGAAATGCATAGTTACATTTAAAATAATGAAAGCAGGGATGAGGGAGCTAGGAGTACTAAGGTTTTAGGGAGTGGGAAAGTATAAAATTTTTAAGTGGTATGGTGAGGGAAGACCCCTACTGCAGGGTATGGTGCCGAGTGTGTCTGTATCCAGGCACCTTGCTGAGCCTTTACCTCCTGGCATCTTCACAGTGGTTACTGTACTTGTTTATGGCCTGAGTTCAACGTCCTTTGCCAATAAGTCTTATTGTATTTACATACAGTATCAGTTCTTAATGCACACAAAGTATTTCTGTGTTTGTTCATTAAGAAAAAGTATTAGATGATCAAAGAAACACTGGGATATTTTATCCTGTATCTTGAATACTTGATGACTTAAAGTTATGTTTTTAAGTAGGCTTTCCTTGCCTTATTAGAAAAAGTGTTCAATTCTGCCTGTTTGTGTGAAATTTCAACCAGTCACACAGATCTCTTGAGTGAAAGGAGGAATTATGTGGTAGTACTTTGGGGGAAGAAGATGATGCCAGATCTTTTGTGGCTTTCAAGTATAGCTTAGCTTGTTTTGAAAACTTTTCTATGCCAGCTTTAATATAATAATTCTAAAGAGATGGATAAGTGTTTTGATCTCTCTTTGGCCTTAGCATTCTGTGGTATCTTCATTTGTTTTGGCAGTTTCCGTATATTTGAAATTAAGTAAAATAATCTGATAGAAAATTTTCAGTGCATTTAAGGTTTAAATACCAGTGCCTCTGCTATTGAAATGATAAACTATAGGGGTAGTGATATAAATATGGATTAAAATGAGTTTTTCAGTAATGTGAAATAAGTTTCTTTTTTTCTTGTATTAAATATGTAGGTGTTTAGTGCAGCCTTTAAAATGCATGTGTGTACGTGTGTGTATGTAGGAGCATTGAATATAAGATGGCATGAATGTAACATTAAAGTTGACCTTGGGTAGTTTCCATGGCGTAACAAAATTTTCTTTTTGTTTAGCTTTCATGTTGTGGCCTCAAAGGGAAATCTTGAGTGTTTGAATGCCATCCTCATACATGGAGTTGATATTACAACCAGTGACACCGCAGGTATGTTTGCCTCCATAGTACAGAGAAGACAAGCGCTGTCCACTGGTAACGCTCTCAGTCAGACTTAAATGTGATTTACCGAGCGAAGGCCGTAACTTTGTTTCTAATTAGTTTAGGTATTGTGGGGGAGAGGGCAGTGTAGCAGAAAGCATGACTGAACAGATTAGCAGATGGAGACCTGAAGTCTAGGGTTTGTCTTGGTAGTGTTATAGGATTCTAAAAGAATCTATAGGGGCCATTTAATTTATACTTATGTACTATTCATGGCTCAGTGGTAAAGAATCTACCTGCAATCCCAGGAGCCGTAGGAGATGTGGGTTCGATCCCTGGGTCAGGAAGATCCCCTGGAGGAGGGCATGGTGACTCACTCCAGTTTTCTTGCCTGGAGGATTCTATGGACAGAGGAGCCTGGCGGGCTACAGTCCATGGGGTCACAAAGAGTCATGCATGACTGAAGCAACTCACCACACATGCATGTACTATTCAGTATATAAATTCTTGCTGTCCTAAGGCCTTTGGTTAGACTTGTTGGGGAACTAATTGCCTCATAACAGCATCACCAATAGTGATCATAACAAGAATAGATGATGCTTTTTTAACATGATAATAGATGATGCTATTCTGCTAAGCACTTTACATGTACTAATTCATTTTATCCTCACATCAAGCCAATGAGTCTGCAAGGCACTGAGTTGTTAAGTCACATGCCAGGGTCCTTCTGTGTATGAGTCACAGTCAGAGTCGGTGTTCTTAACCATCAGGTCTCATGAGGAGACCTGGTCTGTTTAGCTAGCTATGTTTATAAAAAATTATTTCTTTTAGACAGGCCGCTTGCTTAAACTTAGTCATACCTATGTCTGTCTTTTAAAATACTATAGCATAAGTTTGTTTGCATATCACAGGAAGACTTTAAGTGTTTGAATATAGCTATCACTTTTCTTTAGTGAATGTTTTAATTTTCCATTCACATAGACAATCACTAGAACTTATACTTTGTTACTCAGTGAAATATGGGAGTTGACCTAGAGCAGAGAGTTTCCTTAACAACTTTAATGTTTTATCCTGTGACTTCATATGTGGACAATAAAGCTCTGTTTGGAAATGGAATGCAGGGAGGGAGAGAAAGAGAGACATCACAGATGAGTTAGTGAGGTAAATCTTTACCTAAAGGTACATCAAACTCTTAATTGAAGACCAAACTTTATTTACTTGCCACCTTTGAATGAAGAAAAAACTGTTTATTACACACAGACGCACACACACACACACACACACACACACACACGTGTGTGTTTTCCATTGATGCAGAATATTCATTTTTAGAAATTTTGGACTAACCATACCTTTTCAGAACTCATAAAACTTTATATGTGTATTGTGCTGATTCCAACTCCGACATATGTCTTTCTTGTTTTTGTCTGTGTTCTTTCTGCTTTGGATGTTTTGCCTAGTGAACACTCTGAGTGATTTTTGCCGTCCTTCCTTCAGTGCAAATAAAGCACAAACCCAAAGCATGCCTATAAATGAAGTCGTCTGTCAACTGATTTTGGAAAAATCAATCACATTTTTAAGGGGAATTCACATGTGAAGAAAATAACCCTTATCGTATATTTAAAATGATCTCTTTTCTAGGAAGGAATGCTCTTCACCTGGCTGCAAAGTATGGGCATGCACTGTGTCTACAAAAACTTCTACAGGTAGTAAAAGTGGTTAATACTTTGACTTTATTACTTGGACTGCAAATAGTAGATGTGTTTTCAAGGCATTTTTGGGACTTGAGATCAAAGAAAATAGTAGGCTAGCTTTGACTGTTAGCTTACATAATATTTTTTCCATCGTTTGTGAAAGAATGTGAACAATAAAGAGCAAAAACTCTGAGGGAAGTGAATTGCATAACTCAGTGTATTAAAAATAAACAACAAAGACTTGACCTTCCTGTTGACATTAGCTAGAGATTGGAATTTTCTGTGGTCTGGTATATGACTTGAGATGAAGTGGCACAGCGTAGGATCTATATGTTTCTGTATAAACACCAGTAAGTCAGACTGTATAATAGCATCATTAGCTAAGCTTGTAATTGGGCAACCACAAAGTTCTATGAACTAGTGGGCTAGATTAAGTTTTTAGTTGAAGAGTCTAGTCACACGTTTCCTTTAACATGTTTGCTATTGAGTTTCACAGCAGAGCTCATTTGTTTTTTTCTGATTCAATTGTTCAAGTTTTAACCGTTACAGGAAAAAAAAGCAAAACCCAAACAATAGCCGTTTCTATATTCCATGCTATTGTAATGTACCATATGTTTTCCTGTTTGCTGGAATACTGTTAAATTTATAGTATAATGTTATTGTATTTGTCACATGTCAAATTATTTATGACTTGTCTAGTACTCTTTAGAGTTTTTGATAAATGCAGTATTTTTGAGATGCAATAACAGCTGTTCATTTGAATCACGATATTTAATTTGAAAATAAAACTTCTTACATGACTAAATTTCTGTGTTTTAACAGTACAATTGTCCCACTGAACATGTAGACCTGCAGGGAAGAACTGCACTTCATGATGCAGGTAAGCAAAGGTTTCGGTTGGACATAAATCTTTGTTAAAATGGCTGGGCATTTAAACTGACTTCAGAGTTTAACATACATATGTTTTTGTAATCCATGGAGAAACAGAATGTTATGAATTTTTTATTTACTCAAGTTTGAAATTGGGTAGATTGTACAGCTTAAAAAGATTCATTCAGACAGTATTTACGGGCCAAGATGCTAGATACTGAGAGTCCAAAGATGAACAAACCATAACCTTGTTCTCAAGGAGCTGTAAATACCATGTGTGTGCTTGGGGACTGGTAGGAGAAATGGAAGAAGGAAGACTTTTCTCTTTCTTAAAAACTGTATTCACCTCATGAACATGTCTGTGCCTCATTTTCCTCATCTACTGAATGAAGTTAATAATGCTACTGCCTTGTGTGTTTAGTCGCTCAGTCGTGTCTGACCCTTTGTGACCCCATGGACTAGCCCACCAGGCTCCTCTGTCCATGGGGATTCTCCAGGCAAGAATACCGGAGTGGGTTGCCAAGCCCTCCTCCAGGCGATCTTCCCAACCCAGGGGTCGAACCCAGGTCTCCCGCATTGCAGGCGGATTCTTTACTGTCTGAGCCACTAGGGAAGCCCAGTAGTGGTTATAACTGAATCATGAATAGTGCCTGGCGTGTAGTAACTTCTCAATTAATGGTGGTGGTGCTTGTTTTGGTTTAGAGGTATCAGTGCTGAATCTGATATCATTGCAGTGTACTCTATTTTAAGAGAGATTTATATTAGTAATTTCAAGGATTTTATTAATATCAAAGTTTATCTGCATTATTCTTTAGGTGTCTTAAAGAAAATGAATAGAAAAAGTTAAATATTTAAGGAGTTTTGGAATGTAAGATAGTCTGACCCCTGGCTGGACTCTTCTAAGACTGAAATTCCTAGTTAAATAGAAGTTCAAAGAAAAGGAGGAAAAAAAAAAACCACACTGTTTCCTTTCATGTATATGGAATAATGTGGTAGGTAGAGTGGTCCCTTGAAAAATGTATTATACTTCAAATTTCCTTCAAACTTTCATAACTTGATTTTCTTCCTTTAAAAAAATATGTATTTTTATGATAGTTTAATCTCTTACACAGTGCATTTTTAAAAATTTTGGAACAGAGTACTATTATTTGCAAAGAATTTTTACATACATTATCATTTGAGCCTCACAATGACCCTTGTGAGTTTCTGTAGTTTTTTATTTTTATGATAATTTTGTATTGCTACTTGTATAAAAATAATTAAGTAATTAAAAAAAATAAGCCTAGATTCGTATGTAATATACTTATCAGCTTGTGTAGTAATGGAGTCACCAGATTTGTTTAAATTTGACACCATAAAATAAATACACTTCATTTCTGTAGCACTAATTTATTGTGCTTGATAGAAATATTAAAATGATTTTGCTGCTTAATGAAGTATGAATTTGTGTCATGTGATATTTGTCTTCTTCTACCACCTTTTCATAGTTATTTTTTAATCCATCCAACCTTATTAATAATCATGTTTTTTAAATTATTAAAAAATTTTTATTATGGAAAATTTCAAACATAATGTTTAACTATCATATTAAAATACCTTATACTGTTCATCCACTTTAGACAGTTGTGATCATGTGGCCAATCTTGATTTATTTATACCACCACCCATTATTCTACTGTCCTGACATATTTTAAATCAAATCCAAAACATAAACAATTCAGTTTTTATCTTTGAAAGATAATGATTCTATTTTGTAACCTAAATATAATATCATTATCACACTTGGTGTGTTTGAAAATAGTTTCAATATCATCTCAATGTTCAGCTTTCCCCAGTTATTTTTACTTTTTTAAATACCTGAGGTATAATTATTATACAAGAATTTAGATAATTATATACTATAATAATGTATTGCATATTATTAATGACATAATATTGTATAATTTAAAATATATTAAGAGGGCAGAATATTTTGATAAATATTCTCACCAAAAAAAAGCCCCTCAAGCCCCAAAAACACATACACACAAAACGACACAAGGAAACTTGTGGAAGTGATCCATATGTTTAGTATCTTGATTGTGGTGATGGTATTACAATGTATGCTTTAGTCCCAACTCATCAAAATGTATACATTAAGTGTGTATAATTTTGTGTATATTATAGATTTTATTATCCTGTTTTTAAAACTGGTACAAATGTATTCTTTTTAATGGCTGAGTAATACTCCATTGTGTATATGTACCATAGTTTTCTTATCCATTCATTTGCTGATGGACATCTAGGTTGCTTCCATGTCCTGGCTATTATAAACCGTGCTGTGATGAACATTGGGGTACACGTGTCTCTTTCCCTTCTGGTTTCCTCAGTGTGTATGCCTAGCAGTGGGATTGCTGGATCATAAGGCAGTTCTGTTTCCAGTTTTTTAAGGAATCTCCACACTGTTCTCCATAGTGGCTGTACTAGTTTGCATTCCCACCAACAGTGTAAGAGGGTTCCCTTTTCTCCACACCCTCTCCAGCATTTATTACTTGTAGACTTTTGGATCGCAGCCATTCTGACTGGTGTGAAATGGTACCTCATAGTGGTTTTGATTTGCATTTCTCTGATAATGAGTGATGTTGAGCATCTTTTCATGTGTTTGTTAGCCATCTGTATGTCTTCTTTGGAGAAATGTCTATTTAGTTCTTTGGCCCATTTTTTGATTGGGTCATTTATTTTTCTGAAGTTGAGCTGTAGGAGTTGCTTGTATATTTTTGAGATTAGTTGTTTGTCAGTTGCTTCATTTGCTATTATTTTCTCCCATTCTGAAGGCTGTCTTTTCACCTTGCTAATAGTTTCCTTTGATGTGCAGAAGCTTTTAAGGTTAATTAGGTCCCATTTGTTTATTTTTGCTTTTATTTCCAATATTCTGGGAGGTGGGTCATAGAGGATCCTGCTGTGATGTATGTCAGAGAGTGTTTTGCCTATGTTCTCCTCTAGGAGTTTTATAGTTTCTGGTCTTACGTTTAGATCTTTAATCCATTTTGAGTTTATTTTTGTGCCAATACAGTATACTAACGCATATATATGGAATTTAGAAAGATGGTAACAATAACCCTGTGTATGAGACAGCAAAAGAGACACTGATGTATAGAACAGTCTTGTGGACTCTGTGGGAGAGGGAGAGGGTGGGAAGATTTGGGAGAATGGCATTGAAACATGTAAAATATCATGTATGAAACGAGATGCCAGTCCAGGTTCGATGCACGATACTGGATGCTTGGGGCTAGTGCACTGGGACCACCCAGAGGGATGGTCTGGGAAGGGAGGAGGGAGGAGGGTTCAGGGTGGGGAGCACGTGTATACCTGTGGCGGATTCATTTTGATATTTGGCAAAACTTATACAATTATGTAAAGTATAAAAATAAAATAAAATTAAAAAAAAAACTGGTACAACTTAACCAATTGAAATCTAAATATTTATTCATTAGGTATATTGATGAAGTTAGAATGAAGACTGAGTTGATGTAATAAAAGAACTTCAGTACCAGCTGCTTATTAAAAAAATGTTGACTGGTATATAGGTTAGCACGTGGTTTGAGGTCTTTCATGCACTGAATTCTTTCCATCTTGTTGCTGCACTTTCCTCTGGTATCTTTCTCAGCTACGTCATTGCAGCTGGATTGTAGTCATACCCATGTTCCAGCTAGCAGCAAAGGGAAGGAGAACTGGGGGAGCAAATGCCCGTGATCTAAGGCCCAGATTTGGAAGTGGTAAATAGCCCTTTATTCATAATCCATCAACAAGAGAAAAGTCAGTTGGTGGCCTGCAAAGGAGGCCCGGAAATGTAATCTCTAGATAACTAGTCACGGCCCAGCTGCTCCACTGTAGAAGAAGGGGAGAACAGATTGGTAACAGTCGCCACAGTCCAGCCTTCTGGCCTTCCAAATATTCCCTCAGCCCTACTTCCCACATATAGAACCTTTGCCCCCTCCCCAAGGAGAGGATACATAACCAATCCAGTTACTGAGGCCACCTCAACGTCGGGCTTCTGGGTGCTGTGCTTTTGTTGGCTCTGAAATGGCTCTTCCTGGTCCAACAATTTGTAAACTCAAAGAAAAGAAATCTACTCTTCATAATATATAGTGATGAAACAAGAGCAGGATAAATAAACTAAAGTGTCTTTCAGAAAAGGGAGAACTGGGAAATACACAGCAATCACTAATCAATAGCAGGTATCAAATGCTGCTGAGCAAAACTTGCAAAGGCTTTCAGCTGAGGTCTTGGAGTAAATTTCTTGGTTAACTGCTCCATGTGCCCCCCTGGTTCTGTTTCCTGTGAGAAATCCCTTGTCATTGTCATCTGTGGGCCCTAGGGCTGCCATCTCGGAGGTTCTTACTTGTCTATTGTCCTCTAAGACACAGATAAACAAATAAATGCTGGAAGGTATGCCTTCTATAAAGGTAGCTTAAGTGCAGGAAGAGTTATTGGTTTAGCTGCCTGGGCTTTTGGATTTGGGGATAGTATATTCATTCCCTCAAAACCTTGGTAAGTTTCTCGCCTGTTTGTTGCCAGCCACTTTCATATACCAGAAACCATTTATTTTCTAGACATAAAAATTTTAACCCTCCTTTATTTCTTGTCTTTATTTCTAGAGTCATGATTCTCTACCTCATTTTATTTTTTTGGCCAAAATTTAGAACATTTATTTATTTATCAAATGTTCCATATAGTGTAGAACATTAGATTAATTCACAAGGTTTTAAAAAATTGTTATTGGAGTATAGTTGATTTATAGTGTACAAGTGTACAGCAGAGTGAATCAGTTATGTATATTGCCACTCTTTTTTTTTTTTTCAGACTTTTTCCCATATAGTCCACTGTGGAGTATTAAGTAGAGTTCCCTGTGCTATAGAGTAGGTTCTTATTAGTTATCTATTTTGTGTAGAGCGGTGTGTATATGTTGATTCCAACCTCAGTTTATCCCTCTCCTCCGTCCCCTGGTAACGGTCAGTTTGTCCTCTATGTCTGTGTCTCTGCTTCTGTTTTGAAAATAAGTTCATTTGTTCTCTACTTCATTTTAATACTGCTGTCTCAAAGTCATCTGAAATAACAGTCTTGTATAGGAATATAGTATCCTCAATTTGATCTTTATTCCAGGACTGGACCTTTTTTTCCCCCCCTTTCTTTATTTTCCTTATTGTGCAGTCTTTGAGAAAAGTTGTGCCCAGCAATAATTTTAGATCTTGCTGTTTGGTATAGAGAAATAATTGGCTTCCTATACCTGTGAGGTCCCAAATATCTAGGCACTCTGTTTGCTTCCAACAGTGTGCATAACTAATTCTTGCTTAACCTCATCACTTTCTTAAAATCCCTTACTAAAAGCAGTAAGCAGCTGTCAAGATGTACTAAAATTTTGGCTCTTTTCTTTTGCTTCACCTAGAAAGGTTCCATAGTCGCATGGTGTACCTTTTAAATTGGAACACAAGATAAATCTAGCAAATGTTTTGCTACAGCATGAGAAAAATCACAAGGTTCCTAGCCTGAAATACATTTTACTGACTACCTAGTATCCATCCAGTAAACCGGTGACATATAATTTAGTTATTTGTTTAGTTATTAGCAGCACCTGACTCCCAGTAGCAATTTTTGTCTTTATTAGGGACAAGATTCTACCACTGTGACAAAATAACATTGGCTTTAAAAAAAACACAGTTTCTTTCATGTCCCAGCCCTGATGATCAGATTGGCTTGTTCCTCTGCTCCTTATGGTCCTGCAGGGACCCAGATTTCTTCCATTTTGCAGTTCTGCCATTGCCTGGGGTGTTGTCCTCTTTTAAGGCTGAAGCTGACTGCAGGTATCTGTTTTCCTGCTAACAGGAAAGAGAAAGATTATGGAGGAATGTATAACCACATTTTGCAGCCCTAGCCTCAGAAGGTAGCACACATCCCTCCAGTCAGACTCAACTGGCACTACCTAACTCATGTAGTCTTGCCTACATGCAGAGGAGACTGGGACCTATGGTCTAGGTGAACCACGCTGTGACCGGCACAGTTATTACCACGGAAGAAGGGAGAACAGCTAACATTCTCCATCATAGCACCTCTAATACTGACTTGACTTATGCAGTATGGTATAACTCTCAAATTTTTTATCCATTACATTTGTTCATTTTTATTTGAACCTGAATGGTTGTTCATTTCATAATTCTGGAATTAATGTATTTGATTTCAGTTTTATCTTTTTTAAAAGGTTGATGGTATATTTTATATAAAAGATTGCTGGATTAAAGACATCAGACATGAAAAATTTACTTGATCTTTTTAATGTATGTTTGGTTTTACTTTATTGAATTTTACCAAAAAAAAAAAAGAAAATTAACTTAGTTGTTTTGTACAGATAACCTAATATCAACTCATAGAAATTTGTAAAAACTCATGGGAAGTATAAACACATTTTATGAATTTGACCATTTTTTCCTGATACAAAAATGAACTCCAGTGTCAATCAGAGAAGCATGATGTGACTTTGTAATATAATTTTTAGCAAAATGACCCTGCTTTTTGCATAATTAAGGTCAGACATTGCAGTTTCTGCTTTGAAAAGGGCATGTGAACTGTATGAGTCATACTCTATTAACTGTAGCTCTTCTATTTAAAAAAAAAAAAGAAAGGATATGATTCTTTAAAAAAAAAAAAGAAACCTCAGCTAATACTTCAAGGGTCCAGTCAGTCATAGCCATATTTTAAAATATACTCTAAATAGAAAATTTAAGTTAGATTTTCATTGTCAGTGTTTACCCTTAGAACAGCAGTATATTCTTATCTTCTATAAGAATGACAGTATTCCTTGGTTCTAATAAATTATACAAAACTTACAAAATGATCTTGTCTAATCCATTTTCAGATAGAAAAATCGATGCTTATAGTGCTAAACTGAGAGTGGAGGATGTAAAGCTTGGTATTCTAGGGATTGAAGAATTTAGGCCTTATATTATAGGGTCTTGCAAAACACCACGTGTTAGCAGCAGATGTTCACCATTTATCATCTTCCTTTGTCCCTCAAAGCTATGGCAGACTGTCCTTCTAGCATACAGCTGCTCTGCGACCATGGGGCCTCGGTGAATGCCAAAGATGTAGTAAGTCACTTTATGTTTATTGTCATTTCAACTCATGGGCTCTAACTTTCACATTTTGGGAGATCTGTTGTCTTAATGCTGTCTTATTTTTTTGTTGCTTAGGATGGGCGGACACCACTTGTTCTGGCTACCCAGATGTGTAGGCCAACAATATGTCAACTGCTGATAGATAGAGGGGCGGATATTAATTCCAGAGACAAACAAAACAGGTAATTGTTTTATCAAGGTTCCCTAGACACGAGCTGGATGCCCAGTGATCCTGTGACCTGGCCTTTCCACTCCCTGTGGTTCTCCCTTCCTTGGAATTAGCATTCACTACTTATTTTTCTTCAGAATTGGCTGAAGAAGAGGGGAGAGGGAAATAGGGGATGATGAGAGGATGAACTCAAAATATATGCAGTGACTATGGCCTGTGTTTGAGTCAAAGAACTGAAGAAAGAGGAATTATATCCTAGTTATTTTTAACTTTTAAAATAACCTTTAGTGAAATGGGCTCAAATAAGGAAGAAGAATAAAAAGCTACATCTACAATCTACTTCTTCATTAGTGAATCTTTTGAGAGTAAAGGAGTTCTCGGCTGTCCTGGAGATGGACATGTTTCAGTGTAGATTTTCTCAAGCTGTTTTCTCTCCTTTCTACCTGGGCACCATGCCACCTCCGTCTCTGAAACTGAGTTCATTTCTGTACCCCAGTACAGATTCCATTCATTTACTTCTGCATCTGTATTTGATGTTATTTTAATTGATGTACACAAACAATTTCTGTCTGTATTTCTCCCTGTCTTCTTTTCTGGGCTTAGTGTATCATGCTACTTGCTATATTGTAATTCTGATGTTTACAGTCACAGAGTTTCTGACAACAAAGTATCTAAAATATGCCCATTTCACCAGGTGAAGCATTATAATAATTTATGACAAGTTTCTGAGACTTTTATAGATGATTACTAGTAAAATTATTGGTTTCTTTTCAGTTAATTTTATTCTTTTAAACATGTATTCTATTGTTTGCAGTTCCCTGGAAGTAGATAAGTATAATAGTCTTTGGATGTCAGATTTTATAGCTCTGATCGTTTTTACTGTTCAGGCATCCCAAAGGAGGAAATTCTTAAGCAGTTAAATCATTAGTGTGATTTTTAAGAAAGTGACTTTATTTATATTACTTTGTTTTTGTGATACTATAATCTGGCTCCAAGCATGATTAATAAAATTTGATATAAAAATAAACTTTAGATCAGAGAGGTGTGATCTGGCTGATCGATGTATATAATGTCTTATTTAATAGATCTGATGTTTTTCCAAGTATGTTTGTCTCTTTTTCATTGCTGTGTTGTGCTTAGTCACGTCCGACTCTATGTGACCTGATGGACTGTCTCCCGCCGAGCTCCTCTGTCCATGGAATTCTCCAGGCAAGAACACTGGAGTGGGCAGCCATTCCCTTCTCAGGGGGTCAGGAAGATCCCCAAGGATTGAACCTGGGTCTCCTGCATTGCAGGAGGATTCTTTACCATCTGAGCCACTGTAAACTAAGAGAAGCCCTGCAAACTAAGACACAAGCACATGTTTTTATAAATGCAATGGAGTTAAAATATAAAATATGAAGTCAAATCTGTGTGTGTAACAATATAGCTTTTTAAAGTCATATCTGTTCTTTAAGAATGGGGCCTCTGAAAGAGATTTCTGAAATGTTTTTTGGATCCTCCTTATGGTCTTTTATTCTTCCGTCTTCCCTTGTAGGACTGCTCTCATGCTAGGATGCGAGTATGGTTGCAAAGATGCAGTAGAAGTCTTAATCAAAAACGGCGCTGACGTGACCTTGCTGGACGCCCTTGGCCATGACAGTTCTTACTATGCAAGAATTGGTGACAATCTGGACATTCTAACCTTACTGAAGACTGCATCAGAAAATTCCAACAAAGGTACCAGCAGTTTTCTGTCATTAGAAAAGTGCTAGTTAATAAAGCGTGCTAATAAAGAATAGCTTTTTAAGATTTACATGGTAGAGCTACAGTATTTGTAAGGGGCAAAACACTCCTTACCTTAAGCAGTACTGGTTCATCTCCCTCTCTGCCTGAGCTGTGCGGGTTTACACTTTAGTCACTCATTTTGAGGCAGTGTGTGTTACATTTACTGTCTAGCTTATCCAGTCAACCCTACTCTACTGTGGAGTAATTAAAGAACTGAAAAGAAAGACCCAAATAAAGGGTTTTACTAATACATATTTTTTGATGAGGGGTGAGGGATTTAAGGTCTTATACTTAAAAAGTTTTAAAGAATCATTGTTTAAACGTGTATATAAAATATTCAACCAAGATTTATTGAATACTTGTGTCAAGTACATTTCTATGCTTATTAAAGAGAAATTGGAAATTACAGAAAAACACAGCAAGTAAAATTAGCCACTCATTCTGCCACTGGCCTGGTAGCTCAGATGGTAAAGCGCCTGCCTACAATATGGGAGACCCGGGTTCAATCCCTGGGTTGGGAAGATCTCTTGGAGAAGGAAATGGCAACCCACTCCAGTATTCTTGCCTAGAGAATCCTAGGGACGGGGGAGCCTGGTAGGCTGCCGTCTATGGGGTCGCACAGAGTTGGACATGACTGAAGTGACTTAGCAGCAGCAGCAGAATCACTTCCTAGAAATTGAGTCAGGTGGTTTCAGGTTATGCACATTTCTTTAAGCTTTTGATATATATCAACAAGTTGCCTTCTCATTTAGGAGTGTTTTCAATTTTTCATTTTTCACCTCCCTCCCCTCCCTAGCATTGCATATTATCTACATGGATGTTATCATAGGAAAAAAATACTGTACCAATTAGATAGGCAAAAGTGATGTTTCACTGTTGTTTAACTGTAAGGTAGTAAGCTATAAAGAAACTTAGAAATTTATTTCTTTAATATTGACTTAATTATATAATTAGGGAATGGAAATCTACCTGAGTTAACCTTCTGTCTCACTGTTCCTCTTTCTCCTCTCTTTCCCTCTCTTTAAATCTTCAGGGAGAGAACTTTGGAAGAAAGGACCATCTTTACAACAGGTTAAAAATTATGTATATTGTACAATTTAAGTGAAGTGCTTAGCAAACCTGGTTAATAGTTATGTTTAACTGTTTTGAGTTTAAATTAATGTTGTTCTCTCTTCTCAGTTAATCATGCCCATGTAGAACCTAGGTCATGAGATCCTGAGGCTTTATACAGATACTGTCACTCAGCTTGAGACAGTGGGTCTGAATTACAGTGAATATATCCAGTGGGCAATAAGCAACCTCCTGATCGCTGAACATCCAGCACTTTCAAGTGTGAAATGTTGCGCCTTGTTGAGATTCTTTGATGATGAATGTTAGGCTGGCAGACTGTAGACAGCTTCCTATTCTCGCTTAGTAACAGAACCAAATATATCCTGATGTGGGAAAATTCTGTCAGTGCAACAAGAAGTGAAGAAAACAATTCAACAAAGATTATGTATGTGATTTCAATGCCACTGTTAACATTTTGGTTTTCTTTTTTGCTGTGTGTATTTAATTTAATGAGGACTTGACTTTAAAAGGGGCTTCCCTTGTGGCTCAGCTGATAAAGAATCCGCCAGCGATGTGGGAAACCTGGGTTTGATCCCTGGGATTGGAAGATCCCCTGGAGAAGGGAAAGGCTACCCACTCCAGTATTCTGGCCTGGAGAATTCCATGGACTGTATAGTCCATGGGGTCGCAAAGAGTCGGACACAACTGAGCGACTTTCACACTGACTTTTAAAAAAACACAGTACATGAAGTAATTCATCCCTTGCACTAACTTAATTATCAGATCACTACTTAACCCTGGTTTTGTGTCTCAGTAGATGTCTGATTATTTCCCCTGATCTCTGAGTTAAAACGAATGGGGTTGCTTTACGCACTCTAACCATCTTGCCCAAAGCTAGTGTAGGCAACTCTCCTCTTCTGCTGGCTGTTCCCTTCCAGGCTTTCAGCTTTTCTCTAGTGAGAAGGACCTGAACACTTCCAAACCCTGAAGAGAAAGTAATCAGGTACCTTCTCAGCCATCCTGTCATCATTCTGCATCATTTCTCTAGCCTGCACCTGAATCTGAAAGCTATATGAAAGCATGCTGCCCTTTCAGTCCATCAGAATTAAGTGATATGTCCATGCATGGGTCATGTCTGCTGTCACTTTTTTTCCATCTGGAGCAGCTGTCTCCTTAGATAACCTAAGTTGGGGTAGAGGGAAATAAAATGTATACTCTTATAACTGTACCAGTCATCTCACCCAGATTCAGAGAAAAATGATTCTGAAATATACAGGTATTTAAAAGAAAGAATTATTGAATATTAATATGGGAATGGTATCTTAATGAATAAGTTATCTAAATGAATTCATGGAATTAATATTCTAAGAACAACGAAACTTATTTCAGTTATTTATTCAATACATTTTATAATAGCTGTTATAAATAGGATTTGTTTCTGAACTAAAGGGTATGTAATCCTTGTTATTAAGAAGCCTATAGTTTAAAAATAAGATGTATTCAGTTACTGACTTTATGCCCATTACTGTTCTAAGTGCTGGGAATATCAGTGTTCAAAGTCCTGCTCTCATGGAGCTCCTAGCCTAGTGAGAGAGATGAATAATAAACAAATAGGTATTTAGTATCCTAGGAGATGCTTTGAAGACCAGCAGAACAGGATGAAGGGAGGCAGAGACAGAGGGCAGGAAGCTATTTTAGATGGTGTGGTCAGGAAGTGACATTCCAGCAGAGGTCTGAAGGAAGTGAAGAGGGAGCCAGGAGCTCTGTGGGTGAAGCCTCAAGGGCAGAGGGAATGGCAAGTACCAAGCCTCTGACGAGGGAACGTGTCTAACACATCCAAGGGGCAGTAGAGGGACAGAGGGACAGGAACTAGGGACCAGAAGGGAAGGCGAGGGCAGGACATGGTATGATGAGACTGGTCAGATTCCACATGAGAACGGACCTTTGGTAGAAGCAATGAAGCTAGAAATGTAGTTTGGGCCAAACGGTGGATACGAAGTATCATCTTAATGGGAACTTTTTTTCACTCTAATTCCAAATCCAAGTTCATTTGAATGATAGTTTAAACACTTGATTAAACAAAACTCAACAAATAATGCAAAACATAATTACTTTAGAGAATTAACGCATTTACTTTTGTATTTGGTTTTTTAGCTCTCAAATTATTGTGTAGATTTACAGATCAATTTGGGCAAAAAAAGGTTATTTTCTCTCTTGTTTAATGATTGTGTTGTGTTTTTATTAAAGCAAGTCTCTAAGCTGGAATAAAGTTTCAAAGCAGTAAGTGTACAGAAACAGATCATGTACCAGCCACGTCATTTAGAAGTCTTTCATGTAGCTTTCGTCAGTGCATTGTCTGTCTCTTTCTTATCACACCCTTTGATATTTTATTTCATCAGTACTCAAAGAAATAATTTCCATATTTTCTTTCAATATTAATATAACTCTCCCTTCTCTTTTTAAATACCAGTTCCCTTGTTTTGGGAATAGTAGCTGATGCTTTTTAGTATAACTTGAGTTTTGCCTCTAGTATAAAGTCTTCTTTTTAAAATTTTGTGACTTTGGTGAAAATAAATAGTTAATAATAGAGATTTCTAAATTCTGTTATTTTTTAGTATTTAAAAACAGACTACATTTGATTCATTTAAAACCTGTGTTAAATCTTTTCCATTTGGAGTTTAAGTGGAAACACTGCCACCTTGTGTTTTGCACAGGAAAATTAGAACTTGGATAAGCTGAAAATCACTAATTGGGTATATTTCCTATTGAGGAAAATGTACTTTTCTTTATTCTCACACTTGCTAACCTGTGTTTTCATATGTTTTACCAAAGCGAAATTTGTCTCAGATGCTAGATGAAGTAAATACGAAGTCAAATCAGAGGGAGCATCAAAACATTCAGGTAAAAAGAAAAACATTGGTATCTTCCTTTGCAGAGAATTCCAGTGTTGTTTGTAGTGAGGTTTGGGACAAGAAAGGAAGCAAAAATGGGAAGTGGTGTGGATAAGTAAGGGCAGAAAGAAAAGCTTGTTATGTTTTGTGATTCTGTTTCTTGCATAATTCCTTCTAAATGAATTGACTTTTGATATGAATGTTTGTGTCAGTATTATCTTACAGTAAGTATTGTTTTAATATACATTAGGAAGTAAATAACTTTATATAACTTTTTGTTGATATAAATATGTCTGTTTTAGGCCATAAATCATACATTTGTATTTCAGAAAATTAATTGTAATGACAAAATGATTATCACTGTGAATAAAACAAAATCTGAACATTTTCTTAAATTTTAAAATTTTGACTAAAAAAATTTTTTGTTATCCACACAGTAATTTTACCTTTTATGTTCATTAAAGTGTTCAGAAAATAATTATTATTTGGGTTGCATTGGAAGATGAGCCATAATTAAATGGTTTACTTTGTGACAAATACCATTAAAATATAAGTTGAATAACCATTTCTGTACAATGAAACAAAAACAATTTGGGAGGATTTTATAGAAAAGTTAAAATGACATATTCTTCTTCTATTTTCTATTTCTAGATGATGCTTTTATTTCTTATTTATTAGAATCATGATTTGCTATCTTATATATATAGTTGTGTTTATTAGTTATCATAGGACTGTAATTTTCTACATTATTTCTCATGTATAGATTTTGTTATTTAAATGTCATTGAAATTATTGTATCTTTATACTTAAAGCTGTTTGTATATGTATATGATAGTGAGCTGCTTTTAGAAATTTCTTCCTTAAGAGTTGCTCCTTTAAAGTTGGTCTAGCGCCTGTTATCTTTACTGTTGAAGGATCTGGAGATTGAAAATGAAGATCTGAAAGAGAGATTGAGAAAAATTCAGCAAGAACAGAGAATATTATTGGATAAAGTCAATGGTTTACAGCTACAGCTGAATGAGGTAAATAATCTGCATGATACCAAAAACATCCAGAACTATTTTACTGTGAGTGTTCATCATTGTCAATAACAAATTGTTAACGATCAAACCCTCCCAGCAAGTCACGGTGCCAGATGCTAAAGGAGGTAAAATCAGGTCATTGCCCTTGAGGAAACTTATATCTTATTGAGACCTTTGTGTGAAACTTAATGTCAAATCTAAGAACAGAGAACACTGTTGGTCTATGGTCGTAACACTGGAGTTGTGGGATTGGAGAGGAAGGAATGGGCAGAAGTGAGGAGGAAGAGCAAGTAAGAGTTGTAAGGAATTGATAGGTTGTCAGACGAGTGTAAAGTGCTTGTGAACAAGGTTAGTGAGATGAATGAATGACAGTGGAGAGCACAGACGTGGTGGCACAGGCATTTTCTTCTCACATCCTTGACCCCACGCTTAATGACATGCACATCTTTTTAGAAGATATTTGCTAAGCTCATGCTTCTTAAACTTTCAAGAGTGAAAATATATTTCTTCTTCTTTTTAAATTTAGGAAGTAATGGTGGCTGATGATCTGGAAAGTGAGGTAGGATGATTAAGTTTTACTTTAAAGCTATAAAATATTATGTAAATTGAAGAGAATATTGCAGTAGAAGTTTTAAGTCCTAAATTGAGATGGAGACAGAATTTATCTTTTGGTTAATTGTTCAAAGGGAAAAACAAAACCTATGTGTCACTGTAAAATCATGTTTTGAGAATAGTGGCATGGGTTATTATAGGCATTTTGTTCTGTCTCATTTTCCGTGAGACTTGTCATGAAAAGATATAAAATTCTAAGCATTATAAAGAAAATGTCTGAAAATAATATGACTTAAAACAAACCACAGAAATTTGAGTTTTTCATAATGTTGTTTATATATTTTGTATATTATTAGTATATTGGTATGAAGTTTGACTAATAGTTAAAAAATCTACCAGGTTAGAGAATTCATTAATGATAGTCCTCAAAGTAATTCTAATGCACATTTTCTGTAATACATTTCACGCACATGTATTTCAAGCACAGTATGATTTTGTGCTGTGTTTATTCCTTTTCATTTCAGAAAGAAAAGCTGAAGTCCCTTTTGGCAGCCAAAGAAAAGCAGCATGAAGAAAGCCTAAGAACTATTGAGGCTCTGAAAAGTAGATTTAAGTATTTTGAGGTACAGAAAGCTTAAGTATTTTGTGTAACTTACAATGGAAGTGGTAAAGGGCTTGAAGTCAGACTTGAATTTGAATTATCACTCTCTCTTTTATAGTGTGACCTCAGGTGATTCATTTAAAGTCTCTGAGCTTTTTGCTGCTTTGGCAAAATTGGGGTGATTGTTCCTTTTCCCAGGGAGTTGTCGTAAAGGTTAAATGAAATAATTGAAATTGATTAAACCAACATTTAGTTCAGTTCCAGTTTCTCTTCCCCAACCTTCCTCTTTGTCCATTTTTACCATTTCAAAACATCATACTTTTACCTGTAAAATTACAGTGATTCTGATGGTATTAATAAAAAGCATCATTTAAATGAATAGTGGTAATTCCAGGATTATCTCAGAAAGAGCCTTGTGCATATACAAACTTGTTTGGTGAGGGTAGTGTGTTAATAAGGTTCAGATCATATACTTATCTTTTGTTGACTCAGTTAGCTCTTAGTTTTTCCAAGACTATGTTTTTCTAAAAACTTTTAATCAAAATACAATATACGTTAAAAAGTACATGTTAAAATGGATAAGTTGAAGGATTTTCACAAATTTCACAAATCAAACCTCCCAGATCAGGAAATAGCACATCACCTTTATCCAGAAGCCTCCTCATGCTCCCTGCACCAAGGGTGACCACTCTCCACACCTGCAACTGTATAGATGTATTTTTCGAGGCCATAATACATATTTTTATAAATGTTGTTCAGCACTGGGGTCACTGAAGAGAGTAGCCGATTCGATGTGAGTCTTTTTATTGTGAGATACAACTCCAAAATACATAACAAAAGTCAGTTTTTTCTTTGTAAATAAATAAAAAAAAGAACGGGTACTTGCTATGAAGAATATAAAGACAGGGATGAAACTCACAGATATAATGTTGCATGAAAGAAATCAGACGCAAAGAGCACATACTGCATCATTCCTTTTTTATGAAGTGCAGAACTAGGCACAGCTCATCTATGCCGACACAAGGCTCATCTATGCCAACACATGGCTCATCTATGCCGACACAAGGCTCATCTATGCCGATACAAGGCCCATCTATGCTGATACAAGGCTCATCTATGCTGATCCGGCATTCTTAGCACCTGACCATCCTTTCAAACCTTTCTTTGTACGTGTGTGTGTGTGTGTGCGCTCAGTCTCTAAGTAGGGTCTGACTCTGTGACTCCCATGGACTGCAACCCACCAGACTCCCCTGTTCATGGGGTTTTCCAGGCAAGAATATTGGAGTGAGGTACCATTTCCACCTCCAGGGGATCTTTCCAACCCAGGGGTTAAACCCGTATGTCCTGTGTCTCTAGCATTGACTGGAGGATTCTCTACCACTGAGCCACCTGGGAAGCCCCTTCTTTGTACATAACTTGTGTTATACACATGAATTCATCAGATGGATTCTTTTTTTTTTTTTTTTCAGATGGATTCTTATTATACATCCTATTTTATAAGTTTTTGCATTCAGTATAATGGGGACATTTTCCCCAATCAAATGAATTTTTATGCTAGAAATGATTTTTAACCATCCAAGAGAAAATTATAAAGTGTTTATGAAAGCCGTTATTAAAAACTAAGGAATCATAATTTGTATGGAATATCCACTGCTATCTCATCTCGCTTGAAAGTCTTCATTAACTGCCACCAGCATTGCTGTATTATGTGTAATACTTAGTTCAGTTCAGTTCAGTTGCTCAGTCATGTCCGACTCTTTGCGACCCCATGGTTTACAGCACCCCAGGCCTCCCTGTCCATCACCAACTCCCGGAGTTTACCCAAACTCATATCCATTGAGTCAGTGATGCTATCCAGCCATCTCATCCTCTGTCATCCCCTTCTCCTCCAGCCTTCAATCTTTCCCAGCATCAGGGTCTTTTCAAATGAGTTGGCTCTTCGCATCAGGTGGCCAAAGTATTGGAGTTTCAGCTTCAACATCAGTCCTTCCAATGAATACCCAGGACTGATCGATCTCCTTTAGGATGGACTGGTTGGATCTCCTTGCAGTCCAAGGGACTCTCAAGAGTCTTTTCCAACACCACAGTTCAAAAGCATCAATTCTTCGGCACTCAGCTTTCTTTATAGTCCAATTCTGTCATCCATACATGACTACTGGAAAAGCCATAGCCTTGACTAGACAGAAGTTTGTTGGCAAAGTAATGTCTCTGCTTTTTAATATGCTATCTAGGTTAGTCATAGCTTTTCTTCCAAGGAGCAAGTGTTTTCTAATTTCATGGCTGCAGTCACCATCTGCAGTGATTTTGGAGCCCCCCAAAATAAAGTCTGATACTCTTTCCATTGTTTCCCCATCTATTTACCATAAAGTGATGGGACCAGATGCCATGATCTTAGTTTTCTGAATGTTGAGCTTCAAGCCAACTGTTTCATTCTCCTCCTTCACTTTCATCAAGAGGCTCTTTAGTTCTTCTTCGCTTTCTGCCATAAGGGTGGTGTCATCTGCAATCTGAGGTTATTGATATTTCTCCCGGCAATCTTGATTCCAGCTTGTGCTTCATGCAGTCCAGCATTTCTCATGATGTACTCTGCATATAAGTTAAATAAGTAGAGTAACAATATACAGCCTTGACGTACTCGTTTTCCTATTTGGAACCAGCCTGTTGTTCCATGTCCAGTTCTGACTGTTTCTTCTTGTCCTGCATACAGATTTCTCAAAAGGCAGGTCAGGTGGTCTGGTATTCCCATCTCTTTCAGAATTTTCCACAGTTTGTTGTGATCCACACAGTCAAACACTTTGGCGTAGTCAATAAAGCAGAAATAGATGTTTTTCTGGAACTCTCTTGCTTTTTCCATGATCCAACGGCTGTTGGCAATTTGATCTCTGGTTCCTCTGCCTTTTCTAAAACCAGCCTGAACATCTGGAAGTTCATGGTTCATGTATTGTTGAAGCCTGGCTTGGAGAATTTTGAGCATTACTTTACTAGCATGTGAGATGAGTGCAATTGTGTGGTACTTTATGTAGGCATTTTCCTTATTTTTATAGAACAAGTTTGGGAAACATGGATATTTTAGAACAATGCTAATTTTATGTTGTAACTCATGCATTTGTTGTCATTTGAGTCATCAAGGCAAGGTAATATGTCCAAACTAAGTTTTTTGAATTTCTTATGTGCCATGGCCTCCCTTCACCCATGCATGTGTAAGTCCATTTACTACCTATTGCAGATTCTAGTATTAAATATTATTTAGAACACAGAGCTTACCTTAGTTTACAGATCTTTTTCCATACCCTTGGGGCAATAAGTATTAGTGGGACATTAATTTAGTTATTGAACTGTGGGCCGTTTTTATCATGGTCACTTATCAGAGTTTGACACACAGCCATTAGTATGAATATAGAAAAATATAGAAACATGATGTACATCTGCATATCTTTACTCTTGACAGTATAGTATTTTACTTTCTGTTAGGTTCTTTGTACTTGGCTTACTTGGGATAGGGAGCAATCCAAGTATACTTTAACTCAGAGTATCTAAATTTTCTCTATTATTCTCCTTTTCCTAACTGATGCATTGGTGGGCTTATTATAAACTGTATGCAGCTCTTTGCCTCAGCTCTTTGGTGTTTTATAAATCTGAAAGAAAGGGTTAGGCTAATGTTTCATAGTTGATGAGGTAAGGTTTCTGCTCCCCAACCGTGATATAGCAATTGATTTCTTGGTGCGATTGTGGCATTTCCTTCCTTTTGAGGTAAAGAAGCAGCAGAGAGTACGTATTCAGAGTTGTTTCAGTTCATTTGGAGCTTGCTTTTCTTTTGAACAGTCAAAGTTTTTTCTTGAAATACTTGTCTGCTTTTATTAAAATGCTTAGTGAAGTAGTTTATTCCCAACTGATCTCGCTAATTGTGCTTTGCCTTTTTGTGAGTTTGAGTAGAATAATGCCCAGGAGAAACAAGGAATGTTGAAAATATGGTTTTATGGCTGGATCATTTAGAGCTGAAATAGATACAGAATTTAACAAAATTGATTCATCTAAAATGTTTTAATGTATTCTTCTGGTTTCAGAGTGATCATTTAGGATCAGGAAGTCATTTCAGTAAGTATGAAAGTATAGATTATCATTACAGTTCACCCAGTTGAAGCAAAAAAGAATGTTTATGCCTCTTTATTTTGTCTGACTATATGATACTCCTGCTGTAAAACTTCATCAACTGCTTGTATCTTATACCTCAGCATGGCACAGGGAAGAGGTTAAAATGACTCCTATAGTCTCTTAGCAGAAAATCTGGTAATCACTAAGGCTCTGATTTTCCTTAGGACCTAAATTTTTAAATTGTGTATTGTACAAATTACCAAATTTGCATATTGATTGTTAAGACATTTAACCTGTGATATTTGGGATTTGCTCTTTATTGAAAGAGACATAAACGTAGTTTTCTGATTTGGAAAAATCTTTGGATATAGCCTCACGCAGGTAAGCATTTTAGAATTGTTTAGATGTTCCATAAATACTTCTTTATTATTTTAAGACTTTACATAATTAATCTTCACTGTGTTTATTCTCCAATTTTAAAGTTTCTCTATAAAATCTAATTTTTTGCTTCCTATTGAATATTAAATTATTCCTTAGCTAAGTACAGTTGTAATATTCATCCTATAAATTGCAAATGATACCATTTTTATTTTGACTATAATATACATGTTTTATAATCATTTAACTTATTTAGTCTAACAGTTTTACATAATTCTAAAAGCCAACTTTGTATCTAGTCAAAAGACTATACATACTTTCCTTATGTATATAGAAAAATAAGTAAAAATATGGCCATTTTATAACAGGATAATTTTATTTTGTAAGTCATGCTTCTTTTTTGTTTGAATAATAAAGGAGATAATAACACCAAATTAATGCTTAGCCTTCTTTGGTATGGATATTTAAGGTATCCTTTATTTGGATTTATTTAGGGAAAGAAGATATGCTTCTTAAACAAGGTCAAATGTACATGACAGACTCACAGGTAATGTTTTGTTTTAGAAAATATTTATAAAAATATTTGTGCCTTTTTAAAAAGAGGAAAGCCACATTGTTTATTTATCATCTGTATATACATTGAATTAAGTTTTCATTATCAAAGAAAAATTGGTTTTGTGGTCTTGAGTTTAATAAAAGCAGATACGCTGTGTTTAGTGCCCTCTAGAGTATTTTTGGTGACAGTGACTTAAAAGATTTGAATTACAGTTTCATTGTCTTTGATAGTAGGCCTCTATTCTTTAACAGCAGTTGGCCAACTCTAAGTATTTGCCCATTTACAGGGGAGACAGGTATGAACAATTCAAAAAGCATTCTTTTGACTTTGAGAGGTATTGTTCCTTGAATTCAAATGTGTATTCTATATTTGGGAAATTTATCTCAAAATAAAGCTTCCGAGAGGGAGTGTTGTCTGATTCTATTACTTAACTGCTCTTCACTTTTAGTTTCCAGTGGATACAAGGTTTGCCTTCCTAGCACCCTCTATGGACTGCAGGACTGATAAATATTTGGTCTTTTAAAGGTTTTATATATATACCTTCATCATCCATGGGCAGAGTGAGTTAGCCTTTATGATGTCTAGGATCACTCTAAGTTGGAAATTTCTAAGATTCTAAGTTGAGAGAATGGATGTCAATTAACTGAATAATATTTAAGAAGATAAGATAAATATTTGATTATAGTAAAATAAGTATGGAAATTGTGAACCTGTGTAAGTAATTAGTTGGTAAATTATAGTAGTCTTAGTCTAAAGATAACTGGTAAGTTGAAAGCAGACTGAGGCTGAGAAATTATTCCATGTTGTTAATTTTCTTCTTTGGGTTTCCCAGGTGGCTCAGTAGTAAAGAATCCACCTGCCAACGCAGGAGACATGGATTCGATCCCTGGGTTGGGAAGAGCCCCTGCAGGAGGAAATGGCAACCCACTCTAGTATTTTTGCCTGGAGAATCCCATAGATAGAAGAGCTTGGCAAGTCATAGTCCATAGAATTGCAAAGAATCAGACACGACTGAGTGACTAAGCACAGCATGGTTTTCTTCTTCATCAATGGGAAGGCAGTGTTAATTGAAATGAACAACAGTAAAACCTGCCTATTAAAATAGTGGGACACACTCATAGCACATGGCTTTTATCAGTACTTTAAAAGAGCCCTTGCTGTAATATGGTGGATAGGGAAAAATAGAAATAGTTAAATTTAATATTTCATGGTTATATGTTCTGTATTCTGGTACTTATGAAATATTTCAGTGAGAACTTAAATTATACTTCTTTTTGTCAGCATTTAATAGAAGAAACAAGATGTTGATTCAATTTTGTAGTAAGAGCGTATGCTAAATTCTAATTTATCATTCTGTTTGAAAGAAGAAAACATGATTATATTTTGTGAATTGATTAATATCATTCTCTTGATTCTTATACTAGCTAGGTTTATTTTGGTATTATTTTTATAATTTAAACATTACACTTGAGTTATCATTGAGGGAACTCAGAGGTCAATATATGTTATTAGATAATAATATATCATTGTATAAAGTTATTTGCAGATTTAAAATTGCAAAACCCTTGTTTTTACTCAAGGGCTCTGATGACTTTCTTCAGAATTTGAAGTTCTAAGCACATCATGTTCTGTAAAACATAGAAATAGTAAATGTATTTTGATCAGTTGACATTCATTGGTAGATATTATGAAAAGAGAAAGAGAAAAAAGTCCCCAGAGGCCACAACTGTTTCCTTCTTTAGTCTGCCAGAAATACATGTAAAGTGAACAGGCTTTCAAAATGTCACTGCATCAAGGAAATCATACCTAGAACTGTTTTTCTTACCTCAAAAATCAGTACTACTATATTTTTCTAATATACTAGCCTGGAAACCCTTTGGCTACTGATGATGTGGCAACTTTAAAGTTTGGTAAATAAGTGTCTTCTTTAGGCTTTTGGGATTGATATTTTATTGTGTTACTATTATTTTTGCAGTGTACTTCCACAGGCATGCCAGTCCATATGCAAAGCCGATCTATGTTAAGACCACTGGAGCTAGCCTTACCTAATCAAGCCTCATATTCGGAAAACGAAATTTTAAAGAAAGAATTAGAAGCAATGAGAACTTTCTGTGATTCAGCAAAACAAGACAGACTCAAACTCCAAAATGAACTGGCTCACAAGGTGGCGGAGTGCAAGGCCTTAGCATTGGAATGTGAAAGGGTGAAAGAGGATTCAGATGAGCAGATAAAGCAACTAGAAGATGCCTTGAAAGACGTGCAGAAGAGAATGTATGAGTCGGAAGGTAAAGTGAAACAAATGCAGACACATTTTCTTGCCTTGAAAGAGCACCTGACAAGTGATGCGGCCACTGGGAACCACAGGCTGATGGAGGAACTGAAGGATCAGTTGAAAGACATGAAAGTGAAATACGAAGGTGCGTCCGCAGAAGTGGGGAAATTGAGAAACCAAATCAAACAAAATGAAATGTTAGTTGAAGAGTTTAAGAGAGATGAGGGCAAGCTGATGGAAGAGAATAAGCGACTGCAGAAGGAGTTGAGCATGTGTGAACTGGAGCGAGAGAAGAGAGGAAGGAAGCTCACTGAGATGGAAGGCCAGTTAAAGGACTTGTCAGCCAAGCTGGCCCTTTCTATTCCAGCAGAGAAATTTGAAAACATGAAGAGCTTGTTATCAAATGAACTGAACGAGAAGGCAAAAAAATTAATAGATGTGGAAAGAGAATATGAAAGATCACTTAATGAAACTAGACCATTAAAGAGAGAACTTGAGAATTTGAAGGCCAAACTGGCTCAGCACGTCAAACCAGAGGAACATGAGCAGCTCAAGAGCAGATTAGAGCAGAAGTCAGGAGAACTTGGGAAGAGGATCACTGAGTTAACATCGAAAAATCAGACGTTACAAAAGGAAATCGAAAAGGTCTGCCTGGATAATAAGCTCCTTACACAACAAGTAAATAACTTAACAACTGAAATGAAAAATCATTACGTCCCTTTAAAAGTAAGTGAAGAAATGAAAAAGTCACATGATGTAATTGTTGATGATTTGAATAAAAAGCTTTCAGATGTGACACACAAATATACAGAAAAGAAGTTGGAAATGGAGAAGTTGCTTATGGAAAATGCCAGTTTAAGTAAAAATGTCAGCCGCCTGGAAACTGTGTTCATACCTCCCGAGAGACACGAAAAAGAAATGATGGCTCTGAAATCCAATATCACTGAACTTAAGAAGCAGCTGTCTGAACTTAATAAAAAATGTGGTGAAGACCAAGAGAAAATATATTCACTCATGTCTGAAAACAATGATTTGAAAAAGACCATGAGTCATCAGTATGTGCCCGTGAAAACCCATGAAGAGATTAAAACTGCCTTGAGTAGCACATTGGATAAAACCAATAGAGAATTAGTAGATGTGAAGAAGAAGTGTGAAGATATAAATCAAGAATTTGTGAAAATAAAAGATGAGAACGAAATATTAAAAAGAAATCTGGAGAACACTCAGAACCAAGTAAAAGCTGAGTACATCAGCCTAAGAGAGCATGAAGAAAAGATGAGTGGCCTAAGGAAGAGCATGAAGAAGGTCCAGGACAACAGCGCTGAAATACTGGCTAACTACAAAAAAAGCCAGGAGGAGATTGTCACCCTGCATGAGGAGATTGCAGCCCAGAAGAGAGAACTCGACACGATACAGGAATGCATCAAGCTAAAATATGCTCCGATCATCAGCTTGGAAGAGTGTGAGAGAAAATTTAAAGCCACTGAGAAAGAACTAAAAGAACAGCTATCCCAGCAGACACAGAAGTATAATACCAGTGAAGAAGAGGCCAAGAAGTGCAAGCAAGAGAATGACAAGTTAAAGAAGGAGATCCTCACTCTTCAGAAGGATCTAAAGGATAAGAATGTTCACATTGAGAATTCTTATGAAACAGAAAGAGCATTAAGCAGAAAAACAGAAGAGCTGAACAGACAGTTAAAAGACCTGTTGCAGAAATACACAGAGGCAAAGAAGGAGAAAGAGAAGCTCGTGGAGGAAAATGCCAAGCAGACTTCTGAGATCCTTGCAGCACAAACTCTTTTGCAGAAGCAGCATGTTCCGCTGGAGCAGGTTGAGTCCCTGAAAAAATCTCTTAGTGGTACAATCGAGACACTCAAGGAAGAACTGAAAACTAAGCAGAGATGTTATGAGAAAGAGCAGCAGACAGTGACCCAACTGCGGCAGATGCTGGAGAATCAGAAGAACTCCTCTGTGCCCCTGGCTGAGCATTTGCAGGTTAAGGAAGCATTTGAGAAAGAAGTTGGAATCATAAAAGCTAGCTTGAGAGAAAAGGAAGAAGAAAGCCAAAACAAAACTGAAGAGGTCTCCAAACTCCAGTCTGAGATTCAGAATACTAAACAAGCGTTAAAAAAATTAGAGACTCGGGAGGTGGTTGATTTGTCGAAATATAAAGCAACGAAAAGCGATTTGGAGACACAGATTTCCGACTTAAACGAAAAATTGGCCAATCTGAATAGGAAGTATGAGGAAGTATGTGAGGAGGTTTTGCATGCCAAAAAGAAGGAACTGTCTGCTAAAGATGAGAAGGAATTGCTCCATTTCAGCATAGAGCAAGAAATCAAAGATCAGCAGGAACGATGTGACAAATCCTTAACAACCATCACGGAGCTACAGAGAAGAATACAGGAATCTGCCAAACAAATCGAAGCAAAAGATAATAAGGTAATAATAATACTTTAGGGAAGCGTGGCTTGGTGTTGGCAACCCTAGGGCAGAACTGCCAGGGTACGATAGGACTCTTTACTGTAGCCCTCCACAAGACAGGTTTACCAAAGCATTGACAAAGTGATCATTAAATGCCACCTTTTTAGTCTGGCTATGAATATGCCAAAAACAAAACAGAGTTGAGAAGAAGGTAAAGTTACACAAACAGAAATCAAAAGCAGTTTTCTTTTTGTTTTCTCATCTGGTTCAGCCAAGAACTGAACCAGGACGGATAGGGAGACTCAAGATTCACTTGCCTCAAAAATGAATTATCAAAACCCAGGGAGTTTTAGGCTACCTAAAGAATGGGAAAGGAAAAAAAATTAAACTATGTTTCTGGGCTGCAAGAAGCTGAAGACACTGCACAGCCTCCCAGAATTTGAAGCCTCCCAGAATCTTGAAACTCACTCATACCAGTAAATTGAGCCCTCCAACTCACTGTACATTTTATCTTCCTTTAGACAGAATGTCTTTGTGCCTCCTTTCTACCTGCTTAAATTCTCTACATTCCCTAATGCCCACATCATCACTTAACTCTCCTTCCTAAAGCCTTCATTGGCCAATCTAGCCTACAGTAAACGGTTCATCTCCTAAAATGTATGTTGTGTTTTGGGTTTGACATCTATTTACAGCATATATATTACCATGTCAGAATGATATGGGTGGTCTTCCAGCCAGTTTTTAAGAGCAGATTCATAACTTTTCTTTCCTTCTTACTGTTCATCCTCATTGTACAATTTACAGAACAGGTGCTCAATAACATTTTCAAAACTGGTAGTTGAATAAAGTATGTACTAGGAAGATGAGAAATCAGGGAGATTGGATGCAGTTTTATTTTACCCATTTCAATAATTATTAAATGCCTTCTACCTGCCAGGTGCTGTGTTCAGTGCTGGGAATACAGGGACACAGCCACAGCTTCAGCCCAGTCGAGTGGTACAAGTCCTGACCTTCTGACATGTCTGCTCATATGACCTAGAACTTTAGTGCCCTCACCTTGTTTGGAAATCAGTTATGAATATAATAACAAATTATTAATTTCCACTTATAATTGTTGCCACTTATTAAGCACATTCTACATACCAAGGAGCTTCCCAGGTGGCACTAGTGGTAAAGAACTTGTCTGCCAATGCAAGAGACGTAAGAGACATAGCTTCAATCCCTGGATTGGGAAGATCCCCTGGAGGAGGGCATCACAACCAACTCCAGTATTCTTGCCTGGAGAATCCCATGGACAGAGGAGCCTGGCGGGCTACTGTTCATAGTGTCGGACATGACTGAAGTGACTTAGCACGCACACCCATACACCAAACATATATTAGGATTTTACTTGATTTTCTTAACTATGAAAGATTTTCCCCGTACTGGGAGGAAATCATATACTGCACATACTGTTGAAACAATCTTAACAGTATTCATTCCTCAGTTTTCTGGTATATAAAGGTAAATTTTGTGTCTCAGAGAATGAGCTCTGTGTAAAGATGTTCCTTATAAGTGAATAGATGACTAATACGTGTTTTTCCCACAATCTTTTTTTTTTTTCCATAAGATAACTGAACTGCTCAATGATGTGGAGAGATTAAAACAGGCCCTCAATGGCCTTTCCCAGCTCACCTATGGAAGTGGGAGTCCCAGCAAGAGGCAGAGTCAGCTGATTGACAGCCTGCAGCAGCAGGTCAGGTCCCTGCAGCAGCAGCTGGCGGTGAGTACCTGGGACCTGCAGGGCTTCATGCTGGGATGTGCAGGGTCACCTTTGCTTGTTTGTAAAATCTTATTTAGAAATCAGATTAATTTGTGGCTGTGTTCAGATCCAAGAATATAATCATTTTTGCCAGAAGTTATTTCTACCAGTGCTGCGATATCATTTCGGTGTGCTTGTTGTGTACCAGGCACTATACTAAGCGTTTTGTGTACTGGATCTGTAAACTTGATCTTCTTCACAGTCCTACAAGGTTTCATTTAGCCCCCCATTTAATTCTTAAGGAAACAAAGATGAAAATATGCCTGAGGTCATACAGCTAGGATTTAATCCTGGGATTTACTCCAAATCTGATAGCTTTCCAACTGTTGCAGACTCTAAAATACTGGTCCACTTCTTCCCTGATAGCCCAATTGGTAAAGAATCCGCCTGCAATGCAGGAGACCCCTGTTCAATTCTTGGGTCAGGAAGATCCGCTGGAGAAGGGATAGGCTGCCTACTCCAGTATTCTTAGGCTTTCCTTGTGGCTCAGCTGGTAAAGAATCTGCCTGCAATGTGGGAGACCTGGGTTTGACCCTTGGGTTGGGAAGATTTCCTGGAGAAGGGAAAGGCTACCCACTCCAGTATTCTGGCCTGGAGAATTCCATGGATGGTATAGTCCATGGGGTCACAGAGTCAGACATGACTGAGCGACTTTCACTTTCAAACTAAAGGAAGCTTCCCAGGTGGCACAATGGCAAAGAACCTGCCTGCCGATGCAGGAGATGCAGGAGACCTGGGTTTGATCCCCGGGTCAGGGAGATCCTCTGGAGTAGGAAATGGCAACCTACGGTAGTATTCTTGCCTGGAAAATTCCAGGGACAGAGGTGCCTGGCAGGCTACAGTTCATGGAATCACAAAAGTTAGACATGACAGGGCACACTTTTTAAAATAATCTTTTATCCTTATGAATAAAGGTAGGCATTCTTATGGTTTTTATACATTATATCCTTATATATTAAAAGAAAATATCTGTTTGTATGTGTGTGTATATATATATATATATATATATACACACACATACATTCATAAATACCTGTGTGGTTATGTATCTCCTTTATATATTAAAAGAAAACATCTGGATTAAGAAGGTAAAGTTGGGAGCTCAGTTCCAAACCCTGCCACTTAAAAGAGAGTGACATGATACATTCCCCTTAATCCTTGGCTTCCTCATCCTTAGAATAGGATAATATGAACTGATTGCTTGCTTGTTTCCTTTTTTTAGTTGAATGAGCTGTGAGGCTAAGTAAAATGTAGCCCAATCAAATGTAAATTGTTGGGTACTATTTTTCTAATCTATAGGAATTTGTTGTGAGTTGTTTTTGAATAGAAGAAAGTTATTTTTTCAAGTGTTCATTTTATAACACTCTTGGCCTATAGATTAATGATGACATATTGCTGATTTGGATCTTACCAAAAGGATGTGGTAGATTTTTCAGTATTCGGAAATATTTGTTTATTATTTATTATGTTCATGACACTGTGCTAAGCACTGTCAGGGATAAAGAGAGTAGACAGTCCCTGTCCCCAAGGGTTCCGGGTAGTTAGGCAAAGTGTATCTCCATAAAAAATAAAATAATGAGACAAAAATATCAGATGTAGAATTGAGTCTACAGTCCCGGGATCTAAGGGATATGAACTCCCAGGAAGGAAAGGTTACTGATGTGGTGGAGCTGGTTTGAACGAGGGAGGGAGTACCTGGGCTGCACTTGTATACGGATGGTATCTTGGTAGGTGAAAGGAAAGCAGAGCCTCCCTCAGGCAGAGGAAACAGAGTGAAGCAGGGCCTGGAAATGGAATCAAGTGGTGTGCGTGCCTCAGGGCAATGAAAGGCCTCTAGGTTGGCCAGTCCTGGGAGCTGCGTCTGAGGCCCAGTTGTGGAGGCTGTTGAGAATCAAGCTGATGCATTCCAGTTCCCTCTTACAGATATGAAATATTAGGTATTAGCTGATGAGGTATCACCCAAGATTTTTGAGTGAAAAGTGATGTGAGGACAGAGTTACTTGAGTCTCAGTAGCATGAAAGGAATAAAGTCTAGAGACAGGTGATGAGACGGGAAGTTTTTGCAATAATCTAAAGCATACGTTAGTAAGTGTCTGGATAATTTCCTGGCATTAGATGTAATCTAAGGCAATAATTTCATATTACCTAGGATGAGTGGCATTGCTTTCACTGTGAATGTTCCCACACTTTCTTTAGAAAAGTTTATACTGTTGTTTTGGTATGGAATTTTGCATCTGGTGGGTCCAAGGTGGTTTGTTATCAGAATATAGCAGGAGCACTTTAATAATACTACTGCTTAGAAGCATCAGGCCTGAGGACAGCATTGTTACAAACCTCCATGTGTTGAAAACATGAATGCTGATAGTCTGACCTCCCCATCTTTCCACACTTGTAGGATGCCGACAGACAGCACCAAGAAGTAATTGCAATTTATCGGACACACCTTCTTAGTGCTGCACAGGTAAAGTAGAACTACTCCTTTGGATAGGATATCATTTTAGAGAAAATAATTCTTTATTTTCCAGTAAATTTATGTGAAAGTCACTGATGTTTAAAGTAGTTGTACCCCCATATGCTTATTTTAAAATAATTGTTTCTTTTAATCATGGGTTGCATGTCTTCCGGAGAAATTTACAAAGCTGTGTGGCAACACAGCATCTTAAATTTAGTGTTGTCTCCATCTGCTTGTCACTCATTTTGCAGACAGTTTGGCAACATGTGACGGCAGCACACAGTTCTAGTATCGCTAGCTAGAGAGAGTGCCTGACATCCACACATGGCTGTTGCTGAAAGAGGAGAGGAGGAAGAACTTCACTGTTTCTTGGTAGCTCAGAAGTGTTTCTTTGAAATGTAGAGAATACCAAAAAAGTGACAAGTGTGCACAGAATTGTAATAATACAAGAAAGAGAGGTTCTGTTAGAATATCAGTAGTAGTTATTTTTTGAGCCTTAATCTCAGTGAAGACCACAGATTGCCTTCTTGAGGGGTGTAATGAGAACACTATTTAAAAAATCACACTAAGAAATATGTTTAACATATGAAGTGTTTTATACTTAATACTCTGTAGAAACACCATCAGCATCTCCAAAATTCTCAGGGTAGATTTTTTGGGAAGACAGTCAAGACAATGTTAGAATAGCAATAGGAGGTGAGATGTAATAGAAATTGTTTAGGATTTGAAGTGTTCACACTGGGGAAAAAAAAAAGAAGGTCATTTTTAGAAAAAGAACTAGGTAAAATAAAAAGATTTTTACAGTATCAATTTCTTAAAAAGGCCTGCCTTTTCTGTAGGAGATAAAGGGGAAACCAATGGAAAAGGACGAATAATATGGAAAAGTCTCTTTGGCTGCTTTCTTTTGAGTAGATAGAAGATGAGCTGGGGTTTGAAAGTTATTATTGTAATTACTAGAGAAGACTGTTAATGGGTAGCAGGGTGGGGAGTTCTTTGGAGGGAAAATAGTAGAAAAGTATGGAAGCTCTGTGTTAGTGAGGGGGAACTTGCTTGGCTCTGCTTCTGGCCAAGGCGGGGAGCAACATACTGAAAGACAGCAAACCTAACAAGCCTATCAACTTTTTATCATGTATGCTTCAGAAATTCGAAATTTTTTTCTACTGACTCCTAATGAAACATAACAAAAGCAATTGGCATATGAAATAGTCTTGCCTTCTGGCATCATAAAGTTAACTAAGAAATTCAGTTTAGTCAACTATGGCTAATGTTTGGAATTTAAACATCCTGCTGTTATAGAAACAGATTTTGGAAGCTAAACTTTTTATATTAATAGGAAGTGTTATGCTGAAATCCATTCAAGTGCTCAAGCAAAGGAAAAGGGAAGGGGGGTGGCTGTTATAAGCCCACCATATTGACTTGCATTTAATCAACCTCTTGCCATCATTTTAACTTTAAAGTGCTCTTTCTAAATATAAGCAGATAACATTCATGTTAAAAGACCTCAACATAACTAGTAAAAGGGGAAATAAACAAGGAGGTAACCATTTTTCACTGCTGGGATTGGCAAATATTAAACAAAAGGATAATCTGTAGCACTGGCCAGGGCATTGTGGGAAATGGACACTTATACCCTGTTGGTAGGAGTGTAGCTTGTCATTATCTCTGTAGAGGGAAATTTTGTAGTACTTGGCAAAATTTAAAAATTGAGGCTGCTTTTTTGACCCAGCAATTTCTTCTCTAGGAATCTGCTGTGAAAGATTGGAAACTCCATAAATGTCTATTTTTGAGAGAATGAATAAAGAAATTATCATACACACAGTAGAATATTATACAATAATTTAAAATAATTAAGGCAGGGAATTCTAGTGGTTAAGACTCTGGCTTTCACTTCCATGGACCCAGGTTCGATTCCTGGTTGGGGAACTAGGATCCTACAAGCCATGTGGTGTGTCCAATAAATAAATGAATAAAAATAAGCAGTAACTTGAAAAAGATTTCTGTAACACTAGGTGGAAAGGCAAATTGCAAAATAATATATATGATCCTACTTGTGTAAAAAATATAAATATAGGAATTTTCATTAATTACTTTTCTGGTTAAAAAAACTTGGCAGAAGCAAAAGAAACTTTTCCTTGTAGTAGTTTACTTTGCTCATCTGTAACTTACGCTGCCTCTATCACCTGAGCCATTAATAAAAAGAGAGAAAGAAGTTTGTCCATCTGTTCTCTGATGGTGTGCACTACTTTTACATTGACTGTCCTTTCTATGATAGAGCTCTACTCTGTTTTCCAATAAAATGTTTAAAATGTCACCACGATGGTGAGGATTTAGCATTTGGTGAATCACAACCAATAAGGTCCTGTTATAAAGCCCTGTGTCTTAAGAATTTGTGTGTGAATGAAGATGACATAAAATACTTCTCCCCTCTCCTCTTTCTCCCAGGGTCACATGGATGAGGATGTGCAGGCCGCCTTACTGCAGATCATACAGATGCGGCAGGGGCTCGTGTGCTAGTCGGCACCCCCCAGCCCACAGTGGCTTTCCCTGCTGGTGCTGAGCATTCTGTGCGCAACTTCATGGCCTTTCTGGGCCTCGCTGTGCTAGTATAATTAAAATAAAGTGTATTTTGATCCATCAGTAGGTTTTTAATTTAGACAGATATGTTGCTGAGTTCTTCAATATGAGTTCAAATCTTATATTCTGTGTATGTTAATTTTACAATTAGACAAACAACATTAACACTTTGCCTTGGATTGTTTGAATTGATTGAGTACCCAGTAAAACCTGAGCCAACTGAGTGGGTCCATTTGAAGAGGGGTTAGGCGGAAATAATTATTTAAAGGTTTCTTCCAGAGAAATTAATTGGGTTGGGAGATTCTTTTAAGTGCATCAGAAGATCTTTCAGGTCTTCAGTCAAGCCATGAGACCTCATGAAGTTTCAAGGAACACATGGTAATTTGGCCAAGTTCCATTTTTATTCAAGTAACTTAATGAGTGCCTTTGACTTCTTTTGGAGATACACATTTTTTTTCTTTTTACACTAGTAACATTTATGCCTTTTAAAGTAAATTTCATTTCACAGATGGTTTGCAGTGCTAAATTACATTTAGGTTAAGAACAGGCAAGGGTGGAATATATCAGGAATTCATAATAAAATTGCCTCATAATCTCCATAATGGTATCTTGATTTTCACTTGTGGTGACTTTTCTTGCCAGAGTATGTAGAAAACTGTGATTAATGGTATACTAGATTTTTCAAAGTGTCAAAAGTTTTAGACTTTTTTTTTTAGTAATTACTCTGACATTTGCTACTATAGTAACCAAGCACTCATTATGTATGCATCCTCCAAATGTTTTGTACTTATTTATAGGAAAATTGCACTAATGAGATTAATAATGTAAAAGGCAGTTTTCTTGCAAAATTAGCATTTGAGAATGGATTTTAGAGGACAGATCTTTAAGGATTTAGACAAAGTGCAGTAACATAGTAAACTCTAAGAATATAGATAGCAAGAAAATAATGCAATTGGACATGTTTATAGTAAATATTATAACCAACCATTTTTATTATTTCTGTCTCCTTAAGGAAAGTTTATATGTTTTGTTATTTTATTAATATTTTATTTACAATTCAGATTAAAAATTACTAATTTGACTATTAGCAAATAAACTACACAAATGAATCATTTCAATGCAAGTTTTTTTTTAAATTGCAAAATGTGCCTTAGCAATAATCTTTGAGCATCCTGAACCAGGTTTTTGATCCCATTTTTATCAATTACAAGGACAAAGGACCATCAGAATAACTTATCCCACCAAAGGATAAACTATCATAGTTCTTCAATATAGAAACAACAGCGAAAAGTCAGAAATGGATTTATTTTTAATTCTTTAGTTAAGTATACACAGTTTTCATAAGCAATATTTAGATTCTTTAAATTTTATGTTAAATGTTGTCCTTCAGCATGAGCTCTATTTCATGAGTTTTAAGTCACCTATTGAAGCTCTGGAATAGAGAAGTTCTTAACTGAATAATTTTCAGTGTTATACTTTCCTTATTAGGGATGGTAAGGGAACCCCTGTATGGGTTTATATATGTTTTATTTTGTCTTCAGCCATCAAAAAAAATTTTTTTTCTGTGGAATATTGTTTTGAACATCCTTGTAAGAGATTTACAAGGTGATCAAGTCCATTTGCTATTTTTGGAGAATTTTGGGTAGAGAATGATGGGGTGCAAAGTACAGATCAGATCATTTCAGTTCAGTCGCTCAGTTGTATCTGACTCTTTGCAACCCCATGAACCGCAGCACGCCAGGCCCCCCTGTCCATCACCAACTTCTGGAGTTCACTCAAACCCATGTTCATCACATGACACCTATTTTCATTTAGCTATGTAGAATGCAATATCAAGTAACCTCCTTGAATTAACCTCATTTTCTCATTCACTCACCTCTGGATGTCAAATGCAGAGCTCGTACAAGCCTTAACAAATGAAACATACAATGTGTGATGCTGGTCTCTTTGCTGTTCTGTATTCAGAAAGACTGAAGTCTGAACTTAGGCCAAGAGGAATGTCAGTTGTCTAAGATACGAGTGCTCTCTGAAAGAATCACTGAATCCCTATGGGAGTGCAGCCCTTCGTTGAAAGCTTTATTACTGTTTGTTGCTTGTTGTTTTTTTTTTTTAAATCACTCTTACTTCATCAGAAAAGCTCATTCCTTTTAACAGAGGGTTAGTATTATAAAGAACCTTTAAAATAAAATATTAATGCAATGAACATCTTAAAATTTAATAATCCAGTGACTCTAAGCACTGGCTCAGTTTCAGTTCAGTTCAGTTGCTCAGTCATGTCCGACTCTTTGCGACCCCATGGACTGAAGCACACCAGGCTTCCCTGTCCATCACCAACTCCTGGACCCTACTCAAACTCATGTCCATCGCATCGGCCTTCTCTTCCTGCCTTCAATCTATCCCAGCATTGGTCTTTTCCAATGAGTCAATTCGTCGCCTCAGATGGCCAAAGTATTGGAGTTTCAGCTTCGGCATCAGTCTTTCCAATGAATATTCAGGACTGACTTCCTTTAGGATTGACTGGTTGGATCTCCTTGCAGTCCAAGGGACTCTCAAGAGTCTTCTCCAACACCACAGTTCAAAAGCACCAATTTTTTGGTGTTCAGCTCTCTTTATAGTCCAGCTCTCACATCCATACATGACTATTGGAAGAACTATAGCTTTGATTCAGTTCAGTTCAGTCACTCAGTCGTGTCCGACTCTTTGCGACCCCATGAATCACAGCACGCCAAGCCTCCCTGTCCATCTCCAACTCCTGGAGTTCACTCAGACTCAATGTCCATCGAGTCAGTGATGCCATCCAGCCATCTCATCCTCTGGCGTCCCCTTTTCCTCCTGCCCCCAATCCCTCCCAGCATCAGAGTCTTTTCCAATGAGTCAACTCTTCGCATGAGGTGGCCAAAGTACTGGAGTTTCAGCTTTAGCATCATTCCTTCCAAAGCAATCCCAGGGCTGATCTCCTTCAGAATGGACTGGTTGGATCTCCTTGCAGTCCAAGGGACTCTCAAGAGTCTTCTCCAACCACAGTTCAAAAGCATCAATTCTTCGGCGCTCAGCTTTCTTCACACTCCCAACTCTCACATCCATACATGACCACAGGAAAAACCATAGCCTTGACTAGACGAACCTTTGTTGGCAAAGTAATGTCTCTGCTTTTGAATATGCTATCTAGGTTGGTCATAACTTTCCTTCCAAGGAGTAAGCGTCTTTTTATTTCATGGCTGCAGTCACCATCTGCAGTGATTTTGGAGCCCAAAAAAGTAAAGTCTGACACTGTTTGCACTGTTTCCCCATCTATTTCCCATGAAGTGATGGGACCAGATGCCATGATCTTCATTTTCTGAATGTTGAGCTTTAAGCCAACTTTTTCATTCTCCACTTTCACTTTCATCAAGAGGCTTTTTAGTTTCTCTTCACTTTCTGCCATAAGGGTGATGTCATCTGCATATCTGAGGTTATTGATATTTCTCCCGGCGATCTTGATTCCAGCTTGTGCTTCTTCTAGCCCAGCGTTTCTCATGATGTACTCTGCATATAAGTTAAATAAGCAGGGTGACAATATACAGCCTTGACATACTCCTTTTCCTATTTGGAACCAGTCTGTTGTTCCATGTCCAGTTCTAACTGTTGCTTCCTGACCTGCATACAAATTTCTCAAGAGGCAGGTCAGGTGGTCTGGTATTCCCATCTCTAAGAATTTTCCACAGTTTCTTGTGATCCACACAGTCAAAGGCTTTGGCATAGTCAATAAAGCAGAAATAGATGTTTTTCTGGAACTCTCTTGCTTTTTCCATGATCCATTGGATGTTGGCAATTTGATCTCTGGTTCCTCTGCCTTTTCTAAAACCAGCTTGAACATCAGGAAGTTCATGGTTCACGTATTGCTGAAGCCTGGCTTGGAGAATTTTGAGCATTACTTAACTAGTGTGTGAGATGAATGCAATTGTGCGGTAGTTTGAGCATTTTTTGGCATTGCCTTTCTTTGGGATTGGAATGAAAACTGATCTTTTCCAGTCCTGTGGCCACTGCTGAGTTTTCCAAATTTGCTGGCATATTGAGTGCGGCACTTTCACAGCATCATCTTTCAGGATTTGAAGTAGCTCAACTGGAATTCCATCACCTCCACTAGCTTTGTTCGTAGTGATGCTTTCTAAGGCCCACTTGACTTCACATTCCAGGATGTCTGGCTCTAGGTCAGTGATCACATCATCGTGATTATCTGGGTCGTGAAGATCTTTTTTGTACAGTTCTGTGTATTCTTGCCACCTCTTCTTAATATCTTCTGCTTCTGTTAGGTCCATACCATTTCTGTCCTTTATCGAGCCCATCTTTGCATGAAATGTTCCCTTGGTATCTCTAATTTTCTTGAAGAGATCTCTAGTCTTTCCCATTCTGTTGTTTTCCTCTATTTCTTTGCATTGATCGCTGAGGAAGGCTTTCTTATCTCTTCTTGCTACTCTTTGGAACTCTGCATTCAGATGCTTATATCTTTCCTTTTCTCCTTTGCTTTTTGCTTCTCTTCTTTTCACAGCTATTTGTAAGGCCTCCCCAGACAGCAATTTTGCTTTTTTGCATTTCTTTTTCATGGGGATGGTCTTGATCCCTGTCTCCTGTACAGTGTCATGAACCTCATTTCATAGTTCATCAGGCACTCTATCTATCAGATCTAGGCCCTTAAATCTATTTCTCAGTTCCACTGTATAATCATAAGGGATTTGATTTAGGTCGTACCTGAATGGTCTAGTGGTTTTCCCTACTTTCTTCAATTTCAGTCTGAATTTGGCAATAAGGAGTTCATGATCTGAGCCACAGTCAGCTCCTGGTCTTGTTTTTGTTGACAATATAGAGCTTCTCCATCTTTGGCTGCAAAGAACATAAGGCTTTGGGGTAGTCATATTGAATGCAGCACTTTTGCAGCATCAAGCACTAGCTACACCTGTGCTATTGTGAAACTTCAGGTGTGTGTGTGTGTGTGTGTGTGTGTGCGTGTGTGTGTGTGTGTGTGTGCGTGTGTGTGTGTGTGTGTGCGTGTGCGTGTGTGTGTGTGTGTGCGCGCGTGTGCTCAGTCTTGCCCGACTCTTTGTGACCCCATGAATTGCAGCCCCCCAGGCTCCTCTGTCCATGGGATTTTCAAGGCAAGATTCCTGGAGTAGGTTGCTATTCCTACTCCAGGGGATCTTCCCAACTGAAGGATTGAACCTGGGCCTCTTGCATCTCTTTAATTTGCAGGTGGATTCCTTACACTAGCACCACTTGGAATTAAGGTTAATCTTTCTTATAGCTTGTTTTTTATTTAAACCTTTCCTCTTGTCCCTAACCAATATTATACAGTTTAAATTTTTCTGTAATTCTGAATGCATTGGATCATTGGTGCTTTAAAAAGCTTGCGGCTTTAGAACATGAGCACTTTTTCTTCCCCCAGTGTTACCACCGTTCTTCTAACAAAGACCTGAATATTGGTCTCATACACGCGCTTCTTACCTACAGAGAACATGGTTCATATTTTCAGTTTGCTTGTTTCAAAGCAGAAAAGGGAAGAGTTTCCAATTAATTTTTGGTGTCCATGATGACCAGATACATCAGTGCCTGCTTACACTAATGCAAGTGGGCAGTATTGACAGTAGTGATTACAGACTTCTTTTGACATCTGCTTCCCCATGGTGAAGAAAACTTTCTTGCAGTGTCTTTATCTTCCTCATCACTGTATTCTACAACCTTGTGGTGATCCTTTTCATCCTACAAGTTCTGTATATCAAAGTAAAGGCACCAAAATAAGGATTGAAAGAGAATTGCCTGTGATAATTGTGCAAATTATGGTTGCACACGTATGGCAAGGGAAGAAGAACCTGGACCTTGCTCCTGGCTGCTGAATGTTGTGAATAAATTTCAGAGAGGAAAAACAATTACTGTGAGTAATTTTCAGAAAAACAAAAAAAGCAAACGGCACCAGAAGATATGTCGTGCACAAAATGCTAAATAGATATTTCAGCTCCCACTTCATTCAGTGTTGTTCCCAACTAAACTGGATTTAAGACTTTGTTGTTGGAAATTAAATTCTTCCTTATGTTTTGGGCTTGACTATTTGAAACAAGAGTGTCTATACTAGCCTCTCCAGGTACATACTAACCTGCTTCTTAATGTGGCTCTGTTTCCTACTGCATGTATGGATCTTTGGCTCATGAGAATCATAAATGTAGAGATTTAAAGAAAAAAACTTCAGCAAAGATGGCACTCCAGTAAGATTCTCTGGGCATTAAGACTGTGTTTAGCATAATTGGACGCGTGGCATCACTTACGCATTAGAGGGCACTTTCATTATTTATGCCTGCATGAACAAACATCGATGATGAATGAATTCCACCAAAAAGGCAAGGTTACAAAAATGTCATATGTAAATGAAAAAGAGCCAGGACTTGTGAGGGTTGCTTCTCCAGTTATAAGTGTGTATCTGTGTACACATACCTACAAACACATATATAGTGAAATAGTAAAGGAGATAAACATCTATAAAAATAATGTTCCTTATAACTGATATTTAGCATCAAATTGTACTTAATAGGCCCAATTTTTATTTTATATTTTAAATAGGTTTGCAGTTTCTTTTTTTTTCAAGATAGCAGTCCTGGGAATATTCTGAATTCAGGAAAGAGTTTAGAGAGGTTATTGCCTTCTTAATAATTTAGAGCCTCTATTGCTCTGCCAAGTCAGAAGATTAACATTTAATAGAAAAAAATTATATATCTATAATTCAGTCACGGCTATTAGATCAGATGGATTTTACATTAAGTGAAAAAGATGTCGAGCATTTAAGGACCATTAAACTACAGGATTCTTTTATTGGGTTTTAAGGCCTCCAAGCCCAGGTCCTGCTGCGAAGAGTATTTATTTTACATATACAGAACACATTAAGGATGGGAAAAGGACATACATTTTAAAAGAAAATAAGCCATGAAAAAGTGTGATTTTCCACATTGTGAACAGCTACCATACAGATTCAGTCTTATTTTATAATAATTAGTTTTATGCATCATTAAGTAGCTTTCTCACAAACTGAAGGAACATGGTACAGGCCACTTTAAAAGTGGTACCTGCAGGGAATCCCAGGAGCTGGGTACTCTCTGTAGACATTTCACTTTGAGGAACCATATGTCTAGTAGTTTCAGGTAGCTCAACATTATAAAGAATTTAAGTTTGAAAATGCATTCTCTGGTGGTCCTTAAGAACTGTGGGGGGGCGGGGGGAACCTAGAGAGAAATGACTTAATCAGCTTCTACTTTTCTCTACTGATGCCCACATTACCTTCTAAAGGCTGGAATTCAACTCGAGAAAAACAACTCCCCTATGGGAAGAGATTCTGTACCATCCAAAAGTGTACCATCCCCCCCTTTTATAATTAATTAACTGGTTGCACTGGGTCTCAGTTATGGCACACAGGGTCTTTGTTGCAGCATGGGGGAACCTTGAGTTGCAGCCCGTGAACTCTTGGTTACAGCACGTGGATCTGTTTCCCGGACTAGAGATGAAACCTGCATTGGGAGTGTGGAGCCTTAGCCCCTGGATCACCGGGAAAGTCACTGCACTGGCCCTTTTGTTAAGTGCCCGCAACACTTGACTTTGTTGCAGTTAAAACGCGACAAGCTGTATCTTAAATAATATAAACTCTTCTTACTATTTACATTATACCTCCTGTCCCATCCCCACCTCCAAACACTGAGGAAGAATTTTATGTAAGAGTGTAAACAAGAGCAAATACACTCAGGGAGGATGGAGGAAAGGACTTCATGTAATTTGTAACTTTTTTCCCTACAACGTCCAAACAAATTGTGTGATTCTCTTTCTTGGTAGCTATTCTAGGCTTTTTTTTTAATTGCCTCCAACTAAAGTGGCACCTTCTGGGCTGCTTCAGAAATTCTCTTTAGGATTTAAAAATGAAGCCGATTCATATTCAGAATCTTCCTGCTAAAATCTGTTAAGCCAAAATAAAAATGACGGCTACTTAAAAATTTTCCCTCTTTGTTGTTGCTACAAAGATTGTCTCAACAGAGTTGCGAGTTCCCATCAATGTACAATTAAAACCTCTTGTACAAATGGACAGGGATGAACCATCACAGGACTGCCAGCACACGTCCTGAGGATTGAAGTGATACGCCTCAATCAAACAAAGAAGGGCTGCTCTCTTGAGCTTGGAGGCTTATTTTGTAAAAGTGAATTGTTCCAGTTGGCCTTAATCCCTAAGCAGTATAGCTCCTTTAAAGCCATCTTTATTCATTCACACCAGTTGACACTTTGAGAAATTCCCCCAGCTACTGTTCATCTAAGTCTAAATATATCTGTTAGAGTTGAATGCGTTTAAGAGGATTTGCAATCTGTGATTATCCAAAGTACTATTCATTGTCAATATTTTTGGTGTGCCATAGCCAATCTTGTTATTATAACGTACATAGCCACTTAACTGCGGCAAAGCCCCACTACATCACAGCAACGGGAGTAACCTGAGGAGGGCTTGTCTCCGCTCCATGCTACCATGCTGCCACAGCTTGCTGTGTGGTTATGAACATCAGGAGGAATTCCTTAGTATGCTCTTGCTCTCCTTCCACAGACCCTTTTGGGCGACATCACCCTCTGTGTTCTCCAAGCAGAGAGCAGTTACCAGGACAACAGAGAATCTGAGGAAGATTTAATTGTGATCTGATGTCTAACCAGAATAGGGAGCTAGTGCGTTGAATTTACATTTTAGGTTCCCAAGCAAATGTCAATATGCATATTTATTACTTTTTGCCCTACCTCATTACAAAAAAAGGATTTTAAGGTGGCTTGCAATTTTTTTTCTTAATATGGGAGAGGAAAAGAGGAGTGGTAAATACTAAAAAGACAGGAAAAACAAGAAACAACTTGGGATCTAGAAAACATGCCATAAGCACTATAATATTCTGCTTACATTTCTGGAACTGACCTCAATTTGACGGAACTTTCTAGCAGCCAGTGTTAGGAAGTGGACATCACACATGTGAGACGCTGTGCCCACTAGGTAGAGCAGTTATTCCTGGTTCTGAAGCTGGCCAGCCTTTCCCCCATGTGTGCAGCATGTCATTTCAAACTGGAGTGAAAACTCCAGGATATGCAGTGGGATGAACAGCGTGCGTCTTCCTAAGTGCTTCCATCAGATCCGATGGTAAAAGTTTAAGCCATTTTGTAATAATTTCTAAATTTTGGAATAATTAACCTATGATATGACTGAATCTAATAATGCTCCACATTTTGGATCCACTTGGGTCCATGAGGAAGAATTTGTATTTTTCTTTCACCTTATATTTCTTATTGAACTGTTGATTTACAATATTGTGTTAATTTTAGGTAGATAGCGTAGTGATTCTGTAGTTTTCCAGATTATGTTCCCTTGTAGGTGATTCCATGATTTGTGTGAGATCCCCTGTGCTATACAGTAAATTCCTGTTGCTCACCTATTTTATACATAGTTTCTGTTAATCCCGTACCGCTATTTGTTCCCCTCTTTGGTAACCACAAGTTCTCTATGTCTGTGAGTCTGTTTCTGTTTGTATATAGACTCATTTGTATATGGCTTCGCTAGTAGCTCAGTTGATAAAGAATCCGCCAGCAATGTAGGAGACCCTGGTTCAATTTCTGGGTCAGGAAGATCCGCTGGAGAAGGGATAGGCTACCTACTCGAGCATTCTTGGACTTCCCTTGTGGCTTAGCTGGTAAAGAATCCGCCTACAATGTGGGAGACCTGGGTTTGATCCCTGGGTTGGGAAGATCCCCAGTCATCTGTTGATGAGCACTTCGGTTGCTTCCATGTCTTGGCTATTATAAATAGTGCTACTGTGAACACTGGGGTACATGTATCTTTTAGAATTAGAGCTTCTATCTTTCCTGGATATATGCCCGCGAGTGGGATTGCTGGATCATATGGCAGTTCTATTTTTAGTTCTTTAAGAGATCTCCATACTGTTTTCCATGGGGCCTGCATCAATTTACAGCCTCACCAACAGTGTATGAGGGTTCCCTTTTCTCCACACCCTCTCCAACGTTTGCTATTTGTAGACTTTTCGGTGATGGCCATTCTAACAGATGGCTCTCTCCTTTTTCTTGGTTGACAGATACTGCAAACAAAGTTTTAAAGTCGCTGTCTGTCTGTGGTATTTTTTGCCTTCCATTCCGCTCTTTTTGTGCATTCACTGCCCGTGTCCTTTCTGGCCTCCTATGCTCTCACCATACCCTGAATCCTCCATTTTGCACCCCCTTATCCAGGCCTCACATGGACTCCAATTTTCCTTTATCTCCCTCACCTCTATTCCAAGAAAAGTAATGGTGAAGCTTTCAGAGACAGGAGTTAAAAAAGCAGTATGACCAAAGGAATATATTTGTAAATTATTTATAACATGTTAACTACTATATAAAATGTTTTACTTAAAAAAGTTATGTTTAACCCCAAATAATGTATTAATTAGCAGATAATCTTAGAGACAGTAATTAAATTACTGGAAGAAATTCTATTTTTAAGGGGAGAAGGAGATAATTTTTCACACGAGGAGCCATCTTGGCTGCCTGAGTTACCCCATCACAATTCCCTCTAAACTGCTATTGCTTTTCAGATTCCTACCTCCCTCTATATTTTTTATGAAAATCTCCAAAATGTATTATGTAGTGGCCAATTACTTTTCCCTTGACCACCAGCCTATGAACCACTTTTCTGTGTCTAGGGCATTCTCTGCCTTGTGTATCTTAATGAGATAAAGAGATATCCACCCACTATAGAGGCTGCAAATGCCAAGGGTTTGTTTTCCCCCAGCATCCTGTGATGTAGGCACGTGACCCAAGCCAGGTAATTTTGCCAGCTGTGCCCTTGACTTTGACTGGGGGACTGAAAGTAAGAGGGGGAGATGGCACTGGTCTCTCTTTCTGGTTGCAGGGACAGTTGGGTTTGCTCCAAGACAAGTTCCTGGTGCTGAGATGGAGGTGATCCCAAAGATTACCATCTAGTCCTTGATGGGACCACTGCTGTCTTCTCCTCAGACTTTCAAATATAATTTGGAAGATTTTTCTGTCCACTTAGGCCCAAGTCTGGTTTCCACCTTCTCTATAACTTAATGAGCTTCCAAATGCATTTTAAAAATTATGTAAAACAATTTTCTAATCCAGTGCATTCTTAATAAATCCCCTCGTTATTTAAAACAGCCAGAATTGAGTTTTGTTGCTTGCAAATAAGAATCAGGGCTGATTAAACATTTTCCCCCTTATTCCAAAAAAACATATATTCAATTTGAAAACTTTTAGAAAATACAGACAAGAAAAAGGAAAAAAACAATTCACCCTCCAACCCTTCCAAACCTTGCTATACCCATGGTTACTGCTTTGTCTCTTTTCCAGGCTTCCTGTATGTGTCCTTTCCAAGGAAGACTATCCTGTAAAACAATAATAGTATAGCATTTGGGGGCACTTCCTTCTTTGATCAGGGAATCCAGTAAATAGGCTTCCTCCCATTGTTTGAAGAGTCTGAAGCTGAGAGTGCTTAATTGAGTTGGACTATGTAGGCAAGAATTTGCTCTCAACTCCTTTAAGTTTAAATTATGGTTAAATTTAACCTAAGAATCACCTTCAAAAGGATGTTAATTCTCTGCCAAATAGGCTGTAATTTTTCCCCTCTGATTTTGTTATTTTCCTTTTAACTTGGCTTTTCTCTCTCATTTGCAAGTTTAGATTTTGTATTCAAATTTGTCAGTCTTTTATGGTTTCTGGCATTGATATCATACCTTAAGCTTTCTCAACATATGGATCTATATTTTATTTAGTTCTTTAATTATATTGTTGTTTATATTAAACAAGGCATTTGTACTTTTTTATGCTATCACATGAGGTACAGATTCAGCTTAATTATTATCCATATTTCTATCCAGTTTGTCTAATTAATTCAGTTATCTTTTTTATTCAATGCAATAATATTGGTTTTTTCCACTCAAAAGTGCAATAAGTTTCTATTTGTGGCTGTTTTTTAATCTTTATTATGTTCCACGGGTCTATATATCTGTTAACCTCCACTTCAAAAATCTATATGTTATCTCAAGTTCCAAATCTTTTGGCAGTTACTCTAAGAAAGATAAAGAATAATATTGGATAAATAGGCAGGGATTGAGGTAAACCTATTGATTAGAACCATCATTATGGAAAACTCTGTCCTTTAATGTGAGCAGGAGATGGAATGCTCTGGTTAATGTAGAATTTTGGTAAGAAGCAAGTGTATTGAAGTAATTTGACTTTGCCTTTGAGAATGCATAGGGCTGTCAAGACCTTATTGTATTTCAGGATCATCAGCAACAGCACAGACACTAATTATCATTATGCTCTAGACGCACTGATGTCCTCATTAACAGAGCTTGGGCAGAATACTGGATACAGCAGAGCTGACTGAATTTGCTTTTGGAGTGCTGAGAGTGAAGTGAATGTCAGGGTCCTGGGAGACAGATGGCAAGTCCATCAGTTGGCTATGTGCATTACCAGATCTACACTAAGCTGTGAGTTACGGTAACCAAGACAATGGTAAACAGTTGATCAGTAATTCATGGAGCCGTTTCCTAGGGGAAGAAAAAGGTTCTTTCTTTCCTGCTTCACTCCAGATAGCTTTCTGGTAGGGAACCCAAGAGAACCCACTTGGATTATGACAGCACACCACAGAATACCACTGCTTACACTCAGGTCTTAGACAAATAGTCTTTAAGATTATTGATAAGATTGGTTGTATTGGAGGAAAACCAGTGAAAACCCACATGTAGGCTGGGGGAACCAGGGCATTTGTACTGCAGTACTTACATGGGGCTGAATGAACTGATGAGTATCATTTACAGCTGTATGACTTTTGGGAAAATATACTAGCTTTAATCTTTGTTTCCCATAAAACCTTTATCTCTTAGGCTATGACCTACAACAAGTTGATGAAGTATACCTTTGTAAACAAACAAACAAAAAATTAATAACAGGCATAGGGTAAAAATTCAAATCATACAAAATGGTACAGAATGAAACCTTTAATCTCCATGCCCCTCAGTCAAGTGAGGATCTTGGGAATAAACATACAAGCAAAAATGCCTATTATCCAAACAGGTTGCCCTGCTCTTTGGGGCTTTTTTGGTTTCGGGTCTTCTTGGTCAAACATAAGACAAGGCTGTTGCTACTGCTGCTGCTAAGTTACTTTAGTCGTGTCTGACTCTGTGCGACCCCACAGACGGCAGCCCACCAGGCTCTCCGTCCCTGGGATTCTCCAGGCAAGAACACTGGAGTGGGTTGCCATTGCCTTCTCCAATGTGTGAAAGTGAAGTCGCTCAGTCGTGTCCGACTCTTAGCGACCCCATGGACTGCAGCCCACCAGGCTCCTCCATCCATGGGATCCTCTAGGCAAGAGTACTGGAGTGGGTTGCCATTGGCTAAACAGCTAAAAATACAGAAAAATTCATTGAAGGCTTCTACCCTTTCAAAAAAGAGTCTTATGAAGAAAGCAGCAACTACTACTACTACTACTACTACTAAGTTGCTTCAGTCGTGTCTGACTCTGTGCGACCCCATAGACGGCAGTCCACCAGGCTCCCCCGTCCCTGGGATTCTCCAGGCAAGAACACTGGAGTGGGGTGCCATTTCCTTCTCCAATGCATGAAAGTGAAAAGTGAAAGTGAAGTCGCTCAGTCGTGTCCGACCCTCAATGACCCCATGGACTGCAGCCTACCAGGCTCCTCTGTCCATGGGATTTTCCAGGCAAGAGTACTGGAGTGGGGTGCCATTGCCTTCTCCAGAAAGCAGCAAGGGAATGTAGAAAATAGAATGAATAGGGTACAGGAAGGAAAACATATAGAATGCAGGACACAGGGTCTGCATCCCGAGGGGCCTGGCTGGGGAATTAGAGTTTGCATCCACATTGTCAAATCTCTCAGGCTTTTACACACTTGTTTTCAAACAGCTAAAGCCACCCAGCCATGCGCGGTTCTCAGGCCTGGTTTGCCTCAGCACGTAGGTTTCTCAGGACAAGGAAAGCTGATCCCAGGGGCCTTCCATTGGAATGTGGCAGAGCCAGGGCAGTGTGGTTCCTGCTCTTGGGAAATGAAAAGCAGAGCCTCTCTAATACCTTTAAAACTTTCAGTGACTCTGTAATTATTTGAAATTTAAATATGGTAAAAATAAATTCCCCTTGTTTCTCAGAAAAATAAGAAATATATATGGCGAGGTAAAATTATATTAGGAAATTGAGGGTGAAGAGAAAGGGGAGGGTAATGTCCTCATAGCATAACTGAACTTGACCTGCAGAGTTGGCTCTGAGCTTTCTGGAGTCCAAAGGAAAAAGTGGCTCTGTTAGGGTTTTCTGTGTCTTTCCCTGGGCTACTACTGTAATCCAAAGGATAGCTCCTTTAGCACCTGGTAGGTCAAAGAACTTTTTCTGTTATTTTGTGTTACAGTGAAAACATTCAGCAGTGGCCCGTATCCTTTCTCTTCTGCATTTGAACGGGGGTGTATTCAAGATCATGGACTTCCCAGTTTATGCCTTGGCTATGCTGGTCAACAGGAAAAGCCAGGGCCCATGATGGAAAAACTAAACATTAGAATTTCAAAGTGCAAAGTCTGCTGAGAATCTTCTAAAATGGCATCATGTAGGAGAAGAGATTAAAGTCCTGGGGGAAGAAATTAGCTTTAGATCAAGTGAGGGATGTCTTTTAGAAATTGGTGAGCTTAGCTGGAAGTTGGGACTTGTCTTTATATAGAAAGCCTTTTTGTCTTACTGGATACTATATGCATGTATGTGTATATGGTCATGTTAGATATTATCCATGGGCTTTTCTGGGATGTATTTAATGATGAGAATTTATAAAGTTTTGTGAAATGTATGGATGTAAGCAAAATTTTGTTCTGGTTCCTAGGTATACTCTTGATGATTGGTGTGACTTGATATCCAGACCTGAGTGGGAAGAGAAATGCTTTGATTATTACAACAGCTCTTCTTGGCATAAAAGTTTTATGAAAAGTTCTACTCCTAGGATGATTGTTGGTTTTTCTGAATTATGAACTTCAGGGTTGTTTTTTCTGACTCAGTTTGGTTTGAGATGTATGTGTGCTGGTATGCGTGTCCCCAAACCCCTCACCACTGGTGTTAAGGAGTCAGTCCTTGCTTACATGTATTAACAGAGAGGAAGAATACGGGGGAGAATCAAGCCACTTTGGGTATAAGAGCTCCCTTCCAGCCTCTACAACGGTGGCTGGAAGACAAGCCATATGACAGGAAAGATTAAAGGCAGAGAGAGTTCAAAGAGCTCACCAAAGAAGTAGGAAATCGAGGCTGGAAATAGACTCATTCAAAAAGGATTTCAGAGTTGTTCAAAGTGGCTCATCATTTCGCTTCAACCCACCACATGCATAGAACTCTGTTAGTGGACAGCCCTACTTCCTGTGTCGTTAGTCCAGAAGTTAGAATAAGACTCTGCTACTTCCCCTGAGAATTATTTATATGATATCAACCGAGGGTTTTAGTCACAAGAACAATTGTCTGATTTAAGAAGAAAGGCCTGTGTCGCTTCAGTTGTGTCAGACTGACTTGGCAACCCCATGGACCGTAGCGCACCAGGCTCCTCTGTCCATGGGATTCTTCAGGCAAGAATACTGGAGTGGGTAATTTCCTTCTCCAGGAGATCTTCCCAACCCAGGGACTGAACCCTCATGTCTTACATCTACTGCATTGGCAGGTGGGTTCTTTACCACCAGCGCCACCTGGGAAGCCCAAGATGAAAGGCAATTTATTGAAACAAATACTGGGAAGCTCATGGAATCACTGGAAAATGGAAAGACAGAATCTGAAGGCTGGACAGCAAATCCCATTGCAGAATTGTTTTGGTGGAGATGCCACTGTTGATACCACTCAGTGCCAGACCACAGGCAGGTTTGCATCCCAGCTGCCCCTAACCTGCTAATTGTGAGGGAGGCTGGGAAGATGAGCTGAGGGCATCATCAGCACCACCTCATACTAAGATTCATACAGTGGGAGTTTCCCAATTAAGTAAATGGTTTCAAATTCTGGGAAGCCCAAAATCAACCCAACAAAATACAAATATTCACCAACTTCCCTCTGGTGTCCAATCCAGTAAACCCCTGTTGCAATGTTATAAGTAAATTCCCTCCAAACTCAACTCTTGTAAAATGGGGAATATATTCGTGTTAAAAATAACTGGGTGAGATAGCAGAACTAGCTGGATGGTGATTCTGAAAGTCCCCGCTGCCTGATTCAACTGGGGCCATGTCCCAGCTGCCATATGGCATGACTGGGGGCAGCTGTCAGCTCCAGCTGAAATGTCAAGAGAAGGATTCTGGATTCTGTAGTGTGCAGGGATTCCAGAGCAGTTACAATGATTCTGCAACTCTCCTATTTAGTCAGTTCTCATCTAATTGTCCTGATCTGGAGAGAAAACCAGTGAGTGATGTAGAAGTAGAGCCTCCAGCTCTCTCTTGAAGAGGCTGCCTGCTGCTTTCCTCCTCTGCTTCATCCTCCTTCCATATTCCTCCCTCCTGCTGCAGAAGTAGAAGATGACAAATTAAGCCCACCTCCATTTGAGAACAGAGTTGGTCAGACGCCTGAGGCAGTCACCGATTGTGCTGTATCCTGGTTTTCCTTAAGAGATGATGTGTTATTGTGGGACTTTGGTGTTTAGTTGGTAAGTCATGTTCAACTCTTTTGCGACTCCATGGACTATAGCCTGCCAGGCTTCTCTGCCCATGGGATTTCCCAGGCAAGAACACTAGAGTGGGTTGCCATTTTCTCCTTCAGGGCATCTTCCTGACCCAACGATTGAACCTGTGTCTCCTGCATTGGCAGGTGGGTTCTTTACCACTGAACCATGTGGGAAGCCCTTACAGTCAAATAAATTATATTAAAAACAATGTAATAAATACCCCAAGTTTGTCACTTTCTAGTTATTTTATATTATCTATCCTTTTGGGGTTATTTATTATCTTGGTATGTATTGTATAAAAACCACATAACGGTGGGCTGCTGTTTGTCTTAACTGCATGTTCAGAATGCTGTAATGTCATATTGATGCTTTGAAATTGGCCACAGGAGGAGGTTTTACTCTAAGGAAATTGGCAAACAATACAATTCAATGTCATCGATTACTGTTTTCATTCTTTTTTTTTTTTTTTTCCTGCAACTTTACTATAATCATTGATTAGTTCTAGTAATTTTCTGGTGGAATCTTTAGGGTTTTCTATGTAGAGGATCATGTCATCTGCAAAGCGTGAGAGTTTTACTTCTTCTTTTCCAATTTGGATTCCTTTTATTTCTTTTTCTGCTCTGATTGCTGTGGCCAAAACTTCCAAAACTATGTTGAATAGTAATGGTGAAAGTGGGCACCCTTGTCTTGTTCCTGACTTTAGAGGAAATGCTTTCAATTTTTCACCATTGAGGATAACGTTTGCTGTGGGTTTGTCATATATAGCTTTTATTATGTTGAGGTATGTTCCTTCTATTCCTGCTTTCTGGAGAGTTTTTATCATAAATGGGTGTTGAATTTTGTCAAAAGCTTTCTATGCATCTATTGAGATAATCATATGGTTTTTGTTTTTCAATTTGTTAATGTGGTGTATTACATTGATTGATTTGCGGATAATGATACTGTTTTCATTCATTTTTAAGAGAAGTCCCAGGGGATCTTCTAAGTTACATCTATACTTTTCCCTTCCTGAATTATGTCGTAGATGTTGGGGACCCCCTGGAGAAGGGAATGGCTACCCACTGCAGTATTCTTGCCTGGAGAATTCCACGGACAGTGTGTTCCAAATGGTTACGTTACATACTATGTTACAACACCACAGTAGTATGAGGTGGTGAACAGCCACGTTTTTGAAACCTTTATTTTTGTCTCCTGATGGAAACATTCTCTCAAGACTAAAATCTCAAAACAAACAGAGCCCTGAGTTATAGGGATGGGAAGCAAAAATTTGGGGAGTCATTAGTTATGAAAGTGACAAGTGAGCACCTCCACTTCCATGGCTTGGTTCCTGGCCCTGAGTATTAGTTGCTGGTTCAAAGCATGTATCATATGCTGTAAGTCAGTGTGGTAACCTCAGGTGTCATCTGTCCAGTGGCATTACAACTTGAGTTTTATACCCTTCTGTAAAGCCAGTGGGGCTTCCCAGGTAACTCAGTGGTAAAGCATCTGCCTGCAGTGCAGGAGATGCAGGTTTGATCTCTGGATCAGGAAGATTCCCTGGAGAAGGAAATGGCATCCCACTCCAGAACTCTTACCTGAAAAATTGCATGGACAGGGGAGCCTGGTGGGCTACAGTCCATGGGGTAGCAAAGAGTTGGACACAACTTAGCAACTAAACAACAACAATAAAGCCAGTTGCCGCTGAATAATTTGGTACATGGTAAAAACTTTTGAATGAGATCTATCAACCAACTTCCTAATTTTGCACAAAGGATGGATTCCTTAGAAGCAAGGTGGTCTTTGATCCTGAGAATGTGTAGAAGGTGAGTCCACAGATGGGTGTGCTAGCAGAGGCATCATGTGCGTGGACACAAATCCAAGTGTGTATCGGTGAGGACGAAACACCACGCTCTCCATAGGGTGCTCCATGAAGCCTCTGGTTGGTCACCATTGGCAAGGTGAGCTTATAAAATCAAGAACTTAGGGTTCAGAGCTGTTCAGTCTTTCTTTCAGCTGGTCATTGCTCTTAAAAGGAGCGGCACACCTCACAGTCCTTGAATTCTCAGGGTGTTAGTACTATTCTCTGACAGTAGCTCCCCACATCCTTCAGTCTGGAATCCGGGTTCCTTAGTATGGCTGTTCTTATTTGGAGCCCCAACTACCTCTCCAGCTTCATCTCTCACCCACCCTTTTTTGCATCACCTCAGTCCGAGCCAGGCTAAGCCACTTGCCATATTGAATTATTTCTTCCCCAATCCCCAGCCCAAGCCACTCCGCCCCCTCTGCTTTTGCACTTGCTCTTGTCTGGCACAAGCATCCTTTCACATGTCCTCTGCCTTGGCCCTTGAAGACTTTGCTGTCTTGCTCTCTCTCCCCAAGGGAAATGGAGCCTTTCCCTTATGCAGTCATGAACCTCCTCTGCAGACTTACCCACACAACAGGCCTAGAGGAAGGAAATTTGTGTTCAATGAGTAATAGGCAAGTGTCTGTTGGAGCTGCTGTGGGTTATATGAATGCAGACAGGGCTTCCAAGAAGGCTGAGAGGTAAAGAATCTGCCTGCCAACGCAGGAGACACAGATTTGATCCGGAGTAGGAGATGGCAATCCACTGCAGTATTCTTGCCTGGGAAATCCTATGGTCAGAGGAGTCTGCAGGCTGCAATCCATGGGGTCGCAAAAGGGTCAGACACGGCTTGGTGGCTACGCACAGGCATGGATACAGTGATAGCAGCAGAGCATCTTGGGGTAGATGGGAAGGCAGGGTGGGGCCTGTGGCACGGCCTGCCCCGGCTGGGGAGAGTGAAGGACCCTCCCTTCCCCACCACCACCCGAGGTACCATTATCCTAGCTCATGAGACTGGCTGCTGCCTCACAGTTACAAAGCCTAGCAGCGGTGGAAAGCTGGCCTCAGGGCCTGCCCAGGACCCCCCCCAGGGAGCTACCACCCCAGGGAGCTACCACACGCCTCACTTAGCCTTTGAATTCTTCTCAGTGATGGCAGGGAACAAGCTGCATAATGAAGGCTCACATGTAAACCCAGAGCTCACACCTCCCACTGCTAGCGTGGGTGTTCAATCTCCCTGCAGTCACTTAAGAAGCGTGTGTAATGAGTTTGTGTGGGCAGCAATAAAATCTTGGAGGCATAAGGGATCCCATCTTTTCTTAACATTAACAGTCACTGCCAGTTCATTTCATTGGAGGACGGCTCCTGTTACAAAGCTTTTTCCTTATTTTAACCTGAAATCTGCCTTCCCAAGACATCCCCCTGGTGATCCTGAGTCCCAAAATAGTACATAAAGGTGACTGGAAATGGTATGACTTTCTTTTTTTTTTTGACAGCCACATTCCATTAGTGATTCTTAGAGGGCTTTTTACCAAGTAAAGCCTCTAGGACTGTTTTTGTGCTCCTGCTCAATCGTTCAGTCCTGTCTGACTTCTTGTGACCTCATGGACTGTAGCCCGCCAGGCTCTGTTCATTGGATTTGCCAGGCAAGAATATTGGAGTGGGTTTGCCATTTCCTCCTCCAGGGGATCTTTCTAACCCAGGGACCGACCCCTTGCCTCCTTCAGATACAATTAAATCAGGCCTTTCATAATGTTACTCTACAGATAATTGAGAACAAATAAGTATGGGACTTTACAATTAAACCTGTTAAATGGTGTCCTCTTGATTTAGACCTGTCCTTTCCCAGTTGGCCCAGCATCATAAGAGTGAAGCTAGGATTCTAGAGATGTTGCAATTGGGCAGGAGATGGCAGGAGAGAGCCAGGAACAAGCACCACCATGGCCTTCAGGACTGTGAAGATGCGGAGTCCTAGACACCAGCTGGGAGGGAGGAAACAGGAGACTGGGAAAGAACTGGCCCCTGGGGTGGGGAGCGGGGGCAGCGGTAAGGTTGCACATAAACCTGAGCAAGGTAGCCAGAACAGGAGAGTCTGCAGGAGCTGAGCGAGGTGGGCTAAAAAGCATAACAGAATCACGTGGTGGGGAAGGACTCCGGAGCCCCACCTGGCACCTGCAGACTTAGGTATCACCGAAGCCAGCCCCCAGACCCAGAGCAACCGACAAGGTCAGTGAGAGGGGAATGGGCAAATAAACCGTGTCACCTACATGTGATAGACTATCCCGGCCAGATTAAAAAGCGTGTTTCCAAAGAGTTTTAATGACAGAAAGATGTTTTTAAGTTGAAATTTAAATCCTCCTGTTGATCCCAATTATGTAGTAAGGATCTGCGGTATGTGTATGTGTATCCTATGTATATGTATGAATGAATAAATATTCTGAACATTCCTTCTGTATCGAGAAAGAAATCAATCAAAAAGTTAACATTGCTTATAGTGTCCAAATCTGCCTCAGAGAGCATATGCTACTTTTATAATTGGAAATTATAGTAAATGTTATCAGATCTCCAGTTTCCAAGAACTAGGACTCGATGAATAGAGTGTGGTGATAGGATCTTTGCTTAACACCTGAAATTCTGAACCAATTGCTTTTAAGGCAGGTACCTATCATCCAAGTGGTCTGTGCTTTTATTTGCCCATAGCTACTTATCAAACACAGTCCCTTGGACTGCAAGGAGATCAAACCAGTCAATCTTAAAAGAAATCAACCCTGAATATTCATTGGAAGGACTGTTGCTGAAGCTGAAGCTCCAATACTTTGGTCAAGGGATGTGAAGAGCTGACTCATTGGAAAAGACCCCGATACTGGGAAAGATTGAAGGCAAAAGGAGAAGGGGACCACGGAAGATGAGGTGGTTAGATAGCATCACTGACTCAATGGACATGAATTTGAGCAAACTCTGGGGAATAGTGGAGAACAGAAGAGCCTGGCATGCTGCAGTCCATGGGGTCACAGAGAGTCAGACGCTCTGCTGGCAGTGCATGGATTCAAAAGTGAAGAAACCCCTATTGTGTTGGTAGTTGCTACTGTGATTAATAGCATCATAAATTCTCCCACAATACACAGTAAGGGTTAAGGAGCAGAATTCATTGGGAGAAACACCAAAATAAAGATCAGGAAGCAGGGACATGAGCTCCCCATCTTGTCAGCATCCCATGGAGAGGCATGCTGGGCTTGTTGTTCAATGGAGAGGCACTAGAGGAGCAGTGAGGAAAGCTGTCACCCCTCACGTGGGAACTTGGGGGCCTGTGGGAGTTTCGGGCAGGGCAAACCGTCTTGTGAAGCAAAGGAGCTCTTTATTCCCATAGGAAGCTGAAAAGAGGAGGCCCTGACAACCAAAGCCAGCTTTTGGGGTCATCTTCATGAGATCCTCCTTGTATCCTCAGGCACTGTCTTTGTTCCTACAGCTCACACAGCATGCCAGGAAGATAGATGGGTGTTCAGAAAACCACAGTCCACTGGCATTTGTAGGTCTCACTACCACAGAGCTGCCCAGATTCTGCCATGGCCCATCATTTGAGCCCGCCAAGATTTTTTGAATTGAGTCATCACAGATTCACTGTCCCTCATAGCTCTGTGCCATCAGCACAGGGACAGGCATGTTCTCAGTGTTGTCATCCCAATGGCTCAAGGACCCAACCTCTCAGCAGGTTGCCAGGAGGCTGCTCAGGGCTGGCTGGATCTGTGAACACTAGGCCCCTTTAGCCAGGTATGAATCTGCCCAGAGGTGCTATCCGCTCACTCGCCCCTTCCTTACCCAGTGGGAATCCGGACCTCACCCAGGCTTCTCACCTTCCCCATCCAGCTCACATGAGCAAATTGTCTGAAGACCCTGTCACTTCCCTCCCTTCTTCTCTCCATGCCCACTGCCACTTGGCCAACTCAGGCCTCCTTGGTCTCCAGCCGGAAGAACCACCAGGATCTTCTAGCTTGTCCCTTGGCTTCTATTTCTTCTTCCTCTATCCATCTTACCTTCTACAACCAGCATCGTTCTTTGAAACAGACATCTGACTGGAGTATCATTCAGCAATAAAAAGGAACAGACTGCTGATTCATGCTCCCGTGTGATGAGCCTCGAAACAAGATGCTGAGTGAATGGAGCTAGAGACAGAAGACCTCACGTTGTGTGATTCCATTTATACGAAATGTCTAAAAATAGCAAATGTATAGAGACAAAGTGGATCAGTGGTTGCCTGGGGCCAGGGGTAGGAATGGGGATTGACTACAAATACCCATGTGGGACTCTGAGGTAATAAAAATGTCCTAAAACCAGATTATGGTAATGGTTACACAGCTCTGTAAATTTACCGAGAATTACTGAGTCATACACTTAAAAAAATCTGGTGCATATACAGGGCAAAGGGTGGGATTGAGGAGGGTGGGTGGGGCAGAGGGTTCTGGTGTGCTTTAGGAGGATCTAGCATATTCCGATGTGTTTTTTGTGAGATCATCCTGGTGGCTTTGTGAATGAGATTAATGTTACACTAATTCTTTACGTAAAAGATTTCTTTTTAACCAAAGAGATAATGAATATATTCTTATTTTCACTAGATGGTTCTGACCATGTTACATCTGCCTAACAACATCCTTAACCCTGTGCCTGTAAGGCAGAGAGTCAAGGGCCCTCACCATGGCATTGCCACCCTTCACCTGGTCCCCAAAGTTCTTCCTTAAGAACCCTGCACACCAGTCACGTGGGATTACTTGTGGTGCCCCCAGCACACCAGGCACACGTCACGCCTCTGCTCACCCTTCATCTCCACCTTGTGTCTTAACCAAGCTTTATCTTCCAAAGCCCAGCTCACATGGCACTTTGCTTAGTTGGACTGGTGATTCCTTTATCTCTGTTCTCATATCCCCTCCATGAAAGAACATCTTGTTGTTATACAGCCCCCTGCCTCTAGTTCTTGTACTGGAGTATAAGCTCTTGAGGGGAGAGACTGTGTCTTAATCATCTGTACATCTGCAGGCGCTCACTAACTCCTCATTCATTCAGCAGTCATTCATGTGGAGCCGGGTTTCCCAACCTTAGCTCTGTTGACATGTTGGAACAGGTAACCCTTTGTGGTAGGGGCTATCCTGCCCATTGCAGGAAGTTAAGCAACGTCCCTGGCCTCTGGCCACTGGATGTCAACAGCACCACACACCCCCAGTTGTGACAACCTAGTGGGGTTTTTATGTGCTCATTCAGTTGTTCTGACTCTGCGACCTCACCAGTCTCCTCTATCCATGGAATTCTCTAGGCAAGAATACTGGAGTGGGTAGCCATTCACTTCTCCAGGGAGTCTTCCTGACCCAGAAAATATCCTGGGTTTGGAGCCTTCTCTATGACAAGCACTGTGCTTAGGGTTGTCATGCTTTGTGGAAAACATGCTCAAACGAAGCACAGGATCCTGCCGCCCCTCAGTTACTACCTGCCGACTGCCCTCAGGATGGAGATTCGTCAGCTGGGGAGTCAAGCCCAGCCTCACTAAGTCTACCAGCCTGTAATCCTGTCAAGCCCCAGCACCTGGACTTTAGTTGTGTGTTAATTTCTCTTAACTCAGTAGCTTTGGTAGGAAAGATAGGAGTAAAATTGGGGTTTTTGCAGCTCTGCTTTCTTGCTGTCACCTGTGAAAGTCCCACTCTGTCACAAGCACCAGCTTGGCCCTTCCTCCTCCAGTTCATGTTTTTGTGGTTGTTATTCAGTCTCTAAGTTATGTCCAACTCTCTGCGACCCCATGGCTACAGCACATCAGGCTTCCCTGTCCTTCACCATCTCCCTGAATTTGCTCAAACTCATGTCCGTTGAGTCAGTGATGCCATCCAATCATCTCATCTTCTGCCGCCCCCTTCTCTTCCTGCTTCAATCTTTCCCAGTTTCAGGGTCTTTTCCAATGAGTCAGCTCTTTGCATCAGGTGGCCAAAGTATTGGAGCTTCAGCTTCAGCATCAGTCCTTCCAATGAATATTCAGGGTTGATTTCCTTCAGGATGGACTGGTTTGATCTCCTTGAAGTCCAATTCATGTGGAAGGACTTTAACAAAGCCCCTTCTATTGTCCTGGGGATATTAGCAAGTGTGTTCTCCCAATACCTGTCTTACAGGCTGGGGGTGGAGTCTCTGTTCTCAGCCTACCACAAGGCTTCTTTTGCCCTTTGTCCTTTTTGCCTCTGAGGAAGGAATTATTTGTATATTCTCAGAATTTGTAAAAGTCTCCCATCCTTTTTGAGACATCTTCCTGTCTCTAGAGTTCCCAGCTCTGCGTGTCCTGAAATCTACTTCCTAAAGTCTATAAACAACACTCATTTTAATTTTAAATATTTATATACTAGTAGAGGCAGATTAAACACAGACTGTATGACTCCAAACCCAGAGTAGGGTTATCCACTCTATTACTGCTTCATCTCCAGGTTTCCAGATTTACTTTCTCAAGTATTCTTGAGATTGAGAAAGTATCCTTTAAATTGGATACAGATCTGGAGAAGGATTTGTGTGTAAGTCATTTTTTGAAAAGCAATCGCAGGGACATGGGTAAGGGAGTGAAGAAATGAGTCAAGAAAGGAAGGAAGCTCCTAGAACGTGTGTTATGCCCATGTATATCCACTGTGGTCAAGGAAACTTTATCCCTGTGGGAGCCCTGGGAGCCCCAGGAGAGGGGACTCAAAGCCACCCCACAGGAGGGAAAGGAGGCTGGAGGTTGACTCACCAAATCTCCATCCTCAGTGTTTATGGACACTTCCCGAGGCATTAGTTCTGTGTCTGCAGATTGCCCTGCCTGGGCCTGGTGCCAAGTCTCAGGTGTGCCCTGGGCCCAGTGGAGGGTGTGGGGTGTGGACACAGCCTAGTCTACACCCATGTGCTAGGGTGACCATGGTCAATTTCCTTTCTTGTCCATTCCACCAGAGTCCTTGGGGGACCAGAATGAAGGAGTCACTCTCCTTCCTCTATGTTCTGAGATGCTGACTTAAAAAAAATGTACAATGTGAAAGTTGCAAGGTTAAGTCTTATTTGGGACAAAGTGAGGACTATAGCCTGGGAGACAGCACCTCAGATAGCTCTAAGAAACTGCTCCAAAGAGGTAACTGGGAAGGTCCATATATATGTGATTTTGGGGAAGGGGGCAGGGGTACATGAAATTGAGCACATTTTATTTTATTTTATTTTTCAGAATATTTCTGCTGGTTATAAGGAGCAGTCCTCACCATGAAAAATTTTAGTGCTTTTCTAGATATGAGGAGATGTAAGAGTTGGGCTCATAAAATCAGGTCCTGAAAATATCTATCTGAAGACCTGTCCTGGCAGTTTTTCCCTGAGCAGAGTGCTTCATTTCTGCTCTCCACCCTGAACTCCTTTCAGAAGGTGTTGAGAATCAGCAGCTTTAGCAGCACATGATTTAATCCTTGTAGAGGTCGATGGCAAGTGCCAATGGCAAGTGCCAATTTACAGCTGACAGACAGGTGACATTATCAGCGCAGCCCGGACTCTACATTTAGCAGAATGAAGCTCCCTTATGGGTCTGGGTCTGGAGATTCTCCCTGCCCTGAGCCTGCTGTGTGCAATGTGGTGAGGGTGTCAGCCAAGGTTCGCCATCTCCATGCTCTGGTTGGGACCAAGATGGAGAGAGTGGCGTATGGTAAACAAGGAGTCCTGCTTCTCACTGCTCAGCATCTCAGAGGGACAGCAGGGGGATCAGATCAGGCTTATTCACCCTGTGTGGTGGCACATCACTGGAGATGAACTATTCCTGGTGGGCAGCCTAGGGCCACGTGCTGACCCCTGCTTCTTAGGAGAACTGCACTGTGCCCACCCCTCAGAGGACCCTACCCCTGTGACTGGCACAGCTGACCCAACCCAGCAGTGACCATGAGGCTATGGGTGGACACCAGCTGTTTTTCTCTGCCAAGACTCTTCCTTTCTTTGAAGAATTCAGTGTTCCTTTCCCCATCCTATATGTCCCCGGTAGGGAGGTAAGAAATGGCTCCAACCTACCCCTAACCAAAGTGGTCACATGGCCCAGCTCAGCCTATCAGAATGCTCCAACACCCCCCCACCCCCCACCACCTCCACCATTGCAAAGGGTATAAACATGCAAACAATATCACTCAGAGCCCTGTCATTAAAGGACATGCAAAAATTAGGAGACAGATATGCCTCACCCCCTGGGTTTGCATAGAGCTAACTAGATATGGCTACGACAGATGAACATGGCTGCCAGCCATTCCCCACTCTTTGGTCCTTGTTTTCTCACCTTTAAAACAGAAGCAAGACTATGAGTGAGCGCGGTGGAGTCTGTAGTGAACTGCAATCTGGACGTCCATCCTCGCGGCAGTGGGCAGTAAACCAGGGTTGATGCAGCACTGGAAACACTTAAAAGTAACAGGCCAGATGTTCATTTAGAAACAGGGATGGATCTTAAGACCATAACCCAGAGGGCTCACAACATAAAATTAAATACAAACAGAGGTAGTTAGACAAGACTGTCTCCACATTCCCTTTCAGTCCTGTGTTTGCGAATGGTAGAGTGGTTTACAGAGGTTAGAATATGAACTTGGTGGTCTGTTCACTTAAGGCCCCATCCCTCTTTGGTTGTGGGTGCCTTCCTGGGGCGTTAGCTCGGTTTCTTCCAGGTTGCCCTGCCTGGGCCTCGTGTAAAGTCTCAGGTGTTCAGAGGACACAAGGCTTGATTTCAAACCCCAGCTTTGCCATGTGCTAGTTGTAAGGACCTTGGGTGAGTCACTTATGTCCTGTGAGCCTCCGTTACCTAACCTGGAACACAAGGACTATAATCCCTGTAGAGTACGCTGGACAGGGTGCGAGCTCAAGGAATGATGGGCAGGTAGTCCTCTTGTGCTATGGGTTGGCAGCATTTGTCTGGGATGGGGGGAAGATAGGCTGTGAGGAAACATTGAGGAAAAGCCCAGTAGGGAGTAGAGACATGGGCATCATCTTCAAGGAAGTAGTGCCCTCCACAGCTTGTCCACTGTCGCTGGGCATCCCCCAGGCTCCCATCGCCCTGGTCAACCTTGCATCCAAGGAGGGGCTCTCAAATGCTGGCCTGTGGCCGGGCACATGCTGTAGGTCAGGCCCGTTTTCCAGAGCCACTCTCCATCCTCGCCCAAGGGCTTTCATCTCCTGGGGCTAGTCTAATTTGAGACCTCAGGCATAGCCCCTGTTTCCCTTCCTCTTGTCACCCCTCCAGCTCTTAGGTCACACGTGACCCAGAGGACACGTGACTGGGCCGCTGTGCTGTGCTGTGCACACAGTTTTGGTGATGCTGGTCCTCCTCTTTGGGGTGAAGTGAACATGGGGCCGGCCCCTGTGGGCTCACCGTCTAGTGGGAGATGGACAGACATCATGGGCCCCTGTACTGCCCGCATGAGCAGATTGCTGAAGTGGGGGAGCGGAGGGGCCACAGGAGTGTGAGGAAGGGCCACTTGACATACTTGGGGTGGACCTGGGGGCTTGGAAGGGCTGCCAGCACAAGAGTGCTGCTAGCTGAAGAGTGGGCTGAGGGGTGGACTGCGGGGGGCTGAGGGGCATGGGAAGGGGGATACACAGGACTGGGGGAGTGTCCAGGCAGACGGAGCAGGGACAAGAGCATGCTCCAAGCTCCCAAGGGTCAGGGGGAATGTGAAGGGATAAGTGGCCAGAGCCACGGTCAGGCCATGCAGCCTGGGGAGCCATGTGGGAAGCCAGAGTTTGGTCCTGAGGTTGTAGGGATCAGGGAAGAGCTTTAAGTGGGAGAGTATCCTGGGTCAATTTCTGTCTTAGAAAGACAGCTGGGGCTGCTGCAGAAACAGGGGTTTTGAAGGGGAAAGGGCAGAAGGGGGGACACCTTCTGGTAGGAGTACATCTCAGTCATCCAGGTAAGAGCAGACCAGGTAGGGTCGGGAGGGAGAGGCTGGACACGTAGGGAGAGGAATGTGGAGCAGGTAGACCTGGAGAGGGAGGTCCAGGGGAGTCCAGGGTGTCTTACCTTGACCTCCCCTGTCTTGCCTTGTCCTCTGGGTGATGGGGAGCTGAGAGGAAAATAGATTCTCTGGGAAGGCAAGCATGGTAGAAGGCAAGGTGGACACCATGAGGGCCACCCAGATGCCTTTCAGTGCAGGGTCTGTTCCCAGATGCAGGGGATGTGCCTTTAGGGACTGCCTCACCCAAGGTCATGCCCCTTTCCAGGCACCCACACCCTTTGACTTGTGCGTATGAAGTCCTGGCCATCTTTCCTACCTCGGGACAGCTCTGAAGGGCCATTTTCCCTTTAGCGTGTCTGTGGCGTAGGCTGGGCTGTCAGTGGACCTGACTGCTGCTCAACACCTCCCTCCCCCACCGCCTGCTCCTTCACCTCCTTTCTACTGGTGACCATTCCAAGGGCCCTCCTTGATACATATCTTGCTCACTCACTACATGCCAACTCAGAGTCTGCTTCCCAGTGGCTCCCAAGGAATTTTGGGGGGCCCCTCTTATGTCCACACCCCTTTGCAGTGACATGCAGAGATGAAGTCCGTGTCTCTACCCCTTGAATCTGAGCTGGCCTCATGTCTTGTCTTGATTTGACCAGGAAAATATGTAAAAGTGATTTTCTGGGAATTCAGAAGTCCAGGCCCACGTGGACTTGCGAATTTCACTTTTGCCCTTGGAACCCAGCTGTCATGTAAACAAGTCCAGGCTGTCCTACTGGAGGAAGGCTGTGCAGAGGAGAACTGAGGCTTCCAGCCAACAGTGGACAGCATGGCCCCAGACACGGAGTGAGGTCACCTGGGGTCCTTGAGTCCCGGTCAGGCCACTCCAGACAGCACCACGGGGTGCAGAGATAAGCATTCCCCCTGAGCCACTCAAATTCTGACCCACAGAATTGTAAGGAATAAAATGATTGTTGTGTGAAGTCCCTAGGTTTTGGGGTGGTTTGTGATTCAGCAATAAAACAACCTGGCTGCACCAGCAGGACAGTCCCATGGCTCATAACCAAGTAGGGCAGGAGCCCACGCTGGCCTTCCTGCCAGCTACCACAGGGCTAAATGCAGCTTCTTCCCCCAAGGATGAGGCTCTGTTTTGTCATCCCAGAGCCCATCAGTGCTCATCTCATCTCCACTCCTGGAACAGGGAAATGCCAGTGCTATTACCTCTTAAGCCTCTCTGTGTCTGCAGAGAGTAGTGACTCTCTGCCAAAGGAGCAAATGAGGCCCAGCTTTCTGCAGAAACATTCATCGTCCTGTGCTGCTCCGGGCAGAACCCCAGCATATATTTCCCTTCTGTGGGAGCTGGCTCACAGTGCATCCATCTTCACGAGCTCATTATTCATCTGATTATTTCCATGCCATCCCAGTGGGGAATGAAAGCCATCAATAAATCACACCATTGCTGCCGATTGCTAAATGACCAGGGCAGAGTGCTGGCTGTGACAGTCGCTGTGACCACAAGTACCAGGGCCTTGTGCAAAGTGAGCCTCAGGGCTGAAGAACACATGCTCTGCTTTCGCTTTGGACATGAGTCCATCTCCCTATTGCCCTTGATGTCCTTAGGATAGGATAGTGCATCTATGGGCATGTGTACTCGGTCATGTCTGACTCTTTGCGACCCCATGGACTATGTAGCCTGCCAGGCCCCTCTGCCCATGGGATTTCCCAGTCAAGAGTACTGGTATGGGTAGCCATTTCCTTCTCCAGGGGATCTTCCTGACCCAGGGATTGAACCCACGACTCCTGTGTCTCTGGCATTGCAGGTGGATTCTTTACCACTTGAGCCATGTGATTAATATCCATAAGCACAGAAGCCCAGTGCATGTCAGAAGGCCCCAGTTCAGCCTCTGCATGAGCTGTGTGATTTGGGGCTGGTTGCTTGGCCTCTCTGAAGCTTGTGGCTCTTCTCTGTAAAACATCCAGAAATCCTTGTTGTGAGAACAAAATGAGAAAATGAATGTGCGATTTGCATGCTGAAAAGTGCCATATATGCACACAGGTGGCATCGTTATGGTCATTATTTCAGAGTAGCTGCGACACATAGAGGGTACCATGGGAGAGATATGCTAGATTGGACATAGAAGAGCCATGAGCAATCACATATGATTCTTAACTTTAGTTCCTCCTGATTCAAATGGGCCCAGTAGTATTTGCCCCATCAGTTTCATAGAGCTATTGTAAGGCTCAAATCAAATAACAGTTAGGGGAGCCCTTTGGCAAAGCATTAAGTTGTACAGATGTAAGCTGCCTTAGCGAATTATTTCTTCTCTGAAATCTGTTGTTTTGTTTTGTCTATTTTGCTTTTGCCAATCTTCCTATTTCTTTAGTTTTCAGTATTACTGAGAATATTCCCCAAGACTTTCTATGATAGTCAAGAAAATTTGATCCAGTTGGTTTTTTGGAAGAAAAAAGCAACTGCCATTATTGAGTACTCATTACCTTTCAAGCCTTCCAATATGTTACCTCACTTAAAGGCTTCTAAGATGGACATTATTTGTCTGTTTTCCTGAGAGAGTGGGCTGGAACTCAGAAGCACTGAATATTTGCTCAAAGCTGCAGAGCTGATTTTTGAGCTCAGTTCTGTCCCATCACATCACACTGAAGAGTCAAGAGTGATATTTTTCTTTCACTGGAGATGCTCAACTCGTATTTTCAGGCTTCCTTGGTCACTCAGTGGTAAAGAATCTTCCTGCCAATACCAGAGAAGCAAGAGATGTGAGTTTGATCCCTGGGTCGGGAAGATCCCCTGGAGGAGGAAATGGCAACCTGCTCCGGTATTCTTTGCCTGGAAAATCCCATGGACAGAGGAGCCGGGTGGGCTACAGTCCATAGAGTTGCAAAGAGTCAGACATGATTGAGCTTGCACACACTCATATTTTCACTGCCCCATCCCCACTTTTGATTTTTCTTATCTGTCACAAGTAAAACTCCTTATGCTAAATTAATTGATGAAATAAGGGTTGGGAAAGATTGAAGGCAGGAGAAGAAGGGGATGACAGAGGATGAGGTGGTTGGATGGCATCACCAACACAATGGACATGAGTTTGAGTAAACTCCGGGGGTTGGTGATGGTCAGGGAGGTTTGGCGTGCTGCAGTCTATGGGGTCGCAAAGAGTTGGACGAGAGTGAGCGACTGAACTGAACTGCAACTTTTTGTTAGTCCAGGTAATCCATGGTGACAAAAAAAATCTGGTGAGCTGATTCACAAAGTGGAAAACCTTTCTATGGATGAATTACATCCATGTGTCTCTGCACCAAGGAACCACTTGAGAAGAGCCACAGTCTCTCTATAGAATACTGGAGAACATGAGACTGTTGTCTTTTTTAAATAAAGGATGGATTGATCACTTTAGGAAGAGAACTTGTTTGCATATCTACTGGGTTCAAGAGAGCCTACGAAGTGAAAGAAAGTGAAAGTCGGTCAGTCCTATCTGACTCTTTGCAACCTCATGGACTATACAGTCCATGGAATCTCTAGGCCAGAATACTGGAGTGGGTGGCAGTTCCCTTCTCCAGCTGATCCTCCCAACCCAGGGATCAAACTCAGTTCTCCCGCATTGCAGGACAATTCTTTACCAGCTGAGCCATGAGGGAAGTGCAAGAATACTGGAGTGGGTAGCCCATCCCTTCTCCAGATGATCTTCCCGACCCAGGAATCAAACTGGTGTCTCCCGCATTGCAGGTGGATTCATTACCAACTCAGATATCAGGGAAACGCTAATCGCTACCCCACCCTAGTTTCCAAATGTCCTGAGAAGTAAGGCAAGAGATTAAGTATATAAACACCAAAATAGCTCCTTGATGAGTGGTGAATTTGGTATTTGGGCTTTCTAAACTCATGTTTGGATAGATGTAGCCCCCTGAAATATTGGCTTGGGAATGATTGCTCTTGGAGCAGTTTAACAGAAGCTGTGCTTCCTTAAGACAACCTGTGCCCAAGAGAAAGGGCAGAAGGGGCTGGTGCTTTCCTACACTCCAATCTGAGCAAGGCCAAGAGTATTACAAAGAATGGTGCCCTTCCATGCAGAATGAGACATGAGAGGCTTCTCCTCTCAACAATGACCTTGGGGGTTGAGGAAAACTGGAAGACTAGCTAGAGCATTGTAGACTTTTCTAGAAAATATTATTTTTAATTGTTGAAGAGAAGGTAGCCTAAAATGAGTCCTTTCAGTGGATTAAACAGGGACCAAGGCATAGAAGAAGAAGAGAGGAAATTTAAGTTTCTTCCTCCTCAGAAATTACCACCTAATACATGCCAGAGACATTCTTATAAACTGAATAGGCAGTGAAAAATGGTTGAGACAGAGGACCCCAATGTGGGGTCCCTATTGGAAGTCTTTGTAAAAAGATTGTCCAGGTTTGATTCTGGAGGTTGTGCCAGGAGAGGGAGAAAGTACCTCTGGCCCAAACTTTGACTCTGTCTCAAGAAGTGAGCTAGTCTATTCCATGCAGAAAAACTCCACCAAAAGCATAGCTTTGATGCTGAATGATTGATTTAGTCTGAATGACACTTCTGTGAATGCAACTAGTGATGCCTGATAATGAAGGACTAGGTAATTTGGATTAATTCTCCTACTTAGCATAGTAAGAAAAGCCAGACACAATATTATTTTTTAAAATCTGCTTGAAGACTTTAGGCAGCTGATGTAATGGTGAAGAGGATAGGTGGAGAAGGGAAACTCCAAGAGGTAAATTCAGAATTGGGGTTGCTCATAATATGTTCTCTGACCAACACTGACTCCAATGGGAAATCAATAATGATAAGACACCCAGAAAAACACCTACATATTGAAATTAAATGACACAGTTTTATATAATCCCTGGGTCAAAGAAGAAATCCTAAGTAAATTAAAAAATGTTTCTAGCTGCATGAAAATGAAAATAAAATAACTAAATTTGTAGATTTAGTTACACCAGTATTTAGAGGGACGTGTATAGTTTTAAATGCTTATAGTAGAAAAGATGAAAAGTCCAAGACAAATGCCCAAGGGTACTGTTTTAAAAGTTAGGGGGAAAAAAAAAGAGAGGCAAATAAAACCCAAAGTAAATAAAATTTTAAAAAAAGATGAAAGGGCAAATTAATATGGAAAAGATCAAATAAAACAAAGAGATTAACCAGGTCAAAAGTTGTTTCCTTGAAAAGAACAAAATTCGTAAATTCCTAGCTAGGCTTATCGTGAAAATATAGAGAGAAGACAAATGATTAACATCAAGAATAAATAAGGCCACAAACATGAAAAGTAAGAAAGTGTTATAAATAACTTTATGCCAAATAATTCAACACGATGGAAGAAATGGACATGTAAATCAAAAAAACAGAATTTACAAGAAGTGTCACAAAATGAAGTGAAAGTGAAGTCGCTCAGTTGTGTCCGACTCTTTGCAACCCTATGGACTGTAGCCTACCAGGCTCCTCCACCCATGGAATTTTCCAGGTAAGATTACTGGAGTGGGTTGCCATTTCCTTCTCCAGGGCATCTTCCCGACCCAGGGATTGAACCCAGGTCTCCCGCATTGCAGGCAGACACTTTACCATCTGAGCTACCAGGGAAGCCCCACAAAATGAAGGGGAAACTCAAAATAGAATGTTGTTGTTCAGCCACTAAGTTGTCTCTGACTATTTGCAACCCCAAGTGTGCCAGGCTCCTCTGTTCTTCACTATCTCCTGGAGTTTGCTCATTTCATGTATAATAATGCTATCTAACCATTTCATCCTCTGCCTTCCGCTTCTCCTTTTGCCTTCAATCTTTCCTATCATCAGGGTCTTTTCCAATGAGTTGGTTCTTTGCATCAGGTGACCGAAGTATTGGAGCTTCAGCTTCAGCATCAGTCCTTTCAATGAATATTCAGGGTTGATTTCCTTTCGGATTGGCTGGTTTGATCTCCTTGCAGTCTAAGGGACTCTCAAGTGTCTTCTCCAGCACCACAATTCAAAAGCACCAATTCTGCACTCAGCCTTCCTTATGGTCCAACTCTCACTTCTATACATGACTTCTGGAAAAACCATAGCTTTGACTATATGGATCTTTGTTGGCAAGGTGATGTCTCTGCTTTTTAATATGCTGTCTAGGTTGGTCATAGCTTTTCTTCCAAGGAGCAAGCACCTTTTAATTTCATGACTATAGTTGCCATCTGCAGTGATTTTGGAGCCCCAAAATAAAATCTGTCACTGCTTCCACTTTTCACCCTATTTGTCATGAAGTGACGGGGCCAGATGCCACTATCTTATTATTTTTAATGTTAGCTTCAAGCCAGCTTTTTCACTGTCCTCTTTCATGCTCATCAAGAGGCTCTTTAGTTCCTATATCTATTAGATAAATTTAATTTGCTGTTAAAATAAACAAACAAACAAAATTCCCGGAAAGAAAACTCCAGGCTTTGTTGGTAAACCCTATAAAAAATTTAAGGACTTTCCTGGTGGCCCAGTGGTTAAGAAACCATGCTTCTACTGCAGGTAGTGTGGACTTGATCTCTTGTTGGGAATCTAGGATCCTGCATGCTGTCTGGCACAGGCAACAAATAGAATAAATAAAGAAAGCTAGTGCTGTTCTGCGTATGAGTGGGATTATGTGCCAGGACCACCTCATCTGAGTTGAAGGAGAGAGAGAAACACTACTGACCAATCCCCTGAAGCACTGTTTGGCATGGAGTGGATATTCAGAGCCTTCCAGGGGATCCAGAAACCAGACACTGTGGACAGCTGCTGGACTAGAACAGGTAGATGGGAGAAGTCTCTAGAAGGCCAGTGCCCCTGTGTGGCAGCCAGTTCTGAGAATCTGCAGCGGGGATCGCTGTTGGCTCAGCAGGCAGGGAAAGGTGAGGACAAGCTGGGGTTCACAGGGACCTCTGCATCTGGCTGCCAGCACATCTAACCACGGCGGCCTTTAGAAAGTAGGGGCAGTTCCGTCACTTCTATCTTCCAACTCTGCACAAGAAAAAACTGGAGGTTAGGAGAGGGGACAACTGAGACTGATTTGTTGTACAGGTGACTCGGGGATTCCAGGGAGCCTCATCTCAGTTTAGTCAAACTGGCATGATCCAAACCCCGAGGTCAGCAGAGCAATAGAGGGGCACATGGGGGCTCCTGGGGTGATGGCGACATTTCTTGCCCTCAGTTAAAGCTACATGGATGCTCACTTTGTAGCTGTACATTTTTGTTTTGTGAACAGAATGTATGTCATATTACAAAATCAAAATGTTAAAAAAAAAAAAGCAATTATGACACATCTCTTTCCCACTCTGCCACCTACTTTGAAGCAAGTAGGCCATTCTGTGCTGAGTCTTTCTGGAGAGGAGATGATAGCAAAAGTACAAATTAAAAATAGCCTTTCCCCCCTGACTTTTTGCATTTCAAAGTTTCAGCCCTTCAGGTAATGGGAAATTGCACGTCCACTATACTGAAAAGACAAAAGCCAACAGTGGACTTGGATGAAAGGAAAACCCAGACGCAGACGTTACTTGGGTAAATCAAACAGTGTTTATTCATCTAAAGTAAACAGAAGGAGGCCACGCAGTCAGGACACAGGGTGGAGAGACAAGCAGCGTTATTTGGGACAGGCAGAGGTGGCCACACAATGGGTTCTCACTTGTGTATGATAATGTCTGAGGGTCAATGCAGACTTTTTTGAAGTTCACAAAACAAAAATGTGCAGCTACAGTGAGCATCCATGTAGCTATAACCCAGGGCAAGAAATGTCCCTGTGAGTGCCAGTTTTGTGTACTGAGGAAGCCCCTACTGAGGATAAGTGTGGTCCAAGTCACTAGGATGAGAGCTGCTTCATTGAGCAAAGTAGTTCTGGGGTTCAATGGGAGCAGCTCTGCATGTGGGTGAGCGTGATGATGTGCCAGGACCACTTCATCTGAGACAGAGGCCCTCATCAGTCTCAGGAGGCACTCTGTGCTATGTGGCTCGAAGGGCATGCACTATAATCCAGTCCACTTTGGCACAAGGCTCCCTTTTGCCATCCTTCACCTCTCCACACCACAGCAGCCCAAGCTTCACCCCAGGCATCTCTGGGAATTGTGCTTACAGGCCTTAGGACCAGGGAGAGGATACAGTATGAAAGTACTTGAAACAGGAAAAAAAATATCTCAGGGAAGAGCAAGACTTCTGCTATCCCTGTTGTCCAAACTCCAGATAAGACTTCTCCTCTCTGCCCCTGCCCCTGGGACTGGGGTGATGCAGAGTTGAGAGTATAAGCTATCATCTCTCCACTCCTCACAAATTCTTCTATACTTTGCTTTATGACAGTGAAGCTATAACTTTGCAACTCAATTTCCTTGTTGCCAGCAGTTCCCTGCCAAGTCCTACCAAAAAGGAGCACTAAAGGGTGCCCAGAAGGCAGGAGGTTGGAAAGTGGTCTTATGTGCTTGCTGTTCTGGTCAGCATCAGCCAGGCAACAGACTTGGGTCCAGTTTCCAGTGTTTATGTTCCATCAGAGGTCACTTAGACCTTTCCTCTGCACTCTGTAGTGCAATTAGCTCATGCCCCCTTCTTGGAGATCCAAGTCCTAGTTCTGTGAGACCCCTCCTCCAGGGTCCTGGGTTCTGGTCACCCCAACTTCTTCCCGTTGTGCCCCCAGTGCTCAGAGTGGTAGCTGCTTCCTAAAGTTACATGTTTGCATGACATCAGAGTTTCTTTTCTGCCTTTTCAGTCCTTTGGTAGCTATCCAGCCAATTTCCTATATTAAATCCTCCCATTGGCTGCTCATAGGTATGAGTTTTCCCTTTCAGGTAAGGAAACATTTTTGGAATTAGACAGTGGTGATGGTTGTGAAAGGTTGTTGTTGAGCCGTGAAAGATGCCGGGATTATTGGCCTCCGGAAGAGAGGAATTCAATCCAGGGCCAGTGACAAGGCTTGATCGCTCAGAGCTTTTGTGTGATAAAGTTTTATTAAAGTATAAAAGAGATAGACAAAGCTTCTGATACAGACAACAGAAGGGGGCAGAAAGAGTGTCTCCCTGCTGGTCTTTAGCTGGATTTTATATAGCTACCAGCAGGCTGCTAATTAGAGAAAGGAAATGTCTCAAAACTCAAGAGACTGATACCAGGCCCCTCGCCTACAACATGCATTTTGAGATAACATTGGTACAAGGTGAGGCATCCTGGGCCATAAAACGATTGACACGAATCTTGAAGAAAGGCAGGTTTCCAAGTAAATATATAGTTTCATTAACATGGATTAGGAGAACAATGTATGTGTAAAACATGCTGGTTTGTTGAGCCCTTATGGGTTCTGAGTCTTAAGCGGAACCAGCTTGAAGAAAGACAGAGTCTTAGGTAAACACACAGTTCATTAACACAGCTTAAGAAAAGCATTTCCATAAGAAGAACACCTTGGTTAGCTCAAGGTTCGAGAAAAGTTAAGTTCAGGTGGAACCAGGTGTCATCATGGCAACACAGAATTTTAAGAGAAACCTCCTTTTAAATTTGTATAGAGAAGGGAACACTGGTGGTTTGTTTCCTCCTGCCGCTTAAGAGAGAGAGAGAGAAAACGTCTGACACTTGCAGCCTATTTCTTCCGTTTGGAGAACCCTAGCCTTCCTGCCTACACTTTAAAAGGAGAAATTTTATGGTATGTGAATTATATGCCCATTAAAAATATAAATACTTTATGTTGAATTACTTGACTAGAACCTGATTGCTATAGTATTAATCAAGGACAGTGTGGTAGCTCATTTTACATGTCAACTTGGCTGGGTCACAATACTCAAACATGTAGTCAAATGTTATTCTGAGAATTTCTATAAGGGCGTTTTGGGTGAGACTAACATTTATAATCAATCAGTGGACTTTGAGTAAAGCAGGTTGCTTATTCAATCAGGTGAAAGCTTGCATAGAATAAAAAGACAAGTCTTTGAGCAAGAGAGAATTCTCCAGCAAACTGCCTTTGGGCTTCCTCTGCCAGTCTCTTCCTGATTCTACAGTGGACAGCCTTCAGACTTGAACAACTTCTCTCCTGGGTCTTCAGCCTGCCGGCCTACTGTAAAGATTTTGGACTTGCCAGCTTCCAAAACTTATTCCTTGTGATAAATTTCTCTCTATATAGACACATACATCCTGTTGGTTCCATTTCTCTGGAGAATCCTATTATGAAGGTGGTCCCAGGGAGAGGAGAATGAAGCTTGCTGACACCTTAACAGGTATATTGGTGGGATCTGAGAGTACAAGGACCCTGTGCTAGCTTTCCTGGTAGAGTTTTGAGAGGTGCCAAGGTCCCAGAAGGTTGTGTGGAATACCTAGGCAGACGGGGTCTCACAGCATTTCTTAGTCCCCTCCTTGAAATTACAGGATGATTGTCAGGAGCCCGAGAAAGGAACAGACAGGAGTAAAGAGAGACCTTTGGAGACCAATGACTGAGGAGCAGAGGGGACAAAAGACGTTTAATGATGCTTGCCTGACTTAATGATATTGATGACATAATAGACCTCCCTGCCCCTTGAAGCCTTGGTTCTCTGAAAGTCCTTTGGAACTCAAACACCATCCCAGAGAAAGTGGGAAGAACCCCCCCCCCAGATTAACTGAAGCTAAGTTTCTACTACTCCAGCAGAGCTCCAAAAAGAAACAGGTCAGTTTTGAGATGTTAGAAAAAGTGTCCTTCCTTGTATCTTTGAACTTGTGAATTGGGAAGTGATTCAAAATCACTTCACAAATATTTGCTTTTATCTGTCTATTTTCAAGATGAATTTTGGCATTTTTGTGGTATGATATGAAACGAGTTTTCAGAGATAGAACCTTCATTTGTAACTTTGCCACTTAGTATCAGGGCAGCTGTGTATCAAGGTTATTACAATGGCTGGCTATGGGCAGAATGTTTGTGGAGCTTAAAAGATATAATCTAAGATTGATGTAGAAGAATAAAAATCCCCAAGTAGCTGTCAAGCTTGAAAAATAAGAGTAAAAAGAGAGAGTACAACTTATCAGACAGAAAGATATGATAACATATGTCAAAGCCAAGAGCAGTTCCTGTGCAGGAAGGGGCAAATAGATATATACGGAAAGAAGAGGGGCCCTGGAAACAGACCCTGGACATGGGAGTCTGGTATGTGACAGAGTGCCACAAACAACGGAGGAAGAACAGACTACTTTTAAGATGGCATCAGAAAAACTCTATAAAAAAACAAACAGTTGACTCCCTACTTCTTATCCTATATAAAAGTAACCCCCACGTAGATTTAAGATCTACTTTTAAAAAGTGAAACTGTAAAGTTAACAGGAGAAACTATTGAAACATATCCTTGCAATTTGAGGATGGCCAAAAACTTCTTAAATGAGATCCTTAAAATTTCTCTTCTCAGGAAAAAACATTAATGCATTTGATGGCATAACTATTAAAGATTCTGTTAAATGATCTTCACAAATGATGCTAATAAATAAAGACAGATTGGGAGGTCATTTTATGATGTCAAAATTATTGGGACAAATGGGGAATGTTGAATATGAACCTTAAATTAGACATTCGTGTTGTTTTAAATTTATTGAGTGGAAGAATTTTACTATAAGAGAATGTCCTTGTTCTTAGAAGATTTATGCTGAAATATTTAGTGAAGTGTCTGAACATCAGCGATTTATTTTCAAATGTTTCAGCAAAATATATTTATATATCTATATCTATTCTTATGGGTTTTCCAGGTGGTGCGATGGTAAAGAATCCATGTACCAATGCAGGTGACACAGGGGAGGTGAGTGAGATCTTTGGGGAAAATCCCCTGGAGTAGGAAAGGGCAGCCCACTCCAGTATTCTTGCCTGGGAAATCCTGTGCACAGACAAGCCTGGCAGGCTGCAGTCCATGGAGTCACAAAGGAGTCGGCTACGACTGAGCACACACAGCAGCGTGCTTATATCAGAGAAAGAAAGATAAATAAAGCAAATGTGGAGCCATATCAACAGTTGGAAACTCTATTATGGTAATTGTGTTTGAAATATTTCACAATAAAAATTTAGAGAAGGTGGAAATAAAATAACATTCAGAATATACAAGGAACTCTTGAAAAATCAACAATAAAAAGATGAACGATATGGAAAAATGAGCAAAGGACACAGCTGGCATTTCTCAGAAAGGGAACCTGATGGTAACAAGTACCTGAAGAAATCTTTAATGTCATTGGTAATCACAAAAAGCAAAAAGTAAAGCCAAAATGAGGTACACATTGCATCCAGCAGGTTGACAAAAATGAGAAAGCCAAAATGAGATACACATTGCATCCAGCAGGTTGACAAAAATGAGAAAGCCGTGTTATGCCAAATGTTGGGGAGGCGATGGGGAACCAGAAACCATGATTTCTAAGGTTTTAAAGGGTAATCTGGCAGGGCATAGGTGTACCCTAGCGCCCAGCCATCTGCTCTCGAAAGCCAGAGAACCTCACTGGAACCCTTGTACTAGGCTGTAAGATGGTCACCATAGTATTGCTTATCTTAGGGAGGATGTGAAGGCACCTACGGCCATCCCCAGGGGACTGGATCAGGCAAATGAGGTACACACCTACTGGTTGGGGTCCACTTTCTACCCAAGCCTTATTAGAATTAGAAGTCAGGACTTCTATAAGAGAAGGGGCCAGGAAACAGGAGGAAAGGGGGACCTTCTGGAAGGATTCAGGACTCAGGGGTCTGGAATTAGTTTGAGTTGAGGAAAATATAATTATATTTATTGCATGTTTAAATTTACAAGTAGATATTCACCCCTGCTACACTGTCATTAGCAGCTATTAGACTCACTAACTCCCAGGAGCCAAATGGAAAGATAATGCTTAACCCAAAAAAGAGTGGATTGGTAGCGGTGGAATCTTTGGCAGAGGACAATCTAATGGGGGGATATTTTTGCATGAGAAACCCATGGTGCAGCACATGTGAGATTTTATGCATGGCCTAAAAAAGATTTTCAGAAAATCTAGAGCTTCTTTTTCTTAAGCGAAAAGTGTAACTGTGTCCTAAAAATAAATATCCACTGTTTAGATGGATGCTAGCAAGGTCTAAGCAGTGTATGTGAAGGTCTTTTCAGGGAAGAAAAATAAATCTGTGTTCATTTACTGTGTATAAAAAAAAAATCCCTCAAGTTTTAAAAGATTAATGCATCAGTTCTTTTTGCAAGTGTCGATTATTATCTTGTAGCACTCAGAGGAATTTAAAATTCCAATGCCTTTGTCTCTCTTGATGTAAAATAAGGGGCTGATATTGAACAAGCTATAACTAAGGGTGAGGACACAGAGTGTTCTCTGTCCAGCATGAAAGGCATCTTTGCTTGCTGAGTTTATGCAGGGATAAAACCTTGGGAAGAGAACTCTCTGAGCAGTGAGCATCTTCTGAGAAGAACCTGTTCTGTTGCGCCCCACCCTTGTTCTCCTGGGAGTCCAGTCAGAGGAAGAGGGCCAGGGTGGGAAGGAGAGATGAACTTGGACTGAGCTGAAACCACATGTCAAGGGCTGGACTAAGTATCCTGTGAGGTCTGGCTTGTATTAATATTTCTCACACTTGCCCTCGTGAAGCAGGCCATCGTTCCCACCCATCTTACAGATAAAAACACAGTTGGCCCAAGGTCACACAGCTAGTTCATGAGCATGCTAGGATCCCATCCCGGGTGGAATTTTCACACACTGAGCTGCCACACTCAAACAAAAACTGAAAAATATTTTTAAGCTTTATACCAGGACTCACTAGGGCTTCAGCTCGTTTGTCTGAGCTTGTCTTAAAGATGTCTCCCACTCTTCTTAAGATGCTTTGGCATTCCAATGCAGTCAGCAGAAAATAGCTGTAGGAACAATTACTGTTCGAAATTGAGTCTGCAAATTTCAGGTCATTCAGATCGCCATTCCATATGCAGACTTTATTAATACCCTAGCTTCAGGTTCAAAATGTCATGTTCACTGAAAAATTGGGAAAAAAAAAACAAAAACAGTCTGTTGTAGCCATTGGGAGCTCTTTCCAAGTGAGGCTCAGCTGCCGGGGACACTTAACAGTTGCCCAAAGAGATGGAATTGGAGGAGATGCAGTCTGGCTTCCAAACCTTTAATAGGCTATGGTTTTGAGGCTGTTTGCCTCTAACCTTTCAAAATTCCTGCTCTGCAGGGAGGAAGAGGCATCAACTCGAGATCAAGGTTGATGAAAAGTTGAATATTCAAACTGACATTCACCAAGAATGATGAGAGAGGGAGCTTTAATGGCATAACAAACGATTCTCCTGAAAGAAAATGTCAGGCAGGCTATTTTTTTTCTTGGACTTTCTTTCCTCATCATCTCCGCTCTCCCCCACCCCCCAATCCACCCACACACACTTAAATTTTGGCTTATTTAAACTTCAGGAGAGTTGCCAGCCAGGCAGAAAGAAGTGAAATTAGGACGATTCCAAACCTTGGTTTCCAGACACTAATAAATTAGGTGAATGATAAGGCATTGGTGAAAATCTGCATCGGGGCCAATTTAAAAGTGATTCTTCCTGCCTGAGTCAGCACTGGCTTAGTGGGGCTTGGGGTCGTGGTAGAGAAATCTCTGTGCTGTCTGTGCTCTGCGTTCTGGCTTATCTCGGGATGGAGAGGTGAAATCACACCCTGAAGTGGATTCAGTGTAATGAGGGCTAGCAGAATTGCTCTGCTTCCAGATGAAATGTTTGTTTCAAACAGATCAGCTTTGCAAGGACGTCGCTGAAAACCTCAACTGTTCTATTTGAAGATAGAAAGTCTGTGTGCACTTAGTCTGCGGCTCATTTGGCTTCGCCTGGTGTTGAATTTTATGTGATTATAAAGCCCTCCCTTGAGATTTTTCTTCAAAGAGGGAAATGACTCATGTGCTATGGCCTTGTTATTTACAGGAGAGTGGCAAGTTGTCACAAGAAAGGGTCTAAATTTTAATGTTTCAAATTGATTTGGTAAATTTTTATAGCTAGTTCTGTCTAGGTACCTAGCTATGTTTGTTCCTTCTTATCTATCGATCTATCTACCTACTTACCTATCATGGCCTAAATGTTTGTGTCCCCACCACATTCATACTTTGAAATCCTAACAACCAGTTCTATTTACCTATCTATGTTCATTCTTTCATATCTGTCTGTCTATCTACATATCTGTCTACCTACTTACCTACCTACTGGCCTACCTACCCATCATGGCCTAAGTGTTTGTGTCCCCAACACATTCACATTTAAAAATCTTCACCTTTAAAGATGATGGTATTAGGAGGTGGGGCCTTTGGAAGGAACTTAAATATTGAGGGTGGAACCCTCTTGAATGGGATTAATATTTCATAAAAGAGAGTCCAGATAAATCCTTTGCTTCTACCTTTTACACAGTAAAATGACACCAGCCATGAACCAGGAAGAGAGCCCTCACAAACCAAGCTGGTGCCTTGATCTTGGACTCTGCAGCCTCCAAAACTGTGAGAAATAAATTTCTGTTGTTTATAAGTGGTATTTTTTTTATAGCAGCCTGAGCAGACTAAGACAGTATTTTTCTTCTCCTTTTCCTTCTTCTCTATCTATCTAATCACTCAACAAATACTTCTTGAGCTCCTACTATCTTCCAGGTCATATGAAAAGCAATCCCCCCCCCCCCAAAAAAAAAGCCCAAGACAAGCTGTTTTTGAAGACCTCAAGAACCAACACTTAATAACCTCTCAGAACTTTATTAAAAATTCAGATCTTATGCTCCTCTTCTAGGAATTCTGATTCAGTAGCTACTATTCATTAAGAACTTCTTAATGCACTAGGCAAGATGTGTAATCTTATCTAACCTTTACAACTCCATTCCAAGGGGACAATTATTCTTCCCATTTTACAGAGGAAGCTCAAAAAATTGCATAGCTTTCCCAGTCTCACACCACTTCCCTTCACTTCTGACTCATCTGAGGACCAATTGCAGATGAGAGAATCCACCCCAGCTAGCTTAGGCAGAAGGAGATTTAATAAGGAGAGTCCAGTGCTTATAAAAGCGTTGGACAGATTGGAGAGGCCACTGGAGATTGTCACCCACCAGCAGAAACACCTCCTAGAACAACACTGAAGAACTGGCCTGCCATAGGAGCTGCTGCCTCTGCCATGGCTGCTGCTGCTGCTGCTAAGTCGCTTCAGTTGTGTCGGACTCTATGCGACCCCATAGACGGCAGCCCACCAGGCTCCCCCGTCCCTGGGATTCTCCAGGCAAGAACACTGGAGTGGGTTGCCATTTCCTTCTCCAATGCATGAAAATGAAAAGTGAAAGTGAAGTTGCTCAGTTGTGTCTGACTCCCATCGACCCCATAGACTGCAGCCTACCAGGCTCCTCTGCCCATGGGATTTTCCAGGCAAGAGTACCGGAATAGGTTGCTATTGCCTTCTCCATCGGCCATGGCTAGGATGCTGCAACTGGTCCATTTTGCCCCCACTGTAGTCCATGCCAACTGAAGGAATACTGCTATAACTGTTCCAAAAAAGCAAATGCCCCCCACGGCCAGGCCTGTCAGGAGGTGCGACAGATATATGCTCTGGCCCATCTTCCAAACTGTGAGGGCCTGCATGAAGAAATCTAGGTCACATGCAGACCTGAGCTGCAGGGGCCATGGGTATGATATTCTTTCGCTTCCCATCCTCCTAGCGGGCAAGAAAGCTCATTGCAAGCAGGTGGGAATGGAACCAAATGAGCCACAGTTACTCTGATACCACCTTCTTAAAAAAAAAAAAAAATTATTTACTTATGAGTGCATTGGGTCTTTGCAAGCAGGTGGGAATGGAACCAAATGAGCCACAGTTACTCTGATACCACCTTCTTAAAAAAAAACTTTATTTACTTATGACTGCATTGGGCCTTAGTTGTGGCACTCAGGACCTTTTGATGTGGTGAGTGGACCTCTGCCTATAGGTGTGGTGTACAGGAGCCAAAGTGTATGGGCTCTATAGTTGGCAGCACACTGGTGCAGTTGCCTCGCAGTGTGTGGGATCTTGGTTCCCTGACTGGAAATCGAACCCACATCTCTTGCATTGGAAGATAGATTCTCAACCACTGGACTGCCAGGGAAGTCCCCCACCTTCTTCTAATTTTCATCCCTTCTTAGAGTCCAGTGCTTCTCAGTCTCTGCTCACCTGACTTCTACGTGCAAAGGGCCTCAGAGCCCGATCCTGGGTCCTCTGCTCTTTCTCTACCCTCTCCCTAGTGATCGATCCCAGCCCTAGAGTCTTTAGTTTTCCATTTTGATTTGTGTGTCTTCAGCCCTATGTCTCTCTTGACCTGAATATCTAAGAAGCATATTAAACAGGGCATGCTCTGAACAGAACCCATAATTTCAGTAAAACACAGTATCATCATCCAACTGCTTCAACCCCAAACTAAGGAAACATCCTGATACCTTGCTTTCTTTTCCTCTCCATGGAGGATCCTAAGCAAGTGATGTCACTGCATCTGCCCCTTACCCCCGCCCCAAATACTGCACCACAGAGCCATCCCCTGGCTTCCCTATCCAAAGGAGGTTCCTCTCTACCCATGTTTCTCTGTTACATCAACCTGTTTCTTACATTCTCTTGTTAATTTACATGTTTACTGATTTGTTGACTGCCTCTCCTTCTAGAATATAAACTTCACGGAGGCCGGGACACCACCTGTCTTATTTCCCATTACCCCTTCAATGCATACAGCAGGGCCTGGCACATAATTGTTGCTCAAAAAACATTTGTCAACTGAACAAGTGGAAGAATAAATGAATGATGACATGATCGTGAAGGCCCCTCCCTCTGAAATAGTCAGTCTGCTCAGAATGATCCAAAGTCTACCCTATCATCAGAGTTCAGGCCAAGGCCCATCACCTTCAGGAAACTGAGGACGGGGTGCTCTTTCCCTTCTCTGCACCAGTCACTGAGATGTAGTACATATCCAGTGGCAGCATTCTAACTTTGCTTTGCCCATGTCCTATCTTTTCATCTAGACTCTCTACTCCCTGAGGACAGGCCAGTTGCCATGACCTAGTAATTTACATTTACATTACAAAGCATCTGGCATTTACACAGCTGCTATTGAGCCACAGAGGCTAGACAAACATTCTCCCAAAGACTCATGACAGTTTCACTAGTACGAGCCAGCAGCTGTCAGATCCCACTCTTGGAGGAGGTTCAGGAAGTTCAGTGATTCACTCAGGGTCACATGTTCAATGACAGATCTGATAAATTCTGAAACCCACTTCCTGCCTTATGTTTGGATCTTCTAGGTCTTCCAGGTTGGGTCCACAGTAGATGATCCATAAAGACTGTGAGACTGATGAGTGAGAGTGTGGGGTGGCAGAAAGAACACTGGTCTGGAAGGCAGGAGGCCCAGTTCATGCTAGCGGCAGCTCTGAGCAGGATCTGCCACCCTCTGGGCCTTGGACCCCCTTGGCAATTGGGGTTGTTAGATTGGATAATTTCTGCAGATTCATATTCTGGGACCCCAAGCAGCAACTTCTTGGAGAAAAGAACCTTTTCATTCTCAGCTTGCAGCATCCCCAGTGCTTGCAACAGGGTACACAGTGGGTGTTCAATAAATATCCATTGACAGATGACTCCCTCAAGCCCTCCCTTCATCTTGGCAGGGTGGATGTGATGGAGTGAGGATTCAGCCTTCTCCAAGTTGCAATTAAAGAGAAAACTGACCAGAGGGATATGGTGGTTTTCTGGCACCGAATGGACTTCCCAGGAGGCTCATTGGTTAAGTATCCTCCTGCCAATGCAGGAGACACAGGTTTGATCCCTGGGTTTGGAAGATCCTCTGGAGAAGGAAATGGTAACCTGCTCCAGTCTTCTTGCCCAGAAAACCGCATGGACATAGAAGCCTCATGGGCTACAGCCCGTGGAGTCGCAGAGTCGGACATGAACTGAGTGTGCTGAGTTCCGCATAGTGGCTCAAGATCCACGAGACTGCTGAGGCCTTAGAAAGCATGGCAGCCACCAGCCAGACCTACTTCTCTTCCTGAATGAGCTGTTACCAAGGCAATGAAGAAGGATCCTTTATCATTCTCTGTGTCTCCATATCTGGTCACTGCACAAAACCTCCCTTCCCGGACTGGTGACTACAGCTCTGGCTCAGCCTGAAGAACTGTCCACTCTAAATGATCAGGTAGAAGCAGCTTTGCAGGGTGTCTGGCTTTCATTTTGTGGTTGAGTCCAAAAGCTCCAAATATATGTGACCCTGAGACTGTAAAGGAAGGTCAAAGGTTTCCTGGCAGTCCGGGCTGAATGCTGCCTTCTTAAGTCCCTGCATCTGAGTGACCACCTAGGCACAAGGAGATGGGAGCAGCCTTCTAATTCACCCTGTTGTCTGCATCCACCGCCCCCTCCTCAACCTGCCCAGGCCTTACTCTGGTATTCAGATGCCTCCCTTGGGATTCTGCCAACCCCAGGGCACCAGGAGATCCAGCTCTCTGGGAGGCCAGGAAACCATCCCAAAGCCATGTCTCCCTGCTGTGAGGGACACATCATTCGCCCAAAGTCTGGGCCATCCTCTTAGGGCTGTCCCCATTGTAAACATCAAGGTAGGAGTTTCCAAGCAGGAGAATGCAGAGGCCTGGTTGAGCTCTCTGGGAAGTCCTGAACCATCTACCCAGAGGCTCCTCCCTCCTGCCTCTCTCTCCTCCCCTTTCACTTCCCCCCCTCTCCTCATTCTTTTCTTTGGCCTTTGACTGTTATTTTCTTTGAAGGAAGGAATTATTTTGCCCAAGGAAACTCATTTATAGTGAAATGAGTGAAAGGTCTGGGCATCTGGCCCCACGTGGGGCTTGTTCTCGGGTTATTGCCTTAGCACTGTTTCATCTGGCTCTCTGGAGCTTGGGACAGCTCCCTGCCAGCATCACACCTGGTCTCAACTGGAAGGGAGAGGACTTCAGATTTTCATCTTCTGGGCCTCTTTGTTATTATTGGAGCCAAGGTTTGGCCTGGGCTCAGATGGGGGGTGGGGATGCCTGAGAACTGAATCTGGAAAATGTCTGGGAGGCCAGGGAAGAGAAAGCTTCCCAGTGCCTTGGGGTGTCTGCCCCTCCTGGCTGGCACAGGGCTGACCTGCAGCCAGACCAACCCGGCGAATCCTCTGGTCTCAGGGTCATTGCTGATCTTAGATGTGCGAGAAAAGGCCTTCTTAGGCCTCTGGAGATGAGGAATTTTAAGTGATTTGGCTTAAGTCAGAGATGCATGAAGATGTGAAACAGCAAAAGGGTTAAGCTGGGAGAGAACCATATGCTAAATTTCCTGAGTAGGAAGATTGCTTTTTGGGACAGTTTATAGGTTAGTGGTTAATATTTCCTTAAAAGCTGGCTTATTTCTATCCCTTATTTATTATTTTTTTAAATGTCGCTTTGAGAAAAACCAAATTATCCTTTAGCATGCCTAAGAGGATTTTGTCTATCGTATGTTTCAGGATCTTTACGGTGTGCATATCTAGCAAAAACCATTTCCCATAAAAATACCAAGGGAGGGCATTTCGATGGAATTTTAAGCTTATTTAAAATTAATTGCAGATTCATTTCACTGCACATTTGTTGAGGGTTTTTCTTTTTTCATTATTAATATGAAGAAATGGCGAGAGCGCTGCCAAAAGTCTGCGAGGAGAAAGTGGCTGCTGTAAAAGGTTTCTAGAAGTAGCAGACATCTGCCTAAGATAGGCATTCCTAGGCTAACCAGGCCTGTCTCTGATTAAAGGGAGCCCACGGCTGGGTTGGGAGTGAGACTCGTGGGGCCTCCACCCTGCTTCCTGCTTCCCTCCCACCTGCCCTCCAGCCTGGGCAGCAAACAGCATCATAAAGAGGACACAAATGGCAAGTTTGAGGTCGTGCAGAATTCCAAGATGGCAGAAAGCACGGACTGGATGGCCGAAGAGTGGTGTGCCTGGGGGCGGGCGTGGGAAACAGATTTCTTCCTGGATTGTCTCAAGGCAAAACTCATGTAGGCTCCTTAGCTCTGGGTTGAGTTACCTGGGAACTTGGAAGGGTACCTCCCAGCAGAAGCAAGTTGGTCACTATGTTAGATAATCACTCTAGAGGTCTTTGCAAGGAGACCATTGTAACTAAGTTCAGTTTCCTTGAACTGCTGAGGTCCCAAAGATGTATGCATCGAAATTTGGTCTTGGTAAAGTCTATGGGTCCTGCTGCTGCTGCTGCTGCTGCTAAGTTGCTTCAGTTGTGTCCGACTCTGTGCGACCCCATAGACGGCAGCCCTGGAGATGAACAAAAGGGCTTGGTAGGCATCTTATTTCACACTGGGAATTGAATAGGGTGAGGGACTTTTCCCAGGTCACACAGCTGGCTGGGGAAGAACCGGGATTAGGACCCTGGCTCCTGATTCCCAGTCAAGTGTGCTCCATTCCACATCCATGCTATGGGAAAATAAGCTCTTAAATCGGAGAGTAGAGACACCAGGAGAAACTGGGAAAGGTTAATGAAAAGGCATAGTCCCTTCTCACGGGGAACCTGGGGTATTGAGTGGTATTCAAGACTAGTTAGTGAGAAGACTGTTTATTTTTTATAAGTTTATTATTTTAAAAAATAAAATTTAAAAATATTTATTTATTCGGTTGCACTGGGTCTCAGTTGTGGCGTGTGAACTGTTAGTCTCGGCATGTGGGATCTAGTTCCCTGACCAGGAATCGGACCCAGACCCCCTGCATTGGGAGTACAGAATCTTAGCCATTGGGCCACCAGGGGAGTCCCTAAATATTTCTGCTTTTCCATGATTGGCTTAGGGGCCAGCTTTATTATTATTAAGCTGTAAAATAAATGGGCACTTATCACTGGTCAAGATGATTATGTGGACTTGTGAGGGTGTCATTCAGATCTCTCATTGTGTGGCTAGTGCCGTCATGACCACCACTGTGCAGGAAGAGACCGAGGGCGTGATCTGAGAGGGTCCACCCCTCTTACCATCCTGTGTTTCCTGACCCCCGTAAGTCTCCACTCTACCTGGACGACCACAGTGCCATTTCAGCTCCCCTGGCATCAGTGCCAGATAGATCCGGTGTCCAAGATTCCTTGAAAAGTCTGAGTGTTCTCCTTTCCCTGCACAGTTACTGTAGGAACTGGCTGCAGGACTTTGGGGGAAGGAATCAGGAAATGGTTTACCATTTATACTTGGGATCATAATGCTGGGTCCTTTCTCAAGGCAATTTGATCTCCTCTCCAATCATGGCTCTCCTTTTCAAACTCAGGGTTCCTGAGAACCATGGAAACTGGATGCAGGAACATTGCATTTCAGTGTGACAGTTTCTCCTTGCTAGCTCTTAGTTTTTTTGTTTTTTTGGAGTCTTCCTTCCTTCCTTTTTTCCTTCCTCTTCCTTCCTTCCTTTCTTTCTGGCTATATATATCAAATAATGCTCTAGTCCACTGTCTATCTACCATGCCCCTCAGAACAGCATAACCGATTAGCAATCACCAATTAGATTCTCACAGGACAAGGTGGCTTGATTGCTACTCTAGCCCTGCTGCCTATTACAGTAATTATGTCTACCTTGCTCCTGCTGATTGAACGCTCACCTTAGCATCATCCTGCCTGGAATCCTGGCATCTCCACTAGGATTCTAGGGATTCCAAGTCCATGGCAGTATCTGCTATTTTCAACACTGTCCTGCTGAGAATTGCCACAACAACCACTGAGCTAAAAGACGCTGGTGAACCCCTTTCCAGTGCCATCTTTATTGCCTTAGAATGAGGTTAGGCTCTGGTAGCTTTGATAAAACAAAGTAAGCTCTGTTCTTTCACATAATAGACCCATTCTAACAGTCCCACCTTTCTGAGAATTGTACCCCTTCCTCAATATCATGCCAACATTCTATCATCTTTATCTCCTGGGCCATAGGCCATCACTGAGCCCAGCCTTGAATAAGGCCTCAGTCCTTGCCAAGACACAGACATGTTCCCATGTTAATAAATAGAAAAGATATTCAGCCTTATCTTTAGCCAACTAGAGCAAGCCCAGACTCTCAGGATTCACACCCACATGTGGTCCCATGGTTCTTACAGGTGTTCGGCAGCCAGGGACTGCCACTCCTCTGATGTGTGAGCAGTTTTCTCCCAGAGTAGGCACTGTGCTTCTCCTCTTGGGCTGTGCTGAACCCCGACCCTGGTTATTGGCTTAAGACAAGTAATGGTGCATGAAGATCCTGAGAAAGCCAAGAATCATTTCGGGAGGTGTCTGTCTCAGGTAAAGTTTCTTTGTGGTCTCCAGGCCTAGGGAGGCCACTCTTCTCTAGCAAAGAGGAAGGAGCTTCTTTTTTATCCTGAGGATTCAGGTCATCTGGGGTTCAACATTCTTGGGCTTGTTCACCCAATGTCATCTGTTCTATATCTCAGGGTCCAATTCTTGCTACGAAGGTTTTGACTTTGATTGAAAGACTTGTCCTCTTAGTAGCATTGCCACCTCTCCTATTAGATCTGGGACCTGAGTTTGAGCCCAGGAGTCCTTTTGAGTAAAAGAGATGAAGGTGTCCGCAGAGGCCCTCTGGCTTTCACAGTGAACCTTGAGTTGATTGCTACCTGATCTGGGTCTGTCATTTTCTTTCTCTTCCCTTTCTTTTAAAAAACAGACTTTAATTTTTAGAGAAGTTTTGGAGTCACAATAAAATTGAGCAGAAAGTACAAATAGTTCCCAGATACCCTCTATCTACCCCAACACACACACAGCCTCCCCCACAATCAATGTCCCACACCAGAGTGGTACATTTGTAGAGTAAAAAGTAAGATAGAAAAAATAAATTAAAATAGGTCATTAATCACAATAAACATAAAGTAGCTAAAAATCTCGGTAAAAGATAAAAATTTATTCCTTAAATATGCAAAATTCAGCTTATATGCTGTCTACAAGAAACATAACTAAAATATAAGGATACACAAAAACTGAATGTAGAAGTGTGGAAAATACATGCAAGGTAAGTACTAAGCCAAAGAAGGGGTGTGGTGATACTGCTATCAGACAAAATAGTATTTAAGGGAAACAGTGTAACTGACAGAAGCAGAGTATCTCATAATCATAGGACATTCTTGACCAGAAAGATGTAACACTTCTAAGTGACATGCCAAAAAAAAAAAGATTTAAAATACGTAAGGCAAAAATGGACAGGACTGTAAGGATAAATTCACAAACTTATGACCAAGGTAGATTTTTAACATCCTTCTATTAAATGATTTTTCTAGGAGATAAAAAATTAACAAAGATAGAGAATATTTGAACAAAACAAAGTTTGACCTAATAGAAATGGACTGACTTTTGCACACAAAAAAACAACACACATTCTTTTCAAATATTAGTACATACAGAATATTTATGGAGATTAACTATAAGAAATGTCATGGAGTAAGCCTCATAAACTGCAAAAAGATTACTGTCATACAGACCACATAATCTAATCACAAAGCAATTAAGATGTCAATAACCATAATGACAGGAAATTATACACACCCCACCCCATTATTTTGAAAGCTGAAAAAGGAAACACTTCTCAATAACTCATGGGTTAAAGAAATCATAATATAAATTAGAAAATGTTTAGAACTTAACCTTAATGAAAATATCACACATCAAAACATGATGATGCAGCCAAAGCATTATGTATAGGAAAGTTTATAGCCTTAAAAGTAATTATATGAGAAATGAAGAAAGCCTAAAAATTATTGAGCCAAGCATCAAATTTAAGAAGTTAGAATAAACTCAGAAAGTGAGGGAAAGTGATCATAAAGATAAGCAAAGAAAGAGAAAAGAAACATAAGCTAGAGGTCATTTTAAAAATCCTATAAGTTAGTGTTTGAAAAGATTAATAAAATAAACATTTGTCAAGATTGATCAAGAAAAAAGGGGCACAGTTTAAGGAATGGAAAAGTAACCCCAATACGTAAAGTGTTAGTCACTCAGTCATATCTGACTCTTTGTGACCCCATGGACTGTAGCCCACCAGGCTCCTCTGTCCCTGGGATTCTCCAGGCAAGAATACTGCGGTGGGTGGCCATTCCCTTCTCCAGTATGAAAAGGGGTCTCATATCATTCTTAGCGTTTTAAAGATGAGATTTAAAATTCCTCCTAACTTTGGTCTAAGTTCTTCATGGGAAACTTGAGCTCCAAGACTGAATGTGACTTGAACAGGGACAGAAGAGTTGATGGACCTATCTGGCATCACCCTTTTTCTTGCCTGATCTTGCCTGATCATTTCTCACAGAAGAATTGTTCCTTTGATTTATAGGCTATCTGTTCAGTTCAGTCACTCAGTCGTGTCCGACTCTTTGCGACCCAATGAATTGCAGCATGCCAGGCCTCCCTGTCTATCACCAACTCGCAGAGTTCACTCAAACTCACGTCCATCGAGTTGGTGCACCTCTTAAAATAGTGGTTGAGTATTGCAGGGTGTGTATCTCAGGGTTCCCTTCAGTCAATTGTATGCTATGGAGCCCTTACATTGTGCGAAACATGGTATCAAGATAAATGAAGTGAGAGTGAAAAATTAGTGCTCTTAACCTCTAGTAACAGAATTCATCGTAGAGAGGAATACAATAGCTTTGGAATAATAACTGGGACAGAAGGTGAGGGTGCTCATAGGAGTCTAAGCCACAGAGGTGATGTTTAAGTTGCTGTGAGTGAGAACATGCGAGGAATTTGGTTTTTGCTCATTTGAGGGCTAGGGAGGGAAGATCAGAGGAGAGGGACAGAGGGGAGAAGAGGCAAGAGGCCTGGGGACTACATGAATGGACCTGGTCAGAATATATTCCCTAGGGGTGTGGAGTGAATGAAGGACTTCTCAGAATGAAGCTTACTACTCTTTGGTCTGAATAAATGTGAGATGCTGCAATGTAGCATGTCTATGTCTTTACCGAAAATATTTTCACTTAACCTACCTCCCACTGTGAAATTGTGAAAATGGAAGGCTGGTGGCTTGTCACTTCAGGCTCCAGGATGAAAAAGAAAAATGAGTAGGAGCTGAATATCAGTGGTGATGATGAGAATGTGAGCTCATTCTCCTGTGTGAGGAGATGGTTTGTATCAGTTATGACTGAATTCAGCTGCAACTAAGAAAAAACCCTCCAAGGAGTGGTTTAAACAAAGAATTGGTACAGTGTCTCAAGTTATGGGGACCCAGGTTCCTTCTGTCTTACTGCACTGTATGTGTGGCTTCTGTCCTCATGGTTGCAAGGCTGCTGTTCTTCTACAGACCTCTTGTCCACGTTCCAGGAAAGAAAGGAAAAAGGCCAGATGCATGAATCTGTGCTCTTTTGAAAAGCTTTCCCAGAAGCCCCATCCAGTGACTTCTGCCAGGGGTGGGTCACATGGTCACACTTAGCTGCAAGAGAGTCTAGGAAGGAGATTATTTCAGCCAGGCATATTGCCTCCCTGAGCAAAATCCTGGTTCCATCATTAAGGAGGAACTGGAAAATGGCTATTGGGTAGGCAATTAGCTGTGTCTGCCATGAAACTCATCTAAACTAGAGCTAAATGGGCTGGGAGATCCCAGGAGCAGTCTGAGTTATTTGGAGATGAATAGGACAGACTTTGAGGAGTTCACAATTTAGTGGGGGGAAACGAGCACCTAATTGGAACAACAAGAACATTGAATTGCATTTTAATGTAACGGGGTTAAGAGAAGTGATCGAAGTGAACACAGTGGGCTCTGAGCACAGAGGCAAGAAAGCTTGGCTGGGGAGGGGGAAGAGCCCCAGAGCAGAAGTTGCTCATGTGGCTGTGCGTCTGTGGCTGTGCAGAGGGAAGGGCCCTCCTTGGCAAGGGGCCCCTGTAAGTGAAGTGCGAGGGTGAGTACAGAGTCCATGTTACGACAGTGCATCACGGATAGGCTTGTGTATGGGGACCCTCAAGCCTAAGGTGGGAAGGGTCAGAAGGGAAATGGAAAACAGCAGCAGGAGCAGATAGTCAGGAGCTGTCTCTGCTAGGATGTGGATGTTGGCCTGCATCCTCGAGGCTCTGGGAAGTGACTGGAGGGTGCTGCTCAGGGAGTGACCTGGTCAGACCTGTGTTTTGGATGGCCATTCTGGCAGCCCCATCGTGGGGGCACAGGTTATTCAAACAGGAGGCAGAGAAGTAGGGAGGGTGCAGGGGGAAATGAAGGCTGCACAAGGGAAGGGATGGAGGGAAGGGGTCCCCCAAAACTCTCAGATGCAGGGGCAGAGTACATGCTGCCTCCTCCCCAGGTCTGTTGTCCAGGTGATGAGTCTGTGGTGGTGCTCCATACTAATGCAACCCAGGAGCGGGGGAGGGGAGAGGGGCTGTAATTCGGGGAGGGTGAGGCCAGATGACCTCTTGCCATTGTGTATGGATTCTGGAAAGAGAACTTTAATCAAGGCATTTCAGATATGAACAGAACCTCTCCTGTTTCAAAGTCGAGGAAATTCCCCAAGGGTCACATGTTTGCTGAACTAGTTTCTTGCCTCCTACATCAGTGTTCACTCAGCTCATGGACTGTACCTTTCTGTCTGTCTGTCCGTCCAGTTGGCTTGACTGTTGCCTTAGGAAGAAAGGAGACCCTGTCCTGGGGAGCAGGATTGCTGAGGGGCTTTGAGGTTTAGCAGCAACTAGACTTGGCTGCAGTGGTAAGGGTTGAGAGAGGTTGCAAGGAGGCAGAGGCCGCTCAGGAGGGGAAGGGGTGAGCCACTGGGCATCAAAAAGGAGTGTAGGGAGACTGAAGACTGCAGGAGAGGAGGCGCTGCGCTGCCAAGGACGCTACCTCAGTAGCTGCGGGCCTCACAGCAGCCCGGGAGGTTGGCGGTCCTTCATCTGTGCACTGAGTGACCCTCACAGGTGACCTGGGTTCAAGTCGTCCGGCTGACCTCGAACTCAGAACCCCTGGAATCCTGTGCTTGCCGGACCGACTGCCTTCTCAGTGCTCACCCGCCCAGTTCGGCCTTTGCTGTGGTGTCGGCTGATGGACCGGACCCTCGGCTGGAGAGGGCTCGGCGATCGGTCCGCAGGTGGCGCTGCGCACCCAGGCAAAGGCACAGTGCTGGCCGCGGGCCTGGGGGTGGGGCTCTCGACCAGCTTGCCCAAACTCAGCGCTCCGGCAGGAATTAGAGAACAGGGTGCCGGAATGAAAGGGCTTCCAGACTTCACAGGAAATTCCCCGAATTTCCAGAGCAGCGAGGACAGCCGAGCGCGTGCATTCAGGGCAGGAAGCGGAGACCTGGGCTTCCCAGCAGGAACAGGGCCGCCTGAGCGTGTGGCATGGTCACGTGGAGACGCTGGGACTTCTAGGGGTGTCCTGTCCCGCTTTTCCTGGGTCTGTGATGGGGGGCCGCAGGGCTCTGCCACCTCCAAGGCCACGTTTAATGTGGAATCTGCCCAGATGATTCTCACCAAGGCCACAGCTACAAGAGATCCCACTTAAGAAAGATCTGCGAACAGGATTATAACCACGTTTTGCTGAGAAGCGTGATGGAGGTATCCAGGCGCAGTTTATTTTGCATGACCGGTGAAAGCCGAAAGGCTGGTAGTCCCTTGCTAGCAGTGGTTTGGGCGCTTTGCGTCTGTCTAGGGATTCAGCTTCCTCATCTGTTATGCGGCTGGGACTTGGCCTTTGAGCTTGGAGCGTCTGAGATTCTGGAAGTGACAACCCTCCTTGCCACACAGTTGAGCTCAGGCCACCTGTTTCAGCAGATTGGGGTGGGTAGCTTAGGAGTTTTTCTGGAAGTTATTTCCAGTCTAGTGTAAGGGAGGTAGAGAGCCTCTGATGTCAGGCTTTAGAGAGGAGGTAAAGATAAAATTCAGACATCTGGTGTGGTGTCAGGCCCCAGGGGAGGAGGAAGAGGGAGTACGGCACAGTGAGTGCTGCCTGGGGACCAAGAGAAATGAAAACAACCCAAGGAGGGAGTGCAAAGACTCTACTCTCCTACTTGGCCCACCATCCTGAGGTTTCCTTAGGACCTCCTGCTGCAAGACCCTTTGCCACCCCAGGACCATCAGCCGTTGTTGTAGTAAGTGGTGGGCACTAACCTGCGGTGTGAACTGTGGGAGGGGCCTGCTTGTCACACTCTGTCTTGCCCACCCTGCCTGCAGTCCAGGGTAGGGGTAACCAAGTGAGTTGTTCAGAATGTAAGTTGTGTCCAACTGTTTGTGACCCCATGGACTGCAACACACCAGGCTTCACTGTCCTTCACTCTCTCCCAGAGTTTGCTCAGACTCATGTCCATTGAGTCAGTGGTGCTATCTAACCATCACATCCTCTGCTGCCCGCTTCTCCTTTTGAGACGGGAATCTGAGTTCTTATCCACAGAGCTGAAGAATGGAATCCATGAAGACACAAACACTCATGGTAGCAAGCAAATAGGATTTATTAAAGAGGAGGAAAGTACAAAGCTCTCAGCATAGACACCAAGAGGTGGATAAAGAGTCCCCCCAAGGTGGGACTTACAGCAGTTTTTATATCTTTCCTTAAATCACATTATTTCTAACCAATCAATTTAAAGGTCAAGATACTTAACATCTTTATGGCTTCTCTTGATCCTTGGATTAAGTCACCACCCTTTTTCATACCCTCTGGCCATTTTACCATGGACCAGATGTATGGGTTTAAGATTAATGATCACCAGTTGTTTTTCCCTCAAGCATATGGAACAGAATTTAATTATTGCCCTTCCCTGGATCTGAGTGCTGATAATTTATCAGACTAAAGACACATTCCAGGAATTCAAGACAAAGGAGTAGGATGTTTATTGAACACAAGACTGAGGTCTCAGAGTTCTACGCTAACTGCCTAGTAACTTCTACCTCACTCTTGCCTTCAATCTTTCCCAGCATCAGGGTCTTTTCCAGTGAGTTGGCTCTTTGCACCAGGTGATCAAAGTATTGGAACTTCAGCTTCAGCATCAGTCCTTCCAATGAGTATTCAGGGTTGATTTCCTTTTGGATTGACTGGTTTGATCTTACTGTCCCAGGGACTCTGAAGAGTCTTTTCCAGCACTGCAATTCGAAAGCGTCAATTCTTGGCGCTCAGCTTTCTTTATGGTCCAACCCTCACATCCATACATGACTACTGGGAAAACCATAGCTTTGAGTGTATGGACCTTTGTTGGCAAAGTGATATCTCTGCTTTTTTAATACACTGTTTAGGTTTGCCATAGTTTTTCTTCCAAGGATCAAGCATCTTTGAATTTTGTGGCTGCAGTCACCATCTGCAGTGATTTTGGAGCCCAAGAGTTAGTTACAGCTGAACTTAGCTGTGACAGAGCCCAGGTGACCCAGGTCAGGAGATTTTGGGAGAACTGAGATAAGGTGGGGGGGGTGGTGTGTGGAGGCTTGATAGGGTGGGGCTGCCCTCTTATCAGAAGAACTGAGTCAAGAACCTGGAATCTTCTTCATCTGAGCATCTTCTGTCTGCTTGGAGGCTAAATCCTCAGTGAGATGCTAGGGACACAGCCCAGGCTCTCATGCTCATAATCTTCATTGCATATCATTATTATTTTGGTTATGGTTAGTAGCACCTTCCTTGTATTGGGTGCTTCCTGCAGCATCTACAGCAGTCTCCATAACAGTCTATTAGGTGGAGGCTCTTGTTATTCCTTTTCATGGATAAGAAGACTGAAGCTTAATGTAGAGTTATGTTACCAGCTCGCCCATCCTATGCTCATCTGGGCAGCACACCAGAGCTTATGTTGAGCCATCAGTAGCCCTGGAAGGCAGGCAGTGCACTGTTGGGCTCCCATTTACGTCACGGGGGCAGTGGGCTCCAGAGAGTGCAGGTCACTTGCCTGAAACCCACTGTAAGGATCAAAGCCAGTGACCTGAAGACAGGGTGGCAGCCCAGAACAGATATCTCCTTGTGGGTCTTCAACCCACCCAGCTCATCCATGTGGGAGTAGTGGGTGTTCAGCCCAGGTGGTTGAAGTTCAGGCTAGTGGAGTTAGAGGATGAAGGAGAGGGCCTTGAGCAAGCTCTGGAACTGTAGTGTGGAACTTCAGGCATCGTGGGTCAGAGTGTGCTGACCTGTGGATAGGGTCACTCAAGAGGTCCTGCTGCCCCACCCCAGTGTCCTTGGCCTTACATTGGTTTTTACCCTCTGACCTGATGTGTCTATGAAGTGTAGCCTGGACTGTCCTCCAAGCTCAGGTGTTGATCTGAAGGGACCCAGTATAGAAGCCACAATGATCCAAGACCCGTCTGTCTCCAAGAATCTAGTGGTATGTGTGCTTGTGGATGAGGAGTCAGGTCAGTGCGCCCTGATGAAGACATGCACAAACCACTGACTCCTAGTCACCTCCATCTTCCCTTCTGCCAGCGTGTTAGATGGAGGTCTCTCTACTTGAGCTCAGAAGTCAGGTTGGGCCCCAGTGTAGGACTGCAACTCCGCCCCAAGGAAGGGCTAAGAGAATCTTCTTTTAAGACTTCAGCTGGGTGTGGTATTGGCTAAACCAAGCATGTGCAAGGCTGGAAGCAATTTCTCCGCCCAGCTTCTCACCCATGGCAGCTCTTTTCAATCATCCATTTGAACTGTTCCCTAAATATGGTTTTCACTGTGGAAGGTGGACACTCACCCCATCTCCCTCCAAGCTTCAAGACTGCTCCTGAATCTACCAATCTGGGCCTTATTTTGAGCTTTTTGAAGGTACTTCTGTGTGTTTTTATTTTTTCTCTCTAGATTTAATCTTTTTAAAAATTAAATAAAAATACATGTTTATTAAATGCTGTGAAAAGAAGAGAAGCGAAAAGCAAAGCAGAAAAGGAAAGATAAAAGCATCTGAATGCAGAGTTCCAAAGAATAGCAAGAAGAGATAAGAAAGCGTTCTTCAGTGATCAATGCAAAAAAATAGAGGAAAACAACAGAATGGGAAAGACTAGGGATCTCTTCAAGAAAATCAGAGATACCAAAGGAACATTTCATGCAAAGATGAGCTCGATAAAGGACAGAAATGGTATGGACCTAACAGAAGCAGAAGATATTAAGAAGAGATGGCAAGAATACACAGAAGAACTGTACAAAAAAGATCTTCACGACCCAGATAATCACGATGGTGTGATCACTGACCTAGAGCCAGACATCTGGAATGTGAAGTCAAGTGGGCCTTAGAAAGCATCACTACGAACAAAGCTAGTGGAGGTGATGGAATTCCAGTTGAGCTATTCCAAATCCTGAAAGATGATGCTGTAAAAGTGCTGCACTCAATATGCCAGCAAATTTGGAAAACTCAGCAGTGGCCATAGGACTGGAAAAGGTCAGTTTTCATTCCAATGCCAAAGAATGCTGAAACTATTGCACAATTGCACTCATCTCACACGCTGGTAAAGTAATGCTCAAAATTCTCCAAGCCAGGCTTCAGCAATATGTGAACCGTGAACTTCCTGATGTTCAAGCTCGTTTTAGAAAAGGCAGAGGAACCAGAGATCAAATTGCCAACACCCTCTGGATCATAGAAAAAGCAAGAGAGTTCCAGAAAAACATCTATTTCTGCTTTATTGACTATGCCAAAGCCTTTGACTGTGTGGATCACAATAAACTGGAAAATTCTTCAAGAGATGGGAATACCAGACCACCTGATCTGCCTCTTAAGAAATTTGTATGCAGGTCAGGAAGCAACAGTTAGAACTGGACATGGAACAACAGACTGGTTCCAAATAGGAAAAGGAATTCATCAAGGCTGTATATTGTCACCCTGTTTATTTAACTTATATGCAGAGTACATCATGAGAAACGCTGGACTGGAAGAAACACAAGCTGGAATCAAGATTGCTGGGAGAAATATCAATAACCTCAGATATGCAGATGACACCACCCTTATGCCAGAAAGTGAAGAGGAACTCAAAAGCCTCTTGATGAAAATGAAAGTGGAGAGTGAAAAAGTTGGCTTAAAGCTCAACATTCAGAAAACGAAGATCATGGCATCTGGTCCCATCAGTTCATGGGAAATAGATGGGGAAACAGTGGAAACAGTGTCAGACTTTATTTTTCTGGACTCCAAAATCACTGCAGATGGTGACTGCAGCCATGAAATTAAAAGACACTTACTCCTTGGAAGGAAAGTTATGACCAACCTAGATGGCATATTAAAAAGCAGAGACATTACTTTTCCAACAAAGTTCTGTCTAGTCAAGGCTATGGTTTTTCCTGTGGTCATGTATGGATGTGAGAGTTGGACTGTGAAGAAAGCTGAGCCCCGAAGAATTGATGCTTTTGAACTGTGGTGTTGGAGAAGACAAATATCTGAAGGATAAGTGAGTAAGTGAGGTACAATAATCAGGCCTTTGAGGGATCATGATGAGTTCAGAAGGGCCCCCAGAAATTCCTGTAGCATCCAGCCCAGGGGCAGCTTCAGGAAGCAGATTAGAAACAAAACTGGAAACATCTTCCTCTCTGCCTAGTCCTCCCCCGTTGGCAGCCATGACCTGTGCCAATGGAGACAGAAGGAGCAGAGACAGAGAGAGAGAGAAAGGGAAGGAATGTCAGGGCAGCCAGAGAAGAACAACAATACACAGCCTGGCTCGACGGGCTGCCGTCTGCGGAGACACTGAAGAAATTAGGTCCAGAGTCTGGAAGGGCAGGAGCTGAGAAGAATCAGATCAAAGGCTCGGGGGCCGGCCGCAGGCACCCAGGGCTGGCTGATGACACGTGCGGTCACTCAGGTAAAGTGCCTGGTATGCAAGGTGTTCTGCAGGTGTTTGGGTTTCCAAGATGGAGCACCCACAGGCCCACTCCCCACGATGCAGAACAACAGCTGGGAGCTTAAGACAGGTAGGTGGCAACCACCAGAAAGAGAAACTTATTTACATATCAATTTTTAATTAGACAACTAACTCTCATAACAATTGGAAAAATAGTACAAATAAGGCTAAAGTCCCCACGCACCAACCTCCATTCCAGCCCCTCCCTCCCCTCTCCCCAAAGACAACCACCCCTCAGCTTCCTAAGACCACCTCCAAGCCTCTTTCTATTTATTTACAAGTGCACATAATGTCGGAGAAGGCAATGGCACCCCACTCCAGTACTTATGCCTAGAAAATCCCATGGACGGTGGAGCCTGGTAGGCTGCAGTCCATGGGGTCGCTAGAGTCGGACACGACTGAGCGACTTCACTTTCACTTTTCACTTTCATGCATTGGAGAAGGAAATGGCAACCCACTCCAGTGTTCTGGCCTGGAGAATCCCAGGGACGGGGAAGCCTGGTGGGCTGCCGTCTATGGGGTCGCACAGAGTCGGACACGACTGAAGCGACTTAGCAGCAGCAGCAGCAGCAGCACATAATGTGCCCCAAATAAGCAAGTGATATTGTTTTGGAGGGTATCTGTTGCTTGCTTACTGTTCAGGCTGTGAGGAGCTGTGCCCTCCATCTATAGTTGGCTTTTCTGGTTCATAACCTGTCTGGAGACCTGCCCAGGTTTGTCCACAGGGATCTGCCTCACCCTTGCTAACAGGAGCAACATATGTATATTATACAGTGGATTTGGCCAGTGGACACTTTAGACAAAGGTATAAAATCCAAAACACCACATTCTTCTCCAGTGCATGAAAGTGAAAAGTGAAAGTGAAGTCGCTCAGTTGTGTCCGACTCTTAGCAACCCCATGGACTGCAGCCTACCAGGCTCCTCCGTCCATGGGATTTGCCAGGCAAGAGTACTGGAGTGGGTTGCCATTGCCTTCTCTGCCTTTAAGGATAGTGTGGGCTAAAAACCAGAAGTATCTGGGGGTTTTTGTCATTTTTCCAAAAAATTACTGTTTATTTGTTTGGCTGTACCGGGTCTTACTTGTGGCATGTGGGATCTAGTGCCCTGACCAGGGATTGAAACCGGGCCCCTTTCATTGGGACCACCGAACTTAGCCACTGGACCACCAGGGAAGTCCCAAGAAGTATCTGTTTTTTAGGACCTACCATATAGCATAGGGAACTATAATCAATATCTTGTAATAACCTATAATGGAAAAGTATATCAGATCAGATCAGATTAGTCGCTCAGTCGTGTGCGACTCTTTGCAACCCCATGAATCGCAGCACGCCAGGCCTCCCTGTCCATCACCAACTCCTGGAGACTGCAAGGAGATCCAACCAGTCCATTCTGAAGGAGATCAGCCCTGGGATTTCTTTGGAAGGAATAATGCTAAAGCTGAAACTCCAGTACTTTGGCCACCTCATGCGAAGAGTTGACTCATTGGAAAAGACTGATGCTGGGAGGGATTGGGGGCAGGAGGAGAAGGGGACGACAGAGGATGAGATGGCTGGATGGCATCACTGACTGGATGGACGTAAGTCTGAGTGAACTCCGGGAGTTGGTGATGGACAGGGAGGCCTGGCGTGCTGCGATTCATGGGGTCGCAAAGAGTCGAACAAGACTGAGCGGCTGACCTGATCTGATCTGATATACTTTTCCATTATAGGTTATTACAAGATATTGATTATAGTTCCCTATGCTATATGGTAGGTCCTAAAAAACAGATACTTCTTGGGACTTCCCTGGTGGTCCAGTGGCTAAGTTCGGTGGTCCCAATGAAAGGGGCCCGATTTCAATCCCTGGTCAGGGCACTAGATCCCACATGCCACAAGTAAGACCCGGTACAGCCAAACAAATAAACAGTAATTTTTTGGAAAAATGACAAAAACCCCCAGATACTTCTGGTTTTTAGCCCACACTATCCTTAAAGGCAGAGAAGGCAATGGCAACCCACTCCAGTACTCTTGCCTGGCAAATCCCATGGACGGAGGAGCCTGGTAGGCTGCAGTCCATGGGGTTGCTAAGAGTCGGACACAACTGAGCGACTTCACTTTCACTTTTCACTTTCATGCACTGGAGAAGAATGTGGTGTTTTGGATTTTATACCTTTGTCTAAAGTGTCCACTGGCCAAATCCACTGTATAATATACATATGTTGCTCCTGTTAGCAAGGGTGAGGCAGATCCCTGTGGACAAACCTGGGCAGGTCTCCAGACAGGTTATGAACCAGAAAAGCCAACTATAGATGGAGGGCACAGCTCCTCACAGCCTGAACAGTAAGCAAGCAACAGATACCCTCCAAAACAATATCACTTGCTTATTTGGGGCACATTATGTGCTGCTGCTGCTGCTGCTGCTAAGTCGCTTCAGTCGTGTCCGACTCTGTGCGACCCCATAGACGGCAGCCCACCAGGCTTCCCCGTCCCTGGGATTCTCCAGGCCAGAACACTGGAGTGGGTTGCCATTTCCTTCTCCAATGCATGAAAGTGAAAAGTGAAAGTGAAGTCGCTCAGTCGTGTCCGACTCTAGCGACCCCATGGACTGCAGCCTACCAGGCTCCACCGTCCATGGGATTTTCTAGGCATAAGTACTGGAGTGGGGTGCCATTGCCTTCTCCGACATTATGTGCACTTGTAAATAAATAGAAAGAGGCTTGGAGGTGGTCTTAGGAAGCTGAGGGGTGGTTGTCTTTGGGGAGAGGGGAGGGAGGGGCTGGAATGGAGGTTGGTGCGTGGGGACTTTAGCCTTATTTGTACTATTTTTCCAATTGTTATGAGAGTTAGTTGTCTAATTAAAAATTGATATGTAAATAAGTTTCTCTTTCTGGTGGTTGCCACCTACCTGTCTTAAGCTCCCAGCTGTTGTTCTGCATCGTGGGGAGTGGGCCTGTGGGTGCTCCATCTTGGAAACCCAAACACCTGCAGAACACCTTGCATACCAGGCACTTTACCTGAGTGACCGCACGTGTCATCAGCCAGCCCTGGGTGCCTGCGGCCGGCCCCCGAGCCTTTGATCTGATTCTTCTCAGCTCCTGCCCTTCCAGACTCTGGACCTAATTTCTTCAGTGTCTCCGCAGACGGCAGCCCGTCGAGCCAGGCTGTGTATTGTTGTTCTTCTCTGGCTGCCCTGACATTCCTTCCCTTTCTCTCTCTCTCTGTCTCTGCTCCTTCTGTCTCCATTGGCACAGGTCATGGCTGCCAACGGGGGAGGACTAGGCAGAGAGGAAGATGTTTCCAGTTTTGTTTCTAATCTGCTTCCTGAAGCTGCCCCTGGGCTGGATGCTACAGGAATTTCTGGGGGCCCTTCTGAACTCATCATGATCCCTCAAAGGCCTGATTATTGTACCTCACTTACTCACTTATCCTTCAGATATTTGTGGGTCATTTACCTTATGCCTGGAGCTGTGCTAATCACAAAGCCTGCTGCTCTGTGGGCTTGGACCCCACCCACCTCTTCCCATTCCTGTGGTCACTCTTCAGGCCAGGCCACTGTCATCTCTCCTCATCAGCTACAGCAGCATCCAACTTTGTCCTCCACACATTTCTCCTTTCTCCAGCCAGAGCAAGCTTTCTAAATCAAACCTAATCGTGCCCGTCCTTTGCTGAAAAATCCCTATGGCTTCTCATGGGTCTAGAGTCAAGTCAAACACCTTGATATAGCCCACAGGACTGATGGGTGTGACTCCAGCTAACTCCTACAGCATCCATGCTCCAGCCACCCTGAACACTCAGGACCCCACCCCCGGGCTCTGGTCTCAGTCTTTTTGTTGTTCAGTTACTAAGTCACGTCTGACTCTTTGTGACCCCAAGGACTGTATAGCACACTAGGCTTCCCTGTCCTTCACTCTCTCCCGGAGTTTGCTCAAATTCATGTCCATCATGTCCATGATGCCATCCAGCCATGTCGTTCCCTGTCACCTGCTTCTCCCCCTGCCCTCAGTCTTTGCCAGCATCAAGGTCTTTTCCAGTGAGTCAGCTCTTTGCATCAAGTGGCCAAAGTATTGGAGCTTCAGCTTCAGCATCAGTCCTTCTAATGAACATTCAGGGTTGGTTTCCTTTAGGATTGACTGGTTTGATCTGAGCCTTCACACATGCCTTTCTTCTGCCTGCAACACTTCCTGCTTCCTCATTCTCTCTGGCTCATCTCACTGAAGCTTCAGGTCTTAGGCAGCACTTCTTTCTGACAGAAGCTTCCCTGAACCTTATCCTCCCACCTGAATTCTCTGTGTCTTTCTCTCCAGGCATTTCTCACACTCTGTATAATTGCATGTTAAATTTGTCTGTTTCTCCCACCGGCCTCTAACGCCATGAAGATAGTGTCTTGCATAATCGTAATGACAACCCCACAACAGAGTGAGCTCTTTCTTAACCAGGCACCATGCTAAGCATTTTCTATGCCTCCCACCATTTTAATTTTCACCTCTCTTTGAGGTGGGAGCTATCATTTTTTCTATCTTAGAGGAGGAATTGAGCCTTAGGTCAAAAATGTGCCATAGTCAGGCAATTAGATGGTGGAGCCAGGATTCAAACCCCAGCAGTGTGACTTCAGAGCTTGCAGTAGAGCAGGGGTGTGTCTGTCTGATGCATGATTATAACCCTAGCTCCTGACACAGCGCCTGCCATCTAGAAGGAACTCAATCACTATTTCTTGAACGAATAAATAAATCAAGAGATGTTCAGTGATGGGCAGCAAATGTAATCCCTGCTAGGATTAGTTCTTTTTAAATGCAGCGAGGGTAAGCAAAGCTACATTATTGATCCACCCCAGAAAGAGCTAGCATACATAACTAAGACAATCTCAAGATTCTCTAGCCAGGCAGCACCACTGTGTCTGTCTGCTAGGCTCGGCTGGTCTGCCTGGCCAATGGGATTTGGTAAGATGGGGCTGGACACACAGAGAAGGTCCTGGAGTCTGGGAAGGTATTGAAGACCCTCATGAGCAGGTCAGGACAGAGTCATTTGAGGAGTTTCAGGTTAGCAGAGACTCGATAGGATCGGAAAAGAACATTTACTGTGGGGAGATTGATGGGGAGAGAAACAGTCCATAGGACTTGCATTTATTTTATTCTGTCCAAAGTGAAATTTCTGCTGATGATTTAAATCAGTGGTTTTGGGGCTTCCCCGGTGGCTCGGTGGTAAAGAATCTACCTGCCAGTGCAGGAGGCATGGGTTCAAACCCTGGTCTGGGAAGGTCCCACATGCCTCAGAGCAGCTAAGCCTGTGTACTGCAAATATTGAACCTGTGCTCTAGAGCCTGTGCTCTGCAACAGAAGAAGCCACCGCAACGAGAAGCCCTAGCCCCACAACGAAGAGTAGCCCCTGCTCACTGCAACTAGAGACAAGCCAGCACAGCCATGAAGACCCAGGGCAGCCAAAAGTAAATAACCAGTAAAAATTTTTTTAAAACTTTAAAAATATCAGTGGTTCACAGCCAGGATAATTTTGATCCTCAGGGGATATTTGGAAATATCTGGAGATATTTTTGGTTCTCACAACCTGGGCAGTAGAGACCAGGGATGCTGCTAAATACCCTACAATGTACAAGACAGCCCCCCAATCCCAACAAATCGGACCCCAAATGTTGTTAGTGCAGAGGCTGAAAAGCCCAGATTTAAACAGTGGAATGCATGGGTGAACCCAGAGAGTGAGTGATGTTTGCTGAAGTGCCTTCTCTGCTGGCCTCGATTCCTAACAGTGCAGGCTGTGGTGGGGAGGGACCAGAGGTGACAGATGCCCTCTTTGCTCCCCCACTCTCTCCCCAAGCCTGGAAAACATTACCAGCTACTCGGCCCTCCTGTGGTTTCCCTCCCCTTCTCCTCATTCCTCACAGTTCTGTTATCACTCCAGGATCAAAAGTTTGGAACATTTGGTGCCCATATTTGAGGACAGTGAAGGGGGTGGATCTCAGGTGTGAGCACGCTTGCCTCTCTTCCTCCAGGGACTCTGATGTAGGAGCATGCACATCGCTCATAACTTTGGGGGTCCCTCCCTTCTGGGAGTGAGAATGGGATGGGGAAGACATTGGGGGTGGTCTCGGGGGTTTACCCAGGTGAGCGTGTGACTGGTTTTGCCATGCCCCAGCCCCTGGCAGCCTGACTCCTTCTTTAGGGCCTGTTCATACTCACACTGTGATGTGTTCTGAGTGCATCCTATGTTCAGAGACATTGTCAGGGACTGTGTGGTTAGGAGGATGCTTCAACCTTCAAGGCACATGTCATCTCTTAGGAGAGAATGGGATTCTCTATCTCTTACTCTACTCTGTTATTTCAGGCTCTAAGAAAAGCAACCCCCAAGATAGAGTTAGAGGTGCAAACGATTTACTGGGGGAAACACCTGAGGAGGATGAGGGATGAGGAGCAGGCAGGGTTCCAACACCTGTGAGAAAGAGGGGGCAGGAGCAGAGGTTGGACAAGAAGCAGGTCAGAGCTGGCACCCTGCATGAATGGTACCAGTGCCTGCTGTGTCCAGCCCCTGGCTCCTCCCCACCCTTGACCCTTGGTATTGCTTCTGGGCCTTTCCAGGCACCTCTGTAGGAACCCTGGACCACTCCTTTCTCAGAAAGCAAGAAAACAACTGAAACCCAAACTCCTGCCTTGGAGCTGTCCAGGCCCCCAAGTCGGGCTTCATGGCCAGCATCCCACCTTAGTCCTCTCCCCGCTACTGGCCTGTCACCCTAACCAGGTGGATGGGATCTGCTGCCCGTTTCACCAGGCTGCCTCCTCAGCCCACTTTTGCAAGTCTGCTGAGACCATCTTCTTGCCCAGAGTGCCTTTTCTTTGCCGTTGTCGTTGTTGTTAGTTAGTGAATAAGTCATGTCTGACTCTTTGGTGACTCCGTGAACTGCAGTCTGCCAGGTTCCTCCGTCTATGAAATTCTCCAGGCAAGAATGCTGGAGTGGGTAGCCATTCCCTTCTCCAGGGAATCTTCCCAACCCAGGGATCAAACCCTTATCTTATGCCTCCTGCATTGGCAGGCAGATTCGTTACCACTGTGCCACCTGGGGATCCCCTTCTTTTTGTTTAGTCAAAACTAAATCTACCTATTGCCTGGCCTGAGTCGACTCCCTCTCCTTCCAGAATTTCTTCAGCCCCCACTGATGTTCCCAGTCCTGGCATTTCTGTTTTATTCAGAAGCACTGCAGAGTTCCCTGGTCTTTCATTGCCATGGTCTGGATTCAATTTTCAGTATAGTTCCTCTGTTACAGCAGCCACATCTCTCGTGTGGCTACCAGTGCCTATATTGGCATGCAGGGACATATTTCCATCATCTCAGAAAGTTCTCTTGGACAATACTGAGAAAAAGAAAGGCATTTAAAAAAATTAATGTACTTATTTTTGGCTGCACTGGGTCTCTGTTCCCGTGTGCAGGCTTTCTCTAGTTGCAGAGAGCGGGGGCTACACTCTAGCTGTGGTGCCTGGGCTTCTGATTACCGTGGTGTGGCTCATGGGTTCGAGAGCTTGGGCTCAGTAGTTGTGGTACACAGGGTTAGTTGCCCTGTGGTGTGAGGGATCTTCTTGGACCAGACATCAAACCAGTGTCCCCTGCATTGCAAGGCAGACTCTTAACCACTGGACCACCAGAGAAGCCCCAGAAAAGGCATTTTTTTTAAAAGCAGGTCTGAGGTGTAGCAGGAACTTTCTTCAATCTTGAATCACCCCTGTTTAGGGGCTCTGGCCAAGAGAAGCCACATCTTTAAGGCTTCCTTGTTGAGCTGAAAGGAGGCCCCTCGGAACCATTCCCAGTCACTAGAGACGCCCCTGCAGTGTGCACAGGCCTTGAGGTCACGGGAGCAGTGGTCCTGTGGGGAAATTAATAGGGCCCTGGTCCCCTCCCAGGCCCAGGTCCCTGCCCTCTGGCTCTGGGATGCATGTGTGCATGGTCAGATATCTCTGGCTAGTCACGGCTACTCTCCACTGCCTGCAGGAAGGGGAGGTCTGTGCTGTATCTGCGTCGGCCTGGGTGCAGAATTCCTAATGTACTCAACAATTGACATTCTGCACAGTTTTATCAATTATTAAGCAGAAAGCCCAAGGAGAGTCTGTGGAGCCGTGGAGTGTGGGTGGAGGAGGGAGTGCTAGGAGGGAGTGTGGGACTCCAGGGAGGAGAAGCGGATGGTGAGGCGTGAGGCACTGGGCAGGTTTGAGCACTGATCCTCCCACAGAGAATAGAAACTCGAGATCAGGGAGTGGATGGGCCTGACCCATTCCTGCCAATGAGGATTCGGGTGATGCTTCTCCTTTCAGTGGCTTCTGACAAACCTGAGTGTGACAGCAGTTACCAGGATGCTGGTGGGACTTGAGGCTTGGTTGGTGGGAGAGGTGGCGAGGCCTGCATTGAGCTGGGCGGTGGACAGGGCAGTGCTCCTCCAGGTTTGCAGGGCCGTCATCTCGAGCAGGGGTACCCAACCTCCAGGCCATCTCCGGTCAGATCAGCAGCAGCATTAGATTAGAAATAAAATGCACAATAAATGTAATGAGCCTGAATCATTCCCAAACCATCCCCTACCCCCTGGCTCATGGAAAAATTGTCTTCCACCAAATCGGTCCCTGAGGCCTAAGAGGCTGGGCATCGCTGCTCCTAGCAGGGGCGGGTACACTTTTTCTTTAAAGGGTTAACTATTTTAGGGTTTATGGGCCTTGTGGTTTCTGTTGTAACTGCTCAACTGTGCTATAGCACAGTAGCACCTGGAGACAGGTGTAAACAGGTGGGCATGGAAGTACTGCCATCAAGTGTTGTCTGTAGAGACAGGTGGCAGGCTGGTGCCCTGCTCTCATCTAGGACCTCAGTCCTCAATGTGGGATCCTGGACTTGCCATCACTTGGGGTCTTGTGAGTCATGCAGGATCTCAGGCCCCACCTCAGATCTCTAGAAACAGATATGCTTTTTAATAAGTCCCCTGGGCCTAGAGAAGTCTGAGGATAGAGTTTAGAGTTATTCTGGGGAGATCTGGGCAGAATCACACACAAAGGGTAGAAATGGCAGAAAGCAAAATTTCATCTCAACATCAACTTTCTATTGGGACTTTCCTGGCAGTCCAGTGGCCGAGACTCCATGCTTCTGATGTAGGGTTTGCTATTTCCACCCTTGATTGGGGAACTAGGGTCACCCGTGCCAAGAGGCACGGCCAAATAAGCAAATTACAAGCTTTGTGTGTGTGTTTTTTTTTTTTTAAAGATGGACTTTTTGTCAAACAGAGCTGTCCTCAAAGGCAACAAGAACATCCCATCACAGAGATGGTCAAGCAAAAGCTAGATAACCATATGTTCAGCACGGTAGCGAGGACTTGGGCAGGATAAATAGTATCATGGCTAAGTGTCCTTGCTTGGAGGCAAGCTGCATAGGTTTGGATATTGGTTATGCAAGAGGATGTCTCCCCCATCCTTATTTCAGATTCCCTGTCCATAAAATGGGATCATCAAAAATCTCACAGAATTGTGCTGAGACTTAACTTCAGTAAATACTGCAACAGCACTTCCTATACACTAAGTGCTAAATGTTACTAGAGTTTACTTAATTCTGTAACAGATATCAATATTTTTGTGCTTCCCTGGTGGCTCAGCAGTATAGAATCTGCCTGCCAATGCAGGAGATGCAGGTTCCATCCTTGGGTGGAATCCATAGGAGAAGGAAATGGCCACCCACTCCAGTATTTTCACCTGGAAATTCCGATGGACAGAGGAACCAGGTGGCTACAGTCCATGGGGTCACAAAGAGTTGGACACAATTAAAGAACAGCATTCATAGTTTTGGTTGGATTGAGGACCAACCTTCGTATCTAAGGTCTCTTCCTTCCAACTCTGAGATTTGAGGTGAGAAAGAGGGAATATTTGGGGAGTAACAATCCTAGCTAGTGTTTTTTGGATATTTGGTGTGAGCCAGGCATTATGCAAGCATCGGTTAATGGCTCTCAAATTACTTTCAGATACTTGTTGCCATGGAAAAGCAGACAGATTATAATCTGTTGCTGCCCAAACACTCTGCAGTGTTTCAGCTTTAGAAAGTCAGATTGAACCCAGAGCTGAAGTGCATTGTTTTGTCATCAATAGATTCACTCTGTGTTGAGGGGCCAGAACTCTCTAGAGCTGGTCAAAGAGCCACCTCTTTTGACCACATCACCAGCTCATGTCTCAAGATGGCAGGGGCCAGAACACTTGACTGCACAACACACACACACACACTCAAATGAGCCTGCTGACCCCCAATTCTATTTGTGTAGAGGCACCCATAGATGTAACGCCCCCTCTATCTTTGTTGGTTTGCATTTTATGATCCCCAACCATAGGGTTTAACCATAGACATTGATTTGATCTCCTGCTCTGTCACTTCATAGCTGTGTGGTCAAGAGCGAGCCTCCTGACCTCTCTGAGCCTTGGTTCTTGCCCTTATTAAAGGGGCTGATAATGCTGCATGCTTCATAGGGCTGCGGTGAGACTGAAGTGTGAACATGTGAGACTTCCAGGAGCCGTGCAGATGTTGGCTGTCACTGTGATGAATCGTATAAGCCTCTTGAAGTATCTTTCTCACCCACAGTGCTTGCCACAGAATAAGGGGTTAAAACAGACTTACCAGGGCTTCTCAGGTGGCGCTATTATAAAGAACTGGTCTGCCAGTGCAAGAGACAAGAGACATGGGTTCAATCCCAGGGTTGAGAAGATCGCCTTGGGGAGGAAATGTCAACCCACTCCAGTATTCTTGCCTGGGGAATCCCAGGGACAGAGGAGCCTGGCAGGTTATACCGTTCATGGAGTTGCAAAGACTCGGACACAACTGAACGACTCAGGAGACACGCACAGACTTATCAAATGAGACGAACAAATGATCTTCTCCTACAACGTGGGAAGGAACGGCTCCTGCGGAGGAGCGAGGTGAATGCCCCCTGCCTGCCCTGTCCTCGGGCCCACCCCTACAGCTCTCACCATCATTTCAGATCCAGGGTTCCTTGTGTGCTGCACAAGTTTCCACGAGCCGGGGGCAGGCCTACCTTTCTTCCCCGTAACAGCTTTGCCTTGATTTTGTGGATGCCAACACAGAGTTCTTATCTTCCCAAAGAAACCTTTCAAAAAACAGCATACTGAATTTTTTATGGTATATGTGTGTGCTTTAGTTTCAAGAAGTTGGTGGGAAGGAAAGGGAAGATGGGCCTGGTACCCAAGGGCAGTAAGCAGTCAGGCTGGGGACTCGTTTCTCACCGCTTTAAACTCTCCTCCATCTCCTTCCTCGCCTCCTTCTCCCAGCATATGATTTTTGGTGCTTTTTGGTTAATTAATTTAAAGTGACGATTGTCTCAGATGAAACTGTAAATGAGTTTCAAATGGCGCAGCCGGGCCACCCACTACTGGAAGATCATATTGCAGTGACAACATTAAAACTTGAACAACCCTCAACAAGGCAGGAGGAGGGGAATCCTGAAACCTCAAGTAAAAACACATTTCCAGCTCAATTCCTTGCTGCAGCCCTTAAAAAAGTGGAAACAGATGGATGGTGGCTTTGATAATGAGAGAGGCAATCAACTTTAGATTAAAAAAAAAAAAACAAAAAAACCTCCCTAAACCCTACCCAAAAAGGATGAGTCTGACAGTAAAATCCCAGACACATAACGTTCCATTTAAGAAGCTATTGACATATTAGTCGGGAACAGAGGGGGTTCTGAGAGAGGTCAGTCCTCCCCTCCCAGAGCACTCTGCATTGTTCCCTCGCCTCTAAAGCTAGAGCACTCAGCCCCCTAATTGAAAACACCGCTGTATCTTTGGATGTCAGCGATGGTCAGATTTCCCCTGGAAATCACTAAGTGTTCTCGGGAGGCTTGGCTGCTGCCTGCTGCCAGATTCTGGAGAGCCGAAAAGACATTTCTGTTTTTAATTTAACTTAATTATTTATTTTTTTTTATTTTGGCTGGGGGAGGTGTATGTGTGTGATTTCGGGGGAGGTGGAGGACAAGATACCAGGAACAGAGAGAAACAGTTCAATATCAGGAGAAAAGGAGATGTCGAAGTCATGAGATCAGGACTTATCATGCCTCAATTTGGCAAGCTGTGTAGCTTGGGACAAATTCTGGCATGTCTCATGCCTCCACTTTTTTTGTCTGTAAAATGGGGCTGAAAAGGCCTGCCAGGCAGGTTCTCAGTGATGAATCTGGGTAGCGTGTGCGAGAACCTGTTAAAATAGGAGCTAGGGGTCTGGGGCTATGTTTTCAGCTCTACCACTTGCCAAGCTTGGGTCTCGGTGCCAGTTCCTGCCAGTTCCTTTTGTGGGCCTGTCTGACTGGGGCTGCCGTTTCTGTGCTGCCCAGCGGCCGAGCTGGGAGGGAAAGATACTGGCTGGTGTGCACCTGCTGGGGTGGCCAGCCTTTGTCCACACCTGGCGTCCACACATTGCCGTGCCCTTGATAAATCATGGTCGAATGAGTGAATGAGCCCATGAGGGGGCTTGCATAACGAAAAAGGTAATACTGCTAGAGAGTGGTGAAATGAAATTGACTTCTCAGGAATGGCAGCACGCTCCTCAGGGGACTTTGTCAGAAGAGATGGGCTGCGTGAGTTTCTGTGGTCCAGCAGGTTGCTGGAGATCCCAAAGAGAAGAGAGACTCAAATGGAAAGAAGCCTTAGTTTGGTCCAGAGAACATTTGCACATTTGACAGTCAATCTTTTTGGAAAATAGGGAGATTTGGTTCTGATTCAAGTTTCTGCTCAGGCTCATTTCAAAGGCTTTTCGGTCATATTTATAAGCATCACGAGGACTGGGCCTTGGCCTGTCTTATTCACGGAGTGTTCTAAGCATCCAACAGGTGGCTGACACAGGAGATGCTCAGTAAATAAGAAATAAGTAAATGCAGGAATCTCTCTCTCTTTTCTCTCTCCACACCCCCATCCCCACCTCTAAAGCCAAGATGAACACTGAGCTTTGATGGCTTCTGTACAAAGTGGGACTTGAGAGTGGCAGCTGTCTTGGTTGGAGAGTTGTCAGGACAGGTAGCTGATACGCATGCAGAATTGCCTAGTGGGAGCTGGGGGATCATGTTCTCGATTGGTGTTCGCAATAGATGTCCTCCTCTGATCCAGGTACTGTCCCAACCACTAACTCCTTCTGTGCTTTGCAATTTCCCAGGATGTCAGAATCCATATGTATTTCTTTCTCTTTTTTTTTGGAATATGATTGCTTTACAATGTTGTGTTATTTTCTGCTATACCTCTTGAGCCTCTCTTCCACCCCTACCCCCATCCTACCCCTCTAGGTCATCACAGAGCACTGAGCTGAGCTCCCTGTGCTATGTAGCAGCTTCCTTCTAGCTCTCTATTTTATATATGGTCATATATGTATTTCCATGCTACACTTTCAACTTATCCCACCCTTTCCTTCTACAAGGACAGGGTCCACGAGTCCATTCGTTACATCTGTGCCCTATTTTGTGCTGTAAATGGGTTCATCAGTACCAGTTTTCTAGATTCCATATATATATATATTTATATATGTGAATATAGGATATTCGTTTTTCTCTTTCTGACGCTTCGCTCTGTGTGACAGGCTCTAGGTTAATTCACATACTACAACTGACTCAATTTCATTCCTTTTTATGGCTGAGTAATATTCCATTGTATATATATACCACATCTTCTTTACCCATTCATCTGTCGATGGGCATCTAAGTTGCTTCCATGTCCTGGCTGTTGTAAACAGTGCTGCAGTGTGCACTGGGATACACGTGTCTTTTTGAATTATGGTGTTCTCAGGGTTATTCTCAGGACTGGGATTGCTTCTGGCCAGAAGGTTGTTCACTTCCAGGTCCTCAGGGATGAAAATAGAGCAGCAAGTGAGAACCGGGCCCTGTTGTTGGAGATGTGAGGGCTTAAATCTCATTCTGATGGCTGGTTTGGACCCTGGTTGGTGCCCCAGCAAGACAGTGTGTGTGTGCTTGTGTGCGTGCTCAGTCATGTCTGACTCTTTGCAACCCCATGGACCCTATAGCCCACCAGGCTCCTCTATCCATGGGATTTCCCAGGCAAGAATACTGGGGTGGGCTGCCATTTCCTTCTCCAGGGGATCTTCCTGAATCAGGGATTGAATCCATGTCTCCTGTTTGTCAGGCATATACTTCACCATTGAGCCACCAGGGACGCCAACAGACAGCAGCTGAATGATATGTGTGGGGAGCTTGACCTGAGCTCTAGTTTTCTCCTCTACTTCTCTCCTCCTACCTCCTCCCCTACCCATCCTTACTCTGAAAGGCTAGGCCTTGGGAGGCATTAGGTTGAGGGGAGATCAGGAGGAAGGTTGGAAGGAATTCTTCCATACTTTATAGCAAGCAGCTCTGGCAATACCACGTTCCTTCAGCCACTGGTGACCAGCACTGAAGAGCGTGGATCCTCTAGCTGTTTCTTTCACTGGATGAGCGGCTTAAATCATAGCACTGGGGTAGTTTTGAGATGAACTGGCTATTGTTAGAAACATTTAGAAACGTCTCCCCTTTCCTCCAATTTCCTCCTCTCTGCCAGTCTCCGCTCTCACAGCTGGAAGAAATTTCTCCTTCATCTGCTGTATTCAGTCTTTCACTAAGCTCCATCAATTTTGCCTTTGAAATTTTTTTGTACCCGCCCCTTCTCTCGTTTCCACTGCTAATCCCCGAGGCCTGGCTCTCATTCCCTGTGCATGCCGAGCTGCCTCCAGCACCTCTTGGCAGAGTTCCCCGCCTCTGGTCCCTCCGTTTTCAATCCAAGCCAGACTCTTCTTTCTCAAGCTCCATGTGCATCTTAGGATGCCTCAGTTCAAATTCTGCAGACTCTCCAAAGCACTTGGCATCGCCCTGATGGCGTTTGCAGCTCCCTCTGCCTTAATTTCTTCTCAGAGCAGTGGCTGTATTAGTTACCTGTGGGTGCTGTAACAAGTTACCACAAACGTGGTGGCTTAGAACCACCCAAAGTTGTCCTCTTAGAGTGTGGGAGACCAGAAATCTGAACTGTCTTAGGGGCCTAATCAAAGTGTCAGCAGGGCTGCGCTTCCTTGGGAAGGCTCCAGCGGAGAATCCCTTTCCTGCCTCTTGCAGCTTCTGGTGGCCACTGATGTTCTCAGCTTGTGGCCATATCACTCCTCTGCCTCTGCAGTCAATCTTTCTGCCTCTGAGGTCACTTTGTCTTCCCCTGATCTGTCTGTGTATCAAATATGCTTCTTAAAGGGATTGTACTTAGGGCAAGTCTGGATTATCCAGAATAATCTCCCCATCTCAAAATCCTTAGCTTTATCACATCTGGAAAATCCCTTTTGCCAACTGAGGTGATATTCACAGGCTCCCAGGATTAGGGTGTGGATATCTGAAAGTGAAAGTGAAGCAGCTCAGTGTGTCCGACTCTTTGCGACACCATGGACTGTAGCCTGCCAGGCTCCTCTGTCCATGGGATTTTCCAGGCAAGAATACTGGAGTGGGCTGCCATTTCCTTCTCCAGGGGATCTTCCAGACCCAGGGATCAAACCCGGGTCTTCCGCATTGTAGGCGGATGCTTTTACTGTCTGAGCCACCAGGGAAGTGGATATCTTGGGGGACCATTATCTAGCCTATCTCAGGCTTCTTATCCATTCAACACTTCAACAAATATCTATTGAGCACCTACTGTGTGCTGGGCTGTGTTCTAGGCAACGAGGTTCATAAAGAGTGTTTTTTTCAGAGGCATTAGCCCTCAGGGTGATTGACCCTGATCTCAGCTCTTTACCTGCCTGTTCAGTCTCTAAGTCATGTTCTGCTCTTTGCAACCCTGTGGACTGTAGCTCACCAGGTTCCTCTGTGCATGGGACTTTCCAGGCAAGAATACTGGAGTAGGTTGCCATTTCTTCTTCAAGGGGATCTTCCTGACCCAGGGATAGAACCCTCATCTCCTGCGTCTCCTGCATTGGCAGGTGGATTCTTTCCCACTGAGCCACCTGGGAAGCTTTCCCTCCTGGAATGTGGTATTTTTACATAGCATGATCATCACATTGTATCACTGTTACGTGCCTGTCCCTTTCCATTTCTATGAGCCCCTTGAAGATTAAGCTAACTTACTTATATTTGTACTTAATGCTAGATGGGACTCAGTGAAGGTTTGTTAAATCAATGAACAAGTCTCTTATGGCTTCCCTGCATTCCTGCTAAATATATTTCTAATTTCCTTGGATGCTATGTGAAAGTCACTCAGTTGTGTCCGACTCTTTGCAAGCCTGTGGACTATAGCCTGCCAGGCTCCTCTGTCCATTGAATTCTCCAGGCAAGAATATTGGTGTGGGATGCCGTTTCCTTCTCCAATAATACAGTTCTGTCTCAGAATTAAATGTTTAGGGTCTGGCCTTATTGGTGGTCGTCTCCTTGCGTCTGGGTGATGGGATATAGCTGTTGAGGGCATATGCTGTCCTACTTTGCTCCATCCCTGGAAGTGTTATATAAATTGTTTCTTCAATGCTTCCCATTAGTCATTTCTATTGGCCATTGGCTTTGGGAGGAATGTGGGAAAGAGGAAGTGGAGACATTAGAAGACTGTTGTCCTCATCACTCCTGGGTCACATTTTCCTGAGGGCTTTACTTCTTGGTGTCATCGAAGCATGGCTCATCTGTATCTACCACCTCTGGTAGCACAGCACCATTCAAATCTGGTAAGACAGTGCTCTCTGCTTCCCTTGGCAGGTGAGATGAATCATCTGCTCTGTAGGGCCTTTTCCCACAAGACCTAACATAATACAGAAGAGGGACAGACTGTATTATGTATGGCCTTGTGATGTTGGTTTACAATTTTAAAGTTACTCCCTGTTTCCCTGTCTTAGGAAAGCAAAAATGTATTTAGTACAATAAATTGGTGGTGCCACTGGAGGCTCGTGAATCTGTACACAGCCCTTGGAAATGTGGGGCATGGTTGTAACCAAATGTCTAGAAAAAGCCTTTTAAAAGGCAGTGTGACTCATAACTTCACACTTAATTGTCTTGAAACCTTGGCCCTTCCTTGCTTCAGTTTTCTGTGTGGCCCCCTCATGCACTGGCATTGAAACCTCACCGATACCTGTTTCCTTAGCTACAGCATTATGCGTTGCTTTTCCAGGTGGAAAGTGAAAGATGATCAATTGTGTCCAACTCTTTGCGACCCCATGGACTATACAGTCCATGGAATTCTTCAGGCCAGAATACCGGAGTGGGTAGCCTTTCCCTTCTCCAGGGGATCTTCCCAGCCCAGGGATTGAACCCAGGTCTTCTGCGTTGCAGACTGCAGGCAGATTCTTTACCAGGTGAGCCACAAGGGAAGCCCAAGAATACTGGAATGGGTAGCCTATCCCTTCTCCAGTGGATCTTCCCGACCCAGGAATTGAACCGGGGTCTCCTGCATTGCAGGTGGATTTTTACCAACTGAGATATCAGGGAAGCCCATTCTTTTCCAGGTGGAAAAGAATCTAACAATAAAGGTCCTCTCTCACACACACACACGCACAGACCCCACATCCTTGTAACTCTCTGGCCTCCAAGAGAACCTAACAAAGTAAATAGATTGATCTATTTAATATAAATTTAAATTTATCACCAAATATTTATTGGACATAGATATTTGGATGTTGATTAGTTGTACCATGCTTTCCAAGCTGTGTCATTCACTCACCTCTTAGATGACTTTTGTCACATCTCTATACCACTTGTGATATCATTTTATTAACATTTGTATATAATTTGCCTCAAATGTTAACTTGTAGAAACTTATTTTAAAAGGAAATACTGCATCTGTATCATAAATAGAAATCAACATCACTTATTATAAACAGAATGTAACTGTAAAAATAAATACACTGAAAGCAAAACAATGTTAGTCCCCCCAAAATTTAAATGAACAAGGAAATGCAGAGCAATGAAAATCAAATTGATTCACAGAATCTAATTGATTCACAAAAATGAGATGCTCAGTGAGAGAAACAGAATGGCTATGACCATTCAATAATAAAAGGATATTAAGCTTAATGTCATTTGATTTAATATGACCATGGGTTTCTGTATCAATTAAATTATAACTTCTTTCAGTTTTGAGAGTGATCAGCCCTAAAAATTCCACCTCACATGCACCCACCATCAGAAAGGACACCTTGCCATTGCCCAGAAGGTAAATTTTATAATGTTTTTGTGTATGTTATTTTTGTTGTTGTTGTTGTACTCTGTTGTGTCTGACTCTTTGCGTCCCCATGGACTGCGACACACCAGGGATCCCTGTCCATCCCCAACCCCCAGAGCTTGCTCAAACTCATGTCCACTGAGTCAGTGATGCCACCCAAACTTCTCATTCTCTGTTGTCCCCTTCTCCTCCGGCCTTCAATCTTTCTCAGCATCAGGGTCTTTTCCAATGAGTCAGTTCTTTGCATCAGGTGGCCAAAGTATTGGAGCTTCACCTTCAGCATCAGTTCTTCCAATGAATATTAAGGACTGATTTCCTTTAGGATGGACTGGTTTGATCCCTTTGCAGCCCAAGGGACTCTCAAGAGTCTTCTTCAACACCACAGTTCAAAAGCATTAAAAGTATGTATTATTAGTACATGTAAAAGAATATATGTGTTCATAACTTCCTTTGTGTGATATTACAAATCATAATTATAAAATGAATCTGGGAACCTATCCTCTCTTAGAAACATTACTATTGAGTTTGCTTCCTCTCTGATTCTTGTCTTTACCTCTCTCTCCTCCCCATCTCAGGTAAAAATTGTCTTGAATTCCTTTACATTTGAAAATAGTTTAACCACATATGGCATTCCTGAACACTATGTTATTTAGATATGCTTGAATATGAGCTTTATAAAAATGCTGTCATAGTTTCAGTATCTGCTAGGAGACTGGATAATCAATTATGGTATGTATATCCAACAGAGTGCTATTTCAAGTGGAAATGAATACTTCATACTGGCATGAGACCGCTTGGATTAACCTTGTGAGGCATGAAGCTGGTCATCAACTCTCATTCTGCTCAGACCTCACCTTATGAGAAATTTAAGGGTAGGTGAAATGAAAAGGACTTCCCTTCCTCCACCTTTTGCACCCCAGTTACTTCCTGCGGAGAAAAGAAGCCCAGAACTGCTCTCTTTAGAAGGCCTGCTGGCAAGACTGGTCCTTAGCTGGCATGGGGGAACTTGGGTTTGGGAAGTGTCCCCACCATCCCCTGGTAAGAGAGACTCACTCTGCCTAAGTGGTCCAAACAGTATGATTCATGCTGAACACCTGGTTTCCCCCTGGGAGCTGAAATCTTGGTACATGGCAGACAGAGGTGCCTAGGGGGCCAGCACCCCTTCCCACTTTCCCCCAGTAAAAATCACAGGCAGAGGCTCTGATGAGTTTCCCAGGTAGACAGCATTTCACGTGTGTCGTGATAGCTCATTGCTGGGGTGTGAAGTGCGTGCTCTGTGACTCCACTGGGGAAAGACTCTTGTTATCTGAGCCTGCTTTCCATCTCTTTGGAGGTTGCCCCATGCACCTTTGTCTTTGCTAATTTTTCATTGTATCCTTTTGCAGTTATAAGTCATAGCCCTGAGTATGACTTCCCTGGTGGCTCAGATAGTAAAGAATCTGCCTGCAATGCAGGAGACCTGGGTTTGGTCCCTGGGAATCTTTGGGAAGATTCCCCTGGAGAAGGGAATGGCAGTCCACTCCAGTATTCTTGCCTGGAGAATTCCATGGACAGAGGAGCCTGGTGGGCTACAGTCCATGAGGTTGTAAAGAGTCAGACATGACTAAGTGAATAATACTTAACTTTCACGTGAGTAGGACTGTTGAATCCTCTGAGTCTTCCTGGGACCAGTCTTGGGGATCCTGATACTCTTCCAAACCTTCCTTTTTCCTGTACCACTCTGAAACCTGAACAGAGGGGCCTTGGCTTGGGCTTTAGATTATACTTTGGAGGGCCCTGAATCTCTACCTCACACACACACACATGCATGCACACATATACATACCACATACACATGCCTCTGACACTTGGGATCTGGAGCTCAGAGCTGGCCCAGCAATCTGCAACCCTAGACATCAGCCCTCATTCTATCACCATTCAGGCCCCCAGGAAACACTTCTGCATATCTCTTGCTTTATGTCCTGGAAAACCTCATCAAACTGCATGAACGTGGTGTGCTGAACACCTCCAAGAATGTCAGAGGCAGACATCGCCTCAGAAAGCAGAAGGATCTGAGCAGAAGTGCTTGGGTAAGAGAAAAGGCAAATTAATTAACTTGTCAAATCCTTCCTCTCAGCTTGAATGCAGTAGATTCTTGTATAACAAATTATTGTTTCTCAGCAGTGCCAAACATTCATTTTCTTGCTTCTCTTCATGTTCCAGCTCCTGGTTCTGGAGATAAGGATAAGCACAATATTCACAACACTTGCACGTAGATACTGAAGCATATTTTACTGTAGGAAACAATTCATATGGCTCTTAAATTTGTGTATATGCTGCTCAAGACACAGCACGTGCAAAGTGTGACATCAGCTCGTTACATTGGCGACTAGTTAGATGCTGAATCATAGAACTGCAAGTTGTCTAATTTTTGTAAAAATATTAAATATCTGAATTTTCAAGAAATTAAAATTTTCAGCTTTAAGTATCTTTGATTAAAATATTTTATATTCACTATTATGATTTATATTTTTCCATTTAATTTTGGTAGCAATTTAAAATATTATAGAAAATAAATAACTTTTCACTGAACTCCTATTGAATTATAATTTGAATTTTTTCAATTTTTACACATATTTTTATGGTATTTAAAAAATGAAAGTACATTCACAGTTATTCCCTTGAATGTACATTTTATTTTTTAATTTTAGATAATTATTGTCCATAGAATGACATTTTGTATAAATGGACATGCTTGGAGATTTTGCTGAAGTGATGGCAAAAAACAATGAAATAAATATAAAATAATACATGAGCTATGGCTATCTTTATTTTAATGCTTATCTGAATATTACCAGCCCATTAATGGAACACCCAGTCACACACAGTAATAATTAGGTTTGTTTGTCTTTGATGGAAGGCTTTCAGTCATATAAAAGCCACAACTTTATTAATTTTTTATGTCTTATTATGAAGATGTTTTTGTCGAGGTAGAGCATAGAGCATTATAGCTGATGTAGCAGTTGGCTTGTGGTTTAGCTTTTGCTCATGTAGACATGCGGTGTGGGGCCCCCAGGCACAGGCAGGCCTGTTTCCTCCCCTCTTTTTATTTTCCTGATTACATTTTGTAAATAATGAGAGTAAATTCCTAGGCAGGTTGGTAAGAAGTCCGGGGTCCCCGAAGAGGAGAAAGGGGTCTGGGGCTCTCAAGGAAGAGATAGGGGTCTGGAGTTCTCAAGGAGGAGGAAAGGACAAATGTTTTTTCCTACATTCTTTAGTAAGGATTATATAACAATAATGTATCCTGCTAGAGGACATGTTTCTCCTTCTTGAAAACCTTCTGACTGATCCTGTTATCTTAAAATGTATGCTGTGAGAGTGGGTCTAGTAAGATCTTTACAGCCTTGAGACATTCTTTTGATTTATTGTAATAACCAATTAAAAAGTATATAATTCCCTTGCTAAGACTAGGGACTGGGGGCACTTTCTGTCCTCCTTGTGATGTCTGGGTCAGAAGCTTTCTCTGTCCTTTTTTATACTTTAATAAAACTCTACTACACAAAAGCTCTTTAGTGATCAAGCCTGGTCCCTGGCCCCGAAGTTAAATCTTCTTCGGAGATCAGGAATCCAAAACCGTTCACTGTAAGCTATCAATAATATGTTATATGCTTTTTGTCTTTTGAATTGGAGGATGATTTCTTTACAATGTTGTGTTTGTTAGTTTCTGCTGTAAAACAGCATGAATCAGCTATATGTATACATACATCCCCTCCCTCTTGAGCCTCCTCACCCCACCCCCCAACCCACCCCTCTGTGTCTTTACAGGGCAGTCCATCCTAAAGGAGATCGGTCCTGGGTGTTCACTGGAAGGACTGATGTTGAAGCTGAAACTCCAATACTTTGGCCACCTGATGCGAAGAGCTAACTCATTTGAAAAGACCCTGATGCTGGGAAAGATTGGGGGCAGGAGGAGAAGGGGACGACAGAGGATGAGATGGCTGGATGGCATCACCGACTCGATGGATGTAAATTTGGGTGGACTCCAGGAGTTGGTGATGGACAGGGAGGCCTGGTGTGCTGCAGTTCATGGGGTCGCAAAGAATTGGACACAACTGACCGACTGAACTGAACTGGCCTGAACTGAGCTCCCTGTGTTGTACAGCAGCTTCCCACTAGCTATCCATTTTGCACATGGTGGTGTACATATTACTCCCATTCCTCCCCTCTTTGCACACAGTTCTAGAAGGGCCTGGGTTCTGGTGTGGAGCGAGTGCCCGGCAGTCATGTGGACCAGGGCCCAGCTGATTCCGTGTGCCAGTGTCCCCAGGGCCAAGGCACACCAAGGCCAAGGGACAGAAGGGCCCTGAGAGCCTCCCCAGCGGCCTCTGTGGGGGCCTGGAAAACCTCCTGCATGCAACCCTTGGGTGTCTACACACCAAGCTGGAAACTTGGATGCTGGGATGGTGGTCAAGTGTGGGCTTGGCAAGGGGTTTCAATTTTAGCTCTGCAACCTTCCAGAAAGGTCACTCCAGGCAAATTTCCTGAACCTCTTTGAAATTTTTTTGACATGTTTAAAACAGGACCACTCATTCCTACTTTCCAGCCTTGTGAAAGTTGGAGATTTGTATTTAAAACTCATAGCATAGTCCCTTGGTTGTGGCTTCACACATGTTTACCCATGTTTGGGGACAGGGAAACTGAAGACATTAAACAAGAGGCGAAAGTCATCCTGGTGGTTACTAGAAGGAAGAATTCAGGTATTTTGATGTCCTACCATTTTCTCAGTTCAGTTCAGTTCAGTCACTCATGTATGTCCGACTCTTTGTGATCCCATGGACTGCAGCATGCCAGACTTCCTTGTCCATCACCAACTCCCAGAGTTTATTCAAACTCATGTCCATTGAGCCAATGATGCCATCCAACCATCTTATCCTCTGTCATCCACTTCTCCTCCCGCCTTCAATCTTTCCCAGCTTCAGGGTCTTTTCAAATGGCCAAAGTATTGGAGTTTCAGCTTTAGCATCAGTCCTTCCAAGGAATATTCAGGACTGATTTCCTTTAGCATGGACTTATTGGATCTCCTTGCAGTCCAAGGGATTCTCAAGAGTTTTCTCCAACACCACAGTTCAAAAGCACCGATTCTTTGACACGCAGCTTTCTTTATAGTCCAACTCTCACATCCATACATGACTACTGGAAAAGCCATAGCTTTGACTAGATGGACCATTGTTGGCAAAGTAATGTCTCCGCTTTTTAATATGCTGTCATAACTTTTCTTCTGAGGAGGAAGAGTCTTAATTTCATGGCTGCAGTCACAATCTGCAGTGATTTTTGGAGCCCCCCAAATAATGTCTATCACTGTTTCCATTGTTTCCCCATCTATTTGTGATGAAGTGATGGGACCAGATGCCATGATCTTAGTTTTCTGAATGTTGAGTTTTAAGCCAACTTTTTCACTTTCCTCTTTCACTTTGATCAAGAGGCTCTTTAGTTCTTCTTTGCTTTCTGCCATAAAGGTGGTGTCATCTGCACATCTGAGGTTATTGATATTTCTCCTGGCAATCTTGATTCCAGCTTGTGCTTCATCCAGCCCAGCGTTTCTCATCTGCATGTAAGTTAAATAAACAGGGTGAAATTATACAGCCTTGACATACTTCTTTCCTGATTTGGAGCCAGTCTGTTGTTCCATGTCCAGTTCTGTTGCTTCCTGATCTACATAGAGATTTCTCAGGAGGCAGGTCAAGTAGTCTGGTATTCCCATCTCTTTAAAAATTTTCCACAGTTTATTGTGATCCACACAGTCAAAGGCTTTAGTGTAGTCAACAAAGCAGAAGTCAATGTTTTACTGGAATTCTCTTGCTTTTTTGATGATCCAGCGGATATTGGCAATTTGATCTCTGGTTCCTCTGCCTTTTCTTGAACATCTGGAAGTTCACAGTTCACGTACAGTGGAATCCTAGCTTGGAGAATTTTGAGCATGACTTTGCTAGCGTGTGAGATGAGTGCAATTGTGTGGTAGTTTGAGCATTCTTTGGCATTGCCTTTCTTTGGGATTGGAGTGAAAACCAACCTTTTTTAGTCCTGTGGCCACTGCTGAGTTTTCCAAATTTGTTGGCATATTGGGTGCAGCACTTTCACAGCATCATCTTTCAGGATTTGAAAGAGCTCAACTGGGATTCTATCACCTCCACTCGCTTTGTTCATAGTGATGCTTCCGAAGGCCCACTTGACTTTGCATTCCAGGATGTCTGGCTCTAGGTCAGTGATCACACCATCGTGATTATCTGGGTCATGAAGATCTTTTTTGTATAGTTCTTCTGGGTATTCTTGCCACCACTTCTTAATATCTTCTGCTTCTGTTAGGTCCATACCATTTCTGTCCTTTATTGTGCCCACCTTTACATAAAATGTTCCCTTGGTATCTCAAATTTTCTTGAGATTTTAGTCTTTCCCATTCTATTGTTTTCCTCTATTTCTTTGCATTGATCACTGAGGAAGGTTTTCTTATCTATCCTCACTATTCTTTGGAACTCTGCATTCAGATACTTTTATCTTTCCTTTTCTCCTTTGCCTTTTGATTCTCTTCTTTTCACAGCTATATGTAAGGTCTCCTCAGAAAACCATTTTGCCTTTTTGCATTTATTTTTCTTGTGGATGGTCCTGATCCCTGCCTCCTGTACAATGTCATGGACTTCTGTCCATAGTTTTTCAGGCACTCTGTCTATCAGATCTAATCCCTTGAATCTATTTGTCATTTCCACTGTATAATTGTAAGGGATTTAATTTAGGTCATACCTGAATGGTCTAGTGGTTTCCCCTGCTTTCTTAAATTTAAGTCTGAATTTGGCAATAAGGAGTTCATGATCTGAGCCACAGTCAGTTCCCGGTCTTGTTTTTGTAGACTGTATAGAGTTTCTCCATATTTGGCTGCGAAGAGTATAATCAATCTGATTTTGGTATTGACCATCTGGTGATGTCCATGTATAGAGTCTTCTCTTGTGTTATTGGAAGAGGGTGTTTGCTATGAACAGTGTGTTCTCTTTGCAAAACTCTATTAGCCTTTGCCCTGCTTTGTTTAATACTCCAAGGCCAAATTTGCCTGTTACTCCAGGTATTTCTTGACTTCCTACTTTTGCATTCCAGTCCTCTATAATGAAAAGGACATCTTTTTGGGGTGTTAGTTCTAGAAGGTCTTGTAGGTCTTTATAGAACTATTTAACTTCAGTGTCTTCAGCATTACTGGTTGGGACAAAGACTTGGATTACTGTGATACTGAATGGTTTGCCTTGGAAATGGACAGAGATCATTCTGCCATTTTGAGATTGCATTCAAGTACTGCATTTCAGACTCTTTTGTTGACCATGATGGCTATTCCACTTCTTCTAAGGGATTCCTGCCCACAGTAGTAGATATAATGGTCATCTGAGTTAAATTCACTCATTCCAGTCCATTTTAATTCGCTGATTCCTAAAATGTCGACGTTCACACTTGCCATCTCCTGTTTGACCACTTCCAATTTGCCTTGATTCATGGACTTAATATTCCAGGTTCCTATGCAATATTGCTTTTTATAGCATCAGACTTTACTTCCAATATCAGTCACATCCACAACTGGGTGTTGTTTTTGCTTTGGTTCTGTCTCTTCATTTTTTCTGGAGTTATTTCTCCACTGATCTCCAGTACCATATTGGGCACCTACTGACCTGGGGAGTTCATCTTTTAGTGTCCTATATTTTTGCCTTTTCATACTGTTTATGGGGTTCTCAAGGCAAGAATACTGAAGTGGTTTGCCATTCCTTTCTCCAGTGGACCACATTTTGTCAGAACTCTTTACCATGACCTGTCCGTCTTGGGTGGCCCTACATGGCATGGCTCATAGTTTCATTGAGTTAGACAAGGCTGTGATCCATTTTCTGGGCCCTGATAACATGCTGTTCTGCTAAAGCCACCTGCTCTCCTGCCCACACCTGGGTTAGGAAGAATGTCAGCCCGTGAAGCATCCTGGGCTGAGAACTAGTTTACTTTCCTTGGAATCTAGCTCTAAGGATTTATAGCCTGGTGGGTGCATGCTGGAGGTCCCCTTACCTGTAAGTTATTCCACCAGTAATTAGATTTCTTTCCATTGTGGGAAGCCAGCATGTGTAAATTCACTGAAACCTGGGAACAAATGATATAAAGGTCACTGGAGCCTCCACTCTGCCTAAAATGCATCTTCCATGAAAATGATTTCTCTGGGCACATAAGTCACTATGGTCCCAGGATAACCATAGCTCAACTCTTACTGTTCCCTGAATGCCATGCTCAGTGATGGAGTGTTCATAGCCCCCTTGGCAGCCTGCCCACCCACCTGGCCCTGCCCTCTGAATGGAAGAGCCTCGTTGACACCTGCTGTCACAGAGGGAGGTGATACAGGTAGAGAGTGAGTGGGTAGAGAGGAGGAAAGAACCACTCCCTTTCCAGCTCCTTTTCTTCCAGGCAAGCTGACTCAAGTTCAGAGACCCTTAGTCCTTCAGGTGAACCACTTGGAAGTCAAAGACACTTTGAACCATAGCAGAAATCACTAGCCATTTGCAAGAGGATAAAATTAGGTACCTGCTTCACACCATGTATACAGTAACATGTCCCAGGTGGATTACAGGTTTGTGCATTAAATATAAAATATCAACAAATTAAAAGACAATATAGGACTATGTATATGTAAGACATATAAGCTAAGCTGTCATCCTTCTCTAACGCAGGTAACAGATAATCTCACATATAGTGTTGTAAGGCCAGGCAGAAGGCACACATCATATGCTTCAGTCTTGATCTTTGTATCTCTATATCTATATCTTGGGGCCTTTCCAAGTTTGGTGGCAAACCCAGAGGTCAAAAAAAAAAAAAAGAAAAGTGTGGCAGATTGGACGACATAAAAATTTTACAAAGCAAAACAAAACTGTACTGTGAAAAGCACCGTAAATAAACCAAAACATAAATACATAAATGACAGCTTGGGAGAAAGTATTTGATACACATTCTATCAGGAAAGCTGTAAATATCCATAGCATAGCAAGCATTCCTTCAAATCAATCAGAAGCAACATAGATGGGCAAATGGGCAATTCACACACACACACACCGTACAAATGGTCCATTAAAGAGGAAAAATATTAAATTACCTGACCTCTAAAACTGGGAGAAAAATCATTGTTTGAGTTCACAAATAACTAAGAAAGTTTGAATGAAAGCCACATTGTGGCATTGTTTTTATTCTTGCCCATCCAGTGAAAAAGAGTGATAACCTTCAGAGCCGAGAGTGAAGAGGTGAGCGCTCACACGCTGTTGGGTAGGAGTGAAAACCCCCACACCCTTTTAAAAGAGAGTAATTTGTCAATAGATATGGGCTTCCCTTATGGTTTAGCCAGTAAAGAATCCGCCTGCAGTGTGGGAGACCTGGGTTTGATCCCTGGGTTGGGAAGATCCCCTGGAGAAGGGAAAGGCTACTTACTCCAGTACTGGCCTGGAGAATTCCTTGGACCGTACAGTCCATGGAGGTCACAAAGAGTCAGACATGACTGATTGCCTTTCACTTTCACATAAATTTAAACAGCGCTTATTGAATAACCCGGTGGTCTCTTCTCTAGGAATTTATCCTCCAAAATCATGGCATGAATGAGTAAAGATGTAAGTACAAGGGCATTCATTGTATCATGGCTTATAAGAGCAAAGTTTTTTAAAAAGTTTAAATTTCCGTGGCAGAGCATGGTCTTGCTGTGTAGTGGAATCACAGTGCATAGGAGGCAACATTTTTCTGAGCATTTGCGCTGTTCTGAGTGCTTCCCATGCCTCAGGGTCTCCGATCTCCACCCCGGGCCACTGAGCAGTACCTGTCCCTATTAGGAACTGGTCTGCACAGCAAGAGGTGAGTGGTGGGCTGGTTGAGTGAGTGACGCTTCATCTGTATTTACAGCTGCTCCCCATTGCTCGTATTATAGCTCTGCCTCTTGTCAGATCAGCGGTGACATAATAAATGTAATGCACTTGAATCATCCCCAAACCATCCCCCCCACCATCAGAGGAAAAATTGTTTTCCATGAAACCAGTCCCTGGTGCTAAAAATGTTAAAGACCACTGCTATACACAAGCTTGTTGAACCCACTCAGCACTTTATCAAGTAGACAATGTTGTCATCACCCATACGTTGCAGAAGAGGCACAGAGAGGCTATTAACCTCCACAAGATCACACAGCTGAGAGAAGTCAGAGCTGGTATTTGAACTGGGCAGTGAGGCTCCTGCGACACCAACCAGGAAGGGGGTCACTGATATAAGTTGTGCTGAGTGACACACCAAGGTGCAGAAAGATATAACCTTTTGATGAAAATACATGTGACTACATATATAATACGTATTATTTATATGTGTGTTTCCATTACAGTAATTATAGAAAAATTAATTTGGCAGGAGTGACTGAACAGGCAGAGAGAGTAGGTTGATTTATTTTCTTGAAAAAAGGGATGGTATTAAAAAAACAATAAAGCTAGCTGTTTAGTTTCCTTCTTTTATTTTATTACCCATGCCCACTTGATTTGAATGAAATAAAAATAGCCACATTTGGTTTTGTAACAAAAATATGTCCTTGAAAAATATTATATCCAGTTCACACCAGAAATAAAAAATCCCAGTTTGGGAAATTTAGCTTTTGATGGTTCGTATTTAGCAGTAGACATATTACTTTAAATAAAGACTTTAAAAATGACTTAAAAGGGAGGATGTCATCACTGTAGAAAAGGTGGAGTTATAGAGCTGTGAGAGTGAACTGGTCATCTGGTGGGTTCTGGGAAGCTGGGGAAGCTGGGACCTCCTGTTCCACGGTCCATGCTGGATTTATTTCATTTCTCTCCTTGTTTTCTTCCCAGCATCTTGTTGCCATGACATCCTACTCTAATCCCCCAAACCCAGAGCAAGCCTGCTTGGGGTGGGGAGTCAGTGTGAAGTTGAAGAGCTCCAACCCAGACAAGGGATGTCGCAGGAGCTGGTCTAGGATGTCCATTTGCTGGTGGCCAGAGTCCCAGGGTCACAAGACCTCCAGCCACTGGACTCAGAAGGGGACCCTGGACACAGCAGGAGCCTTGTGCTCTATGGACTGTCTGGTATAAGCAGAGGCCAGTGCCATGGCTGGAAAGCAGTGGGCAGCCGGGCCGTGGAACCTAATGAGGCCACATTTAAGCAGCTTGGACAGCTCTTCACCGGTGGGTCTCAGTTGAGGGTGATCTTGCTTCCTAGGGACATCTGGCAGTGTCTGGAGACGCTTTTAGTTCTTACTGCGGGGGTGGGGGTGTTACTGGCATCCAGGGAGGGATAGGTAAAGAAGGCTCTGAATATGCTACAGACCAAGAATTGTTATTGTTGTTGTTTAGTTGCTAAGTTGTATCTGACTCTGTGACCCCGTGGATTGTAACCTGCCAGGCTCCCCTGTCCATGGGATTCTTCAGGCAAGAATGCCGGAGTGGGTTGTCATTCCCTTCTCCAGGGGATCTTCCTGAACTCATGTCTCCTACATTGACAGAGGAATTCTTTACTGCTGAGCCACCAGGGAAGATCTACAAACCAAGAATTATCCAGCTCCTGGTGGCTCAGATGGTAAACAATCTGCCTGCAATGTAAGAGACCCAAGTCCGATCCCTGGGTGGGAAAAATACTCTGGAGAAGGGAATGGCAACCCACTCCAGTATTCCTACCTGAAGAATCCCATTGTCAGAGGAGCCTGGCAGGCTACAGTCCTCAGGGTCACAGAGTCAGACACGACTGAGCAACTAACACTTTCACAAATCTCTATGGGGCCGGGAATTAGATTCCGTGTTTGGTCTTGCTGTAGGAAGGCTGGGGTCCTGAGGGCCCCACATGTGGAAATTCCTTGGTGATGTGCTCCTTCTAGAGGAAAGGCAGATTGCCCTAAGGACAGGTGGAGATAACCAGGCCAGTCCTCCCTGGGGCACTGCATTTCTGAGGAGCTGGGAGGAATTAAGTTATAATACAGTGACTAACATTAATACAGTGCTTGACAGGTGACAAAGTGCTTCCTCTGTGCTAGGGTTCATACAGATTGGGGTCCTCTGTACCACGGCCCCCCCATATTGTTGGGGTCATGGACAGGTTGGGAGAGGGGAAAGGCTACATCTGCTTCTCATTCTCCCATGAAATGAGTTCCTTGTCATTAACTCCCCAGAGTCTCCCTTTGATCACAACTCTGACAGTGCAAACCCTGCTTGTTATTCCAGGCTCCCCTTATGGGTGGGAGGCCTTCCCCAGCAGATGTGAAGGCAAACAGATTCTTTCTCCCAGTGCTGTGGTTTCCTGGAGTCTGGCGAGCTGGAGCTAGGATGCCATGACATCAGATGGGTTAGGTGTGGGTTTCACATACCTGATATGTGTCTTATAAGCTTGGAGGAAGTTGTTGCGTTGCTCAGTTGCTAAGCTGTGTCTGACTCTTCGTGACCCCGTGGACTGTAGCATGCCAGGCTTCCCTGTCCTTCACTATCACCCAGAGTTTGCTCAGACTCATGTCCATTGAGTTGGTGATGCTATCTAACCATCTTACCCTCTGCTCCTTCTCCTTTTGCCTTCAATCTTCCCCAGCATCAGATTCTTTTCCAATGAATCGGCTCTACACATCAGGTAGCCAAAGTATTAGAGCTTCAGCAACCGTCCTCCAATAAATAATTAAGGTTGATTTCCTTTAGAATTGCCTCTTTTGATCTCTTTGTAGAGACTGTGGGCAGCAAAGGCTGGCCAGGGAGGTTGGGCCTTCAGGAAATGGACTGGATTTCATGTGTCAGGCATTTCATATACATTATTTTACTTGTTTCTCAAGACAACTCCTTGAAATGGGTTTTATGATAGTATCTATTTTTCATAGGAGGAATTCAAGTTCAGAGAGGTTTATTAACCTGTCCAAGCTCATGTAGAAAGTTGAGCTCTTGGAAAATATTTGAGTCAGGGGCAGTGGGGTGGTGCTCTCTGGGCTGTCATGGGTTCTGCAAGGGCAGATGAGGTCTGGATGAGGGTAGAGTGGCAGGAGAACCACATGCCTGGGACAGGTTAGTCCAAGGTTAGTGGACAGCATCACCATGCCATTGAGCAGGGCAGCTTCAGGCTAGAATGAAGGAGTGGGATCAGAGTGGCCACTGGACAGGACATCACCTCTCTGGGGATTGGAGGAGACAGAGTTGGGGGAACTGGGAGTGAGCAAGAGAGGGCAGAGGCCGCCTGAGAGGGGCCTGCAGACCAGAACAGGAGTGGAAAGAGCTCTGAGAGACTGAGTTCTTTACTGCATCCCCTGTGTGCTCTGTGATGGGGAAATGGAATGTCCCATGTAAAATAACATGTGACCCCCAGGGGAGCATATCCCCTCTGCTGATGTCTGTGCTTTAATGAACTGCAGGGGACCACTAGCTTCTTGGCTTCTTTGAGTGATTTAGAAAAAAGTGCCCTCTGGGTGGGTGCCTAGTTCAGAGCTTGGGCTGGATTTCTGCCCCCTCGGCTTGGCCGGGTGTTGACATAGGCCAGGTGCTGATGTAGGACATCTGCAGAGCAGACCCATCACGGGGCTGGTGGGGCTGTGTGACCAGAGATGAGGAACCCAGGAGAGTGGGCTGCTGCATCCAGCCTCCAGGAGGGTGGGGGCTGACGTGTACCTGTATTTTATGTACAGCACCTGGCACTGGGCTGGTTTGGCAGCGTCTGGTGAGAGAATGAATAAAAGAGGGTTGCTTCAGTCCACGAGATCACAAAGAGTCAGACATGACTTAGCAACTGAGCAACAACACACCTTCCTTTCAGTTCCCACGAGTGAGTCTTCAGCCTTCTTTGGAAGAAGATTTAGAGGGGAGGAAGAGGATGCTATGGGGCAAGTAAGATGGAGGGTAAAAAAGGGGGAAGCTAGACTCATTATGTCAACTTCACAGTAGATGCTTTAGAAACCTTAAAAAAAAAAAAAAAAGCTGTATGTTATTGAGTGACGGTGGGTTACTAGGAGCCAGATACGGTGCTTACCCTTCTGTGATGGGCAGTTTTATATATCACTTTGCCTAGACCTGAGTCTCCAGCTATTCAATCAAATGCTAATTTAGGTATTGCTATGAAGGCGTGTGTGTGCTAAGTTGCTTCATTTGTGTCCGACTCTTTGTGACCCTATGGGCCATAGCCCACCAGGCCCACTGTCCATGGGATTCTCCAGGCAAGAATACTAGAGTGGGTTGCCTGCCCTCCTCCAGGGGATCTTCCTGACCCAGGGATCAAACCTACATCTCTTAAGTCTCCTGCACTGGCAGGCAGATTCTTGACGACTAGCGTTACCTGGAAGCTGTGAAGGTAGATGTCCTTAAAGTCCAAAACCAGTGACTTTAAGTAAAGGAGATGATCCAAGGCAACCCGGACGGGCCTGATTCCATTAGTTTAAAGGTTTTAAGAGCAGAGCTGAGGCTTCCCTGAAGGGGAAGAAATTCTGCCTGGGGCCTGTAGCTGGGTCTGAGTTCCAGCCTGCCCTTCCTAAGGGCCTCCCCTGTGGATTTCTGACTCAGCCAGCCAGCCCCACAATCTCATAAGCCAATTCCTTGCAACAAGCCGCTTAGTATGTATCTCCTGCTGGTTTTATTTTTTGGCTGAACCTGGACCAATATACCTTCATATGGATCAATTTATCTAATCCGCTCAAAAACATTGTTATGATTCTCATTTTAAACTGGAGCCCAGAGAAGGTGAACAGTGCCAGCAAGCAGCAAAGCCAGGTCTCAAACCACAAGGCTTCTCCCTCCGAGCCCATGCTCTCAGCTGCTACCGCAGAGACTCGCAGGGTGACAGCTGTGTAGATAGTAGCCAGCGCAGGATAGCTGACAGGCTTTCAGATGGATGGGGCAGTCATGACTGACTGGGACACTGTTGTGAGGGAGGGGGTGGCAGCTGTCCAGAGCAAGTCACCATGGCACTCAGACCTGGGGGACACACACATTTTGACATCCCCTTCCAGTGATAATCTGTCCTTTCCTCTGACTGCCCTGACATTCTGAGTAAGCACAAAATGTTCCCTCAGTCTTGCGTTTGCTTGTACGTTATTTTGCTTTCGAGTTATCCTTTGGTGGTTTGTTCCGTTTGTTTTCTCATAGGGCTGAGCTTATTAAAGTTCCTGACATGTTCACTATCAGTCCTCTATCCTGAACTCTTTCTTCTGATTCATTCGTTCATTCAAAATGATGTTGAATTACCCTTCTTAACAAAGCAGCACCCAAGAAGAAGACGGGGTGGTGGCTCAAAAGGAACTGAGGGGCCTCCAATATCTTGGGGGGTGCTCCTTGGTTGGGTACATGTCATACTTGAGTGAAAATTACCCCTGAGGAGAAAAAAGTTAAAGAAAAACCTTTGGGTCCAAATTTGGGGTGCTGATTTTCCCACCGTTTAAAATAATGGAGTAGACATCCACAGCATTCGATTTGTCTCTGTGTAACAGCTCGGACTGAAAACGCTGATTTGTGCTCACTGGCCCTGCAGTCCCGAGACTGAACGCGAGCAGACCAGGGGCGAAGGAACAGAAGGCATTTCCTTCTAGCAATGGCTTCTGGAAAACGCAGAGTGGAACTCAAGCCACAGTCCTGTGTGTGGGGAAGGTGTGGGGTGTGTGCACGTGTGTATATTTTTCTCTGTGTCAGAGGAGGTGTGGGCAGTGGGCAGAGAGAGGGTGACTAATAATGAGCAGGAACTGGGTAATTCTTCCAGCTTGAGAGGTGAAGTTTGAAGCCACGGGATGACCCTGGGGCTCTGAACTCATGGGCCCGCCAGGAGTGTGCTTGAGGATGGAAGGCTCAGTCTAAGGAAGCCAAAGGGGAACAGAGAGCAGTGCTCGTGGCTTAATGGCAGTTCCAAGGATTAGAGTGTTTCCATTCTCTGTCTCTGTGTCCCTAGCTTTGTGTTTCGGTTTCTCTCCCATGTGTTTGCCTATCCGCTCTTTTTCTTTGGAAGCAGAAAAGCAATTGAGTGGTTTACAGAATCGCCAGGAAGAGAAATACTGGGACCTTCCAAAGGCACAGGGACAGAAGGAAGAACCACAGGCAAACACTTCTCAGAACCACTGCCGATGCCCTGCTGGCTCCTGGGTGTTACCCAATGGCACTTCAGCCTGCAGCTGCTGGACTCTGGCTCCTGCCCAGACCAGAATCAGGGGAGCTTTTCATAGACCTGGCAGATTGAAGCTGGGAGACTTAGAGGTGACATGAGTCCTCAAGAGACCCACCAGCTGGCTAGGTGGGGCCAGCTAGAGGCAGCCTTGGGATTTGGGTTTACTGCTGGAAGTAAAAGATAACAATTACGGTCAACTCTTGTGCTAGTCGGGCACCAAGTGTAGACAAGGAATTTCAAACTTGAATTTTACCCTGAAACATCAGCAATCCCTTTCCTAAATTTCCCTAGAGATTTTAGGGTGATTTCTAACCCCTAGTAAGATGGATGGGAGCTTCCCATGTGGTGCTAGTAGTAAAGAACCAGCCTGCCAATGCAGGAGATGTAAGAGATATGAGTTCAATCCCTGGGTTGGGAAGATGCCCTGCAGGAGGGCATGGCAACCTACTCTAGAATCCTTGCCTGCAAAATCCCACGAACAGAGGAGCTTGGCGCTGTGGTACATGGAGTTGCAAAGAGTTGGGCGCAACTGAAGCGACTTAGCACTCACACACGCACACACAAGGTGGATGGATCAACAAGACTTTTCCTGTGTCTCTAGTTCATCAGATACAGAGTCTTCCGGATAATGGGTCAGCCAAGTGGCAATGGAGTAGGAGAGAAGAGAAGGGAAAGTAAGGACTCAAGATAACGTGAAAAATGAAGATACTGGAATCTTCCAGCTCTACATCCCTACTTGTTTATTTGTTTTTACTTTGAGCCATAGGTGTTCTGTTTAAGCTGAGATCTTGACTTTCAGGAGCAAGCTGTCATGGTCCTCAAATTTGGGAAGCAGTGATTGTGGAGTGGGTAACACCCGGAAGAGGAGTTCCCACCCTCTCACTGAAAGCTGGTTGCTGTTTTGTTGCTATGGCCTGTTAGAGCCTTCTCTGGGAGGGGAAACTTCCAGAATCCTGGGAAGTGACTATCTCAAGGTCTCATCCTGGAAGAAGGGGTGTGTGCATGCATGCTCAGTCGCTTCAGTCATGTCCAACTCTCTGTGACCCCAAGGACTGTAGCCCGCCAGGCTCCTCTGTCCATGGTATTCTTCAGAATACTGGAGCAGTTTGCCATGCCCTCCTCCAGGGCATCTTCCTGACCCAGAGGTCGAAACTGCAGCTCCTGCAGCTCCTGCAGTACAGGCAGGTTCTTTACTGCTGAGCCACTGGGGAATCCCCCTGGAAAAACAGTCTGACCCGAAGGAACAGGTGAGGAGTGACCTCTGTATTTCTCAGCCAATTTCTGGAAAATGACAGAAAGGACTAGTAGTGAGTTTAGTCTCACGGAAATCACAGGCTTTGCAGCCCTTGGGATATGTGAACTTTCTGGTTTCCTTCCTCTTTGTACCAGAAAACCAGACCTGCCTCTGCCAGGCTTGGGACTGCAGATGGGACCTTGGGACCAGAGCTAAGGGGAGAGACAGCCTGAGACCCATGACCTCCTGCACACAGGAAGAGGTGGCTCCTGACTGGTGAGAACTGGCTGTGCCTAGGTGTGGATCTGTGTATATGTGAGTGTGTGTGTGTGGTTGGTGGTGGGGCGCAGAGCCGAGGCTGGCTCTGCTGAATGCCTGCTCTGCACATCCTCGAAGGGAGAAGGCATTCTCCTTGATGCCTGGGAGATGCAGAATATCGGAGAGAACACTTTTGCCCAGAACAAAGCAAATCCCTCAAAGGTTCTTTCCCATTTCTGATTCTAAAAAATGACCTGCCCTTTCATCGGCTTCTCACATTCCCAGCCTATCTATGTCACTGTTGTTTTCCAGTTCCTGGCATTTCAGAGTTCATCCTTTCTCTTTTGTCTCTCCGTCTGTCCAGGCTGGTTTGCATCTCTTTGTCTTTGCAGGGTCTGTGTCCCTGCCTCTGTCTGTCTCTCCCTCCGCCTTGGCGGGCTTCTCTCTCATCTGTCGCTTTTCGCTCCTCTCCTCCTGACTAGCACTGAGCAAGTGGCTGTCAGCCGTCCCTCACTAGAGCTGAATCCCAGAGACGACCAGTGTTGGATCTGATGAGAGATTTTGGCTCCCCATCTGATTTCCCTCCAACTTGGTTTTGAAGCTCCACGCAGCTCGGGGATGTCTGGAGGCTGGCTGGGCCGTGCTGGGCTCTGCAGCTCTGGGCCCCCAGCCTCACTTGGCTCTTGAGTCCCACCCCTTCTCCTGACTTGGAGTGATCCCGTCATCCTGTCTTACAAATTGGGACTGCTCCCTGCATGTGGGCTTTGGTGACAGCCACCAGATGGCAGGGACTGGTTTTTATAGTAACTCATTAACCTCTTGCCATCCTACAATTAAGAAAGCATTTAATTGCTTTTTCTCGAGCCATCCTCTGAGTGATTTGGGCAGCTTGTGTTCATCATGGGAACCAATTTGCAGCTAGAGCCCGAGAGAGTGGGAGCAGCCGGGTGTGGTGGGCTCAGACGTGGTGAGCATCCTGGGAGGCCCTGGTTTGCCTTTGGGGGCCTCTGGGTGGAGGGGAGCACAAGCCTCAGAACCTTTGCCACCCTGACTAGCTTCCTGCTGGGTTGATGAACCCGTGGATTAGCACTGAATATACCTGTGAGGTTATCTACGTTTCCCATCTCGTTTAAAAGTTTTTTAAGAAATTTATTTACTTGTTTATTTTGGCTGTGCTGGGTCTTCGATGCTGTGTGCAGGCCTTTTCTAGTTGTGGAGAGCAGGGGCTACTCTAGTTTTTTGTTTGTGGCGCTTCTCTCGTTGCAGAGCATGGGCTCCAGAGCACATGGACTTCACTAGTTGTAGTGTAACGGCTAGGTTTCGCCACAGCATGTGGGATCTTCCCAGACCAGGGATCGAACCCATGTCCCCTAAATTGGCAGGCAGATTCTTACCCACCGGACTACCAGGGAAGTTCCTTCCTTCTCATTCAACTGTGGGGGAGACTAAGACCAGATAAGTCAAGGAACTTGCCCACAGTCACACAGCTAATCAGAAGCCTGATCAGGGGGCTGCAGCCCGAGCGTTTGTTTTCCTCTGCCGTGCTCGGGGTGACTCCTTGCTCTGCCAGCGTTCCCTGGGAGACGAGCCTCTGCAGTGTCTCTGGAACCATGTTACTCACATACCTCGCCTTTAGATACATAAACTGTCCAAGGGTTCTTTATTCAGGAAATAGCTCAGAGCCTCCCCTGGATGGATCAACCACCTGCATCCAGAGAGGCTGGACCCCCCACACACAGGCAAACAGCCCACCTGGCTGCCCTACTGCAGCACCGGGGGTCACTGAGTGCACAACGCCATGACCCCTGGAGCTCTAGCCCGCAACAGAACTCTCACTAGCCTTACTTAGGTGCCACGCGCACATCAGCTGACCAGCTCACGGCAGAGGCCCCCAGGCCTCCCAGAGACTGTCAGCATCTTGCCCCATCCCTTTGGCCAGGCACTGCCTCCACAGGGCAGGTCCCGGCATCTGTCATTGCTGTGACCTTGTCCCTTACTGCTGGCACCTTTCCGACCCTGACCCCACCTCCCCAACCCCACACCCTTCCACTGGGGCTTGGGTGCTTCTGCTCCACAACAACACATACCTCAGTACCAGCAGGATGGACAGATAGTCGCACCACCCAGACGCCCTAGGTCTTGCCTAGGCTGCTGGGAGGGTGGTCAACAGGCCACCTCTGGGGGCCATCTTAGCTGCAGAGGGCTGCCTCGCACATAGTCATGTCCTTCTGGTGGCGGCAGGGAGGGCGCCCCATCTGATGACTGATTCATGAGGAAGGACAAGGATCAGTTATTTTAGTCCAGTGCAGGACAGCTCTGATGGGCCATTTCAGACCCAGAGCTCCCCACGAAGTCAGCCAAGTGCCTGCCACTGGCCTGTGTCCCAGCTTCATTTCTTCCCCGGACTTCTGCTTCATCCCAATCACAACCCTAGGTATTAATCCCAAGAACACTCCTGCTTATGAAGAAATATTAAATGTGGCAACTCCGTGTTTAACATTTTGAAGAAGTGCCAGACTTTTTAAGATTCCTACCAACAATCTGTAAGGCTTCCGATTCCTCCACATCCTCCTCAGCAACGTCCATTTTTGTGAAAATGGCCATCCTAATGGGTGTGAGGTGGTATTGTGGTTTTAATTTGTATTTCCCTAATGACTAATAATGTTGAGCATCTTTTCATACGCTTAATGGTCATTTGCATATCTTCTCTAGAGAAGTGTCTACTTGTATTCTTAGTCCATTTTTTAATTGGGCTGTCTTTTATTGCTGAATTGTAAGAGTTCTTTGTATATTCTGAGGAGTAAATCCTTATCAGATATATAATTTGCAAATATTTCTTCCTCTTCTGTGGATTGTCTTTTCATTTTTAATAGTGCCCTTTGACACAAACAAAGTTTTTAATTTTGAAGAAGTCCACTTTATCTGTCTTTTCTTTTGTTGTTTGTGACTTAGGTATCACATCTAAGAAAGTGAAAGTGAAAGTTACTCAGTCGTGTCCAACTCTTTGTGGCCTCATGGAATTCTCCAAGCCAGAATACTGAAGTGGGTAGCTGTTCCCTTCTCCAGAGGATCTTCCCAACCCAGGGATTGAACCCAGGTCTCCCACATTGCAGGCGGATTCTTCACTGCTGAGCCACCAGGGAAGTCCCATATCTAAGAAACTGTATCCTAATTCAAGGTTAAGTGAGTCCCCATCCAGGGGCTTTTTCCTCCAGGGCCCACCACACAAAAATGAAAAAAAAAATGAAGTTGCTCAGTCGTGTCCGACTCTTTGCGACCCCATGGACTGTAGTCTACCAGGCTCCTCCATTCATGGGATTTTCCAGGCAAGAATACTGGAGTGGGTTGCCATTTCCTTCTCCTGTAGTAAGTTTTAAAAAAATTTAAAAACCTTGTCTCCGGCTTTATGTGTATACAATTGACATATAATTTTGTGTAAGTTTAAGGTGTTCAGTGTGATGACTTGATACACATATACATTGCAAAATGATGACCAGAATAAGCTTAGTTAACACCTCCGTCACCTCACACCATTACAATTGTGTGTGTGTGTGTATGTGTGTGTAAAAACATTTGAGGTGTAATCTTTCAGCAACTTTCAATTACACAATACGGTATTGCTATCTGTAGTCACAAGGCTGGGCATTAGATCCCCAGAACGTGTTCACCTTATAACTGAAGGTTTGCTCTTTGACCCGTGTCTCCCTATTTCCTTCACCCTATGATAAGTTTTGAAACCCGGCATGTAAGTCCTTCCCTTTGTTTCTTCTTTTTAAGGATTGTCTATGCTTTTCTGGATCCCTTACATTTGCATGTGAATTTGGGGACTCAGGGGGACAGGAAAGGGAGGGGAGCTTTTAAAGTTGCTGACAGTAAGGCCTGTGATATGGGACTCCCACCCTCGACCCCCAGCCCCTGCCACGGTCTTCATTAACTTTAGTTGTGTATGTGACTAACTGGGCAAGCATATTTACTTATTTATGCAATTATTTGCTTATTTACTTAGGTATTTTGTGAAATAGGGTAAAGGGGCTACTTCTGGTGTTCCTGTTGACTCAGTGTGGAATGGGGACAGAGACCTGGAGGCAGGAGTTCCCAGCAGGGAAGACTCCGGGAGTGAAAGCCTTTCCAAACCTGGGACACCCCTGGCCCCTTGGGCTGTTCCACTGGGGACTTGAGCAATCCACACCCACCCCGCTATCCATCGGCAGGCCTGTCGGTGGTAAGACAGAGCACAGAAACGGACCTGCTCCCTGGACAGGGCGTAGAAGAGAGGCATGTGGCACCCTGTGGCAATTCTGCAGGACAGAGTTTGCAGGGCCCCTGTGCGACTTTAGAATGGTTAGCAGTGTAACCGCACCTCAATGGGGGAGGGCGGCTCTCCCCCACCTGCCATGGACAGATGGGGTTCATGAGCTCCCCGGGACTCCGTCTGTCACGTCTCCCAGCCGCCCCGTCTTCTCTGGAGCCGACAGCTGGGCTGGCTGCCTGTGCGGAGTGGCAGCCCCTCAGCTGCCTGAAGCCAAGTTCCTCTCAGCGCCGTCACTCTCTGGGCCGCTCCTGAGGCTGCTGCGATGGCTGATGAGGCCCCGCGTGACTCGTGTCCTCTGTGCAGACTCCAGGGCTGCGCTCTGAGACCCAGGGGGTCCCAGGTCTGGCCAGGGCGTGCAGGTGTGCTGGCGGGTGGGTGTAAGCATTCCAGGTGTCTCGTGTACAGGAGTTCTGTTTACTCATCCTCTCCTCCGAGTCCTTCAGGGAGACAGCATTCTGCCTTCTTTCCTGGGACTGGAATTGTCCCCTACTCAGCACTGCCCAGATCTGGTTCCCAGATGCCTCTGTGAATAACTTAGTGGGAGAGGGCTTGCTTACTGGTCCTAAAGCCTGGAAGAATCCTGGACATTCAGAGCCATGCGTGAAAGGCAGCTTGGTTCAGGAGAGGCTGCAGACTTCAGAAACATCCTGCCCGAGATCCATCTCAATTCTAACTGGCTCTGTGACCTTGGACAAGTCACTTAGCCTCTCAGCTCCCATTTTCTCCTTTGGAAAAACTTGATAGGGATGTTGTGGTGATGAAATTAACATACAATAAAGCACCCAGTGACTTGTAGGCCCTGAAGTGCTGCATTTGCATCTGCTGAAGATGGGGCTCCCAGGAAACCAAGCTTCAAGTCAGAGTTTAGCAGTCAGGATACTAGCTAGGGTATGCCCTGGGGATCAACAGTCCTGGAAGGAAAGAGGCAGAAGCAGCTGTGGTCAGAGGGCGAGTGTCCCCAACTCTCGCACAGCTCTGAAGCCAAAGTGAACTTTCACACCCTGAGCTGGAGGTCCCCGCGTTTGATGATCCACTGGAAGGACTTCCAGGACTCAGCGTACAGTGGTCCTCACAGCAATGGTTTGTTTACTACAGTGATAATAAACAAATAAACCTCTTAGGCACAAGCTTCCAAGACCCCTCACCTGGTGGAGTCACATAAGACACACTCATTCTTCCAGCAGCAAATAGTGGCAACACGTGTGACCTGTTCTCAGCCAGGGGTGCTCATTAGAGACTCAGAACCAGGGCTTTTGTTGGGCGGGGGTTGGGGGCGAGGACTGGCCATCCAGGCACCTCTGTCTGCTCTGCACCAGTTCCCGACTCCCAGAAGGAAGGCAGGAGCTCAGCATGAAGCATGTTTGCACAGTGTAGGGAGAGTGAGCCACTCTCATCAGGGAATGGAGGGGACCCTCCAAAACCCCAGTTCCCAGATGCCAAGTGGGGGTCAGCCTGGCCAGCAGGCCTTCAAAGGAGGACAGCTCTGGGTGTTTATAGTCAACCTTTAATGCTCTTTTCTCCACCGTAATATCATTGGCTGTGGTCCTCAGGGGAGGAGATGAGATCTTGGTGTGGCAGCCCTCTGACTGCCAAAGCCTGCATGCCACAGCCCCCCAGCAAGACCTTCATTAATGGGGGGATCTGCATCCAAGTGTCCACACAGGTATGAGGTGAGTAAGATGTGCTCGTGGGGCTCTGGGCTGTGGAATGTCGAGGGGCTCTGCCATTGGAAATGTGGCCACATCACCTCATGTGGACCCAGAAGGAATAAACCAAGAGAGCCTCTGACGTTGCCCATTCATAAATCATTTACAGAATGTGCACAGGCCAGACAGCAGGAGAGAAAGTGTGTTTGGCATTCAAGGGGCCTTGTCTGTAAACACAGACGACCAGAGAGGAATAGAATAGACTGGTGATATAAAAGCATAATTGCTGAATTGAATTGATCTCACTGACCACCTTCCTCATGCCAAGAGCTGTGGATTTAGAGACATAAATAGGGCTTGGTTTCCACCCTTGGGTGCTCACCGTCTAGAGGCAGGGACTGACCTGTAGTCGGAAAGATGTAATTGGAGAAGCAAGACAGGTAACTGAGAGAAGCAGAGAGTGAGGAGGGCCTGGGTGAGCCTGGTGCCTAGTAGGAATGGAGTGAGGAGGGAAGGCTTCCTGAAGGAGGTGTCATTCAAGTTAGGCTCTAAAGGATAAGTAGAAGTTCACCAAGTGGACTAGGAGAGAGGAAGGAGATTTCAGGAATGGCCAATATAATAGACTTGGGGTAACCCAAAGCCTGTGGATTCTTATGATCCCTAGTGTCTTATTCTTTTGAATGATTTCTTCTAGATCAGCAAAATTTCCTGGAGTCATGGAATCTCCGGTTGGAGAGAACCTTAACAGCTCTCATAGCTGACGTGCATCTGCATCAAGCTGTTGGGAAGTCCTGCCTGCATCCCTCTGATGACAAGACGCTCACTACCTCTCAAGACCATGCATTCATTTGGATGGCTTATCATGCTGGCAGTCTTCCTTCCTTCCACTGAGCTGGAATATTTTTCCTTGTTTCTTCCAGTTATTGATCCTGATATTATCCTTTGGATTGATGACAAATTTAGATCTTAATGAATCATGAGAGTATATGGGTTTTCTGCTATTACTCTCCAAGTATTCAATAGTTCCTCTATCTATTCAATAGTAGCAAAGGAAAGAAGGCAGTGACTGGAACTGGAGAGCCAAAGAGAAGTAGTATAATGAAGCGATTAAGAGTGAGACTGTGGAGCCAGACAGTCAAGGGTGGAATATCAAAGCCATGCCCCTTATTACATACTCTCAGCAGATGACTTAACCTCTCCATGCCTCTGTTTCTTCATCTGCACAATGGGGACAAGCAGAGTCATTGGGTGGTGGTGAGGATTAAGTGACTTGATACTTGAAGTGCTCAGAACAGTGCTGACAGACAGCACTGTCAGTGTACAAGCTTCAGTTGCTATTCGGTTGCTGCCAGGCCACAGGAATGGCGTCGCATACCTACTGAATGAAATGAAATGAAAATAGCCAGCACAGCTGGATGAGGAGCAAGCTTCTGCCTGTGAATGAAAGCCATCGACTTCATTCATACACTGCTGCTCCTAAGTCGCTTCAGTCGTGTCCCACTCCATGCATCCCATAGACGGCAGCCCACCAGGCTCCCCCATCCCTGGGATTCTCCAGGCAAGAACACTGGAGTGGGTCACCATTTCCCTCTCCAATGCATGTAAGTGAAAAGTGAAAGTGAAGTCGCTCAGTCGAGTCCGACCCTCAGCGACCCCATGGACAGCAGTCTTCCAGGCTCCTCCATCCATGGGATTTTCCAGGCAAGCGTACTGGAGTGGGGTGCCATTGCCTTCTCCGTCATTCATACAGTACGTCTCCACAATTCTCTCTGCTTTTGTAAACCGTATGTGAGCCATTTGACTGTCCCCAAACTTTCCCATCACTCAATCAATAGACATGAGTTTGAGCAAACTCCAGGAGTGAAGGACAGGGAAGCCTGCTGTGCTGCAGTCCATGGGGTCGCAAAGAGGCAGACACGACTTAGCAATTGAACAACAACAAAAATTTCCCATGTATGGGGTTTCCTTTTGCTCTTTAATTAAAACTGCTGCAGGTCCCCATTTTATTTCATGAATAATGGAAAACCCGTAGTGCGGCTCCTTCTACCTGGAATCCTCCCTACAGCACCCAACTTTAGACTGTTGTCTGTTCCATTTTGGGTCATGGGATGTTTATTTTTGTTCGTGGGATTTTTCTGTTTTGTTTTGTTTCTTCCTGTTCCATGCAGCATGAGGGATCTTAGTTCCCTGACCAGGGATCGAACCTGTGCCCCCTGCAGTGAAAACTTGGAGTCTTAACTACTGGACCACCAGGGAAGTCACATCACAGCACAGGGAACTCCAATATGGATGTCACTCATGGCTGCCCTGAAGGTCCAAGGGCTGCTCCTTCCCCATTGTCTCCTTTCCCAGGCTCTCCATCTGCCCCCTGGGTTCCTGGCTCCTCACTCCCGTGGGACCTCTCCATCTCTCTCTTTCTCTCTCTCTCTCACTTTGTTCTCTTTCCCCTTTCACTCCTCTCTCTTGGGCTGCCCTCAGAAGCTCAGGATTCCTTCCCTTTATTACAAAGAGCTATGTTTGGCTCTCCAGCCTCTACTTGGACTGGCCTGTTTCTGTAAATGAAAAGCATGGGCAGGAACCAGCAGACAGTCTCACATGTTAGCTTCCCTTCGCTATCATCAGATTGTCCATGTGGCTCCCGCCCCACCACCAGACTTCATCAGTAAAGGGATCCAGACAATGATGTATTCTTTCCTTGATTTAAATTATCCTACACCCCTGGCCTCTTTAAAGACAGATGGAGTCACTGTCTTTTACTTTTTAAAGTGATTTAAAATCTTGCCTGCTAATCATGGAATAGTCTTCCTTCCTCCTCTCTGACTCTCCAAATTCTGCCTGCCTGCCCTGTAGGAATGAACTGAGTCTGCCTCCTCCATGAAGATTCCCTGATTGTAGGACTTGGAATTTCATGGCAAGGCCCCCACTTAGCCATTACTTACCTGTTACCTGGAATTAGATAATTCAAGTCCCTTGGTTATATGACTTGTCAATTCAGTTCAGTTCAGCCACTCAGTTGTGTCTGACTCTTTGCAACCCCGTGAACTGCAGCACGCCTGGCCTCCCTGTCCATCACCAACTCCTGGAGTTCACCCAAACTCATGTCCATTGAGTTGATGACTTGTCACTGCAGTTCAAATGCCCTTTCCCAGAAGTCTTATGAGACCCAAAGTTCCTGGCCTGAGGACAGGAGGAGCAAGAAGTCAGAGAGGCATGGGTTTAATCCTGGCTTCCACATCTGTTGGCTGTGTGGCCTTCTGCTGGTTACTTAACCTCTCTGAACTCTTTCTCTCATCTATAAAAGTGAGGACAGATGCTTGTATCACATAGTTGCTCTGAATACGATCAAAAACCAGAAAATAAGTGTTGGTGAAGTGTTAGTCACTCAGCTGTGCCCAACTCTTTGTCACCCCATGGACTGTAGCCTGCCAGGCTCCTCTGTCCATGGAATTCACCAGGCAAGAATACTGGAGTGGGTTGCCATTCCTTTCTCCAGGGGATCTTCCTGACCAGGGATCAAACATGTGTCTCCTATATTCCAGCCAGGGTTGGTGAGGATGAAGAGAAAAGGAAATCCTTGTGCACTATTGATGGGATTGTAAAATGAAACAACCACTCTGAAAAACAGTATGGTGTTTCCTCAAAAAATTAGAAATAAAATTACCATATGATCCAGGAATACATGCCTAGAGGAACTGAAAAAAATCTCAGAGAAATATGTGCACACCCGTGTTCATAGTAGCATTACTATAATAGGTAAAAGGTATAAACAAACTGTGTTCAAGGCAGATGAGCGGGTAAACAAAGTGTGGTATATCCACGCAATGGAATATTAGCCAGCTTCTAAAAGGAAGGAAATTCTGGCACATGCTGTAGCATGGATGAACCTTGAGGACATTATGCTAAGTGAAATAAGCAGATCATAAAAAAGACAAATACTGCACGATTGATTCCACTTGCATGAGGTACGTAAAGCAGTTTAAATAACAGTGGCTTCCAGGGCCAGAGGTGAGTAGAGAATGGGGAGTTATTGTTTCATGGGTCTGCTGCTGCTGCTAAGTCACTTCAGTCGTGTCCAACTCTGTGTGACCCCATAGACGGAAGCCCACCAGGCTCCCCCGTCCCTGGGATTCTCCAGGCAAGAACACTGGAGTGGGTTGCCATTTCCTTCTCCAATGCATGAAAGTGAAAATTGAAAGTGAAGTCGCTCAGTCGTGTCCGACCCTCAATGACCCCATGGACTGCAGCCTACCAGGCTCCTTTGTCCATGGGATTTTCCAGGCAGGAGTACTGCAGTGGGGTGCCATTGCCTTCTCCGTGTGTCAGTATTACAAGGTGAAGAGTTATGGGGATGGATGGTGGTGATGGTTGCATAACAGTGTAAATGTATTTAATGCCAATGAAATGTGTATTTAAATATGGCTAGGATGGTAATTTTTGTTATGCATATTTTACCACAATATAAAGAAGAAGAAAATAAAAGAAGTATGTCAAGTGCCCCACAAAGGGTCTGGTACATAGGAGGGGTTTATCAATTTTAGATTCCTTTTCTTTGGGAGAACCCACAGAAGGGAGGAGCAGACAGACAGTGGGCTTGGATGATGCTCTAGGGGGACTAAACACTGAAGGGCAAGGGCACCCTCTGGAGAAGTCAAGGTCGGTGGCAATAAGAACCAGCTGGGTCCAGACACCACCTGACAGACAAGCAGAGCCGATGCAGCGAGCTGATATGTGGGAGACACAGGAGCAGCTGGCCTCCTTTTTGCCCAAACCAACAGAAAGACAGCTCTCAGGACTCCTCCTCATAGTATGTCCTCCTTCCCAGAACTGCTGACTTGGTTGGACTGCTGCCTGAGGCCCCAGGGCTTGCCCCAACCCAAAGGGAAGGAGAGGGGAGGAGGGCAGACTTCAAGGAGAGGCACACACACAGCCCAGAAACTTAGGCACCAAGGAGACTCCGGAAAAGACAGACTGAGGTATGGGGATGGAGTGGGAACTAGCTCTGCTCCTCTGAGCCTCGGTTTTCTCATCTGTGCAAAGAGAGCATTGGGCTCTAGGATCACTAGGAGGAGGGCCTTCCACCAGCAAGCTCAGGGGGTTTGGCTGAGTGTGTGTGTGTGTGTGTGTGTATGTGTGTGTGTGTGTCCTTGGAGAGCTCTTTGCACTCAAATGTGGCTAACTCAGATCTCATTGATTCTGAACATACAATTTTTTTGACTTGGACTAGGCTGAAGGCTATGCTTGCATAATTTCACACAGAAAAGGGCTGTTAGTGTGACGATGAAAGAATCATTTCTGTAATGCCAGGCTGCCTCTCCCCCTACGCACAACTTTAAGATCCCACCAGCACTGATATAACTCCCCTCCCCACAGACCCTTCTGCCTCCAGTTGTCTCTGACCTTCCCCTGTGGGTCTGGGAGACTTCTCCAATTCTACCATTCAACTTATTTATCTGAGATTCTCTATGTTCATTCTTTTGTTCAGTCTATTGATTATGATTTTAATTTTTATAGTCATGTTTTCCATGTCCAAGAATTGCTGCTTTTCATTGCAACTTTTTAATCTGGATATGAGTGTCATCATTTTGACTCTTTCTGAACATGTTCATTTTTATTCTAAATTTGTCTTCTGTTTCCTCTCTGGAAGTCACTCCCCCTTGGTGAGGTCAGGTGAGGTGAGGTCCTCTCTTTTACAGCATAGGTTTTCCTTAGATGTTCAGTGGTTCTTGGTGGTCTCTTCACATTTGCACGTAAGAATCTCTGTTTCTTGCGAGACTCGTCGTGTGTTGGACGATTTTTCTCTGCGCTTGTTCCTCTGTCAGCTCAGTAAACTCAGTGCTTTCTGGTTACTCTTTTGCAGGAATTCCTCAGAATTTCTGGTTTGCTAACTCCACTCACCCTTCCTCCTTTCCTTCCTTCATATTTTCAGTGTTGGTAGAAGTAGATCTCCTCTGATTTCTCTACTCTCTCTTCTTCCATTCCTCCTCCTCCTTCTTCTTCCCCAAAATTATCACTTCAATGATCACAGATACTTTGTCAGGAGGAGAAAGATTGGCTATGGTCTATCTGATGTCTTTTTTGATTTGACTCTTTTGTGTCTCTTTTCACAAACCTTGAAGAAATCCAAAATACAATTATCATTTCCCTCTTTTTATCAATGAAGAAACTGAGAGATGAAATGCCTTCCTTGGAGTTGCATAGTCTGACATCACATCCTCCAACTCCAGGTTCAGTCTTTTCATCTTCTCTTCCATCTTTCTGAAATCCCAGAGACCTTCAACCTGCTCCCTCTACTCAGAAAGCGCAGTTCAGATCAGTGACTGCTGTGCATTTGAGTCTGAAAGAGCAATGTGCAACTGTATGCTCACAGTGGGAGTTGGCCCAGGAAGACCCTGATGCCTTGTGGTAGCAGAGATGGTCAGGATTTGTCCGTGAGCTACAAATCAGTATTTATTTAAAACTATTTCAGAATTTAGATTAGTCAACAAGTTAGAACAGCTTTCCTCCCCAAATGAACCTTAACTCATGATGATTAGACTACATTGCCTGACTTATTGAATTGTTTATTGAATTTTTTTTCCAGGTAGTAGTTCTTAATAAATTTCTTAATAAAGTAAATAGTGTAGTCATGATGTGTTATCTAATCAGGAAACCACCTCTCAGAAATGATGGAACATGGGAGCTGTTGTGTTTGCACTGGAACTGGGACTTTCAAGCAAAAGGGAAATTTTCCACTATGTTCTCAGGGTCAGGAGGAGGTTACCAGGTCCCCTGAAGGTTGGGACTTGAACTTGAAATAGGAGAAAGTCAAGTCCCTAAGACCCTGGATGGGTGCCGAGTTCAGGTTTGACACTGGCCAGTGAGTGCATTTCTCAAAAGGCCCTTTGATCACCCTTGGGGGTCCTTGCCCTAAGTCCCTAGGGAAAGCGGGTTGGGAAGCTGAGCAAGGGCCCTGGAAATGACTGAGCTCAGTAGAAGCAGCCAGTCAAGGATGGTGGGAAGAGGTGCACCTGCCTGTGGGTGCGACAACAGAGGAGCTGGGAGGAGCCAGAGGGCAGAGCTAGTTTCCTTTCCATCCCCATACCTCTGTCATGCCGTGTGTGGTTAACAGGCCCCAGCAGGACCTGGGACCTGGGGCCCAGGAAGGGAACAAGGTGGAGCTCAAATCCAGAAACCTCTGTGATTCTCACTCAAGTCACCACTGGTCCCAAGGCTGATGGGATCTGGGAAGCAAGAGTCACATAAGAGAAAAATTGGGAAGATTGGATTTCAGTCATCCCCTAGACTTCTCCCCCTGTCTGCTCTGGGCCTTCTGAAGCTTGGTTTGGCTGGCCATCTTCCCTATTACTGCTGAGAAATTCACCATGGCCCAGCATCTCTCGGACTCACCAGGCACCTGGACCACTTGCTCTGGATGAAAGAGCTTGTGGAGTGTCCGTGAATGAGGCCTCGGCATCTGGCCCTCCTGGGACTGGCCTCTCCACCGACAGGTAAATGAAGTCTTCATGGGATAAATCAGGTACCAAATGCAGATGGAGATACGTAGGCTAAATGTGGTGTTCCGAGCTGGGTTATGAACATTTAAGAGAATCATGAATAGTCATAGGCAGCCACAGAAGAGATTATTCCAGGCAAGATGCTACAAGGTAGATGTATACGATGTGTGGGTACTAAACTGGGATGAAACTCCCTGTTAGGGTGGGGACTCCCCCTGAGACCAGAGGTCCCTCCCTATCGCAGCAGGGACTCTCTCTTCCCCTTTGGTCTGGAGGTTTCCCAAGCACAAACCCAGTCTAACTCAGTCGTTTCCCCTTCCCTCCATCCTACACATGGGTTGGTCTTTCCCAAGGGTACAGTCCTTGTCTTCTCTATCCAATCAGGAGCTTCAGAAGTTTATGTGTCTTAAAAGAATTTGAGAGCTTCCCAAGGGCAGGGAACCTCCCAGCTTCCCTGGGAGGTTTCCCAGAACAGAGACAGTGTCTCCCAGCTAAAACAAGAGTTTCTTGCCTCCAGGGACCACATATCTCATTTTGTTCCCTCTCGTACTATGCAAGACTGAGCCCTGCACACAATGGGTCCTCAGAACTTCTTACTGACAACCTAGAACCATGGTGGTGGTCCTGGGGATGGTGGGGGCTTAGTGCTGAACTGGAAATAGCATTCACCCTTTAATCACCTGACGCAGGTGTTTTTCCTAGGTCTGCTTCCCCAGGGAACCTTGGTCTTCCCTCTCCACGGGTTCTTCATAGTGCAAATAATCTCAGGAAAAAGGGCAGTGCTCGTCAACGGCACCATACACGTGGTTTTAATTGAATCTTCTTCAAGCGAAAAATATTTCAGGACTCTCCTTAGCCCTGGGAATTATTGAGCAGTCATTACAGAATTCATTAGTTTGCTAACAACCTTTCAAGAACTTCCCACCTGTGATGCTATGACAAGTCACTCCAGAGTCTACCTAATTTGTTCTGGGAGGCTATGTGTGTGTGAGCATGCATGTGTACGTATGTGTGTGTGTGGTTTTCAAGGTAATGATGCAGGAAGTGGAAAGCAGGCAAGAATCATGTATTGCATGACAGGCAGCAGGATTCCAGCTCTGCAGGCTGTGTGACCTTGGATAAGTCACTTGACCTATTTGGGCCCCTATGAGTTTATAGCCTGGAAATGAAACAAATCAACCTGCTAACCAATTGACCTTTTGAGAACAGAGTCTTCCCCTGTCATTGTCTCCATAATAGAAAAAAATGAAATAAAAATGATTGCTTCTCTTTTCTTCCACAGTTTTTTTGAGATGGGGAGAGGGAATCGTATTTCTATTTAAGATCTCAGTTTTGAATTTCTCCTCAACGAAAAGCCAAGGGAAATATGCTGACAGGGCTGATATGAGTCTTTGATGTGGGTCATCATGGTGGTGTTGGCACTCAGTTCTGAATAAGTTTGTCCGTTTTATTTGGGCTGGCTCATACAAGATCAAGGAAGCCAGGCCCAGCTGTTACAAGGCCCAGAGTTGACCACATCCTGAATCAGAAAGACTTAGACACCAAGTCCCAAGTGCAGGGAGGAAACATGTTTCTACCTGTTTAATCTCATAACTGACTGACCATATCACGTTAGATACATCTTGCCCACCAGAGGTCATCTTCAATGTTCAACAGCTCATCATGTACCAATCAGCACCTCACAGGAGAGGCCAAACGCTCACTGGTTGAGTTCACTTGGCTGCCCAAGTGGACTTGAGCTTGAATCCCAGCCTGGCTTTGGGTGTTGGACATTTTGGTTTATTCATGTTTTCTGAGGCTCAGCATATTTATCTTCCATTACATGGTGACCGACGGGGACGGCATGAAACCCTTCTGAGCTAGAAGTGCCACCACTGTAGAGACTCTAAGTAGCTCTGTCAGCTACAGAGGAGTCTGCGAGCGGCGGCTGAAAGCCAAGCGCACACGCACTCAGCATTCTCCTGCAAGCCCCAGTCGCAGGTGGTTTCAAGCTGGTGTTAAATGTTCGGTTTTGTACTCTGTTGAGTATAAAGGACTAAACTGCTTCCCTATGGAGTTAAAGAAAACCATTCTCTCTAAATGTGGAGAGACTCTGTTCCCCATCTGCAAATAATTATTTCTTCTAGGGATGTATGGGACTTCCCTGGTAGCTCAAACGGTAAAGAATCTGCCTGTAATGCAGGAGGCTGGGGTTCGATCCCAGGGTCAGGAAGATCCCCTGGAGAAGGGAAAGGGTACCCACTCCAGTATTCTTGCCTGGAGAATTCCATGGACAGAGGAGCCTGGCGGCCTACAGTCCATGGGATCGCAAAGAGTCGGACATACTGAGGGATTAAACACACAGGGATGCGTTTGGTGGTGTTTCTGTGTGTGTATGTGGAGTGTATATGTGTATGTGTGTGTATCGGTCTGTCTGTTCTTGCCTGAGCTTTTGCTCTCAGGAGACAGGAGGTGAAAACTGCCAAAGGGACACATAGTCCTTGCCCTTGGCCCTTCACGGTGCAGATGATGGAAGGGAGAGCTGGGCTTGGCACAGCTCAGCTTTGACTGGGTTGCTGACCCCTCGTGAGGGATGCTATGCAGTCGTGATTTGGGACACTGGACTGTGTACTCTTATGAATGTCTTACCTGGGCTAAATACTGATCGGTGTTTTTTTTTTTTTTTGCTCTGAAACAAATATAGCTTGGCACTATTTAGTGTCTTCGGATGAAGTTAATCCTTTGGATAGAGGATGGAGGTGGTCTAGAAACCAGGCCAGAAACCACCCCAATGAAGGCCTTGGTTTGGGATTGGGTTTACATCACTTAAGAACTGACTTTTTAAGACTTAAGAGGTTTAAGGTATAGCCACTGCTAGTAACAGTCATACATTTCCTCTGGGTTGCAATTCCCTTTTCTTGCCCCTAAGACTTCATTCAAGTCAGCTGGCAGTGGAGTACCGAGAGCCATAGTGTCCGCTCGCTGCTGCTGAAGGGAGATGCAGGAGCGCGGGGCACATTGTGATAATCACCGGTCTTAGGGAAGCAGTCCAGCTCCTCAGCATGGAATCACAGGTCCTCCAGGACCTGTGATTTTCCTCTTCTACGCTAATGCCTCAGCACCTCCTCCCCATCCCTAACCCCTGCTCTGCACAGAGCAGGTGATCAGGAAATGGGTGTTCTTTTAATTAAACTGAGCAGCTATTTTGATCCAAACCCTGTGGACCCCCTTGGGTTATCTTCTCCCTCCATACCTGCCTGCTCTCCAATCCCACGTCTCTTGACCTTTCCACTGTCAGGACCTTTCCTTTCTGTCTTCCTCTGTATTTCCACTCTTAGACTCAGGTGAAGGGTCCTGCTTGGACCATTGCAACCCTAGGACTAGGTTGACCTATGCTCAGATTCTCCCCCATTTCCTGTCTGCTCTTCAGGCTGTTGCCAGGAGATTCTCTGCAGGTCATTGCTTTGATCTTGTTCTCCTCTGGCTCCGAGTCCTTACTGGCTCCTCGTTGAGTGTAGGTAAAATCCAGTCTTCCCAGCCTGGCCTTCCACAGTCTAACATCAGCCCACTTCCCAGCAGCACTGAGGATAGTCTAGCCAAATGTTGTGTGTAGCCCTGTGTCTGGAGTCACTCTCAGTGAGACCTTCCCCCTCCTTCAAGGAGCAGTTTCAACGTCAGCGTCTCCCATCATCTTCCCCGTTCTCCTTGATTCAAAGGCTCCCTCTCTGAGCTGCGCATGCGTTCCGGTCTCTTGGCATGTATCATACACGACTGTGTAGTGCCGTTTGCATGCTGTCCTTACTCAAGCTCAAAAGCAGGGCCTATGACTTAGTCACCTTAATGTCCCCAGGGCCCAGAGCACATAGTGGCAGAGAACAGGAGCTCAATCAATGTTTGTTTAATGAATAAATACATAATTCAAATCCAACGCCCTGCTGTCTTCCAGTGAACTCAAATCATCCTAGGCAGAAAGCATATTTACCTTTGTAACCTGACCTCCCACCATTGGTCAAAATTAGAATAAGAGCTTTGAAGATTAAGAGCTGTCACGCTCTATCTGGCACCTTTCAGACTCAAGGTTGGGAGTGACTCACAGTTTACACCCATGGGTCTAAGATGTTGGCAATAGCATCAGCTGCCAGTAGAATGATGCCTGGACTTCCAGGCCTGCTGGAGCCTGTCCCTGGAGCGCTCCTTCTGACTTCACAGGCCCTGGGCCCTGGACTGGGATCTCCTTCTCTGATCTGACCCTCCCCCAGGACTGTTGGGCCTTTGATTTTGGTGTGTGTTTCTTTTTGCTTTCATTTTTCAGCTTTTATCTGCTAGGAAGTTTTGGGTACAAGCAACAGAAAGCACTTTGGCTAATGTCAACACAAGGAGTTTATTGTAAAGATGGAGCTGAGCTCATGCAATTGAAGGGCACACTGGAGAGCCAGCCCAGAGGGCCTGGAACCAGAACAACATATGAAGTCACATATGGGTCTCAGAAACAGGAAGGATTGATAAAAGGACAGATCTTAAAAGGCTGCTGTTGCTGCTTCTGCTGCTGGTGCAAGTACGTGCCAATGAATTTTCGTCTTTTTGTCCCTCTGGTCCAGATTCAAGCTCCAAGGAGAATCCAACTGGACCTAGAATGTGCTTCCTTTTTGCCATCCACTGCCCTGCCCCCTGATCCTTTTCTGGTTACCAGCCCACAACTCACAGTTCCACCCGTCACTCGTCGCCCTCCAGTCCTGTACAGTTGCTCATGAGGGGTCTCCGAGTCGCCCCCTCCAGTCTTCTGCCTGGTCCCAGTGACACAGCCCTCTGAGTGGCAATGCAGGCAGCAGCAGGAGAGCTAGACACCAGCTGTCCTCCTGCTTCGAAAATAAAGTGTTTACTTGTTTAGCCAAGATGACGGGTCATTGGTGGCCAATAGCATAAAGCAAATTTGGATTCAATGAGTCACTTTAAATTTCATAAACCTTACATTTCCTTTCCCCTGGCACAAAACATATAGTCTGATTCTGAAAACTCACAAGCGATTTGTTCTTTTAAGTGCAAACCTGAGACCAATTTACTAATTAGCGATTTGTTCCTCCTTCCTGGGCTTTAGTGACGCCAACTTTAGGCACAACTGCCAGATTCAAGCCTCAGTCTCACTTGTTCCAGTACCAACAGAAGCTTCCTGAGAAGCAGTTCTGAGCAGAAGTCATAAACACAGTGCTCTTCATTTCTACCCATGGGCCTTGTGGGTTCACTTCATGCTCGTTTTCTCCCTAATGAAAGGCAAGGGAAATATCAGCTAGAAATTTCATAATCAGAGTGTTTGCCTAGTTTGCTATTTTTAAACATCACGGGCTGTGCTTGAAATGAAGGATGTGCCTGAGGCTGGTGAGCGTGGCTGGTGGATGAAGAATGAGTGTCCCGTCCGCAAAGCTGCGCTGGAGAGGACAAGGAGCACCCGTAAATAATGGATTAAGCGTGGCTCCAATGAGAGCCTATTTGTCCAGCAGCCTCAAAATGAAAACACGCCGCCGATGACTCATTGGATAATAGTAAATATGACGGGCTCATAAAACCGCTGGTTCCCACGGGGGCTGTTGCACAGCCTTTGTCTGGTCTTGAGCTTGTTATGTTCAGAAGCTACCAATTTAAAACTCCCTTCCCCCAGTAAAGACGTGGCTCCTGGATGGAGAGAGTTATTGGGGTGATTTGCAAAGTCTGGATGGCACAGGGGGAGGTGGCCTGCCTCCCAACTGAGATGCTGCTCCTCTGCTCGCCAGCCTGTGCCCAGGGGCTGGGTCCAGCTCTGCCGTGGGCCCCACGGAGACCTGGATGCTATATGGACTTCATTAAGGGGAAGGCAGAGACCTCGGCCCCAGGGAACCTGAAACTGAAAAGAGACATGGCCTTGACATAAAGTGAGGGTTCTCAGTCCAGCCTGGGAGACGAATAAAGAACATAAACATGTCTCCTCTCCACCAAACTAAGCATTTCCAGCCAGAGTACCACTGATAATACAACAAGAAGAGTACGAGGTTCTCTAGGACTATGGCTGACGGGAAGGGGATTGTTTTCAAGTTTGGGGGAGCCATGTGGGCAGAGGGTTTGAGTGGGTTCTCTGGAGTCTCAGAGGCTTCACTGGGACCCAGGAGGGGAGCGGGGAGGCAGAATGAATTGGAGAAATGTCAACATTAGCGTTATCTGAAAATGGGACGGAGTTTCCCACCGTTGGAGGAGTGCTGGAGGGAACTGATCATATAGTCACTGACTTCCTTCGGCTGCTGGTGCCATAGGCACGGCTTGGATGTCCACTTGTAACAAAACAGAAGCCCTGAGGATTGACTTCAGTTTGCGGGTGGGTTGGTTGCCCTAAGAGACAGGTGCTTGATGCAAATTTCGCAAATGTAGGAGTAACAGTGAAAGAGGGAATTAGTCTCAGCTCTGTTGCCAAACCACTCAGGCAAAGGGGCAGAGGCGGGGAGATTAGAGTGGGTTGAGTTCTTCTGTGTTCTGGGGATCAGGCTTGATGCTTTGCATAACAACTCTTTACCAGGAGTAAGGGATTCAGGGACTGTGTGAACATGGGCAAGTCACTTACCCTCTCTGGCCTTCAGTTTCCTTCGCAGTCAAATCACAGTGGAGGTGTAAAGGTAAGTGTTATTTTCACTTGTAATTCACTAAGTATTAATGCACATATCTATTCAACAAACCATTTCCCATGGCACCTTGATGTGTTAGGTGCTGGGGAAACAAAGACAACTGGGACCAGGCCTGCCCTTGAGCAGCTTGTGGCTCATACGAACATATGTGATGGGGTGGATGTGATGCCCACCACGGTGGAATCAGTGAGGACTGGGGAACGTAGGGCTGGGAGTGGAGGGCAGGGAGGGGTAAGAGATAGTGGCAGCTTTCTGTGCCTGGGGGCAGTTGGAGAGGAGCAGGAATCTAAGCATATTATTATTGTCATAAGCGAAGATTAGCAGAATGCAGAAGACCCTAGGAGGGCTGAGTTGTGAAATAGGCACGAGGCCTAGAGTTATGAACATCACCATAGGACGAGCTCCGGGCTTCCTTCCTAGGGCATTTGCCAAAAGGGAGCAAACTCTCCATCACTTTCCAGTGGCCATTGTATCTGAAGTGAAGAGGACAAGAAATAGGAGCCAGAGGGCCCCGAACCAGGCTCTTGTTCATGCCCACTCAGTGATCTCGTCCTCCACTCTGGCCTTGCAGGGCCTGGGAGTTAAATGTGTGACTCAGCAGAACTGCCCCTGATTACAGACCTTGGGACTCAGGGGCTGCCAGTCAACAACCCAAATCAGGAATAGGAAATTTGCAAATGACAAGGATGCATCTGTTTGTGGGATGCAGAGTGTTTGTGCTGGAATTCCTTAGGGGTAGGGAGCAGAGGAGAGTTTTCATTTGGTTCCTGCCCTTAGACCCTTACACCCTGTGGGTAACTCGGAAAGTCCCAATAGTGTTTGCGCTGAGCAATTGTCTTAGTTTTGCAGACATCTTAACTGGATAACTTGGTAGTCAATGATGCTGTGGACTCTGGAGGGAGTCCTGTGTAAACATCTCAGCTCTGCACTTGGCAACTGTGTAAACTGGGGGAAGAAACAAATCTCTTCATGCCTCAGTTTGTTCATCTGTAGAATGGGTCTCACAGGGGAATGAATGAGAAGAGCATGTATGCTACTTAGCAAATAGTAAGGGCTCAACAGATGTGTAGCAGCAGCAGCAGCACCTTGTTATTCTCTCTGTCTTCATCTTTATCACCACCCTTATCATCACCACCATTATTTTTGACCCATGAAGGTCAGGATTGGAGGGGTGGATGGCCACCTCCTCCCATAGGTCTTCTAAGTGCCTCTTTGGCTCCCAGACTCCTTTATTCAGGGTCAGAATTCTGAATAAAATATTTTATCAAGCAAACTTTCTCTGACTGTACATGCCAAAAGAACGAGTTTTAGACTTTCAAAAGTTTCATCTTAACTGATGTTTTCCAGGGTCCGCTGGACTGCAAGGAGATCAAAGCAGTCAGTCCTAAAGGAAAGCAACCCTAAATATTCATTGGAAGGACTGATTCGGAAGCTCCAATACTTTGACCACCGGATGTGAAGAGGTCACTCATTGGGAAAGACCCTGATGCTGGGAAAGATTGAAGAAAAAAGAAGGGGGCAGCAGAGGATGAGATGGTTTAATGGCATAATCAACTCAATGGACATGAATTTGAGCAAACTCCGGGAGATAGTGAAGGAGAGGGGAGCCTAATGTGCTACAGTCCATGGGGTCACAAAGAGTTGGACATGACTTAGCAACTGAACAGCAACAGCAATGCATTGATATTCAGCAGTAAAAATGTGACAGAAGATCAAATTCAGGACTTTCTGGGTCCATCTGTGGTTGTTTTACTTCCCGTGATGTCAAGCGAAGAGGAGAGTCTAGCTGAAAGCTGGATCCTAGAAGTTAATCATTGGTTCCTCGAAGCTCACCCTCACTCTCTCACAGTACTGGTTCAAAGACTGCTTGGGGGCAGGAAAATATACCATATGTTATGAGGTTGAGTTTAGAAGCCGAGAAATAAATTGTTACTATTATGGATGAAGCAATTATCATAAATCTATTTTTAATCTCTCCTTCCTTTTAAAATAATCGAGGCTGTCTTTTCATAAGAGGAAGAATCCAGGCTTTGATATAAGGGAAGGTGCAAAAAAGCTCTCCTTTTTCTAGCTGAAAATGCTAATTGAGCAATACTTATTTTTTTAACCTTCATTAACTGCATTAGCCTGCATTAACACCTTTTAAAAACCTCTTTAAAATTGTGTTCGATTCACCTTCTTTAATCTCTTCTTTTCTGGGAGTGTGGAATCACTTTGATCCTCATCTTCATCTTTTCTTTGATGACAACTTTGGGTTTAATTTGTATTTGGGAATTGAAATGCAAATTTGCAGTTACCCACAACCCCCTCCCGCTCACACTCTGCTGGAGTGGTGAGGACCTGGATGAATACTGATGCTGTATGTCCCTGGCCAGAGCCCCCACTCAGGCCCCAGGCTGGGGTAAGAGTTCACTCTGGTCGCACAGGTCCTGAACACTCGAGAAAGTTGCACAAAATGCTCAGTATTGTGCCTGCCTTTGGTAAACCTTCAACCAGTTGTAGAACAGTTGTTTCTTTTCCAAAATTTTATGGGGAGCTTCTTTATTTCTCTGAAAACTGCTTTTCTTTGTCCTTTATCATAGTGCCTTGACGTTGGGGAGAAAGCTGCAGAAATTTTCAAGAGGAGAAAGACATAAAACTATATCATTTTCTCATGAAATTAAACATAGAATTGCCATAGAACCCAGAAATTACACTCCTGGTAAATACCTCAACATATTGAAAACAGATGTTCAAATAAAAACCTATACATGAATGTTCAGAGCATCATTCTTCACAGTAGCCAACAGGTGGAGACAGCCCAAGTGTCTATCACCTGATGAAGGGATAAACAGCATGTGGCATAACCAGGCAATGGCATATTATTCAGCCATGAAAATAAATGAAGTAATGTACCACTCTACAGTGTGGCTAAACCTTGAAAACCTAAGTCTAAGCAAAAAAAAGCCAAGTGCAAATGCCACATATTCTATGATTCCATTTACATAAAAAGTCCAAGGTCAGCAAATCCACAGAGACAGAGAGTAGGTGAGTGGTTGCCATGTTGGGGTGGGGGACAGGGAAATGGGGAGACACTTTCCTTTTGATGCGATGAAAATGTTCTGGAACTAGACGGTGATAAGGATTGTACAACAGTGTGAATGTGCTACAAGTCAATAATGATACATTTTATGCACATTTTACCCCTAAACTAATTTTTTAAAAGATACTGATTACTCCAAAGGGAACTGGGTTTAACCCCAAGATAATATCAACAGCAGGCCTGGGTTAATGCATGTGGAGAGACACTAGGAAGGCTGGAAAGAGAATAGCCTTGGCAATCAGGCAGACCATGGGTGGGCTATCATCAACCCCACTCATTCCCAGTTTGCACCTGGGCAATGTTATGGCTTTAGGAGCCCAGTCTGTTTCTTAATCTGTAAAATAGGAACAATAATCCTACTCACATGTGGTTAAAGACATGTTATTTAACTTGACACTTGCTCCTTGGAAGAAAAGCTGTGATCAACCTAGACAGTATATTAAAAAGCAGAGACATTACTTTGCCAACAAAGGTCCATCTAGTCAAAGCTATGATTTTTCTAGCAGTCATGTATGGATGTGAGAGTTGGACTATAAAGAAAGCTGAGCACCAAAGAATTGATGCTTTTGGACTGTGGTGTTGGAGAAGACTCTTGAGAGTCCCTTGGACTGCAAGGGGATCCAACCAATCTATCCTAAAGAAAATCAGTCCTGAATATTCATTGGAAGGACTGATGCTGAAGCTGAAACTCCAATACTCTGGCCACCTGATGCGAAGAACTGACTCATTGGGAAAGACCCTGATGCTGGGAAAGATTGAGGGCAGGAGGAGAAGGGGATGACAGAGAATGAGATGGTTGGACGGCTTCACCGACACGATGAACATGAGTTTGAGCAAGCTCCAGGAATTGGTGATGGACAGGGAAGCCTGGCGTGCTGCAGTCCATGGGGTCGCAAAGAGTGGGACATGACTGAGCGACTGAACTGAGCATGTGGTTATTGAAAGGATGAAGAGAGATGACATGGTTAATTTTCTTGACACTTGTGGGTGCTCAATGAGAAAATTGCTCACCTCCCCTTCTGTATCAACTGTGGTTATTTTTATCACGAGCAACCAATTTTAGTGGACTCAAGCAAAACAAGGAACTTCATGGGAAGACTCTGGGGGCATTCCAGAAGTCAAAGGCGAGTTTCTTTGAGGAGGGCAGGAGCCAAGCTGCTCCTGTGCTCCATAGCCTCTGGTTGGTGAGCCTTCGCTTTGCCTCAAGCATAAGCATTCCCTGACCACCATGTATCTCCTTTTTTAATCTATCAGGGGAGAGAGTCTGATTGGCCCAGCTTGGGAGACGAGGGTGTCATCCTTGCCCAGGGCAGGGTCTTGGAGTACCTTTATATCCTGGGAGTCCTCTCCTGCATCCTTCAAGAGCAGTGCCTAAAGAATGGGAGTCCTGAAGCAGTTACCCACTGGTGCCCACTACACCACTCCTAGTGGCCGGGGTGCGGCAGGGAGTGAGGAGAAGCAGGGCATGCAGAGAAGTGGAGCTGCAGCCCCTGAGGCAAGCCTGACTTCCCCCTGCATGGCATCTCCTTCTCTTCCCTCCTCTAATTGGATGATGCAGCTCCCAGCATCTTCATGACTCTTCACACAAGAACACACATGCCCCTTACTGACTGTGCAGCTGAAAGCAAGCCTTGGCTCGCGTGGTTGTCCTTTCACTTTTCACCACAATGTAAGACTGATGGGGCTCCTCATGCTCAGTTCAAGTTCACCTCTTCCTTGTTGCCTTCCCTGATTAGCCCCCACCCCAACTCAGTCTTATCTCCCCTTCTATTCCTCTTTCCCTGCAAAGACTGCTGACAGATGCCCCTAGTGCTGTTCAGCTTCTCATAGCGTGTGTGTATGTGTGTGTATGTGTGTGTTATGTGCATGTGTGTGTTCCCTACAATCCTGGTATGTGGGCTCCAGTGCCGCATCATTCATTTGTAGCTTCTGTAGCACCAGCACGGTTTTTAGTGATGTAAAGGGGTGACTGGGAGTCCAGGATGACTGCAAAGAGGTAGAGGGACCCTCTAACGGGTACAGGTAAGAACTGACTGATGGAAAAGGACTGTGCTGCCCAGTGAGTCCACATCCATCCTGGGCAAGGCCATAGAAAGAGGGTCAGCCTGCAGAATTGGAGACTCAGGCCACCAGAGGTCTATTTGCATGAAGACCAGAGGTTCTCATGGGAAAAATTTCACCCTAAGGGAAAGAGAAGGGGCACACAGGTGTGACCCATCTCAGAGCAGGGGTGGGTGACAAAGTGTACCTTACACTGTCTGCTGATCAGACTCCCAAGGAGGTAAAGCACCCACACCTCTGAACCTCAGATGCAGAATCCCCACTGTGGGGCAGGAGGTAAAACTTCCATGCATTTGAATCTCACTGGGCCCCTTACTGACTGTATGACTGAAAGCAAGCCTCTTCACCTCAGTTTTCTACTCAGCACAATGGGCACAAAAACACCTGTTTTTGAGGGTTGCTGAGATTAAAGGTAATGCATTCAACATGCCTCACTTCATATAAATGACTTTAAGACTTAGGGCTGGAGAAAGTGGTTGGGAACTCCTGGAGTTTGGAGGGAAATACAAATAACCTGGAAAGTCTTGTGACTGGCTCCTGCTCAGTCTGCCTGGTGGTCAGCTTTTGTTGGGTAAACACCTCTTGGGAGGCAGGGCCCAGCTGTGAAAGTCCTTTTGCTCTGAGGTCAGGGCAGGAGATGCGTTTGGGAAGGCAGGCTCCCCTGTCTGGTGTGGCTGGTGTGTTCTGGCAGCTGGCCAGGGCTGGTGAGCCATGACAGGCAGACCTAGGCAAGCAGCCTACCCCTGCTCACTTCCGCAAGTTGACTAACACTAGTGTTCTCTATTCTGAACCAAGAATCTGTAAAGACACAAAGCTGCTGAGATGGGTGTAGAGAAGGATGCTTATTCTCACCCACCACCCCCGCAAGAGGCAAAGTTCCAGGGCAGCAAACCCCAGATAAGCCTAGCATATTTTCCTGGAAAGTTAATTTTCCTGGAAGATTCTAATATCAACTCTAATATAAAACTCAAACATGTTGGAAAGCAAAATTCCCATGAATTTTTTAGATGAAAATCTGCAAGTTTTTCACAGTTAGAAGGGAACTTTCAGTTATACTGCAGCCTGTGGAAGTACCCACTCACTTCCACCTAAGACTTACTTTCATAGATAAATCTGGGTAACTCTGGATTAGAAGTGTGTGTGTGCGTGCATGGGGGGTTGGTTACTGGGCTATAACTTATAACTGCAGCTATAGACTTTGGATTTTAATCTCTTTTCTGCAGCTCAGAACCACTCTAAGGACAAAGCTGAACTATTGCCATGCCTCTAAGTCAGATTTTATTTTCTTGGGCTCCAAAATCACTGTGGACGGGGAATGCAGCCACAAATTAAAAGCACTTGCCCTTTGGAAGGAAAGCTATGACAAACCTGGACAATATACTTAGAAGCAGAGACATCACTTTGCTGACAAAGGTCCATCTTGTCAAAGCTATGGTTTTTCCAGTAGTCATGTACAGACGTGAGAATTGGACCATAAAGAAGGCTGAGCACTGAAGAATTGATGCTTTTGAACTGCGGTGCTGGAAAAGACTCTTGAGAATCCCTTGGACAGCCAGGAGATCAAGCCAGTCAATCCTAAAGGAAATCAATCCTGAATATTCATTGGAAACGATGATGAAATGAAGTTGCTCAGTTGTGTCTGACTCTTTGCAACCCCATGGACTGTAGCCTACCAGGCTCCTCTGTCCATGGGATTTTCCAGGCAATAGTACTGGAGTGGATTTCCATTTCCTTCTCCAGCAGGTCTTCCCAACCCAGGGATCAAACCCGGGTCTCCTGCATTGTAGACAGACACTTTACTGTCTGAGCCACCAGGGAAATTCATTGGAAGGAAATTCATTGGAATGACTGATGCTAAAGCAGAAGCTCCAGTACTTTGGTCACCTGATGTAAAGAGCCCTACTCATTGGGAAAGACCCTGATGCTGGGAAAGACTGAGGGCAGGAGAAGGGGGCAACAGAGGATGAGATGTTGGACAGCATCACCAATTCAATGGACATGAGTTTGAGCGAACTCTGGGATTGAGTAAAGGACAGGGAAGCCTGGCATATTGCAGTCCATGGGGTCACAAAGAGTTGGACACAATTGAATGACAGGGTGTATATTGTCACCCTGCTTATTTAAATTATATGCAGAGTACCTCACGAGAAACACTGGGCTGGAAGAAGCACAAGCTGGAATCAAGATTGCCGAGAGAAATATCAATAACCTCAGATATGCAAATGACACCACCCTTATGGCAGAAAGTGAAGAGGAACTAAAAAGCCTCTTGATTAAAGTGAAAGAGGAGAGTGAAAAACTTGGCTTAAAGCTCAACATTCAGAAAACTAAGATCATGGCATCTGGTCCCATCACTTCATGGCAAATAGATGGGGAAACAGTGGAAACAGTGGCTGACTTTATTTTGAGGGGCTCCAAAATCACTGCAGCCATGAAATTAAAAGATGCTTACTCCTTGGAAGGAAAGTTATGACCAACCTGGATAGCATATTAGAAAGCAGAGATATTACTTTGTCAACAAAGGTCCATCTAGTCATGGCTATAGTTTTTCCAGTAGTCATGTATGGATGTGAGAGTTGGACTATAAAAAAAGCTAAGCGCCAAAGAATTGATGCTTTTGAACTGTGGTGCTGGAGAAGACTCTTGAGAGTCCCTTGGACTGCAAGGAGATCCAACCAGTCCATTCTGAAGAAGACCAGTCCTGAGTGTTCATTGGAAGGATTGAAGTTGAAGCTGAAACTCCAATACTTTGGCCACCTCATGCGAAGAACTGATTCATTGGGAAAGACCCTGATGCTGGGAAAGATTGAGGGCAGGAGAAGAGGGTAACAGAGAATGAAATGGCTGGATGGCATCACCGACTCGATGGACATGCGTTTGGGTGAACTCCGGGAGTTGGTGATGGACAGGGAGGCCTGGCATGCTGCGGTTCATGGGGTCGCAGAGTCGGACACGACTGAGCGACTGAACTGAGCTGAACAACAACAATGAAGTGTCCAAATTCCAGGCAGAAAATCAAGAAGGAGGAGACACACCACAGCCTGAGGCCATGACTCAGTAACCCTCGAGCTGCTACATCTCAGGGCGCATTTCACATGGCAAGAAGCGTCAAGAAATCACAGGCTTTCCTGTTACTCAGGAAAAAAGTGGGGGTCATTCCAGCTCATAATCAGCCTGAAAGTTGTCCTTTTCCTTAGATAAAAGCCCAGTCTGCCTGCAATGTCTCTTGCCGTCCCGGTGTAGATGCAGAGAGATCAAAATGAAGGAGATTCTTTTAACACTCCTGCTGGCTGATGACTAGCTAGTCTAGGTGTTACCCATTAGCTGGTGACTTTGGGTAACTTATTTAAACATTTTAAGGCTTTTAGTTTTCTCATGTTTAAAATAGTACTAGTTAATAATACTTTCCTTAAAGTACCGTTTGGAGCATTTGGTGAGGCAGTGAATACCAAAGGGCTTAGTTTGGAGTCTAGAACATAACAGACACTCGGTGCATATTAATTATTATTATTAAAACTGAGAAAGTGACAAAAACTGTTCAAAGGATTGGGGAATATAGGAAATAAATGGAAGCCAATTCTCAGAATTTCCCTCCAGCAATACTAAAAAAGTGAATTAAAAATTGCGAACTCCAGTAAGCAAGCAACCACTGACAGGAGCTACATGAGGAAAGACATGCCCTGGTCCCATGAATGTTAATACTGACGGTGAAGAGAAGAAAAGAGGATTCCAAGTGGGGAGGAGAGATGCAGTACAGTGAGGCTCCTCTTTGATGGATAAAAATCTAGATTTTTTTTTTTTCCCCAAGAAGACCTCTAATCTGGAGAGATGCAAAATGACTGGGTTCCTCTCCCTTTTCCAAATCTGTCTTGGGAGTAGTGGGAAGGCTTCATGGGCACGTGAAGTGGGAGATGGTAGTGAGGAAGGGGAACCCCCTCCAACAGACATGAAGGCTTCAGGGCTACGTTCTGAACCACAGGGAAGATCTTGGCTCAGGCTGTTCCCCATGGTGATGGAGCACATCCTCAAAGCAGGTGGGGAACACCTGGGCCAGGCCACTTAGCAGACTTTGGACGAGAAAACAGAACCCAGTTACTCTAACCAAGAGTGCGTCCTGCCTGAGCTCAGCTCCTCCCCACCCCGTACCCTCCACCATCCCTCAGGATGAAGAAAAGTGGCCAGAAATGCTTTCCCCAACCCTCAGCCAGGAGACAAAACCACTGGTCTCAGGTGTGGCAAAAAGCACTGAGGAGGGACTTCCCTGGTGATCCCGTGGTTTAGACGCTGTGCTCCCAGTGCAGGGGATCCGGGTTCGCTCCCTGGTCAGGAACTAGATTTCCCAAGTGGCAACTAAGGATTCTGCAAGCCACAGCTAAGACCCGGGGCAGGCAAATAATTTTTTTTTTTAAAGTGCTGAAAAGCATGTTCACTATATTGATGCAAACAGGAAGTCCAGAACTATTCAAAGGAAAGAAAATAAACAGAAAAGATAAGGCAACTAGTTTGTGTTATAACCGAGAGAGGAAAGTACCCAACTTAGAAGAAAAGATGATCATGAAACAGAAGGGGATTCTCCACTACTGCTTCATATACCCGTTTGAAGACTACCCAGACTAGTTTCATAAACCCATAAATTCTAGCCCTAAGTTACAAGAGAGAGGAACAGAAGGGGATAGAGATTGCAAAACCCCAAAACTAAATGCCAGACCCAAATCTTCATGTATGCTGAATAAATTAGAAAGAGCCAGGAAGGAATTGACATCCTTGAACATAGACAAAACTGAAATTATGGACACAGAGAACAGGCTTGATGAGGTAGAAGAAAAAGAGATTACAGCAATTAGAGCGGAGTTACTAGATATCAACTGAGAGGGAGATGCTCCAATATGTTAAATTCAGGTATTGCCTGAATTTAAGAATGCATCAAAGGATAAAGAGGATGTACTTAAAGTTGGACCAGACAATGTCCCTGGGATGGAGAAAGGAATAATCCTGCAGATCAGAAGAGCACAGGTGATTATAAACACTCATTGCTGAACATAGCTTAGGTAGGCTACTGAACTTCCAGGATAAAAACAACAGTATCTTTGGATATTAGGAAAGAAAAAGCAAATCACCAACAGGAGTTAGAGAGATGGTGGGGGAGGGGAGTGATGTAGGAGGAATCAGGCTGACTATGGGCTTTCTCTGTCATAGTCATCAATTCCTGAAGACCATAAAATAATGTCTCCAAAACTCTGGGAGAAATGGAGTGTCATCTAAGAATAAAACACACAGGCATGCTATTGTTTAAGTACAAAGACCAGGTAGACAGGCATTCTCAAGTCTAAGAGAATTTGTGAACATATCAGGCATGAACGCTTAGTTGAGCTCTACTTGGTAAGAAAACCCAGCCAAATAAGTTATGAATAAAAGTAAAGAATTCAGGAATTAAGAAATATTGATGGTGATCACAAATGCATTTAAAAATAAAGTTTCAAACAACTATGAGAGTTACAGTTATCAAACATGAACTCTTAAACCTTATAAACATAAAATAAAAAATACTAATGTCTTTATACAAAGTGGGAGATCAGTTGATACTGTTTATTATTCAAACAGGCTTCCCAGGTGGCACAGTGGTAAAGAACCCGTCTGCCAATGCAGGAGGCCCCAGAAATGCAGGTTCAATCCCTGGGTTGGGAAGATCCTCTGGAGTAGGAAATAGCAATCCGCTTCAGTCTTCTTGCTTGGAAAATTCCATGGACAGAGGAGCCTGGTGGGCTACACAGTCCATGAGGTCACAAAGAGTCGGACACGACTGACTGAGCACAACAGCAATCCAACTCCAGCACTCTTGCCTGGAAAATCCCATGGACGGAGGAGCCTAGTAGGCTGCAGTCCATGGGGTCGCGAAGAGTCGGACAGGACTGAGCGACTTCACTTTCACTTTTCACTTTCATGCATTGGAGAAGGAAATGGCAACCCACTCCACTGTTCTTGCCTGGAGAATCCCAGGGACGGGGGAGCCTAATGGGCTGCTGCCGTCTATGGGGTCGCACAGAGTCAGACATGACTGAAGTGACTTAGCAGCAGCAGCAGCAGCAGTTTGAGAAAATACTCATTATAATGTATAGTGCTTTTTCATGGTGCCTCAGATGGTAAAGAATCTGACTGCAGTGCAGGAGAATGGGGTTCAACCCCTGGGTCGGGAAGATCCCCTGGAGAAGGGAATGGCTACTCACTTCAGTATTCTTGCCTGGAGAATTCCATGGACAGAGGAGCCTGGCGGGCTACAGTCCATGGGGTCACAAAGACTTGGACATGACTGAGTGACTAACAATTTTTCACTGTTAGTTAACCTTATAGGAATCTTCAAGGCTGTATATTGTCACCCTGCTTGTTTAACTTATATGCAGAGTACATCATGAGAAACGCTGGGCTGGAAGAAACACAAGCTGGAATCAAGATCGCCGGGAGAAATCTCAATAACCTCAGATATGCAGATGACACCACCCTTATGGCAGAAAGTGAAGAGGAACTAAAAAGCCTTTTGATGAAAGTGAAAGTGGAGAGTGAAAAAGTTGGCTTAAAGCTCAACATTCAGAAAACGAGAATCATGGCATCCGGTCCCATCACTTCATGGGAAATAGATGGGGAAACAGTGGAAACAGTGTCAAACTTTACTTTTGGGGGCTCCAAAATCACTGCAGCCATGAAATTAAAAGACGTTTACTCCGTGGAAGGAAAGTTAAGACTAACCTAGATAGCATATTCAAAAGCAGAGACATTACTTTGCCAACAAAGGTCCGTCTAGTCAAGGCTATGGTTTTTCCTGTGGTCATGTGTGGATGTGAGAGTCGGACTGTGAAGAAGGCTGAGCGCCGAAGAATTGATGCTTTTGAACTGTGGTGTTGGAGAAGACTCTTGAGAGTCCCTTGGACTGCAAGAAGATCCAACCAGTCCATTCTGAAGGAGATCAGCCCTGGGATTTCTTTGGAGGGAATGATGCTAAAGCTGAAACTCCAGTACTTTGGCCACCTCATGCGAAGAGTTGACTCATTGGAAAAGACTCTGACGCTGGGAGGGATTGGGGGCAGGAGGAGAAGGGGACGACAGAGGATGAGATGGCTGGATGGCATCAATGACTCGATGGATGTGAGTCTGGGTGAACTCTGGGAGTTGGTGATGGACAGGGAGGCCTGGCGTGCTGCGATTCATGGGGTCGCGAAGAGTCGGACACGATTGAGCGACTGAACTGAACTGAACAGGAATCTTAAATTTTTTTTTTATGGTAAAGAACATTTATTTGAAGTTCAACGATTTCTTCTGTTTCATTTCAGTTTCCTTTTCTGCTGATAAATTCATGTAAAATTAAATTTAATACTTTTTATTAAAATAGCATATATAGCATTATCCCATTTTTATTAAAGTATTTCTGACTTTCTCTCTACATATGTATCCAATTGTTTGGCTTTCTCTTCATATAAATGCAGAGAAAGTTATCTGCAATGATGTTTACCTAATGTTAATAATGGTTATTTCTGGTTGATAATTAACTTTGATCTTGTACTTTTCTGCTTTGCTTAAGTTCTTTATGATGAACATACGTATATTTTTAAAAATCAAAACTATACAGTGATTTTCTTTTCTGTTTATTGTTGTAGAAACCCCTGAACATAACCATACCAAGAAGTTAACAGTGTTTTTAATTCTGAGTGTTGGTAACAGGATACTATTTTTTTCCTAAGAATAGATACCAAGAGTAGTTATCTATGGCTTTTTCCTGTAGTTTTCAAATTTTTAAAAATAAAAAATCCTAAATTAAAGAAAGTGATGCAAATAAAAAGAAAGAAATAAACATTTTGCAGAAGGCACACTTTGAAGGAAAGCAAATGATCCTAGTTTGGGATATTGACTAAAGTCTGGAAGTGATCAGAAGAGAAGGGGTTAATGCTGTCGGAATCAGCAGGGTAGAGACTCGGAATTGAAGGACTAGCCTGTGAGCAACTACAGAGAGCACCTGCAAATTCTCTGATGAAAAATGTGGCCATTTCAGCTAAGATTGGCATGGGGTAGTAGATTGGTAGGTAGGTAAGCAGATAGATGATATAGAGACATATAGTTAGATGATTGGTGATGGATAGATTGGGATCCAGAGGAGAATCCCAGATGGAAAAAAGCTAGATGATGAAGAACAAAAGAATTTTGGTGGACTGCCTCTTCCCTCCCTACTTTTGATGAGGGGTTTCTCAATTCTCCATGTTTATAATGGGGTACCCGGTAGGTAGAGCCTGGATTTTAAAATAAAGTTGGAGCTGGAAAAACTCCTCTGGGGGCTTGTGAACGTTTGAAGCAGTGTAGTGTAAGACTGGAATTCATCTCTTGGACAGTTCTGGGAGTGACCTCTTCATCAGGGCAGCAAGTGCCTGTCCATTTTTCTTGGGGAATCTCTGAAACATGGGTGAAGTGTACCAGCATCAGCATCTGCAGCCTGCAAGGTTCTGGCTTGTACCTGGTACGTTAGGAGAGTCTGGTCCCGTGCAGTTAGGATCCTGCCTACACCCCACTCCCCATCCAACACCTGGATTTACGATATTCTCACAGTGGCTTGTTCCTGTCCTCTTCTCTTACGTTTTCTCCCGAGATATCTGGAGCCAAGAACCAGGCATCACTAGGTGTGGGAGCTGCGTTCCCCCAAACCTACAGATCTTCTTGGGGGCGGGGTGACTGTGCGTGGAACTGGGCATGAGTTACTGTTGAGCTTCCCTCACCCAACAGAGTTATTCCGAAAACGGGAAGTCATTCTTTTTTTTTCTTTTCCATTATGGTTTATTAAAGATCCTGAATGGTTCCCCGCGCTGCACAGCAGCACCCATCCTGTGTATGTTTGCATCTGATAATCCCAAACTCCCAATCCTTCCCTCCCCCAGGCAACCACAAGTCTGTTGTGTTTTTGTTTCCTCAGATACATTCATTTGTGCTGTATTTTAGAGTCCTTCTGATTGTCACATCTGGGCCCTGCTGTTCAGGCCACATGTGTGTGGCTCAGAGCTGTCCAAAAGGAGAGGTGTGTCCCGAGGCCATAAAGGACACAGGCTTTGCACTGGGGAGAGGCGGATTTTCTTCTCTCTCTCTGGGGCCAAAATGAGTGGTCTTTGAGGTGTGCAGACTCCTGGAGACTCCTAGGACTGTTCCCCCTACCTGGAATCCTGCTAGGAGCTGGGCAGACTCTAGGTCAGATTTTGACTATGAGCTTTAAGACCAAAAACATCTGGTAGCAGTTGCAATTAGTTTCCACCTTCAGTAAAATTGTCGTAAGGTATCAGTTAGGTCTTGGATGAGTTGGAGGGTGGAGACACTGGCCTGCGTCCAGGACTGAGAAGACACACTAAGGAGGGTGGTGGGTGCGGTGGCTGGAGAATCAGATTATGAGCTGGTAGGCGGTGATCCCCTGTGTGGAGCTGTGTGGGGTGGTAGAGAGGGGGAGTCACATAATAAGAAACGACCAGAGTCCTATGAACATGTTTGCATTCTGAGGGGAGGCTCAGAAGTCCACGGAGAGGAATCCTGGGAAGCACTGCCCCCACCCTCCCCCGTCACAGGAGATGGACGCTTGGACTTGTTATGGGACTGTTAAAGGAACGGTGACCCCAGAAATCTGGAGGATGGAGGCATTTGGGTTGCTTAGGTCGAGTGTGCATCTCCCCGTCCTCATTTCAGGAAATGCACAGCTATTCTCACCTGAGCGTTTGTGGGCGGCTCTAAAACCCTGAGTTTAAAGGTACTTGACATGACTAACGGGAGGGCCCTGAGCCAGCTGCAGCCAAGATCCCAGAGGTGGGGGTGCTGTGGGCTCCCACCCCTGAGAGCCAGGGGCTGGATGAGCTGCACTCCTGCCTGGGGCCCCCTCTGCTCACACACATGCCTGCCGGGCTGCATTCCCCCCACAGCTTCACGTTCCTCGTCCCAACTGGACTTTCTTCTTTTTTTAGGCACTGCAGGAGTGGTTTTAGGAACTGAAATTTCCCTGTTCTCTACTTCATTTCATCCCTACAACACAGCTTATGAAAAATGGACCTTTTTTTCTCTTTTTCCACCCTAACTTCCCCCCTTCCATCTCCATTGTATTTTTTATTTAAAAACAAATCATTTGTTTCTTCATATTTTAAAAACGTATTTATTTGTCTGTGCTGGGTCTCTGTTGCTGCTCGGCCTTTTCTCTAGCTGTGGCAAGCAGGAGCTACTCTCTAACTGCCATGCCTGGCTTCTCATTGCGGTGGCTGCTCTTGTTGCTGAGCATGGGCTCCAGGCCTGTGGGCTCAGTGGTGTGGCTCTCGGGTTCTAGAGCACAGGCTCAATAGTTGTGGCACACAGGCTCAATATTTGTGGCACACAGGCTTGGTTGCTCCGAGGCATGTGGGATCTGCCCAGAGCAGGGATTGAACCCATGTCTCTTGCATTGGCAAGTAGATTTTTTTTTTTATCATTAAGCCACCAGGGCAGCCCTTGTTTCTTCGTATTTTTTAACATAACTCATATGCCTATGGTAAAAATTTGATCTCGCTTAATCTGGGGGACTATAAGCTTGAGAAGCCTGCAAGGTATTGCAATTGGGCTGTTTTGTTTTTCTGGGGCCAAAAGGCACCTGCTGCTGTCGGGCAGAGTCTTGAGTGTTGTGGGGACTAAGCTGTGGTGCCCGAGGGCAGAGGAGTGACCACTGGAGGGCGCTCAAGTCGTGGCTGCGCCGGTCCTGGTAGTGGCCTTGCTTGGTAGGAAGGGGGCGCTGTGGAGCCAAGCAACCCAACACTGTAACTTCTGCCCCTGCCAGTCACACCTTGAAGAATTCACCTTGTGCTCCGTCGCTCAGTCATGTCTGACTCTTTGCGACCCCCTGGACTGTAGCCCTCCAGGCTCCTCTGTCCATAGAATTTTCCAGGCAGGAATAGTGGAGCTGGTTGCCATTTTCTACGCCAGGGGATATTCCTGACCCACGGATTGAACTGGTGTCTCCTGCGTCTCCTGCATTTGCAGACAGATTCTTTACCACTTCACCTCATGGGAAGCCCCTCTGGAGACCCACTTGGTATGTTGCAAGTCCTCCACTTGGTCCAAGGGCACCCCACCAGCAAACTCTACCATCTTCTACAACTCAACCTTTATGTTCGGGGCCTTAAGGCACCTAGGCAGGGTACCTTAAAACATGACTACATTTCATCTTCACAATAACCCTAGAAGGGAGATGTTATTATTCCTATTTTATGAAGGGGAGCAAGTGGAAACTTAGAAAAAATAGGGAAGTGGTTCAAGGTCAGGATCATTCTACTAGCAAGGAGTGGGGCTGAGAATCTCAACTCGCACCACTGACCCCAAAGTCCAAGCCACAAGCCACTACTTCTCTGTGTTGCCCCCAGAATCAAGCTGAGAAAGCATCGTAGTCCTTGTGGGGAAGGGGAGGGTTTTGGCCGAGCAGCAAGAAGCCCACTAACCCTGCCCAGGGACCAGGTGTCATGGAACTGCCATTCCATGGGGGTTGCTCTGCTTTTCACAGGGAGCCATCAGGCCTGACCAGGAAGTGGAGGCTTACCTTTTGGTTCAGTCTGACTAGGGATGCTGGTGTGCAGGATGTGTGGTATGTGGTGAGCAGCTGCTCTCCCTGAGGGTTCCTGGGTCTCAGCCAATGACACCAGGGCTGTGAGGCTGCTTGCTGGCTCAGGGGCAGCTCCAGGTGTGGGTGTTCCTGGCTTATCTGAAGGGTGGGGCTGGAGTCCTGCTGAGCTCAGTCTTCAGCCAGGAGGAAGTGCAGCCTCACTCCAGGGAGGCTCGCATCCATGCAGCACAGTAACCCAAGGCTGTTTCAAAATGGGGGTGTAGGGTAAGGATGGGAGTGCTCTCTGGGGAACAGGGAAGCACAGGGCAGGTCTTGTCAGTCTAAGCTTCCTGTGACACCCCATGGTCAACAACCAGCTTCTTAGAACTAGAAGTACAGACCAAATTAGCCACAAGAGGAACTTGTCTGAAATCCTCATTTTACAGATGAGGAAACTGAGACTTGAGGGAGGCTGTGACTCATCTCAAATGACAAAACCAGCGAGGGGCAGAGGGGAACAGGCTTCTGACTTCTCAGCACACTTTTGGGCTACCCCAGGCCTTCCCTGCAGGGACCCGGGGGTCTTCTGCTATCTTATTGGAGACTAAATCCATGCTCTCCCCTCCTTACTCCCTGCGCCAGCTCCTCCTAGGCCAAACCACACATTCCCTTCCATTGCCCCAGCTCTTCACTCCCACTTCCAGGCCTTAGCTCACGCTGTCCCCCTGCCTGGCCTGCAATGCTGCACCCTGACCCCACTGGCTTGCCTGTAGAATGCCTCCTCATTCTTTACAACCTGTATCAAATATTACCTTCTCCAGTCTCCCCACCTGGAAGCAGTTCCCTCTTCCTCTTTATTCCTGAATCCAGTGTTTGGGCTTTTCTGTGGGAGGAGTTATCTGCTTTCTCTCTTTTTATCACATCAATTAACACCCTGTGAGTCTTCCTTGAGACACTGGGAGATGAGAAGTGTGAGTACTGTAAACCCCTGTTTGGACATGAGAAATCTAAGACTCAGAATGTTAGATGAGCAGAAGCCAGGCCTCCTGACTCCCACACCATCTGGGTGGGAGCCAGCCTGCTTCCTCTGCAGAACCACCTCTGTTGTCTCTGGGAATGAATCTTCTGGAGTTGTGCAGTGCACAGCCTGGGCAACTGTATTTTACAGCCCTGCCTTGGTGTCAGGCTCAAGGTCCTACTTGAGGCAGATGCTCCATAAATGTGGGCGAATTCAGCAGAACCACAATTCAGAGGTAGGTCTCTTTTCTTTTCCTTCCCTCCCTGCTTCCTTTCCCAACCTGTTTCCCTGCCTTTAACTCCCTGCGTTTTCCCACTGAATTTTTCATTGGGAAGAAGCACATTTAGAGATGTGAAGCGCACACTTTGCTGGGCTTCAGCTTTGATGAATCTTTGATGCTGACCCTGGGGAGGCTGAGGCTGCGGCAGACTGGGGGAGGTGAGGGAGGAGCTGGGAGGGGCCTCTATGCCTGACTCTCCCTCTTTTGCGTCTTGGTGTGGGGGCAGAATTCAACCCTGCCTCATGCTTGGCGGGCCTGGCTGCGCTCTGCACCCCAGACGTGTGTGGATGGGAGGGCTGAAGTGTGTGCAAGCTGTGTGTGGGCGGGGCCAGCACAGGCTGGGGGCAGGGTAGCCAGAAGTCACACCACCAGACACCACCCACTCCAACCTCAGCTCCCTCCACTCCCCCTCCCTCCTCCTGGGGCTTTGAGGTCACACCAGTTTCTGGCTGTGCGGCTTTGATGAGTCGTTTAACCTTTCTGAATCTTAGTTCTTCAAAGCAAATTGGAGATGCTAATCCCTTCCTCTGCAGGCCAGTGTGAGTAAATGAGATACCTATTGACTGGGCCTGACTCATGCTACAGGCTCAGTAAAAACCAATCTTCCTACCCCTCCATTCAAATCCACTTTTTGGCAGGTTTTAACACCAGTGAGTGCAGTGCTGTGGGCAGGGCGGGCCCTGCCCTGAGGTCTGATACTCAGCTTAGCCCTGTCTACACAAGCAATAGAGGATAATCAACGTTCAAAGTGCTGTTCTTGGCATCCCAAGCCGTGAGTTTGAGTTCTGAGCTGACTCAGGGTTGTGCATGTGACTCCAACAGCCCCTTGCGTGGGGGGCAACCCTGCCTGAGTCACAGCTGGGTGCCCCCGTGATACCCAGCACAGGTGCCTGGCCTGGAGCACTGCTCAAGTTGTGTAGCTCAAGTTAAAGGCAGGGAAACAGGTTGGGGAAGGAAGCAGGGAGGGAAGGAGAAGAAAAGACAGCTACCTCTGAATTGTGGGGGTAGAGTATGGTGGCAGTGGGCCTTTGAGTGTGATGAGAATGCCAGCCATTCACTCCCTCAGAGCCTCTCTCTGCACAGGCTCTGCCAAGGTCATAGGCTCATTACCCTAAGAACAGAGGGGGATTTGTTTTGTGGCCCTGCCTCAGTAATTTGCTTCATATCATCTCATCATGCACCCTTTACTAAAACCCATGGCTGGGACTCTGCTGTGAGCGGCTGCACAAACGCCTCGGCCTGGGCTCAAACCACTGCCACTTCTTTCTCCCCGCATTTCTCTGTTGGCTGAGATGGAACAGCTGGCCCACTGAGGCTGCGTCCAGTAGGCCAGCCACTCTGCCCTCTCTGGAGCTTCTCCAGGGCCCCTTCGGGCGTTTCCAGCAGAAGATAACTGGATAGCACAGGGCTCACCATCAGCCCAGCTCTGCTCCCCAGACCTTCCCCTGCAGGTTGACTCTGAAGTGGCGAATGTGTGTCAGTGTGTCTGGATTCACAAACCCCAAGTCTCCCCTTGGGTTTTAAGGTCCCTTCCACTCTGAGGGTCTGTAACTCTAGGATTAACCTTGCAAATGCGTAATGGATTGTGGAGGTCCTTACCTTGTCAGGGATGTCAGGGACCTTTCAAATCCCTTGGATCCTCTCTTGAACTACCCTCAGGTCTGCTTTCATGGGTTGGTCAGCTGTCTCAGATTTCTCCCTCTATTTGGAGTCAGCAAGGTACCCAGACAGTCACCCTCCCCAGCTCTCCCCACCCCCTCAGTAGTCCTGTCAGCCACACCCAAGTGCGCATGACTTAATCAGATTTCTCCCCCTCACTGTCCCCAAAGGAAGGGGATTTTGACTGAAGTAGAGTAAGGGCCTAGATTACTCAAGAAGCTCTAGTGAGCCCTGCCTTTCAGAATCACTCAGCTTTGCATCAGTCTGTATAAGCAGCAGAGTGTAAGGATGAGAAGACAGCTGCCCTTGGCATTGAAAGGCCTTGTTTGAGCAGAAGAAAGTGCTCTGGGGCGGGCAGGCCTGGAGGCTTTCAGGAGGGCCCCTGAAGACCGGGAGCCAGGGGTCTCCCTCTGGGACTTTGCCCCCAGGCCGAGGGATAGAACGGGCATCCAGGTTCCTCTGTCTGTGCCCAATGCCCATCTTGCTGCCCAGATGGCCCTGAGGCATCTGAATGCTGGAGCCTGACGTTACAAACATCTAACCACCAGCAGGGGTCGCTGTTTTGGTGTCTAAGACCAAGCTAGAGGGTGGTGTCTGGGTTTGAGGGGAGAACCTGAGGGCTGGAAAGTGAAGGCGTGACACTTCCTTAGGGATGGGGGTGTTCTGCAGCTGGAGAGCAGATGGCTTGAATTTGGCACCCAAATCTGAGCCTCCTAGTGAGTATGTGGCATCCTGAACACCCCCCCCACCGCCAGGATCGGGGGGGGCCAGGTTCAGTTCTCAGGCCCCTGGCCCTTCACATGCCCCCATGCCCCAGGTGGAGGAATCTAGCAGGGCTGTCCCCTCTGCCACAGTCATCACCGTGATCTGGGGAGCTGGGAAGCGCCTTGGGAACACAGCATGTGCAGTTAAGAGGCGGGGGCCTGGGGCTGACTCTCACCCACCCCTTGGGAGGCCCTGTCTGTGCAGTGACGGGTGGACGAGAGGTGCCCTGAGGGATATTCGGGCGTCTTGGCTCTGTCACTCCTACCAGCCAGAACAGCCCCAAAAAGGGTCAGATGCTGGAGTCTGGGGAGGTGCGCCTGTTGCTGGGATATTTGGACTCCAGGCATTTCGCAGAAGCAGGTGGAGTGGGCAGCTGAATGATAGTTTCTGAATGGCTTCTTGTCCTGCCAGCTCCCTTCACTGCTGGCAGGAAACTGCCCCATCAGAGAACCCGCATCTGGCTTTCAGAGGATTTCCTCCATTAACACACCCAGGGACAGAAGTAATGCTGGAGTCACTGCCACTGGGACTAGGATCATTGTAGGGGGCACGGCTCCAGGACTCGGGGCACTTGTGGGAGCAAGAGGGGCCCGGCGAGCGGAGAACTCAAAGACAACTTCCTCCATGCGGCTGTCTGACCTTTGCCTCCAGAGCTTCACTGAGCCTAAACTCTTACACAAACCTGGTTTTCATAGAGCTCAAGGTACCTGAGGGTGGGGGTGGGGGGTGGGAGTGGGTACATAGCTTCTATCCTGCATCACGGATGAGGGCCCCAAGGTTCACGGTGATTTGCCCAAAGTCACAGAACCAAGATTCAGCAGAGCCGGGTTTTGTGGCTGTAAGATCCAGCTGGGCCCCATGGCCCCATGTGGGCTTGGGGTGATTTAGGGAAAATCATAGGTTTCTGCAGCCGCGTGGTCACTTCAGGGTCAGTCCAGGCAGGGTTTCAGGGCCCCTGGACTGGGGCTGGGGCTTTTGGCCCGAGGGAGAAAGTTGTGAGAGCTGCTGGCTGGGCTGCATATAGAGTTTTGGAATTAGAAGGGAACTCAAACTTTGGTGGGGTCAACCCCACCCTCTCTGTTTACAGCAGAAATGCCTGAGGCTCAGAGGGGCCAAGATCCCAAATAAGGTCGCCAGCGAGTTGTGAGCACAGAGGAAACTGACCCTGGTCTCCTGGCCACCTCTCCACGTGGCCCCAGAGCTTGTCTCTTTCCAGTAAACTCTGCCCTAGATATAGGCTGCTGCTCCGCTGTTTTCCTCACAGCACATACAAGGAACCTTTTCTCTTTGACACTTTCCCCTGGGCTTCCGAGTTTATATTCTTGTCTCTCTATTCTCTGACCTCCCACTGCCCTGCCTGCTTCAAGCAGTTGTTTGTCTGTCCATTCGTCCTTCCATCTATCTATCCATCCATGCGCTCATTCCTTGATCAAGGGTTTAAGAACACCTCCATGTCCCAGGCTCTGTTCTGGGCCAGCCAGACCTGGGTCTTGCATGTTCTAGAAAACAGCAGAGACTTCAAATGGAGACTCTCCCCATCATCCCAGAAGGCCTGTGATTCAGGCCATAATGGGAAAGCACGAGGGCGAATAGTGTGTGTGAGTCCTGGCCTGCTGGGAGAAGCAGGGAACTCTCTACAGGGAGTGACGTTATTCTACCCCCTCCTTAAGTGCCACTGGTTCCTCAAGGTTAGGGACCTCAAGATCTAGCCCTCTGTGTCTTCCCAACAAAAGCATAGTAGTGGGGGCCCAGTGGTGCTCTGTGAAGCCTGGGGAGATGAGTCGGGAGTCAGACGAGCATGGCTTATGGACACAGCTACAGTGATGAAGCTTGGGGCAAATTCTTTAACCCTCTTGAGCCTCAGTTTCCTCATCTGTAAAGTGAGGATGTAGGTGGCCCACCCTACATCTAGGAAATGGGGACAAATATACAGTCCCTTCTTTCCTTGGACTTGACACTGGGAAGACTCGTTTCTCAAGCCCTCCAGCTTGTTCCTTGTTCTGGCTTTTTGTTCCTTTTTAATCTTGTGGTGCAAACGAATAACAGGCTGACATGATATGACTGATATGAAGTGGTTGTTATTGTTGAAAAGAGCACCAGTTTTGAAATCACAGGCTCGAGGGCTGCTTTTACCCCAAGTAACCGTGTGGACTTGGGCAAGCTTCTGTCTCCAAACCTCATTTTCTCATCTGTAAAATCAGTCCACCTGTCTCCCAGATGATGGAGGTATCAGATGTCAGCGCTTGGAACTATTGAGCATTGTAACCTGGGTGAACTCCATAGCAGGCTGAGGGTCTAACAAGAAAATGGGTGGGATGGAGGCCAGGCCATCCAGCCCGGTGCCCCAGCTCTGGCCATTAGCTGTGTGAGACCCTCGGCTCTTATGCTGCGGATTTCCATCAGAACGAACAAGCAGCACTTGGGTGCAGGGGGCTGTGTTGTGGAGGGAGGGCCCAGCTGGTTCCCAGATGCAGGCACGGCTACTGCATGAGAGGACCTGGGAGGGCTCATTACTGGCTTTGCTTCCACCTCTTCATGCTCCCAACCCAGGAAGCACTATCCTTCGGGTGGAGCCATCAAATATTCAGAGCAGAAGATGGTGGAGCTATGAGCCAGGGAAAGCAGCCCCTCCTGGCCTTCAGGTTAGCCAGCCCTCCATGAGGCTGATGTGTGGGCCCGCCTGTGGGTGCCCTGGAAGCCTGTACCCACCCCTCTTCTTTCATCTCCTTTCTTGTTCTAGACACTCCCCCTTCTTGTTTGCCAGTTTTTCTCCTTCCTCCTTTTGACCTTCCCTTCCATCGGGCTTGCCCTCCCCATCTCTGAGGCCCTTTCTTTCCTTCATTCATTCAGAAACTTAACTGACTGCCTCCTCCTTACTCCACGCAGGGTCTAGGCAGATGCCCAGGTTGGTTGATTGGCAGTTCTGATTTGCAAGAGTTGGTTTTTCTCAGTTAAAGTGCCCATGGACTCCTAATGTGTAAAAAGGTACAGAGAGAGCTGCACCATCTTGACCTTGCCCTCCTGGGTCCTTGCTGGGCATGGACGTGTCCCCAAACAGTATAGATGGAAATTCTCAGCTCTGCTCCAACCCTTTGTTTCAAGGCAATGGGACCCCACTCCAGTGGGAAAATCCCATGGACAGAGGAGCCTGGTGGGCTGCAGTCCATGGGGTCGCTAAGAGTCAGACACGACTGAGCGACTTCACTCTCACTTTTCACTTTCATGCATTGGAGAAGGAAATGGCAACCCACTCCAGTGTTCTTGCCTGGAGAATCCCAGGGACAGGGGAGCCTGGTGGGCTACCATCTATGGGGTCGCACAGAGTCAGACATGACTGAAGCAACTCAGCAGCACCAGCAGCAGCAGAGAGGGCTTTGCTTAGGTCACTCAGCGGATTGATGGCAGAACTGGGGCTGGAATCCCTGTGCCCCAACTTCCAAGATCTCCTCTCCCCAGGTCCCAAGTCTCTTCCAGTTTAGTTTAACTTCTCCCAAAGCCCACCCCCCCCCCCCTTGGTCTCTTCTTGGAGACCTGAGCCTTCCCTCCAACACACCTGGTCAGTGCTGGGGCATTTCAGGTGCTTTCTGGAGGTAAGATGAGGCCAAGGGAGGTCAGAAGATGCAGGTGGCACCCAGGTGAAGCAGATATTGGGGACAAGGACACTATGATGAGGGAAGAACCCCTAGAATGTACACCGACAGCAGCTGTGGGTCTTTGGGGAGGAAGTGGATGGGCACCCAACCCTCCTCCTTGGTCAGAAGGGCTATTGTGAATAATAATAGATTCCAGATCTTGATCTCAAATGGTATCACAGGCACAGTCATTGTTATTTAATCCAGTGAAGCATTTATATTCCTCCTTGCCCTGCAAAGGAAGCCAAGGCGTAGAGAGGTTCAGTGACTTGCTGGAGGCCACATACCCAATGGCAGAGCTGGGATCCGAAGCCAGCCTGGCTCCATGAGGAGGGCTTGGGGTGCCTCTGGGTTGTTTGTGTGGGAGCCTCATGCTCTTGAAGTACCAGCAGGTGATAGGTCTCCTTCTCCTCCACCTGCTCACACCTGCACCCCTAGGCACACCCGGTCACCGTGGTAACTCTATGCGCTCGTGAAGGGGAGGAGTAGGATCTTGGCAAAGAGGGTCTGAAGCGCAGGACCTGGCCCACCTCTCAGGTGAAAGCATTGACTGCGTCTATTCATCTACTGCCCCCAGACAAAGAACTGTTTTTCACAAGTTTTGGTAAAAGGCTGCTTGTGTGATCTTGGAAGACACGTTTGCAGAGGCGGGTCTGTGAGATTCAAGACTCTGACACACAGAGTCAAGGTTTTTGGCCTGACAAGTGGTCACAAGGCTACATGAAGCAGGCCCGCCGGTGCTCCTGACTTTGGGGGACTCTCTAAGCAATTATGCGCATGCTCTTGGGTCCTAACCCTTGAATTGCTGAGACCTCCTGGTTTCCTGATAAAACTATACAGACTTCCCTGGTGGTCCAGTGGCTAAGACTGTGCTCCCGATGCAGGGGCCATGGTTTGATCCTGGTCTGGGAACTAGATCCCACATGCTGTGAGAAGAGTTCACGTGTTACAACTGAAAAAAAAAAGAAAAGATCTCACACGCTGCAACTAAGAATTCTGCATGCCATAACTGCATGCTGCAATGAAGACCCAGTGCAGCCAAATAAGTAAATATTAAAACACACACAAACAAGCAAAACAGAAAAACACCTAATCCTTGGCGTGTGCAATTAAAAAGAAAAGAATTGTTCTATACATTGGGCTTTTCAAATCCTGGTTATTCCTAGAGCCTAGAAGTACATTTAAGTGTTAAAGACCCATTATAAGAAAATTCAATCTATTTTCACCTCTGATGCCTGGAATCACAGAGGAAATGCCCTCTTCTCATTCAGCAGGCCTGGGACAGGTGGGCCCCAGGGACGACCTGCTTTTCCTGCCCAGGTGCCCACTTGAGAGAACCAGTGAATGTTTTCCTTCTGACTGGGCTCATTAAGCCAGGCGCTTGGAAAGGGGAGAGGAAATTTCCTCACTTCATAAAAATTTAAACTCCTGTGCAGAGGCAGCCAGCTCCTACCTAGTTATTTTCTCTCTCCTGCCTAGAGATATTTAGTTATCTCTCTTCCTGGTGGGAGATAAGGGACTGGGAGAAGATGGAAGCAGCGGAGGTGGGTGATGATTCATTCTCTGGAAGATGTGCTGCCTTCTGAGGAACTCATGAGAATAATCAGCATTGACTGAGCCCTCCCCATGAGCCACGTGCTTTGTATTGTCTGCATTTGTACAAAAATCCTCTGAACTGAAGATTCTTTTCCCAGTTTCACAAGATGCTCAGAGAGGTCAAGTGACTTACCTAAAGTCACACAGCCAGAGGCTGGAGGAACTGGAATTCAAACCTGAGTCTCTGTGCCACCAAGGCCTGGTTTGAGAGCACTGTGTTATGTGGCTTCCTGTGGGAGCAATAGCTGCTAGCAGCTTCTGGGTGAGGGGGTCAGGTTTGGAACATGCTGGCTCCTGGCCTGCTAGCTTGGGGACTCAGACTGTCCTTACTTGGCTCTGGGTGGGACCCACTCGGGGGAGGGTGGGATGAATGGGAAGATGCTGGAAGATCACATTCCAGCCCATGAGAACTGAGACCCTTTACTTTTCTTTGCGGGGAGACAGTTCTGGAGTCAAAGTTGGGGAGTTTGGATCCTGAATGGTCGCTGACTTTCCCCATGCCAGGTTCAAGCCACTTACATTCTTACATCTCAGTGTCCTTATTTGTAAAACGAGGCTATCTGTTAGGATCAACACCAGGGTCAAGACACTGATGTCTGTGAACAGCCTCAGCCTGGCGCACGGGAGGCGCTCACAGCACATTCGTTCCTCTCCACAAATTCTGTCTGGAGCAATGCTCCTCTGAATTCTATGTACCTCACTTTGCTGTACTGTCCACTGTGCCCGCCACAGCTCTGTGGAAGGAAGGAGACCACCCGCCCCTGCTGGCGGGGACAGGGTCTCCCTTTGCTCTGCCCAGGCCTAGGAAGAGCCCACGACGCTCATCAAGTGCGTGTGGAAGGCGCCTCCGCATTCCAAGATGCCAATTGATGTGGTGAGCTCTGTAGCATACAGGCTCTGAGGGGAACCTGGGAAAACTAAGAAGAGGACGCCCTCATCCTGAGCTCCATCAGGAGGCAGTGTGACCGGATTTCAGATGTGTCACAAACCCAGTGTTTGCTTATTGAGCTTGGGACCTCTTGGGGAATCGTATCCTGTGCTGCCCGGAGCTTAGAAAAGGCACATTTTAGCCTTAATGAAATGATGATTCATCTAAAAGCATGGACAGAAAACCTCTGCCTTAACCAGGACCCAGAGGAGCAGGCTGACCTCACCAAGTAAGAGCCTGTTGGAAGAGGACATTCAGGCAAGTGCATGGCCAGCTGGGAGAGTCTCAGCACTAGAAGGGGGACCTGGTCAAGGTAGGGCAGGGCAGGGCAGGGCAGGAGGAGTCATGGGCTCTCTAGAATTGTTTTATAATTTTTTGGGCCTTTTCTATTATATGCGTTAAAAAAAATTGGAATATAGTTTCTTTACAATGTTGTGCTAGTTTCTGCTGTACAATGCAGTGAATCAGCTCTGTGTATACATATATCCCCTCCCTCTTGGGTCTCCCTCCCTCCCCACCTTCCCCATCCCATACCCCGCCTCCCCCACCCCCAGGTCATCACAGAGCACTGAGCTGAGCTCCCTGCACTCTACACCAGGTTCCCACTAGTTATCTATTTTATAAATAGTAGAGTATGTATATCAATTCCATTCTCCCAATTCATCCCTGCCCTCACCCGGCTTTGTGTCCACATGTCTGTACTCTGCATCTGTGTCTCTATTCCAGCTGTGCAAATAGGCTCATCTGTACCATTTTTCTAGATTCCACATACATTTATTATCATTTATTCCTGGGCTTCCCTCATAGCTCATTGGTAAAGAATCTCCCTGCAATGCAGGAGACCCCGGTTTGATTCCTGGGTCGGGAAGATCTGCTGGAGAAGGGATAGGCTACCCACTCCAGTATTCTTGGACTTCCCTTATGGCTCAGCTGGTAAAGAATCCGCTTGCAAAGCGGGAGATCTGGGTTTGATCCCTGGGTTGGGAAGATCCCCTGGAAAAGGGAAAGGCTACCCACTCCAGTATTCTGGCCTGGAGAATTCCATGGACTGTATGGTCTACGGGGTCCCAAAGAGTTGGACACAACTGAGCAACTTTCACTTTCACAGCTTTGTGAGGTACAGATGTAGTTACTTCCATTTTACTGGCGAGGACAACGAGGCTCAGAGAAGTACAGCATGCATTCCAAGTCACGCCGCTAATAGCAAGACCCTAGAGGGGAACCCAGGTCTAGCTGGTTCCAAGGCCTGCGTCATTGCTACTGCTCCTTGGAGTTCTGGCTATGGTTGGCTTGCTAGTGAAATCACCAGTCAGCATTCTTCCTCAGTCATGGGCATGGAAAAGCCAGTGACAATTCAACAAACTCTGGGTGGACAAAATCAATTAATAAGAATCTTTTCCCCTCAGGGGGCTCATAGTCTAGGCTGGGTGTGAGGCAAATAACCAGGCCATCTCAGGGAGGCTCGTCTA